>NC_134458.1:2237500-7037500 GCF_047948215.1 Lycorma delicatula
GGTAGTCGCTCGAGTCTGTAACGAAACTCTCCGATATGATTGACCAATCAGAAACGCAGTACTGTAATTAACTTGTTTTGAATCTATCTTGTGACGTCGTACGAAGTAAGACATCTCTCAGTTCGCCGTTGACCGTTGCTGAGTGCATATCGTTTATGTGGTAACTATGAACAATCTTCTAGAAAGGTAAACCACATAATTTAGGACATTATTTTAAAGTGAGGGACATTTATTTTATTGCATACAACATAGTTTTATTTTTTTTAATGTATCGGTTTTTAATTAAACATTTTTTTTCTTTATTACAGTTTAATGAAAATTAACATTTAACGTAGAAAGCACGTTGCCACAGTTTATATCTACTTTGCATGAAATTTTGTTTTTTAATGATTTTTTTTTAGTTTAAAATCTATTCTAGATAAATAATAATCTTCCATTTTACAAAATTTGGTTTATTCAAAAAAAAAGGGGTGATGTAATCTTTTTTGAAATGGATACATCAACGTGGCAAAATTTTTATAAAATTAATTACCGATGAATTTTATGTAGGAACTAAAATGAATTTTATTCAAGAAAATGCTATAAAATGTATTAATATTTTCAATAATTTTATAGGAATTGCCTAATTTTTATATTGCATCTGGATAGATTACTTGTATAAATAGTTAAGTGTAATCTATATGTACTGAATAGACAAGTTTTTTCTTGCGCTTGGCTACCTTTAATGTCTACTGAAAATAAGTACAAATACCTTAGTACAATGAATATCTTGTAGGAACTATCAAATTTTATAGTTTCATGTATCAAATACTTTAATTATTATTGCTGAAACAGGAAATATTTTTTAGAAACTGTATTAAAAGAACAGTTTGTATTTTGAATTAGGAAAATAACAATGTGCAGTTTTATATCATATTTAAAATACACTTATTCCTTTTTAGTTTTTCAGATCATAATAATTGTGTTGTCTCCCCGCTAGAACAATCAGAATCTTCTTTCATACAAAATCATTGAACTAAATCTTTTTGGAGATCCACACATTTTCACATCTACGATGTTCAATTTCTTTTTTCTGTAATTCTCTAGAAAATTCTAGAAATAAAAGCCCCAATTCTCACTTGTACAAATATTTTCCATTATTACATAGGTATTCTTCATTTATTTCTCAAGAGTTTATAATAATAAGAAATTATCTTTTATCTTAATTAAAGATAATTTAAAATTTATTTTTGTTTCCCATATTTCTAAATTTTTCCTGGACGTCAGTTGTAGTTAACTGCATTCATTTCTGGGTCTCTCGATTGTAACCTGAAAAAGAAATCTTTTGTAAAGCTGTTTTATTGTGTAATCAACCAAACCTGTTTTAGCTAAATTTATTTTATTTTTTCTCAGCTCACTAATAAATAAAAACAGAATATTCAAATCCAAATAATACTTGTTCTAATCCATTTTCATTTGATCCATTACCATTTGTAGTGAATTGCCAACCGGCACTCAAATTTCTGAATACTGTAATACAATCAAAAAAGTTTAATCTTATTTTTTAATTATTTTCAAGCAGGTGCAAATTTTTTATTTATTCTGATTATACAGATGACTAGGTTGAAAGAAAAAATAAGGGCATAATTTTTTAATTACTCATTTTTCTTCTAAGTGAATTTTATTCTACGCTTTAATATATTTTTTATGTAATTCTTAACTTTGTTAGGTTAGATACTTTAGCGGTTAAGGTACTGATGTCATATATCTCTTTTGTCACCACATTCATATAAAAAAGTTAGCGAATTATTCAAAATAATTTCTTCATTGAAATCATTTACAATTTTTTACTCTGCTTTTTCTTTCAGTTACAATTATTTTACTGAATTTATGTATAGCCATTTGTAAAACTAAATACAGGAAGAAAAATGCAATCCCAGTTTATATTCATACTTTTAAGAAAATAGTCAAATGATCATATACTGTAAAGGTTCCATTTATTTTCATAATAACAAGTAGTACACTGTAATTTTGTTCTTTATGTGAATTCTCTATTTTGTAATGTAATGCAAATAATACAATTTTTCAAAAATATTAGTTTCCTAACCTTTTAATTAAATATTTAAATTTAACCTCTTTGGAGAGAGATAAATGTTTTTACTATGTATATTTCGTATACAAATTATGTTTACACGGTTTTGTTGGCTCAAACAGTAATTTTAATAATATACATAAAATAATTAGGTAGCTTGTAATTGCATGTACTTGTTATGTAGCTAGTAATTTCATGTAGCTTGTAATTGCATGTTCTTTTTATGTAGCTTAGAAATATAACTGTTTTATCATAAAAAATAGTTTTACTAACATTGACTAACATTAATTACACTAATTAATTTAAGTTTAGTTGATGGGTATTTTATGTATATCATTCATTCTGCTGTATTTGAGTTGAATATCTAAATTTAAATGTAATATAAATCGATTATCAATTATTAAATTATAACTGGGTCTTCAAAGAGGTTAAATTATAATTGATTTTATTGAAGAAGGTATATAAATCACTTAACAGGCTTTTTATACAATTTTTCCAGTATTCTTTAAATTAATAATTTTTACAGCAATTTTTTTTTTAAATAAGGAGAAATTTGTGATTTGCTAATTCATAGTATTGGCTTTGTTCAGTCGTATTTGATCTGTTTATGTAAAACATCCTTGCATCTTATTTTCTTTGTGGATTCACTTTTATTTTATAATTATCCTAAGTAATTTCTTAAATAAATAACCATATTTAACAAAAAAATTAATTCTAAAATGACCCTTTGATTATCTACATATAAACAAATTTAAGAATACAAATCAGATTTTTTGGCATTCGTTTAAAAAAAAGCTTTTCACCCTAACCATCTAATGTTAAATAAAACTATTTTTGACACCATCAAACAGTATTTGAAAGTATACTGGACTTCTACAGAGAACCATCAAGGAACTATTACAGTATATCCATCAGGAATCATTTTAGTTCTATTTAAAAGGCCTATCACTATTACCGTTGACATTTTTACAACCTAAAAATACACTACATTAAACCTTTTATATGAGCAAATTATATATATAAACCCCCTGGTTTTAGTCTTCTAGAATATATGCCATATCGTGCCTGGTGGTTATCCACTGAAATTATTAGTTTATTTCTATAAATGTATATTTTTTATAAACAATTTTCCAAAACCATGTAAAACTGAAATCGAGCACATTCTCTTTCTTATGCGGGATTAGAATTTGTAATTTAATTGGTACCTGTCACCTGCTATTAATCATTCTGCACCTCCCACTGTTCACATATAGAATTTCTTTGTAATTATATTTCATATTGTTGATGAAAAAAGACCTCCTTTTTGATTACTGAATAATAAAATTTAATTTTTTCTATAATCCTACAGATACAGGTAACTTCAATATTACATTTAGTATTTGCATTATTACCCCCTTTTCACTTGCATTGTCATTAATCATAACTTGATTCCATTTGCTATTCATTAGCAACTTTACCTTTTTTTCAATAATATAAATTATAGACTTCCAACCAGGATTGGCAATATTATGCTGTGAAAATGCATTCTTAGAGAATCTTAAATGGGATAATCAAGAGGTCTGGATAGTAATGCATACACCTGCACAGGTACAAAAGGGAAAAAAAGAAATATGAAAAATACAAGTAAATTCATTATGATTAAAGACTCTCTGAGTAATTGATTTCTTCTATTTTTAATATTGAAAATAATAGAAATATCCCTTAAGTTATATTTCTTCAAATCGATAACATTTTTCTGTTGACATTATGAAACAAACGTTTCTGGTTAATATTTCCCTAGTTCAGTCTTCTAATTCGGTTTCATTTTAAGAAATACAGTTTCAAATTATTTAACTGTAACAACACACAGATTAGAGTGTATATACAGACAGAAAATTTGATATGTCATATAGTTCAGGGTGTATTGTTTTAAATTTTTTATCAACTTAGCAAGTCTGATATGCTCTGAAACACTTCAGGGTGTATTGTTATAAATTTTTGATCAACTTAGCAAGTCTGATATGCTCTGAAACAGTTCAGGGTGTATGGTTTTAAATTTTTGATCAACTTAGCAAGTCTGATATGCTCTGAAACACTTCAGGGTGTATGGTTTTAAATTTTTTATCAACTTAGCAAGTCTGATATGCGCTGAAACAGTTCAGGGTGTATTATTTTAGATTGTTGCTTCACACGAAGCAAATCTTATATGCTGTGACAGTTCAGGGTATATTATTTCAACGTTTTCCTTAACGGGTAGAAAATTCAATGTGCTCTTGCACAGTTCCGGGTGTATTATTCGCATTTTAGCTTATCAGTTACCTAATATGATACACAATTATTTTTAATTATAATTCTTGATTACATATTGACATTGTAAATATCTATGTTGTATGCAATGAATAGTTTTCGCAAGTGCCGGGTACATAAAGCATTCCCTCCGCGTCAACCGCGTCGCGACCGTACTTCATCATCCCGATATCGTTCATCGGGTTCGGTTGGGGGGTGCTGTGTATATAAATGTGTCTATATATTGGGGGGTGATATATAAATATGTTAATGTTAGAAATAGTTATTCATATAATTCATAATATTTAGTTATTCTATGTTTATTATGTTTCTTTGTCTTTTCAGCTCATCACTTCACTACCAGTGGCTGAAGTCCTCCGTAACTCAATTTAAATTCATAATAAATTCAGTTTTATAATTAAAATTTTTATTTTAATTTTAAATTTAATCGCATAAAAATTCCTTTTTTTAGTTTAAATTGCTTTATAAATTTTTATTTGAAATATTAATGAGTGGGTTTTTAAGATTACCTTTTTTGTAAATTATTTATATTTTGTTCATTTCATTGACAAAATTAATCATTTAAATAAGTTCAAAAAATTAAAAAAATAAGTAAATATATAGAGGCAATTTCTTAATTAAATGCAGCTTTTAAATCTGGTTCATGTAGGATATAATGTTTATTTTTAATTTTTTTTTATTTGATATATATTATATTACATAAGCTTTTTCTTAAATTTTTTTTTGGTAGGTGTTAATCAAATTGAAGGTTAGAGCATATTTATATCTAATTACAGTTTTAAGAATTTTTTATTTTTTATTTTATTTGAAATATTTTAAATTTTGAATACCCTTTGCATTCCCCAATCTGCATTCAGCCAACCAGCTTCAGAGAAGATGCATGCTTGCATGTTAGTTTAATTTTTTCAAACCAGAGTCAGCTGATTTTAGAGGTGCCATAATAAATTATTTCACTTTATTTGCTTTTTTTTTATTAAAACAATTAACTTAGCTGCAAAATTTACCAATTTTTTGTGGTAAAAACCTAAGTAGAATGATTATTTGAAAAAAATCCATCTATCATAACAGTAATCCAAATTACTTCAAAATTTAATAATTTTTTTATGTAATATATTTGCCTTGCATATTAAAAAGGCGTGTACTGATTCTGGTTTTTAGTGTGTAATTATTTTATTTTCACATATTTTGAAATTGTGGGGTAAATAAAGTGATTGGTGAAAATAAAGTGTGAAATTAAAGTGCGATCAATATCAAAGTGAGAAATTAACGTTATCTTCCTCACTACAAAAATTTACAAACTATAAATAAAAATGAGACTAGAAATAATACAGATTACCAGATTACATTCCACATCTCATCAACTCTTCACTTCATGCTGCATCCTATTTCTTCAGACTACCAGATCGACCGATTCTTTCAGCTGCTCGATGGATTTGATCTTTGGATTAGCCTTGGCGATAAATGTATAGCTGTTTTGCCAAATGGTAAAATATTAAGGTACTACTAATTCTTTACTACACCATATAATTCCATGATAATACTAGTATTTATTAAGACTCCATCCGTTTATGTAATGTTTAGCTTCAGTTAGAGCAACCAAGTATTGGAGATACTCACTCTGTGAATTCAACCGGCCATTATCACTTGCCTTGTACCAGGGGCCAAGGTCAGGGCATTAGCCCACTGTGGCTAGTCTAGTGGTAACTCATCATTGCAAGTCAAATGATTTCAAAGTCGAGAGTTCTAAGGTTCAAATCCTAGTAAAGACTTTTAAATGGATTTGAATATTAGAGTGTGGATATTAGTGTTCTTTCACGGTAGGGTTTCAATTAACCACACATTTCAGGAATAGTCGATGTGAGACTGAGCAAAACTACACTTAATTTGCATTCATACATATCATCTTCTTAAGTAATACCTTATGGTGGTTCCCGAGGCTAAACAGAAAAAGAGCGGGTCAGGCCATTAGTTTAGACTCCAGTTTATATCACTGATAGGTAACTTTCTCTTTTGATACTGCAGGTACTTTTATTTCTAAATTTTTAAAAAATTTTAGGTAGATCGGTCATTAAATGTCATGCGAAACACAGAAATTTTGTGTGGCAAATTACAACATAATGCAATAAAGGAAAAAACAGTATAATAAAGAAAAGAAACTTAATAGTGTTACATATCAAGAAATGCCAGTATCTGGTCAATGCCTAATTTGTCATTTTATTTGAATTTATTTATAATTATTTAGTAATTTATTTTATTTGAATATAAACCACCAAAACACAGTAATTAGATAAGTTACACTTGCCATATTAATTTCCACAGACTGTTTTTTTGCAGTACCCTGCATCTCCAGTATGTATTAAATTCTATTTTTATTACATTAAAACTTATTTATTTTAATGATATCTATTTTTTATGATAAATTATGTTATCTTTTGTGAAATTTTAAATGATATTACAAACATAATTAGGGTATACAACATACCCTATTGTACAGGTACAACGTATACCAAAATGAAACGACTAGCACTAAATAGGGAATCTTAAAGAGCTGCATCAAAAACCAGTCAAATGACCTAAGACAAAAAAATGAACATAAATGTACTTGTGAAAATTTATAATTTATAATTATTTAATTAAATAAAATATTTATAATTTACACAAAAATAATATTAATAAATTAAAAAGAATAAGATAGAATGTAATAGCAAGTGAAGGTATAAGATACTGCACAAACCGGTTATTGGAACATAAGTATAAATAATCTAATTACTGTGTTTAGGTGATTTAAATTTCATATAATGTTAAATTTTATATATATATATGTATATACAAATTTTTATGAATTTTGTTACAGCAATGAAACTTAATAACTTATTATGTACATTTCTTGGCTTACAATATTTCAAGAATATTTTGAGTATTTATCAGTTAACAACTGTACATCATTTGATTTTTTTTCATCATTGTTAATAAAATTGAAATGCAACATGTACTTATAATTTAACTCAATTATTCTTTTTGTAGAAGACAATTATTCTTTTATAATGTAAAGAATAGCCATGAAAAGCAACTGATTTTGTTTGATTTCATGTGTAAAATAAATGAAATGAGAATCAAATTATTGTCGTGACAGTCATCTTTTCACTTAGATACCTCCTTAATTATAATAAAAATGAATTTTATATATGTTTACAGATAGAGAATGGGTTTTGATAGATGAATAACAAAGCAATATCTTCATTTAACGTATTATTTTAATAGAAAATATACTGTGTAAAAATTTAGAAGTGATTTCACAAGTTTTTTTTGTTTTTGATAATGGAAATTCTGTTTAGTCCTTTATTGTTTTAATTGCTTTAACAATGAATCTCTTGCCTGACGGGGGCTTGAAAATTTAATGAAACCATGCTTGCACCTCTTTGTCAAAATTTGTTGAATATACTTATAAAGTAGATGGCACATAAATATTTCATGAATTTTAAATACCAGAGCAATCAAAGCAAGTGGAAACCTATATAAAATTGTAAAAAATAGTAAGAAAATAAATGATGCATTTCATTCTATAAAAATATTAAATATGATTTTTTAAAAATAATATAAAAATTAGTAAAAGGATCAGGTGGTATACCGATATCCTGTATCGATTTTTGTTACCATTCAACATTATTCTTAGCTGAAAATTTTAGCTCGGCCAAGTAGGTTCATATAACACACATTCCTGGATGCGATATAGATTTGTTACCATCTACATCAGTGAACCTTAATTCAGAATAATGTTTTTGCATTTATTCTTGGTAAAGCGCTCTGATCTTGTACGAGAGGAATCCTTGCTGCCTTAAAAGGGGCTTAGAGTTTTTTTGAGCGAGTTGTCTTGTTTAGCAATCTTCCTTTCTCACCTTCTAACTTCAACTTTTTTCCTTTATTTTCTTCTACCTTGATCTATTAAAAGGGTGTTTTTCAATGATTTCTCAATGGATATCTACCCGATGCGGGGTCCGTAAAAAATTCAGTGTTCTTTGTATCTATCTAGTGTGGAAGAAGGTAGGTACACTTTTCTTGTGTACCTACCTAGCTAGTGATTCTATTTCTGTAAAAAATGTCTATATAAATACTTGTACCTCAGGTTAAATATTTAAGAAGTAAAAATGGACCACCTAATCATTCCTAATAAATATTTTTGTTAGAAAATGTTAAGTGCTATCATACATGAAATGAATTAAATAACTAAAACAAAACTATTTAATTTCACAACCGCTAATTGAATTTGTCTTATTTTCTTTTGTTTCAGGTAACTCAACGGTTCATTTAATATTCTAAGGGAGAGCTGCCATGTAAGTGGCCCTCCTTACATTGTGGTACTCCCTTTTATTGTAGGATAATTTTCTACTAAAGGTACTTACTTTTGTTATTATTGTTTAATATTATAAATTTTCATGTTAAAAATAAGTTGTGTAGTTTTTAAGTTGATAGTATAATATTCTTATAAAATCGCGGTAGGTGCCTAGTCCCAGTAGGGTCCCCTGATAGGAACTTTCCTTTAGGGAATTTTTTATGTCTATTTTTGTGCATGTTTCTATTTCAGGTTCAACATAAATTTTACATTAAAATTACTTAGATAAGCAGTGTAAATTAAGTTTTATGAAAATAGATATAAATTTTGTATATGCTGTGTATGTTTTTTCAGGTACAATGTAGATATTATTTTATTATTAGTTAAGTCGCGTCCGCGATCCCAATGCCTAGTCCCAGTAGGGTCCCCTGATAGGAACTTTCCTGTAGGAAATTTTTATGTCTATTTTTGTGTATGTTTCTGTTTCAGGTTCAACGTAAATTTTACATTAAAATTACTTAGATAAGCAGTATAAATTAAGTTTTATGAAAATAGATTTAAATTTTGTATATGCTGTGTATTTTTTTTTCAGGTACAACGTAGATATTATTTTATTATTAGTTAGTTAAGTCGCGTCCACGATCCCAATCCCTAATAGGGTCCTCCTCCCTAAGGTGGAGGTTTTTAGTCGGTGAGAGCCCGACACTACCGTCTGTTGCGGGCACAGACGGTGGCTGGTAGAGCTTTTCCTCCTCCTACGCAAAACAAAAAAAAAAAAAAAAAAAAATTAACAGTTCATATTAAGTGCATTACTAATCTTTTTGCCAAGTGATTTTGAGTTGTAGGTGCTGTACTGGGAGTACTTTTAAATTCATGGAAGCTGTGACAAAAAAAAATGGTTACTGATTCTCAAATATAATATTGAAAGCGGAAAATGGTTATGGAAGATAAAAGAAAATTTTAGTTAAAGTGACTATCAACCGTAGTTTCAAATCTGGATTGAATAAAAAGTAAGTACTGTAAATGTCTAATAGAATTTTTAAAACGCAGCAAAATATAAAAATCACATCTAGAATTGGGCATGGTATTTTAACAAATATTGGGTGCTGAATTCAAAACTTATAAAATTTTGTGTAATACATTGCATTTTTAGATACATACGATTTATTTACCAATAAATGCATAATCAGTGTCATACCAATATTTCAAAAAAGTTATTATTTTTATGTATTCATTTGTTTTCAATTTGTTTAAATCAGCTAAGTTTTTGTTATTCAAATACAGATGAATTGAAATATATTCAATAGAGTTTTTAAACGATTAAATCATTGGAACTAAGTTTTTAAAATAAGTTTACAAATGTTTTCTCGCTTATACGATGTTTTATCAGTTTCTCTAAATAAAAACCAACAACAGTCATCAATCATTCTAGCGTCCCATCTTCCTTGGTAGTGATGCTGACGGAAACGGTCTCCTTGCTCATCACTGACAGAGCACAAATTTTCAGGAAAAAAGTCTAGGTGAGACTTTAGGAAACGAATTTTTAATGACATCCTACGTACTAAATATTTGTAGTTTTTTAACAGCTTATTAACCATAAACATAGTTTTCATCTTTTCTGTGGCCATAAAAACACCAACAATGTCTCTGAAGGACTTCCATGCAGCTAATGCATGATAAATAACAGGGCTCGTCGTTTCCTGTTGAACCGTTCAGTTACTGAGCATCATATAAAAATAACACGAGGCACCCAGATTTTATCTTTATCCCTGAGTGCGCAATCCAGAAATAACTTTTTCTTTGAGATTTATGCGTACATTTACCTCTAATGTAACAATAATTGTCTGGATGATTTGAGCATCCATCAACTTTTTAGAGGCCATGTAGCAAATAAAAATGAGAAAAAAATCTCTTCAGTATTATAAAGAATTTATGAAAATATAGCAAAACACTAATAACTGTGTGAACACAACACACAGTATAGACAATTGAAGTTTTGACTGAATATAATTTTAAGCTCTGTAGTAGGCAACAACAGATGTCTGTATTATTTGGCTGTCTCAGCGGACAGCCAAATCACCCAGCTTTTGACCCAGTTCTTAAGAATCCTAATATGAGGGAGTATGAGGACCGTCCACGTTGTACTGCGCCTGTGGGTGTCCGTACACGACGTCTGCTGCAGCATATGAGTGTTGACTCTCCCTCGTTCTTTCCATCATGTCCGTGCTCGAACCCCCCGTGGAGAATACACCATGTAAATTTTACGTTTGATCTTACAACATAATATAAGTGTTCCACGCCACCTATTGTTTTCTGGCAGATGTTTCAGTTTCTCCTCGCCAAGTTGAACCCAGGCGTGGTGATATATACTGATGGGTCGAAGCATGGTGGTAACGTTGGTTGTGCTTTTGTTATCAATGAACAGTCCTATATGTTTGGCCTACCCGGTGTTACGAGTGTGTTCACCGCAGAACTACTCGCTGTGGATAGGGCTCTAAGTATCGTTGGCCCTAAATATAGGAGCATTCTTATTTGCAGTGACTCGTACAGTGCTCTCCAGACATTGGAAAACCTTTATTCCAAACATCCTGTCATTGACATTTATGATAAAATCGCTGAGTTAAATAAACGCAACAGGGAGGTAGGTTTTTGCTGGATCCCCAGCCACGTTGGAATTCTAGGTAACGAAAGAACAGATTCTGCTGCCAAGGAAGCGTGTATTCAGCCTCCTTTCACCACCCGAGTTAGCACCTTTGATTTTATCAATCATATAAAACAATCACTGCGAGCGAGGTGGCAAAGTGACTGGACGGCTACCGTCGATAATAAACTCCAACGGATTAAGTGTTGCCATGGGGCTCCTCTTGCAGAAACTCTCGTCGTGAGGAAGTTGTCCTCTGCCGGTTACGGTTGTGACATACGAGGATCACACACGAATACCTAATGTCAGGAGAAATGTTTTAATTATTTAAAACAAATAATTTTTATTGTCTATTTTACATCTACAATGATATTAGAATACAAGAATTAATTACATTTTTAGTAAGTAGAAGCAAAGTATATAATGTGCTAACACCAATCAGCTATGCGTAATCTAATTACATGTTCATTCATTTAATAGGTAATAGGTAAAAGAGTAGTCGATGAAACACATGATGTTACTGTTCCCAACTGTGAGGTACATTTCGTGAATAATTTTCTTTGACCTAGCAGAAGTCTTATCTTCAGTTATTGAATTACATAATGTGTCGCAATCACAATGTACTGATGCATATAAAGCACAAAAGAGGTAAGAGGTACAATTGCTTTCTATTTCATTAAGAATAATGATTTTCATACACGACCAGTCCCAGTGGTGAACGGAGTGAAGGTGTTGCTTGTAGAGCTGAAAGATTTTCTGCGTTTTAGTGGGCTTGGCCTACTCTGTGTAGAAGATGATGGGCAATTGTTTCAGTCCTCACTTTCCTTACTAAGCCCGGCATGAAATGCTTTTTTCTTGAGAATGCCAATGCTATTTTGTGGGACATGCATCTCGTATCTTGTCGCATTCAATCTTTTGTTTACGGCAAATGACATATATATATCTGATTATAATTATTTTATTGATTTATTTTTTCAAAGTACAATTTCTTCCTAAGTACCTAGAAATAAAAAAAAAAATTATCATAACAGTTCCGGTTCCTCTATCGTTTTTTAAAATAAATATTTAAATATCAATCAGGTTTAAGGTAATTCTTGATTACAAATCAATATTCAGCTGTTCTTCATGATTTTCTGGCACCATGACTATGTCACTTATAATATTAGTATAATCATGAGATTATAATCTACAGATTTTAGTTTAACTGTAAGTTTGCTCACAAAAAATGAATTACAAAACAAATCTCACAGTTGGAAACAGCAATATCATATCTTTCATCAATTGCTCCTTTACCAGCACTAAATAGATTGAAGGAGTGGTTGAACAAGTCATTACATTGTAAATTCCTGATCTGTGAATTCTGTGCTATACAAGTCATGCGAGATACAAGTGATACCATATAAAGTTGATTTCTTTAAATTTACGATGACACTATACAACCAGTCAATGTGATGAACAGAGTGAAAGGACCAATTTCAGGGCTGAATATCAGCTATAGTTTAGTCAGCTTC
Organism: Lycorma delicatula; assembly: GCF_047948215.1. Classification (NCBI taxonomy): domain Eukaryota; kingdom Metazoa; phylum Arthropoda; class Insecta; order Hemiptera; family Fulgoridae; genus Lycorma; species Lycorma delicatula. The sequence continues at coordinate 2,250,340 of NC_134458.1, forward strand.
ATGCTGGTATGCAATAATTTTTGTGGGAAAGGCACCAGGAAAACCATTAAAATATCCATTTTCCTCAGAAAGCCTAACTATTGATGTTCAGTTTTTATTAAGATTGGCTCAGCGTTTTTTTGGAAATAGATATGTGTCATGTCAGGTTATCTGTTGAGTTATGACTGCTTCAGAGACATAAAAATATTAATTATTGTGAACTAGATTCCTTGAGTCGATTGGAATCCCTTATTCGTCAAATAGATTCCATGAATATCGATTACATCTTTGAGCTTTGTCTTGGATAAAATTCTGGATTTATCTCTTAGGCTGAGGCAATAGCTACTTTCTTAATCGCCCCTTAACAGAGTGATATCTGTCTGCTTATGAGACTTATATCGCAGGCAAATTATTATATTAAAAGCACAACAGACTAAACTTAGATGTCTTGATGAATTAATTTACACTTCTTATAATTTAATTCACCAAATTTCTTCATAACAAAAAGCATAAAGTTAAATTTTATAATTTTAAGGTGAATTGAATTTTGTGTTAACTAAATATCATTAAACAAAAAATTATACCAATACAACTTATAGACTTTGTTACTTATTTGTAATTTAATAATAACTAAATTGGTAAGTTTTCTTTTCAGCAATGTCAGATGGAGGACTTTTATCCCAGAATTTAGCATAAATAGAATTGTCATTTTCATCAAATTAGATTGGAGAGGAAACAAAAATCTGTGAGTTTTCAATTTATTTATTACAATATATAAAACGTGCAATGCAATAAGTAAAAACCATTAAAAATTTTATGTAGCAAGCGGTAACATCAATGTACATTTAAGAATGTCCAGCAGCTCTTACAAAGGGGAAGACATGTGTAAGGAAAGACTAGAAGGGCTCTAGCAAAAAGAAAAAAAAAGTTCCATAGGTTTTTTTAAGTTGAGAGAAAACATTAAAAAAATTAGGAAAACTTGGGATTAACTCATTGATTCTTGATTCGATATTATAATATTTAAAGGCTTAACTCTATGTAAAGGCTTATGAATGTAATTAAATTCCATTGTATGAATAACAATTTGTCTTTATAATCAATACAATATTAGTAATGAAGCGATTAATTTGGATAACATCTAAAGTTCCAGGTTGTCTTTCAAATTACTTCATAAAAGAAATGAAGCATATTGTGTGTCGGTTTTAATGTATCTACCAAAGAGAGAAACGATCTGTTTAATTTTCATGAGAAAGTTTTTTATGTTTTTTGGGGTAAGAGTGACATCTTCACTTTCAATGTTGGGAAATGATATTTATAACCACTGATATTCTTTTGCAGAATTTACAAAATCTGCTATATTATAATTTTCAAACCATACAAAGATCACTTATTTTTTTTTTTTTTTTGAATAAGTGTTAAGAGAATAAAGCTCACAGAGACGAAAACCCTTTAAATCATTAATTCACTTTCAGGTGTGATTTTTAATTGCAACTTACCTGTAAATTATAGTAGTAAATAATTTACTTTGTTATCCACTAAAACTTTGTGTACCTGCACTTACTCTGCCTTAACTTAAAATTATATTTTAATAAATGATGTCATTTTGTGATAATAAAATTCATAACAGTTAAACTAAAAAATATAATTTAATAGTACATATGAGATGAAGAGATAATCATTAAAAATTAATGTAATCATGGCAGTTTATTTATTGACTAGTAAAGAAAAATTGTATTTTAAATCAAACTTTTGTCATTTTGCAATGTTGTTCAGGAGAAGTACAGTTGGTGGAAAAGTTTCTGTTATCAAACCATAATTTCTAAAAAAAAATGAACTCGCCTTCCAGCTGCTTTCGATGTAGCCTACCATCGACATAATTTGTCTCTTCCAATCTATTCTCAGCAATATCATATAAAATACACTTTCATGATTTATTACACCTTCAAATCTAACATTTGTTTCAGAAATCATTCTGTTATTAAGTAGCATTACTTTGTTCTTAGTAGTATTTTAAATTGTTCACTTCACAAATTTATTATTTTTCATTTTACCTTCAAATAACTTTTGTGAACAAAAAGAAAACAAAAACAGAAAAAAAAACAAGGATGTGGTAGTTGTAACTTTTAAAATATTTTTACTATAAATTTATATGTAAATTACAATACAATACCTATTGCAAACAATAATTCCATTTTACAATTTAATTTAATTCCACTGTAGTTATTCTCTCTTTTTAGAGCTTAATTTATTACAAAATGAAGCTTTATGTCACACAATTACTAGTTCATCAGAAAATTTAATAAGTATATCAAATATTATCAAGATACCGCAAAACTTACTGAGAAATAGATTTAAAAAAAACAATAATAGAACAGATAATATAGATAGATGGAACTTTTGATGGCAATAAATGTACTTTTATTGTTTTTCATACACTGAATTGATTCTTAAAGTATGTTCTGCATTACCTACCCAAATGCTACTCAATCAGAGTAAGATGCGTATTATAACGTACTTAAAATATCTTACTCAAATGCATGATAAATAAAAGAAAGTGTATACTTATATTGCAATGTTTATTCTTATAGATATTATTGTGCAGTGCACTGACAAGACAGCTTAATAGCAAGTGCACTATAATATTGATAAGGTAATCTAATTTTTATATTTCCATTGGCAAACACGTCTACCAAGCCGTAGCCATTAACCAGTTTTTGGAAAATATTTTAAATTCTTTAAGATAAAAAAATTTCATTTTCAATTTTATGAAATATTTGTAAAACATTTATTTATACCGATAAAACAACTTAGTAGCTGTGGTATCGGTATCTGAAAAGAAACTTTAGTCGTACAGTTTTAAGTCGTACATTACAAATTCTGAACAAGTAATAGAAATTTTATCATTTGACAAGAACACACCTGTAAATTTAGGTCCTCGCTTCAAGATGTACAATGAGGAGGGCCTCAGGGAAACGTTTTTGCTTTCTTATGTTTATTAATGATCTGCCTTAAAATCTTTAGCCGTTCATTCCAACTCTTTTCACAGATGACACAACTGTATCTATTTCTAAGGATAATAAATAAAAATGGATTGAAACTTAACAGTTGCAGTTTAAAAACATTTTCACTGGATGGAATGAATGTAACTTAAAATATGGATAAAACATTGTGCTTCTCGGGTAGACATAATATTGCAGATTGTGTGACCAAAAATCCCATTAATGATATTGATAGTATCTTTGTTGTCCACAAAAGATAACCTCTGGGTTTTTTGTTTAATAAATTCTTGTGGGATGATAAAACTGATATTTTGTTTACCAAAATGGAGTAGTTTTACTCTGAAGCATCTTTATAAAAACACTAAGCTAGTAATCATTATCGATTACTTTCATGCCTAAATATTTTCTCATATAATGTGTAAACTCCAATTTGTGGGCTTTTTAAAAACATAATCTTTTAGGACAAAAGAAGTGCTTTCAGATCAATACAGAGGCATACTTTATGAAAAGGGACACTGTATAATCAGTTAACCATTGGCTTATTTTACAATTAAAAGATTTAGTTTTAAAGATAATATATTGTTCTGTTGATGAATTAAAAAAAAAGACTAACATATGATTTACCTGCAAGCACTTCAACATGTACAGATATAAGTGTATATGTTCGAAATGATTTTCAGGAACGATTTCTTAACTGTTAATTATTTTATACTAATATTTTATTATTAATGTATTTACATTAATATCATTTCATGTCTCTGAAAATATTATAATTTTTTTCAAATTTTGTAATTTGTTCCGATCAGAATAAAGTCGCAAGTTAGGTTAAATAATTCGTTATAATATTAAAAAAAAATCAACCTTACCAACAATTTATATTTTATCCCTAGGGCTTTAGGCCATTTGACAATCCTCAAGAGTAATTTTTTTGTACTTTTAAAAAATTAAAAACATAAATAAAATTTATTAACTATTAATAACCTAACAACAGTCTTCCTTGTTGGAGGGAAATAAGTTAGCCATCGTGATAATTATTAATTTAAATAGAAAATCATCTTCAAATCTGATATGCTGCTTTATTAATTTATTATTATTACAATATGTATAAAATTTTTGGATATTGCTTGTTTTATAATAATCTGTGGAAAAATCTAATATTTTAATAAAATTATTTGTAATTATTTTTATAATAATTATCTGTAATTATGTTCATTCTATAAAATGTGATTAGCATGATTGGATTTATCGAAACAATTTTTCTTTATACTATTATTGTTCTTTAGCTCTAAAAGAAAAAGAACGGTTGCTCCTACACATATATTCTGGCCGGCAGTTTTCACGTTTTAAACTATAGCCAACTTGTCTAAGATATTTATTTATTTGGGGTTTATTATTTTAGTAGAATCGCTATTGTTTATAAAATTTATTTTTTTTGAAATTGATATTATACCCCCTGGGTTGGTCTAGCGGCGAACGCGCGTCTTCACAAATCAGCTGATTTCGAAGCCGCGAGTTTTCCAACATTCAAATCCTAGTAAAGGCAGTTACTTTAACACAGATTTGAATATTAGAAAAACGGTATAAAAAATACCGTTGATACGGTATCCAGATTTACTGTTATCTGGATACCGTTATCAACGCTAACCAGATAACGGTACCGTTATCTGGTTAACGGTACCCTTATCGATACTGTTATCGGTGTCTGTACCGGTATCTGTACCGTGGATAACGATGTTCTTTGGTGGTTGGGTTTCAATTACCCACACATCTCAGAAATGGTCGACCTAAAACTGTACTAGACTACACTTCATTTACACTCATACGTATCATTCTCTGAAGTAATCCCTGACTGTGATTCCTGTTAGCAAAACTGTATAAAAAGAAATTGAAATCAAGTTATATACAGAGTGTATAACAAAGTTCAACCAGGATTTTTGTAACATATTCCACATGTGAAATTAATGGAAAAAGTTCAAATAAACATACACCCTTAAATGCTTCGTTTGTGAGTAACGGCTAATGACAGATTTCACTCAAGATTTCAGCAACCTCGGTGAAAGAGGTCATTCTGACATTTTTTCGGCATTAATTAGGGGGCAGAATTAGTGATTGCTATGGATTTTTACCTTAAAAATTGAATACAATACCTACCAAAACTGTATCTACAGTAGTTTTTAAGTAATCTGTGATGAAAATCAATGAATTACAGTAAAAAACCCGTTTTTATGTTTGATGTACAATAACTTTGTTAAATGGGTAATAAACACCTAAAACCTTTAAATAAAACTTGTAGAGAATTTAATTCTGAACAAAATTGTGAAAGATAAATCGAACAAAACAAAAAAAGTTTAGAAAAATTAAAATTTTATTTTAATTTTTTTTAAATTTAAACAGTACAGTAGATTTTACCTACCAGTTTATTAAAATATTAAATAAAACCCAGCACCTTCAAAACATTTCTTGGCTTGCTTCTGTACTGTTCTTGTAGCTCTTTATAGTTCTTCAGGGCTATCCTTAAGTATGTCAGCAGCATCCATAATGCGAACAATTAATTCCTCACGAGAATGTATTTTTGTTTTTTGTACAATATTTTTCACCCATCCCCAGACGCAAAAAGATCTATAAAAGGTTTTAGATCAGGTGATCTTGGTGGCCAGGAATATGAACCTCCATGACCGCTCCATTTCTTAGGGAAATGATGGATACATTATGCATTAGGTTTATTTATTTTTGTAACACAGGTATTTAAATGCCTATTTATATATTTTTGCAGATTTCATCAAATGTGGGATCATCATGATTTATCTGTTAAGTTGTTCCCTATCACAGTTGTAAACTTCATCAAATTATGATTATTTTTGTTACCTTCATCAGTCTGTAAATATCAAAGATCTTAATGATTAACTAAAACGCTGTTTACAAGCGTTTACAATATAAAAACCATTTACAAAATAACTAACTTAAGAAGATGCATTAATTTAAGAATACTGTGTAAATTCGAGTGAGTCATAATACAGTAATATTATTAATATTTGAAAATATTGATTCTTTCGAATACTGTTTTTGATATATTGAAAATTACTTGACCTAACATAATTGTATACAACAACATTAGGAAATTATTTAAACATAAAATTATTGGTAAATAATTATTAAAATTAATACAGAAAGTCAGTGTTTCTAGTAAAAAGAAAAAATATCTTAATTTATATTTTGTTTCATTATTAAATGTATTATAATGTTATAAATCCTTATTTGGAAATATTGTGGAGAAATCTTTCATTAAGATTATAATACTTAGTTTTATATTATATAAAATTAATCTTTCTTTCTCCATTGAAAGTAATATTGTTAATTATTATTGCAGGAACAATACTTTTTTATATTTATTTGGTTAATTTCTTTCTGATTTTATTGTGTGTTAAATTTATATTAAGAAATACTTTATTACTGAAAAACTATTATTAACTTATTTACTTTTATTAATTTTTATACTATTTATTTATGTAATTACATTAATTTTTATTTCTTTTACAAAAGAAACTAAAAATATTTAAAGTGTTAATTACAAATATTATGAAGAAAAACTTTCATGTTGCCCAACAAATAATATGTTAAGGTAATGAAACTTAATTTCTTGTATAACAAAACAAGGGTTTGTTCTTATTTATATTTATCATCATGAATGTGTAAACTCCTTCTTGACAAGAATATGTTAAAAAAAAGACAGTTTTCTTTAACTGATGTCATTTCAGAATGCAATATAATTGGAAGAACTTATAATTATTTCTGATTGTAACGTTTATTTTTTTGTAAAGGCGAATGTTTTAAAATATTACCATGGTTTCCCTTGGTTGTAAGGCAAATGCCAGAACAGTTCATTTTGCTTGTATGATTTATGCTTAAATTTTTTTGTGTTCATATTATAATTTAATCAGAATATCAAACAATATTTGTTTAATTACAAATTTGTTTGAAAATATTTAATAATAATAATAATGAACATGTTATAAAAACGTACAGGTAATTATTTAAGTCTATTTATTTATCTTCACCTTGTACACCTTTATTTATTTTTATTTATCATCTTTCTATTTCAGTAGGTACTCAAATAAAATATAATATAGTGCAAATATTTAAAACTTATCTTCATTGCAAACTACATCTAAAAGTAAATGGAGGGGAGGGGGCAGAGCTTTACTCATTTCAACACTGTTGTGAGAACACCAAACAAACAAATTTGTTTGACATTGCCATTGCACTTACAGTACAACCGCATGAAAGATTAATGACCGAATTGTTTTAATAAAATTTTTTTTTGTCTTCAATCGTTTGATTGGTTTGATTATCTATCTAATAAGATTATTTATCTAGTGCCAGTCGTTTCACTTCGGTATACCCCCTACATCCTGCATCCCTAATAATTTGTTTTACATATTCCAAATGTTGCCTGCCTGCTCAATGTTTCCCTTCTACCTGTCCCTCCAATATTAAAGCGACTGTTCTAGAATGTTTAATATGTGGCCTAAAAGTCTGTCTATTCTTTTAACTATATTTTTCCAAATGCTTCTTTCTTCATCAATTTGCCACAACTTCTCTTCATTTGTCGCTTCCGTCTATCCATCCATCTGATTTTTAACATTCTCCTATAGTACTGCATTTCAAAAGTTTCTAAACTTTTCTTTTCTGATCATCCAAGTTCACTTCCAAATAAGGCTACGCTCCAAACACATTCTTTGAAAATGTCTTCCTGATGTTTAAATTAAGTTTTGATGTAAACAGATTAATTTACTGGCTGAAAGCTCATTTTGCCAGTGCTATTTTGCATTTTATATTACTCGTGCTTCGTCCATATTTAGTAATTCTATTTCACAAATAACAAACTTCTTCTATCTCCATGATCTTTTCTCTTCCTATTTTTATATTCAGCGGTCCATCTACTTTAATTCTACTAAATTTCATTTCTTTCGTTTTTTCTTGTTTATTTTCTTGCGTATGACTTCATCCATGTCATTCTTTGTTTCTTCTAAATCTTTTTTTACTGTCTGTTAGAGTTACTATATCATCAGTAAATCGTAGCATCTTTATCTTTTCACCTTGTACTGTTACTCCAGATCTAAATTGTTCTGTTAGTTCTATGTAAACATTAAAAAGTAACGGGGATTGGGAACATCCTTGTCGGACTCCCTTTTTTATTACGGCTTCTTTCTTACGTTCTTCAATTATTACTGTTGTTTAATGCCTATAAATGTTAGCAATTTTTCTTCTATCTCTGTACTTGAACCTTAATTTTTTTTAAATGCTGAACATTTTATTCCAGTTTACGTTATTGAATGTTTTTTCTATGTCTATAAATACAAAGTATGTTCGTTTGTTTTTCCTTAATCTTCCTTTTACTATTAATCTGAGCCCTAAAATTGCTTCTCTTATGCCTATACTTTTCTTGAAACCAAAATCTGTCTTCTCCTAACACTTCTTCCACTCTTCTCTCAATTCTTCTGTACAGAATTCTATTTAAACTTTTTTATGCACAAGTAGTTAAGCTAATTGTTCTGTATTCTTAACATTTATCTGCTCCTGCTTTCACTGGTATCATGATAACAAAGTCTGATTGAAGTCTGATGTAATTTCCTCTTTTTCGTAAATATTACACACCAATTTGTATAACCTATCTATTGCTTTCTCACCTGCACTGTGCAGTAATTCTGGAGGTATCCCGTCTATCCATTCAAATCTTTTAATGCTCTATTAAATTCAGATCTCAGTAGTGTTTCTCTCCTTTCATACTCAACTTCCTCTTCTTCGTCTAAACACCATTTTCTTATTCATTTCCTCCGTATAACTCTTCTATATATTTCACTCTATTGACCTTTCCTTTCATATTATAAATCAGTACACCATCTTTGTTTAACACATCAGATTTTAATTATGTACCCCAAACTTTCCTTAACTTTCCTGTATGCTCTGTCTATTTTACCAATGATCATTTCTCTTTCTAAATCTGAACACTTTTTTTTAATCCACTCGACTAAATTTTTGGTCAGATGATTTTAGAATAATTAACTCAGCTTCAAATAAAGGGCAGGCAGCAGTAGGTTTCGTAATGAAGAATAAGATAGGAACAGAGTAGAGTACTTCAAAATGTATTTTGAAATACATTAATTAAGTATTTCTTAACTGTCGATAGTTCATTTTACTTTTTTCATCACTAGCATTCTTATATTTTCTACGTTCATCCATCACCTGCAATATATCCTCGGACATCAAAGGTGTTCTACCAGTTCTTTTTGTTCCGCCTAAGTTTGCTTTTGCTGATTTTAGTATTTCCTTCTTAGCATTCTCCCATTCTTCTTCTGCATTTTCTACCTTATCTTTTTTACTCAAACCTCTTGCGACGTCCTCCTCAAATATGTTGTTTACCTTTTCTTCCTCAAACTTCTCTAAATTCCACAGATTCATCTGACACCTTTTCTTCAGGTTTTTATATCCCAATCTATATTTATTTATCAGTAAATTATGGTCCCTATCAATGTCTGCTCCAGGGTAAGTTTTCCAGTTGACGAGATGATTTCTAAAACATTGCTTAACCATGTATAATCTATCTGATACCTTGCAGTATCACCTGTTTTTTTCCATGTATATATTCTTTTATTTTGATTTTTAAACTGTGTGCAATTACTAAATTATACTTCATGCAAAACTTTGCCCCCTCTTTCATTCCTTTTGCCCAGCCCATATTCACCCATAATATCCTTCCTTGCTTTTTCCAGTGCTTGCATTCCAGTCTCCAAGTATTATTAAATTTTCATCCCCTTTTATGTGCTTAATTGCTTCATCAATTTCTTTGTATAAACTCTCTACATCATCATCATCATGATGAGCACTTGTAGGCATATAGATGTTAACAATCGTTGTCAGCCTAGGTTTTTTATTTTATCCTTATTACAATGATTCTGTCACTATGCATTTTGAAGTACTCTACTCTGTTCCTATCTTATTCTTCATTATGAAACCTACTGCTGCCTGCCCTTTATTTGAAGCTGAGTTAATTATTCTAAAATCATCTGCCCAAAAGCAGTTTTCCTCTTCCCAACGAACCTCACTAATTCCTACTACATCTACATCTAATCTATCCGTTTCCCTCTGTAAATTTCCTGATCTACCTACCCTTTTTTAGATTTCTAACATTTCATGCTCTGACTCGTAGAATGTTATTTTTTAATTTTCTGGTGACCCCTTCCTTAGTAGTCCCCAACCAGAGATATGAACGGGGGACTAGTTTATCTCTGGAATATTTTACCAAGCAAGGCACTTTCATCTTTGTTATGAAAATGCAGACTTACATTTTTTTGGAAAAGCAGCTGTAGTTTTCTATTGCTTTCAACTGCGCAGTACTCTGAAGATTGAGTGATGACAATATGGCCGTTTATGTCCTCTTTACCTACGCCCTTAACAACTACTGAAAGAGCTGCTGCCCTCTTTCAGGAATCATTCCTTAGTCTGGCTCTCAACAGATGCCTCTACGATATGGTTGCACCTTTGGTCCAGCTATTCTGTATCGCTGAGCACTCAAGCCCCCTCACCACCGGCAAGGTCTCGTGATTTGTAGAGGGATATAAGTTAAAATAACTTTTACTAAAATTGTTACTGATAATTACCAATTTTCTAATCATTTATCAATAATTACTCTAACAAATATAATGAGTAAACCAGGTTCATATAGATTATACCTGTAGTTCAACCTTTACAGGCCCTAATGTGTTTTATTCTGTAATATTAAAAAAAATTGATTGGGGATAATAAATGTATTTAAACCAAACCCAAAAGACAGAAATATCTGCATTTTGTAAGCTATTTTAATTAAAATGAAAATATTTACAAAGATCAATTTAATGCAAGTGAATTTATAATGTACATGTTTATGTCACCAAAAGCATTCTGTATAAATTACGTTTTAAAATATATACAACATTAATACTTATAAAAATCAATGTAAACTTTATCATGATTTGTGAAGATTTATATGAATTTATATCGATGTGTGAAGGTCATTATACTAGTTTTATTAAAAGAGGAAAATATATATATTGTGAATGATATGATTCAACAAAAAAAGTTGGCCAAGAAATTTCTCAAACATGGTACTACAGATATTCTAAATAAATAAACAATTAATGAAACCCATCTTACCAGCACGTTGAAATCAATGCATGATCTTTCGGCTTACTTGAAAGCCATCATCAGGAGATAAAATTATTTAATTAAAATTAAAAATTTAAAAGCTCACATGTAAAAGTAATGACTGTATGGTCTTACCAGTATAGCGAAGGAATACTGATGTAGAGAACATGGAATACAGGAATAATCCACCAGAGTACATGTATCTTCCTTCAGTATAGTGGTAGGACCACACAGTTATGACTGTTTTAGATTTTAACTGTGATCTTTTAAATATTTTAAACTTTAATAAAATAATATTATCTCCTGATGATGGTTTTCAAGTAAGCTGAAAGATCTAGTTCATATCAACAAAATTTCTGTAATGTAGATAAAATTGTTTTTAACAAAATGATACTGATATCAAAAAAAGATTAAGAGACTACATTTCTTTTATAGCATTAATAATACATAACTCATTGCTATGAATCGAATAGAATCGATTCGTAATTGAGAAAGATTTGGTTTCCCGTCGCCTATCCATTTCATTGTTAAGAATCGTAGAAAGAATCTGTTTCTCCTGCAAACCGATTCTCGATTCTTTCGTTCAGTATAAAGAGTCGAATCGAAGGAACGACTCGTTCACGATTCTTCCCATTACTAGATAGCAGTCGATCGTCAATTCAAATGATCGAAATTTTCAGGTTAATTTTCTAGTATTGTAAATAATGTGAGGGAGAGCCATTACCCTAGATGAAAAAAATCAATTACTGTAAATAATATTGTTTCAGCGTTGTGTATGATTTTTGTCTTTAAATATCATTTTTTGTAATGTATATAGTTTATAAAATGATTTATAAATAACATGTGATTTTTCAAGTATCCTAATTTATGTTGACCGGTAATTCTTATTTAACGGCTACTAATAATGTCACGAGCAATTTTTAGACTTAGTTTAAAAAAAATTACTGGTTTTTTAAACGTTTGTGATGGATTACATAGAAAAGTAATTTTTAATAATAGGACGTGCTTTCATACATTCAATAAGAATTTCTCTTCTAAGATAGATGATGAAAAACTATCGGCTCCTAACCGTTTTGAAAGAACTGAAGACAAATCAAAAGAAACTTATTTAGAATTATTGAATCATTTCAGGGTTAGGGAGACCCTTAAAAGAGGACATGTGGAATTTATATATGCTGCCATGAAATATATGAAAGAATTCGGTGTTGAGAAAGATTATGCCTAAAGGAAAATTTGTTGCCCAAAATATTCTTCAAGTTGAATTCATGCATTATCCTAAGCAGCAACAGTGTATATTAGTAGATCTTTTAGAGCAGATGGAATACAATAGTAAGTATTTGCTTATTATAATAATGTGTTTTATATTCTTTGTAATGTTTTATTATTTGTTCTCGTGGAATTTGTACAATTCTACAAATCCTAATGTTTCAAAAATAAAATCTAATAGAATTATTAATAAGTTTTAAATTACGAATGGGTTTAGCAATGTTTTCTGTATTTCAGTTTAAACCTGCCCTGACAGTCTTATTTTTGGAAAATATTTTATTGATCTCTATTTAATACCTTGCCTATCTGTCATTGCTAAGATTCATGCTGGTATCTTAGGCAAAATTTATGGCAAATGCAATGCTTTTGTCACATCAAATTCAATAATTTGAAAGTGTGTTTTATTCCTCAAATAGATTGTTAACATATTATCAGTCATTGTTGTAGTGTACATTATTCACTTTTTCGTTTTTTTTAAATAACACTTTTTATGATTGTTTCCATTTTGAATTTTATTTAATAAAAAAATGTTAATTGAAATATAGTAGATTCAGTTCATTCTGAGCAAGACTGCAAAAATAGAATATAGATTTATGTGTTATGCAGCAGTTTTATTTTGACTTTAATAAGGGAATATTTAATTAAACAAAATAAAAAAATATCATTTGATGACATCACTTGAAGTTAAAGGAATACAATGAAAGGTAAGTTTGACAGATGGTACAGAAAAAGTTATATGTATGTTATCAAGGTAGTTGTAAATTTTATATCCTGTCTGTGAATGTAGTGATTTAAAACTTATAACCTCTATGTCTACAGCCTCTCAATGTATTATGACATGTTCTTTTAATTTAGTAAAAACTGGGTAAAATTTGCATATTGATGAAAGAGTCCTTCTAAATTACTAATGACTGATCCTTAGCACAATAATGTATACCATCAAAATCATTATCAAGAAAGTATGTCGTTTATTACAATTCACGGGAAGTGTATTGCAGACTTGAAAAAGCTGGATTCTAATCATATTACACTTTTTCTGTTTCTGTTTAGCCTCCAAAACCACCATAAGGTATTATTTCAGACGATGGATGATTGAGAGTGATATGTATGAATGTAAATAAAGTGTAGTCTTGTACAGTCTCAGGTAGACCATTCCCGAAATATGTGGTTAATTGAAACCCAACCACCAAAGAACACTGGTATCCACAATTTAGTATTCAAATCCATATAAAAGTAACTGCCTTTACTAGGATTTGAACTTAGAACTCCCAACTTTGAAATCAGCTGATTTATGATAAGTTCACATTAGACCAACCCAGTGGTTTAATCATATTAAACTTAGATAAAATAACTATGTCGATTCAGCCAGAGTATGATGCTCGTACACAAAACATGGAAAAAGTTGTGGGTAGTTTAAAGTGCTATAATATACTGCACAGCAGTACAGTTAGGCACCATTTCGATTTTCATTTAGCAGAGTTCCCTTGTTACAGCATATACCACAGATTATGCTTTCATAGAGATCTCTGACTGTCATCAGTCGACTAATAACATACTTAAATATCACAAATCAAGTTTGTTAATTATATAACTAATATGAGTATAACTGTAAGTAATTGTCCAATACAATTAGGGGGGAAATTGTACACTCCTTTGTTATGGATAAGTACAAAAAAAAGGTTTTTCAGTAATTATTTAAATACAATGAGTTTTTTTATCTACTTGGCAAAATCATTCTTTTAGCAAAATTGTTTGAGTTGTCAAGTATGGTGTGAATGACTGAATCTTGTTGAAATGACTGTTACAGCTTACCAATATGTGATTCATTTAACATTATATGTGCTAATGATGCATTATTGCAAAACTGGGAACGCTACTTAAAGTGTTGCTAAATAAGTACTTCTTATTTTTAAATTAATAATTTACTCATTTTATTAATGCTGTATCCAATAAATTACAAAGTTGCGGATATTCATATAAAAAGTAAAATTTGAAATATTATTGCCATGTTTATAATATTTTTATATGGAGTTTTTTCTAAATTTCACATTCGGTTTCAATTTTTATTATCTTAATTAATGCTGTAAAGAAATTTAATATTGAATCTTAATTAGGGCAGGAAACTACATAATATACAATTGGCTAAATACAAAAAATATATAAAAAAATGTAAAGTGCAAAGAAGACAATAAATTCCCTTGGAGCACTTATTTAGTGAGTCAAATTGGTATTGCTTTTAACACGTTTTTCATGATTTTTGAGAGGTTGTTACATTTTTATTAGTATAATACACAAGAAACCTTTTTACTTGCCATAAACACATACAAAAACACTGTAGGTTGTGCAAATTTGAGATCTTTATCACCAGCCCAATCAGAGTTATTGGATGCCAAAATTTGAATTTAAAAAAAAAAAATTAGTTCTCAAAAATTCTTAAAAAAAGGGGGTAAGTATATCCCATTAAAATTATTTATGTTAGAACTACTAACATATACCTACATATAAAAAAATCTTTCAAACTGTGCATGCCATCCCTGTCTATTGAAAAGAATTACCAAAAGTGAAATTTCACAGTTTTTCATGTTCAAATTTATTAGTAATTTTCTATCTCTCTTCAGTTTACCTATCTAAGATTGATGGACCAATCTTTTACGTTGAGAAAATATGAATAAATTGCTTTTTGTTTCATCCTTCCAGGAACAATAGTTTTTTTAGTTATGATTTTTTCCATAAACCCTTACAATCAGAAAAATAGGTGTGCGCATTTAGCAAAAATGGCCGCCACAGATAAACTGCTTAAAAAAATAGTTTTAATGTCCTGAGATATGTAGGAAACAATTGGGTAAGTTTCAATTTTTTTTTGAATTGGTCAAGCAACCACCCTTGGGTCACTTCAAATAGATTGACCCAGTTGCGTTATCCATTCACTGTTCAGAGCAATAGAACAAAACTTTAAAATTAACCTGATAGAAACAGAATAGTTATATAAAGATCTAATTAAAACATGCAAATTTTACTCTTAGTGGATAAAAGCCATGGCCACACCTGTACAATCTGAAATGCATATTAAATTTGAAAAAAATAACAATGAATTAAATGAACTAACACATCATAGATCAAGTATAATATTGTTGTCTGTTTCAAGATGGACATCATTATTCACATGCCACTTAATAACAGCACTTATAAAGGAGTTGCATAATGGTGCTTAGAGAACCTTCTAGTAGTAGTATAATTCTGTATATTAAGAAAGTAAGTTGTTTCTTAAATTTTTTCAAAGAATTTGTAGGGTTATTTTCAGAGATATAGGCTATATTTAATTTATAAACTCAAGAACTTAATTAGCCAATCTCCATGACGGAGTGATAGGATCTTCGCTTTTCATCCTGAGATCCGGGATTCAAATCCTGTCAGGCATGATATTTTTCATACGATACAAAATTCCATTTCCATATTCCATGTAAAAACTTCTAAGTTTCTGTGTTATTTCATCAAACAATAATCATAACCACTATTGGTGGAGAAATTATATTTACTGGAGTTTGATCTTAATAAAATAAGAACTATTCAGCTTTGTATCAAAACAAGTCTCATCACTGTTTAAATAATTTTGTTCATTGTTTAATGGTGTCAAATAGTAACTTTTACTATTTAAAGTATGTTATGTGGTGAAAATGAAAATACTCTATTTTCTGAGTGGCTGTATCTTGACTTGACTTTGATTGCTTGCCATTAAAAACGTACTGCACATATAACCATGAAATTTTTAATAAATACTTTTTAAATAAAGTAAAAATAAATTTTTAGTTTATCATACGTTAAAGATATCAGATCTAAATCTTAAACAGTTTTAGAGTTGTTATTCAATTTGTAAAATCATTTTATGTTCATTCCTTTTTAACACTGGAATAGGTTCATTGTCTTCATTATTATTTTAAATTCGTTTATATGATATTTTATAAAAGTTATCACTAACTTGAATTTTTTTTAGAGATTTCTATGTATTGAGAAATAGATGTATTAATGAATTACTAAAAATTGTGCTGAGAAGTCAGTTCTTTCCCTCAGTTGTCTTCTTTCCAAACTTATTCTGTTACAAGTTTCAGATAATAGTAGTTGTCGACTTGGTTTTCTTATTGTATTTCCGTTTCTTTTTTAGTGATTCATTTATTTATATATTCTACTTTTCCTGGTTTTGAGAATCTGATTGGAAATGCTTCAAAAATAAAAGAAAAAAGTAGCACTTAAATTAATTATCATCTGGGCATAGTATGCATTCCTTTAGGTAATATACATTCATCCCACATATAATCCCTTAGGAAATCAGAATATTCAGAATGGGATCAGCCTGTAACAGATCACATATTTTGGCATTGATGTACGCAAATATGTGCTGTAAGAAATTGCTTTTCCTTGATTTATTAAAGAACTACTTGAGAAAAGGTGCAGGTCTCCTTAAAAGAAGTTATTCCTTGCCCATTCTTTAATTTATATGATTTGTGAAATGATTGTTTAACAAAATTATCAAGATAACTAGATGCTAGCATATTGTTATACAAAATTATTTTCTTCAAGTCTGTGACATTACAATAACCTATTGCTATTGTAACAATCTATAACAATAGCTCAGGCTATTCCTAAGGTTATTTCATTAACTGAATTTCAGCAACCAAATTGTAACAGTAATATGGGCTTTGTGTCAATCGATAGCGAGTGAGGCCCATATTAACAGTAGTGTATTAACACTGAAAGAGAATATGTGCAGTATATGGGAGTTTTTGTTAGAGTTTGAGTTATTAAAACTACTTTTAGAAGTAAACTGCTGGTCATCAATATGTGTATTTATTAATATTTATTAAAGCACTCTGCAACAGGTTATGGGCCCAGATATGTAACTGTGAACAAAGGTACAGAGGTCATGAAAATTTTGTTTAGTTGTGACCATGTGGGTAAATATGGAATCACAGCAGTTTTTATGAAGTTAAATGAAAATAACTGGAATATTTGGAAATTCCAGATGAGAGTAGTATTGATAGCTAAAGATCTTTTTGTTATTACCAATGGAGATATACAGAAACCAGATGTTTTGAAAGCTGCAGAATTGAAAAAGTATGAAATTTATAATGTACGTGCACAGGAAGTGTTATTAATGTGCGTGGAATCCAGGCCTTAGTCGCACATTTTAATGTGCAAGACTGCAAATGAAATTTGGACTAAACAGAAAACAATATATGAGCATCAATTAAGTATGAATATTCATTTATTACAGCTACAATTTTTTAATTTGAAGTCTGAAAATGGTGTTATGGACTTTCTATCAAAAATTTAAAATTTAACTGTTTCTCTTAAGCAATAAGGAAGAAATACCTGAAATCTGATCTTTTTGTAATCTGGTTATTACAAAAATAATTTTATCTTTGATCATTTTTTTTGCTTGGAAATCAGTGGGTGAAAATCAGCAAACTCTAAATAATTTAACAACTAGATTATTGATTGAAGAAGAGCATTTGAAATCTAGTGAAGATACTGTGGTGTTGTAAATAAATAACTGTTAAACATGTAAATAAATTTAGTCTCAAAAGTTTTTCTTGTAGAAAGGTTGGACATAAAAAGAATCGGTGTAAAAATTATTCAGGTTTTATGAAAACTAAATATATTGTGTAAAAGATTGTTAGTTTCGTCAAAAGAAATTGTCAGAGGCAAATAAACAAAATGTAAATGATTCAAATGAAAGATTGGCCTTAATTTAAGTTTCTTAGGTGAATTTGGATACAGAATAGTATCTTGATAGTAGTGCATGATCTAAAGATGTTTAGAAAGTACAAATATGTAAAGCTTAATTAATGAACTGAAACAAGTAAGAATAGGTGATGGTTCAGTAATCAATGCAGTTGGTTGTGGTTCTGTTTTTATTAAATGGTCAATAGACAAGTGATAATGAATATGAAAATTGTGCCTGATTTAAGGATGAAACTTTTCTCTTAGGGCAAGGCTCTGGATAATGGTTTTTATTTGAAGTCATACGCCTGTTAAGCACACTTAATTTACAAGAAAACAAATTAAGTTTGTGCGTTGGCTAGACGCTCAAATAAACCTTTTTGCAGAACAACCAGAATTTTGTAGAGTAACGTGTTGTATGGTTAATGGTGGCATAGTGAACTCAAATAAAAAATCTTTAATTAATCTGGTGGCATGAAAGTTTGGTACATCAAAATTTTAATCATGTGAAAAGTCTTTTTAAATCAGAGTGCTATTACGTGTGAAGATAAAAATGAAACCTTCTTCTGTGAAGCCTGTGTGCAGGGAAAACAACATCATAAGTCATTAAAAGGAAGTAATTCACAATCAACTGAAGTTGGAAACATAATCCATGCTGATGTCTGTGGTCCTGTGGAAGTTGACTCAAGGTGGTTCTTGTTATATATTTTTATTGAAAAATGACTATTTGCATTATAGACAGGTGTATTTTTTAAAACACAAGCGTGAAGTTTGTGGTAAGCTTGAACTTTTTGTGAAACTATGTGAAAAACAAACGGTTCAAAAAATTAAAGTCTTAAGAACAGATAATGGAAAAGCGTTTGTTAATCACTATGTGAAAAAACCTCTGAATTGGCAAGGAAGATAACATCAAATTACTCTTTCTTATAATCCCAAGCAGAATGGTCGTGCTGAACAAGAAATGCATACAATCATTGAAGCAGCTACAGTTAACAGTAAAACACCTTATGAATTATGAAATAATAAGCAAAGTTTTGATTTTAAAATAATAAACCGCTGTTTGATACAGAAGTGTGGGTGCGTATACCAAAGAGAAGAAAAAGAAGCTTGATCTTGAAAATAAAAAGGAAATGCTTGTAGGTTAGGGTGAAAGAACAAAGGACTGAGAGTTAATTTTCCAGTTATGAAAGCAGTAATGTTAAAAAGTAGTGTTGTGTTTGTTCTCTGTAAACCGAATAAGTTCTTTTATGTTTTTTGATTGTAATGTCAACATGAAGAAAGAAGAACCTACATCTGAAGTTGAATACATTGTAAACATTATTAAGGATGTGACTGCAGATGAAAGTTTAAAAAGAAGTTCCCTGAACATGAACATACATAACCCTACTGATAGAAACAGCTTCATCCTAGGGATCAGCTGCAGCTTCCAGTTAAATATAATGATTATGAGACTGTCTTTGTTAGTGTGTTGAATATTGAAGAACCAACATCTATGAAGAAGCTAAAAAATCAGTGGTTTTTGCTAAGCAGTGGCAGGACGCTATGGAAGTTTAGTTGAAATCATTAGTTGAAAATGATTCATGGGATGTTATTGATAAACCAGAAATACAGTTAGATTAATGTTACCTGTTAGTGTAAATTTTGAATGGCCTGTTACGGAACTGAATATCTGTAGTGCTTTTTTACATGGCGAACTGAAAGAAAATGTATTTATGTGTTTACTTGAGATTTGCAGTTTAACAAATGAAAAAGTGTGCAAACTTAAGAAAGCAATTTATGTTTAAAAACTTCTTCCAAATGCTGGTATGATAGATTTCACGATCTCAAAATTTTGTAAGTTAAATATTGATTATTGTTTGTATTTCAGGTTAATATTTGAGAAATTAATGTACTAATTTATGAATTAACTATCATGGGCTGAAATAAGCAAGAAATTAATTTTTTTAAAAATGAACTGATGAGTAAGTTAACTAGAGTAAGTTTAAAATGAAAGATATGGTTCAAATTTCTTATTATTTATGTATCGCTATAGAACAAAATTTAAAAGATGAGGTGTGATAACTTTGAATCAAAATAATTATTTAGGAAGTGTACTAAAACGTTTCAGTATGTTTGACTGTAAAACTGTTTCTACTGCATCGGATTATAATTTTGATTATAATTATTTGATGAGAGAAAAACTGGAAAATACAGAAATAAAAAATAAGTGTCAAAAATTAATAGGTTGTATTATGAATGCTATGTTAGGTAGCAGACCATATCTGTGTGCAAGTATTAGTATTCGAAGCGGATACCAATGTTGTGCTAGTAATAATTAATTAATATGTGTTATGATGTTGCATGAAAGAAACTCTTCATTTGAAATTAGTATATAGTAAATGTTCTACTACTGATATTATCAAAGGTTCTGTAGATGCTGACCGGGGTGGTTACACCATTGACAGAAAATCCACCAGTGGACATTGTTTTAAACTGTCTTAGTGTTCAAAAAACCAGTATGTTTTATGTTATTCTGTCTTCCACTGAGGCAGAGTATCTAGCCCTCAATCAATGTGTCGGCGAGTTTCAATGTGCTTGTTGGTTTCAAAATATTTTAATAGAATTAGATGTAGATGTACTTTTATTTGATAACAGTTTGTCAGCTTTATAAATTAGTAAATATCGTGAACGATTAAAGCACATTGACATTAAGAATCATTTTATTTAAGAGAAAATGAAACAATGTATAATAAAAGTATGTTATGTACAATTGGATATTGCTGAAGTTACCATGAAGTGGCTGATGCACTCACCAAGGCTCTTGGTAAAGAGTCATTTGTAAGGTTAAGAAAACTAATGTTAAATGGAAAGTAAGAACTATGTTTATTTTTATTTTTTATTGACATTCTTAAAATTTGCTATGTTTTGGTCTTTATTATGTATTATAATTACTTTTATAATTACTGCTGGTTGTCGGTGTGTGTATTTTATTTATTTAAAGCACTCTGCAACAGTCACAATCAGAATAGTACATCAGTACTATTGATGTAGACTAGTACAGTACATTGATGTATATAATGTTTTGATTTATGGTGTATCCTTGTTTATCCAAATCCTGTTAATCCATACATTTGAATTTCCTGGATCGATTCAGTGTTGAGATATTTGAAATATGTACATTTATATATTTATAAATAACTTCAGAACACTTAGACTTCTTTTGTAATTTAGGTCTGATTTAAAAAAAAATTATTTTAGTATTATGCAATACACTTTGGTAGAAGAACTTAATTTACCATTTTTTTTTAAATGGGAAATATTTAGATTATTTATATTTACTTACTAGTAAATTAATAAAGCCTATATGTGATGGCCATTAGTTAAATGTATTTGTTTATGTGTAATGCAAACTATTGTAATTGGCTGCAGCTTATTGATCTCATTCATCTCTTGTTTGAAAAAAGTATAAACGATGTAGTGACTGTTATAAGCCTGTTCTCTATTTTGTAGGTATATTTTTCAAAATTGAACTTATTTTAAGTAAAGTTTGCATTTACTATTAATACCTACATAAAAAAGACCGATCCCAATATGCTGTATGATACTTCTAAATCATCTGGACTTTTATTTGTCTAGTCCTTTCTGATCCTTATAACAGTCTTATACAAATTATTATAACAAAAAAGTTTGATCCCAAGAGGTTGTATGGTATTTCTGAATCATCGACTTTTATTTGTCCAGTCCTTTTTGATCCATATAACAGTGTCATAAAACTTATTTATTATAACAAAACAGTTTTTTATTTGTTATCAAGTAACACTATATATAAGCAGTTTATTTAAATTAGAGTATAGATGCTCTGGACCTTTCAAATAAAAGCATGAGATTGTTCTACTTAGCCATAGAGGTTAGTTGAATAGTAATCATTCTGCTTAGTTACTTTAAATCTTGTGTTTACGTTTTTTTATATTCAAAGTGTGCATATCTTTATCTTAGTAGTCCACTATTTTTGTTTTTCATGTTGCATTATGATGAACAGTCTTTAATCATTCTTTTTTACTGTACTTTTCTGATTTCAGGTGTTATACCCGATCCGGAAACTGGAGAAATATTGATAAATATATTTGGTGAAAGAGGCTATCCTGTTAGAAAATTTATGGGAATGTTATACTGGATGCCAAAATTTAAAAATATTTTACCGTGGCCTTTACCACAAGAAGTTCCTAAGGAACCATTTGACTTAGCTATGTTAGCAATTAAAAGGATTACCGGTGTGGATCGTGCTAGTAAAATATCTGTTCATTCAGTAGGTACTTTGCTTCTGCAAATTCAGCTTGTTTGTGTATTATATTGTGTGCCATTTATCAAATTTCATTACTTCTCATCTGTTCTGTTAGTTTTTTAATCGTTTGAAATTAACATTTCTTTATTGAGAAATACTAGTTTGGCAGTTATAATCATTATGCGGGAATGAATATATATTTGGAAGGATTACTAGATATGAATCCCACAAGCAGGAAAAGCCAGGAAATATAAACTTAGGAAAGTGAGGAGAAATTGCAAAAAATTTTAGAGAATTGCATTTTTGTTACAGAATTAAAATTAATGTTATTAATAAAATATTTTTTAAGTAATGGCAAAATGTATATACTTTCCTGGCATCAGGAAGTGACAACCCTGTCCAGCATATTGCAACTACATCCATCAAGCGGCCATTAACATGTCCTTTTCTTATGTACATTCCGTAATTATTCTTTTATATTAAAGGAGGAATATTTCAAATTGTAGTTCATTTTTTCACTGGTGAAATTTTAACAAAAAGGTTATCGTTGAAAAATTTAAAGTTTCTAATGAAACAAGATACGGAATTCTCAGCCTTCACTGAAATTTTTTTTCATTTACCAGTGGCGGTTCAACTTGGCAGACTAAAACTTTGATCAACAGTTATGAGAATAGTGGTTGTGATGCATCTGTATGTTCTTTGCGGATCTTCTGATCAGAATAACAGCATTTCAGCAGCAAATGATATATTTGAATCCTCAATTTCATATATACAAAATGGCAACACAATTATTTATTTTTATTTTAAAGACAATGTTTCTAAGGCAGAGATTATGTGGGTTCTCAATGTTGTACAAAATAAGTTATCCTTAAGTTCATGTGAAGATGTTGGTTCAATTTTTTAAATTGTGTTTCCTGATAATTGTATAGAATCAAAATTCCAGCTTAGAGCTACTAAATGCTCTTATCACCTTGTACCATATTTTGAAGGCATTCTGGAAATATGCTAGAATAATAATGACAAAATATTTTTCAAGTAAATGTTAATAATGTTTGTTTTCTGAA
Source organism: Lycorma delicatula (assembly GCF_047948215.1). Taxonomy (NCBI): domain Eukaryota; kingdom Metazoa; phylum Arthropoda; class Insecta; order Hemiptera; family Fulgoridae; genus Lycorma; species Lycorma delicatula. Next base: position 2,273,808 of record NC_134458.1, read on the forward strand.
TAAAATAAGGTGTTCTGTTCTAGTTTTTTTATCTGTATTACTTTCAGTCACAGTAATTTTAGTTTTACTTCGAGTTGTGATCATACATAATATTCAATTTTTGTTAAATGAAAATCTCTGTTTTGTTAAAAATTTTATGTAAATCAAGTTATTTAATATTGTTTTTTGTTTATTTTGCAAAATAATGTGAGCTTTTTTTTGTGAAAAGTTTTTAGCAGTCTTAGATCCAAGCCAATTGTTTTTAAATGTCTATTGTAAAAAATCATTAAAAGATGAGTGTAATAATAAATGAATAAAAAAGGCGCGAGTTGGACAGTTATGGGGATGATGGTAGAGGTTGCAAAAAAATAGAAATCTATATTTTGCGGAATAAATGGCAATACATACCATTATGAGAGTCAGGAAATTTTTATTAAATTAGTCAGGAAAAATCAGTATAAATGAATCTTTAAATTCAATGGGAATCCTGCTGAAGTTCAAGATTTATTAAATTATTTGATTGGATTGTTTTAGAATTTTATTGTTACCTCAGTTTTTGATATTTTTAACACTTTACCGATCTAACTTTAAATTATGTACGACGGGTGTGAAATATAATTACAGTTGCTCATAACTCACAAATGAAATAATAGTCAAATAAAACAAATATGGCAAAAAATTACATTTTATTTATTACTACACTTTTATGTTGATGGTGAACAAGTTTTCTCATTTTGTTACTGAGAAATGCTGGGGGTCTTTCCTTGATCCACGACTCATTGTATCCTTAAGATCTTCATATAGGGTGAATAAGTACCCTTAATATCGCTCTTTAATTGCAGAAAGAAGTGAAAATCCTAGGGCATCAAATCTGGTGAGTATGGAACATGTGTAATAAGTTCAAATATTAACTTCACAAGAGATGTGACCGTCAACTGATCTTGCCCCAAGTATTCACCTCTCTGTTTACCTGCAGGACCAGACCCCAGTTGAGCGTGAGAACGATCGTCCGCCCTCAGATATTGTCATGAAATTCCTTCCCTGGTCCGGTAACTCTTCTCACGGAACATCTGTTTAGGTGTACCAGCGAGCAGTATTACAAAGGACGATTGTTAAACGGATCTGCTACATTTACTAAAAGGATTTCTTTCAGTTCCCTTTCTGGATTCCTCCTATTATTATATTTTCTACTATTTTTTCTTAATTGGCAGGATTCCGTTACTCAGATCCGTTATACCGGTCTTCTTACACTATTGTATTAAAACGGACATTTTTTTTTTATTAAAGTTATCTGAAAACTCAACTTATAACTTCATTGTTTTACTAAAACGGTTAATGCTTCTTATTGCCAATAATTAAAGGTGTATTTACTGATTTTATGGTTAACATTTGTATATTCTTTAAATGTAATACTTAAAATTTTTTGTTTGTTTTTGTATATGTTTCTTTATTAAATTTAATTTCTTCAGTAATCTGAATGATTAGTTCTATGTAAAAATATTAAAAATAAAACTAATTCCAATAATTCTTAGGCAAGATTACTTTTCCTTATTTTTCATTAAAAAAAGTTTATAATAAAATCGATGGAATGTTGACATTAGAATTTTATATATTTGTTTATTCAGGTATCGATTATAAAAATTTCTGTGTAAATAAAAAAAAATAAATAATACACGAAATGAGAGTAAATAAATTTTTTTACACTAAATAGTTTTTTATGTCTAACTGAAATAATCACGCAAACACACCATGCTGTTAAAAACTCCTAACCGTGTTTGTATGATTAAACTCTTAATTATCTTGGGTAAGAAATTAATTAATAAATTTATTTATCGGGTTAACCAATCAATTATACAAACTTATAAAATACACAACGATTCACTTAGAATTCTCTAAGTTTCCTCAGGTGACAATACATATTCATACAAAATTCTCTTACATACTAAGAAATTAACCGGTCTACCCATCCTAGAAAACAATATTCTTTCCCCATCCCTGATGTAATAGATTCCCTACTCATACCAGACTTTTCTTATCTTAGATAATTATCTCTTTATATAACCTAAGAAATTAAATAATTGGTTAACCAGGAAATTAATAAAGGTAATATTTTAAAGTAAAATATGTTTTTTTATTGTATTTAATTCAATCCAATCAAAAGGAAAATAACTTAAATAAATTACATTTAAGTTAATATTCATATATATATTTTTTTTTTCACTGTTCTCAGATTACCTATAAACCAGTTTAATCTATACCTGTATAATCTAGAATTAACTCTGCTTATTTATAGAAAGTATACCTAGTAAAAAGTGACATCATAAAATAGGTAAATTTCTCTTGCGGAATTGCAGATAACGCATTGTTTCAATAATATTAATCTTTTATTTTAAATTACTTGAGACGATCTTTCTTACGGTTGTGACATGTAAAGCACGTGGGGTACCGGTCAAAGTCGATGACTTCAAAGTAACAAATGAATTTATCAAGGTTACATACAATAATATTACTTAGGGGAATTACAAGTTAAATATCTGTAAATTGAGTCACACCAGGAAGTTACGTATCATGTTGCACATTAAGTATCCATTAGTAGGAGATTTCTCATTGTTTTTAATTCAGGTTCTTAAATAATATTTACTACTTTTAACAGTCGACTAAAAAGAATAAGAATTCTCAATTCAATTTGAATTCTTATTTTTACTTTCCCGTCTAGATAGCGCTATAGCTCTACATAGGAAGGTATTGCAATCGGTACAATTCGGGTATATGCGATTTTCATAGGATCTTTACAGTTTCGACGCCTGAGAAACCCAAAAACCCGGATGGAAATTTTCCGAATCTTCATGTTCGTATGTACATCTGAGTTTTCGATATTGGCCTCTAAATTACCTATCTCCAGAACCGCTGGACCAGATTTGCTTTTATATTTGATCAGATTACTTCTATATATGGAGCATTATTACCATTACATTTTCAACTTAAAAGGTCAAGGGGGTGAGGCTGTAGAGCAAGGTCACCCTCAGTATCTCCAGATTTCGCCTAATTAAGGTCATATTTTAAGGCACATTTGTTAACAGTTACAAAATAATAATATTTGCAAAAAGAGTTTTGCAAAATTGCACCCCACCCCAAAAATGACGTCACAGGTAAGCGATAGAATTAAATAAATGAATAATATTTAAATTGTAAAAGTGTAACTCGGTCCAGCCTGGTCTTGAACTCGATCGCCCGGTTGACTCGGTACCTGGTGCGTTAAGCCTCGCGGCTATACCGGTCTTTCTTTTTCCTGTTTAGCCTCCGGAAATTATCGTTCAGATAATATCAGAGGATGATATGTATGAGTAAATGAAGTGCAGTCTTATACGGTCTCAGTTCTACCGTTCCTGAGATGTGTGGTTAATTAAAACCCAACCACCAAAGAACACCGGTATCCACGATCTAGTATTGAAATCCGTGTAAAAATAACTGACTTTACTAGGACTTGAACGCTGGAACTCTCGACTTCCAAATCAGCTGATTTTGCGAAGACGCGTTCACCACTAGATCAACCTGGTGGGTTTAGCTACTCCGGTCTATCTACCCTAAAGCGAAATTTGTTCTAACATTAGTTTAGTTAGTGCCGACCGTCGCCGCTAGTACCGCCACACCCGCGCGAATTAAATACGTTTTGCGTACTTTTTTTGTTTCCCCTACTTTTTTTGTTTCTTGACTTACGTTGCAATTAGTGTATACTGAATATTTATTTAATTCTGTTGAGCTATTTTACCTAATTTACATTTGTAGCTGTTAACTGATACGGGTTTCTATATTAACTGCATTTGACAAAGACTGTGATCTTATTCTTTCTAATATGTGTTAGTTTGATATGCTGTAAGTGTATCAATAACAGTGGATTTTCTGATTTTAAAGTGTATTTATGGATTACTTTGGATATATTAAGATCTATATTACTTTGGATATATTTGAACTTCGGAGATTACTATGAACTTGGGGAATTCATTAGTTGAATTGTATGAGTTTTGCTTAAGAATGTGATATTACAACATTGTGGTGCTGATGTAAACTTAATCTCTTTTAAATGGACTGGTTTTGATAATTACTTTTTATGAGTAGAGGCAACTACCTCTACAATGTATGAGAGGAACTCTGTGTCCTTTGTAATTTTTTCCAGATTAAGTGTAGGATTTTTGAATGAAAAATTACATTGTCTACATAGATTATTTGAAGATATTTTCCATTTTTTCATCATCTTCATTGCTTAAAATTAGATTATTAGAGATTAATGAGGAGCATTCAGATATCAAATATTTTCAAACAGAAATTTAGGAAAACTAATTAGTAAATTTCAGTATAAAAATAATGCATACCTGCTTATTCCAAGGTGTCTTTAGCTCACTCTAAATTGTTTTTCTACATTTATTCACATTTCTTTTTATCAAAGATCCAGATTACTTTCTTTTAGAAGTGTTGTTTTCACATGGGGAACATTTATAGGCTTATTTAATTAAAATAAAATAACTAAAAATTTCAAATCTGATAAACATAAAAAAACATAATCATAAAAAATGCACTAAATATATATATCTGTTAAATTTTTCATTAAATTTAAAATTTTGCAAGTCAGCTTTAAACAAGGAGTTAGTAGTAAGTTTTTATGATTATTTATTTTTAATTTAGTGTGAGCTTATCAAAAGAAGAAATAAAAAAAAAAATTGAAATAGGAATAGTTTTATTGTTTTTGTGCACAGTACAACTTCTGCATAAAAGTTTTATTTTATCATTTATTTCGAATTATAGCCCTTATTTTTTATTGCTATTTTACCTTTTAGTAATCTCACCACAACTGAGCCAGTTTTTTTAAAGCTTTCCTTTTTGAATATGTAATATATTATTATACTTTTCAACATAAACATATAATGGTTGTAAACTGCTAAAAATCCAGTACAAAAAAAAAATATATATATATTTTTTCTTTTTGTATAAAATGATGCATTATTTACATATATGTGAATTAAAATATTGGTTCACTGATCTCCATGGACAAGTTGTAGCATCTCAGTCTTTCATTCAGAAGGTCCTAGGTTTGAATCCCCTGGTCAGGCGTGGTATTTTTCATACACTAAAAAATGTCTATTCCATACTCTCACGTACAAAGTTTGAGGTTTAGTGGTGAATTATTTTTTTTTACAATATTTTTAACCACGTAAATTAGATGAAAAAAAGATTAAACAGCAGTTATAGTATTTTAAATTGACTAATATCAGTAGTTTTTTTTTTAATATTAACCTTTTGAACTATCAGTATGATAATAATATATAATTATAAATGTATAAAATAACAGTAGTTATGTTACAAATATTTGAGTACTAGTTCTAATTTAATTATTGTAATTCAGGTTTGCTTTATTACTAGTTATTATTTGATTATATTTTACTTAATATTCGTTTTAATTTTCTGAATTAAATATTATCTAATTTAATAAAGTGGGTGATTTTTATTTAAAAAAATATTAAACAATATGACAAACAAAATAAATTTTAAACAATTACGATTACATTCTGTTTTATATAATAAAAATGTAATTAATAGGAGTGTATTATTTAAAAGTCTTGGCATTAATAGAACATTTTCTAATTGTATGAAATTTTATAGTAGATCGAAACTTGATGAATTGATACCAAAATCTGAAGGATTTCCATCTAGACATATTGGACCAAGAGAACAAGATCAGACTTCTATGCTTGATTCATTAGGTTTTAGAGTAAGTTGATTATTTTCTTGTATTGTTATATTGTATATATTGTATTGTATTGTATATATTGTTATATTGTATATTACATAAAAATTTAATCTTCTTATATGTAACTCATAATTTAAATTTTCTTATATGAAACTCATAATTTAAATCTTATTTTATCTAACAGAAGAAAACAGTTTTCAAATTTCTCCTCATACGTAACATTCACTGTAGTTTCTAATTTTTCTTTTTATAATTTCTCTATTGTTAGTATTAATTGTCATAATATAGTATACAATAAATATATTTAAGAATTTATTTCTAATAACAGTATTTGTATTTTGATGCTGGAAAATTTCTTCTTTTGTGTTTAAGCTCTCCTAATATATTCCAGGCTGCTTTTGATATTTTATTTGTTATCCAACCTTACATCTGAAAAAAAGATTGTGTTCCCCTATCTTAATATTTGATTTCTCATTGTTTTAGTTACTTTTAATGATAGTTTAATAAAACTTATTTTTCATTTGACTTTCTCTAATGATTTCGAGTCATTCATTTCTTTTAACTCATTCTAAACTTTAGATAAAGTGACTTAGTACAGTGAATTTTTAGTCTCTGTCTATTGATAAGATTTAAGGGTCTGTCTCCAAGAAAAATTCTTTTAATGGTTCTTCCATATAAAAATTAAAAAGTAAATAAAATAGGGTTCATTTATGACTCATTCCTTACTTTACCTTTTCTACTTTTATTATAATTATTGGATTCTTATACAACTTATATAACTGTTTATATTTCATATTTTAATCCCATCATTCTTGAACATTTTATTTCATTTTAAATAATTTTTTTTAAGATTATAAATGTCACATTCAGATTTATACAAGCTAACCTTCTAAAATTAATCGGTAGACTAAATTTGCATTTTGTTCCCGTGCTTTTCCAGAAACCAATTCGGGTTCATCTTTCTTTTGTTCTAATCTTCTATAAATTAAAAAGTTTACTGCAGAGATATTAAACTTACATTCAGATTGTTTACCTGTTTCTGCTTACTTTGGTATCTTAAAAAATAGATCATTTGTTAAAATCTGAGAGAACTTTTCAAATCTAATAAATTGCACTTTTTATACTTTTTGCTTACACACTTATTACGTATAAAAACAATTTGTTTGGTTTGTTGGAAAGATTAATATTTTGTTAGAAATTAATAAAAGTTATTTTTAAAATACTGAAAATATTTCTTCCAAAGGTCCTTTCAGAGCAAAATAGTAGCATCATCTTCACTGGAGATACTGCTGATGTTTATAATGTTGCTCATTTAAAAACTCAGGATACTTCTTAAGTTCATAGTTAAGTCTAAAGAAGTATGAGTACCAGTGCACATTCATATTTATCACATGACTTTGCAGCTTTTATAAGATCTGGTTGATTTTTCCCATAATTATAACATTCAACACAGGTTTTGTTGAAGTAATACAGACAAATTAGTAAGTTTTAAACTGTTTCACTGAAAGGCCGTTGGCTCATTAGTCCACTGAGATGACATCACTGAAAAAATTCTCTCCACATTTGCATGTGAGCTGGTATTAAAAATAAGTATTGGAACATTTTCAACAAGTGAGAATACTGATGCTTATCCATACTCTCAAAGCACCTAATCTACTTTTCACTTGAGTTTAAATTCTCCCATTTAGGCTCTCCTTCGTCGTGCTGTTTGTCCATTAAAACTGTAACCGTGCTCTTTAGGCAAAGAAACTGATCATAAACCTCACTTTTTGGGAAAGAAATGTTTTTGAGGTAAAATATGTCTGATTTTTTTCTATTTGATTCCAATTAGGGATTGGCTTTAGCATTATCCAGTTAAAGGTGGATAAGTGCTGAAGGGACTCACTCCACTTATCCAATTAACCATAAGCTGTCTGGAAAAATTCCTTACATTCCCCATTAAACATCTTATCACTTTCTTTCTCTTTAACAATTATTTGCTTAATTTTAAACGCAATAAAGAGAGATTCTTTTTGTTCTTTAAGAGCCTTCAAAGTTTTGTCGAGAATTGATTTAACCTCAATAATTGAATATTTGAAGATTCAATTGTTTTTATTTTTTTTTTATGAAATAAAGACAGCTGCTTGTAGAGAAATCACATATAAGCCTCACTTAGTGTGGTTGAGAAAAAGTCCATGCGTATTTTAGGGGATTTTTCCTGATTGAGGAACTACATCTTCAAAGCTTCCTGTAAACTTAAAATTCATTCAACTGCAGGCGTAAGAGATACCCATCTTGTTCTTGAGTGGTAAAGCAACTGTTTGTAAGTTATATCAACAAACTCACAGAAACTTCAGTTCTGCTTGTGTAGAGAAGTAGTTGAACAGTTTGACAGCTACTGTGTCAAAATCCATTGCAAGGACATCAGCTGCACAAGAAACTGTATTGTGCAATGTGTGTGCAGGGCACCCAATCCCCTCTATGTCTTTCCGCAAATTACCTTGCAGTTTGTGGAAAATGTTGTTTACCCCTTTGTGGTTCGCACCTCCAAAATTAGCCTTTGTGTTATCACCACAAAATGACGAATATTTATCTAAAGGGAGGTTTACTTCAGCTAGGCTTGCTTGTTAAGCAGTAGATGGTTATGGTATCTGAACTGTTATCTTTCAGTGATGAAACCTTTATTATTTTACTGGTAATATAATCATCTTCTTTAAAATATTGAACAACAACAGGAAATATTTTTCTGCTTTATGGTCACTAGCATCAGTTGAAACTTCATAATATGGAATTTCTTCTAATTCTGAAACCCAAGTACTAACTGAATGTGAAGAAAGCATGTAACTGATAAATGAGTAGCTTTAGTGCGTGCTGTTTATTGTTTTACTGCAACCTTAGAGTCGGGATAAATATTCGGATTTAACTTATTTGAATAATCAACTGATTTAAAAGAGCGATGCTATTTTACAACATGGTACCTGCTGTAAGATCAGCAGTAGCTATGATTATTTCTTCTTTCGAATCCTTTTTCACAAAAAAATTCGCCAATCATAGAAGAATTCACACCGTACATGCTATTTTTATGTTTGTTTTTAAATGGTTTAACAGATCAGCTCTAATGCCGTGACTTACTGAGATGAACTTGTTGCAGAAAGAACAATATGCTTCTTCTTCATTCTTCTCCTTTTTAATAAAAGTTCACCTTAGAATATTGTTCTCTGAAATGACATTTTCATTTTGGCATTGTACATGCAAACGCTACACTAACATGCAGCAACTTAAATATGTGCACAATGAAATAGCCTAAACTCCAAAATAACAGTAATGACACAGACTGTCTGTGAGCAGTGAAGTGACTAACCTTGATTTGGCTTTTGTTTTGGTTTGACATCTGCTGTCTGCAGGCAGGCGCGCAGGTCAGAAGTTGTCAACCCTCAACGCATAAAATTTCGCTAAATTAGAGTGAAATTTGTCTTCCGAAAAATAATGTTTATATTATTTACCAAACCGGGATAATTTAATATCCTGAAAATCCTTCTCGGGACACCAGGACGTTGAGGATAAAACAAGTGACAGTCTCAAAAAATCAGGACGTACAGCAACTCTATTCATGCAGGATGGAGCCAGACCACTCACAGCTAATGTTGGTTTAGACTTTTTGCATGAAACTTTTAACGCAAATGTCATTTCAAACCGATTTCGTAATCGTTTTGTGTGCAAATAGAACTGCCCCCGAACAGTCCTGATTTGAATCCGTGTGATTATTTTCTTTGGGGATTAAAGAAGGAAAAAAATTTTCCTAAACATCCTTGTACAGTGATGGAACTGTGGGTCCCGATCATCGAGGCGTGCAATGAGATAACTGAGGATATTTGTCGTCGAGTTACTAACAATGTAGGAGTTCATGTTGATGGATTTGCTAGATGTGATGGTGGTCATATTGAACATATGATAAGCAGCAGAACATAATCTCCAGGTATATACTAAACACATTGTATTTTACTTTTCTGTATCGCGATTCAAATAAATATTTTTTAACGAAACCAAATGTTAGATAATTTCGTGCACCACTCTGTATACATACTCGTATATATTAAAAATAACGGCAAAATATTAAAAAAAAAATAGATTAACAAAAATTATTAGGTAATGACTGCAAATAGAGTTTCTCAGTATTAAAGTCATATTCTTAATGTCTGTCTATTTTGTCTGTATAGTAATATATGGCTAAAATACGACTGTTTCATTAACTGATAAACATTTTATCCAAATTCATCCTTGCAAAAAGTTGAATTAAATTAACTTAAAATCACATATTTGGTCATTTCTTTTATCTTTTTATTTATGTTAGGGCTTTTATTGTATGTACTACTTTTCAATAGCATACTAATATAATGGTGTTCATTACTTTGCTAATGATGTTTTCTTGATCATGTTGTTGCATTCTCCTGGTGGTTTTCTGTAAATTCCTAACTGAAGTTTCTTTTCAATTTTTTTTTGATGTTCATATCCAAAATTATTTTCTATTTCCTTTGTGTGTACTAAATTTTTATGACAGATATTGAGTCTATATCAGTCTGAATTAATTTAGTTTGTAATTTAAACTTTATGAATAAATTGCACTATGAAATAGAATATATTGATTTGTGGTTTATTATTTTTTAGCCATTGGATGAATTAAGCAGTAAGGCGGTTCCTGATAATATAAATCTGAGAAGACCATTACATTTGGATGAGCCTTTAGGCAATACATTTTTAATGGCTTTATGTATTTTTTAAGAATTTTATTTAAATCCTTTTGACAACACAAATGTTTTCAGCAAAAGTGCTGCTGTCATTGTTGCACTATGATTTCAATTAAAATTATTAGTGGTAATTTTTTTTTAAAACCACGTAAATAAGATGTCATCACACACACACACACACACACACACACACACACACACACACACACACACACACACACACACACACACACACACACATACATGCATACATTCATACATTCAATCATACATATATATAATAATGTTATTTTTAAACAAATAACATTAATTTAGTTGACAAACAGATCTGGTTCAAAGATAATTTGGATGACAACTTATTTTCATATCATTTTCATGACATATATATATATATATATATATATATATATATATATATATATAAAAGAGATATTCCAATTAACATTTTATTGTAAATGTATCTGTTTCATTTTTAGTTAATCATAAAATGATATGAAAATTCTTTATTGGGCTTTATGTTTTAGAGACCTATCAAAATATAATAAGCATTAGTATTGCAATTAGTCAAAATTTTGGGGATCTAACTTCTTTAATTTCTGATTGTTTTGAGTTAAAAAAAAAGGGTAAAATTCTGTAGGTGTGTATTTGTTTGGGTGTTGGCATTTATCTACCATAATGTGTCTAACATACATTCATGAAATTTCATATGATAACCTGCATATATGTAATATCGATGATGTTAAATTTTAATGAAAATTGAACAAGGTGGTGGAGCTAAGAAAGTTTTGTAACCGTACTTTCAATTAAAAAGAATTGTAAAACAAAATATAAAAGCACAAACAAACAAAAGCAAATAAAAATTTCACCAACACCGATCAGGACTTTTAACATAAATGTGCAGAGCTGATTTAGTGTAAAAGATTTCAAGCCATCAGTTACTGCTATTACTTTGCTTTGTGATCTTGCTACTACTATAGATATTATTAAAATATTTTAAAGTTATAAAATTGTGAAAATCTTGCAGTTTATTTGAATTTTATCCCATCATATTTTTGTTTGTTTTTTGATGAATCAAATATTTTTTATACTTCTGTTGATGCAACACATAATGTCTCTGGAACTCAAAACTTGTTCCACAAGTGCAATCTGTGAATTGAGATATACAGAATGTTGAGGGGATATCTTGAGATATGGCAGGTTGCAGTTCATATCTGAATAATGTCTTAAATTTTGTGACATAAATGAAATGCCTCACTAAAATCCTACATCCTCCCAGGATAAGTAGGGTATCCTGAGAATGTCTTAAAATTCAAGTAAATATAGAAAATCCCTGAAAATTTTTAAATTTATCTTTTTAATTTATCAATAATAAAATTAATATTATTAAATTTAAGTTTACAGAATCGCTTTGATTCTTTGAACTCCCATTCTCACAGAATTTATGTAGCATAATTTAATTATAGGGAACAGAACTGGTTAACGGGCTATCAATGTTATTATATTGTTATAAGCGACTATCCTTGAATATGTTGTCATCTAACAAACAGAATAACATAAATTTTACCCTTGATCGTGTAAATTTGAGGTGACCATTACTATTTTCTACCCAGCACATTAAATCGAAAATTCCTAATCCAAATTGAAAACAGTTTGTTGGTCTTTTCTTATAGTTAAGGACTCTTTGTAATACTTGAATAACTCCCAAATAAAAGTTCATAATGCTTAAACAGTTAGTTTAATTCTTTTCTTTGTAGAGAGGGGCAATTCCTGCAATACCCTGATTGCAGTATCAGGATATTGGAAAGTTTTGTAGATTACTTCTTGATTGACACTTAGTACTGATGAACTAATTCTTGTTTTAAATGTGTGATTTATTTTATCTATTTGTATATCTTATGTATTGTGGCATTTGCAATGTGAAATATATATTACGCGATGAATTGAAATAATTATTTATAAAGTATTGTAAAAGAATAATTAATAAAGTGCAACTTTCAAATATATAAAATACTTGTTAGAAAACAACTGACCTTGAAATGGTTCTGACCAATCAGCAGAGATGGATTGGATGCATATAGGTGGTTTATATCTTAAAAATTAATTATATTGAATCAGATTAATTCGATTTAGGGAGGTGCACAAAGAACATTTATTGTGGATGGATATAAAGTGCTTTGTACTTAACTTTATGGGATTAATTTAAAAATTATTATTCATATTTAAATTTACAGGTGAATATGAACTTATAAAAAAAATTAGAAAAATTGCAGAACTTAACCAAGTATGGCGGTCATATATTGGTATGGGATACCATAATTGTTGCGTCCCGCATACTATAATGAGAAATATTTTTGAAAATCCAGGCTGGTAAGTCAATTTATCTCTGTATTAAATGTTCATGGTTTTCTTATTTTTTTAATCAGTACTTGTTATTTTTCTTTTATTACAAACCTATATAATGCAGCATTATAGTAGAAATCTTTTTTCAAAGTATAGAACAAAAATAACTTCTTACCACAAATATGGCCGTAAAATAATTTCCTGAAACATATAAGTCAATGATCCCTAAGATAACACGAAGCATTGTGAATTACTATTAAAATACTTTAAGAAAATGCCACAAATTAAACTTTAAAGATAATAAAAAATAATTTTGACCTTACCTAACAAAAGAATAAACAAAAACATACTTTCAGAATACACCAAGAACAATAGATAATTAACATGCTGATCCACAACATCTTAAGTAATCAGCCTCATAAACTATCTGCTTAAGTATAATCTACTCATGTCCCCTAAAGAGCACATAAGGACTCTTCACTACAGAATGTCTAACACCTAGATTCACATTCTGTGTAACAGCACACTCATCGATAGTCTTATACAAAATTAATAAAAATACTAAAAAAGGTAAGTGAAACAAAAGATACATCATATTAATATATATAAAACATAAAGAATCGGAGAAAATAGCTTATAAATTAAAAAAATCTGGATGCAGTGTGGCTTTTCAAACATTGATCAGACAAAATAAACAATTTTACACAGAAAAGAAACAACCTGGAATATTTCACTATTCTGTAGTATGTAAACTGAATTGTTCAAACCACACAATTTTCTACATCAGTCAAACAGGGTACAATTTCATTCTAAGATATAATGAATATTATAAAAGCTTTCCACATCAACGTAGAACCAATATTTGCCAGTAATCTTGTCGACACAATAAGCATGTCGACCGACATTAATAATAAACTTGATATTCTTAATTTTCAGAAAAGAATTGCTTATTAACATACTCAAACGTTATGAAATAGAAGAAAATTTCATTCATAACTGCATTGCTGGGACTTGAAGATTAAAATGTTTTATTTTAAATAATGAAAAAGACAAACAAATGTTTTAAGACTGAGAGGTGTTGCTATCATCAACCATATCACATATAAAAATGTAATAATTTTAAGAAGTGAAATAAACAAAGGTCAGGGATAGGGGCAATTACTTTTATACCGAGATTTTGAATACTAGATTTTGGATATCGGTACTCTTTGGGATTCTTCTCAGAAATGGTTGATCTGAGATTGTACAAGACTACATTTCATTTACACTCATACATATCATCCTCATTCATCTTCTGAAGTAATACCTTGTGGTGATTCCGGAGACTAAACAGAAAAGAAAAAAGGGATAAGGGCGGGCAATAATGATCATATGAGGAAGCGGTTATAATGTTACCAGTTGTAAATAATTACAACCATTGAACTCAGTAAGTCAGGTAAACAAAAAAAGAAGAGACTTAAGAAGCAAGAAATTCATCTCCTGAAACCAGAGTTAATGGAAAAAGATGAAGAAGAAACATTGATAAAATCCAGTTTCTCTTCTTCATCTCAGTCTGTATACAAGAAAGGTGACTGCCTCAGGATTTCTTTGCAACTCACTTAAAGAGAGTGTGTTATCCCCTTCATAAACTAAGGCCCCGTCAGGTGCATCCCTGCTAGACCAAAAGATACTGCCAAGGCCTTCAGAGAACAGAGGAAGAAAGGATGCAAAAATTTAGCAATTCTCCCAAGGATAACCGTAGTCAAAATTTTCAAACTTACACAATCTAATAAGATCAGAACGCAATACAAAATTCCATCCAGTTTATCTACTGGTTGTAACGAACCAACATCTACTTGTTGTAACGAATACCATGATTCAATTTCCAGAAAATGTCATTATTTGTATATATATATATATATATATATATTTCACTTTCTTGTGGACACGATAACTGCCATAATCTTGTGCCAGTCACTTTCAAATTGACACAAAGTATAATGACCCAAAATTTTGGTCGAGTTCCTAAATGGGTAAAATCAAACCATGGGGGGAAGCTTTTTCAAAAAAACAAAATATCTCTGTAACTTTCTTATTAAGTAAAATATCAAATTAATTTAAAGTTCCTACTATTCTTTGGATAAGGGCCTAAACCTTATCTAAGTAAAGTTTTTTGATATCACCAACCATTGGCCCAGGGGGTGGGAAGAATGGAGTTTTGAAGACAAAAAAAAATCATACCTCCCTTAGTAGATACAGTATCAAATCGGTTGAAAGTGGTCTTCAGTCCTCTAAACATTACTTAAAATATTTGTCTGAACAATGACCAACCCTTATGACAAGGGATGACCAAAATTTTGCTGGAATTGTAAGATGACGAGGGGGGCTTGTCATATGCTAAACATGTGAAACCTTTTTCACGTGCAACCATTGTCATATTGAGTAAATTTGTAGTTTTTCTTAACTTTAAGGTGGAAATCGTTTTTATCTCTTACTTAGCACCGGTGAAATATACCTCCGCCTTTCAGCATGTCGAAAGGAATTTTTTATAACCGACTCAGCGTAATCTTGAGAGATTTTTGATATGTTTATTTCAGTTGTTAATAGTTATGAAGTACGTATAACTTATTTATTTTTTCCTATCGATATAAATTTGATAGAATACAGAAAAAAATTAGTTTTTATTTAAAAGTGATCTAATCGCATTGCTACAAGCCTTTTAGCAATATGTTTAATCTGCTCAGAAGACCAGTTTTCTCATTATGTAATTAAGATGTAAAAGCTGTAAAAATATACCTTTCAAATAGTGTTGGTGGTTTTCAGTAAGGTTTATAAATACAGATGGTTAATGGCTAAATGCAGATGGTGGGAATAAGTTAATAATGAGTTAATGAAGAAGTTGATGAATGACATATCATGAACTGGTTTGAACCGTCAAGAGTATTTACATTATAAATGGTTAAATGTGTTTGTCTCCTACCATAGCAGTTCATAATATTAATAATAATAATAATCAAATTTTATATCAATTTTGCCATAATATTGATCATCTTAAAATATATTTTTTGATATATTGTTTATATAACTTTTTAAATAAAAAGTTTATCCTATAAAAGTTTTGTTTTATTTTGAGTTAATATTCCTTAAAATGACTTTTTATCTGTGTTTTTTAGGTTGGTATTTCACTTGATGAAATTGTATCGCATGATGATGTAAGCGATTTGCTTTGGATCTTTGGATGTGAAACATCGTTAGAAGAGGTATAGTATATATTTTTAAACTACATAAACAATATTTGAATTCATTTACTATTATTTTGAAAAAGTGTAAATTTTAATGTAATTTCATAAACATTTTAGTACATTTTATGAATATTTTTTAATGCATTAATCTATAATTCTTATGTTCACACTGAAATTGTTAATGAGTTAACACTTTCAGCCGTACATCTTGCTCTAGTAATATGTTAAAGTAAATATGAATGACAAATTTAGTTCTAAAACTGTGTCAGTGACCATATTTCTTTCTTTCCAGCCAGGAGGGCTGGCTTTACCATTAGTTTGGCTTGTTGTGCAATCCCTTCATAGGAAACAAGAGTCCTTGACTAATTCTTCAGGCAAGGTCTTACTGATACCAATCTGTAGGTGGTAGCATAGTACATAGATGGAACCAGGGCAGCTGACCGTAATACTTACCTAAGTTCCTAAGTAAGAAGGATAAGGATAACAAAAGGGTAGGGAACAGGCAAGGAACAATCAATCGATTGGTCCTGATTTGGTTAGTTTACTGTCTTCTCAGGAATGATAGTTTCTTTTTTTACTATTATAATAAAAATCTTGCAGTAGGGGGCTGCATATGTTGAGAATTTTAAGTGAAGGGGATTTACACAAAATCAGATAGCAAATACGATTGTCATTTTGTGTACGATGTGTGTGCATACGTTAGTACTGTTTAAGATATAAATAAATATTGTTACAAGAAATGTCAAGCAATTTACCTCTTTGTTTCCTTGCTCTACCTTCAATTAATGCTTTTTCCTTCTAGTATACTCTGATCATCCTCTCTATTCCGTACTCTACCCATTAAATAATAATCTATTCAAAAGCATTCAAAATCGTGTTTTATGAAACATAAATAATGTTCAGACATTGTATAGATAATGTTATGTTTTACTTGTTAAATCTTTGTAGGGTTGTATTTTTAAATAGGTGTTCCAATTTTTTGTTTCTTTTATATAGAAAGAGAGATTGTAAGATTTGTAGATTGTTACCTAACCCAAAATTTAGTTATTTAACACCTATCTAAATAATTTTTTTCATGACTGAAACTAGGAATTGTAATAAATATTTAAAAATTTTTCAGTATTTGGAACCTTCTAAAAAGAATCCATTCCTCACCAAAGCACTATTTCCTCTTCATGCCTGGACCACAAAAAAATGTAAGATTTTATTTATTTTTATTTGTTAACAGGAAAATAAACTGATTATTGATATAACTTATGTCTGAAATTTTTTCAAATCACCAGAAAAATTATATACAATTAACCTAATTCTTGTAGGGATTAGAATCTTATAATTTTTAAGAAAACCTTTTTTTAGAAAATTTCTTTTATTATTCATTAGTGTTATTTTAGAAAAATAAGGGGACATTCATTATGAAAGTACATTTTTAAAATTTTAATATGCTCTAAAGAAATTAGAATAGGAAATTTTAAAAAACTTGATTTTTTAACATAAAAGGTTGAAATATTCAAAATTAATAAAATATGCAAATTACTTTAATTAGGTTTCTTAAAAATGTAGTGAAATCCATAGAAGAAATTGGTTACAAAAAAGTAAAAACTGATTGTTGTAATTTTAAACATTATATAATAAGAACATATAATAAACAAGAACTTACTGATCCCTGTCTTTAACCAAATGTGATACACTCCTATTTTGTGGAGCCACATGATCTGACAAATATGTGCTATTAAGTAAACATCAAAATCCTTTTGTAACATATTTTTTATTTAATTGTAGGAATTGTTTATATTAAATAGCGTGTAAATAAAACTATACAAAGTATTCTAAAAAGTTAAAAATATCTTTGAAAATAATTTATTAGGTGTAACAGAGAAGAATCTTTAAAACACAAAGTCTGGTTATATTAAACATATAACCATAAACAAGAAGTAAGATAAACAGTTTCATTTCTAATTATCAAATAAAATTATAAACTAGGTGAAATTAATAAAAAAAAAATTTAATTGCAGTTAAATAAACTATTTTAAAATTCATCTCGTAAATATTACATAATGTTATGAATGATTTGAATAGTATAGTGTACTGCCTAGAAAATCAGGTATATAAAGGAACATATTTACCAACAATATAGGCTATAAGAAAAACTAAAGATTTCTTTCTATAAAGGTTCAGTGTAATTAAAGAAACACATCTGTAACTGAGTAGAGCTGCCCTGGAATTACACCAATCATTCATATTAAACAACATTTTTCTAATTTCCATTTGTTTTTTTTTTTTTACAAAGATATAGTTATTATGCCATACTCTATGTGCTTAGTAAAGGATGTTTTTTTATCTTGTATGTAAAAAGAATTTTCCTTTTATTTCTTGATACCTGAAGTTTTTTCTGAATATCAGATCAATTTGGTAAAATGCCTCGTTCTTTAAGACAAGTCAGATCAAAGATTAGATACATGCTAAATACAATAAACAGTTTCAATTTGAAACCAAACTCTTTGTATATGGCGCGTGTGTGTGTGTGTGTGTGTTTTGGTGAAATCTGTTCAAAAAGTATCATACCTATCTTTTTCTTGAAAATTACTTGAATGTGATCAGTAAAGTTTGGTAAAAGTGCAGGACTATGTTCCACGTGTATTTTTTGTAATTGCATAGAGGATGTCATTTGTTATTCAGCAGCTATTGCATGCATGAGTTTTGCAGGGCTTGTTGCAATTTTATTTTGTGCATAATGATGATATACACTAAACATTATTATATCAAGTTCTGCCAAAAGCTTAGTGAAACACAAAGAAAAACGATTAAGAAGATTAAGGAGACTTTTGGGAGTGAAGCTACAGGGGTAATAAATATTACAGAATGGAATAATAATTTTCAAAATAGTGACACTTCAGTTGAGAGTGAACAACACACCAATAGGATATTAACAAGCCGAACTCCAAATATCATTAACAATATATGCAATTTGACATGGAAAATCATCTGCTGACTAAGAAATTACAAAGGACATTGGGATTAGTGATGAGTTCACCTGATTTTAAAGGATGAATTGAGCTTGTAGACACAGACCATGAAATTTGTGCCAAAGTTGCTTTACTTGAGCAGAAAAAGATTTGTTTTGATGTTGCATAGTAGTATACCAATGTGATCCTAAATCTCTTAAGACCATGTTGTCGATGAATCTTGGGTATATGGATATAACCCAGAAACAAAAGCTCAGTTGACAGTTATCAGGATTTCCATGCACACTGGAAAACCTGGAATTTGAAAAATCTTTAAGTTCTGGAAATTTCTTGGAATTTGAGCTTATTTGTCATAAAATATTTATTACTGATGTAGAAATTTTGCAAAATTTTACTTATTTTTCCATACTATTATTTTAACCAAGTTCATTTTTTAATAGAATATATTCTGAAAATAAGGGAGGTTGAAAGATATCTAATTTTATTATTTCTATCATTAGTTTTATTATCTTTGTCAATCAAAAAAAAAAAATTATGACAAATAAAAAAAGTATGAGTTTCATAAAATACCTTGAAATTTTTATCTATATCTCCACATACAACAAACAATTTTTCCACATTCACTAAATGTGTTTCACTGACTTTATTAAATTTAAGTTTCACTGACTCTACTAAATTGAAGTTGTAGAAAAAAATTGATGATCAATATCATTGATGCTTTTTTTATGCTTAACAGATGTTGTGTAGGATTTTGAGTGTAATTTTTTAGCTGTTACTGATCTTTTTAATGCCTAAATAAATCACCATCATTTCCAAGGCCAAAGAAAGCAAGACAAGTGAAAATGAAGCTGACTGTTTTTTTTTTAATTTCCTCAGAGTTGTGCAACCCAAGTATGCCCCAGAATTCTAAACTATCAAGAAACAGAACTCTCTAAAGGATCTCCATTACCTTTGTCATGCAGTTTGGTGCAAGAGATTGGATCTATGGAAATTACATAAATGTCAGTTGCATCATAACACACACGCCTATTTGTCACATGTAATCCAGAACTTCAAATACAGAAAGTATTTATTCTGTATAGTCAAATACAGAAATCCTCAGTTCACTAGAACCTAAGACATTTTTTTGAAATCACTACTCGCCAGATATGGCTCCTTGTAATTTCTGGTAACTTCAAATGCTTCTGAAAGTGTTCTGATGTCACAGCTGGGAGATATAATGATGAATGTGATAGCACAACTTGTAGAAATATCAAAAGAGATGTACAAAAAATATTTTCAGTATTATGATAAGAGGCTATTTTGTAGGAAACAAAGATTTATAGCCACTTGGTCAATGGTCAGACAGATTTTGAACAAACCTTGTATTTATGTTTTATTTTATAAAGTTTAGTAATAATTATTAATTTTCTGTTTTTAGATTGCTGAAAACAGTGATATATTAAGCAACAGTATTTTGAAGACAGAATTCAAAAGAATGTCACAGTTTATGACTCATCCTATTTTTAACACTTATCATTCTGAAACAAGAATTGTAAGATATATGAAGTCACTAGAAAACAAAGATATTTCTTTAGTTCATTCTATGATTCCACTGGTTTGTATTTTCTGATTTGTTTAAATAAACTTAGAATAGTTAAAAAATTGTTCTATGCAGTTAGGCTCTAGGAAGTGGTTTTTTCATTTTTTCCAGGAATAAAAATATTAACCCACCGGCTTGGTCTAGTGGTGAACGCGTATTCCCAAATCGGCTGATTTGTAAGTCGAGAGTTCGAGCAAACTCGAGAGCCCTAGTAAAGTCTAGAGTCCTAGTAATGTCAGTTATTTTTACACGGATTTGAATAATAGATTGTGGATACCAGTGTTCTTTGGTGGTTGGTTTCAATTAACCACTCAACTCAGGAATAGTTGAACTGAGATTGTACAGGACTACACTTCATTTACCCTCATACATATCATCCTCATTCATCCTCTGAAGTATTATCTGAAAGGTAATTACCGGAAGCTAAACAGGAAAAGAAAGGAATAAAAATTTAAAAAAGTGAACAGAATTAAAATAAAGTTTAGTGCTGTCTCTAACATTATTTTTATCCTCTGTTCAAGATTTTATCTATGTTGGGTCATCTGAAATACTTCTAATTTTTGTCCTGCACTATCTTTCACCTGCTGCTGCACATTTGCAGTGTTCTTTTTTGCAAGTTCTTACATCTTCCACTGCTATCATAAACCATCTTATTGCTCTAACTGTACTTCTCATTGCTTACAGTCTCATTTTTACTCCATCCTTTTTCTCTTCTCTACTATACTTCTCTTAAACTGATTTGGCAACCTCTGCATTACTTTTCTTTTCATTATTCAATATCAATTACTTTTATTATATTTCATTCTAGCCCTGCTAAATGAACTGTTAGGTTTTCACAATATTTTGTATTTCCTCTAGATTATCATAATTGATTTGGCTGTTATTTTCTGCTTTTCCTAGCATTGTTATTCTACCTGTTCGTATTTGGCAAATATCAAAGTATCGCCATTCTCAAAACTACTTTTAGCAATCACTTAATGCCAAAAGTAGTTTTTAAAATGGAGGTACTCCATAACGCATCGACTACAAATGTTAGAGTGACAGTGCTAGAAAGGGCAAAAAACAATATTCAAATTGACCTGTCAGCTTCCTTTTACCTTGTATTTTCTCCGCATAAAAGGACTAATTCTAGCTGAGATTTGTCACCAATAAATTAGTGATTACAGTACGGTAAAGATATTACGAGTAGACAAAGCATGGAAGATCAGTTCATTTAAAGAAAGAACAATGGATGTTAATGATGAACAAAATTCACTGATGAGCTAATAAAGACAATTTCAGTGATAGACATTCAGTAATTAATCGGTATACTTCTTGAGCAGGGCTTGGTAGAATTAAGAACTGTTCTTTATTAGATCTCGACTAAAATTGTAGGCTATTAGAAATATTATGTAGAGTGTACCCAAAAATTTTGCTGACATTTATCTACAAGTTTTTTGTTTTTGTTTTTTTTTTGCTACGGAAAACAAAGAAAGCTTTCTAAACTTTACAGTAATAGCAGATGAAACAAAGACTATTTTACCTATAAATAAACTATTTAAACATCTTGGCAATTTGACGCTTCCTGGCAATTTTTAAACAAATATATTAGGGAATTTGATAAATGTTACAGCTTACAATGAACTAAATAATTTTGATGTATGATTAAAAACATGTAGTAAGGAATTTTGGTTTAAGGTTAGCCTCCAATTTCATACTCTTATTTACTATACAAAGTTGTTGGAGACCATCAAGTGAGAAATTTTAGACAATTCCTCTAATAGATGTAATCTTATACAAATAACTGTATGTATATACGTGACATAATCTTAGTGGCAAGGTGCAAAAATGAGATATCCAGTCTAAAAAATACTAGGAAGATTAACAGTATATTATGAAAAACAAATCACTTAGATTCAAATCCTGGGAACACCTCATTTTGACCTATATTTTTGTAACAGAGAACACGTCTTAATATAAGTAGATAAATGACATTCAAACACCAAAGTATACGGGTGTTATGATGGACTTGACCCTATTTGTTATGCATCATTGTCTAAGTTCAAGGTAAATTAGTAGAAAAAATTGAATTATTTGTTAAATTAACAGAGGGGAAGTATAATCAGAAGTCCTTTGCTTGATGACCTTAGTGCTTTGTTTTGCAGCAGGTGGTTATCCAACATCCAAACAGCAAGTGTCTGCATATATCATGCGTTTGTTTGGTACTGAATAAATACATTTGAATAGTTAGTAGGTGCTTGAGATTGATACAAATTCAGAAAAAATTATTTTTTGGTCAGGGTAGCACTTCTATACTTCAATTACCAATTACAGAATTACTAGCAAAGAATAAGATGAGAGATTTAAGACTTGCATTCTACAATCATTTCATTTCTACCTCTCCTTGTTGGCCTAAGAGTGATTTTTTTCTTTGAATGAATATCATTCATCAGATCAATGAGGCTCATGGTTCTGAAAAGCTTATCGTATTGAGGCTCTCATGTTGTTATATGGAGAAACTGTTCTGTAGGGTTTGAACTGATGGTTGTAGGGTTATGAATGGATAATGGTACCTTTTATAAAACTCTTCTTTTTTACCTATTACTATTCCTTGGGCAGTAGTGGGCTCCAAGAGAAAATCAGAGTGAATTCCTCCCTGTATTTCTTCTGCCATCTTTGTGTGGATAATTCTGACCGACATCTTTGACATCAAAGCTGTTGGTCTGTAGCATAGTTATCATGATGCCAAGTTCTCTCGGGCATGCTTTACTGTGCTGCAAGAACTGGACACTTGAAAACCATGTGTTCTGCGATATCCTCTCTTCTGCAATAATTACACTTGGCTGAGGGATTCAATGCTTATGTAAACAAGTATGCTTTAAAGTAACTGACCGATCAGGAACTGAGTTAAATAGTACCCCCAGTTTTCCATGCTTTGTGGTCCAGCCATCTCCGTAGATCCAGTATTAGTCTCTATGTCTATCTTTTTTTCTTTTTTATTTGCTTCCAGGACTATCGTTAGATATTGATGTCCAGCTATCTTTTTTGTCAACTTATCCTATACCATAAACAATGTCTGGACAGCATTAATTAACTAAGAGCAGACAATTCTGAATGCAGAAACAATATGGTAGAGTGTGATTAAATCTTAAAAGGATGCTGAAGAAGATTACTGTACTACCTGAATGAACAAATGAAAGACTTCTTTGACTGAAGCATAGGTCTGATAGAATAATTTCAAATCCTGACAGCAATTTTCCATGCTCTGCTGGAATAGTTCCATGTCACATTATTCAGAGATAAGAAATGGTTTTCAGTATGGATGGGATGGAAAAGTAATTTTGTTGAGTGTATATTTGAACTTGATTTAATAAAATTGTTAAATAGTAGTAATATGCTACTCTCCTCCTAGGAAAAGTCTTTGATCTCCAGAGGGATTATGGGTGGAATGGGCATCTGTTGTACTTTCCTAAGCTTTTGGGTACCAATTTTTTAGTGTTTTATTTTCTTTTTATCTCTTCCTGGGTAAATTCCTATTTATTATCACTCCTTTTTATCATTGATCTTTCCATGTTCTGTGAGTTTAGGACAGGTCCACTTAAGTCTAATATAAAAAAGGTACAGTTCTAAAATTACTCCCCTTCATGTGATTCATGGATTTAACAAAGATGTCGACTTGTGTTTTAAATGCATGATTTATGTTAATAAAATCATTTTTTAATCTTTTATACAGGGTTCATGCACAATGAAACTGAATAGTACTACTGAAATGATGCCTTGCAGTTTTAAGGAATTTACTGATTTACATCCATTTGTACCAAAAGAACAAGCTCAAGGTTATCAGCTTATGTTTACTGAATTAGAAAAGGATCTTTGTGAAATAACTGGCTATGATAAAATATCCTTTCAACCTAACAGGTAAAATTTCTGTGTATAAATTAAGATTAAGACCAGTTTTCTCAGATTAGAATGCCTTGAATGTTCAATATGCAAATCATTGTTTTTAGTCTTTTATTTTAATTTCAAATTAATTAATTTGTTAATTAATTCATATGTATTTTTCCTCTATACTTACTCTTATGTATTCATATAGATTATTACATTAAAAAATTAATAAATTTAATAATTTAATCTAATAGACCTAATAAATAAAATCTATTTTACTAAAATAAAGCAAATCTAAAAACATAATTACTGAAGTGTTTAAAACTAAAAAAAATCTGACAACACAGGTTTCTGATACACGACTTACACTTACAGTAAAATTTAAAATATTTATTATTTTATTTAAATATAATATTTTTTTCATTTATTTAATTCAATGATTCTAACTAAAGTGCGCACGCAAAACGTATTTAATTTGCGCGGGTGTGACGATACTAGCGGCGACGGTCGACACTAACTAAACTAATGTTATTTCACAACTTACATAGAGCAAATTTTGCTTGTACTGTCGGCAGACTGGTGTAGCCAAAAGGCTTAACACACCGGTTGTACGAACAGATGAAGTTCGGTGCTGATTTTAAATAATTAAAGTCATAAGTTGATGTTATTGTCAAATTCCATATTATATTTGAAAATACTTATGTATGAATAAATTAAATGTTTAATATACTTGAAATATTAAATGAATTATTTATATATTATTAAATGTTTATTGTAATTGAATTATGAACTGGAACTGCTATTTAATGCAATTATACAAGAATAATGCGATTGCCATTTGTAGGCGCCTGGAACTGAACAAGAGTGAAGACTGAAGAATGAATAATGACCACAAGAATGACGATGGACTTGCTTAAATAATGTTGCTGGATCCACTGCTTTGTCAGGAGTCGAGTGCATTCGAAAGGAGCCGAGTGATGTATAAGGAACTACTGAATTGTCAGCAGCCAAGTGCGTATGAAAGAAGCCGAGTGCTCTGTAAATATTCGAATGAATCTGACCGAAGCCGAAGATATTTAAATTTAAAAGTCCTATTAAATACATTAAAGCTCCAACATTTAAACGATAATAACAAAATATGAATTTGTAAAGAATATTTAAAAATTAAAGTAACCTAAGTCTGAATACAAGGTACCGAGTCAACCGGGCGATCAAGTTCCGAGACCCGGCCAGATGAAGTTACTTTTTTACACTTAAATATTATTCATTTATTTAATTCTACCACTCACCTGTGACATCACAACATTGCAGACGACTACAATAGTGATGCTGCAAAAAATTTTTTTTTCAAATATTATTTTTAATTGTTAACAAATGTGTTAGAAAAATATGACCTTAATTAGGTGAAGTCTCGAGGTACTGAGGATGATCTTGTTCTGCAGCATCACCTCTTGACCATTTAAGTTGAAATTTTGACCAAGTTTTGGTCAAAATCGGTCCAGTAGTACTGGAGATATAATGGTGATTTGGTGATTTAGAGGCCAACACCAAACACACAAAAATTAACGTCTGAAAAATTTCTATCTGGTTTTTAGGTTCCTTAGGTATCAAAATGTTAAGATCCAGTGAAAACTGCATATGCCCAAATTGGACTGATTACAGTACTTTACTTTCTAGAACTACAGCTGTGCTATAGCACTTTCTAGACAGGAAAGTAAAAGATAAAGGACTAAATGTTTTTTAGGGAAATTTTTTAATCCTAATTTATTTTAATATAATTTTGGAATATTTAGCAGTTATTTTTATCTAAAAAATAATTGACTATTATTTATAATAATTGAATATTATTATGTATGTGTTGTTCATTTTTATTTAAGAAAACAAACACTAAACTATATTCAGGGTTGAATCTGATTATTTCCTTGCAAATTAAACCAGATGCAATGAAGAAATACTCTGAATAAAAGGAGCAGTAT
Organism: Lycorma delicatula; assembly: GCF_047948215.1. Classification (NCBI taxonomy): domain Eukaryota; kingdom Metazoa; phylum Arthropoda; class Insecta; order Hemiptera; family Fulgoridae; genus Lycorma; species Lycorma delicatula. The sequence goes on from NC_134458.1 coordinate 2,300,200, forward strand.
TGCTCTTTTGATAGTAGGATAAAATATTCAGAAATAACATTTTTAAGCAAGGATTCCAATGTTCAAAGATGTTTTGAGAGTTTTAGAAGCATACAATATGCTTTTCTGTTGGATGTAGTGTTTAGTGCTTAGGACAGTGCTGTAATGTAGAAGTTTTATGTTGTAGTGTTATATTTGAGTTGTCAAATCTCAAATTCTTTTTAGTATTACTTGCAGGACAAATGTGTTACAGTTTATTGGAAAAAAGGAATATTAAGAAATAATTTTAACTGTTATTTTATTAGTTTTATAAAATTTGACAACTTTGTGAATTGAATGCTTCAGTATTTGTGTAACTCTTTTTTTTTCAAAGTATTACTTTTAATTCTATTGGTCTCCAATTACCTTTGAATATTTTTCATCAAAATTAATTTATTTCCTTTTCAAATTAAATATTGTACTCATATGGTAGATGAGAACTTCATTACAATCCTGCACTTTACAACATGATATTGTCTTTGACAAATGAGACTTGACATATATCTCTTATTACTTTCCTTTGTCAAATATCTTTTATCGTCATTGACAATACACAAACTGTATTTTTAATTAAAGTTTTTGAAGTAATCTGAATAATTCTATTCTAATAGTAGGTTCAGGTAAAATTTTGGATGAAAGAGCAGAAAACTGAATTTTTTAATTTTTAAGAAAAGTTTTATTAACATTTTTTGTTGTTTGTAAAATCAATAATCTTTGAAATATTTGCAAAAAGATCTCATTTTACCTCCGTTTACTGCTCACTCTTTCAACTTTTTTGAACTACATATTGATTAGGAGTCTGCAGAGAATCTTAATAACCTCTAAATTCTTAATAAATATTAAAACTATACTTTTAAAAGAGAAAAGTCAATTTCTCCTAATTATTTCCGTACAATCTCTTTTTGGTCTATTTTTAATGTACTATAATGAATTAGGCAATGTTTAAAATTTCCCTTGTGTCACAAACAGAGAAAGAAAGCCTTATTTAATTTTTACCACACCTATGATGTTGTTTTTAATTTTAAAGGTCAAATGAATTATTTTAGTTTTCAAAGTATATTTAGATATATTTTGTTTTATAATTTTTGTTTACAGTGGTGCCCAGGGTGAATATGCTGGTCTTAGAGCTATTCAGACATATCATGCATCACTTGGTGAAACTCAGCGTGATGTCTGTTTAATACCAGTTTCAGCTCACGGTACAAATCCTGCGTCTGCACAAATGGCTGGCATGACTGTTGAACCCATATCTGTTTCCAAAGATGGCAGTATTGAAATAGAACAATTAAAAGAAAAGGTTATATTTTTATTTATGTTATATCATTGTTACTTTAAATCATTGCCAGGTCCCTCATTCCTAATCTATTATTTTCAGAAGATTAATTTTTAATGGTGATCAATTTCATAACTGAAATAATTTTAAATTTATTTTATAAACTTTAGCCCCCTATGAACATAAAAACAGTTCTTGTGTGTGTGTTGGCTAGGAGAGAAGAATACTCATCCCCTTCTATGTTATTCCTGAAATCTTCTCTCCTTTTGTCTGTTCTTTTGAGAAACTGTTTTTTGTCTGTGGTACTTCTATTACAAAATGAGACTTCCTGGTTTCCCTCTGGATAACAGATTTATTAAGTAGAAAAAACCTGCAGCTAAAATTCTAAAAAAAAATATTTGTGTGGAAATTGTTTATTTTTAATCTTTTAATTCCTTGTCCCCAAAAAATGGTTACTTAAACATATACACAGCATGTAAATAACAAAAATACCTCCTGCAACATAGGGAAGAAATCCTCATTTAAAATTTAAAAGAGTACAGGTTTACTTTTTATCCTATTTAGAACATCCTATTTAGTACATCTTGAGTGAGTAAATGGTAGAAATTCTATTTTTTTTTTTTTTAATGAATAGCCTGTGTTGGTAAATATTTTAAATGAAGAAATAGAAGATATTGTGAAACAGAGGATTTCAACCATGTACATTGTTAAGAATGCAAATACATTAACAAAGCCTTCAATATTCATTAGCTTATATGTCAAATAATGAATATTATTGAATTTGTTAATACAAGTAATGCCATTCATGTGGCACTTGTATAAATAATATAACTGACAAAAATTGAGGTAATGGGCATAAATCAAAATAAATTAAGCCATTACAGCAAAAGCCTTATTTCTTTTAGTTTTATGTGGAATGTAAAGATAATATCGAATAAAATACACCTTAGAAAAATTATTAGTAGACATAACTTTAATTATACTTACAGTATGTAGATAGCACTCACTTCAATGAATTATTCATTCACCTACCTATGAAAATTGTGGTACAATATCATTTTTTATTATGTTGCTGATATCTTGAGAAAAGGTTACTTGATTTGAATAAACGAGATACCGAAATAAAATTTAGTCTCTTTTTTGAAGATTTTACTTGCTAATTATGGCTATGTTGTTACATAATGCTATTTAGTCAGCTTCTCAAAATTCTACTATATGAAAGTGTCATTAAAATGACATGCTCACTATTTATGATTTGCTCATTCCCCAGTTCTAGAGTTACCTGGATAAATTTATGCTTAGAATGATCCTTAAATCAATAATACCATTGATAAAAGGATCATTTAGCTTGGCCCATTGTTTCTTGAATTTTAAGCAAACATCATATAAAAAAATTTTAACACTTACTGTTGTTTGCTGCTTTGGTCTGCTGTACTGTTTCATATTATGCATAAATTGTAGATATATTGTCTCATTTGTAAGCTAATTTGTCATATAATTTCTTTTTAGAATGTAGTGTAATGATGATAAATGTGTCGTAAATGAGTTCATTAGTTTCATCATTAATTAGTACACTAATAAAATGGTTTTTTACAAGCCCGCTGAACTGTGAATGTGTCCAAACACAAGACATATTTTCTAGCAATGTAATCTCTTTGGAGATTTCACTGTACTCAAAAAATCTTAAAGAAAGCACTCTTTTTTGAATTACGTTTGATTCACTCATCACAGTTTGATGAATATTATCACATTTTTGGATTGCTTCTCCTTTAATGCAATTTATAAATGTGGAGATAACATTTTTAAAATAACATCACTGGGTGATTTGGATGATGAAATGATGTATTTCATAACTCTTTTCTTTTTAAAAAATCTCAGCTAATTTAAGAATGGATATTTTCTTGCAACAGAAACACCTATTTCATGAAATTCAGAACTAAGGTAATGAATTTAAGGAATCAATTTCTTTTCATCTGTTTATAAAATCTAGAAGCAGCAGAATTTAGGATGCCCAAGGAACACCGCTATCACTTTCAGGTCTCCACAAATGTTTCTAATACTGAATCATTACCGACACAAGTTTCATATTTTCTTATGACTTCTTCATATGAGCTAAAGAAATTGAGAGGATATTATTTCGAACATGAAGAAGGACTGTTTTCAAACTAGGCTTTGAGGAGTCTGTAAAAAGACGTCATTGATCAGAATGGCGCATATGTTCAAAAGCTTCAAGTAAAAATTCCACATCATTACAGTAAACTTTCTTGACAGCCTTTATATATAAAAGAATAATTCTTTATATTAAAGAAAATACTTGAATTTTTTTTTTTATTCTACTTCAATATTTTGTCTAGGTGATGACAAACAATATAATCTAACGTAGTATTTATATAATTTAAATGGAAGGTATTTTAAATATTTATTTGTTACAGTTATGCAAAGATTAATATGAGTATTGTACGTATACACAAATATGAATGTGTAAATATATTTCCTAAACAACATTTTTTGATAAAACTAATTGATTTTCTAGAACTCTATTAACAATAATATTTTTTTAATTTTGAATAATCTAATTATTTTACAATTTTTCTTTTCATTTACAGCTGGAAAAATTTAACAAACGAGTTTCCTGTATTATGATCACATATCCATCTACATTTGGTGTGTTTGAAGATAATGTAGCTGAAATTTGTGAAATGGTTCATAATTTCGGAGGACAGGTTAGGTTTTATATATATCATTTAATTAAAAGACTTACCGTTTACAAACTTTATCGAGTTGAGAATTAGATGTATAGAAAATTAAAGATATGTATAAAGGACATTAATTGTGAACACATAAAACAAATACATCTATTTATGCATAGTAATAAAGTTTTTATTAAATGGATAACTGGTTTTTGTCGGTCAGCATGAAGAAACAATATTTTTGTTTTTATGTGTTTTAAACAGATTAAAAATGCTTATTTTTTAAAAAAATATATTGATTTTTCTCCAAATGATTTTTTTTTAGGGCTATTATGTGAAACTTATTGCCATTTAATGCTGCAGATGGTACTACAATTAACAAATCCATATTGAAGCGGTTAGGACACAATTCTTAGAAGGCTGAGCTTTACTCAATAATACTATAACCATTGGGCTAAATTTTGGCTATCAGATAGGAAACAGAGTCATAGTTCCAGTACATCTACATAGTTGGTCCAAAGGTTACAGCATCTTAACTAGGAGCTCAGACCTTCACCTAATGGACCATTAATGAAAAGGATAAGGAAAAGGATGGTTTAAGGAAACCCACTTACATATAATAAAATAATAATTTGCAAATATACTGGTAGTTCAGTTTACCATAAATAATTCTGTTTATAGTACAGTCATATTCTAGGTGTAGACCTTATATTTAACGGTACAGTTGTTTTGCTGAGCAGTACTATGAAACAATAATGTTTGTTATTCTCTGCCAGATGGCCAAGATTATCAGCAGTTTTATTTTAATTTTTCTTTCTTTCACACCTTTTATTCACCCCATTGTTAACTGAAATTATGGAAGTAGTTATATACACAGTCATGTTAAAATAGATAATTCAGTTTAAAAATTAATCTAAACATTTTACAAAGTAAATTTATTAAGAAGTACTAAAATAGTAGTTTTTGTAATGGCACATTGAAATTGTTTACTAGAAAAAAATGTTAACACTTAAACAGAAGATAAATAAAAACTTTGTTCTTAAATATGCTTAAACAATAATTTGTTGCATAACCTCTTAATGAAATTTGAAATCACTTTACCTGGAAAAATAGCCAAAAAATTGGTACATTTTATGTTTAATTTGTACAAGTTTTATTCAAATAATTGAAACTCTCAATAATAATACAAAAAAGAACAAGGTTTAATATAATATAAAACTTAATTTATTCCACCGAGTGGTTTTTAAGATATATTTCTTTATAAACAACCTTTTTCTTTTGCAGTAATATATTAGGAAAGTATTTTCACATGCTGTTAAATGCAGGTTTTATTATAAGATATTATGATATTAGCCACTTCCTGATTCTATTTTATTGAATAATTTGTCTAATTATATATTTACTGATCTGTTTTATAGGTATATCTAGATGGAGCTAATATGAATGCACAGGTAGGTCTTTGTAGACCAGGCGATTATGGATCGGATGTATCTCATCTTAATTTGCATAAAACATTTTGTATACCTCATGGTGGAGGAGGTCCTGGTATGGGACCTATTGCAGTGTAAGTGATTGAAATTGTAATTTACTAACAAATATGATTGTAATAGTGGGTTAGTAACTAAAATTTAATTCACTGTAGAATACATACTCATACCAATGCATGTAGTGCAGTAATAGTCCATGCATTACACAGATTTATTAAATAATTTTATGCAATTTTTTTTTTTTTTTTAGTAAAGCTCATTTAGCCCCATTTCTACCCAATCATCCTGTTATTGATTTAACTGGGGAAGAGAAATCACAAAGTTTTGGTGCAGTAAGTGCTGCACCTTTCGGCTCATCTGCAATTTTACCAATATCATGGGCTTACATTAAGGTAATCAATTATTCATACTGTTAAATATATATATATATATATATATATATATATAAAGAATTTAATAAAATAAATAAATTAACTTTAAAGTAATATAAAAATATTACTTTTATATTCATTTAAATTAAAACCAACACAACATAAATTTTTCAAAAAGATTAACTAATTATATATGATTGCTTTAAAACAAAACATTAAAAAAGTAAAATTAATAATAAATCTAATTTTAATACTTATATAGGTAAACACCTGCTTTTACAATGTGGAAAGAAAAAAATTCTATACAGAAATGAGAAATGGGAATTAAAAAAGCCCAATATTTTCAAAAACAATTAAAATTTTATAAATAATATAATTAAAAAAATCTAATTATGCTGATCACATTAGGGAAAATAGACAAATTTTCAAATATAGAAAACATGCAAACATTGATAACAAAATCTAAATCTGTTACTCTCCAAAAAATGTACATCACAAAATTATAATTGTTGTCAGGAGTATGAAACCTCATCATTTATATATGATCTATATATTAAAAAGAAAATACAGCTAACCACATTTAAAATAAGCAGATAATTTTCTTCAGTTCAGAGGCAATTTGTATCCTACTCAAGATGCTTTATATCTATCTACCTACATACATAATTTACCTTATGCGCTTTAATCTCTATTCATATTTTTACTTTGAACTATTTTGCTATTACGGCTGTGTATGAATGTATCTTTTCAATATAAGTATTTGAAAAATACAATATGTAATTTCTTTGAAGTTTCATTTACGAATTTAAAGACGTTTTCAAATGGAATATTCCTTTTGTTAATTATATTTTCCAATTCAAAGAAAATAATAAACTTGAAGCTCTTTGTACCTGATTGTAATATATTAATTATTAAATGGAAAAAAATCAGACAAATTTTTAAATTAAAAAAAAAACATGTCTTTTGTTTTTACTTCATTCATAGTAATAATAATAATTCCCTGTTCAGAGTTGAAAGAGAGACAGTAACAATTCCTGTCTTTTTTATGGTGGAGACATATGTAAAGCACTAGAGGTATAAAGGCACCCATAAGAGTTGTTTTCTCTGAAAATAATGATAACTGTACACCAAGTTCATGTGGTAAACAGAGTGAAGGAGTCATTTGTAGGGTTGAATATCGGTAGCAGTTTGATGGGCTTAGTGTATCGATATGCCTTATTTATTTGGCTTGAAGAGAAGGAAGTGGAAAATCACTTCATTCCTCACTTTCCTTAGTAGTAAGCTATGTATGGTATTTTTTTTTTGGAGAGTGACATTTTTGGGAGAAACTTGAAACTCATGTCAAGTTTTGCCTGTACCCATTTCATTTATGACACCTAAAATTTATTTATTTTAGCAAACAGCCTAATTATAATTACAGTTACAATACTAATGAAAGATGAATTTTGTAGCATATGAAAAATGTCAGGCCTGACTAGGATTAGAATGCAGGGCCTCTATGGTGATGAATGCAGGACTTTCATGGAGATCAGCATAGTGGTAATAATAATGATGATGATAATTATTTAAATCAAGACTGAAGATGCTGTAATTATTGAAATAATACCTTCATTTCATGAGTTCTGTTATGTTATTGTATTATTTTTTCATTAATTTATATTGATTTATACTTTTATATTATTTTTCACTACTTTTTTCAGATGATGGGTGCAAAAGGTCTTCGTAAAGCAACACAAGTTGCAATTTTAAATGCAAATTATATGAGTAATCAGTTAAAAGAATATTACAAAACTGTTTATCGCAGTCCTAAAAGTGGTTTAGTAGCACATGAATTCATTATTGATGTTAGAGAATTCAAAAAAACTGCCAACATTGAGGCTGTGGATATTGCTAAACGACTTATGGATTATGGTAAGGCATGAATGAAATATATTTTTTTTCTGTATTATAAATGGTCTGCAGCATTACAACTCATTTGTATCGAACACTTTTTAGAACATTTAAAATAGCATAAAATAAAACATATTACATTATAGCACTTAACTGTTAGGTGAAACAAAAAAATGATGATACAAGAATATGCTCTTCATGACATAGAGAGCTACTGAAGAAAACATATTTTTATAGTTTTTTCTTTTGTATTGTCAAAATTCAATAATAATGAAATAAGTATTAGTACAACTGAAACTATACAGGCTTTTAGATTTAAATCTGGTATGAGTGAATCAAGGAAGTTTGCTTTTTATTTTGAAAAGCCAGTCACTTTTTTCATTTTTATCTTCTTATTTTATAATGATTGCTAATCTTTTTGTATTTCTATGTCTAGAAAGTACTGTTTTTATATTTTATTATTATAATAGGGCTATTGCATATTCTCTTAATCACAATGATCAAAAAATTTTTACCTACATTTTTAAGGACAGGCTGTGTTGGTGTAAGGCTTTTCTATCATCCGCTACGATCGATCTGGCTTAAATTGTATTATAAGTTTAGGAAATACAAATCGTGTAATATAGTTTTTGTTTGCAAATATTTAAAAAGGCAGGAATAAAAATTCTGAAGAACTAATGATTTAGTGAAAATTATTGTTATATTTAATGAATTGAAAATATTCATTTGAAGCAACAATACTGATTTATGTTTGATTTCAACAGTTCCATTATTTTTTATTACAGTATGGGAATAATTTGCTTTATATGAAAATAATTTTTAAATATTTTTTTCAAAAGAACATATTCTGTTAATGAAATTTATGAGTTGTAAGCTATTTACAAATGAAAAAAATATATATCATGCTGTTGCATGCTACCAGTTTGATAAAGATATTAGAGGATTACACATATTAAAATTCTTACAAATGCAATTTATTTACTCTTAAGTATCTTACTACTTACAAAATAGATAAATTATATTTCACAAACAATAATTCTGATTATCTATGAAATTTACAATAATTAATAAAAATGCATACAAAACTAAAAAGTGAGGTTGCAGCGAGATTACAGTTACAGACTCCAATAAACTTTATACAAAGATATTTTACTTTTACTATTTACATAAGAAAGTGACTTATTTTTATAAACAAATAATGTCTTCTGTACTTGGTGAACAGCTTCTTGTAATCGATTGCAAAACAGATTACTGTTACAATTTCGCTCATATGCTCAAATGTTACCGCACATATTCATTGAATGTTATTGCACACTCTCTGTAGCTGGCCTTCAGTAGTATCTATAATGTCAGGCCTAGGGCTTATTCTGATGTAACTGCAGCTGAATCGTATCCCTTGTTCATTCAAGGGTAATGGCTTCAAAACATCTATTGTCCAAACCTTACACACTATTTTATAAGCTTTTTCCATTGTTCCTGTGTTGTTTCTGCATTTTTCTTGATATAAACTATTAAATAATAATAATTTATAAAAACCACTTATCAACAACTTTTAAAGGAAAGTTGTAGGTAAGAGGTTTTTATAAATTATTATTATTATTGTATAATCATACCAACAGGCCATGTTTAATAGATTATATAAATTATTGTAGGTTTACATTCTTAAACATCTTAAATAATTATTAAAATTAACATTTAATGGTTTTTATTTTTAGGATTTCATGCACCGACTATGTCATGGACAGTTCCTGGTACTCTTATGATTGAACCGACTGAATCTGAAGACAAAGAAGAATTGGACAGATTCTGTTGCGCACTCATCGGTAAATACAGCATTTCTGATAAATAATTTTTTTTTCATATAAGAAATATTTGAATATCTGATATAAAATTTGATTTACAAAATTAAACCTTCCTTAATAGTACAAGTTTTAAGCGTGAAACCTGGATAGTAATTATATTACTTAAGTATGGTATAAGAGAAGTGGATCAAAAAATAAGTTACACCCTTGCTATTCTTGAATTAAAGGGGTATATTAATGTCTTACGGTGGCAGCACTGGTTATGTTGTTGTCTTTACACTCCCCTAGCAGCAATTCTGTATGACATTCGGTATGTGTGTAGTATCATTGTCAATATGGCGTGTCCTCTAGAGGTTTCGTCCAGTAGTATGATTTTTGTGGGCAAAAAATTACAGTTGTGAAATTCATTGCCAAATTGTCGAGGTATACGAAGAGAATGCACTGTCACACCCCATGATCACAAAATGGTGCCAAATGTTCAGAAATGTAAGAATAAATGTGAGTGACGAACTGTGTGCTGGGCGTCCTTCAACTGTAAGCACGATGGGTAACATGTGAATGCAATGATTTTGAGTAACCGGTGCATTAAAATTAGAGAGATTATAAGTGAACTTAACATCAGTTACGGTCCTGTGTTTGCAATTATTTAGCTTGGTTACCATAAGATGTGTGCATGATGGGTGCCACATCTGTTAGACCGACAACCACAAACATCAACATTCGATTCTGAGGGAGTTGTTTACAGTAAATTTATGTCTCGAGGAACAATGAATGCTGATCTTACTATGAGACTAAAAAGATTGTGTAAAGCCATTAAAGATCAAAGACCGGAAGATTGAGCGATGGGGTAGGTTTTCTTCATGACAATATTACTTCTCATTCAGCTTATGTAACGTAGAGTTACTGCAAAAATTCAAATGAGAAGTGTGGTTTTGGTGATTATGCCAAAAAATAGATAAAAATATGTAGTTTTTTGTTCAAAAAAAAAAGAAAAGTTTTATAAATATGTATTTGTTTCATAGAGGGGGTTGTAACTTACTTTCTGATTGTCCCTTGTATTATAAGAATCCGTTTCACTTTATGATATTTTGGTTTAATACCCTTAATTTAAGAAAGCCTCTCTATCTTTCTTTTTCAATTGTTCTTTATTCCTTCTCTTCTTCCTTGGATGAATGTTAAACACTGGTCACTACGTTGGTTCCTTCTAGTAGCTGTTTCTGTTTCAAGTTTCTTGTGGTGCCTTCTAGTAGCCTGGAGGCCAGCTATTTCTCTACTTGGGCTCAGTAGAGTAGCAAAGCTTTTGCGCCTGTGGATTGTGTTTATGTTGAAGTTACATGAAAAGCCAAATTAATTAGACCTAAAATACCCTTCAGTTCAATTTGCCCAGTCTTCTATTTCTCATAAAATCTATCTGATCACTTGGTAATAGTTGAATTACTGTTGCCTGATGAATAAAATTTTTATGTGTTTTGTTGAAAATTATATCTCATAAAATAATGAAATTGATTTTCAGCCCAACAAATTGAAACCATAATGATTATCTTGGGTTTCTAGTGTAAGAACAAAATTACAGAAAATACATGACTATCAGATTGCTTGCTGGTACCCATATGTATATAAACATAAGGACCGATAATTAATAAATAAAAATATTAATTTTGATATATTTATGTTAATACTATCTTTGCTAAATAAAGAAGTCTTATTATTTCTAACAAAAATAACAATATCCATATCACCCAAACCAAACATTTTCCTCTATGCAGCACAGTACTTCAAGAAACAGAAATCAAAATATGCTTTCATTAATAACTCATTAATTATTTTTTTTAAATTCAATTGATGCCTTCTAAATTTTATTTTAATTTCCATTGATTTTTTTACTTTATTATTATCTCATATACACTTAATATTTTTATGTATTAATTGTTTCTAATTTAAAAATAAACAAAAATTACATATTTTTTGATGGGATACTACTTAATCAGACCCTTTATTTGTGAAAATGAGGGCCATTTATTGATCTGAAGCTGCCTTTCATTCATAATATAATAATCATTCAAACTCTAGCTTACAAATTACAGGCTGTTCAATCTGTTGTTAATGTACTGTTGCCAAACTTCAAAACAGTGACTGCAATGCTAGGTATTCAGATATCAGTGGGAGTACAGTATACCTACGTGCCTGCACAAGTGCCACTCATTCTTCACCAAGTAGCCGACTGTGCAACTCTCCCACCACAGCAGTCCCATCACTCGCAGGCACCTATAAAAGAGCGAATTTTCAATTCATCATCAACCACCGCCTGGAGAAGAAGAAGAAAGAAGTTTGCTGGCTGTCGGGCCCAGCATGGGATTGCTCTGGGAGAACCGCCTCAGTGCAAGATGACTGACACTTTGAGGCTGTGGGAGGCCGGGGGACCACCACTGCCGCTGAGGGAAGAGCTCGGGCAAGCTGCAATTCTCCGACTACATTTGAGCCGAAATTGCTGGAGACCAGCTTTTTCTCAGGCTCTCTCACAAAAGACCCCTATCAAGGCCATCATTCCAAAAACCTCAAATGGCACTTTTCAGGACTACCACAAGATTTTAAGGTACCATGCATTGTTGAAGCCATTTGGCGACAGAATATAGCCTGTAAATTTTTAATAGGATAAAAATGGTTATCCAACCATCCATCTAAGCAACCATTTTGTTGCTTATCAAAAGTAAAAAACTCATCTTTTACAGTTTCTCAATATATCAGAAGTGTTTCTTAACTGAGTGGATAGTTTAAAAAATAAAATATATTTATTATTTTGTCTTTTACTATTATTAAAGCTATCATGCAACTATAATCAAATAATTTTTTTTTTTTTTTAAATGAATGAGTAGAAATTTACATTCTTTTTTGCCCTGCATTGTGATCTAATTATATATACACGTTTGCACACACATCATATTTAATGTTAACATTAATTTATAAAAAATAAATTTAATCTTACATTGATTTAAACTGCAATAATAACATGTTGACATTATTGGTATGCATTCCTCAGTTCACATTTATTAGCAAACATGTCATGGGAGTTGATTTCAATTATCATTTATAATTTTGTGGTTTTTTTTTAATATTATATGTTCCCACAAATTTTTAAGTAAAGTTGTACCAGATTTAATACTAGAGAATGTAGTTGTTCAAAGTAGTAGCACAGTAATACTTTGCAATTTACACTAATGGATTTTCTAAGTTGTTTAAATAAGATGTTTGTTTTAATAGGTATCAGAGAAGAAATTGCTGCAATAGAAAATAAACAAATGGATATAAATCTAAATCTTTTAAAACTATCACCGCACACACAAGAACAAGTTACGGCTGATGAATGGAATCGACCTTATAGCAGGATACAAGCAGCATTTCCAATGGTATATTTTTACTTACTCATAGGAAAAAAAAATATTTTAATTTAAAAATTACTGTAATTAAACATTCACAACACTTACTGTACGATTAGATAACGAAATTCTTATTAATATTTTAGCTAGCTGTGTTATATATATGCATGTGGGTGTAATAAAAATTTAATTTTAAATACAACTACCTTTTTATATAGTTACTGAAAATAAATAACATTTATGTTTGAAAATATCGCTAGATGACAAAGCCAACAGACAAACTGGCTGCCGTTTGATGAACTAAAATTCTTCAAATATATAATCAAACTTCTCATGGAAAATACACAACTTTCTCATAGAAAATAGAGCACCGTAAATTTCTTTTTGTAATGTCTTTCAATAATACAAAGTAATTTCAAATTTAATTATGAGGAGTGTTAAAATTTAAATTATAAATTGAATCTGGTGCGAAATATAAGAAATAAAAGCTGAAGTAGTAGCACATCTGATGGCTGGAAACTAGCATTAACCTATTCCAACAGTTCAGCACTTAGCTGTTATATGTTATTTCGTTATAAGTGGAAAAGTTTATTATTACAAAATTTCTTACAAAAGAAAATATGAAGCTGTCAGAAATTTACATAAGACTTAAAAGATATTATAGTGAAGGAAATGTTGACAAATGTAAGCATTTATAAATGGAGTAAATCTTTTAAGACTGTCGAAACATATAGAGAATAAACCTCACTCTTGTTGTTTGAAAACATCGGCAACACAGGAAATGACTGACACGGTTAACACAATTATTTAAAATGACTGTCGAATTACAGTGAATATTGCTTCTACATTTGATATCAGTGTTGTCAGTCTGGATAGCTCTATCAAAAATGAACTCGATTATCAGAAAATAGGCACATTGCATTTTACAAATTCTAATGGACAAACACAAACAGATATGCCTGTTCATTGTTGGTAGCAGTCTACTTACATTATCATTCCTCTTTTTACTTCCTTGGACGAAGTAAGAAAAGTACTGTGATCGCAAAAAATTTTGGTTTTTAGATTTCAACAGAATTATCCATTTTGATCATCCCTAAATCCATTTTAACTAGTTTCGGCGAGACGTCTGTATGTAAAAAAGCATGAATGTATCTTGATAACTCAAAAATAATTGGCCTTTTGATTGCAATCGACTGAACCAAAAGTGTAAAAAAAAGCCAAAAATCCAAATGTTTTGTATTTTGGACTCTTTCTTAACTGCAGTATTATAAGCCCTCAGAATTTTTCAACGATATATTGTAAGTAGTACTTAATTTTATTGGTTCCACAGTTATAGCCAAATAAAATTTAATTAATGAAATATTTGGATCTTACAAGGGGAAGGCACATCGGTTCAAATCTGAATTCATATACATTTATTCTTTTTTAACTTTTTTTTTTTAATTTAAATATATTGATTTATTAATAATTGTTAACCTCTGACTGTAAAAACAAATTGCAATAAAAATTCAATAACAAAAAAAAAAAAATTAAAAATAAATTGGAAGTTATTAGTGAAATAAAACTTTACATTCTTTTCATTTTAATTCAAACATTTTTACACAGGCTAATAATTATTATTAGCAAATCAATATAATTAAATAAAAAAAAAAAATGTAAATGAAGTCAAGATTCCAACCGATGTGTCCATGGTTACAGATCTGACACGTTCTCACTTACACTACACAACTACTTGAGTGGCGTGTAACAAAATTAATATATAAACTGAAATAAAATGCTGATATGTACATCACAAAAAAATGTGATCAGTGTGGTGTCCACCACAATGCAATTCTGTAACTGTCCACTTTATATAAAGAATTGGAGGATTGTATCTACATTCAAATGAAATAAGTTTAAATGAAATGCAGCAAAAAATGTGTAGATATAATTTAATAGGCTTACAAGGAAGTCATGTGGTGTTCACTTCAAATTTTTTTTTTTTTATTGAGATGAAGTTTCTTACTTTTATATTTCTTGCAAATCGTTTATTTTTTCATATAGCTACATTGTTTACAGGTTTAATTTAAAAAAAAAGTAAAGCTAACTTTAAAAATCATACTACAAACCAAAATGACTTTTTAACTTGTTCAAATTTCAGTTTTTGAAGTCGTTATTAAATTATTCTTAATTTGGTACAAAACCTAAGTCATTCTTTAAGGAGTTACAATAATGATTTTTTATTTAATTTTTCACTGTTTCAACCTGTCTCCTTGAATATTTATTAGTTTTCTCTGCATTAGACATTAACAGAGGGGGAACAATTCTCTTACCTTATCAAAGAGTTACGAAATGATAAATTCCCTGATAAATGATAAATGCCATGCCTGACTGGGATTCGAACCCAGGACCTCTGTATGAAAGGCTGAGATGCTACCACTCACACCATGGAGGCCAAGGCCGGCCATTTAGAGATGTAATTTTCAATGAATGTACAGTATGTTATTAGATTCAATTATGTATGTATGTGTGTGGACACATTTCTCTTGGATTTTGATATTCATATTTCATTTTAAATTCTGTACAGGAATTTGTTCGACCCGATAATAAAATCTGGCCAACAGTTGGACGTATTGATGATATATATGGAGATAAACACCTTGTATGCACTTGCCCTCCAATATTACCAAGTTTTTAATATTGGGATACTATTCAAAAAGAAATAAGTGCTTGAGAATGGAATATCAAGATGGAAAAATTTACAACATAAATGTTAAAAAATGTTTCAAATCAATTTCAGTGTACTTTATTTAAGGTTAAAATTATAAAAATTTTATCCGAGTCTAAGTTGTATTTTCTTGGTGATAAAAGCTTCTACAGAGTCTGCCTCTGTCGATGCTGATTGCTGTAGTAATAATGATGTTTGAACTTAATTTTGTAACATTTTTTTTATTAATTACATGCTCAAAAATTATGTAAGATATTATTAAGTTGTGTTTTTGTAAAACCTCTTTTATTATTACATATATTTTGGATTATTCACAAGTGTATTTAATTTGTGTCCTTTATTGTTTATTTAAGATCTTTTTAATTATGAATTCCTGTGCATTTTAGATTTGTTTCAACAAGCCAGTTTGTGAAAGTATACTCAATGGTGGAGTGAAATGTTTTAATGAGCTCTTATTATGAAATACTCCATCTGTTTTGTCAAATGTAAAACTTATTTCAGTCTCAGCAGTCAAAATTTGTACACCACAGGAGAACAAAATTGTTTGATAATTTGTATATTGTTTTATAGTTCTGAATGCGATGTAACATAAATTATTTTAATGAATTTATCTTTTTTGTAATTTATTTTGTTTTTAATAATAAAATTTGTGTAGGAGTTTGTCTAATAGTGTACTGTAATGGTCATTTGCTTTAATTAAAAATTTTATTCATGTAATTTATCTCTGTTAAGTGGAATGAAGTGTATTAGTCTGAAAGTTAGAAGTTTATGATATTGAGATGACTAAATGTTATGTATGACAAATTTCTTCAGTTATAGTAAGTTTTCCATACATTTTAAATGTACGTTTGCATTCATGTTTTTTGACTGTAGGTCCAAGATGTTTGTACTTTTGTCTAAATAAACACATAAAGGTACATATGTATTGTCTTGCCGAGAGTGAATGAATGTGATGAAGTAAATGTCATGCGGTTAATTTAGAGCAATAGTTGTTAAAGTTGGGTGGTGGAGCCACTGTTGGCGGGGCTTGACTGTGCTACTGAGGGCATGGTAGTCCATGCAGCCATGAGGTGTGGCACTGTGTTGCCAAGGGGCGGTCTTCAGGTATGATGTTTATAATGGGCGATGGGATGTAATCTGAATTTTGTTATTACATGTAACACATTTTGAATGGTATGAGTTTAGCGTTGTAATGACTCATTACTTAGTTGATGGTTGAGGCATTTAGTCACAAGCATTGGTATTAAAATTGGAACTAGATACAGAGTTCGCGCTTCCACGGACTCACTTAGCAGTTCAGAGGGTGATATTGTAGGAAAAAGAGTGAAGCTGTCCGAAAGAAGCCTAAAGCGAAGGTGTTGGCTGATATAATTTTTACTGTTGTAAATGTCTGCCGAGCAATTTGCATCGGTGGCATCCCGACTGATGACTGTGAGATGTAAGAGGGTCTAAAGATGACCTCCGGTAAAGCCCCTCAGGGCTCAAAATGGAGAGGGTGGTGTGGCGACTGGAATTGCCACAAAGTGGGTGTGTCTTTCCCAATGGGATTGGGATGCAGAAAATTATTCATAAATTACAAATCTTATAGCTTAGCTTGAAATAAAGAGCAAAAATATTGGTTACAGCAAGATGGATACTCTGTGTCACACTTCCAATTTGGCTATGGAGTTGCATGAATTTTTTTATAACTGTAATTTCTTGTGGAATACGGTATCTGTGGTCTCAAAATTTTTCTCACCACCAAATTTCTATTTTTGGTTCATTTGAAAGTTACTATAACAAGAACAACATACACACTTTGGTGAATTTAAAGAAAATATCAAAAGATAGCATTTCTGCTAGCTGAAGTCAGTGCTGCGGTAACTAAGAAAAATTGAACTGGGCATAAAAACAAGTTGATTTCTCCATCAGTGCTCAAGATGGATATTTTGAACATTTTTATGACATGTAAAAGGAAAAATACTAAAATTATACTATGCTTAGTTTTAAATATTAATAAATTACGCTTGTCATTAAAAAAATTATTTTCAAAACACATTCCTTTCACAAGTCTAAAATTACTAATAACATGGTCTTTGGAAGTTATTTTTATCCTCCTTAGTCCACCTTTGTTGTTCAATCACTTTTTTACAGTTAATTTTAGCTTGCTTAGGTTATAGTTTTGAATATAATTAATATTTTTAATGAAGCGCAGCATAATTTGTATGAAAATGACTATATCAAGGACATCCAGAAAGGTTTGGCTGATGGAAAATTACAGACTTTATTAATAAATAAAATAGAAGTAATTTAAATAAAATTAAATTAGTTTTACTTCCTTGTACGAAGTAAAGAAAGTATTGTGATCATGAAACATTTTGGTTTTCATATTTCAACAGAAATATCAATTTTGACCATCCCTGAATCCATTTTGACTAGTTGCGGCATGACATCTGTATGCACATATGTATTATGTATCTCATATAATTAAAAAATGATTAGCCGTATGATGTTGAAATTTTGGATTTAGGACTGTTGTAACATCTAACTGTGCACCTCTCCTTTTGATTGCCTGAACCAAAAGTGTCAAAAAAAGCCCAAAATAAAAATAAAATTGGTGTTTGGACTTTTTCTTAACTGCAGTAATAAGCCCTCATTGATAGCTTTTTAATGATATATCAAAAGTGGTACTTATTTTCATTGGTTTCAGAGTTATAACCAAATAAAATTTTTATTAATGAAATATTTGGATCTTAGGTTCACATCGGTTCAAAACAGTTTCATCTCCTTTTTCTTTAACTTTTTTTAAAAATTTAAACACATTGATTTATTAATAATTATGTTAACCTCTCACTGTAAAATTATTTTTATGATGAATAATAATTCAATAACAAAAAAAAGATAAAATATTAGAAGTTTTTTATGAAATAAAATTTTATGTACTTTATGTACTCATTTAAAAAAAAAAAAAAAAAATGTGTAAATGTATTTAATTTAATCTGTGTACAAGGAAGTCATGTGTTGTCCACATCAGATATTTCTGTTATGATAAAATACTGAACTATTGCTAGTAAAAAAATTCAAGGATTACTATTAAAATGTAGAATTCTATCTTTAACTTTATCGCACTTCTTAATTTTTTTTCTTGGTTGAACACATCATTTGTTATTGTGTCTGTATTTTGAGTAATTACTGTTACTGTAAAATTAAACCACTTTCTGTGTAATTTGTCTTTAGGTGTTTGTTCTATTAAATTGAATTTTTTCTCTCTTAAAAATGTATGAAGAATTTTTTAAAAGAAAATAACATCGCATATATATTATATAAACTTAATTATAACAAAAGTAATAATTTGGGATTTGTATGTTAGCAAAGATGATGGTCTGAATTATTACTTCAGAATGCATTTCTGTTGCTGAAGTAATTTCAGGATGGCAGTATGAACTTTTACATTGATAACAATATAGTAAAGGTACTGTAAGAATTTAGACTTTGATTAAAGTAACAACCCACCAGAAAGTAATGAACTTAGATTTTATTTTGCAGAAGTTATTGTTTCAACTAATATGCTACCATAATTTATTTTTACATTGAAAATAATCTGAAGTTTTAGGTAAGTAACCCACTGCTATAGTACAAAATATAACATTTCAATTTGATTTTAAAAATAAACTTTTGTTTCCACATATTTTTATATTTTAATTTTCCTGGCTTTAAAAAGTTTAATATTATATTTACTTTTTCTGTCATCTGTCACACTGGTTTGATGGTATTCTCCATTTTTTCTGTACTGTGCAAATCTTTTAACTTTGACGTATTTATACATCCTTAATCGCTGTTTTATATTCAAATATATATTTTTCACAGCTTTTTATGTTCCATACATCTTTCTGTTACTAAATTAATTGAACGTGGATATCTTAATACACAGCCCATCAATCTCTTTAAAAAGTTTTGTCACAAATTTTAAATATGATTAACCTGAAAACCTAACTTTTCACTTTATAGAAGATAATTTTGATAATAATGAGATCTTTATCATGCTGATCTTTATGGGAGCATGAAAAAGTCTTTCTTCTGGAAGGTTCTTGTTTTTAATCCAAGTCAGGGTTGACTTTTTTCATACACAACAAAATTCATCTTTCATCCATAAAAAAGTATAGCAATTAAATTTGGCATCAGCCTGTAATTAAAAGCATAAATAAATTATTCCCTTAAATATAAAAAGAAAGGTGGTAAAAGGTATATAATTTATTAAAGAAAAATTTACTTTTTTGTAACATTTCATCAAACTTATTTAAAAGAAGCATTTCTTTAAAAATAAACTGTTTTTTTTTTATTAGTCAGAAGTAAGATAAAAAAACAAATTAATATATATCGATAACAAAATAGGAAATAAAACATTAAATTTTTGTTTACAAAATAATAAAACATTTTTTATTTTTTAATATTAAAATACCATTCAAATTTAATTTAAATGACTTCACACATAAATAAATGCATACACAACAATGTGTATTAAAATATGTGCACGTTTTAATAAATACTATCCAGAATTAAATATTTTTTCGTCACATTTTTTTGTAATAAATGCATTCATTATTATTTATAAAAAAATTACTTATCCCTGCAGTGTAACATTTGAAAATCTGTAACAAAGAAAAGTAATACATATATTTTAAGGATTTCATTATCTTTTTTAAACGTCCTTTTAAGGATGCTGCTCTTTGTGTGAAATAATCATTAGAACACAAAATGCATATATGTTGCAAAAAAAAACCAAACATGCACGGATACACCAGTCGAATTAAAAATCATTCATTCTAAACTAAGGATACATTGATAAAGAAGTACACACAATAATCAGTTTTTATTGTAATCTTATTGCTTTGTAGCTATTAAAAGTTAGCAAAAATGATTTAAAGGAATACAATGTTTATATGAACATCATCTTTTATAGTACATATGATTTTCAGAACCTTCAATCCGATTAGCAGTACAATCTCCCTGTAACACATGGAACAGTACTTTTCATGACATACTGGAACAGTACTCTCACTAACATTTGTTTGCATTTTCATTCATTTGGTTATGTGAACATAATTTATTTTGTTATATATTGAAAGGTAAAAAAAAAAAAATTAAACCAAATTACTTGCATAGGAAATATATTTACCTTTAAAATATTTGATTATTAACATTGTTTTTATCAGTCAAAAGATGACCTAAAATCATGCCATGCTTGAACAACATATTTACGGTTCTGCCAAATGTAATAATTTCCATAATAATACCATCCTCTGAAAAAGAAGATTATATGCATTCAACACAATATACATAATAACAAATTTATACTAGAAATTACTTATGATTACAATAGTTACTGTTATAAAATCCTCTGCAATAAGTCTGCTAGGAAAAAATTGTATTATGTTAATTACTCTAATAATCAAACCAGCCTGTATATTATATTATTTGATGACACAATATATTACATAATTTGTTGATTTACTATCTGTTTATGCTTATACATATATATATATATATATATATATATATAAAGCATGTTACAACTGTACGGTTAACGCATAAAACAGACAGCTTCTTTCAACTCAGCACATTCCCAAATCAGTACCAAAAAACCCCTTCAACTTACTTGTTTTTACCAGTTATCAATGATTTGAATTTTCTGTTTTCTTTTTCCATCATAATTTTTTAATAAACCTTATGCCCCACAAGTATTACATGCTTATGTTATCATGCAATAACACAATGCTCTTTGTTAGGTGTCATTGATTGTATATTCTGGTGTGCAATTTCTATATCATTTGATAGAAGGCTAGCGCAGCATTTGTTATGTGCTTCCTTTTTGAAAGTCGATCAACAATGTACCGAATTGATCCCGAATAACTATGGTGATAAATATGCCTAAAAAGCAAATCCTGCTTATACTTTCAATTGTGACAACAGATGTACTATACAAAAATGATTGGCATTTCATTTCTAAAGTGCTATGCAATACTCATTTTCATTACCATAAACAATCAAATTGAAAAATTCATCATTTCTTTTGTATACTATGACAAAAATGCCACTAGTTTATGGTCTTTTATTAACTAATATGAGTAGTAACATACATAAATTTTATTATCATCCAACTCTTGATAAATGATTTTATAAAAAATTGCTCTAGAAAGAACTGGAAAAATCAATCCAAATCCAAGATATTGACATGAAAGCTTAAAAGATGTAACACTGTCCTTATTTCATGGTGACAATGATAATTATATCATATATACTTTAAAACTAGATTATTTAATTAAAATTCAATATAAATGACCACGTAAAATCATTTCAAGATGGTAAATAAACATTGGGGAAAAAACAACCCAACCTTATACTGTAGAAGAAAGTAACATTACTAAATGGTCATTCAGTAAAAATTTTAAAGTGAGAAAGTACTATATTTAAATCCTACTCGTGATACTATTTATAGTATAAATTTAAATTTTGGTAAAAAGTACTCATGTGATAATCCACATAATATTACAACAGTTATGCATAAGCATATATTCTACGGATAAAAATCTTATTTAATATAATTAAGCTATATTAATATGATATTTAATAAACTACACACAAAAATTAAGATGTTTTTCTCAAAAACACTAGATTGATTTTTATTTCCAATTAATGTACACTACCTTCAATCTTCTAAGAAGAGTACATTTTAATTGTGATGCAGTTTTAATCATTATAGTTTTCTGTGATAGCTCTAGTAATGTTTTAATAATAAGCTCCAATGATTGAAAGAAAACTAAAATATGTACTATGGACAAATCTTCAGTTTAATATATACTTTAGTGGAAATATTAAATGTATTGTTGCCAATATCCACAATATACAATGGAACGCCAATTTCCCAGATGTCCAACTATCTGGACTCCTTACATCTATCTGCACTAGGCAATTTTAAAAAAGTAACACGTTATTAAAAAAAAATCTAAAACATAAATTACAATCACATCCACATCTCATAAAGATTGATTCAATAGTTGTAGCATAAAACAGCAAAAAAAATAATAAATAATTTATTTTTTATCCCTTAAAATGTTAAAATTCAAAAAATCTAAAAATGGTTTTAAGATAATTATCTGAAGAGTATTTGTAAGCCCAAATCGAATGAATATCTCGTTTAGTATAATCGGAAATGGGGAAAATTTACAATCATTGTCAACATTTTTTTACCTCTCATCGCTTTCAAGATAGAATTTAAAAAAAATCTAGAAACTGGTTTTTAAATACTTTGCTACCAAGAAATTAAAAAAAAAAAAAAAAAAATTAATATTACCCCATTTTAACTCTTTAAACTCAGAATCTAAAAAAATACTTTCTTAATGTGCAGTTACATCATAAGAAGAATGTGTATACAAATTTTCATTAATTTATCTTCTGTAGTTTTTGATTATCAGTAAGTAAGAAAGGACATATTTTATTTATATATATATATATATATATATATATCGCATGTTTTCAGTTCATATAATAATCTGGTTTGATAATTAAGGATATTGAGAGTCAGTACACGTAAAAATTTCTTATAAATACAATTTATAATAATGTAACTCTGGTGCAGTTAACATAAGTATCAATATTGTTAATATCATGTCTGCAACAAAACAATTGTTTTATCAATTACAGAAAAAAGAGAGATCTTAGAAAAATTGGATAATGGTAATCAGATGAATATGGTTCAGGAACATCCACTCTTTCAGATATTTAGATAAGTGGAGAAACCATTATGATTAATGTTTTGCAACTCAAAAAAGAATAAAGTATTTCCAGTAAGACAATGAAGAAAGCATCAAATGATGAGGGGAATTGAGCTCTTTTGGTGATTTGTTCAAAAGTGATCTCTTGATAAACCAATTAGTGGATCAATTCCAGTAGAGAAAGCAATTACTTTAATAAGAATCTAAATGGGAATGAAAATATTATTGCAAATACAGGTGGCTTCAAAATTTTAATCAGCATGATGGAATTTGGGAACTTTAAATTCATGGAGAATCAGCAAACATCCCAGTAGCAAATGAATTTATTCAACAATTTTCTGATTCTTTTAAAATATTATGATGAATACTTTGCTTATAAAATACTTTGTAATTAGAAATTAGATTTTTATTTCTTGTACATATATCTTTTGTTATGTTCTTGTATGTTATGTAAATCTTTGTAATTTTTATATCCAGGTCTGAGCACAGGAGGTAACTCTCAGCTGAACTGATTCATTGTATTTATAGAGGTCTATCATGTTACATTTGAGTACCTGAATAAATTGAATTTAATTGAAAATTGTGACAATATGTCCTTGAATGGAAAGCTCTTCCTAAGATAACTTTATTTCCCAGCAAAGAAGAATCAGCTCCAGGCTACAAAATATTTGACACTGTTGGTTAGTAGTAACACAACTTGAGATCATCGATTAAATCTTATACTGATTGGATTAGTCAGATCATAGAGATGACCGCAAGAAAAATTTTTTTTTTTCTAGCAAATTTTTTCAGATTGATATGATTATTTCTATTTAATCTTTTCCTGGACAGACAACTAAATGTCTTTATCAACACCTGGACACTATATTACTAGAATGAACAATTAGTTAAAAATACCAAACTTAAAAATTAAATTACAGAGTTATAAAAGAAATAAAATCAGCAATTAAAATGCTCAATATCAAAACAAAAATATTTTTTATACAGTACAGCATAATGTGAAGTGCCTATGTCATATGTTAAAGGCGAAATAAAATCACAATGACACAATATTAAAAATATAAATTTTTTTTGTCTTCAGTCATTTGACTGGTTTGAAGCAGCTTGCCAAGATTCCCTATCTAGTGCCCGTCATTTAATATTGGTAAATCCCCTACATCCTACGTCCCTAACAATTTGTTTTACATATTCAAAGCATTGCCTGCCTGCACAATTTTTTCCCTTCTACTTGTCCCTCCAATATAAAAGCAACTATGCCAGGATGCCTTAAGATGTGGCCTATAAGCCTGTCTCTTCTTTTAACTATATTTTTCAAATGATTCTTTCTTCATCAATTTGCCGCAACACCTCTTCATTTGTCACTTTATCCAATCATCTGATTTCTCCTATTACACCGCATTTCAAAATCTTCTAATTTTTCTTCTCAGGTACTCTGATCGTCCAAGTTTCACTTCAATATAAAGCTACACTCCAAACATATACTTTCAAAAATGTTTTCCTGACGTTTAAATTAATTTTTGATGTAAGCAGATTATATTTTTGACTGAAGCTTTTTTCACCTGTGCTATTCGGCATTTTATATCGCTCCACCTATAGTAATTCTACTTCCCAAGTAACAAAATTCTTCTATCTTAATAATCTTTTTCTTGCCCTATTTTTATATTCAGTGGTCCATCAACATTATTTCTACTACATTTCATTACTTTCACTTTGTTCTTGTTTATTTTCATGCGGTAGTTCTTGTGTAGGACTTAATCCATGCTATTTATTGCTTCTTCTAAATCTTTTTTACTCTCAGATATAATTACTATGTCATCAGCAAATCGTAGTATCTTTATCATTTAACCTTGTACTGTTACTCCGGATCAGACTTTTTCTTTAACATCATTAACTGCTAGTTCTATGTAAAGATAAAAGTAACGGGGATAGGGAACATCTTTTTTTCAGACTCCCTTTTTTATTACGGTTTCTTTCTTATGCTCTCAACACTAATTTTTTTTAAAATGCAGAACATTTTATTCCAGTCTAAATTATCAAATGACTTTTCTATGTCTATAAATGCCATGACAATACAAATATAAATGCCATATATGCGACAAGTTGGTGGATCACACTATACGACTCCTGTTGTATTGCCCAAAGGAATTCTTGCATCCAATCTTTCCCAACTATCCATCTGCTTGGCTGACTCTGAGGCAAATCACAATTAACAACTGAGGTAAAAACTGGTCTATAACTGCTTCTAAAGTTTTAGGACGTGTAGTGGGTAAGACATGAAAGTAGGGATGTTGAACACAAAGGCAGATCAACTAATGAAAATGTACCAGATGAAGATGACATAAATGTGTATGACCCATTGTTCAATATGCAGAGATAAAAGTTATGCGTCATTCAATTAACTATAAAAAAATTAACCCATTAAATTAACACATTTATATCTTTAGCCTGTAACAATTTGTTTTAAATATTCTTAAACTTGCCTACTTTAATAATATGAATTCAATCATTTGACTGGTTTCATGCAGCTTTACAAGATTCTCTTACTAATGCCAGTCCTTTCATTTAATTAAGCCATTTATATCTTTAGCCTGTAACAATTTGTTTTAAATATTCTAAAACTTGCCTAATTGAATAATATGAATTCAATCATTTGACTGGTTTCATGCAGCTTTACAAGATTCTCTTTCTAGTCCCAACTCGTTCATTAAATTAACCCATTTATAAATTTAGCCTGTAACAATTTGTTTTAAATATTCTAAAACTTGCCTACTTGAATAATATGAATTCAATCATTTGACTGGTTTCATGCTGCTTTACAAGATTGTCTTACTAATGCCAGTCCTTTCATTTAATTAAGCCATTTATATCTTTAGCCTGTAACAATTTGTTTTAAATATTCTAAAACTTGCCTAATTGAATAATATGAATTCAATCATTTGACTGGTTTCATGCTGCTTTACAAGATTCTCTTTCTAGTCCCAACTCTTTCATTTAATTAACCCTTTTATATCTTTAGCCTGTAACAATTTGTTTTAAATATTCTAAAACTTGCCTACCTGAATAATATGAATTCAGTCATTTGACAGGTTTCATGCACCTTTACAAGATTCTCTTTCTAGTCCCAACTCTTTCATTTAATTAACCCTTTTATATCTTTAGCCTGTAACAATTTGTTTTAAATATTCTAAAACTTGCCTACTTGAATAATATGAATTCAATCATTTGACTGGTTTCATGCTGCTTTACAAGATTGTCTTACTAATGCCAATCCTTTCATTTAATTAAGCCATTTATATCTTTAGCCTGTAACAATTTGTTTTAAATATTCTAAAACTTGCCTAATTGAATAATATGAATTCAATCATTTGACTGGTTTCATGCAGCTTTACAAGATTCTCTTTCTAGTCCCAACTCGTTCATTAAATTAACCCATTTATAAATTTAGCCTGTAACAATTTGTTTTAAATATTCTAAAACTTGCCTACTTGAATAATATGAATTCAGTCATTTGACTGGATTCATGCACCTTTACAAGATTCTCTTTCTAGTCCCAACTGTTTCATTTAATTAACTCATTTATATCTTTAGCCTGTAACAATTTGTTTTAAATATTCTAAAACATGCCTACTTGAATAATATGAATTCAATCATTTGACTGGTTTCATGCTGCTTTACAAGATTCTCTTTCTAGTCCCAACTCTTTCATTTAATTAACCCTTTTATATCTTTAGCCTGTAACAATTTGTTTTAAATATTCTAAAACTTGCCTACCTGAATAATATGAATTCAGTCATTTGACAGGATTCATGCACCTTTACAAGATTCTCTTTCTAGTCCCAACTCTTTCATTTAATTAACCCTTTTATATCTTTAGCCTGTAACAATTTGTTTTAAATATTCTAAAAGTTGCCTACTTGAATAATATGAATTCAATCATTTGACTGGTTTCATGCTGCTTTACAAGATTGTCTTTCTAGTCCCAACTCTTTCGTTTAATTAACCCTGTTATATCATTAGCCTGTAACAATTTGTTTTAAATATTCTAAAACTTGCCTACTTGAATAATATGGATTCAGTCATTTGACTGGTTTCATGCACCTTTACAAGATTCTCTTTCTAGTCCCAACTGTTTCATTTCATTAACCCATTTATATCTTTAGCCTGTAACAATTTGTTTTAAATATTCTAAACCATGCCTACTTGAATAATATGAATTCAATCATTTGACTGGTTTCATGCTGCTTTACAAGATTCTCTTTCTAGTCCCAACTCTTTTATTTAATTAACCCTTTTATATCTTTAGCCTGTAACAATTTGTTTTAAATATTCTAAAACTTGCCTACTTGAATAATATGAATTCAGTCATTTGACTGGTTTCATGCAGCTTTACAAGATTCTCTTTCTAGTCCCAACTCTTTCATTTAATTAACCCATTTGTATCATTAGCCTGTAACAATTTGTTTTAAATATTCTAAAACTTGCCTCCTTGAATAATATGAATTCATTCATTTGACTGGATACGTGCAGCTTTACAATATTCTCTTTCTAGTCCCAACTCTTTCATTTAAGTAACCCTTTTATATCTTTAGACTGTAACAATTTGTTTTAAATATTCTAAAACTTGCCTACTGGAATAATATGAATTCAGTCATTTGACAGGTTTCATGCTGCTTTACAAGATTCTCTTTCTAGTCCCAACTCTTTCATTTAATTAACCCTTTTATATCTTTAGCCTGTAACAATTTGTATTAAATATTCTAAAACTTGCCTACCTGAATAATATGAATTCAGTCATTTGACAGGTTTCATGCACCTTTACAAGATTCTCTTTCTAGCCCCAACTCTTTCATTTAATTAACTCTTTTATATCTTTAGCCTGTAACAATTTGTTTTAAATATTCTAAAACTTGCCTACTTAAATAATATGAATTCAATCATTTGACTGGTTTCATGCTGCTTTACAAGATTGTCTTTATAGTCCCAACTCTTTCATTACATTAACCCATTTATATCTTGAGCCTGTAACAATTTGTTTTAAATATTCTAAAACTTGCCTACTTGAATAATATGAATTCAAAAATTTGACTCGTTTCATGCTGCTTTACAAGATTCTCTTTTTAGTCCCAACTCTTTCATTTAATTAACACTTTTATATCTTTAGCCTGTAACAATTTGTTTTAAATATTCTAAAACTTGCCTACTTGAATAATATGAATTCAGTCATTTGACTGGTTTCATGCAGCGTTACAAGATTCTCTTTCTAGTCCCAACTCTTTCATTTAATTAACCCTTTTATATCTTTAGCCTGTAACAATTTGTTTTAAATATTCTAAAACTTGCCTACCTGAATAATATGAATTCAGTCATTTGACAGGTTTCATGCACCTTTACAAGATTCTCTTTCTAGTCCCAACTCTTTCATTTAATTAACCCTTTTATATCTTTAGCCTGTAACAATTTGTTTTAAATATTCTAAAACTTGCCTACTTGAATAATATGAATTCAATCATTTGACTGGTTTCATGCTGCTTTACAAGATTGTCTTACTAATGCCAGTCCTTTCATTTAATTAAGCCATTTATATCTTTAGCCTGTAACAATTTGTTTTAAATATTCTAAAACTTGGCTAATTGAATAATATGAATTCAATCATTTGACTGGTTTCATGCAGCTTTACAAGATTCTCTTTCTAGTCCCAACTCGTTCATTAAATTAACCCATTTATAAATTTAGCCTGTAACAATTTGTTTTAAATATTCTAAAACTTGCCTACTTGAATAATATGAATTCAGTCATTTGACTGGATTCATGCACCTTTACAAGATTCTCTTTCTAGTCCCAACTGTTTCATTTAATTAACTCATTTATATCTTTAGCCTGTAACAATTTGTTTTAAATATTCTAAAACATGCCTACTTGAATAATATGAATTCAATCATTTGACTGGTTTCATGCTGCTTTACAAGATTCTCTTTCTAGTCCCAACTCTTTCATTTAATTAACCCATTTGTATCATTAGCCTGTAACAATTTGTTTTAAATATTCTAAAACTTGCCTCCTTGAATAATATGAATTCATTCATTTGACTGGATACGTGCAGCTTTACAATATTCTCTTTCTAGTCCCAACTCTTTCATTTAAGTAACCCTTTTATATCTTTAGACTGTAACAATTTGTTTTAAATATTCTAAAACTTGCCTACTGGAATAATATGAATTCAGTCATTTGACAGGTTTCATGCTGCTTTACAAGATTCTCTTTCTAGTCCCAACTCTTTCATTTAATTAACCCTTTTATATCTTTAGCCTGTAACAATTTGTATTAAATATTCTAAAACTTGCCTACCTGAATAATATGAATTCAGTCATTTGACAGGTTTCATGCACCTTTACAAGATTCTCTTTCTAGCCCCAACTCTTTCATTTAATTAACTCTTTTATATCTTTAGCCTGTAACAATTTGTTTTAAATATTCTAAAACTTGCCTACTTAAATAATATGAATTCAATCATTTGACTGGTTTCATGCTGCTTTACAAGATTGTCTTTATAGTCCCAACTCTTTCATTACATTAACCCATTTATATCTTGAGCCTGTAACAATTTGTTTTAAATATTCTAAAACTTGCCTACTTGAATAATATGAATTCAAAAATTTGACTCGTTTCATGCTGCTTTACAAGATTCTCTTTTTAGTCCCAACTCTTTCATTTAATTAACACTTTTATATCTTTAGCCTGTAACAATTTGTTTTAAATATTCTAAAACTTGCCTACTTGAATAATATGAATTCAGTCATTTGACTGGTTTCATGCAGCGTTACAAGATTCTCTTTCTAGTCCCAACTCTTTCATTTAATTAACCCTTTTATATCTTTAGCCTGTAACAATTTGTTTTAAATATTCTAAAACTTGCCTACCTGAATAATATGAATTCAGTCATTTGACAGGTTTCATGCACCTTTACAAGATTCTCTTTCTAGTCCCAACTCTTTCATTTAATTAACCCTTTTATATCTTTAGCCTGTAACAATTTGTTTTAAATATTCTAAAACTTGCCTACTTGAATAATATGAATTCAATCATTTGACTGGTTTCATGCTGCTTTACAAGATTGTCTTACTAATGCCAGTCCTTTCATTTAATTAAGCCATTTATATCTTTAGCCTGTAACAATTTGTTTTAAATATTCTAAAACTTGCCTAATTGAATAATATGAATTCAATCATTTGACTGGTTTCATGCAGCTTTACAAGATTCTCTTTCTAGTCCCAACTCGTTCATTAAATTAACCCATTTATAAATTTAGCCTGTAACAATTTGTTTTAAATATTCTAAAACTTGCCTACTTGAATAATATGAATTCAGTCATTTGACTGGATTCATGCACCTTTACAAGATTCTCTTTCTAGTCCCAACTGTTTCATTTAATTAACTCATTTATATCTTTAGCCTGTAACAATTTGTTTTAAATATTCTAAAACATGCCTACTTGAATAATATGAATTCAATCATTTGACTGGTTTCATGCTGCTTTACAAGATTCTCTTTCTAGTCCCAACTCTTTCATTTAATTAACCCTTTTATATCTTTAGCCTGTAACAATTTGTTTTAAATATTCTAAAACTTGCCTACCTGAATAATATGAATTCAGTCATTTGACAGGATTCATGCACCTTTACAAGATTCTCTTTCTAGTCCCAACTCTTTCATTTAATTAACCCTTTTATATCTTTAGCCTGTAACAATTTGTTTTAAATATTCTAAAAGTTGCCTACTTGAATAATATGAATTCAATCATTTGACTGGTTTCATGCTGCTTTACAAGATTGTCTTTCTAGTCCCAACTCTTTCGTTTAATTAACCCTGTTATATCATTAGCCTGTAACAATTTGTTTTAAATATTCTAAAACTTGCCTACTTGAATAATATGAATTCAGTCATTTGACTGGTTCCATGCACCTCTACAAGATTCTCTTTCTAGTCCCAACTCTTTCATTTAATTAACCCATTTATATCATTAGCCTGTAACAATTTGTTTTAAGTATTCTAAAACTTGCCTACTTGAATAATATGAATTCAATCATTTGACTGGTTTCATGCAGCGTTACAAGATTCTCTTACTAATGCCAGTTCTTTCATTTAATTAACCCATTTATATCTTTGTCCTGTAACAATTTGTTTTAAATATTCTAAAGCTTGCCTACTTGAATAATATGAATTCAATCATTTGAATGGTTTCATGCAGCTTTACAAGATTCTCTTTCAAGTCCCAACTCTTTTATTTAATTAACCCTTTTATATCTTTAGCCTGTAACAATTTGTTTTAAATATTCTAAAACTTGCCTACTTGAATAATATGAATTCAATCATTTGACTGGTTTCATGCTGCTTTACAAGATTCTCTTTCTAGTCCCAACTCTTTTATTTAATTAACCCTTTTATATCTTTAGCCTGTAACAATTTGTTTTAAATATTCTAAAACTTGCCTACTTGAATAATATGGATTCAGTCATTTGACTGGTTTCATGCACCTTTACAAGATTCTCTTTCTAGTCCCAACTCTTTCATTTAATTAACCCATTTATATCTTTAGCCTGTAACAATTTGTTTTAAATATTCTAAACCATGCCTACTTGAATAATATGAATTCAATCATTTGACTGGTTTCATGCTGCTTTACAAGATTCTCTTTCTAGTCCCAACTCTTTTATTTAATTAACCCTTTTATATCTTTAGCCTGTAACAATTTGTTTTAAATATTCTAAAACTTGCCTACTTGAATAATATGAATTCAGTCATTTGACTGGTTTCATGCAGCTTTACAAGATTCTCTTTCTAGTCCCAACTCTTTCATTTAATTAACCCATTTGTATCATTAGCCTGTAACAATTTGTTTTAAATATTCTAAAACTTGCCTCCTTGAATAATATGAATTCATTCATTTGACTGGATACGTGCAGCTTTACAATATTCTCTTTCTAGTCCCAACTCTTTCATTTAAGTAACCCTTTTATATCTTTAGACTGTAACAATTTGTTTTAAATATTCTAAAACTTGCCTACTGGAATAATATGAATTCAGTCATTTGACAGGTTTCATGCTGCTTTACAAGATTCTCTTTCTAGTCCCAACTCTTTCATTTAATTAACCCTTTTATATCTTTAGCCTGTAACAATTTGTATTAAATATTCTAAAACTTGCCTACCTGAATAATATGAATTCAGTCATTTGACAGGTTTCATGCACCTTTACAAGATTCTCTTTCTAGTCCCAACTCTTTCATTTAATTAACCCTTTTATATCTTTAGCCTGTAACAATTTGTTTTAAATATTCTAAAACTTGCCTACTTGAATAATATGAATTCAATCATTTGACTGGTTTCATGCTGCTTTACAAGATTGTCTTACTAATGCCAGTCCTTTCATTTAATTAAGCCATTTATATCTTTAGCCTGTAACAATTTGTTTTAAATATTCTAAAACTTGCCTAATTGAATAATATGAATTCAATCATTTGACTGGTTTCATGCAGCTTTACAAGATTCTCTTTCTAGTCCCAACTCGTTCATTAAATTAACCCATTTATAAATTTAGCCTGTAACAATTTGTTTTAAATATTCTAAAACTTGCCTACTTGAATAATATGAATTCAGTCATTTGACTGGATTCATGCACCTTTACAAGATTCTCTTTCTAGTCCCAACTGTTTCATTTAATTAACTCATTTATATCTTTAGCCTGTAACAATTTGTTTTAAATATTCTAAAACATGCCTACTTGAATAATATGAATTCAATCATTTGACTGGTTTCATGCTGCTTTACAAGATTCTCTTTCTAGTCCCAACTCTTTCATTTAATTAACCCTTTTATATCTTTAGCCTGTAACAATTTGTTTTAAATATTCTAAAACTTGCCTACCTGAATAATATGAATTCAGTCATTTGACAGGATTCATGCACCTTTACAAGATTCTCTTTCTAGTCCCAACTCTTTCATTTAATTAACCCTTTTATATCTTTAGCCTGTAACAATTTGTTTTAAATATTCTAAAAGTTGCCTACTTGAATAATATGAATTCAATCATTTGACTGGTTTCATGCTGCTTTACAAGATTGTCTTTCTAGTCCCAACTCTTTCGTTTAATTAACCCTGTTATATCATTAGCCTGTAACAATTTGTTTTAAATATTCTAAAACTTGCCTACTTGAATAATATGAATTCAGTCATTTGACTGGTTCCATGCACCTCTACAAGATTCTCTTTCTAGTCCCAACTCTTTCATTTAATTAACCCATTTATATCATTAGCCTGTAACAATTTGTTTTAAGTATTCTAAAACTTGCCTACTTGAATAATATGAATTCAATCATTTGACTGGTTTCATGCAGCGTTACAAGATTCTCTTACTAATGCCAGTTCTTTCATTTAATTAACCCATTTATATCTTTGTCCTGTAACAATTTGTTTTAAATATTCTAAAGCTTGCCTACTTGAATAATATGAATTCAATCATTTGAATGGTTTCATGCAGCTTTACAAGATTCTCTTTCAAGTCCCAACTCTTTTATTTAATTAACCCTTTTATATCTTTAGCCTGTAACAATTTGTTTTAAATATTCTAAAACTTGCCTACTTGAATAATATGAATTCAATCATTTGACTGGTTTCATGCTGCTTTACAAGATTCTCTTTCTAGTCCCAACTCTTTTATTTAATTAACCCTTTTATATCTTTAGCCTGTAACAATTTGTTTTAAATATTCTAAAACTTGCCTACTTGAATAATATGGATTCAGTCATTTGACTGGTTTCATGCACCTTTACAAGATTCTCTTTCTAGTCCCAACTCTTTCATTTAATTAACCCATTTATATCTTTAGCCTGTAACAATTTGTTTTAAATATTCTAAACCATGCCTACTTGAATAATATGAATTCAATCATTTGACTGGTTTCATGCTGCTTTACAAGATTCTCTTTCTAGTCCCAACTCTTTTATTTAATTAACCCTTTTATATCTTTAGCCTGTAACAATTTGTTTTAAATATTCTAAAACTTGCCTACTTGAATAATATGAATTCAGTCATTTGACTGGTTTCATGCAGCTTTACAAGATTCTCTTTCTAGTCCCAACTCTTTCATTTAATTAACCCATTTGTATCATTAGCCTGTAACAATTTGTTTTAAATATTCTAAAACTTGCCTCCTTGAATAATATGAATTCATTCATTTGACTGGATACGTGCAGCTTTACAATATTCTCTTTCTAGTCCCAACTCTTTCATTTAAGTAACCCTTTTATATCTTTAGACTGTAACAATTTGTTTTAAATATTCTAAAACTTGCCTACTGGAATAATATGAATTCAGTCATTTGACAGGTTTCATGCTGCTTTACAAGATTCTCTTTCTAGTCCCAACTCTTTCATTTAATTAACCCTTTTATATCTTTAGCCTGTAACAATTTGTATTAAATATTCTAAAACTTGCCTACCTGAATAATATGAATTCAGTCATTTGACAGGTTTCATGCACCTTTACAAGATTCTCTTTCTAGCCCCAACTCTTTCATTTAATTAACTCTTTTATATCTTTAGCCTGTAACAATTTGTTTTAAATATTCTAAAACTTGCCTACTTAAATAATATGAATTCAATCATTTGACTGGTTTCATGCTGCTTTACAAGATTGTCTTTATAGTCCCAACTCTTTCATTACATTAACCCATTTATATCTTGAGCCTGTAACAATTTGTTTTAAATATTCTAAAACTTGCCTACTTGAATAATATGAATTCAAAAATTTGACTCGTTTCATGCTGCTTTACAAGATTCTCTTTTTAGTCCCAACTCTTTCATTTAATTAACACTTTTATATCTTTAGCCTGTAACAATTTGTTTTAAATATTCTAAAACTTGCCTACTTGAATAATATGAATTCAGTCATTTGACTGGTTTCATGCAGCGTTACAAGATTCTCATACTAATGCCAGTTCTTTCATTTAATTAACCCATTTATATCTTTAGCCTGTAACAATTTGTTTTAAATATTCTAAACCTTGCCTACTTGAATAATATGAATTTAATCATTTGACTGGTTTCATGCAGTTTTACAAGATTCTCTTTCTAGTCCCAACTCTTTCATTTAATTAACCCATTTATATCTTTAGCCTGTAACAATTTGTTTTAAATATTCTAAAACTTGCCTACTTGAATAATATGAATTCAATCATTTGACTGGTTTCATGCAGCTTTACAAGATTCTCTTTCTAGTCCCAACTCTTTCATTTAATTAACCCATTTATATCATTAGCCTGTAACAATTTGTTTTAAATATTCTAAAACTTGCCTACTTGAAAAATATGAATTCATTCATTTGACTGGATTCGTGCAGCTTTACAAGATTCTCTTTCTAGTCCCAACACTTTCATTAAATTAACCCATTTATATCTTTAGCCTGTAACAATTTGTTTTAAATATTCTAAACCATGCCTACTTGAATAATATGAATTCAATCATTTGACTGGTTTCATGCTGCTTTACAAGATTCTCTTTCTAGTCCCAACTCTTTTATTTAATTAACCCTTTTATATCTTTAGCCTGTAACAATTTGTTTTAAATATTCTAAAACTTGCCTACTTGAATAATATGGAATCAGTCATTTGAATGGTTTCATGCACCTTTACAAGATTCTCTTTCTAGTCCCAACTCTTTCATTTAATTAACCCATTTATATCTTTAGCCTGTAACAATTTGTTTTAAATATTCTAAACCATGCCTACTTGAATAATATGAATTCAATCATTTGACTGGTTTCATGCTGCTTTACAAGATTCTCTTTCTAGTCCCAACTCTTTTATTTAAGTAACACTTTTATATCTTTAGCCTGTAACAATTTGTTTTAAATATTCTAAAACTTGCCTACTTGAATAATATGAATTCAGTCATTTGACTGGTTTCATGCAGCGTTACAAGATTCTCATACTAATGCCAGTTCTTTCATTTAATTAACCCATTTATATCTTTAGCCTGTAACAATTTGTTTTAAATATTCTAAACCTTGCCTACTTGAATAATATGAATTTAATCATTTGACTGGTTTCATGCAGTTTTACAAGATTCTCTTTCTAGTCCCAACTCTTTCATTTAATTAACCCATTTATATCTTTAGCCTGTAACAATTTGTTTTAAATATTCTAAAACTTGCCTACTTGAATAATATGAATTCAATCATTTGACTGGTTTCATGCAGCTTTACAAGATTCTCTTTCTAGTCCCAACTCTTTCATTTAATTAACCCATTTATATCATTAGCCTGTAACAATTTGTTTTAAATATTCTAAAACTTGCCTACTTGAAAAATATGAATTCATTCATTTGACTGGATTCGTGCAGCTTTACAAGATTCTCTTTCTAGTCCCAACACTTTCATTAAATTAACCCATTTATATCTTTAGCCTGTAACAATTTGTTTTAAATATTCTAAACCATGCCTACTTGAATAATATGAATTCAATCATTTGACTGGTTTCATGCTGCTTTACAAGATTCTCTTTCTAGTCCCAACTCTTTTATTTAATTAACCCTTTTATATCTTTAGCCTGTAACAATTTGTTTTAAATATTCTAAAACTTGCCTACTTGAATAATATGGAATCAGTCATTTGAATGGTTTCATGCACCTTTACAAGATTCTCTTTCTAGTCCCAACTCTTTCATTTAATTAACCCATTTATATCTTTAGCCTGTAACAATTTGTTTTAAATATTCTAAACCATGCCTACTTGAATAATATGAATTCAATCATTTGACTGGTTTCATGCTGCTTTACAAGATTCTCTTTCTAGTCCCAACTCTTTTATTTAAGTAACACTTTTATATCTTTAGCCTGTAACAATTTGTTTTAAATATTCTAAAACTTGCCTACTTGAATAATATGAATTCAGTCATTTGACTGGTTTCATGCAGCGTTACAAGATTCTCATACTAATGCCAGTTCTTTCATTTAATTAACCCATTTATATCTTTAGCCTGTAACAATTTGTTTTAAATATTCTAAACCTTGCCTACTTGAATAATATGAATTTAATCATTTGACTGGTTTCATGCAGTTTTACAAGATTCTCTTTCTAGTCCCAACTCTTTCATTTAATTAACCCATTTATATCTTTAGCCTGTAACAATTTGTTTTAAATATTCTAAAACTTGCCTACTTGAATAATATGAATTCAATCATTTGACTGGTTTCATGCAGCTTTACAAGATTCTCTTTCTAGTCCCAACTCTTTCATTTAATTAACCCATTTATATCATTAGCCTGTAACAATTTGTTTTAAATATTCTAAAACTTGCCTACTTGAAAAATATGAATTCATTCATTTGACTGGATTCGTGCAGCTTTACAAGATTCTCTTTCTAGTCCCAACACTTTCATTAAATTAACCCATTTATATCTTTAGCCTGTAACAATTTGTTTTAAATATTCTAAACCATGCCTACTTGAATAATATGAATTCAATCATTTGACTGGTTTCATGCTGCTTTACAAGATTCTCTTTCTAGTCCCAACTCTTTTATTTAATTAACCCTTTTATATCTTTAGCCTGTAACAATTTGTTTTAAATATTCTAAAACTTGCCTACTTGAATAATATGGAATCAGTCATTTGAATGGTTTCATGCACCTTTACAAGATTCTCTTTCTAGTCCCAACTCTTTCATTTAATTAACCCATTTATATCTTTAGCCTGTAACAATTTGTTTTAAATATTCTAAACCATGCCTACTTGAATAATATGAATTCAATCATTTGACTGGTTTCATGCTGCTTTACAAGATTCTCTTTCTAGTCCCAACTCTTTTATTTAAGTAACCCTTTTATATCTTTAGCCTGTAACAATTTGTTTTAAATATTCTAAAACTTGCCTACTTGAATAATATGGAATCAGTCATTTGAATGGTTTCATGCACCTTTACAAGATTCTCTTTCTAGTCCCAACTCTTTCATTTAATTAACCCATTTATATCTTTAGCCTGTAACAATTTGTTTTAAATATTCTAAACCATGCCTACTTGAATAATATGAATTCAATCATTTGACTGGTTTCATGCTGCTTTACAAGATTCTCTTTCTAGTCCCAACTCTTTTATTTAAGTAACACTTTTATATCTTTAGCCTGTAACAATTTGTTTTAAATATTCTAAAACTTGCCTACTTGAATAATATGAATTCAGTCATTTGACTGGTTTCATGCAGCGTTACAAGATTCTCATACTAATGCCAGTTCTTTCATTTAATTAACCCATTTATATCTTTAGCCTGTAACAATTTGTTTTAAATATTCTAAACCTTGCCTACTTGAATAATATGAATTTAATCATTTGACTGGTTTCATGCAGTTTTACAAGATTCTCTTTCTAGTCCCAACTCTTTCATTTAATTAACCCATTTATATCTTTAGCCTGTAACAATTTGTTTTAAATATTCTAAAACTTGCCTACTTGAATAATATGAATTCAATCATTTGACTGGTTTCATGCAGCTTTACAAGATTCTCTTTCTAGTCCCAACTCTTTCATTTAATTAACCCATTTATATCATTAGCCTGTAACAATTTGTTTTAAATATTCTAAAACTTGCCTACTTGAAAAATATGAATTCATTCATTTGACTGGATTCGTGCAGCTTTACAAGATTCTCTTTCTAGTCCCAACACTTTCATTAAATTAACCCATTTATATCTTTAGCCTGTAACAATTTGTTTTAAATATTCTAAACCATGCCTACTTGAATAATATGAATTCAATCATTTGACTGGTTTCATGCTGCTTTACAAGATTCTCTTTCTAGTCCCAACTCTTTTATTTAATTAACCCTTTTATATCTTTAGCCTGTAACAATTTGTTTTAAATATTCTAAAACTTGCCTACTTGAATAATATGGAATCAGTCATTTGAATGGTTTCATGCACCTTTACAAGATTCTCTTTCTAGTCCCAACTCTTTCATTTAATTAACCCATTTATATCTTTAGCCTGTAACAATTTGTTTTAAATATTCTAAACCATGCCTACTTGAATAATATGAATTCAATCATTTGACTGGTTTCATGCTGCTTTACAAGATTCTCTTTCTAGTCCCAACTCTTTTATTTAAGTAACCCTTTTATATCTTTAGCCTGTAACAATTTGTTTTAAATATTCTAAAACTTGCCTACTTGAATAATATGAATTCAGTCATTTGACTGGTTTCATGCAGCTTTACAAGATTCTCTTTCTAGTCCCAACTCTTTCATTTAATTAACCCATTTATATCATTAGCCTGTAACAATTTGTTTTAAATATTCTAAAACTTGCCTACTTGAATAATCTGAATACATTCATTTGACTGGATTCGTGCAGCTTTACAAGATTCTCTTTCTAGTCCCAACTCTTTCATTAAATTAACCCATTTATATCTTCAGCCTGTAACAATTTGTTTTAAATATTCTAAAACTTGCCTACATGAATAATATGAATTCAGTCATTTGACTGGTTTCATGCACCTTTACAGGATTCTCTTTCTAGTCCCAACTCTTTCATTTAATTAACCCATTTATATCTTTAGCCTGTAACAATTTGTTTTAAATATTCTAAAACTTGCCTACTTGAATAATATGAATTCAATCATTTGACTGGTTTCATGCAGCTTTACAAGATTCTCTTTCTAGTCCCAACTCTTTCATTTAATTAACCCATTTATATCATTAGCCTGTAACAATTTGTTTTAAATATTCTAAAACTTGCCTACTTGAAAAATATGAATTCATTCATTTGACTGGTTTCATGCAGCGTTACAAGATTCTCATACTAATGCCAGTTCTTTCATTTAATTAACCCATTTATATCTTTAGCCTGTAACAATTTGTTTTAAATATCCTAAAACTTGCCTACTTGAATAATATGAATTCAAAAATTTGACTCGTTTCATGCTGCTTTACAAGATTCTCTTTTTAGTCCCAACTCTTTCATTTAATTAACCCTTTTATATCTTTAGCCTGTAACAATTTGTTTTAAATATTCTAAAACTTGCCTACTTGAATAATATGAATTCAAAAATTTGACTCGTTTCATGCTGCTTTACAAGATTCTCTTTTTAGTCCCAACTCTTTCATTTAATTAACCCTTTTATATCTTTAGCCTGTAACAATTTGTTTTAAATATTCTAAAACTTGCCTACTTGAATAATATGAATTCAGTCATTTGACTGGTTTCATGCAGCGTTACAAGATTCTCATACTAATGCCAGTTCTTTCATTTAATTAACCCATTTATATCTTTAGCCTGTAACAATTTGTTTTAAATATTCTAAACCTTGCCTACTTGAATAATATGAATTTAATCATTTGACTGGTTTCATGCAGTTTTACAAGATTCTCTTTCTAGTCCCAACTCTTTCATTTAATTAACCCATTTATATCTTTAGCCTGTAACAATTTGTTTTAAATATTCTAAAACTTGCCTACTTGAATAATATGAATTCAATCATTTGACTGGTTTCATGCAGCTTTACAAGATTCTCTTTCTAGTCCCAACTCTTTCATTTAATTAACCCATTTATATCATTAGCCTGTAACAATTTGTTTTAAATATTCTAAAACTTGCCTACTTGAAAAATATGAATTCATTCATTTGACTGGATTCGTGCAGCTTTACAAGATTCTCTTTCTAGTCCCAACACTTTCATTAAATTAACCCATTTATATCTTTAGCCTGTAACAATTTGTTTTAAATATTCTAAACCATGCCTACTTGAATAATATGAATTCAATCATTTGACTGGTTTCATGCTGCTTTACAAGATTCTCTTTCTAGTCCCAACTCTTTTATTTAATTAACCCTTTTATATCTTTAGCCTGTAACAATTTGTTTTAAATATTCTAAAACTTGCCTACTTGAATAATATGAATTCAGTCATTTGACTGGTTTCATGCAGCTTTACAATATTCTCTTTCTAGTCCCATCTCTTTCATTTAAGTAACCCTTTTATATCTTTAGCCTGTAACAATTTGTTTTAAATATTCTAAAACTTGCCTACTGGAATAATATGAATTCAGTCATTTGACAGGTTTCATGCACCTTTACAATATTCTCTTTCTAGTCCCAACTCTTTCATTTAAGTAACCCTTTTATATCTTTAGCCTGTAACAATTTGTTTTAAATATTCTAAAACTTGCCTACTTGAATAATATGAATTCAATCATTTGACTGGTTTCATGCAGCTTTACAAGATTCTCTTTCTAGTCCCAACTCTTTCGTTAAATTAACCCATTTATATCTTTAGCCTGTAACAATTTGTTTTAAATATTCTAAAACTTGCCTACTTGAATAATATGAATTCATTCATTTGACTAGATTCGTGCAGCTTTACGAGATTCTCTTACTAATGCCAGTTCTTTCATTAAATTAACCCATTTATATCTTTAGCCTGTAACAATTTGTTTTAAATATTCTAAACCATGCCTACTTGAATAATATGAATTCAATCATTTGACTGGTTTCATGCTGCTTTACGAGATTCTCTTACTAATGCCAGTTCTTTCATTAAATTAACCCATTTATATCTTTAGCCTGTAACAATTTGTTTTAAATATTCTAAAACTTGCCTAATTGAATAATATGAATTCAATCATTTGACTGGTTTCATGCAGTTTACAAGATTCTCTTTCTAGTCCCAACTCGTTCATTAAATTAACCCATTTATAAATTTAGCCTGTAACAATTTGTTATAAATATTCTATAACTTGCCTACTTGAATAATAAGAATTTAATCATTTGACTGGTTTCATGCAGCTTTACAAGATTATCTTTCTAGTCCCAACTCTTTCATTTAATTAACCCATTTATATCATTAGCCT
Organism: Lycorma delicatula; assembly: GCF_047948215.1. Classification (NCBI taxonomy): domain Eukaryota; kingdom Metazoa; phylum Arthropoda; class Insecta; order Hemiptera; family Fulgoridae; genus Lycorma; species Lycorma delicatula. The sequence continues at coordinate 2,342,454 of NC_134458.1, forward strand.
GTAACAATTTGTTTTAAATATTCTAAAACTTGCCTACTTGAAAAATATGAATTCATTCGTTTGACTGGTTTCATGCAGCGTTACAAGATTCTCATACTAATGCCAGTTCTTTCATCTAATTAACCCATTTATATCTTTAGCCTGTAACAATTTGTTTTAAATATTCTAAAACATGCCTACTTGAATAATATGAATTCAATCATTTGACTGGTTTCATGCTGCTTTACAAGATTATCTTTCTAGTCCCACCTCTTTCATTTAATTAACCCTTTTATATCTTTAGCCTGTAACAATTTGTTTTAAATATTCTAAAACTTGCCTACCTGAATAATATGAATTCAGTCATTTGACAGGTTTCATGCACCTTTACAAGATTCTCTTTCTAGTCCCAACTCTTTCATTTAATTAACCCTTTTATATCTTTAGCCTGTAACAATTTGTTTTAAATATTCTAAAACATGCCTACTTGAATAATATGAATTCAATCATTTGACTGGTTTCATGCTGCTTTACAAGATTCTCTTTCTAGTCCCAACTCTTTCATTTAATTAACCCTTTTATATCTTTAGCCTGTAACAATTTGTTTTAAATATTCTAAAACTTGCCTACCTGAATAATATGAATTCAGTCATTTGACAGGTTTCATGCACCTTTACAAGATTCTCTTTCTAGTCCCAACTCTTTCATTTAATTAACCCTTTTATATCTTTAGCCTGTAACAATTTGTTTTAAATATTCTAAAAGTTGCCTACTTGAATAATATGAATTCAATCATTTGACTGGTTTCATGCTGCTTTACAAGATTGTCTTTCTAGTCCCAACTCTTTCGTTTAATTAACCCTGTTATATCATTAGCCTGTAACAATTTGTTTTAAATATTCTAAGACTTGCCTACTTGAATAATATGAATTCAGTCATTTGACTGGTTCCATGCACCTCTACAAGATTCTCTTTCTAGTCCCAACTCTTTCATTTAATTAACCCATTTATAGCATTAGCCTGTAACAATTTGTTTTAAGTATTCTAAAACTTGCCTACTTGAATAATATGAATTCAATCATTTGACTGGTTTCATGCAGCGTTACAAGATTCTCTTACTAATGCCAGTTCTTTCATTTAATTAACCCATTTATATCTTTGTCCTGTAACAATTTGTTTTAAATATTCTAAACCTTGCCTACTTGAATAATATGAATTCAATCATTTGAATGGTTTCATGCAGCTTTACAAGATTCTCTTTCTAGTCCCAACTCTTTTATTTAATTAACCCTTTTATATCTTTAGCCTGTAACAATTTGTTTTAAATATTCTAAAACTTGCCTACTTGAATAATATGAATTCAATCATTTGACTGGTTTCATGCTGCTTTACAAGATTCTCTTTCTAGTCCCAACTCTTCTATTTAATTAACCCTTTTATATCTTTAGCCTGTAACAATTTGTTTTAAATATTCTAAAACTTGCCTACTTGAATAATATGGATTCAGTCATTTGACTGGTTTCATGCACCTTTACAAGATTCTCTTTCTAGTCCCAACTCTTTCATTTAATTAACCCATTTATATCTTTAGCCTGTAACAATTTGTTTTAAATATTCTAAACCATGCCTACTTGAATAATATGAATTCAATCATTTGACTGGTTTCATGCTGCTTTACAAGATTCTCTTTCTAGTCCCAACTCTTTTATTTAATTAACCCTTTTATATCTTTAGCCTGTAACAATTTGTTTTAAATATTCTAAAACTTGCCTACTTGAATAATATGAATTCAGTCATTTGACTGGTTTCATGCAGCTTTACAAGATTCTCTTTCTAGTCCCAACTCTTTCATTTAATTAACCCATTTGTATCATTAGCCTGTAACAATTTGTTTTAAATATTCTAAAACTTGCCTCCTTGAATAATATGAATTCATTCATTTGACTGGATACGTGCAGCTTTACAATATTCTCTTTCTAGTCCCAACTCTTTCATTTAAGTAACCCTTTTATATCTTTAGACTGTAACAATTTGTTTTAAATATTCTAAAACTTGCCTACTGGAATAATATGAATTCAGTCATTTGACAGGTTTCATGCTGCTTTACAAGATTCTCTTTCTAGTCCCAACTCTTTCATTTAATTAACCCTTTTATATCTTTAGCCTGTAACAATTTGTATTAAATATTCTAAAACTTGCCTACCTGAATAATATGAATTCAGTCATTTGACAGGTTTCATGCACCTTTACAAGATTCTCTTTCTAGCCCCAACTCTTTCATTTAATTAACCCTTTTATATCTTTAGCCTGTAACAATTTGTTTTAAATATTCTAAAACTTGCCTACTTAAATAATATGAATTCAATCATTTGACTGGTTTCATGCTGCTTTACAAGATTGTCTTTATAGTCCCAACTCTTTCATTACATTAACCCATTTATATCATGAGCCTGTAACAATTTGTTTTAAATATTCTAAAACTTGCCTACTTGAATAATATGAATTCAAAAATTTGACTCGTTTCATGCTGCTTTACAAGATTCTCTTTTTAGTCCCAACTCTTTCATTTAATTAACACTTTTATATCTTTAGCCTGTAACAATTTGTTTTAAATATTCTAAAACTTGCCTACTTGAAAAATATGAATTCAGTCATTTGACTGGTTTCATGCAGCGTTACAAGATTCTCATACTAATGCCAGTTCTTTCATTTAATTAACCCATTTATATCTTTAGCCTGTAATAATTTGTTTTAAATATTCTAAACCTTGCCTACTTGAATAATATGAATTTAATCATTTGACTGGTTTCATGCAGTTTTACAAGATTCTCTTTCTAGTCCCAACTCTTTCATTTAATTAACCCATTTATATCATTAGCCTGTAACAATTTGTTTTAAATATTCTAAAACTTGCCTACTTGAAAAATATGAATTCATTCATTTGACTGGTTTCATGCAGCGTTACAAGATTCTCATACTAATGCCAGTTCTTTCATCTAATTAACCCATTTATATCTTTAGCCTGTAACAATTTGTTTTAAATATTCTAAAACATGCCTACTTGAATAATATGAATTCAATCATTTGACTGGTTTCATGCTGCTTTACAAGATTCTCTTTCTAGTCCCACCTCTTTCATTTAATTAACCCTTTTATATCTTTAGCCTGTAACAATTTGTTTTAAATATTCTAAAACTTGCCTACCTGAATAATATGAATTCAGTCATTTGACAGGTTTCATGCACCTTTACAAGATTCTCTTTCTAGTCCCAACTCTTTCATTTAATTAACCCTTTTATATCTTTAGCCTGTAACAATTTGTTTTAAATATTCTAAAACTTGCCTACTTGAATAATATGAATTCAATCATTTGACTGGTTTCATGCTGCTTTACAAGATTGTCTTACTAATGCCAGTCCTTTCATTTAATTAAGCCATTTATATCTTTAGCCTGTAACAATTTGTTTTAAATATTCTAAAACTTGCCTAATTGAATAATATGAATTCAATCATTTGACTGGTTTCATGCAGCTTTACAAGATTCTCTTTCTAGTCCCAACTCGTTCATTAAATTAACCCATTTATAAATTTAGCCTGTAACAATTTGTTTTAAATATTCTAAAACTTGCCTACTTGAATAATATGAATTCAGTCATTTGACTGGATTCATGCACCTTTACAAGATTCTCTTTCTAGTCCCAACTGTTTCATTTAATTAACTCATTTATATCTTTAGCCTGTAACAATTTGTTTTAAATATTCTAAAACATGCCTACTTGAATAATATGAATTCAATCATTTGACTGGTTTCATGCTGGTTTACAAGATTCTCTTTCTAGTCCCAACTCTTTCATTTAATTAACCCTTTTATATCTTTAGCCTGTAACAATTTGTTTTAAATATTCTAAAACTTGCCTACTTGAATAATATGAATTCAGTCATTTGACTGGTTGCATGCACCTCTACAAGATTCTCTTTCTAGTCCCAACTCTTTCATTTAATTAACCCATTTATATCATTAGCCTGAAACAATTTGTTTTAAGTATTCTAAAACTTGCCTACTTGAATAATATGAATTCAATCATTTGACTGGTTTCATGCAGCGTTACAAGATTCTCTTACTAATGCCAGTTCTTTCATTTAATTAACCCATTTATATCTTTGTCCTGTAACAATTTGTTTTAAATATTCTAAACCTTGCCTACTTGAATAATATGAATTCAATCATTTGAATGGTTTCATGCAGCTTTACAAGATTCTCTTTCTAGTCCCAACTCTTTTATTTAATTAACCCTTTTATATCTTTAGCCTGTAACAATTTGTTTTAAATATTCTAAAACTTGCCTACTTGAATAATATGAATTCAATCATTTGACTGGTTTCATGCTGCTTTACAAGATTCTCTTTCTAGTCCCAACTCTTTTATTTAATTAACCCTTTTATATCTTTAGCCTGTAACAATTTGTTTTAAATATTCTAAAACTTGCCTACTTGAATAATATGGATTCAGTCATTTGACTGGTTTCATGCACCTTTACAAGATTCTCTTTCTAGTCCCAACTCTTTCATTTAATTAACCCATTTATATCTTTAGCCTGTAACAATTTGTTTTAAATATTCTAAACCATGCCTACTTGAATAATATGAATTCAATCATTTGACTGGTTTCATGCTGCTTTACAAGATTCTCTTTCTAGTCCCAACTCTTTTATTTAATTAACCCTTTTATATCTTTAGCCTGTAACAATTTGTTTTAAATATTCTAAAACTTGCCTACTTGAATAATATGAATTCAGTCATTTGACTGGTTTCATGCAGCTTTACAAGATTCTCTTTCTAGTCCCAACTCTTTCATTTAATTAACCCATTTGTATCATTAGCCTGTAACAATTTGTTTTAAATATTCTAAAACTTGCCTCCTTGAATAATATGAATTCATTCATTTGACTGGATACGTGCAGCTTTACAATATTCTCTTTCTAGTCCCAACTCTTTCATTTAAGTAACCCTTTTATATCTTTAGACTGTAACAATTTGTTTTAAATATTCTAAAACTTGCCTACTGGAATAATATGAATTCAGTCATTTGACAGGTTTCATGCTGCTTTACAAGATTCTCTTTCTAGTCCCAACTCTTTCATTTAATTAACCCATTTATATCTTTAGCCTGTAACAATTTGTTTTAAATATTCTAAACCATGCCTACTTGAATAATATGAATTCAATCATTTGACTGGTTTCATGCTGCTTTACAAGATTCTCTTTCTAGCCCCAACTCTTTCATTTAATTAACCCTTTTATATCTTTAGCCTGTAACAATTTGTTTTAAATATTCTAAAACTTGCCTACTTAAATAATATGAATTCAATCATTTGACTGGTTTCATGCTGCTTTACAAGATTGTCTTTATAGTCCCAACTCTTTCATTACATTAACCCATTTATATCATGAGCCTGTAACAATTTGTTTTAAATATTCTAAAACTTGCCTACTTGAATAATATGAATTCAAAAATTTGACTCGTTTCATGCTGCTTTACAAGATTCTCTTTTTAGTCCCAACTCTTTCATTTAATTAACACTTTTATATCTTTAGCCTGTAACAATTTGTTTTAAATATTCTAAAACTTGCCTACTTGAAAAATATGAATTCAGTCATTTGACTGGTTTCATGCAGCGTTACAAGATTCTCATACTAATGCCAGTTCTTTCATTTAATTAACCCATTTATATCTTTAGCCTGTAATAATTTGTTTTAAATATTCTAAACCTTGCCTACTTGAATAATATGAATTTAATCATTTGACTGGTTTCATGCAGTTTTACAAGATTCTCTTTCTAGTCCCAACTCTTTCATTTAATTAACCCATTTATATCATTAGCCTGTAACAATTTGTTTTAAATATTCTAAAACTTGCCTACTTGAAAAATATGAATTCATTCATTTGACTGGTTTCATGCAGCGTTACAAGATTCTCATACTAATGCCAGTTCTTTCATCTAATTAACCCATTTATATCTTTAGCCTGTAACAATTTGTTTTAAATATTCTAAAACATGCCTACTTGAATAATATGAATTCAATCATTTGACTGGTTTCATGCTGCTTTACAAGATTCTCTTTCTAGTCCCACCTCTTTCATTTAATTAACCCTTTTATATCTTTAGCCTGTAACAATTTGTTTTAAATATTCTAAAACTTGCCTACCTGAATAATATGAATTCAGTCATTTGACAGGTTTCATGCACCTTTACAAGATTCTCTTTCTAGTCCCAACTCTTTCATTTAATTAACCCTTTTATATCTTTAGCCTGTAACAATTTGTTTTAAATATTCTAAAACTTGCCTACTTGAATAATATGAATTCAATCATTTGACTGGTTTCATGCTGCTTTACAAGATTGTCTTACTAATGCCAGTCCTTTCATTTAATTAAGCCATTTATATCTTTAGCCTGTAACAATTTGTTTTAAATATTCTAAAACTTGCCTAATTGAATAATATGAATTCAATCATTTGACTGGTTTCATGCAGCTTTACAAGATTCTCTTTCTAGTCCCAACTCGTTCATTAAATTAACCCATTTATAAATTTAGCCTGTAACAATTTGTTTTAAATATTCTAAAACTTGCCTACTTGAATAATATGAATTCAGTCATTTGACTGGATTCATGCACCTTTACAAGATTCTCTTTCTAGTCCCAACTGTTTCATTTAATTAACTCATTTATATCTTTAGCCTGTAACAATTTGTTTTAAATATTCTAAAACATGCCTACTTGAATAATATGAATTCAATCATTTGACTGGTTTCATGCTGGTTTACAAGATTCTCTTTCTAGTCCCAACTCTTTCATTTAATTAACCCTTTTATATCTTTAGCCTGTAACAATTTGTTTTAAATATTCTAAAACTTGCCTACTTGAATAATATGAATTCAGTCATTTGACTGGTTGCATGCACCTCTACAAGATTCTCTTTCTAGTCCCAACTCTTTCATTTAATTAACCCATTTATATCATTAGCCTGAAACAATTTGTTTTAAGTATTCTAAAACTTGCCTACTTGAATAATATGAATTCAATCATTTGACTGGTTTCATGCAGCGTTACAAGATTCTCTTACTAATGCCAGTTCTTTCATTTAATTAACCCATTTATATCTTTGTCCTGTAACAATTTGTTTTAAATATTCTAAACCTTGCCTACTTGAATAATATGAATTCAATCATTTGAATGGTTTCATGCAGCTTTACAAGATTCTCTTTCTAGTCCCAACTCTTTTATTTAATTAACCCTTTTATATCTTTAGCCTGTAACAATTTGTTTTAAATATTCTAAAACTTGCCTACTTGAATAATATGAATTCAATCATTTGACTGGTTTCATGCTGCTTTACAAGATTCTCTTTCTAGTCCCAACTCTTTTATTTAATTAACCCTTTTATATCTTTAGCCTGTAACAATTTGTTTTAAATATTCTAAAACTTGCCTACTTGAATAATATGGATTCAGTCATTTGACTGGTTTCATGCACCTTTACAAGATTCTCTTTCTAGTCCCAACTCTTTCATTTAATTAACCCATTTATATCTTTAGCCTGTAACAATTTGTTTTAAATATTCTAAACCATGCCTACTTGAATAATATGAATTCAATCATTTGACTGGTTTCATGCTGCTTTACAAGATTCTCTTTCTAGTCCCAACTCTTTTATTTAATTAACCCTTTTATATCTTTAGCCTGTAACAATTTGTTTTAAATATTCTAAAACTTGCCTACTTGAATAATATGAATTCAGTCATTTGACTGGTTTCATGCAGCTTTACAAGATTCTCTTTCTAGTCCCAACTCTTTCATTTAATTAACCCATTTGTATCATTAGCCTGTAACAATTTGTTTTAAATATTCTAAAACTTGCCTCCTTGAATAATATGAATTCATTCATTTGACTGGATACGTGCAGCTTTACAATATTCTCTTTCTAGTCCCAACTCTTTCATTTAAGTAACCCTTTTATATCTTTAGACTGTAACAATTTGTTTTAAATATTCTAAAACTTGCCTACTGGAATAATATGAATTCAGTCATTTGACAGGTTTCATGCTGCTTTACAAGATTCTCTTTCTAGTCCCAACTCTTTCATTTAATTAACCCTTTTATATCTTTAGCCTGTAACAATTTGTATTAAATATTCTAAAACTTGCCTACCTGAATAATATGAATTCAGTCATTTGACAGGTTTCATGCACCTTTACAAGATTCTCTTTCTAGCCCCAACTCTTTCATTTAATTAACCCTTTTATATCTTTAGCCTGTAACAATTTGTTTTAAATATTCTAAAACTTGCCTACTTAAATAATATGAATTCAATCATTTGACTGGTTTCATGCTGCTTTACAAGATTGTCTTTATAGTCCCAACTCTTTCATTACATTAACCCATTTATATCTTGAGCCTGTAACAATTTGTTTTAAATATTCTAAAACTTGCCTACTTGAATAATATGAATTCAAAAATTTGACTCGTTTCATGCTGCTTTACAAGATTCTCTTTTTAGTCCCAACTCTTTCATTTAATTAACACTTTTATATCTTTAGCCTGTAACAATTTGTTTTAAATATTCTAAAACTTGCCTACTTGAATAATATGAATTCAGTCATTTGACTGGTTTCATGCAGCGTTACAAGATTCTCATACTAATGCCAGTTCTTTCATTTAATTAACCCATTTATATCTTTAGCCTGTAACAATTTGTTTTAAATATTCTAAACCTTGCCTACTTGAATAATATGAATTTAATCATTTGGCTGGTTTCATGCAGTTTTACAAGATTTTCTTTCTAGTCCCAACTCTTTCATTTAATTAACCCATTTATATCTTTAGCCTGTAACAATTTGTTTTAAATATTCTAAAACTTGCCTACTTGAATAATATGAATTCAATCATTTGACTGGTTTCATGCAGCTTTACAAGATTCTCTTTCTAGTCCCAACTCTTTCATTTAATTAACCCATTTATATCATTAGCCTGTAACAATTTGTTTTAAATATTCTAAAACTTGCCTACTTGAAAAATATGAATTCATTCATTTGACTGGATTCGTGCACCTTTACAAGATTCTCTTTCTAGTCCCAACACTTTCATTAAATTAACCCATTTATATCTTTAGCCTGTAACAATTTGTTTTAAATATTCTAAACCATGCCTACTTGAATAATATGAATTCAATCATTTGACTGGTTTCATGCTGCTTTACAAGATTCTCTTTCTAGTCCCAACTCTTTTATTTAATTAACCCTTTTATATCTTTAGCCTGTAACAATTTGTTTTAAATATTCTAAAACTTGCCTACTTGAATAATATGGAATCAGTCATTTGAATGGTTTCATGCACCTTTACAAGATTCTCTTTCTAGTCCCAACTCTTTCATTTAATTAACCCATTTATATCTTTAGCCTGTAACAATTTGTTTTAAATATTCTAAACCATGCCTACTTGAATAATATGAATTCAGTCATTTGACTGGTTTCATGCAGCTTTACAAGATTCTCTTTCTAGTCCCAACTCTTTCATTTAATTAACCCATTTATATCATTAGCCTGTAACAATTTGTTTTAAATATTCTAAAACTTGCCTACTTGAATAATCTGAATACATTCATTTGACTGGATTCGTGCAGCTTTACAAGATTCTCTTTCTAGTCCCAACTCTTTCATTAAATTAACCCATTTATATCTTCAGCCTGTAACAATTTGTTTTAAATATTCTAAAACTTGCCTACATGAATAATATGAATTCAATCATTTGACTGGTTTCATGCAGCTTTACAAGATTCTCTTTCTAGTCCCAACTCTTTCATTTAATTAACCCATTTATATCATTAGCCTGTAACAATTTGTTTTAAATATTCTAAAACTTGCCTACTTGAAAAATATGAATTCATTCATTTGACTGGTTTCATGCAGCGTTACAAGATTCTCATACTAATGCCAGTTCTTTCATTTAATTAACCCATTTATATCTTTAGCCTGTAACAATTTGTTTTAAATATCCTAAAACTTGCCTACTTGAATAATATGAATTCAAAAATTTGACTCGTTTCATGCTGCTTTACAAGATTCTCTTTTTAGTCCCAACTCTTTCATTTAATTAACCCTTTTATATCTTTAGCCTGTAACAATTTGTTTTAAATATTCTAAAACTTGCCTACTTGAATAATATGAATTCAAAAATTTGACTCGTTTCATGCTGCTTTACAAGATTCTCTTTTTAGTCCCAACTCTTTCATTTAATTAACCCTTTTATATCTTTAGCCTGTAACAATTTGTTTTAAATATTCTAAAACTTGCCTACTTGAATAATATGAATTCAGTCATTTGAGTGGTTTCATGCAGCGTTACAAGATTCTCATACTAATGCCAGTTCTTTCATTTAATTAAACCATTTATATCTTTAGCCTGTAACAATTTGTTTTAAATATTCTAAACCTTGCCTACTTGAATAATATGAATTCAATCATTTGAATGGTTTCATGCAGCTTTACAAGATTCTCTTTCTAGTCCCAACTCTTTCATTACATTAACCCATTTATATCTTCTGCCTGTAACAATTTGTTGTAAATATTCTAAAACTTGCCTACTTGAATAATATGAATTCAAAAATTTGACTCGTTTCATGCTGCTTTACAAGATTCTCTTTTTAGTCCCAACTCTTTCATTTAATTAACCCTTTTATATCTTTAGCCTGTAACAATTTGTTTTAAATATTCTAAAACTTGCCTACTTGAATAATATGAATTCAGTCATTTGACTGGTTTCATGCAGCGTTACAAGATTCTCATACTAATGCCAGTTCTTTCATTTAATTAACCCATTTATATCTTTAGCCTGTAACAATTTGTTTTAAATATTCTAAACCTTGCCTACTTGAATAATATGAATTTAATCATTTGACTGGTTTCATGCAGTTTTACAAGATTCTCTTTCTAGTCCCAACTCTTTCATTTAATTAACCCATTTATATCTTTAGCCTGTAACAATTTGTTTTAAATATTCTAAAACTTGCCTACTTGAATAATATGAATTCAATCATTTGACTGGTTTCATGCAGCTTTACAAGATTCTCTTTCTAGTCCCAACTCTTTCATTTAATTAACCCATTTATATCATTAGCCTGTAACAATTTGTTTTAAATATTCTAAAACTTGCCTACTTGAAAAATATGAATTCATTCATTTGACTGGATTCGTGCAGCTTTACAAGATTCTCTTTCTAGTCCCAACACTTTCATTAAATTAACCCATTTATATCTTTAGCCTGTAACAATTTGTTTTAAATATTCTAAACCATGCCTACTTGAATAATATGAATTCAATCATTTGACTGGTTTCATGCTGCTTTACAAGATTCTCTTTCTAGTCCCAACTCTTTTATTTAATTAACCCTTTTATATCTTTAGCCTGTAACAATTTGTTTTAAATATTCTAAAACTTGCCTACTTGAATAATATGAATTCAGTCATTTGACTGGTTTCATGCAGCTTTACAAGATTCTCTTTCTAGTCCCAACTCTTTCATTTAATTAACCCATTTATATCATTAGCCTGTAACAATTTGTTTTAAATATTCTAAAACTTGCCTCCTTGAATAATATGAATTCATTCATTTGACTGGATACGTGCAGCTTTACAATATTCTCTTTCTAGTCCCATCTCTTTCATTTAAGTAACCCTTTTATATCTTTAGCCTGTAACAATTTGTTTTAAATATTCTAAAACTTGCCTACTGGAATAATATGAATTCAGTCATTTGACAGGTTTCATGCACCTTTACAATATTCTCTTTCTAGTCCCAACTCTTTCATTTAAGTAACCCTATTATATCTTTAGCCTGTAACAATTTGTTTTATATATTCTAAAACTTGCCTACTTGAATAATATGAATTCAATCATTTGACTGGTTTCATGCAGCTTTACAAGATTCTCTTTCTAGTCCCAACTCTTTCGTTAAATTAACCCATTTATATCTTTAGCCTGTAACAATTTGTTTTAAATATTCTAAAACTTGCCTACTTGAATAATATGAATTCATTCATTTGACTGGATTCGTGCAGCTTTACGAGATTCTCTTACTAATGCCAGTTCTTTCATTAAATTAACCCATTTATATCTTTAGCCTGTAACAATTTGTTTTAAATATTCTAAACCATGCCTACTTGAATAATATGAATTCAATCATTTGACTGGTTTCATGCTGCTTTACGAGATTCTCTTACTAATGCCAGTTCTTTCATTAAATTAACCCATTTATATCTTTAGCCTGTAACAATTTGTTTTAAATATTCTAAAACTTGCCTAATTGAATAATATGAATTCAATCATTTGACTGGTTTCATGCAGCTTTACAAGATTATCTTTCTAGTCCCAACTCTTTCATTTAATTAACCCATTTATATCATTAGCCTGTAACAATTTGTTTTAAATATTCTAAAACTTGCCTACTTGAAAAATATGAATTCATTCATTTGACTGGTTTCATGCAGCGTTACAAGATTCTCATACTAATGCCAGTTCTTTCATCTAATTAACCCATTTATATCTTTAGCCTGTAACAATTTGTTTTAAATATTCTAAAACATGCCTACTTGAATAATATGAATTCAATCATTTGACTGGTTTCATGCTGCTTTACAAGATTCTCTTTCTAGTCCCACCTCTTTCATTTAATTAACCCTTTTATATCTTTAGCCTGTAACAATTTGTTATAAATATTCTAAAACTTGCCTACCTGAATAATATGAATTCAGTCATTTGACAGGTTTCATGCACCTTTACAAGATTCTCTTTCTAGTCCCAACTCTTTCATTTAATTAACCCTTTTATATCTTTAGCCTGTAACAATTTGTTTTAAATATTCTAAAACTTCCCTACTTGAATAATATGAATTCAATCATTTGACTGGTTTCATGCTGCTTTACAAGATTGTCTTTCTAGTCCCAACTCTTTCGTTTAATTAACCCTGTTATATCTTTAGCCTGTAACAATTTGTTTTAAATATTCTAAAACTTGCCTACTTGAATAATATGAATTCAATCATTTGACTGGTTTCATGCAGCTTTACAAGATTCTCTTTCTAGTCCCAACTCTTTCATTTAATTAACCCATTTATATCATTAGCCTGTAACAATTTGTTTTAAATATTCTAAAACTTGCCTACTTGAAAAATATGAATTCATTCATTTGACTGGATTCGTGCAGCTTTACAAGATTCTCTTTCTAGTCCCAACACTTTCATTAAATTAACCCATTTATATCTTTAGCCTGTAACAATTTGTTTTACATATTCTAAACCATGCCTACTTGAATAATATGAATTCAATCATTTGACTGGTTTCATGCTGCTTTACAAGATTCTCTTTCTAGTCCCAACTCTTTTATTTAATTAACCCTTTTATATCTTTAGCCTGTAACAATTTGTTTTAAATATTCTAAAACTTGCCTACTTGAATAATATGAATTCAGTCATTTGACTGGTTTCATGCAGCTTTACAAGATTCTCTTTCTAGTCCCAACTCTTTCATTTAATTAACCCATTTATATCATTAGCCTGTAACAATTTGTTTTAAATATTCTAAAACTTGCCTCCTTGAATAATATGAATTCATTCATTTGACTGGATACGTGCAGCTTTACAATATTCTCTTTCTAGTCCCATCTCTTTCATTTAAGTAACCCTTTTATATCTTTAGCCTGTAACAATTTGTTTTAAATATTCTAAAACTTGCCTACTGGAATAATATGAATTCAGTCATTTGACAGGTTTCATGCACCTTTACAATATTCTCTTTCTAGTCCCAACTCTTTCATTTAAGTAACCCTTTTATATCTTTAGCCTGTAACAATTTGTTTTAAATATTCTAAAACTTGCCTACTTGAATAATATGAATTCAATCATTTGACTGGTTTCATGCAGCTTTACAAGATTCTCTTTCTAGTCCCAACTCTTTCGTTAAAGTAACCCATTTATATCTTTAGCCTGTAACAATTTGTTTTAAATATTCTAAAACTTGCCTACTTGAATAATATGAATTCATTCATTTGACTGGATTCGTGCAGCTTTACGAGATTCTCTTACTAATGCCAGTTCTTTCATTAAATTAACCCATTTATATCTTTAGCCTGTAACAATTTGTTTTAAATATTCTAAACCATGCCTACTTGAATAATATGAATTCAATCATTTGACTGGTTTCATGCTGCTTTACGAGATTCTCTTACTAATGCCAGTTCTTTCATTAAATTAACCCATTTATATCTTTAGCCTGTAACAATTTGTTTTAAATATTCTAAAACTTGCCTAATTGAATAATATGAATTCAATCATTTGACTGGTTTCATGCAGCTTTACAAGATTCTCTTTCTAGTCCCAACTCTTCTATTTAATTAACCCTTTTATATCTTTAGCCTGTAACAATTTGTTTTAAATATTCTAAAACTTGCCTACTTGAATAATATGGATTCAGTCATTTGACTGGTTTCATGCACCTTTACAAGATTCTCTTTCTAGTCCCAACTCTTTCATTTAATTAACCCATTTATATCTTTAGCCTGTAACAATTTGTTTTAAATATTCTAAACCATGCCTACTTGAATAATATGAATTCAATCATTTGACTGGTTTCATGCTGCTTTACAAGATTCTCTTTCTAGTCCCAACTCTTTTATTTAATTAACCCTTTTATATCTTTAGCCTGTAACAATTTGTTTTAAATATTCTAAAACTTGCCTACTTGAATAATATGAATTCAGTCATTTGACTGGTTTCATGCAGCTTTACAAGATTCTCTTTCTAGTCCCAACTCTTTCATTTAATTAACCCATTTGTATCATTAGCCTGTAACAATTTGTTTTAAATATTCTAAAACTTGCCTCCTTGAATAATATGAATTCATTCATTTGACTGGATACGTGCAGCTTTACAATATTCTCTTTCTAGTCCCAACTCTTTCATTTAAGTAACCCTTTTATATCTTTAGACTGTAACAATTTGTTTTAAATATTCTAAAACTTGCCTACTGGAATAATATGAATTCAGTCATTTGACAGGTTTCATGCTGCTTTACAAGATTCTCTTTCTAGTCCCAACTCTTTCATTTAATTAACCCTTTTATATCTTTAGCCTGTAACAATTTGTATTAAATATTCTAAAACTTGCCTACCTGAATAATATGAATTCAGTCATTTGACAGGTTTCATGCACCTTTACAAGATTCTCTTTCTAGCCCCAACTCTTTCATTTAATTAACCCTTTTATATCTTTAGCCTGTAACAATTTGTTTTAAATATTCTAAAACTTGCCTACTTAAATAATATGAATTCAATCATTTGACTGGTTTCATGCTGCTTTACAAGATTGTCTTTATAGTCCCAACTCTTTCATTACATTAACCCATTTATATCTTGAGCCTGTAACAATTTGTTTTAAATATTCTAAAACTTGCCTACTTGAATAATATGAATTCAAAAATTTGACTCGTTTCATGCTGCTTTACAAGATTCTCTTTTTAGTCCCAACTCTTTCATTTAATTAACACTTTTATATCTTTAGCCTGTAACAATTTGTTTTAAATATTCTAAAACTTGCCTACTTGAATAATATGAATTCAGTCATTTGACTGGTTTCATGCAGCGTTACAAGATTCTCATACTAATGCCAGTTCTTTCATTTAATTAACCCATTTATATCTTTAGCCTGTAATAATTTGTTTTAAATATTCTAAACCTTGCCTACTTGAATAATATGAATTTAATCATTTGACTGGTTTCATGCAGTTTTACAAGATTCTCTTTCTAGTCCCAACTCTTTCATTTAATTAACCCATTTATATCATTAGCCTGTAACAATTTGTTTTAAATATTCTAAAACTTGCCTAATTGAATAATATGAATTCAATCATTTGACTGGTTTCATGCAGCTTTACAAGATTCTCTTTCTAGTCCCAACTCGTTCATTAAATTAACCCATTTATAAATTTAGCCTGTAACAATTTGTTTTAAATATTCTAAAACTTGCCTACTTGAATAATATGAATTCAGTCATTTGACTGGATTCATGCACCTTTACAAGATTCTCTTTCTAGTCCCAACTGTTTCATTTAATTAACTCATTTATATCTTTAGTCTGTAACAATTTGTTTTAAATATTCTAAAACATGCCTACTTGAATAATATGAATTCAATCATTTGACTGGTTTCATGCTGCTTTACAAGATTCTCTTTCTAGTCCCAACTCTTTCATTTAATTATCCCTTTTATATCTTTAGCCTGTAACAATTTGTTTTAAATATTCTAAAACTTGCCTACTTGAATAATATGAATTCAGTCATTTGACTGGTTGCATGCACCTCTACAAGATTCTCTTTCTAGTCCCAACTCTTTCATTTAATTAACCCATTTATATCATTAGCCTGAAACAATTTGTTTTAAGTATTCTAAAACTTGCCTACTTGAATAATATGAATTCAATCATTTGACTGGTTTCATGCAGCGTTACAAGATTCTCTTACTAATGCCAGTTCTTTCATTTAATTAACCCATTTATATCTTTGTCCTGTAACAATTTGTTTTAAATATTCTAAACCTTGCCTACTTGAATAATATGAATTCAATCATTTGAATGGTTTCATGCAGCTTTACAAGATTCTCTTTCTAGTCCCAACTCTTTTATTTAATTAACCCTTTTATATCTTTAGCCTGTAACAATTTGTTTTAAATATTCTAAAACTTGCCTACTTGAATAATATGAATTCAATCATTTGACTGGTTTCATGCTGCTTTACAAGATTCTCTTTCTAGTCCCAACTCTTTTATTTAATTAACCCTTTCATATCTTTAGCCTGTAACAATTTGTTTTAAATATTCTAAAACTTGCCTACTTGAATAACATGGATTCAGTCATTTGACTGGTTTCATGCAGCGTTACAAGATTCTCATACTAATGCCAGTTCTTTCATCTAATTAACCCATTTATATCTTTAGCCTGTAACAATTTGTTTTAAATATTCTAAAACATGCCTACTTGAATAATATGAATTCAATCATTTGACTGGTTTCATGCTGCTTTACAAGATTCTCTTTCTAGTCCCACCTCTTTCATTTAATTAACCCTTTTATATCTTTAGCCTGTAACAATTTGTTTTAAATATTCTAAAACTTGCCTACCTGAATAATATGAATTCAGTCATTTGACAGGTTTCATGCACCTTTACAAGATTCTCTTTCTAGTCCCAACTCTTTCATTTAATTAACCCTTTTATATCTTTAGCCTGTAACAATTTGTTTTAAATATTCTAAAACTTCCCTACTTGAATAATATGAATTCAATCATTTGACTGGTTTCATGCTGCTTTACAAGATTGTCTTTCTAGTCCCAACTCTTTCGTTTAATTAACCCTGTTATATCTTTAGCCTGTAACAATTTGTTTTAAATATTCTAAAACTTGCCTACTTGAATAATATGAATTCAATCATTTGACTGGTTTCATGCAGCTTTACAAGATTCTCTTTCTAGTCCCAACTCTTTCATTTAATTAACCCATTTATATCATTAGCCTGTAACAATTTGTTTTAAATATTCTAAAACTTGCCTACTTGAAAAATATGAATTCATTCATTTGACTGGATTCGTGCAGCTTTACAAGATTCTCTTTCTAGTCCCAACACTTTCATTAAATTAACCCATTTATATCTTTAGCCTGTAACAATTTGTTTTACATATTCTAAACCATGCCTACTTGAATAATATGAATTCAATCATTTGACTGGTTTCATGCTGCTTTACAAGATTCTCTTTCTAGTCCCAACTCTTTTATTTAATTAACCCTTTTATATCTTTAGCCTGTAACAATTTGTTTTAAATATTCTAAAACTTGCCTACTTGAATAATATGAATTCAGTCATTTGACTGGTTTCATGCAGCTTTACAAGATTCTCTTTCTAGTCCCAACTCTTTCATTTAATTAACCCATTTATATCATTAGCCTGTAACAATTTGTTTTAAATATTCTAAAACTTGCCTCCTTGAATAATATGAATTCATTCATTTGACTGGATACGTGCAGCTTTACAATATTCTCTTTCTAGTCCCATCTCTTTCATTTAAGTAACCCTTTTATATCTTTAGCCTGTAACAATTTGTTTTAAATATTCTAAAACTTGCCTACTGGAATAATATGAATTCAGTCATTTGACAGGTTTCATGCACCTTTACAATATTCTCTTTCTAGTCCCAACTCTTTCATTTAAGTAACCCTTTTATATCTTTAGCCTGTAACAATTTGTTTTAAATATTCTAAAACTTGCCTACTTGAATAATATGAATTCAATCATTTGACTGGTTTCATGCAGCTTTACAAGATTCTCTTTCTAGTCCCAACTCTTTCGTTAAAGTAACCCATTTATATCTTTAGCCTGTAACAATTTGTTTTAAATATTCTAAAACTTGCCTACTTGAATAATATGAATTCATTCATTTGACTGGATTCGTGCAGCTTTACGAGATTCTCTTACTAATGCCAGTTCTTTCATTAAATTAACCCATTTATATCTTTAGCCTGTAACAATTTGTTTTAAATATTCTAAACCATGCCTACTTGAATAATATGAATTCAATCATTTGACTGGTTTCATGCTGCTTTACGAGATTCTCTTACTAATGCCAGTTCTTTCATTAAATTAACCCATTTATATCTTTAGCCTGTAACAATTTGTTTTAAATATTCTAAAACTTGCCTAATTGAATAATATGAATTCAATCATTTGACTGGTTTCATGCAGCTTTACAAGATTCTCTTTCTAGTCCCAACTCTTCTATTTAATTAACCCTTTTATATCTTTAGCCTGTAACAATTTGTTTTAAATATTCTAAAACTTGCCTACTTGAATAATATGGATTCAGTCATTTGACTGGTTTCATGCACCTTTACAAGATTCTCTTTCTAGTCCCAACTCTTTCATTTAATTAACCCATTTATATCTTTAGCCTGTAACAATTTGTTTTAAATATTCTAAACCATGCCTACTTGAATAATATGAATTCAATCATTTGACTGGTTTCATGCTGCTTTACAAGATTCTCTTTCTAGTCCCAACTCTTTTATTTAATTAACCCTTTTATATCTTTAGCCTGTAACAATTTGTTTTAAATATTCTAAAACTTGCCTACTTGAATAATATGAATTCAGTCATTTGACTGGTTTCATGCAGCTTTACAAGATTCTCTTTCTAGTCCCAACTCTTTCATTTAATTAACCCATTTGTATCATTAGCCTGTAACAATTTGTTTTAAATATTCTAAAACTTGCCTCCTTGAATAATATGAATTCATTCATTTGACTGGATACGTGCAGCTTTACAATATTCTCTTTCTAGTCCCAACTCTTTCATTTAAGTAACCCTTTTATATCTTTAGACTGTAACAATTTGTTTTAAATATTCTAAAACTTGCCTACTGGAATAATATGAATTCAGTCATTTGACAGGTTTCATGCTGCTTTACAAGATTCTCTTTCTAGTCCCAACTCTTTCATTTAATTAACCCTTTTATATCTTTAGCCTGTAACAATTTGTATTAAATATTCTAAAACTTGCCTACCTAAATAATATGAATTCAGTCATTTGACAGGTTTCATGCACCTTTACAAGATTCTCTTTCTAGCCCCAACTCTTTCATTTAATTAACCCTTTTATATCTTTAGCCTGTAACAATTTGTTTTAAATATTCTAAAACTTGCCTACTTAAATAATATGAATTCAATCATTTGACTGGTTTCATGCTGCTTTACAAGATTGTCTTTATAGTCCCAACTCTTTCATTACATTAACCCATTTATATCTTGAGCCTGTAACAATTTGTTTTAAATATTCTAAAACTTGCCTACTTGAATAATATGAATTCAAAAATTTGACTCGTTTCATGCTGCTTTACAAGATTCTCTTTTTAGTCCCAACTCTTTCATTTAATTAACACTTTTATATCTTTAGCCTGTAACAATTTGTTTTAAATATTCTAAAACTTGCCTACTTGAATAATATGAATTCAGTCATTTGACTGGTTTCATGCAGCGTTACAAGATTCTCATACTAATGCCAGTTCTTTCATTTAATTAACCCATTTATATCTTTAGCCTGTAATAATTTGTTTTAAATATTCTAAACCTTGCCTACTTGAATAATATGAATTTAATCATTTGACTGGTTTCATGCAGTTTTACAAGATTCTCTTTCTAGTCCCAACTCTTTCATTTAATTAACCCATTTATATCATTAGCCTGTAACAATTTGTTTTAAATATTCTAAAACTTGCCTAATTGAATAATATGAATTCAATCATTTGACTGGTTTCATGCAGCTTTACAAGATTCTCTTTCTAGTCCCAACTCGTTCATTAAATTAACCCATTTATAAATTTAGCCTGTAACAATTTGTTTTAAATATTCTAAAACTTGCCTACTTGAATAATATGAATTCAGTCATTTGACTGGATTCATGCACCTTTACAAGATTCTCTTTCTAGTCCCAACTGTTTCATTTAATTAACTCATTTATATCTTTAGTCTGTAACAATTTGTTTTAAATATTCTAAAACATGCCTACTTGAATAATATGAATTCAATCATTTGACTGGTTTCATGCTGCTTTACAAGATTCTCTTTCTAGTCCCAACTCTTTCATTTAATTATCCCTTTTATATCTTTAGCCTGTAACAATTTGTTTTAAATATTCTAAAACTTGCCTACTTGAATAATATGAATTCAGTCATTTGACTGGTTGCATGCACCTCTACAAGATTCTCTTTCTAGTCCCAACTCTTTCATTTAATTAACCCATTTATATCATTAGCCTGAAACAATTTGTTTTAAGTATTCTAAAACTTGCCTACTTGAATAATATGAATTCAATCATTTGACTGGTTTCATGCAGCGTTACAAGATTCTCTTACTAATGCCAGTTCTTTCATTTAATTAACCCATTTATATCTTTGTCCTGTAACAATTTGTTTTAAATATTCTAAACCTTGCCTACTTGAATAATATGAATTCAATCATTTGAATGGTTTCATGCAGCTTTACAAGATTCTCTTTCTAGTCCCAACTCTTTTATTTAATTAACCCTTTTATATCTTTAGCCTGTAACAATTTGTTTTAAATATTCTAAAACTTGCCTACTTGAATAATATGAATTCAATCATTTGACTGGTTTCATGCTGCTTTACAAGATTCTCTTTCTAGTCCCAACTCTTTTATTTAATTAACCCTTTTATATCTTTAGCCTGTAACAATTTGTTTTAAATATTCTAAAACTTGCCTACTTGAATAATATGGATTCAGTCATTTGACTGGTTTCATGCACCTTTACAAGATTCTCTTTCTAGTCCCAACTCTTTCATTTAATTAACCCATTTATATCTTTAGCCTGTAACAATTTGTTTTAAATATTCTAAACCATGCCTACTTGAATAATATGAATTCAATCATTTGACTGGTTTCATGCTGCTTTACAAGATTCTCTTTCTAGTCCCAACTCTTTTATTTAATTAACCCTTTTATATCTTTAGCCTGTAACAATTTGTTTTAAATATTCTAAAACTTGCCTACTTGAATAATATGAATTCAGTCATTTGACTGGTTTCATGCAGCTTTACAAGATTCTCTTTCTAGTCCCAACTCTTTCATTTAATTAACCCATTTGTATCATTAGCCTGTAACAATTTGTTTTAAATATTCTAAAACTTGCCTCCTTGAATAATATGAATTCATTCATTTGACTGGATACGTGCAGCTTTACAATATTCTCTTTCTAGTCCCAACTCTTTCATTTAAGTAACCCTTTTATATCTTTAGACTGTAACAATTTGTTTTAAATATTCTAAAACTTGCCTACTGGAATAATATGAATTCAGTCATTTGACAGGTTTCATGCTGCTTTACAAGATTCTCTTTCTAGTCCCAACTCTTTCATTTAATTAACCCTTTTATATCTTTAGCCTGTAACAATTTGTATTAAATATTCTAAAACTTGCCTACCTGAATAATATGAATTCAGTCATTTGACAGGTTTCATGCACCTTTACAAGATTCTCTTTCTAGCCCCAACTCTTTCATTTAATTAACCCTTTTATATCTTTAGCCTGTAACAATTTGTTTTAAATATTCTAAAACTTGCCTACTTAAATAATATGAATTCAATCATTTGACTGGTTTCATGCTGCTTTACAAGATTGTCTTTATAGTCCCAACTCTTTCATTACATTAACCCATTTATATCTTGAGCCTGTAACAATTTGTTTTAAATATTCTAAAACTTGCCTACTTGAATAATATGAATTCAAAAATTTGACTCGTTTCATGCTGCTTTACAAGATTCTCTTTTTAGTCCCAACTCTTTCATTTAATTAACACTTTTATATCTTTAGCCTGTAACAATTTGTTTTAAATATTCTAAAACTTGCCTACTTGAATAATATGAATTCAGTCATTTGACTGGTTTCATGCAGCGTTACAAGATTCTCATACTAATGCCAGTTCTTTCATTTAATTAACCCATTTATATCATTAGCCTGTAACAATTTGTTTTAAATATTCTAAAACTTGCCTACTTGAAAAATATGAATTCATTCATTTGACTGGATTCGTGCAGCTTTACAAGATTCTCTTTCTAGTCCCAACACTTTCATTAAATTAACCCATTTATATCTTTAGCCTGTAACAATTTGTTTTAAATATTCTAAACCATGCCTACTTGAATAATATGAATTCAATCATTTGACTGGTTTCATGCTGCTTTACAAGATTCTCTTTCTAGTCCCAACTCTTTTATTTAATTAACCCTTTTATATCTTTAGCCTGTAACAATTTGTTTTAAATATTCTAAAACTTGCCTACTTGAATAATATGGAATCAGTCATTTGAATGGTTTCATGCACCTTTAAAGATTCTCTTTCTAGTCCCAACTCTTTCATTTAATTAACCCATTTATATCTTTAGCCTGTAACAATTTGTTTTAAATATTCTAAACCATGCCTACTTGAATAATATGAATTCAATCATTTGACTGGTTTCATGCTGCTTTACAAGATTCTCTTTCTAGTCCCAACTCTTTTATTTAAGTAACCCTTTTATATCTTTAGCCTGTAACAATTTGTTTTAAATATTCTAAAACTTGCCTACTTGAATAATATGAATTCAGTCATTTGACTGGTTTCATGCAGCTTTACAAGATTCTCTTTCTAGTCCCAACTCTTTTATTTAATTAACCCTTTTATATCTTTAGCCTGTAACAATTTGTTTTAAATATTCTAAAACTTGCCTACTTGAATAATATGGAATCAGTCATTTGAATGGTTTCATGCACCTTTACAAGATTCTCTTTCTAGTCCCAACTCTTTCATTTAATTAACCCATTTATATCTTTAGCCTGTAACAATTTGTTTTAAATATTCTAAACCATGCCTACTTGAATAATATGAATTCAATCATTTGACTGGTTTCATGCTGCTTTACAAGATTCTCTTTCTAGTCCCAACTCTTTTATTTAAGTAACCCTTTTATATCTTTAGCCTGTAACAATTTGTTTTAAATATTCTAAAACTTGCCTACTTGAATAATATGAATTCAGTCATTTGACTGGTTTCATGCAGCTTTACAAGATTCTCTTTCTAGTCCCAACTCTTTCATTTAATTAACCCATTTATATCATTAGCCTGTAA
Organism: Lycorma delicatula; assembly: GCF_047948215.1. NCBI lineage: Eukaryota > Metazoa > Arthropoda > Insecta > Hemiptera > Fulgoridae > Lycorma > Lycorma delicatula. Next base: position 2,366,195 of record NC_134458.1, read on the forward strand.
CAATTTGTTTTAAATATTCTAAAACTTGCCTACTTGAATAATCTGAATACATTCATTTGACTGGATTCGTGCAGCTTTACAAGATTCTCTTTCTAGTCCCAACTCTTTCATTAAATTAACCCATTTATATCTTCAGCCTGTAACAATTTGTTTTAAATATTCTAAAACTTGCCTACATGAATAATATGAATTCAGTCATTTGACTGGTTTCATGCACCTTTACAGGATTCTCTTTCTAGTCCCAACTCTTTCATTTAATTAACCCATTTATATCTTTAGCCTGTAACAATTTGTTTTAAATATTCTAAAACTTGCCTACTTGAATAATATGAATTCAATCATTTGACTGGTTTCATGCAGCTTTACAAGATTCTCTTTCTAGTCCCAACTCTTTCATTTAATTAACCCATTTATATCATTAGCCTGTAACAATTTGTTTTAAATATTCTAAAACTTGCCTACTTGAAAAATATGAATTCATTCATTTGACTGGTTTCATGCAGCTTTACAAGATTCTCATACTAATGCCAGTTCTTTCATTTAATTAACCCATTTATATCTTTAGCCTGTAACAATTTGTTTTAAATATCCTAAAACTTGCCTACTTGAATAATATGAATTCAAAAATTTGACTCGTTTCATGCTGCTTTACAAGATTCTCTTTTTAGTCCCAACTCTTTCATTTAATTAACCCTTTTATATCTTTAGCCTGTAACAATTTGTTTTAAATATTCTAAAACTTGCCTACTTGAATAATATGAATTCAAAAATTTGACTCGTTTCATGCTGCTTTACAAGATTCTCTTTTTAGTCCCAACTCTTTCATTTAATTAACCCTTTTATATCTTTAGCCTGTAACAATTTGTTTTAAATATTCTAAAACTTGCCTACTTGAATAATATGAATTCAGTCATTTGAGTGGTTTCATGCAGCGTTACAAGATTCTCATACTAATGCCAGTTCTTTCATTTAATTAAACCATTTATATCTTTAGCCTGTAACAATTTGTTTTAAATATTCTAAACCTTGCCTACTTGAATAATATGAATTCAATCATTTGAATGGTTTCATGCAGCTTTACAAGATTCTCTTTCTAGTCCCAACTCTTTCATTACATTAACCCATTTATATCTTCAGCCTGTATCAATTTGTTGTAAATATTCTAAAACTTGCCTACTTGAATAATATGAATTCAAAAATTTGACTCGTTTCATGCTGCTTTACAAGATTCTCTTTTTAGTCCCAACTCTTTCATTTAATTAACCCTTTTATATCTTTAGCCTGTAACAATTTGTTTTAAATATTCTAAAACTTGCCTACTTGAATAATATGAATTCAGTCATTTGACTGGTTTCATGCAGCGTTACAAGATTCTCATACTAATGCCAGTTCTTTCATTTAATTAACCCATTTATATCTTTAGCCTGTAACAATTTGTTTTAAATATTCTAAACCTTGCCTACTTGAATAATATGAATTTAATCATTTGACTGGTTTCATGCAGTTTTACAAGATTCTCTTTCTAGTCCCAACTCTTTCATTTAATTAACCCATTTATATCTTTAGCCTGTAACAATTTGTTTTAAATATTCTAAAACTTGCCTACTTGAATAATATGAATTCAATCATTTGACTGGTTTCATGCAGCTTTACAAGATTCTCTTTCTAGTCCCAACTCTTTCATTTAATTAACCCATTTATATCATTAGCCTGTAACAATTTGTTTTAAATATTCTAAAACTTGCCTACTTGAAAAATATGAATTCATTCATTTGACTGGATTCGTGCAGCTTTACAAGATTCTCTTTCTAGTCCCAACACTTTCATTAAATTAACCCATTTATATCTTTAGCCTGTAACAATTTGTTTTACATATTCTAAACCATGCCTACTTGAATAATATGAATTCAATCATTTGACTGGTTTCATGCTGCTTTACAAGATTCTCTTTCTAGTCCCAACTCTTTTATTTAATTAACCCTTTTATATCTTTAGCCTGTAACAATTTGTTTTAAATATTCTAAAACTTGCCTACTTGAATAATATGAATTCAGTCATTTGACTGGTTTCATGCAGCTTTACAAGATTCTCTTTCTAGTCCCAACTCTTTCATTTAATTAACCCATTTATATCATTAGCCTGTAACAATTTGTTTTAAATATTCTAAAACTTGCCTCCTTGAATAATATGAATTCATTCATTTGACTGGATACGTGCAGCTTTACAATATTCTCTTTCTAGTCCCATCTCTTTCATTTAAGTAACCCTTTTATATCTTTAGCCTGTAACAATTTGTTTTAAATATTCTAAAACTTGCCTACTGGAATAATATGAATTCAGTCATTTGACAGGTTTCATGCACCTTTACAATATTCTCTTTCTAGTCCCAACTCTTTCATTTAAGTAACCCTTTTATATCTTTAGCCTGTAACAATTTGTTTTAAATATTCTAAAACTTGCCTACTTGAATAATATGAATTCAATCATTTGACTGGTTTCATGCAGCTTTACAAGATTCTCTTTCTAGTCCCAACTCTTTCGTTAAATTAACCCATTTATATCTTTAGCCTGTAACAATTTGTATTAAATATTCTAAAACTTGCCTACTTGAATAATATGAATTCATTCATTTGACTGGATTCGTGCAGCTTTACGAGATTCTCTTACTAATGCCAGTTCTTTCATTAAATTAACCCATTTATATCTTTAGCCTGTAACAATTTGTTTTAAATATTCTAAACCATGCCTACTTGAATAATATGAATTCAATCATTTGACTGGTTTCATGCTGCTTTACGAGATTCTCTTACTAATGCCAGTTCTTTCATTAAATTAACCCATTTATATCTTTAGCCTGTAACAATTTGTTTTAAATATTCTAAAACTTGCCTAATTGAATAATATGAATTCAATCATTTGACTGGTTTCATGCAGCTTTACAAGATTCTCTTTCTAGTCCCAACTCGTTCATTAAATTAACCCATTTATAAATTTAGCTTGTAACAATTTGTTTTAAATATTCTAAAACTTGCCTACTTGAATAATAAGAATTTAATCATTTGACTGGTTTCATGCAGCTTTACAAGATTATCTTTCTAGTCCCAACTCTTTCATTTAATTAACCCATTTATATCATTAGCCTGTAACAATTTGTTTTAAATATTCTAAAACTTGCCTACTTGAAAAATATGAATTCATTCATTTGACTGGTTTCATGCAGCGTTACAAGATTCTCATACTAATGCCAGTTCTTTCATCTAATTAACCCATTTATATCTTTAGCCTGTAACAATTTGTTTTAAATATTCTAAAACATGCCTACTTGAATAATATGAATTCAATCATTTGACTGGTTTCATGCTGCTTTACAAGATTCTCTTTCTAGTCCCACCTCTTTCATTTAATTAACCCTTTTATATCTTTAGCCTGTAACAATTTGTTTTAAATATTCTAAAACTTGCCTACCTGAATAATATGAATTCAGTCATTTGACAGGTTTCATGCACCTTTACAAGATTCTCTTTCTAGTCCCAACTCTTTCATTTAATTAACCCTTTTATATCTTTAGCCTGTAACAATTTGTTTTAAATATTCTAAAACTTCCCTACTTGAATAATATGAATTCAATCATTTGACTGGTTTCATGCTGCTTTACAAGATTGTCTTTCTAGTCCCAACTCTTTCGTTTAATTAACCCTGTTATATCTTTAGCCTGTAACAATTTGTTTTAAATATTCTAAAACTTGCCTACTTGAATAATATGAATTCAATCATTTGACTGGTTTCATGCAGCTTTACAAGATTCTCTTTCTAGTCCCAACTCTTTCATTTAATTAACCCATTTATATCATTAGCCTGTAACAATTTGTTTTAAATATTCTAAAACTTACCTACTTGAAAAATATGAATTCATTCATTTGACTGGATTCGTGCAGCTTTACAAGATTCTCTTTCTAGTCCCAACACTTTCATTAAATTAACCCATTTATATCTTTAGCCTGTAACAATTTGTTTTACATATTCTAAACCATGCCTACTTGAATAATATGAATTCAATCATTTGACTGGTTTCATGCTGCTTTACAAGATTCTCTTTCTAGTCCCAACTCTTTTATTTAATTAACCCTTTTATATCTTTAGCCTGTAACAATTTGTTTTAAATATTCTAAAACTTGCCTACTTGAATAATATGAATTCAGTCATTTGACTGGTTTCATGCAGCTTTACAAGATTCTCTTTCTAGTTCCAACTCTTTCATTTAATTAACCCATTTATATCATTAGCCTGTAACAATTTGTTTTAAATATTCTAAAACTTGCCTCCTTGAATAATATGAATTCATTCATTTGACTGGATACGTGCAGCTTTACAATATTCTCTTTCTAGTCCCATCTCTTTCATTTAAGTAACCCTTTTATATCTTTAGCCTGTAACAATTTGTTTTAAATATTCTAAAACTTGCCTACTGGAATAATATGAATTCAGTCATTTGACAGGTTTCATGCACCTTTACAATATTCTCTTTCTAGTCCCAACTCTTTCATTTAAGTAACCCTTTTATATCTTTAGCCTGTAACAATTTGTTTTAAATATTCTAAAACTTGCCTACTTGAATAATATGAATTCAATCATTTGACTGGTTTCATGCAGCTTTACAAGATTCTCTTTCTAGTCCCAACTCTTTCGTTAAAGTAACCCATTTATATCTTTAGCCTGTAACAATTTGTTTTAAATATTCTAAAACTTGCCTACTTGAATAATATGAATTCATTCATTTGACTGGATTCGTGCAGCTTTACGAGATTCTCTTACTAATGCCAGTTCTTTCATTAAATTAACCCATTTATATCTTTAGCCTGTAACAATTTGTTTTAAATATTCTAAACCATGCCTACTTGAATAATATGAATTCAATCATTTGACTGGTTTCATGCTGCTTTACGAGATTCTCTTACTAATGCCAGTTCTTTCATTAAATTAACCCATTTATATCTTTAGCCTGTAACAATTTGTTTTAAATATTCTAAAACTTGCCTAATTGAATAATATGAATTCAATCATTTGACTGGTTTCATGCAGCTTTACAAGATTCTCTTTCTAGTCCCAACTCGTTCATTAAATTAACCCATTTATAAATTTAGCCTGTAACAATTTGTTTTAAATATTCTAAAACTTGCCTACTTGAATAATAAGAATTTAATCATTTGACTGGTTTCATGCAGCTTTACAAGATTATCTTTCTAGTCCCAACTCTTTCATTTAATTAACCCATTTATATCATTAGCCTGTAACAATTTGTTTTAAATATTCTAAAACTTGCCTACTTGAAAAATATGAATTCATTCATTTGACTGGTTTCATGCAGCGTTACAAGATTCTCATACTAATGCCAGTTCTTTCATCTAATTAACCCATTTATATCTTTAGCCTGTAACAATTTGTTTTAAATATTCTAAAACATGCCTACTTGAATAATATGAATTCAATCATTTGACTGGTTTCATGCTGCTTTACAAGATTCTCTTTCTAGTCCCACCTCTTTCATTTAATTAACCCTTTTATATCTTTAGCCTGTAACAATTTGTTTTAAATATTCTAAAACTTGCCTACCTGAATAATATGAATTCAGTCATTTGACAGGTTTCATGCACCTTTACAAGATTCTCTTTCTAGTCCCAACTCTTTCATTTAATTAACCCTTTTATATCTTTAGCCTGTAACAATTTGTTTTAAATATTCTAAAACTTCCCTACTTGAATAATATGAATTCAATCATTTGACTGGTTTCATGCTGCTTTACAAGATTGTCTTTCTAGTCCCAACTCTTTCGTTTAATTAACCCTGTTATATCTTTAGCCTGTAACAATTTGTTTTAAATATTCTAAAACTTGCCTACTTGAATAATATGAATTCAGTCATTTGACTGGTTTCATGCACCTCTACAAGATTCTTTTTCTAGTCCCAACTCTTTCATTTAAGTAACCCTTTTATATCTTTAGCCTGTAACAGTTTGTTTTAAATATTCTAAAACTTGCCTACTGGAATAATATGAATTCAGTCATTTGACAGGTTTCATGCACCTTTACAATATTCTCTTTCTAGTCCCAACTCTTTCATTTAATTAACCCTTTTATATCTTTAGCCTGTAACAATTTGTTTTAAATATTCTAAACCTTGCCTACTTGAATAATATGAATTCAATCATTTGAATGGTTTCATGCAGCTTTACAAGATTCTCTTTCTAGTCCCAACTCTTTCATTTAATTAACCCATTTATATCATTAGCCTGTAACAATTTGTTTTAAATATTCTAAAACTTGCCTACTTGAAAAATATGAATTCATTCATTTGACTGGATTCGTGCAGCTTTACAAGATTCTCTTTCTAGTCCCAACACTTTCATTAAATTAACCCATTTATATCTTTAGCCTGTAACAATTTGTTTTACATATTCTAAACCATGCCTACTTGAATAATATGAATTCAGTCATTTGACTGGTTTCATGCTGCTTTACAAGATTCTCTTTCTAGTCCCAACTCTTTTATTTAATTAACCCTTTTATATCTTTAGCCTGTAACAATTTGTTTTAAATATTCTAAAACATGCCTACTTGAATAATATGAATTCAGTCATTTGACTGGTTTCATGCAGCTTTACAAGATTCTCTTTCTAGTCCCAACTCTTTCATTTAATTAACCCATTTATATCATTAGCCTGTAACAATTTGTTTTAAATATTCTAAAACTTGCCTCCTTGAATAATATGAATTCATTCATTTGACTGGATACGTGCAGCTTTACAATATTCTCTTTCTAGTCCCATCTCTTTCATTTAAGTAACCCTTTTATATCTTTAGCCTGTAACAATTTGTTTTAAATATTCTAAAACTTGCCTACTGGAATAATATGAATTCAGTCATTTGACAGGTTTCATGCACCTTTACAATATTCTCTTTCTAGTCCCAACTCTTTCATTTAAGTAACCCTTTTATATCTTTAGCCTGTAACAATTTGTTTTAAATATTCTAAAACTTGCCTACTTGAATAATATGAATTCAATCATTTGACTGGTTTCATGCAGCTTTACAAGATTCTCTTTCTAGTCCCAACTCTTTCGTTAAATTAACCCATTTATATCTTTAGCCTGTAACAATTTGTTTTAAATATTCTAAAACTTGCCTACTTGAATAATATGAATTCATTCATTTGACTGGATTCGTGCAGCTTTACGAGATTCTCTTACTAATGCCAGTTCTTTCATTAAATTAACCCATTTATATCTTTAGCCTGTAACAATTTGTTTTAAATATTCTAAACCATGCCTACTTGAATAATATGAATTCAATCATTTGACTGGTTTCATGCTGCTTTACGAGATTCTCTTACTAATGCCAGTTCTTTCATTAAATTAACCCATTTATATCTTTAGCCTGTAACAATTTGTTTTAAATATTCTAAAACTTGCCTAATTGAATAATATGAATTCAATCATTTGACTGGTTTCATGCAGCTTTACAAGATTCTCTTTCTAGTCCCAACTCGTTCATTAAATTAACCCATTTATAAATTTAGCCTGTAACAATTTGTTTTAAATATTCTAAAACTTGCCTACTTGAATAATAAGAATTTAATCATTTGACTGGTTTCATGCAGCTTTACAAGATTATCTTTCTAGTCCCAACTCTTTCATTTAATTAACCCATTTATATCATTAGCCTGTAACAATTTGTTTTAAATATTCTAAAACTTGCCTACTTGAAAAATATGAATTCATTCATTTGACTGGTTTCATGCAGCGTTACAAGATTCTCATACTAATGCCAGTTCTTTCATCTAATTAACCCATTTATATCTTTAGCCTGTAACAATTTGTTTTAAATATTCTAAAACATGCCTACTTGAATAATATGAATTCAATCATTTGACTGGTTTCATGCTGCTTTACAAGATTCTCTTTCTAGTCCCACCTCTTTCATTTAATTAACCCTTTTATATCTTTAGCCTGTAACAATTTGTTTTAATTATTCTAAAACTTGCCTACCTGAATAATATGAATTCAGTCATTTGACAGGTTTCATGCACCTTTACAAGATTCTCTTTCTAGTCCCAACTCTTTCATTTAATTAACCCTTTTATATCTTTAGCCTGTAACAATTTGTTTTAAATATTCTAAAACTTCCCTACTTGAATAATATGAATTCAATCATTTGACTGGTTTCATGCTGCTTTACAAGATTGTCTTTCTAGTCCCAACTCTTTCGTTTAATTAACCCTGTTATATCTTTAGCCTGTAACAATTTGTTTTAAATATTCTAAAACTTGCCTACTTGAATAATATGAATTCAGTCATTTGACTGGTTTCATGCACCTCTACAAGATTCTTTTTCTAGTCCCAACTCTTTTATTTAATTAACCCTTTTATATCTTTAGCCTGTAACAATTTGTTTTAAATATTCTAAAACTTGCCTACTTGAATAATATGGATTCAGTCATTTGACTGGTTTCATGCACCTTTACAAGATTCTCTTTCTAGTCCCAACTCTTTCATTTAATTAACCCATTTATATCTTTAGCCTGTAACAATTTGTTTTAAATATTCTAAACCATGCCTACTTGAATAATATGAATTCAATCATTTGACTGGTTTCATGCTGCTTTACAAGATTCTCTTTCTAGTCCCAACTCTTTTATTTAATTAACCCTTTTATATCTTTAGCCTGTAACAATTTGTTTTAAATATTCTAAAACTTGCCTACTTGAATAATATGAATTCAGTCATTTGACTGGTTTCATGCAGCTTTACAAGATTCTCTTTCTAGTCCCAACTCTTTCATTTAATTAACCCATTTGTATCATTAGCCTGTAACAATTTGTTTTAAATATTCTAAAACTTGCCTCCTTGAATAATATGAATTCATTCATTTGACTGGATACGTGCAGCTTTACAATATTCTCTTTCTAGTCCCAACTCTTTCATTTAAGTAACCCTTTTATATCTTTAGACTGTAACAATTTGTTTTAAATATTCTAAAACTTGCCTACTGGAATAATATGAATTCAGTCATTTGACAGGTTTCATGCTGCTTTACAAGATTCTCTTTCTAGTCCCAACTCTTTCATTTAATTAACCCTTTTATATCTTTAGCCTGTAACAATTTGTATTAAATATTCTAAAACTTGCCTACCTGAATAATATGAATTCAGTCATTTGACAGGTTTCATGCACCTTTACATGATTCTCTTTCTAGCCCCAACTCTTTCATTTAATTAACCCTTTTATATCTTTAGCCTGTAACAATTTGTTTTAAATATTCTAAAACTTGCCTACTTAAATAATATGAATTCAATCATTTGACTGGTTTCATGCTGCTTTACAAGATTGTCTTTATAGTCCCAACTCTTTCATTACATTAACCCATTTATATCTTGAGCCTGTAACAATTTGTTTTAAATATTCTAAAACTTGCCTACTTGAATAATATGAATTCAAAAATTTGACTCGTTTCATGCTGCTTTACAAGATTCTCTTTTTAGTCCCAACTCTTTCATTTAATTAACACTTTTATATCTTTAGCCTGTAACAATTTGTTTTAAATATTCTAAAACTTGCCTACTTGAATAATATGAATTCAGTCATTTGACTGGTTTCATGCAGCGTTACAAGATTCTCATACTAATGCCAGTTCTTTCATTTAATTAACCCATTTATATCTTTAGCCTGTAACAATTTGTTTTAAATATTCTAAACCTTGCCTACTTGAATAATATGAATTTAATCATTTGACTGGTTTCATGCAGTTTTACAAGATTTTCTTTCTAGTCCCAACTCTTTCATTTAATTAACCCATTTATATCTTTAGCCTGTAACAATTTGTTTTAAATATTCTAAAACTTGCCTACTTGAATAATATGAATTCAATCATTTGACTGGTTTCATGCAGCTTTACAAGATTCTCTTTCTAGTCCCAACTCTTTCATTTAATTAACCCATTTATATCATTAGCCTGTAACAATTTGTTTTAAATATTCTAAAACTTGCCTACTTGAAAAATATGAATTCATTCATTTGACTGGATTCGTGCAGCTTTACAAGATTCTCTTTCTAGTCCCAACACTTTCATTAAATTAACCCATTTATATCTTTAGCCTGTAACAATTTGTTTTAAATATTCTAAACCATGCCTACTTGAATAATATGAATTCAATCATTTGACTGGTTTCATGCTGCTTTACAAGATTCTCTTTCTAGTCCCAACTCTTTTATTTAATTAACCCTTTTATATCTTTAGCCTGTAACAATTTGTTTTAAATATTCTAAAACTTGCCTACTTGAATAATATGGAATCAGTCATTTGAATGGTTTCATGCACCTTTACAAGATTCTCTTTCTAGTCCCAACTCTTTCATTTAATTAACCCATTTATATCTTTAGCCTGTAACAATTTGTTTTAAATATTCTAAACCATGCCTACTTGAATAATATGAATTCAATCATTTGACTGGTTTCATGCTGCTTTACAAGATTCTCTTTCTAGTCCCAACTCTTTTATTTAAGTAACCCTTTTATATCTTTAGCCTGTAACAATTTGTTTTAAATATTCTAAAACTTGCCTACTTGAATAATATGAATTCAGTCATTTGACTGGTTTCATGCAGCTTTACAAGATTCTCTTTCTAGTCCCAACTCTTTCATTTAATTAACCCATTTATATCATTAGCCTGTAACAATTTGTTTTAAATATTCTAAAACTTGCCTACTTGAATAATCTGAATACATTCATTTGACTGGATTCGTGCAGCTTTACAAGATTCTCTTTCTAGTCCCAACTCTTTCATTAAATTAACCCATTTATATCTTCAGCCTGTAACAATTTGTTTTAAATATTCTAAAACTTGCCTACATGAATAATATTAATTCAGTCATTTGACTGGTTTCATGCACCTTCACAGGATTCTCTTTCTAGTCCCAACTCTTTCATTTAATTAACCCATTTATATCTTTAGCCTGTAACAATTTGTTTTAAATATTCTAAAACTTGCCTACTTGAATAATATGAATTCAATCATTTGACTGGTTTCATGCAGCTTTACAAGATTCTCTTTCTAGTCCCAACTCTTTCATTTAATTAACCCATTTATATCATTAGCCTGTAACAATTTGTTTTAAATATTCTAAAACTTGCCTACTTGAAAAATATGAATTCATTCATTTGACTGGTTTCATGCAGCGTTACAAGATTCTCATACTAATGCCAGTTCTTTCATTTAATTAACCCATTTATATCTTTAGCCTGTAACAATTTGTTTTAAATATCCTAAAACTTGCCTACTTGAATAATATGAATTCAAAAATTTGACTCGTTTCATGCTGCTTTACAAGATTCTCTTTTTAGTCCCAACTCTTTCATTTAATTAACCCTTTTATATCTTTAGCCTGTAACAATTTGTTTTAAATATTCTAAAACTTGCCTACTTGAATAATATGAATTCAAAAATTTGACTCGTTTCATGCTGCTTTACAAGATTCTCTTTTTAGTCCCAACTCTTTCATTTAATTAACCCTTTTATATCTTTAGCCTGTAACAATTTGTTTTAAATATTCTAAAACTTGCCTACTTGAATAATATGAATTCAGTCATTTGAGTGGTTTCATGCAGCGTTACAAGATTCTCATACTAATGCCAGTTCTTTCATTTAATTAAACCATTTATATCTTTAGCCTGTAACAATTTGTTTTAAATATTCTAAACCTTGCCTACTTGAATAATATGAATTCAATCATTTGAATGGTTTCATGCAGCTTTACAAGATTCTCTTTCTAGTCCCAACTCTTTCATTACATTAACCCATTTATATCTTCAGCCTGTAACAATTTGTTGTAAATATTCTAAAACTTGCCTACTTGAATAATATGAATTCAAAAATTTGACTCGTTTCATGCTGCTTTACAAGATTCTCTTTTTAGTCCCAACTCTTTCATTTAATTAACCCTTTTATATCTTTAGCCTGTAACAATTTGTTTTAAATATTCTAAAACTTGCCTACTTGAATAATATGAATTCAGTCATTTGACTGGTTTCATGCAGCGTTACAAGATTCTCATACTAATGCCAGTTCTTTCATTTAATTAACCCATTTATATCTTTAGCCTGTAACAATTTGTTTTAAATATTCTAAACCTTGCCTACTTGAATAATATGAATTTAATCATTTGACTGGTTTCATGCAGTTTTACAAGATTCTCTTTCTAGTCCCAACTCTTTCATTTAATTAACCCATTTATATCTTTAGCCTGTAACAATTTGTTTTAAATATTCTAAAACTTGCCTACTTGAATAATATGAATTCAATCATTTGACTGGTTTCATGCAGCTTTACAAGATTCTCTTTCTAGTCCCAACTCTTTCATTTAATTAACCCATTTATATCATTAGCCTGTAACAATTTGTTTTAAATATTCTAAAACTTGCCTACTTGAAAATATGAATTCATTCATTTGACTGGATTCGTGCAGCTTTACAAGATTCTCTTTCTAGTCCCAACACTTTCATTAAATTAACCCATTTATATCTTTAGCCTGTAACAATTTGTTTTAAATATTCTAAACCATGCCTACTTGAATAATATGAATTCAATCATTTGACTGGTTTCATGCTGCTTTACAAGATTCTCTTTCTAGTCCCAACTCTTTTATTTAATTAACCCTTTTATATCTTTAGCCTGTAACAATTTGTTTTAAATATTCTAAAACTTGCCTACTTGAATAATATGAATTCAGTCATTTGACTGGTTTCATGCAGCTTTACAAGATTCTCTTTCTAGTCCCAACTCTTTCATTTAATTAACCCATTTATATCATTAGCCTGTAACAATTTGTTTTAAATAATCTAAAACTTGCCTCCTTGAATAATATGAATTCATTCATTTGACTGGATACGTGCAGCTTTACAATATTCTCTTTCTAGTCCCATCTCTTTCATTTAAGTAACCCTTTTATATCTTTAGCCTGTAACAATTTGTTTTAAATATTCTAAAACTTGCCTACTGGAATAATATGAATTCAGTCATTTGACAGGTTTCATGCACCTTTACAATATTCTCTTTCTAGTCCCAACTCTTTCATTCTGGTAACCCTTTTATATCTTTAGCCTGTACCAATTTGTTTTAAATATTCTAAAACTTGCCTACTTGAATAATATGAATTCAATCATTTGACTGGTTTCATGCAGCTTTACAAGATTCTCTTTCTAGTCCCAACTCTTTCGTTAAATTAACCCATTTATATCTTTAGCCTGTAACAATTTGTTTTAAATATTCTAAAACTTGCCTACTTGAATAATATGAATTCATTCATTTGACTGGATTCGTGCAGCTTTACGAGATTCTCTTACTAATGCCAGTTCTTTCATTAAATTAACCCATTTATATCTTTAGCCTGTAACAATTTGTTTTAAATATTCTAAACCATGCCTACTTGAATAATATGAATTCAATCATTTGACTGGTTTCATGCTGCTTTACGAGATTCTCTTACTAATGCCAGTTCTTTCATTAAATTAACCCATTTATATCTTTAGCCTGTAACAATTTGTTTTAAATATTCTAAAACTTGCCTAATTGAATAATATGAATTCAATCATTTGACTGGTTTCATGCAGCTTTACAAGATTCTCTTTCTAGTCCCAACTCGTTCATTAAATTAACCCATTTATAAATTTAGCCTGTAACAATTTGTTTTAAATATTCTAAAACTTGCCTACTTGAATAATAAGAATTTAATCATTTGACTGGTTTCATGCAGCTTTACAAGATTATCTTTCTAGTCCCAACTCTTTCATTTAATTAACCCATTTATATCATTAGCCTGTAACAATTTGTTTTAAATATTCTAAAACTTGCCTACTTGAAAAATATGAATTCATTCATTTGACTGGTTTCATGCAGCGTTACAAGATTCTCATACTAAAGCCAGTTCTTTCATCTAATTAACCCATTTATATCTTTAGCCTGTAACAATTTGTTTTAAATATTCTAAAACTTGCCTACTTGAAAAATATGAATTCATTCATTTGACTGGTTTCATGCAGCGTTACAAGATTCTCATACTAATGCCAGTTCTTTCATTTAATTAACCCATTTATATCTTTAGCCTGTAACAATTTGTTTTAAATATCCTAAAACTTGCCTACTTGAATAATATGAATTCAAAAATTTGACTCGTTTCATGCTGCTTTACAAGATTCTCTTTTTAGTCCCAACTCTTTCATTTAATTAACCCTTTTATATCTTTAGCCTGTAACAATTTGTTTTAAATATTCTAAAACTTGCCTACTTGAATAATATGAATTCAAAAATTTGACTCGTTTCATGCTGCTTTACAAGATTCTCTTTCTAGTCCCAACTCTTTTATTTAATTAACCCTTTTATATCTTTAGCCTGTAACAATTTGTTTTAAATATTCTAAAACTTGCCTACTTGAATAATATGGAATCAGTCATTTGAATGGTTTCATGCACCTTTACAAGATTCTCTTTCTAGTCCCAACTCTTTCATTTAATTAACCCATTTATATCTTTAGCCTGTAACAATTTGTTTTAAATATTCTAAACCATGCCCACTTGAATAATATGAATTCAATCATTTGACTGGTTTCATGCTGCTTTACAAGATTCTCTTTCTAGTCCCAACTCTTTTATTTAAGTAACCCTTTTATATCTTTAGCCTGTAACAATTTGTTTTAAATATTCTAAAACTTGCCTACTTGAATAATATGAATTCAGTCATTTGACTGGTTTCATGCAGCTTTACAAGATTCTCTTTCTAGTCCCAACTCTTTTATTTAATTAACCCTTTTATATCTTTAGCCTGTAACAATTTGTTTTAAATATTCTAAAACTTGCCTACTTGAATAATATGGAATCAGTCATTTGAATGGTTTCATGCACCTTTACAAGATTCTCTTTCTAGTCCCAACTCTTTCATTTAATTAACCCATTTATATCTTTAGCCTGTAACAATTTGTTTTAAATATTCTAAACCATGCCTACTTGAATAATATGAATTCATCATTTGACTGGTTTCATGCTGCTTTACAAGATTCTCTTTCTAGTCCCAACTCTTTTATTTAAGTAACCCTTTTATATCTTTAGCCTGTAACAATTTGTTTTAAATATTCTAAAACTTGCCTACTTGAATAATATGAATTCAGTCATTTGACTGGTTTCATGCAGCTTTACAAGATTCTCTTTCTAGTCCCAACTCTTTCATTTAATTAACCCATTTATATCATTAGCCTGTAACAATTTGTTTTAAATATTCTAAAACTTGCCTACTTGAATAATCTGAATACATTCATTTGACTGGATTCGTGCAGCTTTACAAGATTCTCTTTCTAGTCCCAACTCTTTCATTAAATTAACCCATTTATATCTTCAGCCTGTAACAATTTGTTTTAAATATTCTAAAACTTGCCTACATGAATAATATGAATTCAGTCATTTGACTGGTTTCATGCACCTTTACAGGATTCTCTTTCTAGTCCCAACTCTTTCATTTAATTAACCCATTTATATCTTTAGCCTGTAACAATTTGTTTTAAATATTCTAAAACTTGCCTACTTGAATAATATGAATTCAATCATTTGACTGGTTTCATGCAGCTTTACAAGATTCTCTTTCTAGTCCCAACTCTTTCATTTAATTAACCCATTTATATCATTAGCCTGTAACAATTTGTTTTAAATATTCTAAAACTTGCCTACTTGAAAAATATGAATTCATTCATTTGACTGGTTTCATGCAGCGTTACAAGATTCTCATACTAATGCCAGTTCTTTCATTTAATTAACCCATTTATATCTTTAGCCTGTAACAATTTGTTTTAAATATCCTAAAACTTGCCTACTTGAATAATATGAATTCAAAAATTTGACTCGTTTCATGCTGCTTTACAAGATTCTCTTTTTAGTCCCAACTCTTTCATTTAATTAACCCTTTTGTATCTTTAGCCTGTAACAATTTGTTTTAAATATTCTAAAACTTGCCTACTTGAATAATATGAATTCAAAAATTTGACTCGTTTCATGCTGCTTTACAAGATTCTCTTTTTAGTCCCAACTCTTTCATTTAATTAACCCTTTTATATCTTTAGCCTGTAACAATTTGTTTTAAATATTCTAAAACTTGCCTACTTGAATAATATGAATTCAGTCATTTGAGTGGTTTCATGCAGCGTTACAAGATTCTCATACTAATGCCAGTCCTTTCATTTAATTAAACCATTTATATCTTTAGCCTGTAACAATTTGTTTTAAATATTCTAAAACTTGCCTACTTGAATAATTTGAATTCAATCATTTCACTGGTTTCATGCAGCTTTACAAGATTCTCTTTTTAGTCCCAACTCTTTCATTTAATTAACCCATTTATATCATTAGCCTGTAACAATTTGTTTTAAATATTCTAAAACTTGCCTACTTGAAAATATGAATTCATTCATTTGACTGGATTCGTGCAGCTTTACAAGATTCTCTTTCTAGTCCCAACACTTTCATTAAATTAACCCATTTATATCTTTAGCCTGTAACAATTTGTTTTAAATATTCTAAAACTTGCCTCCTTGAATAATATGAATTCATTCATTTGACTGGATACGTGCAGCTTTACAATATTCTCTTTCTAGTCCCATCTCTTTCATTTAAGTAACCCTTTTATATCTTTAGCCTGTAACAATTTGTTTTAAATATTCTAAAACTTGCCTACTGGAATAATATGAATTCAGTCATTTGACAGGTTTCATGCACCTTTACAATATTCTCTTTCTAGTCCCAACTCTTTCATTCTGGTAACCCTTTTATATCTTTAGCCTGTAACAATTTGTTTTAAATATTCTAAAACTTGCCTACTTGAATAATATGAATTCAATCATTTGACTGGTTTCATGCAGCTTTACAAGATTCTCTTTCTAGTCCCAACTCTTTCGTTAAATTAACCCATTTATATCTTTAGCCTGTAACAATTTGTTTTAAATATTCTAAAACTTGCCTACTTGAATAATATGAATTCATTCATTTGACTGGATTCGTGCAGCTTTACGAGATTCTCTTACTAATGCCAGTTCTTTCATTAAATTAACCCATTTATATCTTTAGCCTGTAACAATTTGTTTTAAATATTCTAAACCTTGCCTACTTGAATAATATGAATTCAATCATTTGAATGGTTTCATGCAGCTTTACAAGATTCTCTTTCTAGTCCCAACTCTTTCATTACATTAACCCATTTATATCTTCAGCCTGTAACAATTTGTTGTAAATATTCTAAAACTTGCCTACTTGAATAATATGAATTCAAAAATTTGACTCGTTTCATGCTGCTTTACAAGATTCTCTTTTTAGTCCCAACTCTTTCATTTAATTAACCCTTTTATATCTTTAGCCTGTAACAATTTGTTTTAAATATTCTAAAACTTGCCTACTTGAATAATATGAATTCAGTCATTTGACTGGTTTCATGCAGCGTTACAAGATTCTCATACTAATGCCAGTTCTTTCATTTAATTAACCCATTTATATCTTTAGCCTGTAACAATTTGTTTTAAATATTCTAAACCTTGCCTACTTGAATAATATGAATTTAATCATTTGACTGGTTTCATGCAGTTTTACAAGATTCTCTTTCTAGTCCCAACTCTTTCATTTAATTAACCCATTTATATCTTTAGCCTGTAACAATTTGTTTTAAATATTCTAAAACTTGCCTACTTGAATAATATGAATTCAATCATTTGACTGGTTTCATGCAGCTTTACAAGATTCTCTTTCTAGTCCCAACTCTTTCATTTAATTAACCCATTTATATCATTAGCCTGTAACAATTTGTTTTAAATATTCTAAAACTTGCCTACTTGAAAATATGAATTCATTCATTTGACTGGATTCGTGCAGCTTTACAAGATTCTCTTTCTAGTCCCAACACTTTCATTAAATTAACCCATTTATATCTTTAGCCTGTAACAATTTGTTTTAAATATTCTAAACCATGCCTACTTGAATAATATGAATTCAATCATTTGACTGGTTTCATGCTGCTTTACAAGATTCTCTTTCTAGTCCCAACTCTTTTATTTAATTAACCCTTTTATATCTTTAGCCTGTAACAATTTGTTTTAAATATTCTAAAACTTGCCTACTTGAATAATATGAATTCAGTCATTTGACTGGTTTCATGCAGCTTTACAAGATTCTCTTTCTAGTCCCAACTCTTTCATTTAATTAACCCATTTATATCATTAGCCTGTAACAATTTGTTTTAAATAATCTAAAACTTGCCTCCTTGAATAATATGAATTCATTCATTTGACTGGATACGTGCAGCTTTACAATATTCTCTTTCTAGTCCCATCTCTTTCATTTAAGTAACCCTTTTATATCTTTAGCCTGTAACAATTTGTTTTAAATATTCTAAAACTTGCCTACTGGAATAATATGAATTCAGTCATTTGACAGGTTTCATGCACCTTTACAATATTCTCTTTCTAGTCCCAACTCTTTCATTCTGGTAACCCTTTTATATCTTTAGCCTGTACCAATTTGTTTTAAATATTCTAAAACTTGCCTACTTGAATAATATGAATTCAATCATTTGACTGGTTTCATGCAGCTTTACAAGATTCTCTTTCTAGTCCCAACTCTTTCGTTAAATTAACCCATTTATATCTTTAGCCTGTAACAATTTGTTTTAAATATTCTAAAACTTGCCTACTTGAATAATATGAATTCATTCATTTGACTGGATTCGTGCAGCTTTACGAGATTCTCTTACTAATGCCAGTTCTTTCATTAAATTAACCCATTTATATCTTTAGCCTGTAACAATTTGTTTTAAATATTCTAAACCATGCCTACTTGAATAATATGAATTCAATCATTTGACTGGTTTCATGCTGCTTTACGAGATTCTCTTACTAATGCCAGTTCTTTCATTAAATTAACCCATTTATATCTTTAGCCTGTAACAATTTGTTTTAAATATTCTAAAACTTGCCTAATTGAATAATATGAATTCAATCATTTGACTGGTTTCATGCAGCTTTACAAGATTCTCTTTCTAGTCCCAACTCGTTCATTAAATTAACCCATTTATAAATTTAGCCTGTAACAATTTGTTTTAAATATTCTAAAACTTGCCTACTTGAATAATAAGAATTTAATCATTTGACTGGTTTCATGCAGCTTTACAAGATTATCTTTCTAGTCCCAACTCTTTCATTTAATTAACCCATTTATATCATTAGCCTGTAACAATTTGTTTTAAATATTCTAAAACTTGCCTACTTGAAAAATATGAATTCATTCATTTGACTGGTTTCATGCAGCGTTACAAGATTCTCATACTAAAGCCAGTTCTTTCATCTAATTAACCCATTTATATCTTTAGCCTGTAACAATTTGTTTTAAATATTCTAAAACTTGCCTACTTGAAAAATATGAATTCATTCATTTGACTGGTTTCATGCAGCGTTACAAGATTCTCATACTAATGCCAGTTCTTTCATTTAATTAACCCATTTATATCTTTAGCCTGTAACAATTTGTTTTAAATATCCTAAAACTTGCCTACTTGAATAATATGAATTCAAAAATTTGACTCGTTTCATGCTGCTTTACAAGATTCTCTTTTTAGTCCCAACTCTTTCATTTAATTAACCCTTTTATATCTTTAGCCTGTAACAATTTGTTTTAAATATTCTAAAACTTGCCTACTTGAATAATATGAATTCAAAAATTTGACTCGTTTCATGCTGCTTTACAAGATTCTCTTTCTAGTCCCAACTCTTTTATTTAATTAACCCTTTTATATCTTTAGCCTGTAACAATTTGTTTTAAATATTCTAAAACTTGCCTACTTGAATAATATGGAATCAGTCATTTGAATGGTTTCATGCACCTTTACAAGATTCTCTTTCTAGTCCCAACTCTTTCATTTAATTAACCCATTTATATCTTTAGCCTGTAACAATTTGTTTTAAATATTCTAAACCATGCCCACTTGAATAATATGAATTCAATCATTTGACTGGTTTCATGCTGCTTTACAAGATTCTCTTTCTAGTCCCAACTCTTTTATTTAAGTAACCCTTTTATATCTTTAGCCTGTAACAATTTGTTTTAAATATTCTAAAACTTGCCTACTTGAATAATATGAATTCAGTCATTTGACTGGTTTCATGCAGCTTTACAAGATTCTCTTTCTAGTCCCAACTCTTTTATTTAATTAACCCTTTTATATCTTTAGCCTGTAACAATTTGTTTTAAATATTCTAAAACTTGCCTACTTGAATAATATGGAATCAGTCATTTGAATGGTTTCATGCACCTTTACAAGATTCTCTTTCTAGTCCCAACTCTTTCATTTAATTAACCCATTTATATCTTTAGCCTGTAACAATTTGTTTTAAATATTCTAAACCATGCCTACTTGAATAATATGAATTCATCATTTGACTGGTTTCATGCTGCTTTACAAGATTCTCTTTCTAGTCCCAACTCTTTTATTTAAGTAACCCTTTTATATCTTTAGCCTGTAACAATTTGTTTTAAATATTCTAAAACTTGCCTACTTGAATAATATGAATTCAGTCATTTGACTGGTTTCATGCAGCTTTACAAGATTCTCTTTCTAGTCCCAACTCTTTCATTTAATTAACCCATTTATATCATTAGCCTGTAACAATTTGTTTTAAATATTCTAAAACTTGCCTACTTGAATAATCTGAATACATTCATTTGACTGGATTCGTGCAGCTTTACAAGATTCTCTTTCTAGTCCCAACTCTTTCATTAAATTAACCCATTTATATCTTCAGCCTGTAACAATTTGTTTTAAATATTCTAAAACTTGCCTACATGAATAATATGAATTCAGTCATTTGACTGGTTTCATGCACCTTTACAGGATTCTCTTTCTAGTCCCAACTCTTTCATTTAATTAACCCATTTATATCTTTAGCCTGTAACAATTTGTTTTAAATATTCTAAAACTTGCCTACTTGAATAATATGAATTCAATCATTTGACTGGTTTCATGCAGCTTTACAAGATTCTCTTTCTAGTCCCAACTCTTTCATTTAATTAACCCATTTATATCATTAGCCTGTAACAATTTGTTTTAAATATTCTAAAACTTGCCTACTTGAAAAATATGAATTCATTCATTTGACTGGTTTCATGCAGCGTTACAAGATTCTCATACTAATGCCAGTTCTTTCATTTAATTAACCCATTTATATCTTTAGCCTGTAACAATTTGTTTTAAATATCCTAAAACTTGCCTACTTGAATAATATGAATTCAAAAATTTGACTCGTTTCATGCTGCTTTACAAGATTCTCTTTTTAGTCCCAACTCTTTCATTTAATTAACCCTTTTGTATCTTTAGCCTGTAACAATTTGTTTTAAATATTCTAAAACTTGCCTACTTGAATAATATGAATTCAAAAATTTGACTCGTTTCATGCTGCTTTACAAGATTCTCTTTTTAGTCCCAACTCTTTCATTTAATTAACCCTTTTATATCTTTAGCCTGTAACAATTTGTTTTAAATATTCTAAAACTTGCCTACTTGAATAATATGAATTCAGTCATTTGAGTGGTTTCATGCAGCGTTACAAGATTCTCATACTAATGCCAGTCCTTTCATTTAATTAAACCATTTATATCTTTAGCCTGTAACAATTTGTTTTAAATATTCTAAAACTTGCCTACTTGAATAATATGAATTCAATCATTTCACTGGTTTCATGCAGCTTTACAAGATTCTCTTTTTAGTCCCAACTTTTTCATTTAATTAACCCATTTATATCATTAGCCTGTAACAATTTGTTTTAAATATTCTAAAACTTGCCTACTTGAAAATATGAATTCATTCATTTGACTGGATTCGTGCAGCTTTACAAGATTCTCTTTCTAGTCCCAACACTTTCATTAAATTAACCCATTTATATCTTTAGCCTGTAACAATTTGTTTTAAATATTCTAAAACTTGCCTCCTTGAATAATATGAATTCATTCATTTGACTGGATACGTGCAGCTTTACAATATTCTCTTTCTAGTCCCATCTCTTTCATTTAAGTAACCCTTTTATATCTTTAGCCTGTAACAATTTGTTTTAAATATTCTAAAACTTGCCTACTGGAATAATATGAATTCAGTCATTTGACAGGTTTCATGCACCTTTACAATATTCTCTTTCTAGTCCCAACTCTTTCATTCTGGTAACCCTTTTATATCTTTAGCCTGTAACAATTTGTTTTAAATATTCTAAAACTTGCCTACTTGAATAATATGAATTCAATCATTTGACTGGTTTCATGCAGCTTTACAAGATTCTCTTTCTAGTCCCAACTCTTTCGTTAAATTAACCCATTTATATCTTTAGCCTGTAACAATTTGTTTTAAATATTCTAAAACTTGCCTACTTGAATAATATGAATTCATTCATTTGACTGGATTCGTGCAGCTTTACGAGATTCTCTTACTAATGCCAGTTCTTTCATTAAATTAACCCATTTATATCTTTAGCCTGTAACAATTTGTTTTAAATATTCTAAACCATGCCTACTTGAATAATATCAATTCAATCATTTGACTGGTTTCATGCTGCTTTACGAGATTCTCTTACTAATGCCAGTTCTTTCATTAAATTAACCCATTTATATCTTTAGCCTGTAACAATTTGTTTTAAATATTCTAAAACTTGCCTAATTGAATAATATGAATTCAATCATTTGACTGGTTTCATGCAGCTTTACAAGATTCTCTTTCTAGTCCCAACTCGTTCATTAAATTAACCCATTTATAAATTTAGCCTGTAACAATTTGTTTTAAATATTCTAAAACTTGCCTACTTGAATAATAAGAATTCATTCATTTGACTGGTTTCATGCAGCGTTACAAGATTCTCATACTAATGCCAGTTCTTTCATCTAATTAACCCATTTATATCTTTAGCCTGTAACAATTTGTTTTAAATATTCTAAAACTTGCCTACTTGAAAAATATGAATTCATTCATTTGACTGGTTTCATGCAGCGTTACAAGATTCTCATACTAATGCCAGTTCTTTCATTTAATTAACCCATTTATATCTTTAGCCTGTAACAATTTGTTTTAAATATCCTAAAACTTGCCTACTTGAATAATATGAATTCAAAAATTTGACTCGTTTCATGCTGCTTTACAAGATTCTCTTTTTAGTCCCAACTCTTTCATTTAATTAACCCTTTTATATCTTTAGCCTGTAACAATTTGTTTTAAATATTCTAAAACTTGCCTACTTGAATAATATGAATTCAAAAATTTGACTCGTTTCATGCTGCTTTACAAGATTCTCTTTTTAGTCCCAACTCTTTCATTTAATTAACCCTTTTATATCTTTAGCCTGTAACAATTTGTTTTAAATATTCTAAAACTTGCCTACTTGAATAATATGAATTCAGTCATTTGAGTGGTTTCATGCAGCGTTACAAGATTCTCATACTAATGCCAGTTCTTTCATTTAATTAAACCATTTATATCTTTAGCCTGTAACAATTTGTTTTAAATATTCTAAACCTTGCCTACTTGAATAATATGAATTCAATCATTTGACTGGTTTCATGCTGCTTTACAAGATTCTCTTTCTAGTCCCAACTCTTTTATTTAATTAACCCTTTTATATCTTTAGCCTGTAACAATTTGTTTTAAATATTCTAAAACTTGCCTACTTGAATAATATGGAATCAGTCATTTGAATGGTTTCATGCACCTTTACAAGATTCTCTTTCTAGTCCCAACTCTTTCATTTAATTAACCCTTTTATATCTTTAGCCTGTAACAATTTGTTTTAAATATTCTAAAACTTGCCTACTTGAATAATATGAATTCAGTCATTTGACTGGTTTCATGCAGCTTTACAAGATTCTCTTTCTAGTCCCAACTCTTTCATTTAATTAACCCATTTATATCATTAGCCTGTAACAATTTGTTTTAAATATTCTAAAACTTGCCTACTTGAATAATCTGAATACATTCATTTGACTGGATTCGTGCAGCTTTACAAGATTCTCTTTCTAGTCCCAACTCTTTCATTAAATTAACCCATTTATATCTTCAGCCTGTAACAATTTGTTTTAAATATTCTAAAACTTGCCTACATGAATAATATGAATTCAGTCATTTGACTGGTTTCATGCACCTTTACAGGATTCTCTTTCTAGTCCCAACTCTTTCATTTAATTAACCCATTTATATCTTTAGCCTGTAACAATTTGTTTTAAATATTCTAAAACTTGCCTACTTGAATAATATGAATTCAATCATTTGACTGGTTTCATGCAGCTTTACAAGATTCTCTTTCTAGTCCCAACTCTTTCATTTAATTAACCCATTTATATCATTAGCCTGTAACAATTTGTTTTAAATATTCTAAAACTTGCCTACTTGAAAAATATGAATTCATTCATTTGACTGGTTTCATGCAGCGTTACAAGATTCTCATACTAATGCCAGTTCTTTCATTTAATTAACCCATTTATATCTTTAGCCTGTAACAATTTTTTTTAAATATCCTAAAACTTGCCTACTTGAATAATATGAATTCAAAAATTTGACTCGTTTCATGCTGCTTTACAAGATTCTCTTTTTAGTCCCAACTCTTTCATTTAATTAACCCTTTTATATCTTTAGCCTGTAACAATTTGTTTTAAATATTCTAAAACTTGCCTACTTGAATAATATGAATTCAATCATTTGACTGGTTTCATGCTGCTTTACAAGATTCTCTTTCTAGTCCCAACTCTTTTATTTAATTAACCCTTTTATATCTTTAGCCTGTAACAATTTGTTTTAAATATTCGAAAACTTGCCTACTTGAATAATATGGAATCAGTCATTTGAATGGTTTCATGCACCTTTACAAGATTCTCTTTCTAGTCCCAACTCTTTCATTTAGTTAACCCATTTATATCTTTAGCCTGTAACAATTTGTTTTAAATATTCTAAACCATGCCTACTTGAATAATATGAATTCAATCATTTGACTGGTTTCATGCTGCTTTACAAGATTCTCTTTCTAGTCCCAACTCTTTTATTTAATTAACCCTTTTATATCTTTAGCCTGTAACAATTTGTTTTAAATATTCTAAAACTTGCCTACTTGAATAATATGAATTCAGTCATTTGACTGGTTTCATGCAGCTTTACAAGATTCTCTTTCTAGTCCCAACTCTTTCATTTAATTAACCCATTTATATCATTAGCCTGTAACAATTTGTTTTAAATATTCTAAAACTTGCCTCCTTGAATAATATGAATTCATTCATTTGACTGGATACGTGCAGCTTTACAATATTCTCTTTCTAGTCCCATCTCTTTCATTTAAGTAACCCTTTTATATCTTTAGCCTGTAACAATTTGTTTTAAATATTCTAAAACTTGCCTACTGGAATAATATGAATTCAGTCATTTGACAGGTTTCATGCACCTTTACAATATTCTCTTTCTAGTCCCAACTCTTTCATTTAAGTAACCCTTTTATATCTTTAGCCTGTAACAATTTGTTTTAAATATTCTAAAACTTGCCTACTTGAATAATATGAATTCAATCATTTGACTGGTTTCATGCAGCTTTACAAGATTCTCTTTCTAGTCCCAACTCTTTCGTTAAATTAACCCATTTATATCTTTAGCCTGTAACAATTTGTTTTAAATATTCTAAAACTTGCCTACTTGAATAATATGAATTCATTCATTTGACTGGATTCGTGCAGCTTTACGAGATTCTCTTACTAATGCCAGTTCTTTCATTAAATTAACCCATTTATATCTTTAGCCTGTAACAATTTGTTTTAAATATTCTAAACCATGCCTACTTGAATAATATGAATTCAATCATTTGACTGGTTTCATGCTGCTTTACGAGATTCTCTTACTAATGCCAGTTCTTTCATTAAATTAACCCATTTATATCTTTAGCCTGTAACAATTTGTTTTAAATATTCTAAAACTTGCCTAATTGAATAATATGAATTCAATCATTTGACTGGTTTCATGCAGCTTTACAAGATTCTCTTTCTAGTCCCAACTCGTTCATTAAATTAACCCATTTATAAATTTAGCCTGTAACAATTTGTTTTAAATATTCTAAAACTTGCCTACTTGAATAATAAGAATTTAATCATTTGACTGGTTTCATGCAGCTTTACAAGATTATCTTTCTAGTCCCAACTCTTTCATTTAATTAACCCATTTATATCATTAGCCTGTAACAATTTGTTTTAAATATTCTAAAACTTGCCTACTTGAAAAATATGAATTCATTCATTTGACTGGTTTCATGCAGCGTTACAAGATTCTCATACTAATGCCAGTTCTTTCATCTAATTAACCCATTTATATCTTTAGCCTGTAACAATTTGTTTTAAATATTCTAAAACATGCCTACTTGAATAATATGAATTCAATCATTTGACTGGTTTCATGCTGCTTTACAAGATTCTCTTTCTAGTCCCACCTCTTTCATTTAATTAACCCTTTTATATCTTTAGCCTGTAACAATTTGTTTTAAATATTCTAAAACTTGCCTACCTGAATAATATGAATTCAGTCATTTGACAGGTTTCATGCACCTTTACAAGATTCTCTTTCTAGTCCCAACTCTTTCATTTAATTAACCCTTTTATATCTTTAGCCTGTAACAATTTGTTTTAAATATTCTAAAACTTCCCTACTTGAATAATATGAATTCAATCATTTGACTGGTTTCATGCTGCTTTACAAGATTGTCTTTCTAGTCCCAACTCTTTCGTTTAATTAACCCTGTTATATCTTTAGCCTGTAACAATTTGTTTTAAATATTCTAAAACTTGCCTACTTGAATAATATGAATTCAATCATTTGACTGGTTTCATGCAGCTTTACAAGATTCTCTTTCTAGTCCCAACTCTTTCATTTAATTAACCCATTTATATCATTAGCCTGTAACAATTTGTTTTAAATATTCTAAAACTTGCCTACTTGAAAAATATGAATTCATTCATTTGACTGGATTCGTGCAGCTTTACAAGATTCTCTTTCTAGTCCCAACACTTTCATTAAATTAACCCATTTATATCTTTAGCCTGTAACAATTTGTTTTACATATTCTAAACCATGCCTACTTGAATAATATGAATTCAATCATTTGACTGGTTTCATGCTGCTTTACAAGATTCTCTTTCTAGTCCCAACTCTTTTATTTAATTAACCCTTTTATATCTTTAGCCTGTAACAATTTGTTTTAAATATTCTAAAACTTGCCTACTTGAATAATATGAATTCAGTCATTTGACTGGTTTCATGCAGCTTTACAAGATTCTCTTTCTAGTCCCAACTCTTTCATTTAATTAACCCATTTATATCATTAGCCTGTAACAATTTGTTTTAAATATTCTAAAACTTGCCTCCTTGAATAATATGAATTCATTCATTTGACTGGATACGTGCAGCTTTACAATATTCTCTTTCTAGTCCCATCTCTTTCATTTAAGTAACCCTTTTATATCTTTAGCCTGTAACAATTTGTTTTAAATATTCTAAAACTTGCCTACTGGAATAATATGAATTCAGTCATTTGACAGGTTTCATGCACCTTTACAATATTCTCTTTCTAGTCCCAACTCTTTCATTTAAGTAACCCTTTTATATCTTTAGCCTGTAACAATTTGTTTTAAATATTCTAAAACTTGCCTACTTGAATAATATGAATTCAATCATTTGACTGGTTTCATGCAGCTTTACAAGATCCTCTTTCTAGTCCCAACTCTTTCGTTAAAGTAACCCATTTATATCTTTAGCCTGTAACAATTTGTTTTAAATATTCTAAAACTTGCCTACTTGAATAATATGAATTCATTCATTTGACTGGATTCGTGCAGCTTTACGAGATTCTCTTACTAATGCCAGTTCTTTCATTAAATTAACCCATTTATATCTTTAGCCTGTAACAATTTGTTTTAAATATTCTAAACCATGCCTACTTGAATAATATGAATTCAATCATTTGACTGGTTTCATGCTGCTTTACGAGATTCTCTTACTAATGCCAGTTCTTTCATTAAATTAACCCATTTATATCTTTAGCCTGTAACAATTTGTTTTAAATATTCTAAAACTTGCCTAATTGAATAATATGAATTCAATCATTTGACTGGTTTCATGCAGCTTTACAAGATTCTCTTTCTAGTCCCAACTCGTTCATTAAATTAACCCATTTATAAATTTAGCCTGTAACAATTTGTTTTAAATATTCTAAAACTTGCCTACTTGAATAATAAGAATTTAATCATTTGACTGGTTTCATGCAGCTTTACAAGATTATCTTTCTAGTCCCAACTCTTTCATTTAATTAACCCATTTATATCATTAGCCTGTAACAATTTGTTTTAAATATTCTAAAACTTGCCTACTTGAAAAATATGAATTCATTCATTTGACTGGTTTCATGCAGCGTTACAAGATTCTCATACTAATGCCAGTTCTTTCATCTAATTAACCCATTTATACCTTTAGCCTGTAACAATTTGTTTTAAATATTCTAAAACATGCCTACTTGAATAATATGAATTCAATCATTTGACTGGTTTCATGCTGCTTTACAAGATTCTCTTTCTAGTCCCACCTCTTTCATTTAATTAACCCTTTTATATCTTTAGCCTGTAACAATTTGTTTTAAATATTCTAAAACTTGCCTACCTGAATAATATGAATTCAGTCATTTGACAGGTTTCATGCACCTTTACAAGATTCTCTTTCTAGTCCCAACTCTTTCATTTAATTAACCCTTTTATATCTTTAGCCTGTAACAATTTGTTTTAAATATTCTAAAACTTCCCTACTTGAATAATATGAATTCAATCATTTGACTGGTTTCATGCTGCTTTACAAGATTGTCTTTCTAGTCCCAACTCTTTCGTTTAATTAACCCTGTTATATCTTTAGCCTGTAACAATTTGTTTTAAATATTCTAAAACTTGCCTACTTGAATAATATGAATTCAGTCATTTGACTGGTTTCATGCACCTCTACAAGATTCTTTTTCTAGTCCCAACTCTTTCATTTAAGTAACCCTTTTATATCTTTAGCCTGTAACAATTTGTTTTAAATATTCTAAAACTTGCCTACTGGAATAATATGAATTCAGTCATTTGACAGGTTTCATGCACCTTTACAATATTCTCTTTCTAGTCCCAACTCTTTCATTTAATTAACCCTTTTATATCTTTAGCCTGTAACAATTTGTTTTAAATATTCTAAACCTTGCCTACTTGAATAATATGAATTCAGTCATTTGACTGGTTTCATGCAGCTTTACAAGATTCTCTTTCTAGTCCCAACTCTTTCATTTAATTAACCCATTTATATCATTAGCCTGTAACAATTTGTTTTAAATATTCTAAAACTTGCCTCCTTGAATAATATGAATTCATTCATTTGACTGGATACGTGCAGCTTTACAATATTCTCTTTCTAGTCCCATCTCTTTCATTTAAGTAACCCTTTTATATCTTTAGCCTGTAACAATTTGTTTTAAATATTCTAAAACTTGCCTACTTGAATAATATGAATTCATTCATTTGACTGGATTCGTGCAGCTTTACGAGATTCTCTTACTAATGCCAGTTCTTTCATTAAATTAACCCATTTATATCTTTAGCCTGTAACAATTTGTTTTAAATATTCTAAACCATGCCTACTTGAATAATATGAATTCAATCATTTGACTGGTTTCATGCTGCTTTACGAGATTCTCTTACTAATGCCAGTTCTTTCATTAAATTAACCCATTTATATCTTTAGCCTGTAACAATTTGTTTTAAATATTCTAAAACTTGCCTAATTGAATAATATGAATTCAATCATTTGACTGGTTTCATGCAGCTTTACAAGATTCTCTTTCTAGTCCCAACTCGTTCATTAAATTAACCCATTTATAAATTTAGCCTGTACCAATTTGTTTTAAATATTCTAAAACTTGCCTACTTGAATAATAAGAATTTAATCATTTGACTGGTTTCATGCAGCTTTACAAGATTATCTTTCTAGTCCCAACTCTTTCATTTAATTAACCCATTTATATCATTAGCCTGTAACAATTTGTTTTAAATATTCTAAAACTTGCCTACTTGAAAAATATGAATTCATTCATTTGACTGGTTTCATGCAGCGTTACAAGATTCTCATACTAATGCCAGTTCTTTCATCTAATTAACCCATTTATATCTTTAGCCTGTAACAATTTGTTTTAAATATTCTAAAACATGCCTACTTGAATAATATGAATTCAATCATTTGACTGGTTTCATGCTGCTTTACAAGATTCTCTTTCTAGTCCCACCTCTTTCATTTAATTAACCCTTTTATATCTTTAGCCTGTAACAATTTGTTTTAAATATTCTAAAACTTGCCTACCTGAATAATATGAATTCAGTCATTTGACAGGTTTCATGCACCTTTACAAGATTCTCTTTCTAGTCCCAACTCTTTCATTTAATTAACCCTTTTATATCTTTAGCCTGTAACAATTTGTTTTAAATATTCTAAAACTTCCCTACTTGAATAATATGCATTCAATCATTTGACTGGTTTCATGCTGCTTTACAAGATTGTCTTTCTAGTCCCAACTCTTTCGTTTAATTAACCCTGTTATATCTTTAGCCTGTAACAATTTGTTTTAAATATTCTAAAACTTGCCTACTTGAATAATATGAATTCAGTCATTTGACTGGTTTCATGCACCTCTACAAGATTCTTTTTCTAGTCCCAACTCTTTTATTTAATTAACCCTTTTATATCTTTAGCCTGTAACAATTTGTTTTAAATATTCTAAAACTTGCCTACTTGAATAATATGGATTCAGTCATTTGACTGGTTTCATGCACCTTTACAAGATTCTCTTTCTAGTCCCAACTCTTTCATTTAATTAACCCATTTATATCTTTAGCCTGTAACAATTTGTTTTAAATATTCTAAACCATGCCTACTTGAATAATATGAATTCAATCATTTGACTGGTTTCATGCAGCGTTACAAGATTCTCATACTAATGCCAGTTCTTTCATTTAATTAACCCATTTATATCTTTAGCCTGTAACAATTTGTTTTAAATATCCTAAAACTTGCCTACTTGAATAATATGAATTCAATCATTTGAATGGTTTCATGCAGCTTTACAAGATTCTCTTTCTAGTCCCAACTCTTTCATTACATTAACCCATTTATATCTTCAGCCTGTAACAATTTGTTGTAAATATTCTAAAACTTGCCTACTTGAATAATATGAATTCAAAAATTTGACTCGTTTCATGCTGCTTTACAAGATTCTCTTTTTAGTCCCAACTCTTTCATTTAATTAACCCTTTTATATCTTTAGCCTGTAACAATTTGTTTTAAATATTCTAAAACTTGCCTACTTGAATAATATGAATTCAGTCATTTGACTGGTTTCATGCAGCGTTACAAGATTCTCATACTAATGCCAGTTCTTTCATTTAATTAACCCATTTATATCTTTAGCCTGTAACAATTTGTTTTAAATATTCTAAACCTTGCCTACTTGAATAATATGAATTTAATCATTTGACTGGTTTCATGCAGTTTTACAAGATTCTCTTTCTAGTCCCAACTCTTTCATTTAATTAACCCATTTATATCTTTAGCCTGTAACAATTTGTTTTAAATATTCTAAAACTTGCCTACTTGAATAATATGAATTCAATCATTTGACTGGTTTCATGCAGCTTTACAAGATTCTCTTTCTAGTCCCAACTCTTTCATTTAATTAACGCATTTATATCATTAGCCTGTAACAATTTGTTTTAAATATTCTAAAACTTGCCTACTTGAAAAATATGAATTCATTCATTTGACTGGATTCGTGCAGCTTTACAAGATTCTCTTTCTAGTCCCAACACTTTCATTAAATTAACCCATTTATATCTTTAGCCTGTAACAATTTGTTTTAAATATTCTAAACCATGCCTACTTGAATAATATGAATTCAATCATTTGACTGGTTTCATGCTGCTTTACAAGATTCTCTTTCTAGTCCCAACTCTTTTATTTAATTAACCCTTTTATATCTTTAGCCTGTAACAATTTGTTTTAAATATTCTAAAACTTGCCTACTTGAATAATATGGAATCAGTCATTTGAATGGTTTCATGCACCTTTACAAGATTCTCTTTCTAGTCCCAACTCTTTCATTTAATTAACCCATTTATATCTTTAGCCTGTAACAATTTGTTTTAAATAATCTAAACCATGCCTACTTGAATAATATGAATTCAATCATTTGACTGGTTTCATGCTGCTTTACAAGATTCTCTTTCTAGTCCCAACTCTTTTATTTAAGTAACCCTTTTATATCTTTAGCCTGTAACAATTTGTTTTAAATATTCTAAAACTTGCCTACTTGAATAATATGAATTCAGTCATTTGACTGGTTTCATGCAGCTTTACAAGATTATCTTTCTAGTCCCAACTCTTTCATTTAATTAACCCATTTATATCATTAGCCTGTAACAATTTGTTTTAAATATTCTAAAACTTGCCTACTTGAAAAATATGAATTCATTCATTTGACTGGTTTCATGCAGCGTTACAAGATTCTCATACTAATGCCAGTTCTTTCATCTAATTAACCCATTTATATCTTTAGCCTGTAACAATTTGTTTTAAATATTCTAAAACATGCCTACTTGAATAATATGAATTCAATCATTTGACTGGTTTCATGCTGCTTTACAAGATTCTCTTTCTAGTCCCACCTCTTTCATTTAATTAACCCTTTTATATCTTTAGCCTGTAACAATTTGTTTTAAATATTCTAAAACTTGCCTACCTGAATAATATGAATTCAGTCATTTGACAGGTTTCATGCACCTTTACAAGATTCTCTTTCTAGTCCCAACTCTTTCATTTAATTAACCCTTTTATATCTTTAGCCTGTAACAATTTGTTTTAAATATTCTAAAACTTCCCTACTTGAATAATATGCATTCAATCATTTGACTGGTTTCATGCTGCTTTACAAGATTGTCTTTCTAGTCCCAACTCTTTCGTTTAATTAACCCTGTTATATCTTTAGCCTGTAACAATTTGTTTTAAATATTCTAAAACTTGCCTACTTGAATAATATGAATTCAGTCATTTGACTGGTTTCATGCACCTCTACAAGATTCTTTTTCTAGTCCCAACTCTTTTATTTAATTAACCCTTTTATATCTTTAGCCTGTAACAATTTGTTTTAAATATTCTAAAACTTGCCTACTTGAATAATATGGATTCAGTCATTTGACTGGTTTCATGCACCTTTACAAGATTCTCTTTCTAGTCCCAACTCTTTCATTTAATTAACCCATTTATATCTTTAGCCTGTAACAATTTGTTTTAAATATTCTAAACCATGCCTACTTGAATAATATGAATTCAATCATTTGACTGGTTTCATGCAGCGTTACAAGATTCTCATACTAATGCCAGTTCTTTCATTTAATTAACCCATTTATATCTTTAGCCTGTAACAATTTGTTTTAAATATCCTAAAACTTGCCTACTTGAATAATATGAATTCAAAAATTTGACTCGTTTCATGCTGCTTTACAAGATTCTCTTTTTAGTCCCAACTCTTTCATTTAATTAACCCTTTTATATCTTTAGCCTGTAACAATTTGTTTTAAATATTCTAAAACTTGCCTACTTGAATAATATGAATTCAAAAATTTGACTCGTTTCATGCTGCTTTACAAGATTCTCTTTTTAGTCCCAACTCTTTCATTTAATTAACCCTTTTATATCTTTAGCCTGTAACAATTTGTTTTAAATATTCTAAAACTTGCCTACTTGAATAATATGAATTCAGTCATTTGAGTGGTTTCATGCAGCGTTACAAGATTCTCATACTAATGCCAGTTCTTTCATTTAATTAAACCATTTATATCTTTAGCCTGTAACAATTTGTTTTAAATATTCTAAACCTTGCCTACTTGAATAATATGAATTCAATCATTTGAATGGTTTCATGCAGCTTTACAAGATTCTCTTTCTAGTCCCAACTCTTTCATTACATTAACCCATTTATATCTTCAGCCTGTAACAATTTGTTGTAAATATTCTAAAACTTGCCTACTTGAATAATATGAATTCAAAAATTTGACTCGTTTCATGCTGCTTTACAAGATTCTCTTTTTAGTCCCAACTCTTTCATTTAATTAACCCTTTTATATCTTTAGCCTGTAACAATTTGTTTTAAATATTCTAAAACTTGCCTACTTGAATAATATGAATTCAGTCATTTGACTGGTTTCATGCAGCGTTACAAGATTCTCATACTAATGCCAGTTCTTTCATTTAATTAACCCATTTATATCTTTAGCCTGTAACAATTTGTTTTAAATATTCTAAACCTTGCCTACTTGAATAATATGAATTTAATCATTTGACTGGTTTCATGCAGTTTTACAAGATTCTCTTTCTAGTCCCAACTCTTTCATTTAATTAACCCATTTATATCTTTAGCCTGTAACAATTTGTTTTAAATATTCTAAAACTTGCCTACTTGAATAATATGAATTCAATCATTTGACTGGTTTCATGCAGCTTTACAAGATTCTCTTTCTAGTCCCAACTCTTTCATTTAATTAACGCATTTATATCATTAGCCTGTAACAATTTGTTTTAAATATTCTAAAACTTGCCTACTTGAAAAATATGAATTCATTCATTTGACTGGATTCGTGCAGCTTTACAAGATTCTCTTTCTAGTCCCAACACTTTCATTAAATTAACCCATTTATATCTTTAGCCTGTAACAATTTGTTTTAAATATTCTAAACCATGCCTACTTGAATAATATGAATTCAATCATTTGACTGGTTTCATGCTGCTTTACAAGATTCTCTTTCTAGTCCCAACTCTTTTATTTAATTAACCCTTTTATATCTTTAGCCTGTAACAATTTGTTTTAAATATTCTAAAACTTGCCTACTTGAATAATATGGAATCAGTCATTTGAATGGTTTCATGCACCTTTACAAGATTCTCTTTCTAGTCCCAACTCTTTCATTTAATTAACCCATTTATATCTTTAGCCTGTAACAATTTGTTTTAAATAATCTAAACCATGCCTACTTGAATAATATGAATTCAATCATTTGACTGGTTTCATGCTGCTTTACAAGATTCTCTTTCTAGTCCCAACTCTTTTATTTAAGTAACCCTTTTATATCTTTAGCCTGTAACAATTTGTTTTAAATATTCTAAAACTTGCCTACTTGAATAATATGAATTCAGTCATTTGACTGGTTTCATGCAGCTTTACAAGATTCTCTTTCTAGTCCCAACTCTTTCATTTAATTAACCCATTTATATCATTAGCCTGTAACAATTTGTTTTAAATATTCTAAAACTTGCCTACTTGAATAATCTGAATACATTCATTTGACTGGATTCGTGCAGCTTTACAAGATTCTCTTTCTAGTCCCAACTCTTTCATTAAATTAACCCATTTATATCTTCAGCCTGTAACAATTTGTTTTAAATATTCTAAAACTTGCCTACATGAATAATATGAATACAGTCATTTGACTGGTTTCATGCACCTTTACAGGATTCTCTTTCTAGTCCCAACTCTTTCATTTAATTAACCCATTTATATCTTTAGCCTGTAACAATTTGTTTTAAATATTCTAAAACTTGCCTACTTGAATAATATGAATTCAATCATTTGACTGGTTTCATGCAGCTTTACAAGATTCTCTTTCTAGTCCCAACTCTTTCATTTAATTAACCCATTTATATCATTAGCCTGTAACAATTTGTTTTAAATATTCTAAAACATGCCTACTTGAAAAATATGAATTCATTCATTTGACTGGTTTCATGCAGCGTTACAAGATTCTCATACTAATGCCAGTTCTTTCATTTAATTAACCCATTTATATCTTTAGCCTGTAACAATTTGTTTTAAATATCCTAAAACTTGCCTACTTGAATAATATGAATTCAAAAATTTGACTCGTTTCATGCTGCTTTACAAGATTCTCTTTTTAGTCCCAACTCTTTCATTTAATTAACCCTTTTATATCTTTAGCCTGTAACAATTTGTTTTAAATATTCTAAAACTTGCCTACTTGAATAATATGAATTCAAAAATTTGACTCGTTTCATGCTGCTTTACAAGATTCTCTTTTTAGTCCCAACTCTTTCATTTAATTAACCCTTTTATATCTTTAGCCTGTAACAATTTGTTTTAAATATTCTAAAACTTGCCTACTTGAATAATATGAATTCAGTCATTTGAGTGGTTTCATGCAGCGTTACAAGATTCTCATACTAATGCCAGTTCTTTCATTTAATTAACCCATTTATATCTTTAGCCTGTAACAATTTGTTTTAAATATTCTAAACCTTGCCTACTTGAATAATATGAATTCAATCATTTGAATGGTTTCATGCAGCTTTACAAGATTCTCTTTCTAGTCCCAACTCTTTCATTACATTAACCCATTTATATCTTCAGCCTGTAACAATTTGTTGTAAATATTCTAAAACTTGCCTACTTGAATAATATGAATTCAAAAATTTGACTCGTTTCATGCTGCTTTACAAGATTCTCTTTTTAGTCCCAACTCTTTCATTTAATTAACCCTTTTATATCTTTAGCCTGTAACAATTTGTTTTAAATATTCTAAAACTTGCCTACTTGAATAATATGAATTCAGTCATTTGACTGGTTTCATGCAGCGTTACAAGATTCTCATACTAATGCCAGTTCTTTCATTTAATTAACCCATTTATATCTTTAGCCTGTAACAATTTGTTTTAAATATTCTAAACCTTGCCTACTTGAATAATATGAATTTAATCATTTGACTGGTTTCATGCAGTTTTACAAGATTCTCTTTCTAGTCCCAACTCTTTCATTTAATTAACCCATTTATATCTTTAGCCTGTAACAATTTGTTTTAAATATTCTAAAACTTGCCTACTTGAATAATATGAATTCAATCATTTGACTGGTTTCATGCAGCTTTACAAGATTCTCTTTCTAGTCCCAACTCTTTCATTTAATTAACCCATTTATATCATTAGCCTGTAACAATTTGTTTTAAATATTCTAAAACTTGCCTACTTGAAAAATATGAATTCATTCATTTGACTGGATTCGTGCAGCTTTACAAGATTCTCTTTCTAGTCCCAACACTTTCATTAAATTAACCCATTTATATCTTTAGCCTGTAACAATTTGTTTTAAATATTCTAAACCATGCCTACTTGAATAATATGAATTCAATCATTTGACTGGTTTCATGCTGCTTTACAAGATTCTCTTTCTAGTCCCAACTCTTTTATTTAATTAACCCTTTTATATCTTTAGCCTGTAACAATTTGTTTTAAATATTCTAAAACTTGCCTACTTGAATAATATGAATTCAGTCATTTGACTGGTTTCATGCAGCTTTACAAGATTCTCTTTCTAGTCCCAACTCTTTCATTTAATTAACCCATTTATATCATTAGCCTGTAACAATTTGTTTTAAATATTCTAAAACTTGCCTCCTTGAATAATATGAATTCATTCATTTGACTGGATACGTGCAGCTTTACAATATTCTCTTTCTAGTCCCATCTCTTTCATTTAAGTAACCCTTTTATATCTTTAGCCTGTAACAATTTGTTTTAAATATTCTAAAACTTGCCTACTGGAATAATATGAATTCAGTCATTTGACAGGTTTCATGCACCTTTACAATATTCGATTTCTAGTCCCAACTATTTCATTCTGGTAACCCTTTTATATCTTTAGCCTGTAACAATTTGTTTTAAATATTCTAAAACTTGCCTACTTGAATAATATGAATTCAATCATTTGACTGGTTTCATGCAGCTTTACAAGATTCTCTTTCTAGTCCCAACTCTTTCGTTAAATTAACCCATTTATATCTTTAGCCTGTAACAATTTGTTTTAAATATTCTAAAACTTGCCTACTTGAATAATATGAATTCATTCATTTGACTGGATTCGTGCAGCTTTACGAGATTCTCTTACTAATGCCAGTTCTTTTATTAAATTAACCCATTTATATCTTTAGCCTGTAACAATTTGTTTTAAATATTCTAAACCATGCCTACTTGAATAATATGAATTCAATCATTTGACTGGTTTCATGCTGCTTTACGAGATTCTCTTACTAATGCCAGTTCTTTCATTAAATTAACCCATTTATATCTTTAGCCTGTAACAATTTGTTTTAAATATTCTAAAACTTGCCTAATTGAATAATATGAATTCAATCATTTGACTGGTTTCATGCAGCTTTACAAGATTCTCTTTCTAGTCCCAACTCGTTCATTAAATTAACCCATTTATAAATTTAGCCTGTAACAATTTGTTTTAAATATTCTAAAACTTGCCTACTTGAATAATAAGAATTTAATCATTTGACTGGTTTCATGCAGCTTTACAAGATTATCTTTCTAGTCCCAACTCTTTCATTTAATTAACCCATTTATATCATTAGCCTGTAACAATTTGTTTTAAATATTCTAAAACTTGCGTACTTGAAAAATATGAATTCATTCATTTGACTGGTTTCATGCAGCGTTACAAGATTCTCATACTAATGCCAGTTCTTTCATCTAATTAACCCATTTATATCTTTAGCCTGTAACAATTTGTTTTAAATATTCTAAAACATGCCTACTTGAATAATATGAATTCAATCTTTTGACTGGTTTCATGCTGCTTTACAAGATTCTCTTTCTAGTCCCACCTCTTTCATTTAATTAACCCTTTTATATCTTTAGCCTGTAACAATTTGTTTTAAATATTCTAAAACTTGCCTACCTGAATAATATGAATTCAGTCATTTGACAGGTTTCATGCACCTTTACAAGATTCTCTTTCTAGTCCCAACTCTTTCATTTAATTAACCCTTTTATATCTTTAGCCTGTAACAATTTGTTTTAAATATTCTAAACCATGCCTACTTGAATAATATGAAATCAATCATTTGACTGGTTTCATGCTGCTTTACGAGATTCTCTTACTAATGCCAGTTCTTTCATTAAATTAACCCATTTATATCTTTAGCCTGTAACAATTTGTTTTAAATATTCTAAAACTTGCCTAATTGAATACTATGAATTCAATCATTTGACTGGTTTCATGCAGCTTTACAAGATTCTCTTTCTAGTCCCAACTCGTTCATTAAATTAACCCATTTATAAATTTAGCCTGTAACAATTTGTTTTAAATATTCTAAAACTTGCCTACTTGAATAATAAGAATTTAATCATTTGACTGGTTTCATGCAGCTTTACAAGATTATCTTTCTAGTCCCAACTCTTTCATTTAATTAACCCATTTATATCATTAGCCTGTAACAATTTGTTTTAAATATTCTAAAACTTGCCTACTTGAAAAATATGAATTCATTCATTTGACTGGTTTCATGCAGCGTTACAAGATTCTCATACTAATGCCAGTTCTTTCACTAATTAACCCATTTATACCTTTAGCCTGTAACAATTTGTTTTAAATATTCTAAAACATGCCTACTTGAATAATATGAATTCAATCATTTGACTGGTTTCATGCTGCTTTACAAGATTCTCTTTCTAGTCCCACCTCTTTCATTTAATTAACCCTTTTATATCTTTAGCCTGTAACAATTTGTTTTAAATATTCTAAAACTTGCCTACCTGAATAATATGAATTCAGTCATTTGACAGGTTTCATGCACCTTTACAAGATTCTCTTTCTAGTCCCAACTCTTTCATTTAATTAACCCTTTTATATCTTTAGCCTGTAACAATTTGTTTTAAATATTCTAAAACTTCCCTACTTGAATAATATGAATTCAGTCATTTGACTGGTTTCATGCACCTCTACAAGATTCTTTTTCTAGTCCCAACTTTTTCATTTAAGTAACCCTTTTATATCTTTAGCCTGTAACAATTTGTTTTAAATATTCTAAAACTTGCCTACTGGAATAATATGAATTCAGTCATTTGACAGGTTTCATGCACCTTTACAATATTCTCTTTCTAGTCCCAACTCTTTCATTTAATTAACCCTTTTATATCTTTAGCCTGTAACAATTTGTTTTAAATATTCTAAACCTTGCCTACTTGAATAATATGAATTCAGTCATTTGACTGGTTTCATGCAGCTTTACAAGATTATCTTTCTAGTCCCAACTCTTTCATTTAATTAACCCATTTATATCATTAGCCTGTAACAATTTGTTTTAAATATTCTAAAACTTGCCTCCTTGAATAATATGAATTCATTCATTTGACTGGATACGTGCAGCTTTACAATATTCTCTTTCTAGTCCCATCTCTTTCATTTAAGTAACCCTTTTATATCTTTAGCCTGTAACAATTTGTTTTAAATATTCTAAAACTTGCCTACTGGAATAATATGAATTCAGTCATTTGACAGGTTTCATGCACCTTTACAATATTCTCTTTCTAGTCCCAACTCTTTCATTTAAGTAACCCTTTTATATCTTTAGCCTGTAACAATTTGTTTTAAATATTCTAAAACTTGCCTACTTGAATAATATGAATTCAATCATTTGACTGGTTTCATGCAGCTTTACAAGATTCTCTTTCTAGTCCCAACTCTTTCGTTAAATTAACCCATTTATATCTTTAGCCTGTAACAATTTGTTTTAAATATTCTAAAACTTGCCTACTTGAATAATATGAATTCATTCATTTGACTGGATTCGTGCAGCTTTACGAGATTCTCTTACTAATGCCAGTTCTTTCATTAAATTAACCCATTTATATCTTTAGCCTGTAACAATTTGTTTTAAATATTCTAAACCATGCCTACTTGAATAATATGAATTCAATCATTTGACTGGTTTCATGCTGCTTTACGAGATTCTCTTACTAATGCCAGTTCTTTCATTAAATTAACCCATTTATATCTTTAGCCTGTAACAATTTGTTTTAAATATTCTAAAACTTGCCTAATTGAATAATATGAATTCAATCATTTGACTGGTTTCATGCAGCTTTACAAGATTCTCTTTCTAGTCCCAACTCGTTCATTAAATTAACCCATTTATAAATTTAGCCTGTAACAATTTGTTTTAAATATTCTAAAACTTGCCTACTTGAATAATAAGAATTTAATCATTTGACTGGTTTCATGCAGCTTTACAAGATTATCTTTCTAGTCCCAACTCTTTCATTTAATTAACCCATTTATATCATTAGCCTGTAACAATTTGTTTTAAATATTCTAAACCATGCCTACTTGAATAATATGAATTCAGTCATTTGAGTGGTTTCATGCAGCGTTACAAGATTCTCATACTAATGCCAGTTCTTTCATTTAATTAACCCATTTATATCTTTAGCCTGTAACAATTTGTTTTAAATATTCTAAAACCTTGCCTACTTGAATAATATGAATTCAATCATTTGAATGGTTTCATGCAGCTTTACAAGATTCTCTTTCTAGTCCCAACTCTTTCATTACATTAACCCATTTATATCTTCAGCCTGTAACAATTTGTTGTAAATATTCTAAAACTTGCCTACTTGAATAATATGAATTCAAAAATTTGACTCGTTTCATGCTGCTTTACAAGATTCTCTTTTTAGTCCCAACTCTTTCATTTAATTAACCCTTTTATATCTTTAGCCTGTAACAATTTGTTTTAAATATTCTAAAACTTGCCTACTTGAATAATATGAATTCAGTCATTTGACTGGTTTCATGCAGCGTTACAAGTTTCTCATACTAATGCCAGTTCTTTCATTTAATTAACCCATTTATATCTTTAGCCTGTAACAATTTGTTTTAAATATTCTAAACCTTGCCTACTTGAATAATATGAATTTAATCATTTGACTGGTTTCATGCAGTTTTACAAGATTCTCTTTCTAGTCCCAACTCTTTCATTTAATTAACCCATTTATATCTTTAGCCTGTAACAATTTGTTTTAAATATTCTAAAACTTGCCTACTTGAATAATATGAATTCAATCATTTGACTGGTTTCATGCAGCTTTACAAGATTCTCTTTCTAGTCCCAACTCTTTCATTTAATTAACCCATTTATATCATTAGCCTGTAACAATTTGTTTTAAATATTCTAAAACTTGCCTACTTGAAAAATATGAATTCATTCATTTGACTGGATTCGTGCAGCTTTACAAGATTCTCTTTCTAGTCCCAACACTTTCATTAAATTAACCCATTTATATCTTTAGCCTGTAACAATTTGTTTTAAATATTCTAAACCATGCCTACTTGAATAATATGAATTCAATCATTTGACTGGTTTCATGCTGCTTTACAAGATTCTTTTTCTAGTCCCAACTCTTTTATTTAATTAACCCTTTTATATCTTTAGCCTGTAACAATTTGTTTTAAATATTCTAAAACTTGCCTACTTGAATAATATGGATTCAGTCATTTGACTGGTTTCATGCACCTTTACAAGATTCTCTTTCTAGTCCCAACTCTTTCATTTAATTAACCCATTTATATCTTTAGCCTGTAACAATTTGTTTTAAATATTCTAAACCATGCCTACTTGAATAATATGAATTCAATCATTTGACTGGTTTCATGCAGCGTTACAAGATTCTCATACTAATGCCAGTTCTTTCATTTAATTAACCCATTTATATCTTTAGCCTGTAACAATTTGTTTTAAATATCCTAAAACTTGCCTACTTGAATAATATGAATTCAAAAATTTGACTCGTTTCATGCTGCTTTACAAGATTCTCTTTTTAGTCCCAACTCTTTCATTTAATTAACCCTTTTATATCTTTAGCCTGTAACAATTTGTTTTAAATATTCTAAAACTTGCCTACTTGAATAATATGAATTCAAAAATTTGACTCGTTTCATGCTGCTTTACAAGATTCTCTTTTTAGTCCCAACTCTTTCATTTAATTAACCCTTTTATATCTTTAGCCTGTAACAATTTGTTTTAAATATTCTAAAACTTGCCTACTTGAATAATATGAATTCAGTCATTTGAGTGGTTTCATGCAGCGTTACAAGATTCTCATACTAATGCCAGTTCTTTCATTTAATTAAACCATTTATATCTTTAGCCTGTAACAATTTGTTTTAAATATTCTAAACCTTGCCTACTTGAATAATATGAATTCAATCATTTGAATGGTTTCATGCAGCTTTACAAGATTCTCTTTCTAGTCCCAACTCTTTCATTACATTAACCCATTTATATCTTCAGCCTGTAACAATTTGTTGTAAATATTCTAAAACTTGCCTACTTGAATAATATGAATTCAAAAATTTGACTCGTTTCATGCTGCTTTACAAGATTCTCTTTTTAGTCCCAACTCTTTCATTTAATTAACCCTTTTATATCTTTAGCCTGTAACAATTTGTTTTAAATATTCTAAAACTTGCCTACTTGAATAATATGAATTCAGTCATTTGACTGGTTTCATGCAGCGTTACAAGATTCTCATACTAATGCCAGTTCTTTCATTTAATTAACCCATTTATATCTTTAGCCTGTAACAATTTGTTTTAAATATTCTAAACCTTGCCTACTTGAATAATATGAATTTAATCATTTGACTGGTTTCATGCAGTTTTACAAGATTCTCTTTCTAGTCCCAACTCTTTCATTTAATTAACCCATTTATATCTTTAGCCTGTAACAATTTGTTTTAAATATTCTAAAACTTGCCTACTTGAATAATATGAATTCAATCATTTGACTGGTTTCATGCAGCTTTACAAGATTCTCTTTCTAGTCCCAACTCTTTCATTTAATTAACGCATTTATATCATTAGCCTGTAACAATTTGTTTTAAATATTCTAAAACTTGCCTACTTGAAAAATATGAATTCATTCATTTGACTGGATTCGTGCAGCTTTACAAGATTCTCTTTCTAGTCCCAACACTTTCATTAAATTAACCCATTTATATCTTTATCCTGTAACAATTTGTTTTAAATATTCTAAACCATGCCTACTTGAATAATATGAATTCAATCATTTGACTGGTTTCATGCTGCTTTACAAGATTCTCTTTCTAGTCCCAACTCTTTTATTTAATTAACCCTTTTATATCTTTAGCCTGTAACAATTTGTTTTAAATATTCTAAAACTTGCCTACTTGAATAATATGGAATCAGTCATTTGAATGGTTTCATGCACCTTTACAAGATTCTCTTTCTAGTCCCAACTCTTTCATTTAATTAACCCATTTATATCTTTAGCCTGTAACAATTTGTTTTAAATAATCTAAACCATGCCTACTTGAATAATATGAATTCAATCATTTGACTGGTTTCATGCTGCTTTACAAGATTCTCTTTCTAGTCCCAACTCTTTTATTTAAGTAACCCTTTTATATCTTTAGCCTGTAACAATTTGTTTTAAATATTCTAAAACTTGCCTA
Source organism: Lycorma delicatula (assembly GCF_047948215.1). Classification (NCBI taxonomy): domain Eukaryota; kingdom Metazoa; phylum Arthropoda; class Insecta; order Hemiptera; family Fulgoridae; genus Lycorma; species Lycorma delicatula. The sequence continues at coordinate 2,410,694 of NC_134458.1, forward strand.
CTTGAATAATATGAATTCAGTCATTTGACTGGTTTCATGCAGCTTTACAAGATTCTCTTTCTAGTCCCAACTCTTTCATTTAATTAACCCATTTATATCATTAGCCTGTAACAATTTGTTTTAAATATTCTAAAACTTGCCTACTTGAATAATCTGAATACATTCATTTGACTGGATTCGTGCAGCTTTACAAGATTCTCTTTCTAGTCCCAACTCTTTCATTAAATTAACCCATTTATATCTTCAGCCTGTAACAATTTGTTTTAAATATTCTAAAACTTGCTTACATGAATAATATGAATACAGTCATTTGACTGGTTTCATGCACCTTTACAGGATTCTCTTTCTAGTCCCAACTCTTTCATTTAATTAACCCATTTATATCTTTAGCCTGTAACAATTTGTTTTAAATATTCTAAAACTTGCCTACTTGAATAATATGAATTCAATCATTTGACTGGTTCCATGCAGCTTTACAAGATTCTCTTTCTAGTCCCAACTCTTTCATTTAATTAACCCATTTATATCATTAGCCTGTAACAATTTGTTTTAAATATTCTAAAACATGCCTACTTGAAAAATATGAATTCATTCATTTGACTGGTTTCATGCAGCGTTACAAGATTCTCATACTAATGCCAGTTCTTTCATTTAATTAACCCATTTATATCTTTAGCCTGTAACAATTTGTTTTAAATATCCTAAAACTTGCCTACTTGAATAATATGAATTCAAAAATTTGACTCGTTTCATGCTGCTTTACAAGATTCTCTTTTTAGTCCCAACTCTTTCATTTAATTAACCCTTTTATATCTTTAGCCTGTAACAATTTGTTTTAAATATTCTAAAACTTGCCTACTTGAATAATATGAATTCAAAAATTTGACTCGTTTCATGCTGCTTTACAAGATTCTCTTTTTAGTCCCAACTCTTTCATTTAATTAACCCTTTTATATCTTTAGCCTGTAACAATTTGTTTTAAATATTCTAAAACTTGCCTACTTGAATAATATGAATTCAGTCATTTGAGTGGTTTCATGCAGCGTTACAAGATTCTCATACTAATGCCAGTTCTTTCATTTAATTAACCCATTTATATCTTTAGCCTGTAACAATTTGTTTTAAATATTCTAAACCTTGCCTACTTGAATAATATGAATTCAATCATTTGAATGGTTTCATGCAGCTTTACAAGATTCTCTTTCTAGTCCCAACTCTTTCATTACATTAACCCATTTATATCTTCAGCCTGTAACAATTTGTTGTAAATATTCTAAAACTTGCCTACTTGAATAATATGAATTCAAAAATTTGACTCGTTTCATGCTGCTTTACAAGATTCTCTTTTTAGTCCCAACTCTTTCATTTAATTAACCCTTTTATATCTTTAGCCTGTAACAATTTGTTTTAAATATTCTAAAACTTGCCTACTTGAATAATATGAATTCAGTCATTTGACTGGTTTCATGCAGCGTTACAAGATTCTCATACTAATGCCAGTTCTTTCATTTAATTAACCCATTTATATCTTTAGCCTGTAACAATTTGTTTTAAATATTCTAAACCTTGCCTACTTGAATAATATGAATTTAATCATTTGACTGGTTTCATGCAGTTTTACAAGATTCTCTTTCTAGTCCCAACTCTTTCATTTAATTAACCCATTTATATCTTTAGCCTGTAACAATTTGTTTTAAATATTCTAAAACTTGCCTACTTGAATAATATGAATTCAATCATTTGACTGGTTTCATGCAGCTTTACAAGATTCTCTTTCTAGTCCCAACTCTTTCATTTAATTAACCCATTTATATCATTAGCCTGTAACAATTTGTTTTAAATATTCTAAAACTTGCCTACTTGAAAAATATGAATTCATTCATTTGACTGGATTCGTGCAGCTTTACAAGATTCTCTTTCTAGTCCCAACACTTTCATTAAATTAACCCATTTATATCTTTAGCCTGTAACAATTTGTTTTAAATATTCTAAACCATGCCTACTTGAATAATATGAATTCAATCATTTGACTGGTTTCATGCTGCTTTACAAGATTCTCTTTCTAGTCCCAACTCTTTTATTTAATTAACCCTTTTATATCTTTAGCCTGTAACAATTTGTTTTAAATATTCTAAAACTTGCCTACTTGAATAATATGAATTCAGTCATTTGACTGGTTTCATGCAGCTTTACAAGATTCTCTTTCTAGTCCCAACTCTTTCATTTAATTAACCCATTTATATCATTAGCCTGTAACAATTTGTTTTAAATATTCTAAAACTTGCCTCCTTGAATAATATGAATTCATTCATTTGACTGGATACGTGCAGCTTTACAATATTCTCTTTCTAGTAGCATCTCTTTCATTTAAGTAACCCTTTTATATCTTTAGCCTGTAACAATTTGTTTTAAATATTCTAAAACTTGCCTACTGGAATAATATGAATTCAGTCATTTGACAGGTTTCATGCACCTTTACAATATTCTCTTTCTAGTCCCAACTCTTTCATTCTGGTAACCCTTTTATATCTTTAGCCTGTAACAATTTGTTTTAAATATTCTAAAACTTGCCTACTTGAATAATATGAATTCAATCATTTGACTGGTTTCATGCAGCTTTACAAGATTCTCTTTCTAGTCCCAACTCTTTCGTTAAATTAACCCATTTATATCTTTAGCCTGTAACAATTTGTTTTAAATATTCTAAAACTTGCCTACTTGAATAATATGAATTCATTCATTTGACTGGATTCGTGCAGCTTTACGAGATTCTCTTACTAATGCCAGTTCTTTTATTAAATTAACCCATTTATATCTTTAGCCTGTAACAATTTGTTTTAAATATTCTAAACCATGCCTACTTGAATAATATGAATTCAATCATTTGACTGGTTTCATGCTGCTTTACGAGATTCTCTTACTAATGCCAGTTCTTTCATTAAATTAACCCATTTATATCTTTAGCCTGTAACAATTTGTTTTAAATATTCTAAAACTTGCCTAATTGAATAATATGAATTCAATCATTTGACTGGTTTCATGCAGCTTTACAAGATTCTCTTTCTAGTCCCAACTCGTTCATTAAATTAACCCATTTATAAATTTAGCCTGTAACAATTTGTTTTAAATATTCTAAAACTTGCCTACTTGAATAATAAGAATTTAATCATTTGACTGGTTTCATGCAGCTTTACAAGATTATCTTTCTAGTCCCAACTCTTTCATTTAATTAACCCATTTATATCATTAGCCTGTAACAATTTGTTTTAAATATTCTAAAACTTGCGTACTTGAAAAATATGAATTCATTCATTTGACTGGTTTCATGCAGCGTTACAAGATTCTCATACTAATGCCAGTTCTTTCATCTAATTAACCCATTTATATCTTTAGCCTGTAACAATTTGTTTTAAATATTCTAAAACATGCCTACTTGAATAATATGAATTCAATCTTTTGACTGGTTTCATGCTGCTTTACAAGATTCTCTTTCTAGTCCCACCTCTTTCATTTAATTAACCCTTTTATATCTTTAGCCTGTAACAATTTGTTTTAAATATTCTAAAACTTGCCTACCTGAATAATATGAATTCAGTCATTTGACAGGTTTCATGCACCTTTACAAGATTCTCTTTCTAGTCCCAACTCTTTCATTTAATTAACCCTTTTATATCTTTAGCCTGTAACAATTTGTTTTAAATATTCTAAACCATGCCTACTTGAATAATATGAAATCAATCATTTGACTGGTTTCATGCTGCTTTACGAGATTCTCTTACTAATGCCAGTTCTTTCATTAAATTAACCCATTTATATCTTTAGCCTGTAACAATTTGTTTTAAATATTCTAAAACTTGCCTAATTGAATACTATGAATTCAATCATTTGACTGGTTTCATGCAGCTTTACAAGATTCTCTTTCTAGTCCCAACTCGTTCATTAAATTAACCCATTTATAAATTTAGCCTGTAACAATTTGTTTTAAATATTCTAAAACTTGCCTACTTGAATAATAAGAATTTAATCATTTGACTGGTTTCATGCAGCTTTACAAGATTATCTTTCTAGTCCCAACTCTTTCATTTAATTAACCCATTTATATCATTAGCCTGTAACAATTTGTTTTAAATATTCTAAAACTTGCCTACTTGAAAAATATGAATTCATTCATTTGACTGGTTTCATGCAGCGTTACAAGATTCTCATACTAATGCCAGTTCTTTCACTAATTAACCCATTTATACCTTTAGCCTGTAACAATTTGTTTTAAATATTCTAAAACATGCCTACTTGAATAATATGAATTCAATCATTTGACTGGTTTCATGCTGCTTTACAAGATTCTCTTTCTAGTCCCACCTCTTTCATTTAATTAACCCTTTTATATCTTTAGCCTGTAACAATTTGTTTTAAATATTCTAAAACTTGCCTACCTGAATAATATGAATTCAGTCATTTGACAGGTTTCATGCACCTTTACAAGATTCTCTTTCTAGTCCCAACTCTTTCATTTAATTAACCCTTTTATATCTTTAGCCTGTAACAATTTGTTTTAAATATTCTAAAACTTCCCTACTTGAATAATATGAATTCAGTCATTTGACTGGTTTCATGCACCTCTACAAGATTCTTTTTCTAGTCCCAACTTTTTCATTTAAGTAACCCTTTTATATCTTTAGCCTGTAACAATTTGTTTTAAATATTCTAAAACTTGCCTACTGGAATAATATGAATTCAGTCATTTGACAGGTTTCATGCACCTTTACAATATTCTCTTTCTAGTCCCAACTCTTTCATTTAATTAACCCTTTTATATCTTTAGCCTGTAACAATTTGTTTTAAATATTCTAAACCTTGCCTACTTGAATAATATGAATTCAGTCATTTGACTGGTTTCATGCAGCTTTACAAGATTATCTTTCTAGTCCCAACTCTTTCATTTAATTAACCCATTTATATCATTAGCCTGTAACAATTTGTTTTAAATATTCTAAAACTTGCCTCCTTGAATAATATGAATTCATTCATTTGACTGGATACGTGCAGCTTTACAATATTCTCTTTCTAGTCCCATCTCTTTCATTTAAGTAACCCTTTTATATCTTTAGCCTGTAACAATTTGTTTTAAATATTCTAAAACTTGCCTACTGGAATAATATGAATTCAGTCATTTGACAGGTTTCATGCACCTTTACAATATTCTCTTTCTAGTCCCAACTCTTTCATTTAAGTAACCCTTTTATATCTTTAGCCTGTAACAATTTGTTTTAAATATTCTAAAACTTGCCTACTTGAATAATATGAATTCAATCATTTGACTGGTTTCATGCAGCTTTACAAGATTCTCTTTCTAGTCCCAACTCTTTCGTTAAATTAACCCATTTATATCTTTAGCCTGTAACAATTTGTTTTAAATATTCTAAAACTTGCCTACTTGAATAATATGAATTCATTCATTTGACTGGATTCGTGCAGCTTTACGAGATTCTCTTACTAATGCCAGTTCTTTCATTAAATTAACCCATTTATATCTTTAGCCTGTAACAATTTGTTTTAAATATTCTAAACCATGCCTACTTGAATAATATGAATTCAATCATTTGACTGGTTTCATGCTGCTTTACGAGATTCTCTTACTAATGCCAGTTCTTTCATTAAATTAACCCATTTATATCTTTAGCCTGTAACAATTTGTTTTAAATATTCTAAAACTTGCCTAATTGAATAATATGAATTCAATCATTTGACTGGTTTCATGCAGCTTTACAAGATTCTCTTTCTAGTCCCAACTCGTTCATTAAATTAACCCATTTATAAATTTAGCCTGTAACAATTTGTTTTAAATATTCTAAAACTTGCCTACTTGAATAATAAGAATTTAATCATTTGACTGGTTTCATGCAGCTTTACAAGATTATCTTTCTAGTCCCAACTCTTTCATTTAATTAACCCATTTATATCATTAGCCTGTAACAATTTGTTTTAAATATTCTAAACCATGCCTACTTGAATAATATGAATTCAGTCATTTGAGTGGTTTCATGCAGCGTTACAAGATTCTCATACTAATGCCAGTTCTTTCATTTAATTAACCCATTTATATCTTTAGCCTGTAACAATTTGTTTTAAATATTCTAAACCTTGCCTACTTGAATAATATGAATTCAATCATTTGAATGGTTTCATGCAGCTTTACAAGATTCTCTTTCTAGTCCCAACTCTTTCATTACATTAACCCATTTATATCTTCAGCCTGTAACAATTTGTTGTAAATATTCTAAAACTTGCCTACTTGAATAATATGAATTCAAAAATTTGACTCGTTTCATGCTGCTTTACAAGATTCTCTTTTTAGTCCCAACTCTTTCATTTAATTAACCCTTTTATATCTTTAGCCTGTAACAATTTGTTTTAAATATTCTAAAACTTGCCTACTTGAATAATATGAATTCAGTCATTTGACTGGTTTCATGCAGCGTTACAAGTTTCTCATACTAATGCCAGTTCTTTCATTTAATTAACCCATTTATATCTTTAGCCTGTAACAATTTGTTTTAAATATTCTAAACCTTGCCTACTTGAATAATATGAATTTAATCATTTGACTGGTTTCATGCAGTTTTACAAGATTCTCTTTCTAGTCCCAACTCTTTCATTTAATTAACCCATTTATATCTTTAGCCTGTAACAATTTGTTTTAAATATTCTAAAACTTGCCTACTTGAATAATATGAATTCAATCATTTGACTGGTTTCATGCAGCTTTACAAGATTCTCTTTCTAGTCCCAACTCTTTCATTTAATTAACCCATTTATATCATTAGCCTGTAACAATTTGTTTTAAATATTCTAAAACTTGCCTACTTGAAAAATATGAATTCATTCATTTGACTGGATTCGTGCAGCTTTACAAGATTCTCTTTCTAGTCCCAACACTTTCATTAAATTAACCCATTTATATCTTTAGCCTGTAACAATTTGTTTTAAATATTCTAAACCATGCCTACTTGAATAATATGAATTCAATCATTTGACTGGTTTCATGCTGCTTTACAAGATTCTCTTTCTAGTCCCAACTCTTTTATTTAATTAACCCTTTTATATCTTTAGCCTGTAACAATTTGTTTTAAATATTCTAAAACTTGCCTACTTGAATAATATGAATTCAGTCATTTGACTGGTTTCATGCAGCTTTACAAGATTCTCTTTCTAGTCCCAACTCTTTCATTTAATTAACCCATTTATATCATTAGCCTGTAACAATTTGTTTTAAATATTCTAAAACTTGCCTCCTTGAATAATATGAATTCATTCATTTGACTGGATACGTGCAGCTTTACAATATTCTCTTTCTAGTCCCATCTCTTTCATTTAAGTAACCCTTTTATATCTTTAGCCTGTAACAATTTGTTTTAAATATTCTAAAACTTGCCTACTGGAATAATATGAATTCAGTCATTTGACAGGTTTCATGCACCTTTACAATATTCTCTTTCTAGTCCCAACTCTTTCATTCTGGTAACCCTTTTATATCTTTAGCCTGTAACAATTTGTTTTAAATATTCTAAAACTTGCCTACTTGAATAATATGAATTCAATCATTTGACTGGTTTCATGCAGCTTTACAAGATTCTCTTTCTAGTCCCAACTCTTTCGTTAAATTAACCCATTTATATCTTTAGCCTGTAACAATTTGTTTTAAATATTCTAAAACTTGCCTACTTGAATAATATGAATTCATTCATTTGACTGGATTCGTGCAGCTTTACGAGATTCTCTTACTAATGCCAGTTCTTTTATTAAATTAACCCATTTATATCTTTAGCCTGTAACAATTTGTTTTAAATATTCTAAACCATGCCTACTTGAATAATATGAATTCAATCATTTGACTGGTTTCATGCTGCTTTACGAGATTCTCTTACTAATGCCAGTTCTTTCATTAAATTAACCCATTTATATCTTTAGCCTGTAACAATTTGTTTTAAATATTCTAAAACTTGCCTAATTGAATAATATGAATTCAATCATTTGACTGGTTTCATGCAGCTTTACAAGATTCTCTTTCTAGTCCCAACTCGTTCATTAAATTAACCCATTTATAAATTTAGCCTGTAACAATTTGTTTTAAATATTCTAAAACTTGCCTACTTGAATAATAAGAATTTAATCATTTGACTGGTTTCATGCAGCTTTACAAGATTATCTTTCTAGTCCCAACTCTTTCATTTAATTAACCCATTTATATCATTAGCCTGTAACAATTTGTTTTAAATATTCTAAAACTTGCGTACTTGAAAAATATGAATTCATTCATTTGACTGGTTTCATGCAGCGTTACAAGATTCTCATACTAATGCCAGTTCTTTCATCTAATTAACCCATTTATATCTTTAGCCTGTAACAATTTGTTTTAAATATTCTAAAACATGCCTACTTGAATAATATGAATTCAATCATTTGACTGGTTTCATGCTGCTTTACAAGATTCTCTTTCTAGTCCCACCTCTTTCATTTAATTAACCCTTTTATATCTTTAGCCTGTAACAATTTGTTTTAAATATTCTAAAACTTGCCTACCTGAATAATATGAATTCAGTCATTTGACAGGTTTCATGCACCTTTACAAGATTCTCTTTCTAGTCCCAACTCTTTCATTTAATTAACCCTTTTATATCTTTAGCCTGTAACAATTTGTTTTAAATATTCTAAACCATGCCTACTTGAATAATATGAATTCAATCATTTGACTGGTTTCATGCTGCTTTACGAGATTCTCTTACTAATGCCAGTTCTTTCATTAAATTAACCCATTTATATCTTTAGCCTGTAACAATTTGTTTTAAATATTCTAAAACTTGCCTAATTGAATAATATGAATTCAATCATTTGACTGGTTTCATGCAGCTTTACAAGATTCTCTTTCTAGTCCCAACTCGTTCATTAAATTAACCCATTTATAAATTTAGCCTGTAACAATTTGTTTTAAATATTCTAAAACTTGCCTACTTGAATAATAAGAATTTAATCATTTGACTGGTTTCATGCAGCTTTACAAGATTATCTTTCTAGTCCCAACTCTTTCATTTAATTAACCCATTTATATCATTAGCCTGTAACAATTTGTTTTAAATATTCTAAAACTTGCCTACTTGAAAAATATGAATTCATTCATTTGACTGGTTTCATGCAGCGTTACAAGATTCTCATACTAATGCCAGTTCTTTCACTAATTAACCCATTTATACCTTTAGCCTGTAACAATTTGTTTTAAATATTCTAAAACATGCCTACTTGAATAATATGAATTCAATCATTTGACTGGTTTCATGCTGCTTTACAAGATTCTCTTTCTAGTCCCACCTCTTTCATTTAATTAACCCTTTTATATCTTTAGCCTGTAACAATTTGTTTTAAATATTCTAAAACTTGCCTACCTGAATAATATGAATTCAGTCATTTGACAGGTTTCATGCACCTTTACAAGATTCTCTTTCTAGTCCCAACTCTTTCATTTAATTAACCCTTTTATATCTTTAGCCTGTAACAATTTGTTTTAAATATTCTAAAACTTCCCTACTTGAATAATATGAATTCAGTCATTTGACTGGTTTCATGCACCTCTACAAGATTCTTTTTCTAGTCCCAACTTTTTCATTTAAGTAACCCTTTTATATCTTTAGCCTGTAACAATTTGTTTTAAATATTCTAAAACTTGCCTACTGGAATAATATGAATTCAGTCATTTGACAGGTTTCATGCACCTTTACAATATTCTCTTTCTAGTCCCAACTCTTTCATTTAATTAACCCTTTTATATCTTTAGCCTGTAACAATTTGTTTTAAATATTCTAAACCTTGCCTACTTGAATAATATGAATTCAGTCATTTGACTGGTTTCATGCAGCTTTACAAGATTATCTTTCTAGTCCCAACTCTTTCATTTAATTAACCCATTTATATCATTAGCCTGTAACAATTTGTTTTAAATATTCTAAAACTTGCCTCCTTGAATAATATGAATTCATTCATTTGACTGGATACGTGCAGCTTTACAATATTCTCTTTCTAGTCCCATCTCTTTCATTTAAGTAACCCTTTTATATCTTTAGCCTGTAACAATTTGTTTTAAATATTCTAAAACTTGCCTACTGGAATAATATGAATTCAGTCATTTGACAGGTTTCATGCACCTTTACAATATTCTCTTTCTAGTCCCAACTCTTTCATTTAAGTAACCCTTTTATATCTTTAGCCTGTAACAATTTGTTTTAAATATTCTAAAACTTGCCTACTTGAATAATATGAATTCAATCATTTGACTGGTTTCATGCAGCTTTACAAGATTCTCTTTCTAGTCCCAACTCTTTCGTTAAATTAACCCATTTATATCTTTAGCCTGTAACAATTTGTTTTAAATATTCTAAAACTTGCCTACTTGAATAATATGAATTCATTCATTTGACTGGATTCGTGCAGCTTTACGAGATTCTCTTACTAATGCCAGTTCTTTCATTAAATTAACCCATTTATATCTTTAGCCTGTAACAATTTGTTTTAAATATTCTAAACCATGCCTACTTGAATAATATGAATTCAATCATTTGACTGGTTTCATGCTGCTTTACGAGATTCTCTTACTAATGCCAGTTCTTTCATTAAATTAACCCATTTATATCTTTAGCCTGTAACAATTTGTTTTAAATATTCTAAAACTTGCCTAATTGAATAATATGAATTCAATCATTTGACTGGTTTCATGCAGCTTTACAAGATTCTCTTTCTAGTCCCAACTCGTTCATTAAATTAACCCATTTATAAATTTAGCCTGTAACAATTTGTTTTAAATATTCTAAAACTTGCCTACTTGAATAATAAGAATTTAATCATTTGACTGGTTTCATGCAGCTTTACAAGATTATCTTTCTAGTCCCAACTCTTTCATTTAATTAACCCATTTATATCATTAGCCTGTAACAATTTGTTTTAAATATTCTAAAACTTGCCTACTTGAAAAATATGAATTCATTCATTTGACTGGTTTCATGCAGCGTTACAAGATTCTCATACTAATGCCAGTTCTTTCATCTAATTAACCCATTTATATCTTTAGCCTGTAACAATTTGTTTTAAATATTCTAAAACATGCCTACTTGAATAATATGAATTCAATCATTTGACTGGTTTCATGCTGCTTTACAAGATTCTCTTTCTAGTCCCACCTCTTTCATTTAATTAACCCTTTTATATCTTTAGCCTGTAACAATTTGTTTTAAATATTCTAAAACTTGCCTACCTGAATAATATGAATTCAGTCATTTGACAGGTTTCATGCACCTTTACAAGATTCTCTTTCTAGTCCCAACTCTTTCATTTAATTAACCCTTTTATATCTTTAGCCTGTAACAATTTGTTTTAAATATTCTAAAACTTGCCTACTTGAATAATATGAATTCAATCATTTGACTGGTTTCATGCAGCTTTACAAGATTCTCTTTCTAGTCCCAACTCTTTCATTTAATTAACCCATTTATATCATTAGCCTGTAACAATTTGTTTTAAATATTCTAAAACTTGCCTACTTGAAAAATATGAATTCATTCATTTGACTGGTTTCATGCAGCGTTACAAGATTCTCATACTAATGCCAGTTCTTTCATTTAATTAACCCATTTATATCTTTAGCCTGTAACAATTTGTTTTAAATATCCTAAAACTTGCCTACTTGAATAATATGAATTCAAAAATTTGACTCGTTTCATGCTGCTTTACAAGATTCTCTTTTTAGTCCCAACTCTTTCATTTAATTAACCCTTTTATATCTTTAGCCTGTAACAATTTGTTTTAAATATTCTAAAACTTGCCTACTTGAATAATATGAATTCAAAAATTTGACTCGTTTCATGCTGCTTTACAAGATTCTCTTTTTAGTCCCAACTCTTTCATTTAATTAACCCTTTTATATCTTTAGCCTGTAACAATTTGTTTTAAATATTCTAAAACTTGCCTACTTGAATAATATGAATTCAGTCATTTGAGTGGTTTCATGCAGCGTTACAAGATTCTCATACTAATGCCAGTTCTTTCATTTAATTAAACCATTTATATCTTTAGCCTGTAACAATTTGTTTTAAATATTCTAAACCTTGCCTACTTGAATAATATGAATTCAATCATTTGAATGGTTTCATGCAGCTTTACAAGATTCTCTTTCTAGTCCCAACTCTTTCATTACATTAACCCATTTACATCTTCAGCCTGTAACAATTTGTTGTAAATATTCTAAAACTTGCCTACTTGAATAATATGAATTCAAAAATTTGACTCGTTTCATGCTGCTTTACAAGATTCTCTTTTTAGTCCCAACTCTTTCATTTAATTAACCCTTTTATATCTTTAGCCTGTAACAATTTGTTTTAAATATTCTAAAACTTGCCTACTTGAATAATATGAATTCAGTCATTTGACTGGTTTCATGCAGCGTTACAAGATTCTCATACTAATGCCAGTTCTTTCATTTAATTAACCCATTTATATCTTTAGCCTGTAACAATTTGTTTTAAATATTCTAAACCTTGCCTACTTGAATAATATGAATTTAATCATTTGACTGGTTTCATGCAGTTTTACAAGATTCTCTTTCTAGTCCCAACTCTTTCATTTAATTAACCCATTTATATCTTTAGCCTGTAACAATTTGTTTTAAATATTCTAAAACTTGCCTACTTGAATAATATGAATTCAATCATTTGACTGGTTTCATGCAGCTTTACAAGATTCTCTTTCTAGTCCCAACTCTTTCATTTAATTAACCCATTTATATCATTAGCCTGTAACAATTTGTTTTAAATATTCTAAAACTTGCCTACTTGAAAATATGAATTCATTCATTTGACTGGATTCGTGCAGCTTTACAAGATTCTCTTTCTAGTCCCAACACTTTCATTAAATTAACCCATTTATATCTTTAGCCTGTAACAATTTGTTTTAAATATTCTAAACCATGCCTACTTGAATAATATGAATTCAATCATTTGACTGGTTTCATGCTGCTTTACAAGATTCTCTTTCTAGTCCCAACTCTTTTATTTAATTAACCCTTTTATATCTTTAGCCTGTAACAATTTGTTTTAAATATTCTAAAACTTGCCTACTTGAATAATATGAATTCAGTCATTTGACTGGTTTCATGCAGCTTTACAAGATTCTCTTTCTAGTCCCAACTCTTTCATTTAATTAACCCATTTATATCATTAGCCTGTAACAATTTGTTTTAAATAATCTAAAACTTGCCTCCTTGAATAATATGAATTCATTCATTTGACTGGATACGTGCAGCTTTACAATATTCTCTTTCTAGTCCCATCTCTTTCATTTAAGTAACCCTTTTATATCTTTAGCCTGTAACAATTTGTTTTAAATATTCTAAAACTTGCCTACTGGAATAATATGAATTCAGTCATTTGACAGGTTTCATGCACCTTTACAATATTCTCTTTCTAGTCCCAACTCTTTCATTCTGGTAACCCTTTTATATCTTTAGCCTGTACCAATTTGTTTTAAATATTCTAAAACTTGCCTACTTGAATAATATGAATTCAATCATTTGACTGGTTTCATGCAGCTTTACAAGATTCTCTTTCTAGTCCCAACTCTTTCGTTAAATTAACCCATTTATATCTTTAGCCTGTAACAATTTGTTTTAAATATTCTAAAACTTGCCTACTTGAATAATATGAATTCATTCATTTGACTGGATTCGTGCAGCTTTACGAGATTCTCTTACTAATGCCAGTTCTTTCATTAAATTAACCCATTTATATCTTTAGCCTGTAACAATTTGTTTTAAATATTCTAAACCATGCCTACTTGAATAATATGAATTCAATCATTTGACTGGTTTCATGCTGCTTTACGAGATTCTCTTACTAATGCCAGTTCTTTCATTAAATTAACCCATTTATATCTTTAGCCTGTAACAATTTGTTTTAAATATTCTAAAACTTGCCTAATTGAATAATATGAATTCAATCATTTGACTGGTTTCATGCAGCTTTACAAGATTCTCTTTCTAGTCCCAACTCGTTCATTAAATTAACCCATTTATAAATTTAGCCTGTAACAATTTGTTTTAAATATTCTAAAACTTGCCTACTTGAATAATAAGAATTTAATCATTTGACTGGTTTCATGCAGCTTTACAAGATTATCTTTCTAGTCCCAACTCTTTCATTTAATTAACCCATTTATATCATTAGCCTGTAACAATTTGTTTTAAATATTCTAAAACTTGCCTACTTGAAAAATATGAATTCATTCATTTGACTGGTTTCATGCAGCGTTACAAGATTCTCATACTAATGCCAGTTCTTTCATCTAATTAACCCATTTATATCTTTAGCCTGTAACAATTTGTTTTAAATATTCTAAAACTTGCCTACTTGAAAAATATGAATTCATTCATTTGACTGGTTTCATGCAGCGTTACAAGATTCTCATACTAATGCCAGTTCTTTCATTTAATTAACCCATTTATATCTTTAGCCTGTAACAATTTGTTTTAAATATCCTAAAACTTGCCTACTTGAATAATATGAATTCAAAAATTTGACTCGTTTCATGCTGCTTTACAAGATTCTCTTTTTAGTCCCAACTCTTTCATTTAATTAACCCTTTTATATCTTTAGCCTGTAACAATTTGTTTTAAATATTCTAAAACTTGCCTACTTGAATAATATGAATTCAAAAATTTGACTCGTTTCATGCTGCTTTACAAGATTCTCTTTCTAGTCCCAACTCTTTTATTTAATTAACCCTTTTATATCTTTAGCCTGTAACAATTTGTTTTAAATATTCTAAAACTTGCCTACTTGAATAATATGGAATCAGTCATTTGAATGGTTTCATGCACCTTTACAAGATTCTCTTTCTAGTCCCAACTCTTTCATTTAATTAACCCATTTATATCTTTAGCCTGTAACAATTTGTTTTAAATATTCTAAACCATGCCTACTTGAATAATATGAATTCAATCATTTGACTGGTTTCATGCTGCTTTACAAGATTCTCTTTCTAGTCCCAACTCTTTTATTTAAGTAACCCTTTTATATCTTTAGCCTGTAACAATTTGTTTTAAATATTCTAAAACTTGCCTACTTGAATAATATGAATTCAGTCATTTGACTGGTTTCATGCAGCTTTACAAGATTCTCTTTCTAGTCCCAACTCTTTTATTTAATTAACCCTTTTATATCTTTAGCCTGTAACAATTTGTTTTAAATATTCTAAAACTTGCCTACTTGAATAATATGGAATCAGTCATTTGAATGGTTTCATGCACCTTTACAAGATTCTCTTTCTAGTCCCAACTCTTTCATTTAATTAACCCATTTATATCTTTAGCCTGTAACAATTTGTTTTAAATATTCTAAACCATGCCTACTTGAATAATATGAATTCAATCATTTGACTGGTTTCATGCTGCTTTACAAGATTCTCTTTCTAGTCCCAACTCTTTTATTTAAGTAACCCTTTTATATCTTTAGCCTGTAACAATTTGTTTTAAATATTCTAAAACTTGCCTACTTGAATAATATGAATTCAGTCATTTGACTGGTTTCATGCAGCTTTACAAGATTCTCTTTCTAGTCCCAACTCTTTCATTTAATTAACCCATTTATATCATTAGCCTGTAACAATTTGTTTTAAATATTCTAAAACTTGCCTACTTGAATAATCTGAATACATTCATTTGACTGGATTCGTGCAGCTTTACAAGATTCTCTTTCTAGTCCCAACTCTTTCATTAAATTAACCCATTTATATCTTCAGCCTGTAACAATTTGTTTTAAATATTCTAAAACTTGCCTACATGAATAATATGAATTCAGTCATTTGACTGGTTTCATGCACCTTTACAGGATTCTCTTTCTAGTCCCAACTCTTTCATTTAATTAACCCATTTATATCTTTAGCCTGTAACAATTTGTTTTAAATATTCTAAAACTTGCCTACTTGAATAATATGAATTCAATCATTTGACTGGTTTCATGCAGCTTTACAAGATTCTCTTTCTAGTCCCAACTCTTTCATTTAATTAACCCATTTATATCATTAGCCTGTAACAATTTGTTTTAAATATTCTAAAACTTGCCTACTTGAAAAATATGAATTCATTCATTTGACTGGTTTCATGCAGCGTTACAAGATTCTCATACTAATGCCAGTTCTTTCATTTAATTAACCCATTTATATCTTTAGCCTGTAACAATTTGTTTTAAATATCCTAAAACTTGCCTACTTGAATAATATGAATTCAAAAATTTGACTCGTTTCATGCTGCTTTACAAGATTCTCTTTTTAGTCCCAACTCTTTCATTTAATTAACCCTTTTATATCTTTAGCCTGTAACAATTTGTTTTAAATATTCTAAAATTTGCCTACTTGAATAATATGAATTCAGTCATTTGACTGGTTTCATGCAGCTTTACAAGATTCTCTTTCTAGTCCCAACTCTTTCATTTAATTAACCCATTTATATCATTAGCCTGTAACAATTTGTTTTAAATATTCTAAAACTTGCCTCCTTGAATAATATGAATTCATTCATTTGACTGGATACGTGCAGCTTTACAATATTCTCTTTCTAGTCCCATCTCTTTCATTTAAGTAACCCTTTTATATCTTTAGCCTGTAACAATTTGTTTTAAATATTCTAAAACTTGCCTACTGGAATAATATGAATTCAGTCATTTGACAGGTTTCATGCACCTTTACAATATTCTCTTTCTAGTCCCAACTCTTTCATTCTGGTAACCCTTTTATATCTTTAGCCTGTAACAATTTGTTTTAAATATTCTAAAACTTGCCTACTTGAATAATATGAATTCAATCATTTGACTGGTTTCATGCAGCTTTACAAGATTCTCTTTCTAGTCCCAACTCTTTCGTTAAATTAACCCATTTATATCTTTAGCCTGTAACAATTTGTTTTAAATATTCTAAAACTTGCCTACTTGAATAATATGAATTCATTCATTTGACTGGATTCGTGCAGCTTTACGAGATTCTCTTACTAATGCCAGTTCTTTTATTAAATTAACCCATTTATATCTTTAGCCTGTAACAATTTGTTTTAAATATTCTAAACCATGCCTACTTGAATAATATGAATTCAATCATTTGACTGGTTTCATGCTGCTTTACGAGATTCTCTTACTAATGCCAGTTCTTTCATTAAATTAACCCATTTATATCTTTAGCCTGTAACAATTTGTTTTAAATATTCTAAAACTTGCCTAATTGAATAATATGAATTCAATCATTTGACTGGTTTCATGCAGCTTTACAAGATTCTCTTTCTAGTCCCAACTCGTTCATTAAATTAACCCATTTATAAATTTAGCCTGTAACAATTTGTTTTAAATATTCTAAAACTTGCCTACTTGAATAATAAGAATTTAATCATTTGACTGGTTTCATGCAGCTTTACAAGATTATCTTTCTAGTCCCAACTCTTTCATTTAATTAACCCATTTATATCATTAGCCTGTAACAATTTGTTTTAAATATTCTAAAACTTGCGTACTTGAAAAATATGAATTCATTCATTTGACTGGTTTCATGCAGCGTTACAAGATTCTCATACTAATGCCAGTTCTTTCATCTAATTAACCCATTTATATCTTTAGCCTGTAACAATTTGTTTTAAATATTCTAAAACATGCCTACTTGAATAATATGAATTCAATCATTTGACTGGTTTCATGCTGCTTTACAAGATTCTCTTTCTAGTCCCACCTCTTTCATTTAATTAACCCTTTTATATCTTTAGCCTGTAACAATTTGTTTTAAATATTCTAAAACTTGCCTACCTGAATAATATGAATTCAGTCATTTGACAGGTTTCATGCACCTTTACAAGATTCTCTTTCTAGTCCCAACTCTTTCATTTAATTAACCCTTTTATATCTTTAGCCTGTAACAATTTGTTTTAAATATTCTAAACCATGCCTACTTGAATAATATGAATTCAATCATTTGACTGGTTTCATGCTGCTTTACGAGATTCTCTTACTAATGCCAGTTCTTTCATTAAATTAACCCATTTATATCTTTAGCCTGTAACAATTTGTTTTAAATATTCTAAAACTTGCCTAATTGAATAATATGAATTCAATCATTTGACTGGTTTCATGCAGCTTTACAAGATTCTCTTTCTAGTCCCAACTCGTTCATTAAATTAACCCATTTATAAATTTAGCCTGTAACAATTTGTTTTAAATATTCTAAAACTTGCCTACTTGAATAATAAGAATTTAATCATTTGACTGGTTTCATGCAGCTTTACAAGATTATCTTTCTAGTCCCAACTCTTTCATTTAATTAACCCATTTATATCATTAGCCTGTAACAATTTGTTTTAAATATTCTAAAACTTGCCTACTTGAAAAATATGAATTCATTCATTTGACTGGTTTCATGCAGCGTTACAAGATTCTCATACTAATGCCAGTTCTTTCACTAATTAACCCATTTATACCTTTAGCCTGTAACAATTTGTTTTAAATATTCTAAAACATGCCTACTTGAATAATATGAATTCAATCATTTGACTGGTTTCATGCTGCTTTACAAGATTCTCTTTCTAGTCCCACCTCTTTCATTTAATTAACCCTTTTATATCTTTAGCCTGTAACAATTTGTTTTAAATATTCTAAAACTTGCCTACCTGAATAATATGAATTCAGTCATTTGACAGGTTTCATGCACCTTTACAAGATTCTCTTTCTAGTCCCAACTCTTTCATTTAATTAACCCTTTTATATCTTTAGCCTGTAACAATTTGTTTTAAATATTCTAAAACTTCCCTACTTGAATAATATGAATTCAGTCATTTGACTGGTTTCATGCACCTCTACAAGATTCTTTTTCTAGTCCCAACTTTTTCATTTAAGTAACCCTTTTATATCTTTAGCCTGTAACAATTTGTTTTAAATATTCTAAAACTTGCCTACTGGAATAATATGAATTCAGTCATTTGACAGGTTTCATGCACCTTTACAATATTCTCTTTCTAGTCCCAACTCTTTCATTTAATTAACCCTTTTATATCTTTAGCCTGTAACAATTTGTTTTAAATATTCTAAACCTTGCCTACTTGAATAATATGAATTCAGTCATTTGACTGGTTTCATGCAGCTTTACAAGATTATCTTTCTAGTCCCAACTCTTTCATTTAATTAACCCATTTATATCATTAGCCTGTAACAATTTGTTTTAAATATTCTAAAACTTGCCTCCTTGAATAATATGAATTCATTCATTTGACTGGATACGTGCAGCTTTACAATATTCTCTTTCTAGTCCCATCTCTTTCATTTAAGTAACCCTTTTATATCTTTAGCCTGTAACAATTTGTTTTAAATATTCTAAAACTTGCCTACTGGAATAATATGAATTCAGTCATTTGACAGGTTTCATGCACCTTTACAATATTCTCTTTCTAGTCCCAACTCTTTCATTTAAGTAACCCTTTTATATCTTTAGCCTGTAACAATTTGTTTTAAATATTCTAAAACTTGCCTACTTGAATAATATGAATTCAATCATTTGACTGGTTTCATGCAGCTTTACAAGATTCTCTTTCTAGTCCCAACTCTTTCGTTAAATTAACCCATTTATATCTTTAGCCTGTAACAATTTGTTTTAAATATTCTAAAACTTGCCTACTTGAATAATATGAATTCATTCATTTGACTGGATTCGTGCAGCTTTACGAGATTCTCTTACTAATGCCAGTTCTTTCATTAAATTAACCCATTTATATCTTTAGCCTGTAACAATTTGTTTTAAATATTCTAAACCATGCCTACTTGAATAATATGAATTCAATCATTTGACTGGTTTCATGCTGCTTTACGAGATTCTCTTACTAATGCCAGTTCTTTCATTAAATTAACCCATTTATATCTTTAGCCTGTAACAATTTGTTTTAAATATTCTAAAACTTGCCTAATTGAATAATATGAATTCAATCATTTGACTGGTTTCATGCAGCTTTACAAGATTCTCTTTCTAGTCCCAACTCGTTCATTAAATTAACCCATTTATAAATTTAGCCTGTAACAATTTGTTTTAAATATTCTAAAACTTGCCTACTTGAATAATAAGAATTTAATCATTTGACTGGTTTCATGCAGCTTTACAAGATTATCTTTCTAGTCCCAACTCTTTCATTTAATTAACCCATTTATATCATTAGCCTGTAACAATTTGTTTTAAATATTCTAAAACTTGCCTACTTGAAAAATATGAATTCATTCATTTGACTGGTTTCATGCAGCGTTACAAGATTCTCATACTAATGCCAGTTCTTTCATCTAATTAACCCATTTATATCTTTAGCCTGTAACAATTTGTTTTAAATATTCTAAAACATGCCTACTTGAATAATATGAATTCAATCATTTGACTGGTTTCATGCTGCTTTACAAGATTCTCTTTCTAGTCCCACCTCTTTCATTTAATTAACCCTTTTATATCTTTAGCCTGTAACAATTTGTTTTAAATATTCTAAAACTTGCCTACCTGAATAATATGAATTCAGTCATTTGACAGGTTTCATGCACCTTTACAAGATTCTCTTTCTAGTCCCAACTCTTTCATTTAATTAACCCTTTTATATCTTTAGCCTGTAACAATTTGTTTTAAATATTCTAAAACTTGCCTACTTGAATAATATGAATTCAATCATTTGACTGGTTTCATGCAGCTTTACAAGATTCTCTTTCTAGTCCCAACTCTTTCATTTAATTAACCCATTTATATCATTAGCCTGTAACAATTTGTTTTAAATATTCTAAAACTTGCCTACTTGAAAAATATGAATTCATTCATTTGACTGGTTTCATGCAGCGTTACAAGATTCTCATACTAATGCCAGTTCTTTCATTTAATTAACCCATTTATATCTTTAGCCTGTAACAATTTGTTTTAAATATCCTAAAACTTGCCTACTTGAATAATATGAATTCAAAAATTTGACTCGTTTCATGCTGCTTTACAAGATTCTCTTTTTAGTCCCAACTCTTTCATTTAATTAACCCTTTTATATCTTTAGCCTGTAACAATTTGTTTTAAATATTCTAAAACTTGCCTACTTGAATAATATGAATTCAAAAATTTGACTCGTTTCATGCTGCTTTACAAGATTCTCTTTTTAGTCCCAACTCTTTCATTTAATTAACCCTTTTATATCTTTAGCCTGTAACAATTTGTTTTAAATATTCTAAAACTTGCCTACTTGAATAATATGAATTCAGTCATTTGAGTGGTTTCATGCAGCGTTACAAGATTCTCATACTAATGCCAGTTCTTTCATTTAATTAAACCATTTATATCTTTAGCCTGTAACAATTTGTTTTAAATATTCTAAACCTTGCCTACTTGAATAATATGAATTCAATCATTTGAATGGTTTCATGCAGCTTTACAAGATTCTCTTTCTAGTCCCAACTCTTTCATTACATTAACCCATTTACATCTTCAGCCTGTAACAATTTGTTGTAAATATTCTAAAACTTGCCTACTTGAATAATATGAATTCAAAAATTTGACTCGTTTCATGCTGCTTTACAAGATTCTCTTTTTAGTCCCAACTCTTTCATTTAATTAACCCTTTTATATCTTTAGCCTGTAACAATTTGTTTTAAATATTCTAAAACTTGCCTACTTGAATAATATGAATTCAGTCATTTGACTGGTTTCATGCAGCGTTACAAGATTCTCATACTAATGCCAGTTCTTTCATTTAATTAACCCATTTATATCTTTAGCCTGTAACAATTTGTTTTAAATATTCTAAACCTTGCCTACTTGAATAATATGAATTTAATCATTTGACTGGTTTCATGCAGTTTTACAAGATTCTCTTTCTAGTCCCAACTCTTTCATTTAATTAACCCATTTATATCTTTAGCCTGTAACAATTTGTTTTAAATATTCTAAAACTTGCCTACTTGAATAATATGAATTCAATCATTTGACTGGTTTCATGCAGCTTTACAAGATTCTCTTTCTAGTCCCAACTCTTTCATTTAATTAACCCATTTATATCATTAGCCTGTAACAATTTGTTTTAAATATTCTAAAACTTGCCTACTTGAAAATATGAATTCATTCATTTGACTGGATTCGTGCAGCTTTACAAGATTCTCTTTCTAGTCCCAACACTTTCATTAAATTAACCCATTTATATCTTTAGCCTGTAACAATTTGTTTTAAATATTCTAAACCATGCCTACTTGAATAATATGAATTCAATCATTTGACTGGTTTCATGCTGCTTTACAAGATTCTCTTTCTAGTCCCAACTCTTTTATTTAATTAACCCTTTTATATCTTTAGCCTGTAACAATTTGTTTTAAATATTCTAAAACTTGCCTACTTGAATAATATGAATTCAGTCATTTGACTGGTTTCATGCAGCTTTACAAGATTCTCTTTCTAGTCCCAACTCTTTCATTTAATTAACCCATTTATATCATTAGCCTGTAACAATTTGTTTTAAATAATCTAAAACTTGCCTCCTTGAATAATATGAATTCATTCATTTGACTGGATACGTGCAGCTTTACAATATTCTCTTTCTAGTCCCATCTCTTTCATTTAAGTAACCCTTTTATATCTTTAGCCTGTAACAATTTGTTTTAAATATTCTAAAACTTGCCTACTGGAATAATATGAATTCAGTCATTTGACAGGTTTCATGCACCTTTACAATATTCTCTTTCTAGTCCCAACTCTTTCATTCTGGTAACCCTTTTATATCTTTAGCCTGTACCAATTTGTTTTAAATATTCTAAAACTTGCCTACTTGAATAATATGAATTCAATCATTTGACTGGTTTCATGCAGCTTTACAAGATTCTCTTTCTAGTCCCAACTCTTTCGTTAAATTAACCCATTTATATCTTTAGCCTGTAACAATTTGTTTTAAATATTCTAAAACTTGCCTACTTGAATAATATGAATTCATTCATTTGACTGGATTCGTGCAGCTTTACGAGATTCTCTTACTAATGCCAGTTCTTTCATTAAATTAACCCATTTATATCTTTAGCCTGTAACAATTTGTTTTAAATATTCTAAACCATGCCTACTTGAATAATATGAATTCAATCATTTGACTGGTTTCATGCTGCTTTACGAGATTCTCTTACTAATGCCAGTTCTTTCATTAAATTAACCCATTTATATCTTTAGCCTGTAACAATTTGTTTTAAATATTCTAAAACTTGCCTAATTGAATAATATGAATTCAATCATTTGACTGGTTTCATGCAGCTTTACAAGATTCTCTTTCTAGTCCCAACTCGTTCATTAAATTAACCCATTTATAAATTTAGCCTGTAACAATTTGTTTTAAATATTCTAAAACTTGCCTACTTGAATAATAAGAATTTAATCATTTGACTGGTTTCATGCAGCTTTACAAGATTATCTTTCTAGTCCCAACTCTTTCATTTAATTAACCCATTTATATCATTAGCCTGTAACAATTTGTTTTAAATATTCTAAAACTTGCCTACTTGAAAAATATGAATTCATTCATTTGACTGGTTTCATGCAGCGTTACAAGATTCTCATACTAATGCCAGTTCTTTCATCTAATTAACCCATTTATATCTTTAGCCTGTAACAATTTGTTTTAAATATTCTAAAACTTGCCTACTTGAAAAATATGAATTCATTCATTTGACTGGTTTCATGCAGCGTTACAAGATTCTCATACTAATGCCAGTTCTTTCATTTAATTAACCCATTTATATCTTTAGCCTGTAACAATTTGTTTTAAATATCCTAAAACTTGCCTACTTGAATAATATGAATTCAAAAATTTGACTCGTTTCATGCTGCTTTACAAGATTCTCTTTTTAGTCCCAACTCTTTCATTTAATTAACCCTTTTATATCTTTAGCCTGTAACAATTTGTTTTAAATATTCTAAAACTTGCCTACTTGAATAATATGAATTCAAAAATTTGACTCGTTTCATGCTGCTTTACAAGATTCTCTTTCTAGTCCCAACTCTTTTATTTAATTAACCCTTTTATATCTTTAGCCTGTAACAATTTGTTTTAAATATTCTAAAACTTGCCTACTTGAATAATATGGAATCAGTCATTTGAATGGTTTCATGCACCTTTACAAGATTCTCTTTCTAGTCCCAACTCTTTCATTTAATTAACCCATTTATATCTTTAGCCTGTAACAATTTGTTTTAAATATTCTAAACCATGCCTACTTGAATAATATGAATTCAATCATTTGACTGGTTTCATGCTGCTTTACAAGATTCTCTTTCTAGTCCCAACTCTTTTATTTAAGTAACCCTTTTATATCTTTAGCCTGTAACAATTTGTTTTAAATATTCTAAAACTTGCCTACTTGAATAATATGAATTCAGTCATTTGACTGGTTTCATGCAGCTTTACAAGATTCTCTTTCTAGTCCCAACTCTTTTATTTAATTAACCCTTTTATATCTTTAGCCTGTAACAATTTGTTTTAAATATTCTAAAACTTGCCTACTTGAATAATATGGAATCAGTCATTTGAATGGTTTCATGCACCTTTACAAGATTCTCTTTCTAGTCCCAACTCTTTCATTTAATTAACCCATTTATATCTTTAGCCTGTAACAATTTGTTTTAAATATTCTAAACCATGCCTACTTGAATAATATGAATTCAATCATTTGACTGGTTTCATGCTGCTTTACAAGATTCTCTTTCTAGTCCCAACTCTTTTATTTAAGTAACCCTTTTATATCTTTAGCCTGTAACAATTTGTTTTAAATATTCTAAAACTTGCCTACTTGAATAATATGAATTCAGTCATTTGACTGGTTTCATGCAGCTTTACAAGATTCTCTTTCTAGTCCCAACTCTTTCATTTAATTAACCCATTTATATCATTAGCCTGTAACAATTTGTTTTAAATATTCTAAAACTTGCCTACTTGAATAATCTGAATACATTCATTTGACTGGATTCGTGCAGCTTTACAAGATTCTCTTTCTAGTCCCAACTCTTTCATTAAATTAACCCATTTATATCTTCAGCCTGTAACAATTTGTTTTAAATATTCTAAAACTTGCCTACATGAATAATATGAATTCAGTCATTTGACTGGTTTCATGCACCTTTACAGGATTCTCTTTCTAGTCCCAACTCTTTCATTTAATTAACCCATTTATATCTTTAGCCTGTAACAATTTGTTTTAAATATTCTAAAACTTGCCTACTTGAATAATATGAATTCAATCATTTGACTGGTTTCATGCAGCTTTACAAGATTCTCTTTCTAGTCCCAACTCTTTCATTTAATTAACCCATTTATATCATTAGCCTGTAACAATTTGTTTTAAATATTCTAAAACTTGCCTACTTGAAAAATATGAATTCATTCATTTGACTGGTTTCATGCAGCGTTACAAGATTCTCATACTAATGCCAGTTCTTTCATTTAATTAACCCATTTATATCTTTAGCCTGTAACAATTTGTTTTAAATATCCTAAAACTTGCCTACTTGAATAATATGAATTCAAAAATTTGACTCGTTTCATGCTGCTTTACAAGATTCTCTTTTTAGTCCCAACTCTTTCATTTAATTAACCCTTTTATATCTTTAGCCTGTAACAATTTGTTTTAAATATTCTAAAACTTGCCTACTTGAATAATATGAATTCAAAAATTTGACTCGTTTCATGCTGCTTTACAAGATTCTCTTTTTAGTCCCAACTCTTTCATTTAATTAACCCTTTTATATCTTTAGCCTGTAACAATTTGTTTTAAATATTCTAAAACTTGCCTACTTGAATAATATGAATTCAGTCATTTGAGTGGTTTCATGCAGCGTTACAAGATTCTCATACTAATGCCAGTTCTTTCATTTAATTAAACCATTTATATCTTTAGCCTGTAACAATTTGTTTTAAATATTCTAAACCTTGCCTACTTGAATAATATGAATTCAATCATTTGAATGGTTTCATGCAGCTTTACAAGATTCTCTTTCTAGTCCCAACTCTTTCATTACATTAACCCATTTATATCTTCAGCCTGTAACAATTTGTTGTAAATATTCTAAAACTTGCCTACTTGAATAATATGAATTCAAAAATTTGACTCGTTTCATGCTGCTTTACAAGATTCTCTTTTTAGTCCCAACTCTTTCATTTAATTAACCCTTTTATATCTTTAGCCTGTAACAATTTGTTTTAAATATTCTAAAACTTGCCTACTTGAATAATATGAATTCAGTCATTTGACTGGTTTCATGCAGCGTTACAAGATTCTCTTTCTAGTCCCAACTCTTTCATTTAATTAACCCATTTATATCTTTAGCCTGTAACAATTTGTTTTAAATATTCTAAAACTTGCCTACTTGAATAATATGAATTCAATCATTTCACTGGTTTCATGCAGCTTTACAAGATTCTCTTTTTAGTCCCAACTCTTTCATTTAATTAACCCATTTATATCATTAGCCTGTAACAATTTGTTTTAAATATTCTAAAACTTGCCTACTTGAAAATATGAATTCATTCATTTGACTGGATTCGTGCAGCTTTACAAGATTCTCTTTCTAGTCCCAACACTTTCATTAAATTAACCCATTTATATCTTTAGCCTGTAACAATTTGTTTTAAATATTCTAAAACTTGCCTCCTTGAATAATATGAATTCATTCATTTGACTGGATACGTGCAGCTTTACAATATTCTCTTTCTAGTCCCATCTCTTTCATTTAAGTAACCCTTTTATATCTTTAGCCTGTAACAATTTGTTTTAAATATTCTAAAACTTGCCTACTGGAATAATATGAATTCAGTCATTTGACAGGTTTCATGCACCTTTACAATATTCTCTTTCTAGTCCCAACTCTTTCATTCTGGTAACCCTTTTATATCTTTAGCCTGTAACAATTTGTTTTAAATATTCTAAAACTTGCCTACTTGAATAATATGAATTCAATCATTTGACTGGTTTCATGCAGCTTTACAAGATTCTCTTTCTAGTCCCAACTCTTTCGTTAAATTAACCCATTTATATCTTTAGCCTGTAACAATTTGTTTTAAATATTCTAAAACTTGCCTACTTGAATAATATGAATTCATTCATTTGACTGGATTCGTGCAGCTTTACGAGATTCTCTTACTAATGCCAGTTCTTTCATTAAATTAACCCATTTATATCTTTAGCCTGTAACAATTTGTTTTAAATATTCTAAACCATGCCTACTTGAATAATATCAATTCAATCATTTGACTGGTTTCATGCTGCTTTACGAGATTCTCTTACTAATGCCAGTTCTTTCATTAAATTAACCCATTTATATCTTTAGCCTGTAACAATTTGTTTTAAATATTCTAAAACTTGCCTAATTGAATAATATGAATTCAATCATTTGACTGGTTTCATGCAGCTTTACAAGATTCTCTTTCTAGTCCCAACTCGTTCATTAAATTAACCCATTTATAAATTTAGCCTGTAACAATTTGTTTTAAATATTCTAAAACTTGCCTACTTGAATAATAAGAATTCATTCATTTGACTGGTTTCATGCAGCGTTACAAGATTCTCATACTAATGCCAGTTCTTTCATCTAATTAACCCATTTATATCTTTAGCCTGTAACAATTTGTTTTAAATATTCTAAAACTTGCCTACTTGAAAAATATGAATTCATTCATTTGACTGGTTTCATGCAGCGTTACAAGATTCTCATACTAATGCCAGTTCTTTCATTTAATTAACCCATTTATATCTTTAGCCTGTAACAATTTGTTTTAAATATCCTAAAACTTGCCTACTTGAATAATATGAATTCAAAAATTTGACTCGTTTCATGCTGCTTTACAAGATTCTCTTTTTAGTCCCAACTCTTTCATTTAATTAACCCTTTTATATCTTTAGCCTGTAACAATTTGTTTTAAATATTCTAAAACTTGCCTACTTGAATAATATGAATTCAAAAATTTGACTCGTTTCATGCTGCTTTACAAGATTCTCTTTTTAGTCCCAACTCTTTCATTTAATTAACCCTTTTATATCTTTAGCCTGTAACAATTTGTTTTAAATATTCTAAAACTTGCCTACTTGAATAATATGAATTCAGTCATTTGAGTGGTTTCATGCAGCGTTACAAGATTCTCATACTAATGCCAGTTCTTTCATTTAATTAAACCATTTATATCTTTAGCCTGTAACAATTTGTTTTAAATATTCTAAACCTTGCCTACTTGAATAATATGAATTCAATCATTTGACTGGTTTCATGCTGCTTTACAAGATTCTCTTTCTAGTCCCAACTCTTTTATTTAATTAACCCTTTTATATCTTTAGCCTGTAACAATTTGTTTTAAATATTCTAAAACTTGCCTACTTGAATAATATGGAATCAGTCATTTGAATGGTTTCATGCACCTTTACAAGATTCTCTTTCTAGTCCCAACTCTTTCATTTAATTAACCCTTTTATATCTTTAGCCTGTAACAATTTGTTTTAAATATTCTAAAACTTGCCTACTTGAATAATATGAATTCAGTCATTTGACTGGTTTCATGCAGCTTTACAAGATTCTCTTTCTAGTCCCAACTCTTTCATTTAATTAACCCATTTATATCATTAGCCTGTAACAATTTGTTTTAAATATTCTAAAACTTGCCTACTTGAATAATCTGAATACATTCATTTGACTGGATTCGTGCAGCTTTACAAGATTCTCTTTCTAGTCCCAACTCTTTCATTAAATTAACCCATTTATATCTTCAGCCTGTAACAATTTGTTTTAAATATTCTAAAACTTGCCTACATGAATAATATGAATTCAGTCATTTGACTGGTTTCATGCACCTTTACAGGATTCTCTTTCTAGTCCCAACTCTTTCATTTAATTAACCCATTTATATCTTTAGCCTGTAACAATTTGTTTTAAATATTCTAAAACTTGCCTACTTGAATAATATGAATTCAATCATTTGACTGGTTTCATGCAGCTTTACAAGATTCTCTTTCTAGTCCCAACTCTTTCATTTAATTAACCCATTTATATCATTAGCCTGTAACAATTTGTTTTAAATATTCTAAAACTTGCCTACTTGAAAAATATGAATTCATTCATTTGACTGGTTTCATGCAGCGTTACAAGATTCTCATACTAATGCCAGTTCTTTCATTTAATTAACCCATTTATATCTTTAGCCTGTAACAATTTTTTTTAAATATCCTAAAACTTGCCTACTTGAATAATATGAATTCAAAAATTTGACTCGTTTCATGCTGCTTTACAAGATTCTCTTTTTAGTCCCAACTCTTTCATTTAATTAACCCTTTTATATCTTTAGCCTGTAACAATTTGTTTTAAATATTCTAAAACTTGCCTACTTGAATAATATGAATTCAATCATTTGACTGGTTTCATGCTGCTTTACAAGATTCTCTTTCTAGTCCCAACTCTTTTATTTAATTAACCCTTTTATATCTTTAGCCTGTAACAATTTGTTTTAAATATTCGAAAACTTGCCTACTTGAATAATATGGAATCAGTCATTTGAATGGTTTCATGCACCTTTACAAGATTCTCTTTCTAGTCCCAACTCTTTCATTTAATTAACCCATTTATATCTTTAGCCTGTAACAATTTGTTTTAAATATTCTAAACCATGCCTACTTGAATAATATGAATTCAATCATTTGACTGGTTTCATGCTGCTTTACAAGATTCTCTTTCTAGTCCCAACTCTTTTATTTAATTAACCCTTTTATATCTTTAGCCTGTAACAATTTGTTTTAAATATTCTAAAACTTGCCTACTTGAATAATATGAATTCAGTCATTTGACTGGTTTCATGCAGCTTTACAAGATTCTCTTTCTAGTCCCAACTCTTTCATTTAATTAACCCATTTATATCATTAGCCTGTAACAATTTGTTTTAAATATTCTAAAACTTGCCTCCTTGAATAATATGAATTCATTCATTTGACTGGATACGTGCAGCTTTACAATATTCTCTTTCTAGTCCCATCTCTTTCATTTAAGTAACCCTTTTATATCTTTAGCCTGTAACAATTTGTTTTAAATATTCTAAAACTTGCCTACTGGAATAATATGAATTCAGTCATTTGACAGGTTTCATGCACCTTTACAATATTCTCTTTCTAGTCCCAACTCTTTCATTTAAGTAACCCTTTTATATCTTTAGCCTGTAACAATTTGTTTTAAATATTCTAAAACTTGCCTACTTGAATAATATGAATTCAATCATTTGACTGGTTTCATGCAGCTTTACAAGATTCTCTTTCTAGTCCCAACTCTTTCGTTAAATTAACCCATTAATATCTTTAGCCTGTAACAATTTGTTTTAAATATTCTAAAACTTGCCTACTTGAATAATATGAATTCATTCATTTGACTGGATTCGTGCAGCTTTACGAGATTCTCTTACTAATGCCAGTTCTTTCATTAAATTAACCCATTTATATCTTTAGCCTGTAACAATTTGTTTTAAATATTCTAAACCATGCCTACTTGAATAATATGAATTCAATCATTTGACTGGTTTCATGCTGCTTTACGAGATTCTCTTACTAATGCCAGTTCTTTCATTAAATTAACCCATTTATATCTTTAGCCTGTAACAATTTGTTTTAAATATTCTAAAACTTGCCTAATTGAATAATATGAATTCAATCATTTGACTGGTTTCATGCAGCTTTACAAGATTCTCTTTCTAGTCCCAACTCGTTCATTAAATTAACCCATTTATAAATTTAGCCTGTAACAATTTGTTTTAAATATTCTAAAACTTGCCTACTTGAATAATAAGAATTTAATCATTTGACTGGTTTCATGCAGCTTTACAAGATTATCTTTCTAGTCCCAACTCTTTCATTTAATTAACCCATTTATATCATTAGCCTGTAACAATTTGTTTTAAATATTCTAAAACTTGCCTACTTGAAAAATATGAATTCATTCATTTGACTGGTTTCATGCAGCGTTACAAGATTCTCATACTAATGCCAGTTCTTTCATCTAATTAACCCATTTATATCTTTAGCCTGTAACAATTTGTTTTAAATATTCTAAAACATGCCTACTTGAATAATATGAATTCAATCATTTGACTGGTTTCATGCTGCTTTACAAGATTCTCTTTCTAGTCCCACCTCTTTCATTTAATTAACCCTTTTATATCTTTAGCCTGTAACAATTTGTTTTAAATATTCTAAAACTTGCCTACCTGAATAATATGAATTCAGTCATTTGACAGGTTTCATGCACCTTTACAAGATTCTCTTTCTAGTCCCAACTCTTTCATTTAATTAACCCTTTTATATCTTTAGCCTGTAACAATTTGTTTTAAATATTCTAAAACTTCCCTACTTGAATAATATGAATTCAATCATTTGACTGGTTTCATGCTGCTTTACAAGATTGTCTTTCTAGTCCCAACTCTTTCGTTTAATTAACCCTGTTATATCTTTAGCCTGTAACAATTTGTTTTAAATATTCTAAAACTTGCCTACTTGAATAATATGAATTCAATCATTTGACTGGTTTCATGCAGCTTTACAAGATTCTCTTTCTAGTCCCAACTCTTTCATTTAATTAACCCATTTATATCATTAGCCTGTAACAATTTGTTTTAAATATTCTAAAACTTGCCTACTTGAAAAATATGAATTCATTCATTTGACTGGATTCGTGCAGCTTTACAAGATTCTCTTTCTAGTCCCAACACTTTCATTAAATTAACCCATTTATATCTTTAGCCTGTAACAATTTGTTTTACATATTCTAAACCATGCCTACTTGAATAATATGAATTCAATCATTTGACTGGTTTCATGCTGCTTTACAAGATTCTCTTTCTAGTCCCAACTCTTTTATTTAATTAACCCTTTTATATCTTTAGCCTGTAACAATTTGTTTTAAATATTCTAAAACTTGCCTACTTGAATAATATGAATTCAGTCATTTGACTGGTTTCATGCAGCTTTACAAGATTCTCTTTCTAGTCCCAACTCTTTCATTTAATTAACCCATTTATATCATTAGCCTGTAACAATTTGTTTTAAATATTCTAAAACTTGCCTCCTTGAATAATATGAATTCATTCATTTGACTGGATACGTGCAGCTTTACAATATTCTCTTTCTAGTCCCATCTCTTTCATTTAAGTAACCCTTTTATATCTTTAGCCTGTAACAATTTGTTTTAAATATTCTAAAACTTGCCTACTGGAATAATATGAATTCAGTCATTTGACAGGTTTCATGCACCTTTACAATATTCTCTTTCTAGTCCCAACTCTTTCATTTAAGTAACCCTTTTATATCTTTAGCCTGTAACAATTTGTTTTAAATATTCTAAAACTTGCCTACTTGAATAATATGAATTCAATCATTTGACTGGTTTCATGCAGCTTTACAAGATCCTCTTTCTAGTCCCAACTCTTTCGTTAAAGTAACCCATTTATATCTTTAGCCTGTAACAATTTGTTTTAAATATTCTAAAACTTGCCTACTTGAATAATATGAATTCATTCATTTGACTGGATTCGTGCAGCTTTACGAGATTCTCTTACTAATGCCAGTTCTTTCATTAAATTAACCCATTTATATCTTTAGCCTGTAACAATTTGTTTTAAATATTCTAAACCATGCCTACTTGAATAATATGAATTCAATCATTTGACTGGTTTCATGCTGCTTTACGAGATTCTCTTACTAATGCCAGTTCTTTCATTAAATTAACCCATTTATATCTTTAGCCTGTAACAATTTGTTTTAAATATTCTAAAACTTGCCTAATTGAATAATATGAATTCAATCATTTGACTGGTTTCATGCAGCTTTACAAGATTCTCTTTCTAGTCCCAACTCGTTCATTAAATTAACCCATTTATAAATTTAGCCTGTAACAATTTGTTTTAAATATTCTAAAACTTGCCTACTTGAATAATAAGAATTTAATCATTTGACTGGTTTCATGCAGCTTTACAAGATTATCTTTCTAGTCCCAACTCTTTCATTTAATTAACCCATTTATATCATTAGCCTGTAACAATTTGTTTTAAATATTCTAAAACTTGCCTACTTGAAAAATATGAATTCATTCATTTGACTGGTTTCATGCAGCGTTACAAGATTCTCATACTAATGCCAGTTCTTTCATCTAATTAACCCATTTATACCTTTAGCCTGTAACAATTTGTTTTAAATATTCTAAAACATGCCTACTTGAATAATATGAATTCAATCATTTGACTGGTTTCATGCTGCTTTACAAGATTCTCTTTCTAGTCCCACCTCTTTCATTTAATTAACCCTTTTATATCTTTAGCCTGTAACAATTTGTTTTAAATATTCTAAAACTTGCCTACCTGAATAATATGAATTCAGTCATTTGACAGGTTTCATGCACCTTTACAAGATTCTCTTTCTAGTCCCAACTCTTTCATTTAATTAACCCTTTTATATCTTTAGCCTGTAACAATTTGTTTTAAATATTCTAAAACTTCCCTACTTGAATAATATGAATTCAATCATTTGACTGGTTTCATGCTGCTTTACAAGATTGTCTTTCTAGTCCCAACTCTTTCGTTTAATTAACCCTGTTATATCTTTAGCCTGTAACAATTTGTTTTAAATATTCTAAAACTTGCCTACTTGAATAATATGAATTCAGTCATTTGACTGGTTTCATGCACCTCTACAAGATTCTTTTTCTAGTCCCAACTCTTTCATTTAAGTAACCCTTTTATATCTTTAGCCTGTAACAATTTGTTTTAAATATTCTAAAACTTGCCTACTGGAATAATATGAATTCAGTCATTTGACAGGTTTCATGCACCTTTACAATATTCTCTTTCTAGTCCCAACTCTTTAATTTAATTAACCCTTTTATATCTTTAGCCTGTAACAATTTGTTTTAAATATTCTAAACCTTGCCTACTTGAATAATATGAATTCAGTCATTTGACTGGTTTCATGCAGCTTTACAAGATTCTCTTTCTAGTCCCAACTCTTTCATTTAATTAACCCATTTATATCATTAGCCTGTAACAATTTGTTTTAAATATTCTAAAACTTGCCTCCTTGAATAATATGAATTCATTCATTTGACTGGATACGTGCAGCTTTACAATATTCTCTTTCTAGTCCCATCTCTTTCATTTAAGTAACCCTTTTATATCTTTAGCCTGTAACAATTTGTTTTAAATATTCTAAAACTTGCCTACTTGAATAATATGAATTCATTCATTTGACTGGATTCGTGCAGCTTTACGAGATTCTCTTACTAATGCCAGTTCTTTCATTAAATTAACCCATTTATATCTTTAGCCTGTAACAATTTGTTTTAAATATTCTAAACCATGCCTACTTGAATAATATGAATTCAATCATTTGACTGGTTTCATGCTGCTTTACGAGATTCTCTTACTAATGCCAGTTCTTTCATTAAATTAACCCATTTATATCTTTAGCCTGTAACAATTTGTTTTAAATATTCTAAAACTTGCCTAATTGAATAATATGAATTCAATCATTTGACTGGTTTCATGCAGCTTTACAAGATTCTCTTTCTAGTCCCAACTCGTTCATTAAATTAACCCATTTATAAATTTAGCCTGTAACAATTTGTTTTAAATATTCTAAAACTTGCCTACTTGAATAATAAGAATTTAATCATTTGACTGGTTTCATGCAGCTTTACAAGATTATCTTTCTAGTCCCAACTCTTTCATTTAATTAACCCATTTATATCATTAGCCTGTAACAATTTGTTTTAAATATTCTAAAACTTGCCTACTTGAAAAATATGAATTCATTCATTTGACTGGTTTCATGCAGCGTTACAAGATTCTCATACTAATGCCAGTTCTTTCATCTAATTAACCCATTTATATCTTTAGCCTGTAACAATTTGTTTTAAATATTCTAAAACATGCCTACTTGAATAATATGAATTCAATCATTTGACTGGTTTCATGCTGCTTTACAAGATTCTCTTTCTAGTCCCACCTCTTTCATTTAATTAACCCTTTTATATCTTTAGCCTGTAACAATTTGTTTTAAATATTCTAAAACTTGCCTACCTGAATAATATGAATTCAGTCATTTGACAGGTTTCATGCACCTTTACAAGATTCTCTTTCTAGTCCCAACTCTTTCATTTAATTAACCCTTTTATATCTTTAGCCTGTAACAATTTGTTTTAAATATTCTAAAACTTCCCTACTTGAATAATATGCATTCAATCATTTGACTGGTTTCATGCTGCTTTACAAGATTGTCTTTCTAGTCCCAACTCTTTCGTTTAATTAACCCTGTTATATCTTTAGCCTGTAACAATTTGTTTTAAATATTCTAAAACTTGCCTACTTGAATAATATGAATTCAGTCATTTGACTGGTTTCATGCACCTCTACAAGATTCTTTTTCTAGTCCCAACTCTTTTATTTAATTAACCCTTTTATATCTTTAGCCTGTAACAATTTGTTTTAAATATTCTAAAACTTGCCTACTTGAATAATATGGATTCAGTCATTTGACTGGTTTCATGCACCTTTACAAGATTCTCTTTCTAGTCCCAACTCTTTCATTTAATTAACCCATTTATATCTTTAGCCTGTAACAATTTGTTTTAAATATTCTAAACCATGCCTACTTGAATAATATGAATTCAATCATTTGACTGGTTTCATGCAGCGTTACAAGATTCTCATACTAATGCCAGTTCTTTCATTTAATTAACCCATTTATATCTTTAGCCTGTAACAATTTGTTTTAAATATCCTAAAACTTGCCTACTTGAATAATATGAATTCAAAAATTTGACTCGTTTCATGCTGCTTTACAAGATTCTCTTTTTAGTCCCAACTCTTTCATTTAATTAACCCTTTTATATCTTTAGCCTGTAACAATTTGTTTTAAATATTCTAAAACTTGCCTACTTGAATAATATGAATTCAAAAATTTGACTCGTTTCATGCTGCTTTACAAGATTCTCTTTTTAGTCCCAACTCTTTCATTTAATTAACCCTTTTATATCTTTAGCCTGTAACAATTTGTTTTAAATATTCTAAAACTTGCCTACTTGAATAATATGAATTCAGTCATTTGAGTGGTTTCATGCAGCGTTACAAGATTCTCATACTAATGCCAGTTCTTTCATTTAATTAAACCATTTATATCTTTAGCCTGTAACAATTTGTTTTAAATATTCTAAACCTTGCCTACTTGAATAATATGAATTCAATCATTTGAATGGTTTCATGCAGCTTTACAAGATTCTCTTTCTAGTCCCAACTCTTTCATTACATTAACCCATTTATATCTTCAGCCTGTAACAATTTGTTGTAAATATTCTAAAACTTGCCTACTTGAATAATATGAATTCAAAAATTTGACTCGTTTCATGCTGCTTTACAAGATTCTCTTTTTAGTCCCAACTCTTTCATTTAATTAACCCTTTTATATCTTTAGCCTGTAACAATTTGTTTTAAATATTCTAAAACTTGCCTACTTGAATAATATGAATTCAGTCATTTGACTGGTTTCATGCAGCGTTACAAGATTCTCATACTAATGCCAGTTCTTTCATTTAATTAACCCATTTATATCTTTAGCCTGTAACAATTTGTTTTAAATATTCTAAACCTTGCCTACTTGAATAATATGAATTTAATCATTTGACTGGTTTCATGCAGTTTTACAAGATTCTCTTTCTAGTCCCAACTCTTTCATTTAATTAACCCATTTATATCTTTAGCCTGTAACAATTTGTTTTAAATATTCTAAAACTTGCCTACTTGAATAATATGAATTCAATCATTTGACTGGTTTCATGCAGCTTTACAAGATTCTCTTTCTAGTCCCAACTCTTTCATTTAATTAACGCATTTATATCATTAGCCTGTAACAATTTGTTTTAAATATTCTAAAACTTGCCTACTTGAAAAATATGAATTCATTCATTTGACTGGATTCGTGCAGCTTTACAAGATTCTCTTTCTAGTCCCAACACTTTCATTAAATTAACCCATTTATATCTTTAGCCTGTAACAATTTGTTTTAAATATTCTAAACCATGCCTACTTGAATAATATGAATTCAATCATTTGACTGGTTTCATGCTGCTTTACAAGATTCTCTTTCTAGTCCCAACTCTTTTATTTAATTAACCCTTTTATATCTTTAGCCTGTAACAATTTGTTTTAAATATTCTAAAACTTGCCTACTTGAATAATATGGAATCAGTCATTTGAATGGTTTCATGCACCTTTACAAGATTCTCTTTCTAGTCCCAACTCTTTCATTTAATTAACCCATTTATATCTTTAGCCTGTAACAATTTGTTTTAAATAATCTAAACCATGCCTACTTGAATAATATGAATTCAATCATTTGACTGGTTTCATGCTGCTTTACAAGATTCTCTTTCTAGTCCCAACTCTTTTATTTAAGTAACCATTTTATATCTTTAGCCTGTAACAATTTGTTTTAAATATTCTAAAACTTGCCTACTTGAATAATATGAATTCAGTCATTTGACTGGTTTCATGCAGCTTTACAAGATTATCTTTCTAGTCCCAACTCTTTCATTTAATTAACCCATTTATATCATTAGCCTGTAACAATTTGTTTTAAATATTCTAAAACTTGCCTACTTGAAAAATATGAATTCATTCATTTGACTGGTTTCATGCAGCGTTACAAGATTCTCATACTAATGCCAGTTCTTTCATCTAATTAACCCATTTATATCTTTAGCCTGTAACAATTTGTTTTAAATATTCTAAAACATGCCTACTTGAATAATATGAATTCAATCATTTGACTGGTTTCATGCTGCTTTACAAGATTCTCTTTCTAGTCCCACCTCTTTCATTTAATTAACCCTTTTATATCTTTAGCCTGTAACAATTTGTTTTAAATATTCTAAAACTTGCCTACCTGAATAATATGAATTCAGTCATTTGACAGGTTTCATGCACCTTTACAAGATTCTCTTTCTAGTCCCAACTCTTTCATTTAATTAACCCTTTTATATCTTTAGCCTGTAACAATTTGTTTTAAATATTCTAAAACTTCCCTACTTGAATAATATGCATTCAATCATTTGACTGGTTTCATGCTGCTTTACAAGATTGTCTTTCTAGTCCCAACTCTTTCGTTTAATTAACCCTGTTATATCTTTAGCCTGTAACAATTTGTTTTAAATATTCTAAAACTTGCCTACTTGAATAATATGAATTCAGTCATTTGACTGGTTTCATGCACCTCTACAAGATTCTTTTTCTAGTCCCAACTCTTTTATTTAATTAACCCTTTTATATCTTTAGCCTGTAACAATTTGTTTTAAATATTCTAAAACTTGCCTACTTGAATAATATGGATTCAGTCATTTGACTGGTTTCATGCACCTTTACAAGATTCTCTTTCTAGTCCCAACTCTTTCATTTAATTAACCCATTTATATCTTTAGCCTGTAACAATTTGTTTTAAATATTCTAAACCATGCCTACTTGAATAATATGAATTCAATCATTTGACTGGTTTCATGCAGCGTTACAAGATTCTCATACTAATGCCAGTTCTTTCATTTAATTAACCCATTTATATCTTTAGCCTGTAACAATTTGTTTTAAATATCCTAAAACTTGCCTACTTGAATAATATGAATTCAAAAATTTGACTCGTTTCATGCTGCTTTACAAGATTCTCTTTTTAGTCCCAATTCTTTCATTTAATTAACCCTTTTATATCTTTAGCCTGTAACAATTTGTTTTAAATATTCTAAAACTTGCCTACTTGAATAATATGAATTCAAAAATTTGACTCGTTTCATGCTGCTTTACAAGATTCTCTTTTTAGTCCCAACTCTTTCATTTAATTAACCCTTTTATATCTTTAGCCTGTAACAATTTGTTTTAAATATTCTAAAACTTGCCTACTTGAATAATATGAATTCAGTCATTTGAGTGGTTTCATGCAGCGTTACAAGATTCTCATACTAATGCCAGTTCTTTCATTTAATTAAACCATTTATATCTTTAGCCTGTAACAATTTGTTTTAAATATTCTAAACCTTGCCTACTTGAATAATATGAATTCAATCATTTGAATGGTTTCATGCAGCTTTACAAGATTCTCTTTCTAGTCCCAACTCTTTCATTACATTAACCCATTTATATCTTCAGCCTGTAACAATTTGTTGTAAATATTCTAAAACTTGCCTACTTGAATAATATGAATTCAAAAATTTGACTCGTTTCATGCTGCTTTACAAGATTCTCTTTTTAGTCCCAACTCTTTCATTTAATTAACCCTTTTATATCTTTAGCCTGTAACAATTTGTTTTAAATATTCTAAAACTTGCCTACTTGAATAATATGAATTCAGTCATTTGACTGGTTTCATGCAGCGTTACAAGATTCTCATACTAATGCCAGTTCTTTCATTTAATTAACCCATTTATATCTTTAGCCTGTAACAATTTGTTTTAAATATTCTAAACCTTGCCTACTTGAATAATATGAATTTAATCATTTGACTGGTTTCATGCAGTTTTACAAGATTCTCTTTCTAGTCCCAACTCTTTCATTTAATTAACCCATTTATATCTTTAGCCTGTAACAATTTGTTTTAAATATTCTAAAACTTGCCTACTTGAATAATATGAATTCAATCATTTGACTGGTTTCATGCAGCTTTACAAGATTCTCTTTCTAGTCCCAACTCTTTCATTTAATTAACGCATTTATATCATTAGCCTGTAACAATTTGTTTTAAATATTCTAAAACTTGCCTACTTGAAAAATATGAATTCATTCATTTGACTGGATTCGTGCAGCTTTACAAGATTCTCTTTCTAGTCCCAACACTTTCATTAAATTAACCCATTTATATCTTTAGCCTGTAACAATTTGTTTTAAATATTCTAAACCATGCCTACTTGAATAATATGAATTCAATCATTTGACTGGTTTCATGCTGCTTTACAAGATTCTCTTTCTAGTCCCAACTCTTTTATTTAATTAACCCTTTTATATCTTTAGCCTGTAACAATTTGTTTTAAATATTCTAAAACTTGCCTACTTGAATAATATGGAATCAGTCATTTGAATGGTTTCATGCACCTTTACAAGATTCTCTTTCTAGTCCCAACTCTTTCATTTAATTAACCCATTTATATCTTTAGCCTGTAACAATTTGTTTTAAATAATCTAAACCATGCCTACTTGAATAATATGAATTCAATCATTTGACTGGTTTCATGCTGCTTTACAAGATTCTCTTTCTAGTCCCAACTCTTTTATTTAAGTAACCCTTTTATATCTTTAGCCTGTAACAATTTGTTTTAAATATTCTAAAACTTGCCTACTTGAATAATATGAATTCAGTCATTTGACTGGTTTCATGCAGCTTTACAAGATTCTCTTTCTAGTCCCAACTCTTTCATTTAATTAACCCATTTATATCATTAGCCTGTAACAATTTGTTTTAAATATTCTAAAACTTGCCTACTTGAATAATCTGAATACATTCATTTGACTGGATTCGTGCAGCTTTACAAGATTCTCTTTCTAGTCCCAACTCTTTCATTAAATTAACCCATTTATATCTTCAGCCTGTAACAATTTGTTTTAAATATTCTAAAACTTGCCTACATGAATAATATGAATACAGTCATTTGACTGGTTTCATGCACCTTTACAGGATTCTCTTTCTAGTCCCAACTCTTTCATTTAATTAACCCATTTATATCTTTAGCCTGTAACAATTTGTTTTAAATATTCTAAAACTTGCCTACTTGAATAATATGAATTCAATCATTTGACTGGTTTCATGCAGCTTTACAAGATTCTCTTTCTAGTCCCAACTCTTTCATTTAATTAACCCATTTATATCATTAGCCTGTAACAATTTGTTTTAAATATTCTAAAACATGCCTACTTGAAAAATATGAATTCATTCATTTGACTGGTTTCATGCAGCGTTACAAGATTCTCATACTAATGCCAGTTCTTTCATTTAATTAACCCATTTATATCTTTAGCCTGTAACAATTTGTTTTAAATATCCTAAAACTTGCCTACTTGAATAATATGAATTCAAAAATTTGACTCGTTTCATGCTGCTTTACAAGATTCTCTTTTTAGTCCCAACTCTTTCATTTAATTAACCCTTTTATATCTTTAGCCTGTAACAATTTGTTTTAAATATTCTAAAACTTGCCTACTTGAATAATATGAATTCAAAAATTTGACTCGTTTCATGCTGCTTTACAAGATTCTCTTTTTAGTCCCAACTCTTTCATTTAATTAACCCTTTTATATCTTTAGCCTGTAACAATTTGTTTTAAATATTCTAAAACTTGCCTACTTGAATAATATGAATTCAGTCATTTGAGTGGTTTCATGCAGCGTTACAAGATTCTCATACTAATGCCAGTTCTTTCATTTAATTAACCCATTTATATCTTTAGCCTGTAACAATTTGTTTTAAATATTCTAAACCTTGCCTACTTGAATAATATGAATTCAATCATTTGAATGGTTTCATGCAGCTTTACAAGATTCTCTTTCTAGTCCCAACTCTTTCATTACATTAACCCATTTATATCTTCAGCCTGTAACAATTTGTTGTAAATATTCTAAAACTTGCCTACTTGAATAATATGAATTCAAAAATTTGACTCGTTTCATGCTGCTTTACAAGATTCTCTTTTTAGTCCCAACTCTTTCATTTAATTAACCCTTTTATATCTTTAGCCTGTAACAATTTGTTTTAAATATTCTAAAACTTGCCTACTTGAATAATATGAATTCAGTCATTTGACTGGTTTCATGCAGCGTTACAAGATTCTCATACTAATGCCAGTTCTTTCATTTAATTAACCCATTTATATCTTTAGCCTGTAACAATTTGTTTTAAATATTCTAAACCTTGCCTACTTGAATAATATGAATTTAATCATTTGACTGGTTTCATGCAGTTTTACAAGATTCTCTTTCTAGTCCCAACTCTTTCATTTAATTAACCCATTTATATCTTTAGCCTGTAACAATTTGTTTTAAATATTCTAAAACTTGCCTACTTGAATAATATGAATTCAATCATTTGACTGGTTTCATGCAGCTTTACAAGATTCTCTTTCTAGTCCCAACTCTTTCATTTAATTAACCCATTTATATCATTAGCCTGTAACAATTTGTTTTAAATATTCTAAAACTTGCCTACTTGAAAAATATGAATTCATTCATTTGACTGGATTCGTGCAGCTTTACAAGATTCTCTTTCTAGTCCCAACACTTTCATTAAATTAACCCATTTATATCTTTAGCCTGTAACAATTTGTTTTAAATATTCTAAACCATGCCTACTTGAATAATATGAATTCAATCATTTGACTGGTTTCATGCTGCTTTACAAGATTCTCTTTCTAGTCCCAACTCTTTTATTTAATTAACCCTTTTATATCTTTAGCCTGTAACAATTTGTTTTAAATATTCTAAAACTTGCCTACTTGAATAATATGAATTCAGTCATTTGACTGGTTTCATGCAGCTTTACAAGATTCTCTTTCTAGTCCCAACTCTTTCATTTAATTAACCCATTTATATCATTAGCCTGTAACAATTTGTTTTAAATATTCTAAAAC
This sequence comes from Lycorma delicatula, assembly GCF_047948215.1. NCBI lineage: Eukaryota > Metazoa > Arthropoda > Insecta > Hemiptera > Fulgoridae > Lycorma > Lycorma delicatula. The sequence continues at coordinate 2,453,438 of NC_134458.1, forward strand.
TTGCCTCCTTGAATAATATGAATTCATTCATTTGACTGGATACGTGCAGCTTTACAATATTCTCTTTCTAGTCCCATCTCTTTCATTTAAGTAACCCTTTTATATCTTTAGCCTGTAACAATTTGTTTTAAATATTCTAAAACTTGCCTACTGGAATAATATGAATTCAGTCATTTGACAGGTTTCATGCACCTTTACAATATTCTCTTTCTAGTCCCAACTCTTTCATTCTGGTAACCCTTTTATATCTTTAGCCTGTAACAATTTGTTTTAAATATTCTAAAACTTGCCTACTTGAATAATATGAATTCAATCATTTGACTGGTTTCATGCAGCTTTACAAGATTCTCTTTCTAGTCCCAACTCTTTCGTTAAATTAACCCATTTATATCTTTAGCCTGTAACAATTTGTTTTAAATATTCTAAAACTTGCCTACTTGAATAATATGAATTCATTCATTTGACTGGATTCGTGCAGCTTTACGAGATTCTCTTACTAATGCCAGTTCTTTTATTAAATTAACCCATTTATATCTTTAGCCTGTAACAATTTGTTTTAAATATTCTAAAACTTGCCTACTTGAATAATATGAATTCAGTCATTTGAGTGGTTTCATGCAGCGTTACAAGATTCTCATACTAATGCCAGTTCTTTCATTTAATTAAACCATTTATATCTTTAGCCTGTAACAATTTGTTTTAAATATTCTAAACCTTGCCTACTTGAATAATATGAATTCAATCATTTGAATGGTTTCATGCAGCTTTACAAGATTCTCTTTCTAGTCCCAACTCTTTCATTACATTAACCCATTTATATCTTCAGCCTGTAACAATTTGTTGTAAATATTCTAAAACTTGCCTACTTGAATAATATGAATTCAAAAATTTGACTCGTTTCATGCTGCTTTACAAGATTCTCTTTTTAGTCCCAACTCTTTCATTTAATTAACCCTTTTATATCTTTAGCCTGTAACAATTTGTTTTAAATATTCTAAAACTTGCCTACTTGAATAATATGAATTCAGTCATTTGACTGGTTTCATGCAGCGTTACAAGATTCTCATACTAATGCCAGTTCTTTCATTTAATTAACCCATTTATATCTTTAGCCTGTAACAATTTGTTTTAAATATTCTAAACCTTGCCTACTTGAATAATATGAATTTAATCATTTGACTGGTTTCATGCAGTTTTACAAGATTCTCTTTCTAGTCCCAACTCTTTCATTTAATTAACCCATTTATATCTTTAGCCTGTAACAATTTGTTTTAAATATTCTAAAACTTGCCTACTTGAATAATATGAATTCAATCATTTGACTGGTTTCATGCAGCTTTACAAGATTCTCTTTCTAGTCCCAACTCTTTCATTTAATTAACGCATTTATATCATTAGCCTGTAACAATTTGTTTTAAATATTCTAAAACTTGCCTACTTGAAAAATATGAATTCATTCATTTGACTGGATTCGTGCAGCTTTACAAGATTCTCTTTCTAGTCCCAACACTTTCATTAAATTAACCCATTTATATCTTTAGCCTGTAACAATTTGTTTTAAATATTCTAAACCATGCCTACTTGAATAATATGAATTCAATCATTTGACTGGTTTCATGCTGCTTTACAAGATTCTCTTTCTAGTCCCAACTCTTTTATTTAATTAACCCTTTTATATCTTTAGCCTGTAACAATTTGTTTTAAATATTCTAAAACTTGCCTACTTGAATAATATGGAATCAGTCATTTGAATGGTTTCATGCACCTTTACAAGATTCTCTTTCTAGTCCCAACTCTTTCATTTAATTAACCCATTTATATCTTTAGCCTGTAACAATTTGTTTTAAATAATCTAAACCATGCCTACTTGAATAATATGAATTCAATCATTTGACTGGTTTCATGCTGCTTTACAAGATTCTCTTTCTAGTCCCAACTCTTTTATTTAAGTAACCCTTTTATATCTTTAGCCTGTAACAATTTGTTTTAAATATTCTAAAACTTGCCTACTTGAATAATATGAATTCAGTCATTTGACTGGTTTCATGCAGCTTTACAAGATTCTCTTTCTAGTCCCAACTCTTTCATTTAATTAACCCATTTATATCATTAGCCTGTAACAATTTGTTTTAAATATTCTAAAACTTGCCTACTTGAATAATCTGAATACATTCATTTGACTGGATTCGTGCAGCTTTACAAGATTCTCTTTCTAGTCCCAACTCTTTCATTAAATTAACCCATTTATATCTTCAGCCTGTAACAATTTGTTTTAAATATTCTAAAACTTGCCTACATGAATAATATGAATACAGTCATTTGACTGGTTTCATGCACCTTTACAGGATTCTCTTTCTAGTCCCAACTCTTTCATTTAATTAACCCATTTATATCTTTAGCCTGTAACAATTTGTTTTAAATATTCTAAAACTTGCCTACTTGAATAATATGAATTCAATCATTTGACTGGTTTCATGCAGCTTTACAAGATTCTCTTTCTAGTCCCAACTCTTTCATTTAATTAACCCATTTATATCATTAGCCTGTAACAATTTGTTTTAAATATTCTAAAACATGCCTACTTGAAAAATATGAATTCATTCATTTGACTGGTTTCATGCAGCGTTACAAGATTCTCATACTAATGCCAGTTCTTTCATTTAATTAACCCATTTATATCTTTAGCCTGTAACAATTTGTTTTAAATATCCTAAAACTTGCCTACTTGAATAATATGAATTCAAAAATTTGACTCGTTTCATGCTGCTTTACAAGATTCTCTTTTTAGTCCCAACTCTTTCATTTAATTAACCCTTTTATATCTTTAGCCTGTAACAATTTGTTTTAAATATTCTAAAACTTGCCTACTTGAATAATATGAATTCAAAAATTTGACTCGTTTCATGCTGCTTTACAAGATTCTCTTTTTAGTCCCAACTCTTTCATTTAATTAACCCTTTCATATCTTTAGCCTGTAACAATTTGTTTTAAATATTCTAAAACTTGCCTACTTGAATAATATGAATTCAGTCATTTGAGTGGTTTCATGCAGCGTTACAAGATTCTCATACTAATGCCAGTTCTTTCATTTAATTAACCCATTTATATCTTTAGCCTGTAACAATTTGTTTTAAATATTCTAAACCTTGCCTACTTGAATAATATGAATTCAATCATTTGAATGGTTTCATGCAGCTTTACAAGATTCTCTTTCTAGTCCCAACTCTTTCATTACATTAACCCATTTATATCTTCAGCCTGTAACAATTTGTTGTAAATATTCTAAAACTTGCCTACTTGAATAATATGAATTCAAAAATTTGACTCGTTTCATGCTGCTTTACAAGATTCTCTTTTTAGTCCCAACTCTTTCATTTAATTAACCCTTTTATATCTTTAGCCTGTAACAATTTGTTTTAAATATTCTAAAACTTGCCTACTTGAATAATATGAATTCAGTCATTTGACTGGTTTCATGCAGCGTTACAAGATTCTCATACTAATGCCAGTTCTTTCATTTAATTAACCCATTTATATCTTTAGCCTGTAACAATTTGTTTTAAATATTCTAAACCTTGCCTACTTGAATAATATGAATTTAATCATTTGACTGGTTTCATGCAGTTTTACAAGATTCTCTTTCTAGTCCCAACTCTTTCATTTAATTAACCCATTTATATCTTTAGCCTGTAACAATTTGTTTTAAATATTCTAAAACTTGCCTACTTGAATAATATGAATTCAATCATTTGACTGGTTTCATGCAGCTTTACAAGATTCTCTTTCTAGTCCCAACTCTTTCATTTAATTAACCCATTTATATCATTAGCCTGTAACAATTTGTTTTAAATATTCTAAAACTTGCCTACTTGAAAAATATGAATTCATTCATTTGACTGGATTCGTGCAGCTTTACAAGATTCTCTTTCTAGTCCCAACACTTTCATTAAATTAACCCATTTATATCTTTAGCCTGTAACAATTTGTTTTAAATATTCTAAACCATGCCTACTTGAATAATATGAATTCAATCATTTGACTGGTTTCATGCTGCTTTACAAGATTCTCTTTCTAGTCCCAACTCTTTTATTTAATTAACCCTTTTATATCTTTAGCCTGTAACAATTTGTTTTAAATATTCTAAAACTTGCCTACTTGAATAATATGAATTCAGTCATTTGACTGGTTTCATGCAGCTTTACAAGATTCTCTTTCTAGTCCCAACTCTTTCATTTAATTAACCCATTTATATCATTAGCCTGTAACAATTTGTTTTAAATATTCTAAAACTTGCCTCCTTGAATAATATGAATTCATTCATTTGACTGGATACGTGCAGCTTTACAATATTCTCTTTCTAGTCCCATCTCTTTCATTTAAGTAACCCTTTTATATCTTTAGCCTGTAACAATTTGTTTTAAATATTCTAAAACTTGCCTACTGGAATAATATGAATTCAGTCATTTGACAGGTTTCATGCACCTTTACAATATTCTCTTTCTAGTCCCAACTCTTTCATTCTGGTAACCCTTTTATATCTTTAGCCTGTAACAATTTGTTTTAAATATTCTAAAACTTGCCTACTTGAATAATATGAATTCAATCATTTGACTGGTTTCATGCAGCTTTACAAGATTCTCTTTCTAGTCCCAACTCTTTCGTTAAATTAACCCATTTATATCTTTAGCCTGTAACAATTTGTTTTAAATATTCTAAAACTTGCCTACTTGAATAATATGAATTCATTCATTTGACTGGATTCGTGCAGCTTTACGAGATTCTCTTACTAATGCCAGTTCTTTTATTAAATTAACCCATTTATATCTTTAGCCTGTAACAATTTGTTTTAAATATTCTAAACCATGCCTACTTGAATAATATGAATTCAATCATTTGACTGGTTTCATGCTGCTTTACGAGATTCTCTTACTAATGCCAGTTCTTTCATTAAATTAACCCATTTATATCTTTAGCCTGTAACAATTTGTTTTAAATATTCTAAAACTTGCCTAATTGAATAATATGAATTCAATCATTTGACTGGTTTCATGCAGCTTTACAAGATTCTCTTTCTAGTCCCAACTCGTTCATTAAATTAACCCATTTATAAATTTAGCCTGTAACAATTTGTTTTAAATATTCTAAAACTTGCCTACTTGAATAATAAGAATTTAATCATTTGACTGGTTTCATGCAGCTTTACAAGATTATCTTTCTAGTCCCAACTCTTTCATTTAATTAACCCATTTATATCATTAGCCTGTAACAATTTGTTTTAAATATTCTAAAACTTGCGTACTTGAAAAATATGAATTCATTCATTTGACTGGTTTCATGCAGCGTTACAAGATTCTCATACTAATGCCAGTTCTTTCATCTAATTAACCCATTTATATCTTTAGCCTGTAACAATTTGTTTTAAATATTCTAAAACATGCCTACTTGAATAATATGAATTCAATCATTTGACTGGTTTCATGCTGCTTTACAAGATTCTCTTTCTAGTCCCACCTCTTTCATTTAATTAACCCTTTTATATCTTTAGCCTGTAACAATTTGTTTTAAATATTCTAAAACTTGCCTACCTGAATAATATGAATTCAGTCATTTGACAGGTTTCATGCACCTTTACAAGATTCTCTTTCTAGTCCCAACTCTTTCATTTAATTAACCCTTTTATATCTTTAGCCTGTAACAATTTGTTTTAAATATTCTAAACCATGCCTACTTGAATAATATGAATTCAATCATTTGACTGGTTTCATGCTGCTTTACGAGATTCTCTTACTAATGCCAGTTCTTTCATTAAATTAACCCATTTATATCTTTAGCCTGTAACAATTTGTTTTAAATATTCTAAAACTTGCCTAATTGAATAATATGAATTCAATCATTTGACTGGTTTCATGCAGCTTTACAAGATTCTCTTTCTAGTCCCAACTCGTTCATTAAATTAACCCATTTATAAATTTAGCCTGTAACAATTTGTTTTAAATATTCTAAAACTTGCCTACTTGAATAATAAGAATTTAATCATTTGACTGGTTTCATGCAGCTTTACAAGATTATCTTTCTAGTCCCAACTCTTTCATTTAATTAACCCATTTATATCATTAGCCTGTAACAATTTGTTTTAAATATTCTAAAACTTGCCTACTTGAAAAATATGAATTCATTCATTTGACTGGTTTCATGCAGCGTTACAAGATTCTCATACTAATGCCAGTTCTTTCACTAATTAACCCATTTATACCTTTAGCCTGTAACAATTTGTTTTAAATATTCTAAAACATGCCTACTTGAATAATATGAATTCAATCATTTGACTGGTTTCATGCTGCTTTACAAGATTCTCTTTCTAGTCCCACCTCTTTCATTTAATTAACCCTTTTATATCTTTAGCCTGTAACAATTTGTTTTAAATATTCTAAAACTTGCCTACCTGAATAATATGAATTCAGTCATTTGACAGGTTTCATGCACCTTTACAAGATTCTCTTTCTAGTCCCAACTCTTTCATTTAATTAACCCTTTTATATCTTTAGCCTGTAACAATTTGTTTTAAATATTCTAAAACTTCCCTACTTGAATAATATGAATTCAGTCATTTGACTGGTTTCATGCACCTCTACAAGATTCTTTTTCTAGTCCCAACTTTTTCATTTAAGTAACCCTTTTATATCTTTAGCCTGTAACAATTTGTTTTAAATATTCTAAAACTTGCCTACTGGAATAATATGAATTCAGTCATTTGACAGGTTTCATGCACCTTTACAATATTCTCTTTCTAGTCCCAACTCTTTCATTTAATTAACCCTTTTATATCTTTAGCCTGTAACAATTTGTTTTAAATATTCTAAACCTTGCCTACTTGAATAATATGAATTCAGTCATTTGACTGGTTTCATGCAGCTTTACAAGATTATCTTTCTAGTCCCAACTCTTTCATTTAATTAACCCATTTATATCATTAGCCTGTAACAATTTGTTTTAAATATTCTAAAACTTGCCTCCTTGAATAATATGAATTCATTCATTTGACTGGATACGTGCAGCTTTACAATATTCTCTTTCTAGTCCCATCTCTTTCATTTAAGTAACCCTTTTATATCTTTAGCCTGTAACAATTTGTTTTAAATATTCTAAAACTTGCCTACTGGAATAATATGAATTCAGTCATTTGACAGGTTTCATGCACCTTTACAATATTCTCTTTCTAGTCCCAACTCTTTCATTTAAGTAACCCTTTTATATCTTTAGCCTGTAACAATTTGTTTTAAATATTCTAAAACTTGCCTACTTGAATAATATGAATTCAATCATTTGACTGGTTTCATGCAGCTTTACAAGATTCTCTTTCTAGTCCCAACTCTTTCGTTAAATTAACCCATTTATATCTTTAGCCTGTAACAATTTGTTTTAAATATTCTAAAACTTGCCTACTTGAATAATATGAATTCATTCATTTGACTGGATTCGTGCAGCTTTACGAGATTCTCTTACTAATGCCAGTTCTTTCATTAAATTAACCCATTTATATCTTTAGCCTGTAACAATTTGTTTTAAATATTCTAAACCATGCCTACTTGAATAATATGAATTCAATCATTTGACTGGTTTCATGCTGCTTTACGAGATTCTCTTACTAATGCCAGTTCTTTCATTAAATTAACCCATTTATATCTTTAGCCTGTAACAATTTGTTTTAAATATTCTAAAACTTGCCTAATTGAATAATATGAATTCAATCATTTGACTGGTTTCATGCAGCTTTACAAGATTCTCTTTCTAGTCCCAACTCGTTCATTAAATTAACCCATTTATAAATTTAGCCTGTAACAATTTGTTTTAAATATTCTAAAACTTGCCTACTTGAATAATAAGAATTTAATCATTTGACTGGTTTCATGCAGCTTTACAAGATTATCTTTCTAGTCCCAACTCTTTCATTTAATTAACCCATTTATATCATTAGCCTGTAACAATTTGTTTTAAATATTCTAAACCATGCCTACTTGAATAATATGAATTCAGTCATTTGAGTGGTTTCATGCAGCGTTACAAGATTCTCATACTAATGCCAGTTCTTTCATTTAATTAACCCATTTATATCTTTAGCCTGTAACAATTTGTTTTAAATATTCTAAACCTTGCCTACTTGAATAATATGAATTCAATCATTTGAATGGTTTCATGCAGCTTTACAAGATTCTCTTTCTAGTCCCAACTCTTTCATTACATTAACCCATTTATATCTTCAGCCTGTAACAATTTGTTGTAAATATTCTAAAACTTGCCTACTTGAATAATATGAATTCAAAAATTTGACTCGTTTCATGCTGCTTTACAAGATTCTCTTTTTAGTCCCAACTCTTTCATTTAATTAACCCTTTTATATCTTTAGCCTGTAACAATTTGTTTTAAATATTCTAAAACTTGCCTACTTGAATAATATGAATTCAGTCATTTGACTGGTTTCATGCAGCGTTACAAGTTTCTCATACTAATGCCAGTTCTTTCATTTAATTAACCCATTTATATCTTTAGCCTGTAACAATTTGTTTTAAATATTCTAAACCTTGCCTACTTGAATAATATGAATTTAATCATTTGACTGGTTTCATGCAGTTTTACAAGATTCTCTTTCTAGTCCCAACTCTTTCATTTAATTAACCCATTTATATCTTTAGCCTGTAACAATTTGTTTTAAATATTCTAAAACTTGCCTACTTGAATAATATGAATTCAATCATTTGACTGGTTTCATGCAGCTTTACAAGATTCTCTTTCTAGTCCCAACTCTTTCATTTAATTAACCCATTTATATCATTAGCCTGTAACAATTTGTTTTAAATATTCTAAAACTTGCCTACTTGAAAAATATGAATTCATTCATTTGACTGGATTCGTGCAGCTTTACAAGATTCTCTTTCTAGTCCCAACACTTTCATTAAATTAACCCATTTATATCTTTAGCCTGTAACAATTTGTTTTAAATATTCTAAACCATGCCTACTTGAATAATATGAATTCAATCATTTGACTGGTTTCATGCTGCTTTACAAGATTCTCTTTCTAGTCCCAACTCTTTTATTTAATTAACCCTTTTATATCTTTAGCCTGTAACAATTTGTTTTAAATATTCTAAAACTTGCCTACTTGAATAATATGAATTCAGTCATTTGACTGGTTTCATGCAGCTTTACAAGATTCTCTTTCTAGTCCCAACTCTTTCATTTAATTAACCCATTTATATCATTAGCCTGTAACAATTTGTTTTAAATATTCTAAAACTTGCCTCCTTGAATAATATGAATTCATTCATTTGACTGGATACGTGCAGCTTTACAATATTCTCTTTCTAGTCCCATCTCTTTCATTTAAGTAACCCTTTTATATCTTTAGCCTGTAACAATTTGTTTTAAATATTCTAAAACTTGCCTACTGGAATAATATGAATTCAGTCATTTGACAGGTTTCATGCACCTTTACAATATTCTCTTTCTAGTCCCAACTCTTTCATTCTGGTAACCCTTTTATATCTTTAGCCTGTAACAATTTGTTTTAAATATTCTAAAACTTGCCTACTTGAATAATATGAATTCAATCATTTGACTGGTTTCATGCAGCTTTACAAGATTCTCTTTCTAGTCCCAACTCTTTCGTTAAATTAACCCATTTATATCTTTAGCCTGTAACAATTTGTTTTAAATATTCTAAAACTTGCCTACTTGAATAATATGAATTCATTCATTTGACTGGATTCGTGCAGCTTTACGAGATTCTCTTACTAATGCCAGTTCTTTTATTAAATTAACCCATTTATATCTTTAGCCTGTAACAATTTGTTTTAAATATTCTAAACCATGCCTACTTGAATAATATGAATTCAATCATTTGACTGGTTTCATGCTGCTTTACGAGATTCTCTTACTAATGCCAGTTCTTTCATTAAATTAACCCATTTATATCTTTAGCCTGTAACAATTTGTTTTAAATATTCTAAAACTTGCCTAATTGAATAATATGAATTCAATCATTTGACTGGTTTCATGCAGCTTTACAAGATTCTCTTTCTAGTCCCAACTCGTTCATTAAATTAACCCATTTATAAATTTAGCCTGTAACAATTTGTTTTAAATATTCTAAAACTTGCCTACTTGAATAATAAGAATTTAATCATTTGACTGGTTTCATGCAGCTTTACAAGATTATCTTTCTAGTCCCAACTCTTTCATTTAATTAACCCATTTATATCATTAGCCTGTAACAATTTGTTTTAAATATTCTAAAACTTGCGTACTTGAATAATATGAATTCAGTCATTTGAGTGGTTTCATGCAGCGTTACAAGATTCTCATACTAATGCCAGTTCTTTCATTTAATTAACCCATTTATATCTTTAGCCTGTAACAATTTGTTTTAAATATTCTAAACCTTGCCTACTTGAATAATATGAATTCAATCATTTGAATGGTTTCATGCAGCTTTACAAGATTCTCTTTCTAGTCCCAACTCTTTCATTACATTAACCCATTTATATCTTCAGCCTGTAACAATTTGTTGTAAATATTCTAAAACTTGCCTACTTGAATAATATGAATTCAAAAATTTGACTCGTTTCATGCTGCTTTACAAGATTCTCTTTTTAGTCCCAACTCTTTCATTTAATTAACCCTTTTATATCTTTAGCCTGTAACAATTTGTTTTAAATATTCTAAAACTTGCCTACTTGAATAATATGAATTCAGTCATTTGACTGGTTTCATGCAGCGTTACAAGTTTCTCATACTAATGCCAGTTCTTTCATTTAATTAACCCATTTATATCTTTAGCCTGTAACAATTTGTTTTAAATATTCTAAACCTTGCCTACTTGAATAATATGAATTTAATCATTTGACTGGTTTCATGCAGTTTTACAAGATTCTCTTTCTAGTCCCAACTCTTTCATTTAATTAACCCATTTATATCTTTAGCCTGTAACAATTTGTTTTAAATATTCTAAAACTTGCCTACTTGAATAATATGAATTCAATCATTTGACTGGTTTCATGCAGCTTTACAAGATTCTCTTTCTAGTCCCAACTCTTTCATTTAATTAACCCATTTATATCATTAGCCTGTAACAATTTGTTTTAAATATTCTAAAACTTGCCTACTTGAAAAATATGAATTCATTCATTTGACTGGATTCGTGCAGCTTTACAAGATTCTCTTTCTAGTCCCAACACTTTCATTAAATTAACCCATTTATATCTTTAGCCTGTAACAATTTGTTTTAAATATTCTAAACCATGCCTACTTGAATAATATGAATTCAATCATTTGACTGGTTTCATGCTGCTTTACAAGATTCTCTTTCTAGTCCCAACTCTTTTATTTAATTAACCCTTTTATATCTTTAGCCTGTAACAATTTGTTTTAAATATTCTAAAACTTGCCTACTTGAATAATATGAATTCAGTCATTTGACTGGTTTCATGCAGCTTTACAAGATTCTCTTTCTAGTCCCAACTCTTTCATTTAATTAACCCATTTATATCATTAGCCTGTAACAATTTGTTTTAAATATTCTAAAACTTGCCTCCTTGAATAATATGAATTCATTCATTTGACTGGATACGTGCAGCTTTACAATATTCTCTTTCTAGTCCCATCTCTTTCATTTAAGTAACCCTTTTATATCTTTAGCCTGTAACAATTTGTTTTAAATATTCTAAAACTTGCCTACTGGAATAATATGAATTCAGTCATTTGACAGGTTTCATGCACCTTTACAATATTCTCTTTCTAGTCCCAACTCTTTCATTCTGGTAACCCTTTTATATCTTTAGCCTGTAACAATTTGTTTTAAATATTCTAAAACTTGCCTACTTGAATAATATGAATTCAATCATTTGACTGGTTTCATGCAGCTTTACAAGATTCTCTTTCTAGTCCCAACTCTTTCGTTAAATTAACCCATTTATATCTTTAGCCTGTAACAATTTGTTTTAAATATTCTAAAACTTGCCTACTTGAATAATATGAATTCATTCATTTGACTGGATTCGTGCAGCTTTACGAGATTCTCTTACTAATGCCAGTTCTTTTATTAAATTAACCCATTTATATCTTTAGCCTGTAACAATTTGTTTTAAATATTCTAAACCATGCCTACTTGAATAATATGAATTCAATCATTTGACTGGTTTCATGCTGCTTTACGAGATTCTCTTACTAATGCCAGTTCTTTCATTAAATTAACCCATTTATATCTTTAGCCTGTAACAATTTGTTTTAAATATTCTAAAACTTGCCTAATTGAATAATATGAATTCAATCATTTGACTGGTTTCATGCAGCTTTACAAGATTCTCTTTCTAGTCCCAACTCGTTCATTAAATTAACCCATTTATAAATTTAGCCTGTAACAATTTGTTTTAAATATTCTAAAACTTGCCTACTTGAATAATAAGAATTTAATCATTTGACTGGTTTCATGCAGCTTTACAAGATTATCTTTCTAGTCCCAACTCTTTCATTTAATTAACCCATTTATATCATTAGCCTGTAACAATTTGTTTTAAATATTCTAAAACTTGCGTACTTGAAAAATATGAATTCATTCATTTGACTGGTTTCATGCAGCGTTACAAGATTCTCATACTAATGCCAGTTCTTTCATCTAATTAACCCATTTATATCTTTAGCCTGTAACAATTTGTTTTAAATATTCTAAAACATGCCTACTTGAATAATATGAATTCAATCATTTGACTGGTTTCATGCTGCTTTACAAGATTCTCTTTCTAGTCCCACCTCTTTCATTTAATTAACCCTTTTATATCTTTAGCCTGTAACAATTTGTTTTAAATATTCTAAAACTTGCCTACCTGAATAATATGAATTCAGTCATTTGACAGGTTTCATGCACCTTTACAAGATTCTCTTTCTAGTCCCAACTCTTTCATTTAATTAACCCTTTTATATCTTTAGCCTGTAACAATTTGTTTTAAATATTCTAAACCATGCCTACTTGAATAATATGAATTCAATCATTTGACTGGTTTCATGCTGCTTTACGAGATTCTCTTACTAATGCCAGTTCTTTCATTAAATTAACCCATTTATATCTTTAGCCTGTAACAATTTGTTTTAAATATTCTAAAACTTGCCTAATTGAATAATATGAATTCAATCATTTGACTGGTTTCATGCAGCTTTACAAGATTCTCTTTCTAGTCCCAACTCGTTCATTAAATTAACCCATTTATAAATTTAGCCTGTAACAATTTGTTTTAAATATTCTAAAACTTGCCTACTTGAATAATAAGAATTTAATCATTTGACTGGTTTCATGCAGCTTTACAAGATTATCTTTCTAGTCCCAACTCTTTCATTTAATTAACCCATTTATATCATTAGCCTGTAACAATTTGTTTTAAATATTCTAAAACTTGCCTACTTGAAAAATATGAATTCATTCATTTGACTGGTTTCATGCAGCGTTACAAGATTCTCATACTAATGCCAGTTCTTTCACTAATTAACCCATTTATACCTTTAGCCTGTAACAATTTGTTTTAAATATTCTAAAACATGCCTACTTGAATAATATGAATTCAATCATTTGACTGGTTTCATGCTGCTTTACAAGATTCTCTTTCTAGTCCCACCTCTTTCATTTAATTAACCCTTTTATATCTTTAGCCTGTAACAATTTGTTTTAAATATTCTAAAACTTGCCTACCTGAATAATATGAATTCAGTCATTTGACAGGTTTCATGCACCTTTACAAGATTCTCTTTCTAGTCCCAACTCTTTCATTTAATTAACCCTTTTATATCTTTAGCCTGTAACAATTTGTTTTAAATATTCTAAAACTTCCCTACTTGAATAATATGAATTCAGTCATTTGACTGGTTTCATGCACCTCTACAAGATTCTTTTTCTAGTCCCAACTTTTTCATTTAAGTAACCCTTTTATATCTTTAGCCTGTAACAATTTGTTTTAAATATTCTAAAACTTGCCTACTGGAATAATATGAATTCAGTCATTTGACAGGTTTCATGCACCTTTACAATATTCTCTTTCTAGTCCCAACTCTTTCATTTAATTAACCCTTTTATATCTTTAGCCTGTAACAATTTGTTTTAAATATTCTAAACCTTGCCTACTTGAATAATATGAATTCAGTCATTTGACTGGTTTCATGCAGCTTTACAAGATTATCTTTCTAGTCCCAACTCTTTCATTTAATTAACCCATTTATATCATTAGCCTGTAACAATTTGTTTTAAATATTCTAAAACTTGCCTCCTTGAATAATATGAATTCATTCATTTGACTGGATACGTGCAGCTTTACAATATTCTCTTTCTAGTCCCATCTCTTTCATTTAAGTAACCCTTTTATATCTTTAGCCTGTAACAATTTGTTTTAAATATTCTAAAACTTGCCTACTGGAATAATATGAATTCAGTCATTTGACAGGTTTCATGCACCTTTACAATATTCTCTTTCTAGTCCCAACTCTTTCATTTAAGTAACCCTTTTATATCTTTAGCCTGTAACAATTTGTTTTAAATATTCTAAAACTTGCCTACTTGAATAATATGAATTCAATCATTTGACTGGTTTCATGCAGCTTTACAAGATTCTCTTTCTAGTCCCAACTCTTTCGTTAAATTAACCCATTTATATCTTTAGCCTGTAACAATTTGTTTTAAATATTCTAAAACTTGCCTACTTGAATAATATGAATTCATTCATTTGACTGGATTCGTGCAGCTTTACGAGATTCTCTTACTAATGCCAGTTCTTTCATTAAATTAACCCATTTATATCTTTAGCCTGTAACAATTTGTTTTAAATATTCTAAACCATGCCTACTTGAATAATATGAATTCAATCATTTGACTGGTTTCATGCTGCTTTACGAGATTCTCTTACTAATGCCAGTTCTTTCATTAAATTAACCCATTTATATCTTTAGCCTGTAACAATTTGTTTTAAATATTCTAAAACTTGCCTAATTGAATAATATGAATTCAATCATTTGACTGGTTTCATGCAGCTTTACAAGATTCTCTTTCTAGTCCCAACTCGTTCATTAAATTAACCCATTTATAAATTTAGCCTGTAACAATTTGTTTTAAATATTCTAAAACTTGCCTACTTGAATAATAAGAATTTAATCATTTGACTGGTTTCATGCAGCTTTACAAGATTATCTTTCTAGTCCCAACTCTTTCATTTAATTAACCCATTTATATCATTAGCCTGTAACAATTTGTTTTAAATATTCTAAAACTTGCCTACTTGAAAAATATGAATTCATTCATTTGACTGGTTTCATGCAGCGTTACAAGATTCTCATACTAATGCCAGTTCTTTCATCTAATTAACCCATTTATATCTTTAGCCTGTAACAATTTATTTTAAATATTCTAAAACATGCCTACTTGAATAATATGAATTCAATCATTTGACTGGTTTCATGCTGCTTTACAAGATTCTCTTTCTAGTCCCACCTCTTTCATTTAATTAACCCTTTTATATCTTTAGCCTGTAACAATTTGTTTTAAATATTCTAAAACTTGCCTACCTGAATAATATGAATTCAGTCATTTGACAGGTTTCATGCACCTTTACAAGATTCTCTTTCTAGTCCCAACTCTTTCATTTAATTAACCCTTTTATATCTTTAGCCTGTAACAATTTGTTTTAAATATTCTAAAACTTCCCTACTTGAATAATATGAATTCAATCATTTGACTGGTTTCATGCTGCTTTACAAGATTGTCTTTCTAGTCCCAACACTTTCGTTTAATTAACCCTGTTATATCTTTAGCCTGTAACAATTTGTTTTAAATATTCTAAAACTTGCCTACTTGAATAATATGAATTCAGTCATTTGACTGGTTTCATGCACCTCTACAAGATTCTTTTTCTAGTCCCAACTCTTTTATTTAATTAACCCTTTTATATCTTTAGCCTGTAACCATTTGTTTTAAATATTATAAAACTTGCCTACTTGAATAATATGGATTCAGTCATTTGACTGGTTTCATGCACCTTTACAAGATTCTCTTTCTAGTCCCAACTCTTTCATTTAATTAACCCATTTATATCTTTAGCCTGTAACAATTTGTTTTAAATATTCTAAACCATGCCTACTTGAATAATATGAATTCAATCATTTGACTGGTTTCATGCTGCTTTACAAGATTCTCTTTCTAGTCCCAACTCTTTTATTTAATTAACCCTTTTATATCTTTAGCCTGTAACAATTTGTTTTAAATATTCTAAAACTTGCCTACTTGAAAAATATGAATTCATTCATTTGACTGGTTTCATGCAGCGTTACAAGATTCTCATACTAATGCCAGTTCTTTCATTTAATTAACCCATTTATATCTTTAGCCTGTAACAATTTGTTTTAAATATCCTAAAACTTGCCTACTTGAATAATATGAATTCAAAAATTTGACTCGTTTCATGCTGCTTTAGAAGATTCTCTTTTTAGTCCCAACTCTTTCATTTAATTAACCTTTTTATATCTTTAGCCTGTAACAATTTGTTTTAAATATTCTAAAACTTGCCTACTTGAATAATATGAATTCAGTCATTTGAGTGGTTTCATGCAGCGTTACAAGATTCTCATACTAATGCCAGTTCTTTCATTTAATTAAACCATTTATATCTTTAGCCTGTAACAATTTGTTTTAAATATTCTAAACCTTGCCTACTTGAATAATATGAATTCAATCATTTGAATGGTTTCATGCAGCTTTACAAGATTCTCTTTCTAGTCCCAACTCTTTCATTACATTAACCCATTTATATCTTCAGCCTGTAACAATTTGTTGTAAATATTCTAAAACTTGCCTACTTGAATAATATGAATTCAAAAATTTGACTCGTTTCATGCTGCTTTACAAGATTCTCTTTTTAGTCCCAACTCTTTCATTTAATTAACCCTTTTATATCTTTAGCCTGTAACAATTTGTTTTAAATATTCTAAAACTTGCCTACTTGAATAATATGAATTCAAAAATTTGACTCGTTTCATGCTGCTTTACAAGATTCTCTTTTTAGTCCCAACTCTTTCATTTAATTAACCCATTTATATCTTTAGCCTGTAACAATTTGTTTTAAATATTCTAAACCATGCCTACTTGAATAATATGAATTCAATCATTTGACTGGTTTCATGCTGCTTTACAAGATTCTCTTTCTAGTCCCAACTCTTTTATTTAATTAACCCTTTTATATCTTTAGCCTGTAACAATTTGTTTTAAATATTCTAAAACTTGCCTACTTGAATAATATGGAATCAGTCATTTGAATGGTTTCATGCACCTTTACAAGATTCTCTTTCTAGTCCCAACTCTTTCATTTAATTAACCCATTTATATCTTTAGCCTGTAACAATTTGTTTTAAATATTCTAAACCATGCCTACTTGAATAATATGAATTCAATCATTTGACTGGTTTCATGCTGCTTTACAAGATTCTCTTTCTAGTCCCAACTCTTTTATTTAAGTAACCCTTTTATATCTTTAGCCTGTAACAATTTGTTTTAAATATTCTAAAACTTGCCTACTTGAATAATATGAATTCAGTCATTTGACTGGTTTCATGCAGCTTTACAAGATTCTCTTTCTAGTCCCAACTCTTTCATTTAATTAACCCATTTATATCATTAGCCTGTAACAATTTGTTTTAAATATTCTAAAACTTGCCTACTTGAATAATCTGAATACATTCATTTGACTGGATTCGTGCAGCTTTACAAGATTCTCTTTCTAGTCCCAACTCTTTCATTAAATTAACCCATTTATATCTTCAGCCTGTAACAATTTGTTTTAAATATTCTAAAACTTGCCTACATGAATAATATGAATTCAGTCATTTGACTGGTTTCATGCACCTTTACAGGATTCTCTTTCTAGTCCCAACTCTTTCATTTAATTAACCCATTTATATCTTTAGCCTGTAACAATTTGTTTTAAATATTCTAAAACTTGCCTACTTGAATAATATGAATTCAATCATTTGACTGGTTTCATGCAGCTTTACAAGATTCTCTTTCTAGTCCCAACTCTTTCATTTCATTAACCCATTTATATCATTAGCCTGTAACAATTTGTTTTAAATATTCTAAAACTTGCCTACTTGAAAAATATGAATTCATTCATTTGACTGGTTTCATGCAGCGTTATAGGATTCTCATACTAATGCCAGTTCTTTCATTTAATTAACCCATTTATATCTTTAGCCTGTAACAATTTGTTTTAAATATCCTAAAACTTGCCTACTTGAATAATATGAATTCAAAAATTTGACTCGTTTCATGCTGCTTTACAAGATTCTCTTTTTAGTCCCAACTCTTTCATTTAATTAACCCTTTTATATCTTTAGCCTGTAACAATTTGTTTTAAATATTCTAAAACTTGCCTACTTGAATAATATGAATTCAAAAATTTGACTCGTTTCATGCTGCTTTACAAGATTCTCTTTTTAGTCCCAACTCTTTCATTTAATTAACCCTTTTATATCTTTAGCCTGTAACAATTTGTTTTAAATATTCTAAAACTTGCCTACTTGAATAATATGAATTCAGTCATTTGAGTGGTTTCATGCAGCGTTACAAGATTCTCATACTAATGCCAGTTCTTTCATTTAATTAACCCATTTATATCTTTAGCCTGTAACAATTTGTTTTAAATATTCTAAACCTTGCCTACTTGAATAATATGAATTCAATCATTTGAATGGTTTCATGCAGCTTTACAAGATTCTCTTTCTAGTCCCAACTCTTTCATTACATTAACCCATTTATATCTTCAGCCTGTAACAATTTGTTGTAAATATTCTAAAACTTGCCTACTTGAATAATATGAATTCAAAAATTTGACTCGTTTCATGCTGCTTTACAAGATTCTCTTTTTAGTCCCAACTCTTTCATTTAATTAACCCTTTTATATCTTTAGCCTGTAACAATTTGTTTTAAATATTCTAAAACTTGCCTACTTGAATAATATGAATTCAGTCATTTGACTGGTTTCATGCAGCGTTACAAGATTCTCATACTAATGCCAGTTCTTTCATTTAATTAACCCATTTATATCTTTAGCCTGTAACAATTTGTTTTAAATATTCTAAACCTTGCCTACTTGAATAATATGAATTTAATCATTTGACTGGTTTCATGCAGTTTTACAAGATTCTCTTTCTAGTCCCAACTCTTTCATTTAATTAACCCATTTATATCTTTAGCCTGTAACAATTTGTTTTAAATATTCTAAAACTTGCCTACTTGAATAATATGAATTCAATCATTTGACTGGTTTCATGCAGCTTTACAAGATTCTCTTTCTAGTCCCAACTCTTTCATTTAATTAACCCATTTATATCATTAGCCTGTAACAATTTGTTTTAAATATTCTAAAACTTGCCTACTTGAAAAATATGAATTCATTCATTTGACTGGATTCGTGCAGCTTTACAAGATTCTCTTTCTAGTCCCAACACTTTCATTAAATTAACCCATTTATATCTTTAGCCTGTAACAATTTGTTTTAAATATTCTAAAACTTGCCTACTTGAATAATATGAATTCAGTCATTTGACAGGTTTCATGCACCTTTACAATATTCTCTTTCTAGTCCCAACTCTTTCATTTAATTAACCCTTTTATATCTTTAGCCTGTAACAATTTGTTTTAAATATTCTAAAACTTGCCTACTTGAATAATATGAATTCAGTCATTTGACTGGTTCCATGCACCGCTACAAGATTCTCTTTCTAGTCCCAACTCTTTCATTTAATTAACCCATTTATATCATTAGTCTGTAACAATTTGTTTTAAGTATTCTAAAACTTGCCTACTTGAATAATATGAATTCAATCATTTGACTGGTTTCATGCAGCGTTTCAAGATTCTCTTACTAATGCCAGTTCTTTCATTTAATTAACCCATTTATATCTTTGTCCTGTAACAATTTGTTTTAAATATTCTAAACCTTGCCTACTTGAATAATATGAATTCAATCATTTGAATGGTTTCATGCAGCTTTACAAGATTCTCTTTCTAGTCCCAACTCTTTCATTACATTAACCCATTTATATCTTTAGCCTGTAAGAATTTGTTTTAAATATTCTAAAACTTGCCTACTTGAATAATATGAATTCAGTCATTTGACTGGTTTCATGCAGCTTTACAAGATTCTCTTTCTAGTCCCAACTCTTTCATTTAATTAACCCATTTATATCATTAGCCTGTAACAATTTGTTTTAAATATTCTAAAACCTGCCTACTTGAATAATCTGAATACATTCATTTGAGTGGGTTCGTGCAGCTTTACAAGATTCTCTTTCTAGTCCCAACTCTTTCATTAAATTAACCCATTTATATCTTCAGCCTGTAACAATTTGTTTTAAATATTCTAAAACTTGCCTACTTGAATAATATGAATTCAGTCATTTGACTGGTTTCATGCACCTTTACAGGATTCTCTTTCTAGTCCGAACTCTTTCATTTAGTTAACCCATTTATATCTATAGCCTGTAAGAATTTGTTTTAAATATTCTAAAACTTGCCTACTTGAATAATATGAATTCAATCATTTGACTGGTTTCATGCAGCTTTACAAGATTCTCTTTCTAGTCCCAACTCTTTCATTTAATTAACCCATTTATATCATTAGCCTGTAACAATTTGTTTTAAATATTCTAAAACTTGCCTACTTGAAAAATATGAATTCATTCATTTGACTGGTTTCATGCAGCGTTACAAGATTCTCATACTAATGCCAGTTCTTTCATTTAATTAACCCATTTATATCTTTAGCCTGTAACAATTTGTTTTAAATATCCTAAAACTTGCCTACTTGAATAATATGAATTCAAAAATTTGACTCGTTTCATGCTGCTTTACAAGATTCTCTTTTTAGTCCCAACTCTTTCATTTAATTAACCCTTTTATATCTTTAGCCTGTAACAATTTGTTTTAAATATTCTAAAACTTGCCTACTTGAATAATATGAATTCAAAAATTTGACTCGTTTCATGCTGCTTTACAAGATTCTCTTTCTAGTCCCAACTCTTTCATTTAATTAACCCTTTTATATCTTTAGCCTGTAACAATTTGTTTTAAATATTCTAAAACTTGCCTACTTGAAAAATATGAATTCAATCATTTGAATGGTTTCATGCAGCTTTACAAGATTCTCTTTCTAGTCCCAACTCTTTCATTACATTAACCCATTTATATCTTCAGCCTGTAACAATTTGTTTTAAATATTCTAAAACTTGCCTACTTGAATAATATGAATTCAAAAATTTGACTCGTTTCATGCTGCTTTACAAGATTCTCTTTTTAGTCCCAACTCTTTCATTTAATTAACCCTTTTATATCTTTAGCCTGTAACAATTTGTTTTAAATATTCTAAAACTTGCCTACTTGAATAATATGAATTCAGTCATTTGACTGGTTTCATGCAGCGTTACAAGATTCTCATACTAATGCCAGTTCTTTCATTTAATTAACCCATTTATATCTTTAGCCTGTAACAATTTGTTTTAAATATTCTAAACCTTGCCTACTTGAATAATTTGAATTTAATCATTTGACTGGTTTCATGCAGTTTTACAAGATTCTCTTTCTAGTCCCAACTCTTTCATTTAATTAACCCATTTATATCTTTAGCCTGTAACAATTTGTTTTAAATATTCTAAAACTTGCCTACTTGAATAATATGAATTCAATCATTTGACTGGTTTCATGCAGCTTTACAAGATTCTCTTTCTAGTCCCAACTCTTTCATTTAATTAACCCATTTATATCATTAGCCTGTAACAATTTGTTTTAAATATTCTAAAACTTGCCTACTTGAAAAATATGAATTCATTCATTTGACTGGATTCGTGCAGCTTTACAAGATTCTCTTTCTAGTCCCAACATTTTCATTTAATTAACCCATTTATATCTTTAGCCTGTAACAATTTGTTTTAAATATTCTAAACCATGCCTACTTGAATAATATGAATTCAATCATTTGACTGGTTTCATGCTACTTTACAAGATTCTCTTTCTAGTCCCAACTCTTTTATTTAATTAACCCTTTTATATCTTTAGCCTGTAACAATTTGTTTTAAATATTCTAAAACTTGCCTACTTGAATAATATGGATTCAGTCATTTGACTGGTTTCATGCACCTTTACAAGATTCTCTTTCTAGTCCCAACTCTTTCATTTAATTAACCCATTTATATCTTTAGCCTGTAACAATTTGTTTTAAATATTCTAAACCATGCCTACTTGAATAATATGAATTCAATCATTTGACTGGTTTCATGCTGCTTTACAAGATTCTCTTTCTAGTCCCAACTCTTTTATTTAATTAACCCTTTTATATCTTTAGCCTGTAACAATTTGTTTTAAATATTCTAAAACTTGCCTACTTGAATAATATGAATTCAGTCATTTGACTGGTTTCATGCAGCTTTACAAGATTCTCTTTCTAGTCCCAACTCTTTCATTTAATTAACCCATTTATATCATTAGCCTGTAACAATTTGATTTAAATATTCTAAAACTTGCCTCCTTGAATAATATGAATTCATTCATTTGACTGGATTCGTGCAGCTTTACAAGATTCTCTTTCTAGTCCCAACACTTTCATTAAATTAACCCATTTATATCTTTAGCCTGTAACAATTTGTTTTAAATATTCTAAACCATGCCTACTTGAATAATATGAATTCAATCATTTGACTGGTTTCATGCTGCTTTACAAGATTCTCTTTCTAGTCCCAACTCTTTTATTTAATTAACCCTTTTATATCTTTAGCCTGTAACAATTTGTTTTAAATATTCTAAAACTTGCCTACTTGAATAATATGAATTCAGTCATTTGACTGGTTTCATGCAGCTTTACAAGATTCTCTTTCTAGTCCCAACTCTTTCATTTAATTAACCCATTTATATCATTAGCCTGTAACAATTTGTTTTAAATATTCTAAAACTTGCCTCCTTGAATAATATGAATTCATTCATTTGACTGGATACGTGCAGCTTTACAATATTCTCTTTCTAGTCCCATCTCTTTCATTTAAGTAACCCTTTTATATCTTTAGCCTGTAACAATTTGTTTTAAATATTCTAAAACTTGCCTACTGGAATAATATGAATTCAGTCATTTGACAGGTTTCATGCACCTTTACAATATTCTCTTTCTAGTCCCAACTCTTTCATTCTGGTAACCCTTTTATATCTTTAGCCTGTAACAATTTGTTTTAAATATTCTAAAACTTGCCTACTTGAATAATATGAATTCAATCATTTGACTGGTTTCATGCAGCTTTACAAGATTCTCTTTCTAGTCCCAACTCTTTCGTTAAATTAACCCATTTATATCTTTAGCCTGTAACAATTTGTTTTAAATATTCTAAAACTTGCCTACTTGAATAATATGAATTCATTCATTTGACTGGATTCGTGCAGCTTTACGAGATTCTCTTACTAATGCCAGTTCTTTTATTAAATTAACCCATTTATATCTTTAGCCTGTAACAATTTGTTTTAAATATTCTAAACCATGCCTACTTGAATAATATGAATTCAATCATTTGACTGGTTTCATGCTGCTTTACGAGATTCTCTTACTAATGCCAGTTCTTTCATTAAATTAACCCATTTATATCTTTAGCCTGTAACAATTTGTTTTAAATATTCTAAAACTTGCCTAATTGAATAATATGAATTCAATCATTTGACTGGTTTCATGCAGCTTTACAAGATTCTCTTTCTAGTCCCAACTCGTTCATTAAATTAACCCATTTATAAATTTAGCCTGTAACAATTTGTTTTAAATATTCTAAAACTTGCCTACTTGAATAATAAGAATTTAATCATTTGACTGGTTTCATGCAGCTTTACAAGATTATCTTTCTAGTCCCAACTCTTTCATTTAATTAACCCATTTATATCATTAGCCTGTAACAATTTGTTTTAAATATTCTAAAACTTGCGTACTTGAAAAATATGAATTCATTCATTTGACTGGTTTCATGCAGCGTTACAAGATTCTCATACTAATGCCAGTTCTTTCATCTAATTAACCCATTTATATCTTTAGCCTGTAACAATTTGTTTTAAATATTCTAAAACATGCCTACTTGAATAATATGAATTCAATCATTTGACTGGTTTCATGCTGCTTTACAAGATTCTCTTTCTAGTCCCACCTCTTTCATTTAATTAACCCTTTTATATCTTTAGCCTGTAACAATTTGTTTTAAATATTCTAAAACTTGCCTACCTGAATAATATGAATTCAGTCATTTGACAGGTTTCATGCACCTTTACAAGATTCTCTTTCTAGTCCCAACTCTTTCATTTAATTAACCCTTTTATATCTTTAGCCTGTAACAATTTGTTTTAAATATTCTAAACCATGCCTACTTGAATAATATGAATTCAATCATTTGACTGGTTTCATGCTGCTTTACGAGATTCTCTTACTAATGCCAGTTCTTTCATTAAATTAACCCATTTATATCTTTAGCCTGTAACAATTTGTTTTAAATATTCTAAAACTTGCCTAATTGAATAATATGAATTCAATCATTTGACTGGTTTCATGCAGCTTTACAAGATTCTCTTTCTAGTCCCAACTCGTTCATTAAATTAACCCATTTATAAATTTAGCCTGTAACAATTTGTTTTAAATATTCTAAAACTTGCCTACTTGAATAATAAGAATTTAATCATTTGACTGGTTTCATGCAGCTTTACAAGATTATCTTTCTAGTCCCAACTCTTTCATTTAATTAACCCATTTATATCATTAGCCTGTAACAATTTGTTTTAAATATTCTAAAACTTGCCTACTTGAAAAATATGAATTCATTCATTTGACTGGTTTCATGCAGCGTTACAAGATTCTCATACTAATGCCAGTTCTTTCACTAATTAACCCATTTATACCTTTAGCCTGTAACAATTTGTTTTAAATATTCTAAAACATGCCTACTTGAATAATATGAATTCAATCATTTGACTGGTTTCATGCTGCTTTACAAGATTCTCTTTCTAGTCCCACCTCTTTCATTTAATTAACCCTTTTATATCTTTAGCCTGTAACAATTTGTTTTAAATATTCTAAAACTTGCCTACCTGAATAATATGAATTCAGTCATTTGACAGGTTTCATGCACCTTTACAAGATTCTCTTTCTAGTCCCAACTCTTTCATTTAATTAACCCTTTTATATCTTTAGCCTGTAACAATTTGTTTTAAATATTCTAAAACTTCCCTACTTGAATAATATGAATTCAGTCATTTGACTGGTTTCATGCACCTCTACAAGATTCTTTTTCTAGTCCCAACTTTTTCATTTAAGTAACCCTTTTATATCTTTAGCCTGTAACAATTTGTTTTAAATATTCTAAAACTTGCCTACTGGAATAATATGAATTCAGTCATTTGACAGGTTTCATGCACCTTTACAATATTCTCTTTCTAGTCCCAACTCTTTCATTTAATTAACCCTTTTATATCTTTAGCCTGTAACAATTTGTTTTAAATATTCTAAACCTTGCCTACTTGAATAATATGAATTCAGTCATTTGACTGGTTTCATGCAGCTTTACAAGATTATCTTTCTAGTCCCAACTCTTTCATTTAATTAACCCATTTATATCATTAGCCTGTAACAATTTGTTTTAAATATTCTAAAACTTGCCTCCTTGAATAATATGAATTCATTCATTTGACTGGATACGTGCAGCTTTACAATATTCTCTTTCTAGTCCCATCTCTTTCATTTAAGTAACCCTTTTATATCTTTAGCCTGTAACAATTTGTTTTAAATATTCTAAAACTTGCCTACTGGAATAATATGAATTCAGTCATTTGACAGGTTTCATGCACCTTTACAATATTCTCTTTCTAGTCCCAACTCTTTCATTTAAGTAACCCTTTTATATCTTTAGCCTGTAACAATTTGTTTTAAATATTCTAAAACTTGCCTACTTGAATAATATGAATTCAATCATTTGACTGGTTTCATGCAGCTTTACAAGATTCTCTTTCTAGTCCCAACTCTTTCGTTAAATTAACCCATTTATATCTTTAGCCTGTAACAATTTGTTTTAAATATTCTAAAACTTGCCTACTTGAATAATATGAATTCATTCATTTGACTGGATTCGTGCAGCTTTACGAGATTCTCTTACTAATGCCAGTTCTTTCATTAAATTAACCCATTTATATCTTTAGCCTGTAACAATTTGTTTTAAATATTCTAAACCATGCCTACTTGAATAATATGAATTCAATCATTTGACTGGTTTCATGCTGCTTTACGAGATTCTCTTACTAATGCCAGTTCTTTCATTAAATTAACCCATTTATATCTTTAGCCTGTAACAATTTGTTTTAAATATTCTAAAACTTGCCTAATTGAATAATATGAATTCAATCATTTGACTGGTTTCATGCAGCTTTACAAGATTCTCTTTCTAGTCCCAACTCGTTCATTAAATTAACCCATTTATAAATTTAGCCTGTAACAATTTGTTTTAAATATTCTAAAACTTGCCTACTTGAATAATAAGAATTTAATCATTTGACTGGTTTCATGCAGCTTTACAAGATTATCTTTCTAGTCCCAACTCTTTCATTTAATTAACCCATTTATATCATTAGCCTGTAACAATTTGTTTTAAATATTCTAAACCATGCCTACTTGAATAATATGAATTCAGTCATTTGAGTGGTTTCATGCAGCGTTACAAGATTCTCATACTAATGCCAGTTCTTTCATTTAATTAACCCATTTATATCTTTAGCCTGTAACAATTTGTTTTAAATATTCTAAACCTTGCCTACTTGAATAATATGAATTCAATCATTTGAATGGTTTCATGCAGCTTTACAAGATTCTCTTTCTAGTCCCAACTCTTTCATTACATTAACCCATTTATATCTTCAGCCTGTAACAATTTGTTGTAAATATTCTAAAACTTGCCTACTTGAATAATATGAATTCAAAAATTTGACTCGTTTCATGCTGCTTTACAAGATTCTCTTTTTAGTCCCAACTCTTTCATTTAATTAACCCTTTTATATCTTTAGCCTGTAACAATTTGTTTTAAATATTCTAAAACTTGCCTACTTGAATAATATGAATTCAGTCATTTGACTGGTTTCATGCAGCGTTACAAGATTCTCATACTAATGCCAGTTCTTTCATTTAATTAACCCATTTATATCTTTAGCCTGTAACAATTTGTTTTAAATATTCTAAACCTTGCCTACTTGAATAATATGAATTTAATCATTTGACTGGTTTCATGCAGTTTTACAAGATTCTCTTTCTAGTCCCAACTCTTTCATTTAATTAACCCATTTATATCTTTAGCCTGTAACAATTTGTTTTAAATATTCTAAAACTTGCCTACTTGAATAATATGAATTCAATCATTTGACTGGTTTCATGCAGCTTTACAAGATTCTCTTTCTAGTCCCAACTCTTTCATTTAATTAACCCATTTATATCATTAGCCTGTAACAATTTGTTTTAAATATTCTAAAACTTGCCTACTTGAAAAATATGAATTCATTCATTTGACTGGATTCGTGCAGCTTTACAAGATTCTCTTTCTAGTCCCAACACTTTCATTAAATTAACCCATTTATATCTTTAGCCTGTAACAATTTGTTTTAAATATTCTAAACCATGCCTACTTGAATAATATGAATTCAATCATTTGACTGGTTTCATGCTGCTTTACAAGATTCTCTTTCTAGTCCCAACTCTTTTATTTAATTAACCCTTTTATATCTTTAGCCTGTAACAATTTGTTTTAAATATTCTAAAACTTGCCTACTTGAATAATATGAATTCAGTCATTTGACTGGTTTCATGCAGCTTTACAAGATTCTCTTTCTAGTCCCAACTCTTTCATTTAATTAACCCATTTATATCATTAGCCTGTAACAATTTGTTTTAAATATTCTAAAACTTGCCTCCTTGAATAATATGAATTCATTCATTTGACTGGATACGTGCAGCTTTACAATATTCTCTTTCTAGTCCCATCTCTTTCATTTAAGTAACCCTTTTATATCTTTAGCCTGTAACAATTTGTTTTAAATATTCTAAAACTTGCCTACTGGAATAATATGAATTCAGTCATTTGACAGGTTTCATGCACCTTTACAATATTCTCTTTCTAGTCCCAACTCTTTCATTCTGGTAACCCTTTTATATCTTTAGCCTGTAACAATTTGTTTTAAATATTCTAAAACTTGCCTACTTGAATAATATGAATTCAATCATTTGACTGGTTTCATGCAGCTTTACAAGATTCTCTTTCTAGTCCCAACTCTTTCGTTAAATTAACCCATTTATATCTTTAGCCTGTAACAATTTGTTTTAAATATTCTAAAACTTGCCTACTTGAATAATATGAATTCATTCATTTGACTGGATTCGTGCAGCTTTACGAGATTCTCTTACTAATGCCAGTTCTTTTATTAAATTAACCCATTTATATCTTTAGCCTGTAACAATTTGTTTTAAATATTCTAAACCATGCCTACTTGAATAATATGAATTCAATCATTTGACTGGTTTCATGCTGCTTTACGAGATTCTCTTACTAATGCCAGTTCTTTCATTAAATTAACCCATTTATATCTTTAGCCTGTAACAATTTGTTTTAAATATTCTAAAACTTGCCTAATTGAATAATATGAATTCAATCATTTGACTGGTTTCATGCAGCTTTACAAGATTCTCTTTCTAGTCCCAACTCGTTCATTAAATTAACCCATTTATAAATTTAGCCTGTAACAATTTGTTTTAAATATTCTAAAACTTGCCTACTTGAATAATAAGAATTTAATCATTTGACTGGTTTCATGCAGCTTTACAAGATTATCTTTCTAGTCCCAACTCTTTCATTTAATTAACCCATTTATATCATTAGCCTGTAACAATTTGTTTTAAATATTCTAAAACTTGCGTACTTGAAAAATATGAATTCATTCATTTGACTGGTTTCATGCAGCGTTACAAGATTCTCATACTAATGCCAGTTCTTTCATCTAATTAACCCATTTATATCTTTAGCCTGTAACAATTTGTTTTAAATATTCTAAAACATGCCTACTTGAATAATATGAATTCAATCATTTGACTGGTTTCATGCTGCTTTACAAGATTCTCTTTCTAGTCCCACCTCTTTCATTTAATTAACCCTTTTATATCTTTAGCCTGTAACAATTTGTTTTAAATATTCTAAAACTTGCCTACCTGAATAATATGAATTCAGTCATTTGACAGGTTTCATGCACCTTTACAAGATTCTCTTTCTAGTCCCAACTCTTTCATTTAATTAACCCTTTTATATCTTTAGCCTGTAACAATTTGTTTTAAATATTCTAAACCATGCCTACTTGAATAATATGAATTCAATCATTTGACTGGTTTCATGCTGCTTTACGAGATTCTCTTACTAATGCCAGTTCTTTCATTAAATTAACCCATTTATATCTTTAGCCTGTAACAATTTGTTTTAAATATTCTAAAACTTGCCTAATTGAATAATATGAATTCAATCATTTGACTGGTTTCATGCAGCTTTACAAGATTCTCTTTCTAGTCCCAACTCGTTCATTAAATTAACCCATTTATAAATTTAGCCTGTAACAATTTGTTTTAAATATTCTAAAACTTGCCTACTTGAATAATAAGAATTTAATCATTTGACTGGTTTCATGCAGCTTTACAAGATTATCTTTCTAGTCCCAACTCTTTCATTTAATTAACCCATTTATATCATTAGCCTGTAACAATTTGTTTTAAATATTCTAAAACTTGCCTACTTGAAAAATATGAATTCATTCATTTGACTGGTTTCATGCAGCGTTACAAGATTCTCATACTAATGCCAGTTCTTTCACTAATTAACCCATTTATACCTTTAGCCTGTAACAATTTGTTTTAAATATTCTAAAACATGCCTACTTGAATAATATGAATTCAATCATTTGACTGGTTTCATGCTGCTTTACAAGATTCTCTTTCTAGTCCCACCTCTTTCATTTAATTAACCCTTTTATATCTTTAGCCTGTAACAATTTGTTTTAAATATTCTAAAACTTGCCTACCTGAATAATATGAATTCAGTCATTTGACAGGTTTCATGCACCTTTACAAGATTCTCTTTCTAGTCCCAACTCTTTCATTTAATTAACCCTTTTATATCTTTAGCCTGTAACAATTTGTTTTAAATATTCTAAAACTTCCCTACTTGAATAATATGAATTCAGTCATTTGACTGGTTTCATGCACCTCTACAAGATTCTTTTTCTAGTCCCAACTTTTTCATTTAAGTAACCCTTTTATATCTTTAGCCTGTAACAATTTGTTTTAAATATTCTAAAACTTGCCTACTGGAATAATATGAATTCAGTCATTTGACAGGTTTCATGCACCTTTACAATATTCTCTTTCTAGTCCCAACTCTTTCATTTAATTAACCCTTTTATATCTTTAGCCTGTAACAATTTGTTTTAAATATTCTAAACCTTGCCTACTTGAATAATATGAATTCAGTCATTTGACTGGTTTCATGCAGCTTTACAAGATTATCTTTCTAGTCCCAACTCTTTCATTTAATTAACCCATTTATATCATTAGCCTGTAACAATTTGTTTTAAATATTCTAAAACTTGCCTCCTTGAATAATATGAATTCATTCATTTGACTGGATACGTGCAGCTTTACAATATTCTCTTTCTAGTCCCATCTCTTTCATTTAAGTAACCCTTTTATATCTTTAGCCTGTAACAATTTGTTTTAAATATTCTAAAACTTGCCTACTGGAATAATATGAATTCAGTCATTTGACAGGTTTCATGCACCTTTACAATATTCTCTTTCTAGTCCCAACTCTTTCATTTAAGTAACCCTTTTATATCTTTAGCCTGTAACAATTTGTTTTAAATATTCTAAAACTTGCCTACTTGAATAATATGAATTCAATCATTTGACTGGTTTCATGCAGCTTTACAAGATTCTCTTTCTAGTCCCAACTCTTTCGTTAAATTAACCCATTTATATCTTTAGCCTGTAACAATTTGTTTTAAATATTCTAAAACTTGCCTACTTGAATAATATGAATTCATTCATTTGACTGGATTCGTGCAGCTTTACGAGATTCTCTTACTAATGCCAGTTCTTTCATTAAATTAACCCATTTATATCTTTAGCCTGTAACAATTTGTTTTAAATATTCTAAACCATGCCTACTTGAATAATATGAATTCAATCATTTGACTGGTTTCATGCTGCTTTACGAGATTCTCTTACTAATGCCAGTTCTTTCATTAAATTAACCCATTTATATCTTTAGCCTGTAACAATTTGTTTTAAATATTCTAAAACTTGCCTAATTGAATAATATGAATTCAATCATTTGACTGGTTTCATGCAGCTTTACAAGATTCTCTTTCTAGTCCCAACTCGTTCATTAAATTAACCCATTTATAAATTTAGCCTGTAACAATTTGTTTTAAATATTCTAAAACTTGCCTACTTGAATAATAAGAATTTAATCATTTGACTGGTTTCATGCAGCTTTACAAGATTATCTTTCTAGTCCCAACTCTTTCATTTAATTAACCCATTTATATCATTAGCCTGTAACAATTTGTTTTAAATATTCTAAAACTTGCCTACTTGAAAAATATGAATTCATTCATTTGACTGGTTTCATGCAGCGTTACAAGATTCTCATACTAATGCCAGTTCTTTCATCTAATTAACCCATTTATATCTTTAGCCTGTAACAATTTGTTTTAAATATTCTAAAACATGCCTACTTGAATAATATGAATTCAATCATTTGACTGGTTTCATGCTGCTTTACAAGATTCTCTTTCTAGTCCCACCTCTTTCATTTAATTAACCCTTTTATATCTTTAGCCTGTAACAATTTGTTTTAAATATTCTAAAACTTGCCTACCTGAATAATATGAATTCAGTCATTTGACAGGTTTCATGCACCTTTACAAGATTCTCTTTCTAGTCCCAACTCTTTCATTTAATTAACCCTTTTATATCTTTAGCCTGTAACAATTTGTTTTAAATATTCTAAAACTTCCCTACTTGAATAATATGAATTCAATCATTTGACTGGTTTCATGCTGCTTTACAAGATTGTCTTTCTAGTCCCAACACTTTCGTTTAATTAACCCTGTTATATCTTTAGCCTGTAACAATTTGTTTTAAATATTCTAAAACTTGCCTACTTGAATAATATGAATTCAGTCATTTGACTGGTTTCATGCACCTCTACAAGATTCTTTTTCTAGTCCCAACTCTTTTATTTAATTAACCCTTTTATATCTTTAGCCTGTAACCATTTGTTTTAAATATTATAAAACTTGCCTACTTGAATAATATGGATTCAGTCATTTGACTGGTTTCATGCACCTTTACAAGATTCTCTTTCTAGTCCCAACTCTTTCATTTAATTAACCCATTTATATCTTTAGCCTGTAACAATTTGTTTTAAATATTCTAAACCATGCCTACTTGAATAATATGAATTCAATCATTTGACTGGTTTCATGCTGCTTTACAAGATTCTCTTTCTAGTCCCAACTCTTTTATTTAATTAACCCTTTTATATCTTTAGCCTGTAACAATTTGTTTTAAATATTCTAAAACTTGCCTACTTGAAAAATATGAATTCATTCATTTGACTGGTTTCATGCAGCGTTACAAGATTCTCATACTAATGCCAGTTCTTTCATTTAATTAACCCATTTATATCTTTAGCCTGTAACAATTTGTTTTAAATATCCTAAAACTTGCCTACTTGAATAATATGAATTCAAAAATTTGACTCGTTTCATGCTGCTTTAGAAGATTCTCTTTTTAGTCCCAACTCTTTCATTTAATTAACCTTTTTATATCTTTAGCCTGTAACAATTTGTTTTAAATATTCTAAAACTTGCCTACTTGAATAATATGAATTCAGTCATTTGAGTGGTTTCATGCAGCGTTACAAGATTCTCATACTAATGCCAGTTCTTTCATTTAATTAAACCATTTATATCTTTAGCCTGTAACAATTTGTTTTAAATATTCTAAACCTTGCCTACTTGAATAATATGAATTCAATCATTTGAATGGTTTCATGCAGCTTTACAAGATTCTCTTTCTAGTCCCAACTCTTTCATTACATTAACCCATTTATATCTTCAGCCTGTAACAATTTGTTGTAAATATTCTAAAACTTGCCTACTTGAATAATATGAATTCAAAAATTTGACTCGTTTCATGCTGCTTTACAAGATTCTCTTTTTAGTCCCAACTCTTTCATTTAATTAACCCATTTATATCTTTAGCCTGTAACAATTTGTTTTAAATATTCTAAACCATGCCTACTTGAATAATATGAATTCAATCATTTGACTGGTTTCATGCTGCTTTACAAGATTCTCTTTCTAGTCCCAACTCTTTTATTTAATTAACCCTTTTATATCTTTAGCCTGTAACAATTTGTTTTAAATATTCTAAAACTTGCCTACTTGAATAATATGGAATCAGTCATTTGAATGGTTTCATGCACCTTTACAAGATTCTCTTTCTAGTCCCAACTCTTTCATTTAATTAACCCATTTATATCTTTAGCCTGTAACAATTTGTTTTAAATATTCTAAACCATGCCTACTTGAATAATATGAATTCAATCATTTGACTGGTTTCATGCTGCTTTACAAGATTCTCTTTCTAGTCCCAACTCTTTTATTTAAGTAACCCTTTTATATCTTTAGCCTGTAACAATTTGTTTTAAATATTCTAAAACTTGCCTACTTGAATAATATGAATTCAGTCATTTGACTGGTTTCATGCAGCTTTACAAGATTCTCTTTCTAGTCCCAACTCTTTCATTTAATTAACCCATTTATATCATTAGCCTGTAACAATTTGTTTTAAATATTCTAAAACTTGCCTCCTTGAATAATATGAATTCATTCATTTGACTGGATACGTGCAGCTTTACAATATTCTCTTTCTAGTCCCATCTCTTTCATTTAAGTAACCCTTTTATATCTTTAGCCTGTAACAATTTGTTTTAAATATTCTAAAACTTGCCTACTGGAATAATATGAATTCAGTCATTTGACAGGTTTCATGCACCTTTACAATATTCTCTTTCTAGTCCCAACTCTTTCATTTAAGTAACCCTTTTATATCTTTAGCCTGTAACAATTTGTTTTAAATATTCTAAAACTTGCCTACTTGAATAATATGAATTCAATCATTTGACTGGTTTCATGCAGCTTTACAAGATTCTCTTTCTAGTCCCAACTCTTTCGTTAAATTAACCCATTTATATCTTTAGCCTGTAACAATTTGTTTTAAATATTCTAAAACTTGCCTACTTGAATAATATGAATTCATTCATTTGACTGGATTCGTGCAGCTTTACGAGATTCTCTTACTAATGCCAGTTCTTTCATTAAATTAACCCATTTATATCTTTAGCCTGTAACAATTTGTTTTAAATATTCTAAACCATGCCTACTTGAATAATATGAATTCAATCATTTGACTGGTTTCATGCTGCTTTACGAGATTCTCTTACTAATGCCAGTTCTTTCATTAAATTAACCCATTTATATCTTTAGCCTGTAACAATTTGTTTTAAATATTCTAAAACTTGCCTAATTGAATAATATGAATTCAATCATTTGACTGGTTTCATGCAGCTTTACAAGATTCTCTTTCTAGTCCCAACTCGTTCATTAAATTAACCCATTTATAAATTTAGCCTGTAACAATTTGTTTTAAATATTCTAAAACTTGCCTACTTGAATAATAAGAATTTAATCATTTGACTGGTTTCATGCAGCTTTACAAGATTATCTTTCTAGTCCCAACTCTTTCATTTAATTAACCCATTTATATCATTAGCCTGTAACAATTTGTTTTAAATATTCTAAAACTTGCCTACTTGAAAAATATGAATTCATTCATTTGACTGGTTTCATGCAGCGTTACAAGATTCTCATACTAATGCCAGTTCTTTCATCTAATTAACCCATTTATATCTTTAGCCTGTAACAATTTGTTTTAAATATTCTAAAACATGCCTACTTGAATAATATGAATTCAATCATTTGACTGGTTTCATGCTGCTTTACAAGATTCTCTTTCTAGTCCCACCTCTTTCATTTAATTAACCCTTTTATATCTTTAGCCTGTAACAATTTGTTTTAAATATTCTAAAACTTGCCTACCTGAATAATATGAATTCAGTCATTTGACAGGTTTCATGCACCTTTACAAGATTCTCTTTCTAGTCCCAACTCTTTCATTTAATTAACCCTTTTATATCTTTAGCCTGTAACAATTTGTTTTAAATATTCTAAAACTTCCCTACTTGAATAATATGAATTCAATCATTTGACTGGTTTCATGCTGCTTTACAAGATTGTCTTTCTAGTCCCAACACTTTCGTTTAATTAACCCTGTTATATCTTTAGCCTGTAACAATTTGTTTTAAATATTCTAAAACTTGCCTACTTGAATAATATGAATTCAGTCATTTGACTGGTTTCATGCACCTCTACAAGATTCTTTTTCTAGTCCCAACTCTTTTATTTAATTAACCCTTTTATATCTTTAGCCTGTAACCATTTGTTTTAAATATTATAAAACTTGCCTACTTGAATAATATGGATTCAGTCATTTGACTGGTTTCATGCACCTTTACAAGATTCTCTTTCTAGTCCCAACTCTTTCATTTAATTAACCCATTTATATCTTTAGCCTGTAACAATTTGTTTTAAATATTCTAAACCATGCCTACTTGAATAATATGAATTCAATCATTTGACTGGTTTCATGCTGCTTTACAAGATTCTCTTTCTAGTCCCAACTCTTTTATTTAATTAACCCTTTTATATCTTTAGCCTGTAACAATTTGTTTTAAATATTCTAAAACTTGCCTACTTGAAAAATATGAATTCATTCATTTGACTGGTTTCATGCAGCGTTACAAGATTCTCATACTAATGCCAGTTCTTTCATTTAATTAACCCATTTATATCTTTAGCCTGTAACAATTTGTTTTAAATATCCTAAAACTTGCCTACTTGAATAATATGAATTCAAAAATTTGACTCGTTTCATGCTGCTTTAGAAGATTCTCTTTTTAGTCCCAACTCTTTCATTTAATTAACCTTTTTATATCTTTAGCCTGTAACAATTTGTTTTAAATATTCTAAAACTTGCCTACTTGAATAATATGAATTCAGTCATTTGAGTGGTTTCATGCAGCGTTACAAGATTCTCATACTAATGCCAGTTCTTTCATTTAATTAAACCATTTATATCTTTAGCCTGTAACAATTTGTTTTAAATATTCTAAACCTTGCCTACTTGAATAATATGAATTCAATCATTTGAATGGTTTCATGCAGCTTTACAAGATTCTCTTTCTAGTCCCAACTCTTTCATTACATTAACCCATTTATATCTTCAGCCTGTAACAATTTGTTGTAAATATTCTAAAACTTGCCTACTTGAATAATATGAATTCAAAAATTTGACTCGTTTCATGCTGCTTTACAAGATTCTCTTTTTAGTCCCAACTCTTTCATTTAATTAACCCATTTATATCTTTAGCCTGTAACAATTTGTTTTAAATATTCTAAACCATGCCTACTTGAATAATATGAATTCAATCATTTGACTGGTTTCATGCTGCTTTACAAGATTCTCTTTCTAGTCCCAACTCTTTTATTTAATTAACCCTTTTATATCTTTAGCCTGTAACAATTTGTTTTAAATATTCTAAAACTTGCCTACTTGAATAATATGGAATCAGTCATTTGAATGGTTTCATGCACCTTTACAAGATTCTCTTTCTAGTCCCAACTCTTTCATTTAATTAACCCATTTATATCTTTAGCCTGTAACAATTTGTTTTAAATATTCTAAACCATGCCTACTTGAATAATATGAATTCAATCATTTGACTGGTTTCATGCTGCTTTACAAGATTCTCTTTCTAGTCCCAACTCTTTTATTTAAGTAACCCTTTTATATCTTTAGCCTGTAACAATTTGTTTTAAATATTCTAAAACTTGCCTACTTGAATAATATGAATTCAGTCATTTGACTGGTTTCATGCAGCTTTACAAGATTCTCTTTCTAGTCCCAACTCTTTCATTTAATTAACCCATTTATATCATTAGCCTGTAACAATTTGTTTTAAATATTCTAAAACTTGCCTACTTGAATAATCTGAATACATTCATTTGACTGGATTCGTGCAGCTTTACAAGATTCTCTTTCTAGTCCCAACTCTTTCATTAAATTAACCCATTTATATCTTCAGCCTGTAACAATTTGTTTTAAATATTCTAAAACTTGCCTACATGAATAATATGAATTCAGTCATTTGACTGGTTTCATGCACCTTTACAGGATTCTCTTTCTAGTCCCAACTCTTTCATTTAATTAACCCATTTATATCTTTAGCCTGTAACAATTTGTTTTAAATATTCTAAAACTTGCCTACTTGAATAATATGAATTCAATCATTTGACTGGTTTCATGCAGCTTTACAAGATTCTCTTTCTAGTCCCAACTCTTTCATTTCATTAACCCATTTATATCATTAGCCTGTAACAATTTGTTTTAAATATTCTAAAACTTGCCTACTTGAAAAATATGAATTCATTCATTTGACTGGTTTCATGCAGCGTTATAGGATTCTCATACTAATGCCAGTTCTTTCATTTAATTAACCCATTTATATCTTTAGCCTGTAACAATTTGTTTTAAATATCCTAAAACTTGCCTACTTGAATAATATGAATTCAAAAATTTGACTCGTTTCATGCTGCTTTACAAGATTCTCTTTTTAGTCCCAACTCTTTCATTTAATTAACCCTTTTATATCTTTAGCCTGTAACAATTTGTTTTAAATATTCTAAAACTTGCCTACTTGAATAATATGAATTCAAAAATTTGACTCGTTTCATGCTGCTTTACAAGATTCTCTTTTTAGTCCCAACTCTTTCATTTAATTAACCCTTTTATATCTTTAGCCTGTAACAATTTGTTTTAAATATTCTAAAACTTGCCTACTTGAATAATATGAATTCAGTCATTTGAGTGGTTTCATGCAGCGTTACAAGATTCTCATACTAATGCCAGTTCTTTCATTTAATTAACCCATTTATATCTTTAGCCTGTAACAATTTGTTTTAAATATTCTAAACCTTGCCTACTTGAATAATATGAATTCAATCATTTGAATGGTTTCATGCAGCTTTACAAGATTCTCTTTCTAGTCCCAACTCTTTCATTACATTAACCCATTTATATCTTCAGCCTGTAACAATTTGTTGTAAATATTCTAAAACTTGCCTACTTGAATAATATGAATTCAAAAATTTGACTCGTTTCATGCTGCTTTACAAGATTCTCTTTTTAGTCCCAACTCTTTCATTTAATTAACCCTTTTATATCTTTAGCCTGTAACAATTTGTTTTAAATATTCTAAAACTTGCCTACTTGAATAATATGAATTCAGTCATTTGACTGGTTTCATGCAGCGTTACAAGATTCTCATACTAATGCCAGTTCTTTCATTTAATTAACCCATTTATATCTTTAGCCTGTAACAATTTGTTTTAAATATTCTAAACCTTGCCTACTTGAATAATATGAATTTAATCATTTGACTGGTTTCATGCAGTTTTACAAGATTCTCTTTCTAGTCCCAACTCTTTCATTTAATTAACCCATTTATATCTTTAGCCTGTAACAATTTGTTTTAAATATTCTAAAACTTGCCTACTTGAATAATATGAATTCAATCATTTGACTGGTTTCATGCAGCTTTACAAGATTCTCTTTCTAGTCCCAACTCTTTCATTTAATTAACCCATTTATATCATTAGCCTGTAACAATTTGTTTTAAATATTCTAAAACTTGCCTACTTGAAAAATATGAATTCATTCATTTGACTGGATTCGTGCAGCTTTACAAGATTCTCTTTCTAGTCCCAACACTTTCATTAAATTAACCCATTTATATCTTTAGCCTGTAACAATTTGTTTTAAATATTCTAAAACTTGCCTACTTGAATAATATGAATTCAGTCATTTGACAGGTTTCATGCACCTTTACAATATTCTCTTTCTAGTCCCAACTCTTTCATTTAATTAACCCTTTTATATCTTTAGCCTGTAACAATTTGTTTTAAATATTCTAAAACTTGCCTACTTGAATAATATGAATTCAGTCATTTGACTGGTTCCATGCACCGCTACAAGATTCTCTTTCTAGTCCCAACTCTTTCATTTAATTAACCCATTTATATCATTAGTCTGTAACAATTTGTTTTAAGTATTCTAAAACTTGCCTACTTGAATAATATGAATTCAATCATTTGACTGGTTTCATGCAGCGTTTCAAGATTCTCTTACTAATGCCAGTTCTTTCATTTAATTAACCCATTTATATCTTTGTCCTGTAACAATTTGTTTTAAATATTCTAAACCTTGCCTACTTGAATAATATGAATTCAATCATTTGAATGGTTTCATGCAGCTTTACAAGATTCTCTTTCTAGTCCCAACTCTTTCATTACATTAACCCATTTATATCTTTAGCCTGTAAGAATTTGTTTTAAATATTCTAAAACTTGCCTACTTGAATAATATGAATTCAGTCATTTGACTGGTTTCATGCAGCTTTACAAGATTCTCTTTCTAGTCCCAACTCTTTCATTTAATTAACCCATTTATATCATTAGCCTGTAACAATTTGTTTTAAATATTCTAAAACCTGCCTACTTGAATAATCTGAATACATTCATTTGAGTGGGTTCGTGCAGCTTTACAAGATTCTCTTTCTAGTCCCAACTCTTTCATTAAATTAACCCATTTATATCTTCAGCCTGTAACAATTTGTTTTAAATATTCTAAAACTTGCCTACTTGAATAATATGAATTCAGTCATTTGACTGGTTTCATGCACCTTTACAGGATTCTCTTTCTAGTCCCAACTCTTTCATTTAGTTAACCCATTTATATCTATAGCCTGTAAGAATTTGTTTTAAATATTCTAAAACTTGCCTACTTGAATAATATGAATTCAATCATTTGACTGGTTTCATGCAGCTTTACAAGATTCTCTTTCTAGTCCCAACTCTTTCATTTAATTAACCCATTTATATCATTAGCCTGTAACAATTTGTTTTAAATATTCTAAAACTTGCCTACTTGAAAAATATGAATTCATTCATTTGACTGGTTTCATGCAGCGTTACAAGATTCTCATACTAATGCCAGTTCTTTCATTTAATTAACCCATTTATATCTTTAGCCTGTAACAATTTGTTTTAAATATCCTAAAACTTGCCTACTTGAATAATATGAATTCAAAAATTTGACTCGTTTCATGCTGCTTTACAAGATTCTCTTTTTAGTCCCAACTCTTTCATTTAATTAACCCGTTTATATCTTTAGCCTGTAACAATTTGTTTTAAATATTCTAAAACTTGCCTACTTGAATAATATGAATTCAAAAATTTGACTCGTTTCATGCTGCTTTACAAGATTCTCTTTCTAGTCCCAACTCTTTCATTTAATTAACCCTTTTATATCTTTAGCCTGTAACAATTTGTTTTAAATATTCTAAAACTTGCCTACTTGAAAAATATGAATTCAATCATTTGAATGGTTTCATGCAGCTTTACAAGATTCTCTTTCTAGTCCCAACTCTTTCATTACATTAACCCATTTATATCTTCAGCCTGTAACAATTTGTTTTAAATATTCTAAAACTTGCCTACTTGAATAATATGAATTCAAAAATTTGACTCGTTTCATGCTGCTTTACAAGATTCTCTTTTTAGTCCCAACTCTTTCATTTAATTAACCCTTTTATATCTTTAGCCTGTAACAATTTGTTTTAAATATTCTAAAACTTGCCTACTTGAATAATATGAATTCAGTCATTTGACTGGTTTCATGCAGCGTTACAAGATTCTCATACTAATGCCAGTTCTTTCATTTAATTAACCCATTTATATCTTTAGCCTGTAACAATTTGTTTTAAATATTCTAAACCTTGCCTACTTGAATAATTTGAATTTAATCATTTGACTGGTTTCATGCAGTTTTACAAGATTCTCTTTCTAGTCCCAACTCTTTCATTTAATTAACCCATTTATATCTTTAGCCTGTAACAATTTGTTTTAAATATTCTAAAACTTGCCTACTTGAATAATATGAATTCAATCATTTGACTGGTTTCATGCAGCTTTACAAGATTCTCTTTCTAGTCCCAACTCTTTCATTTAATTAACCCATTTATATCATTAGCCTGTAACAATTTGTTTTAAATATTCTAAAACTTGCCTACTTGAAAAATATGAATTCATTCATTTGACTGGATTCGTGCAGCTTTACAAGATTCTCTTTCTAGTCCCAACATTTTCATTTAATTAACCCATTTATATCTTTAGCCTGTAACAATTTGTTTTAAATATTCTAAACCATGCCTACTTGAATAATATGAATTCAATCATTTGACTGGTTTCATGCTACTTTACAAGATTCTCTTTCTAGTCCCAACTCTTTTATTTAATTAACCCTTTTATATCTTTAGCCTGTAACAATTTGTTTTAAATATTCTAAAACTTGCCTACTTGAATAATATGGATTCAGTCATTTGACTGGTTTCATGCACCTTTACAAGATTCTCTTTCTAGTCCCAACTCTTTCATTTAATTAACCCATTTATATCTTTAGCCTGTAACAATTTGTTTTAAATATTCTAAACCATGCCTACTTGAATAATATGAATTCAATCATTTGACTGGTTTCATGCTGCTTTACAAGATTCTCTTTCTAGTCCCAACTCTTTTATTTAATTAACCCTTTTATATCTTTAGCCTGTAACAATTTGTTTTAAATATTCTAAAACTTGCCTACTTGAATAATATGAATTCAGTCATTTGACTGGTTTCATGCAGCTTTACAAGATTCTCTTTCTAGTCCCAACTCTTTCATTTAATTAACCCATTTATATCATTAGCCTGTAACAATTTGATTTAAATATTCTAAAACTTGCCTCCTTGAATAATATGAATTCATTCATTTGACTGGATACGTGCAGCTTTACAATATTCTCTTTCTAGTCCCAACTCTTTCATTTAAGTAACCCTTTTATATCTTTAGCCTGTAACAATTTGTTTTAAATATTCTAAAACTTGCCTACTGGAATAATATGAATTCAGTCATTTGACAGGTTTCATGCACCTTTACAATATTCTCTTTCTAGTCCCAACTCTTTCATTTAAGTAACCCTTTTATATCTTCAGCCTGTAACAATTTGTTTTAAATATTCTAAAACTTGCCTACTTGAATAATATGAATTCAATCATTTGACTGGTTTCATGCAGCTTTACAAGATTCTCTTTCTAGTCCCAACTCTTTCGTTAAATTAACCCATTTATATCTTTAGCCTGTAACAATTTGTTTTAAATATTCTAAAACTTGCCTACTTGAATAATATGAATTCATTCATTTGACTGGATTCGTGCAGCTTTACGAGATTCTCTTACTAATGCCAGTTCTTTCATGTAATTAACCCATTTATATCTTTAGCCTGTAACAATTTGTTTTAAATATTCTAAAACTTGCCTACTTGAATAATATGAATTCAATCATTTGACTGGTTTCATGCAGCTTTACAAGATTCTCTTACTAATGCCAGTCCTTTCATTTAATTAAGCCATTTATATCTTTAGCCTGTAACAATTTGTTTTAAATATTCTAAAACTTGCCTAATTGAATAATATGAATTCAATCATTTGACTGGTTTCATGCAGCTTTACAAGATTCTCTTTCTAGTCCCAACTCGTTCATTAAATTAACCCATTTATAAATTTAGCCTGTAACAATTTGTTTTAAATATTCTAAAACTTGCCTACTTGAATAATATGAATTCAGTCATTTGACTGGATTCATGCACCTTTACAAGATTCTCTTTCTAGTCCCAACTGTTTCATTTAATTAACTCATTTATATCTTTAGCCTGTAACAATTTGTTTTAAATATTCTAAAACATGCCTACTTGAATAATATGAATTCAATCATTTGACTGGTTTCATGCTGCTTTACAAGATTCTCTTTCTAGTCCCAACTCTTTCATTTAATTAACCCTTTTATATCTTTAGCCTGTAACAATTTGTATTAAATATTCTAAAACTTGCCTACCTGAATAATATGAATTCAGTCATTTGACAGGTTTCATGCACCTTTACAAGATTCTCTTTCTAGCCCCAACTCTTTCATTTAATTAACCCTTTTATATCTTTAGCCTGTAACAATTTGTTTTAAATATTCTAAAACTTGCC
Source organism: Lycorma delicatula (assembly GCF_047948215.1). Lineage (NCBI taxonomy): Eukaryota > Metazoa > Arthropoda > Insecta > Hemiptera > Fulgoridae > Lycorma > Lycorma delicatula. The sequence goes on from NC_134458.1 coordinate 2,496,911, forward strand.
TACTTAAATAATATGAATTCAATCATTTGACTGGTTTCATGCTGCTTTACAAGATTGTCTTTATAGTCCCAACTCTTTCATTTAATTAACCCATTTATATCATTAGCCTGTAACAATTTGTTTTAAGTATTCTAAAACTTGCCTACTTGAATAATATTTATTCAATCATTTGACTGGTTTCATGCAGCGTTACAAGATTCTCTTACTAATGCCAGTTCTTTCATTTAATTAACCCATTTATATCTTTAGCCTGTAACAATTTGTTTTAAATATTCTAAACCTTGCCTACTTGAATAATATGAATTCAATCATTTGAATGGTTTCATGCAGCTTTACAAGATTCTCTTTCTAGTCCCAACTCTTTCATTTAATTAACCCATTTATATCATTAGCCTGTAACAATTTGTTTTAAATATTCTAAAACTTGCCTACTTGAATAATCTGAATACATTCATTTGACTGGATTCGTGCAGCTTTACAAGATTCTCTTTCTAGTCCCAACTCTTTCATTAAATTAACCCATTTATATCTTCAGCCTGTAACAATTTGTTTTAAATATTCTAAACCTTGCCTACTTGAATAATATGAATTCAGTCATTTGACTGGTTTCATGCACCTTTACAGGATTCTCTTTCTAGTCCCAACTCTTTCATTTAATTAACCCATTTATATCTTTAGCCTGTAACAATTTGTTTTAAATATTCTAAAACTTGCCTACTTGAATAATATGAATTCAATCATTTGACTGGTCTCATGCAGCTTTACAAGATTCTCTTTCTAGTCCCAACTCTTTCATTTAATTAACCCGTTTATATCATTAGCCTGTAACAATTTGTTTTAAATATTCTAAAACTTGCCTACTTGAAAAATATGAATTCATTCATTTGACTGGTTTCATGCAGCGTTACAAGATTCTCATACTAATGCCAGTTCTTTCATTTAATTAACCCATTTATATCTTTAGCCTGTAACAAATTGTTTTAAATATTCTAACCTTGCCTACTTGAATAATATGAATTCAATCATTTGAATGGTTTCATGCAGCTTTACAAGATTCTCTTTCTAGTCCCAACTCTTTCATTACATTAACCCATTTATATCTTTAGCCTGTAACAATTTGTTTTAAATATCCTAAAACTTGCCTACTTGAATAATATGAATTCAAAAATTTGACTCGTTTCATGCCGCTTTACAACATTCTCTTATTAGTCCCAACTCTTTCATTTAATTAACCCTTTTATATCTTTAGCCTGTAACAATTTGTTTTAAATATTCTAAAACTTGCCTACTTGAATAATATGAATTCAGTCATTTGACTGGTTTCATGCAGCGTTACAAGATTCTCATACTCATGCCAGTTCTTTCATTTAATTAACCCATTTATATCTTTAGCCTGTAACAATTTGTTTTAAATATTCTAAACCTTGCCTACTTGAATAATATGAATTTAATCATTTGACTGGTTTCATGCAGTTTTACAAGATTCTCTTTCTAGTCCCAACTCTTTCATTTAATTAACCCATTTATATCTTTAGCCTGTAACAATTTGTTTTAAATATTCTAAAACTTGCCTACTTGAATAATATGAATTCAATCATTTGACTGGTTTCATGCAGCTTTACAAGATTCTCTTTCTAGTCCCAACTCTTTCATTTAATTAACCCATTTATATCATTAGCCTGTAACAATTTGTTTTAAATATTCTAAAACTTGCCTACTTGAAAAATATGAATTCATTCATTTGACTGGTTTCATGCAGCGTTACAAGATTCTCATACTAATGCCAGTTCTTTCATTTAATTAACCCATTTATATCTTTAGCCTGTAACAATTTGTTTTAAATATCCTAAAACTTGCCTACTTGAATAATATGAATTCAAAAATTTGACTCGTTTCATGCTGTTTTACAAGATTCTCTTTTTAGTCCCAACTCTTTCATTTAATTAACCCTTTTATATCTTTAGCCTGTAACTATTTGTTTTAAATATTCTAAAACTTGCCTACTTGAATAATATGAATTCAAAAATTTGACTCGTTTCATGCTGCTTTACAAGATTCTCTTTTTAGTCCCAACTCTTTCATTTTATTAACCCTTTTATATCTTTAGCCTGTAACAATCTGTTTTAAATATTCTAAAACTTGCCTACTTGAATAATACGAATTCAGTCATTTGAGTGGTTTCATGCAGCGTTACAAGATTCTCATACTAATGCCAGTTCTTTCATTTAATTAACCCATTTATATCTTTAGCCTGTAACAATTTGTTTTAAATATTCTAAACCTTGCCTACTTGAATAATATGAATTCAATCATTTGAATGGTTTCATGCAGCTTTACAAGATTCTCTTTCTAGTCCCAACTCTTTCATTACATTAACCCATTTATATCTTCAGCCTGTAACAATTTGTTGTAAATATTCTAAAACTTGCCTACTTGAATAATATGAATTCAAAAATTTGACTCGTTTCATGCTGCTTTACAAGATTCTCTTTTTAGTCCCAACTCTTTCATTTAATTAACCCTTTTATATCTTTAGCCTGTAACAATTTGTTTTAAATATTCTAAAACTTGCCTACTTGAATAATATGAATTCAGTCATTTGACTGGTTTCATGCAGCGTTACAAGATTCTCATACTAATGCCAGTTCTTTCATTTAATTAACCCATTTATATCTTTAGCCTGTAACAATTTGTTTTAAATATTCTAAACCTTGCCTACTTGAATAATATGAATTTAATCATTTGACTGGTTTCATGCAGTTTTACAAGATTCTCTTTCTAGTCCCAACTCTTTCATTTAATTAACCCATTTATATCTTTAGCCTGTAACAATTTGTTTTAAATATTCTAAAACTTGCCTACTTGAATAATATGAATTCAATCATTTGACTGGTTTCATGCAGCTTTACAAGATTCTCTTTCTAGTCCCAACTCTTTCATTTAATTAACCCATTTATATCATTAGCCTGTAACAATTTGTTTTAAATATTCTAAAACTTGCCTACTTGAAAAATATGAATTCATTCATTTGACTGGATTCGTGCAGCTTTACAAGATTCTCTTTCTAGTCCCAACACTTTCATTAAATTAACCCATTTATATCTTTAGCCTGTAACAATTTGTTTTAAATATTCTAAACCATGCCTACTTGAATAATATGAATTCAATCATTTGACTGGTTTCATGCTGCTTTACAAGATTCTCTTTCTAGTCCCAACTCTTTTATTTAATTAACCCTTTTATATCTTTAGCCTGTAACAATTTGTTTTAAATATTCTAAAACTTGCCTACTTGAATAATATGGAATCAGTCATTTGAATGGTTTCATGCACCTTTACAAGATACTCTTTCTAGTCCCAACTCTTTCATTTAATTAACCCATTTATATCTTTAGCCTGTAACAATTTGTTTTAAATATTCTAAACCATGCCTACTTGAATAATATGAATTCAATCATTTCACTGGTTTCATGCTGCTTTACAAGATTCTCTTTCTAGTCCCAACTCTTTTATTTAAGTAACCCTTTTATATCTTTAGCCTGTAACAATTTGTTTTAAATATTCTAAAACTTGCCTACTTGAATAATATGAATTCAGTCATTTGACTGGTTTCGTGCAGCTTTACAAGATTCTCTTTCTAGTCCCAACTCTTTCATTTAATTAACCCATTTATATCATTAGCCTGTAACAATTTGTTTTAAATATTCTAAAACTTGCCTACTTGAATAATCTGAATACATTCATTTGACTGGATTCGTGCAGCTTTACAAGATTCTCTTTCTAGTCCCAACTCTTTCATTAAATTAACCCATTTATATCTTCAGCCTGTAACAATTTGTTTTAAATATTCTAAAACTTGCCTACATGAATAATATGAATTCAATCATTTGACTGGTTTCATGCAGCTTTACAAGATTCTCTTCCAATCCCAACTCTTTCATTTAATTAACCCATTTATATCATTAGCCTGTAACAATTTGCTTTAAATATTCTAAAATTTGCCTACTTGAAAAATATGAATTCATTCATTTGACTGGTTTCATGCAGCGTTACAAGATTCTCATACTAATGCCAGTTCTTTCATTTAATTAACCCATTTATATCTTTAGCCTGTAACAATTTGTTTTAAATATCCTAAAACTTGCCTACTTGAATAATATTTATTCAAAAATTTGACTCGTTTCATGCTGCTTTACAAGATTCTCTTTTTAGTCCCAACTCTTTCATTTAATTAACCCTTTTATATCTTTAGCCTGTAACAATTTGTTTTAAATATTCTAAAACTTGCCTACTTGAATAATATGAATTCAAAAATTTGAGTGGTTTCATGCAGCGTTACAAGATTCTCATACTAATGCCAGTTCTTTCATTTAATTAACCCATTTATATCTTTAGCCTGTAACAATTTGTTTTAAATATTCTAAACCTTTCCTACTTGAATAATATGAATTCAATCATTTGAATGGTTTCATGCAGCTTTACAAGATTCTCTTTCTAGTCCCAACTCTTTCATTACATTAACCCATTTATATCTTCAGCCTGTAACAATTTGTTGTAAATATTCTAAAACTTGCCTACTTGAATAATATGAATTCAAAAATTTGACTCGTTTCATGCTGCTTTACAAGATTCTCTTTTTAGTCCCAACTCTTTCATTTAATTAACCCTTTTATATCTTTAGCCTGTAACAATATGTTTTAAATATTCTAAAACTTGCCTACTTGAATAATATGAATTCAAAAATTTGACTCGTTTCATGCTGCTTTACAAGATTCTCTTTTTAGTCCCAACTCTTTCATTTAATTAACCCTTTTATATCTTTAGCCTGTAACAATTTGTTTTAAATATTCTAAAACTTGCCTACTTGAATAATATGAATTCAATCATTTGACTGGTTTCATGCAGCTTTACAAGATTCTCTTTCTAGTCCCAACTCTTTCATTTAATTAACCCATTTATATCATTAGCCTGTAACAATTTGTTTTAAATATTCTAAAACTTGCCTACTTGAAAAATATGAATTCAATCATTTGAATGGTTTCATGCAGCTTTACAAGATTCTCTTTCTAGTCCAACTCTTTCATTACATTAACCCATTTATATCTTCAGCCTGTAACAATTTGTTTTAAATATTCTAAAACTTGCCTACTTGAATAATATGAATTCAAAAATTTGACTCGTTTCATGCTGCTTTACAAGATTCTCTTTTTAGTCCCAACTCTTTCATTTAATTAACCCTTTTATATCTTTAGCCTGTAACAATTTGTTTTAAATATTCTAAAACTTGCCTACTTGAATAATATGAATTCAGTCATTTGACTGGTTTCATGCAGCGTTACAAGATTCTCATACTAATGCCAGTTCTTTCATTTAATTAACCCATTTCTATCTTTAGCCTGTAACAATTTGTTTTAAATATTCTAAACCTTGCCTACTTGAATAATATGAATTTAATCATTTGACTGGTTTAATGCAGTTTTACAAGATTCTCTTTCTAGTCCCAACTCTTTCATTTAATTAACCCATTTATATCTTTAGCCTGTAACAATTTGTTTTAAATATTCTAAAACTTGCCTACTTGAATAATATGAATTCAATCATTTGACTGGTTTCATGCAGCTTTACAAGATTCTCTTTCTAGTCCCAACTCTTTCATTTAATTAACCCATTTTTATCATTAGCCTGTAACAATTTGTTTTAAATATTCTAAAACGTGCCTACTTGAAAAATATGAATTCATTCATTTGACTGGATTCGTGCAGCTTTACAAGATTCTCTTTCTAGTCCCAACACTTTCATTAAATTAACCCATTTATATCTTTAGCCTGTAACAATTTGTTTTAAATATTCTAAACCATGCCTACTTGAATAATATGAATTCAATCATTTGACTGGTTTCATGCTGCTTTACAAGATTCTCTTTCTAGTCCCAACTCTTTTATTTAATTAACCCTTTTATATCTTTAGCCTGTAACAATTTGTTTTAAATATTCTAAAACTTGCCTACTTGAATAATATGGATTCAGTCATTTGACTGGTTTCATGCACCTTTACAAGATTCTCTTTCTAGTCCCAACTCTTTCATTTAATTAACCCATTTATATCTTTAGCCTGTAACAATTTGTTTTAAATATTCTAAACCATGCCTACTTGAATAATATGAATTCAATCATTTGACTGGTTTCATGCTGCTTTACAAGATTCTCTTTCTAGTCCCAACTCTTTTATTTAATTAAAACTTTTATATCTTTAGCCTGTAACAATTTGTTTTAAATATTCTAAAACTTGCCTACTGGAATAATATGAATTCAGTCATTTGACAGGTTTCATGCACCTTTACAATATTCTCTTTCTAGTCCCAACTCTTTCATTTAAGTAACCCTTTTATATCTTTAGCCTGTAACAATTTGTTTTAAATATTCTAAAACTTGCCTACTTGAATAATATGAATTCAATAATTTGACTGGTTTCATGCAGCTTTACAAGATTCTCTTTCTAGTCCCAACTCTTTCGTTAAATTAACCCATTTATATCTTTAGCCTGTAACAATTTGTTTTAAATATTCTAAAACTTGCCTACTTGAATAATATGAATTCATTCATTTGACTGGATTCGTGCAGCTTTACGAGATTCTCTTACTAATGCCAGTTCTTTCATGTAATTAACCCATTTATATCTTTAGCCTGTAACAATTTGTTTTAAATATTCTAAAACTTGCCTACTTGAATAATATGAATTCAATCATTTGTCTGGTTTCATGCAGCTTTACAAGATTCTCTTACTAATGCCAGTCCTTTCATTTAATTAAGCCATTTATATCTTTAGCCTGTAACAATTTGTTTTAAATATTCTAAAACTTGCCTAATTGAATAATATGAATTCAATCATTTGACTGGTTTCATGCAGCTTTACAAGATTCTCTTTCTAGTCCCAACTCGTTCATTAAATTAACCCATTTATAAATTTAGCCTGTAACAATTTGTTTTAAATATTCTAAAACTTGCCTACTTGAATAATATGAATTCAGTCATTTGACTGGATTCATGCACCTTTACAAGATTCTCTTTCTAGTCCCAACTGTTTCATTTAATTAACTCATTTATATCTTTAGCCTGTAACAATTTGTTTTAAATATTCTAAAACATGCCTACTTGAATAATATGAATTCAATCATTTGACTGGTTTCATGCTGCTTTACAAGATTCTCTTTCTAGTCCCAACTCTTTCATTTAATTAACCATTTTATATCTTTAGCATGTAACAATTTGTATTAAATATTCTAAAACTTGCCTACCTGAATAATATGAATTCAGTCATTTGACAGGTTTCATGCACCTTTACAAGATTCTCTTTCTAGCCCCAACTCTTTCATTTAATTAACCCTTTTATATCTTTAGCCTGTAACAATTTGTTTTAAATATTCTAAAACTTGCCTACTTAAATAATATGAATTCAATCATTTGACTGGTTTCATACTGCTTTACAAGATTGTCTTTATAGTCCCAACTCTTTCATTTAATTAACCCTGTTATATCTTTAGCCTGTAACAATTTGTTTTAAATATTCTAAAACTTGCCTACTTGAATAATATGAATTCAGTCATTTGACTGGTTTCATGCACCTCTACAAGATTCTCTTTCTGGTCCCAACTCTTTCATTTAATTAACCCATTTATATCATTAGCCTGTAACAATTTGTTTTAAGTATTCTAAAACTTGCCTACTTGAATAATATTTATTCAATCATTTGACTGGTTTCATGCAGCGTTACAAGATTCTCTTACTAGTGCCAGTTCTTTCATTTAATTAACCCATTTATATCTTTAGCCTGTAACAATTTGTTTTAAATATTCTAAACCTTGCCTACTTGAATAATATGAATTCAATCATTTGAATGGTTTCATGCAGCTTTACAAGATTCTCTTTCTAGTCCCAACTCTTTCATTACATTAACCCATTTATATCTTTAGCCTGTAAGAATTTGTTTTAAATATTCTAAAACTTGCCTACTTGAATAATATGAATTCAGTCATTTGACTGGTTTCATGCTGCTTTACAAGATTCTCTTTCTAGTCCCAACTCTTTCATTTTATTAACCCATTTATATCATTAGCCTGTAACAATTTGTTTTAAATATTCTAAAACTTGCCTACTTGAATAATCTGAATACATTCATTTGACTGGATTCGTGCAGCTTTACAAGATTCTCTTTCTAGTCCCAACTCTTTCATTAAATTAACCCATTTATATCTTCAGCCTGTAACAATTTGTTTTAAATATTCTAAACCTTGCCTACTTGAATAATATGAATTCAGTCATTTGACTGGTTTCATGCACCTTTACAGGATTCTCTTTCTAGTCCCAACTCTTTCATTTAATTAACCCATTTATATCTTTAGCCTGTAACAATTTGTTTTAAATATTCTAAAACTTGCCTACTTGAATAATATGAATTCAATCATTTGACTGGTTTCATGCAGCTTTACAAGATTCTCTTTCTAGTCCCAACTCTTTCATTTAATTAACCCGTTTATATCATTAGCCTGTAACAATTTGTTTTAAATATTCTAAAACTTGCCTACTTGAAAAATATGAATTCATTCATTTGACTGGTTTCATGCAGCGTTACAAGATTCTCATACTAATGCCAGTTCTTTCATTTAATTAACCCATTTATATCTTTAGCCTGTAACAAATTGTTTTAAATATTCTAACCTTGCCTACTTGAATAATATGAATTCAATCATTTGAATGGTTTCATGCAGCTTTACAAGATTCTCTTTCTAGTCCCAACTCTTTCATTACATTAACCCATTTATATCTTTAACCTGTAACAATTTGTTTTAAATATCCTAAAACTTGCCTACTTGAATAATATGAATTCAAAAATTTGACTCGTTTCATGCTGCTTTACAAGATTCTCTTTTTAGTCCCAACTCTTTCATTTAATTAACCCTTTTATATCTTTAGCCTGTAACAATTTGTTTTAAATATTCTAAAACTTGCCTACTTGAATAATATGAATTCAGTCATTTGACTGGTTTCATGCAGCGTTACAAGATTCTCATACTCATGCCAGTTCTTTCATTTAATTAACCCATTTATATCTTTAGCCTGTAACAATTTGTTTTAAATATTCTAAACCTTGCCTACTTGAATAATATGAATTTAATCATTTGACTGGTTTCATGCAGTTTTACAAGATTCTCTTTCTAGTCCCAACTCTTTCATTTAATTAACCCATTTATATCTTTAGCCTGTAACAATTTGTTTTAAATATTCTAAAACTTGCCTACTTGAATAATATGAATTCAATCATTTGACTGGTTTCATGCAGCTTTACAAGATTCTCTTTCTAGTCCCAACTCTTTCATTTAATTAACCCATTTATATCTTTAGCCTGTAACAATTTGTTATAAATATCCTAAAACTTGCCTACTTGAATAATATGAATTCAAAAATTTGACTCGTTTCATGCTGCTTTACAAGATTCTCTTTTTAGTCCCAACTCTTTCATTTAATTAACCCTTTTATATCTTTAGCCTGTAACAATTTGTTTTAAATATTCTAAAACTTGCCTCCTTGAATAATATGAATTCATTCATTTGACTGGATACGTGCAGCTTTACAATATTCTCTTTCTAGTCCCAACTCTTTCATTTAAGTAACCCTTTTATATCTTTAGCCTGTAACAATTTGTTTTAAATATTCTAAAACTTGCCTACTGGAATAATATGAATTCAGTCATTTGACAGGTTTCATGCACCTTTACAATATTCTCTTTCTAGTCCCAACTCTTTCATTTAAGTAACCCTTTTATATCTTTAGCCTGTAACAATTTGTTTTAAATATTCTAAAACTTGCCTACTTGAATAATATGAATTCAATCATTTGACTGGTTTCATGCAGCTTTACAAGATTCTCTTTCTAGTCCCAACTCTTTCGTTAAATTAACCCATTTATATCTTTAGCCTGTAACAATTTGTTTTAAATATTCTAAAACTTGCCTACTTGAATAATATGAATTCATTCATTTGACTGGATTCGTGCAGCTTTACGAGATTCTCTTACTAATGCCAGTTCTTTCATGTAATTAACCCATTTATATCTTTAGCCTGTAACAATTTGTTTTAAATATTCTAAAACTTGCCTACTTGAATAATATGAATTCAGTCATTTGACTGGTTTCATGCTGCTTTACAAGATTCTCTTTCTAGTCCCAACTCTTTCATTTAATTAACCCATTTATATCATTAGCCTGTAACAATTTGTTTTAAATATTCTAAAACTTGCCTACTTGAATAATATGAATACATTCATTTGACTGGTTTCATGCACCTTTACAGGATTCTCTTTCTAGTCCCAACTCTTTCATTTAATTAACCCATTTATATCTTTAGCCTGTAACAATTTGTTTTAAATATTCTAAAACTTGCCTACTTGAATAATATGTATTCAATCATTTGACTGGTTTCATGCAGCTTTACAAGATTCTCTTTCTAGTCCCAACTCTTTCATTTAATTAACCCATTTATATCATTAGCCTGTAACAATTTGTTTTAAATATTCTAAAACTTGCCTCCTTGAATAATATGAATTCATTCATTTGACTGGATACGTGCAGCTTTACAATATTCTCTTTCTAGTCCCATCTCTTTCATTTAAGTAACCCTTTTATATCTTTAGCCTGTAACAATTTGTTTTAAATATTCTAAAACTTGCCTACTGGAATAATATGAATTCAGTCATTTGACAGGTTTCATGCACCTTTACAATATTCTCTTTCTAGTCCCAACTCTTTCATTTAAGTAACCCTTTTATATCTTTAGCCTGTAACAATTGGTTTTAAATATTCTAAAACTTGCCTACTTGAATAATATGAATTCAATCATTTGACTGGTTTCATGCAGCTTTACAAGATTCTCCCTCTAGTCCCAACTCTTTCGTTAAATTAACCCATTTATATCTTTAGCCTGTAACAATTTGTTTTAAATATTCTAAAACTTGCCTACTTGAATAATATGAATTCATTCATTTGACTGGATTCGTGCAGCTTTACGAGATTCTCTTACTAATGCCAGTTCTTTCATTAAATTAAACCATTTATATCTTTAGCCTGTAACAATTTGTTTTAAATATTCTAAACCATGCCTACTTGAATAATATGAATTCAATCATTTGACTGGTTTCATGCTGCTTTACAAGATTCTCTTTCTAGTCCCAACACTTTTATTTAATTAACCCTTTTATATCTTTAGCCTGTAACAATTTGTTTTAAATATTCTAAAACTTGCCTAATTGAATAATATGAATTCAATCATTTGACTGGTTTCATGCAGCTTTACAAGATTCTCTTTCTAGTCCCAACTCGTTCATTAAATTAACCCATTTATAAATTTAGCCTGTAACAATTTGTTTTAAATATTCTAAAACTTGCCTACTTGAATAATATGAATTCAGTCATTTGACTGGTTTCATGCAGTTTTACAAGATTCTCTTTCTAGTCCCAACTCTTTCATTTAATTAACCCATTTATATCTTTAGCCTGTAACAATTTGTTTTAAATATTCTAAAACTTGCCTACTTGAATAATATGAATTCAATCATTTGACTGGTTTCATGCAGCTTTACAAGATTCTCTTTCTAGTCCCAACTCTTTCATTTAATTAACCCATTTATATCATTAGCCTGTAACAATTTGTTTTAAATATTCTAAAACTTGCCTACTTGAAAAATATGAATTCATTCATTTGACTGGATTCGTGCAGCTTTACAAGATTCTCTTTCTAGTCCCAACTCTTTCATTACATTAACCCATTTATATCTTTAGCCTGTAACAATTTGTTTTAAATATTCTAAAACTTGCCTACTTGAATAATATGAATTCAGTCATTTGACTGGTTTCATGCAGCTTTACAAGATTCTCTTTCTAGTCCCAACTCTTTAATTTAATTAACCCATTTATATCATTAGCCTGTAACAATTTGTTTTAAATATTCTAAAACTTGCCTACTTGAATAATCTGAATACATTCATTTGACTGGATTCGTGCAGCTTTACAAGATTCTCTTTCTAGTCCAAACTCTTTCATTAAATTAACCCATTTATATCTTCAGCCTGTAACAATTTGTTTTAAATATTCTAAAACTTGCCTACTTGAATAATATGAATTCAGTCATTTGACTGGTTTCATGCACCTTTACAGGATTCTCTTTCTAGTCCCAACTCTTTCATTTAATTAACCCATTTATATCTTTAGCCTGTAAGAATTTGTTTTAAATATTCTAAAACTTGCCTACTTGAATAATATGAATGCAATCATTTGACTGGTTTCATGCAGCTTTACAAGATTCTCTTTCTAGTCCCAACTCTTTCATTTGATTAACCCATTTATATCATTAGCCTGTAACAATTTGTTTTAAATATTCTAAAACTTGCCTACTTGAAAAATATGAATTCATTCATTTGACTGGTTCATGCAGCGTTACAAGATTCTCATACTAATGCCAGTTCTTTCATTTAATTAACCCATTTATATCTTTAGCCTGTAACAATTTGTTTTAAATATCCTAAAACTTGCCTACTTGAATAATATGAATTCAAAAATTTGACTCGTTTCATGCTGCTTTACAAGATTCTCTTTCTAGTCCCAACACTTTCATTAAATTAACCCATTTATATCTTTAGCCTGTAACAATTTGTTTTAAATATTCTAAACCATGCCTACTTGAATAATATGAATTCAATCATTTGACTGGTTTCATGCTGCTTTACAAGATTCTCTTTCTAGTCCCAACTCTTTTATTTAATTAACCCTTTTATATCTTTAGCCTGTAACAATTTGTTTTAAATATTCTAAAACTTGCCTACTTGAATAATATGAATTCAATCATTTGACTGGTTTCATGCAGCTTTACAAGATTCTCTTTCTAGTCCCAACTCTTTCGTTAAATTAACCCATTTATATCTTTAGCCTGTAACAATTTGTTTTAAATATTCTAAAACTTGCCTACTTGAATAATATGAATTCATTCATTTGACTGGATTCGTGCAGCTTTACGAGATTCTCTTACTAATGCCAGTTCTTTCATGTAATTAACCCATTTATATCTTTAGCCTGTAACAATTTGTTTTAAATATTCTAAAACTTGCCTACTTGAATAATATGAATTCAGTCATTTGACTGGTTTCATGCTGCTTTACAAGATTCTCTTTCTAGTCCCAACTCTTTCATTTAATTAACCCATTTATATCATTAGCCTGTAACAATTTGTTTTAAATATTCTAAAACTTGCCTACTTGAATAATATGAATACATTCATTTGACTGGTTTCATGCACCTTTACAGGATTCTCTTTCTAGTCCCAACTATTTCATTTAATTAACCCATTTATATCTTTAGCCTGTAAGAATTTGTTTTAAATATTCTAAAACTTGCCTACTTGAATAATATGAATTCAATCATTTGACTGGTTTCATGCAGCTTTACAAGATTCTCTTTCTAGTCCCAACTCTTTCATTTGATTAACCCATTTATATCATTAGCCTGTAACAATTTGTTTTAAATATTCTAAAACTTGCCTACTTGAAAAATATGAATTCATTCATTTGACTGGTTCATGCAGCGTTACAAGATTCTCATACTAATGCCAGTTCTTTCATTTAATTAACCCATTTATATCTTTAGCCTGTAACAATTTGTTTTAAATATCCTAAAACTTGCCTACTTGAATAATATGAATTCAATCATTTGACTGGTTTCATGCTGCTTTACAAGATTCTCTTTCTAGTCCCAACTCTTTTATTTAATTAACCCTTTTATATCTTTAGCCTGTAACAATTTGTTTTAAATATTCTAAAACTTGCCTACTTGAATAATATGAATTCAATCATTTGACTGGTTTCATGCAGCTTTACAAGATTCTCTTTCTAGTCCCAACTCTTTCGTTAAATTAACCCATTTATATCTTTAGCCTGTAACAATTTGTTTTAAATATTCTAAAACTTGCCTACTTGAATAATATGAATTCATTCATTTGACTGGATTCGTGCAGCTTTACGAGATTCTCTTACTAATGCCAGTTCTTTCATGTAATTAACCCATTTATATCTTTAGCCTGTAACAATTTGTTTTAAATATTCTAAAACTTGCCTACTTGAATAATATGAATTCAGTCATTTGACTGGTTTCGTGCAGCTTTACAAGATTCTCTTTCTAGTCCCAACTCTTTCATTTAATTAACCCATTTATATCATTAGCCTGTAACAATTTGTTTTAAATATTCTAAAACTTGCCTACTTGAATAATCTGAATACATTCATTTGACTGGATTCGTGCAGCTTTACAAGATTCTCTTTCTAGTCCCAACTCTTTCATTAAATTAACCCATTTATATCTTCAGCCTGTAACAATTTGTTTTAAATATTCTAAAACTTGCCTACATGAATAATATGAATTCAATCATTTGACTGGTTTCATGCAGCTTTACAAGATTCTCTTCCAATCCCAACTCTTTCATTTAATTAACCCATTTATATCATTAGCCTGTAACAATTTGCTTTAAATATTCTAAAATTTGCCTACTTGAAAAATATGAATTCATTCATTTGACTGGTTTCATGCAGCGTTACAAGATTCTCATACTAATGCCAGTTCTTTCATTTAATTAACCCATTTATATCTTTAGCCTGTAACAATTTGTTTTAAATATCCTAAAACTTGCCTACTTGAATAATATTTATTCAAAAATTTGACTCGTTTCATGCTGCTTTACAAGATTCTCTTTTTAGTCCCAACTCTTTCATTTAATTAACCCTTTTATATCTTTAGCCTGTAACAATTTGTTTTAAATATTCTAAAACTTGCCTACTTGAATAATATGAATTCAAAAATTTGAGTGGTTTCATGCAGCGTTACAAGATTCTCATACTAATGCCAGTTCTTTCATTTAATTAACCCATTTATATCTTTAGCCTGTAACAATTTGTTTTAAATATTCTAAACCTTTCCTACTTGAATAATATGAATTCAATCATTTGAATGGTTTCATGCAGCTTTACAAGATTCTCTTTCTAGTCCCAACTCTTTCATTACATTAACCCATTTATATCTTCAGCCTGTAACAATTTGTTGTAAATATTCTAAAACTTGCCTACTTGAATAATATGAATTCAAAAATTTGACTCGTTTCATGCTGCTTTACAAGATTCTCTTTTTAGTCCCAACTCTTTCATTTAATTAACCCTTTTATATCTTTAGCCTGTAACAATATGTTTTAAATATTCTAAAACTTGCCTACTTGAATAATATGAATTCAAAAATTTGACTCGTTTCATGCTGCTTTACAAGATTCTCTTTTTAGTCCCAACTCTTTCATTTAATTAACCCTTTTATATCTTTAGCCTGTAACAATTTGTTTTAAATATTCTAAAACTTGCCTACTTGAATAATATGAATTCAATCATTTGACTGGTTTCATGCAGCTTTACAAGATTCTCTTTCTAGTCCCAACTCTTTCATTTAATTAACCCATTTATATCATTAGCCTGTAACAATTTGTTTTAAATATTCTAAAACTTGCCTACTTGAAAAATATGAATTCAATCATTTGAATGGTTTCATGCAGCTTTACAAGATTCTCTTTCTAGTCCAACTCTTTCATTACATTAACCCATTTATATCTTCAGCCTGTAACAATTTGTTTTAAATATTCTAAAACTTGCCTACTTGAATAATATGAATTCAAAAATTTGACTCGTTTCATGCTGCTTTACAAGATTCTCTTTTTAGTCCCAACTCTTTCATTTAATTAACCCTTTTATATCTTTAGCCTGTAACAATTTGTTTTAAATATTCTAAAACTTGCCTACTTGAATAATATGAATTCAGTCATTTGACTGGTTTCATGCAGCGTTACAAGATTCTCATACTAATGCCAGTTCTTTCATTTAATTAACCCATTTCTATCTTTAGCCTGTAACAATTTGTTTTAAATATTCTAAACCTTGCCTACTTGAATAATATGAATTTAATCATTTGACTGGTTTAATGCAGTTTTACAAGATTCTCTTTCTAGTCCCAACTCTTTCATTTAATTAACCCATTTATATCTTTAGCCTGTAACAATTTGTTTTAAATATTCTAAAACTTGCCTACTTGAATAATATGAATTCAATCATTTGACTGGTTTCATGCAGCTTTACAAGATTCTCTTTCTAGTCCCAACTCTTTCATTTAATTAACCCATTTTTATCATTAGCCTGTAACAATTTGTTTTAAATATTCTAAAACGTGCCTACTTGAAAAATATGAATTCATTCATTTGACTGGATTCGTGCAGCTTTACAAGATTCTCTTTCTAGTCCCAACACTTTCATTAAATTAACCCATTTATATCTTTAGCCTGTAACAATTTGTTTTAAATATTCTAAACCATGCCTACTTGAATAATATGAATTCAATCATTTGACTGGTTTCATGCTGCTTTACAAGATTCTCTTTCTAGTCCCAACTCTTTTATTTAATTAACCCTTTTATATCTTTAGCCTGTAACAATTTGTTTTAAATATTCTAAAACTTGCCTACTTGAATAATATGGATTCAGTCATTTGACTGGTTTCATGCACCTTTACAAGATTCTCTTTCTAGTCCCAACTCTTTCATTTAATTAACCCATTTATATCTTTAGCCTGTAACAATTTGTTTTAAATATTCTAAACCATGCCTACTTGAATAATATGAATTCAATCATTTGACTGGTTTCATGCTGCTTTACAAGATTCTCTTTCTAGTCCCAACTCTTTTATTTAATTAAAACTTTTATATCTTTAGCCTGTAACAATTTGTTTTAAATATTCTAAAACTTGCCTACTGGAATAATATGAATTCAGTCATTTGACAGGTTTCATGCACCTTTACAATATTCTCTTTCTAGTCCCAACTCTTTCATTTAAGTAACCCTTTTATATCTTTAGCCTGTAACAATTTGTTTTAAATATTCTAAAACTTGCCTACTTGAATAATATGAATTCAATAATTTGACTGGTTTCATGCAGCTTTACAAGATTCTCTTTCTAGTCCCAACTCTTTCGTTAAATTAACCCATTTATATCTTTAGCCTGTAACAATTTGTTTTAAATATTCTAAAACTTGCCTACTTGAATAATATGAATTCATTCATTTGACTGGATTCGTGCAGCTTTACGAGATTCTCTTACTAATGCCAGTTCTTTCATGTAATTAACCCATTTATATCTTTAGCCTGTAACAATTTGTTTTAAATATTCTAAAACTTGCCTACTTGAATAATATGAATTCAATCATTTGTCTGGTTTCATGCAGCTTTACAAGATTCTCTTACTAATGCCAGTCCTTTCATTTAATTAAGCCATTTATATCTTTAGCCTGTAACAATTTGTTTTAAATATTCTAAAACTTGCCTAATTGAATAATATGAATTCAATCATTTGACTGGTTTCATGCAGCTTTACAAGATTCTCTTTCTAGTCCCAACTCGTTCATTAAATTAACCCATTTATAAATTTAGCCTGTAACAATTTGTTTTAAATATTCTAAAACTTGCCTACTTGAATAATATGAATTCAGTCATTTGACTGGATTCATGCACCTTTACAAGATTCTCTTTCTAGTCCCAACTGTTTCATTTAATTAACTCATTTATATCTTTAGCCTGTAACAATTTGTTTTAAATATTCTAAAACATGCCTACTTGAATAATATGAATTCAATCATTTGACTGGTTTCATGCTGCTTTACAAGATTCTCTTTCTAGTCCCAACTCTTTCATTTAATTAACCATTTTATATCTTTAGCATGTAACAATTTGTATTAAATATTCTAAAACTTGCCTACCTGAATAATATGAATTCAGTCATTTGACAGGTTTCATGCACCTTTACAAGATTCTCTTTCTAGCCCCAACTCTTTCATTTAATTAACCCTTTTATATCTTTAGCCTGTAACAATTTGTTTTAAATATTCTAAAACTTGCCTACTTAAATAATATGAATTCAATCATTTGACTGGTTTCATACTGCTTTACAAGATTGTCTTTATAGTCCCAACTCTTTCATTTAATTAACCCTGTTATATCTTTAGCCTGTAACAATTTGTTTTAAATATTCTAAAACTTGCCTACTTGAATAATATGAATTCAGTCATTTGACTGGTTTCATGCACCTCTACAAGATTCTCTTTCTGGTCCCAACTCTTTCATTTAATTAACCCATTTATATCATTAGCCTGTAACAATTTGTTTTAAGTATTCTAAAACTTGCCTACTTGAATAATATTTATTCAATCATTTGACTGGTTTCATGCAGCGTTACAAGATTCTCTTACTAGTGCCAGTTCTTTCATTTAATTAACCCATTTATATCTTTAGCCTGTAACAATTTGTTTTAAATATTCTAAACCTTGCCTACTTGAATAATATGAATTCAATCATTTGAATGGTTTCATGCAGCTTTACAAGATTCTCTTTCTAGTCCCAACTCTTTCATTACATTAACCCATTTATATCTTTAGCCTGTAAGAATTTGTTTTAAATATTCTAAAACTTGCCTACTTGAATAATATGAATTCAGTCATTTGACTGGTTTCATGCTGCTTTACAAGATTCTCTTTCTAGTCCCAACTCTTTCATTTTATTAACCCATTTATATCATTAGCCTGTAACAATTTGTTTTAAATATTCTAAAACTTGCCTACTTGAATAATCTGAATACATTCATTTGACTGGATTCGTGCAGCTTTACAAGATTCTCTTTCTAGTCCCAACTCTTTCATTAAATTAACCCATTTATATCTTCAGCCTGTAACAATTTGTTTTAAATATTCTAAACCTTGCCTACTTGAATAATATGAATTCAGTCATTTGACTGGTTTCATGCACCTTTACAGGATTCTCTTTCTAGTCCCAACTCTTTCATTTAATTAACCCATTTATATCTTTAGCCTGTAACAATTTGTTTTAAATATTCTAAAACTTGCCTACTTGAATAATATGAATTCAATCATTTGACTGGTTTCATGCAGCTTTACAAGATTCTCTTTCTAGTCCCAACTCTTTCATTTAATTAACCCGTTTATATCATTAGCCTGTAACAATTTGTTTTAAATATTCTAAAACTTGCCTACTTGAAAAATATGAATTCATTCATTTGACTGGTTTCATGCAGCGTTACAAGATTCTCATACTAATGCCAGTTCTTTCATTTAATTAACCCATTTATATCTTTAGCCTGTAACAAATTGTTTTAAATATTCTAACCTTGCCTACTTGAATAATATGAATTCAATCATTTGAATGGTTTCATGCAGCTTTACAAGATTCTCTTTCTAGTCCCAACTCTTTCATTACATTAACCCATTTATATCTTTAACCTGTAACAATTTGTTTTAAATATCCTAAAACTTGCCTACTTGAATAATATGAATTCAAAAATTTGACTCGTTTCATGCTGCTTTACAAGATTCTCTTTTTAGTCCCAACTCTTTCATTTAATTAACCCTTTTATATCTTTAGCCTGTAACAATTTGTTTTAAATATTCTAAAACTTGCCTACTTGAATAATATGAATTCAGTCATTTGACTGGTTTCATGCAGCGTTACAAGATTCTCATACTCATGCCAGTTCTTTCATTTAATTAACCCATTTATATCTTTAGCCTGTAACAATTTGTTTTAAATATTCTAAACCTTGCCTACTTGAATAATATGAATTTAATCATTTGACTGGTTTCATGCAGTTTTACAAGATTCTCTTTCTAGTCCCAACTCTTTCATTTAATTAACCCATTTATATCTTTAGCCTGTAACAATTTGTTTTAAATATTCTAAAACTTGCCTACTTGAATAATATGAATTCAATCATTTGACTGGTTTCATGCAGCTTTACAAGATTCTCTTTCTAGTCCCAACTCTTTCATTTAATTAACCCATTTATATCTTTAGCCTGTAACAATTTGTTATAAATATCCTAAAACTTGCCTACTTGAATAATATGAATTCAAAAATTTGACTCGTTTCATGCTGCTTTACAAGATTCTCTTTTTAGTCCCAACTCTTTCATTTAATTAACCCTTTTATATCTTTAGCCTGTAACAATTTGTTTTAAATATTCTAAAACTTGCCTCCTTGAATAATATGAATTCATTCATTTGACTGGATACGTGCAGCTTTACAATATTCTCTTTCTAGTCCCAACTCTTTCATTTAAGTAACCCTTTTATATCTTTAGCCTGTAACAATTTGTTTTAAATATTCTAAAACTTGCCTACTGGAATAATATGAATTCAGTCATTTGACAGGTTTCATGCACCTTTACAATATTCTCTTTCTAGTCCCAACTCTTTCATTTAAGTAACCCTTTTATATCTTTAGCCTGTAACAATTTGTTTTAAATATTCTAAAACTTGCCTACTTGAATAATATGAATTCAATCATTTGACTGGTTTCATGCAGCTTTACAAGATTCTCTTTCTAGTCCCAACTCTTTCGTTAAATTAACCCATTTATATCTTTAGCCTGTAACAATTTGTTTTAAATATTCTAAAACTTGCCTACTTGAATAATATGAATTCATTCATTTGACTGGATTCGTGCAGCTTTACGAGATTCTCTTACTAATGCCAGTTCTTTCATGTAATTAACCCATTTATATCTTTAGCCTGTAACAATTTGTTTTAAATATTCTAAAACTTGCCTACTTGAATAATATGAATTCAGTCATTTGACTGGTTTCATGCTGCTTTACAAGATTCTCTTTCTAGTCCCAACTCTTTCATTTAATTAACCCATTTATATCATTAGCCTGTAACAATTTGTTTTAAATATTCTAAAACTTGCCTACTTGAATAATATGAATACATTCATTTGACTGGTTTCATGCACCTTTACAGGATTCTCTTTCTAGTCCCAACTCTTTCATTTAATTAACCCATTTATATCTTTAGCCTGTAACAATTTGTTTTAAATATTCTAAAACTTGCCTACTTGAATAATATGTATTCAATCATTTGACTGGTTTCATGCAGCTTTACAAGATTCTCTTTCTAGTCCCAACTCTTTCATTTAATTAACCCATTTATATCATTAGCCTGTAACAATTTGTTTTAAATATTCTAAAACTTGCCTCCTTGAATAATATGAATTCATTCATTTGACTGGATACGTGCAGCTTTACAATATTCTCTTTCTAGTCCCATCTCTTTCATTTAAGTAACCCTTTTATATCTTTAGCCTGTAACAATTTGTTTTAAATATTCTAAAACTTGCCTACTGGAATAATATGAATTCAGTCATTTGACAGGTTTCATGCACCTTTACAATATTCTCTTTCTAGTCCCAACTCTTTCATTTAAGTAACCCTTTTATATCTTTAGCCTGTAACAATTGGTTTTAAATATTCTAAAACTTGCCTACTTGAATAATATGAATTCAATCATTTGACTGGTTTCATGCAGCTTTACAAGATTCTCCCTCTAGTCCCAACTCTTTCGTTAAATTAACCCATTTATATCTTTAGCCTGTAACAATTTGTTTTAAATATTCTAAAACTTGCCTACTTGAATAATATGAATTCATTCATTTGACTGGATTCGTGCAGCTTTACGAGATTCTCTTACTAATGCCAGTTCTTTCATTAAATTAAACCATTTATATCTTTAGCCTGTAACAATTTGTTTTAAATATTCTAAACCATGCCTACTTGAATAATATGAATTCAATCATTTGACTGGTTTCATGCTGCTTTACAAGATTCTCTTTCTAGTCCCAACACTTTTATTTAATTAACCCTTTTATATCTTTAGCCTGTAACAATTTGTTTTAAATATTCTAAAACTTGCCTAATTGAATAATATGAATTCAATCATTTGACTGGTTTCATGCAGCTTTACAAGATTCTCTTTCTAGTCCCAACTCGTTCATTAAATTAACCCATTTATAAATTTAGCCTGTAACAATTTGTTTTAAATATTCTAAAACTTGCCTACTTGAATAATATGAATTCAGTCATTTGACTGGTTTCATGCAGTTTTACAAGATTCTCTTTCTAGTCCCAACTCTTTCATTTAATTAACCCATTTATATCTTTAGCCTGTAACAATTTGTTTTAAATATTCTAAAACTTGCCTACTTGAATAATATGAATTCAATCATTTGACTGGTTTCATGCAGCTTTACAAGATTCTCTTTCTAGTCCCAACTCTTTCATTTAATTAACCCATTTATATCATTAGCCTGTAACAATTTGTTTTAAATATTCTAAAACTTGCCTACTTGAAAAATATGAATTCATTCATTTGACTGGATTCGTGCAGCTTTACAAGATTCTCTTTCTAGTCCCAACTCTTTCATTACATTAACCCATTTATATCTTTAGCCTGTAACAATTTGTTTTAAATATTCTAAAACTTGCCTACTTGAATAATATGAATTCAGTCATTTGACTGGTTTCATGCAGCTTTACAAGATTCTCTTTCTAGTCCCAACTCTTTAATTTAATTAACCCATTTATATCATTAGCCTGTAACAATTTGTTTTAAATATTCTAAAACTTGCCTACTTGAATAATCTGAATACATTCATTTGACTGGATTCGTGCAGCTTTACAAGATTCTCTTTCTAGTCCAAACTCTTTCATTAAATTAACCCATTTATATCTTCAGCCTGTAACAATTTGTTTTAAATATTCTAAAACTTGCCTACTTGAATAATATGAATTCAGTCATTTGACTGGTTTCATGCACCTTTACAGGATTCTCTTTCTAGTCCCAACTCTTTCATTTAATTAACCCATTTATATCTTTAGCCTGTAAGAATTTGTTTTAAATATTCTAAAACTTGCCTACTTGAATAATATGAATGCAATCATTTGACTGGTTTCATGCAGCTTTACAAGATTCTCTTTCTAGTCCCAACTCTTTCATTTGATTAACCCATTTATATCATTAGCCTGTAACAATTTGTTTTAAATATTCTAAAACTTGCCTACTTGAAAAATATGAATTCATTCATTTGACTGGTTCATGCAGCGTTACAAGATTCTCATACTAATGCCAGTTCTTTCATTTAATTAACCCATTTATATCTTTAGCCTGTAACAATTTGTTTTAAATATCCTAAAACTTGCCTACTTGAATAATATGAATTCAAAAATTTGACTCGTTTCATGCTGCTTTACAAGATTCTCTTTCTAGTCCCAACACTTTCATTAAATTAACCCATTTATATCTTTAGCCTGTAACAATTTGTTTTAAATATTCTAAACCATGCCTACTTGAATAATATGAATTCAATCATTTGACTGGTTTCATGCTGCTTTACAAGATTCTCTTTCTAGTCCCAACTCTTTTATTTAATTAACCCTTTTATATCTTTAGCCTGTAACAATTTGTTTTAAATATTCTAAAACTTGCCTACTTGAATAATATGAATTCAATCATTTGACTGGTTTCATGCAGCTTTACAAGATTCTCTTTCTAGTCCCAACTCTTTCGTTAAATTAACCCATTTATATCTTTAGCCTGTAACAATTTGTTTTAAATATTCTAAAACTTGCCTACTTGAATAATATGAATTCATTCATTTGACTGGATTCGTGCAGCTTTACGAGATTCTCTTACTAATGCCAGTTCTTTCATGTAATTAACCCATTTATATCTTTAGCCTGTAACAATTTGTTTTAAATATTCTAAAACTTGCCTACTTGAATAATATGAATTCAGTCATTTGACTGGTTTCATGCTGCTTTACAAGATTCTCTTTCTAGTCCCAACTCTTTCATTTAATTAACCCATTTATATCATTAGCCTGTAACAATTTGTTTTAAATATTCTAAAACTTGCCTACTTGAATAATATGAATACATTCATTTGACTGGTTTCATGCACCTTTACAGGATTCTCTTTCTAGTCCCAACTATTTCATTTAATTAACCCATTTATATCTTTAGCCTGTAAGAATTTGTTTTAAATATTCTAAAACTTGCCTACTTGAATAATATGAATTCAATCATTTGACTGGTTTCATGCAGCTTTACAAGATTCTCTTTCTAGTCCCAACTCTTTCATTTGATTAACCCATTTATATCATTAGCCTGTAACAATTTGTTTTAAATATTCTAAAACTTGCCTACTTGAAAAATATGAATTCATTCATTTGACTGGTTCATGCAGCGTTACAAGATTCTCATACTAATGCCAGTTCTTTCATTTAATTAACCCATTTATATCTTTAGCCTGTAACAATTTGTTTTAAATATCCTAAAACTTGCCTACTTGAATAATATGAATTCAATCATTTGACTGGTTTCATGCTGCTTTACAAGATTCTCTTTCTAGTCCCAACTCTTTTATTTAATTAACCCTTTTATATCTTTAGCCTGTAACAATTTGTTTTAAATATTCTAAAACTTGCCTACTTGAATAATATGAATTCAATCATTTGACTGGTTTCATGCAGCTTTACAAGATTCTCTTTCTAGTCCCAACTCTTTCGTTAAATTAACCCATTTATATCTTTAGCCTGTAACAATTTGTTTTAAATATTCTAAAACTTGCCTACTTGAATAATATGAATTCATTCATTTGACTGGATTCGTGCAGCTTTACGAGATTCTCTTACTAATGCCAGTTCTTTCATGTAATTAACCCATTTATATCTTTAGCCTGTAACAATTTGTTTTAAATATTCTAAAACTTGCCTACTTGAATAATATGAATTCAGTCATTTGACTGGTTTCATGCTGCTTTACAAGATTCTCTTTCTAGTCCCAACTCTTTCATTTAATTAACCCATTTATATCATTAGCCTGTAACAATTTGTTTTAAATATTCTAAAACTTGCCTACTTGAATAATATGAATACATTCATTTGACTGGTTTCATGCACCTTTACAGGATTCTCTTTCTAGTCCCAACTCTTTCATTTAATTAACCCATTTATATCTTTAGCCTGTAACAATTTGTTTTAAATATTCTAAAACTTGCCTACTTGAATAATATGAATTCAGTCATTTGACTGGATTCATGCACCTTTACAAGATTCTCTTTCTAGTCCCAACAGTTTCATTTAATTAACTCATTTATATCTTTAGCCTGTAACAATTTGTTTTAAATATTCTAAAACATGCCTACTTGAATAATATGAATTCAATCATTTGACTGGTTTCATGCTGCTTTACAAGATTCTCTTTCTAGTCCCAACTCTTTCATTTAATTAACCATTTTATATCTTTAGCATGTAACAATTTGTATTAAATATTCTAAAACTTGCCTACCTGAATAATATGAATTCAGTCATTTGACAGGTTTCATGCACCTTTACAAGATTCTCTTTCTAGCCCCAACTCTTTCATTTAATTAACCCTTTTATATCTTTAGCCTGTAACAATTTGTTTTAAATATTCTAAAACTTGCCTACTTAAATAATATGAATTCAATCATTTGACTGGTTTCATGCAGTTTTACAAGATTCTCTTTCTAGTCCCAACTCTTTCATTTAATTAACCCATTTATATCTTTAGCCTGTAACAATTTGTTTTAAATATTCTAAAACTTGCCTACTTGAATAATATGAATTCAATCATTTGACTGGTTTCATGCAGCTTTACAAGATTCTCTTTCTAGTCCCAACTCTTTCATTTAATTAACCCATTTATATCATTAGCCTGTAACAATTTGTTTTAAATATTCTAAAACTTGCCTACTTGAAAAATATGAATTCATTCATTTGACTGGATTCGTGCAGCTTTACAAGATTCTCTTTCTAGTCCCAACTCTTTCATTACATTAACCCATTTATATCTTTAGCCTGTAACAATTTGTTTTAAATATTCTAAAACTTGCCTACTTGAATAATATGAATTCAGTCATTTGACTGGTTTCATGCAGCTTTACAAGATTCTCTTTCTAGTCCCAACTCTTTAATTTAATTAACCCATTTATATCATTAGCCTGTAACAATTTGTTTTAAATATTCTAAAACTTGCCTACTTGAATAATCTGAATACATTCATTTGACTGGATTCGTGCAGCTTTACAAGATTCTCTTTCTAGTCCAAACTCTTTCATTAAATTAACCCATTTATATCTTCAGCCTGTAACAATTTGTTTTAAATATTCTAAAACTTGCCTACTTGAATAATATGAATTCAGTCATTTGACTGGTTTCATGCACCTTTACAGGATTCTCTTTCTAGTCCCAACTCTTTCATTTAATTAACCCATTTATATCTTTAGCCTGTAAGAATTTGTTTTAAATATTCTAAAACTTGCCTACTTGAATAATATGAATGCAATCATTTGACTGGTTTCATGCAGCTTTACAAGATTCTCTTTCTAGTCCCAACTCTTTCATTTGATTAACCCATTTATATCATTAGCCTGTAACAATTTGTTTTAAATATTCTAAAACTTGCCTACTTGAAAAATATGAATTCATTCATTTGACTGGTTCATGCAGCGTTACAAGATTCTCATACTAATGCCAGTTCTTTCATTTAATTAACCCATTTATATCTTTAGCCTGTAACAATTTGTTTTAAATATTCTAAACCATGCCTACTTGAATAATATGAATTCAATCATTTGACTGGTTTCATGCTGCTTTACAAGATTCTCTTTCTAGTCCCAACTCTTTTATTTAATTAACCCTTTTATATCTTTAGCCTGTAACAATTTGTTTTAAATATTCTAAAACTTGCCTACTTGAATAATATGAATTCAATCATTTGACTGGTTTCATGCAGCTTTACAAGATTCTCTTTCTAGTCCCAACTCTTTCGTTAAATTAACCCATTTATATCTTTAGCCTGTAACAATTTGTTTTAAATATTCTAAAACTTGCCTACTTGAATAATATGAATTCATTCATTTGACTGGATTCGTGCAGCTTTACGAGATTCTCTTACTAATGCCAGTTCTTTCATGTAATTAACCCATTTATATCTTTAGCCTGTAACAATTTGTTTTAAATATTCTAAAACTTGCCTACTTGAATAATATGAATTCAGTCATTTGACTGGTTTCATGCTGCTTTACAAGATTCTCTTTCTAGTCCCAACTCTTTCATTTAATTAACCCATTTATATCATTAGCCTGTAACAATTTGTTTTAAATATTCTAAAACTTGCCTACTTGAATAATATGAATACATTCATTTGACTGGTTTCATGCACCTTTACAGGATTCTCTTTCTAGTCCCAACTATTTCATTTAATTAACCCATTTATATCTTTAGCCTGTAAGAATTTGTTTTA
Source organism: Lycorma delicatula (assembly GCF_047948215.1). Classification (NCBI taxonomy): domain Eukaryota; kingdom Metazoa; phylum Arthropoda; class Insecta; order Hemiptera; family Fulgoridae; genus Lycorma; species Lycorma delicatula. Next base: position 2,524,194 of record NC_134458.1, read on the forward strand.
AATATTCTAAAACTTGCCTACTTGAATAATATGAATTCAATCATTTGACTGGTTTCATGCAGCTTTACAAGATTCTCTTTCTAGTCCCAACTCTTTCATTTGATTAACCCATTTATATCATTAGCCTGTAACAATTTGTTTTAAATATTCTAAAACTTGCCTACTTGAAAAATATGAATTCATTCATTTGACTGGTTCATGCAGCGTTACAAGATTCTCATACTAATGCCAGTTCTTTCATTTAATTAACCCATTTATATCTTTAGCCTGTAACAATTTGTTTTAAATATCCTAAAACTTGCCTACTTGAATAATATGAATTCAAAAATTTGACTCGTTTCATGCTGCTTTACAAGATTCTTTTTCTAGTCCCAACACTTTCATTAAATTAACCCATTTATATCTTTAGCCTGTAACAATTTGTTTTAAATATTCTAAACCATGCCTACTTGAATAATATGAATTCAATCATTTGACTGGTTTCATGCTGCTTTACAAGATTCTCTTTCTAGTCCCAACTCTTTTATTTAATTAACCCTTTTATATCTTTAGCCTGTAACAATTTGTTTTAAATATTCTAAAACTTGCCTACTTGAATAATATGAATTCAATCATTTGACTGGTTTCATGCAGCTTTACAAGATTCTCTTTCTAGTCCCAACTCTTTCGTTAAATTAACCCATTTATATCTTTAGCCTGTAACAATTTGTTTTAAATATTCTAAAACTTGCCTACTTGAATAATATGAATTCATTCATTTGACTGGATTCGTGCAGCTTTACGAGATTCTCTTACTAATGCCAGTTCTTTAATGTAATTAACCCATTTATATCTTTAGCCTGTAACAATTTGTTTTAAATATTCTAAAACTTGCCTACTTGAATAATATGAATTCAGTCATTTGACTGGTTTCATGCTGCTTTACAAGATTCTCTTTCTAGTCCCAACTCTTTCATTTAATTAACCCATTTATATCATTAGCCTGTAACAATTTGTTTTAAATATTCTAAAACTTGCCTACTTGAATAATATGAATACATTCATTTGACTGGTTTCATGCACCTTTACAGGATTCTCTTTCTAGTCCCAACTCTTTCATTTAATTAACCCATTTATATCTTTAGCCTGTAACAATTTGTTTTAAATATTCTAAAACTTGCCTACTTGAATAATATGAATTCAGTCATTTGACTGGATTCATGCACCTTTACAAGATTCTCTTTCTAGTCCCAACAGTTTCATTTAATTAACTCATTTATATCTTTAGCCTGTAACAATTTGTTTTAAATATTCTAAAACATGCCTACTTGAATAATATGAATTCAATCATTTGACTGGTTTCATGCTGCTTTACAAGATTCTCTTTCTAGTCCCAACTCTTTCATTTAATTAACCATTTTATATCTTTAGCATGTAACAATTTGTATTAAATATTCTAAAACTTGCCTACCTGAATAATATGAATTCAGTCATTTGACAGGTTTCATGCACCTTTACAAGATTCTCTTTCTAGCCCCAACTCTTTCATTTAATTAACCCTTTTATATCTTTAGCCTGTAACAATTTGTTTTAAATATTCTAAAACTTGCCTACTTAAATAATATGAATTCAATCATTTGACTGGTTTCATGCTGCTTTACAAGATTGTCTTTATAGTCCCAACTCTTTCATTTAATTAACCCTGTTATATCTTTAGCCTGTAACAATTTGTTTTAAATATTCTAAAACTTGCCTACTTGAATAATATGAATTCAGTCATTTGACTGGTTTCATGCACCTCTACAAGATTCTCTTTCTGGTCCCAACTCTTTCATTTAATTAACCCATTTATATCATTAGCCTGTAACAATTTGTTTTAAGTATTCTAAAACTTGCCTACTTGAATAATATTTATTCAATCATTTGACTGGTTTCATGCAGCGTTACAAGATTCTCTTACTAATGCCAGTTCTTTCATTTAATTAACCCATTTATATCTTTAGCCTGTAACAATTTGTTTTAAATATTCTAAACCTTGCCTACTTGAATAATATGAATTCAATCATTTGAATGGTTTCATGCAGCTTTACAAGATTCTCTTTCTAGTCCCAACTCTTTCATTACATTAACCCATTTATATCTTTAGCCTGTAAGAATTTGTTTTAAATATTCTAAAACTTGCCTACTTGAATAATATGAATTCAGTCATTTGACTGGTTTCATGCTGCTTTACAAGATTCTCTTTCTAGTCCCAACTCTTTCATTTAATTAACCCATTTATATCATTAGCCTGTAACAATTTGTTTTAAATATTCTAAAACTTGCCTACTTGAATAATCTGAATACATTCATTTGACTGGATTCGTGCAGCTTTACAAGATTCTCTTTCTAGTCCCAACTCTTTCATTAAATTAACCCATTTATATCTTCAGCCTGTAACAATTTGTTTTAAATATTCTAAACCTTGCCTACTTGAATAATATGAATTCAGTCATTTGACTGGTTTCATGCACCTTTACAGGATTCTCTTTCTAGTCCCAACTCTTTCATTTAATTAACCCATTTATATCTTTAGCCTGTAACAATTTGTTTTAAATATTCTAAAACTTGCCTACTTGAATAATATGAATTCAATCATTTGACTGGTTTCATGCAGCTTTACAAGATTCTCTTTCTAGTCCCAACTCTTTCATTTAATTAACCCGTTTATATCATTAGCCTGTAACAATTTGTTTTAAATATTCTAAAACTTGCCTACTTGAAAAATATGAATTCATTCATTTGACTGGTTTCATGCAGCGTTACAAGATTCTCATACTAATGCCAGTTCTTTCATTTAATTAACCCATTTATATCTTTAGCCTGTAACAAATTGTTTTAAATATTCTAACCTTGCCTACTTGAATAATATGAATTCAATCATTTGAATGGTTTCATGCAGCTTTACAAGATTCTCTTTCTAGTCCCAACTCTTTCATTACATTAACCCATTTATATCTTTAACCTGTAACAATTTGTTTTAAATATCCTAAAACTTGCCTACTTGAATAATATGAATTCAAAAATTTGACTCGTTTCATGCTGCTTTACAAGATTCTCTTTTTAGTCCCAACTCTTTCATTTAATTAACCCTTTTATATCTTTAGCCTGTAACAATTTGTTTTAAATATTCTAAAACGTGCGTACTTGAATAATATGAATTCAGTCATTTGACTGGTTTCATGCAGCGTTACAAGATTCTCATACTCATGCCAGTTCTTTCATTTAATTAACCCATTTATATCATTAGCCTGTAACAATTTGTTTTAAATATTCTAAACCTTGCCTACTTGAATAATATGAATTTAATCATTTGACTGGTTTCATGCAGTTTTACAAGATTCTCTTTCTAGTCCCAACTCTTTCATTTAATTAACCCATTTATATCTTTAGCCTGTAACAATTTGTTTTAAATATTCTAAAACTTGCCTACTTGAATAATATGAATTCAATCATTTGACTGGTTTCATGCAGCTTTACAAGATTCTCTTTCTAGTCCCAACTCTTTCATTTAATTAACCCATTTATATCTTTAGCCTGTAACAATTTGTTATAAATATCCTAAAACTTGCCTACTTGAATAATATGAATTCAAAAATTTGACTCGTTTCATGCTGCTTTACAAGATTCTCTTTTTAGTCCCAACTCTTTCATTTAATTAACCCTTTTATATCTTTAGCCTGTAACAATTTGTTTTAAATATTCTAAAACTTGCCTCCTTGAATAATATGAATTCATTCATTTGACTGGATACGTGCAGCTTTACAATATTCTCTTTCTAGTCCCAACTCTTTCATTTAAGTAACCCTTTTATATCTTTAGCCTGTAACAATTTGTTTTAAATATTCTAAAACTTGCCTACTGGAATAATATGAATTCAGTCATTTGACAGGTTTCATGCACCTTTACAATATTCTCTTTCTAGTCCCAACTCTTTCATTTAAGTAACCCTTTTATATCTTTAGCCTGTAACAATTTGTTTTAAATATTCTAAAACTTGCCTACTTGAATAATATGAATTCAATCATTTGACTGGTTTCATGCAGCTTTACAAGATTCTCTTTCTAGTCCCTACTCTTTCGTTAAATTAACCCATTTATATCTTTAGCCTGTAACAATTTGTTTTAAATATTCTAAAACTTGCCTACTTGAATAATATGAATTCATTCATTTGACTGGATTCGTGCAGCTTTACGAGATTCTCTTACTAATGCCAGTTCTTTCATGTAATTAACCCATTTATATCTTTAGCCTGTAACAATTTGTTTTAAATATTCTAAAACTTGCCTACTTGAATAATATGAATTCAGTCATTTGACTGGTTTCATGCTGCTTTACAAGATTCTCTTTCTAGTCCCAACTCTTTCATTTAATTAACCCATTTATATTATTAGCCTGTAACAATTTGTTTTAAATATTCTAAAACTTGCCTACTTGAATAATATGAATACATTCATTTGACTGGTTTCATGCACCTTTACAGGATTCTCTTTCTAGTCCCAACTCTTTCATTTAATTAACCCATCTATATCTTTAGCCTGTAACAATTTGTTTTAAATATTCTAAAACTTGCCTACTTGAATAATATGAATTCAATCATTTGACTGGTTTCATGCAGCTTTACAAGATTCTCTTTCTAGTCCCAACTCTTTCATTTAATTAACCCATTTATATCATTAGCCTGTAACAATTTGTTTTAAATATTCTAAAACTTGCCTCCTTGAATAATATGAATTCATTCATTTGACTGGATACGTGCAGCTTTACAATATTCTCTTTCTAGTCCCATCTCTTTCATTTAAGTAACCCTTTTATATCTTTAGCCTGTAACAATTTGTTTTAAATATTCTAAAACTTGCCTACTGGAATAATATGAATTCAGTCATTTGACAGGTTTCATGCACCTTTACAATATTCTCTTTCTAGTCCCAACTCTTTCATTTAAGTAACCCTTTTATATCTTTAGCCTGTAACAATTTGTTTTAAATATTCTAAAACTTGCCTACTTGAATAATATGAATTCAATCATTTGACTGGTTTCATGCAGCTTTACAAGATTCTCCCTCTAGTCCCAACTCTTTCGTTAAATTAACCCATTTATATCTTTAGCCTGTAACAATTTGTTTTAAATATTCTAAAACTTGCCTACTTGAATAATATGAATTCATTCATTTGACTGGATTCGTGCAGCTTTACGAGATTCTCTTACTAATGACAGTTCTTTCATTAAATTAACCCATTTATATCTTTAGCCTGTAACAATTTGTTTTAAATATTCTAAACCATGCCTACTTGAATAATATGAATTCAATCATTTGACTGGTTTCATGCTGCTTTACAAGATTCTCTTTCTAGTCCCAACTCTTTTATTTAATTAACCCTTTTATATCTTTAGCCTGTAACAATTTGTTTTAAATATTCTAAAACTTGCCTAATTGAATAATATGAATTCAATCATTTGACTGGTTTCATGCAGCTTTACAAGATTCTCTTTCTAGTCCCAACTCGTTCATTAAATTAACCCATTTATAAATTTAGCCTGTAACAATTTGTTTTAAATATTCTAAAACTTGCCTACTTGAATAATATGAATTCAGTCATTTGACTGGTTTCATGCAGTTTTACAAGATTCTCTTTCTAGTCCCAACTCTTTCATTTAATTAACCCATTTATATCTTTAGCCTGTAACAATTTGTTTTAAATATTCTAAAACTTGCCTACTTGAATAATATGAATTCAGTCATTTGACTGGTTTCATGCAGCTTTACAAGATTCTCTTTCTAGTCCCAACTCTTTAATTTAATTAACCCATTTATATCATTAGCCTGTAACAATTTGTTTTAAATATTCTAAAACTTGCCTACTTGAATAATCTGAATACATTCATTTGACTGGATTCGTGCAGCTTTACAAGATTCTCTTTCTAGTCCAAACTCTTTCATTAAATTAACCCATTTATATCTTCAGCCTGTAACAATTTGTTTTAAATATTCTAAAACTTGCCTACTTGAATAATATGAATTCAGTCATTTGACTGGTTTCATGCACCTTTACAGGATTCTCTTTCTAGTCCCAACTCTTTCATTTAATTAACCCATTTATATCTTTAGCCTGTAAGAATTTGTTTTAAATATTCTAAAACTTGCCTACTTGAATAATATGAATGCAATCATTTGACTGGTTTCATGCAGCTTTACAAGATTCTCTTTCTAGTCCCAACTCTTTCATTTGATTAACCCATTTATATCATTAGCCTGTAACAATTTGTTTTAAATATTCTAAAACTTGCCTACTTGAAAAATATGAATTCATTCATTTGACTGGTTCATGCAGCGTTACAAGATTCTCATACTAATGCCAGTTCTTTCATTTAATTAACCCATTTATATCTTTAGCCTGTAACAATTTGTTTTAAATATTCTAAACCATGCCTACTTGAATAATATGAATTCAATCATTTGACTGGTTTCATGCTGCTTTACAAGATTCTCTTTCTAGTCCCAACTCTTTTATTTAATTAACCCTTTTATATCTTTAGCCTGTAACAATTTGTTTTAAATATTCTAAAACTTGCCTACTTGAATAATATGAATTCAATCATTTGACTGGTTTCATGCAGCTTTACAAGATTCTCTTTCTAGTCCCAACTCTTTCGTTAAATTAACCCATTTATATCTTTAGCCTGTAACAATTTGTTTTAAATATTCTAAAACTTGCCTACTTGAATAATATGAATTCATTCATTTGACTGGATTCGTGCAGCTTTACGAGATTCTCTTACTAATGCCAGTACTTTCATGTAATTAACCCATTTATATCTTTAGCCTGTAACAATTTGTTTTAAATATTCTAAAACTTGCCTACTTGAATAATATGAATTCAGTCATTTGACTGGTTTCATGCTGCTTTACAAGATTCTCTTTCTAGTCCCAACTCTTTCATTTAATTAACCCATTTATATCATTAGCCTGTAACAATTTGTTTTAAATATTCTAAAACTTGCCTACTTGAATAATATGAATACATTCATTTGACTGGTTTCATGCACCTTTACAGGATTCTCTTTCTAGTCCCAACTATTTCATTTAATTAACCCATTTATATCTTTAGCCTGTAAGAATTTGTTTTAAATATTCTAAAACTTGCCTACTTGAATAATATGAATTCAATCATTTGACTGGTTTCATGCAGCTTTACAAGATTCTCTTTCTAGTCCCAACTCTTTCATTTGATTAACCCATTTATATCATTAGCCTGTAACAATTTGTTTTAAATATTCTAAAACTTGCCTACTTGAAAAATATGAATTCATTCATTTGACTGGTTCATGCAGCGTTACAAGATTCTCATACTAATGCCAGTTCTTTCATTTAATTAACCCATTTATATCTTTAGCCTGTAACAATTTGTTTTAAATATCCTAAAACTTGCCTACTTGAATAATATGAATTCAAAAATTTGACTCGTTTCATGCTGCTTTACAAGATTCTTTTTCTAGTCCCAACACTTTCATTAAATTAACCCATTTATATCTTTAGCCTGTAACAATTTGTTTTAAATATTCTAAACCATGCCTACTTGAATAATATGAATTCAATCATTTGACTGGTTTCATGCTGCTTTACAAGATTCTCTTTCTAGTCCCAACTCTTTTATTTAATTAACCCTTTTATATCTTTAGCCTGTAACAATTTGTTTTAAATATTCTAAAACTTGCCTACTTGAATAATATGAATTCAATCATTTGACTGGTTTCATGCAGCTTTACAAGATTCTCTTTCTAGTCCCAACTCTTTCGTTAAATTAACCCATTTATATCTTTAGCCTGTAACAATTTGTTTTAAATATTCTAAAACTTGCCTACTTGAATAATATGAATTCATTCATTTGACTGGATTCGTGCAGCTTTACGAGATTCTCTTACTAATGCCAGTTCTTTCATGTAATTAACCCATTTATATCTTTAGCCTGTAACAATTTGTTTTAAATATTCTAAAACTTGCCTACTTGAATAATATGAATTCAGTCATTTGACTGGTTTCATGCTGCTTTACAAGATTCTCTTTCTAGTCCCAACTCTTTCATTTAATTAACCCATTTATATCATTAGCCTGTAACAATTTGTTTTAAATATTCTAAAACTTGCCTACTTGAATAATATGAATACATTCATTTGACTGGTTTCATGCACCTTTACAGGATTCTCTTTCTAGTCCCAACTATTTCATTTAATTAACCCATTTATATCTTTAGCCTGTAAGAATTTGTTTTAAATATTCTAAAACTTGCCTACTTGAATAATATGAATTCAATCATTTGACTGGTTTCATGCAGCTTTACAAGATTCTCTTTCTAGTCCCAACTCTTTCATTTGATTAACCCATTTATATCATTAGCCTGTAACAATTTGTTTTAAATATTCTAAAACTTGCCTACTTGAAAAATATGAATTCATTCATTTGACTGGTTCATGCAGCGTTACAAGATTCTCATACTAATGCCAGTTCTTTCATTTAATTAACCCATTTATATCTTTAGCCTGTAACAATTTGTTTTAAATATCCTAAAACTTGCCTACTTGAATAATATGAATTCAAAAATTTGACTCGTTTCATGCTGCTTTACAAGATTCTTTTTCTAGTCCCAACACTTTCATTAAATTAACCCATTTATATCTTTAGCCTGTAACAATTTGTTTTAAATATTCTAAACCATGCCTACTTGAATAATATGAATTCAATCATTTGACTGGTTTCATGCTGCTTTACAAGATTCTCTTTCTAGTCCCAACTCTTTTATTTAATTAACCCTTTTATATCTTTAGCCTGTAACAATTTGTTTTAAATATTCTAAAACTTGCCTACTTGAATAATATGAATTCAATCATTTGACTGGTTTCATGCAGCTTTACAAGATTCTCTTTCTAGTCCCAACTCTTTCGTTAAATTAACCCATTTATATCTTTAGCCTGTAACAATTTGTTTTAAATATTCTAAAACTTGCCTACTTGAATAATATGAATTCATTCATTTGACTGGATTCGTGCAGCTTTACGAGATTCTCTTACTAATGCCAGTTCTTTAATGTAATTAACCCATTTATATCTTTAGCCTGTAACAATTTGTTTTAAATATTCTAAAACTTGCCTACTTGAATAATATGAATTCAGTCATTTGACTGGTTTCATGCTGCTTTACAAGATTCTCTTTCTAGTCCCAACTCTTTCATTTAATTAACCCATTTATATCATTAGCCTGTAACAATTTGTTTTAAATATTCTAAAACTTGCCTACTTGAATAATATGAATACATTCATTTGATTGGTTTCATGCACCTTTACAGGATTCTCTTTCTAGTCCCAACTCTTTCATTTAATTAACCCATTTATATCTTTAGCCTGTAACAATTTGTTTTAAATATTCTAAAACTTGCCTACTTGAATAATATGAATTCAGTCATTTGACTGGATTCATGCACCTTTACAAGATTCTCTTTCTAGTCCCAACAGTTTCATTTAATTAACTCATTTATATCTTTAGCCTGTAACAATTTGTTTTAAATATTCTAAAACATGCCTACTTGAATAATATGAATTCAATCATTTGACTGGTTTCATGCTGCTTTACAAGATTCTCTTTCTAGTCCCAACTCTTTCATTTAATTAACCATTTTATATCTTTAGCATGTAACAATTTGTATTAAATATTCTAAAACTTGCCTACCTGAATAATATGAATTCAGTCATTTGACAGGTTTCATGCACCTTTACAAGATTCTCTTTCTAGCCCCAACTCTTTCATTTAATTAACCCTTTTATATCTTTAGCCTGTAACAATTTGTTTTAAATATTCTAAAACTTGCCTACTTAAATAATATGAATTCAATCATTTGACTGGTTTCATGCTGCTTTACAAGATTGTCTTTATAGTCCCAACTCTTTCATTTAATTAACCCTGTTATATCTTTAGCCTGTAACAATTTGTTTTAAATATTCTAAAACTTGCCTACTTGAATAATATGAATTCAGTCATTTGACTGGTTTCATGCACCTCTACAAGATTCTCTTTCTGGTCCCAACTCTTTCATTTAATTAACCCATTTATATCATTAGCCTGTAACAATTTGTTTTAAGTATTCTAAAACTTGCCTACTTGAATAATATTTATTCAATCATTTGACTGGTTTCATGCAGCGTTACAAGATTCTCTTACTAATGCCAGTTCTTTCATTTAATTAACCCATTTATATCTTTAGCCTGTAACAATTTGTTTTAAATATTCTAAACCTTGCCTACTTGAATAATATGAATTCAATCATTTGAATGGTTTCATGCAGCTTTACAAGATTCTCTTTCTAGTCCCAACTCTTTCATTACATTAACCCATTTATATCTTTAGCCTGTAAGAATTTGTTTTAAATATTCTAAAACTTGCCTACTTGAATAATATGAATTCAGTCATTTGACTGGTTTCATGCTGCTTTACAAGATTCTCTTTCTAGTCCCAACTCTTTCATTTAATTAACCCATTTATATCATTAGCCTGTAACAATTTGTTTTAAATATTCTAAAACTTGCCTACTTGAATAATCTGAATACATTCATTTGACTGGATTCGTGCAGCTTTACAAGATTCTCTTTCTAGTCCCAACTCTTTCATTAAATTAACCCATTTATATCTTCAGCCTGTAACAATTTGTTTTAAATATTCTAAACCTTGCCTACTTGAATAATATGAATTCAGTCATTTGACTGGTTTCATGCACCTTTACAGGATTCTCTTTCTAGTCCCAACTCTTTCATTTAATTAACCCATTTATATCTTTAGCCTGTAACAATTTGTTTTAAATATTCTAAAACTTGCCTATTTGAATAATATGAATTCAATCATTTGACTGGTTTCATGCAGCTTTACAAGATTCTCTTTCTAGTCCCAACTCTTTCATTTAATTAACCCGTTTATATCATTAGCCTGTAACAATTTGTTTTAAATATTCTAAAACTTGCCTACTTGAAAAATATGAATTCATTCATTTGACTGGTTTCATGCAGCGTTACAAGATTCTCATACTAATGCCAGTTCTTTCATTTAATTAACCCATTTATATCTTTAGCCTGTAACAAATTGTTTTAAATATTCTAACCTTGCCTACTTGAATAATATGAATTCAATCATTTGAATGGTTTCATGCAGCTTTACAAGATTCTCTTTCTAGTCCCAACTCTTTCATTACATTAACCCATTTATATCTTTAACCTGTAACAATTTGTTTTAAATATCCTAAAACTTGCCTACTTGAATAATATGAATTCAAAAATTTGACTCGTTTCATGCTGCTTTACAAGATTCTCTTTTTAGTCCCAACTCTTTCATTTAATTAACCCTTTTATATCTTTAGCCTGTAACAATTTGTTTTAAATATTCTAAAACGTGCGTACTTGAATAATATGAATTCAGTCATTTGACTGGTTTCATGCAGCGTTACAAGATTCTCATACTCATGCCAGTTCTTTCATTTAATTAACCCATTTATATCATTAGCCTGTAACAATTTGTTTTAAATATTCTAAACCTTGCCTACTTGAATAATATGAATTTAATCATTTGACTGGTTTCATGCAGTTTTACAAGATTCTCTTTCTAGTCCCAACTCTTTCATTTAATTAACCCATTTATATCTTTAGCCTGTAACAATTTGTTTTAAATATTCTAAAACTTGCCTACTTGAATAATATGAATTCAATCATTTGACTGGTTTCATGCAGCTTTACAAGATTCTCTTTCTAGTCCCAACTCTTTCATTTAATTAACCCATTTATATCTTTAGCCTGTAACAATTTGTTATAAATATCCTAAAACTTGCCTACTTGAATAATATGAATTCAAAAATTTGACTCGTTTCATGCTGCTTTACAAGATTCTCTTTTTAGTCCCAACTCTTTCATTTAATTAACCCTTTTATATCTTTAGCCTGTAACAATTTGTTTTAAATATTCTAAAACTTGCCTCCTTGAATAATATGAATTCATTCATTTGACTGGATACGTGCAGCTTTACAATATTCTCTTTCTAGTCCCAACTCTTTCATTTAAGTAACCCTTTTATATCTTTAGCCTGTAACAATTTGTTTTAAATATTCTAAAACTTGCCTACTGGAATAATATGAATTCAGTCATTTGACAGGTTTCATGCACCTTTACAATATTCTCTTTCTAGTCCCAACTCTTTCATTTAAGTAACCCTTTTATATCTTTAGCCTGTAACAATTTGTTTTAAATATTCTAAAACTTGCCTACTTGAATAATATGAATTCAATCATTTGACTGGTTTCATGCAGCTTTACAAGATTCTCTTTCTAGTCCCTACTCTTTCGTTAAATTAACCCATTTATATCTTTAGCCTGTAACAATTTGTTTTAAATATTCTAAAACTTGCCTACTTGAATAATATGAATTCATTCATTTGACTGGATTCGTGCAGCTTTACGAGATTCTCTTACTAATGCCAGTTCTTTCATGTAATTAACCCATTTATATCTTTAGCCTGTAACAATTTGTTTTAAATATTCTAAAACTTGCCTACTTGAATAATATGAATTCAGTCATTTGACTGGTTTCATGCTGCTTTACAAGATTCTCTTTCTAGTCCCAACTCTTTCATTTAATTAACCCATTTATATTATTAGCCTGTAACAATTTGTTTTAAATATTCTAAAACTTGCCTACTTGAATAATATGAATACATTCATTTGACTGGTTTCATGCACCTTTACAGGATTCTCTTTCTAGTCCCAACTCTTTCATTTAATTAACCCATTTATATCTTTAGCCTGTAACAATTTGTTTTAAATATTCTAAAACTTGCCTACTTGAATAATATGAATTCAATCATTTGACTGGTTTCATGCAGCTTTACAAGATTCTCTTTCTAGTCCCAACTGTTTCATTTAATTAACCCATTTATATCATTAGCCTGTAACAATTTGTTTTAAATATTCTAAAACTTGCCTCCTTGAATAATATGAATTCATTCATTTGACTGGATACGTGCAGCTTTACAATATTCTCTTTCTAGTCCCATCTCTTTCATTTAAGTAACCCTTTTATATCTTTAGCCTGTAACAATTTGTTTTAAATATTCTAAAACTTGCCTACTGGAATAATATGAATTCAGTCATTTGACAGGTTTCATGCACCTTTACAATATTCTCTTTCTAGTCCCAACTCTTTCATTTAAGTAACCCTTTTATATCTTTAGCCTGTAACAATTTGTTTTAAATATTCTAAAACTTGCCTACTTGAATAATATGAATTCAATCATTTGACTGGTTTCATGCAGCTTTACAAGATTCTCCCTCTAGTCCCAACTCTTTCGTTAAATTAACCCATTTATATCTTTAGCCTGTAACAATTTGTTTTAAATATTCTAAAACTTGCCTACTTGAATAATATGAATTCATTCATTTGACTGGATTCGTGCAGCTTTACGAGATTCTCTTACTAATGACAGTTCTTTCATTAAATTAACCCATTTATATCTTTAGCCTGTAACAATTTGTTTTAAATATTCTAAACCATGCCTACTTGAATAATATGAATTCAATCATTTGACTGGTTTCATGCTGCTTTACAAGATTCTCTTTCTAGTCCCAACTCTTTTATTTAATTAACCCTTTTATATCTTTAGCCTGTAACAATTTGTTTTAAATATTCTAAAACTTGCCTAATTGAATAATATGAATTCAATCATTTGACTGGTTTCATGCAGCTTTACAAGATTCTCTTTCTAGTCCCAACTCGTTCATTAAATTAACCCATTTATAAATTTAGCCTGTAACAATTTGTTTTAAATATTCTAAAACTTGCCTACTTGAATAATATGAATTCAGTCATTTGACTGGTTTCATGCAGTTTTACAAGATTCTCTTTCTAGTCCCAACTCTTTCATTTAATTAACCCATTTATATCTTTAGCCTGTAACAATTTGTTTTAAATATTCTAAAACTTGCCTACTTGAATAATATGAATTCAGTCATTTGACTGGTTTCATGCAGCTTTACAAGATTCTCTTTCTAGTCCCAACTCTTTAATTTAATTAACCCATTTATATCATTAGCCTGTAACAATTTGTTTTAAATATTCTAAAACTTGCCTACTTGAATAATCTGAATACATTCATTTGACTGGATTCGTGCAGCTTTACAAGATTCTCTTTCTAGTCCAAACTCTTTCATTAAATTAACCCATTTATATCTTCAGCCTGTAACAATTTGTTTTAAATATTCTAAAACTTGCCTACTTGAATAATATGAATTCAGTCATTTGACTGGTTTCATGCACCTTTACAGGATTCTCTTTCTAGTCCCAACTCTTTCATTTAATTAACCCATTTATATCTTTAGCCTGTAAGAATTTGTTTTAAATATTCTAAAACTTGCCTACTTGAATAATATGAATGCAATCATTTGACTGGTTTCATGCAGCTTTACAAGATTCTCTTTCTAGTCCCAACTCTTTCATTTGATTAACCCATTTATATCATTAGCCTGTAACAATTTGTTTTAAATATTCTAAAACTTGCCTACTTGAAAAATATGAATTCATTCATTTGACTGGTTCATGCAGCGTTACAAGATTCTCATACTAATGCCAGTTCTTTCATTTAATTAACCCATTTATATCTTTAGCCTGTAACAATTTGTTTTAAATATTCTAAACCATGCCTACTTGAATAATATGAATTCAATCATTTGACTGGTTTCATGCTTCTTTACAAGATTCTCTTTCTAGTCCCAACTCTTTTATTTAATTAACCCTTTTATATCTTTAGCCTGTAACAATTTGTTTTAAATATTCTAAAACTTGCCTACTTGAATAATATGAATTCAATCATTTGACTGGTTTCATGCAGCTTTACAAGATTCTCTTTCTAGTCCCAACTCTTTCGTTAAATTAACCCATTTATATCTTTAGCCTGTAACAATTTGTTTTAAATATTCTAAAACTTGCCTACTTGAATAATATGAATTCATTCATTTGACTGGATTCGTGCAGCTTTACGAGATTCTCTTACTAATGCCAGTTCTTTCATGTAATTAACCCATTTATATCTTTAGCCTGTAACAATTTGTTTTAAATATTCTAAAACTTGCCTACTTGAATAATATGAATTCAGTCATTTGACTGGTTTCATGCTGCTTTACAAGATTCTCTTTCTAGTCCCAACTCTTTCATTTAATTAACCCATTTATATCATTAGCCTGTAACAATTTGTTTTAAATATTCTAAAACTTGCCTACTTGAATAATATGAATACATTCATTTGACTGGTTTCATGCACCTTTACAGGATTCTCTTTCTAGTCCCAACTATTTCATTTAATTAACCCATTTATATCTTTAGCCTGTAAGAATTTGTTTTAAATATTCTAAAACTTGCCTACTTGAATAATATGAATTCAATCATTTGACTGGTTTCATGCAGCTTTACAAGATTCTCTTTCTAGTCCCAACTCTTTCATTTGATTAACCCATTTATATCATTAGCCTGTAACAATTTGTTTTAAATATTCTAAAACTTGCCTACTTGAAAAATATGAATTCATTCATTTGACTGGTTCATGCAGCGTTACAAGATTCTCATACTAATGCCAGTTCTTTCATTTAATTAACCCATTTATATCTTTAGCCTGTAACAATTTGTTTTAAATATCCTAAAACTTGCCTACTTGAATAATATGAATTCAAAAATTTGACTCGTTTCATGCTGCTTTACAAGATTCTTTTTCTAGTCCCAACACTTTCATTAAATTAACCCATTTATATCTTTAGCCTGTAACAATTTGTTTTAAATATTCTAAACCATGCCTACTTGAATAATATGAATTCAATCATTTGACTGGTTTCATGCTGCTTTACAAGATTCTCTTTCTAGTCCCAACTCTTTTATTTAATTAACCCTTTTATATCTTTAGCCTGTAACAATTTGTTTTAAATATTCTAAAACTTGCCTACTTGAATAATATGAATTCAATCATTTGACTGGTTTCATGCAGCTTTACAAGATTCTCTTTCTAGTCCCAACTCTTTCGTTAAATTAACCCATTTATATCTTTAGCCTGTAACAATTTGTTTTAAATATTCTAAAACTTGCCTACTTGAATAATATGAATTCATTCATTTGACTGGATTCGTGCAGCTTTACGAGATTCTCTTACTAATGCCAGTTCTTTAATGTAATTAACCCATTTATATCTTTAGCCTGTAACAATTTGTTTTAAATATTCTAAAACTTGCCTACTTGAATAATATGAATTCAGTCATTTGACTGGTTTCATGCTGCTTTACAAGATTCTCTTTCTAGTCCCAACTCTTTCATTTAATTAACCCATTTATATCATTAGCCTGTAACAATTTGTTTTAAATATTCTAAAACTTGCCTACTTGAATAATATGAATACATTCATTTGACTGGTTTCATGCACCTTTACAGGATTCTCTTTCTAGTCCCAACTCTTTCATTTAATTAACCCATTTATATCTTTAGCCTGTAACAATTTGTTTTAAATATTCTAAAACTTGCCTACTTGAATAATATGAATTCAGTCATTTGACTGGATTCATGCACCTTTACAAGATTCTCTTTCTAGTCCCAACAGTTTCATTTAATTAACTCATTTATATCTTTAGCCTGTAACAATTTGTTTTAAATATTCTAAAACATGCCTACTTGAATAATATGAATTCAATCATTTGACTGGTTTCATGCTGCTTTACAAGATTCTCTTTCTAGTCCCAACTCTTTCATTTAATTAACCATTTTATATCTTTAGCATGTAACAATTTGTATTAAATATTCTAAAACTTGCCTACCTGAATAATATGAATTCAGTCATTTGACAGGTTTCATGCACCTTTACAAGATTCTCTTTCTAGCCCCAACTCTTTCATTTAATTAACCCTTTTATATCTTTAGCCTGTAACAATTTGTTTTAAATATTCTAAAACTTGCCTACTTAAATAATATGAATTCAATCATTTGACTGGTTTCATGCTGCTTTACAAGATTGTCTTTATAGTCCCAACTCTTTCATTTAATTAACCCTGTTATATCTTTAGCCTGTAACAATTTGTTTTAAATATTCTAAAACTTGCCTACTTGAATAATATGAATTCAGTCATTTGACTGGTTTCATGCACCTCTACAAGATTCTCTTTCTGGTCCCAACTCTTTCATTTAATTAACCCATTTATATCATTAGCCTGTAACAATTTGTTTTAAGTATTCTAAAACTTGCCTACTTGAATAATATTTATTCAATCATTTGACTGGTTTCATGCAGCGTTACAAGATTCTCTTACTAATGCCAGTTCTTTCATTTAATTAACCCATTTATATCTTTAGCCTGTAACAATTTGTTTTAAATATTCTAAACCTTGCCTACTTGAATAATATGAATTCAATCATTTGAATGGTTTCATGCAGCTTTACAAGATTCTCTTTCTAGTCCCAACTCTTTCATTACATTAACCCATTTATATCTTTAGCCTGTAAGAATTTGTTTTAAATATTCTAAAACTTGCCTACTTGAATAATATGAATTCAGTCATTTGACTGGTTTCATGCTGCTTTACAAGATTCTCTTTCTAGTCCCAACTCTTTCATTTAATTAACCCATTTATATCATTAGCCTGTAACAATTTGTTTTAAATATTCTAAAACTTGCCTACTTGAATAATCTGAATACATTCATTTGACTGGATTCGTGCAGCTTTACAAGATTCTCTTTCTAGTCCCAACTCTTTCATTAAATTAACCCATTTATATCTTCAGCCTGTAACAATTTGTTTTAAATATTCTAAACCTTGCCTACTTGAATAATATGAATTCAGTCATTTGACTGGTTTCATGCACCTTTACAGGATTCTCTTTCTAGTCCCAACTCTTTCATTTAATTAACCCATTTATATCTTTAGCCTGTAACAATTTGTTTTAAATATTCTAAAACTTGCCTACTTGAATAATATGAATTCAATCATTTGACTGGTTTCATGCAGCGTTACAAGATTCTCATACTAATGCCAGTTCTTTCATTTAATTAACCCTTTTATATCTTTAGCCTGTAACAATTTGTTTTAAATATTCTAAAACTTGCGTACTTGAATAATATGAATTCAGTCATTTGACTGGTTTCATGCAGCGTTACAAGATTCTCATACTCATGCCAGTTCTTTCATTTAATTAACCCATTTATATCATTAGCCTGTAACAATTTGTTTTAAATATTCTAAACCTTGCCTACTTGAATAATATGAATTTAATCATTTGACTGGTTTCATGCAGTTTTACAAGATTCTCTTTCTAGTCCCAACTCTTTCATTTAATTAACCCATTTATATCATTAGCCTGTAACAATTTGTTTTAAATATTCTAAAACTTGCCTCCTTGAATAATATGAATTCATTCATTTGACTGGATACGTGCAGCTTTACAATATTCTCTTTCTAGTCCCATCTCTTTCATTTAAGTAACCCTTTTATATCTTTAGCCTGTAACAATTTGTTTTAAATATTCTAAAACTTGCCTACTGGAATAATATGAATTCAGTCATTTGACAGGTTTCATGCACCTTTACAATATTCTCTTTCTAGTCCCAACTCTATCATTTAAGTAACCCTTTTATATCTTTAGCCTGTAACAATTTGTTTTAAATATTCTAAAACTTGCCTACTTGAATAATATGAATTCAATCATTTGACTGGTTTCATGCAGCTTTACAAGATTCTCCCTCTAGTCCCAACTCTTTCGTTAAATTAACCCATTTATATCTTTAGCCTGTAACAATTTGTTTTAAATATTCTAAAACTTGCCTACTTGAATAATATGAATTCATTCATTTGACTGGATTCGTGCAGCTTTACGAGATTCTCTTACTAATGACAGTTCTTTCATTAAATTAACCCATTTATATCTTTAGCCTGTAACAATTTGTTTTAAATATTCTAAACCATGCCTACTTGAATAATATGAATTCAATCATTTGACTGGTTTCATGCTGCTTTACAAGATTCTCTTTCTAGTCCCAACTCTTTTATTTAATTAACCCTTTTATATCTTTAGCCTGTAACAATTTGTTTTAAATATTCTAAAACTTGCCTAATTGAATAATATGAATTCAATCATTTGACTGGTTTCATGCAGCTTTACAAGATTCTCTTTCTAGTCCCAACTCGTTCATTAAATTAACCCATTTATAAATTTAGCCTGTAACAATTTGTTTTAAATATTCTAAAACTTGCCTACTTGAATAATATGAATTCAGTCATTTGACTGGTTTCATGCAGTTTTACAAGATTCTCTTTCTAGTCCCAACTCTTTCATTTAATTAACCCATTTATATCTTTAGCCTGTAACAATTTGTTTTAAATATTCTAAAACTTGCCTACTTGAATAATATGAATTCAGTCATTTGACTGGTTTCATGCAGCTTTACAAGATTCTCTTTCTAGTCCCAACTCTTTAATTTAATTAACCCATTTATATCATTAGCCTGTAACAATTTGTTTTAAATATTCTAAAACTTGCCTACTTGAATAATCTGAATACATTCATTTGACTGGATTCGTGCAGCTTTACAAGATTCTCTTTCTAGTCCAAACTCTTTCATTAAATTAACCCATTTATATCTTCAGCCTGTAACAATTTGTTTTAAATATTCTAAAACTTGCCTACTTGAATAATATGAATTCAGTCATTTGACTGGTTTCATGCACCTTTACAGGATTCTCTTTCTAGTCCCAACTCTTTCATTTAATTAACCCATTTATATCTTTAGCCTGTAAGAATTTGTTTTAAATATTCTAAAACTTGCCTACTTGAATAATATGAATGCAATCATTTGACTGGTTTCATGCAGCTTTACAAGATTCTCTTTCTAGTCCCAACTCTTTCATTTGATTAACCCATTTATATCATTAGCCTGTAACAATTTGTTTTAAATATTCTAAAACTTGCCTACTTGAAAAATATGAATTCATTCATTTGACTGGTTCATGCAGCGTTACAAGATTCTCATACTAATGCCAGTTCTTTCATTTAATTAACCCATTTATATCTTTAGCCTGTAACAATTTGTTTTAAATATTCTAAACCATGCCTACTTGAATAATATGAATTCAATCATTTGACTGGTTTCATGCTGCTTTACAAGATTCTCTTTCTAGTCCCAACTCTTTTATTTAATTAACCCTTTTATATCTTTAGCCTGTAACAATTTGTTTTAAATATTCTAAAACTTGCCTACTTGAATAATATGAATTCAATCATTTGACTGGTTTCATGCAGCTTTACAAGATTCTCTTTCTAGTCCCAACTCTTTCGTTAAATTAACCCATTTATATCTTTAGCCTGTAACAATTTGTTTTAAATATTCTAAAACTTGCCTACTTGAATAATATGAATTCATTCATTTGACTGGATTCGTGCAGCTTTACGAGATTCTCTTACTAATGCCAGTACTTTCATGTAATTAACCCATTTATATCTTTAGCCTGTAACAATTTGTTTTAAATATTCTAAAACTTGCCTACTTGAATAATATGAATTCAGTCATTTGACTGGTTTCATGCTGCTTTACAAGATTCTCTTTCTAGTCCCAACTCTTTCATTTAATTAACCCATTTATATCATTAGCCTGTAACAATTTGTTTTAAATATTCTAAAACTTGCCTACTTGAATAATATGAATACATTCATTTGACTGGTTTCATGCACCTTTACAGGATTCTCTTTCTAGTCCCAACTATTTCATTTAATTAACCCATTTATATCTTTAGCCTGTAAGAATTTGTTTTAAATATTCTAAAACTTGCCTACTTGAATAATATGAATTCAATCATTTGACTGGTTTCATGCAGCTTTACAAGATTCTCTTTCTAGTCCCAACTCTTTCATTTGATTAACCCATTTATATCATTAGCCTGTAACAATTTGTTTTAAATATTCTAAAACTTGCCTACTTGAAAAATATGAATTCATTCATTTGACTGGTTCATGCAGCGTTACAAGATTCTCATACTAATGCCAGTTCTTTCATTTAATTAACCCATTTATATCTTTAGCCTGTAACAATTTGTTTTAAATATCCTAAAACTTGCCTACTTGAATAATATGAATTCAAAAATTTGACTCGTTTCATGCTGCTTTACAAGATTCTTTTTCTAGTCCCAACACTTTCATTAAATTAACCCATTTATATCTTTAGCCTGTAACAATTTGTTTTAAATATTCTAAACCATGCCTACTTGAATAATATGAATTCAATCATTTGACTGGTTTCATGCTGCTTTACAAGATTCTCTTTCTAGTCCCAACTCTTTTATTTAATTAACCCTTTTATATCTTTAGCCTGTAACAATTTGTTTTAAATATTCTAAAACTTGCCTACTTGAATAATATGAATTCAATCATTTGACTGGTTTCATGCAGCTTTACAAGATTCTCTTTCTAGTCCCAACTCTTTCGTTAAATTAACCCATTTATATCTTTAGCCTGTAACAATTTGTTTTAAATATTCTAAAACTTGCCTACTTGAATAATATGAATTCATTCATTTGACTGGATTCGTGCAGCTTTACGAGATTCTCTTACTAATGCCAGTTCTTTCATGTAATTAACCCATTTATATCTTTAGCCTGTAACAATTTGTTTTAAATATTCTAAAACTTGCCTACTTGAATAATATGAATTCAGTCATTTGACTGGTTTCATGCTGCTTTACAAGATTCTCTTTCTAGTCCCAACTCTTTCATTTAATTAACCCATTTATATCATTAGCCTGTAACAATTTGTTTTAAATATTCTAAAACTTGCCTACTTGAATAATATGAATACATTCATTTGACTGGTTTCATGCACCTTTACAGGATTCTCTTTCTAGTCCCAACTATTTCATTTAATTAACCCATTTATATCTTTAGCCTGTAAGAATTTGTTTTAAATATTCTAAAACTTGCCTACTTGAATAATATGAATTCAATCATTTGACTGGTTTCATGCAGCTTTACAAGATTCTCTTTCTAGTCCCAACTCTTTCATTTGATTAACCCATTTATATCATTAGCCTGTAACAATTTGTTTTAAATATTCTAAAACTTGCCTACTTGAAAAATATGAATTCATTCATTTGACTGGTTCATGCAGCGTTACAAGATTCTCATACTAATGCCAGTTCTTTCATTTAATTAACCCATTTATATCTTTAGCCTGTAACAATTTGTTTTAAATATCCTAAAACTTGCCTACTTGAATAATATGAATTCAAAAATTTTACTCGTTTCATGCTGCTTTACAAGATTCTTTTTCTAGTCCCAACACTTTCATTAAATTAACCCATTTATATCTTTAGCCTGTAACAATTTGTTTTAAATATTCTAAACCATGCCTACTTGAATAATATGAATTCAATCATTTGACTGGTTTCATGCTGCTTTACAAGATTCTCTTTCTAGTCCCAACTCTTTTATTTAATTAACCCTTTTATATCTTTAGCCTGTAACAATTTGTTTTAAATATTCTAAAACTTGCCTACTTGAATAATATGAATTCAATCATTTGACTGGTTTCATGCAGCTTTACAAGATTCTCTTTCTAGTCCCAACTCTTTCGTTAAATTAACCCATTTATATCTTTAGCCTGTAACAATTTGTTTTAAATATTCTAAAACTTGCCTACTTGAATAATATGAATTCATTCATTTGACTGGATTCGTGCAGCTTTACGAGATTCTCTTACTAATGCCAGTTCTTTAATGTAATTAACCCATTTATATCTTTAGCCTGTAACAATTTGTTTTAAATATTCTAAAACTTGCCTACTTGAATAATATGAATTCAGTCATTTGACTGGTTTCATGCTGCTTTACAAGATTCTCTTTCTAGTCCCAACTCTTTCATTTAATTAACCCATTTATATCATTAGCCTGTAACAATTTGTTTTAAATATTCTAAAACTTGCCTACTTGAATAATATGAATACATTCATTTGACTGGTTTCATGCACCTTTACAGGATTCTCTTTCTAGTCCCAACTCTTTCATTTAATTAACCCATTTATATCTTTAGCCTGTAACAATTTGTTTTAAATATTCTAAAACTTGCCTACTTGAATAATATGAATTCAGTCATTTGACTGGATTCATGCACCTTTACAAGATTCTCTTTCTAGTCCCAACAGTTTCATTTAATTAACTCATTTATATCTTTAGCCTGTAACAATTTGTTTTAAATATTCTAAAACATGCCTACTTGAATAATATGAATTCAATCATTTGACTGGTTTCATGCTGCTTTACAAGATTCTCTTTCTAGTCCCAACTCTTTCATTTAATTAACCATTTTATATCTTTAGCATGTAACAATTTGTATTAAATATTCTAAAACTTGCCTACCTGAATAATATGAATTCAGTCATTTGACAGGTTTCATGCACCTTTACAAGATTCTCTTTCTAGCCCCAACTCTTTCATTTAATTAACCCTTTTATATCTTTAGCCTGTAACAATTTGTTTTAAATATTCTAAAACTTGCCTACTTAAATAATATGAATTCAATCATTTGACTGGTTTCATGCTGCTTTACAAGATTGTCTTTATAGTCCCAACTCTTTCATTTAATTAACCCTGTTATATCTTTAGCCTGTAACAATTTGTTTTAAATATTCTAAAACTTGCCTACTTGAATAATATGAATTCAGTCATTTGACTGGTTTCATGCACCTCTACAAGATTCTCTTTCTGGTCCCAACTCTTTCATTTAATTAACCCATTTATATCATTAGCCTGTAACAATTTGTTTTAAGTATTCTAAAACTTGCCTACTTGAATAATATTTATTCAATCATTTGACTGGTTTCATGCAGCGTTACAAGATTCTCTTACTAATGCCAGTTCTTTCATTTAATTAACCCATTTATATCTTTAGCCTGTAACAATTTGTTTTAAATATTCTAAACCTTGCCTACTTGAATAATATGAATTCAATCATTTGAATGGTTTCATGCAGCTTTACAAGATTCTCTTTCTAGTCCCAACTCTTTCATTACATTAACCCATTTATATCTTTAGCCTGTAAGAATTTGTTTTAAATATTCTAAAACTTGCCTACTTGAATAATATGAATTCAGTCATTTGACTGGTTTCATGCTGCTTTACAAGATTCTCTTTCTAGTCCCAACTCTTTCATTTAATTAACCCATTTATATCATTAGCCTGTAACAATTTGTTTTAAATATTCTAAAACTTGCCTACTTGAATAATCTGAATACATTCATTTGACTGGATTCGTGCAGCTTTACAAGATTCTCTTTCTAGTCCCAACTCTTTCATTAAATTAACCCATTTATATCTTCAGCCTGTAACAATTTGTTTTAAATATTCTAAACCTTGCCTACTTGAATAATATGAATTCAGTCATTTGACTGGTTTCATGCACCTTTACAGGATTCTCTTTCTAGTCCCAACTCTTTCATTTAATTAACCCATTTATATCTTTAGCCTGTAACAATTTGTTTTAAATATTCTAAAACTTGCCTACTTGAATAATATGAATTCAATCATTTGACTGGTTTCATGCAGCTTTACAAGATTCTCTTTCTAGTCCCAACTCTTTCATTTAATTAACCCGTTTATATCATTAGCCTGTAACAATTTGTTTTAAATATTCTAAAACTTGCCTACTTGAAAAATATGAATTCATTCATTTGACTGGTTTCATGCAGCGTTACAAGATTCTCATACTAATGCCAGTTCTTTCATTTAATTAACCCATTTATATCTTTAGCCTGTAACAAATTGTTTTAAATATTCTAACCTTGCCTACTTGAATAATATGAATTCAATCATTTGAATGGTTTCATGCAGCTTTACAAGATTCTCTTTCTAGTCCCAACTCTTTCATTACATTAACCCATTTATATCTTTAACCTGTAACAATTTGTTTTAAATATCCTAAAACTTGCCTACTTGAATAATATGAATTCAAAAATTTGACTCGTTTCATGCTGCTTTACAAGATTCTCTTTTTAGTCCCAACTCTTTCATTTAATTAACCCTTTTATATCTTTAGCCTGTAACAATTTGTTTTAAATATTCTAAAACGTGCGTACTTGAATAATATGAATTCAGTCATTTGACTGGTTTCATGCAGCGTTACAAGATTCTCATACTCATGCCAGTTCTTTCATTTAATTAACCCATTTATATCATTAGCCTGTAACAATTTGTTTTAAATATTCTAAACCTTGCCTACTTGAATAATATGAATTTAATCATTTGACTGGTTTCATGCAGTTTTACAAGATTCTCTTTCTAGTCCCAACTCTTTCATTTAATTAACCCATTTATATCTTTAGCCTGTAACAATTTGTTTTAAATATTCTAAAACTTGCCTACTTGAATAATATGAATTCAATCATTTGACTGGTTTCATGCAGCTTTACAAGATTCTCTTTCTAGTCCCAACTCTTTCATTTAATTAACCCATTTATATCTTTAGCCTGTAACAATTTGTTATAAATATCCTAAAACTTGCCTACTTGAATAATATGAATTCAAAAATTTGACTCGTTTCATGCTGCTTTACAAGATTCTCTTTTTAGTCCCAACTCTTTCATTTAATTAACCCTTTTATATCTTTAGCCTGTAACAATTTGTTTTAAATATTCTAAAACTTGCCTCCTTGAATAATATGAATTCATTCATTTGACTGGATACGTGCAGCTTTACAATATTCTCTTTCTAGTCCCAACTCTTTCATTTAAGTAACCCTTTTATATCTTTAGCCTGTAACAATTTGTTTTAAATATTCTAAAACTTGCCTACTGGAATAATATGAATTCAGTCATTTGACAGGTTTCATGCACCTTTACAATATTCTCTTTCTAGTCCCAACTCTTTCATTTAAGTAACCCTTTTATATCTTTAGCCTGTAACAATTTGTTTTAAATATTCTAAAACTTGCCTACTTGAATAATATGAATTCAATCATTTGACTGGTTTCATGCAGCTTTACAAGATTCTCTTTCTAGTCCCTACTCTTTCGTTAAATTAACCCATTTATATCTTTAGCCTGTAACAATTTGTTTTAAATATTCTAAAACTTGCCTACTTGAATAATATGAATTCATTCATTTGACTGGATTCGTGCAGCTTTACGAGATTCTCTTACTAATGCCAGTTCTTTCATGTAATTAACCCATTTATATCTTTAGCCTGTAACAATTTGTTTTAAATATTCTAAAACTTGCCTACTTGAATAATATGAATTCAGTCATTTGACTGGTTTCATGCTGCTTTACAAGATTCTCTTTCTAGTCCCAACTCTTTCATTTAATTAACCCATTTATATTATTAGCCTGTAACAATTTGTTTTAAATATTCTAAAACTTGCCTACTTGAATAATATGAATACATTCATTTGACTGGTTTCATGCACCTTTACAGGATTCTCTTTCTAGTCCCAACTCTTTCATTTAATTAACCCATTTATATCTTTAGCCTGTAACAATTTGTTTTAAATATTCTAAAACTTGCCTACTTGAATAATATGAATTCAATCATTTGACTGGTTTCATGCAGCTTTACAAGATTCTCTTTCTAGTCCCAACTCTTTCATTTAATTAACCCATTTATATCATTAGCCTGTAACAATTTGTTTTAAATATTCTAAAACTTGCCTCCTTGAATAATATGAATTCATTCATTTGACTGGATACGTGCAGCTTTACAATATTCTCTTTCTAGTCCCATCTCTTTCATTTAAGTAACCCTTTTATATCTTTAGCCTGTAACAATTTGTTTTAAATATTCTAAAACTTGCCTACTGGAATAATATGAATTCAGTCATTTGACAGGTTTCATGCACCTTTACAATATTCTCTTTCTAGTCCCAACTCTTTCATTTAAGTAACCCTTTTATATCTTTAGCCTGTAACAATTTGTTTTAAATATTCTAAAACTTGCCTACTTGAATAATATGAATTCAATCATTTGACTGGTTTCATGCAGCTTTACAAGATTCTCCCTCTAGTCCCAACTCTTTCGTTAAATTAACCCATTTATATCTTTAGCCTGTAACAATTTGTTTTAAATATTCTAAAACTTGCCTACTTGAATAATATGAATTCATTCATTTGACTGGATTCGTGCAGCTTTACGAGATTCTCTTACTAATGACAGTTCTTTCATTAAATTAACCCATTTATATCTTTAGCCTGTAACAATTTGTTTTAAATATTCTAAACCATGCCTACTTGAATAATATGAATTCAATCATTTGACTGGTTTCATGCTGCTTTACAAGATTCTCTTTCTAGTCCCAACTCTTTTATTTAATTAACCCTTTTATATCTTTAGCCTGTAACAATTTGTTTTAAATATTCTAAAACTTGCCTAATTGAATAATATGAATTCAATCATTTGACTGGTTTCATGCAGCTTTACAAGATTCTCTTTCTAGTCCCAACTCGTTCATTAAATTAACCCATTTATAAATTTAGCCTGTAACAATTTGTTTTAAATATTCTAAAACTTGCCTACTTGAATAATATGAATTCAGTCATTTGACTGGTTTCATGCAGTTTTACAAGATTCTCTTTCTAGTCCCAACTCTTTCATTTAATTAACCCATTTATATCTTTAGCCTGTAACAATTTGTTTTAAATATTCTAAAACTTGCCTACTTGAATAATATGAATTCAGTCATTTGACTGGTTTCATGCAGCTTTACAAGATTCTCTTTCTAGTCCCAACTCTTTAATTTAATTAACCCATTTATATCATTAGCCTGTAACAATTTGTTTTAAATATTCTAAAACTTGCCTACTTGAATAATCTGAATACATTCATTTGACTGGATTCGTGCAGCTTTACAAGATTCTCTTTCTAGTCCAAACTCTTTCATTAAATTAACCCATTTATATCTTCAGCCTGTAACAATTTGTTTTAAATATTCTAAAACTTGCCTACTTGAATAATATGAATTCAGTCATTTGACTGGTTTCATGCACCTTTACAGGATTCTCTTTCTAGTCCCAACTCTTTCATTTAATTAACCCATTTATATCTTTAGCCTGTAAGAATTTGTTTTAAATATTCTAAAACTTGCCTACTTGAATAATATGAATGCAATCATTTGACTGGTTTCATGCAGCTTTACAAGATTCTCTTTCTAGTCCCAACTCTTTCATTTGATTAACCCATTTATATCATTAGCCTGTAACAATTTGTTTTAAATATTCTAAAACTTGCCTACTTGAAAAATATGAATTCATTCATTTGACTGGTTCATGCAGCGTTACAAGATTCTCATACTAATGCCAGTTCTTTCATTTAATTAACCCATTTATATCTTTAGCCTGTAACAATTTGTTTTAAATATTCTAAACCATGCCTACTTGAATAATATGAATTCAATCATTTGACTGGTTTCATGCTTCTTTACAAGATTCTCTTTCTAGTCCCAACTCTTTTATTTAATTAACCCTTTTATATCTTTAGCCTGTAACAATTTGTTTTAAATATTCTAAAACTTGCCTACTTGAATAATATGAATTCAATCATTTGACTGGTTTCATGCAGCTTTACAAGATTCTCTTTCTAGTCCCAACTCTTTCGTTAAATTAACCCATTTATATCTTTAGCCTGTAACAATTTGTTTTAAATATTCTAAAACTTGCCTACTTGAATAATATGAATTCATTCATTTGACTGGATTCGTGCAGCTTTACGAGATTCTCTTACTAATGCCAGTTCTTTCATGTAATTAACCCATTTATATCTTTAGCCTGTAACAATTTGTTTTAAATATTCTAAAACTTGCCTACTTGAATAATATGAATTCAGTCATTTGACTGGTTTCATGCTGCTTTACAAGATTCTCTTTCTAGTCCCAACTCTTTCATTTAATTAACCCATTTATATCATTAGCCTGTAACAATTTGTTTTAAATATTCTAAAACTTGCCTACTTGAATAATATGAATACATTCATTTGACTGGTTTCATGCACCTTTACAGGATTCTCTTTCTAGTCCCAACTATTTCATTTAATTAACCCATTTATATCTTTAGCCTGTAAGAATTTGTTTTAAATATTCTAAAACTTGCCTACTTGAATAATATGAATTCAATCATTTGACTGGTTTCATGCAGCTTTACAAGATTCTCTTTCTAGTCCCAACTCTTTCATTTGATTAACCCATTTATATCATTAGCCTGTAACAATTTGTTTTAAATATTCTAAAACTTGCCTACTTGAAAAATATGAATTCATTCATTTGACTGGTTCATGCAGCGTTACAAGATTCTCATACTAATGCCAGTTCTTTCATTTAATTAACCCATTTATATCTTTAGCCTGTAACAATTTGTTTTAAATATCCTAAAACTTGCCTACTTGAATAATATGAATTCAAAAATTTGACTCGTTTCATGCTGCTTTACAAGATTCTTTTTCTAGTCCCAACACTTTCATTAAATTAACCCATTTATATCTTTAGCCTGTAACAATTTGTTTTAAATATTCTAAACCATGCCTACTTGAATAATATGAATTCAATCATTTGACTGGTTTCATGCTGCTTTACAAGATTCTCTTTCTAGTCCCAACTCTTTTATTTAATTAACCCTTTTATATCTTTAGCCTGTAACAATTTGTTTTAAATATTCTAAAACTTGCCTACTTGAATAATATGAATTCAATCATTTGACTGGTTTCATGCAGCTTTACAAGATTCTCTTTCTAGTCCCAACTCTTTCGTTAAATTAACCCATTTATATCTTTAGCCTGTAACAATTTGTTTTAAATATTCTAAAACTTGCCTACTTGAATAATATGAATTCATTCATTTGACTGGATTCGTGCAGCTTTACGAGATTCTCTTACTAATGCCAGTTCTTTAATGTAATTAACCCATTTATATCTTTAGCCTGTAACAATTTGTTTTAAATATTCTAAAACTTGCCTACTTGAATAATATGAATTCAGTCATTTGACTGGTTTCATGCTGCTTTACAAGATTCTCTTTCTAGTCCCAACTCTTTCATTTAATTAACCCATTTATATCATTAGCCTGTAACAATTTGTTTTAAATATTCTAAAACTTGCCTACTTGAATAATATGAATACATTCATTTGACTGGTTTCATGCACCTTTACAGGATTCTCTTTCTAGTCCCAACTCTTTCATTTAATTAACCCATTTATATCTTTAGCCTGTAACAATTTGTTTTAAATATTCTAAAACTTGCCTACTTGAATAATATGAATTCAGTCATTTGACTGGATTCATGCACCTTTACAAGATTCTCTTTCTAGTCCCAACAGTTTCATTTAATTAACTCATTTATATCTTTAGCCTGTAACAATTTGTTTTAAATATTCTAAAACATGCCTACTTGAATAATATGAATTCAATCATTTGACTGGTTTCATGCTGCTTTACAAGATTCTCTTTCTAGTCCCAACTCTTTCATTTAATTAACCATTTTATATCTTTAGCATGTAACAATTTGTATTAAATATTCTAAAACTTGCCTACCTGAATAATATGAATTCAGTCATTTGACAGGTTTCATGCACCTTTACAAGATTCTCTTTCTAGCCCCAACTCTTTCATTTAATTAACCCTTTTATATCTTTAGCCTGTAACAATTTGTTTTAAATATTCTAAAACTTGCCTACTTAAATAATATGAATTCAATCATTTGACTGGTTTCATGCTGCTTTACAAGATTGTCTTTATAGTCCCAACTCTTTCATTTAATTAACCCTGTTATATCTTTAGCCTGTAACAATTTGTTTTAAATATTCTAAAACTTGCCTACTTGAATAATATGAATTCAGTCATTTGACTGGTTTCATGCACCTCTACAAGATTCTCTTTCTGGTCCCAACTCTTTCATTTAATTAACCCATTTATATCATTAGCCTGTAACAATTTGTTTTAAGTATTCTAAAACTTGCCTACTTGAATAATATTTATTCAATCATTTGACTGGTTTCATGCAGCGTTACAAGATTCTCTTACTAATGCCAGTTCTTTCATTTAATTAACCCATTTATATCTTTAGCCTGTAACAATTTGTTTTAAATATTCTAAACCTTGCCTACTTGAATAATATGAATTCAATCATTTGAATGGTTTCATGCAGCTTTACAAGATTCTCTTTCTAGTCCCAACTCTTTCATTACATTAACCCATTTATATCTTTAGCCTGTAAGAATTTGTTTTAAATATTCTAAAACTTGCCTACTTGAATAATATGAATTCAGTCATTTGACTGGTTTCATGCTGCTTTACAAGATTCTCTTTCTAGTCCCAACTCTTTCATTTAATTAACCCATTTATATCATTAGCCTGTAACAATTTGTTTTAAATATTCTAAAACTTGCCTACTTGAATAATCTGAATACATTCATTTGACTGGATTCGTGCAGCTTTACAAGATTCTCTTTCTAGTCCCAACTCTTTCATTAAATTAACCCATTTATATCTTCAGCCTGTAACAATTTGTTTTAAATATTCTAAACCTTGCCTACTTGAATAATATGAATTCAGTCATTTGACTGGTTTCATGCACCTTTACAGGATTCTCTTTCTAGTCCCAACTCTTTCATTTAATTAACCCATTTATATCTTTAGCCTGTAACAATTTGTTTTAAATATTCTAAAACTTGCCTACTTGAATAATATGAATTCAATCATTTGACTGGTTTCATGCAGCGTTACAAGATTCTCATACTAATGCCAGTTCTTTCATTTAATTAACCCTTTTATATCTTTAGCCTGTAACAATTTGTTTTAAATATTCTAAAACTTGCGTACTTGAATAATATGAATTCAGTCATTTGACTGGTTTCATGCAGCGTTACAAGATTCTCATACTCATGCCAGTTCTTTCATTTAATTAACCCATTTATATCATTAGCCTGTAACAATTTGTTTTAAATATTCTAAACCTTGCCTACTTGAATAATATGAATTTAATCATTTGACTGGTTTCATGCAGTTTTACAAGATTCTCTTTCTAGTCCCAACTCTTTCATTTAATTAACCCATTTATATCTTTAGCCTGTAACAATTTGTTTTAAATATTCTAAAACTTGCCTACTTGAATAATATGAATTCAATCATTTGACTGGTTTCATGCAGCTTTACAAGATTCTCTTTCTAGTCCCAACTCTTTGATTTAATTAACCCATTGATATCTTTAGCCTGTAACAATTTGTTATAAATATCCTAAAACTTGCCTACTTGAATAATATGAATTCAAAAATTTGACTCGTTTCATGCTGCTTTACAAGATTCTCTTTTTAGTCCCAACTCTTTCATTTAATTAACCCTTTTATATCTTTAGCCTGTAACAATTTGTTTTAAATATTCTAAAACTTGCCTCCTTGAATAATATGAATTCATTCATTTGACTGGATACGTGCAGCTTTACAATATTCTCTTTCTAGTCACAACTCTTTCATTTAAGTAACCCTTTTATATCTTTAGCCTGTAACAATTTGTTTTAAATATTCTAAAACTTGCCTACTGGAATAATATGAATTCAGTCATTTGACAGGTTTCATGCACCTTTACAATATTCTCTTTCTAGTCCCAACTCTTTCATTTAAGTAACCCTTTTATATCTTTAGCCTGTAACAATTTGTTTTAAATATTCTAAAACTTGCCTACTTGAATAATATGAATTCAATCATTTGACTGGTTTCATGCAGCTTTACAAGATTCTCTTTCTAGTCCCTACTCTTTCGTTAAATTAACCCATTTATATCTTTAGCCTGTAACAATTTGTTTTAAATATTCTAAAACTTGCCTACTTGAATAATATGAATTCATTCATTTGACTGGATTCGTGCAGCTTTACGAGATTCTCTTACTAATGCCAGTTCTTTCATGTAATTAACCCATTTATATCTTTAGCCTGTAACAATTTGTTTTAAATATTCTAAAACTTGCCTACTTGAATAATATGAATTCAGTCATTTGACTGGTTTCATGCTGCTTTACAAGATTCTCTTTCTAGTCCCAACTCTTTCATTTAATTAACCCATTTATATTATTAGCCTGTAACAATTTGTTTTAAATATTCTAAAACTTGCCTACTTGAATAATATGAATACATTCATTTGACTGGTTTCATGCACCTTTACAGGATTCTCTTTCTAGTCCCAACTCTTTCATTTAATTAACCCATTTATATCTTTAGCCTGTAACAATTTGTTTTAAATATTCTAAAACTTGCCTACTTGAATAATATGAATTCAATCATTTGACTGGTTTCATGCAGCTTTACAAGATTCTCTTTCTAGTCCCAACTCTTTCATTTAATTAACCCATTTATATCATTAGCCTGTAACAATTTGTTTTAAATATTCTAAAACTTGCCTCCTTGAATAATATGAATTCATTCATTTGACTGGATACGTGCAGCTTTACAATATTCTCTTTCTAGTCCCATCTCTTTCATTTAAGTAACCCTTTTATATCTTTAGCCTGTAACAATTTGTTTTAAATATTCTAAAACTTGCCTACTGGAATAATATGAATTCAGTCATTTGACAGGTTTCATGCACCTTTACAATATTCTCTTTCTAGTCCCAACTCTTTCATTTAAGTAACCCTTTTATATCTTTAGCCTGTAACAATTTGTTTTAAATATTCTAAAACTTGCCTACTTGAATAATATGAATTCAATCATTTGACTGGTTTCATGCAGCTTTACAAGATTCTCCCTCTAGTCCCAACTCTTTCGTTAAATTAACCCATTTATATCTTTAGCCTGTAACAATTTGTTTTAAATATTCTAAAACTTGCCTACTTGAATAATATGAATTCATTCATTTGACTGGATTCGTGCAGCTTTACGAGATTCTCTTACTAATGACAGTTCTTTCATTAAATTAACCCATTTATATCTTTAGCCTGTAACAATTTGTTTTAAATATTCTAAACCATGCCTACTTGAATAATATGAATTCAATCATTTGACTGGTTTCATGCAGCTTTACAAGATTCTCTTTCTAGTCCCAACTCTTTCATTTGATTAACCCATTTATATCATTAGCCTGTAACAATTTGTTTTAAATATTCTAAAACTTGCCTACTTGAAAAATATGAATTCATTCATTTGACTGGTTCATGCAGCGTTACAAGATTCTCATACTAATGCCAGTTCTTTCATTTAATTAACCCATTTATATCTTTAGCCTGTAACAATTTGTTTTAAATATCCTAAAACTTGCCTACTTGAATAATATGAATTCAAAAATTTGACTCGTTTCATGCTGCTTTACAAGATTCTTTTTCTAGTCCCAACACTTTCATTAAATTAACCCATTTATATCTTTAGCCTGTAACAATTTGTTTTAAATATTCTAAACCATGCCTACTTGAATAATATGAATTCAATCATTTGACTGGTTTCATGCTGCTTTACAAGATTCTCTTTCTAGTCCCAACTCTTTTATTTAATTAACCCTTTTATATCTTTAGCCTGTAACAATTTGTTTTAAATATTCTAAAACTTGCCTACTTGAATAATATGAATTCAATCATTTGACTGGTTTCATGCAGCTTTACAAGATTCTCTTTCTAGTCCCAACTCTTTCGTTAAATTAACCCATTTATATCTTTAGCCTGTAACAATTTGTTTTAAATATTCTAAAACTTGCCTACTTGAATAATATGAATTCATTCATTTGACTGGATTCGTGCAGCTTTACGAGATTCTCTTACTAATGCCAGTTCTTTAATGTAATTAACCCATTTATATCTTTAGCCTGTAACAATTTGTTTTAAATATTCTAAAACTTGCCTACTTGAATAATATGAATTCAGTCATTTGACTGGTTTCATGCTGCTTTACAAGATTCTCTTTCTAGTCCCAACTCTTTCATTTAATTAACCCATTTATATCATTAGCCTGTAACAATTTGTTTTAAATATTCTAAAACTTGCCTACTTGAATAATATGAATACATTCATTTGACTGGTTTCATGCACCTTTACAGGATTCTCTTTCTAGTCCCAACTCTTTCATTTAATTAACCCATTTATATCTTTAGCCTGTAACAATTTGTTTTAAATATTCTAAAACTTGCCTACTTGAATAATATGAATTCAGTCATTTGACTGGATTCATGCACCTTTACAAGATTCTCTTTCTAGTCCCAACAGTTTCATTTAATTAACTCATTTATATCTTTAGCCTGTAACAATTTGTTTTAAATATTCTAAAACATGCCTACTTGAATAATATGAATTCAATCATTTGACTGGTTTCATGCTGCTTTACAAGATTCTCTTTCTAGTCCCAACTCTTTCATTTAATTAACCATTTTATATCTTTAGCATGTAACAATTTGTATTAAATATTCTAAAACTTGCCTACCTGAATAATATGAATTCAGTCATTTGACAGGTTTCATGCACCTTTACAAGATTCTCTTTCTAGCCCCAACTCTTTCATTTAATTAACCCTTTTATATCTTTAGCCTGTAACAATTTGTTTTAAATATTCTAAAACTTGCCTACTTAAATAATATGAATTCAATCATTTGACTGGTTTCATGCTGCTTTACAAGATTGTCTTTATAGTCCCAACTCTTTCATTTAATTAACCCTGTTATATCTTTAGCCTGTAACAATTTGTTTTAAATATTCTAAAACTTGCCTACTTGAATAATATGAATTCAGTCATTTGACTGGTTTCATGCACCTCTACAAGATTCTCTTTCTGGTCCCAACTCTTTCATTTAATTAACCCATTTATATCATTAGCCTGTAACAATTTGTTTTAAGTATTCTAAAACTTGCCTACTTGAATAATATTTATTCAATCATTTGACTGGTTTCATGCAGCGTTACAAGATTCTCTTACTAATGCCAGTTCTTTCATTTAATTAACCCATTTATATCTTTAGCCTGTAACAATTTGTTTTAAATATTCTAAACCTTGCCTACTTGAATAATATGAATTCAATCATTTGAATGGTTTCATGCAGCTTTACAAGATTCTCTTTCTAGTCCCAACTCTTTCATTACATTAACCCATTTATATCTTTAGCCTGTAAGAATTTGTTTTAAATATTCTAAAACTTGCCTACTTGAATAATATGAATTTAGTCATTTGACTGGTTTCATGCTGCTTTACAAGATTCTCTTTCTAGTCCCAACTCTTTCATTTAATTAACCCATTTATATCATTAGCCTGTAACAATTTGTTTTAAATATTCTAAAACTTGCCTACTTGAATAATCTGAATACATTCATTTGACTGGATTCGTGCAGCTTTACAAGATTCTCTTTCTAGTCCCAACTCTTTCATTAAATTAACCCATTTATATCTTCAGCCTGTAACAATTTGTTTTAAATATTCTAAACCTTGCCTACTTGAATAATATGAATTCAGTCATTTGACTGGTTTCATGCACCTTTACAGGATTCTCTTTCTAGTCCCAACTCTTTCATTTAATTAACCCATTTATATCTTTAGCCTGTAACAATTTGTTTTAAATATTCTAAAACTTGCCTACTTGAATAATATGAATTCAATCATTTGACTGGTTTCATGCAGCGTTACAAGATTCTCATACTAATGCCAGTTCTTTCATTTAATTAACCCTTTTATATCTTTAGCCTGTAACAATTTGTTTTAAATATTCTAAAACTTGCGTACTTGAATAATATGAATTCAGTCATTTGACTGGTTTCATGCAGCGTTACAAGATTCTCATACTCATGCCAGTTCTTTCATTTAATTAACCCATTTATATCATTAGCCTGTAACAATTTGTTTTAAATATTCTAAACCTTGCCTACTTGAATAATATGAATTTAATCATTTGACTGGTTTCATGCAGTTTTACAAGATTCTCTTTCTAGTCCCAACTCTTTCATTTAATTAACCCATTTATATCTTTAGCCTGTAACAATTTGTTTTAAATATTCTAAAACTTGCCTACTTGAATAATATGAATTCAATCATTTGACTGGTTTCATGCAGCTTTACAAGATTCTCTTTCTAGTCCCAACTCTTTGATTTAATTAACCCATTGATATCTTTAGCCTGTAACAATTTGTTATAAATATCCTAAAACTTGCCTACTTGAATAATATGAATTCAAAAATTTGACTCGTTTCATGCTGCTTTACAAGATTCTCTTTTTAGTCCCAACTCTTTCATTTAATTAACCCTTTTATATCTTTAGCCTGTAACAATTTGTTTTAAATATTCTAAAACTTGCCTCCTTGAATAATATGAATTCATTCATTTGACTGGATACGTGCAGCTTTACAATATTCTCTTTCTAGTCACAACTCTTTCATTTAAGTAACCCTTTTATATCTTTAGCCTGTAACAATTTGTTTTAAATATTCTAAAACTTGCCTACTGGAATAATATGAATTCAGTCATTTGACAGGTTTCATGCACCTTTACAATATTCTCTTTCTAGTCCCAACTCTTTCATTTAAGTAACCCTTTTATATCTTTAGCCTGTAACAATTTGTTTTAAATATTCTAAAACTTGCCTACTTGAATAATATGAATTCAATCATTTGACTGGTTTCATGCAGCTTTACAAGATTCTCTTTCTAGTCCCTACTCTTTCGTTAAATTAACCCATTTATATCTTTAGCCTGTAACAATTTGTTTTAAATATTCTAAAACTTGCCTACTTGAATAATATGAATTCATTCATTTGACTGGATTCGTGCAGCTTTACGAGATTCTCTTACTAATGCCAGTTCTTTCATGTAATTAACCCATTTATATCTTTAGCCTGTAACAATTTGTTTTAAATATTCTAAAACTTGCCTACTTGAATAATATGAATTCAGTCATTTGACTGGTTTCATGCTGCTTTACAAGATTCTCTTTCTAGTCCCAACTCTTTCATTTAATTAACCCATTTATATTATTAGCCTGTAACAATTTGTTTTAAATATTCTAAAACTTGCCTACTTGAATAATATGAATACATTCATTTGACTGGTTTCATGCACCTTTACAGGATTCTCTTTCTAGTCCCAACTCTTTCATTTAATTAACCCATTTATATCTTTAGCCTGTAACAATTTGTTTTAAATATTCTAAAACTTGCCTACTTGAATAATATGAATTCAATCATTTGACTGGTTTCATGCAGCTTTACAAGATTCTCTTTCTAGTCCCAACTCTTTCATTTAATTAACCCATTTATATCATTAGCCTGTAACAATTTGTTTTAAATATTCTAAAACTTGCCTCCTTGAATAATATGAATTCATTCATTTGACTGGATACGTGCAGCTTTACAATATTCTCTTTCTAGTCCCATCTCTTTCATTTAAGTAACCCTTTTATATCTTTAGCCTGTAACAATTTGTTTTAAATATTCTAAAACTTGCCTACTGGAATAATATGAATTCAGTCATTTGACAGGTTTCATGCACCTTTACAATATTCTCTTTCTAGTCCCAACTCTTTCATTTAAGTAACCCTTTTATATCTTTAGCCTGTAACAATTTGTTTTAAATATTCTAAAACTTGCCTACTTGAATAATATGAATTCAATCATTTGACTGGTTTCATGCAGCTTTACAAGATTCTCCCTCTAGTCCCAACTCTTTCGTTAAATGAACCCATTTATATCTTTAGCCTGTAACAATTTGTTTTAAATATTCTAAAACTTGCCTACTTGAATAATATGAATTCATTCATTTGACTGGATTCGTGCAGCTTTACGAGATTCTCTTACTAATGACAGTTCTTTCATTAAATTAACCCATTTATATCTTTAGCCTGTAACAATTTGTTTTAAATATTCTAAACCATGCCTACTTGAATAATATGAATTCAATCATTTGACTGGTTTCATGCTGCTTTACAAGATTCTCTTTCTAGTCCCAACTCTTTTATTTAATTAACCCTTTTATATCTTTAGCCTGTAACAATTTGTTTTAAATATTCTAAAACTTGCCTAATTGAATAATATGAATTCAATCATTTGACTGGTTTCATGCAGCTTTACAAGATTCTCTTTCTAGTCCCAACTCGTTCATTAAATTAACCCATTTATAAATTTAGCCTGTAACAATTTGTTTTAAATATTCTAAAACTTGCCTACTTGAATAATATGAATTCAGTCATTTGACTGGTTTCATGCAGTTTTACAAGATTCTCTTTCTAGTCCCAACTCTTTCATTTAATTAACCCATTTATATCTTTAGCCTGTAACAATTTGTTTTAAATATTCTAAAACTTGCCTACTTGAATAATATGAATTCAGTCATTTGACTGGTTTCATGCAGCTTTACAAGATTCTCTTTCTAGTCCCAACTCTTTAATTTAATTAACCCATTTATATCATTAGCCTGTAACAATTTGTTTTAAATATTCTAAAACTTGCCTACTTGAATAATCTGAATACATTCATTTGACTGGATTCGTGCAGCTTTACAAGATTCTCTTTCTAGTCCAAACTCATTCATTAAATTAACCCATTTATATCTTCAGCCTGTAACAATTTGTTTTAAATATTCTAAAACTTGCCTACTTGAATAATATGAATTCAGTCATTTGACTGGTTTCATGCACCTTTACAGGATTCTCTTTCTAGTCCCAACTCTTTCATTTAATTAACCCATTTATATCTTTAGCCTGTAAGAATTTGTTTTAAATATTCTAAAACTTGCCTACTTGAATAATATGAATTCAATCATTTGACTGGTTTCATGCAGCTTTACAAGATTCTCTTTCTAGTCCCAACTCTTTCATTTGATTAACCCATTTATATCATTAGCCTGTAACAATTTGTTTTAAATATTCTAAAACTTGCCTACTTGAAAAATATGAATTCATTCATTTGACTGGTTCATGCAGCGTTACAAGATTCTCATACTAATGCCAGTTCTTTCATTTAATTAACCCATTTATATCTTTAGCCTGTAACAATTTGTTTTAAATATCCTAAAACTTGCCTACTTGAATAATATGAATTCAAAAATTTGACTCGTTTCATGCTGCTTTACAAGATTCTCTTTCTAGTCCCAACACTTTCATTAAATTAACCCATTTATATCTTTAGCCTGTAACAATTTGTTTTAAATATTCTAAACCATGCCTACTTGAATAATATGAATTCAATCATTTGACTGGTTTCATGCTGCTTTACAAGATTCTCTTTCTAGTCCCAACTCTTTTATTTAATTAACCCTTTTATATCTTTAGCCTGTAACAATTTGTTTTAAATATTCTAAAACTTGCCTACTTGAATAATATGAATTCAATCATTTGACTGGTTTCATGTAGCTTTACAAGATTCTCTTTCTAGTCCCAACTCTTTCGTTAAATTAACCCATTTATATCTTTAGCCTGTAACAATTTGTTTTAAATATTCTAAAACTTGCCTACTTGAATAATATGAATTCATTCATTTGACTGGATTCGTGCAGCTTTACGAGATTCTCTTACTAATGCCAGTTCTTTCATGTAATTAACCCATTTATATCTTTAGCCTGTAACAATTTGTTTTAAATATTCTAAAACTTGCCTACTTGAATAATATGAATTCAGTCATTTGACTGGTTTCATGCAGTTTTACAAGATTCTCTTTCTAGTCCCAACTCTTTCATTTAATTAACCCATTTATATCTTTAGCCTGTAACAATTTGTTTTAAATATTCTAAAACTTGCCTACTTGAATAATATGAATTCAATCATTTGACTGGTTTCATGCAGCTTTACAAGATTCTCTTTCTAGTCCCAACTCTTTCATTTAATTAACCCATTTATATCATTAGCCTGTAACAATTTGTTTTAAATATTCTAAAACTTGCCTACTTGAAAAATATGAATTCATTCATTTGACTGGATTCGTGCAGCTTTACAAGATTCTCTTTCTAGTCCCAACTCTTTCATTACATTAACCCATTTATATCTTTAGCCTGTAACAATTTGTTTTAAATATTCTAAAACTTGCCTACTTGAATAATATGAATTCAGTCATTTGACTGGTTTCATGCAGCTTTACAAGATTCTCTTTCTAGTCCCAACTCTTTAATTTAATTAACCCATTTATATCATTAGCCTGTAACAATTTGTTTTAAATATTCTAAAACTTGCCTACTTGAATAATCTGAATACATTCATTTGACTGGATTCGTGCAGCTTTACAAGATTCTCTTTCTAGTCCAAACTCTTTCATTAAATTAACCCATTTATATCTTCAGCCTGTAACAATTTGTTTTAAATATTCTAAAACTTGCCTACTTGAATAATATGAATTCAGTCATTTGACTGGTTTCATGCACCTTTACAGGATTCTCTTTCTAGTCCCAACTCTTTCATTTAATTAACCCATTTATATCTTTAGCCTGTAACAATTTGTTTTAAATATTCTAAACCTTGCCTACTTGAATAATATGAATTCAATCATTTGAATGGTTTCATGCAGCTTTACAAGATTCTCTTTCTAGTCCCAACTCTTTCATTACATTAACCCATTTATATCTTTAGCCTGTAAGAATTTGTTTTAAATATTCTAAAACTTGCCTACTTGAATAATATGAATTCAGTCATTTGACTGGTTTCATGCTGCTTTACAAGATTCTCTTTCTAGTCCCAACTCTTTCATTTAATTAACCCATTTATATCATTAGCCTGTAACAATTTGTTTTAAATATTCTAAAACTTGCCTACTTGAATAATCTGAATACATTCATTTGACTGGATTCGTGCAGCTTTACAAGATTCTCTTTCTAGTCCCAACTCTTTCATTAAATTAACCCATTTATATCTTCAGCCTGTAACAATTTGTTTTAAATATTCTAAACCTTGCCTACTTGAATAATATGAATTCAGTCATTTGACTGGTTTCATGCACCTTTACAGGATTCTCTTTCTAGTCCCAACTCTTTCATTTAATTAACCCATTTATATCTTTAGCCTGTAACAATTTGTTTTAAATATTCTAAAACTTGCCTACTTGAATAATATGAATTCAATCATTTGACTGGTTTCATGCAGCTTTACAAGATTCTCTTTCTAGTCCCAACTCTTTCATTTAATTAACCCGTTTATATCATTAGCCTGTAACAATTTGTTTTAAATATTCTAAAACTTGCCTACTTGAAAAATATGAATTCATTCATTTGACTGGTTTCATGCAGCGTTACAAGATTCTCATACTAATGCCAGTTCTTTCATTTAATTAACCCATTTATATCTTTAGCCTGTAACAAATTGTTTTAAATATTCTAACCTTGCCTACTTGAATAATATGAATTCAATCATTTGAATGGTTTCATGCAGCTTTAAAAGATTCTCTTTCTAGTCCCAACTCTTTCATTACATTAACCCATTTATATCTTTAACCTGTAACAATTTGTTTTAAATATCCTAAAACTTGCCTACTTGAATAATATGAATTCAAAAATTTGACTCGTTTCATCCTGCTTTACAAGATTCTCTTTTTAGTCCCAACTCTTTCATTTAATTAACCCTTTTATATCTTTAGCCTGTAACAATTTGTTTTAAATATTCTAAAACTTGCCTACTTGAATAATATGAATTCAATCATTTGACTGGTTTCATGCTGCTTTACAAGATTCTCTTTCTAGTCCCAACTCTTTTATTTAATTAACCCTTTTATATCTTTAGCCTGTAACAATTTGTTTTAAATATTCTAAAACTTGCCTAATTGAATAATATGAATTCAATCATTTGACTGGTTTCATGCAGCTTTACAAGATTCTCTTTCTAGTCCCAACTCGTTCATTAAATTAACCCATTTATAAATTTAGCCTGTAACAATTTGTTTTAAATATTCTAAAACTTGCCTACTTGAATAATATGAATTCAGTCATTTGACTGGTTTCATGCAGTTTTACAAGATTCTCTTTCTAGTCCCAACTCTTTCATTTAATTAACCCATTTATATCTTTAGCCTGTAACAATTTGTTTTAAATATTCTAAAACTTGCCTACTTGAATAATATGAATTCAATCATTTGACTGGTTTCATGCAGCTTTACAAGATTCTCTTTCTAGTCCCAACTCTTTCATTTAATTAACCCATTTATATCATTAGCCTGTAACAATTTGTTTTAAATATTCTAAAACTTGCCTACTTGAAAAATATGAATTCATTCATTTGACTGGATTCGTGCAGCTTTACAAGATTCTCTTTCTAGTCCCAACTCTTTCATTACATTAACCCATTTATATCTTTAGCCTGTAACAATTTGTTTTAAATATTCTAAAACTTGCCTACTTGAATAATATGAATTCAGTCATTTGACTGGTTTCATGCAGCTTTACAAGATTCTCTTTCTAGTCCCAACTCTTTAATTTAATTAACCCATTTATATCATTAGCCTGTAACAATTTGTTTTAAATATTCTAAAACTTGCCTACTTGAATAATCTGAATACATTCATTTGACTGGATTCGTGCAGCTTTACAAGATTCTCTTTCTAGTCCAAACTCTTTCATTAAATTAACCCATTTATATCTTCAGCCTGTAACAATTTGTTTTAAATATTCTAAAACTTGCCTACTTGAATAATATGAATTCAGTCATTTGACTGGTTTCATGCACCTTTACAGGATTCTCTTTCTAGTCCCAACTCTTTCATTTAATTAACCCATTTATATCTTTAGCCTGTAAGAATTTGTTTTAAATATTCTAAAACTTGCCTACTTGAATAATATGAATTCAATCATTTGACTGGTTTCATGCAGCTTTACAAGATTCTCTTTCTAGTCCCAACTCTTTCATTTAATTAACCCATTTATATCTTTAGCCTGTAAGAATTTGTTTTAAATATTCTAAAACTTGCCTACTTGAATAATATGAATTCATTCATTTGACTGGTTCATGCAGCGTTACAAGATTCTCATACTAATGCCAGTTCTTTCATTTAATTAACCCATTTATATCTTTAGCCTGTAACAATTTGTTTTAAATATCCTAAAACTTGCCTACTTGAATAATATGAATTCAAAAATTTGACTCGTTTCATGATGCTTTACAAGATTCTCTTTCTAGTCCCAACACTTTCATTAAATTAACCCATTTATATCTTTAGCCTGTAACAATTTGTTTTAAATATTCTAAACCATGCCTACTTGAATAATATGAATTCAATCATTTGACTGGTTTCATGCTGCTTTACAAGATTCTCTTTCTAGTCCCAACTCTTTTATTTAATTAACCCTTT
The DNA here is from genome assembly GCF_047948215.1 of Lycorma delicatula. NCBI lineage: Eukaryota > Metazoa > Arthropoda > Insecta > Hemiptera > Fulgoridae > Lycorma > Lycorma delicatula. Next base: position 2,568,476 of record NC_134458.1, read on the forward strand.
TATATCTTTAGCCTGTAACAATTTGTTTTAAATATTCTAAAACTTGCCTACTTGAATAATATGAATTCAATCATTTGACTGGTTTCATGCAGCTTTACAAGATTCTCTTTCTAGTCCCAACTCTTTCGTTAAATTAACCCATTTATATCTTTAGCCTGTAACAATTTGTTTTAAATATTCTAAAACTTGCCTACTTGAATAATATGAATTCATTCATTTGACTGGATTCGTGCAGCTTTACGAGATTCTCTTACTAATGCCAGTTCTTTCATGTAATTAACCCATTTATATCTTTAGCCTGTAACAATTTGTTTTAAATATTCTAAAACTTGCCTACTTGAATAATATGAATTCAGTCATTTGACTGGTTTCATGCTGCTTTACAAGATTCTCTTTCTAGTCCCAACTCTTTCATTTAATTAACCCATTTATATCATTAGCCTGTAACAATTTGTTTTAAATATTCTAAAACTTGCCTACTTGAATAATATGAATACATTCATTTGACTGGTTTCATGCACCTTTACAGGATTCTCTTTCTAGTCCCAACTCTTTCATTTAATTAACCCATTTATATCTTTAGCCTGTAACAATTTGTTTTAAATATTCTAAAACTTGCCTACTTGAATAATATGAATTCAATCATTTGACTGGTTTCATGCAGCTTTACAAGATTCTCTTTCTAGTCCCAACTCTTTCATTTAATTAACCCATTTATATCATTAGCCTGTAACAATTTGTTTTAAGTATTCTAAAACTTGCCTACTTGAATATTATTTATTCAATCATTTGACTGGTTTCATGCAGCGTTACAAGATTCTCTTACTAATGCCAGTTCTTTCATTTAATTAACCCATTTATATCTTTAGCCTGTAACAATTTGTTTTAAATATTCTAAAACTTGCCTACTTGAATAATATGAATTCAGTCATTTGACTGGTTTCATGCAGCGTTACAAGATTCTCATACTCATGCCAGTTCTTTCATTTAATTAACCCATTTATATCTTTAGCCTGTAACAATTTGTTTTAAATATTCTAAACCTTGCCTACTTGAATAATATGAATTTAATCATTTGACTGGTTTCATGCAGTTTTACAAGATTCTCTTTCTAGTCCCAACTCTTTCATTTAATTAACCCATTTATATCTTTAGCCTGTAACAATTTGTTTTAAATATTCTAAAACTTGCCTACTTGAATAATATGAATTCAATCATTTGACTGGTTTCATGCAGCTTTACAAGATTCTCTTTCTAGTCCCAACTCTTTCATTTAATTAACCCATTTATATCTTTAGCCTGTAACAATTTGTTTTAAATATTCTAAAACTTGCCTATTTGAATAATATGAATTCAGTCATTTGACTGGTTTCATGCAGCTTTACAATATTCTCTTTCTAGTCCCAACTCTTTCATTTAAGTAACCCTTTTATATCTTTAGCCTGTAACAATTTGTTTTAAATATTCTAAAACTTGCCTACTTGAATAATATGAATTCAATCATTTGACTGGTTTCATGCAGCTTTACAAGATTCTCCCTCTAGTCCCAACTCTTTCGTTAAATTAACCCATTTATATCTTTAGCCTGTAACAATTTGTTTTAAATATTCTAAAACTTGCCTACTTGAATAATATGAATTCATTCATTTGACTGGATTCGTGCAGCTTTACGAGATTCTCTTACTAATGCCAGTTCTTTCATTAAATTAACCCATTTATATCTTTAGCCTGTAACAATTTGTTTTAAATATTCTAAACCATGCCTACTTGAATAATATGAATTCAATCATTTGACTGGTTTCATGCTGCTTTACAAGATTCTCTTTCTAGTCCCAACTCTTTTATTTAATTAACCCTTTTATATCTTTAGCCTGTAACAATTTGTTTTAAATATTCTAAAACTTGCCTAATTGAATAATATGAATTCAATCATTTGACTGGTTTCATGCAGCTTTACAAGATTCTCTTTCTAGTCCCAACTCGTTCATTAAATTAACCCATTTATAAATTTAGCCTGTAACAATTTGTTTTAAATATTCTAAAACTTGCCTACTTGAATAATATGAATTCAGTCATTTGACTGGTTTCATGCAGTTTTACAAGATTCTCTTTCTAGTCCCAACTCTTTCATTTAATTAACCCATTTATATCATTAGCCTGTAACAATTTGTTTTAAATATTCTAAAACTTGCCTACTTGAAAAATATGAATTCATTCATTTGACTGGATTCGTGCAGCTTTACAAGATTCTCTTTCTAGTCCCAACTCTTTCATTACATTAACCCATTTATATCTTTAGCCTGTAACAATTTGTTTTAAATATTCTAAAACTTGCCTACTTGAATAATATGAATTCAGTCATTTGACTGGTTTCATGCAGCTTTACAAGATTCTCTTTCTAGTCCCAACTCTTTAATTTAATTAACCCATTTGTATCATTAGCCTGTAACAATTTGTTTTAAATATTCTAAAACTTGCCTACTTGAATAATCTGAATACATTCATTTGACTGGATTCGTGCAGCTTTACAAGATTCTCTTTCTAGTCCAAACTCTTTCATTTAATTAACCCATTTATATCATTAGCCTGTAACAATTTGTTTTAAATATTCTAAAACTTGCCTACTTGAAAAATATGAATTCATTCATTTGACTGGTTCATGCAGCGTTACAAGATTCTCATACTAATGCCAGTTCTTTCATTTAATTAACCCATTTATATCTTTAGCCTGTAACAATTTGTTTTAAATATCCTAAAACTTGCCTACTTGAATAATATGAATTCAAAAATTTGACTCGTTTCATGCTGCTTTACAAGATTCTCTTTCTAGTCCCAACACTTTCATTAAATTAACCCATTTATATCTTTAGCCTGTAACAATTTGTTTTAAATATTCTAAACCATGCCTACTTGAATAATATGAATTCAATCATTTGACTGGTTTCATGCAGCTTTACAAGATTCTCTTTCTAGTCCCAACTCTTTCGTTAAATTAACCCATTTATATCTTTAGCCTGTAACAATTTGTTTTAAATATTCTAAAACTTGCCTACTTGAATAATATGAATTCATTCATTTGACTGGATTCGTGCAGCTTTACGAGATTCTCTTACTAATGCCAGTTCTTTCATGTAATTAACCCATTTATATCTTTAGCCTGTAACAATTTGTTTTAAATATTCTAAAACTTGCCTACTTGAATAATATGAATTCAGTCATTTGACTGGTTTCATGCTGCTTTACAAGATTCTCTTTCTAGTCCCAACTCTTTCATTTAATTAACCCATTTATATCATTAGCCTGTAACAATTTGTTTTAAATATTCTAAAACTTGCCTACTTGAATAATATGAATACATTCATTTGACTGGTTTCATGCACCTTTACAGGATTCTCTTTCTAGTCCCAACTCTTTCATTTAATTAACCCATTTATATCTTTAGCCTGTAACAATTTGTTTTAAATATTCTAAAACTTGCCTACTTGAATAATATGAATTCAATCATTTGACTGGTTTCATGCAGCTTTACAAGATTCTCTTTCTAGTCCCAACTCTTTCATTTAATTAACCCATTTATATCATTAGCCTGTAACAATTTGTTTTAAGTATTCTAAAACTTGCCTACTTGAATATTATTTATTCAATCATTTGACTGGTTTCATGCAGCGTTACAAGATTCTCTTACTAATGCCAGTTCTTTCATTTAATTAACCCATTTATATCTTTAGCCTGTAACAATTTGTTTTAAATATTCTAAACCTTGCCTACTTGAATAATATGAATTCAATCATTTGAATGGTTTCATGCAGCTTTACAAGATTCTCTTTCTAGTCCCAACTCTTTCATTACATTAACCCATTTATATCTTTAGCCTGTAAGAATTTGTTTTAAATATTCTAAAACTTGCCTACTTGAATAATATGAATTCAGTCATTTGACTGGTTTCATGCTGCTTTACAAGATTCTCTTTCTAGTCCCAACTCTTTCATTTAATTAACCCATTTATATCATTAGCCTGTAACAATTTGTTTTAAATATTCTAAAACTTGCCTACTTGAATAATCTGAATACATTCATTTGACTGGATTCGTGCAGCTTTACAAGATTCTCTTTCTAGTCCCAACTCTTTCATTAAATTAACCCATTTATATCTTCAGCCTGTAACAATTTGTTTTAAATATTCTAAACCTTGCCTACTTGAATAATATGAATTCAGTCATTTGACTGGTTTCATGCACCTTTACAGGATTCTCTTTCTAGTCCCAACTCTTTCATTTAATTAACCCATTTATATCTTTAGCCTGTAACAATTTGTTTTAAATATTCTAAAACTTGCCTACTTGAATAATATGAATTCAATCATTTGACTGGTTTCATGCAGCTTTACAAGATTCTCTTTCTAGTCCCAACTCTTTCATTTAATTAACCCGTTTATATCATTAGCCTGTAACAATTTGTTTTAAATATTCTAAAACTTGCCTACTTGAAAAATATGAATTCATTCATTTGACTGGTTTCATGCAGCGTTACAAGATTCTCATACTAATGCCAGTTCTTTCATTTAATTAACCCATTTATATCTTTAGCCTGTAACAAATTGTTTTAAATATTCTAACCTTGCCTACTTGAATAATATGAATTCAATCATTTGAATGGTTTCATGCAGCTTTACAAGATTCTCTTTCTAGTCCCAACTCTTTCATTACATTAACCCATTTATATCTTTAACCTGTAACAATTTGTTTTAAATATCCTAAAACTTGCCTACTTGAATAATATGAATTCAGTCATTTGACTGGTTTCATGCAGCGTTACAAGATTCTCATACTAATGCCAGTTCTTTCATTTAATTAACCCATTTATATCTTTAGCCTGTAACAATTTGTTTTAAATATTCTAAACCTTGCCTACTTGAATAATATGAATTTAATCATTTTACTGGTTTCATGCAGTTTTACAAGATTCTCTTTCTAGTCCCAACTCTTTCATTTAATTAACCCATTTATATCTTTAGCCTGTAACAATTTGTTTTAAATATTCTAAAACTTGCCTACTTGAATAATATGAATTCAATCATTTGACTGGTTTCATGCAGCTTTACAAGATTCTCTTTCTAGTCCCAACTCTTTCATTTAATTAACCCATTTATATCTTTAGCCTGTAACAATTTGTTTTAAATATTCTAAAACTTGCCTACTTGAATAATATGAATTCAGTCATTTGACTGGTTTCATGCAGCTTTACAAGATTCTCTTTCTAGTCCCAACTCTTTCATTTAATTAACCCATTTATATCATTAGCCTGTAACAATTTGTTTTAAATATTCTAAAACTTGCCTCCTTGAATAATATGAATTCATTCATTTGACTGGATACGTGTAGCTTTACAATATTCTCTTTCTAGTCCCATCTCTTTCATTTAAGTAACCCTTTTATATCTTTAGCCTGTAACAATTTGTTTTAAATATTCTAAAACTTGCCTACTGGAATAATATGAATTCAGTCATTTGACAGGTTTCATGCACCTTTACAATATTCTCTTTCTAGTCCCAACTCTTTCATTTAAGTAACCCTTTTATATCTTTAGCCTGTAACAATTTGTTTTAAATATTCTAAAACTTGCCTACTTGAATAATATGAATTCAATCATTTGACTGGTTTCATGCAGCTTTACAAGATTCTCCCTCTAGTCCCAACTCTTTCGTTAAATTAACCCATATATATCTTTAGCCTGTAACAATTTGTTTTAAATATTCTAAAACTTGCCTACTTGAATAATATGAATTCATTCATTTGACTGGATTCGTGCAGCTTTACGAGATTCTCTTACTAATGCCAGTTCTTTCATTAAATTAACCCATTTATATCTTTAGCCTGTAACAATTTGTTTTAAATATTCTAAACCATGCCTACTTGAATAATATGAATTCAATCATTTGACTGGTTTCATGCTGCTTTACAAGATTCTCTTTCTAGTCCCAACTCTTTTATTTAATTAACCCTTTTATATCTTTAGCCTGTAACAATTTGTTTTAAATATTCTAAAACTTGCCTAATTGAATAATATGAATTCAATCATTTGACTGGTTTCATGCAGCTTTACAAGATTCTCTTTCTAGTCCCAACTCGTTCATTAAATTAACCCATTTATAAATTTAGCCTGTAACAATTTGTTTTAAATATTCTAAAACTTGCCTACTTGAATAATATGAATTCAGTCATTTGACTGGTTTCATGCAGTTTTACGAGATTCTCTTTCTAGTCCCAACTCTTTCATTTAATTAACCCATTTATATCTTTAGCCTGTAACAATTTGTTTTAAATATTCTAAAACTTGCCTACTTGAATAATATGAATTCAATCATTTGACTGGTTTCATGCAGCTTTACAAGATTCTCTTTCTAGTCCCAACTCTTTCATTTAATTAACCCATTTATATCATTAGCCTGTAACAATTTGTTTTAAATATTCTAAAACTTGCCTACTTGAAAAATATGAATTCATTCATTTGACTGGATTCGTGCAGCTTTACAAGATTCTCATACTAATGCCAGTTCTTTCATTTAATTAACCCATTTATATCTTTAGCCTGTAACAATTTGTTTTAAATATTCTAAACCTTGCCTACTTGAATAATATGAATTTAATCATTTGACTGGTTTCATGCAGTTTTACAAGATTCTCTTTCTAGTCCCAACTCTTTCATTTAATTAACCCATTTATATCTTTAGCCTGTAACAATTTGTTTTAAATATTCTAAAATTTGCCTACTTGAATAATATGAATTCAATCATTTGACTGGTTTCATGCAGCTTTACAAGATTCTCTTTCTAGTCCCAACTCTTTCATTTAATTAACCCATTTATATCTTTAGGCTGTAACAATTTGTTTTAAATATTCTAAAACTTGCCTACTTGAATAATATGAATTCAGTCATTTGACTGGTTTCATGCAGCTTTACAAGATTCTCTTTCTAGTCCCAACTCTTTCATTTAATTAACCCATTTATATCATTAGCCTGTAACAATTTGTTTTAAATATTCTAAAACTTGCCTCCTTGAATAATATGAATTCATTCATTTGACTGGATACGTGCAGCTTTACAATATTCTCTTTCTAGTCCCATCTCTTTCATTTAAGTAACCCTTTTATATCTTTAGCCTGTAACAATTTGTTTTAAATATTCTAAAACTTGCCTACTGGAATAATATGAATTCAGTCATTTGACAGGTTTCATGCACCTTTACAATATTCTCTTTCTAGTCCCAACTCTTTCATTTAAGTAACCCTTTTATATCTTTAGCCTGTAACAATTTGTTTTAAATATTCTAAAACTTGCCTACTTGAATAATATGAATTCAATCATTTGACTGGTTTCATGCAGCTTTACAAGATTCTCCCTCTAGTCCCAACTCTTTCGTTAAATTAACCCATTTATATCTTTAGCCTGTAACAATTTGTTTTAAATATTCTAAAACTTGCCTACTTGAATAATATGAATTCATTCATTTGACTGGATTCGTGCAGCTTTACGAGATTCTCTTACTAATGCCAGTTCTTTCATTAAATTAACCCATTTATATCTTTAGCCTGTAACAATTTGTTTTAAATATTCTAAACCATGCCTACTTGAATAATATGAATTCAATCATTTGACTGGTTTCATGCTGCTTTACAAGATTCTCTTTCTAGTCCCAACTCTTTTATTTAATTAACCCTTTTATATCTTTAGCCTGTAACAATTTGTTTTAAATATTCTAAAACTTGCCTAATTGAATAATATGAATTCAATCATTTGACTGGTTTCATGCAGCTTTACAAGTTTCTCTTTCTAGTCCCAACTCGTTCATTAAATTAACCCATTTATAAATTTAGCCTGTAACAATTTGTTTTAAATATTCTAAAACTTGCCTACTTGAATAATATGAATTCAGTCATTTGACTGGTTTCATGCAGTTTTACAAGATTCTCTTTCTAGTCCCAACTCTTTCATTTAATTAACCCATTTATATCTTTAGCCTGTAACAATTTGTTTTAAATATTCTAAAACTTGCCTACTTGAATAATATGAATTCAATCATTTGACTGGTTTCATGCAGCTTTACAAGATTCTCTTTCTAGTCCCAACTCTTTCATTTAATTAACCCATTTATATCATTAGCCTGTAACAATTTGTTTTAAATATTCTAAAACTTGCCTACTTGAAAAATATGAATTCATTCATTTGACTGGATTCGTGCAGCTTTACAAGATTCTCTTTCTAGTCCCAACTCTTTCATTACATTAACCCATTTATATCTTTAGCCTGTAAGAATTTGTTTTAAATATTCTAAAACTTGCCTACTTGAATAATATGAATTCAGTCATTTGACTGGTTTCATGCAGCTTTACAAGATTCTCTTTCTAGTCCCAACTCTTTAATTTAATTAACCCATTTATATCATTAGCCTGTAACAATTTGTTTTAAATATTCTAAAACTTGCCTACTTGAATAATCTGAATACATTCATTTGACTGGATTCGTGCAGCTTTACAAGATTCTCTTTCTAGTCCAAACTCTTTCATTAAATTAACCCATTTATATCTTCAGCCTGTAACAATTTGTTTTAAATATTCTAAAACTTGCCTACTTGAATAATATGAATTCAGTCATTTGACTGGTTTCATGCACCTTTACAGGATTCTCTTTCTAGTCCCAACTCTTTCATTTAATTAACCCATTTATATCTTTAGCCTGTAAGAATTTGTTTTAAATATTCTAAAACTTGCCTACTTGAATAATATGAATTCAATCATTTGACTGGTTTCATGCAGCTTTACAAGATTCTCTTTCTAGTCCCAACTCTTTCATTTAATTAACCCATTTATATCATTAGCCTGTAACAATTTGTTTTAAATATTCTAAAACTTGCCTACTTGAAAAATATGAATTCATTCATTTGACTGGTTCATGCAGCGTTACAAGATTCTCATACTAATGCCAGTTCTTTCATTTAATTAACCCATTTATATCTTTAGCCTGTAACAATTTGTTTTAAATATCCTAAAACTTGCCTACTTGAATAATATGAATTCAAAAATTTGACTCGTTTCATGCTGCTTTACAAGATTCTCTTTCTAGTCCCAACACTTTCATTAAATTAACCCATTTATATCTTTAGCCTGTAACAATTTGTTTTAAATATTCTAAACCATGCCTACTTGAATAATATGAATTCAATCATTTGACTGGTTTCATGCTGCTTTACAAGATTCTCTTTCTAGTCCCAACTCTTTTATTTAATTAACCCTTTTATATCTTTAGCCTGTAACAATTTGTTTTAAATATTCTAAAACTTGCCTACTTGAATAATATGGATTCAGTCTCTTGACTGGTTTCATGTACCTTTACAAGATTCTCTTTCTAGTCCCAACTCTTTCATTTAATTAACCCATTTATATCTTTAGCCTGTAACAATTTGTTTTAAATATTCTAAACCATGCCTACTTGAATAATATGAATTCAATCATTTGACTGATTTCATGCTGCTTTACAAGATTCTCTTTCTAGTCCCAACTCTTTTATTTAATTAACCCTTTTATATCTTTAGCCTGTAACAATTTGTTTTAAATATTCTAAAACTTGCCTCCTTGAATAATATGAATTCATTCATTTGACTGGATACGTGCAGCTTTACAATATTCTCTTTCTAGTCCCAACTCTTTCATTTAAGTAACCCTTTTATATCTTTAGCCTGTAACAATTTGTTTTAAATATTCTAAAACTTGCCTACTGGAATAATATGAATTCAGTCATTTGACAGGTTTCATGCACCTTTACAATATTCTCTTTCTAGTCCCAACTCTTTCATTTAATTAACCCTTTTATATCTTTAGCCTGTAACAATTTGTTTTAAATATTCTAAAACTTGCCTACTGGAATAATATGAATTCAGTCATTTGACAGGTTTCATGCACCTTTACAATATTCTCTTTCTAGTCCCAACTCTTTCATTTAATTAACCCTTTTATATCTTTAGCCTGTAACAATTTGTTTTAAGTATTCTAAAACTTGCCTACTTGAATAATATGAATTCAATCATTTGACTGGTTTCATGCAGCGTTACAAGATTCTCTTACTAATGCCAGTTCTTTCATTTAATTAACCCATTTATATCTTTAGCCTGTAAGAATTTGTTTTAAATATTCTAAAACTTGCCTCCTTGAATAATATGAATTCATTCATTTGACTGGATACGTGCAGCTTTACAATATTCTCATTCTAGTCCCATCTCTTTCATTTAAGTAACCCTTTTATATCTTTAGCCTGTAACAATTTGTTTTAAATATTCTAAAACTTGCCTACTGGAATAATATGAATTCAGTCATTTGACAGGTTTCATGCACCTTTACAATATTCTCTTTCTAGTCCCAACTCTTTCATTTAAGTAACCCTTTTATATCTTTAGCCTGTAACAATTTGTTTTAAATATTCTAAAACTTGCCTACTTGAATAATATGAATTCAATCATTTGACTGGTTTCATGCAGCTTTACAAGATTCTCCCTCTAGTCCCAACTCTTTCGTTAAATTAACCCATTTATATCTTTAGCCTGTAACAATTTGTTTTAAATATTCTAAAACTTGCCTACTTGAATAATATGAATTCATTCATTTGACTGGATTCGTGCAGCTTTACGAGATTCTCTTACTAATGCCAGTTCTTTCATTAAATTAACCCATTTATATCTTTAGCCTGTAACAATTTGTTTTAAATATTCTAAACCATGCCTACTTGAATAATATGAATTCAATCATTTGACTGGTTTCATGCAGCTTTACAAGATTCTCTTTCTAGTCCCAACTCGTTCATTAAATTAACCCATTTATAAATTTAGCCTGTAACAATTTGTTTTAAATATTCTAAAACTTGCCTACTTGAATAATATGAATTCAGTCATTTGACTGGTTTCATGCAGTTTTACAAGATTCTCTTTCTAGTCCCAACTCTTTCATTTAATTAACCCATTTATATCTTTAGCCTGTAACAATTTGTTTTAAATATTCTAAAACTTGCCTACTTGAATAATATGAATTCAATCATTTGACTGGTTTCATGCAGCTTTACAAGATTCTCTTTCTAGTCCCAACTCTTTCATTTAATTAACCCATTTATATCATTAGCCTGTAACAATTTGTTTTAAATATTCTAAAACTTGCCTACTTGAAAAATATGAATTCATTCATTTGACTGGATTCGTGCAGCTTTACAAGATTCTCTTTCTAGTCCCAACTCTTTCATTACATTAACCCATTTATATCTTTAGCCTGTAAGAATTTGTTTTAAATATTCTAAAACTTGCCTACTTGAATAATATGAATTCAGTCATTTGACTGGTTTCATGCAGCTTTACAAGATTCTCTTTCTAGTCCCAACTCTTTAATTTAATTAACCCATTTATATCATTAGCCTGTAACAATTTGTTTTAAATATTCTAAAACTTGCCTACTTGAATAATCTGAATACATTCATTTGACTGGATTCGTGCAGCTTTACAAGATTCTCTTTCTAGTCCAAACTCTTTCATTAAATTAACCCATTTATATCTTCAGCCTGTAACAATTTGTTTTAAATATTCTAAAACTTGCCTACTTGAATAATATGAATTCAGTCATTTGACTGGTTTCATGCACCTTTACAGGATTCTCTTTCTAGTCCCAACTCTTTCATTTAATTAACCCATTTATATCTTTAGCCTGTAAGAATTTGTTTTAAATATTCTAAAACTTGCCTACTTGAATAATATGAATTCAATCATTTGACTGGTTTCATGCAGCTTTACAAGATTCTCTTTCTAGTCCCAACTCTTTCATTTAATTAACCCATTTATATCATTAGCCTGTAACAATTTGTTTTAAATATTCTAAAACTTGCCTACTTGAAAAATATGAATTCATTCATTTGACTGGTTCATGCAGCGTTACAAGATTCTCATACTAATGCCAGTTCTTTCATTTAATTAACCCATTTATATCTTTAGCCTGTAACAATTTGTTTTAAATATCCTAAAACTTGCCTACTTGAATAATATGAATTCAAAAATTTGACTCGTTTCATGCTGCTTTACAAGATTCTCTTTCTAGTCCCAACACTTTCATTAAATTAACCCATTTATATCTTTAGCCTGTAACAATTTGTTTTAAATATTCTAAACCATGCCTACTTGAATAATATGAATTCAATCATTTGACTGGTTTCATGCTGCTTTACAAGATTCTCTTTCTAGTCCCAACTCTTTTATTTAATTAACCCTTTTATATCTTTAGCCTGTAACAATTTGTTTTAAATATTCTAAAACTTGCCTACTTGAATAATATGGATTCAGTCTCTTGACTGGTTTCATGTACCTTTACAAGATTCTCTTTCTAGTCCCAACTCTTTCATTTAATTAACCCATTTATATCTTTAGCCTGTAACAATTTGTTTTAAATATTCTAAACCATGCCTACTTGAATAATATGAATTCAATCATTTGACTGATTTCATGCTGCTTTACAAGATTCTCTTTCTAGTCCCAACTCTTTTATTTAATTAACCCTTTTATATCTTTAGCCTGTAACAATTTGTTTTAAATATTCTAAAACTTGCCTCCTTGAATAATATGAATTCATTCATTTGACTGGATACGTGCAGCTTTACAATATTCTCTTTCTAGTCCCAACTCTTTCATTTAATTAACCCTTTTATATCTTTAGCCTGTAAGAATTTGTTTTAAATATTCTAAAACTTGCCTACTTGAATAATATGAATTCAGTCATTTGACTGGTTTCATGCAGCTTTACAAGATTCTCTTTCTAGTCCCAACTCTTTAATTTAATTAACCCATTTATATCATTAGCCTGTAACAATTTGTTTTAAATATTCTAAAACTTGCCTACTTGAATAATCTGAATACATTCATTTGACTGGATTCGTGCAGCTTTACAAGATTCTCTTTCTAGTCCAAACTCTTTCATTAAATTAACCCATTTATATCTTCAGCCTGTAACAATTTGTTTTAAATATTCTAAAACTTGCCTACTTGAATAATATGAATTCAGTCATTTGACTGGTTTCATGCACCTTTACAGGATTCTCTTTCTAGTCCCAACTCTTTCATTTAATTAACCCATTTATATCTTTAGCCTGTAAGAATTTGTTTTAAATATTCTAAAACTTGCCTACTTGAATAATATGAATTCAATCATTTGACTGGTTTCATGCAGCTTTACAAGATTCTCTTTCTAGTCCCAACTCTTTCATTTAATTAACCCATTTATATCATTAGCCTGTAACAATTTGTTTTAAATATTCTAAAACTTGCCTACTTGAAAAATATGAATTCATTCATTTGACTGGTTCATGCAGCGTTACAAGATTCTCATACTAATGCCAGTTCATTCATTTAATTAACCCATTTATATCTTTAGCCTGTAACAATTTGTTTTAAATATCCTAAAACTTGCCTACTTGAATAATATGAATTCAAAAATTTGACTCGTTTCTTGCTGCTTTACAAGATTCTCTTTCTAGTACCAACACTTTCATTAAATTAACCCATTTATATCTTTAGCCTGTAACAATTTGTTTTAAATATTCTAAACCATGCCTACTTGAATAATATGAATTCAATCATTTGACTGGTTTCATGTTGCTTTACAAGATTCTCTTTCTAGTCCCAACTCTTTTATTTAATTAACCCTTTTATATCTTTAGCCTGTAACAATTTGTTTTAAATATTCTAAAACTTGCCTGCTTGAATAATATGGATTCAGTCATTTGACTGGTTTCATGTACCTTTACAAGATTCTCTTTCTAGTCCCAACTCTTTCATTTAATTAACCCATTTATATCTTTAGCCTGTAACAATTTGTTTTAAATATTCTAAACCATGCCTACTTGAATAATATGAATTCAATCATTTGACTGGTTTCATGCTGCTTTACAAGATTCTCTTTCTAGTCCCAACTCTTTTATTTAATTAACCCTTTTATATCTTTAGCCTGTAACAATTTGTTTTAAATATTCTAAAACTTGCCTCCTTGAATAATATGAATTCATTCATTTGACTGGATACGTGCAGCTTTACAATATTCTCTTTCTAGTCCCAACTCTTTCATTTAAGTAACCCTTTTATATCTTTAGCCTGTAACAATTTGTTTTAAATATTCTAAAACTTGCCTACTGGAATAATATGAATTCAGTCATTTGACAGGTTTCATGCACCTTTAAAATATTCTCTTTCTAGTCCCAACTCTTTCATTTAATTAAACCTTTTATATCTTTAGCCTGTAACAATTTGTTTTAAATATTCTAAAACTTGCCTACTTGAATAATATGAATTCAGTCATTTGACTGGTTCCATGCACCTCTACAAGATTCTCTTTCTAGTCCCAACTCTTTCATTTAATTAACCCATTTATATCATTAGCCTGTAACAATTTGTTTTAAGTATTCTAAAACTTGCCTACTTGAATAATATGAATTCAATCATTTGACTGGTTTCATGCAGCGTTACAAGATTCTCTTACTAATGCCAGTTCTTTCATTTAATTAACCCATTTATATCTTTGTCCTGTAACAATTTGTTTTAAATATTCTAAACCTTGCCTACTTGAATAATATGAATTCAATCATTTGAATGGTTTCATGCAGCTTTACAAGATTCTCTTTCTAGTCCCAACTCTTTCATTACATTAACCCATTTATATCTTTAGCCTGTAAGAATTTGTTTTAAATATTCTAAAACTTGCCTACTTGAATAATATGAATTCAGTCATTTGACTGGTTTCATGCAGCTTTACAAGATTCTCTTTCTAGTCCCAACTCTTTCATTTAATTAACCCATTTATATCATTAGCCTGTAACAATTTGTTTTAAATATTCTAAAACTTGCCTACTTGAATAATCTGAATACATTCATTTGACTGGATTCGTGCAGCTTTACAAGATTCTCTTTCTAGTCCCAACTCTTTCATTAAATTAACCCATTTATATCTTCAGCCTGTAACAATTTGTTTTAAATATTCTAAAACTTGCCTACTTGAATAATATGAATTCAGTCATTTGACTGGTTTCATGCACCTTTACAGGATTCTCTTTCTAGTCCCAACTCTTTCATTTAATTAACCCATTTATATCTATAGCCTGTAAGAATTTGTTTTAAATATTCTAAAACTTGCCTACTTGAATAATATGAATTCAATCATTTGACTGGTTTCATGCAGCTTTACAAGATTCTCTTTCTAGTCCCAACTCTTTCATTTAATTAACCCATTTATATCATTAGCCTGTAACAATTTGTTTTAAATATTCTAAAACTTGCCTACTTGAAAAATATGAATTCATTCATTTGACTGGTTTCATGCAGCGTTACAAGATTCTCATACTAATGCCAGTTCTTTCATTTAATTAACCCATTTATATCTTTAGCCTGTAACAATTTGTTTTAAATATCCTAAAACTTGCCTACTTGAATAATATGAATTCAAAAATTTGACTCGTTTCATGCTGCTTTACAAGATTCTCTTTCTAGTCCCAACTCTTTCATTTAATTAACCCATTTATATCTTTAGCCTGTAACAATTTGTTTTAAATATTCTAAAACTTGCCTACTTGAATAATATGAATTCAATCATTTGACTGGTTTCATGCAGCTTTACAAGATTCTCTTTCTAGTCCCAACTCTTTCATTTAATTAACCCATTTATATCATTAGCCTGTAACAATTTGTTTTAAATATTCTAAAACTTGCCTACTTGAAAAATATGAATTCAATCATTTGAATGGTTTCATGCACCTCTACAAGATTCTCTTTCTAGTCCCAACTCTTTCATTTAATTAACCCATTTATATCATTAGCCTGTAACAATTTGTTTTAAGTATTCTAAAACTTGCCTACTTGAATAATATTTATTCAATCATTTGACTGGTTTCATGCAGCGTTACAAGATTCTCTTACTAATGCCAGTTCTTTCATTTAATTAACCCATTTATATCTTTAGCCTGTAACAATTTGTTTTAAATATTCTAAACCTTGCCTACTTGAATAATATGAATTCAATCATTTGAATGGTTTCATGCAGCTTTACAAGATTCTCTTTCTAGTCCCAACTCTTTCATTACATTAACCCATTTATATCTTTAGCCTGTAAGAATTTGTTTTAAATATTCTAAAACTTGCCTACTTGAATAATATGAATTCAGTCATTTGACTGGTTTCATGCTGCTTTACAAGATTCTCTTTCTAGTCCCAACTCTTTCATTAAATTAACCCATTTATATCTTCAGCCTGTAACAATTTGTTTTAAATATTCTAAACCTTGCCTACTTGAATAATATGAATTCAGTCATTTGACTGGTTTCATGCACCTTTACAGGATTCTCTTTCTAGTCCCAACTCTTTCATTTAATTAACCCATTTATATCTTTAGCCTGTAACAATTTGTTTTAAATATTCTAAAACTTGCCTACTTGAATAATATGAATTCAATCATTTGACTGGTTTCATGCAGCTTTACAAGATTCTCTTTCTAGTCCCAACTCTTTCATTTAATTAACCCGTTTATATCATTAGCCTGTAACAATTTGTTTTAAATATTCTAAAACTTGCCTACTTAAAAAATATGAATTCATTCATTTGACTGGTTTCATGCAGCGTTACAAGATTCTCATACTAATGCCAGTTCTTTCATTTAATTAACCCATTTATATCTTTAGCCTGTAACAAATTGTTTTAAATATTCTAACCTTGCCTACTTGAATAATATGAATTCAATCATTTGAATGGTTTCATGCAGCTTTACAAGATTCTCTTTCTAGTCCCAACTCTTTCATTACATTAACCCATTTATATCTTTAGCCTGTAACAATTTGTTTTAAATATCCTAAAACTTGCCTACTTGAATAATATGAATTCAAAAATTTGACTCGTTTCATGCTGCTTTACAAGATTCTCTTTCTAGTCCCAACTCTTTCATTTAATTAACCCATTTATATCTTTAGCCTGTAACAATTTGTTTTAAATATTCTAAAACTTGCCTACTTGAATAATATGAATTCAATCATTTGACTGGTTTCATGCAGCTTTACAAGATTCTCTTTCTAGTCCCAACTCTTTCATTTAATTAACCCATTTATATCATTAGCCTGTAACAATTTGTTTTAAATATTCTAAAACTTGCCTACTTGAAAAATATGAATTCAATCATTTGACTGGTTTCATGCAGCTTTACAAGATTGTCTTTCTAGTCCCAACTCTTTCATTTAATTAACCCATTTATATCATTAGCCTGTAACAATTTGTTTTAAGTATTCTAAAACTTGCCTACTTGAATAATATTTATTCAATCATTTGACTGGTTTCATGCAGCGTTACAAGATTCTCTTTTTAGTCCCAACTCTTTCATTTAATTAACCCTTTTATATCTTTAGCCTGTAACAATTTGTTTTAAATATTCTAAAACTTGCCTACTTGAATAATATGAATTCAAAAATTTGACTCGTTTCATGCTGCTTTACAAGATTC
Organism: Lycorma delicatula; assembly: GCF_047948215.1. Classification (NCBI taxonomy): domain Eukaryota; kingdom Metazoa; phylum Arthropoda; class Insecta; order Hemiptera; family Fulgoridae; genus Lycorma; species Lycorma delicatula. The sequence continues at coordinate 2,586,021 of NC_134458.1, forward strand.
TCTTTCTAGTCCCAACTCTTTCATTTAATTAACCCATTTATATCTTTAGCCTGTAACAATTTGTTTTAAATATTCTAAAACTTGCCTACTTGAAAAATATGAATTCAATCATTTGAATGGTTTCATGCACCTCTACAAGATTCTCTTTCTAGTCCCAACTCTTTCATTTAATTAACCCATTTATATCATTAGCCTGTAACAATTTGTTTTAAGTATTCTAAAACTTGCCTACTTGAATAATATTTATTCAATCATTTGACTGGTTTCATGCAGCGTTACAAGATTCTCTTACTAATGCCAGTTCTTTCATTTAATTAACCCATTTATATCTTTAGCCTGTAACAATTTGTTTTAAATATTCTAAACCTTGCCTACTTGAATAATATGAATTCAATCATTTGAATGGTTTCATGCAGCTTTACAAGATTCTCTTTCTAGTCCCAACTCTTTCATTTAAGTAACCCTTTTATATCTTTAGCCTGTAACAATTTGTTTTAAATATTCTAAACCTTGCCTACTGGAATAATATGAATTCAGTCATTTGACAGGTTTCATGCACCTTTACAATATTCTCTTTCTAGTCCCAACTCTTTCATTTAAGTAACCCTTTTATATCTTTAGCCTGTAACAATTTGTTTTAAATATTCTAAAACTTGCCTACTTGAATAATATGAATTCAATCATTTGACTGGTTTCATGCAGCTTTACAAGATTCTCTTTCTAGTCCCAACTCTTTCGTTAAATTAACCCATTTATATCTTTAGCCTGTAACAATTTGTTTTAAATATTCTAAAACTTGCCTACTTGAATAATATGAATTCATTCATTTGACTGGATTCGTGCAGCTTTACGAGATTCTCTTACTAATTCCAGTTCTTTCATGTAATTAACCCATTTATATCTTTAGCCTGTAACAATTTGTTTTAAATATTCTAAAACTTGCCTACTTGAATAATATGAATTCAGTCATTTGACTGGTTTCATGCTGCTTTACAAGATTCTCTTTCTAGTCCCAACTCTTTCATTTAATTAACCCATTTATATCATTAGCCTGTAACAATTTGTTTTAAATATTCTAAAACTTGCCTACTTGAATAATATGAATACATTCATTTGACTGGTTTCATGCACCTTTACAGGATTCTCTTTCTAGTCCCAACTCTTTCATTTAATTAACCCATTTATATCTTTAGCCTGTAACAATTTGTATTAAATATTCTAAAACTTGCCTACTTGAATAATATGAATTCAATCATTTGACTGGTTTCATGCAGCTTTACAAGATTCTCTTTCTAGTCCCAACTCTTTCATTACATTAACCCATTTATATCTTTAGCCTGTAACAATTTGTTTTAAATATTCTAATACTTGCCTACTTGAAAAATATGAATTCATTCATTTGACTGGATTCGTGCAGCTTTACAAGATTCTCTTTCTAGTCCCAACACTTTCATTAAATTAACCCATTTATATCTTTAGCCTGTAACAATTTGTTTTAAATATTCTAAAACTTTCCTACTTGAATAATATGAATTCATTCATTTGACTGGTTTCATGCAGCGTTACAAGATTCTCTTACTAATGCCAGTTCTTTCATGTAATTAACCCATTTATATCTTTAGCCTGTAACAATTTGTTTTAAATATTCTAAAACTTGCCTACTTGAATAATATGAATTCAATCATTTGACTGGTTTCATGCAGCTTTACAAGATTCTCTTTCTAGTCCCAACTCTTTCATTTAATTAACCCATTTATATCAGTAGCCTGTAACAATTTGTTTTAAATAGTCTAATACTTGCCTACTTGAATAATATGAATTCATTCATTTGACTGGATTCGTGCAGCTTTACAAGATTCTCTTTCTAGTCCCAACTCTTTCATTAAATTAACCAATTTATATCTTTAGCCTGTAACAATTTGTTTTAAATAATCTAAAACTTGCGTACTTGAATAATATGAATTCAATCATTTGAATGGTTTCATGCAGCTTTACAAGATTCTCTTTCTAGTCCCAACTCTTTTATTAAATTAACCCATTTATATCTTTAGCCTGTAACAATTTGTTTTAAATATTCTAAAACTTGCGTACTTGAATAATATGAATTCAAAAATTTGACTGGATTCGTGCAGCTTTACAAGATTCTCTTTCTTGTCCCAACTCTTTCATTTAATTAACCCTTTTATATCTTTAGACTGTAACAATTTGTTTTAAATATTCTAAAACTTGCCTACTTGAATAATATGAATTCAATCATTTGACTGGTTTCATGCAGCTTTACAAGATTCTTTTTCTAGTCCCAACTCTTTCATTAAATTAACCCATTTATATCTTTAGCCTGTAACAATTTGTTTTAAATATTCTAAAACTTGCCTACTTGAATAATATTAATTCAGTCATTTGACTGGTTTCATGCACCTTTACAAGATTCTCTTTCTAGTCCCAACTGTTTCATTTAATTAACCAATTTATATCTTTAGCCTGTAACAATTTGTTTTAAATATTCTAAAACTTGCCTACTTGAATAATATGAATTCAAAAATTTGACTCGTTTCATGCTGCTTTACAAGATTCTCTTTTTAGTCCCAACTCTTTCATTTAATTAACCCTTTTATATCTTTAGCCTGTAACAATTTGTTTTAAATATTCTAAAACTTGCCTACTTGAATAATATGAATTCAGTCATTTGAGTGGTTTCATGCAGCGTTACAAGATTCTCATACTAATGCCAGTTCTTTCATTTAATTAACCCATTTATATCTTTAGCCTGTAACAATTTGTTTTAAATATTCTAAACCTTGCCTACTTGAATAATATGAATTCAATCATTTGAATGGTTTCATGCAGCTTTACAAGATTCTCTTTCTAGTCCCAACTCTTTCATTACATTAACCCATTTATATCTTCAGCCTGTAACAATTTGTTGTAAATATTCTAAAACTTGCCTACTTGAATAATATGAATTAAAAAATTTGACTCGTTTCATGCTGCTTTACAAGATTCTCTTTTTAGTCCCAACTCTTTCATTTAATTAACCCTTTTATATCTTTAGCCTGTAACAATTTGTTTTAAATATTCTAAAACTTGCCTACTTGAATAATATGAATTCAGTCATTTGACTGGTTTCATGCAGCGTTACAAGATTCTCATACTAATGCCAGTTCTTTCATTTAATTAACCCATTTATATCTTTAGCCTGTAACAATTTGTTTTAAATATTCTAAACCTTGCCTACTTGAATAATATGAATTTAATCATTTGACTGGTTTCATGCAGTTTTACAAGATTCTCTTTCTAGTCCCAACTCTTTCATTTAATTAACCCATTTATATCTTTAGCCTGTAACAATTTGTTTTAAATATTCTAAAACTTGCCTACTTGAATAATATGAATTCAATCATTTGACTGGTTTCATGCAGCTTTACAAGATTCTCTTTCTAGTCCCAACTCTTTCATTTAATTAACCCATTTATATCTTTAGCCTGTAACAATTTGTTTTAAATATTCTAAAACTTGCCTACTTGAATAATATGAATTCAGTCATTTGACTGGTTTCATGCAGCTTTACAAGATTCTCTTTCTAGTCCCAACTCTTTCATTTAATTAACCCATTTATATCATTAGCCTGTAACAATTTGTTTTAAATATTCTAAAACTTGCCTCCTTGAATAATATGAATTCATTCATTTGACTGGATACGTGCAGCTTTACAATATTCTCTTTCTAGTCCCATCTCTTTCATTTAAGTAACCCTTTTATATCTTTAGCCTGTAACAATTTGTTTTAAATATTCTAAAACTTGCCTACTGGAATAATATGAATTCAGTCATTTGACAGGTTTCATGCACCTTTACAATATTATCTTTCTAGTCCCAACTCTTTCATTTAAGTAACCCTTTTATATCTTTAGCCTGTAACAATTTGTTTTAAATATTCTAAAACTTGCCTACTTGAATAATATGAATTCAATCATTTGACTGGTTTCATGCAGCTTTACAAGATTCTCTCTCTAGTCCCAACTCTTTCGTTAAATTAACCCATTTATATCTTTAGCCTGTAACAATTTGTTTTAAATATTCTAAAACTTGCCTACTTGAATAATATGAATTCATTCATTTGACTGGATTCGTGCAGCTTTACGAGATTCTCTTACTAATGCCAGTTCTTTCATTAAATTAACCCATTTATATCTTTAGCCTGTAACAATTTGTTTTAAATATTCTAAACCATGCCTACTTGAATAATATGAATTCAATCATTTGACTGGTTTCATGCTGCTTTACAAGATTCTCTTTCTAGTCCCAACTCTTTTATTTAATTAACCCTTTTATATCTTTAGCCTGTAACAATTTGTTTTAAATATTCTAAAACTTGCCTAATTGAATAATATGAATTCAATCATTTGACTGGTTTCATGCAGCTTTACAAGATTCTCTTTCTAGTCCCAACTCGTTCATTAAATTAACCCATTTATAAATTTAGCCTGTAACAATTTGTTTTAAATATTCTAAAACTTGCCTACTTGAATAATATGAATTCAGTCATTTGACTGGTTTCATGCAGTTTTACAAGATTCTCTTTCTAGTCCCAACTCTTTCATTTAATTAACCCATTTATATCTTTAGCCTGTAACAATTTGTTTTAAATATTCTAAAACTTGCCTACTTGAATAATATGAATTCAATCATTTGACTGGTTTCATGCAGCTTTACAAGATTCTCTTTCTAGTCCCAACTCTTTCATTTAATTAACCCATTTATATCATTAGCCTGTAACAATTTGTTTTAAATATTCTAAAACTTGCCTACTTGAAAAATATGAATTCATTCATTTGACTGGATTCGTGCAGCTTTACAAGATTCTCTTTCTAGTCCCAACTCTTTCATTACATTAACCCATTTATATCTTTAGCCTGTAAGAATTTGTTTTAAATATTCTAAAACTTGCCTACTTGAATAATATGAATTCAGTCATTTGACTGGTTTCATGCAGCTTTACAAGATTCTCTTACTAATGCCAGTTCTTTCATGTAATTAACCCATTTATATCTTTTGCCTGTAACAATTTGTTTTAAATATTCTAAAACTTGCCTACTTGAATAATATGAATTCAGTCATTTGACTGGTTCCATGCACCTCTACAAGATTCTCTTTCTAGTCCCAACTCTTTCATTTAATTAACCCATTTATATCATTAGCCTGTAACAATTTGTTTTAAGTATTCTAAAACTTGCCTACTTGAATAATATGAATTCAATCATTTGACTGGTTTCATGCAGCGTTACAAGATTCTCTTACTAATGCCAGTTCTTTCATTTAATTAACCCATTTATATCTTTGTCCTGTAACAATTTGTTTTAAATATTCTAAACCTTGCCTACTTGAATAATATGAATTCAATCATTTGAATGGTTTCATGCAGCTTTACAAGATTCTCTTTCTAGTCCCAACTCTTTCATTACATTAACCCATTTATATCTTTAGCCTGTAAGAATTTGTTTTAAATATTCTAAAACTTGCCTACTTGAATAATATGAATTCAGTCATTTGACTGGTTTCATGCAGCTTTACAAGATTCTCTTTCTAGTCCCAACTCTTTCATTTAATTAACCCATTTATATCATTAGCCTGTAACAATTTGTTTTAAATATTCTAAAACTTGCCTACTTGAATAATCTGAATACATTCATTTGACTGGATTCGTGCAGCTTTACAAGATTCTCTTTCTAGTCCCAACTCTTTCATTAAATTAACCCATTTATATCTTCAGCCTGTAACAATTTGTTTTAAATATTCTAAAACTTGCCTACTTGAATAATATGAATTCAGTCATTTGACTGGTTTCATGCACCTTTACAGGATTCTCTTTCTAGTCCCAACTCTTTCATTTAATTAACCCATTTATATCTATAGCCTGTAAGAATTTGTTTTAAATATTCTAAAACTTGCCTACTTGAATAATATGAATTCAATCATTTGACTGGTTTCATGCAGCTTTACAAGATTCTCTTTCTAGTCCCAACTCTTTCATTTAATTAACCCATTTATATCATTAGCCTGTAACAATTTGTTTTAAATATTCTAAAACTTGCCTACTTGAAAAATATGAATTCATTCATTTGACTGGTTTCATGCAGCGTTACAAGATTCTCATACTAATGCCAGTTCTTTCATTTAATTAACCCATTTATATCTTTAGCCTGTAACAATTTGTTTTAAATATCCTAAAACTTGCCTACTTGAATAATATGAATTCAAAAATTTGACTCGTTTCATGCTGCTTTACAAGATTCTCTTTCTAGTCCCAACTCTTTCATTTAATTAACCCATTTATATCTTTAGCCTGTAACAATTTGTTTTAAATATTCTAAAACTTGCCTACTTGAATAATATGAATTCAATCATTTGACTGGTTTCATGCAGCTTTACAAGATTCTCTTTCTAGTCCCAACTCTTTCATTTAATTAACCCATTTATATCATTAGCCTGTAACAATTTGTTTTAAATATTCTAAAACTTGCCTACTTGAAAAATATGAATTCAATCATTTGAATGGTTTCATGCACCTCTACAAGATTCTCTTTCTAGTCCCAACTCTTTCATTTAATTAACCCATTTATATCATTAGCCTGTAACAATTTGTTTTAAGTATTCTAAAACTTGCCTACTTGAATAATATTTATTCAATCATTTGACTGGTTTCATGCAGCGTTACAAGATTCTCTTACTAATGCCAGTTCTTTCATTTAATTAACCCATTTATATCTTTAGCCTGTAACAATTTGTTTTAAATATTCTAAACCTTGCCTACTTGAATAATATGAATTCAATCATTTGAATGGTTTCATGCAGCTTTACAAGATTCTCTTTCTAGTCCCAACTCTTTCATTACATTAACCCATTTATATCTTTAGCCTGTAAGAATTTGTTTTAAATATTCTAAAACTTGCCTACTTGAATAATATGAATTCAGTCATTTGACTGGTTTCATGCTGCTTTACAAGATTCTCTTTCTAGTCCCAACTCTTTCATTAAATTAACCCATTTATATCTTCAGCCTGTAACAATTTGTTTTAAATATTCTAAACCTTGCCTACTTGAATAATATGAATTCAGTCATTTGACTGGTTTCATGCACCTTTACAGGATTCTCTTTCTAGTCCCAACTCTTTCATTTAATTAACCCATTTATATCTTTAGCCTGTAACAATTTGTTTTAAATATTCTAAAACTTGCCTACTTGAATAATATGAATTCAATCATTTGACTGGTTTCATGCAGCTTTACAAGATTCTCTTTCTAGTCCCAACTCTTTCATTTAATTAACCCGTTTATATCATTAGCCTGTAACAATTTGTTTTAAATATTCTAAAACTTGCCTACTTAAAAAATATGAATTCATTCATTTGACTGGTTTCATGCAGCGTTACAAGATTCTCATACTAATGCCAGTTCTTTCATTTAATTAACCCATTTATATCTTTAGCCTGTAACAAATTGTTTTAAATATTCTAACCTTGCCTACTTGAATAATATGAATTCAATCATTTGAATGGTTTCATGCAGCTTTACAAGATTCTCTTTCTAGTCCCAACTCTTTCATTACATTAACCCATTTATATCTTTAGCCTGTAACAATTTGTTTTAAATATCCTAAAACTTGCCTACTTGAATAATATGAATTCAAAAATTTGACTCGTTTCATGCTGCTTTACAAGATTCTCTTTCCAGTCCCAACTCTTTCATTTAATTAACCCATTTATATCTTTAGCCTGTAACAATTTGTTTTAAATATTCTAAAACTTGCCTACTTGAATAATATGAATTCAATCATTTGACTGGTTTCATGCAGCTTTACAAGATTCTCTTTCTAGTCCCAACTCTTTCATTTAATTAACCCATTTATATCATTAGCCTGTAACAATTTGTTTTAAATATTCTAAAACTTGCCTACTTGAAAAATATGAATTCAATCATTTGACTGGTTTCATGCAGCTTTACAAGATTGTCTTTCTAGTCCCAACTCTTTCATTTAATTAACCCATTTATATCATTAGCCTGTAACAATTTGTTTTAAGTATTCTAAAACTTGCCTACTTGAATAATATTTATTCAATCATTTGACTGGTTTCATGCAGCGTTACAAGATTCTCTTTTTAGTCCCAACTCTTTCATTTAATTAACCCTTTTATATCTTTAGCCTGTAACAATTTGTTTTAAATATTCTAAAACTTGCCTACTTGAATAATATGAATTCAAAAATTTGACTCGTTTCATGCTGCTTTACAAGATTCTCTTTCTAGTCCCAACTCTTTCATTTAATTAACCCATTTATATCTTTAGCCTGTAACAATTTGTTTTAAATATTCTAAAACTTGCCTACTTGAAAAATATGAATTCAATCATTTGAATGGTTTCATGCACCTCTACAAGATTCTCTTTCTAGTCCCAACTCTTTCATTTAATTAACCCATTTATATCATTAGCCTGTAACAATTTGTTTTAAGTATTCTAAAACTTGCCTACTTGAATAATATTTATTCAATCATTTGACTGGTTTCATGCAGCGTTACAAGATTCTCTTACTAATGCCAGTTCTTTCATTTAATTAACCCATTTATATCTTTAGCCTGTAACAATTTGTTTTAAATATTCTAAACCTTGCCTACTTGAATAATATGAATTCAATCATTTGAATGGTTTCATGCAGCTTTACAAGATTCTCTTTCTAGTCCCAACTCTTTCATTTAAGTAACCCTTTTATATCTTTAGCCTGTAACAATTTGTTTTAAATATTCTAAACCTTGCCTACTGGAATAATATGAATTCAGTCATTTGACAGGTTTCATGCACCTTTACAATATTCTCTTTCTAGTCCCAACTCTTTCATTTAAGTAACCCTTTTATATCTTTAGCCTGTAACAATTTGTTTTAAATATTCTAAAACTTGCCTACTTGAATAATATGAATTCAATCATTTGACTGGTTTCATGCAGCTTTACAAGATTCTCTTTCTAGTCCCAACTCTTTCGTTAAATTAACCCATTTATATCTTTAGCCTGTAACAATTTGTTTTAAATATTCTAAAACTTGCCTACTTGAATAATATGAATTCATTCATTTGACTGGATTCGTGCAGCTTTACGAGATTCTCTTACTAATTCCAGTTCTTTCATGTAATTAACCCATTTATATCTTTAGCCTGTAACAATTTGTTTTAAATATTCTAAAACTTGCCTACTTGAATAATATGAATTCAGTCATTTGACTGGTTTCATGCTGCTTTACAAGATTCTCTTTCTAGTCCCAACTCTTTCATTTAATTAACCCATTTATATCATTAGCCTGTAACAATTTGTTTTAAATATTCTAAAACTTGCCTACTTGAATAATATGAATACATTCATTTGACTGGTTTCATGCACCTTTACAGGATTCTCTTTCTAGTCCCAACTCTTTCATTTAATTAACCCATTTATATCTTTAGCCTGTAACAATTTGTATTAAATATTCTAAAACTTGCCTACTTGAATAATATGAATTCAATCATTTGACTGGTTTCATGCAGCTTTACAAGATTCTCTTTCTAGTCCCAACTCTTTCATTACATTAACCCATTTATATCTTTAGCCTGTAACAATTTGTTTTAAATATTCTAATACTTGCCTACTTGAAAAATATGAATTCATTCATTTGACTGGATTCGTGCAGCTTTACAAGATTCTCTTTCTAGTCCCAACACTTTCATTAAATTAACCCATTTATATCTTTAGCCTGTAACAATTTGTTTTAAATATTCTAAAACTTTCCTACTTGAATAATATGAATTCATTCATTTGACTGGTTTCATGCAGCGTTACAAGATTCTCTTACTAATGCCAGTTCTTTCATGTAATTAACCCATTTATATCTTTAGCCTGTAACAATTTGTTTTAAATATTCTAAAACTTGCCTACTTGAATAATATGAATTCAATCATTTGACTGGTTTCATGCAGCTTTACAAGATTCTCTTTCTAGTCCCAACTCTTTCATTTAATTAACCCATTTATATCAGTAGCCTGTAACAATTTGTTTTAAATAGTCTAATACTTGCCTACTTGAATAATATGAATTCATTCATTTGACTGGATTCGTGCAGCATTACAAGATTCTCTTTCTAGTCCCAACTCTTTCATTAAATTAACCAATTTATATCTTTAGCCTGTAACAATTTGTTTTAAATAATCTAAAACTTGCGTACTTGAATAATATGAATTCAATCATTTGAATGGTTTCATGCAGCTTTACAAGATTCTCTTTCTAGTCCCAACTCTTTTATTAAATTAACCCATTTATATCTTTAGCCTGTAACAATTTGTTTTAAATATTCTAAAACTTGCGTACTTGAATAATATGAATTCAAAAATTTGACTGGATTCGTGCAGCTTTACAAGATTCTCTTTCTTGTCCCAACTCTTTCATTTAATTAACCCTTTTATATCTTTAGACTGTAACAATTTGTTTTAAATATTCTAAAACTTGCCTACTTGAATAATATGAATTCAATCATTTGACTGGTTTCATGCAGCTTTACAAGATTCTTTTTCTAGTCCCAACTCTTTCATTAAATTAACCCATTTATATCTTTAGCCTGTAACAATTTGTTTTAAATATTCTAAAACTTGCCTACTTGAATAATATTAATTCAGTCATTTGACTGGTTTCATGCACCTTTACAAGATTCTCTTTCTAGTCCCAACTGTTTCATTTAATTAACCAATTTATATCTTTAGCCTGTAACAATTTGTTTTAAATATTCTAAAACTTGCCTACTTGAATAATATGAATTCAAAAATTTGACTCGTTTCATGCTGCTTTACAAGATTCTCTTTTTAGTCCCAACTCTTTCATTTAATTAACCCTTTTATATCTTTAGCCTGTAACAATTTGTTTTAAATATTCTAAAACTTGCCTACTTGAATAATATGAATTCAGTCATTTGAGTGGTTTCATGCAGCGTTACAAGATTCTCATACTAATGCCAGTTCTTTCATTTAATTAACCCATTTATATCTTTAGCCTGTAACAATTTGTTTTAAATATTCTAAACCTTGCCTACTTGAATAATATGAATTCAATCATTTGAATGGTTTCATGCAGCTTTACAAGATTCTCTTTCTAGTCCCAACTCTTTCATTACATTAACCCATTTATATCTTCAGCCTGTAACAATTTGTTGTAAATATTCTAAAACTTGCCTACTTGAATAATATGAATTAAAAAATTTGACTCGTTTCATGCTGCTTTACAAGATTCTCTTTTTAGTCCCAACTCTTTCATTTAATTAACCCTTTTATATCTTTAGCCTGTAACAATTTGTTTTAAATATTCTAAAACTTGCCTACTTGAATAATATGAATTCAGTCATTTGACTGGTTTCATGCAGCGTTACAAGATTCTCATACTAATGCCAGTTCTTTCATTTAATTAACCCATTTATATCTTTAGCCTGTAACAATTTGTTTTAAATATTCTAAACCTTGCCTACTTGAATAATATGAATTTAATCATTTGACTGGTTTCATGCAGTTTTACAAGATTCTCTTTCTAGTCCCAACTCTTTCATTTAATTAACCCATTTATATCTTTAGCCTGTAACAATTTGTTTTAAATATTCTAAAACTTGCCTACTTGAATAATATGAATTCAATCATTTGACTGGTTTCATGCAGCTTTACAAGATTCTCTTTCTAGTCCCAACTCTTTCATTTAATTAACCCATTTATATCTTTAGCCTGTAACAATTTGTTTTAAATATTCTAAAACTTGCCTACTTGAATAATATGAATTCAGTCATTTGACTGGTTTCATGCAGCTTTACAAGATTCTCTTTCTAGTCCCAACTCTTTCATTTAATTAACCCATTTATATCATTAGCCTGTAACAATTTGTTTTAAATATTCTAAAACTTGCCTCCTTGAATAATATGAATTCATTCATTTGACTGGATACGTGCAGCTTTACAATATTCTCTTTCTAGTCCCATCTCTTTCATTTAAGTAACCCTTTTATATCTTTAGCCTGTAACAATTTGTTTTAAATATTCTAAAACTTGCCTACTGGAATAATATGAATTCAGTCATTTGACAGGTTTCATGCACCTTTACAATATTATCTTTCTAGTCCCAACTCTTTCATTTAAGTAACCCTTTTATATCTTTAGCCTGTAACAATTTGTTTTAAATATTCTAAAACTTGCCTACTTGAATAATATGAATTCAATCATTTGACTGGTTTCATGCAGCTTTACAAGATTCTCTCTCTAGTCCCAACTCTTTCGTTAAATTAACCCATTTATATCTTTAGCCTGTAACAATTTGTTTTAAATATTCTAAAACTTGCCTACTTGAATAATATGAATTCATTCATTTGACTGGATTCGTGCAGCTTTACGAGATTCTCTTACTAATGCCAGTTCTTTCATTAAATTAACCCATTTATATCTTTAGCCTGTAACAATTTGTTTTAAATATTCTAAACCATGCCTACTTGAATAATATGAATTCAATCATTTGACTGGTTTCATGCTGCTTTACAAGATTCTCTTTCTAGTCCCAACTCTTTTATTTAATTAACCCTTTTATATCTTTAGCCTGTAACAATTTGTTTTAAATATTCTAAAACTTGCCTAATTGAATAATATGAATTCAATCATTTGACTGGTTTCATGCAGCTTTACAAGATTCTCTTTCTAGTCCCAACTCGTTCATTAAATTAACCCATTTATAAATTTAGCCTGTAACAATTTGTTTTAAATATTCTAAAACTTGCCTACTTGAATAATATGAATTCAGTCATTTGACTGGTTTCATGCAGTTTTACAAGATTCTCTTTCTAGTCCCAACTCTTTCATTTAATTAACCCATTTATATCTTTAGCCTGTAACAATTTGTTTTAAATATTCTAAAACTTGCCTACTTGAATAATATGAATTCAATCATTTGACTGGTTTCATGCAGCTTTACAAGATTCTCTTTCTAGTCCCAACTCTTTCATTTAATTAACCCATTTATATCATTAGCCTGTAACAATTTGTTTTAAATATTCTAAAACTTGCCTACTTGAAAAATATGAATTCATTCATTTGACTGGATTCGTGCAGCTTTACAAGATTCTCTTTCTAGTCCCAACTCTTTCATTACATTAACCCATTTATATCTTTAGCCTGTAAGAATTTGTTTTAAATATTCTAAAACTTGCCTACTTGAATAATATGAATTCAGTCATTTGACTGGTTTCATGCAGCTTTACAAGATTCTCTTACTAATGCCAGTTCTTTCATGTAATTAACCCATTTATATCTTTTGCCTGTAACAATTTGTTTTAAATATTCTAAAACTTGCCTACTTGAATAATCTGAATACATTCATTTGACTGGATTCGTGCAGCTTTACAAGATTCTCTTTCTAGTCCCAACTCTTTCATTAAATTAACCCATTTATATCTTCAGCCTGTAACAATTTGTTTTAAATATTCTAAAACTTGCCTACTTGAATAATAAGAATTTAATCATTTGACTGGTTTCATGCAGCTTTACAAGATTCTCTTTCTAGTCCCAACTCTTTCATTTAATTAACCCATTTATATCATTAGCCTGTAACAATTTGTTTTAAATATTCTAAAACTTGCCTACTTGAAAAATATGAATTCATTCATTTGACTGGTTTCATGCAGCGTTACAAGATTCTCATACTAATGCCAGTTCTTTCATTTAATTAACCCATTTATATCTTTAGCCTGTAACAATTTGTTTTAAATATTCTAAAACATGCCTACTTGAATAATATGAATTCAATCATTTGACTGGTTTCATGCTGCTTTACAAGATTCTCTTTCTAGTCCCACCTCTTTCATTTAATTAACCCTTTTATATCTTTAGCCTGTAACAATTTGTTTTAAATATTCTAAAACTTGCCTACCTGAATAATATGAATTCAGTCATTTGACAGGTTTCATGCACCTTTACAAGATTCTCTTTCTTGTCCCAACTCTTTCATTTAATTAACCCTTTTATATCTTTAGCCTGTAACAATTTGTTTTAAATATTCTAAAACTTCCCTACTTGAATAATATGAATTCAATCATTTGACTGGTTTCATGCTGCTTTACAAGATTGTCTTTCTAGTCCCAACTCTTTCGTTTAATTAACCCTGTTATATCTTTAGCCTGTAACAATTTGTTTTAAATATTTTAAAACTTGCCTACTTGAATAATATGAATTCAGTCATTTGACTGGTTTCATGCAGCTTTACAAGATTCTCTTTCTAGTCCCAACTCTTTCATTTAATTAACCCATTTATATCATTAGCCTGTAACAATTTGTTTTAAATATTCTAAAACTTGCCTACTTGAATAATCTGAATACATTCATTTGACTGGATTCGTGCAGCTTTACAAGATTCTCTTTCTAGTCCCAACTCTTTCATTTAATTAACCCATTTATATCATTAGCCTGTAACAATTTGTTTTAAATATTCTAAAACATGCCTACTTGAAAAATATGAATTCATTCATTTGACTGGTTTCATGCAGCGTTACAAGATTCTCATACTAATGCCAGTTCTTTCATTTAATTAACCCATTTATATCTTTAGCCTGTAACAATTTGTTTTAAATATTCTAAACCTTGCCTACTTGAATAATATGAATTCAATCATTTGAATGGTTTCATGCAGCTTTACAAGATTCTCTTTCTAGTCCCAACTCTTTCATTACATTAACCCATTTATATCTTTAGCCTGTAACAATTTGTTTTAAATATTCTAATACTTGCCTACTTGAAAAATATGAATTCATTCATTTGACTGGATTCGTGCAGCTTTACAAGATTCTCTTTCTAGTCCCAACACTTTCATTAAATTAACCCATTTATATCTTTAGCCTGTAACAATTTGTTTTAAATATTCTAAAACTTGCCTACTTGAATAATATGAATTCAAAAATTTGACTCGTTTCATGCTGCTTTACAAGATTCTCTTTTTAGTCCCAACTCTTTCATTTAATTAACCCTTTTATATCTTTAGCCTGTAACAATTTGTTTTAAATATTCTAAAACTTGCCTACTTGAATAATATGAATTCAGTCATTTGAGTGGTTTCATGCAGCGTTACAAGATTCTCATACTAATGCCAGTTCTTTCATTTAATTAACCCATTTATATCTTTAGCCTGTAACAATTTGTTTTAAATATTCTAAACCTTGCCTACTTGAATAATATGAATTCAATCATTTGAATGGTTTCATGCAGCTTTACAAGATTCTCTTTCTAGTCCCAACTCTTTCATTACATTAACCCATTTATATCTTCAGCATGTAACAATTTGTTGTAAATATTCTAAAACTTGCCTACTTGAATAATATGAATTAAAAAATTTGACTCGTTTCATGCTGCTTTACAAGATTCTCTTTTTAGTCCCAACTCTTTCATTTAAGTAACCCTTTTATATCTTTAGCCTGTAACAATTTGTTTTAAATATTCTAAAACTTGCCTACTTGAATAATATGAATTCAGTCATTTGACTGGTTTCATGCAGCGTTACAAGATTCTCATACTAATGCCAGTTCTTTCATTTAATTAACCCATTTATATCTTTAGCCTGTAACAATTTGTTTTAAATATTCTAAACCTTGCCTACTTGAATAATATGAATTTAATCATTTGACTGGTTTCATGCAGTTTTACAAGATTCTCTTTCTAGTCCCAACTCTTTCATTTAATTAACCCATTTATATCTTTAGCCTGTAACAATTTGTTTTAAATATTCTAAAACTTGCCTACTTGAATAATATGAATTCAATCATTTGACTGGTTTCATGCAGCTTTACAAGATTCTCTTTCTAGTCCCAACTCTTTCATTTAATTAACCCATTTATATCTTTAGCCTGTAACAATTTGTTTTAAATATTCTAAAACTTGCCTACTTGAATAATATGAATTCAGTCATTTGACTGGTTTCATGCAGCTTTACAAGATTCTCTTTCTAGTCCCAACTCTTTCATTTAATTAACCCATTTATATCATTAGCCTGTAACAATTTGTTTTAAATATTCTAAAACTTGCCTCCTTGAATAATATGAATTCATTCATTTGACTGGATACGTGCAGCTTTACAATATTCTCTTTCTAGTCCCATCTCTTTCATTTAAGTAACCCTTTTATATCTTTAGCCTGTAACAATTTGTTTTAAATATTCTAAAACTTGCCTACTGGAATAATATGAATTCAGTCATTTGACAGGTTTCATGCACCTTTACAATATTCTCTTTCTAGTCCCAACTCTTTCATTTAAGTAACCCTTTTATATCTTTAGCCTGTAACAATTTGTTTTAAATATTCTAAAACTTGCCTACTTGAATAATATGAATTCAATCATTTGACTGGTTTCATGCAGCTTTACAAGATTCTCTCTCTAGTCCCAACTCTTTCGTTAAATTAACCCATTTATATCTTTAGCCTGTAACAATTTGTTTTAAATATTCTAAAACTTGCCTACTTGAATAATATGAATTCATTCATTTGACTGGATTCGTGCAGCTTTACGAGATTCTCTTACTAATGCCAGTTCTTTCATTAAATTAACCCATTTATATCTTTAGCCTGTAACAATTTGTTTTAAATATTCTAAACCATGCCTACTTGAATAATATGAATTCAATCATTTGACTGGTTTCATGCTGCTTTACAAGATTCTCTTTCTAGTCCCAACTCTTTTATTTAATTAACCCTTTTATATCTTTAGCCTGTAACAATTTGTTTTAAATATTCTAAAACTTGCCTAATTGAATAATATGAATTCAATCATTTGACTGGATACGTGCAGCTTTACAATATTCTCTTTCTAGTCCCAACTCTTTCATTTAAGTAACCCTTTTATATCTTTAGCCTGTAACAATTTGTTTTAAATATTCTAAACCTTGCCTACTGGAATAATATGAATTCAGTCATTTGACAGGTTTCATGCACCTTTACAATATTCTCTTTCTAGTCCCAACTCTTTCATTTAAGTAACCCTTTTATATCTTTAGCCTGTAACAATTTGTTTTAAATATTCTAAAACTTGCCTACTTGAATAATATGAATTCAATCATTTGACTGGTTTCATGCAGCTTTACAAGATTCTCTTTCTAGTCCCAACTCTTTCGTTAAATTAACCCATTTATATCTTTAGCCTGTAACAATTTGTTTTAAATATTCTAAAACTTGCCTACTTGAATAATATGAATTCATTCATTTGACTGGATTCGTGCAGCTTTACGAGATTCTCTTACTAATGCCAGTTCTTTCATGTAATTAACCCATTTATATCTTTAGCCTGTAACAATTTGTTTTAAATATTCTAAAACTTGCCTACTTGAATAATATGAATTCAGTCATTTGACTGGTTTCATGCTGCTTTACAAGATTCTCTTTCTAGTCCCAACTCTTTCATTTAATTAACCCATTTATATCATTAGCCTGTAACAATTTGTTTTAAATATTGTAAAACTTGCCTACTTGAATAATATGAATACATTCATTTGACTGGTTTCATGCACCTTTACAGGATTCTCTTTCTAGTCCCAACTCTTTCATTTAATTAACCCATTTATATCTTTAGCCTGTAACAATTTGTTTTAAATATTCTAAAACTTGCCTACTTGAATAATATGAATTCAATCATTTGACTGGTTTCATGCAGCTTTACAAGATTCTCTTTCTAGTCCCAACTCTTTCATTACATTAACCCATTTATATCTTTAGCCTGTAACAATTTGTTTTAAATATTCTAATACTTGCCTACTTGAAAAATATGAATTCATTCATTTGACTGGATTCGTGCAGCTTTACAAGATTCTCTTTCTAGTCCCAACACTTTCATTAAATTAACCCATTTATATCTTTAGCCTGTAACAATTTGTTTTAAATATTCTAAAACTTTCCTACTTGAATAATATGAATTCATTCATTTGACTGGTTTCATGCAGCGTTACAAGATTCTCTTACTAATGCCAGTTCTTTCATGTAATTAACCCATTTATATCTTTAGCCTGTAACAATTTGTTTTAAATATTCTAAAACTTGCCTACTTGAATAATATGAATTCAATCATTTGACTGGTTTCATGCAGCTTTACAAGATTCTCTTTCTAGTCCCAACTCTTTCATTTAATTAACCCATTTATATCAGTAGCCTGTAACAATTTGTTTTAAATATTCTAATACTTGCCTACTTGAATAATATGAATTCATTCATTTGACTGGATTCGTGCAGCTTTACAAGATTCTCTTTCTAGTCCCAACTCTTTCATTAAATTAACCAATTTATATCTTTAGCCTGTAACAATTTGTTTTAAATAATCTAAAACTTGCGTACTTGAATAATATGAATTCAATCATTTGAATGGTTTCATGCAGCTTTACAAGATTCTCTTTCTAGTCCCAACTCTTTTATTAAATTAACCCATTTATATCTTTAGCCTGTAACAATTTGTTTTAAATATTCTAAAACTTGCGTACTTGAATAATATGAATTCAAAAATTTGACTGGATTCGTGCAGCTTTACAAGATTCTCTTTCTTGTCCCAACTCTTTCATTTAATTAACCCTTTTATATCTTTAGACTGTAACAATTTGTTTTAAATATTCTAAAACTTGCCTACTTGAATAATATGAATTCAATCATTTGACTGGTTTCATGCAGCTTTACAAGATTCTTTTTCTAGTCCCAACTCTTTCATTAAATTAACCCATTTATATCTTTAGCCTGTAACAATTTGTTTTAAATATTCTAAAACTTGCCTACTTGAATAATATTAATTCAGTCATTTGACTGGTTTCATGCACCTTTACAAGATTCTCTTTCTAGTCCCAACTGTTTCATTTAATTAACCAATTTATATCTTTAGCCTGTAACAATTTGTTTTAAATATTCTAAAACTTGCCTACTTGAATAATATGAATTCAAAAATTTGACTCGTTTCATGCTGCTTTACAAGATTCTCTTTTTAGTCCCAACTCTTTCATTTAATTAACCCTTTTATATCTTTAGCCTGTAACAATTTGTTTTAAATATTCTAAAACTTGCCTACTTGAATAATATGAATTCAGTCATTTGAGTGGTTTCATGCAGCGTTACAAGATTCTCATACTAATGCCAGTTCTTTCATTTAATTAACCCATTTATATCTTTAGCCTGTAACAATTTGTTTTAAATATTCTAAACCTTGCCTACTTGAATAATATGAATTCAATCATTTGAATGGTTTCATGCAGCTTTACAAGATTCTCTTTCTAGTCCCAACTCTTTCATTACATTAACCCATTTATATCTTCAGCCTGTAACAATTTGTTGTAAATATTCTAAAACTTGCCTACTTGAATAATATGAATTAAAAAATTTGACTCGTTTCATGCTGCTTTACAAGATTCTCTTTTTAGTCCCAACTCTTTCATTTAATTAACCCTTTTATATCTTTAGCCTGTAACAATTTGTTTTAAATATTCTAAAACTTGCCTACTTGAATAATATGAATTCAGTCATTTGACTGGTTTCATGCAGCGTTACAAGATTCTCATACTAATGCCAGTTCTTTCATTTAATTAACCCATTTATATCTTTAGCCTGTAACAATTTGTTTTAAATATTCTAAACCTTGCCTACTTGAATAATATGAATTTAATCATTTGACTGGTTTCATGCAGTTTTACAAGATTCTCTTTCTAGTCCCAACACTTTCATTTAATTAACCCATTTATATCTTTAGCCTGTAACAATTTGTTTTAAATTTTCTAAAACTTGCCTACTTGAATAATATGAATTCAATCATTTGACTGGTTTCATGCAGCTTTACAAGATTCTCTTTCTAGTCCCAACTCTTTCATTTAATTAACCCATTTATATCTTTAGCCTGTAACAATTTGTTTTAAATATTCTAAAACTTGCCTACTTGAATAATATGAATTCAGTCATTTGACTGGTTTCATGCAGCTTTACAAGATTCTCTTTCTAGTCCCAACTCTTTCATTTAATTAACCCATTTATATCATTAGCCTGTAACAATTTGTTTTAAATATTCTAAAACTTGCCTCCTTGAATAATATGAATTCATTCATTTGACTGGATACGTGCAGCTTTACAATATTCTCTTTCTAGTCCCATCTCTTTCATTTAAGTAACCCTTTTATATCTTTAGCCTGTAACAATTTGTTTTAAATATTCTAAAACATGCCTACTGGAATAATATGAATTCAGTCATTTGACAGGTTTCATGCACCTTTACAATATTCTCTTTCTAGTCCCAACTCTTTCATTTAAGTAACCCTTTTATATCTTTAGCCTGTAACAATTTGTTTTAAATATTCTAAAACTTGCCTACTTGAATAATATGAATTCAATCATTTGACTGGTTTCATGCAGCTTTACAAGATTCTCTCTCTAGTCCCAACTCTTTCGTTAAATTAACCCATTTATATCTTTAGCCTGTAACAATTTGTTTTAAATATTCTAAAACTTGCCTACTTGAATAATATGAATTCATTCATTTGACTGGATTCGTGCAGCTTTACGAGATTCTCTTACTAATGCCAGTTCTTTCATTAAATTAACCCATTTATATCTTTAGCCTGTAACAATTTGTTTTAAATATTCTAAACCATGCCTACTTGAATAATATGAATTCAATCATTTGACTGGTTTCATGCTGCTTTACAAGATTCTCTTTCTAGTCCCAACTCTTTTATTTAATTAACCCTTTTATATCTTTAGCCTGTAACAATTTGTTTTAAATATTCTAAAACTTGCCTAATTGAATAATATGAATTCAATCATTTGACTGGTTTCATGCAGCTTTACAAGATTCTCTTTCTAGTCTCAACTCGTTCATTAAATTAACCCATTTATAAATTTAGCCTGTAACAATTTGTTTTAAATATTCTAAAACTTGCCTACTTGAATAATATGAATTCAGTCATTTGACTGGTTTCATGCAGTTTTACAAGATTCTCTTTCTAGTCCCAACTCTTTCATTTAATTAACCCATTTATATCTTTAGCCTGTAACAATTTGTTTTAAATATTCTAAAACTTGCCTACTTGAATAATATGAATTCAATCATTTGACTGGTTTCATGCAGCTTTACAAGATTCTCTTTCTAGTCCCAACTCTTTCATTTAATTAACCCATTTATATCATTAGCCTGTAACAATTTGTTTTAAATATTCTAAAACTTGCCTACTTGAAAAATATGAATTCATTCATTTGACTGGATTCGTGCAGCTTTACAAGATTCTCTTTCTAGTCCCAACTCTTTCATTACATTAACCCATTTATATCTTTAGCCTGTAAGAATTTGTTTTAAATATTCTAAAACTTGCCTACTTGAATAATATGAATTCAGTCATTTGACTGGTTTCATGCAGCTTTACAAGATTCTCTTACTAATGCCAGTTCTTTCATGTAATTAACCCATTTATATCTTTTGCCTGTAACAATTTGTTTTAAATATTGTAAAACTTGCCTACTTGAATAATCTGAATACATTCATTTGACTGGATTCGTGCAGCTTTACAAGATTCTCTTTCTAGTCCCAACTCTTTCATTAAATTAACCCATTTATATCTTCAGCCTGTAACAATTTGTTTTAAATATTCTAAAACTTGCCTACTTGAATAATAAGAATTTAATCATTTGACTGGTTTCATGCAGCTTTACAAGATTCTCTTTCTAGTCCCAACTCTTTCATTTAATTAACCCATTTATATCATTAGCCTGTAACAATTTGTTTTAAATATTCTAAAACTTGCCTACTTGAAAAATATGAATTCATTCATTTGACTGGTTTCATGCAGCGTTACAAGATTCTCATACTAATGCCAGTTCTTTCATTTAATTAACCCATTTATATCTTTAGCCTGTAACAATTTGTTTTAAATATTCTAAAACATGCCTACTTGAATAATATGAATTCAATCATTTGACTGGTTTCATGCTGCTTTACAAGATTCTCTTTCTAGTCCCACCTCTTTCATTTAATTAACCCTTTTATATCTTTAGCCTGTAACAATTTGTTTTAAATATTCTAAAACTTGCCTACCTGAATAATATGAATTCAGTCATTTGACAGGTTTCATGCACCTTTACAAGATTCTCTTTCTTGTCCCAACTCTTTCATTTAATTAACCCTTTTATATCTTTAGCCTGTAACAATTTGTTTTAAATATTCTAAAACTTCCGTACTTGAATAATATGAATTCAATCATTTGACTGGTTTCATGCTGCTTTACAAGATTGTCTTTCTAGTCCCAACTCTTTCGTTTAATTAACCCTGTTATATCTTTAGCCTGTAACAATTTGTTTTAAATATTTTAAAACTTGCCTACTTGAATAATATGAATTCAGTCATTTGACTGGTTTCATGCAGCTTTACAAGATTCTCTTTCTAGTCCCAACTCTTTCATTTAATTAACCCATTTATATCATTAGCCTGTAACAATTTGTTTTAAATATTCTAAAACTTGCCTACTTGAATAATATGAATTCATTCATTTGACTGGATTCGTGCAGCTTTACGAGATTCTCTTACTAATGCCAGTTCTTTCATTAAATTAACCCATTTATATCTTTAGCCTGTAACAATTTGTTTTAAATATTCTAAACCATGCCTACTTGAATAATATGAATTCAATCATTTGACTGGTTTCATGCTGCTTTACAAGATTCTCTTTCTAGTCCCAACTCTTTTATTTAATTAACCCTTTTATATCTTTAGCCTGTAACAATTTGTTTTAAATATTCTAAAACTTGCCTAATTGAATAATATGAATTCAATCATTTGACTGGTTTCATGCAGCTTTACAAGATTCTCTTTCTAGTCCCAACTCGTTCATTAAATTAACCCATTTATAAATTTAGCCTGTAACAATTTGTTTTAAATATTCTAAAACTTGCCTACTTGAATAATATGAATTCAGTCATTTGACTGGTTTCATGCAGTTTTACAAGATTCTCTTTCTAGTCCCAACTCTTTCATTTAATTAACCCATTTATATCTTTAGCCTGTAACAATTTGTTTTAAATATTCTAAAACTTGCCTACTTGAATAATATGAATTCAATCATTTGACTGGTTTCATGCAGCTTTACAAGATTCTCTTTCTAGTCCCAACTCTTTCATTTAATTAACCCATTTATATCATTAGCCTGTAACAATTTGTTTTAAATATTCTAAAACTTGCCTACTTGAAAAATATGAATTCATTCATTTGACTGGATTCGTGCAGCTTTACAAGATTCTCTTTCTAGTCCCAACTCTTTCATTACATTAACCCATTTATATCTTTAGCCTGTAAGAATTTGTTTTAAATATTCTAAAACTTGCCTACTTGAATAATATGAATTCAGTCATTTGACTGGTTTCATGCAGCTTTACAAGATTCTCTTACTAATGCCAGTTCTTTCATGTAATTAACCCATTTATATCTTTTGCCTGTAACAATTTGTTTTAAATATTCTAAAACTTGCCTACTTGAATAATCTGAATACATTCATTTGACTGGATTCGTGCAGCTTTACAAGATTCTCTTTCTAGTCCCAACTCTTTCATTAAATTAACCCATTTATATCTTCAGCCTGTAACAATTTGTTTTAAATATTCTAAAACTTGCCTACTTGAATAATAAGAATTTAATCATTTGACTGGTTTCATGCAGCTTTACAAGATTCTCTTTCTAGTCCCAACTCTTTCATTTAATTAACCCATTTATATCATTAGCCTGTAACAATTTGTTTTAAATATTCTAAAACTTGCCTACTTGAAAAATATGAATTCATTCATTTGACTGGTTTCATGCAGCGTTACAAGATTCTCATACTAATGCCAGTTCTTTCATTTAATTAACCCATTTATATCTTTAGCCTGTAACAATTTGTTTTAAATATTCTAAAACATGCCTACTTGAATAATATGAATTCAATCATTTGACTGGTTTCATGCTGCTTTACAAGATTCTCTTTCTAGTCCCACCTCTTTCATTTAATTAACCCTTTTATATCTTTAGCCTGTAACAATTTGTTTTAAATATTCTAAAACTTGCCTACCTGAATAATATGAATTCAGTCATTTGACAGGTTTCATGCACCTTTACAAGATTCTCTTTCTTGTCCCAACTCTTTCATTTAATTAACCCTTTTATATCTTTAGCCTGTAACAATTTGTTTTAAATATTCTAAAACTTCCGTACTTGAATAATATGAATTCAATCATTTGACTGGTTTCATGCTGCTTTACAAGATTGTCTTTCTAGTCCCAACTCTTTCGTTTAATTAACCCTGTTATATCTTTAGCCTGTAACAATTTGTTTTAAATATTTTAAAACTTGCCTACTTGAATAATATGAATTCAGTCATTTGACTGGTTTCATGCAGCTTTACAAGATTCTCTTTCTAGTCCCAACTCTTTCATTTAATTAACCCATTTATATCATTAGCCTGTAACAATTTGTTTTAAATATTCTAAAACTTGCCTACTTGAATAATATGAATTCATTCATTTGACTGGATTCGTGCAGTTTTACAAGATTCTCTTTCTAGTCCCAACTCTTTCATTTAATTAACCCATTTATATCTTTAGCCTGTAACAATTTGTTTTAAATATTCTAAAACTTGCCTACTTGAATAATATGAATTCAATCATTTGACTGGTTTCATGCAGCTTTACAAGATTCTCTTTCTAGTCCCAACTCTTTCATTTAATTAACCCATTTATATCATTAGCCTGTAACAATTTGTTTTAAATATTCTAAAACTTGCCTACTTGAAAAATATGAATTCATTCATTTGACTGGATTCGTGCAGCTTTACAAGATTCTCTTTCTAGTCCCAACTCTTTCATTACATTAACCCATTTATATCTTTAGCCTGTAAGAATTTGTTTTAAATATTCTAAAACTTGCCTACTTGAATAATATGAATTCAGTCATTTGACTGGTTTCATGCAGCTTTACAAGATTCTCTTACTAATGCCAGTTCTTTCATGTAATTAACCCATTTATATCTTTTGCCTGTAACAATTTGTTTTAAATATTCTAAAACTTGCCTACTTGAATAATCTGAATACATTCATTTGACTGGATTCGTGCAGCTTTACAAGATTCTCTTTCTAGTCCCAACTCTTTCATTAAATTAACCCATTTATATCTTCAGCCTGTAACAATTTGTTTTAAATATTCTAAAACTTGCCTACTTGAATAATAAGAATTTAATCATTTGACTGGTTTCATGCAGCTTTACAAGATTCTCTTTCTAGTCCCAACTCTTTCATTTAATTAACCCATTTATATCATTAGCCTGTAACAATTTGTTTTAAATATTCTAAAACTTGCCTACTTGAAAAATATGAATTCATTCATTTGACTGGTTTCATGCAGCGTTACAAGATTCTCATACTAATGCCAGTTCTTTCATTTAATTAACCCATTTATATCTTTAGCCTGTAACAATTTGTTTTAAATATTCTAAAACATGCCTACTTGAATAATATGAATTCAATCATTTGACTGGTTTCATGCTGCTTTACAAGATTCTCTTTCTAGTCCCACCTCTTTCATTTAATTAACCCTTTTATATCTTTAGCCTGTAACAATTTGTTTTAAATATTCTAAAACTTGCCTACCTGAATAATATGAATTCAGTCATTTGACAGGTTTCATGCACATTTACAAGATTCTCTTTCTTGTCCCAACTCTTTCATTTAATTAACCCTTTTATATCTTTAGCCTGTAACAATTTGTTTTAAATATTCTAAAACTTCCGTACTTGAATAATATGAATTCAATCATTTGACTGGTTTCATGCTGCTTTACAAGATTGTCTTTCTAGTCCCAACTCTTTCGTTTAATTAACCCTGTTATATCTTTAGCCTGTAACAATTTGTTTTAAATATTTTAAAACTTGCCTACTTGAATAATATGAATTCAGTCATTTGACTGGTTTCATGCAGCTTTACAAGATTCTCTTTCTAGTCCCAACTCTTTCATTTAATTAACCCATTTATATCATTAGCCTGTAACAATTTGTTTTAAATATTCTAAAACTTGCCTACTTGAATAATCTGAATACATTCATTTGACTGGATTCGTGCAGCTTTACAAGATTCTCTTTCTAGTCCCAACTCTTTCATTTAATTAACCCATTTATATCATTAGCCTGTAACAATTTGTTTTAAATATTCTAAAACATGCCTACTTGAAAAATATGAATTCATTCATTTGACTGGTTTCATGCAGCGTTACAAGATTCTCATACTAATGCCAGTTCTTTCATTTAATTAACCCATTTATATCTTTAGCCTGTAACAATTTGTTTTAAATATTCTAAACCTTGCCTACTTGAATAATATGAATTCAATCATTTGAATGGTTTCATGCAGCTTTACAAGATTCTCTTTCTAGTCCCAACTCTTTCATTACATTAACCCATTTATATCTTTAGCCTGTAACAATTTGTTTTAAATATTCTAATACTTGCCTACTTGAAAAATATGAATTCATTCATTTGACTGGATTCGTGCAGCTTTACAAGATTCTCTTTCTAGTCCCAACACTTTCATTAAATTAACCCATTTATATCTTTAGCCTGTAACAATTTGTTTTAAATATTCTAAAACTTGCCTACTTGAATAATATGAATTCAAAAATTTGACTCGTTTCATGCTGCTTTACAAGATTCTCTTTTTAGTCCCAACTCTTTCATTTAATTAACCCTTTTATATCTTTAGCCTGTAACAATTTGTTTTAAATATTCTAAAACTTGCCTACTTGAATAATATGAATTCAGTCATTTGAGTGGTTTCATGCAGCGTTACAAGATTCTCATACTAATGCCAGTTCTTTCATTTAATTAACCCATTTATATCTTTAGCCTGTAACAATTTGTTTTAAATATTCTAAACCTTGCCTACTTGAATAATATGAATTCAATCATTTGAATGGTTTCATGCAGCTTTACAAGATTCTCTTTCTAGTCCCAACTCTTTCATTACATTAACCCATTTATATCTTCAGCCTGTTACAATTTGTTGTAAATATTCTAAAACTTGCCTACTTGAATAATATGAATTAAAAAATTTGACTCGTTTCATGCTGCTTTACAAGATTCTCTTTTTAGTCCCAACTCTTTCATTTAAGTAACCCTTTTATATCTTTAGCCTGTAACAATTTGTTTTAAATATTCTAAAACTTGCCTACTTGAATAATATGAATTCAGTCATTTGACTGGTTTCATGCAGCGTTACAAGATTCTCATACTAATGCCAGTTCTTTCATTTAATTAACCCATTTATATCTTTAGCCTGTAACAATTTGTTTTAAATATTCTAAAACTTGCCTACTTGAATAATATGAATTCAATCATTTGACTGGTTTCATGCAGCTTTACAAGATTCTCTTTCTAGTCCCAACTCTTTCATTTAATTAACCCATTTATATCTTTAGCCTGTAACAATTTGTTTTAAATATTCTAAAACTTGCCTACTTGAATAATATGAATTCAGTCATTTGACTGGTTTCATGCAGCTTTACAAGATTCTCTTTCTAGTCCCAACTCTTTCATTTAATTAACCCATTTATATCTTTAGCCTGTAACAATTTGTTTTAAATATTCTAAAACTTGCCTACTTGAATAATATGAATTCATTCATTTGACTGGATACGTGCAGCTTTACAATATTCTCTTTCTAGTCCCATCTCTTTCATTTAAGTAACCCTTTTATATCTTTAGCCTGTAACAATTTGTTTTAAATATTCTAAAACTTGCCTACTGGAATAATATGAATTCAGTCATTTGACAGGTTTCATGCACCTTTACAATATTCTCTTTCTAGTCCCAACTCTTTCATTTAAGTAACCCTTTTATATCTTTAGACTGTAACAATTTGTTTTAAATATTCTAAAACTTGCCTACTTGAATAATATGAATTCAATCATTTGACTGGTTTCATGCAGCTTTACAAGATTCTCTTTCTAGTCCCAACTCTTTCATTACATTAACCCATTTATATCTTTAGCCTGTAACAATTTGTTTTAAATATTCTAATACTTGCCTACTTGAATAATATGAATTCAATCATTTGACTGGTTTCATGCAGCTTTACAAGATTCTCTTTCTAGTCCCAACTCTTTCATTTAATTAACCCATTTATATCAGTAGCCTGTAACAATTTGTTTTAAATATTCTAATACTTGCCTACTTGAATAATATGAATTCATTCATTTGACTGGATTCGTGCAGCTTTACAAGATTCTCTTTCTAGTCCCAACTCTTTCATTAAATTAACCAATTTATATCTTTAGCCTGTAACAATTTGTTTTAAATAATCTAAAACTTGCGTACTTGAATAATATGAATTCAATCATTTGAATGGTTTCATGCAGCTTTACAAGATTCTCTTTCTAGTCCCAACTCTTTTATTAAATTAACCCATTTATATCTTTAGCCTGTAACAATTTGTTTTAAATATTCTAAAACTTGCGTACTTGAATAATATGAATTCAAAAATTTGACTGGATTCGTGCAGCTTTACAAGATTCTCTTTCTTGTCCCAACTCTTTCATTTAATTAACCCTTTTATATCTTTAGACTGTAACAATTTGTTTTAAATATTCTAAAACTTGCCTACTTGAATAATATGAATTCAGTCATTTGACTGGTTTCATGCAGCTTTACAAGATTCTCTTTCTAGTCCCAACTCTTTCATTTAATTAACCCATTTATATCTTTAGCCTGTAACAATTTGTTTTAAATATTCTAAAACTTGCCTACTTGAATAATATGAATTCATTCATTTGACTGGATACGTGCAGCTTTACAATATTCTCTTTCTAGTCCCATCTCTTTCATTTAGGTAACCCTTTTATATCTTTAGCCTGTAACAATTTGTTTTAAATATTCTAAAACTTGCCTACTGGAATAATATGAATTCAGTCATTTGACAGGTTTCATGCACCTTTACAATATTCTCTTTCTAGTCCCAACTCTTTCATTTAAGTAACCCTTTTATATCTTTAGACTGTAACAATTTGTTTTAAATATTCTAAAACTTGCCTACTTGAATAATATGAATTCAATCATTTGACTGGTTTCATGCAGCTTTACAAGATTCTCTTTCTAGTCCCAACTCTTTCATTACATTAACCCATTTATATCTTTAGCCTGTAACAATTTGTTTTAAATATTCTAATACTTGCCTACTTGAATAATATGAATTCAATCATTTGACTGGTTTCATGCAGCTTTACAAGATTCTCTTTCTAGTCCCAACTCTTTCATTTAATTAACCCATTTATATCAGTAGCCTGTAACAATTTGTTTTAAATATTCTAATACTTGCCTACTTGAATAATATGAATTCATTCATTTGACTGGATTCGTGCAGCTTTACAAGATTCTCTTTCTAGTCCCAACTCTTTCATTAAATTAACCAATTTATATCTTTAGCCTGTAACAATTTGTTTTAAATAATCTAAAACTTGCGTACTTGAATAATATGAATTCAATCATTTGAATGGTTTCATGCAGCTTTACAAGATTCTCTTTCTAGTCCCAACTCTTTTATTAAATTAACCCATTTATATCTTTAGCCTGTAACAATTTGTTTTAAATATTCTAAAACTTGCGTACTTGAATAATATGAATTCAAAAATTTGACTGGATTCGTGCAGCTTTACAAGATTCTCTTTCTTGTCCCAACTCTTTCATTTAATTAACCCTTTTATATCTTTAGACTGTAACAATTTGTTTTAAATATTCTAAAACTTGCCTACTTGAATAATATGAATTCAATCATTTGACTGGTTTCATGCAGCTTTACAAGATTCTTTTTCTAGTCCCAACTCTTTCATTAAATTAACCCATTTATATCTTTAGCCTGTAACAATTTGTTTTAAATATTCTAAAACTTGCCTACTTGAATAATATTAATTCAGTCATTTGACTGGTTTCATGCACCTTTACAAGATTCTCTTTCTAGTCCCAACTCTTTCATTTAATTAACCCATTTATATCAGTAGCCTGTAACAATTTGTTTTAAATATTCTAATACTTGCCTACTTGAATAATATGAATTCATTCATTTGACTGGATTCGTGCAGCTTTACAAGATTCTCTTTCTAGTCCCAACTCTTTCATTAAATTAACCAATTTATATCTTTAGCCTGTAACAATTTGTTTTAAATAATCTAAAACTTGCGTACTTGAATAATATGAATTCAATCATTTGAATGGTTTCATGCAGCTTTACAAGATTCTCTTTCTAGTCCCAACTCTTTTATTAAATTAACCCATTTATATCTTTAGCCTGTAACAATTTGTTTTAAATATTCTAAAACTTGCGTACTTGAATAATATGAATTCAAAAATTTGACTGGATTCGTGCAGCTTTACAAGATTCTCTTTCTTGTCCCAACTCTTTCATTTAATTAACCCTTTTATATCTTTAGACTGTAACAATTTGTTTTAAATATTCTAAAACTTGCCTACTTGAATAATATGAATTCAATCATTTGACTGGTTTCATGCAGCTTTACAAGATTCTTTTTCTAGTCCCAACTCTTTCATTAAATTAACCCATTTATATCTTTAGCCTGTAACAATTTGTTTTAAATATTCTAAAACTTGCCTACTTGAATAATATTAATTCAGTCATTTGACTGGTTTCATGCACCTTTACAAGATTCTCTTTCTAGTCCCAACTGCTTCATTTAATTAACCAATTTATATCTTTAGCCTGTAACAATTTGTTTTAAATATTCTAAAACTTGCCTACTTGAATAATATGAATTCAAAAATTTGACTCGTTTCATGCTGCTTTACAAGATTCTCTTTTTAGTCCCAACTCTTTCATTTAATTAACCCTTTTATATCTTTAGCCTGTAACAATTTGTTTTAAATATTCTAAAACTTGCCTACTTGAATAATATGAATTCAGTCATTTGAGTGGTTTCATGCAGCGTTACAAGATTCTCATACTAATGCCAGTTCTTTTATTTAATTAACCCATTTATATCTTTAGCCTGTAACAATTTGTTTTAAATATTCTAAACCTTGCCTACTTGAATAATATGAATTCAATCATTTGAATGGTTTCATGCAGCTTTACAAGATTCTCTTTCTAGTCCCAACTCTTTCATTACATTAACCCATTTATATCTTCAGCCTGTAACAATTTGTTGTAAATATTCTAAAACTTGCCTACTTGAATAATATGAATTAAAAAATTTGACTCGTTTCATGCTGCTTTACAAGATTCTCTTTTTAGTCCCAACTCTTTCATTTAATTAACCCTTTTATATCTTTAGCCTGTAACAATTTGTTTTAAATATTCTAAAACTTGCCTACTTGAATAATATGAATTCAGTCATTTGACTGGTTTCATGCAGCGTTACAAGATTCTCATACTAATGCCAGTTCTTTCATTTAATTAACCCATTTATATCTTTAGCCTGTAACAATTTGTTTTAAATATTCTAAACCTTGCCTACTTGAATAATATGAATTTAATCATTTGACTGGTTTCATGCAGTTTTACAAGATTCTCTTTCTAGTCCCAACTCTTTCATTTAATTAACCCATTTATATCTTTAGCCTGTAACAATTTGTTTTAAATATTCTAAAACTTGCCTACTTGAATAATATGAATTCAATCATTTGACTGGTTTCATGCAGCTTTACAAGATTCTCTTTCTAGTCCCAACTCTTTCATTTAATTAACCCATTTATATCTTTAGCCTGTAACAATTTGTTTTAAATATTCTAAAACTTGCCTACTTGAATAATATGAATTCAGTCATTTGACTGGTTTCATGCAGCTTTACAAGATTCTCTTTCTAGTCCCAACTCTTTCATTTAATTAACCCATTTATATCATTAGCCTGTAACAATTTGTTTTAAATATTCTAAAACTTGCCTACTTGAATAATATGAATTCAATCATTTGACTGGTTTCATGCACCTTTACAAGATTCTCTTTCTAGTCCCAACTGCTTCATTTAATTAACCAATTTATATCTTTAGCCTGTAACAATTTGTTTTAAATATTCTAAAACTTGCCTACTTGAATAATATGAATTCAAAAATTTGACTCGTTTCATGCTGCTTTACAAGATTCTCTTTTTAGTCCCAACTCTTTCATTTAATTAACCCTTTTATATCTTTAGCCTGTAACAATTTGTTTTAAATATTCTAAAACTTGCCTACTTGAATAATATGAATTCAGTCATTTGAGTGGTTTCATGCAGCGTTACAAGATTCTCATACTAATGCCAGTTCTTTTATTTAATTAACCCATTTATATCTTTAGCCTGTAACAATTTGTTTTAAATATTCTAAACCTTGCCTACTTGAATAATATGAATTCAATCATTTGAATGGTTTCATGCAGCTTTACAAGATTCTCTTTCTAGTCCCAACTCTTTCATTACATTAACCCATTTATATCTTCAGCCTGTAACAATTTGTTGTAAATATTCTAAAACTTGCCTACTTGAATAATATGAATTAAAAAATTTGACTCGTTTCATGCTGCTTTACAAGATTCTCTTTTTAGTCCCAACTCTTTCATTTAATTAACCCTTTTATATCTTTAGCCTGTAACAATTTGTTTTAAATATTCTAAAACTTGCCTACTTGAATAATATGAATTCAGTCATTTGACTGGTTTCATGCAGCGTTACAAGATTCTCATACTAATGCCAGTTCTTTCATTTAATTAACCCATTTATATCTTTAGCCTGTAACAATTTGTTTTAAATATTCTAAACCTTGCCTACTTGAATAATATGAATTTAATCATTTGACTGGTTTCATGCAGTTTTACAAGATTCTCTTTCTAGTCCCAACTCTTTCATTTAATTAACCCATTTATATCTTTAGCCTGTAACAATTTGTTTTAAATATTCTAAAACTTGCCTACTTGAATAATATGAATTCAATCATTTGACTGGTTTCATGCAGCTTTACAAGATTCTCTTTCTAGTCCCAACTCTTTCATTTAATTAACCCATTTATATCTTTAGCCTGTAACAATTTGTTTTAAATATTCTAAAACTTGCCTACTTGAATAATATGAATTCAGTCATTTGACTGGTTTCATGCAGCTTTACAAGATTCTCTTTCTAGTCCTAACTCTTTCATTTAATTAACCCATTTATATCATTAGCCTGTAACAATTTGTTTTAAATATTCTAAAACTTGCCTCCTTGAATAATATGAATTCATTCATTTGACTGGATACGTGCAGCTTTACAATATTCTCTTTCTAGTCCCATCTCTTTCATTTAAGTAACCCTTTTATATCTTTAGCCTGTAACAATTTGTTTTAAATATTCTAAAACTTGCCTACTGGAATAATATGAATTCAGTCATTTGACAGGTTTCATGCACCTTTACAATATTCTCTTTCTAGTCCCAACTCTTTCATTTAAGTAACCCTTTTATATCTTTAGCCTGTAACAATTTGTTTTAAATATTCTAAAACTTGCCTACTTGAATAATATGAATTCAATCATTTGACTGGTTTCATGCAGCTTTACAAGATTCTCTCTCTAGTCCCAACTCTTTCGTTAAATTAACCCATTTATATCTTTAGCCTGTAACAATTTGTTTTAAATATTCTAAAACTTGCCTACTTGAATAATATGAATTCATTCATTTGACTGGATTCGTGCAGCTTTACGAGATTCTCTTACTAATGCCAGTTCTTTCATTAAATTAACCCATTTATATCTTTAGCCTGTAACAATTTGTTTTAAATATTCTAAACCATGCCTACTTGAATAATATGAATTCAATCATTTGACTGGTTTCATGCTGCTTTACAAGATTCTCTTTCTAGTCCCAACTCTTTTATTTAATTAACCCTTTTATATCTTTAGCCTGTAACAATTTGTTTTAAATATTCTAAAACTTGCCTAATTGAATAATATGAATTCAATCATTTGACTGGTTTCATGCAGCTTTACAAGATTCTCTTTCTAGTCCCAACTCGTTCATTAAATTAACCCATTTATAAATTTAGCCTGTAACAATTTGTTTTAAATATTCTAAAACTTGCCTACTTGAATAATATGAATTCAGTCATTTGACTGGTTTCATGCAGTTTTACAAGATTCTCTTTCTAGTCCCAACTCTTTCATTTAATTAACCCATTTATATCTTTAGCCTGTAACAATTTGTTTTAAATATTCTAAAACTTGCCTACTTGAATAATATGAATTCAATCATTTGACTGGTTTCATGCAGCTTTACAAGATTCTCTTTCTAGTCCCAACTCTTTCATTTAATTAACCCATTTATATCATTAGCCTGTAACAATTTGTTTTAAATATTCTAAAACTTGCCTACTTGAAAAATATGAATTCATTCATTTGACTGGATTCGTGCAGCTTTACAAGATTCTCTTTCTAGTCCCAACTCTTTCATTACATTAACCCATTTATATCTTTAGCCTGTAAGAATTTGTTTTAAATATTCTAAAACTTGCCTACTTGAAAAATATGAATTCATTCATTTGACTGGATTCGTGCAGCTTTACAAGATTCTCTTTCTAGTCCCAACTCTTTCATTACATTAACCCATTTATATCTTTAGCCTGTAAGAATTTGTTTTAAATATTCTAAAACTTGCCTACTTGAATAATATGAATTCAGTCATTTGACTGGTTTCATGCAGCTTTACAAGATTCTCTTACTAATGCCAGTTCTTTCATGTAATTAACCCATTTATATCTTTTGCCTGTAACAATTTGTTTTAAATATTCTAAAACTTGCCTACTTGAATAATCTGAATACATTCATTTGACTGGATTCGTGCAGCTTTACAAGATTCTCTTTCTAGTCCCAACTCTTTCATTAAATTAACCCATTTATATCTTCAGCCTGTAACAATTTGTTTTAAATATTCTAAAACTTGCCTACTTGAATAATAAGAATTTAATCATTTGACTGGTTTCATGCAGCTTTACAAGATTCTCTTTCTAGTCCCAACTCTTTCATTTAATTAACCCATTTATATCATTAGCCTGTAACAATTTGTTTTAAATATTCTAAAACTTGCCTACTTGAAAAATATGAATTCATTCATTTGACTGGTTTCATGCAGCGTTACAAGATTCTCATACTAATGCCAGTTCTTTCATTTAATTAACCCATTTATATCTTTAGCCTGTAACAATTTGTTTTAAATATTCTAAAACATGCCTACTTGAATAATATGAATTCAATCATTTGACTGGTTTCATGCTGCTTTACAAGATTCTCTTTCTAGTCCCACCTCTTTCATTTAATTAACCCTTTTATATCTTTAGCCTGTAACAATTTGTTTTAAATATTCTAAAACTTGCCTACCTGAATAATATGAATTCAGTCATTTGACAGGTTTCATGCACCTTTACAAGATTCTCTTTCTTGTCCCAACTCTTTCATTTAATTAACCCTTTTATATCTTTAGCCTGTAACAATTTGTTTTAAATATTCTAAAACTTCCCTACTTGAATAATATGAATTCAATCATTTGACTGGTTTCATGCTGCTTTACAAGATTGTCTTTCTAGTCCCAACTCTTTCGTTTAATTAACCCTGTTATATCTTTAGCCTGTAACAATTTGTTTTAAATATTTTAAAACTTGCCTACTTGAATAATATGAATTCAGTCATTTGACTGGTTTCATGCAGCTTTACAAGATTCTCTTTCTAGTCCCAACTCTTTCATTTAATTAACCCATTTATATCATTAGCCTGTAACAATTTGTTTTAAATATTCTAAAACTTGCCTACTTGAATAATCTGAATACATTCATTTGACTGGATTCGTGCAGCTTTACAAGATTCTCTTTCTAGTCCCAACTCTTTCATTTAATTAACCCATTTATATCATTAGCCTGTAACAATTTGTTTTAAATATTCTAAAACATGCCTACTTGAAAAATATGAATTCATTCATTTGACTGGTTTCATGCAGCGTTACAAGATTCTCATACTAATGCCAGTTCTTTCATTTAATTAACCCATTTATATCTTTAGCCTGTAACAATTTGTTTTAAATATTCTAAACCTTGCCTACTTGAATAATATGAATTCAATCATTTGAATGGTTTCATGCAGCTTTACAAGATTCTCTTTCTAGTCCCAACTCTTTCATTACATTAACCCATTTATATCTTTAGCCTGTAACAATTTGTTTTAAATATTCTAATACTTGCCTACTTGAAAAATATGAATTCATTCATTTGACTGGATTCGTGCAGCTTTACAAGATTCTCTTTCTAGTCCCAACACTTTCATTAAATTAACCCATTTATATCTTTAGCCTGTAACAATTTGTTTTAAATATTCTAAAACTTTCCTACTTGAATAATATGAATTCATTCATTTGACTGGTTTCATGCAGCGTTACAAGATTCTCTTACTAATGCCAGTTCTTTCATGTAATTAACCCATTTATATCTTTAGCCTGTAACAATTTGTTTTAAATATTCTAAAACTTGCCTACTTGAATAATATGAATTCAATCATTTGACTGGTTTCATGCAGCTTTACAAGATTCTCTTTCTAGTCCCAACTCTTTCATTTAATTAACCCATTTATATCAGTAGCCTGTAACAATTTGTTTTAAATATTCTAATACTTGCCTACTTGAATAATATGAATTCATTCATTTGACTGGATTCGTGCAGCTTTACAAGATTCTCTTTCTAGTCCCAACTCTTTCATTAAATTAACCAATTTATATCTTTAGCCTGTAACAATTTGTTTTAAATAATCTAAAACTTGCGTACTTGAATTATATGAATTCAATCATTTGAATGGTTTCATGCAGCTTTACAAGATTCTCTTTCTAGTCCCAACTCTTTTATTAAATTAACCCATTTATATCTTTAGCCTGTAACAATTTGTTTTAAATATTCTAAAACTTGCGTACTTGAATAATATGAATTCAAAAATTTGACTGGATTCGTGCAGCTTTACAAGATTCTCTTTCTTGTCCCAACTCTTTCATTTAATTAACCCTTTTATATCTTTAGACTGTAACAATTTGTTTTAAATATTCTAAAACTTGCCTACTTGAATAATATGAATTCAATCATTTGACTGGTTTCATGCAGCTTTACAAGATTCTTTTTCTAGTCCCAACTCTTTCATTAAATTAACCCATTTATATCTTTAGCCTGTAACAATTTGTTTTAAATATTCTAAAACTTGCCTACTTGAATAATATTAATTCAGTCATTTGACTGGTTTCATGCACCTTTACAAGATTCTCTTTCTAGTCCCAACTGTTTCATTTAATTAACCAATTTATATCTTTAGCCTGTAACAATTTGTTTTAAATATTCTAAAACTTGCCTACTTGAATAATATGAATTCAAAAATTTGACTCGTTTCATGCTGCTTTACAAGATTCTCTTTTTAGTCCCAACTCTTTCATTTAATTAACCCTTTTATATCTTTAGCCTGTAACAATTTGTTTTAAATATTCTAAAACTTGCCTACTTGAATAATATGAATTCAGTCATTTGAGTGGTTTCATGCAGCGTTACAAGATTCTCATACTAATGCCAGTTCTTTCATTTAATTAACCCATTTATATCTTTAGCCTGTAACAATTTGTTTTAAATATTCTAAACCTTGCCTACTTGAATAATATGAATTCAATCATTTGAATGGTTTCATGCAGCTTTACAAGATTGTCTTTCTAGTCCCAACTCTTTCATTACATTAACCCATTTATATCTTCAGCCTGTAACAATTTGTTGTAAATATTCTAAAACTTGCCTACTTGAATAATATGAATTAAAAAATTTGACTCGTTTCATGCTGCTTTACAAGATTCTCTTTTTAGTCCCAACTCTTTCATTTAATTAACCCTTTTATATCTT
Source organism: Lycorma delicatula (assembly GCF_047948215.1). Classification (NCBI taxonomy): domain Eukaryota; kingdom Metazoa; phylum Arthropoda; class Insecta; order Hemiptera; family Fulgoridae; genus Lycorma; species Lycorma delicatula. Next base: position 2,623,961 of record NC_134458.1, read on the forward strand.
TAGCCTGTAACAATTTGTTTTAAATATTCTAAAACTTGCCTACTTGAATAATATGAATTCAGTCATTTGACTGGTTTCATGCAGCGTTACAAGATTCTCATACTAATGCCAGTTCTTTCATTTAATTAACCCATTTATATCTTTAGCCTGCAACAATTTGTTTTAAATATTCTAAACCTTGCCTACTTGAATAATATGAATTTAATCATTTGACTGGTTTCATGCAGTTTTACAAGATTCTCTTTCTAGTCCCAACACTTTCATTTAATTAACCCATTTATATCTTTAGCCTGTAACAATTTGTTTTAAATATTCTAAAACTTGCCTACTTGAATAATATGAATTCAATCATTTGACTGGTTTCATGCAGCTTTACAAGATTCTCTTTCTAGTCCCAACTCTTTCATTTAATTAACCCATTTATATCTTTAGCCTGTAACAATTTGTTTTAAATATTCTAAAACTTGCCTACTTGAATAATATGAATTCAGTCATTTGACTGGTTTCATGCAGCTTTACAAGATTCTCTTTCTAGTCCCAACTCTTTCATTTAATTAACCCATTTATATCATTAGCCTGTAACAATTTGTTTTAAATATTCTAAAACTTGCCTCCTTGAATAATATGAATTCATTCATTTGACTGGATACGTGCAGCTTTACAATATTCTCTTTCTAGTCCCATCTCTTTCATTTAAGTAACCCTTTTATATCTTTAGCCTGTAACAATTTGTTTTAAATATTCTAAAACTTGCCTACTGGAATAATATGAATTCAGTCATTTGACAGGTTTCATGCACCTTTACAATATTCTCTTTCTAGTCCCAACTCTTTCATTTAAGTAACCCTTTTATATCTTTAGCCTGTAACAATTTGTTTTAAATATTCTAAAACTTGCCTACTTGAATAATATGAATTCAATCATTTGACTGGTTTCATGCAGCTTTACAAGATTCTCTCTCTAGTCCCAACTCTTTCGTTAAATTAACCCATTTATATCTTTAGCCTGTAACAATTTGTTTTAAATATTCTAAAACTTGCCTACTTGAATAATATGAATTCATTCATTTGACTGGATTCGTGCAGCTTTACGAGATTCTCTTACTAATGCCAGTTCTTTCATTAAATTAACCCATTTATATCTTTAGCCTGTAACAATTTGTTTTAAATATTCTAAACCATGCCTACTTGAATAATATGAATTCAATCATTTGACTGGTTTCATGCTGCTTTACAAGATTCTCTTTCTAGTCCCAACTCTTTTATTTAATTAACCCTTTTATATCTTTAGCCTGTAACAATTTGTTTTAAATATTCTAAAACTTGCCTAATTGAATAATATGAATTCAATCATTTGACTGGTTTCATGCAGCTTTACAAGATTCTCTTTCTAGTCCCAACTCGTTCATTAAATTAACCCATTTATAAATTTAGCCTGTAACAATTTGTTTTAAATATTCTAAAACTTGCCTACTTGAATAATATGAATTCAGTCATTTGACTGGTTTCATGCAGTTTTACAAGATTCTCTTTCTAGTCCCAACTCTTTCATTTAATTAACCCATTTATATCTTTAGCCTGTAACAATTTGTTTTAAATATTCTAAAACTTGCCTACTTGAATAATATGAATTCAATCATTTGACTGGTTTCATGCAGCTTTACAAGATTCTCTTTCTAGTCCCAACTCTTTCATTTAATTAACCCATTTATATCATTAGCCTGTAACAATTTGTTTTAAATATTCTAAAACTTGCCTACTTGAAAAATATGAATTCATTCATTTGACTGGATTCGTGCAGCTTTACAAGATTCTCTTTCTAGTCCCAACTCTTTCATTACATTAACCCATTTATATCTTTAGCCTGTAAGAATTTGTTTTAAATATTCTAAAACTTGCCTACTTGAATAATATGAATTCAGTCATTTGACTGGTTTCATGCAGCTTTACAAGATTCTCTTACTAATGCCAGTTCTTTCATGTAATTAACCCATTTATATCTTTTGCCTGTAACAATTTGTTTTAAATATTCTAAAACTTGCCTACTTGAATAATCTGAATACATTCATTTGACTGGATTCGTGCAGCTTTACAAGATTCTCTTTCTAGTCCCAACTCTTTCATTAAATTAACCCATTTATATCTTCAGCCTGTAACAATTTGTTTTAAATATTCTAAAACTTGCCTACTTGAATAATAAGAATTTAATCATTTGACTGGTTTCATGCAGCTTTACAAGATTCTCTTTCTAGTCCCAACTCTTTCATTTAATTAACCCATTTATATCATTAGCCTGTAACAATTTGTTTTAAATATTCTAAAACTTGCCTACTTGAAAAATATGAATTCATTCATTTGACTGGTTTCATGCAGCGTTACAAGATTCTCATACTAATGCCAGTTCTTTCATTTAATTAACCCATTTATATCTTTAGCCTGTAACAATTTGTTTTAAATATTCTAAAACATGCCTACTTGAATAATATGAATTCAAACATTTGACTGGTTTCATGCTGCTTTACAAGATTCTCTTTCTAGTCCCACCTCTTTCATTTAATTAACCCTTTTATATCTTTAGCCTGTAACAATTTGTTTTAAATATTCTAAAACTTGCCTACCTGAATAATATGAATTCAGTCATTTGACAGGTTTCATGCACCTTTACAAGATTCTCTTTCTTGTCCCAACTCTTTCATTTAATTAACCCTTTTATATCTTTAGCCTGTAACAATTTGTTTTAAATATTCTAAAACTTCCGTACTTGAATAATATGAATTCAATCATTTGACTGGTTTCATGCTGCTTTACAAGATTGTCTTTCTAGTCCCAACTCTTTCGTTTAATTAACCCTGTTATATCTTTAGCCTGTAACAATTTGTTTTAAATATTTTAAAACTTGCCTACTTGAATAATATGAATTCAGTCATTTGACTGGTTTCATGCAGCTTTACAAGATTCTCTTTCTAGTCCCAACTCTTTCATTTAATTAACCCATTTATATCATTAGCCTGTAACAATTTGTTTTAAATATTCTAAAACTTGCCTACTTGAATAATCTGAATACATTCATTTGACTGGATTCGTGCAGCTTTACAAGATTCTCTCTCTAGTCCCAACTCTTTCGTTAAATTAACCCATTTATATCTTTAGCCTGTAACAATTTGTTTTAAATATTCTAAAACTTGCCTACTTGAATAATATGAATTCATTCATTTGACTGGATTCGTGCAGCTTTACGAGATTCTCTTACTAATGCCAGTTCTTTCATTAAATTAACCCATTTATATCTTTAGCCTGTAACAATTTGTTTTAAATATTCTAAACCATGCCTACTTGAATAATATGAATTCAATCATTTGACTGGTTTCATGCTGCTTTACAAGATTCTCTTTCTAGTCCCAACTCTTTTATTTAATTAACCCTTTTATATCTTTAGCCTGTAACAATTTGTTTTAAATATTCTAAAACTTGCCTAATTGAATAATATGAATTCAATCATTTGACTGGTTTCATGCAGCTTTACAAGATTCTCTTTCTAGTCCCAACTCGTTCATTAAATTAACCCATTTATAAATTTAGCCTGTAACAATTTGTTTTAAATATTCTAAAACTTGCCTACTTGAATAATATGAATTCAGTCATTTGACTGGTTTCATGCAGTTTTACAAGATTCTCTTTCTAGTCCCAACTCTTTCATTTAATTAACCCATTTATATCTTTAGCCTGTAACAATTTGTTTTAAATATTCTAAAACTTGCCTACTTGAATAATATGAATTCAATCATTTGACTGGTTTCATGCAGCTTTACAAGATTCTCTTTCTAGTCCCAACTCTTTCATTTAATTAACCCATTTATATCATTAGCCTGTAACAATTTGTTTTAAATATTCTAAAACTTGCCTACTTGAAAAATATGAATTCATTCATTTGACTGGATTCGTGCAGCTTTACAAGATTCTCTTTCTAGTCCCAACTCTTTCATTACATTAACCCATTTATATCTTTAGCCTGTAAGAATTTGTTTTAATATTCTAAAACTTGCCTACTTGAATAATATGAATTCAGTCATTTGACTGGTTTCATGCAGCTTTACAAGATTCTCTTACTAATGCCAGTTCTTTCATGTAATTAACCCATTTATATCTTTTGCCTGTAACAATTTGTTTTAAATATTCTAAAACTTGCCTACTTGAATAATCTGAATACATTCATTTGACTGGATTCGTGCAGCTTTACAAGATTCTCTTTCTAGTCCCAACTCTTTCATTAAATTAACCCATTTATATCTTCAGCCTGTAACAATTTGTTTTAAATATTCTAAAACTTGCCTACTTGAATAATAAGAATTTAATCATTTGACTGGTTTCATGCAGCTTTACAAGATTCTCTTTCTAGTCCCAACTCTTTCATTTAATTAACCCATTTATATCATTAGCCTGTAACAATTTGTTTTAAATATTCTAAAACTTGCCTACTTGAAAAATATGAATTCATTCATTTGACTGGTTTCATGCAGCGTTACAAGATTCTCATACTAATGCCAGTTCTTTCATTTAATTAACCCATTTATATCTTTAGCCTGTAACAATTTGTTTTAAATATTCTAAAACATGCCTACTTGAATAATATGAATTCAATCATTTGACTGGTTTCATGCTGCTTTACAAGATTCTCTTTCTAGTCCCACCTCTTTCATTTAATTAACCCTTTTATATCTTTAGCCTGTAACAATTTGTTTTAAATATTCTAAAACTTGCCTACCGTAATAATATGAATTCAGTCATTTGACAGGTTTCATGCACATTTACAAGATTCTCTTTCTTGTCCCAACTCTTTCATTTAATTAACCCTTTTATATCTTTAGCCTGTAACAATTTGTTTTAAATATTCTAAAACTTCCGTACTTGAATAATATGAATTCAATCATTTGACTGGTTTCATGCTGCTTTACAAGATTGTCTTTCTAGTCCCAACTCTTTCGTTTAATTAACCCTGTTATATCTTTAGCCTGTAACAATTTGTTTTAAATATTTTAAAACTTGCCTACTTGAATAATATGAATTCAGTCATTTGACTGGTTTCATGCAGCTTTACAAGATTCTCTTTCTAGTCCCAACTCTTTCATTTAATTAACCCATTTATATCATTAGCCTGTAACAATTTGTTTTAAATATTCTAAAACTTGCCTACTTGAATAATCTGAATACATTCATTTGACTGGATTCGTGCAGCTTTACAAGATTCTCTTTCTAGTCCCAACTCTTTCATTTAATTAACCCATTTATATCATTAGCCTGTAACAATTTGTTTTAAATATTCTAAAACATGCCTACTTGAAAAATATGAATTCATTCATTTGACTGGTTTCATGCAGCGTTACAAGATTCTCATACTAATGCCAGTTCTTTCATTTAATTAACCCATTTATATCTTTAGCCTGTAACAATTTGTTTTAAATATTCTAAACCTTGCCTACTTGAATAATATGAATTCAATCATTTGAATGGTTTCATGCAGCTTTACAAGATTCTCTTTCTAGTCCCAACTCTTTCATTACATTAACCCATTTATATCTTTAGCCTGTAACAATTTGTTTTAAATATTCTAATACTTGCCTACTTGAAAAATATGAATTCATTCATTTGACTGGATTCGTGCAGCTTTACAAGATTCTCTTTCTAGTCCCAACACTTTCATTAAATTAACCCATTTATATCTTTAGCCTGTAACAATTTGTTTTAAATATTCTAAAACTTGCCTACTTGAATAATATGAATTCAAAAATTTGACTCGTTTCATGCTGCTTTACAAGATTCTCTTTTTAGTCCCAACTCTTTCATTTAATTAACCCTTTTATATCTTTAGCCTGTAACAATTTGTTTTAAATATTCTAAAACTTGCCTACTTGAATAATATGAATTCAGTCATTTGAGTGGTTTCATGCAGCGTTACAAGATTCTCATACTAATGCCAGTTCTTTCATTTAATTAACCCATTTATATCTTTAGCCTGTAACAATTTGTTTTAAATATTCTAAACCTTGCCTACTTGAATAATATGAATTCAATCATTTGAATGGTTTCATGCAGCTTTACAAGATTCTCTTTCTAGTCCCAACTCTTTCATTACATTAACCCATTTATATCTTTAGCCTGTAAGAATTTGTTTTAATATTCTAAAACTTGCCTACTTGAATAATATGAATTCAGTCATTTGACTGGTTTCATGCAGCTTTACAAGATTCTCTTACTAATGCCAGTTCTTTCATGTAATTAACCCATTTATATCTTTTGCCTGTAACAATTTGTTTTAAATATTCTAAAACTTGCCTACTTGAATAATCTGAATACATTCATTTGACTGGATTCGTGCAGCTTTACAAGATTCTCTTTCTAGTCCCAACTCTTTCATTAAATTAACCCATTTATATCTTCAGCCTGTAACAATTTGTTTTAAATATTCTAAAACTTGCCTACTTGAATAATAAGAATTTAATCATTTGACTGGTTTCATGCAGCTTTACAAGATTCTCTTTCTAGTCCCAACTCTTTCATTTAATTAACCCATTTATATCATTAGCCTGTAACAATTTGTTTTAAATATTCTAAAACTTGCCTACTTGAAAAATATGAATTCATTCATTTGACTGGTTTCATGCAGCGTTACAAGATTCTCATACTAATGCCAGTTCTTTCATTTAATTAACCCATTTATATCTTTAGCCTGTAACAATTTGTTTTAAATATTCTAAAACATGCCTACTTGAATAATATGAATTCAATCATTTGACTGGTTTCATGCTGCTTTACAAGATTCTCTTTCTAGTCCCACCTCTTTCATTTAATTAACCCTTTTATATCTTTAGCCTGTAACAATTTGTTTTAAATATTCTAAAACTTGCCTACCGTAATAATATGAATTCAGTCATTTGACAGGTTTCATGCACATTTACAAGATTCTCTTTCTTGTCCCAACTCTTTCATTTAATTAACCCTTTTATATCTTTAGCCTGTAACAATTTGTTTTAAATATTCTAAAACTTCCGTACTTGAATAATATGAATTCAATCATTTGACTGGTTTCATGCTGCTTTACAAGATTGTCTTTCTAGTCCCAACTCTTTCGTTTAATTAACCCTGTTATATCTTTAGCCTGTAACAATTTGTTTTAAATATTTTAAAACTTGCCTACTTGAATAATATGAATTCAGTCATTTGACTGGTTTCATGCAGCTTTACAAGATTCTCTTTCTAGTCCCAACTCTTTCATTTAATTAACCCATTTATATCATTAGCCTGTAACAATTTGTTTTAAATATTCTAAAACTTGCCTACTTGAATAATCTGAATACATTCATTTGACTGGATTCGTGCAGCTTTACAAGATTCTCTTTCTAGTCCCAACTCTTTCATTTAATTAACCCATTTATATCATTAGCCTGTAACAATTTGTTTTAAATATTCTAAAACATGCCTACTTGAAAAATATGAATTCATTCATTTGACTGGTTTCATGCAGCGTTACAAGATTCTCATACTAATGCCAGTTCTTTCATTTAATTAACCCATTTATATCTTTAGCCTGTAACAATTTGTTTTAAATATTCTAAACCTTGCCTACTTGAATAATATGAATTCAATCATTTGAATGGTTTCATGCAGCTTTACAAGATTCTCTTTCTAGTCCCAACTCTTTCATTACATTAACCCATTTATATCTTTAGCCTGTAACAATTTGTTTTAAATATTCTAATACTTGCCTACTTGAAAAATATGAATTCATTCATTTGACTGGATTCGTGCAGCTTTACAAGATTCTCTTTCTAGTCCCAACACTTTCATTAAATTAACCCATTTATATCTTTAGCCTGTAACAATTTGTTTTAAATATTCTAAAACTTGCCTACTTGAATAATATGAATTCAAAAATTTGACTCGTTTCATGCTGCTTTACAAGATTCTCTTTTTAGTCCCAACTCTTTCATTTAATTAACCCTTTTATATCTTTAGCCTGTAACAATTTGTTTTAAATATTCTAAAACTTGCCTACTTGAATAATATGAATTCAGTCATTTGAGTGGTTTCATGCAGCGTTACAAGATTCTCATACTAATGCCAGTTCTTTCATTTAATTAACCCATTTATATCTTTAGCCTGTAACAATTTGTTTTAAATATTCTAAACCTTGCCTACTTGAATAATATGAATTCAATCATTTGAATGGTTTCATGCAGCTTTACAAGATTCTCTTTCTAGTCCCAACTCTTTCATTACATTAACCCATTTATATCTTCAGCCTGTTACAATTTGTTGTAAATATTCTAAAACTTGCCTACTTGAATAATATGAATTAAAAAATTTGACTCGTTTCATGCTGCTTTACAAGATTCTCTTTTTAGTCCCAACTCTTTCATTTAAGTAACCCTTTTATATCTTTAGCCTGTAACAATTTGTTTTAAATATTCTAAAACTTGCCTACTTGAATAATATGAATTCAGTCATTTGACTGGTTTCATGCAGCGTTACAAGATTCTCATACTAATGCCAGTTCTTTCATTTAATTAACCCATTTATATCTTTAGCCTGTAACAATTTGTTTTAAATATTCTAAAACTTGCCTACTTGAATAATATGAATTCAATCATTTGACTGGTTTCATGCAGCTTTACAAGATTCTCTTTCTAGTCCCAACTCTTTCATTTAATTAACCCATTTATATCTTTAGCCTGTAACAATTTGTTTTAAATATTCTAAAACTTGCCTACTTGAATAATATGAATTCAGTCATTTGACTGGTTTCATGCAGCTTTACAAGATTCTCTTTCTAGTCCCAACTCTTTCATTTAATTAACCCATTTATATCTTTAGCCTGTAACAATTTGTTTTAAATATTCTAAAACTTGCCTACTTGAATAATATGAATTCATTCATTTGACTGGATACGTGCAGCTTTACAATATTCTCTTTCTAGTCCCATCTCTTTCATTTAAGTAACCCTTTTATATCTTTAGCCTGTAACAATTTGTTTTAAATATTCTAAAACTTGCCTACTGGAATAATATGAATTCAGTCATTTGACAGGTTTCATGCACCTTTACAATATTCTCTTTCTAGTCCCAACTCTTTCATTTAAGTAACCCTTTTATATCTTTAGACTGTAACAATTTGTTTTAAATATTCTAAAACTTGCCTACTTGAATAATATGAATTCAATCATTTGACTGGTTTCATGCAGCTTTACAAGATTCTCTTTCTAGTCCCAACTCTTTCATTACATTAACCCATTTATATCTTTAGCCTGTAACAATTTGTTTTAAATATTCTAATACTTGCCTACTTGAATAATATGAATTCAATCATTTGACTGGTTTCATGCAGCTTTACAAGATTCTCTTTCTAGTCCCAACTCTTTCATTTAATTAACCCATTTATATCAGTAGCCTGTAACAATTTGTTTTAAATATTCTAATACTTGCCTACTTGAATAATATGAATTCATTCATTTGACTGGATTCGTGCAGCTTTACAAGATTCTCTTTCTAGTCCCAACTCTTTCATTAAATTAACCAATTTATATCTTTAGCCTGTAACAATTTGTTTTAAATAATCTAAAACTTGCGTACTTGAATAATATGAATTCAATCATTTGAATGGTTTCATGCAGCTTTACAAGATTCTCTTTCTAGTCCCAACTCTTTTATTAAATTAACCCATTTATATCTTTAGCCTGTAACAATTTGTTTTAAATATTCTAAAACTTGCGTACTTGAATAATATGAATTCAAAAATTTGACTGGTTTCGTGCAGCTTTACAAGATTCTCTTTCTTGTCCCAACTCTTTCATTTAATTAACCCTTTTATATCTTTAGACTGTAACAATTTGTTTTAAATATTCTAAAACTTGCCTACTTGAATAATATGAATTCAATCATTTGACTGGTTTCATGCAGCTTTACAAGATTCTTTTTCTAGTCCCAACTCTTTCATTAAATTAACCCATTTATATCTTTAGCCTGTAACAATTTGTTTTAAATATTCTAAAACTTGCCTACTTGAATAATATTAATTCAGTCATTTGACTGGTTTCATGCACCTTTACAAGATTCTCTTTCTAGTCCCAACTCTTTCATTTAATTAACCCATTTATATCAGTAGCCTGTAACAATTTGTTTTAAATATTCTAATACTTGCCTACTTGAATAATATGAATTCATTCATTTGACTGGATTCGTGCAGCTTTACAAGATTCTCTTTCTAGTCCCAACTCTTTCATTAAATTAACCAATTTATATCTTTAGCCTGTAACAATTTGTTTTAAATAATCTAAAACTTGCGTACTTGAATAATATGAATTCAATCATTTGAATGGTTTCATGCAGCTTTACAAGATTCTCTTTCTAGTCCCAACTCTTTTATTAAATTAACCCATTTATATCTTTAGCCTGTAACAATTTGTTTTAAATATTCTAAAACTTGCGTACTTGAATAATATGAATTCAAAAATTTGACTGGATTCGTGCAGCTTTACAAGATTCTCTTTCTTGTCCCAACTCTTTCATTTAATTAACCCTTTTATATCTTTAGACTGTAACAATTTGTTTTAAATATTCTAAAACTTGCCTACTTGAATAATATGAATTCAATCATTTGACTGGTTTCATGCAGCTTTACAAGATTCTTTTTCCAGTCCCAACTCTTTCATTAAATTAACCCATTTATATCTTTAGCCTGTAACAATTTGTTTTAAATATTCTAAAACTTGCCTACTTGAATAATATTAATTCAGTCATTTGACTGGTTTCATGCACCTTTACAAGATTCTCTTTCTAGTCCCAACTGCTTCATTTAATTAACCAATTTATATCTTTAGCCTGTAACAATTTGTTTTAAATATTCTAAAACTTGCCTACTTGAATAATATGAATTCAAAAATTTGACTCGTTTCATGCTGCTTTACAAGATTCTCTTTTTAGTCCCAACTCTTTCATTTAATTAACCCTTTTATATCTTTAGCCTGTAACAATTTGTTTTAAATATTCTAAAACTTGCCTACTTGAATAATATGAATTCAGTCATTTGAGTGGTTTCATGCAGCGTTACAAGATTCTCATACTAATGCCAGTTCTTTTATTTAATTAACCCATTTATATCTTTAGCCTGTAACAATTTGTTTTAAATATTCTAAACCTTGCCTACTTGAATAATATGAATTCAATCATTTGAATGGTTTCATGCAGCTTTACAAGATTCTCTTTCTAGTCCCAACTCTTTCATTACATTAACCCATTTATATCTTCAGCCTGTAACAATTTGTTGTAAATATTCTAAAACTTGCCTACTTGAATAATATGAATTAAAAAATTTGACTCGTTTCATGCTGCTTTACAAGATTCTCTTTTTAGTCCCAACTCTTTCATTTAATTAACCCTTTTATATCTTTAGCCTGTAACAATTTGTTTTAAATATTCTAAAACTTGCCTACTTGAATAATATGAATTCAGTCATTTGACTGGTTTCATGCAGCGTTACAAGATTCTCATACTAATGCCAGTTCTTTCATTTAATTAACCCATTTATATCTTTAGCCTGTAACAATTTGTTTTAAATATTCTAAACCTTGCCTACTTGAATAATATGAATTTAATCATTTGACTGGTTTCATGCAGTTTTACAAGATTCTCTTTCTAGTCCCAACTCTTTCATTTAATTAACCCATTTATATCTTTAGCCTGTAACAATTTGTTTTAAATATTCTAAAACTTGCCTACTTGAATAATATGAATTCAATCATTTGACTGGTTTCATGCAGCTTTACAAGATTCTCTTTCTAGTCCCAACTCTTTCATTTAATTAACCCATTTATATCTTTAGCCTGTAACAATTTGTTTTAAATATTCTAAAACTTGCCTACTTGAATAATATGAATTCAGTCATTTGACTGGTTTCATGCAGCTTTACAAGATTCTCTTTCTAGTCCCAACTCTTTCATTTAATTAACCCATTTATATCATTAGCCTGTAACAATTTGTTTTAAATATTCTAAAACTTGCCTACTTGAATAATATGAATTCAATCATTTGACTGGTTTCATGCACCTTTACAAGATTCTCTTTCTAGTCCCAACTGCTTCATTTAATTAACCAATTTATATCTTTAGCCTGTAACAATTTGTTTTAAATATTCTAAAACTTGCCTACTTGAATAATATGAATTCAAAAATTTGACTCGTTTCATGCTGCTTTACAAGATTCTCTTTTTAGTCCCAACTCTTTCATTTAATTAACCCTTTTATATCTTTAGCCTGTAACAATTTGTTTTAAATATTCTAAAACTTGCCTACTTGAATAATATGAATTCAGTCATTTGAGTGGTTTCATGCAGCGTTACAAGATTCTCATACTAATGCCAGTTCTTTTATTTAATTAACCCATTTATATCTTTAGCCTGTAACAATTTGTTTTAAATATTCTAAACCTTGCCTACTTGAATAATATGAATTCAATCATTTGAATGGTTTCATGCAGCTTTACAAGATTCTCTTTCTAGTCCCAACTCTTTCATTACATTAACCCATTTATATCTTCAGCCTGTAACAATTTGTTGTAAATATTCTAAAACTTGCCTACTTGAATAATATGAATTAAAAAATTTGACTCGTTTCATGCTGCTTTACAAGATTCTCTTTTTAGTCCCAACTCTTTCATTTAATTAACCCTTTTATATCTTTAGCCTGTAACAATTTGTTTTAAATATTCTAAAACTTGCCTACTTGAATAATATGAATTCAGTCATTTGACTGGTTTCATGCAGCGTTACAAGATTCTCATACTAATGCCAGTTCTTTCATTTAATTAACCCATTTATATCTTTAGCCTGTAACAATTTGTTTTAAATATTCTAAACCTTGCCTACTTGAATAATATGAATTTAATCATTTGACTGGTTTCATGCAGTTTTACAAGATTCTCTTTCTAGTCCCAACTCTTTCATTTAATTAACCCATTTATATCTTTAGCCTGTAACAATTTGTTTTAAATATTCTAAAACTTGCCTACTTGAATAATATGAATTCAATCATTTGACTGGTTTCATGCAGCTTTACAAGATTCTCTTTCTAGTCCCAACTCTTTCATTTAATTAACCCATTTATATCTTTAGCCTGTAACAATTTGTTTTAAATATTCTAAAACTTGCCTACTTGAATAATATGAATTCAGTCATTTGACTGGTTTCATGCAGCTTTACAAGATTCTCTTTCTAGTCCTAACTCTTTCATTTAATTAACCCATTTATATCATTAGCCTGTAACAATTTGTTTTAAATATTCTAAAACTTGCCTCCTTGAATAATATGAATTCATTCATTTGACTGGATACGTGCAGCTTTACAATATTCTCTTTCTAGTCCCATCTCTTTCATTTAAGTAACCCTTTTATATCTTTAGCCTGCAACAATTTGTTTTAAATATTCTAAAACTTGCCTACTGGAATAATATGAATTCAGTCATTTGACAGGTTTCATGCACCTTTACAATATTCTCTTTCTAGTCCCAACTCTTTCATTTAAGTAACCCTTTTATATCTTTAGCCTGTAACAATTTGTTTTAAATATTCTAAAACTTGCCTACTTGAATAATATGAATTCAATCATTTGACTGGTTTCATGCAGCTTTACAAGATTCTCTCTCTAGTCCCAACTCTTTCGTTAAATTAACCCATTTATATCTTTAGCCTGTAACAATTTGTTTTAAATATTCTAAAACTTGCCTACTTGAATAATATGAATTCATTCATTTGACTGGATTCGTGCAGCTTTACGAGATTCTCTTACTAATGCCAGTTCTTTCATTAAATTAACCCATTTATATCTTTAGCCTGTAACAATTTGTTTTAAATATTCTAAACCATGCCTACTTGAATAATATGAATTCAATCATTTGACTGGTTTCATGCTGCTTTACAAGATTCTCTTTCTAGTCCCAACTCTTTTATTTAATTAACCCTTTTATATCTTTAGCCTGTAACAATTTGTTTTAAATATTCTAAAACTTGCCTAATTGAATAATATGAATTCAATCATTTGACTGGTTTCATGCAGCTTTACAAGATTCTCTTTCTAGTCCCAACTCGTTCATTAAATTAACCCATTTATAAATTTAGCCTGTAACAATTTGTTTTAAATATTCTAAAACTTGCCTACTTGAATAATATGAATTCAGTCATTTGACTGGTTTCATGCAGTTTTACAAGATTCTCTTTCTAGTCCCAACTCTTTCATTTAATTAACCCATTTATATCTTTAGCCTGTAACAATTTGTTTTAAATATTCTAAAACTTGCCTACTTGAATAATATGAATTCAATCATTTGACTGGTTTCATGCAGCTTTACAAGATTCTCTTTCTAGTCCCAACTCTTTCATTTAATTAACCCATTTATATCATTAGCCTGTAACAATTTGTTTTAAATATTCTAAAACTTGCCTACTTGAAAAATATGAATTCATTCATTTGACTGGATTCGTGCAGCTTTACAAGATTCTCTTTCTAGTCCCAACTCTTTCATTACATTAACCCATTTATATCTTTAGCCTGTAAGAATTTGTTTTAAATATTCTAAAACTTGCCTACTTGAAAAATATGAATTCATTCATTTGACTGGATTCGTGCAGCTTTACAAGATTCTCTTTCTAGTCCCAACTCTTTCATTACATTAACCCATTTATATCTTTAGCCTGTAAGAATTTGTTTTAAATATTCTAAAACTTGCCTACTTGAATAATATGAATTCAGTCATTTGACTGGTTTCATGCAGCTTTACAAGATTCTCTTACTAATGCCAGTTCTTTCATGTAATTAACCCATTTATATCTTTTGCCTGTAACAATTTGTTTTAAATATTCTAAAACTTGCCTACTTGAATAATCTGAATACATTCATTTGACTGGATTCGTGCAGCTTTACAAGATTCTCTTTCTAGTCCCAACTCTTTCATTAAATTAACCCATTTATATCTTCAGCCTGTAACAATTTGTTTTAAATATTCTAAAACTTGCCTACTTGAATAATAAGAATTTAATCATTTGACTGGTTTCATGCAGCTTTACAAGATTCTCTTTCTAGTCCCAACTCTTTCATTTAATTAACCCATTTATATCATTAGCCTGTAACAATTTGTTTTAAATATTCTAAAACTTGCCTACTTGAAAAATATGAATTCATTCATTTGACTGGTTTCATGCAGCGTTACAAGATTCTCATACTAATGCCAGTTCTTTCATTTAATTAACCCATTTATATCTTTAGCCTGTAACAATTTGTTTTAAATATTCTAAAACATGCCTACTTGAATAATATGAATTCAATCATTTGACTGGTTTCATGCTGCTTTACAAGATTCTCTTTCTAGTCCCACCTCTTTCATTTAATTAACCCTTTTATATCTTTAGCCTGTAACAATTTGTTTTAAATATTCTAAAACTTGCCTACCTGAATAATATGAATTCAGTCATTTGACAGGTTTCATGCACCTTTACAAGATTCTCTTTCTTGTCCCAACTCTTTCATTTAATTAACCCTTTTATATCTTTAGCCTGTAACAATTTGTTTTAAATATTCTAAAACTTCCCTACTTGAATAATATGAATTCAATCATTTGACTGGTTTCATGCTGCTTTACAAGATTGTCTTTCTAGTCCCAACTCTTTCGTTTAATTAACCCTGTTATATCTTTAGCCTGTAACAATTTGTTTTAAATATTTTAAAACTTGCCTACTTGAATAATATGAATTCAGTCATTTGACTGGTTTCATGCAGCTTTACAAGATTCTCTTTCTAGTCCCAACTCTTTCATTTAATTAACCCATTTATATCATTAGCCTGTAACAATTTGTTTTAAATATTCTAAAACTTGCCTACTTGAATAATCTGAATACATTCATTTGACTGGATTCGTGCAGCTTTACAAGATTCTCTTTCTAGTCCCAACTCTTTCATTTAATTAACCCATTTATATCATTAGCCTGTAACAATTTGTTTTAAATATTCTAAAACATGCCTACTTGAAAAATATGAATTCATTCATTTGACTGGTTTCATGCAGCGTTACAAGATTCTCATACTAATGCCAGTTCTTTCATTTAATTAACCCATTTATATCTTTAGCCTGTAACAATTTGTTTTAAATATTCTAAACCTTGCCTACTTGAATAATATGAATTCAATCATTTGAATGGTTTCATGCAGCTTTACAAGATTCTCTTTCTAGTCCCAACTCTTTCATTACATTAACCCATTTATATCTTTAGCCTGTAACAATTTGTTTTAAATATTCTAATACTTGCCTACTTGAAAAATATGAATTCATTCATTTGACTGGATTCGTGCAGCTTTACAAGATTCTCTTTCTAGTCCCAACACTTTCATTAAATTAACCCATTTATATCTTTAGCCTGTAACAATTTGTTTTAAATATTCTAAAACTTGCCTACTTGAATAATATGAATTCAAAAATTTGACTCGTTTCATGCTGCTTTACAAGATTCTCTTTTTAGTCCCAACTCTTTCATTTAATTAACCCTTTTATATCTTTAGCCTGTAACAATTTGTTTTAAATATTCTAAAACTTGCCTACTTGAATAATATGAATTCAGTCATTTGAGTGGTTTCATGCAGCGTTACAAGATTCTCATACTAATGCCAGTTCTTTCATTTAATTAACCCATTTATATCTTTAGCCTGTAACAATTTGTTTTAAATATTCTAAACCTTGCCTACTTGAATAATATGAATTCAATCATTTGAATGGTTTCATGCAGCTTTACAAGATTCTCTTTCTAGTCCCAACTCTTTCATTACATTAACCCATTTATATCTTCAGCCTGTAACAATTTGTTGTAAATATTCTAAAACTTGCCTACTTGAATAATATGAATTAAAAAATTTGACTCGTTTCATGCTGCTTTACAAGATTCTCTTTTTAGTCCCAACTCTTTCATTTAAGTAACCCTTTTATATCTTTAGCCTGTAACAATTTGTTTTAAATATTCTAAAACTTGCCTACTTGAATAATATGAATTCAGTCATTTGACTGGTTTCATGCAGCGTTACAAGATTCTCATACTAATGCCAGTTCTTTCATTTAATTAACCCATTTATATCTTTAGCCTGTAACAATTTGTTTTAAATATTCTAAACCTTGCCTACTTGAATAATATGAATTTAATCATTTGACTGGTTTCATGCAGTTTTACAAGATTCTCTTTCTAGTCCCAACTCTTTCATTTAATTAACCCATTTATATCTTTAGCCTGTAACAATTTGTTTTAAATATTCTAAAACTTGCCTACTTGAATAATATGAATTCAATCATTTGACTGGTTTCATGCAGCTTTACAAGATTCTCTTTCTAGTCCCAACTCTTTCATTTAATTAACCCATTTATATCTTTAGCCTGTAACAATTTGTTTTAAATATTCTAAAACTTGCCTACTTGAATAATATGAATTCAGTCATTTGACTGGTTTCATGCAGCTTTACAAGATTCTCTTTCTAGTCCCAACTCTTTCATTTAATTAACCCATTTATATCATTATCCTGTAACAATTTGTTTTAAATATTCTAAAACTTGCCTCCTTGAATAATATGAATTCATTCATTTGACTGGATACGTGCAGCTTTACAATATTCTCTTTCTAGTCCCATCTCTTTCATTTAAGTAACCCTTTTATATCTTTAGCCTGTAACAATTTGTTTTAAATATTCTAAAACTTGCCTACTGGAATAATATGAATTCAGTCATTTGACAGGTTTCATGCACCTTTACAATATTCTCTTTCTAGTCCCAACTCTTTCATTTAAGTAACCCTTTTATATCATTAGCCTGTAACAATTTGTTTTAAATATTCTAAAACTTGCCTACTTGAATAATATGAATTCAATCATTTGACTGGTTTCATGCAGCTTTACAAGATTCTCTCTCTAGTCCCAACTCTTTCGTTAAATTAACCCATTTATATCTTTAGCCTGTAACAATTTGTTTTAAATATTCTAAAACTTGCCTACTTGAATAATATGAATTCATTCATTTGACTGGATTCGTGCAGCTTTACGAGATTCTCTTACTAATGCCAGTTCTTTCATTAAATTAACCCATTTATATCTTTAGCCTGTAACAATTTGTTTTAAATATTCTAAACCATGCCTACTTGAATAATATGAATTCAATCATTTGACTGGTTTCATGCTGCTTTACAAGATTCTCTTTCTAGTCCCAACTCTTTTATTTAATTAACCCTTTTATATCTTTAGGCTGTAACAATTTGTTTTAAATATTCTAAAACTTGCCTAATTGAATAATATGAATTCAATCATTTGACTGGATACGTGCAGCTTTACAATATTCTCTTTCTAGTCCCAACTCTTTCATTTAAGTAACCCTTTTATATCTTTAGCCTGTAACAATTTGTTTTAAATATTCTAAACCTTGCCTACTGGAATAATATGAATTCAGTCATTTGACAGGTTTCATGCACCTTTACAATATTCTCTTTCTAGTCCCAACTCTTTCATTTAAGTAACCCTTTTATATCTTTAGCCTGTAACAATTTGTTTTAAATATTCTAAAACTTGCCTACTTGAATAATATGAATTCAATCATTTGACTGGTTTCATGCAGCTTTACAAGATTCTCTTTCTAGTCCCAACTCTTTCGTTAAATTAACCCATTTATATCTTTAGCCTGTAACAATTTGTTTTAAAGATTCTAAAACTTGCCTACTTGAATAATATGAATTCATTCATTTGACTGGATTCGTGCAGCTTTACGAGATTCTCTTACTAATGCCAGTTCTTTCATGTAATTAACCCATTTATATCTTTAGCCTGTAACAATTTGTTTTAAATATTCTAAAACTTGCCTACTTGAATAATATGAATTCAGTCATTTGACTGGTTTCATGCTGCTTTACAAGATTCTCTTTCTAGTCCCAACTCTTTCATTTAATTAACCCATTTATATCATTAGCCTGTAACAATTTGTTTTAAATATTCTAAAACTTGCCTACTTGAATAATATGAATACATTCATTTGACTGGTTTCATGCACCTTTACAGGA
Source organism: Lycorma delicatula (assembly GCF_047948215.1). Classification (NCBI taxonomy): domain Eukaryota; kingdom Metazoa; phylum Arthropoda; class Insecta; order Hemiptera; family Fulgoridae; genus Lycorma; species Lycorma delicatula. Next base: position 2,643,072 of record NC_134458.1, read on the forward strand.
TTCTCTTTCTAGTCCCAACTCTTTCATTTAATTAACCCATTTATATCTTTAGCCTGTAACAATTTGTTTTAAATATTCTAAAACTTGCCTACTTGAATAATATGAATTCAATCATTTGACTGGTTTCATGCAGCTTTACAAGATTCTCTTTCTAGTCCCAACTCTTTCATTACATTAACCCATTTATATCTTTAGCCTGTAACAATTTGTTTTAAATATTCTAATACTTGCCTACTTGAAAAATATGAATTCATTCATTTGACTGGATTCGTGCAGCTTTACAAGATTCTCTTTCTAGTCCCAACACTTTCATTAAATTAACCCATTTATATCTTTAGCCTGTAACAATTTGTTTTAAATATTCTAAAACTTTCCTACTTGAATAATATGAATTCATTCATTTGACTGGTTTCATGCAGCGTTACAAGATTCTCTTACTAATGCCAGTTCTTTCATGTAATTAACCCATTTATATCTTTAGCCTGTAACAATTTGTTTTAAATATTCTAAAACTTGCGTACTTGAATAATATGAATTCAAAAATTTGACTGGATTCGTGCAGCTTTACAAGATTCTCTTTCTTGTCCCAACTCTTTCATTTAATTAACCCTTTTATATCTTTAGACTGTAACAATTTGTTTTAAATATTCTAAAACTTGCCTACTTGAATAATATGAATTCAATCATTTGACTGGTTTCATGCAGCTTTACAAGATTCTTTTTCTAGTCCCAACTCTTTCATTAAATTAACCCATTTATATCTTTAGCCTGTAACAATTTGTTTTAAATATTCTAAAACTTGCCTACTTGAATAATATTAATTCAGTCATTTGACTGGTTTCATGCACCTTTACAAGATTCTCTTTCTAGTCCCAACTGTTTCATTTAATTAACCAATTTATATCTTTAGCCTGTAACAATTTGTTTTAAATATTCTAAAACTTGCCTACTTGAATAATATGAATTCAAAAATTTGACTCGTTTCATGCTGCTTTACAAGATTCTCTTTTTAGTCCCAACTCTTTCATTTAATTAACCCTTTTATATCTTTAGCCTGTAACAATTTGTTTTAAATATTCTAAAACTTGCCTACTTGAATAATATGAATTCAGTCATTTGAGTGGTTTCATGCAGCGTTACAAGATTCTCATACTAATGCCAGTTCTTTCATTTAATTAACCCATTTATATCTTTAGCCTGTAACAATTTGTTTTAAATATTCTAAACCTTGCCTACTTGAATAATATGAATTCAATCATTTGAATGGTTTCATGCAGCTTTACAAGATTCTCTTTCTAGTCCCAACTCTTTCATTACATTAACCCATTTATATCTTCAGCCTGTAACAATTTGTTGTAAATATTCTAAAACTTGCCTACTTGAATAATATGAATTAAAAAATTTGACTCGTTTCATGCTGCTTTACAAGATTCTCTTTTTAGTCCCAACTCTTTCATTTAATTAACCCTTTTATATCTTTAGCCTGTAACAATTTGTTTTAAATATTCTAAAACTTGCCTACTTGAATAATATGAATTCAGTCATTTGACTGGTTTCATGCAGCGTTACAAGATTCTCATACTAATGCCAGTTCTTTCATTTAATTAACCCATTTATATCTTTAGCCTGTAACAATTTGTTTTAAATATTCTAAACCTTGCCTACTTGAATAATATGAATTTAATCATTTGACTGGTTTCATGCAGTTTTACAAGATTCTCTTTCTAGTCCCAACTCTTTCATTTAATTAACCCATTTATATCTTTAGCCTGTAACAATTTGTTTTAAATATTCTAAAACTTGCCTACTTGAATAATATGAATTCAATCATTTGACTGGTTTCATGCAGCTTTACAAGATTCTCTTTCTAGTCCCAACTCTTTCATTTAATTAACCCATTTATATCTTTAGCCTGTAACAATTTGTTTTAAATATTCTAAAACTTGCCTACTTGAATAATATGAATTCAGTCATTTGACTGGTTTCATGCAGCTTTACAAGATTCTCTTTCTAGTCCCAACTCTTTCATTTAATTAACCCATTTATATCATTAGCCTGTAACAATTTGTTTTAAATATTCTAAAACTTGCCTCCTTGAATAATATGAATTCATTCATTTGACTGGATACGTGCAGCTTTACAATATTCTCTTTCTAGTCCTATCTCTTTCATTTAAGTAACCCTTTTATATCTTTAGCCTGTAACAATTTGTTTTAAATATTCTAAAACTTGCCTACTGGAATAATATGAATTCAGTCATTTGACAGGTTTCATGCACCTTTACAATATTCTCTTTCTAGTCCCAACTCTTTCATTTAAGTAACCCTTTTATATCTTTAGCCTGTAACAATTTGTTTTAAATATTCTAAAACTTGCCTACTTGAATAATATGAATTCAATCATTTGACTGGTTTCATGCAGCTTTACAAGATTCTCTCTCTAGTCCCAACTCTTTCGTTAAATTAACCCATTTATATCTTTAGCCTGTAACAATTTGTTTTAAATATTCTAAAACTTGCCTACTTGAATAATATGAATTCATTCATTTGACTGGATTCGTGCAGCTTTACGAGATTCTCTTACTAATGCCAGTTCTTTCATTAAATTAACCCATTTATATCTTTAGCCTGTAACAATTTGTTTTAAATATTCTAAACCATGCCTACTTGAATAATATGAATTCAATCATTTGACTGGTTTCATGCTGCTTTACAAGATTCTCTTTCTAGTCCCAACTCTTTTATTTAATTAACCCTTTTATATCTTTAGCCTGTAACAATTTGTTTTAAATATTCTAAAACTTGCCTAATTGAATAATATGAATTCAATCATTTGACTGGTTTCATGCAGCTTTACAAGATTCTCTTTCTAGTCCCAACTCGTTCATTAAATTAACCCATTTATAAATTTAGCCTGTAACAATTTGTTTTAAATATTCTAAAACTTGCCTACTTGAATAATATGAATTCAGTCATTTGACTGGTTTCATGCAGTTTTACAAGATTCTCTTTCTAGTCCCAACTCTTTCATTTAATTAACCCATTTATATCTTTAGCCTGTAACAATTTGTTTTAAATATTCTAAAACTTGCCTACTTGAATAATATGAATTCAATCATTTGACTGGTTTCATGCAGCTTTACAAGATACTCTTTCTAGTCCCAACTCTTTCATATAATTAACCCATTTATATCATTAGCCTGTAACAATTTGTTTTAAATATTCTAAAACTTGCCTACTTGAAAAATATGAATTCATTCATTTGACTGGATTCGTGCAGCTTTACAAGATTCTCTTTCTAGTCCCAACTCTTTCATTACATTAACCCATTTATATCTTTAGCCTGTAAGAATTTGTTTTAAATATTCTAAAACTTGCCTACTTGAATAATATGAATTCAGTCATTTGACTGGTTTCATGCAGCTTTACAAGATTCTCTTACTAATGCCAGTTCTTTCATGTAATTAACCCATTTATATCTTTTGCCTGTAACAATTTGTTTTAAATATTCTAAAACTTGCCTACTTGAATAATCTGAATACATTCATTTGACTGGATTCGTGCAGCTTTACAAGATTCTCTTTCTAGTCCCAACTCTTTCATTAAATTAACCCATTTATATCTTCAGCCTGTAACAATTTGTTTTAAATATTCTAAAACTTGCCTACTTGAATAATAAGAATTTAATCATTTGACTGGTTTCATGCAGCTTTACAAGATTCTCTTTCTAGTCCCAACTCTTTCATTTAATTAACCCATTTATATCATTAGCCTGTAACAATTTGTTTTAAATATTCTAAAACTTGCCTACTTGAAAAATATGAATTCATTCATTTGACTGGTTTCATGCAGCGTTACAAGATTCTCATACTAATGCCAGTTCTTTCATTTAATTAACCCATTTATATCTTTAGCCTGTAACAATTTGTTTTAAATATTCTAAAACATGCCTACTTGAATAATATGAATTCAATCATTTGACTGGTTTCATGCTGCTTTACAAGATTCTCTTTCTAGTCCCACCTCTTTCATTTAATTAACCCTTTTATATCTTTAGCCTGTAACAATTTGTTTTAAATATTCTAAAACTTGCCTACCTGAATAATATGAATTCAGTCATTTGACAGGTTTCATGCACCTTTACAAGATTCTCTTTCTTGTCCCAACTCTTTCATTTAATTAACCCTTTTATATCTTTAGCCTGTAACAATTTGTTTTAAATATTCTAAAACTTCCCTACTTGAATAATATGAATTCAATCATTTGACTGGTTTCATGCAGCTTTACAAGATTCTCTTACTAAAGCCAGTTCTTTCATGTAATTAACCCATTTATATCTTTTGCCTGTAACAATTTGTTTTAAATATTCTAAAACTTGCCTACTTGAATAATCTGAATACATTCATTTGACTGGATTCGTGCAGCTTTACAAGATTCTCTTTCTAGTCCCAACTCTTTCATTAAATTTACCCATTTATATCTTCAGCCTGTAACAATTTGTTTTAAATATTCTAAAACTTGCCTACTTGAATAATAAGAATTTAATCATTTGACTGGTTTCATGCAGCTTTACAAGATTCTCTTTCTAGTCCCAACTCTTTCATTTAATTAACCCATTTATATCATTAGCCTGTAACAATTTGTTTTAAATATTCTAAAACTTGCCTACTTGAAAAATATGAATTCATTCATTTGACTGGTTTCATGCAGCGTTACAAGATTCTCATACTAATGCCAGTTCTTTCATTTAATTAACCCATTTATATCTTTAGCCTGTAACAATTTGTTTTAAATATTCTAAAACATGCCTACTTGAATAATATGAATTCAATCATTTGACTGGTTTCATGCTGCTTTACAAGATTCTCTTTCTAGTCCCACCTCTTTCATTTAATTAACCCTTTTATATCTTTAGCCTGTAACAATTTGTTTTAAATATTCTAAAACTTGCCTACCTGAATAATATGAATTCAGTCATTTGACAGGTTTCATGCACCTTTACAAGATTCTCTTTCTTGTCCCAACTCTTTCATTTAATTAACCCTTTTATATCTTTAGCCTGTAACAATTTGTTTTAAATATTCTAAAACTTCCCTACTTGAATAATATGAATTCAATCATTTGACTGGTTTCATGCTGCTTTACAAGATTGTCTTTCTAGTCCCAACTCTTTCGTTTAATTAACCCTGTTATATCTTTAGCCTGTAACAATTTGTTTTAAATATTTTAAAACTTGCCTACTTGAATAATATGAATTCAGTCATTTGACTGGTTTCATGCAGCTTTACAAGATTCTCTTTCTAGTCCCAACTCTTTCATTTAATTAACCCATTTATATCATTAGCCTGTAACAATTTGTTTTAAATATTCTAAAACTTGCCTACTTGAATAATCTGAATACATTCATTTGACTGGATTCGTGCAGCTTTACAAGATTCTCTTTCTAGTCCCAACTCTTTCATTTAATTAACCCATTTATATCATTAGCCTGTAACAATTTGTTTTAAATATTCTAAAACTTGCCTACTTGAAAAATATGAATTCATTCATTTGACTGGTTTCATGCAGCGTTACAAGATTCTCATACTAATGCCAGTTCTTTCATTTAATTAACCCATTTATATCTTTAGCCTGTAACAATTTGTTTTAAATATTCTAAACCTTGCCTACTTGAATAATATGAATTCAATCATTTGAATGGTTTCATGCAGCTTTACAAGATTCTCTTTCTAGTCCCAACTCTTTCATTACATTAACCCATTTATATCTTTAGCCTGTAACAATTTGTTTTAAATATTCTAATACTTGCCTACTTGAAAAATATGAATTCATTCATTTGACTGGATTCGTGCAGCTTTACAAGATTCTCTTTCTAGTCCCAACACTTTCATTAAATTAACCCATTTATATCTTTAGCCTGTAACAATTTGTTTTAAATATTCTAAAACTTTCCTACTTGAATAATATGAATTCAATCATTTGACTGGTTTCATGCTGCTTTACAAGATTCTCTTTCTAGTCCCAACTCTTTTATTTAATTAACCCTTTTATATCTTTAGCCTGTAACAATTTGTTTTAAATATTCTAAAACTTGCCTAATTGAATAATATGAATTCAATCATTTGACTGGTTTCATGCAGCTTTACAAGATTCTCTTTCTAGTCCCAACTCGTTCATTAAATTAACCCATTTATAAATTTAGCCTGTAACAATTTGTTTTAAATATTCTAAAACTTGCCTACTTGAATAATATGAATTCAGTCATTTGACTGGTTTCATGCAGTTTTACAAGATTCTCTTTCTAGTCCCAACTCTTTCATTTAATTAACCCATTTATATCTTTAGCCTGTAACAATTTGTTTTAAATATTCTAAAACTTGCCTACTTGAATAATATGAATTCAATCATTTGACTGGTTTCATGCAGCTTTACAAGATTCTCTTTCTAGTCCCAACTCTTTCATATAATTAACCCATTTATATCATTAGCCTGTAACAATTTGTTTTAAATATTCTAAAACTTGCCTACTTGAAAAATATGAATTCATTCATTTGACTGGATTCGTGCAGCTTTACAAGATTCTCTTTCTAGTCCCAACTCTTTCATTACATTAACCCATTTATATCTTTAGCCTGTAAGAATTTGTTTTAAATATTCTAAAACTTGCCTACTTGAATAATATGAATTCAGTCATTTGACTGGTTTCATGCAGCTTTACAAGATTCTCTTACTAATGCCAGTTCTTTCATGTAATTAACCCATTTATATCTTTTGCCTGTAACAATTTGTTTTAAATATTCTAAAACTTGCCTACTTGAATAATCTGAATACATTCATTTGACTGGATTCGTGCAGCTTTACAAGATTCTCTTTCTAGTCCCAACTCTTTCATTAAATTAACCCATTTATATCTTCAGCCTGTAACAATTTGTTTTAAATATTCTAAAACTTGCCTACTTGAATAATAAGAATTTAATCATTTGACTGGTTTCATGCAGCTTTACAAGATTCTCTTTCTAGTCCCAACTCTTTCATTTAATTAACCCATTTATATCATTAGCCTGTAACAATTTGTTTTAAATATTCTAAAACTTGCCTACTTGAAAAATATGAATTCATTCATTTGACTGGTTTCATGCAGCGTTACAAGATTCTCATACTAATGCCAGTTCTTTCATTTAATTAACCCATTTATATCTTTAGCCTGTAACAATTTGTTTTAAATATTCTAAAACATGCCTACTTGAATAATATGAATTCAATCATTTGACTGGTTTCATGCTGCTTTACAAGATTCTCTTTCTAGTCCCACCTCTTTCATTTAATTAACCCTTTTATATCTTTAGCCTGTAACAATTTGTTTTAAATATTCTAAAACTTGCCTACCTGAATAATATGAATTCAGTCATTTGACAGGTTTCATGCACCTTTACAAGATTCTCTTTCTTGTCCCAACTCTTTCATTTAATTAACCCTTTTATATCTTTAGCCTGTAACAATTTGTTTTAAATATTCTAAAACTTCCCTACTTGAATAATATGAATTCAATCATTTGACTGGTTTCATGCAGCTTTACAAGATTCTCTTACTAATGCCAGTTCTTTCATGTAATTAACCCATTTATATCTTTTGCCTGTAACAATTTGTTTTAAATATTCTAAAACTTGCCTACTTGAATAATCTGAATACATTCATTTGACTGGATTCGTGCAGCTTTACAAGATTCTCTTTCTAGTCCCAACTCTTTCATTAAATTAACCCATTTATATCTTCAGCCTGTAACAATTTGTTTTAAATATTCTAAAACTTGCCTACTTGAATAATAAGAATTTAATCATTTGACTGGTTTCATGCAGCTTTACAAGATTCTCTTTCTAGTCCCAACTCTTTCATTTAATTAACCCATTTATATCATTAGCCTGTAACAATTTGTTTTAAATATTCTAAAACTTGCCTACTTGAAAAATATGAATTCATTCATTTGACTGGTTTCATGCAGCGTTACAAGATTCTCATACTAATGCCAGTTCTTTCATTTAATTAACCCATTTATATCTTTAGCCTGTAACAATTTGTTTTAAATATTCTAAAACATGCCTACTTGAATAATATGAATTCAATCATTTGACTGGTTTCATGCTGCTTTACAAGATTCTCTTTCTAGTCCCACCTCTTTCATTTAATTAACCCTTTTATATCTTTAGCCTGTAACAATTTGTTTTAAATATTCTAAAACTTGCCTACCTGAATAATATGAATTCAGTCATTTGACAGGTTTCATGCACCTTTACAAGATTCTCTTTCTTGTCCCAACTCTTTCATTTAATTAACCCTTTTATATCTTTAGCCTGTAACAATTTGTTTTAAATATTCTAAAACTTCCCTACTTGAATAATATGAATTCAATCATTTGACTGGTTTCATGCTGCTTTACAAGATTGTCTTTCTAGTCCCAACTCTTTCGTTTAATTAACCCTGTTATATCTTTAGCCTGTAACAATTTGTTTTAAATATTTTAAAACTTGCCTACTTGAATAATATGAATTCAGTCATTTGACTGGTTTCATGCAGCTTTACAAGATTCTCTTTCTAGTCCCAACTCTTTCATTTAATTAACCCATTTATATCATTAGCCTGTAACAATTTGTTTTAAATATTCTAAAACTTGCCTACTTGAATAATCTGAATACATTCATTTGACTGGATTCGTGCAGCTTTACAAGATTCTCTTTCTAGTCCCAACTCTTTCATTTAATTAACCCATTTATATCATTAGCCTGTAACAATTTGTTTTAAATATTCTAAAACTTGCCTACTTGAAAAATATGAATTCATTCATTTGACTGGTTTCATGCAGCGTTACAAGATTCTCATACTAATGCCAGTTCTTTCATTTAATTAACCCATTTATATCTTTAGCCTGTAACAATTTGTTTTAAATATTCTAAACCTTGCCTACTTGAATAATATGAATTCAATCATTTGAATGGTTTCATGCAGCTTTACAAGATTCTCTTTCTAGTCCCAACTCTTTCATTACATTAACCCATTTATATCTTTAGCCTGTAACAATTTGTTTTAAATATTCTAATACTTGCCTACTTGAAAAATATGAATTCATTCATTTGACTGGATTCGTGCAGCTTTACAAGATTCTCTTTCTAGTCCCAACACTTTCATTAAATTAACCCATTTATATCTTTAGCCTGTAACAATTTGTTTTAAATATTCTAAAACTTTCCTACTTGAATAATATGAATTCATTCATTTGACTGGTTTCATGCAGCGTTACAAGATTCTCTTACTAATGCCAGTTCTTTCATGTAATTAACCCATTTATATCTTTAGCCTGTAACAATTTGTTTTAAATATTCTAAAACTTGCCTACTTGAATAATATGAATTCAATCATTTGACTGGTTTCATGCAGCTTTACAAGATTCTCTTTCTAGTCCCAACTCTTTCATTTAATTAACCCATTTATATCTTTAGCCTGTAACAATTTGTTTTAAATAATCTAAAACTTGCGTACTTGAATAATATGAATTCAATCATTTGAATGGTTTCATGCAGCTTTACAAGATTCTCTTTCTAGTCCCAACTCTTTTATTAAATTAACCCATTTATATCTTTAGCCTGTAACAATTTGTTTTAAATATTCTAAAACTTGCCTACTTGAATAATATGAATTCAATCATTTGACTGGTTTCATGCTGCTTTACAAGATTCTCTTTCTAGTCCCACCTCTTTCATTTAATTAACCCTTTTATATCTTTAGCCTGTAACAATTTGTTTTAAATATTCTAAAACTTGCCTACCTGAATAATATGAATTCAGTCATTTGACAGGTTTCATGCACCTTTACAAGATTCTCTTTCTTGTCCCAACTCTTTCATTTAATTAACCCTTTTATATCTTTAGCCTGTAACAATTTGTTTTAAATATTCTAAAACTTCCCTACTTGAATAATATGAATTCAATCATTTGACTGGTTTCATGCTGCTTTACAAGATTGTCTTTCTAGTCCCAACTCTTTCGTTTAATTAACCCTGTTATATCTTTAGCCTGTAACAATTTGTTTTAAATATTTTAAAACTTGCCTACTTGAATAATATGAATTCAGTCATTTGACTGGTTTCATGCAGCTTTACAAGATTCTCTTTCTAGTCCCAACTCTTTCATTTAATTAACCCATTTATATCATTAGCCTGTAACAATTTGTTTTAAATATTCTAAAACTTGCCTACTTGAATAATCTGAATACATTCATTTGACTGGATTCGTGCAGCTTTACAAGATTCTCTTTCTAGTCCCAACTCTTTCATTTAATTAACCCATTTATATCATTAGCCTGTAACAATTTGTTTTAAATATTCTAAAACTTGCCTACTTGAAAAATATGAATTCATTCATTTGACTGGTTTCATGCAGCGTTACAAGATTCTCATACTAATGCCAGTTCTTTCATTTAATTAACCCATTTATATCTTTAGCCTGTAACAATTTGTTTTAAATATTCTAAACCTTGCCTACTTGAATAATATGAATTCAATCATTTGAATGGTTTCATGCAGCTTTACAAGATTCTCTTTCTAGTCCCAACTCTTTCATTACATTAACCCATTTATATCTTTAGCCTGTAACAATTTGTTTTAAATATTCTAATACTTGCCTACTTGAAAAATATGAATTCATTCATTTGACTGGATTCGTGCAGCTTTACAAGATTCTCTTTCTAGTCCCAACACTTTCATTAGATTAACCCATTTATATCTTTAGCCTGTAACAATTTGTTTTAAATATTCTAAAACTTTCCTACTTGAATAATATGAATTCATTCATTTGACTGGTTTCATGCAGCGTTACAAGATTCTCTTACTAATGCCAGTTCTTTCATGTAATTAACCCATTTATATCTTTAGCCTGTAACAATTTGTTTTAAATATTCTAAAACTTGCCTACTTGAATAATATGAATTCAATCATTTGACTGGTTTCATGCAGCTTTACAAGATTCTCTTTCTAGTCCCAACTCTTTCATTTAATTAACCCATTTATATCAGTAGCCTGTAACAATTTGTTTTAAATATTCTAATACTTGCCTACTTGAATAATATGAATTCATTCATTTGACTGGATTCGTGCAGCTTTACAAGATTCTCTTTCTAGTCCCAACTCTTTCATTAAATTAACCAATTTATATCTTTAGCCTGTAACAATTTGTTTTAAATAATCTAAAACTTGCGTACTTGAATAATATGAATTCAATCATTTGAATGGTTTCATGCAGCTTTACAAGATTCTCTTTCTAGTCCCAACTCTTTTATTAAATTAACCCATTTATATCTTTAGCCTGTAACAATTTGTTTTAAATATTCTAAAACTTGCGTACTTGAATAATATGAATTCAAAAATTTGACTGGATTCGTGCAGCTTTACAAGATTCTCTTTCTTGTCCCAACTCTTTCATTTAATTAACCCTTTTATATCTTTAGACTGTAACAATTTGTTTTAAATATTCTAAAACTTGCCTACTTGAATAATATGAATTCAATCATTTGACTGGTTTCATGCAGCTTTGCAAGATTCTTTTTCTAGTCCCAACTCTTTCATTAAATTAACCCATTTATATCTTTAGCCTGTAACAATTTGTTTTAAATATTCTAAAACTTGCCTACTTGAATAATATTAATTCAGTCATTTGACTGGTTTCATGCACCTTTACAAGATTCTCTTTCTAGTCCCAACTGTTTCATTTAATTAACCAATTTATATCTTTAGCCTGTAACAATTTGTTTTAAATAATCTAAAACTTGCCTACTTGAATAATATGAATTCATTCATTTGACTGGATTCGTGCAGCTTTACGAGATTCTCTTACTAATGCCAGTTTTTTCATTTAATTAACCCATTTATATCTTTAGACTATAACAATTTGTTTTAAATATTCTAAAACTTTCCTACTTGAATAATATGAATTCATTCATTTGACTGGTTTCATGCAGCGTTACAAGATTCTCTTACTAATGCCAGTTCTTTCATGTAATTAACCCATTTATATCTTTAGCCTGTAACAATTTGTTTTAAATATTCTAAAACTCTCCTACTTGAATAATATGAATTCAAACATTTGACTGGTTTCATGCAGCTTTACAAGATTCTCTTTCTAGTCCCAACTCTTTCATTTAATTAACCCATTTATATCATTAGCCTGTAACAATTTGTTTTAAATATTCTAAAACTTGCCTACTTGAATAATATGAATTCATTCATTTGACTGGATTCGTGCAGCTTTACAAGATTCTCTTTCTAGTCCCAACTCTTTCGTTAAATTAACCCATTTATATCTTTAGCCTGTAACAATTTGTTTTAAATATTCTAAAACTTGCCTACTTGAATAATATGAATTTAATCATTTGACTGGTTTCATGCAGCTTTACAAGATTCTCTTTCTTGTCCCAACTCTTTCATTTAATTAACCCATTTATATCATTAGCCTGTAACAATTTGTTTTAAATATTCTAAAACTTGCCTACTTGAATAATATGAATTCATTTATTTGACTGGATTCATGCAGCTTTACAAGATTCTCTTTCTAGTCCCAACTCTTTCATTAAATTAACCCATTTATATCTTTAGCCTGTAACAATTTGTTTAAAATATTCTAAAACTTGCCTACTTGAATAATATGAATTCATTCATTTGACTGGTTTCATGCAGCGTTACAAGATTCTCACGTAACTTGAAATGAAGTTATGTGGACATGATATATTGGAGTCTGAGAGGCTACATGAAGTTATACTTCAATCCTGCAAGAAGGTCCTCGGAGAGTGAGATAGGGGTGTGAGACGCAGGCCACTTTATTGGCGCTCCATGCAAATACCGGAGCTTAGGAATAAATGTGTCAGGCTTTGCAGAAGTCTGAAATGAGCAAGGAAGTGCGAGGCAAAACAAGGAAGTACCATCAGTGGGTGAGAATATAACTCATCTACTAACAAACAAGAAGAAGAGTTGAAGAAAGACATCATCACTTGAAGACAGTGAAACGGGCAGAGCTCTGTAGTGAATTGGAGAGGAACCCATTAGGGGATGCTTATAAAATAGACACAGGCAAATTCAGGAAGTCGCTGCCCAAGCTACCTGGGGCAAAGCTGAGGTGCACCTAGTGCCAGCTCTTTCGAGCCAATAACAACTTGGGGAAGAAAGGAGATGGTGGCTGATGAAATTCCGCCATTCATGCGGGATGAACTGGAGTACATGATGACAAAACTATGACCATGGAAAAGTCCTGGTCCGGATAGCATCTTGGTGGATGTCCTTAGAGTGTTTGTAGAGATGTACCCCCTGACACTATTGGTCACGTTCAACCTAATGATTGGTCATTCAGTGTGAAAGAATTCCTGGCAGTTGGAAAGAATCTTGTCTAGTACTGATACTGAAAGAAGGAGAAGGCTACAGAACTACTGCCCTTATCTTAGGAAAGGTATTTGAAGCCCTCCTAGCTAGGAGGTTAGAGTTGGAGTTAAATCGGTGGGGAGGTTGGTCGGAGAAGCAGTATGACTTTAGAAAGAGGAGGTCGACGTCTGATGCAATCACGAAGGTTATTAGGATAGCAAATGAGCTATCAGGAATGGCCACAGGAATGTGACATACAAGGAGAATTCTGCTGGTCATACTGGTGGATATTAAAAATGCATTTAACAGTGTGTGACATGGAATGCAATTATAGATCAATTGACATAGAGGAAAATGATTCAGTACCTTATCAGAATGATACAAGAATATCTGTCAGGTAAGGAGATGAAGATTACTTCGGAGGGTGGACAGGAAGTCGTTGTGGCCATGGAGAGGGGTGCCCCAGGAGTCAATCCTGGGCCCCCTATTGTGGAACATTGTCTACGACGGCTTTCTATGTAGGAATGTTCCTGATGGTGTTGAGCTGGTGGCATATGCGGACAACCTCGCTGTTGTCCTCGGCAGTCGCTAGATTAATAATGAACATCGAGGGCCCCCACACTTTGAAGAGGAGAATGATTGCCTCCACAGTTCCCTCCACTATCTTACATGTGGCTCCTGTATGGGCCTAAGCCCTAAGGTTTCAGAGAAATAGGGTTAGGATGCTTGTATCTACTGCAGACTGGTGTTTAGAGTGGTCCAAGTATACCAGTCAGTCTCACTTGAGACTGTATTGGTGTTGGCCAGTATGCCCCCAATCAATTTGACGGCAAAGGAACACTCTGATAGATGCCAAGGCAAGGACTTCTCAGAGACCAGGAGTGCACTGATTAAGTGGTGGCAAGAAAGATGAGATGCGACCTCCACAGGCAGATGAACATACAGGTTGATCCCATTTATAAAGACTTGGCTTGACCGAGGACATGGGGAGATTGATTTTTGGATGGCCCAATGGCTTTCGGGACATGGGTCGTTCAATGTCTATCTCCACTTCAGGGGGCAAGGAGCTACCTTGCTGTCAATATTGCAAGGAAACAGATGATATCATCAAGCACACTTTTTTAAGGTGCCCCAGATGAGAATCTGAAAGACCATTGACTGGGTAGTCACTCCTGAAGAAGTAATGGGAATCATGAAAGGCTCGAAAGAGGGCTGGGACCTATGTGTATGCTGGTTCTCGGGAGTCCTCTCTTAAAAAATGGAAGAAGAAGTAAGATAGGTGGTGTATTGTTTTCGGGGGGGTGATGGAAGGCCAGTTCTTGGGGGTGTCAGCAGGGGGTCCAACAGGATCATCACTGCTGGATGTACTCAGGGGGACGCTGGAAGCTGCCTCTTGACAATCACACTGGGTGCACCCGAGGTCACAGATGGTGATGATGTGAAACCCAACAGTGGTTCCATCACCACTTTATGAGTGGGGGAGGGTTTTTAGTGGGTCCCTGTCTTCAGCAGAAAATACATACACCCAGCAGCTCATACTGCTGGGTGTCTGGTTGCAGATTTCATTAATTCAACCTAGTAGTAACAAAGGTTCATCAGCATTTTACAGTAAACAAAGTAATTTTCTTCAGCAAAGTATTGAGAAAAATCTTTCTGTTGGCTGTTATAGTCCAAGATTAAAACTAAAAGATGTTTTAATCTGTCTGTTTTTTTTTTTATCAGTTGGGATCGTAAATTCATTTTTTGTTAAGTATAGTAAATCTTTAAAAAATTTGATGCACAGGCAATGGGACAACACACCTACTTCCAACATTTGAATAAAAGTAATACCAATTCCATGACATCTGGCATGAATGTGTTGTAGGCTTTGAACTCCTTAAACTTTTTTCTCTTTTATCCAACTATTTGATGGATAAGGTCTTTTAGAAACAAGCTCCACTTACTTCTTTTATCCTTCCTTAACTATTTTTGAAATACTCTTGAATCATTCCTCATTATCTTCTCTATGTACTCTTTCACTCTGTTGAATCAGCACTCACATGTTTCAAGATAATCTTGAACCATGGTCTACCTCTTGGTTGTCTTCTCGCTCCCTGCCCAATTAAGTGTACTTTAAGCAATTTAACCACTCAATTTACCTCTCTTTTTTCCTGTTTAGCCTCCGGTACCTACCGTTCAGATAATACTTCAGAGGATGAATGAGGATGATATGTATGAGTGTAAATGAAGTTGTAGTCTTGTACATTCTCAGTTCGACCATTTCTGAGATGTGTGGTTAATTGAAACCCAACCACCAAAGAACACCGCTATCCACGATCTAGTATTCAAGTCCGTGTAAAAATAACTGGCGTTACTAGGACTTGAACGCTGGAACTCTCGACTTCCAAATCAGCTGATTTGGGAAGACGCGTTCACCACTAGACCAACCCGGTGGGTTACTCAATTTACCTACTACAGCAGCTATCTAACATTCTCATTTTTCACTCATTGTTTTACCATTCATACTTAAAAATTTCATTTCTGCAGTCTGAATTTCTCCTTCTACTCCGTCATGTACTTGAACTGTATGTAAAATTTCATATACAAGGGATATCTCTAAAGTAAATACCGCTGAGAAATTTCTCTCATTAAGGTTGGCAAACCTGTGTCACTCATGGCCACGCTAGTAATGTACAAACTGCATTGTTGTTTGTAAGCTATCATATTATAATATCTTTGATTACATGTGAGTTATTACATTATAAAATGAATAGGAGATTGTTGCCGCTGACTGTGAAATACGTGTTGTCATACCTTTTTTAAACCATCAAAACTTTAAGCTACTGAAATTCATAGGCAGTTGGTTCCTGTGTACAGTGAATAAATGAAAAAAACGTTTGAAAATGTGTGAAATGTTTAGAAATAGCATAATTAATGTGCATGATGAAGAATGTTCTGGGAGACCCTCGATAATCACCAAGGACTTGTTGAAAGACGTTGATGATGAAATCAAAAAAGGTCGTCGCTCAACGACTTTCAATCTGGCCCTTCTTCTTCCTCATGTTTCAAGAGCTGTTATTGGTTGCATTGTTCATGACCGTTTAGGCTTCAAAAGGTTTGTACAAGTTGGGTGCCGCAGATCTTAATGGAACATCACAATGAATGGGATCTGCTTTGAAATTTTTGATGCTCTACACAAAAAAAGGTGATGAGTTCCTTAATTCAATTGTTACTGGCGATGAAACATGGATTTCGTATTGTACGCTGGAGAAAATGGCGGTCAAGTGAATGGCGTCATCGTCAATCATCAACCAGACCAACAAAGGTCAAGCCACAGTCATTTGGACGCAAATTGATAGTCACAGTCTTTTGGTATCAGTTTGGCATACTGCTGACTGACTTCATGTCATGTGGAATGACTATAAATGCAGAAGCATACTGCAAAACTCTACGTAAGATATGGTGTGTTATTCAAAATCAGGGATGTGGGCGGCTGACCGACAGCGTCATCCTGTTGCACGGTAATGAACGTCTTCATGTTGCAGATCCGACATGTGATTTACTGAGAACATTTGGAGGGGAAATTTACGATCATCCACCATATAGTTCGAACTTAGTTCCTTCTGATTACCATTTCTTTGGGAAATTCTGACTGACGCCAGAAGAATATGACGAGGTATATTGAAGTTGGTGTATCACTAACGTAAATGTCTTAATTCATATGGCGATTGTATAGAGAAGTAGTATAAGGTATGTAAGAGAAATAAAAGAATATTAATAAAGTTTTCAGAATAAATATTTTTACAATGAAACGGTCTTTACTTTAGAGATAACCTCTCGTAATTTAACAAATAGTATGTACCTCCTTCCAATTCTACCATGCTCCTTCTAATCTGGAAAATGTTCTGTCAACTTCTACCTAATTCCTAAAGCACAAAGCATATAACCTTTTTTTCAAGTATATTTACAAAGCATATAACCTTTTTTTTCAACCCTTGCCTTTATATCCTCCTCCTCTTTTTTTTCTTGAACTTTCAAGTCGGAACCATTTTTTGCTTTTTTCCACTTATCATTCCGTTATTCTCCTCTTCGTTTTCTATTACAAATGGATTTAATCTATATTATTAGAAACTATTAAGTAAGATTTTTAATGTAAAATAAATCCAACTCCAAAAACAATAAAATTTTTAAGGTTTTAGCGAGAGTTTGCCGTCAATTGAAAACATTGAAAATTAAAATTTATCTATTTATAGTTCTTCAAAAAGACATTGTCCTAATTAAAAAAGTGCAGATATGTATGAAAGGCGAGATATTAACTGTTATATATTTTTCCTACTTCATTTTCTCAAATACAAAAATACACACCGTTAAATATTTCCTTCCTGCTATACCTATTGATAACTAAAAACATGTTAAAATTATGTTATTTGCTAGAATGCATTTCATTTTATAATTATGTTATTTTAAGAATGTGTTTAAGACTTTGAATTGTAATCCAGTGATCCTATATCTTATAAGACTCTGAAGAGATTTACATCTATAGAAACATCAAGCTGAACTTTCATGCTCAAGATTGCAAGGTTGGAATATACTTAAAGAAAAATACAAAAATCTCAGGCTATCAAACTGACAGAAAAATTTTTCTCAATACTTTGCTGAGGAAAATTACTTAGTTTACTACACAAATATTGATAAGTTTATGTTACAGTTAGAGCAGGGTCATGAACTTGATGTGTGGCTCCTGTTCACGATTCCTACAAGTACAGCTTAAAAGCAGTTCTGCTTCACAATAGTAATAAATAACCCTTCTGTACCAATCTGTTAAGGATTAATATGAAAGAAACATATCTTATGAAAACTGTTATTAAAAACATAAATTATAAAAAGCATAGTTTGAATATGTGTGGATATTTAAAAGTAATAGCTCTTTTTTACTAGGCATGCAGTTAAGGTATGCAAAATACTATTATTTTATTTGTGATTGGGCAGCTAAGCAAGAGATCAGCATTATGTAGTAAAACAATGGAAGAAATGTGAGAACTTAACTCCTAGTGAAAAAAAAATGTTATTCATGTGTCTCTAGTTAAATCAGAAAAATATTTTTACTGTTCCTTCATTTAAAAGTTGGATTAATAAAGAATTTTGTAAAATTTATGAATAAGGATAGTCAAGGATTCTTGTATATAAGGCAGAAATTCGTAAAGTAAGTGAAGCAAAAATTAAAGAAGGGGTTTTAGTTGGCCCACAAATAAGAACTGGTCAGAAATTAAATGTTTAACTCTGTATTGACCAATGTAGAACTCACTGCTTGTACAGTGTTTAAAGAGATTTAGCATTTTCTGGGTGTCCATAAAAAACAAAATTACTAGGATATTGTAGATAAACTGATAAATTCATACAAAGCTGTGGGATTTAATATGTCACTAAACTTCCATCTCCTGCATTTACATCTGGATTTATTATAGACAAATTCAAGTGCGAATTCTAAATCACTCTTACAAAAGCTAAGCATTGAGACTGAACTGCAACCAGGGAACACCCACCAAATTTCATTCCAGAAATATCAATTTGATTATCAGCTCTTTACATCACAAAATTATTGGGAAAATAACACTGGTATACAAAATTTGATTTATTTTTTCTCCCAGAAGTGAAAATGGGTGAATCTAATAGTATTCTTCGCACTGAATTCAAATATGGTTTCAGAATTAGTCTATCACATAAGGATTTTTAGAGACAGCTATTTTAATTTTACATTACATAATTAAAATGCATTCTTTGTATATTATAATCTTACCTAAAAAGTAGTAATGTTTGATTTTCTACAATATTTTGCGTAGTGAACAGCTCTCTTTAGAGTTCAACAACAGTCAGCTAGCATGCTCGACCCCACTTACCCTGGTATCACTTTTTCATATTCAAATATCCTGGAACCCATTCACCATTTTCATCTCTGACTGCTCCTAGATTTGGTGTGAACAAATCGTCGTGTGAGCCCAAGGTGTGAATCTTCAGTGACATGTTGCATCCTATGATTTAGTAAGATTTTAAAAGATCATCCACTATTTCTTAGTAATTTTCGAATTTATGGTTTCCTAAGAAGTTCTGGTAAATGCTCTTAAAAGAATTCAGCTTTCTCCACCGATCTTTTTTCACTGATCTTTGGAAATTTATTTTTTAAGTAAGTGAATCCATGACCACTTCAATCCATTGCTTTCACAAAGTTTTTCATAACCCCCAGCCTGTGGGGCATCAGATGAACACGACGCTTCATAGTTTGGATCAACCCTTACATCATCATTATTACCCTCTGCCAAATCTTTGTGTTGTTGATTATCACTAAGTATATTTTCTGGTGGTTGAGGCACAGGCAATTCTTCACTGTGAGCCACTGGCCTCATGAAAGATGGTAAATTAGGGTATGAAATAGTGTGCTTTGATTTTGAAGTAATGCCTGCAATATTAGTCAGACCAAAGTAGCAATTGGTGGCAAGATCTTTTGGTTCCTGCCAAATCATTGGAACAGCAAAGTTCATGTGCTGAGAACCCTTTCACCAGCTTGTAAGCAGTCTGACACAAGTAGCAAACAAATGTGAGGAACGCAATGTTTATCTTGGTCACCAACTATGCAGCGAAAATAAAGTTCATAACATATTTTGATGTAAGGAGTAAACTACATTTCTGAAATTTAAATGTTACCACCCTACAAATGTAGCAAAAGTTGTCTGGGGGAGCGGTTTACACAATTTCTAGTAATTTTACAAAATCACACAATATACAAACATTATAAAAAATATTCACATGCTTGAATTCAAAAGTTGAAATGTAAATACGTCGTAACTGAGAAACATTTATACTGAACTACGTTATATCAGCACACACACAATAGATGTTAAAAGAACACTGAACACAGACTGACTATGGCTTGAACCAGTAACTCAGACATTATAATCAACACAGATGTTGTTTGTGACATCACTTTGACAAACAATGATGACTAAATCTGTAAGAAAGTCATCTTCTGACTTATTTAGAATTGCATCACCCAGCAGTTATGACTAATTGTATTGTTCTATGCTATTCTTTCATAACAAACAAATCATTTTTAATGCTTAATCAATACAACTTTTTTATTCATTTATGTATTATACATGCGTAATATCATAACATAATTTCCATAATGTATATAATACTGAACAGGGTGTAATTTGAAAACTAAGGGTGACAGAAAAATTATGTTAAAATTTTTGAATTCAAGGAGAAAATTCATATAAAACCAGCTCTATTTGCTCTGGGACAAAACTTTGTATACCAGTGTAATCGAAACAATCATAACTGTCGTTTATGGAAGAAACAGTGACAGCAATGATATCAAACAGTCTGTTCGCTACAGACATTAAAAAATTCATCTGACTGTGTAAAGTCCTCTGACGTTCTGATATATTACTTCAAAGTGTACATAAATGTGCTCAAAAATATTTTCAATAGTGTCTTTTAAATTTTGAATTATTTTTTATATTTACTACCTTTATGTATGCGTATTTAGTTTAACATTATTTCATGTGTTTGTATTTAAACAATTAATATGAACTTTGATCACATCTTTTTTTTAATTTTATAACTTGTTTTTATATTTATAATTTATCTTTTAGTGATCAGAATAAAGTATTTATTTATATAGTTTAGTTCGAACATGGTATCTAATTGGACCGTTTACAAAACCAATAGTATTGCTAAGTAATGTAGTCTTAGTAAGGATTGTATGAAAGATTTTCAGTGTATGAAGAATTGAAAAATTCTTCTGTTTTTATTCATGCTTACATATTTTATTGCACTGTGTAAGGGAATGGTCTTGAACAGAAAGGTAACTTCAATGTCCTTTGGGCAGTTCCCCAAATACATGACATGAAATTTTTACAAAAATATTAATTTTGAACTACTCATATTAAATCTTAAAACTATAAATTTAAATTTTGTAAAACATAGAATTTTTTTATATCATATGTATAAACTTGTTATTATTAATATATATAAAATATATATTTATTTCTTTACCTTTTTCTATGTAGCTCTCATAAATAGTTATTTACATCTCATTGTCTCTTCTCTTCCTGAGTCATATTGTTCTTTAGTAATTATTTGCTCCATTTTTTCTTAGTCTTCTCCTCAAAATTTTCAGAAACATCTTTGCTAAATGGGAAATTGAAATGATTTTTCTGATCTTGAAACTATGTTCCACCATGCTTTTTGGAGATTGGGAACATGGTTATTTTAAGAAAGTCTTCTGGCTATATTCCAATGTAATAAATTATATTAAATAACTACCATTTCTTGCAATCTTTCTTCATTAATACATTTGATCACTTCTACTAGCAGCTCATCTATTCTGACAGGTATTCATATCTTTTATTACTTGTATAATTTCCAATTTTAAAATTATTCCCTTACTTTAATGTCTTTTAGTTCACTGTCATTTTCTAAGCGAAGATCATTTAGTTTTCTGTTGGATTGGTATGGTTCCTCTATTCATTTCTTCAATCCTTTTACTATCACTTCATAGTGAAACAGTTTGATATCTTTGCTGGTAATTTCTTTACTTCTTTTTTCTCCCTTCCCCTCAAGGCCCAATCCAAGATCTCCTACCAGGGCCCCAGACCAGTTCTTGGTCTTTCTTTTCCCCACCTAAGGACCCCAGGAGTCCCAGCTCAATCACTGAAGGTGGGACGCTGGAGTATCCCACGCCTTCTGAACAGGGCTGTCCTCCCTGTCATAACGCTAACACCCTTCACACATCTTCCAGGGTCTTCTTTTGGATAATGTTCCCTATTACCTTACTGACTATAGACCAGTTCCACTCACCATGAAGTATTATCTCCACTATATTATCAGCGGGTAACCTCTCCCAACCACGTCCACATCATCATATCGTCTTCCTCCCACCTTGGGCATTGGAAGACAATATGTTCTGTGGTATCCTGTTCTCTACAATACTTGCAGCTTTCAGACGACCATCTCTTCCTGCCACATAGATAGCTATTAAAGCTACCATAGCTCGATAAAAATATGGTTAGCTGAAACGTGAGTTCACCGTGCTCACATCTGAGCCAAGGCCTGATATCTGGTGTTAACTTCTTCATCCTGAGACCCACCTCTGATCCAGTCCATCTCTCCTGCCAGCGCTCTGTCATCCCTTCTCTCCTTCGTATCATTTCTTCTGCCAAGAGCTCCATAGGGGGGAGCAAGGCAATCACCAGAACTTCCTTTGTAGAGACCATTCAGTAAGCCCTAGCAACGTCGATTGGCAGTTGGCGCTGCAGCCTCGCAAGCCTCCAAACGGCCACTTTCGTGCACAACGCCCTCTTCCACACTGGTACGGCATACAAGGCAACGGACCGAGCCACCGCTGCCAGCATCCTCCTCTTTGATGAACTCTGCCCGCCAACCTTGCTCATGAGCGTTGAGACAGCCGATACTGTTCTATTTGCCTTGTCGACTGCCTTCCTGACAGGAAGGCAGTCCAGGAAGGTAGAGCAAACCTCCAGGTATTTGGCTCTACTGAACGGCTCGATAACGACCTCCCCTTACCTGTAGCCTGGTGGGGGAAAGTCGCCTTCTCCCAGCCATCACCAGCAGCTTCGTTTTCTCTGCAGCGAGGCTAAGGCCGTAGCCCACCAACCATCTGTCGAACAACAGAATGGCTCATTTACCTTTCCTGATTATCTCCTCTTCTGTTCTGGCGACTAACATGTTCATGGAGACTTCATCAGCAAAACCGGTAACCGAAACTCCCTCAGGATACCGCAACCTGAGGACGCAATCATATGCTAGGTTCCACAGGATTGGTCCAATTACCGAACCCTGCGGAACACTGCGCTCCATACTGGTCGTAACATCGTTACCCTCTGCATGACTAACTATTCTCCTGCCAATAAAATAGTCCTGAAGGACTCACAAGATACGGGCTGATGTCTCTCCGAAACAACTCATCCATGATGCACCTGAATGGCAGTGAGTTGAATGCATTCTTGACATCCAACATCACCATCGCCGGGATGCACCTCATCCTCCAAGAACCCGCTGCGGCCTCATCAACAATCCTCATCACCCTAGCTATGGCATCTTCTGTTGTCCGCCCTCTCCTGAATTCATATTGACATTTATTAAGGCCTCCCTTTCGTTCTATTCATCTCGGAGACGCTCCGCCAACAGCCTCTCGAAGAGTTTGCTTAGGCAACTCAACAGGCAAAGAGGTCGGTATCCGACTGGCCCTCCTGCCTTTCCTCAGAAGAACCACCCTGGCCACCTTCCATTCTGGTGGCAAACAACCATCCAACAATATTCGGTTGAAGGCCGCCAGCACTTGGTCCGCAGCAACTTCCATCATTGCAGCTGCAACCTCTTTAGTAACCCGGGACTAAAGGCCGGGACTCTTTTTAGTTTTCAGCCTCCCTGCCGCCTGTTGCAGCTCGCCCATTGTGAATACAGGGATATCCACTGCAACTATCTCTCTATAGTTGGGCCGGTCACCTCCAGGGAACACAATATCTATTTGGTTCCTAAGAACCTCCTCGGCAAGAACGGGTAACACCCTACCAAATCTACCATTTACGATTTGTAAGCCGTCACCCCATATGTCGTTCTGTCCAGTAGCTCTCTCCACTTCCTCTTCTTACTGTCTAATATTTCACTCCTGTAACCGCTCCTTTTTTCGGCCGGCTCCTTTCTTCATGTGTCCTCACGGTACCCCTTTCTCCTGGCCCTGGTACAGCACCTTCTCTCCTCCACCACCCTAGCAGTCTACCAGTATATATTCTTACTTTGCGGACTTCTATGGTCCAGCGACTCTTCTGTTGTTACCTTTGATACCACCTTCGACAGGTAGCTGGGGGAGACGTTTTCCACCGCGACGCGATAAGACCCACCGTCCCCAATACGGTAAGATGTCACCGACCCCAGCCAAGTTGCCTAGGCCGGCGTCGACCTAGGCGACCTAGCTGTCTTTCGACTTCGTTGAAAAGGAAACTCAGACTCCATTTTTGCTTCTTCTGACGAACTCGATTTAGACAAGTTAATTTAAAATAAAATAAATTCAATGTACTTCAATTCAAATCACTTAAAATTAATTAATTTCTTTACTGCCTGTACTCTTCCTCATTTGTTTCATGTTACTGTTTTTATTTTTTATTCATTAGCTCATATAATATTTTTTCCTAAATCTTGGCATTTACCTGTAATCCATTTCTTCTATGCTGTTAATGTTAGGATTCTTAATCCATCATCTACTTTTCTGTAGAACCTCCTACATTCTTCCTGTTCTTGTTTTCCATTTTTCCAATTATCTCTCTGGTTACCTGAGGCTTCTTTCTTATTTTTCTCTTAATGAAGTTAATTGTTTGTCTGTTGCTATTTTTTGGTATGTTTTTCACATTTCATTGGCACTTTTGCCTATGTCCAGACGAGGCCTACAGTGAAGGCAAAAGCTGAGTTTAAAAATCACCAATGTAAATGTCTACCAAGGCATTTACATCGGCGGCATCCAACGAGGCCTGGCTTATTACTATGAGATGTAAAAAGTTAGAGGGCGAAAGACTACTCCCGTTACAGCCCATCAGTGCTATGAATGACGAGGGGGGTGGCGACTGGAAGCGTCACAAGGTGGGTCTTCCCCTACAGGGTTGGGATGTGACACTGTTGCTTTCTGCTCCTGTTTTCTTGAATACTTGAGCAAACTTGTCCCTTACTACCTTTACCAATTTGTATTTTCTCAGATTCCACTTATTTACTTTCTTTGGTCTTTTCAATATTCACTCTCTTCAATATTACTTTTGTTTTTGCTACCACATGATTGGTTTCTGAATCTTTCTTCCACAATTATTATTATAAGTCGAGAACTTCTCAATGGAAGACGTTAAGCATTCATGATTCATATTTCTTTTGCTCGTCATTCTTCTTTTCCCTCCAAAATTCTTTCATTCTTTCAGAAAAGGCCTTCTTCGTTCTTCAGACCATTTTGGTCGGTGTTTAGGCTTCGGCGCTTCTGGTTTAACTTCCCACCTATCTATTTTGTTTCTGTTTATGATCCTCTCCAGCGTGTTCTAAATATTTTCGTGTTTCTGCGAGCCAGGGGATTGCAACTTTTAATGATGTTAAGTATGCGATTATTTTTTGGTCAGTCGGTTTTCTAGCAGCCTGCAGTGTCCGAAGAATTTCATTCGTCTTTTCCTTATGTCAGTTTCGATGTTAGAGTATGTTTCACAATTTCGTTCGGTTGTATCTGTATTCATCTTCAGTTTGTCTAGGTCCCAAATTTTCCTTATAATTCTCCTTTCCTGTTTCTTTATTTCTTCTATTTCGGTTTTCCTATTTAAGGTCAATTTTCACTGGCATATAATGCTGTGAGTTTAATAACTATGTTGTAATGCCGGATTTTCATTTGGCGCGAGAGGGATTTCTTGTTGTAGAGATTTTGCACTAAACTTAGAGCTTCCCTGACCTTCTGTAGACAGTCCAATTGACATGGTTTCTCAGAGCTGTTCGGCGTAATAAATTCTCCAAGATATTTAAAGCGAGGGACTTTATTTATTACTTCATATTTTATGTTTAAATTTGGGATTTCTAGTCTAGAGCAGATGAATATTGTTTTTTCAAACGAAATTTGTAGTACCACTTTTTCTGCACATACCTTCAGTGTTTCTATTTGTTTTATCGCAGTCTGTTAGTCTTCCGCAAGGATTGCCAAATCGTCTGCAAATGCCAGGTAAGGGATACTTAAATTTAATTTTGCGAATCCCAATGAAATCGGTTTCCAGTATTTTTGTTGTTTTAATGTATCTTCCCACTATTTCATCATTTTGTCCAACGTGATGTTAAATAGCAGGGGAAAGAGTCCATCCCCTTGTCTCACTCCCATCTTAATTTCAAACGGTTCTGAGATTTCGCCCATAAATTTTATTTTAGATTTAGTTCCAGTAAATGTTTGTTCTATTAATCTTTGAGTTTTCTGATCTAGTCCTCTCTCTTCTAGAATTTGGAAAAGAGATTGTCTATTTACGGAGTCGTAGGCTTTTTTGAAATCTACAAATCATGGGTTTGCTTCTGTTGTTTTAAATTTTGATTATCGGGGATCTGAAAGGCGAAGCCCCCAGCTCTTAAAGCAAGCATGTATAATAGTTTATCGACACATTTTTAATATGGAGTGGTAACAAAAACTGAATTATACTCATGGGTTCACCAGAGAGTACAACATTTCAAAAGCATAAAAATAGCATTGTAAATGATATAAATACATAGCATTTAAATTATACAACATGACACCAAAGAACAAACATAATTTTAGGCACATTCTGTGTTGTATTAACTGCACTATCTCTTTTCACCAGCTATGACTCTCAAATTTTATTTGCTCATTTATTATATTATTGTTAATATTTATTATTATATGTACATTTTTTTAAAGTTTAGATTCTATATTTCTAATATTCCTATGCATTTCATATTTGAAAATGAATATTTAAACTACCAGTAAAGTTAAAATTTTACAAAAATTAATTTTAAATATTATATGATATACCTCAAGAATTAAGTAATTTTCTATTTAAATAATAGGCCCCTTTCAAAAAGTTCTTGGTCTGACAAAGAAAACACAAGATCTTTCAGAAATTTTTTATTTATTTTTCAAGATAGTCACCCTGCAGTTCGATACATTTAGACCAATGACTTCCAAATTTTTAATACTCTCAGTATAATGTGATCTGTCTGCAAATGCAAACTCTGCAAAATAAGCGGTTGTCTCAGCTTTGATTTCCTCATTTGAAGTGAATCTTCATCTGGTGAGCTATATCTTTAGGTTTGGAAAGAGGAAGTAATCGCTGTAAGGCAAATACAGCGCATATGCAAGCACTTAGAAATTTAGCTAATGGGGTTTTGCAACAATGATTAGAGACATGAGTTCAGGCTCGTTATTGTCGTGAAAGAGGCGTTATCCAATAGCGAGGTGTAATATTCCCTGGTAATGGTTTTGCCTATTACCAGGAGGAAGTGTATGAACACACATCAGAAGAATCTCGAGAAACCATAGCCGTGACTTTTCCTGCTGATGGAACCATTTTCATTTTCTTTGGCACAGTATCACCACGCCTACCCGTTAGGTATCTGGCATATAATGGAGAACATACTTCATCTACTATTGTAAATCGTCGGAAGAAACTCAGAGAGATTGCATTTGAATAAGTCTAAATACTCTTGTGTTCAGTCAACTGTTAAAAAATGTGGGACCCATTAAGTAGAAAGCTTTTTCACATCCAAACATTACATAAGATGTAGCGGACATGATCTATTGAGATATTTACGATGTCAGCAATCTAGTACCTTTAGTAGATGGTCATGTAATATGAAATTGTGGATTTTTGTGACCATTTCATCGTTCGTAGAGGTTTTGGGCATCCCGATTGTTCATCAACTTGAATGGATGACAACCACAGTGAAATTCAACAGCCCACTTTTTCACTGTTGAAAATGAAGAGGAAGAATCCTTTAAAGCAGTACTTAACTCTTTTTGTATTTCTGTCATAATTATATCATTTAAAACAGTGTACTTTATAACAGCTCATACTTCAATTTTATCCATTTTTCAGACATCAAAACTTGTTTGCTTTACTCGATCTCCAAAAACAAGGAACTAAATGCATGCTTCTGAAACTTCACAGCACGCCATCTAAAGGATGATACGGAAAATTTTATAGTCATTTGGTGAAACTTGCGCGGTAGCAAGTATACGTATCAACAGAGTACTTTCCGTAGGACCCTAATAATATGTACATAAAATTAATATAAACCAATATTACTGATAAATGAAATCAATACTTCACATCACCAAAAACTAACAGCCTACAACAGCATGATCAATAAAGCATTAAAATGAGTAAATGGAAGTTAATACAATTACCATTAATAATGGTTAATATAAAAATTATAAATGGACTAATCAATAAAAAGTAAATTTAATAGCTAAGATAAAGAAGATAAGAACACAACATTAAAAAAAGATACAAAATAATATTTAAAAAGCAAACACCCATCTAAGTTATACAATTGAATTTGCAGCAAATAGTCAATATATATAAAATTCATTGTATATATGTTTGTTCCACATCTCCTAAACTACGGGACCAATTTCAACCAAACTTGGGATAATTATTGCTTAGTAACTGAGCAGAAATACTGTGGTGTTAGACATCCCTATCGCAACCGTTGAGGAAGGAGTGAGGGGCGAGAACCTTAAAACATTATAAAAGGTTAAAATTGTGAAAAATTTGCAAATATTCTAAAAAAAAGTGCTACAAATGTGCAAAATTATTGTGTGAGATAAATGCACAATAGCTTATAAGTCACTGATAGTACTCTGTGGGATCTGAGAAAGAATGATCAGTTATCGGGAGAATCTCTTCTGCTTCTTGACGGTGACTTCCAACAAACTCTTCCAGTCATTCCAAAATCGACTCTGGCAGATTTGCTCAATGCTTGCCTTAGTGGAAGTTTGTTAAAAGATTCATGCGAAAATCAAGCATGAGAATTCGGCTCTTTGTTGAGACAACCCAACATTTTGCACGTAAACTCTAACAAATGGTGAAGTCACATTCCCGACTGAATCAAACCGTGAAATTAGTTTTCCAGATGATTTTTGGACAGTTGCAACAGTTAAGAACTGATCGACAAAGTTTATCCAGGCACAGACGAAAATTAAAAAACGGTCATGAATGTTTATGTGAAAAAGCCATTCTTGCAGCCAAAACAAAAAGATCCTGTGCATGAGTTGAACAGCCGAATTCAAGATTACCAGGCCCAGTCACTGATTTTAGATCTATAGATACAGTAATGGACACTAGTGATAAAAGTGAATTTTCTCAGTCTTTAAACTCAGTAGACCTTCCTTTCTTTTTCCTGTTTAGCCTCTGGTAACTACCGTTCAGATAATACTTCAGAGGATGATATGTACGAGTGTAAATAAAGCGTAGTCTTTGTACATTCTCAGTTTGACCATTCCTGAGATGTGTGGTTAATTAAAACCCAACCACCAAAGAACACAGTTATCGATGATCTAGTATTCAATTCCGTGTGAAAATAACTGGCTTTACTAGGACTTAAACACTGGAACTCTCGACTTCCAAATCAGCTTATTTGGGAAGACATGTTCACCACTAGACCAACCCGGTGGGTTCAGTAGACCTTCCTGGACTGCCACATCATCTCCAGCTTAAAATTGGTTCTGTCACTATGCTGTTATGTAATTTAGATCTACCAAAACTTTGTGACTGTAACAGGCTCAGTGTGAAAAGGCTGGTAGCTAACATCAGAGAAGCTACAATATTGATAGGAAAAAAGAAAGGTATTCCTTGGATACCAATGATTTCAGCTGATTTACCCTTCACTTTCAAGAGATTACAATTTCCTGTTAGACTTGCTTTTGCAATCACAAATAACAAGGCCCAAGGACAGTCAATCAAGTGGTCAGGCATTAACCAAGAACTCCAGTGTTTTTCTAATTATATTTCTAAATCGGTTCACCATTGAGCCGTTATGGGAGAGCAAACATACAACCTAAATACATACCTTTTTGGGCAGTTGTGTAAATAGGACAGTTTTAGTTGGGTGCATGAGCTACCTGAAAGATTGAGTCCCTACCTTTCTGCTGCTTCACAGTGCTACTAACAAGAATAGCGACTCCTGAACAGAACGTCTTCTGCATCTATTAATTTGCTAAATCTGTAGTTACAGTTGAACTTGTGTTTTGTAGAAATTTTAATTGTGATTCTCCAAGTGACAATAACATTTGTCAATGGCATTATCAGTTTGAAACGACTGGATGTCTGTGTAAAGGGAAGAGTACATGATGACCAAGGGTGCCTGAAGAAAATGTTGAATGTGCCAGGAAGTCTTTTCTGTAAAGTCCTAAAACATCTGTTAGGAAGGACAGCCAGGAACTAGTAATGACAGTGTGGAATATTCTAAACACTTACATATGCAACCATACCATTTACAGATTTGAAACCTTCAGACTACACTGTGCATGCTGACTTTACAATCGAAATGTTGTAGCATGATGATGATTTTCTTGATTATATTATGTTTAGTCAACATTTTATCTTAGTGGAAAAGTTAACAGATATAAAATTTATATCTGGGGTCAGAAAATCCATATGAACTCTTACATTGCGAAAGGGACTCCAAAAAATTAAATCTTTTCTGTGCAATATCAAGTTTATGGTCTGTTCTTTTTTGCTGATGCAAGCGTAATAAGTTGTTTATTTGGATATGCTGCATACATGGATCTTTCCTCTACTGCAAGATGGACCAGAGAATTTTTATTCTGCAACATGATGGTGCTTCACTGGCATAACTCTGTATAAGATCTAGTTTTAATGTTCCCCAACGCTGGATTGATTGGCATAGACCTGATGACAGAGACTGGAGTGGCCTCGTGTCACCTGATTTACCCCATGTGATTTTATAATGGATCTTGTGTATGTATCTCCACTACTTATTGATCTACCTGATTTGAGAGGCACGATTGAAGCATCTGTCGCTTCCACTACTCCAGACATGCTGGTTAAAGTGTGGAATGAGTTCTCCTGCGGAGAGTTGGTTGTGTACCGCATGATGAAAGATGCCCACATTGAATATTTATAGAGAAAATCTGCACAAGTTTCCTTTCATTTTATTTGTGATTAGTTACTATAAATCTAAGTTAAGTGATATTAACCCTGTTATTCTTTTTTGTTTATCCTGTATTTTTATGTATCCAATTTTAATTATAAAACTTATCTGCACTATCAAACAAAACAAAAATTTCATTTTTGTAAAACAATTGTAAATGAAAAAGTATAGAAAGGTCCCTTTCAAATGAAGAATTACTAAAATTTATTTTCAAAATTAGTTTACAAATCCTTATAGTAAGAAATTCTGAATATTCTTGGATTCAAGGAACTTGTATGCTTGATCCATTTAAAATTTAAACTTTTGTTTTTAATGTATACATACAGAACCATGAGAAGGATGGATGTAAGAAAAATACCAATGACTGACTTTATTAACATGGTAAATATTTATATTTTTGTTAAGCACTTGCAATTAACTTGCAGTAATACACAAGATAGATTAGATAATCCATAAAATATAAAAATAGACTGTTATCCCAAATTTTTACAAACAGTAAGCAGATATATTTTGAGAAAAAAGTATTTTACTTACTGATTAGCAAGAAATTAGGATTCCACAATTTAAACATATTTTTTTTATTGGTTTAAGAGAATAAAAATTATTTAACTGAATTAGTAGGGATTTATGGGAAATGGTGTACATCAATCTTAGGGCAATTGTTTTTTTATGTGCGAGGTAAATGCTATGCAAAAAGCAATGAAAATAAAATGTTAATTTATTTATGGAAAAATATTTGTAAGGAGAAAAAGAAAAACTGTTTTACTGAGAAAAAAAGTTGACTAGCTGTTTTAATGGAAGATCTTGAAAAAAGGTAGGTATAAAAATAAACTATATGTAAATCTAATCTATACTTTCTGTTACAAAATTAAATATTTTAAAAATAATAAATTATGCAAAAATTTATTATTGAAATTATGATCAATCACAAAAATAAAAAAAAACAGACAGATGTATAAATTCAACTAAATAAAATTCTTGTTTAACCAAGGACATTTTTGCTCAGTTTTAAACTTGACTACACCAAGTGGAAGAAAAATTAAGTTACCCTGATTATTAATAATAAAAGAGTTAATAAATTATTATTTCGTGTTTAATATGGATCAGAGGAAGTGATCAAAGTATCTTTCTGTCCTTATGGATTAGTTTAATCCTTCAACTACAAATTTCTTCCAATTTACAGAATCAAGTTTTTAAATGAGCTTCATATTGCCCAGGCCATTTGGATTTTAATAAAATAACAAGTCTGATGATTTCCCAGAATAAAAAAATCTCAAAGCTAACTAAATCACATGAACAAGGTGTGGTCATTCAGTTGTTCCTTGGCATTCTGTCCATTCAATAGGAATTGATCAAGGTGGTCTCTAACTTGAGCATAGTGAGTGTGTCCCATCTCGCTGTCAAACACTGGAATGGATACTGTTGAACACAGGATTGTTTAATAGCTCGATAATTACAACTTCTTGTACATATCAAGATACAAATCACCTATTACTTTTGTTGAAAAAATACGGTTCCAACACCACTTTTCTTGTGATCTCATACCAATAAACACAATGTTATGATTATTTACTAGACCATTAAATTTGAAGCATACTTGATCAGACCTTACAGTAAATTAGAGAAATGAAGATCTGTTTCACATTAAATAGATAAATCCCCATAAAATTCCATCCTCTGTCAAAACAATCTTCATAAAAAAAGTGCATAAAAATTCTTCTTTGCTAAAGATACTTAAACTTGTTCCGAGTTATTTCCAGCAGAACAGAATAAGTCTTTCTGATTTGACGTTTAAGGGCTCTTACTAATGTTTCTGCAACATGCGTTTGTTAAAGTGCAACTAGTTCTAGACCTACCTCATCATGAATTATTTTCAAATTTGCCATTAACCTCAATATAGATAATAAATTAAACTGATCGACAACTGGATTACTATAATAGTAATATATGAATTGATTTCTATTGACTGCAAAACCAACATTTTCTACCCATTACAGAATTTAGATGCATGTGGAAGAGACTGATTTTTAGCCTATTGTGTATCAGTCAAGATGTTAATTCTTAATCTATATGATTCTGCTGTGAAAATAAAATTTATTAATGATTTTGTCATTATATGACAATTGTCATCATACTTTGTTTACCTTATTTACGTGTAACGTATCCCAGAATAGGCCTATATACAGGCTACTGTCTCATGATATGTACGAGTATACATTGTATAAACAACATAACTTATATAATTTTTACCTTAGTTAACTGGTAAATAGGGCTGAACATATGAAGGGCCCTGGGTATGATGCTGAACATACCGATGTAGTCAGAGAGCTTGTTAGGATGAATTCTGGTTTTGATCTGCAAGTTAATTGGAAAACTAAAGGGCATAGAACATAGTTGATGGCTTCCTTAGATTCTTAGCTCTCCGGAGGATGGCTGAAGGGGTCTGATGCTGTTATAGATAGAATAGCAACCCGGGTAGCTACAGGCACACCAGGTTGCTCTATTCGCAACCAATGCAGAAGCATTTATATTGATGACATCCTGAGAGATGCTAAACTCATGACTGTGAAGTGTTATCAGGTTTGAAGAGTCTAAAAGACAACACATTACTAGCCCATCAGGGCTAGTAATGGAGAGAGAGGGTGGTGTGGCAACTGGCATCATCACAAGGCGGGTATCCCCCACCTAGTGATAATCATCCTCTATGAGAGTCAGGAAGATAAATAGGGTTGTTATAATTTCATACCTAAGATGGGTAACAGTTTTTCTTAGTCAACTGTTAATTTATTAAAATCACTTAATTTCAACATAATCTCATAAATTATGCATAACAATGTTAGTCATTTTAGTACCGTTTACATTTTTCTTGTAACAATTTTCAGAAGTATTTGTATTCTAGGATTGATTAAAAGGTAAAAGAAATGGCTTTACCTGATAGATAAGCCTGACTATCAATTATTTGCAAATTTTTCAGCCACCAGACAAGAGAGAGAGTTCCCTGGATTAGTTCACATGCAGCCGCAACCAGATGAATCAGATTCATTGGCACTACAGAATCTGGAATCCTATTCTTTTTTATCTAACAGAAAAAGCTATAAGAGTAATTGAAAATTTAATATGTAGGGATTTATGTTACCTCTAAAACTTAAAATTATGATTTTACCTGCATTAAATATTTAAAAAATTTTACAAATGTAAGAAATAATTTTGATTCATGACATTAGTGTAAATCATGACTAATTCTAGGTAGAAATTTAATCTAGTAACACCTTATATTATTAAACTTGCTAAGATTTGCAGAAACTGCTATTTAATTTACAATCTCTAGCTGTTACATTGCAGCTTGAAAATTAATTCAAGTCTGTAGTCTCTACAAAATATTGCAAAAACAAGTTTTATACATACACAGATCTAATTTTCCTGGCTCTTTAATTACACTGATAAACAAAAAGGTTTTTTTTAATGTTTCTCTAAGTGTGATACCATTTCTTGAATTGCTTATTTGCATACATTACAGATCTGTAAATACAATTTTTCTATCACCCTTAGTTTTAAATAAATTACGCTTCAAAAAAAAATTAAGGGAAAATATAGTTAAAATCTGTAAAATTTATAATTTTGCATGGCCATGCCTGTGTTGGAATTATTTTTCTGGTGCTTTTCTTCTATAATAGCCTCAGGCACATCCTGAATTAATGTCCAACAGTAATCGGCTAGAATGTTAATTCCATTTCCCTTTATAGCGGCTTTCTATCATTGAAATGTCTTGGTGAAAATGTTCACAGTGTTTGTCACTTACATCTGTGAGGTTGTCTGGGAAAAAATCCAGATGCGAGTCCAGGAAACATATTTTCATAGACATATTACATCCCATAGCTCTGTATGAAGTAAGAAGTTGATTAACAATAATGTGATAATAGTCAAATTTTTGTTTGCCAAGAAAATTTTGCAAACATCTTTAAATGAAGCCCAAGCTGCACTTTCTACATTATTTAACATCGAGTTAAATATATTGTCTTCAACCAACCTTATTTGAGGATCAACAAATATTCCTTCTTTAATTTTTTCTTCACTTACATTCAGAAATTTCTGCCTGATGTACAAAAATCCGGGACTATCCTTCTTCATTACTTTTACAAAATGTTTCATTAGTTCTAGCTTGATATGGAGAGGGGATAAAAATATTCTTTTGGGTTAAACTAAGGGATCATGAATAATATATTTCCCATTTGGAGTTATGTTATCTTGTTTCTTCCACTCTTTGGTAACACAATGTTTATCCCTAGCTCAGCTGTCCCAGTCGCAAAGAAAACACATGTACTTAGTATAGCCTAATTACATGCCAAACAAAATAATATAATATAATATTAATAAATAATATAACTTTCAAATCATCACATATGTTCCAACTCTTTTTTTATAATTTATTTTTTCAAGAACGTCTTTCATCACATCATATGTCTCTTTCAAATTAATACCATAAGCGATTGGTATTGAATGAAGGATATTTGTTACTGTTATGTAGTAGAACCACTTTTAAACTTTACTTGGATGAATCTATGAAAAGGCACCAGTCCTCAGGTTTATGAACTTGTCCTTAGTGTAACATAAGTAAGCTCATCAATATTTGTGCAATAAACCAAATTATTTTCATCAATAAAGTTATTTTTGTCGGCTTCAACATTTTTGTATTTTTTGAAGTAAATTCTAATCTTGCAGTCTTGATCTTAACAGTTCTGCTTAATTTTTTGATAAATTTAAATCCCTAAGCAAGTCATTTAATTCACTTTCTGATATAAGATGTAGCTTATTAGAAGATAATTGAAAATCAAAATCATTGTTGTCTTCTTCAGTACTGCCCGATTCAAATTTCAAGGCATTATGACAATGCACTGTTAACAAAGTTAGACAGCAATAAGACTGAACAAAATTAATTCATTCCTAAATCCAGTGCTTAATACAAACACATCTGTGTTTTCAGCTACATGTTTTGACCTGCACAAACACTATTAATGTTGTCCATGTAGGTTCACTCTTCCGTATTAGATATGATGTCATAATAATATATAACTATGATATGATTTAATTCTTTGTCTAGTATTGTTTATTTATAGCTTACAAATTATGTTAACAAAGTTAAACAATAAAAAGTGTGCTAACAAAATACATTATAGGAGCTTAAAATGCTAACTATACGTTGAAAAATGAAAAAAATTATTTAATTAAAATTAGAAATTTTTCAAAAATGGTGGGTGAGAAAGATTCTAAGTTCATATTTGTTTTCAGCATAAAAAACCAGATTAAGATCATGTATCGCATGTTAGGAAACAAAAATTATGTTTATCAGTGTTATTGGCCTTTACTCATTAATTTTCCTGTTTTTCTGACCTATTATGGTGGTTGTAAAACCATCAATAAATTTCTTTGTCCCTATATTTACAGGGAAATAATGCTTGTAATTTTAAGCTATCAAAATTTACTGTAAATGCTAAGATTCTCATAGTTATATATTTTATACTATTTGCTGTTCAATAATCATTCATAAACTGCTTTTTAAATTAGCGGTAGACCTAACTTCAATTTTTGGTCTGGTATCTAGACATATACTTGCATTCCTACAATGGCTGTTATTGTTATTTATATTAATGATATTTTTTATATGGACTAAGGTATCCTAATCATGTTTTGTAAGCTGCATTATTCACTATGCCTATTACAAGTATGTAAAAAATAATAATAATAATGGACTTAGCAAGGTACACCTACAAAACTACATGGATAGTCAAAAAAGCACAAATGGTATGAAAGACTAATTTACCTATGGAGGGGAATAAACATCCCTACTCAAAGGTTAGTTCCAACTTAGACCGAACCATCTTTACTTGGAATCGAAGTCAAAGATTAACTAACAGTTTTGGATTGACCAACAAATACATGCTGCAACAAAAATTGTCTTCTGCCAGAAGAGGAACGTTAAATTTCATTTGAATACATAGTAGTTACAAGTAATTTTACTGAAGGCTACTGATGCTTGAAAAATAGCTTTAATAAAAATATGGACAGATGCAGTGTTTCAGTGTTTCTCTTTATCCAGTTATTTGATGAATGGATACTATTATTTTAATAACCCAAAACTCTGGAGTTGTATGTTTTGTCCAAGACAGATTTTAAATTATAAGACTGGTAGAATCAAAAATCAAATAAAATTAAAAATTTGTATTCCTTATACAGTAGTCAACTAGTCCTCTATACCCAACTGTCAAGTCCCTGATACCATTGTCTTTTGTCTCCCATTTGTATAAAATCTCCTTGTAATCTATAATATGGCTGGCTTGGTTTCTACATGTCTAAGTGATTCAATTTTCTTAAACGTGATAAATCCTATATTTTAATTTTGGAGTAAATTTTATAACACTTCAAGGGATCTCATTTTTCACAATTAATGGACACTATTTGTTAATTAATGGGGACACATATTTTCAGTATTTTTTAGCTTTCAAAGATTTCTAGAATGAAACTTTTTGTGCCCACAGTCCATGTTTTCCAACTGCATGAAAGGACTAGTTTGGATAATGCAACTTAGGAATCATCTACATCCACGAATTGATAATGAAATTTGAACATTTTATTAATATTTAAAATATGAAATCTGATAAGGATTTGAGCCCAAAGCCTTCATGTGAAAGGCTACCTCTTTGCTAAGGATGTTCACATATATTATCCACCTACTTTCACTAATTTGTGACATTATTAAGCTAACAGAAAAACATTAAGAAAGACACAATCTCTTCTATTCAGTGTGGTTTGAATATGGAGAACTACTATGAGTTTAAAAAAGTGACTTTTTTTAATTAGCGGTTAGAGGAACATTTTAGATCTAGAAAAGGTATTATAACAATTTTTGTCAAAAAGTTTGAATTTGAAGGCTTTAAACTGAAAATTTGGTATAAGCTTGGTTACAGAAATATTATAGGGTTTTCTTAGCAAAGAACTAATATTTATTCTTAACAAATATTTTACAATCATTAAACATTATTAATTGAAAACAGACAGTACAGCGAAACAAATAATATAGACAACACACAATCATTCATAAACCTTTATGTTTACAAATAATACATAATCAACAAACTTTTACAGTACTGTATATGAACAGTGGTCAAATAGGGTAATTATGATTGTATTACAGGTTTTTTCTTTTACATTAAAAAATTTTAAATAATACACAAAATCTTAAATATAATAAACAAATTCATGAAAACAACTTTAAAGGGCAATTCAGATGTCTATCTGTAAAAAAATTTCTTTGTATGGTATCTCAAAATTTACTCATAGTTTCTACTATTTTATTAATACTCAACTTACATCATAATTAATTATTTAAAATGAAACTTTTTTTTTGGAAAAGTTTTTGTAAAATGATCTTAAAATTCATTAAAAATGTTCTATATTCGATACAATGGACTTATTCTTAATTTTGTCACTTATATAATTAATTATATTCTATCTTGTCTTACTTTCATTGTTAACATTTGATATAATGTTACTGATATTTGTAGATTTAGAGAAAATTTATTTTCTGAAAAGATTCAAATCTTTTCATATTTTTCATTATCTTTAAGACTTCCTGACTTATACTCTCATTAGCAAATTTAAGTTTCTCTTTTTATAGCAAACAAATCATTATTAAACTGAAGTTGATACTTTCAATTTGTTTTTTTTTTTTTTAATTTTTTGAGAGTATACACAATATTAAAACTATAATTTAATTTTTTTTTTACTATCAACAGAAAGTAGACTATTCCTGTCCTGTTATTATTTTAAGAGGATTTTTTATTAACACTCATAAATAATTCTTAAAAATTTTATTAATAGTTTTTTTTTTTTAATTTAACCTATCACTCTCCTCTGCTGAAAATCTTTTGAGTTTTTTAAAATTTCGGACAATGATTTACTGTTATTACCATTATATATCAAGAAACTATGAGACCTAAAATCCCTAAAGGGGTCTGGATAATATATTAACTTAATTATCACAATCTGATGCTTTTACAACATTTGGGTTGACACAGGATAACATCCTGTAAAATCAGAGTATAAAGTGATGCCAACAGCTAAAGAAAGCTACGTTTTATTAATTTTTTTTATGCTTAAGATAGCTAATTCTGGGTAAAACTTCTCTATATGCTGTCAGTGTTTGCTAATGATGAAAGGAGTTTTATCAGCTAAAATTTATTAAAAAAAGTATCACTTTTATTGTGTGCAGACTAATAAGGAAAATTCAATCTTCAAATCCACTGCATTGTGTTCGGAAAAAAATGAGCTAATTCAATAAGAAATTTGTGTATACCTCCATACAAGCAACTTTATGAAAAAATCCATTTATAACATTACCCTACTAAATTTTTATTATTTTATAAAGTATAATCTTATTCTTCATAAAGTTGGGAGACTAAAAAGGAAAACTAAGCACAGTACCTTCAAACGTATTTATTTAGTTTCAGATATATCATAAAATAAAGTTGTTAAACAATGCAGCGGCAGTGTAAAAATGAAAAAACTGATGGAATCAATTTTCCAAATGATTCTCAGATCAGCCACTGATGAACAATGATAACACTGTAACACTCTTTTCTTGAGCGCAATAAACTATGTTTAAAGCGAAGCAATCAGATCTTCCAGAGTATCGCACATCGTCTCACTGAAAGTTTTCTGCAATTTAACACCGACATGAATAGGGAAAATTACAAAAACTATTATTAATTCAATCAATTTATTTTTAATACATGTTTTGGAAGATTATTAAATTACATCTCTTTGTTTTTAAATTAAATATATGACTCTTACATAAAACTGTAATGTATTTAAAACATATAAAAATGACTCATTTAAAACTATTAAAACTGTTATTCTTTCCCCTACTAGTAACAAAGTACAGTGAAGTTAAGAAACACAAAAAATTGTCTCAAAAAGATTAAATAAGACTAGAATATTTAATGCAAACTTATTATTTGAAAGAAAACGTCATTAACATTAATATAGAAAAATAAATAATAATAACATTTATTAAAATTTAAGTCACCAAAAAATACAGTAACGAATCTGCCAAAAAAATTCAAAATACAAAAAGACGACAGAAATATTATTTTTATCGATGTCATTCATCATTATCGAGTAGTACTGTGGTACCGTATCACACCGTCCAACGTACAACATAGCTTAATCACAACACACGTAATTCTTTTTCACATTAAGGTAGCTTGTTAATACATTAAAATTAGTACTAACATTAATAAATTGTTATATTATATTTATATATATTTATATATATTTTTTTTAAATATATTTAAATTAAAAAATGACAATTTCATAAACCAGAATGACTAACAACAAACGACAGAATGCACCGAATTATCTTTAAAATTATTTTTATAATAACTCTATCACTAAA
The DNA here is from genome assembly GCF_047948215.1 of Lycorma delicatula. Classification (NCBI taxonomy): domain Eukaryota; kingdom Metazoa; phylum Arthropoda; class Insecta; order Hemiptera; family Fulgoridae; genus Lycorma; species Lycorma delicatula. The sequence goes on from NC_134458.1 coordinate 2,683,606, forward strand.
ATGAAATTTTTAATGAGGTAGTGCGATATTATGAATTCAGGGATTCTATAAACAATAACAAAATACGTTATCACACAAAAGTCATAAAGTAAGTAATTACAGAGAACAATGGCAGCCATAAAACTTGCAAATGCAAGGAACAACATGTATTATAACGATTAAAACATCTTAAATTTAAAACATAGATGAACAGGGTCTTACTCACAAACCCTATAAGAACAGGGAATATAATTTTATGTTAAACAATACAGGAAAGAAGGATAAAGGAAATAATTACATATAAAATACTTAGCGCTGTTTCGTTTATAAAAATTTAACGATTCTTTTAAGAAATCTCTCACATACAGCTGTCTGTACATACATACAAATCATAAAGCAAAAATAACCTTCCTAAGTAACAGGACTAAAAATACTTGCAGTCATAAGTTAATAACAGCAAAGTGAGAACTTTTAACAATTTCATTTTATAAAACAGTGAACTGATAAATAATGAAATATATATATTTAATACAATATATATATATATATAGTACATAATGAATTAAAATTGCACAATTAAGTCCCCGGCCTAGTTTATGTAATGGTGCTTAAAAAGAAAAATTTAAATACGTCTATTACAATTAAAAAGCGACTCGGTAACTGTAGATATCAAGGATTTATACAAATTAATTGAATTTCAAAAGCAACATTATAAGAAGTTAATTCAAATTAACTAAAAGAATATTAAAGAAACACACAACATACATACCCAATTTTGATATTCCAAACTGGATGCCATAAATGAGACAAGTTCCAGAGCCTGTCACAACACTGAACAAAACTATGAATCCCAACTAATAATATAAAACATGTCAGGAATGATATCTAAAACAATTGATAAATTACAACGTTTAATAAATCGGATAAAAGAATTACATTTAACAACAAAGCACCGCTCTTGCTATAACAGGACTGACCTGACAGAAAAAGATAAACCAAAACGGTAATCGGTCGCCATAATCAATGTCAGTTAAAATACTTGTTTACATAATAATAACAACAATGTTTCATACATATAAGCCATAATAACATAAATAACCACGTTATGTAATAAATAAAATATTATGTAGACTGTCAAATTTTAGATTATGTTTTGAGGCTTGAGCTATAACAAATCACTATCTTTCTCTCTAACTACAACTCATAATTTTACATTATCAAAGATTAACATGTAATGTGACTCTATTAAAGAAAAAAAAAACTGAACAGAGAACTTTATTATATCAAATTATTGAGTGTCCTGATTATCAGTTTACATTAAAGACTGTTTTGATAAAAGAATTGCACATTTCTTCAGCAGAAAAAAATTATACTCAAGTTTTCTTTAAATAATAAAAATCATAAAACATACACAAACAAAAATAATTTATCTTCAATCATTCATAAGCAGTTTCAATACATTTCAATTAAAAATAAAGATTCTGATGTAAAAAACTTGTACTTTACAAAAATGTTTAGGGCAAGTAAACTTTTACATAGACTAAACAATTTAAATTGAAGAAATAAGAAGTACACAAGCAGACACTTATACATATATCACCTAAGTCAAATGTTTTAGAAACGATAAAACAACTGAGATAAATTGGATAACAAAAGATGTAATAATACATATAATGAAAACTATTTTAAAAATCTGTTTCATATTTCCTAAGTATAATAACACACACAATGAAAATACTTTGTGGCAATTTTAAAAACATATGAGATGTATGTAACACTTTAAAATAAATTACAACACAGAATATTCAAATGAAATCATATCGCTAATATGTGGCTTATGCATTTAATTTAAGATATTTTTGAAAACTATTAACTGGCAAAAAATTAATTTGACAGTCCTGTAAGAATTAAAACATTATCAACATCGAAATTAACAACAACATACATGTAATAAAAACACGATAAAAATAAATTGATATTTCACAATTTTTTTTTTTTAGTAAAGGTATATGTACTCTTTTAAATAAAATATATACATAAATAGATAAGAGCTATTAAAACAGAAAATGTAAAAGACCTAAAATTAAAACAATATATTACTATCAGTAAAAATAATAATGTATACTAAAAATAAATAAATTTCTCAATTTAATAACGAAACTATAAATGATATACTTTTAATTTACAAAAGAATAAAAATAACAACTAATACTATTATAAAATAAATTCATCCCTACATAATGCTTATTAATAAAAACAAAAAAAAAAAATATATATATATAAAAAACAAAATGTTATGGTGACAAGAGTGTTTTTTCAAGGTGTGCAAAAAGCAAAATGTGATATTCATAGATCTGAATGGCAAACTTCAACAAATACAGTAACATAATTTTTCTAGAAGTTATAATTAACTTGGAAACACGCAATTTTTATAACGTCTTATTTCTATGTCATTACCTACTAGTAATAACATTTTTACACAATGCAAACATATAATTTGTATAAGACAAAAAAAAGCATCGATTAGTCAATCTAAAGAGCTAATAGCTATAGTTTAATTATATTTAATACAAATAATTATACATATTGAACTTAAAAACTAGAGAAGGACAAAGTTTTAAAAAAAGCATACGTTAATTACATTGGAGAAAATAATTGGAATACAAAATAGGAAATAAATATAAATTACATAACAGAAAAATCAATGAAAATAAAATTTTTACAAGGTCATAAAAAAAATTAATAAATTATCTGACCCTGCTTTAATTGATATTTTAGTTGCAGCAACTAGTAGAGTAGTTTACTAGTGGAATATTAATAAATCATATTATAAACAAAAACGGCTATAAAAAGCAAAACTACAAAGGCTAGACTAGTCAGTTTAAAATGCTATAGAGACTAAATAAATATAACACAAAAAGAGGTAAACTTAAGGAAAATTAGTAAAATGAGGAATTTTATGCACCAAAAACTAAAATAACCATAGATGACCTACAATGTCAAATTATTTCATTACTTTCATAACTGAAAAAGAGACAACCGGTAACAACAATCGGATGGCATTCATCTACCTTTTTGTAATCCATTATGAAGCATGGATCAGGATCCTCATATTTGCTATACATATTAGTAATAATACTGAGCTGCCAGGTTAACATAAAATATTTTTTATGAAATTAAAACATCACAATTTAATTATGTAATAACTGCAAAATTGTTAAAGGAACTGGAATTACATATCTCATTATACAACTACTTACCTTAATTTGTAAAGGGAAAGAAAGCACCACTAATAATTGTGTTGATATGAAAAGCATCACCTTACAAAAAGAATTATCCCACTGAAAGTTTCTAATATCAAAAGAAATATAACAGGTCTTTCAGTACTCACCCTTTTACGAGAACTAATTGTATTCTAATGAATTAATAAACCTGACTTACCAATAATTAGTGAGTAAATTATACATATACAATGAAATTCAATTTTTTTTCTTAAATTTCAGTTTATGAATTTACTGATAATGCGATGTAAAGGAATCCAGTTATATTATTTAAATTATAATTCTTCTTTACTGAACCAGAATACACTGATGAATGCTTAATTCAGAATCACCTTCTGTTTTTATGGTCTTGTACACTATTTTTGTGTTTTTCTTTTTTTTTTAATAAAAGGCATTACTTGGTGGAAATCTTAATTTATTAAACAATGCTGCATGAACAAAAATTAAAAAATAACAGAATAGTTATAAAAATGATAGTGATAATAGAAATACTAAAATAGAATGTTTTTTAAAAAGTTTTAGAATGTTTATTTCCAGAACTTGAACAGCCACTTTTCTCTCATTTTCCTATTAGCTTTTGATAGTGTAAGTTTCTAAAGTACAGCTAATCAAACCATCTCATACATATTATTCATTAGAAATCATTTTTAATTAGCTGTTAAAACATTAGAGCCGTATGTAGTTTCTCAATATCTTTCTTGAATATAAGTTAACACTTCTTTTTCTTTGCAGCTACACTACTACTTGTAGAATGAAATTAAAAATCTGAATCTGAAGACTAGAACTCTTGATTTAAAAATGAAGGCTTTAATGACAAGCTTATCAGCCTCTAATAATAAAGTGATTATTAGCTCATGCTGAGCAGTCTATAACCAGAGGCAAAGTTTGGTGACACAATTGTGTCCAAAACCAAAGTTATCATGTCTTAATAATGGTTTGCTAATAGAATAATTTTAAAAAAATTATTCAAAATACATACTTAAACAAGATAACAATAATATAATTACTCTTAACAAAAACAGTTAAATTTTCCAAAGACTACAGTGAATAGCTTTTAAAAATGATCACTACAGCTGCTATCTGAATTTATGCTGTATATACAAAACTGATTTCATAATATTAAATGACAGTGTTTTTCCTATATACTAAGTCAATGGTGATTTGAAATCATTAAGATTTATGAGCTTTTCAAGAGCTGCTATGTTCCAGATAACTTGTTGAAATATGATTAGCAAGAATAAATAAAATTTAAAACAAATTTTATCTTAAGTTACATGCATGACTACTGCAGATCTCAGAAGTGAATTTAATAATAATTTCAAAGATTGATTACCATCACTTTAATATGAAATTTAAATTACAAGTTCGGTAAAAGTAAGTAGCGGATATACTTTATCTTAAACTTGTTCTTTCATGATTATAATCGATTAATGAAAATATTGATCTATAAAATATCCCTTTTTTTGATTTTAAAGAGCAATCCAAAACATTTCTAGCTAAGTTTTAATAATACAGAAACAAAAAATCGGAAAGTACTTCAGATACTGTACTTGTAGTACAAAGTAACACATTTTATAATAAGTACTATGTTGAAATTTTTAGTGTTCACACGTAACTATAACAAAAAATTATTTCATAATAGTATGACTATTATATAAGACAATTTTGCAATTATTACAACAGTAAAATAAAGGAAAAGCAGAACATTATTAAACTACATCACTTAGGGCCGTGCTAGACCAGATAACTGATTAACAATTTCTGCCAGGTTGTATTCATTATAACATATCAAGAGTGATTAGAACTCTCATACTGATTTTGGAGTAAGTCAGGAGCTATCACGTTCCAGGTTATTTTGCTGATAATCAATCGGTACAAATTAATGATAAGATTTAAATAAACTTTTTATAACTACCATTAATACAGGATTAATACAATGCGTGTCATTTTACAATATTTCAATTGTTAAGATAATACAGTTTTTGCATACCTTTACAAAATACCTTGTATTTATAATAAAATTATACGATATAATATAATAATGCCGAGTAACATATAAAATTATTTTCCTTTTCACACATTAAATGTGAATAAAATTCTATACAGTATAAAAAATATTTTCAATATAAAAATGTTTTTATATCGACATACATAGAAAATTAATATTACATTAAATACATTTTATAATCAAATAAAATAATACTTTTCTTAATTCATACTATATTCATACGAAGTTATAATAAATATTACATCATTATTACATATCACCGATAAAACTTCATTATGTCTCAAATTAAATGAGAAATAAACTGGAAAAAAAAACAACATACACTGGGCCAAAGATGAATACAGTTACTAAATAATTATAAAAATTAAAACATCAGTTAAAGTTCAACATGATTAACCGTTACACAGTTAGTTTAATATGAATTATCGTTTATACGATCAGGCTATGACTCATTTAAAAAGTCACAGTCTATTAAAACAACAACTATGTCCCTGCCAAACTATGAGAAGATAAAAACATACAGACAAAAGTAATATGAAATATATATTTATAATAGTACTATTAAATACCACACATAAATAGCCTTATGCTTTACAGCATAAACGATTATAATAAAAACATATTATTGTATAATACCTATAAATGTGTAAATGTAAATTTTAATTTATGCCACTCAGAAAAATCTGATTCATTTCCTATTAAATATTTATGATTATTATGAAACAAGGAGTCTTGTGCCACTTTTCCAGGAAAAGTACTCAAATATTGAGTGTGTGTGTGTGTGTGTGTGTATATGTATGTATGTATGTATATTATATATATATATATATATATATATATATATATATATATATATATATATATACACATACATATACATATATACAAAACACAAACACACATTAATGGTAACTTATTGCATAAAAATAAGTTAAAGACTTGTTGTTTCATTTTATTTCTTGTTAGTACCAGCAATAAAATAAGTTTATTACTATGAAATAAAAATATACTTTAAAATTTGAGAAATTCAGAATTATTTGAAAACCTTCTAACAGATTATTAATTAATAGATAGTGTTTACAAGTTGACATCTAACTGTGGCATCATAGATGTGCAAATTTGTACTGATTTTAGATAAGGAACAATCATTTAACACAGAAAAATTAATAAATGCTATGTCTCAATAATCGACTACATGACCGACCGACGGAGTAAATAATAAAAATTAAGTTGAGCAAGTACTTATTACTTAATTTACTGTTAATTGATTAAGATAACTAGGTTACAAGCCGGATCGAGAACTAGTAGTCAAAGGTAGCTGTCTCACCCATCAGTGATCAGTCGGTGATAAAACACCACTCGAACACTTTATACAGGACATGGACATAATACATAACCCTGAATTCTCATAAATATAAACAACAGTGGCACTGACAAGCAACCGATCTCCTTCATTAAAACATTCAATCAATAATTTAACAAAAAGTCCAGACACCCATCTAACATGAAGGAAAACAATTACTTTGGCCGATAAACAATTTAAAATAAAGCCATTGTATTATAAAGCAGTCTTGCTAATGATAATATATCTTAAACTATAAAAAATAAAACAAACAGTCCACTTATCAGAACTGACCAAATCCTATATCCATCCTATCGGATTTAATTCGGTCAAAGACATGATTTGAAAGGTAACTGGCCTGAGGGTAAGGAGAATTGGAATATGGGGAAGGGTAGGGAAAATTGGGCCCAGGGACATGAAGATTATGCGAGGGTCCATACGGGAAACCACTTGGGGGATTAGGAGAGTAAGGGGAAGAGTACTGGTTATAAGGGTACATTGTGGGCAACCCTGTAGTTCCCATGTTTGCAGCTACACTGGACATCGCCGAGTCCATAGGACTTGCTATTCTACACCCTCTATCAACTAAACTTCCACTAAACGACTCTAGATGTCCACCCATATGATGTGGAGGACCCATCAAGCCAGGGTAAGAAGAAGTGTTATAATTGGAAGCAAGACTCGAAACTGAAAACGAACTAGGCGTGTCATTACTTGTTGTTGCACTACTATTTGCCAGAGAAGTGACTGAAAAATTAGAGTGTGTGGTAGGAGTGTTGGCAGTGTACTGAGGACTGTAATGAGACACTCTTGGGTATTCTGAGAGGTATGAAGAGTCTTCGTTGTAAGAGTGATTAGGTTCTAATGCTTCCACGTTATGCGGTGCATCACCATCACTAATATTCGGAATTTGGTCCACTAATGATTCCAAACCCGATAAGCTCTTTGAAGAAACATCTTGATTAATATTTGTCTTTGGATTGAAATCTGATGGAGGTCTTTGGGGATACCTAACAGATGAGTGGCTTTCAGAATCACCAGAAAATTCCTCATAGCTGTGGTAACTCATGTCTGGAGACTTCTTTCTCGTGGGTGCTGCTGCACCTGAGAAGTGGCATTCTACATGACTATGGTTATTAGAATTTTCATCCTTCACAAGAGGAGGGCTCTTGCTCGTTTCTTCTTGCATAGAAGTAGGGGGCTCAAAGTCAGGGGGCCCAAGACTAGGTGACCCTGGAGATCGAGAGCCTAGATTCTGATCTGATGAGATAGCAGCACTGATTTCTGATGACAGATCAGAGTGAGTGAATGAGGGAGGTTGTGGAGATTGGCTGTAACCATGGGACTGGATCGGTGACTGATGAAAATTATGTGAAGAAAGAGGGGACTGAGCGGAATTCTGGTTTTGATACGGTTGACTATGATTTTGATTACTATACACTGATGGAAATCCTTGCTGACAAAGGTTCATTGGAGACTGAATAGGAGGTGAGAAGCAGTCTGATAGTTGTGTACCTTGATTACTAAGTTCTGATTGTACAGGATTTACAGGAGGTGCAGGCTTTACTGCTGTTGTACCTTCTGTCTTTATCTTCTTTGGTCGCCCCCTTTTCTTTTTTGGCACATTGTTAGCATTTTTATCCTCTTCTTTAACTGCTTTTGGCCTTACTTCTTCTTTACCATCTACTGTTCCTTCAGTCTTTATCTTTTTTGGCCTACCTCTCTTTTTCCTTGGTTGTTCTGGAAGTTGTTCTCCTTCTTTTTTGATCACAGCGTTGCTCAAGTCTGTTAAACTATTATTCACTTTATTATTATTATTATTATTATTATTATTATTATTATTAAAACCACCATAAAACATTTGTCCATCTTTACCCTCTTCTTTGACATCAGGTTCAAAGAAATTCTTGAGTTTAGAATAGGTGAACACAATCTCCTTCTCATCTAGTTCTGGAACAATACCGTTCAAATAGTCTCGAAATTTCTTCAGGGCGGCATAGAAAGGTACTTTGTCAGCAGCACGCGGTAATTGTGCACACCGTGCACTTGATGATGGCATAACCCACATATACTGAAACAGAAACATTTCAAATTATCATACCATCAAAATAATAATAAACAGAATATTAAATAATGAAAATTAAAATTTATTAAAAAAAATCTAATACAAAATCTGAGTACTAAGATCAATAAACAGAACTACAAGATAAGTAGTGTAATCTTGCAGGATTACATTACTTATGTATATACAAAAGCTATTTATAAAATAACCTATGGTCAGGTATTAAAAATAAACAAATAGATTGAAAAAGTTTACTACATACAAAAATTACATGCATGCTTATATTAATTCTTGTATAGTCCCCACCAAATTCAAGCACTTATATTGCAACACCAGCATGTCGACACCCTCTTCAAACAATGGGACCAGCAAAATACCCATCCACTCGTTCATCATTGCTTTTTAAGTGTTTAGTAGCCAGCCAATTCTACAATTTTGTGAACATTTGGATATCAGATTGTGCCAAATCCAGGCTGTAAGAGGGATGGCAAAAAATCTGCCACTTAAACTTGTTCAGTACACCTTTAGCACTAGTGGATGTACATTGTCATGTAAAAAACCTCTTCACTGGCATATCTCATCATTTATTCTTATTGCTCTTCTAAGCTTTGTCAATGTTTCATAATAAATATCTATGGTTATTGTCATACCTGGATTCATAAATTTTGCCAACAAAATTTCCTTCACGGTCAAAAAACAAAGCAGCCATCATTTTTTTGTTCAAAATGGTCTGTTTAAATTTTCTGGGCTTGCTCAGCGAATGTGCTTGAGTGTATCCACTGTTTGGCCTGTTTTTTAATACAATATCGATGAACTGCATTGATGTCTAGTCCCTAGTAACAATACTATCAAGAAATTCACTTCTTTTATTCTGGTACTGCTGAAAAAAAATCAATGCTGTTCCCACTATTTTTCATTTTGTGGGTATCTATAAGTTGTTTCAGTATTCATTATGGACATTACTTACGGTAATCCAATCTGTCTGTAACAATTCTGTAAAGAGTGGGCCTTAAATTTCAGAAAGATTTTCACTAAATTTAGTAATTGTGAAGCAATTACTAATACTAGAATGTCACCCTCTTTCTCCCTCATCATGAACATTGGTTCACCCTTCCCTGAATTCTTGTACCATTCTCTCACAAAACCATCACTCATTATATTATTACCATAAACTGTATACAGCCAATGGTGCATCTCAGCTGCAGATGTTCCTTCTGCTTGCAAAGGAATGAATGATGCAACATACCTTATAACTGGTGAAAACCGTAACAACTGCCTCTATAAATTACAAAGTACTACTCATACGGTATAGAACTAAATGGTGATTGTCTGTAAATGTAATGATATTTTAGCGTAACTGATGTCTACTGTTCATGTGCTTTGTTGTTAAGGAAACCAGTTTGTTTATTTATAAATAGCCTACACATACAAATATATGTATTATGTATAAAAGTACAATATATATCATTATATTATTACTAATCTATATCATACTATATGATCACTATATGATACTATATCATAATTAATTATAAATCAACAAAACACTGAGAAGTACTTCTGATCCTTACATAAACTACAATATTGATTATTATTGTAAACAGTGGTAGATGCAAGTAATAAATATAAAATAAAAATTGTAAGAGGAAATTACAGTAGTCGTAAACAAGAGCAGTGTTGTTATCAATAGGCGAGTGAAAGCAGCAGACTAATTGAATCCTCTTTTGAAAACTACAAGTTGTATGTTTATATGCATTCACCTGGATCAGTTTTCACATGATAAAGTCAATTGAATGTAAGAACTCAGTGTTACAACATGAGGAATGCTTTCAGAGGAAAATTTTGTTTCTGGCCCATCTTAGCCCTTTGTTAAATAAATGTATGGGTCCAATGAATATACCATAAGTGTTTATGCTAAAAATTACAAAACTGTACAAGAGTGAAAAATCTATGTTGATGGCTACAGTAAGCCATTTTTATGTAAGTGCTGTTGTTCAAATATAACCTTTAATTTTCAAAGTTGAGATTTCATAATAAAAACCTGATATTTTTCTTTCTAAAATTGAAAGAAAGAATCACCATGAATGAAGGTAGGGAACAAAACTGAGTCAAGATCTGTAACACACTATTTAAAGAAAAAATAATTTTAAAAAACTGACAATTTATTATAAAAGACAGTAATATTTTATATTCATGATTAAAAATCATCAAAGTATGAAAAGACTTCTCTCATCTGGGAAGTTAATTACTCTTATTTAGTGATTCATTAACTAATTCTAACACTGATAATAAAGTAGGGATATAATATAACACTGACCATAAAGCAGCGGTGGGGGGGGGGGGGGGGAGAGTCTGCTATATTTAAATTATAAAAACTGATAATGCCAGGTCAGGCTTCCATAATATACAGAAACCTAATTATATAATACAAAATTAAGGTCAAATTAATTACAACAGCTATCCAGAAAGTAACTTGTGTTTTGTAACTTGACTTCTTGTCACAACATGCAAAAGGCTATTTGAAATTTTCAAAAACTGAAATGAAAGCTCTATAATGGTAAAGCATCAATTAATACAAAACTTACTGTCAGTTCATCGGACAGAAAACTAGGTCGATCATCATATCATTCTTTATCATGAACATCTGAGCAACTATTTTTAAATATGATACACCACTGCCTCATTGCAGTTCCATTCGTTACATCTCTCCCACACACATCACATAGTTCCTGATAAATCTCAACAGGTTTGTAGTTTTTTGCCAAAATAAATTTAATGATTGATCCCACTTCACAACTGGGAGGAATATTTTGTAGTTACATTTTAAACAATTGTAAAAAAATCAACATGATACAACACAGTCCTTCAAATATTGCAGCTCGATGTGAACTGAGTCAGGCTAAAAATGACCACCAAGATGGTGCTGCTACTCCCACTCCTTTGTGAACAACAGCAAAACTTAAGTTACTTTCTAGACAGTCCTTGTATTATTAATTAAATAAATATATAGAGTGCTTAATAAATTCAACTACAAAATATGCAAAAATTTGAAATAAAAAATTAATATTATAAGAAAATTAAAATAAACATATGCAATTCCCATTTGTATTTGGTTAATTATTACTAATATGTGGTTTAGTTAAGTACAATTTCATTAAAAGATATATGGATGAGGAAAGAGATGAACTGAAAACAGAAATCAACAGAAGATGAATTGAAACTCGTTAATTAACGAGTTCAGTAATTTATTAAAAAAAAGTGTCACAATAATAGAAAATATTTTTAGAATACTAAAAAAAATTCAAGTATAAAAATAAATCAAAACATCACTGGAATTTCTATGCACTCATTGCAAAGCACTAATTTTTTTAATGGCTTACCAGAAATATTAAGAAAAAAAATGTTTCACTCATACCGCATAATAATTTGAATCTACTCCTATAAATGATACTGAAAAAATTGAAGATAGGATTCTAAGAAAAGAATAAGTAATATACTACTTCATAATTAATAACATAAGCACACAAAACTACTTCATTTTTACTTCCTCCTTCGAAGTAAAGGAAGTATTGTGATTGTGAAAAATTTCAGTTTTCAGATTTCAATGGAAATATCCATTTTGATTAGTTTTGATGTGACGTCTGTAGGTACATACGTATGTATGTCGCATGACTCAAAAACGATTAGCCGTAGGATGTTGAAATTTTGGATTTAGGACTGTTGTAATATCTAGTTGTGCACCTCCCCTTTTGACTACAATTGACTGAACAAAAAGTGTAAGCCCAAAATAGAAAAAAAATTGGATTTTCGACTTTTTCTTAACTGCAGTATTAAGAGAGCATTGAAAGCTTTTCTATATCATAAGTGGCACTTATTTTCATCGGTTCCAGATTTATAGCCAAATAAAATTTTAATTAATGAAATATTTGGATCATAGGGGAAGGCACATCGATTCGAATTGGACTTCATCTCTTTTTTAAAATGTTTTAAAAATTTACAATGAATAATTCAATAACAAAAAAAAAATCAGAAGTTATTAATGAAATAAAATTTTATGTACTTTTAAAAATATGTGTATGTAATTTAACAGGTGTACAAGGAAGTCAAAAGTTTCAACTGAATGGAATATTATTAATGGAAATGTGAAATTTAAATGATTTGGAGGAAAAAAATTAAACACACTTTCACAGATGAGATATTTGTAACTTAAACAGTATTACTGATCCAATAATAAGGATAGATTTAATTATACTAAAGAAACTGAATTTATACAATAAAAAAATTACAACTCGGCATTTAAAACTAAAGAAACTGAAACTATGCACTTTTGGATAAAAAAAATTATACTTAAAATAAAAAATAATATCAAAATCTGCGCATTACCATAAACCTTCAACCAACAACATACCTACTCAAAATCTCTAACTCTACAGTCAAATAAAATCAATAACCATTAAAAAAGGATATATTTAAATAAATAAAACAAGAAGCGATTAAAGAATTTAAACAAATTAAATCCAAACCAAACCAGATTGATTTCAAAGGTAATAGGGTATATGAAAATGTTTGAACAAAAATATTTATATAAATAATGAAGTAAATTTATACACACATGTAAAGTGGAAGAATACAATATGATGTATAAATAAAATAACTCGATATTAAATCATTAATAATACAATCTAAGCAGAATATACAAAGTAAAAATTTCTCAAACATATTTGAACAAAAAATTAAAATGGAGACTTCAAGATAAACATAAAACATAATATGGATATACACATTAACGATTATAAACAAACAAATCAACATTGTAGGAAAAAATTATATAAATATATACAAAGAAAAAAATTAATATAATAAACACTAAACAGGAGAATAACATGCTCCTGTCGATATAAGTTTCAAATTTTAATTCATTAATGGCTACTTTTCATAAAAAAAGTATCCTTAGAATCTGTGGAGCATTTACTGCTTTATAACTAATACTACTTTTTATACATTTTGCATAACCCCAATTTTCATTAAAGAACTTAAAAAAATATTTCAAATTACATCAATCTATTTCAATTATGTTATTATATAATATGTTAAAAGAAATTCTTTTCCAGAAATTGATATCAAAACCGATATGCTGCTTTTATGTGTATTATATGTGGTTTAAAAAAAAATACTTTTTTTCAAGTACAGTATTTGTAAATGGAATTAATGCAGATTTAAAATAGTCATTTTATTGTAAAACCATTTTATAAATTTCATATTTTCATCAGTTATAGAAACTGAAAGATATCCAGACAGAAAAAAAATGCAATTTGTGTCACATCAAAAGTACAGTTAGAAAAATTTGATAAAAATATAGAATATTATACATTCTTATATCCATTAATCAAGCACTAAAAATAAAAAAAGGGGTTGTACAAAAAGTGAAGAATGTTTGGCTCAAACAGATTTAAAACTAATAATTAAAAAATACTTCTTCGGTACTTATAACTTTCTTTTATTTGCTTTATTGTCACTGTTTAAATTTATACAATTATCAACTTGTGTCAATAACAGCTTTTTAACCTCATCATCGCTTCCAAAATAACTATCTCTTCAAGATTTTCTTAGATCACACAAGTAAACAAACACCACCAAACCACTAGGGCCATATGGTGGGTGCTTGAATATTTCAAGTATTATATGAAACAAAAGAATGCTGTTAGAAAAAAGGCTACTTCTTTTGCACAGCACATCAGGATCAGTTAAATGAAGTATTTTGTAGTAAATTTGACAATTTTTTTGTTCCACCTGGCATAAAATCGATGAATAACAGGCCTTTCTAACCTCCCAAAAATATTCATCATCACTTTCTGTGAGCTCAAGTTTGGTTTAACTTTATTCAATTTTGGTAAATGTTCTTCAACCGCCACTCCATTGACTGGCATTTACTTTCAGTAATATTGTCAGATCTGTGATTCACCACCAGTAACAAGAACAACGCGATTAAGAAATTTATCCTCCTTTTGCTTGTACTAACATACTAAAGATCCTGTCTGCCTGTCCTGTTAATTTTTTTCTTTTCTTTAGACAGCAGTCAAGGAACCAATCTGGTACTAATTTCTTTGTAGCAAAGATGTACGCAGATGATTTCAAATTGGAGACATTAAAATAACAGGAAATGATCAATGTAATCCATTGATAGTGAATCGTCCATCCTTATAATTTCACTGTTGATTTTTTGCTTATGGGGTCAGTTTTAAATGCCTTTGAGACTGCCAAGTACAACAATGAGATGCGAGTTGGCCATAATATCAGCAAGGCTAGTAAGTCAGAGAACAGTACAGTAGCTGCTTTCTTAGTACAGCTTGGTAGGATGGTGGCTGTTGGTGGGCTTGTACAATGATTCCATTTTTGAGGATTGTGTTCAGGATTTGTGCTGCTTCAAATATATAATAGGGTCTATTAATTGAAGTCTAAGTCATGGACCAAACTCCTCCTTCTATCCAGTTACATAATCAGTTCACACAAGTGGAAGTCAGTAATATCTCTGACAGAATAATTTTTTTCTTCATTGTGGTGATACCGCATTATCAAAACCTGTAATATTTAATAATATCTTTACTCTAGATTACATTATAATACTACTCATTTTTTATTACACGACAGTAATAACCTTTATGTCAGTTGTAAGTCTGAAGTACATCATAGTTCTGTTTTGCATGTCCTCCATTTATTTGAATTTTATTTTTATTATTTACTAAATGAGCAGACTCAATTTTTGTCTACTATTCTATCAGATGAAATGGATTCATCACCGTGGTGCTAGCCTTTAAGATAAGTACAGTACAGCTAAAACAAATTTAAGTATTTGGGAGTAGTTCTAAAATGTAGGATATATAATACCCACATCCCCATTAACTACAAGTACTTTCTAGTTGTATTGTATATGTTTATCGCTTAGTAAGTCCTTTTGTTTTCATCTTATAGAGTTAAATATCTTTTATCATCTATGCAAAAAGAGCTTTTAAAATATTTAAGATGGAAAAGTAAATAAAAAAATTTAATGAGTTGGACCTTGATGAAAAGGAGGTGTATGGTAATACCAGCTAATCTGTTCCACAGATTCTGTATAATGTCAAAAATATTTTTAAGTGATTACAAATATCTATGTTTTATAGGTAAACCCTATACGAGGTTTGATAAAAAAAACAAAACACATAATTTTAGTTTTCTAAAAAGGTCTTTATTTATTTATCGATATTGATTTTGTCACCTTCAAAGTACTCTCTTTCAGATATAATACATTTGCCAGTGCATTTTCCATTCTTCGAAGCATCTCTGGAATGCAATTTCTGATATGGCGTTTAACTCCTACAGTGATTCTGTCTTTATCTCTTCAATGCAGGCAAAACATCATCATTTCATGGTTCTTTTCAGCTTGAGGAATAGGATGAAGTCACAGGGGACGATGTCTGATGAATATGGAGGCTGAGGCATCATAACAGTGTTGTTTCTGGCCAAAGATTCATAAACTAGCGATTAAGTATGAGCAGGTGCATTATTGGGGTGCAATTGCCATGAATTGTGTTTCGCCACAAATGTGGGTGTTTCTTTGGATTATTTCAAGCAAGCAATGTAGAACTTCCAGTACTCCTTACTGACCATACAAATTGGTGGCAGTACTCATGATACACTAGGCTGTTGAAACTAAAGAACACAGTGATCAGAACCGTCACATTTGATCGAACTTGATGAGCTTTTGTCAGTCTTGGTTCTTAAGAAGGCTTCCATTGGGCCAATTGGGCCTTAGTTTGAATATTATACCCACACAACTATGTTTCATCACCAGTTATGATCCATTTGAGCAATTCAGGATTGTTCATTTCATTCAGTAACTCATGAGCAATGTTCACTTCGCACTGCTTTTGGTCTAAACTCAACAATTTTGGAACAAATTTTGCTGCCAAATGTTTAATTTCCAAAACATCAGAAAAAATTTCTTGACATAAGACAAATAATATGCCAACATCATCAGCAACCTCTCTGAGGTGATTCAGTAATTGTCCATAATCATGTTCTTCACTTTTTTGACATCATCATCAGTTGTTGATGTGCTGGGAGATGACATCCAGGATGTCTGTCATCTTCAACGTCTTCACTGCCCTCTTGGAAATGTTTGTACCCTTGTAAACGCTCGTTTTATTCATAGAAGAATTGCGAAAAGCAATATTCAACATTTCCAATGCTGCGCTGCATTTTATCCCATTCTTAAAGCAAAATTTAATGCAAATTCTTTGTTCCATTTTTTCCACAAGTTAAAAATTGCTCATGAAAACATATGTAACCATTTCAAAAGCAAACTACAAATTAAGCATCCAATATGGCTACTAATGTAAATATAAGTTAGAAAGAAGTGTACTAACACAAGAAAACAAAATTGTGATGAACTTATACAGTACGGAAAATTAAAAATTCTGTATACTTTACGATCGAACCTTGTGTGTTCTTTTAAAATATATATGATTCAAAAAAAAATTTATTATATTATAGCATTATGAAAAATAATGATCTGATTAATCAGCTGACTGATATAAAGGAAACAAAAGTGCACACAATTACAGTAAACTAAAATTAAATAATAATTCTATTAAGTTGATAAAAGATGATGCAGAGTATGCAATTTTATTTGATAATTAATCTATTACTAGATATATATATATATATACACATACACTTTATCAACTATCTAATGCCCATGTGAAACAAAACTACTTGGCTTTTTTTTTCTGTAATCTGAATGAAATTCTAAATGAGTAACAAATAAAAAAATAGCTATTTATATGAACAGCAACATCAATGAGGTTTGCTTACAAGCAGTAAATTCATAGATCCAATTCATTTACTTTCCTGGCAAAATAGCATTAGAGATATGCTGCAAGAAGGAAAATATGGTAATCAGCCAAATAATGGGGTACAGATTTTGCATTTCTCGTCATTTGATGTTCCAGGGACCTCAAAAAAATAAAAATAAGTAGGGGATAATGTTCATACGTATGTATGTACACGTGTTGAAACTTAATAACTTTTGACAGGATAAACCAATTTTGATGAAGTATGGCACAGAGACTTGTGTATATGGGTAGACTTGTTAGTAAAGGTTTGGGTTCAATAACTCCAGGAGGTGGGGTAGAAACGAGAGGTTATTTCTAAAGACTGTTTCATCGTAAAAAAATTTATCCTGAAAACATTATAAGTATTTTTTATTTCTCTTAAACTACATACCTTATACTACTTCTCTACATAATCACCACATGAATTAAGACATTTATCCTAGCGATACATCAGCTTCAATATACCCTAGTTGTATTATTCTGCCGCCAGCCATTTAGCCACTGATTAAAAGCATTTTTAATTTCATTGCAACCCGTGAATTACTTACTACTCAAAAATTCTTTCAATTTCCCAAACAAATGGTAATCAGAAGGAGCTAAGTCTGTACTATATGGTGGGAGATAGTAAATTTCCCATCCAAATGTTCTCAGTAAATCACGTGTCAGACCTGCATTATTGTGCAGCTGGATGACGCCGTAGCCTCCCATGTCACCAATTTTGAATGGTGCGCTGTAACTTACGTAGATTTTTGCAGTAGGCTTCTGAATTTATAGTTGTTCTATGTGACATGAAATCAATCAGCAGTATGCCAAACCGATCCCAAAAGACTGTGGCCATCAGTTTGCATCCAAATAGCCCTTTGTTGGTCTGATTGGTGATTGAGGATGATGCCACTCACTTGACTGCCGTTTTCTCTCTGGCGTGTAATACAAAATCCATGTTTCATTGCCGGTAACAATTGAATTAAGGAACTCATCACCTTTTTCTATGTAGTGCATCAAAAATTCCAAAGCAGATCCCATTTGGATTGTTTTGTGACGTTTCGTTAAGACATGCAGCACCCAACATGCACAAACCTTTCTGAAGCCTAAATGGTCATGAACAATGCGACCAATAACAGCTCTTGAAACATCAGGAAAAAGAAGAGGCAGGTGGAAAATAATTGAGCACCGAGCTTTTCTGATTTCATCATCGTGTTTCAACAAGTCCTCGGTGATTATCGAAGGCCTCCCTGAACGTTTTTCATCATGCACATTAATTATGTTATTTCTAAACCTTTCACACCATTTTCGAACGTTTCTTTCATTCATTACAGTATGACCATATGCAGCTACCAACTGCCTATGAATTTCAGTTGGCTTAATGTTTTGATTGTTTAAAAAACGCATGACTCCACGTATTTCACAGTCGCTGACAACATTGATTTTCATTAATTTTATAACATAATAAACTTACATGTAATTAAAGATACTATAACACGACAACTTACAGACAACAATGCAGTGTGTACATTACTAGTGTGGTCATGAATGACACAGGTCTGCCAAGCTTAAGGAGAGAAATTCCCCAGCGGTCTTTACTTTAGATATCCCTAGTAGTTACTTTGGGTCAATTCTTTCAAAATTTAGCAAACATAACCCCGCTTTATATTAAGCTCAGTACATGTGTACATGCTTATCTTACCATTAAAAAAAAAAAAAAAGTTATATAATAGAAGTAAATAACTGAAACCTTTAATGTACAATAACGTTTAACAATGGATGGAGTTATTCCAAAATATGTTAATGTATAATAAAAGAATGAAGCTAAGAAAGGTAAACAGTATTCAACATAGAAATGACAGTGTTGTTAGCAGAAAAATAATAATCATTATCTTGATAACAACACTTTTACATACAACTGAATATGAAGATTAACTGACCGAATGAGATTAAAATACAACTTCAAGCTATAAGATTCGTTTGTTTTCGATGGACCATGTTTTCTTCATGTTATGTTCATTATTTTGCATAAGTTATAAGTTATCAAGGTAACACCAAACATATATATAAATATAAAAATCAACATTACAAATAGAAAGAATATAGATGTGAACCCAGTCAAAAAAAAAACCCGAGGTTTTCAGTGTTATATAAACAAAGGAAATCGAAATCTTAAAGTGACACTTAACATTAGAAAAGGTAATAGATTATTTTACTTTTAATAAAAAAAAAAAATATAAATATATACATACATATTATTATTATGTACCATAATTGTCATTGTAGTAAATTTAAATGAATAGTTGAAAATAAAAGTTATTAAAAAATCATTTAATTTTTAACGATGTGAAAAAATTCTTTCATTAGCGTCTTAATAATTTAGTATATAATAAAAGTGATAACAAAATTACTCTTAAATCTGAGCCTCTATGTGTATTACAGGAGTAGAAATTTGAATACCGACAATCAGTGTCTATGCACTCATAAAACTGAACTACTGTTATTCCGAGATATTCAAATGAAGTATTTAACTGAATACAAAGTGACCAACATACATAATTTCACTAAAAAGTTTCCTTTCCTGGAAATTGAATTATTTATTGTATAAGGTTTTTCTTAAGATAATAAATTGAACTTTATTATAGTATATATATAATTTTTGAATATTATGCAAAGTGTCCCATGAAGAAATGGGGAAACTTTCACGTCATGTTCTACTGGTGAAAATATTGAAAAAAGTTCATATAAACATAGGTCTGGAAATGCTTTGTTTTTGAGTTGCGGCTAGCGAAAGATTTTGCCTGGATTTCAGCTCTTCTAATAAAAAATCCCTTTCGGCATGCCAAAAGGTGGAGGTAGATTTCACCAGTGCTAAGTAGGAGATAAAAAAGATTTACCTTAAAGTTAAGAAAAAATTCAAATTTACTCAGTATGACAATGGTTGCATGTGAAACTTTTTCACATGTTTAGCATATGACAAGCCCCATCTTCTTACAATTCCAGCAATAGTTTGGTCATCCCTTGTTGTAAGGGTTGGTCATATCAAAAATTGTCAAATGTTTTTAGGTAATGTTTAGATGACTAATGACCACTTTAAACTGATTTGATATTGTGCCTATTAAGGAAGGTACGATTTATTTTGTCTTTTTTTCTTTAACACAGCATGGTTTATATTCAAGTGATTTAACTTTAATTAGTTCTTGCTGTGTTCATGAATTTTATGTTTTGTTTCTTCATTGTTTTCCAATTTTTTACATAATATTTGATTTATATATTTTTTTTTTTTACTTGCTTATTTATTTTAATTAAAATATCATCCCTGGGCCAATTGTTGGAGATATAAAAAAAATTTACTTACATAAGTTTCATGTCCTTATCCAAAGAATAGTAGGAACTTTAAACGAATTCTATATTTTACTTAATAAGAATGTTATAGCAATTTTTTTTTTGTTGAAAAAGCCCCCCAATTTCCACCCTCATGGTCCGATTTTTCCCATTAACGAACTCAACAGAGATTTTGGGTCATTATATTTTATATTTCAATTTGAAAGCGATCGGCACAAAATTACGGCAGTTATCGTATCCACAAGAAAGTGAAATATACATATGTATTTATAAACTTTTGAACTGACAGTGGTTTTGGGGTCTGGGGGATGTTAAACATGAAGATATGTTGAAAGTTTCAGGAAGTTATGGTACCCATTATAATAGGTAGCTTTCTTATGAAATCTACTCAGAAGAAGCCCTACTGTCATTTTTGGGACTCAAATTAAGGAGTAAAGTTTGTGGTTTATGTTATTTTTAGCTTTAAAATAGGATAAAACAGATCCCAGAACTGTAACTCAAGAAGTTTTTAAGACATCCAATGTAAATCACAAAATCCTAAGTCTAAAAACAGGTTTATTTTTAGGTTTGTAGTACAGTAACTTTGTTAAAATGACTATTAAATGCAGAAGATTTAGTAACAAAACTTGTAGAGAATTTAATTCTGAGAAAATTAATATAAATACAGCCAATAAAAACTTTTAAAAATTGGTTTTTCTTTGAAGCAAAACAGATGAAAAATTAAACGAAGAAAATCATATTTCTTCTTCTTTCTATACCTAATAAATATTATTCTTAGTATAGAAAAAAAAAAAAATTATAAATGGTAAAGAATAACAAACCTCAGTTATAGTAATTGTTCAAAATTCCCTCCTTCACAACTTACACAGAACTCTGCCCAACATTGAATATTTCCAATGGCTTTCCATATCATCTCAAGATCGTTTTGCAAAAATTCAATGGCATTTTGTATTTTGATGAGTAAATCTTCTTTAGTATTAATGTTTTGTATGTATACTATTGGTTTTCATATGGCCCCAAATGAAGTAATCTAGTGGCGTTAAGTCAGGTGATTGTGTTGACCAACTGAATGGCCCACCACGTCCAATCCAGTTTAAGAAATTAAAATTCAAGTGATTTCTAGTTAATAAAGAAAAATGTGGCATTGTACCATCATGTTGTAAAATCATTTACAATCTAGTTTGTAAAAGTATATCCTCCAAAAGAGCTGGCAAATTATTTTTCAAGAAATGAATGTATGCATCTCCCGTAAGGTTTTCATTGGAACACATGGAACCAGAATTTTGTGATAAATAATGCCAAACCAAACATTAATGTAAAATTTATGTTGTCAACTAGTTTCCACAGTACCATGTGGATTGTCTTTGCTCCATAAATTACTATTTTTAGAACTGAAGACTCAGTTTCTTGTAAAAGTGGCTTCATCAGTAAATAAAATTGAATTAACCTTATCAGCATTGCCTAGAGGCCAATGACAGAAGTTTAACCATTGGTGGTAATCTGTTGGCTGCAAATTTTAAACCTTTTGTAGGTGGAAAGGATAAAAATTTTCTTTCCACGGGATGCGTCATACTTTTTTTTGACAAGCCAGAGCGATATGAAATTCGCCTTGTGATAGAGCCTGGGCTATGCTGAATCACATGATGTTCATCAGCAACACAATGATTTACTTGGTGTTCAACAGAAAATGAACATGTTGGAAATGACCCTTTTGATCATAAATGCTGAACACCAAAGAAAAGGTTTTTGTATTTGGAATCTGCCTTCAAGGAAATCTCCCTTGATATTCATGTAAAGCAGTTTAAGAATTTCCATTATAAAATCCATAAACAAAAAAAAATGATATCGGCATATTTCTCGTTAGAAAACTGAAACAGCATTTTTACACTATCATATAACACTACACTTCCTTTATCTGTATGATAATTTATGACAACAGATTTAAACGAAGTACACAATTTTCATAGTTGACCAGCTGTTAGAATGCTAACCTATACATTACAAGTTTTTTTTTTTATTGTTACTCTAAAGTAACTTACACTTCAATTTAGATTTTTAACTAATTATTTTGTTATACCTGTGTAAATTATTGAGTATAAACAACTAAAATATTGCTTTAAAAATTCTGTATTTCATTTAAAATTATTTTTTAATTAGAGTTTTTGTTTTTAAAAAGAATGTTTATTAAGTACAGAAAGAATAATACGACTTTCTGTTTATTTTTCATCTATTTTGCTTCAATAAAAAAACAATTTTTAAGTTTTTATTTACTTTTTATTGCTTGTACATTAATTTTCTCAGAATTAAATTCTCTACAAGTTTTGTTACTAAATCTTCTGCATTTATTAGTCATTTAACAAAGCTATTGTACAACAAACCTAAAAAAATTTGTTTTTTGATACAGAATTTTGTGTTTTACATTGGCTATTTTAAAAACTACTGGAGTCACAGTTCTGAGACTGTTTATCCTGTTTTCCAGCTCAAAATAACATTAGAAACCACCAACTTTAATCCTTAATTTGGGTCCCAAAAATTACAGGAGGGCTTCTTTTTATTAGAAGAGCTGAAATCTGGGAAAAATCTTTCGCTAGCTGTACATGAAAACAAAGCGTTTCCAGACCTATGTTTATATGAACTTTTTTCAATATTTTTACCAGTAGGACATGTCCTGAAAGTTTCACAGTTTCTTCGTAAGACACTCTATATATTTCTTTTGTTATGTAATAGAAGTAAATAACTGAAACCTTTAATGTACAATAACGTTTGACAATGGAGTTATTCCAAAATATGTTAATGTATAATAAAAGAATGAAGCTAAGAAAGGTAAACAGTATTCAACATAGAAATGACAGTGTTGTTAGCAGAAAAATAATAATCATTATCTTGATAACAACACTTTTACATACAACTGAATATGAAGATTAACTGACCGAATGAGATTAAAATACAACTTCAAGCTATAAGATTCGTTTGTTTTCTATGGACCATGTTTTCTTCATGTAATGTTCATTATTTAGCATAAGTTATCATGAATGATTTTGTTTAATGTGATGAAACTTTGATAAGTATATAAATATTATTTTTTACTTAAAACATTACATAGTTTAATTTCCTGAAGGATGATGTTATTTTGCATTTACATATTAGTAACTGAAGTCAGTCCTGAGTAGAACAGGTATCAGACATTTAGTAAGAAATAATTTTTTTTAAACAGTTTTCCTTATATTATTAAAGTACAGCCACTAAATTATGTTCCTTGTACAAGATTATGTTAGTAAACTCGTACTGGTGGACTATCAGTAACTTTCTGATCACTGAAATAGAGTAGGCTTTTCATACCAACATGCTTAACTTCCCACCAAAGCCTAAAAACATTACTAAATTCACTGTGGCCTGTGTATTAGCAGTCACAGTGCAAAAAATCTACTGCTGCATGTCAGAATGAGAGTACTGAAAGTATGAAAGCTTTTCAAAAAACATACAATTAGCCCTTACAAAATAAGTATTTTTTTTTTACACTCAACTACGAATTTAGTCGATAAGGAATATTTGCAGACATCCATCATAACAATTAACATTAAAGAAAATATTTTTACAATGTCAGCGCCTTCATCCAGGTTAAAGGTAATTTTTTTCCAGGTACACCAGATCAATTCATCTTGCCTGAAGCTGATCTACACATAATTCAGAACTGAAAATTATGAAACAGGTTAGACCGAGTTGCCAATACAGGAGAAGAATGAATTAGTATTGGCAATCCTAACTGATGAATACCTTTACAGTAACAGCTAATACTAAATTGTTTAAAAGCTATTGAATTAATGTTTTACATCAGTTCATCAAATTTCATCTTGTGAGGAGTATTATAATACTAGTTGTGCATTGCACATGTTTGTAACATCCCCTGTTCCCTTTTTTTTGTTTTTTTTTTTTTTGTTTAACCTCCAGGTCTGCAGTCAAGCAATTCTTTCCACACAGAGGATGAGATGAATGTTTTGTAGCATGTGTGAAAAATGCCATGCCTGACCAGGATTTGAAACCAGGACCTCTGGGTGAAAGGCCGAGACGCTACCACTCGTGCCACAGATGCCGGCCCCTCTTCCGTTAATCCACAACTACAGGTAGCTTTTATTTAGTCAGTACAGCAGCTGTTTTGATATTTAATTTTCTTGTTTATACTGCTAAATATCCATGATGTAAAAGTGACAACTAATTAGCAACACATTCTATATTAAAATACAATAAATAACATCAAATAATAAATTAAAAGATTAATAATTATCAAACTAATAATAAATAACAATAATCACCGTATTTGTGCCATCCACCAAATCTGGCTGTCTTCCAAAACTAAAATCCTTTTTACCAGAAAAAACTTCAAATATAAGTTTTCCATTAAAAACTGCAATTTTGGGTTTAAATTTTTGTAACTTCTCAAGTAATACTTGGCTTCCTAGAAAAACACAATTTATAAAATAAATTTAACATGAATTAATTTTAAAAATGCAAACACGCACATAAATATAAATGTACACAGCTGAGTTGTTAGTGATCCACCTATTGACTAGGTGGTGAATAAAATATAATATTTGTTGTTAAATAAGAATTAACAATAAATAATAAGATGTCTATTTAATTATTTTGTATAAAATTAGATATTTTAGCTATCATCAAATCACTAAGTCAATAATTCATTTAAACAATAAAAAAAGTAAGAATGGATTTGTGCAGTCAGTGTTTATATTTGTTAACAGAATTTAGTGATAAAAGAAACTAAACAAAATATGTTATTTAATCTCCATAAACTTTTTTTAAAAAGCTACAACTATTTTGGTACTTCCTCTGGGGGTTTCTGTTCATAACACCTGAAGAAGGTACTATGTACTGAAACAGCTGTTGTGGTTTTTTAAAATAGACTATGAAAATCAAATAACATATTTTGTTCATTTTCTTTTGTTATAATGGATTTTTATCAAGTAACAGTTTCATCCATTGATTATTAGTAGTGAAAAAAAAAATCTTTCTCACTTATGTTATTGATAATATATATATTTTTTTCTTTTGTCTTCAGTCATTTGACTGATTTGATGCAGCTCTCCAAGATTCCCTATCTAGTGCTAGTCATTTCATTTCGGAATATCAACTACAACCTACATCCCTAAGAATTTGTTTTACATATTCCAAACGTTGCCTGCCTACACAATTTTTTCCTTCTACCTGTCCCTCCAATATTAAAGCGACTATTCTAGGATGCCTTAATATGTGGCCTAAGGGTCTGTCTCTTCTTTTAGCTATATTTTTCCAAATGCTTCTTTCTTCATCTATTTGCCGCAACACCTCTTCATTTCTCACTTTATCCAACCAACTGATTTTTAACATTCTCCTATAGCACCACATTTTAAAAGCTTCTAATCTTTTCTTCTCAGATACTCCGATCGTCCAAGTTTCACGTCCATATAAAGCGACGCTCCAAACATATACTTTCAAAAATCTTTTCCTGACATTTAAATTAATTTTTGATGTAAACAAATTATATTTCTGACTGAAGGCTTGTTTCGCCTGTGCTATTCAGCATTTTATATCGCTCCTGCTTCTCCATCTTTAGTAATTCTACTTCCCAAATAAAAAAATTCTTCTACCGCCATAATCTTTTCTCCTTCTATTTTCACATTTAGTAGTCCATCTTTGTTATTTCTATTACATTTCATTACTTTTATTTTGTTCTTGTTTATTTTCATGCGGTAGTTCTTGCGTAGGACTTTATCCATGCCATTCATTATTTCTTCTAAATCCTTTTTACTCTCGGCTAGAATTACTATATCATCAGCAAATCGAAGCATCTTTATCTTTTCACCTTGTACTGTTACTCCGAATCTAAATTATTCTTTAACATCATTAACTGCTAGTTCTATGTAAAGATTAAAAAGTAACAGGGATAGGGAACATCCTTGTCGGACTCCCTTTCTTATTACGGCTTCTTTCTTATATTCTTCAATTATTACTGTTACTATTTGGTTCCTGTAAATGTTAGCAATTGTTCTTCTATCTCTGTATTTGAACCCTAATTTTTTTAAAACGCTGAGCATTTTATTCCAGTCTACGTTATCAAATGCCTTTTCTAGGTCTATAAATGCCAAGTATGTTGGTTTGTTTTTCTTTAATCTTCCTTTTACTATTAATCTGAGGCCTAAAATTGCTTCCCTTGTCCCTATACTTTTCCTGAAACCAAATCCTTCTCCTAACACTTCTTCCACTCTCCTCTCAATTCTTCTGTATAGAATTCTAGTTAAGATTTTTGATGCATGACTAGAGTACAGAACTAATTGTTCTGTACTCCTCACATGTATCTGCTCCTGCTTTCTTTGGAATCATGACTATAACACTTTTTTTGAAGTCTGACAGAACTTCCCTTTTTTCATAAATACGAGGTGCAACAATAAAAGTAATGAGACTGATGGGGAAAAAATGTTGCTTACCGTTTTAGTCATGTTTAGTGTTGTCTCCTTCAAAGTAGTTCTCCTCTGATTACACACACTTATTCCAGCGCTTCTGCCATTGATGGTAACATTTCTGGAACTCATCTTCTGTAATATCCTCCAAGACCCTTGTCACAGCATTTTGGACATCTTGTGTTGTTTGAAAATGGTGTCCCTTGACCGCCATTATGACTCTTGGAAATAAAAAAAAAAGTCGCATGGAGCGATATCTGGTGAATAAGGTGGCTGTGGTAGTACTGAAATTTGTTTTGAGGTTAAAAATTGCTGTACTGACAGTGCAGTATGGGATCGCGCATTATCGTGATGCAGAATCCAATTATCAGCAATGTTGGCACGGACACAAAGAACTCGTTTACGAAGTCTTTCTAAAATTTCTTTGTAGAAATATTGGTTAACTGTTTGTCCAGGAGGCACCCATTCTTTATGAACAATTCCTTTGGAATCGAAGAAGCACACAAGCATGCATTTCACTTTTGACTTTGACATGCAAGCTTTTTTTGGTCTGGGTGTTCCCTTTGAGCATCATTGCAAACTTTGACGTTTTGTCTCTGGATCGTATTGAAAAAACCAACCTTCATCACCAGTGATAACACGGCTAAACAAATCTGGATTGATTTCCGTTTGCTCTAACAGCTTGGCTGCTACATTTTTCCGTGTTTCTCGCTGTTGTTGTGTGAGATTTTTGGGGACCATTTTTGCACAAATCTTTCTCATACCAACATCTTCAGTTAATATTAGACGAACCGTTTCTCGATCGATGTTGAGTTCTTCTGCAATCATTTTCACGGATAATCTTCGATCAGATCGTACGATTTCACGAACCCTGGTCAAGTTGACATCTGTCCGTGAGGTTGATGGTCGTCCACTGCTGTCTTCATCTTCATTCGTTCTGCCTTCACTAAAAACTTGAGCTCTTGACATAACTTCCTCTCCAAAAGCCTTCTGAAGCTTACCATAAGTACTTCTTCCACTCTCCTCTCAATTCTTCTGTATAGAATTCTAGTTAAGATTTTTGATGCATGACTAGTTAAACTAATTGTTCTGTATTCTTCACATTTATCTGCCCCTGCTTTCTTTGGTATCATGACTATAAAACATTTTTTAAAGTCTGACGGAAATTCCCCTTTTTCATAAATATTACACACCATTTTGTATAATCTATCAATCGCTTCCTCACCTGCACTGCACAGTTTCTACAGGTATTCACTTTCAATTCTACAGGTATTCCGTCTATTCCAGAAGCCTTTCTGCCATTTAAATCTTTTAATGCTCTCGTAAATTCAGATCTCAGTATTGTTTCTCCCATTTCATCCTCCTCAACTTCCTCTTCTTCCTCTATAACACCATTTTCTAATTTATTTCCTCCGTATAACTCTTCAATATATTCCACCCATCTATCGACTTTACCTTTCGTATTATATATTGGTGTACCATCTTTGTTTAACACATTATTAGATTTTAATTTATGTACCACAAAATTTTCCTTAACTTTCCTGTATGCTCCGTCTATTTTACCAATGTTCATTTCTCTTTCCACTTTTGAACACTTTTCTTTAATCCACTCTTCTTTCACCAGTTTGCACTTCCTTGTATAGCATTTCTTAATTGTCGATAGTTCCTTTTACTTTCTTCATCACTAACATTCTTATATTTTCTACGTTCATCCATCACCTGCAATATATCGTCTGAAACCCAAAGTTTTGTACCAGTTCTCTTTGTTCTGCCTAAGTTCGCTCCTGCCGATTTAAGAATTTCCTTTTTAACATTCTCCCATTCTTCTTCTACATTTTCTACCTTATCTTTTTTACTCAGACCTCTTGCGATGTCCTCCCCAAAAATCTTCTTTACCTCCTCTTCCTCAAGCTTCTCTATATTCCATCAATTCATCTGACACCTTTTCTTCAGGTTTCTAAACCCCAATCTACATTTCATTATCACTAAATTATGGTCGCTATCAATGTCTGCTCCAGGGTAAGTTTTGCAGTCAATGAGTTGATTTCTAAATCTTTGCTTAACCATGATATAATCTACCTGATACCTTGCAGTATCGCTTGGCTTTTTTCCAAGTGTATATCCTTCTATTACGATTTTTAAACTGTGTGTTGGCAATTACTAAATTATACTTCATGCAAAACTCTATAAGTCGGTCCTCTCTTTCATTCCTTTTGCCCAGCCTGTATTCACCCACTATATTTCCTTGCTTGCATTCCAATCTCCAACTATTATTAAATTTTCATCTCCTTTTATGTGTTTAATTGCTTCATCAATTTCTTTGTATACACACTACCTCATCATCATCATGGGCGCTTGTAAGCATATAGATGTTAACAATCGTCGGTTTAGGTTTTAATTTTATCCTTAATCACCTGACCAAAAGTCGTTTTCCTCTTCCCACCGAACCTCACTAATTCCTACATCTACATTTGTCCTATCCATTTCTCTCTTTAAATTTTCTAACCTACCAACCTTTTTTAAACTTCTGACATTCCACGCTCTGACTCGTAGAATGTTATTTTTTAAGTTTCTGGTGACCCCTTCCTTAGTAGTCCCCACCCGGAGATCCGAACGGTGGACTAGTTTACCTCCGGAATATTTTACCAAGGAAGGCATCATTGCTATATGAAAATGCAGAGCTACATTTTCTTGGAAAAAAAGCAGCTGTAGTTTTCCATTGCTTTCAGCTGCGCAGTACTCAGAGGACTGAGTCATGTTGATATGGCCGTTTAAGTCGTCCTGACTTACGACCTTAACAAATACTGAAAGAGCTTTTAATTATATTTTTTAATTATTTTTATTTTATTATATAAAATTGATTATCATATTTTTAAATACATATTCAAAGAAGGTATTAAAGATGTGCAATAATTATTACTTTTGAATAAGTATAACATTAGCACTTAAAATTAAAATTGTTTAATATTGGTATAAAATTATAATCTTTTTTTTGGTCATTTCAAATACAATATTATAATACTGTTGTATCTTTAATTATTTGTTGATTTAAAAACAGACATCAAATTACTTTTGCAAAAATTAATGGTGAAAAAGGCAGCAGAGATAGTTATGATGTAACAACTGGTTGGGTGAAAAATGGCCACAAATAAAACAGAGTTAAAAATGGGAAGACAATGCTGATGAAATGGTCTTATTTTATAAATTAACTCTGGAAAAAACATTAGGAAAATGTATTGGCAGAATGCATTCAAAAGTAAGGCTTACTGTTCTGTGTTCAAAATATGACTGGGACTGGAAAAAAACAACTGTTGGCAACTGTAAAATCAAGTACGAACATCAAAAAATTCTGGTTAAGTACTTAGCCAATACATAGGCGTGGACGACTTCTACAATTTTTCAATCTGAAATTCATAATTGGGACTGCAAATTGAGAAAAAAACAGAGAAAAATTTTGTAGTCAATTGATAACTGTTGAGCACACATCCTTTCTTTCTTTTTCCTGTTTAGCCTCCGGTAACTACCGTTCAGATAACTCTTCAGAGGATGAATGAGGATGATATGTATGAGTGTAAATGAAGAGTAGTCTTGTACATTCTCAGTTCGACCATTCCTGAGATGTGTGGTTAATTGATTGAGCACACATCCAGTACTGGAAAACCTCACTAACACAAAAATTGTATTTTTATCTCCCAACACCACTGCAAAGCTACAACCGATGGATCAAGGTGTTATCCACTCTTTTAAAGTTCACTTTAGATGTTTACTGGTATTACAATTACTTGACTGCTTAGAAGAAAAAAAAATTAATCCAAATTTTTTGGATGCCATCAGATTAATCAACAGGGGATTGGATAATGTATGTACAAGCCAGAAGACAAACTACTACTCTCTGAGTGGAGTCGGACCACTGATTCCAAAAATGTACTTAGATGCAATATGGATGCTGAAGATATGTTAATAACTGAAAGTCCAGCAAATGAAGAAATAGTTAATGAAGTGAAAGACAGGCAAATTAGTGAAATTGTAAGCAAAAATTAGGATGACATGATGACTGAGAATCCAGTCATTTCTGTACGTGCAGTTCAAGACAATTTAAAATCGTTTATGAAATTTTGTGAAATAAATAACACCACAATGAGTTTATAAAACCATTAAAAAACTTAAAAATCTGTTTAACAATTTTGGATATAAAGATAAAATGAAGCAACTAGAGACAATTTTTTTAAGTTGGATTAAAAGATTTAACATTTTATTGATGTTAGCCTGCAGTATTGCGTGTAGTGATCATACTTCTTAATGTATTTAAGTACAGCATTAAAGTGTAAGTTATACAAGTTACAATGTCTTAATTTTGGAAATAGCCTCCTCACCAGTTTTAGGTATTTAAGATTTTTCATACCTGTACACTAGTATACAATTTTATGCAATACGATTTTAATTTTTGTTTTTAAGTTCATGCAAATTTTTTATGACGTTATTTTCTTTAATGCTGAGTATCAGTTATTGACTCTGTGTTTAGAGGGGAATATTTTTTTCTGGTATAAGAGCACATACTTACTACCAGTCTTTGAATCTCACTATAACAAACATTCGCTGTAAAGTATGTATCGTAAATAAATAACTTGATCCAGGGCCAATCCATATCAAATCAACCAGTGATGGTTACTGATAAAATGTATTTATTTTTTTATCTAAGTGTGTTATTACACTCAGAGTTGAAAACAGGTATTCATTAATTTTTTAGATGTTCAGTTTTTTTGAGCGGCCATTTTGTATTGGTGCATCAGCCTATTTCACATTGTACAGAGGTTTGACTGTATCATTTCTTTCAAATGAAAATACACTATCATTTGAAGTGCTGAAATCAGTAAATTTTTCTGATTCTGAGTACATATAACATCTGATCTATACTTGACTTAGAGGTACAAATCTACGATATGACCTTGAATTTGGTATTTGTATGCAACTATCAAATCTTTTCTGTAATTTCATGCTGTTTGACTGAATTTCTTCTGATGTTACATAGATAAAATTTATGCCTGGTACATTACAAAGACAAAATCTGTACATATCTTCAGCTGTTAAAATTTTATTGCTGTATGGTCACTGCAAGCTAGCCTTGGTCACAGCTCTCTTTGTGGAGCCACCGATTCCATTACAAGTGTTCTTGCCATCTGATGAAGTAAAAATGTTCCACTCAACTTCTAGATCAAATTCGATCTTGTAGTGACAAATGTTGCTTAAGTTTTTTTTTTGTTTATATTGACTGCTGGCTTAATCACTAAAATAAGATTATTTTTTTACTTCTGGTACTACTTAACTTCTTCAACAAAGTATTTTCAAAAAGTGTGTACAGTAGCGATGTTGTCACTTATAACTCATAAGCTCTTGCATCATCATCTTTTCTGTAGTAAAACACATAGGGATGTAAGATTGCTTGCTGATTGGACCAATGAAAATTTTGAATTTTGACTTGTAGGACAAATGTGAAGTTCTCTGCAAAATCACATAGTGTTATACAAATATCTTTTGATAAATTTTCCTTGAGTTCTTTCAAGTATTTTGACTGTGCTTTTGAAATGAAGTGATGTTTCTTTAATGTTAACAATTTTTCAAACTAATTCCTCACAAAAATCATCAATAGGCAAAACCCAAGTTATTAGTTCATCTTGATCAGTACTAACCCACTGCATAAAAGTATAGTCATCAGAAAGTTGCGTTTCATCCCATAAAAGCTGAAGAAGAAATTCTTTTTCTGGGCAAAACTGACAATTATCAAGCATACACTCATTATTCTGAGAGTCACAAACCAGTAAATCAATTTTTGTAATCTGTCTTCATTTTGCCCCTGCAAGGGTAAATTTAACATTTTGGTGATTCTTACATATACATACATTGTGTGTACCAGCTGATCCAGGTAAAACACACCACTTAAGCCTTAAGGAGCAAAATGCTGACCTACCAATTTTATGATCAGAGTATTTTTGTTTAAAATTCAGAAATAATTCATTCAAAGAATACAATATTAGTTTTTTTTTTGTTTGTAAACTTTTTGACCCAATGATACACATTCCTTTTTTCTGAGACACAATTGACTATTGACCTTTGTAAAACTTAATGACATCACTAACAACTTCGTCACTTAATTTGCTGCCATCCTTCTTTTTTAAATCTGTCACCACACCCTGAGTTTTTAATAAGTTCCGTGATAACTGTACTTGATAGTCTGTTACATTAAATTCTTCACATATCCTTTGTTTAGACCAAGAGCTTGGTAAAAGACTGATAATCTTTATTTTTTCTTCTCTTTTGGCTAATTTACATTTTTCTTTTAACTGATCAATCAGTTTTTTACAATCATTTGACAAATCATCTTCACCTTCTTCCCCTTCATCTGTCAAAGTCTCGTTGAAAGAAGAAGCTGATCTTCTTTTGACAGCTGAACTAATTTGTCTGTTTTTGTTTTTACTGCTGTCAAGACGTTTTCTTTTACTCAGTTTTATTATTTTGGATGCAAGGGATAGATTCAATGATTTGCAAATTGTATCTACTACATTTAAGCTACAACCTTCACCAATGAAGGATTTTTTAATGTCTGTTTCTGGTTGGTAATCTATGTCAATGTCACTTGTCTTTTCTTCTATAACTACACCAAACATTTTTTTATTACATGTACGACAAAGTGATTTACCAAGGATTAAATTAATGGGAACATTTTGCTTTTTTCCTCTGGGAACAGTTTCTTCCAAATAAACGATGGTACTTAATTTTATGACGGTTGCAAATAGTTTCTAATTCACTTGATAATCAAAGTTCCAATAATAATTGTTCATTCTCCCTCAAATCACTTAATTTATTTATTTCCTTAGAAACTACTCAGTAATCAGGTATATGACACAATTTACCAGTTACAGAACACTCAATAAAAAATGTCACATAACCTGAAATATAAAACATTAATATTTCACAAGTTAACACCACAACAGTTGATTGCACAATAAAGATAAAAGCAGCTATGAATCCTTAAGGTGGCCAGAACTGTAGTCTCTACCCTAATTGTGTGATGGGAAGTCTACTTGTCCAGACCTGAATCTGAATGCATTGGCAGTGGTGGGGAGTCTTACAAGTTCAGACCAGAATGTAGCTACTTGATATTGTACAGCTACCAATCAATGCATTCAGGTCTGAACTTGTAGACTTCCCATCATTGCTAATGCATTCAGCTATGTCTGTATGTATGTGTGTGTGTGTGTATATGTAAATATATATATATATATATATATACTCCAGATTTTGAACTATAAGTTAACAAAAAATTGCTTAATATTACTTGTGTTACTAAGATTTTTACTACAAGCCTGTAATATCTGTACTTAATAGCGCTTCCTGAAATTTTAGCTATATTTAAAAATTTTTAACTGAAAACTAAGTCTTAGTGATGAAATTTTAAACACTTATTACAACCCAATGAAAGATTGTAAATTTTAAACACTTATTACAACCCAATGAAAGATTGTTTCCTGAAAATTTTTGGATTTTTTAAGTGTCCTTTCTGAGATATTTCGAATTGAAAATACCTGATTTTAGAAAAATTGCAATATTTGAAGAACCGTTAAAAAAAAGGATGTAACTCTAAGGCCTGAAACTTTTTAGGGAAGTAGTGTATTATAAAGACTATATCCAGAAAAAAAATTAAAGGCGAGTCTTAGGGTCTTATCTTTAACATTTACCAATTTTTTTTTTATTTATAGTTAAGTAGGCCTAAATATATACTGGACAGAAAATATTGTACATTTTATGCTCTTTAACGTAGTTTTTGTTTGAACTGAATATCTTTAAAAATCAAGAAGCTACAGATTTAACACAAACCTCTGTAAAATGAAAAATAGACTGATGCACCAAAACAAAATGGTTGCTAAAAACTGAACATCTAAAAAAATTAATGATACCTGTTTTCAACTCTCTGAGAATAGTACAAACTTAGGTAAAAAAATAAATAAATTTTGACAGCAATTTTTACAAATTAAATTGGTTAATCTGATATGGATTGACCCTCACCAAATACAGAAAAAAATTAAATTAGGTAGGATGACGCTTACCTGATATCATAATATATATATATATATATATATATATATATATATACAATAATACTTTCATGATTTTCTTGCATCTTCAGTTGATCCAATCTTTTAATTGTTCACGTAAAATTACATCTTATAAATACAAATTAATAAAACAAAAAATAAGATAAATAAAATAAAGATTAATAATAAGATAAATACAATAAAACAAAATTTGTTAAAACTTTGGTTATAAACTTTAAAATCAATTCAAATCAAAATGAGATTAAAATTAAAAAAACTTTTTTTCTCTTTACAATTTAAGATTTAAAATCAAATTAAAAGTTAAAAATTCCATATATAAAAATGTCATCAAATAATTAAAATATTAATTAAAAGTTAAAATGATATATATGTTAAAAACAGTTGGATATAGTGTTGTTCACATTTGTAGTACACAGCAGTGGCAAATAAAATTTGTAATGAAGTAACTGATGATGACGTTTATAATTTTCTGTTTAATGCTTATATTTTATATTTAACATATTTACTGCATTCTACAGCCTCAACCATGCATATACAGGGTCATTCACAGGAACTGGATGTTTTTGAAGTGGGTTGTACTCAAGCGTTCGTGGTGGGAGAGGCACGTGGCTGGTGTCTGACGTTTCCTTTGTTCATAGCATTTAAATTTTAGTCGTTGAGATGGAGCCGTGGATGCTAGACCAACGCCTGTACACGTATGACAGTTTTGTGCGAAATGACGAATCCGTAACTGCTGTTCAGCGAGATTTCCGCCGTCAGTTTAATATCCATCGTAATGCAAGTGTCTCTTCTCGTAACACAATATTGCGATGGGTAAACAACCTTCGAACAAGTGGTTCAATATTGAAGAAAAAACCACCGGGTCCCCGACGAACTGCTAGCACTCCGGAGAACATCGAACGAGTAAGGGAAGCCATTGTCAGAAGCCCACGCCGCTCTATTCAAAGGCATTCAGCAGCGCTTCAAACGAGCACAAGTACGGTAAGACGAATTCTGCATACAGACCTGCATTTCCATCCTTACAAGATAGCTGTCGTGCAGCAGTTAAAAGAGCAAGATTTCATGCAGCGATTACAATTTTGTAGACAAATGCTTACCATTTTTGAAGAAAATGAAAATTTGTTATTGTTAATGAGTGATGAAGCCCATTTTCATCTGAATGGCTTCATCAACAAACAGAATTGCCGGTATTGGGCAGAAAGAAACCCACATCAGCTTCACGAGAGACCACTTCATAGCCGAAAGGTGACTGTCTGGTGTGCAATAGGAAAGGTTGGTGTTATTGGATCATATTTTTTTGAAGAAAATGACGCTGCCGTAACTGTAACAGATGATCGTTACATTGCGATGTTGAATACATTTTTCATCCCTGAGTTACGAAACCGGGGAATCGATTTTCAAAATATGTTATTCCAGCAGGATGGAGCTACAGCACACACAGCGAGGGCAACGATGGCTGTTCTCCGTAACTTGTTTCTGGGACCGATCGTTCCCAGATTCGGCGACATTCCTTGGCCCCCTCGGTCCCACGACTTGAGTAGTTGTGTTTTTTTTCTGTGGGGGTTTCTGAAATCGCCTGTGTATGGCAATAAACCGCGTACATTGGAGGACCTAAAGATCGCAATTCGTCATCACGTCACCCAGATTGATGTAGACATGCTGCAAAGAATTGAGGCCAGTTACCGTGAAAGGCTACAACAATGTATTGCCCAAAATGGACATCACTTGCGGACATAATTTTTCGTTCATGAGTAAGTAACAAATGCTTTGATTTAACAAGTGTTTCAGTACCAATAAACTTTTTTAAGTAAATATTCAATTTTTTATGATTATTTTAAAAACATCCGGTTCCCGTGAATGACCCTGTGTATTCCCATCTTAGTATTCCTCTACAGTTTCTATTTTTTACATATCCCTCATTATTTCCAACTTAACTAAACCTAGATGTCACAGTATGCTTCTTATCTATCTAGTTGGTCTCTCTACACAAATTTGATAGTTTGTGCAACAAATTTCCTCCTTTCCTATTTGTTTTAAGACCTTTTATCTTCTAATCTTGGAACTGCCATGAGGCTCTTGAACATAACTGTAACTCTTTTTTCTTTATATTTAAATTTGATTTTCCTTGCAACTGATAATTATTTACATTATCAGATGTTTTCTCCAGATAGTTTTCCTTCTGCAACTCAAGACTAATATATTCTGGCTTCCACTTCTCCTAAGTTTTCTCTTATTTTTATATGCTACCTCTACCTTTGAAGTTATATAATTTTTTCTAACTCTTACATCTCTTACTTCTTCAGCTACTTCACACTCAATTAACTTCATTTCTAATATAAAGTATAATTTTCTGTGCAATTACCTACTCCACAACCTTAATTTTGCTAACTGTATTTATTCATTCTCAAATGGATCATCTTTTATAGCAACTTCTAGGCTTGTTCTTACGATTTTTTTATACTTTAAATTTACATCAATCTTTTTAAGGAACTGCAATCAATATCAATGTCTGTAACATTTTATTTTGGAGAATTTTTGGAGGATTAACAGCTCCCTTTCCATTGATTTATTTATAATTTCAATTTAAGGTATATACAAGCTAAAAAAAAAGATTGAAATCAGAATAAAGGAGAATTTAGCTTGTTATATAAGTACAGAAGAAGAATAGATAATTGGCTGTGGCCCAGTCACTTTGAAATCAGTATAAAATAAATTTATTAGAACTAAAGCTTTAAACAAGTCCATGAAAATAGAAATTAGAAAGTAGGGAAACATACTTTATTAATAACTGAAAACCTTCTTGTTGAATAAGAATTGGGGAGCCAGGTAACTGCTTCTAAAGATTTTAATTTATAATATTTTATGAAAATTTTCTAAATTATCAAGCTAAACAAACATTTATTTAAAAATAATCTTGCTTGAATGTTAGCTCTCTATGATGGCTGAAGATTCATATTCATGCTATTCCTGACAATCTTGAGATACATTTTTTCTTAACCTGCTCCATATTATGTAGAGTGCACAATAATACATGGTGAATAGTCCAAGTAGCATTTTTAAGAAATTTATATGTTTTACTTTCTGCTTTTTATAATCTATCGTTTTACCATCATTATACTTTCCATACATCTAACCATAATTAACACGTGCACTATAATAAGCTATGC
Source organism: Lycorma delicatula (assembly GCF_047948215.1). NCBI lineage: Eukaryota > Metazoa > Arthropoda > Insecta > Hemiptera > Fulgoridae > Lycorma > Lycorma delicatula. Next base: position 2,722,205 of record NC_134458.1, read on the forward strand.
TACAGCTATCATGCAGAATTTCCCAACTTTGTGTAACATCTATGTAACAAACCTTTGTATTATATTAAAATTTTGTTAAAACTTAAATTTTGCTTGAAAATAATTAAAAATTCTAATAATTTCTCAAGCTAAAGGTTTAACATCTATCATAATTATAGAACCATTATATTTGTTAAAACATTTCTATAAAAACTATATGCATATACATTAAATATATAACTCTTACTTACAAAAACATCTGCACTTTGTATTATTTCTAGAAAGGTCTAGGAACAGTCAAAGACCATATCATCAGCTAATATTACTTATGAGTGTTGGCAATTTAATATGAAGCTATGGATGTTTATCTCTCTTACAAGTAGGGATGCTTTGATTATTTATAGAGAGGAATAAAACTGTAGGTTATAGGATAGACTATAATGTGCAGGAGAGATTAATATTTCTTAAGAATAAAGTCTGACTAAAAGCAGGTTAGGTGTTTTAAATTTTAATAAGAATTTTAATAAGAAAATAAGAATTTTAATAAGGTTGTTAATTTTGTTAATAAGAAAGGTAGATCTGATATTGTAATTTAAAATTTTATTTAAACATCTGCAAAGTGTACCATGAGTTTTGTACAATAAACTTTACTAATAGCAGATGTACACTGATGATCCACCATGCCATTTTAAAAGGCAAAGTGTACCATTGGTGAAGTATGTCATGAATATGCTAAGTAATGATTTTACTATAGTAAATAATCCTACCATATGACAGTAAAAAGTATAAACTGCAACAAAATAATTACTATATTTATTAACAAATTAAAACGCCCAAAAGAAAGAGAAATGAATGCAAAATGTTGCTTCACATGGTCCTCGATTGAACAAACTCAAAAAATAAACTACTTTTTGTTATTAAAAAAATTGTTTCACCAAATATCTGTTTTAGTTCTTATCATTATAAAGTGTATTTTACTATCATAGGTGAGAATGACCTTAATATTTTTAAAGGCTAGTTAACTATTTCATTCATATTTATTATTCTGAACAATGGCCACTAATTTTTGCTTTAAGAATATTTCGTAGGTAGCAGTTTGCGGCAGTATGGTGTCAGATATGGTGCAAATAGTTTTTGAGAACTACACAATTTTTAAAATATCTTTTTAATTTTCTTGATAAATATTATTCTAATTTCATAAACAGCCCAATTATTTTTATCTCATTTATAAAACTGTTTACTGGTGAATGTTAAAATAAAAAATCATTTTAAAATATGTGGAGATGGAGATATTTTTTTAAGGGCTGCTGTCAACAAACTGATCAATAGAATGACATGAAATTTGCTGAGGATAAGATGATTTTATACTATAACAGATATTAACTTCGTATTTTATATACTTGTTTTGTCAAAGTTATAGCTTGCAAGAAAAACATACTCATTTTATTCTTCCATTAGCCACACTGTCATATTACCTCAACAGTCAGATAAAAGTAATCATTTATTTATATTTCTGAAATGCTACTAATAACATCTTAAATTATAAAGGGACGTTGTTTGAAATATTTAATTACTAACCATTAAACCAATTTAGTTATTCATCAAAGTTTAGAAAGCTCAGTCTATGGGTAGGGAGGGAATGAACTGCTGGACCAGTGATTGGCTTCTTGCTATTTATGATGTCCTGTCACAGTACACTAATCCCTTCACTGTACTAATAGCAGCCCAGAGCCACAACTACTTCAGATACCCCAGGTAGAACTACTGTGCATCTACATGTTTAAAATTACTCAAATTTGATGAGTAATAATTTTTTAAGCTTTATTACTTGCCATGTTCCTATGTTTTGTTATCCATATATAGGTTTGCAACTTAAGTTGAGTGGATAAACATCTTTCTCGCTTGTCAAGATCCAATCGCAACCTAAAATTTTGAGTTATATGTACATATATAAAATGCAATTATGTATACATAGAAATTACATTACCTTCTTTTATTTCTTTTCTAGTAAGGTCTGCGCTGCCTTTAGTTGCTCTTTCTACCATGTTTGTAAAACCTATACCGACTTTTAATAATTTATAGTCATCATCAGCTGTCATTGGTTCTGGTGTAAGACCAGATAAATACAAACATTTCCCTGTAAAACAGTAAAAATGGTATTACACATGTTTATAATAACAATAACTTTATATCTTTCATTACTAAAATAACACTAGTTTGATTAATATAAATAACATTAACAGCAGTGAGTTCAATAATTTGTACACGACAGTAAATATGAGTACGAGTGAACTAGATCAATTTGAACCTCCACAACCAGCTGCCACCTGTACAATGAGCAATACTCCTCAAGACATAAAAATAAAAAAAATATAGATATATCACTATTTATTTACATCGGCTTCTTTTTTGAATGAGTAAAAGTGAATAGTGTGGTACCTGTTACGGAAAAAAGGTCAGGCCCTTTTACAAACCATTTTAGTAATTTAAAAAAAATATATATTTATAGTTTGGCAAGCAAACTTAGCTCAGTCAAACAGGAATTAATCTATAAAAACATTGTACACTAGAGAATAGGCTTTACATTTAGAAATACACAATCACATTCTGCTTTGGGTAGTTCCATATAAAAGAGAAAAAGAATCCCCCTAAAATCAACTAGATACTGAATAAACTTGTAGACAATATTTATTACTTGAACAAGAAAGATCATATGGAAATTTAATGTTAAGCTATCATTTCCTACATTATACTATTGTAAATAATTTTTACATATAAAAGTTTGCAACTAAAAATGTATACAGGAAGATTCTCTACTGATATGGAAATGGTAGCATAATGATTATCTCTGTCAGCGACAGATGTGAACTGTTGACAAAAAAAAAATCTGAAAGAAGCTAACAACAATCACTATCAGCAAGAACACTGGTCTAAATAACTAAATGAAAATCATCAGCATAATGGAAAGTAAAGTTACACATACTCACCGAGCAGATATCTACAATATGAACAATAATATATTTTGCTAGTATAGTATTGAGAGTACAAAGCAGATAACCAGCCCATTCAGGGACCCTTCTCCTGGGGAAAATATACTAATACAGTAATACCTGGAAGTAACAAACTAACTATTTCAATGAATAGGAAGATAGACTACTTTTATGAAAAGATTACTTCATAAGCCTGCTTATGGCTGTCACCAGTCTATATTTTTGAACATGCAGTCAAGTGGTTTATTATCAATCAAATGGTGAAGAGTTATCCTAGTTGTTCTACAGTTATCATTTTAGGATTAAAGTTTCTTATAATAAAGCATTGTAAAAGTTTTGTAAAGATTTAATGTAACAATCTTTAAACATTATTTTAATTACAGCTTTACAAACCTTTATAAAAACATTTTTTATTTTTTATTAGCTTCTTGTTTAACTTCTAGCATTTTAACATTTGTTTAGATAGCATCTGTAGAACCAGGATTTTTTGATACGGCATACACTTTAGTTATACTAAATGAATCAATTTCCCCGCCTATATCTAATCTTTTACATAGCCAGGGATCTTAATCTCTTTAACAAAGTATTCATAAAAATCTTAAACTTACACTTCATTATAAATTATCGGCTAATATTTCTTTACTTTCTTATTTAATATTTCCAAAAATTTTTCTTGATAAACTATGCTGAACTTTCATTATAGTTTTCATACATGAAATTAGTTCTACCTCAGCATTCAACAATATAATTCTTATTACATAAGTGGAGAAAACACAAGAGAATTCATATTCTCTTGTGTTAACCGTAAATTCTATATTTTCCTTTTGTAAGTCAGCAAAATAATAACTCATAATGGTAGTGAAATATAATCATCTGTTGATATTTAATACTGTAAAACTGAGATATAACACCTTGTCAGACTGACATGTTTTTTTTTAATCAAGAAACTGTTCATGGCTTAATTATAAAGATAAATTCTACCTTTATAATTACAAGCAAAATGATATTTAATTTATGAATTATTATTTTTAACTAGTTTAAAATCAATCCTTTACCTAATTTTTTTTTTTTTAGTAGTCTTATTTTCAAAATTCAAGTGATATTTACTGCCATCTGTCAATAATAGAATCAATAGTTTTCAAGTTAACTGAATTATTTAAATAAATTATATTACTGGTATTTTCTTCAAAAGATGTTGTATAGAAAAAAAAAAGAAAAAAAAAAGGAATGGTAATACAATTTTAACATTTTATTTTTTAACCCGGCATCACTTACATATCTGAAAATTGTGTGATTACTCGCGTGTTAGATTTTATCTAACATTGGTGTATACCTGAATAAAACTAGATTTTTTCTCAAAACACAATTAATAATGGCAACAAATTTATTATTGTTTTAAACAATGATAAATTGACTATATCTTACAGTACTTATATATATAAATGAAATAGTATGCTAAAAAATTCATTAAATTTTAAATTTCAAAGAACATTTCAAAATAATGTAATTGTGTTCTTACAATCATGAAAGCAAAATGATTAGAACTAACATTTTAGGCACCTAAAATCTAAAACTATGATAAATACATAATTATTATATATTTAAATATTTAGTTCATTGACTGAATCAATATTGCAACATATTATGAATGTTCCCTTTTTATTTCATTCATTTTCTACATGGTCATTACATTGGGAACAAGTCAGAACAGTCTTTGCTGTGTGCTCTTTACATATAGAGGATGAACAGCTGCCATACTGATATTGCATAAGACGGTTTTTGTATACGAGGCAGTAGACGCAGCGTGGCCTCCCATGTAGTTGCTGAGGGTTTAGTGGTGGTGATGATGGAGGAAGTTGTGCTACCTGCTGTATTTTTTGCTTGAGGCTCACATGAAGGTTTAGGATAGCTGCCTTTCTCATGAGGTGTGGCTGCACGAGGGATTTTGCCAGCTTCGTGAGATTGTGGATTTTGGAAGTTGGATTTTGCCAACTTCTTGACATGGCTTTTTGTGTGTTTGATCTAAATACTATCTGATAGTTTATAGCACCAATGTTCAATAGGGAGAAGAACAAAGTTAGAGGCCATCGGTTACTGATTCTAGAAACATCATACTCACTTTTCAAGCGATCCACAATGCCCACACCCGCCTCTGAGGAGTTATAAAATGCTATAACTTCTAGTTTCAAGTTACAATCAATGGCATCATCATTATGCATCGTTGAAAGTAGGAGAACATTTTTGCCTTTCTTGGGGATGTATGAAGTCAGTAGGTATTTGTTGGGGCGTTTTCCAAATACAAACATAGAGGATTTCTGAGGACGATCCCTAATAACAGTGAATTCAATTGGGATTTGAGGTTTGTTCTTGCGAATCGTACCTACAATAGTCAGTCTACGATTTAGAAATAAATCATTTGACATTAGTAAAGTAGTTGTCCATAATTACATTATGCCCTATATTCTCTATGGGTTCAATAAGATGTTTCACTACACTGCTGGCATCACTTTGAATAAAATATGGTCCTTGAGGCTGTTGCCTAGTATATACTTCTGGTTTACTTGTGTAAAAAGTACGGGCTTCTACAAGTGCGTACACCTTTACCCATATTTTGCTGGTCTATCTGGGATATAAACCAAATTTACAGTGACCACAAAATGTACCCAGCATTTCATCGATAGTGGCATATTCACTTATTGAATAACCTTTTTCACATTTTTGAACAAACTGTTCAAAAAGTTGCCTAATTGGGGCTAAGTTATAAATAAGTCTTCTAGCAGCTCTGGTATTTTTTTCATCAAGCCATATAGCTTGAACCAAAAAATTCTGAATATGTTTCACTTTGCTCCATAACTCGTTAATATTTAGATGTCTAGCTTTTATAACACCAGCTAAATAAAGAATGCCCAAAAAAGCTTTCAATTCAGTTATATCACTTTGTATTACATTCCTGATGTCACGTGTATATGAACAACAATATCACGTGTGTTGTGAACATTGTCACGTGTATATGAGTGTATATGAGCATGTTATTAGCAAAAATTGCTGGTTTGTGCGTTGAACATCTTCAATTAAGTCATCTGGAAAATAAAAACACCAGCAATCCATAATTGTATCTTTTCCTTTAGCCACACTTCTTACACCTGGCAATCTAGTAACTGTATTTTCTCTAGCAGTTCGGGTAGGTCGTGATGATGCTGGATTGTGCGCATACCAATTACTTATACCATCCTTACCATGATAGATCGGACTGCTGATGCCACTATTCACTCCTCGATTTGAGTGTTCACCTGCTGCTTGTTGATGTGACAAGACATTGGCTGGCTGCAGATCATCTTCTTCATCTGACTGTTCTGAATCTGTTTTCTTCCTGATTTTCAGGCTCAGCATCCGTGTCGGAAACATCTTCTGCTTCATCAGTCTCACCTTGTGTGGACTCATCCCCTTCCAACCATGCCAGAATACTAAAGCCATTATCCTGTTCCATTATTCTTATGTGAAAACCGAACCATCAAATTCCAAAATACTCATAAAATAAAGTAAATAAAAAATGAAAAAAAATAAATACTCAATAAAATTATATCACAAATTATAAGTCACCAGAAATCGTGTACGTAATCATTCACACGTTAGATATTTTCTAACAATGAGACTAACGTGATCACTCGTGGATTAGATTCCAACTAGCAGAACATGCACATCCCTCTCCTGACTTTCAGGACCCCACCCAAAGGTCCCACACCTCAATGTCCAACATACACTTGTGTAAAAATGTCCTGCTGAGGCAATGATGAAGTTTCAGGTTTATACTTAATGTAATAAAGTTTTTATTACAGAAAGTGTACAAAATGTTAGATTTTATCTAATGCGCAAGTGATCTTGAGTTAATGTAGGTACCAGTTTCTCAGAAGGAAAATTTTTTGTTTCTATTTTCTTGAAAAAAGAAACTGTACTGCTCAGGATTATTTTATTTTCAAGGTCTAATCATTATGATAATCATGAAATTATTTTATGATATTCCACAGAAACCTCTAGAATATAATCATTTTTACTATCTAATTTTTCCCGCAAAGATGTGCTTGATAACGATCTAATATAACATTTTTATATGGTTCCAACTCAAGACATATATTTTCTATAAAAATTGACTGTATCATAATATTTGCTGCAGCATATCTAAGCAGTATCACATTACACCTTTTCCAAATCAACATATGCATTTAATATCCACTCATAACTGTAATTTGTTTTTTGAATTTTTTAAACTACCATTCTGTAATAATGCAGTAAAGAAAGTGAAAAAAAAACCGTTCTAAATCATATACTGTCATTTCTATATGGTGAAAATTAAATTTCACCATACCCCATATCTCTATAATATTTTATTTAATTAGCACGGTGGTCAATATGTTGATTAATTATTTGAATTTTCAACAAAAAAAAATTTAATCCTATTCAATAAACTATCTAGTACAGAAAATTGAGTTAAGATATATCTTACCTCAATTTTTTATGAAAAATCAAGATAACTTAATTTTTCACCAATTAAGGTGACTTTCACAATTACATTCTGTCACGATTGAAATAATTCCGTTTTCACATAATAAATATTTAAATATAAAAATACTAAAATAATGAAAATTGCATATTAATTTACATGAGTGCTGCTATTTGTTGTAGTTTCAATAATTAAATATATTAGAAAAATATTACTTATAAAAATACAAACAAAATTTCATTTTGGTAAACCATCAGACAGTGTTTGAGGGAGATGGTCTTATAAAAACTGCAACAGATAGCAGTACTCATGTAAATTAACATACAATTTTTATTGTTTTTAATATGCAGTTTAATTAAATATTTCAGTCATGACTGAGGATGCAGATTCCGGTGAAAGCACTTTGAAGAAAAATAAATAAGATTCTTATCGCAATATTCTGTACTAGACAGTTTATTTAATAGAATTTAAATGTAACTTAGAACAGAGGAATAATATGAAGCTTAAACACATTAATTTCAGTAAAATAAACAATTTAAATTGTTTTTCCCTGTCTGCTACAGCTTTTACAATACTCATCAAATTTCTTTTTTAAACTGAGTAACTATACTGAACTGTACTACTGACGATAATGTAATTTACTGCAAAAATTCTGTTAGACTAAATCACTCTCTTACATAGAACTGTTATAAAGTAATTAAGTTAATATCACACTTAAACAGTTCATAAACATATACATTTCTTTACATTGGAACTAGTCTTATGATGAATAGTTTAACAAGAAACGCAACATATATGCTCATAATAATTACAATTTCTTTATTCACTGATGAAATACAAAGTATACAAAGTGGAAATACGAATTTGGAGGTAGGTAATGAAAACAAACTTCTTTGCAGAACATAAAATCCTTAAAAATATATAATTATTAAATAAAATTATTCCTTGATATTAAAAATTATAAAGTTACTTAAACCTATTTATACATTTTAAAATTACTTACAAAAACAATGAAGGCTTAAAAAATACATTTAATTATATAAAATGATTCTTTGGTTTATTATAAATACAAAAAAATTTACAGTTAAATATAAAATTAAACTGCTGTAAATAATAAATTTCCCATCCAATCCAGTGGTAAAAATGAAGTACTGTTGAAAAGCGGCATTTAGTATACCAGTGGTTCCCAACCTGTGCTTCAAGGAGCCCTATCGTTCCTACGTGTACTTCCCAGGGGCTCCACAGCTGCTCCAGGAAAATACGTAAAAATTGAATGAAATTACAGAATATGAAAAAAAAATTAAAATTTATTGTAAGGCAAATAGTTTGATTTATTGTACTTAAAAAGAACTTTTATTTATGACAAAATTTTGACAATATCATATATATACGAGGTGCGACAATAATGTAATGAGACTGATTTTTATTTGCAAGATGTGGCAACCCTGCAGCTTGCGTAGGCACACCATCTTTGACCTTGGTCTATAAGCTACTTCTAGTCCAAGCGGACTATTGATGAGCGGACATTGATGCAACTGCTCAGTCGTGAGTTGTGCTGTAATAAGTGAACACGTGTTTGTGTCTCTCGTCACAGAAATGAAACTGCAAAATATTGCGCAACGGTATGCCATTTCTTTTTGCGTTAAATCGGGTGAAAACGCTACGACAACTTATGGTAAGCTTCAGAAGGCTTTTGGAGGAGATTATGTCAAGAGCTCAAGTTTTTCAGTGGCATACAATTTTTAGTGGAGGCAGAACGAATGAAGATGAAGACAGCAGTGGACGACCATCAACCTCACGGACAGATGTCAACTTGACCAGGGTGCGTGAAATCGTACGATCTAATCGAAGATTATCCGTGAAAATGATTGCAGAAGAACTCAACATCGATCGAGAAACGGTTCGTCTAATATTAACTGAAGATCTTGGTATGAGAAAGATTTGTGCAAAAATGGTCCCCAAAAATCTCACACAACAACAGCGAGAAACACGGAAAAATGTAGCAGCCGATCTGTCAGAGCAAACAGAAATCAATCCAGATTTGTTGAGCCGTGTTATCACTGGTGATGAAGGTTGGTTTTTTCAATACGAGACAGTACGCCAAAGTTCACAATGGTGCTCAAAGGGATCACCCAGACCAAAAAAAGCTCGCATGCCAAAGTCAAAAGTGAAATACATGCTTGTGTGCTTCTTCGATTCCTAGGGAATTGTTCATAAAGAGTGGGGGCCTCCTGGACAAACAGTTAATCGATATTTCTACAAAGAAATTTTAGAAAGACTTCGTAAACGAGTTCTTTGTGTCCGTGCCAACATTGCTGATAATTGGATTCTGTATCACGATAATGCGCCATCCCATACTGCTCTGTCAGTACAGCAATTTTTAACCTCAAAACAAATTTTAGTACTACCTTATTCCACCAGATATTGCTCCGTGCGACTTTTTTCTATTTCCAAGAGTCAAAATGGCGGTCAAGGAACACCATTTCCAAACAACACAAGATGTCCAAAAAGCTGTGACGAGGGTCTTGGAGGATATTACAGAAGATGAGTTCCAGAAATGTTACCATCAGTGGCAGAAGCACTGGAAAGAAGTGTGTGCAATCAGAGGGGAACTACTTTGAAGGAGACAACACTAAACATGACTAAAACAGTAAGCAACATTTTTTTCACATCAGTCTTATTACTTTATTGTCACACCTTGTATATATATATATATATCTGGCAGTAATTGAGAATAAATCAAGAAATTATGGTAAATTTCAAAATTTTTTAAATATAATTTCATTGCATGGACATAGCAAAAATTGTTTAGATATCTCTTTACTTTAATTCCTTTACTATCTATCCCCTTTTCTTCTCCCTTGTAATGCTAATTCTAAACACCATTAACTGGTAAGACATAGGATAAACCTAAGGGGCTCCTTCATAGAAACCGATTCTGAAAATGGCTTCATGAGTAAAAAACATTGGGAATCGCTGTAGTATACAATAATGAATAAAGATACCTAAAAGCTTTCAAAATGCAATTTTAAGAGGAATTGATAACAAAACATAAAACAGATAAATAAGATATTACAATATTGCCACTTTTTACAAAATCCTAGCAAAGTGTAACATTTTTACCACCACCAACATCAACACGTAAAAACGTGTTGATCAGTTTTTAAGAAAGTCTGAATCTCTAAGATTATCTACGAAAGTTTTTGTACATCAATCTCTTGACTTTTAATTTTAATAAAAAGTTTAAATAAAAAAAAAAATTTAAACTCTCCAATTAAAATGATAAGATTTCATTATTTCAATGAAATGATGACTAAAATTACTTTTCAAAAAACCTACATTCAGTTTGAATCCGTTCAGGGAGTTTGTACACCTGTAACAGTAAAACAAATGTGCTTATATGTCATTAAAAATTGAAAGCTAACTAGCAAGGAACACATAGTCAGAAATAGTACGATGTAACTAAGTAAAATTATAAAACTATGGAATGGCAGTTTCTTTTAGATGAAAGAAAGAATTCCTAGTATACACAACTCGGCATCAAAATCTGACAATCTAAAACATAGCAATATACAATTGTAAGACCAGCTAGTAATTATAATATAACACTTCCATGAGATAAATAAAGTTTTATCACGTGAGAATTTTTTCTACAATATCTGTTAACATTACAAAAATACTTCTACAAACATACTTGAAAAAAGTACTGATGTTTATTGATAAATCATAGAATATAGTAATTAATATTATTCTTAATGTATTGATTCAAAAGAGCAACATAATTAAAAAAAAAAAAGTCTTACACAAAAGAAGAATTTAGTTACTAACATAAAGATGTTTTTGTAATAATTGATAATCTAGTATAAAACAAAGTAAAAATAAAAAGAATATTTTTGAACTTACAAAAATGATTGCCAGGACCTGCGTAATGATGTCCTTTATAAGCTGCAAACAGGCCTGGGTTAATTCCGATCTGTAAAGAAAGTTATTAAGTATTATAACATAATTAAGCTGAATACAAAATAAATAATAAATTGCATTAAAATATTTATGTTAATTTTCTTACTTTACCCGACTACTTTCAGAGATTTTCTAATATCTGTACACACTTGTGAATATCTTGCAGGACATTTATAGTCCATCAGTGAAAAAAATAAGAAAACAAATTTTTTTACAGTAAAATCAAGTAATAATAAAATAAACTCAATAATAGTACTGAGGCAAATGTTTAAGATATAGTGTGCTTAAGATTTTATATTATGTTAATTAAAAAAAATAATTAAAACTTATCTTACGAGTATATACATTCAGGCTGGTGATGAGTTAATACCAAGATGTGTGGATGGAAAACCACTGTTAGAGAAAGAAGGGTTTAATCGATGGCCAAAATACACAAGAGTGAACAAAGGAGAAAAATTTGATATAAATGCTTGAGGAGGAAAAAAATTTCTTACAGTAAGTAAATTTACAATATAATCCGAATTGCAATTTAAATCAGATCCTCTTCATCAACTTTAAGAGAATAAATTCTAGGCTAGCAGAATTTAAAATAAAAGTATTTCACACATTAGTAAAGACAAGTCATTAGTCTGTTCAATGAAAGAGACTGCTAGTCTGAGGATCATAAGTGAAACCAGCTTTTCAAAGATGCTATGAACAGAAATAGTTAACTTGAACTAAAGAATATATTGTAAATCCCTTATTCATTTTTCAAATGATAATATGGCTACAAAAAAATAAAAATGACAAATCTATTAATGAAAACCCGATAATGGATGCAATTTAAACATATTACAAATGTAAATGAGAAAATTTGGCTTTTGACAAAATGATACTATTCAATGAAACAATTGAGCAAATACTTTTTCCCTGTACCATAGAAAAATTAATGATAACAAAAGTAGAAATACGCCATTCAGAACTAAAGTAATAATACGAATAATATCAGTAGCGTACAATCTGATTAGCCACAGTATTTCTTTTATTAAATTTTCACAGGTTCTGACCTTATAGTAAACTCCTGATGTATAACCTATAGGTATTAAAACTGACTCACTGATCATACATTCAGACACTGCTTTCATCACTTTATTTTATAGCCTGGTACAGTACTTTCTGACATGAATGTAGTTTTACAATGAGGATCTGAAATTTTAAAAATATCCCTTTTGATATGCTGTTTGGCATACTTAGTGAATCTTATTTTCCCAAAAACTCAGTCAAAAATTTCTATGTGATTTCTATATTACCATGTGTTCACCCGATCAGCTCATCTGCTTCTTAACTGAGAAACTATTTTTTGCAAAAGTAATACTGATGGTTTCAAAGATTAAAACAAAACAAAGTCAAAGCAAACAAATTTTCTGTTCCAGTGAGTGGTTTTATCAATTTAGAAAATGAGTTAGATTATACAATATCAAAATATTATGTAAATACTGCCAGTGGAGAAGTTTCAGCTACTGAGACCATTCTAAGATGTCGACTAAAGTCGACATTTATATAATATAATAGCTAAAACACAACATTCAACACGTTTGATATTCATCGTCTGTAAAACACCCCTTCTGTACCAAGATAAGCAGACAAGGACTTGTCTGCTTATAGTAAAGCAGACAATACAGGAAAATTAAATAAAAAATATGACTGATTTCTAGGACATTTAAAGATCACATAAATATTTTTATGCAATAAAAAATCTGATTGTTCTATTAAAATATTGTAATTGAATTATATCAGAAAAAGAAAATAATAAAAAATTAACAGAAGTAGGATTTTCCTGTAATCATATGCCTGACAGTTCTGCAGTGAAAAGGTTGCATCATGCTAAGGGCTTGATTTACAATCCCCAGGAATCAATTTAGTCATTATATGAGGATCTACTATGCTTGAAAATTTAAGAAACAGGAGTTTGTGAAAATGAAACCATTAGGACAACATACAAAAAAATATTTTATACTTACAGACAAGGACATGCAAAAACAAGGTAGGATTATTTAGAAAGTTTATTTCAATCAAGACTAAAATTTTCAGTAAAAAGTGGAATAGAATAAATGTTTTTCATCGGCTACAAACTTTGATTTTGTGCATCCTACTATACATTTACAAATATGGAGTTTTGCTCAAAAAGAAAGAAAGGATAAAAAGAAACTGAAGTTTTGTATAAATATACATATTCTTGTATAAATATGCTCAGTACAGGATCATATGTGCACTTTAAATTACACATAGGACATTTATGATAACAGAGCATTATTACAAAACATCCAATGTCCTTGAATAAACCCACCCAGAAAAAAGGGTTTCTTGTAAAATTTTACTAAGAATTCTGTTATCAGATATAAGTGTTATGAATATCATCATAAAATTCCTATAGTTTCCAAATATATTTTTTTAAATGTCATTGCTAAGATGTAAAATAAATTCTAAATAAGAATCACAAACAGAAATTTAAAAAAATTTTAAAAAAATGTTAATATATAATTTATCATATAAATATACATGAAGAGAAATCTAATTATGCTGTCATATTAGAGATATTAAATGTTCATTTCCAAGTACAGAAAACATGCAAATATTAGAATATAATAAATTTAAATCCCTTACTCTCAAGAAAATACATACAATAACAAACCAACAGAAATATAATCGATGAACAAATAAAACTTAAACACGATTATCGAATTAGGAAATAATATATCTAATTTAATTTTAAAAATATATCCTAACAAGTAAAGAAGCTCTAAAAAGAAAATTTTTATTTGTATAAATAATGGATCAGAGAATTTATATTAAATTTTGCTATAAAAATGGAATAAAGTTTAGCAATGTTTTAATAATGTTAAATATTGCTTTTGGTGAGTCTGCTATGAGTAAAGCAAGGGTTTATGAGTGGTATAAGTGTTTCCAGGAAGGTCATGAAAACGTTGAAGATAAGCGTCCCGGATGCCCCAGCACATCAACAACTGATGAAAACGTGAAAGAAATGATTATAAATGATTGCTGAATCACAATCAGTTGCTGATGATGTTGGGAGATCAATTGGGTCATGCCATGAAATTTTTTTGAATGTTTTGGGTATGAAACGTGTGACAGCAAAATCTGTTCCAAAATTGTTGAATTTCAAACAAAAACAGCAGTGAATGGAAGTTGCTCAGGAGTCACTAAATGAAGTCAACAACATACATACCTGTTATGAAGTCATAACAGGTGATGATACATGGGTTTACAGATATGATGTTGAAACTAAAGCTCAATTGCCCCAGTGGAGGCATTTTGAATCACCAAGACCGAAAAAAGCTAGACAAGTACAGTTGAATGTGAAGGTTATGCTCACCATGTTCTTCGATTTTAATGGCATAGTGCATCATGAGTTCTTGCCACAAGGCCAAACGATCAATAAGGAGTATTATCTACAAGTTCAATGCTGTTGGCATGAAGCAATCTGAAAAAATGCACGGATTTGTGGCGAAACAATTCATGGGTTTTACACAACGATAATGCACCTGTTCATATTTCATTGCTTGTTCATCAATTTTTAGCCAAAAACAACACAACACTGTAATGATACCCCAACCACCATATTCACCAGACATGGCCCCGTGTGACTTTTTTCTATTTCCAAAAATAAAGGGAACCTTAAAGGGCCATTGTTTTACAAGCAAAAATAAGAATAAAAGTGAATCACTGAAAGAGCTAAACACTATTCCAAAGATCGAGTTCCAGAAGTGTTTCGAGGATTGGAAAAAGCGCTGGCATAATTGTATAATATCTAATGGGGATTATTTTGAAGGGGATAACATTAATGTAGACGAATAAACAAAATTCTTTTCAAAAAGAAAAATTCTCATTACGTTTTGAGCACACCTCGTATACAAGAAAAAACAATCTAGTATGAAGAAAGATTTATTTTTAAAATACATAATATGTATGTATAAATATATTTTTTGAAAATTCAAATAAGTCATTAACATATTGACCACTGCGTTAATAAAACGTAATATTATATGAAATATAAACCACCAAAACTCAGTAATTAGATAAGTTAAATCTACCATATTAACTTCCAATAATCAATTTTCACGGCATTCTGTATGTTTGGTTGGTATTAAATTTTATAACTACATTTAAACATATTCTTTTAACAGTTTGTTAATTTATTCAAAATTGTTTTCTGTTTTGAAATTTTGAATTATATTATGAACATATATATATATAAAATACATTTCTTATAAGAACACAAATATATTAACACAATCAGTCAAAACAGTCTTTTCTTTTGCACTAACAGTAAGTATGGATTTGACTAACACAATTTACCTGAAATGTGTAGCTTATAAAGATGAAAATCTGAATAAGTTTCATATAACTTTTAAAAAACACACTGAAGAATATATGCACACTTACAAACATGATACACAGTACAAAATCCAAATAACATTAAAATAAATACATACCCTTTTGAAGATGTTTCAAGTTTAAAAATTGATTAATATTAAAATCCCACACACACAAACAATTATACATGACATTATAAAATAAATAAATAATTACAGTAACAATTAATTAATAGCTGAAATCTGAAAATGACAACTGGCTCAGTAAAATAAATACATAATATTCACATCAAAATTTTGATAATTCATTTTATATACATATATGTATAAAATAACAGATTATAATAACACAATTTTATTATTTAATTTTATATACAAGAGATAATCAAAATTTAAATAAACATGACTGAAGGAGGAGTATGTTATTACTATTTGTTTTTCTAATATACTTGAAAAAAAAAAAAGATATAAGAATAAAAAGAGTGAGTATTATCTTAAATATTTACTACTTATTTTCAGATATACATGAAGAAATATTGTTAACTTTTTAATGTTATAACTGAAATAACAAAATTTATTATTACTTTTAACATAAACAGTGGGAGATATGTCTGTATGAATATGTAAAAGATTAGACATTCACTTTTCTTGGCATTGTTCATGAATTTTATGACTGCAGCGTCTAATCTGAACTGAATCTATACATTGTTCATGAATTTTATGACTGCAGCGTCTAATTTGAACTGAATCTATACAGTAAATTTCAGTTGCTCTAATAAAAATAAAAAAAATACATTTTTTCAGTAGAAAAAATAAAAAACATGTTCTTCAAGAGTACCACATACAATACATAGTAAATGTATATCAATCTATGTCAAAATCGATAAGTTCCAGGGCACTTCAATCATTAAATCAAAAATAAAATACCTATTTACCTTTTTTACTATAAGCAAAATGAAGAAAGAACATTTACCAAAAGGGTAGCCAATGCACAGTGGTTTGATTTTTTAATGATTTAGATAAGTTTACAAATTCATAGTTCTTCATTTAGCTTTAGTTTCTATACTTTTTCAGCATCTACACATATTTGTAGCTTTTTTATTTTATATATTTTGATTTTTAGCTGATTGCTCAGCAGTTCTATGACCTACTGTTTGGAAGCTCATGAATAAATAAGATATTACTCATCTACTGAAAAAACTTACAATAACAATATCCAAATTCTGTGTAAGATGGTCAGGTAATGTTCGCTTCGAAACTTCCTCTTCCGGCATACCATTAAACCTATCATGTTTCTTTCTTTCTTTGAATACTTTAACAGCTGTCTGAGATTTCATTTGTAAAGGGCTTTCTGGATATACCATTCTGAAACAAGCACAAAATCAAATATTACTTTTAAAGTAACTTAGCTTTTATGAAATATTCAGACTTTTTGTTAACTAAAAACATTCAAAATATAGTTAATAATTATGTAAATATTTGTTTAATAGTAACCAAATGAACATTCATTAGGACTGGCAGTACACCAACATAAGTGAAGTTATTATAAATAAAAACTTAAATCTAAAACAACTGATTTATATTTTTCCCAGCTAAGCAGTTACAATGCCTATTCTTAGAAAAGTATAAAATCCATTTTACTATACACAATTATTACTAATAACAGCTACAAGTACAGTCATGTACTGTATATAAGAACTGCATTAATTTGTCACTGAAATAAACTTAACATAGGATGCTTCTAAGAATCCACACACTAATAATACTTAAAGCTAAATTTATACAGGTTGCTTATCGAACAGAAATAGCTTCTTAAATTATTTGCTTTTATATAGTATGCAAATAAAAAATTATTTAATGGCACTAATGTCATAAATAAACTTAGAAAAAATAAAATGAAAATTTAATTAATTTATTTAAAAACTGAAAACATAGAAATATAAAATACACTAAGAGAAGTGTGAAGTGTTCAGTCAAACAGGAATTCATATTAATAAGATAAAATGTCTGAATCTGTATAATTTTTAAACATAACATGTTTAAGTGTGTGTGTGTGTAAAGTAATGCCTAGTCTATAATACAATGTTTTATTAAAAACTTAATAAATGAATTTTTTTACAATTTCATAAAAATGTGGAAATCTGTGGTTTTAGCAGCTTCTTTAGTTAGTATATGCAATTTCCAAGGTTATTAGCTTAGAAAAAACTTTTATAAAATATGCAATTTATCTTTACCTTAATCAAATTTTACATCATTGGTATTATTTTGGCAATAGTGGGCTTAAAAAATGATACCTATATTGCACTGAAGTGACTTTTTTAAAAGAAATAAATTTTCATCACAAAGATCATAACTGAAGATCAGACATGGTTGTTTTAGTACATTTACAAACAAAACTCCAGTCTTTAGAGTGGAAATATACATAACTTTTGCAACACAGAATTTTGTTTAAATAAGAGCAAAGGAAAAATCACAATGAAAGATCTTTTTTTTTATTTGCAGGGTACCGTTCATTAAAAACTCATTCCGGATGGACAGAGAATGAAGAAGGAAATATTTGTTATCATTCATTGTTAACAGATGCATTAAGAAGGAAGAATTATGAAAAATGTGAACAAAGAACTGGATTCTTTACATGACATGCACAGACACATTAATCTGTGCTTGTCAAAGAGTACCTGGCACAACACAATGTTAACAACTCTGAAGCGTCCACTGCATTCTCCTGAATCAGCAGAAACTAATTTTTACTTGTTTCTTCGCTTAAAAAAATGTTCTGAAGGGGGAAAAGATACAAGAATGCTACTGAGAAAGCAGCTGAAGACAATATTTCAAAATGGGTTTTACAAATAATCTTTGGATGAAGCTGTTACTTGATGAAGATCCATATTAACAAAAGAAAATAAGCAAATATATTATTTGATTTTCACAAAATTCCAGGAATGTTTCTAACAATTTTGATGTTGATAAAAGCAAACTAATTTAAAAGAAAAGTACTTAAAACTTTTTCATGTAAGCATTTCCTGAAAAATAGACTAATTCCAGGAACTTTTTCAACCTAACTTGTATATTTACCATACATAAATAGTGAATAAAACTAAAAACTTACACACTTGATTTATTGCATTTATTTTTTATTTTATCTGAATATTCAGTTAAAAAGTTTAAATGAAAATTTGATCCCTGTTTGCAAGCAGATTTGTTTTTAAGATTATATTTCCGATATTGATTCATTCAAAACAGATAAAAATTAATTTCTTTTTAAATACTACAGGCCCTACAGAAATGTCTAATACAAATAAAGGATAATGTTATAGATACATCACTGTTATAATAATATGCAATATTTTGCTTGTCAATCAGTAACTCATAAAATGGAAAAAAAATTTAATTATGCCTAACAGAGCAAAACATATTTCCTTCAATTAACAAAGCTATTATAAAAAAAGTAAAAGTTATTTATTTTGCCACTTCAAACAAATCATAATTAAAATCACTACATTAGTTTACTGTAATAAAGTTTCCTCTACAACATCTAGAAAAATCTATTGGAAATTTAACTTTTCATTAATAAAAAATATATATTTCACTTATAAATCTTATTGTTCTGGACATTATGAAATATATATATATATATAGTTTTTTGAAAATTCAAATAATTTATTAACATATTGACTACTGTGCTAATAAAATGTAATATTAAATGAAATATAAAAATTACCAGAACACAATAATTAGATAAGTTTTTAAGATATTAATTCCAAGAATAGATTTTCACAGGATCCAGCATCTTCAGTTGTTATTAAATTCTATAATTACATTAAAACATATTTATGATTTGTTAATTTGTAGAAATTGTTTTTTGAAAATTCAAAATTTCAATTCATCCATAAATTTCAAGAATTTTCAAAAAACAATTTTTACAAATTAACAAATCATAAATAAATATGTTTTAATATACGCGTAATTATAGAATTTAATAACAACTGAAGATGCGGGATTCTGTGAAAATTGATTCTTGGAATTAATAGGGTAAGTTTAATTTATCTGTTTACTGCGTTTTGATGGTTTATAATTCATTTAATATTATATATATATAAAACTGACATGGGTCTGTACAGTCTTAATATATGTATGCTCCTTGCCATGCTTCATTGAAGATCCAGACAGACTCATTGTCCCAAGCCCTTAGGAGGTCATCATTACTCGTAAAATGCCTCTCTTTCAGTCTGTTCTTCACCTGGGGAAGCAGTAGTACAGTCGCATGGAGCGAGATCAGGGCTGTAGGATGGTACTTTAACAGTTATATTCTAGTGCTGGCCAAAGACTTGCAGCAAATTTTTGAGCAATGCACTGTAGCATTATCATGGTGAAGAAACAATGTATCCATCCTCGAATTTGGGTACAGCTTTTTGAGGGCTTCAAGAAACTTTAGGTAGGCATTCCTTGTATACCACTTCCCTGTAACTGTTTTCTGAGTTTCCAACAGAACTCATTTTAAAATTCCTCTCTCACTAAAAAATCCAGCTACCATTCTCTTCTTTACTGATCTGGATTTTCAAACAGTCACGGGGGATGTCTCCTTATCTTTGAACACCCACACTTTGTTCTGAGCCTTGGTCGAAACATAATAACAGCACAGCCAAGTTTTGTCACCTGTTGCAATACTGTTCACATAGGGAGACTTCCCATTTTCAAACTTTTTCAACATTTCATGGCTCCATGGAACATGACATGGCATCTTATGGTCGGTCAAGTTATATGGCACCCAAAAGGTACAAAAAAAGCTTTCTAACTTGAAGGTGAACTTGTAGAACAGCACGAACTGCTGCTGCATTAATGCCCAAGGAAACCTCTATTTGGTGGTAGGTCACATGCCTGTCTGTCTCAAGCATTTTTCTTAGTGCAGTAATGTTTCCCTCAGTCACACAGATTGTCGACTGACCTTGGAGTGTCCTCACGGCCAAAATTTCCCCTTTAAAACTATTGGTACAATGCAATATTTTTGTGCAACGAGGACATCTTTTCCCAACACAGGAGTCATTTCCTCTAAAAACTGATCAACACTTAACCTATGTACAAAATTTACATCCATGACGACACACTACCTCTTTTCACTAACATAGCTAAAAAGCAAATGACACCTAGACAGTAACTAGAGCAGCAACAGTATATGTTGGGACTTGTCTAAAGATGCACAAACTGTAACTGCCTGTGATGATCTGTCCCGACACACTGCAAAACTTTCCTAGTGCCCTTTGTAGTAAGTTGTAATTGCTTTTAAAAGCAAAGTATTTATTGTTTCAATCTATACAAAAATTATTAAAATACTTTTTTCAAATTTCTTGGAAAATGTATTTTAATTTTAAAAGTGACCACAATTTTTAACTTGTAATAAATATGTTTAACACCGTTGAAAGACAGTTTAACAACCAATTCATTACAATAACTGGATATAAAGATATTTTATAACATATAAACTGATGACCTAAACTCATAATAGTCAACTCAGTAGCCTTTTTTTTTTGTTTTTAGAACTCATATTCCTTTCTGTTATTACTGCATTTTAAATTTTCATAAATAATAATACAACAGATGTTGAAAATAAAAATAATATGCTGTCATACAGTTGGGGCATAATGTAACCCAGTAATGCTAACAGACATTAGCAGCTGAAACATGTGTTGAACTACTTTATTTAGCAGATAATTTACTGCTACCACTATTACAGTATTGTACAAATTAATGTGAAAAATAGGTCATTTTTAGTTAGTTATGTTTTATAACTGATTCCAGACATAGTACAGCTGTTTCCCTCCATTTCAAGTATTGCCTGAAAATATCTTGTTTGTTTTGAGAGGTTATGTACATTGCTTACCTATTTTACTTTGGTTTCTTCCAGTCTAAGTGTTCTTGCAATTTTGTTAATAAATTTAGAAAAGTGGCAATATGGATTTAACTTCTAAGAAAAGAAGCAGGATAATAACACTCAATGAACATACTCGTATGACTCAAAGACAAATAGCAGCACAGTGTAAGGTTAGTCTTGGTGTAATTAATAAGATAATTAGACAAATCTTCAGATTGGTACAATTTCACCCCAACGAAAAGGTCGCTGCGGAAGAAAACGTAAAACCACCTTAAAAGATGATGCTATTTATGTAGAATAAGTAAAATTAATCCTCATAAAAATAGTTATGAGTTACAAAATAACTTAAGAGTCGGCTGATGTGTAAATTCATGATTCTACTATATGCAGAAGCCTTCTGGAAAGTGGTCGCAAGGAATGAAAGCCTATAAAAAAACTTACGGATACCATGAAGAAGAAAAGTTTTCTTTGGATCAGAAAATAGAAAAACTGGGGTGCTGAGACTTGGAGAAAAGTCCTTTTCTCTAACTAGTCATTTTCTAGTTCAGGACAAAGCATGTCACATGTGGGAGGAAGCTATGATGATCAGGTTTCTCCAAAACACATCAAACGAGTTGTAAAGCATCCTCTAAAGAAGATGTTTTAGTTTAGCTGAAGCATCCTTTAAAGGAATGCTTCAGCTACTTTGGACTTGAAACTTTAGTACACATCTCTGGGATGATAAACAATGAAAACTACATCCTATTATTGACAAATAGGGCTTTAACAGAACTTCAAAAACTTGCAGATTTAGTTGGAGTCGAAAATGTTGTTCAACAATACTTGTCACACTGCCCCTCATTAAAGAAAATTAAGTTTTTCATGTCTCAAAAAGGATTCAATATTTGGACTGGCCTGGAAATTTACCAGACCTGAACCTAATTGAAAATTTGTAAGCAATTGTGAAGAAAAGACTAAGAAGAATGGACTGCATTACTAAAGAGAAGATGATTTGTGCTGTGATAAAGGTGTAGTTTTACAATCAAGAAATTAAAGAAATATGTAAAATAAACTTATAGATTCAATGCCTAAAAGAATTGAAATGGTTATTAAAGAGCAAGACATATTAAATCACTAAAAAATACTGTAATAAACACTTGAAATTCTTTATATAAAATAAATTTGTTTATTTTGAAAATATACTCTGTTCACATTAATTTGCACGACTGTATAACCTATCATTATTCTAATAAGCTGAACATTCAAAAATGTCAGTTCAAAAAAAAAAAATTGTTGTAATCATTAAATTATTCTTTTATCAACTTTCACTATGTTCTAGAGTTTCTGGTTATTTTCACATAGTCTTTCAGTATATATATAGATTTCGTTAGGCAGACCTTTTAGGTCACTTTGAAGATAGAAAGGTCCTAATGCAGATTGAAAATGACCTACTATCACTCACTGGAGACTAAGTAAGGTGTGCTAATGAATATAAATACTACTGAATGAGCAATTGCTTTACAAACGGAATTAGAACACATTAAACCTCACCACACACTGTCAAGAAAGTATGCTTCAATATAGAACACCATGACTGCACATGATGTGCTTTTTCTGCAGTCATGTTAAAAGCCCACTCTAGCCAAAATGACAAAAACTGAGGATAAAGATAAAAGTCAGAGTTTGGAAAATACATATAACAAAAAAATACTAAACACCATCTTTTCTGAACGCGTAAACAATTTTTTCCACTATTTAAATAAGTTCATAATAAAATAATGTAAAAGAGAAATCTTCAATTTGGCATATTAATGCTTTTTTTAATCTGTAATTACAAAATTAGAATTGCTAACATCAGTGTCTTCTATAGGATGATTAAGAATTATTTTGAAAGGGATCCACATCATGCGACTGAAATATATTTTTATTTTATACTTAGAAATTTTATTTGAAAACACTCTTCTTGAATAACAATAAACTAATAAATACAACAATAAAAAATTCAACTATACTAAATAGTTACAGAAGTAAATTGGAAAGTATTAAATGCTTATAAACCACCAAAAAAGATTGTCATTTTAACCACTAAACAATTATCAGTAGATATAGAAAAGTATTAAAAAACCACGCTATATAAATAAATTACAATGATAAAATAATAACAATTAACTAAATAAACTATACTTACAAAAAGAACATTTTTATCGGTTTATAAAATTAAAATAACTTTTTATTAAAAAATTATGCAGAATATTTGCATTTACTGGAATGCTAAAACTACAATTGAAATGGAAAGTTAGTTAACTTTAATACAGTCTAAACTCCCAACTAATCTTTTTTTTTGACAATATTTGCAAATGGGTTAATCCTGTCAAATTAACAAGGTGGATAGCCACTTACAACCCAACCATCTGGGATTTTCATGAAATGTGGTATGAATTAACTGTTGATAGAGTTATGAGAAAATACTGAATATCAGATCTCTATCATTAACCATTTTGTTTTTAGAGCCCTTCAAATCTGCAGGAAAATGGCAAATTTTGACTTGCAGAACTACCGTTAGATTGTCATAATTTTGTTATTTATTAAGGTAGAATGATAAACTCATTCTACCTTTATTTTAAATCTTACTTGATGTGCTTTTATATGATGTACAACAAGCCTATGTTTACATAAATTTTTATTTCAAGGCCTTTGACTTTTCACCTTGAATTTCAGAAAAAAGTCTTCAATTTTTTTATGAAAAATATATTTTATTCATGATTACTTTATAAAATACCTGTGCAAATTTAAAACTGGTACTGAATTGGGATCAAGAGAAAAAAATAAAATGTCTATCAATGTTTTAATAAAAGAATTTTTTTGTGGAAGTTTGAGGTGGTACTTAAATTTTTGTTGGCTGAACTTGCAAAATGAAACTAAAAGTAATGAGATAATATGCTGCTTACTTGTTTTGTCTAGTAATAAGAAATGTATATCTCGACTCAATCAAATGACCAATGATGATGTAATGCGATGACTTGGGTGTAATTAATACAAATTGAAAGACAAAATGTATTGAAGCTTACTCTATCATCAGTTTAGTCGTAGCCTCTGTCCACTGTTTTAGTATAAACATATGAAATATGACCTAAAATATTTGATTAATTTTAAATAATTTATTTATGGAATAACATGTAAGAAATCATTAGCACTGTATAAACATGCCTGTCCTGAAGTCAAGATATTCAGTGTTCGTTTATTGATTGCTAAGTGTTGGTGTAGTTACTGTTTCTTTGAGTTAGGTATCTATTGAAGTATGGCAATTTTAACAATAATAAATGTTGTAATCCATTTCAAGAAGTAAGTCATAATAATGTTTTAAAAATTTAAGAAATGTGTTATCATGGATGACAGAAAAAATCCAAGTTTAGAAAGTGACTGGAAGATCTGTGATAAGTGTCAAAAAAACTTGCCTTAATTAAAGCTTCAGAAGAAGAAGAAGAAGAAGCAGATGATAGTGAAGAAGCCCTTTATGATGAAACAAATTATGCATTAGACAGGCTCAATGGGAGTCTAGTGAGTATTGGGAAATCATGTGTAAAATCAAAAAGATTGCAAGAGAAAACATATCCTGCCTAAAAGATTGCAAAAACTGAGTCATCAATGAAGGAAAAAATATTCAATGTAGCTAGTAAAACTCAGAGACTTCATCTCAAGTTGAACCTGACAGCAAAGTCTTGGTACAGTTGAAAGAAAAATTTAGTTGTACAACAGACAGAAGTCTTAAAATAACAATTCTTACTCTCCTTCATGAACTTAGAGCATCAAAAAGTGCAAGGTGAATTCCCAGGAACTACCAATTACATGATACAACAGGCAAAACAACTAATTAAAAATCAAGGGATTCTGTCATCACCAAACCCTGCCTGGAAAATGTCTAAATCAAAACATAATTGGATACATTCAGGTGTTTTATAAATCACATGATGTAAGTAGTGAAACACCAGGCAAACAAAAAAGTCTGTGTCACAATCAAATCACCTTGTGGAAACGTTCAAGCCTAAAAAAGATTAGTACTGGCTAATCTGAAAAAGATACATCAACAGTTTAAAGAAACTCATACAGGAATTAAAATTGGGTTTTCTACCTTTGTTGCTTTATGTCATAAAAATTGTTTTAACAGGTGGTAGTGAAACTCCTAGTATGTATGTGTATATATATGTATATATATATATATATATATATATATATATATATATATATATATATATATATATATATATACTATGATATATGTGTGTGTGTGTGTTATCAATCAGAACATGAAATTAATGTTTAAGAGGTAAATTAAATTATTTAACAACAATGCAATTATTCACTTCTTAAAAAACACTGTGTGGCACAAATTATTTGTAATCCACCTTAAAAAATCTGTTATCTTGGCAAGTGTAAGAATGGTCCAGATTCTGACAATTTTAAAAACATTTTACATTCAATATTTGTTGAAAATTCTGTGGATAAATAACTTTTAAGCAATGGATATAAACTTATCATTCAAGTTTAGAAACAGTACAGAAGAACGATTTTATTGAAACATGCATTGAAAAATTACACTGGTCAACATGATTTTTGTCTCACAAGTACAAACAGGTGTACTTAATGCAGTTTTTTACCCTGTTTTTAAATATGTATTTGGAATTTCTCTATCACCCACACATTCTTATTTTAATTTTTTTTAAATGTTTTTTTATCCATTTGTCCATTGTCAAGTAAAAGCTCCTAAAGCATTGTAAATATGATGAAATCAAATGAGCTAACTTAAAGAGTAGCATTGCTACTGTTGTGCAGGTTCAGACATGTACAAATGTGATCTAGTGTAGCACACATTCATCAGAACGATGTCAGTTGTGAGATAGTGTGAACCAGTAAACATGTCATTGTGAGTGCTTTGTGTGTCTGAATTATTGTGTATTACATAGTTAACAACTTTATTTCTTTTAATTAGTTGTTAGTTACAAAATGCTTAGAGTTTGTTTAAATCATCCTAACAATTTCTGTTATGTATGTGGTGAAGTGACGCTCAAGTCCCAAAGGTGAAACCTTATCCATTAGGAAAAAAGTGTTATGAACTTTATTTTGGGTGTAAAGTCAAGGACCAAACAAGGGCCTCATACCTGTTGTTTATCATGTGTTCTAGGCTTCTCACTGCATGGAAAAATGGCACACACCACATGCCATTTACTATCCCTATGATTTGCCGAAAGATCACTCTTCTGACTGTTATTTCTGCTTAACAAACATTACAGGGATTATGCCAAAATCAAAACATACAGTAGTGTACCCCAACTTGCAATCTGCAATAAGACCAGTTCCATTCTGTGAAGAATTGCTTGTACCAAAGCCTCCAGAACATGTGACATTAGATGAAGAGAGCTTGACATTAGATGAAGAGAGCTCAGAGTCTGACAGAAGTAAAGAAGAAAAAGAAACAAATTCTGGTGATACAACTTTTGAACAAACCATTCATCTGAGCCTTATTTACTGACTCAAGAAAATCTTAACGATCTCATACGAGATTTAAAGTTATCCAAAAACAGTCTGAAATGCTTGATTCCTGGCTAAAAGGATGGAATCTTCTTCAAAAGAATAAAAAGATATGTACTTATCGTAATCGTCATTCTGAATTTAAAGACTATTTTCTGAAGATTATGGCTGTGTTTTCTAAGGAAATTCCTTCTCTTATGGAGACACTTTGTAATGAACATAACCCAATAGAATGGTGCTTGTTCATCGATTCCTCTAAAATTAGTTTAAAAGCTGTGCTTCCGCATAATGGCAATAAATTCCCATCAGTACCTGTGACTTACTCTGCTAGTATGAAAGAAACATATAAACTTTATATTGGAAAAGCTTCAATATGCAGTGTATGAATGGAATATTTGTGGTGATCTGAAGGAAACTGCACTTATTCTTGGTCTGCAGCTTGGTTACACAAAGTAATATTTTTTGTGTGAATGGGATAGTAGGGACAGAAAAAACCACTTCATTAGAAAAGAATGGCCTAAACATGAATCACTTATTCCTAAACAGAAAAATATGAAACATGACCCATTTTGTAATTCTAAAAATGTGTATATACCTCCATTACTAGGATGAAACTAGGATTAATGAAGAATTTCGTCAAGGCCATGGACAATACTCCTGGTTTCATGTACTTAAAACAGAAGTTTCTTAAAATTAGTGATGCAAAAATAAAAGAAGGAATATTTGTGGGTCCACAAATACGATCACTAATGCATGATGAAGAGTTTGAGGAACTATTGAATCCACTGGAGAAAGCAGCTTGGCAAGCATTCAAAAATGTTACTCAAGAAACATGAAAATTTGTTGTAAAATTGTCCGATACTGTCAACGATCTTATAAAAATTTGGGTTGTAATATTTCCTTAAAAGTACACTTCCTGCACTTGCATCTAGATTTCTATCTGGAAAATCTTGGTGCAGTAAACGATGAACACAGGGAACACTTTCATCAGGAGATTTCAGCTATGAAAAAGAGGTATCAAGGCAAATGGAATCCTAATATGCTGGCCGATTATTGTTGGACCATCAAGAGGGATGCTCCACAGGTGAAATATAGAAGAAAATCGTCATTTCTTACTTTCTAGGCAAGTCAAATGTTTGAATATTGTGTAATTAAGAATACAGAAGTATTAAATTGTTTGAAATTATTAATTCCTGTCTCTTGGAAATCTTCCGTGATGGGGAAAAACCAATATCATATTTGGATTCAGGAGAAAAAATACTATCAGAATCACATATTTTTCTTCCTGAGACAAAAAAAAAAAATTTTGTTTCCCACTGTTATCAATTCTCGTTTGCCAATCATTCGTTGCTTCTCAGCAGTCACACTTCTTAAAAAATTTAAAACTGTAATTGAACCTGAAATAATCTTTATCACATTATGTGACTATGCTGAAAATTATTCATTGTGCTACAAGATAAAGGCCAAGGGTTTCACTGGAACAATCGACAAGCTACAATTCATCCTTTCATAATTTATTTTAAAAGTGAGAATTTGCAGACAATTTAAATGATAATTTAGTTGTTATGTCTGACTGCCTTAAGCATGACACAACAGTTCACGTTTTTCAGAAAAAAACTAATTCAGTTTTTAAAACGTATAATATTGAGAATAAATTAATTTAATTCTCAGAGGGCTCAGCAGCACAATATAAAAATTTTATTTAATGTATCGTAAGGATGACTGGTGCTGAAGCTGAATGACACTTCTTTGCCACATCACATGGCAAGAGTGCATGTGATGGTCTTGGTGGTGCTCTTAAAAGATTAGCATCAAAAGCAAGTTTACAACATTCATACCAAGATCAAATAACAAGTCACTCAGCTTTATAATTGGGCTCGGTCAAATATTATAAATATGAATTTCATATTTATTTCAAATGAAGAATATCAGAAGAAGAAAAGTATTCAGCATCTCATTTAGCAAAAATGGTGGCAATCCCTGGTACTCAAAAGCTGCATGTTTTTTTTACCAGCCAGGAAAAGATATCTTAAAACAAAAATTATTTCCAAAAATGAAGAATATTACATAAGTTCTGCTTGAAACAGAAGTTGGTTTTCCTAAAATTTCTGATATAAAAGGTTTTGTCACGTGCATTTATAATGGTGTTTGGTGGTTGGCTTGTGTATTACCTAAAAATAAATCAACAGATAAAGTGGAAGTAAGTTTCATTATCTGAAACGGAAACTACTCAGGCAAATGAAAAACTGACAGAAAAATAATCAGGTATTTCAAATAAGCACAAACACTTTTCAAAAATTTAACTTAATACTAATGTTATTGGTATAATTTTTAAGTAGCAATAATTAAATGCCAATGAAAATATCAGATTACATTTATTAAATCATAATAAAAAATCATTTTTATAAGAAACATTACTTTGAAAACTTAATCAGTAAATTAGCATTAATCAATACATAAATGCTGTTGATGTATTTTATCAGACAAATTAAAATATTTATTAAAAATAAAAGTTACTGGAATGAAACAGTTAATTTAAGAATGAATAAAATATTAATTGATTGGCCTTACTTTTTATATATTGTGTAAGATTTTAAGATGATCAAATGTCCAAATCATAAACACCATAACAGTAATTATGTTTAAAGACAGCCATTATTATATTTAATTATTTGTCATAAAATTATTATTTATATTACTGTAGTTCTTGTATTAGGAGAAATTACATCTAGAGAATTATATTTTATACATAATTTTGTTTTACACTTGAGTTTTTTAGATCATTTAAAAATGTATGAGATTTATTGTTTTACTTAAAATTATTAACTTATTTCACTTTCAAGCATAAAGAATAATAATTTTCAACCTCATTTTGACTTAATAATATTCATTGCAGTTTTGTTATAAAACTAATTAGAAATTTTTACTAAAATATAAATACACATTTTATTTTTTATCTCCTAATTTCAACACAGTACCAGTTTCAAATTTTCTCAACTGCTTCATAGTATAATGACGAATAACATACTTTTTATTATTAAAACACTGAAGACCTGTTTTTTTCTAAAATTTAAGGTCAAAGGTGGTGACACTGAAACCAAAATTTATGTAAACATAGGCTTGGTGTATATCATATGAAAGAGCATCAAATAAACTTTAAAATGAGATCAGATTTATCATTCTACCTTAATAAATAACAAAGTTATGTTGACCTAATACTACTGCCACAAGTCAAAATTTGCCATTTTCCAGCAAATTTGAAGGGCTCCAAAAACGAAAAGGTTCACGATAGAGATTCCAAATTTGAGTATTTTCTCGTAACTCTATCAACAGTTAATTCATACCAAATTTGATGAAAATCCCATTTGGTCAGGTTGTGGGGCCTTGTTGATTTAACACGGAATGACCCAATGATTTTTTGGCATTAATCATTTTTGAATAAACTGTATTCAAGAATAACTTTGAAAACAATATCATTTTAATCATACAACAACAAAAAAGTGTGATCATCAGAATACCGATCAATTTATCGTAAAATATAATGTAAAAATTATTATGTATATTATAAGAGGTTTGTCCCAAAAGTAAGTGTACTGATTTTTTATTTAATTATCTATTAGACTTACCTGAAATTACAAGTTATCTCCTTTTAAGTATGACCCTTGGGAAGTTACATAGCAATTCCAACATTTCCAGTGTTCATAACAGTTCCAAGTCATTTTCCTTACGTGTGTGTAGCTCATCGGTTAGTTTTTTTAAAATGTTTTCCATTGTCCTGAAATGATGACCCTTCAACTTCAATCTCAACTTAGGGAAGAGGTAAAAATCACATGGAGCTAGATCTGGGCTGTAGGGAGGCTGTGGAAATAGGGAATGTTTTTCTTTGCCAGAAATTCTCAAATTGAACACAAGGTGTGAGCTGGTGCATTATTGTGGTGCAGCACCCAATCAGGTGCAATATCTGTTTGGACTCGCTGGACCCGTTTTCAAAGTTTTTCCAAGACATCTTTGTAAAAGGTGCTATTAACTGTCTGTCCTGGAGGTACAAATTTTTTGTACACAATGCCACAGCTGTTGAAAAAAACAAGTCATTGTTTTCACCTTGCTCACATCTGCTCATGTGAACTTTCTTTGGACAAGGAGAAACACAGTTTTTGTGTGCCATTCTGAACTTCGCCATTTAGTCTCGGGATCAAATTCGAACACCCATGATTCATCGGCTGTTATTACTTTATTCAAAAAATGTCTTTAATTTTAAGTCTTTCCAGTAAATTCTGACAATTTCCAGTTAGTTTGCTCTTTGGTCCACAGACAACTTTTTCAGTATGAGTTTTGAAAAAATTTTTCACTTGTGCAAATGATCTGTTAAATTGTATGAACTGCATTTTTATCCAATCCTGTTTTTTCCACAATCATCCTGACACTCAATTGGCGGTATTTCACCATTACAGCTCGCACCACTTCCACATTTTTATCATTTGTTGATAAGGTGGTCTTCCAGAACAAGGGTCATCAACATTTTCTCGGCCCTCTTTGAAAGCTTTGTGCCACTTAAAAACCAAGTGGCATTTCCATAAGATTTGGTTAAAAAATCAAATGTTTCTGTGGCAGACTTTGTTGAATTTCACAGAAAATTTGATAGTGCAATGTTGTTCAATATTTTCCTCCATTGCAAATGTAACATAGTTATAAAACATGAGCTTACATGAGCAGCAGTAGCATGCAGCTGATTCAAGTATGTACGGGCAGCCAAGGTCACTACTTACACACTGTTATACATCACAGTAATTCTACATTACCTGTTCATCCGTACACTACTGGTACTGGTATGCGTACGTACTGGTAGGAAAACCAGTATACTTACTTTTGGAACAAACCTCATATGTATTGTCGCCGAATGCCTTCGACGGCACATGGCACTTTAGAACCTTGTGGCAGCCCTAAACAGGGATCTTTGGGGTTATTGAAGTGGTGGCCCTGAAGAGGGCCATTTGTGTATTGATGATGTAGCCCCGAGAAAGGCTGTTAAGTCTGGCCGCTGGTTTCCGGTGAAGTCTACTCGGCCCAGTGGGTGGTATTCAGGGTGTTGTGGCTCGTCCATTGCAATCAGACCGAGCTTTTTCTCAGCAGCAGTTGGGTCCCCACTACAGCGTCTCCAATAGCAGTGACACCCAGCATCCCGCTGTCAGGTTGGCATTGGTTGTCTTCTGTCGGCGTGGTGGTTCTCCCTGAACGGTGCTGGTCTTCACTACTATGCCTTCTGGTGCTAGTGGGCAGGCCAGGCCAGCTGCTCCAGCATGGATGCTGGCATCTGCCATGAGATTCTAAGTTAGGCCGGCCAAGGGGCTCCTTCTTCTTGGTCTGCTCCTAGTAGTGGTCTGTAAGAGATCCCTCTAGCTATGCTTTTGCTGCTTATAAAATCACCTGCCACTGGTGGGGTCGCAGTGCAGCACTACGGCCCCACCACTCCTACCACAGCAGCTGTGGTAGGAGTGTTACATGGTCAGCTGGTGTGGTGGGGAGGAATGTATGTGCAAACACATAGGTGGCTGGAAGTCCCCTCTACATCAACCATCTTAGTGTCGTGCTCACCGATAATAAACACATGTGGCAAAAGTATGTATCATATAATAAAATGTGATGCTGATATGTAAAATGGTATAAATAGTGTGGTCATAAAAATAATTACAGCTTAATTTATTACTGACTAGAATAATGTGAAAAGTTCACATATTATAAAAAATTGTCTTAAGACAAAAGTAATATTTCAGAAACCCCTTAAACTATCAAATTAAGATCTCTGCTTTAATTCTGAAAAAGTTAGCCCTCAAAAATAACCTTGACATTTAAACAAACTAAAATATATTTCTACCACACTATTGCATTCAATAAAAAGAAAAGTATTACATTTAATCAGTGATATATCAAATGGAAAAATATTATCACCAAATTAAAAATTACAGACCCTCAGATCTTGAAAATACATAGAAAACTGAAATAAAAATACTGTGCAGAGTTTAGGTGAAATACTATAACCTATACTTAAAATTACTCCCGCTCTTTAACAAGACTAGAGAATGATGGCCCCATTAACAACTGACTTCTTCAAAAAAAGAATATTATAAATTGCTTTCCTTCCTTAAAGAACATATTTTGTCCATATAACCTCAGCCTTACTAGACAGTTTCTTTCTGTTCGGGATTAGTTAAATTTATTAATATGATTTTTTTGTCAGGTTACCTCGTGCTTGTTTAAAAATCTGCTAAAGGTATACTTCTTTAAAATCAGACCCAAATTCCAGTCAAATGTTAACAAAAATATTTCTAAAGGGAATGTGATAATGGATCTTTTCCTGTAGTAAGTTACTGAATTAGTAGCAGACACTATGAAGATGAGTACACAATTTTCCTGAACATGATAATCCATTAGATGTTCAGCAAAAGTTCTAGCTTAGATTTTCACTAGATGCTTTAAGGAATGTAGTCAGTGAAATTTATTGCAATAAAAGAACTATCTCGCTAAGAATTTTGTAAATCCCAAGTATTAAGGAGGGATTAAGTTGTATTAAGTACAAGGAGGGATTTTTTATGGCAGAATGAACAAATAGTAAAAATTCATGTATAATATTGGATTCAAATTAAAAAAAAATCCTATATAAACCTACTTACTATTTAGCTACGTTAACAGCAATGGGTATGAACATATATGTATGAAGTGTTCAAACATGAGTGATTTACAGGTTTCAACTTGATATGTATGTGCATCTTGTGACTGGTCTTCTTACGTAATGTTTGGGTGAAAGCATCACGTTCAAAGATGTGTATGGCATGTTTGAACGCATAAGTTTAGTTTCAAATGCAAAGCATGCATCTGTTGCCTTTAAGTTTTTAAAAGTGTACTTTCATTGAAAATAAAGATTGCAGTTTTTCAGTGTGCAGTCAACTGGTGTAACTGTTTTTTTTTTTTTTTTTTTTTTTTTTTTTTTTTTTTTTTTGTTTTTTTTAATTAGATTTTGATGGAAAATCCTAAGTGATAGCTTCCAACTTGAGTCCATTTTGGAGTTAGTTCCATTTATAAATTTTCTAGTAATTCAAGTAGCTTGTTTGTACGAGGGTTATTTTTTTCAATGTCCGATCGGTCGCAAAATAAAAACCCGTGCAAAAATTGGATGAACGGTTGCGCATATGTGTTGCGCAGCGTCTCTAGTATAGCCTTCAATCACGCCGCGTCACTTCGTTTAGTTCTGAACATGCAGCTAGCACGTAAACATGTCTACAATAGCATATAACAAATTTATAACATTAATTTGGGAAATGCCTCTGCCTCTGCTTTCTGTCAGGTAGATGAGATCAAAACAAAATGGATAAAAAAATTGATGCACACACAGTGGCAGAGTGATCAAGCAGCTTGAGTGATGTACCATAATCAAACTATCTAACAAGGAGAATTATCCTAAAATATTCTACAATTTAAATTTTAAGTTTAACAGAGAGTAGCAGGCGCTGAATGGATAAGATTCTAATACCTTTACTATGACATAACCAGTTTTCACACAAGCTTAGAAAACATTTCTACCTAGATTATCTACCTGCTTTATCAAATCATTCATAATAAGTAGAAGTTCCTAATTCTTCAGTGTGCGACATTTCCTAAATAAAAATTTTTCTTTGCACAATATGTTTTCCAATCTTTTATCTATAAAATAATGATGACTGGGTATCATGTTTTGGTTCAGATGTTAAATATGTTAACTAACATAAAAGGTTATTAAATATCTTTTAAGTAAATTTTTAAAGGATTTTCTAAAATTAATTGTGGGATTAAATGGAAATCATGTTAACTCTTTATATGCTGATTACGGCTATATACACTTGACCGTAAATGTGCAGAGAGCTATTGACAGCTATATACATTACCTTAACTTACTCACAAAGCACTAATGATGGCTATAGTCGCAATTATGCATTTCTTTTTACGACACAAAATCTATTTAGTAAAATTTTCACTAGATGTCATTCAAGTTCTACTTCAGCTCTTACAATGACTTTTCGACTATTTTAATCAATTGTTGGGCTATCATTTCCCAATAATATAGGGTAATTGAGGTTTTCAGAATAATCTCAATGTTCCAGTGAAAGGTTGCGTGCTGTTTACATATGGTGTTGTTGATTTGGTATTGTGTTATAAAACCATGTAATTTTTAATAATCTATTTACAAATGATAATTTTTTAAAGTTCTTTTTATATATTTCATATTGTTCCTAAACATCAGACTTGTTCAGTAATAAATAAATAATGGATAGGCCAAGATTTTTAGGTTATTATAATATGAAAAATGATGCTAAAGCTATTTTGTCTATGCTGAATGATGATAATGATATTGAAGTTAATTATGAGACTACAATGGAATGAAAGTTCTGAAAGCGAACATGAAATGGAATCTTGAAGTACATCACAAATCAATGTATCCATTGACACTGAAGTCAGTGAAATTGATAATGGTCCAGTACTTACTCCAATCATTATTACAAGTCTTGTTTTACCAATAAATTTTAATTGCGAAACTGATCCAATTCATTATTTTCAGTTATTTTTTGATGATGGTCTGCTCAACCACATTTGTAAAGAAACCAGTTTATATGCTAAAAACAAGAAATAAATTGCTAGCTACATCTTCTGCCTTGAGGATTTTAGAATGGAAATACATATTTTTGTATGGGATAAAAAGCTTTTTTTGGTGTAGTAATAAATATGAGCTTTCATCCCCTTCCAGCCACATCTGACTATTTTATCTCTCAATGGGAGAGTAGAATGCCTTTTTTCTCTGATGTGTTTGGGCAGAATGAGTTCTTCAGATTATTTTGGAACTTGCATTTTAACCATGAAGAGGGTCAGGTCAGGGTGATATAATTCATGGTAAGACTTTTTAATTGCACCTATATTGAAACAAATCAGAGAAAAATGTATATCACTTTACAATGTTACATCTAAAGTAGCTGTTAACGAAAGTACAATCACTTTCAAAGGAAAAATCTCTTTCCAAAACTATTTGTTACATGTGATTGCTGTAATGATTACATTTCTAACTTTCTACCTTACTTTGATGAAAGGATGTTATTAAAAACAACACAAATTTTTAAAACACTGTGTCAGTTTGTAATAAAAGATTTGCACAATCCGCCTTCTGAACATCATGTATACACTGACAGGTATAGCGGAGTGAAGTAAATTCAATGAATTTTATGACTTTTGGTACCATAATGCTTACCAGAAAAGCTAAGCCAAAAATCTAAAAAACATAATAATAAAAATGAAAAAGGGGATATATAAAACTATATAATGAAATGGGAACTCTTGTTTTGTGCTGGAAAGATAAAAGAGTGGTAACTATGATAAATACAGCACATAATGGGAGAAGGATAATGTTTTAAGTACCAAGTACATGGCCCAATAAACCTCCTGTCAAGAAACCAACAATCAGTTCAAGATTATACAGGTAACATGGGAGCTGTTGATCGTAGCGACCACTATATATCACCCTACCAGTTTCTTCGCAGAACTTTCAAACGGTACAGAAAAGTCTTTTTCTGGCTTCTTAAAGTGAGCATTATAAATTCTCACCTCACATATAAATCACCTCACACATAGAAAAAGATTATAAAAAAAAACCCCTACCACAAGATGTATCGAAAGAGTCTGGTCAGGGAATTAGTAAAAGAAAAGCTGATATAGGAGGGATTGGAAGGAAGAGACAAGGCAGACCACCTCAAGGGCCAAATGAAAAGTGTTTAGCTAAAATACAGCATTTCATGAAGAAGAAATCAAGGAGGTTGAAATGGGTTGTATGTGCTAAAAAAAGGAAAGAAAAGAAACAATATATTTCTGTAAAACATGTACAAAACAGCTATCTCTCCATCCTGATGAATGTTTTGAAATATACCATACCCAAAAGAATTTTTGACCATTTAGACTAAAATCAGCGATTAGTTTATTACAAATATTTTTTAAAATTCTGTTTCATTGAACTAATTTAAAAAAAAGTGCATGTAAGAATCAAAGTTATCCAGAACTAAAGATTTATTACATTATTAGAGGACAATACTTTTATTTTTTAAAAATGTTCAGATATTAATTCACCTTAGTTGTAACTTCATGATAAAATATAAAACCATTTTAAAAAATAAACTGTAGTACTCTCTACAAAGGAAAAGTATTCTAATGAAATTATAGGTTAGGAAACCAAAGCAATATAAAAATAGAGTAGCAATTTTTTGCTTAATCATTCATTTTTTTAAAAATATTTTTACAGCAATTTTAATGCTATTTAAGATCATATAAAACTAAAAAAAATGTCTATTTTCAAAATTTACTCTGAAAAAAATTCAGCTAAGGTTAAAAATGGATTAAAAACAGGCTAGCACAGAAAGGATTAATATACGGATGGTCACTGGCTTAAAGATATCTTGAAAAAACAAAAGGGACTTCCATATGCTAAATAAATCTCTCAATTCTGATTTTATTACTTTTGTAATAAAATAGGAAATAAAAAGCTATCTTTAAAAAATCGATCTATGCTATAAACAATTATTTAACAGTTCCAAATTAAATTTTCAACTGGTATAACAAAAACTGCATGGGACATCGCTATATGGAAAACAGGAATTCATATAGAAAGTAAAATAATTATTTAACTTTTCCAAATAGATCACATTGTCATGCAACCTTCTGCTATCAATAACCTTTTCAATATCTTTGAAAATTTAAAACAACTCCCCAATTTATATTGGGATTCAAAGCTTTGGAAGGTTACTCAATTAAACATACACAATATATGTTTAATCCTGTTCTGAGAATGAAAATATTCTACAATACTTGAAAGTCATAAGTACAGCCGAGCAGTTATAGCAAGGCGCTTGCAAAGGGTAATAGCTATATGGCTGTGGGAAGTACGCAACAAATGCGGGGAAGAACTTATTTTTAACGGGAATCAGTATACTAACCTATGCAAAAAAAAAACATTAAAAGTAATATTATTTACTTACCCTAATTAACATAACTCTTCAATACCGCTAATTTCACCATCTGAATCATCATCTTCATTGGATTCGCTGTCATTATTACTATCAGTATAGTTTTCACTATTGTTTGCTGTGTTTACTATAATTTCCGATACCTGGTCAATCATGGGAACAGTCTCTAAATATTTTTTTCTAATTGTTGCACCCGCTGGCATTTTTGCATCCAATCATCTTTATTAATTGCACTTATTTTACTTTGTACTAATTTTATACAATTATCCATTTTGAAAGTCACATTTTTATCAGCAATATAATTCTTATATCAGTCCACATTATCTCAATCGGATTGAGGTCTGGGTGATGCGGTGGAAGCCATAATACACTGTGACCCTTTGCAGCAAGTAAAGCATCTGTTTTACATTTTAAATCTTGATTTACTGACTGAAATTAATTTATATAGTTTGGGTTTTAACATTTTCTTCACTGAATGGTATATTTTTTCAGCAAGCCATTCAACCATTTAAAATTTCTTGGAGGTTGATTTCGGTGCACCATTCAACTCCAGATTGTGATATGGTGCATTATCAATGACTAACACTGAATGTTGTGGTAAATTCTTTGAGTAGATTTGTAACCCAGTTTTCATAAATTCTATCATTCACACTATCATGTCTGGTAATCACCAGACATTTGTCCAGATTTCAAAATCAATAATGCATGTTTTACGAAACGGTTTCCCCATTAATGTGAATGATAATTGCTCTTTGACCTTTAGAAATTGGAGCAAGTAAACTGGATGTTTCATTGGAATCGTTTGTCCAACAATATAGTTTTGTGTGTATTGAATGAAAATACGTTTTGCTCATATACATGACTGGCCATCCTTCAGCTCTGTATTTTTTTAATGCCCGTAGATATAGTATTCACTTCTCCTGAATATCATTTTTATCAATCAAAAAGTTTCTATTATTATGCATATTTTTCCATCTGAACCCCAATTGTCTAATACCCTCCGGCTCACAAAGCCCATTTTCCACCTTTAAAGTCTATTTTGTTTTTTACCACTGTTAATAAAATTTTTGTAGCAGATAACTGACCTTGCAAAACATTAAATTCATTTATACTTCATCTAATAACCCATCTGTCAAAGTTATCAATTTCTGTTTTCAGTTTATTTCATGAATATTTTTTGTTTGGAGTAGAAAATCTACTACCTGATGCTGCATTTTTTTTACTTTCCACGATTATTCACTGAACACTACAGTGAGAAACTCCTGTTGCTTCACCAAGCCTTTCCTGAACTTTCGTTATTAACCATGGACCTTCCACGGCTTCTTTTTTCATAAAAGAATACTGAAAATGACTTCACGAGTCTAACTGGGTAAAATTTTATGACCACAAATTTTCTTTGGAATTTCCATAACTACAAATGTAAAACTGTTTAAATGTTAATAGTGTAATACTGTTAACAATAAAAACA
Organism: Lycorma delicatula; assembly: GCF_047948215.1. NCBI lineage: Eukaryota > Metazoa > Arthropoda > Insecta > Hemiptera > Fulgoridae > Lycorma > Lycorma delicatula. The sequence continues at coordinate 2,761,877 of NC_134458.1, forward strand.
CTGAAACATATCTGGTATTATACAAATATGCATAATTTAAATCAATAAATAGAAACAAAAATAATAAACAATAATCCTATCATAAAATAAAACTGCGTTAAAAACTTATTCTCTTAATAATTTTCACATAAATGCACATGACGATTTAATAATAACTGTGCTTGGTGTTTTCTATGCTATACAGAATGTTTTTTTGTTTTTATTGTTGAATTAAACTGTTTGTTTTTGTAAGTGAAGTGATTACTAAATGGATGACTCATACGCACATTCAATTTTAAGAAACCAACAATTTATTGGAAGGAAGCAAGACCAAGCCCAATGATTAATATGTTTATACTGTTTCAGATGTTCATAGCTGGCAGTGAGACAGCCATGAATTTATTTACAAAAACATTAATGCATACAGATTGATGCTTAAAAAAGAATTTATATAAGCAACAAAACAATTTGTACATTTTCAATAACCAACCAATGAATGAATTTATTTAAAAAGTTTTATAGTATAGTATAAAAAAGTAACAAAAAAAAGTTTTTAAATGTAGCACTGCACATTTTGCTTGAATAATCATTGTACTGTAGCTAATGTTTTTAATTTTCACTTACACTTCGAATTGAACTGGATGATGTCAGACTAAAAACTTAGCAATCAGTGGCTCCCACTATAATAAATGGCTTCGCCTGCTACTCTAAGAAGAGGGGAAAGCACCTTGCTAGAACAGTTCCGCTATTCATCACTTGCTGAATTAATAAATTTGTTTTTACAATATGGAGTTTTCACACATTTACTTAAATGCAATATTGTAATCCATCTATAAGCAGATGAATAGACCAGATAAGAGATATTAACAGTCCCAATGGTTTTTGTAAAATTCACCTAATCTACACTACAGGCAGAGTTCACTTCACACGGAATAATGTATCAGCATTTTTGGTTTCAGATGTAGTTAAAATACTAAGGATATTATTTATGCATTTGTTAATGAGGTCGGGGCCAATCATAAGTCTCTGTTTTACTGCTGACATTTTCTGTGACTTGTCCAACTCTGTATTAATCATAAAATATTTTGGGAAAATTGCAGTTTTTGGGGCTTGCTTTTTAATAAATAATCTCTCATTTATCTCACTACAAACAGACAATAGTTATTGATTTAAACTTCTAGGAAAACGAGTAAGAAAGTATTATGCAGTCTGTTCTGACTAGGCCTTTTCCTGTTTCTCATTTAAATGAATGATTTAGGAAATAATGTCTAGAAGAGCTTTTTTACATATGCTAATGCCACCACTTTATTTTGAAAATAAATGTAAAGATAACCCTTCAAAATTCATCAGATAAAGCTGCTCTCAATCAGTAACTTTCTTGTTAACGCCTTAAATTGAATTTGAGAGAGTAGCATCATGAATTTTACTCAAATTATGAGACATCCATTCTTTGATTACTTGAATGAGTGAGGCAAGTTGCAAATTTTACCAAAAAATCTGGGAGTGAGAAAAGGAACAGATGCAGGAGCATCAACGTTTAACTTTCTGAAATTATATTGTTATATAAAAATTGAATTGAATGTAACAAATTATAAGACTTGGTACTTTCCTGACCTATGGAATTATGTTTTTTAATTACGGTTTGTTATGCCTAAGTTTATTGTATTTTGGAGTAACTCTGGTATCACATTTCAGTTTTTTATATTAAGAAAAATAAATTAAGAATTATAATTAATGCTTCGTCATTGATAAATCAGGCAGATAAATTTTTTTTAAAGATTTAAAATCACCCCTCTTTCATGTTGCATTTACTTTTTTCAGACTATTTTATTATCAGTAAAGTTTACACTTCAAGTGTTTATCATCACTAAAGAAACCTACAGCTGAGACACAAGAAGACATTATTGCCATTCCAAATTCATCACATTGCACTGTTAAAAAATCACATGGTTATAGTGCAAGATGACTATGTAACAAAACTTCCTAAAGGATGAAGTTTGAGGACACTGTTATAATTATTCAATCGGGTATTATTTCTACATTGTTGAGGAATTTTTGGATCCCTATGTGTGTTAAGGTTTCTTGCATTTGCATCTAGAGCTCTGATTTTGGTAGTACAGTATATAGCACTAGTATTGTATTTTTTATAATTTTATTAACTAGCCTACACCACTATTTTTGTTACTGAGCATTATGTATTAATATTGTAATATATTGCCTGCATATCTTACTTCTATATCAGTGTTTATGATAAATAAATACAACTAAGTAACATTCTACACAATAAAAATGAGTGAATTAGGAATAAAAATCCAAAAACTAAATTCATGTCCAATAAAACATCAACAATCTCCATGGATTGCTACAGATAAATATAAAAAAGAAATGTTGGGCTTAGTATCTGTTCAGACGGGCAGCTCCATAGCATTACTGACTAATGACCATAAGAGTATACAGCACCAAAAATAAAAAAGCAGCTTACAAATAAACAAAGAATAAAAGTAAAAATTGATATAAAAAAAAGAAAGGAAAATTATTAAGTGCTCCAAAGGATTTACACTTCCTTTGAATTAGGAACATTTATCACTATTACATAACTTATTGGTCAAACTATTTACAAGTAAAAGAATTAAAAAATAAACAATCCACAAAACAAATCAAGAAAGAAAAAACAATAAGACATCAGTAGCCAAAATATCATTAATTCACTGACATCAGTAACTATAAAGTATAATCCCACAGTCCAGAAAAAATTAGAAAATGTCCATGAGAATTATTTTAATAATAAGCTGGTTTTTAAAATCCAGTAAATATTTTAATTGCTTACCCATGCATTTGCTGCTGTTGATCTTCAGGTTTTATTTTTTTCTTGCGTCCACGCTTTTTAGGTACTTGAGGCATGACAAGAGGTGGGCACTGTGTGGGTGGCATCTGCATTTGGTCATCATCTACAAAGCTGTAAGGATCTTCAGACATCTCATACTTAACCATCACACCAGGTTGCATACCGTGCGGGTGCTGATGAGAATGTGCATGAGGATGTACATGGGGATGTGTATGCGGATGACTGTGAGGATGAGCATGAGGGTGAGAGTGCTGATGAGTATGTGAATGTGGATGTTGGTGAGGGTGGGAATGAGGATGTTGATGTGGATGAACAGGATGCAATGGATGTTGATGCTGGTGTTGATGAGGGTGTGACTGATGTGTCCGCATTTCAACATCACCACTTGTTTCATACCCATCATCATTCGGTTCTTGCTTCATCATGTTATTCGAGCCATCTGAATAAGAAGGTCTGTAAACCAAAAAATAGAGCATACAATTAGGAATTACAAAACAATCTTATGATACCTGGTAATAGTCAAAATGCAACATTTTACAAATGTTTAATTTGTGAAAAGAAATTCTTGAGCACTATAACGGTATTTCTAAATTAGTTATACAAAAGTAATCTTTAATAATGAAAAAAGTACCTTACAGTAACCTTAAAGTACCTTACAAAAATGTTTGATACAACACTGAATACAGTATATCGTTAAGTTTCATTTGCAGATATTCAATATGACTACTTTTTGTAACACAGCAGGTGCCCCATCTGAAATCAATTTCCTGCTAAATCCTATAAACCATGCTTGATCTATGATGGTAACTGTTTGTGTTATCCATTGCTGCAGCTTGTCGATATTTCCTGGAAGTTGGGGAACAAACACTCCAATACCATAATAATAATGCCATACAGAAAAGTCCATTGTAGTTAAATCGGGCGATCATGGTGGCCAGGAAATAGTTCCACCACATCCAATCCAAGTCAGAACTTTATTATTGATATGCAACAACTGCATGATGATAATGTGGTCTTGCCACCTTGTTGGAAAATGAATTCTGTATCCATATCCTTTGCAATTGTGGCATTAGATAATGCTTAAGCATTTTCAGATACGACATGCCAGTTACAGTTGACTTGGCAAAAAAGAAATGACCATAAATTTTGTGAAAGCTTACAGAACAAAAAACATTATTTACCTTAGGGGAGTCCCGGGTACATTTTCAGAATCCAACAGCCAATTAAAAAAAAATTTTTAACTTACAATTGTCAAACAACTGATGCAGAAGTGTATGGAGCCATTCTATTCAGCGATATAACATACAAATCACAAGTAATCAGAAGAAATAAATACGAACACTGTGACCCATTCACACATGGGTCTTTAAAATTTACCTGAGAGAGATCCAATATAAGCATTATTGCTTATAATTATAAATATAATCTAACTAAACTTAACCGGGCAAACTTACGTTAACTTTGGTTAGATTTTTTGATTAATTTCTCTGCAAATACCTTCAAATACCCATTGATTTGAAAATTACATAAGCATACTTTAAAAAATTGAAAAAGTGGCTTTTGGATTCCGAAAAATAACAGAGTCCTGTAAATGTTCGACTGTGCCGTGTATTCCACTCAGCCCATATCTGAACATTGTCAATTCATTTTACCAATGGTATGGAAGGCTGCTTCATCAACACAATTTTATTAAATTAATTATCTTCAGTCTCGAATTTGTTTACTTAAAAATCAGTTTGTTTTTCTTTATCACCTTCACTCAAAGCTTGTATCAGCTGTAATTTGTAAGATTTAAATGACAGTCGATTACGCAATATCCTCCATACTGTAATCCTAGGAATATTCAATTCTTAGCTGGCGCGTCCCACTGATTTACTTATGCTACGAATGAATATCTTGCCATACTTGGTCGATTGCCGCTTCAGAAACTAAAGGTCTACTCTGACCTGGTGTCCTATATGATACACAACCTATTTCAATGAAATGATTGTACCATGCAATAACAGACTGTCTTCGAGGTGGTTACTTGTGATATTTAGTCATGATTTTCACCAAACAGTAGTAGCCAATTTGGATTCATGAAACCATAAACAACACTGAGCATGCTCTGCACTAGTATATGACTACATGATGTCTGATTTCGCACACGATACCTAGTGAGAATGTCAGGAACTAACAGTGTTAGGCGGGAATGAAACGTGAAGATATACTGTATTCAGTGTTGTATCAAACAATTTTGTAACTTATTTACTTTTTTTCATTATTAAAGGTTACTTTTGTATAACTAATTTTGGAATACCTTATATATATATTTATACTTTTTTTAAAGTACAAAGTTCTTTCATAGTTACTAACTCAGACAGATAAAATTTAGCTTTCTAACACACAACTTGGGAGATATTTTGGATACAGATTTATACTAGATAAATCTAGTCTTTATCTAAACAAGACCAGGTTTAACCAGAAAGCAATTTCAAAAATAATCATACGCCCAGAAAAGAAAAGTCAGCTTTTGGACTCAAAAGGTATTTAAGAAAGTGTAATAATTACAATTTACACAAATATAAGCAGTTCTCATTTGTTAAAACTAATTGTTATACGGATATATAAGAAACCTTGTTAAAGAAATGTCAATATGAATAATATTCTGATTAATTACCTATCTAACAGAAATACTCGAATGGAAATGGAAAATTTCATCTTGGATGGAGAATTTAATGGTATATTTATTCTTTCAGTGAAGAAAATAAAATTAGTGGTCCTGTATGTTGCCAGTGGACAATGTTCCCAGATAACCTTTAGCTATTAATTACATACAGATGAGGATAGTGATATGTAATTAGATGTGAAAATAATTAGTTTACTACAAGCAATAGATAGAAACCTTCAAAGGCTTTATCACAAATTGTTTTTCAGTCAAATATTACATTTAGTGAAAATGAGAAAATCCAAAGATGTGATAACCTGAAGTAATTAAAGTTAATACACAAAAAACTGCTTACCAACAATTGAATTTGAAGCGTTCAAGTGCTTTCAGAATTAAATTCCATCTTCAGGAACTCTCATATTCATTCTATTTGTAATAGTAATTAAAACTTCATATGTAAATTAGGAAAAATCAGGATATTTACTTAAAACATAACAACTGGTCGTCATATGTTATAAAATGATGTCAATGTAAACATCCTGTCAATTTGGTGGTCTCAGCTGTTGTCCTTTGTCCACAAACAACAGTTTGCAAATATCATGATTTTTTTTTATAATTTACATGTGAATTTTTAATTACTATTACAAATAGGACAAATACGACAGTTCCTGAAGATGGAATTTAATTCCGAAAGCACTTGAATGCTTCGAATTCAATTGTTGGTAAGCGGTTTTTTTATATATTAGCTTTAATTATATACTTATACCAACGGGCCATGCTTAACAAAATTAAACTAAAGTAATATGAGTGCATGTGAAAATATAAAAACTGTAAAGAATTTCAATCAGAAAAATCTTCTAAATCCACAACACAAGGTTTTTGATACTGATTAAAAAAAGATACGCAATAACCCAGCTATTAGCAATAAAACAGACTACTCAATTTTAAAAGTGTGACTATGGAAAAGTCAGTAGATGGTAAAAGACAATGGTTTTCATTACTTACCGGAAAAAAAAAAATAGTAACTCATAGTTGAATGTAACTAGAGTTAAAAACAAAACAAATTCTGATGATACCACAAATACAAAACACCAAAATTAGCAAAGGTTTTTCATGTTCTTCAACTTGTTATGTAAAGGGTCAGAACAGAGTATGAAAAAGTCACTATTTGGGTTATGGATTTTAAATGGCATCTGTAATTGCAAAAAACAATGCTCTACTTTGAAGCAAAAGATGACAGATACAATTCCTTCAATGGTATAATTCATGTGGTATGTATTCATTTACTTTTTGCAATCTAATTATCAGTGCATACATAATACGCTTTTAATCTTCAAATATGATTGATGCAAAATAGCATTTTTAGTCTATGTAATATAATAAATACCATATGTACCTTGTATAACCTACAACTTCAAGAGTAATTTTGTACTTATTTTTTTCAAGAGTGTATGTTTTTTAAGTTGCTGTATATTAACAGTGTAGGGATTTATTTTCAAATAAACTTTAAAATTTATTTTTTATGTAAAAACCATCATTTTTTTATTTATGGTGTTATCCAAAAGAGCTCTGATTCCAAAGGGTGTAGATAATCAATGTTCTACTGTATTTGATAAAAACTAATCAGACATGTTCTCTGAGGTACATAATCAAATTCCAACAGAAAATCCTGTACAGTTCACAAATCAGGACACTTTAATGAATATACTTAATCTTTACTACAAAACCTACATTAAACAAAAACTAAAAAAAAAAATCCATATCCTACTTAACACTCAGTAATTAGTACTAGAAATGGGAACTATGATTTTTTGTAGTTACCCAATTTCTTAATATAACAATTTTTAAAGCTAAGCTCTTATGATCTTTTTATTTGATAAAAAATAAACATAAAAATTACAATGAAGACTTCTCTTTAACATAACCTTACAACATATACCAAATATTCTTAATCAAGGAAATATTAAATTTTGTTATTAAAATCTATTATGAAGAGGGTGTATGAGTTTTAAAAGTATTTAAAGACAGTTTTGAAACTAAAAATACTTTTAAAACAAGTAGCAAATTTACATTTTTTCAAATATTTTAAATTATTTTTCTAAATTTGGAAATCCTTAAAATCCATTTATTTGCTAACTAATAAATTTTAATGGTTCATTATTTAAATAATTAGCACTAGAATGATGAAATTGGTTCCTCCATCATACATTCAAGTATGTAAATAGATTTATTTAGTTTTTTACAATTATTCTTATTGCATCTTGGAATTTTTTTTTACTAATAATTACTGACTCACAACTTTGTTATACAGAAATTTTATCTGTCCCTTCAGATCTTTCTGGTAATTGGTGAAAGACATGTGCATGAGAGTGCAGACACAGAGACACAATCTTACTGCATAAAATATTAAAAGAAGTAAGTCCATTAACATCCCTTCTAAGAAGCACGTTCCAAATTAAATAACTTAAAGATAGTCCTACCCTGGTTGAGAAACCAATGGTAAATTTCATTATATCTTTTAAAAAACAATTACATCAAATAATTATACTGGAGACAATCCAAATTGTTGACAATATTATTACTGCAGAAACTGCATTAAGGTTTCAAATCTCTGAAATGTAGATAAGTACATTATGAACTTGACTGTTACAGAACAAAAATGAGGATTCTTATTTCTGAATGATGAACAAGTACTCAGAATAAAGCTAATCTACAAGGCCTGTTCAGAAAATAACCGAACTTTATTTTTTAATCTTTATTGATCCTTGTCCCCTTCAAAGTACTCCTCTCCCTTATTCACTCACTTTTCCCAACAGTGTTTCCACTTCGCGAAGCACTTCCTGGATAGCTTCATTTGAAATGGCCTTTAAGATCTGTGATGAATTTGCTTTAGTGTCATCAATAATAATCTCAAAACGGCTTCCTTTTATCACCGATTTTAATTTTGGAAATTGGAAATAAGAAAAAATTACAATTAGTCAGGTCTGGTGAGTAGGAAGGCTGAAGGAGGAGAGTAATCTGATTTTTGGCACAAAACTGACGAATTGACAAAGCTGAGTGTACGGGCACATTGTCGTGGTGAAGGAACCATGAGTTTTCTCGCCACAGCTCTGGTTTCTTTTTGAGGACTTTTTCACATAACCGTTGTAAAACACCTTGATAGTAAGCATGGTTCACGGTTTCATCTTGAGGCAAGAATTCAAATTGTAAAATTCCATTAAAATCAAAAAAACAGAGAGCATCACTTTGACATTGGAATAGAGACTGATGTGCTTTCTTGGAATGCAGAGCTCCTTTACCAATCCACTGTGATGATTGAACTTTTGTCTCAATGTTGTAAACTCTGCTTTCATCTCCCATTATGATCCTTTGCATGAATGTTTCATCGTCAGTGGCTTGTTCAAGAAGTTGCAAACAAACGTCCACTCGATGTTTTTCTGCTGATAGGTCATCAAATTTTTCAGTCACAATGTCATGGCATGATCCAATTGAGATACTAACCTCTTCTGCAAGTTCTTTCAGTCAATCGGCGATTTGCACACACCAGATCATTGATTTTCTTAACGTGGGTGTATCAGTTGAAGTAAAAGGCCTTCCTGGTCGAGGGTCATTTTAAGTGATAACAACCACTTTTAAATTGTGAAAACCATTCGTAACATTGCATACGACCCAAGAATCATCTCTGTAAGCTTGTTTCAAATGTTGAAACATTTCTGTGGAAATTTTCCCCGGTTTCATGCAAAATTCTACGTTGTATTGTTGCCCCTGAAAATCAAACATTACAAAAATTGCTACTAACACTCAAATAACAATAACATGAAAACTAAATGAGTTATCAACAATTCGAGAATGTGTGGTTACAGAGGAAGTTATGCGAAACACAATCATGCCAACTACACGTCACTAAGTATCTCCATCGGCATGTAAAAATGTTGTTATTTTCCAAACAGACCCCGTACCTATAGGTTTCATTCATAACATTCTCAATGCATGTCTCTAACCTTAACCAATTATCAAAATAAATTCCTAGGCGTGTTTTGTTATCATAGCAGCTTGAATCGCTACTGTTTATAGTGTTATTATAATTAAGTGGATTTCATTGCCAAGTACATGGCATGACATTAACAACTGAACATTCAGACTTACACCATTTAAGTAATCAATGAGCATCATCCACCAACAAAAAGCAATCATCTACAGAACAAATGTCCCTAAAAATTTAATATTACCTGCACAGTAACCCAAACTATTGATAACATGACTACTCAGCAGTAAGAGAAGCAGCAACAACCCCAAAGATGGAGTGAGGTACACCTGAAGAATGTATATAGATGTGTGAATGTATATTGAGCACACTGCTCAATAAACTCCATTCTGTCAAAAATATTCTGGATGTTGACAGATTCATGTAAACAACATTAACTTTCCTAATCAAATGTAAAAAAGGCATACTTTACCCATAAACTCCATCAAATTTGTCAACTGATGTTGCAGATATGATGTCATACTAAAATTATTAATTTAATGTCGGTATAATATCACTCACACCTATGCTCAAAAACTCTTGAAAATGAAGTATGAATGAGAAATAAACCATCAGATCCAGGGAACCACTAACCCTTGCCTGACAGTATCTCATGTTTTGCAAGTTGATAAATATATATTGAAATCTGAACAGACCCAAGAAAGTCAAGAACAGTAATATCATCATCCATCAACTCTGTAAAAGAAAAAATAAATAATCTGCAAATGTAGTCAGGATGTATTGACCTGTGTAATACCAACATATCTTACAATTTCAATCAGAGGATCTTTTGCTAATAACATTAAGTCAAAATTGTTTTTAAATTTTCCTTTGTATGGAATTCAATACCAATCCAACAACTTTTATCTCAATTCCTTAGATAAATTCTCAAGATTCAAGAAAGTCCTTTTTTTTTAGTGAAAGTGGTTTTCCTACCATTTATTATACTTCTATTAACCCATAGACAGTACATGTAAATGTTCTTACTACTACCAGTTACACCCTCCAACAAGACAATATCCATAGACTAAAATATTCCTATAAAAACAACAATCATACCATTAACATCTGCCTAGCCAATATTATATAGATTGTAGTAAAGACAAAAAATGTCATCTCATTTATTGTTATATTATTTATACTGTATATCAAAAAGACACGTTAACTTAGGAGAAATTATAAAAGAAATAATTAAACCAAGACAATGTACATCTTTGTTTAAAAAAGTATTACAAAACATTTAATACATCTAGATAAAAATGCTCAGAACTACATCTAGTGTGCAGTTGTTCATGTTGGTGTACTTTATTATACAAGCGATTAAGAAATACATATAAAATATCAAACAAAAACATGCAAATGAAATACTAATAATTAAATTTCCTTTTGTATTTTAAGTAGCACCAACTACACTACTATTGTTATCAGTAATCAATAAATGCTAACAGCATACAATAAACTTTACCAACCAGCTCTATTTCATAACCTATGTTCTTCGGGAATTGACTGACCATGGCTTTGGACATCAGCATTAATTTACTATAGCTGTAACTACAAATGGCATATTTTAGCTTAATTGTAAATCATTACAGCTGACCTATTAGGCCTATACCAGACAAAAACATATAATAAATAAAAATTAACCAAATGATAACCCACTACTCAGTAAAACTGATACAGACAAGTCATCTGTAGACATAAATGCAATAACGATCAAAGATAACATTTCTTCTTGTAATAAAGGTCAAAATCATATCTAAAATTTCATCCAGCTGTATAACAAATATTCACAAAAATTTCACAAAGTAGTTTAAAATGATTGATGTTAGTTCTCTTTTCTGTTAACATAATAAAATAAATATAAATTTTCTTTTTATTTATTCTAGCTTATGTAAGTACACAATTTGAAAATCAGATACCCTTCAACATGTGAGGTCCATTCAAAGAGCAACCATATGAAAAAAAAAACAGAGTAATGCAAGAGCATATTGTAAAACAAAAACCTTAGCTAGTGGCTTCCAATATTAACCTTCATCAAATTAATCCCTTTGTGAATCCACACACTTAATTAAATCCTGGCTGTTAATTGTCTCTGACTATTAATTAAGTTAGGACCCTTTTAGTGTCACTTTCAGCCCAAGGAAATACCAGAAATTACAAGGATCCATGTCTGGTGAGGTGATAGTAAGCAGCCTGGAGAACCTAACTGTGTGCTTGATCAAAAAATCCTAGATTAGAAATAACACACAGTTATCTTTTAATCTTCCAGCAGATCCCAATTCTTGCTATCCTTCAATATCTAATAATTGTCCAACCAAGTCTGCGCCGCCTGTAACTTGGTGAAAGGCAGTGACGATGGACACCAGGTCGGGTGTAGACAGTGTAATGCAAATGAGATTGCTCAGGCAAGAGCTGTAAAGAATACAGCTCATGGTGACGCCTGAATTGGTAGAAGCCTTTGAGGATGGACTCCACCATGTCAAACGCTTGCGCCTGGGGCAGTTAAACCAGCATCATTCCCAGGTGGCGACCAGTGAAGCTATGAGACTCCTTGAGGAGTACAACCTCCGGGTACTCTTGGTCCAGGGGACGTACGCGGTCGGGTTCCACGGGTGGATGTAATTCATTCTCGTGGGGGGACAGCTGCTCTCCGCGATTGTGGTTGGCTCAGATTCGTTGGATGTCTTCTGAATGCCCCATTGGTCTGATGAGCAAATCACCGTTGTGCAAATCATGAGGGGTACGCTAGATGTCGTACTGGTGTCGGGATACTTCCAGCTTGGATGGAGTATCGATGACTTGCTGGCGAATTTGGGCAGGATTCTGGACGGTCTCCCGGGCATCAGAGTGCTGGTTGCTCTGTACGCTAACATCAAGTCTCCCGCCTGGCGTAGGATTGCATCTTAAATGCTTTTGCCGAGGTGGAAAGCGCCGACTGTAAATATGTTTTGTCAATTTTTATAGACATAAAAGCAGCATTTTCTTCCTTGTGTTGGAGTACTGTCCTGTATGAGTTGGAACGCTGCAATGTTCCCATAGCTGCTACGGCCTGCAGAGGCCGTAGTATGTGACTATTTGTCTAACCATACGGCTCTGTTTAAGGATGTGCAACTAGTGAAAAAATCCGTTCAGGGGAAGCCCGCAGGGTTTCGTTCTCGGTCCCCTGTTGTGTAACCTGGTATTCTACGGATTTCTGGGATTGACATTTCCAAAAGGGGTCACGGCCCAGGCTTTCGCCCATGACTGTCTCCTGTTAGTTCGTGGTAACTCACGACCACAACTAGAAGATCGGCTTTGTCAACCGCGTAGAGATGGATGGACATTCAAAATTTAAAGATTTCTGTGCCCAAGACGAAGTTTATACTTCTCAAGGGTACAGACAAATTATCGTACACTACAAACCGCCACATTAAGTATAAAGGCTCTGTAATCAGCCGAGTGAGAGTTCATAAGTACCTAGGTGTTTTGTTTGATGATAAGTTGCTGTTCAGCAACTACATTAGGCAAGTAGCGGCAGATGCCGTCTCAGTGACGCACAAACATAAAAGGATTCCTTGGAAAGACTATGTACAATCAAATGTACATGGTGTACCGAAATGTCTTCGAAAGCATGACCTCTTAGGCGGCGCCCGTTTGGATATGAATAGAGCACTTCTTCCAAATCTAAGGAGTGCCCAGCGCAGAGCCTAAATTGTATGCACCAGTGTTTTTAAAACAACCTCTTACGGGGCTACCACCGTATTGGGAAAGGTTCTCCCATTCGATTTAGTGGTGAAAGTTCGGGCAGCCATGTGAAGATTGCGAAGAGGCCGAGGTATTTGGGATGCGTTTTCGAGCTGGGCCAGTACCGGAGCGGAACGGTGATCACAATGCACCGTATCTAAATTCGTTCAGTTGCCCATCTCTCGCCTGCGGAAGACTGCAGAGAAACCAGGAAGACTGCGGAAAATTTGAACCAATATGTTTCTTTACCGCCTGCAGCTGATGAACTGTGCGTCTGCGGAGAGGTCAAGTCAAAAGAACACATGATGTTTGACTGCCCTCCTCTTGGGGGAGGCCAGAAACTGGGCCACCCTGGAACTTAGAGGTCAAGGGGAAAATTGGCCACTCACAAGCGGCGAGTCAATGTGGCGAGAGCCGCATTGTCGGACCGTGTGAGAGTTCCTAGATGCGATTGCTTTGTTCAACTGGCAACCGTAGTTTGCTTAAGGGAAAGACTCTTGGCGCATTGCCGTGGGAAGCTAATCCTGAGTATGGCTGACCACCCGCCAATTATTATTGCTCCAAGCGCTATAAAATGGTGGACTTGCTGGCATTCAGCGACCTAGGCGTGGCAGCGAAGTGCTGCCTAGACGAAATAAATTTAATTATGGATGTTATATATTTTTAGTAGTTGACGGGGTGCGCCTACCCATTTTAGCAAATATATGTGACAAGTGAGCGGTTGGGACACGTAAGCGGAATCTATATGGTACCACGTTTAGTCCGCTCACGCTGTTACGTAAGTTCTGGGAGCTATGTTACAATACTGGTCGCCAAATTATTCGAGGCTCAGTTGCAGTTTGTGGCACAGACATTCGGTCTTATGCTTTAGGGCGACCGAAAACGGCGATGGGGAGGTGCCGGGAGAAATGCCAAGCAAAATCTGCCAGGCAAACACCCCTGCATCCATAGGGTGAGATATTCATAAAAAGTTCTTTCAAATTATTTCTTCCACAAATATTTTTTCATAGTTACTCATCAAAAAGGCTTATATTTACAAATCAGAACTGCCGATGAACCCACTCGGTAAATCCCTTCATTAATCACTAAAGAAAAGTCAATTATTTCTGTATAGAACATTGATACACTTCTTGCAATTATCAGGGTTTTCTTGTTTCAATTATACTGTGCCCACTAAAATGACGGATTCAAAAAAAAAAACTGACTTCAACAGAAAAAGTAAGTGTCCTTGAAGAATTTGAAAAGACAAGATCTAATAAAAAAACCAGCAAATTGAGAAGTAAATTTAGGAATTTTAATCCTGTAATTTAGTTACCACTCCAAATTTGTTATTAATATCTACAGCTTTTTCATATGCACATGTATATTACAAACTAATATATTTATTTTTTTACTACATCATTTTAAAACTGTATCATACTTTATCAATAATATAAACTGTAACACTAGCTGCTTTTAATATTTCTTTGTTATTTATATGAGCACTTTTGTAGTCTTATCCAATAATAACAATAACAATATAAAATTGTTATCAATTTTTCATTTTTCATCATTTAAAACTACCATTTATTTATTGACCTTTCTTTTTCTGTTTAGCCTCCGGTTGTTACCGTTCAGATAATACTTCAGAGGATGATATGTATGAGTGTAAATGAAGTGTAGTCTTGAGCAGTCTCAGTTCGACCAATCCCGAGATTTGTGATTAATTGAAACCCAACCACCAAAGAACATCGGTATCCACGATCTAATATCAAATCCGTGTAAAAATAACTGTTATTTATTGATCTAGAAGAGAAAAAACATACTTCTTTTCTATTTTAGTTTTTAAGATAAAAGGTTCTTTATTTGAACTATCTGATGAAGTAGTGATCACTGCAAAAGCGGTCATAAAAAAAAAAATTAAAAGCAGTGTTACAATTTTTTATTACTCATAATTTATTATTCTCTGTGATGCTTAATAGCAAATTCATTAACAGTGAATTTTATAATATTTTGAATGACTACTTTCATTTTGTACAACTACTACTTTAGACAAAACATTAAAAATAAAACCAAAAACTAAATTGTATGTTCTCTAAGTTGTGTTTAAGCAAAACTCGTTTATATAGATATTTCCATTACTCCACAGCTAGTATTATCTACTGTTGGATTTAAGAACTGTTATTTATACTTATTAAATAAATAATGGTAAATGGCAATATTAAAAATGTTATTGTACAAATAATTTCTCTAAGTCAATTAATTTTCAGAAGTTCATTAATTATGTGTCTTATATCATAAGCAAATGTTTTACTAATGGATTTAAATTTATCAATACTGATTTCTAATATCGACATGTCCTCTATTTTTTAGCATTTTTTTTTTTAATTTGAACTGTGCAGATAAAGTTCATTTAGAACTGTGTAAATAAACATTTACAAATGTTTATAACATTTTGTTATCAATGTTTGTTATAAACAAACATTTTACAGTTTTTTATTACATGTTCAGGCAAATAACAAAAAAATTGTAACATTTTGAAAATATTTTTTCACATGTTATTTCACATAAGGATTCTACTGCTAATGGATTACATGAAGATTATCAGGTAATGCAATGCAAGTTCATTATTTCAAAGTTGTTTACTTGAAACATTTCAAAGATGTTGGAACACCAGTAAGATTACCAGCGAGATGTAGTAGTAAGATTACTATATGAAAACTCACAAATAAAAGCAGTCAGATAAATTCAATCAAAAGAAGAAGTCTTACACTGATATGAAATTGCATAAGTTTACCTTTCTTCTGGGACAAGCTGTCTCCGACAACTATTAAAACTGAATGTAGCTGTTATTTCAAAGAGCAATGTAGAATGAGAACATTAACAGACATAATCTTCAACACTATTTTAATAGTAATGCATTAGAACTGATGAAAAAATATCAGTTTTAGACTATATAATACTAGACACTCTGTATAAGTCGGTTTCCCTTTACATAGCAAAATACAAAAATTGAATAAAAAATATTAGATAATCAAATAATTTACGGTTCATTATACTTATTTCAGCATAACTGTCCAAAATATCTCCCACATATTTTCAATATATTCCAAGTAACAACATCTTACAATCATTTCCCCAAATAAGTGGCAATAAAGTTATTTTTAAGCGGCATCAAATGCATTTTCAACTGATCTTTTCAGCAGTGAATCTTAACATGAATTGTACAAGCACAGGGGCCAATAAAGTTTTTCCAAGGCACCTAATACACTCATTAACTCTTATGAATGAATGACAGAGCCTCTCTGCCAATAGTAAATGCTCAGTTCTATGTAGGTAGCCTATCTGTCATAAGCATAATTTGTTTAAAAGCGTATATAAATATTTTATTTTTAATTCTTATTTATCATTAAATTTATTTTTATATACCATCAGAGAATTCTCTTTGTATTAATATATAATTAACACAAAGGTAAAAATTGTTTTAAGTTGCACAGAAAGAAATTTCTTGCCGATTTGATTATCATCTACAAAAGAATTATTTGTTATGTTCTCTATTGCAATAAACCACGTACTGTTCAAACTTAATAGCCTGGTTTGTACAGATATTTACCATTCATCAGAAAAAAATGGAGGTAGAGTTACTTTATCATTACCTTGGTCAAATAATTACTGCTGTATACACATACATCATATACATATATATTGCAATTAAATATTTCTACATATTAGTAAAACTGAACAGTACTTTCTGCAAAGCATAATACAAAATTATAAACATCATATGCTACGCGCTTATAAAAAGAATTTACATAAACATTTTTCTAAACATATAAAAATCCAAAAACTTGCTTTGAAAAAAATTTATACTTAAAAAGGAATATAAATCAGCAACATAATACTACATAACACATCACATACATGCGTACTTGCTTGCATAAATTTTCAGCACTTTATTTTTTCCTAAACCTGTGCCAGCCTCAAATACTCAATAACTTTAAAAATATTTTACATTTTATAATCGCATGCTTATAAACAGACAGTAAGGTTTTTGTATTTTAATGAGCGATGATCATACAGGGAAGATGGGAATAATTAACCACTAAAAATGCTAGCTGTAACAATATTGCAGCCAGACAATGAAACACACTTCTTGCTCGCCAGCTGTGAGTATCAATTAAATCATTTACATTAAAATTTTTAAGACTTAACACCTCAGAGATCTCAGACAATATTAAAGAATGAATTTCACAATCGGTTTTTTCAAGTTTTGGTAATACTACTTCTTCCAGTAATTTTAAAAAGGCTGCTGAGAACTGTAACAGTTCCTTGAAAGGAATATCGTCTTATTATACCAGGTGTGTAAATATGAAACCAGAATTTTTGTATAGAAAATACACATTTATTGTATGAAAATGATAAAAAATATTTTCCATTGCTAACTATACATTTTTCCCATCTCTCTGACAATTTATGAGCCATGCCAAAAAAACTGTTGCTCTTTTGAGGCAAACCAGTTATTGAGCCATTTTCGAACATTTCATAAGTGAAGCACTGCTCAGCAAGTGCGTGTCCCATTGATGCAAATAAATAGTAGTTTGACGGAGCCAAGTCTGGTAAGTAAGCCGCATGTAAAAGTATTTCCCAACTGAACACCACAATCGTTTTCCTTGACCGGTTTTTCTGCGTGTGATGGTGCATTATCATGAAGCAAAATCACTTTGTGTTGCCTTTTTTGATATGCTGGTAATTTTTCATGCAATGCTTGATTCTATTCGATCATTTGTTGTCAGTAGCGTTCAGTATTAACAGTTTCGCCAGGTTTTAGCAGCTCATAATAAATCACACCCTTCTGAACCCACCAAACACAGAGCATTGTCTTCTTTCCATAGCGATTTGGCCTTGAAATCGATGTCGATGGTTCATCTGGAGTTACCCACGATCTTTTATGCTTAGGATTCTCAAAATATATCCACTTCTTATCACTGTCACAATTCGATGGAGAAATGACTTTCTTTTGTACCTGGCAAGCAGAATTTCACAAGCGGTTTTTCGGTTTTCTTGCTGTCTTTCATTCAGTTCATGTGGAACCCATTTTCCCATGGTTTTCAAATGTATGGAGACGGCTTCTTCTTATGTTACATTTAATTGATCTGCGAGTTGTCATTGCATCTGAGCATCATCCTCATCCAACAATGCTTGCAATTCGCTGTCTTCTAACCTTTTCAGTGGTCTTCCACGTTCTTTATTTCTCACGCCAAAATCACCACTTTTGAATTTTTATACCATTCCAAGCACTGTAATTTACCAAGAGCATGCTCACCATAAGCTTTAACAAGCATTCAATGCAATTCTGCAGAAGTTTTTTTAAATGGCAAAAAAATCAATGCTGACCGCAAATTATAGTTTGTAGGTTCAAAACTTGACATGTTGACGTTGTCAAAACTTGACAACGCTAATTAAAACTATGCTGCTGTGTGAAATTTGTATTGTTGTGAGTTGAAGATCTTTGTCACCATCAAAGAAAGAAAATGGTGTCAATTATGAGGTTAGACGGTAACTACATTGACAGCTGCTAGGGCCATCTATGGGCAAATTCTGGTTTCATATTTACACAACTGGTATTAATTAATTCAATACTCAAAATTTAACCCCAAACTATAACATTGAGGATGTTGAACTTGTACTAGCTTACTTCAAGCTTTAATTCTGATTGATGAATGGTTATATGATGGCTAACAAGTCCACCGATTGTAAAAGATGCTTTAATCCAAACAACAGACAGCCAGAAGATTGGATATACTGAATATCAGAACCGTAAAAAAAATCATCTGTTGGACTGCGAATTTAAAAACTTTTATGCACAATGTAGGAGGATTCTCTCTGGCTGGTTAGTCTGCTGATTTACTAATAAGTTCCCTCATTGAAATGATAAGTTATATTCAAAGCAAAGACTCTGTAGATAAGTTTAAGACCTACATTTACAATTAGTGCCATTTTTTATTTGTTATTTTCTATAAACACTGACCTTCCATTATTTGTCATTTAACCATTTTTTTTTTAAATTAACCTAAAATATTTTTATGATTCAAAAATCACTGTTAAATTACAGTTTATATAAATTTGTAGAACTCCAGCATCTATCAATCAAATCTCTTGTGGCATGCATAAAAAGAGTTTGGATAAGGTTTGAATTTTGATAAGAAAATATTTAAATATGTTCATTTTAAAAAAATGCTCTTCACATCAATATTGTATGATTCAGAACAATTTGTGGCCATCAAAAACAAAACTCTTGAATGCTTCCAGCTGCTTCAAACAATCTAATTTTCATATAAGCTATGTAACCAGTTAACTGTATATCTTGAAATCTAGCAAAAATTCATTACGAACTCAATGGTCTCATCTTGTTTTAACTGCATTCAAAGCACATAAATCTGTTTAATAGTAGACTTGTACAAACAACACCAAACAAAAGTATGAATAAATGAATAAGAGAAAAGACTGACACAGAATGAAAAAAAAACAACAAAGGTAATATGCAGTGCTGACAAATTACAAACCCGATACTTCCCTGCATGTATCCATAAGTTAACACAATTTCCTTGATATATCATGTAAAATAAACGAAGCAGAAAAAAAATTCTTGAAAACCAATTTATCTGAAGATCCTGAACTAACACTAGTCAGAAACAATATGCAAAATGACCATCAGAAGTAGAAAATCTAAAAATGTCTTACTAGCTGACGGCAGGAAAGGCAAATCTTTAATCATCATAAAGTTAATAGCTATTTACAATGATAATTTTCCCATGACAAATATTAAAACCTATTCCAGTAACCTATTATCGCCATTAAAAAGGTAAAAGGAATAGCAAACGGAAAATGGTAATGAAAACAGAGAAAGACAGGAACCAGAATTTAGCAGAGCCCAACCAGCTACATGGAAGCGCTTGATTTAACAAGACTTTAAAGAAAGATTTAAACTAGTTTGTATAGAAAAACCTTATGCTGCTGAACAAAAAGTAACAGTTTAACAGAAAAATAGCGCATTTCATAGTCACTGTATATTAATATGTCTTTTTTGTGGTTTCTCTTATTATTACTCTACACATATTGAAATTATTTCACATTTTGCAAAATAATTTATAAATGAATATATTTTGCAGGTAGTAATAACAAAAAAACAACCATTCGTCTGAATACAGTAACTATTAGACTGATAAAATTAAGTTTTATTAGGTTAAATCTGAAACACTTTTATTTTTAGTGAAATGACACTTTAATTACCGAAATACAATTTTAAACAAAGCTATGGTATAAATTTTTCCTTATTTTAATTTCCTGATCTACCTTCTGAAGATATCCTGTTTATTCATGTTACTCCCCACTGTATACATATTTATGTAAATCGTTAAGTTTTCCCATGATGGTCTATGATGAAAATTATTCAAAACTACTAACATTTTATGCAAAAAACTGAAATAAATGATTAATTACAGCTTTCAAAATTCACATCACAACACTTTCAGTAACACTGTTGACTGAAGATTGCCACAAATGACTGAAAGCTTTATGATGAGAGTTTTGAGAACTCTGTATTTAAAAGATTTCATTTTGTTATACAGCTACAACACATGTGAGCATTGTTAATCAGTACTTCATTTTCTTCATGAAAATATCTGCAAAATGACATAGGCTACAAAAAAAATTAAACTGAGGCCAACTGCCATGCAGATTTGCCTTTAAAATATGCAATTAGTATTGAGATTTCAGTATTACTCCCAGAGTTTAGAAATCATAAACAAATAGATCGGCAGAAGTTCTACTTGGGGCGTCTGAAGTAATATCAGCACTGTTAATAGAACAGTGAAAGGGGTAGTGTACTGTAACAGGATGTTATAAGTAGCAAGAAACTAGTTGTCACTCCAGCAATCCATTCACTGAGCTTTTAAACTTCAATGAGTAATAAGTAAAAATTATTCTATATAATTTCTTTAACCATGATGTAATTTGATTTATTAAAGACAAATCCGAATACTATAACTTAAATTGTCAGATACATGGAATAATTATAAACTTAATTACTGGTAGAAATAAATGTCCTTGTGCTGTAGTCCAGCCAATATTTAAATAGTGCAAACTTTTTGTTTGCCACTAAAATTTTGATACATCACTTTAAATAGTACTTATCTACCTTCACAAGCACTGATTACTAAATCAGTGATAGAAAGAGGAGTTCTTTATGTTACAAAAGTTAAACTACTCTGTAGGTTTACAACTAATAGGTATGTAGCTGGAAAAATACAAAGGTTATTATTTTTTCAATGTCCAATCGGTTGCGAAATAAAAACCCACACAAAAATAGTATGAACCTTTGCACATATGTGTTGCGCAGCGTCTCTAGTATGGCCTTCAGTCACGCCGCAGCACTTTGTTTAGTTCTGAACACGTAAACATGTCTACAACAAATAGCATCTCTCACCAAGTGTGAAGTGCATGCGGTAATTCGATTTCAAGCTGAGGGGTGTAATCCAGCTGAAATTCATCGACGAATAAGTAATATGTACGGTGAAACTTCAATGAGTAACAGCAAAGTGCAACAATGGTGCAGGAACTTTAAAGCAGGACATACAGATGTTCATGATGCAGACGGTCACGGAAGGAAGCAAGTGTCAACCGATGGTCTCATTGAGCGAGTGGATGAGGCAATTTGAGAAAATCGTCGGTTCACAATTTCTGTATTGAGTGATTCGTTTCCTGAAATTTCAAGGTCAGCTCTCTAGACCATTGTGAGTGAGAGACTTCAGTACCGCAAACTGTGTGCGAGATGGGTTCCCAAGATGCTGTCTGACCATCACAAAACAATGAGAATGGACGCCTCCCTAATGTTTCTCCAGTGCTACCATAATGAAGGAGAAGATTTTTTGAACAAAACTATCACAGGGGATGAGACATGGGTCCATTTCGAAACTGAAGAAACAAAAGCAATCCAAACAGTGGATGCATTCTCATTCTCCTAGTGAACCAAAGAAGTTCAAGAGAACCTTCTCCAACAGAAAGTGTACGGCTACTGTGTTCTGGAACTGGAATGGAGTTCTCTTGGTGGAATTCATGGAACGTGGCACGACCATCACTGCAGCCTCAAACTGCGTGACTCTTCAACGTCTACGAAGGGCAATTCAGAATAAGCGAAGAGGAATGTTGTCATCAGGCATTGTCTTTCTCCATGACAATGCTCGGCCGCACACTGCAGCGTTTTCGTTGGGAAGTGTTTGATCACCCCCACCATACAGCCTGAACTTGCCTCCATCCGATTTTCACCTCTTTGCTCACATGAAACGCTGGCTAGGAGGACAACATTTTGGCACAGACATCGAGCTGCAGACCAGCGTAGAAACATGGCTGAAAACACAGGCGGCTCTGTTCTATGACGAGGGTATTGGAAAGTTGGTACCACGCTACGACAAATGTCTAAATTGGAGTGGCGACTATGTAGAGAAATAGCATAACTATGTAAGTACTTGTTACAGATGAAAAATTTTTTATTTTCACTGTGGTTTTAATTTTGTGACCAATCAGACCTTGAAAAAAAAATAATCCTCGTATTTAAGCTTTTGAAACTTTACCTACTATTACAGAACTTTTATAGGTAAAAATAACAAAGAAGAATGCTGCATCAATTCCTTGAAAGCATCATGTTTCTGTTTTTTATTCCCTGTAACTGATAAATTGTTCAACTTGCTCATGCTGGCAGAATTATAGGCTCACAAATCTTTTTGACTATTAGTTGCTTAATTTATTTTTATGGACCATTTTTACTGTCACATTTTACTGTAGTAATATTTTATATGTAACAGGGTATAAGTGGTTAAGCTGCAATAATTATGAGTAGTCAGCTAGCTCTTAAGTCAGTAATTAAGTTGCAGGTCAGGAGTTTACTCCTTTTCAACAAGATATTGAAATTTTTTACAAAATTTACTTATTTTTGCAAGATCTATATTTAGTTTTTACCTTGAATTACCAACTTAATAATATAGTGTGTCTTAAATTGGGTGGACCAACATGAGCTTGCAATAAATTTCATGTTGACTGTAACTCAGGAGAGGGAATGGGTGTGCCAGTTACTTGCACCTCCTTATTGACACCATCAGTCAATAAATCACCATAAATTGAATGAAACTATAATTTTTTTTTTTTTAGATTAGTACATACTTTGGAAATGAAGTTAAACCACACATTGATATTTGGATACATTTTTTGTACACATTTCTAAAATGAAGTGTGACTGGAGAAACATTGATCATTGATTATTTTATTACCATAAACTGTAGTATACAAAGTAAATTAATTACACATAAGTGCTAATACAAGCGAAACGAGCCTTCAGTAAGAAATATAATTTGTTTACATCAAAAATTAATTTAAATGTCAGGAAAAGATTTTTGAAAGTGTATGTTTGGAGTGTCGCTT
Source organism: Lycorma delicatula (assembly GCF_047948215.1). Taxonomy (NCBI): domain Eukaryota; kingdom Metazoa; phylum Arthropoda; class Insecta; order Hemiptera; family Fulgoridae; genus Lycorma; species Lycorma delicatula. Next base: position 2,785,547 of record NC_134458.1, read on the forward strand.
TATATGGAAGTGAAACTTGGACAATCAGAGTATCTGAGAAGAAAAGATTAGAAGCTTTTGAAATGTGGTGCTATAGCAGAATGTTAAAAATCAGATGGGTGGATAAAGTGACAAATGAAGAGGTATTGTGCAGCAAATAGATGAAGAAAGAAGCATTTGGAAAAATATAGTTAAAAGAAGAGACAGACTTATAGGCCACATACTAAGGCATCCTGGAATAGTCGCTTTAATATTGGAAGGACAGATAGAAGGAAAAAATTGTGTAGGCAGGCCACGCTTGGAATATGTAAAACAAATTGTTAGGGATGTAGGATGTAGAGCGTATACTGAAATGAAACGACTAGCACTAGATAGGGAATCTTGGAGAGCTGCATCAAACCAGTCAAATGACTGAAGACAAAAAAAAGTGCTAATATTAATAACCTTTTCTTAAGTAAACATTTATATATATATTTTTCTTTATAAAAAAACAACCAAGAATTAAATCTGTAAATACATCTGCAAAGAAACTGAGTTTGTAAATTTACTTTTTTAAACATTTTTTTTATAGAAACTGGTGTGTTAATTTGTTGCACCTTCCTTATTGCAACCATCACAGTCAATAAATTATCATAAATTGAATGAAACTATAATTGTAGGCAACACTAACACCTATTTAATTGCAGGTGATATTTAATCAAAGTCAGGTTTTACATTGAGGTTTTTATTTTTTGTCTTAGTTAATTTGTATGAAAGCAAAAGGATAAATATTTTTTGATGTGTATCAAATGCATACAAACCTTTAAATGGTATTGTACAACTGTATCCATTTGGAATTACAAACGTGAGTTTTGAAAAATGAAACACTGGTAAACTACAGTATACTTCAACACGAGAGGACAATCCTGGTTATAGATATAGTCGTGATGTTTCAATATCTTAAACTTACTTTTAACCCCAAAACTCATATCATCAATCAATCAAACTCCCATAAAAAAAGTACAATTGGAGAAATCCCTCTGATAGAAACTACATTTTCCAGGCTTCCCCATTTCTCACAGAAATTAACAACACTACTTAATTATGTTAATATCTGCTTATATTACTAACATCTGTTCATAATACGAGGCACAATTCAAAAGTAAAAGTCAATGAATTATAAATAGTGATTGTTAACACTGATTGGTTTGCACATGAACAGTATGTTTAAGTAGTCTGTTGGGTAAGTAACTGCCACATTTCTGTCAGTTCATTGTTATTTGCCTTTGCAAGACAGTATACTAAAATAGTGTGATAATAACAAATCCCACCTGTTGTGAAGTTTGATCAGTGATTAGATTTCTAAAGGAAAGAGCACATAATGCTACTGAAATTCTCCATTAATTGTGTGAAGCATATGAGCCTATCACAATGGATGAAGGAAAAGTGAAGCAATGTTGTCTTGAGTTTAAGGAACGCTGTTCAAATGTTTGTGACAAACAGAAAAGTGGCAGGCCTCATGTCCAGACTGACGATCTCGCTGAACACGTGAATGAAAAGGTGAGAGAAGATCATCACTTTATGATTAGCGATCAATCTTTCTCTAAAATTTCCAGAAGTTTCAAAGACAATATTTTGAAAATCGTGATCGACACTCTAAGCTATCATGAACTGTGTGCACAATCATTTTGAAATTGTTGAAAAGTGCTCACAAAGATCACAGAATGACATCTGCAGATGCTTTTCTCAATTCCTTAAACCACAAGGGAGATGAATATTTTTCCCATATCATCACTGTTGATGAAATGTGGATTTCGTACATCAATGCTGAATGAAACAATCCATGCATTGGCATCATTCCAGTTTCCCTTAAACTAAAAAAATTCAAACAAGCCCAGTCTCAAAGAACAATCATGGGAATTGTATTCTGGGACCAAAAGAGTTTGTTTTTGACTGATTTCATGGAACCTGGACATTTATCACATCACAAGAATATTGTGAAACACTTTTCTAAACTGTGTCGTATCGCTCAAAACTAACAGGGAATACCGAGATCAGGGATTGTTCTTCATAATAACACATCCACACATGGCTACATGCACAACAGACACAATCCAAAAATTTGGATGAGAGTTTTTTGATCCCTTACAGTCCTGATCTCATGCCCAGAGGCCACTATCTTTTCCTACACCTCAAAAACTGGCTTGCATTTCAATGATTCAAGGAAAGTGATGAGTTGAAAATCTCAGTGCAATCCCAGGCAGTGAAATTTTACACAGTGAGTTTGAAGAAGCTTGTTTCACAATAACAAACGTGTTTGGAACAAGATGGTGATTATGTAGAGAAATAAAGTAAGTATTTGAAACTTTTAATAGTTTTAATTTTTTTAACTATTCTCATTTTGTTACTAATTGGGCCTTGCTATTATAAAACACCCCATTAAAATTTCTTAACATAAAATGTTTACCAGCTAGCTATTTATATTTTTCACTAGATAATCTGAATTACAGTAGAACCAAAACTCAGATGGATCAAAAAGAGATTAATGTTTTAAATTAAATTCTAGTTTTTTTAAGAAATTAAAATTATTTTACTAGATAAAACTAAAAGACCTAAGTAAAAATACAAATATTACTAAAATTTATTTTTTTACATTGCTAACCAGAAGAAGTTTTATTGAAATTATAAAAAAATGAATGAATCATTTTAGTGAAGACCAGAAAAAAATCCACTGATTACATTAACAAATTACACAACACTGTTCTAAATCGATTTGGCAGATTATATTTGTTATTTTTTACATGGTATCATATTGTGTATGTTTTGCCTTTATTGTTTAAAAGGAATGGACCGTTAATTAACATTTAGCTAGGTTGAGATCAGTATATGAATATTTTACTAATTAATTTTTTTTAAAGTCAATATTTTTAAATTTTGATCGGCTACTTCATCCCCAAAGTATTTATTTTTTTTGGGCCACTTGCACTACTATGATTAGGAAGACATAACAAAAATTAGGTTAAAAAATATGCAATTAATAAAAAGATAGCTTTTTGATTTTTGGGAAAGGGGGAATATTTGGATGCAATTTTTTTTTTAATAGTAAAACATCTGTAAAATGTTAAAAGAATTTTTGATATGCGTGTACAGAGCTTATATGAAATGGAGTTATGTTTGCAAAATTTTGAGAAAATTGATCCCAAAGAAACTATCTACCCTACCCTCTGAAGATAACGACTCCAAACTTTTATCAACAAATTTGCTCCGTATACACGAGTGTCTACACAAAATTTCATAATCGGTTCATCCAGTCAAAAGTTATTACGCTTCACACACACCATGACAGGTACATACATGACAACATTATCCTCCACTTTTTTTTTGTTTTTTGTAGTCCTGGGTCATGAAATTTCAAGAAATCCACAAATAGAACCCCATACCTCATTTTTTGACCAATTACCATACTTTTCTTCTTGCGACATAGCTCTAGAGCTATAATGCCAGGAAAATTAAAAATGAAAGCATATTGTAGTCATCGAGCAAGTAAAGATTAAATCTATTAGACAAATACATAAAAGAGAATTTTTTAATTTTTACAGCCATCAGATTACACAGCTTCAAATCAGATTAAATCAAAAGGTAAATTAATTCTTGCATCAATCAGACTCTAAACCAAAAACAATGAAACTGGTTAAATATGAACAATTAGATAAACCAGTATTTCTTTGATTCATCAATCAGAGAAAGACAGGAACTCCAATTCCAGAATTAATTCTGCACAGAACAAAATTTATATAGGAAAATAAGAAAACTCGTTATGGAAACTCCTTATGTTTTACTTATGGAATGTTGGCAGGCATACCACAAAAAAAAATGAAGATAATGAACAGAAAAAAGTTTAAGGTTAAGAATTTAAAAAAAAGTATTCTTCTAACAATCCATAAAAAAAAATAAAATGCTACCTGTTTAATTATAAACCAGATGTGTTTCATTTTTCAAACTGATATCCTCATTAAAAAAAAAAATTATGTATAATATTTTTTAAACATTTAATAATATTTAAAAAAAATCTTTTAAAATTGTAAATGTTTCTGTTATGCACCACCAATAAAATTTTGTCATCATTCTTGTGTAATCTGACATGCCTCACAGACATCTAAAAATGTTTACAATTAAAAAAAATATTTAATGACAATACTGCTTTAAGATATCTTTAAAAAGTCCAACACATCAGGTTTATAATTAAATAGATAAGGCATTTGATTTTTTAAATATAATTGGTATTACAAGTAACACTTCAAATAGATGGGAAAAATATATAATCTTTACATAAATTATTACTTATTTGTTGTTACATTTTTATTAATAATTTTTAACACAGTTGGAGACAATACAATGAAAAAAAAATGGATATTTTACAAACATATTTTATTAAATAATCAACGTACAGTATTACTAACCTGCATGTTTTTTCAAACATATGAATACATTTATAATATCTGCATGTATAAAAAACATCTGCATGTGTTTAATAGTTATTATAGTTGTGATTTTAAATTTGTTTATGCAATTTTTTTATTGAGACATCAATTCACATCTAACATGACAACAATTTATTGCAGAAAATAAATATGTAAAAAAAAAATTTTACAATATACAATGGGGTTTTCAAATCTATAATGTGAAAATCTGAAGTAAGCATTGAATGTATTTACATTAACACTTAGCAACATTGCCCTTTTTAGAACATAAGTACAAGGTCACTGACATATAGCTAGAACTGTACTGTACGTAAAATACCTTATTACTGAACAAATGCTTACTGGCTACATTAAATCTATTAATGTTATGATCCAATTGTCCCCTCCCACAGTTCAAGCTTCCTGTACAAATGTTGAAAAGGGAAGAGAATTCATAATCAGTAAACCAATTTTAAAATGAAAATGAAAGATTTTGCAATTGTAAAATGAAAGGACATGGAAATGTTAATGTAAAACACAAAACAATTGAAGAATTTACAAGAGCAGTAACCAAGCAGTGAAGAGCTTCAAGAGACTGCATAGCAGTATTCTTTAGAACAGTCAATCCAAGAAGAATATTAAGATATGGTGAAGAAAATATTGGAACTGTAATCCTCAGAAACTAGACCTACTACAGATCAGTTACCAGACAACCCAGACGAGTGAAATCACATGGTGTTGTAAAAACAAATTATCAAGAATCATTACAGAAAAAAAAAACAAAAGCAATGATAGGCTAACAGTATTTTTTAACATTATATTAGGTTTACAAAACCAAAGTAACACAAGAATAACAGCCTGAAATAAATATTTGTATTTTAATGAGTTTTATTCTATTATAAATCAATTTGTCACTTTTATTTTAATATTTAGTGTTTGTTGTTGACTTTCATAATAGTTCTGCTTTTTAGTATTAAGTATATGTATATTTTTTAAAAGGGATTACATTCTCTGCAAGCATCGGGATTTTTTTATTTATAATTTTATCAGTGTCATCTTTCTAATAAATAAAACACCCTTAAATATGGAAAAACATGAACATCATAAAATATAAAATCAATCTATCTAAATTTAAACACTTATAGTAGAACAAATATATTAACATTATATTTTGTAAAAACAATTAAAAAAATCTTTGATTTTATATATATATATATATATATATGTGAATAAAATAAGTTTACTTAATCTTCCTCGTGAGTTCAAAAAAGTAAGAAGGGTTTATAAATATTTATGGATTACAAGGTAAAATACTGATAAGAAAATCAAATAATACAAATATAATAACAATACAAAATGATTAATTTTCTACATGTTGTAAATTAAAAATTTATTTTATTCATTGAATTTCATTTTTATGTCAAGATATGCAGAAGATATTTCGTTTAGTAGTTTTAAATCAGAATATTAACAGTGATTGATAAGTATCAATCATAATTTTGATAACTTCATTTCCTCTTTATCTGAAATGAACTTATCTCTAGATATATTGTGTTGACAGAGACTTAGCCACATGGTAACGAATTAAAGTTCTTTAATTTGTTGAACTATAAAATTTTCTTTAACTAGAGGATAACAGGTTAGACTGGAAGTGTTGTTTATGTTGTGAGTGACCTTGTAACTACTAAGACAAAAACTATTTATTTTAAATCAGGGGATTTCGTTTTGTTAAGACTGTGAATTTAATGGTTTTTTTTTTTTTTACTTTAGTTGCTGTTTATAGATAGTATGAAAGGTGACTTGGAAAGTTTCATTAATATGAAAATTATTCTGGAAATGGATCTTTTAGAGAATATTATTTTTGTTGTAGATATGAATTTAAATTTGTTCTAAAGATGTAGATTTACATACAACTATTTATCTACATTAAAGTCAAACAGGTTGGAATCAATGATAATGTAACAAAAAGGATTAGTACATACTCTTCTATTTGCATTCATCACATTTATGTTTGTGAGATGGTGAAATAAAAAAGATTGGGAGAATCAGGTGAGTGACTTGAATATTACAGAACATTGTTTAATTAAACTTGAGCTAGTTTCAAAATATGTAACCAGAATAAATGAAGATTTAAAGTCTACTCATACTGATAAAATTAATTTTGAAATGTTAAATAATAATTTGAAAGTTTGTGATTGATTAAATGTTTGCGATTGTAATTGTTCTGATGGTTTTCAAACTTTTTTGGTTATTTTGTCTACTGAACTTAACAAATGTAAAAAAAAAAAAAAAAAAATAAGAAAAAGGTAAAAAAAACCATGGTTTTAGAATAAATCAGAATAAAAAAATGCCTTTTACAAAACTTTGTGTGCCAAGAAAAGAATTTATACTGTTTATAAAAATAAGTTAATTAATAATATTAGAAATAGAAAGGATGAATATTTTACTCATACTAATCTTTTTGAAGTTAACTCTAAAAACATTAAAAACTAATGGAGATTGATAAATGAAATTAGTGGTCAATAGTCAGATGGCGGGGAAATTACAAGAACTGAAAGCGAAGGTAAAATATTCAAATCTATTGATATCACTAATGCTTTGAATGAGTGTTTTTTGGTCAGTCATTAAAACGAAAAAGTCTATTGATTCTTTTGATGATGTTGCCAAGTTAAAAGAAAAGTTTCTGAAAATGCTATTAAGAAGGAATATTTCATTCCAGTTGAAGATATTGAAATTCTTAACACTGTTAATGGTTTCAAAGCAAACAATTCATATGGTTTTGATCATTTCTCTAATACCATTAAATCTATAATCCCAAACATAGTTGGCTGTTGTTTGTTTTTAGTCTTCGTTTTTCTACTAGAATTTTCCTACATATATTACAAACAGGAATCGTTGTGCCAATACCTTGCTTTGGTATTGGCACAATAAAGCTCATTTAATATTGCAAACTATAAACCTGAAGCTTTGCTTTTTGTTTTTTCAAAATACTGAAAAAGTTGGTCAAGAACAGACTTTTAAATTTGTTATATAAATATAGCTTGTTTTTAGAAAAAAATCAATATGATTACTAAGATAAAATGAGTACTGAATTTGCTTTATTGCATTCTGTAAATTATATTTATAGTAATTTAAATAATAAAAATTTTGTAACTGGTCTTTTATAGACGTTTCTAACATATCACTCATTTGAGCATCAAATTTTGATTGAAAAGTTAAATAAAATAGGAATTATAAGGATTGCTGGTTTAAGAGTTAGTGGAATAATAGACAACAGTGAGTAAAAATACATAATAAAAAGTCGCAGAGTAACTATTAGATTTGGGATTCCACAGGGCTCTGTCCTCAGAACAATTTTGTTCCTAATATATTTTAACAGATTTTGTGAGAGCAGTTTAATGGTGAATTGGTGGCCTTTGCAGATGATATTGACTTTCTTTATACCAATGGTAGTTTAGACAATAACAGAAATGTGCGTCAAAGGATTTGATTGCAATTATGTTTTGGTTTAGTTAAAATGGAATGGCTATAAATTATAACAAAAACAAATACAATAATTTTTTTTATAAATAATTGTAAAAATGCTGGTCAGTTAAATGTCATTTGTAAATGTTATAATTGTTTTATAAGTGCTTAATTAATTATCATAAAATTGATGCTGTTGATGTTTATAAATATTTAGGTGTAGTGTTGGACAGAAATCTGAAATGATCTGAGCACGATTCATTGGTAAATAAAAAATTACGAATTTCTAGAATTTTATAAGTTACTCAGCAAATTTATGTAGTAAATATAGGTAAAACAGTGATTATCAACCCCTTTATCTCCACGACCCCCAAAAAGTAAAAAGAATATATAATGAATATTTCACATAACACCAACCCAATGAATATTAACACCAACCCAATGAAACCTAGTAAAAACTATTTAGTTGCGTTGACAGCGACGGGTATGAACATGCATGTAAGAAGTGTACAAACATGAGCAATTTACAGGTTTCAACTTGATATGTACATGCTCCTTGTAATTTAGTCTGTTTGCATAATATTCACTATGAAAGCGTCATGTTCGAATATACTTATGATACATTTGACACGTTGTGATCTCAGCAGTATAAAAGAGGCATAAGGAATTGCAGAACGTTAATTTAGTTTTGAATGCAAAGCATGTGTCTGGTGCCTTTATTAAGAGTAGTTACATTGATATTAATAATAACTGAGGTTTTGGTTTTTTAGTGCATGGTCAAATGGTGTTAACTGTTTCTTTTTCTTCATTAGATTCTAATTCAAAATTGATAAATTTGTGAATAAACAAAGTGAGCCACCTACATCTGTTGACATAAAAGTTGACCATTGCAAAATAACTCTCTCTTCTTTTCTATACAGAAGTCAGATGATTAACACAGGGGAAAATGTTAACCCAGTTATTGGAATTGCGAGATAAACTAAAAATATTTTTCCAGGATAAACAAATGCCATTCCCACGGTTTTTACAAAATAATGAATATATATTGCTGTTGGCTTACTTAGCTGATGTATCTTCACATTTAAACAATTTGAATGTGAATCTACAAGGATGTGATAAAAACATTTTATTAATGGCAGAAAACGTTCATCTTTCATTAAGCTTGATATCTGGATTATCTGCCTTCAAAGCAAAAATGTTGATATGTCTCCACTCAGTTCCAATTATATCAAGGAAAATTTGGATGAAGAAGGCACTACTATTCACCAGTTTGGATAGCATGAAAATGCATTTGCACAAGCTAAAAATTCAATCAGCAGAATATTTTCTGGAAGATAAAAATGATTTCTCAAAGAGATGAGTACTGAATTTAGTGAAAACATTGCAGCTGCTATGTTACCGGTTCAGATTCATGACCAACTCATAAAAATGTCTGCTAATAAAATGTTACAACTACAACTTACGTCTGAAGATTTAGATACATTTTGGCTTGCTCATCAAATTGAATATGGAAGTTTAGTCATAGAAGCATTGAAAATATATATCTCTTTCGCTACGTCTTACCTCTGAGAAAAGGGCTTTTCATCTATGGTTGCACTAAAAACTAAATATAGGAATCATTTTTTATCACTTGAAAACAATTTGTTTTTGTTTGTTTTATAACACAGATCCATGTACGGAGAAACTTTTTAATTAAAATCAAATCCAACAATCTCATTAATTTATTTTCTTTAGACACGTATTTATAAATGTCAGCAAAATATTTATAATAAATGATTTTTTTCTCATAAAATGATTTCATTATTGTTTATGCCTAAATTAGCATCTAGGGTAATTTTGCGCCCCCCCCCTTTTCATATCACTGCGATCCCAAGATTGAGAAACACTGATGTAAAATAATATATTTTTCCCATGTCAATCTAAATTACAGCATAGCCTTTACTGTTGGGGGGGGGGGGGGGAGGTGCTTATAAAAAACCAAAAAAGCAATACTCAGAAAAGGTTAGTTCGAACAATATTAAAGATATATATATCTAGTAAAGAATAGTTTTCCATTATTCCATGTTTTACAGATTCTTCCCTTGTTTTGAAGTATTGAAAATTGCTTTTAAGCAAGGATAAAACAAGGATTTTAAGCAATGAGGAGGATATATTTTTTCCAAAACTTTATGTAAACTATTTAAAAGTGGTACTGAATATTTATTTCCTACAATTTATAATCATGTGCCATTGATAAAATGGGTAAGAAATTAAGTGCTTTAAAGAACTAGCTTTCTAAAATTGAAACTGTTGAATTTTTTTAAAATTCTAAATATGAGTTTATCTGTCACTTATCAGCTACTAAAGTACAATGTAGAATATTTTTATATTTTGTTTTTGAATATATACTGACTAAGCGATCATGCATTTGCACCATTCTTTTACAGGTTTTTCCTTTGAGAATCTTTTTTGTTTATTATAACAATCTGTTAATGTAATTTTTTTTTCATCTTAAAGGCTTGTAATTATTGTTTTGATACATGTATATAAATTGTTGTTAAATAATAATGTTGTATTATCTATAAAATAATGTCAATTTTTAAAATAAAAAACAATGTTAATGTTAAAATGATTTTTTTTATAAGGATGTAAGTCATGTTTTGATAAATAAACTTTTTTCTTTCTTTCCACACGAGATGACTGAACATGAACTGTGATAGCTGCAAACATATATAATCAACAGATAAAAAAACTGCAGACTCTTATTTGCCAGTCAATACAACAGAAGGTTACATTCAATCATTCTTGACTAATTTAAAAAGGGCATACTTTATTAAGATTCCTTATAAACATAAAATGTCATTTCTATCATTTATAATGAAAAATTTAATCAGGTTTTACTTAATCCAAATTTTTTGTTTTCAGCAACAGCCTTAAAAACATTTTTATTTACATATGTTAGATTTTCTAAATTTGAGTTTAAAGCAAAACATGGTTAGAAAAATATACATTTCCATGAAATGATACTTTGAACCTCTATTAAAATTACATTCCGTGATAGGTATATAGTATTTACACGTTAAATGAAAATTAAGGTTTATATTTTATTATTGTTTTTGATTCATCAAACAAATTACATTCTATGTTAACATTTACTGTGATATCAGTAACATTGCAGTTACTGATATCTGCTAATCTTCTGAAAGTGTTGCAACAGAAGCCTAAAAGCCCTGAAATTCAGCACAATGATAACTCATTCTATTAAAACAATGTAATTAAGTGGTTTGACCAGCTCATGTCATATCCAATGACACAGAATTGAAAATGCAAATAAAATTATGAAAACTGCATATTTTGCAGCATCCTTGTAGGGCAGTAATGGCTCCCCAGGGTGCCAAGGCGCAAACTTTGAGAACTACTAGTGTTGATTACATTTACTCACTTATTTCAGAATTTTAATAATTACTTACATTTGTCCTATTCTCTCTCATTTTTTTTTTTGTTACCCAAGTTTGGTTGTAGGCTACAATATACTTGGTTTTATGTAAAGTGTACAAAAGAATCTCATTATATAATTAATATTAATTATTCATTATTTTAAATTAGAATATTTCATCAACAGACATCTTAATGAGATGGATTGCTAATGAAACCATCAACATAAATTAGCAAAAGCATTTAAGATCTGAATTCATAAAAATAAAAATTAACAAATAAATACGCTATTCGATGAAAATAATCAGGTAATTTTTTTTATATATTAAAAAAAATCTTCCTGTATTCAATCGCAAAGTAAAATTCAACTTTTTTAAAGATATTTCCTTTAGAGATGATAAGTTTTATAAGTATTCAGTTTTTATCTTCTACTGTTTTGGTAGTGTCTTCTGTAATTTTGATAAAGCGCATTGCGAATGAATAAATGTAACATAACTACTTTCTATAAGAGGTGGTGAAGCTTTAAGTAAATATTTTTTATGCTAAGATTTTGATGAAATTTTACACACTGTTGAATTCTGAAAAGCATCATGCTTTTAAGCTAAATTTTTTACATGCTTTTCTTTAACTCACTTTCATTCCACGGTTAATGGATAGTAGACATGCACAGCAGGTAGAGAGAAGTAGTACACATGCGCAGAAGGTTGAGTAGTACACATGTACAATACATTTTTGGGATGAACATCAATGTAGTTGATCAACCATTGTAATGCTTCAAACACCCTTGTACAAGATATTAAAAATTCCCGTATTACATTTACTCCCATAAATATTTAAACATTGTACTAATACATAGTATAACAAAAAATAAAAAAATTTTTAAAACACGCTTTTAAACAAATCTAAAAAAACAATTACCCAGTCAACAGAAACTGAAGATAATTTTGTTTTCAACAAAATAATATGTATAGAGTTGTCTATTTTCATAAGACCAGAATGAAAAACATGGGGTGTGCTTTCATATTCAATATCTATAAAATAAATTCTTAAAATATGACAAAGGTTTTGATAAAAAATGGAAATGATAGCTTCAATATACAATACCTAGTAAATCACTCTGGATGAACTAAAGTTAAGTTAATGCAAAATAGAACTGAGGTTGCACCCCATGCTTTTCATTGTGGTATTCCGAAAATAGACAACTTTATACATATTATTTCGTTGAAAACAAAATTATCTTCTAATTATGTTTACTGGGTAATTCATTTTTTTTTAGATCTGTTTAAAGGCATGTTTAATTTTTTTTTTCTTTTTTATTTACATAATGCACAGACTATCCCAGGCAAAACACATATCAAATAAGGTTTAGTAGATATAGTAAACGTATAATGTGCTAATCTACTTCAGTTTTCAAAGAAAATTTATTGTGTATATATTCTCATTGGATAAACAAAACTCCTACTTTATATTAAAATTGACTTTGTGAGTAAGAAGGCTTCACTCTAAAACATCCAGGTCCTTACATGCCCTTTTTTCTTTATATCTAGGGTATAGTTGTAGACTGTACATGAGTACATCTTTTAATTTTTTTTTACATAAAAACTCAATGAATAAATACAATTTTATTTATAAAATAAAACACTATAAACCTGTACTTGAATTTACAATGTTACCTCATTAACTAATCTGCCATACATAGATTCTCTCTTCATTCACTGTTTACAGTTACTGTTATCTACACGACAGCTTTTTTTCTAAAAATTGTTTATCATCCAAAGTTCAAGAGTATGATTTAAATATATTATCTTTTAACAAATGGAGTTGTCATGAAATTGATATCACTTATGGATCAGAGTAAAATAAATAAGTGTTAAAACAAATGAAGATGGAAAAGCTAATGGTGAAATGGTAACAGTAACTTTTTCAGCTTGAAGTAAGATAGTAGAAACAGACGAAGCTGTGTTCTCCAAACAGAAAAATCAAGATGAGCATGTTCATCCCACAACTAGGTTTCAGAGCAGTCCAACATGAATCTGTCCAGTGTTTTTTAGTCTAAGTTTAATATAGAACATTCATCTGCCACTCTGTAGGAAATTTTTTTTTTTAATATGGCTGAAGGTAAAATGTATTCTTATATGTGGCGTAATTAAGGTTAACCATCGGACATTTTATGGACATGCATACTGGGCTAACAAGTCTATAAGAGGAACCTTGAAATGGCAAAATAGAATTCATTCACTGTTGAATCAAAATGCAGTACAGTCATTTTGCCCCCATACGTTCCTTTCCTTCTGTTTGATTTATTGAAAAGTAATCACTAAATTTGTTTTTAATTCATTTCATAACTAGCTGTGATAAATATTAGATGACCGCTATTCAGTTAAGAGTTGTCATGGCACAAAGTTTTTTTATATCAAAACTTTTGGTTTTAAATGTCCTCTGAAATTATGTCACAATCTTACACTTTTCATTTAAAACTTTTGAACTGCTTCCCCATAGATGATTGTGGTATAGGGTGTAGTGGTCTCATAGCGAAAAATAAATGAATTACTTTTGATTTCAAATGACTATTAATATGTTTAGAATTGGATCTCTAACACAATGGCAAGAATGGCTGAACAATTCTCCTTTGATTTACTGAGCAGATACCTTCAAGGCTGAACTTTTCCTTCACTTATGTTAGTTTGTGTGTGTTTACAATGAATTAATTCTTAAGTATAAGTTCAATCATGAATATCTGTTTTGTGTTCAATTGTCTAGTGCAGATAGGAACTTCAAACTTTATGTTCAATGAAACACCTGCAAATATTCATTCATATTTATTTTACATCATTATCACATAACATACGTTATATACATAGCATGTTATATCGCATAAATCTACATGGCAGGCGTAGAGTTACAAAATAACAATGTCACAAACTTACCAAACATACTCCAGTAACATATTAAAAATAAAGCACAATTAAAGATAATTTCCATAAGATCTAACATTTATTATCCTTGCTTGATGTTGTGGAAAATGATGACAACTACCGCTCATCAGACAGATATTTGCTTACCGAATATTACATCTGTCCACCAAAAAGCCCTGCAAACCCCCCCTAAATCTCTTCTGATTAGCTTCAATTTTAATAAATGGTGACAGCTCATAAAGAAAAAAACCAGAAAAATTTGGTACAGTTCGTAGCTGAATGTCCTGCGTTTTGGACAGGACAGGACATTTTTATGCCAGGTGTCATAAATATGAAAGACAGAGTTACTTTTCAGTTCTGATAGTTTATCTTCAATAAATGGTATAGTCTGGAAAATAAAAATTGATGGAAGAGTGAGCATTCTAAAATATCTAAAAGATATTCATTTGGACATATATCATTCATGTTTATTTGTCTTCAATCATTCTAATCTAACTGTGGCTTTACATTGCACTGTGAATTATTTCCTCAGTAAGGTAATAAAGAAAAGATATTATCCCATAATGAATGAGGTACATGAAAAAATCTATGGTATACAATTAACAGAATTTTTCTTCCAGTTTCAGGAATAATATTAAGAGACACAGAATGCAATTAATAACTTTTTACTTAAATCATCTTCATAGTTTACCCATCATAAATTTTCAATTAGAAATCCAAAAAATCTTGCATTAACAATTACAATTTTACAGTTAAATTTTTACTGAAAAGTGTATAGTAATTGTTTTTTAAGCCTATTAGCAGAAAACTGTTACAAGTAAAACTAAAGGATATTTCAATAGGCCCAGATAATCAGAAACTTAAAAAAGGTTGCAAAACAGGTTCCAAATCTTTCAATAAGTTAGAAAAGTTACCATAAGAAACTAATTTTAACTGCATATGGAAAATATGCTCAAAAAATTCAAGACGTACTGTTCTTAAGCTTCTGCAGGTATTTCCTGAATTCTTATTTGGACTGTTTACCAGAAAATTTTAATCCTGTAAGTGAAGACTAAGGAAGCTTAACCAAAATAAATAACGCTCATGTAATAAAAATTTCTGCATTCCAGAAATGGAATGCAGAAACCAGGGTAGGTGAAGTACACTGCAGACAAGTCCTAAACGCTGAAGAAACAGAGCTGTAGAATGTCCAAAACAGAATTTTTGAAAATAAAAATAAAAAGGAAGCTTCAAGAATCACAAAGGTGCCAAAAAAGTCATGAATTTTCTGCAATTATTTTCCATACGAAACAAATCTTCTCAAATTTATGCACAAATATGATGCAATCGTAATACATTTTATACACAACTTTCCTACTCCTTTAATTTCATTCAATAAAAAATTGTTACGTCATCAACAAAGAAGATATTTAAAATCTGAAACACAAAATAATAAATAAGCCTGTTACCAGAGCCAGGGATCAAGCAAAATATTGTTATCACTTATCTTCACAAAATACTTTTATTTCAGATAGTGCTATTATATTAGTGATCAGTACAATATTAAAGTGAATACTTTCAGTTTAAATATTATATAATTTACAGCATTTCAATCATTAGCTCAAAATTCCATTCACAAGTATATGAAATAATCTATATTTACAGAATGTCTACAGCAGTGTTTCTCAACCTTTTACTATTTGACCCAATTTTCAATCATAATTTTCATTGCACCCTCCCCCCCCCCCCCTCGTATACAATAATAATGTATTTTGACGCTAAAGCTACTCTACGACCTTAATTATAAACCTTAAAAATTACCAAGAATAAGTAAATTTATTGATATTTGGCAACATCGATCTGCTACATTGACAAAACCAGAATTGATGCCTCTCTATTACTCTGTGTTACGTCTACCTTATCGGACATTCTCATGGCTTTGTGTGAAGTTCCGATTTGTCTTGAACATTCTGAAACGTCTCTGCAAACGTATATAAATGCTGCAAATCCGATTCTAGCCTCAGTCTCAGTCGAGTCTATCCTTCTATCGTTATCGAATCTATCGTGAACGTGTATTGTAAATTGCATGTTAAGTGCAATTCATGGTATTAAATATTCACGACAGTATATTTATACAAAATCATGGATAGATTTTTAGGTAGGCGTAAGCGAGCATTAGATGACAGTGAAGCATAAAGTGCACAGACAAGCGTAGTTCTGAAAATAAAATCAAGAATACTTAAATTTTGGGTTTACCAGTACTGAAGTAAATGAAGAATAGCTCAAAATTTTGGCAGCAGGCAGCATGAAACATAATAAACGACTATTGGAAACTCTTCATAGTGAGTATGTTAGTAAACCCCAAGAATTTTTCAAATTTAATTAAAAATCATATGAAAAGCAAAAATCATTTTTAAAAAACCTTTGTCTGTTAATGAAAAAGCTTTACTTGCCTCTTACAAAGTTTCATATAAAACAGCCAGATGTAACAAGCCTCACACCATTGATGAAGAGTTTATTTTGCCAGCTACAACTGAGGTTGTAGAAACTATAAAGATAATTTTGACAAACAACTGCAGTCCACACCTCTATCAAATGATACTGTTGCCCGTTGAATTGATGATGTAGCTAAAGATGTATAGCATCAGCTTTTTGGCAAGCTGCGTGACAAATGTTTTCAATTCAACTTGATGAGGCAACAGATAGCAATAAAGATGCTCATTTTGTTGCCTATGTTCAATTTTGTGATAGTATGTCAGCAGTAGAAGAACTACTTTTCTGCAAACCAACAGAACTCAAAGCAACAGCACTCGCATTATTTGCTATCTTAGATGATTTTATAAACGAGGCAAACACAGAATGAAAAAATTGTATCAAAATATGCAGATAGTATTTGTTCAATGTCTGGAAGATTCCAAAGTATGCAAACACTAATAAAATAAAAATCTCCAGTCTGTCTGGACACACTGCATGATCGACAGAGAAGCTCTGACTTCCAAAGAAATGAGTCCTGGTCTGAATATTGTGCTAACGATGATTTCAATCATAGTAAATTATATAAAAATGAGGCCCCTAAAATCAAGAATCTTTTCTGCACTTTGTAAAGACATGTACATTCAGTGTTACTATTTTATTGCAAGGCAAGATGGTTATCGCGTGGGAAATTTTTACAATATGTTTATGAATTAAGAGATGAAATTGCCATTTTTCTAGAACAATTAGAATTGTGGAGCAAAAATTTAAAGCAAAAATCCTAGAAATGTTTAAAAATGTGGATAAATGTGTTAAAATTTACAAAGCTGAACAACAGCATACGAAAGTTGTTTTTGTAACCATTGAAAATCATTTGTCATGCTGGCAAAGAATTTTAAAAAGTATTTTCTTGCTGATGACAAATTGATAGCAAGTTATGAATGAGTTAGGGATACATTTCAAAATAACTCCCAAAGAGTTCTTAACTGTCAAAGAAGAAATTTTATCGACTTCACGGCAAGTGATGAAATCAAAACACGATTTAGTAATAAATCACTTTTTGAAGGGCAGGGGTGAATGATGAGTTTTCTACATTGAAAACAAGAATACTTCGTATACTATTATCATTTTCAACATCCTACCTTTGCAAAACAGATTTTCTGCGGTGGCTGTTTTGAAGACAAAATATAGATCTCGGCTAAATATAGAAAAAGAACTCAGAATGTCTATTTCTAATATTAAACCTTCGTTCGAAAGACTTTGCTCTGGAAGACAGGCCAAAAGGAGTCACTTATAATTATAAAATAAATTGTTTTTAATTTAGTATTGATAAGTTAATTACTAAATACATTGTGCAGTTCTGATACAATTTTATTTATAAGTGTATTATATCAGAGTAAATGTGTATTTTATTATTTATTGTCAGAATGTATTTTGTTTTGCCTTCCTTTTTAAAAAAATAAATTTTTTAAAATAATATTTTCTTTTCGATATGCTCGTGCCGCCCATTTAGCATTATCATGCCCCCTAGTAGGGCGCATCCCACAGGTTGGAAAACACTGGTCTACAGAAATTTCAATAAGTAATTTATCTTGACATCTTTTGTAACCTTTTCTTGATTACTGACTGAATAGAGTGAAATCCCCACTTTAAATATCTGAATTTATGAACAAAATAGTAGAAAAATTATTTTTATTCTTAAATTCATACATAAAAATAAATTTATGCCCTCAGGATATGAATTCAGAAACTGCTAATATTCAAACTAATTTACATAAAATAAAAAAAAAACATAAGATATTGATTTAATCAGAGAATCAATCAAAAATGTGTAATATGCATTTTGTGGTTATAACATCCTAAAAATAATTCCAAATTTCACACTTAACTTTCTGTAGACATCTCAAGCAATCGACCTCACAAATTAGGGTGACTGCATTTGACTCTACCAAAAATAAACATTAAGAGGAAGCAATTGGATAAAAAAGTGATGTAATATTATTAGCAATTAACTTACTACAGCGAGTTAAGCAGCTTCTGCATTTTGATAATACACTGAAGTAGTAAAAAAGCATTCCAGGAAGAAAATCATATGTTTTTACTGATTTAGAAGTTATATAGATTTAGTTTAATAATCATAATTTTATACAACTGTGTACTAAAAAGGAATACAACACCCTTATCTAATGTAACATAAAAAAAAGTAAAAAATAAAAATTAAATCAGCCAATAAAAAATAAAACTAAATAAAGCCTTTTCTTTTGAAAAGATCCTGCATTTTTAAAATGCTACACTTCAGACAAATATATAGAGAAATGAGTAGGTTCCTAAACCTTTTTTTTCTTCTTTTTTTTGTTTAACCTCCGGGACCACCATTAGGTACTGCTTCAGAGGATGAGATGAATGATTTGAAGCGTGTGTGAAAATGCCATGCCTGACCGGAATTTGAACCCAGGACCTCCGGATGAAAGGCTGAGACGCTACCACTCACACTGCAGAGGTCTAATATTATATTATGTTATCAAGCCAGATTCCTAATATTACGTTATTAGATTTCCTAATATTTGTTGTTTCTGTCCATGAAGGTCAGCTATGATCAAAAAGATAACTGAAAATGTTTTGAATTAAGCTTTTAAAAATGTTTTATACAACAATTCATTTCTGTTTATCATAGCAATAGTTCACGGTTTTAAATTCTTAATGTTGTTACACTTAATTCCACTTCCTAAATATTACATATTTATATCATTATAAATAGAAATTTATAATTACACAGCATTTAAATCAAAAAGATAGTAATCAACTAGAATTATATACAGCGGATTCCTTTAAATTTCATTTGGTATACATAAACAACACATTATTTCATATTTAATTTCAAAACCGATTCGGTAATTTTTCTTAAACGGTCAATCCATTTGAAATGATCCAAGGGTGGTCACTTGACCAATTTGAAAAAATCTGAAACTTAACCACTTGTTTCCTACATGTCTCAGTACCTTAAAACTATTTTTTTTTTAATTTATTATTTAAGCAGTTTACCTGTGGTGATCATTTTTGTTACGGTGTGTACACCTATATTTTGTGATTGTAAGGGTTTACGGAAAAAATCTAACTAAAAACTATTGGTCCTGGAAGAATGAAACAAAAAGCAATTTAATCATATTTTCTCAAGGTAAAAAATTGGTCCTGTGGTTTATTTACCTATCTCTCTTCTTTCTATGAGAAAATTACCAATAATGTTGTACATGAAAAATGGTGAAATTTCACTTTTGGTAATTTTTTTCAAGAGGCAGGGATGGCACACAGTTTGAATTATTTTTTTTATATATAGGTATGTTAGTAGTTTTACCATAAATAATATTAATGGTGATATACTTACCCTTAAATTATTATTAATTTTTGAAAACTAATTTTTTTTAAAAATTCAAATTTTGGCTTCAAATAACAACTCTGATGGGGTTGGTGATAAAAATCTCAAATTTGCACAACTTACAGTGTTTTTGTAGATGAGACCTAAAGTAAAGGATGAAAATGCAAATGATCCATAATTGATATAAAAAAATTATCTTTTATTACAAAGTTGCAGATCAACCTTGAATGTTATTTTATTCATATGGCACATTGAGTATTGATATAAATTCTATAACAATGTGACATATATGTTTGCCTCATTATATATATAAAAATTATATTAACTTTATGATCAGAATTTATCATATGGTGTGTATATATTTTTTTTATTTTTTACTAAAAACACACATACAGTATAATTGTATGATAATAATTCAAGAATATGTGTTTTTAATAGTAATAAAAAAAAATATATATATATATATAAGCTATTTTTCTCTCAGGATCAACTAAGATTTAATAATAGCAACTCGCAAACTAATTTTAGTTTTAATTTTGTCATTAAGTTTTTAATATTTAAACATTATTCTACGGACTAATTATAAATTAATAAGAAACAATTCTTCTTCATCTTTCAATATTACAACTATTTACTTTTGATTTTTCCCAAGAACAATATAATAAATTCAGTCAGCAAACATCATCTACATAAGAAATTATAAAATTTTCAGATAGGAGGATTTGTTTGTTTTTAGAATATTATCTCCTCAAAATTATTTATAATTTTGAAGATATGCAGGTGCTGTTAAAGCTCAACCCACCGAAGGTGAAGGCTATGATTCTCATTCTAACTATATCTTGATAAATATACAATAGTAAATTAACTATATTTTCTGAACTCACAACTTTTTGTCAGGAGACTAATCCATAAAACAATAATGGAAAACATTAACTGAACTAAGTATAGTCATTAACACAGAAGATTTTTTTTTTAAATAATCAATCAGTAACTGGATGTTAATTATTTTGTTAAATAAAATTAATCATTACCACTTACTGTTTTCTTTTTCATTATATTTATTATTGCTATAGATTAATATGTATCTGTATAATACTGAATGTTTTATTTTTATATAAAAACATGCATTCTGAAAAAGCAGACATCTTAGTGAAAAATAAAAATGTAAAACAAAAAAAAGGAAACTGAATTAAGTAATGAAGATTATTTAATTTTAATGAAATAATCATATTCCCTTGCTTAAAAGTTATTTACTAGACTACTTTATTTATTATTATTGATTTTAGTTGTACTATAAATTGAATAAAAA
Source organism: Lycorma delicatula (assembly GCF_047948215.1). Taxonomy (NCBI): domain Eukaryota; kingdom Metazoa; phylum Arthropoda; class Insecta; order Hemiptera; family Fulgoridae; genus Lycorma; species Lycorma delicatula. Next base: position 2,806,892 of record NC_134458.1, read on the forward strand.
TTGAAATATTTGGCTAAATGTTTCTATTTATTAATATTGTTTAATATTTAATTATTATTACAATTATTTCAATGATTAAATAAACCAATAACAAAATTTAAATTGGAAATAAAAACCAATGAAATAAATGCACTGAAGAAAGGGTTTTGTAACGTTCGGTAAATGATAAATATGCTTCAGCATCCACCTATCAATCCACAAAAACATAAATACAGCAATAATTTTTTCCAATTACTTGGCTTTAGTAAGCCATTCAAAGCTACAATATACTAATGCATGTTACACTTGCACAATTTAAACATATATATGCAAGGTTATAATTAATTATAGAAAATCTCCCATTTACTCTTAAAAAAAGATTACAAAAATAAAAATCCAAAATTTTAAATTAATAATTTTAATAACAATAACATAAACTTCAAAGAACAGCATAAATAACTATATGCTCAAAACCTATAGTGTTATATCATTAACAATAGACCACACAAACTATATTTAGTTTACCTAACAACCTAATAATAATAATAGCAAAAGTAATGAATTATACAAAGTAAAAATTAAGTATCAATGAAGGTTCATTTTCTTTCACTCTTAATTATCATGAAACATCCAAAAAAAAGAACAGTAATAAGCTTTTTACCTAACAACCTAATAATAATAATAGCAAAAGTAATGAATTATACAAAGTAAAAATTAAGTATCAATGAAGGTTCATTTTCTTTCACTCTTAATTATCATGAAACATCCAAAAAAAAGAACAGTAATAAGCTGAACAAATATTTAGAAGAAGCATGCTCACTAATAATTGGAAAAAAAACAATTAAAAAAACCAGAAAATTTAATATTTAAACCAATGAACTACTAAAATTTTATTAAAAACTAGTAATTAAACAAGAAACTTGAGTCATGACAATACACAAGTTATCATCAAACTTAATTCTAAAGTTTACCAATGATGTCATGGATTACACTGACTGACTTATACTAAATTATTTCACCAACAGTATATGTTAATAATGCACATATTATTACCATCAATACTTTAATAATGTAATTAATTTAAATAATTACTACAAAAATAAAGTAATAATATAATTTTCTTAATTTCACGAAATGTTTGTGAATGACTAAAAATACGTTAGTTTTAACGTATTTTTAATTTTATATTATACTTTACTTTGAAAACTAATTCAATCAACAATACGTGATAAATATAAGGCATAAGTATCATATAAACTAAATATAAAAAATTAAATAAATAATTTTCCAAAACGTCTGAAATATCAAATGAATCTGTTTACAAGTTGGTTGACCCACTAAACAAATTTACAAAAATATATTTCTGACTTTACAAAACAGTACCAAACTAGCTAAAACTAGAATACCCACAAATATAAAATTCAATATAATCAACAAAAAAACTTTTACAAAAAACAAATAGAAAGACGTGAAGTTGGCCACGATCAGGTCTACTGTAACCAGTAGTACCCCGACTTAAATGGAGAAATATGAGGTTAGATATCATTAACTAAATGCAATAATACGCTATCACAATTTTCTAAAAATACATTATAACAGTCTTATTACTACGGTATGAATAAATAAATATCACAACACTAAAACTAGGTGTACTCACAATTTGAGGCCAGGCCCTTCAGATGCTTCCATTGATGCTCCGAGAAGCGTGGCTGCCTCTCTAAACAGTGTAGCGACCTGCATCTGGGAATATTGTAATAAACAACAACTACAGCAAATACATCACTATACAGTTAAGTGCCTGTAATTCGGTGAATCACAACAAATAAATTACAAATAACATGTTAACTGTTAAAAACTACTGACATTAAAAAACCTCGCTCTACGGGAAAAATCAGGCTACTTGTGATTGGTTGCAAAGAAGGTTCTGAAAAATCAATAACGAAAACCACAGCTCCCTAGATAAAAGAAGGGTCGAAAACCAACATTTTTTATTTATATTAAGTGCTACTATAATATATATAACTAACATTTAACATAATTAGTACATTTTTTAATCAGATATATTAAAAAAAAACTTTAAAAATATGTAAAACTCTAGAAACTAGAGAAAAATGCAATGGATTATCTAAGCTTATCACAGTTTGCATTCTATCATAGAGAAAATTATGTTTTTATCCTTTTATATTTTTGTTTCGCTCTGGTTCAATAATTATAGCAATCTTTGAAATTAAGACATTCTCATTATTTTGGGAAATTGTTTTATTTTCTTTCAGTGCTTTGCTAGCCTACTTTGACCGTGTTTCGTAACAGCTGATGAATCCTGGAGTTAGTTAATGATCCTTCGGATTGTGATGTTCGGTTGTAAAATTGTTAAATATTACAGACAATTAAATTTGGAGTTATGAATCAACCACACCATTACAGTTTGCTGGAATAATACAATGACGTTACTTATAAGAAATTATAGTTTTGTGTTTAAAAATAATATGCGTGTTGCAACGGATTATACACACTTTAGTTGTTGCTCAATCGGTAGTACTTTCGTATTATAATGTATTCCATTAACTGAATTAACCTTTTCAGTAACATCATACTTAGAGTAAAGATGTGAAATTTACTGTTAATGTTGATGAAATAACAAATTTAAGAATATTGAAGTCTTTCTTATGATTGATCACATTATTTAAACATAATAGCAAGTAGTTCTTGTGATCAAGAACTAGCGGCAAAAATTGAAGCATATTGGCAGTATTAATAATTATTTATCGAAGTGAATCTCACTGAAATACACAAACAACATTGTGTCATATTTTTGATTTTATGTTCTTTCTACATCCTTTAATGTCACCATTTACACTTCCTCACTCCATTATTTTGCTTGTTCTATTACAGTTAAGAATTTTTTTAACTAGTTAAAAATTAAAACTGTTGTTAATTAAATAATAAAGGAAAGGTAATATCAGATAGTTAAAACTTAAAACCCAGGTTTGATGAAACCACGTTTTAAAATTGTTATGACTAACAAAAAGAAAAAGGTGGTAAATATGATTGTTAAAAAAATATTAAACATAAAGTTATAGAAGTATTTGAAGGATAAGAACCAAGAAATCAGATACTAAAACACAAGAGATACTAAAATATTTTTAACAAATTATGAAAAAATTGTTAATTAAAACACTTGAGTTTAAAAATATAGCTCTCCATTACTTAAGAAATGTTTATTAAAAAAACTAAAAGAATTCCTTGAACAGTGACAAAATGTTATGAAACTAGAATTTTTATAGACCCATCTAGTGAGCATGTGCTACTGTAACCAACTCATGAAAACGAAATATTGTTTAAAATAATTATCAAATTGAATAAAAATAAACAATTTGTATTATTAAGATCAGGGTGGAACACTCAGTTTTAACAAAAATGTTTTGTACAAAAACTCTCAAATTTAAATCCATCAACTTTTTTTAGCATGAAATACTTGTAAAGATGAGAGTTAATCATGAAAAAATTTTGCAACAACATTTGAAATTAAAAAAGAATGTTCGAAAACTTACTGTAAATTTGATGTTCTTGTTTTGTTTAAATGGAACTTGAATGATATCTTTGTAGAACTGGAAATCCCTTGAGTAAATATTTTATGATAAAAAATAAAATATATTTTGGCTGTAGTTAAGACTCCCATGCCAATTTAATTAAAACTGGTCAAGCTGCTGATAGAGTTAGTACAAAGTGAGGTAAAAATTGGCTTGCTTGCATAAGTTTTTTAATTTTAAGTAGCATAAAATTATTTACTAGCCTCTTAAAAAGGAACAAACTGACTATCCCAACATTTCAAATTTTAAATAAGGTTATTGGAAGCAAAAGGGGCAATAGGTCTCAAATATTAATAGCATTTTAATATTATAGAACTACATAATAGAGTTTAATATAACAAAGTTTGAGTTTTTTATTTGCACTTAAAGGGGAACATATTTTTAAAAAGCACAGAATTGTACATCTTTTTTTGTAACTAAGGAGGCTAGGGGTATTAATTTAAAGGAACCAGGGCATTAAGGAGCCTAAAGCACAATATAGCAGTAACTGTACAACACCACTCACCTTTTTCTTAAACATAAGTTTTTATTAAAACCATTTAATTGTTTCAGTTTTTTTATATAAGTGGGTGCCAAGATCTAGGATTCCTAAAGATTTTTTAAAGGTGAAAAAGTACTGGAACTCTATGACATCAATCACTTTATATAATTTTTCATCAATTACAGAGGCAAAGGGATCAAAGAGAAGAACAGGTTTGTACCTTGAGACCAAGAAGTTTTTTCACTTGACGTGAAGGTAAAATTTGTTTTGGGGAAATATGGTTTGAATATTACTTTTTTATTTATTTAAGGGCTCTAGGGTACCTGAGAGTGCAGGAGTAACCAAATTTTATAATACAATTGAGTTGTTACCAATCCTGTAAAGCAGAACACAATTTCTTAAAAGATAGATTAAATTTTACTATAAATTAATATTTTTTTAAGTAAGGACACTAGGCAGCTAAAACACACAGAAGTACAAGGGTGTCCCATCCCTCTCTATGGGTGTACATGTGTTTTACGGTGACACTTCTTTACATCATAAGTTTTTGAGTAATCACTGAATTTATCTTGAAAAAGAAATGCAATATTTCATTTGTTATTAACTTAAGGATGCCAGAGATTTATGCTGCCTAGGAGTATAATCAGTCTTGCATCTTATGGCATTATTGAGTTTTATAGTAGCCCAATATAAGTACACATTTTCTAAAAGAAAGGTGTAATTATTGGAATATTTTAGTTTTAATTAATTGGACTTGGAAAGTTAGAGATCTGGCTTGTTAAGGGGACTTAAAATTCTGAAACCAGTAAGTTTTTTTCTTCCAGAAAGTAAAGCCAGTTTTGAAAAAAAGAATAGTTCAAACATCAGATTGTTTAGTTAGGCGCAGAGGCTAGGACAGTGGTCGGCAAACCGCGGCTCGCGAGCCGCATCCGGCTCTTTGATTCCTTGGTTGTGGCTCTTCCACGAAATGTTTAGTGCAGGCACGGAATATTATTTATTAACTTGCCATGCAAGAGACGAGTAAACAAGTAAAACGCGTTTTTGAAACGCAAGCCTAGAAAAAGAGGCACATTTTTAGAAAACAACAATAACGCGCATAGTCGCTCGCAAACATGTGTATTATTATCTCCGTCGAATTGCTGCGCGCCGAAAAGCAATTCGGCGGGCAGCAATTCGACAAACAAAGCAGCTTATGTACAAAATGTTTTTGTCTGAATTTATTGTTTCAATATTATTCGGTGGTGACGGGGCGGGGGAGGCGCATGCGATTCTTGCGTGAGTTGTGCAAGCGAGCCCAGTCAGCACTCAGCCAGCAGTCTCACAGCCCAGTAATTAAATTATAATCCGTAAATCTTTCGAGTGACGTAAAAGCGTATATATTTTAAATTCATAAAATTATATATATTAGTAGTTGTACATATGTTAATCATCTATTTAATACAGTTATATATATTTTTCCATCTACAGATTCCACAGGTATTTAATGATCTTTTTTTTTACTTTTGTTATAATTTTGTGTTTAATGCTTTATTTTTACTCAAAATGCAACATCTTTTTAGGTGCCCAGCACGGATTCTAAGAAAAAGCAAAGAAAAACGGAAGATGAGACCTGTGAATTCAAAGTGGAGTGGACAGAAAACTTTGCGTTCATCCAAAACTTAAATGGTCTTCCAACCTGTCTTATTTATCAATAAAAAAATGGCACATAACAAAAAATCTAATTTAGAAAGACACTTTACGACTAAACACGAATCATTTAGTACAAATATCCGGTTGGTGATGCAAGGAAGAGGGCAGTCGAGGAACTCCAGAGGAGATAAGAAAGGTCAGCTTTTGTTTTTAATCACTGGGTGCAATCTTTTTACAATGTTAATATGGCAAGTTTTGTAGTTAGTCAGGAGACTGCTCAGAGATGAAAGCCATACACGGACGGAGACTATAAAGAGTTGTTTTATAAGTGCATCCGAAGATGTTTTTCGAGATTTTAAGAATAAAGCAGACATTTTTTTAAAAAATGCGAGAGATACATTTGTTTGCTAAAACAGTAAAAGATAGAACAGTAAAAATGTCTGCAAACATAACAAACCGACAAATTAAAGATCTCAAATCGGCCTCAACTCTCAATAGCAGTTGACGAGTCTTGTGATATAAATGACACAGCGCAAGTTTCTCTTTTTGTGCGATAGGCTCTAAAGAGGAACTTTTGGGATTATTGCCACTCAAAGGACAAACGTGTGGAGTAGATGTAGCAAATGTTGTAATTGAGTGCTTCGAAAAACATCAAATTCCATTAGAAAAAATTGTCTCGATTTCAACAGACTGAGCGAAAAGTATGACAGGTGCAAGAAATGGGTTTGTCGCTATTTTGAAAGAAAAAGGTAATCACGAGATACTAACTTACCACTGTATTATTCATCAGGAAGCACTATGTGCGCAGAAATTTCCTGAAGAAATTTGCAAAGTAATGGAATTGGTGATTAAGATTATCAACTCCACTGTAGCTAAAGCTCTTTACCATCGCCAATTAAAAGAATTTCTAATTGAGGTAGAGAGTTGGTATGCAGATCTTCTTCTGCATAATAAGGTTCGTTGGTTATCGAGAGGAAACGTTTTAAAAGGTTTTGCTTCACTGTTTACTGAAATAAAAGCATTTTCTTGAGAAGAGTGTTCACTATGCAGAGCTAACAAATGATCTGTGGATCCAGAAATTTTATTTCACGGTGGATTTTACTTCTCATCTAAATCAGCTTAATCGTACGTTACAAGGAAAAGGAAACACAATTTTTTTTCGATGTTAGAAGAATTAATTTCATTCGAAAACAAATTGTCGCTTTTTACCGAAGATTTTGAAAGACAAACTCTAATTCGCTTTCCACGCTTATTGAAATATTGTCAAGAAAATAAGTTTAATATTGACATTTGCTATTTCAGAACACTGTTAAATATGGAGGAAGCTTTTCTCAGCAGGTTCAAAGACTTTAGAGACAGCAAAGCAACGTTAGCCTTTGTTAAAAAAAACCTCTGAATGCCACGGTAACAGAAATAAATTTTTCGCCCTTTAATATTGATATTGGCAGCTTTGAAATGCAGTTGCCGGATTTTAACACTTTGAGTAGTATTCCTGACTCGTATGATCAACTGAAGAAACTAGCGTTTGCTGTACTTTCCTTATTTGGGTCTACATATTTATGCGAACAATCATTTTCAAGCGTGAACTTTATCAAGAGTAAATTAAGAATTCGGCTTATCGATGAGAACTTGGAATCGTGCCTAAAGTTAAAAACAACAACGTACAAAGCTGACCTGACTTACCATTACTTTCAAAGGAAATGCAAGGCCATTGGTCACATTAGTGGAGTATTTGTAGTATTTTTTTAAGGATACCTTTTATATTATTTAACTTGTTACATTTTTAAATAAATATTATCTTTATGTAAGTATGATGCCAAGTTTTATTTAATGTACCGTTAGTTAAACTAAGACATATTTAGCAAAGGCAAGCTCGAGAGTGTACTTTTGATCCTAATTATTTCCATAAAAATGTCCCTACTAAAGCAAAGTTTAAGTTTAAAAAAATGGCTCTTTCAACTTCAATTTTGTATTGTTTATATTTGGCTCTTTTGGATGACGAGTTTGCCGACCACTGGTCTAGGGTACTTAGAGGTGTATCTCATCAACTTACTGTAGCCTTAGAAGCAAAATATTTTTACAAAGTATAATTTGAAAATAGTTTTATTTCAATTTTTGTTAATTTAGGGAGCTATTTGGCTTGGAGGTTTAAATATTTTCAAAGAAGTATTTTTCCTTAAAAGGTTTGGTTCAGTAGTTCAATTTTTCTCCATGTTAATAAGGGGAAGGTCTGGAAGAATTACAGAAGTGTACACTCTTACCAGGCCCAGTGATGATCCTCTTCCTTGGACCAAGGAATTAGATCCCAGAATCTGGTAGCCAAATGATAAACCATTTTCTTGCAATAAAAATCAGTTCATTTCTCTTAGTATTCCACTCTCTTATGATAAACCTCTGAATGAATCAAAATGTCATCAATTTTTATTTACTTGCTTAATTATTTATCATCTTTCTGATAACTATATAACCATTTGTCTAATTACATTTACCCTACGCCTTTTTTTTTATAAAAAATGATTTTTTCAGTCTGTGAAAATTCCTTAACTGAGATTCCAACTTCATCACAATGTTAGTAGTATCTGGACAGCCTTGCTATGTCTTGGGAACATAAATAACAGTTTTTCTTAAAAGCTTCTAAAGCATAAGATCGAATGTCTGCCAAAAACGGCTACTGAGTCTCGAAACAGTTTAGCGACCAGTGTCCTAAATAGCTCCTAGAGCTTACCCAACAGCCTGAGCGGACTAAGCGCAGTGCCATACACCACCGACTTATGTGTCCCAACCGCTCACTTGTCATATATTTACTAAAATGGGTAGGCGCACCCCGTCAGCTACTAAAAATATATATGACATCCATAAATTAAAATTTATTTTGTCAAGACATCAATTTGCTCCCATGCCTAGGTCGCTGAATGCCAGCAAGTATCTGTCCTCCATCTTAAAGCCGTTGGAGCCCTAATTGGCTGGTGGTCAGCCATATGTCTCAAGGTTAGCTTCCCACAGGAGTAAGATAGGAGTCTTTCCCTCAAGTAAACTACTGATGTTAGTTGAACATAGCAACCGCATCAATGAACTCCCACACGGTCCGACAATGCGGCTTTCGTCACATTGACTCGGCGCTTGTGAGTGGCATATTTTTACCTTGACCTCTAAGTTGCAGGGTGGATCGGTCTCTGACCCCCCCCCCCCCCACCCAAAAAGCAGGGCTGTCAAACATCGGGTTTTCATTTGACTGGACCTCTCCGCAGACGACAGCTCATCAGCTGCCAGGCAGAACCAAAACAGATATTGGTTCAAATTAACATGGTTGGTGAGCACCTGGGCATCCGTTGCCCTTAAAAACGAACTCGAGGCATACCATCTGCCCAGATCCCGTATAAACTGGTACAGGGATCTTCCCTTAGTCATGATGTCCCATTCCAGCTGCCATGCTTCCATCGCTAGGCTCTGCAGTCTCTTCCACAGGCGGAAGATGGGTAACTGAACGAAATTTAGATCCGGCTTATTGTGATCACCGTTCCGTTGTGGTACTGGCCCAGCTCGAAAACGCATCCCAAATACCTCGGCCTCCCGGCTTCTTCGCAATCTTCACATGGCTGTCCGAACTTCCACCCCTTGACTTCTAAGTTCAAGGGTGGCCCAGTTTCTGGCCTCCCCCAAGAGGAGGGCAGTCAAACATCATGTGTTCTTTTGACTTGACCTCTCCGCAGACGCACAGTTCATCAGCTGCAGGCGGTAAAGAAACAGATATTGGTTCAAATTTTCCGCAGTCTTCCTGGTTTCTCTGCAGTCTTCCGCAGGCGAGAGATGGGCAACTGAACGAATTTAGATACGGTGCATTGTGATCACCGTTCCGCTCCGGTACTGGCCCAGCTCGAAAACGCATCCCAAATACCTCGGCCTCTTCGCAATCTTCACATGGCTGCCCGAACTTTCACCACTAAATCGAATGGGAGAACCTTTCCCAATACGGTGGTAGCCCCGTAAGAGGTTGTTTTAAAAACACTGGTGCATACAATTTAGGCTCTGCGCTGGGCACTCCTTAGATTTGGAAGAAGTGCTCTATTCATATCCAAACAGGCGCCGCGTAAGAGGTCATGCTTTCGAAGACATTTCGGTACACCATGTACATTTGATTGTACATAGTCTTTCCGAGCAATCCTTCTATGTTTGTGCGTCACTGAGACGACGTCTGCCGCTACTTGCCTAATGTAGTTGCTAAACAGCAACTTATCATCAAACAAAACACCTAGGTACTTATGAACTCTCACTCGGCTGATTACAGAGCCTTTATACTTAATGTGGCGGTTTGTACTGTACGATAATTTGTCTGTACCCTTGAGAAGTATAAACTTTGTCTTGGGCACAGAAATCTTTAAATTTTGAATGTCCATCCAGCCCTCCGCGGTCGACAAGGCGCTGCTCTCGATCTTCCAGCTGCAGTCGTGAATTACCACTAACTAAAAGGAGACAGTCATGGGCGAAAGCCTGGGCTGTGACCCCTTCTGGAAATGTCAATCCCAGAAACACGTCAAATACCAGGTTCCACAGAAGGGGACCGAGAACGGAACCCTGCGGGCTTCCCCTGAACGGATTTTTCCACAGCTAGATGCGCATCTTTAAACAGAGTTGTACGATTAGACAAATAGTCACGTACTACGGCCTGTAGTGCTACGGGAACATTGCGGTGTTCCAACTCATAGAGGACAGAACTCCAACACAAGGAAGTAAATGCTGCCTCTATGTCTATAAAAATTGCCAGAACATATTTACAGTTGTCGCTTTCCACCTCGGGAAGAGCATTTAAGATGCAATCCTCAGTGTCAACCCCTTTCGTGAAGCCATAATGGCCTCGATTTAGAAAACAGTTCACCTCAATGCTTTCCCAGAGCCGTTCCACAAACAGCCTTTCAAGCAACTTGCCGATTACCGGCAAGAGGCTGATGGGCCGATAACTGCCGATCTCAATAGGATCCTTTCTTGGTTTTAAGAGCACCCTCACCACAGCCACTTTCCAACAAGTCGGGAAGCATCCCCAGTTAAGGACCCCCGTGAAACCCCTGCCAAGAGGCTGTCTTATCACAGACAGCAGAAGGTAGAATATATCTGGGTCAAGTTGGTCATTCCCTGGTGCCTTTTTCAGTGCCATTCGAGAAACCACTTGGTTTATATCTACGAGATCCACAGTTATCAGAGAAATTATATTTAGACATTTCATAGAAATTTCTTGGAGTAGAACTAGATTTTACAATCTCCTTAGTAATTTTATCTCCCTCTATGAATCATGAGACCTTGCCGTTGGGGGCTTGAGTGCTCAGTGATACAGAATAGCTTGACCGAAGGTGCAACCATATTGGAGAGATATTTGTTGAGAGCCAGACTAAGGAATGATTCCTGAAAGAGGGCAGCAGCTCTTTCAGTAGTTGTTAAGGGCGTAGGTCAGGATGACTGAAATGGCCATATCAACATCACTCAATCGTCTGAGTACTACGCAGCTGAAAGCAATGTAAAGTTACAGCTGGTTTTTTTCCAAGAAAATGTAGCTCTCTGCATTTTCATATAACAATGATGGAGGCGCTTTCCTCTGTAAAATATTCTGGAGGTAACTAGTCCCCCGGTCAGATCTCCAGGTGGGAACTACTAAGGAAGGATTCACTAGAAAATTAAAAAATAAAATTCTACGAGTTGGAACATGGAATGTTAGAAGTCAAAAAAGGTGGGTAGATTAGAAAATTTAAAGAGGAAAATGGATAGGATAAATGTAGATGTAGTAGGAATAAGCGAGCGAAAAATTCTTCGATGGGAAAAGTAAAACAACTTTTGGTCAGGTGATTTTATAATAATTAACTCGGCTTCAAATAATAGGCAAGCAGGAGTAGGTTTCGTAATAAACAAGAAGATAGGAAAGAGAGTAGAGTATTTCAAAATGCACAGCGATAGAATCATTGTAATAAGGATAAAATCAAAACCTAAAACGATTGTTAACGTCTATACGCCTACTAGTGCCCATGATGATGATGAGGTAGAGTGTTTATATGAAGAAATTGACAAAACAAAGACATAAAAGGGGGTGTAAATTTAATAATAGTTGGAGATTGGAATGCAAGCATTGGAAAAGGCAAGGAAGGAAATATTGTAGGTGAATACGGTCTGGGCAAAAGGAATGAAAGAGGGGAGCGACTTACAGAGTTTTGCACGAAGTATAATTTAGTAATTGTCAACACCCAGTTTAAAAATCAAAATAGAAGAATATACACTTGGAAAAAGCCAGGCGATACTGCAAGGTATCAGATAGATTTAATCATGGTTAAGCAAAGATTTAGAAATCAACTCGTTGACTGCAAAACTTACCCTGGAGCAGACATTGATAGCAACCATAATTTAGTGATAATGAAATGTACATTGGGGTTTAAAAACCTGAAGAAAAGGTTCAGATGAATCTGTGGAATTTAGAGAAGCTTGAGGAAGAGGAGGTAAAGAAGATTTTTGAGGAGGACATCGCAAGAGGTCTGAGTAAAAAAGATAAGGTGGAAAATGTAGAAGAAGAATAGGAGAATGTTAACAAGGAAATTCTTAAATCAGCAGAAGTGAACTTAGGCGGAACAAAGAGAACTGGTAGAAAACCTTGGATTTCAGACAATATATTGCAGCCGATGGATGAACGTAGAAAATATAAGAATGCTAGTGATGAAGAAAGTAAAAAGAAACTATCAACAATTAAGAAATATAACAAACAGGAAGTGCAAACAAGCGAAAGACGGGTGGATTAAAGAAAAGTGTTCAGAAGTGGGAAGAGAAATGATCATTGGTAAAATAGACGGAGCATACAGGAAAGTTAAGGAAAATTTTGGGGTACATAAATTAAAATCTAATAATGTGTTAAACAAAGATGGTTCATCGATTTATAATATGAAAGGAAAAGTCGATAGGTGGGTGGAATAAATTGAAGAATTATATGGAGGAAACGAATTAGAAAATGGTGTTATAGAGGAAGAAGAGGAAGTCAAAGAGGATGAAATGGGAGAAACAATACTGAGATCTGAATTTAAGAGAGCATTAAAAGATTTGAATGGCAGAAAGGCTCCTGGAATAGACGGAATACCTGAAGAATTACTGCGCAGTGCAGGTGAGGAAGTGATTGATAGATTATACAAACTGGTGGGTAATATTTACAAAAAGGGGAAGTTCTGTCAGACTTCAAAAAGAGTGTTTTAGTCATGATACCAAAGAAAGCAGGAGCAGATAAATGTGAAGAATACAGAACAATTAGCTTAACTAGTCATGCATCAAAAATCTTAACTAGAATTCTGTACAGAAGAATTGAGAGGAGAGTGGAAGAAGTGTAAGGATAAGACCGATTTGGTTTCAGGAAAAATATAGGGACAAGAGAAGCAATTTTAGCGCTCAGATTAATAGTAGAAGGAAGATTAAAGAAAAACAAACCAACATACTTCGCATTTATAGACCTTTTTTTTTATATCCTTTTTTAAACATCTCCAACATCCCCGGCCTCTGCCGTTAGGCTATGCGCAGGAATGTCAGGGTGTCATTTTATATCGCTCCTGCTTCGTCCATCTTTAGTAATTCTACTTCCCAAATAACAAAATTCTTCTACCTCCATAATCTTTTCTCCTCCTATTTTCACATTCAGTGGTCCATCTTTGTTATTTCTACTACATCTCATTACTTTTGTCTAGTTCTTGTTTATTTTCATGCGATAGTTCTTGCGTAGGACTTCATCTATGCCGTTCATTGTCCATTCAAAATCCTTTTTACGCTCGGCTAGAATTACTATATCATCAGCAAATCGTAGCATCTTTATCTTTTCACCTTGTACTGTTACTCCGAATCTAAATTGTTCTTTAACATCATTAACTACTAGTTCCATGTAAAGATTAAAAAGTAACGGAGATAGGGAACATCCTTATCGGACTCCCTTTCTTATTACGGATTCTTTCTTATGTTCTTCAATTATTACTGTTGCTGTTTGGTTCCTGTACATGTTAGCAATTGTTCTTCTATCTCTGTATTTGAACTGTAATTTTTTTAAAATGCTGAACATTTTATTCCAGTCTACGTTATCGAATGCCTTTTCTAGGTCTATAAACACCAAGTATGTTTGGTTGTTTTTCTTTAATCTTTCTTCTACTATTAATCTGAGGCCTAAAATTGCTTCCCTTGTCCCTATACTTTTCCTGAAACGAAATTGGTCTTCTCCTAACACTTCTTCCACTCTCCTCTCAATTCTTCTGTATAGAATTCTAGTTAAGATTTTTGATGCATGACTAGTTAAACTAATTGTTCTGTATTCTTCACATTTATCTGCCCCTGCTTTCTTTGGTATTATGACTATAAAACTTTTTTTGAAGTCTGACGGAAATTCCCCTTTTTCATAAATATTACACACCATTTTGTATAATCTATCAATCGCTTCCTTACCTGCACTGCACAGTTTCTACAGGTATTCACTTTCAATTCTACAGGTATTCCGTCTATTCCAGGAGCCTTTCTGCCATTTAAATCTTTTAATGCTCTCTTAAATTCAGATCTCAGTATTGTTTCTCCCCTTTCATCCTCCTCAACTTCCTCTTCTTCCTCTATAACACCATTTTCTAATTCATTTCCTCCGTATAACTCTTCAATATATTCCACCCATCTATCGACTTTACCTTTCGTATTATATATTGGTGTACCATCTTTGTTTAACACATTATTAGATTTTAATTTATGTACCCCAAAATTTTCCTTAACTTTCCTGTATGCTCCGTCTATTTTACCAATGTTCATTTCTCTTTCCACTTTTGAACACTTTTCTTTAATCCACTCTTCTTTCACCAGTTTGCACTTCCTTTTATAGCATTTCTTAATTGTCGATAGTTCCTTTTACTTTCTTCATCACTAGCATTCTTATATTTTCTACGTTCATCCATCAGCTGCAATATATCGTCTGAAACCCAAGGTTTTCTACCAGTTCTCTTTATTCTGCCTAAGTTTGCCTCTGCTGATTTAAGAATTTCCTTTTTAACATTCTCCCATTCTTCTTCTACATTTTCTACCTTATCTTTTTTACTCAGACCTCTTGCGATGTCCTCCTCAAAAATCTTCTTTACCTCCTCTTCCTCAAGCTTCTCTAAATTCCACCGATTCCTCTGACACCTTTTCTTCAGGTTTTTAAACCCCAATCTACATTTCATTATCACCAAATTATGGTCGCTATCAATGTCTGCTCCAGGGTAAGTTTTGCAATCGAAGAGTTGATTTCTAAATCTTTGCTTAACCATGATATAATCTATCTGATACCTTGCAGTATCTCCTGGCTTTTTCCAAGTGTATATTCTTCTATTATGATTTTTAAATTGGGTGTTGACAATTACTAAATTATACTTCGTGCAAAACTCTATAAGTCGGTCCCCTCTTTCATTCCTTTTGCCCAGCCCGTATTCACCCACTATATTTCCTTCCTTGCCTTTTCCAATGCTTGCATTCCAATCTCCAACTATTATTAAATTTTCATCTCCTTTTACGTGTTTAATTGCTTCATCAATCTCTTCGTATACACACTCTACCTCATCATCATCATGGGCGCTTGTAGGCATATAGACGTTAACAATCGTTGTCGGTTTAGGTTTTGATTTTATCCTTATTACAATGATTCTATCGCTATGCGTTTTGAAATACTCTACTCTCTTCCCTATCTTCTTGTTCATTATGAAACCTACTCCTGCCTGCCCATTATTTGAGTTAATTATTCTAAAATCACCTAACCAAATGTTGCCTTCCTCTTCCCACCGAACCTCACTAATTCCTACTACATCCACACTTATCCTATCCACTTCCCTTTTTAAATTTTCTAGCCTACCAACCTTTTTTAAACTTCTAACATTCCACGCTCCGACTCGTAGAATGTTATTTTTTAATTTTCTGGTGACCCCTTCCTTAGTAGTCCCCACCCGGAGATCCGAGCGGGGGACTACTTTACCTCCGGAATATTTTACCAAGGAAGGCGCCTCCATCATTGTTATATGAAAATGCAGAGAGCCACATTTTCTTGGAAAAAAAGCAGCTGTAGTTTTCCATTACTTTCAGCTGCGCAGTACTCAGAGGACTGAGTGATGTCGATATGGCCGTTTAAGTAATTCTGACTTACGCCCCTAACAACTACTGAAAGAGCTGCTGCCCTCTTTCAGGAATCATTCCTTAGTCTGGCTCTCAACAGATACCTCTCCGATATGGTTGCACCTTCGGTCCAGCTACTCTGTATCCCTGAGCACTCAAGCCCCCTCACCAACGGCAAGGTCTCATGACTCATAGAGGAGGAAGACTTAAAAATGTAAGTTAAAATCAGTAAAAATGTACATCTGTAAAAAATGTACCTTTTAAAAAAATTTCAAGTGCTAACATTACATAAAAAATAGAGTTACTACCTTGTAGAGGAAAGGCTGCTGAAACAATTAGTAATATTAAATAATGTAAATAAATAATTCTGTAAATAATATTTCTTTCCCAGACATTTTTCAATAATAATCTTATAAAGTTTCCAAAGGTGTCACTAAATTTCAGTTTATTCAAATAATGGTAATGATTACCAGTCATATGCTTTAGCAACTGATGCTTTTGCAAAATTCTTCATCAGACTTATTTTTATGAGTAGAAGTGGTAAAAACATTTTCCTTTCCTGGGGTAAACATTTTTTTGGCCAGTGTAACTGCATATTTACACATTTTGTAAAGCCATTTTGGAGACCAGAAAATAAATTTCATTCTTTGACTTAATTTGTGAGTTCACCTAATTAGGTTCACAACAAATACAACTCAAATTATGTCACCTTAGTTCTGCCTGTGTAATGTTGGGGGTCAGCATTTGATTCTTCTGTAATATCATTTCATTTTGTCATTTATTCATTTCATGTCTGGCTCGACATGAAATGACCGTCTTAATGTATCAAGTATATGTCTACATATTACATTATGCATCCATAATATAAATCAGATATGAAAGAGCAAACAGACATAACGTATTTCGTGATTGTTCCATGAATGATGAAAAAATTCAAGTGGTTGTAACTTAACATTACATGATGAGGTTCTTTGGAATGCATATTCAGATGCAGCATATAAAATACTCTATCAGGTTAGCAGATTTCAGGGTAATCTGTACCCCTCACCTATACTTAAGTGGGTTAAATTTTTTTTTTCTCTAACTGACTTCCAAATTATGGATTATTATTAGTCAAATACTGACTATTTTGACTCAAAACCCAAATATGGAAATTTTTCAGAATACCAAGTTTTATTTAGGTTCATTTTATTCAAAATAAAAGGCTTTTAATATTTTAGCATGAACATACATTTTTATAAAACTAATATTTATTGAGCTAATACATGGCCGCCATTTTGTAAAGAGTCATAATTTTTGCTAATTTTTTAAAAGTTTTACCAAGAAGCTCTCCAAATATTAATGTTATTCCTCCTTTTAATAATTTAAAATTAATTTAAGTAATTAAATTTAGAATTTTTAATGACAGAATGGTATACTTGGCGCTCATGTTTCATGTGAACATCAACCGAATTGAAGTGCAGCCGCCAGACAGTTGTGTTGGTTGACTGTCGCATCGTACACCATTGCATCCAAAGAAATTCGAAAAACCCAAAAATGGTTCAGAGATTTCAGAACATTTGCAAGCTCAAGTCGCAGTGTTGTAAAAGTAGTCTAACTGGTAAAATTTTCCATCAATTCCTTCTTCACCCAAGGTCGAATTTTCAAAAACATCCGAAAATCAAGTGTGTTAATTTGTTACAGTTAATCTTAACCATATATTCGGGATTTTAAGAGAAATCCTTAGTGTTCACTTGCATCATAAGATCGTGAAAGAATAAATGAGTTAATCTATGTTATTTTATTTACTGTTATATAATAGATATTTTGTGGATTGTACTTTCATAGTACGTACGAAATTGTCTAATGTAGAGGAGTACTTTCGTTTAATAATAAGCTTCCACGTGATTGGAGCGTTATAAGTATTCCCATGAGTTTTGCCATTTGTTAGGTTGAATTAAGTGAATCAGTTGCCTTCAGTGAAATCAGGATGTATTAATAATTTGCCTGATGAATTTAATCATTTAATAATCAAAGAGGGCCGTGCCACCCCAAAACAATTTTTTGAATCCTTTCAGAGGAACAAACTCAAGAAAGAATATCAGCAGGATTGTAAGATGAATTTCAATTTTGGCATTAAAATTTTTTGTTGAATTTGTAAATCTATACTTTCTATCCATGAACCAATTAAGTACAATCATGGAATCTGAATATAAATGGAATTATTTCATTGGTACCATATAAATGAAGTATTTCATTGGTCAAACGAACAAGAACAGAATTTAAGTCTTAGCGATTCATTATTGATAACCTTTACAGAACATCAAATAGAAAGTAAATTTTTAAAATTGTCTAAATAAAGGATGATGTGGTATACAAGATTCTTTGCAATTATTGATATTTAGTATTACAAAGTTCACACGTAAATGGTTTGAATTAAATATGTCAATTATTTTGTCATTTTTATAAACCTTAGTACATTGTTGCAGGTTCATTACCCTTCATATACCTTCTTATACAATCATATTTCATGCGTTACACTTCAAATATGGCTCTAAACCGCTATATTTGGGACAAAAGATTTGTATCCTAGTAATGAATGATTTGACAACCGTTCGTTTTAACTTTTCAATATCAATAAATTTGAAAGTGAGCCATAAAAAAAATTGATTATTAGCCATATTTAGAAGAATACATAGTAATTAATTACCTTAAGAAAAAATCAAATGTATTTTGAAGTAATGTTAGTTTAATATTTACGTGTTGTGATGTCATTCTGGAGATGCGTTATTACGTTGCACTGGTATAAAAGTTTTTAAACACAGATCCTTTCGTTATTCTTGAACAGTATACTAAATTGTTTCATTCTTCTACTTATTAAAAATCATTTTATATAAATTAATTACATTTCATTTTAATTTATGTTAATAATTTAATGTTCATTCGTTTAATATTTTAATCACTCTGAGATATAACAATATGTTCTGAAATTATCGGCTTCAATAAGAATAAGAAGCGGATTTAAGAAAGAAAAGTCCACGTGATATCTTGATTGAACACACTCTGTAATAATAAATATCAAAAATATATTAATATGAATTTGATCTTCCTTGGATGATTTCATTAAATGTATGAAACTGTGAAAATTATTATTTTATTTCTGATTCATATTAATTTAACATTTATTATAATTAATTTATACTATTAGCCTAACTGAACATGATCTATACACGTGTTAAAAAATTATAATAATTTGGAACTGAAACAAAAGTAGGTTAATTAGAATGTACTTTTTTTGCTGAATCTTATGATGAAATCAGTTTTTCTTCATCACCCTCAGATTTGTAGTTATGACCTTTACAAATTTTGAGAAACTTCTTAAATAATAGAACACAGAGAATACCTTTTTAGGTTTAAGATTGATCACTCCACTAGTTGTCCGGTGTGTGTAGACGAGGAAGAGACGGCACATCACGTCTTCTTTCGCTGCCCCTATTTGAGGATGCAAGGAGGGAAATATTGGACAGCATAGATAAAAGGGAAATGTTCCTCCCAGAGTAACTGTAGTAAATCATGTTAGAAAGCGCGGAAAATTGGACGTCTGTAGCAAGATTTGCTAGGAAGATCATAGAGGAGCTGTACGTCTGGAAGGAGTCTCGCAGAGGTAGAAGAAGGGGTCGTCAGAGGGTGTGGGGGCGGACAGGCACGCGGCTGAGAGCCTAGGGGGTTCCCCGTACGTGTGGGGATCGCCTGGGTGCGATGAGACCGTGGGCACTCCACTTCCGCGTCCGATGGTGATCCATGAGGTAAGTATACTATACTGTTCGATTGTCTGTAAGGTGTTTATGTGAGTGGATGTGGCTGGCTATGATGTGATTTGTGGAATGTGCGGCGTGAGGAATGTTTTCTGAGTGATGTTTGTATGTTGCGGAGTGTGTGGTGAGATTTAGTCTGATGTTTGGTATCTTATGGGTGTGAGGTCCGTGTCTGTTGACTGTAGTGTCTGAATGTGTGTGAGGGCGTATTTATGACCACAAATTCCTTTTTTTTGTGTGTGCCGTATATCAAAATTTATTATGTGTTTCAATACATCGATATGTTGCTACTAAGATAAGCAATTTTTGTTAATAATAAATAAATCCATAATCGTCATAGCAATACACAAGTCACACACACAATTCACACACACACACACACACACACAAGCACATTTCTGAGAAAAAAATGGTCATATTCTCTCTAGTCTAAATAAAACATTTTACATCGTATAAACGTCGTTAAAATTGTGTAATAAAACTGATTCCTTTGTGAATATAAAAAAAATAACCGACTTAGATGCCATATAAAATGATTTTGTAACAACGTTTTAAAACTGACGCCGTACATAACCAGTTCCAGGGCTAAATGATCTAAACCCACCGGGTTGGTCTAGTGGTTAATGCGTCTTCCCAAATCAGCTGATTTGGAAAGTCGAGAGTTCCAGCGTTCAAGTCCTAGTAAAGCCAGTTAGTTTTACACGGATTTGAATACTAGATCGTGGATACCGGTGTTCTTTGGTGGTTGGGTTTCAATTAACCACACATCTCAGGAATGGTCGAAATGAGAATGTACAAGACTACACTTCATTTACACTCATATATATCATCCTCATTCATCCTCTGAAGAATTATCTAAACGGTACCGAAGGCTAAACAGGAAAAAGAAAAGGAAAAAGGGGCTAAATGATCTGAAAAGGGTAGTTTAAATGGTAATAAAATATTTCGTATTCGAAATTTTTCAAAGCAGTTGTATTTTACTATCTTATTTCAACTAAATCTGTTCATTATAAAAAGCTTGTTAAACTCTGTTGTGATATGCCATTCAATCGTATTTGTACGTTTCACGGCACAAATCTTGTTGAAATTATGTTAACCGTCAGATTAAAAAATTTAAAAAAACGTAGGATGTGTTGCGTAAATAACTTATTCACTCAACAAAAACTAAAGAAAAATTTTATAAAAAGTACAAAAATTAACGTAACGAAAGATCAAAAGGATTGTGATACATGTGATTCAAAATAAAATAATAATAAAATGAAACAGATCTTAATATGGTGTCTAGTTTCAGATATCCTGGGGAAAAAATAAATTTAAAAAATACAGCTAGTATGTCAATGCAAGAGAGAGAAACGAATTGGGCAAATTATGTGTTCTGACAAAACATATCTACAATAAAAAAAACTTCCAAAAAGGGCCAAACTCAAATAGTAATACGTCATCTAATCCAAAGAACTGTGGATGGATGATATAAATCTTTAGTAAAAAAATAAACTTTGTAAATATAAACAGGTCACAAATAAAAAAATCTTCTACACTTGACATCTTCCGCAAGTGAAAGAAAAGGAAGCAGAAAAACGTTTCATATACAAGGCCGAATACGTTTCGTTTTTTAAGTTACAACTTCCAAAAAATTTCGTTTTGATTTCTATGTAAATAAAATGAAGAAAATTAACAGCTCCACATAAGTTCTGCTAGTAAAGTAAATCCCAGAACCTATCTGTGGTAATTATTGCGAAAATTATTGAAAATGGTGTCAACAAAAAACAATTTTATTTTAATACATTTAAATTCTAAGACAATTCATATAAATAACGTTGAACATTAAGATTTAGGAAATTTGATTTTATTAAAAACAAAAAACAGACTTAAAGGTAAGAGAAAATTTCTTATTTTAATTTTAAAACAAAATAAAAAAAAGAAAATGTAGGGAAAAAATATCTAGAAAAAAGACTATTAAATCTTTTTAACGTGTACGTTGCTATCTCTTCAACTACAATAAAATAAGCCACTCTCCCGTCCACACGTAACCAATGAAATGACGATGATGTATATGTAGACGTATGAAAAGGAGGTGTACTCTTGTACAGACTAACCTCCCAGGAATGGTCAGGCCGACCATTTAATTGAACTTCCACCATCAAATTATACTATTCTGTTCACTGTCTAGTATTCAAATCCGTACAAAAACAGCTAAATTTTACTATAATTTGAACCTCAGAACCTTCGAACTTCAAAAATCTGTTGTTATTAACGATTGATTTTTCGACGACGAGTGTACTTTTAGAGCAAGCACGATGGGCTCTAAATTAAATTAAATTAAATTATATTTAATATAAATATTTATATAAAATTTATATATTTATATAAATATTTATATTTATATAAATTTAATTTAAATATAAATAAAAGTAAAATACATCTTATCTTTTTAGCATCTGGAATTACAGTTATGTATTACTTCAGAAGTAAGCTGAAGTCGATTATAGGCTGGATGTTTGCAGAGCGACCAAAAGAGCTCATATTGAAATATTGAGGTATGTAAAAAAACTTTTTGAGTTGAGGAATTTTTTTGAAAAATGCTAAGTCATCAAAAATGCTTTTTGATGACATTATATATATATGCATATAGCACGTGACACTTAATAACCTTGTAGTAGCCCTGAGAAGGGCTACTACAAGGGCTCTTGTGTTGTCGTCGATTGGCTTCGACGGCTCTTAATTTATAATCTTGTGATGACGCTGAAAAGGGCCGCTTTTTGCGTTACCTGTGAGAAGACCTGTTGGGTCCGGAAGCTGGTCTCCGGCGAAGCCAGGTTGTTGCGGCTCGTTCATTGAAATTAGACCGGGCTTCCCCTCAGCAGTTGGGTCCCCACTACAGCGTGGCAGTGGTGCCCCCCACAGCCCCTCAGTGACGGGTCGGTCATTAATCCCGATTGGGGGTTGAATTACGATACCATTCGTATCCTATACAAAGGTGTCAGTGAGGCTATTATGCTATATGCTGCACATGTCTGGGCTCACCGCTTGGCTTTTAGGTATTGCGCGGATATTTTGCTGCGGGTCCAGCGACTCCTCTTGCTGGCTGTTATAGAACAGTCTCGCAGGAGGCAGTCTGTTTTATAGCCGGAGTCAAACCAATAGATATCTTGGCTAGTGAGAGTAAGAAACGGTACATTTCTGTATACAAGCTATATGTTTTGTCTTTTGATGAACTGATCGAATTGATGAACTATATACATCATCCAATTTTTTTTTTAAAAATAAAAAAATTTAACTCAACTTATTATTTTGTTCGATTAAACAGTACATGATGTAAAAATGCAAATGAAAGACTGCTCTTTTTAAAAATTGTGGTGTACAGAAAGGAAATTCATTTTCATAAAAACTTTTGAAATCACCTTATTTCTAATAATAAATTTCTAATAATACAGCAACATTTCTGGTTACTACATCCAATTGATTTTTGTAAAAAAATTTACAAAAATCATTTTGTATACTCCTATATGTATACAAAATGTGAGGTATGTCTTTGACAACAAATATTTCCCTTCAAAATAATAGATGAACATATATCATACAATTTTGTAAATAAAGAAAAAATTAACCCACACTTTTATTTATTATTGTTGGTACATTTAAAAATTAATAAAAAAGTAAGGTTAGAATTTTTTTACAAAAATTGGATGATCTGCAACCATTCGTTGTTTTTTGTCAGTAGAAATGGTTGTTGTCGTAGGTATTTCTCATATTTTGTATACAATTAGTATTAGATAATAGTAAAGAGAAATATAATATATTGCTCAATACTTCATTTTTTGTAACAGAATAATGATTATTAGAATATTATATTATTGCATTATTAGAAATTATTATTAGAAAAGAAAGATTCAGTAAAAGCAGTAAATGTTTTATTTATTTATAAGTTTTATATTGTGCAAACTTTATGTATTTTGGTAAAAAAATAAGTATACATACTTAATAGATAACTAGATTTCTTTTAATTTTTCTTACAGACATCTTAATAGAAATAATTTTATACTTCAAATTAATAATTATTAATAATCTAATTGCTGAGGAAAAAAATTATACATATATATTTTTTTTTCTTAGAAACATATTCTATAATTAACTCTTCATCCTACTGTTTAATATTTTGATGTTGTCATTAGCACCAGTTTGATTTGCCTGTTCAAAATTTTTCATTAATGACTTACACAAATTTATCCATCTAATGATATTTTGTGTTTTTCTACTCCAGGTACAATGCCTGAAAAAAAATTAAAAATAATAAAATATCTTTATTATCTCTACTATCAAATGAAATAGATTTTTAAAATTTATTATATTTGATTTTATTTGATTAGAATAATACTTTAGGGTATTTCTCTGACCATGCTTTCTAATCACCATTAACAAATAAAGAACGTCAATTCTACCACAATATTTTTTTACTTATGAATGTACAAGGCTTATACTGATCAAATGCCTTTTTTTATGATATGTTTTTTTTTAATACCTGAACATCAGTATTATTATTATTTATGGACATCATTCTGTATTGCCCACATATTTTGGAACCATTTGGTTGTAAAGTGCACATCTTATCATATTTGTTATTAAATGCATACAATAAATTGGATCTAAGTTTTAAAACAAAATAAGCATGTTTACCTATCTTTAAACAAGCATGAACTTATAATTCCTTGACACGTTAGAACAGACTAAAACTGTCTGTATTAATTTATCTTTTTTTGTGATGAGGAGCAGAAACTTCTTTTAAAAGCAACTAATCCTACTGACAGAATTTTAAAGTTTATCCTTGTTTCACCAAAATTTTAAAGCCAATTAGAAAAAAAAATTAATTTCCACTAAGATTTTTCAATAGGATTTTGACAACAATCTAGTACAAGGCACTAAATTAGATAGATTAGATTCTATTTTACACCAATGATAAGGATAATAAGTGCTCTTTAATGGGATATCTTTAATGTCAGTTTACAATCCAGTCAGATATACTTACATACACCAGCCAATTTTGGCTTACAGTAGAGTTTAGGAGGTTGATCTTTCCCTTTTCTTTAAGGAAAAATATTTTATGTTTTTAAAAACACAAGTTATTTAATACAAAGTTTTTTCAATTTTCTGATATATTGCAATGAGATGGGTCTCCTCTTCCAGGGAGAGACATGATTCATCATCTAGGTAGAGTTGTTTCTCTTTCACCGAGGTTTCTTTGTAGCATCTTTCTCACCACAATCTCTTCTCCTTACAACTGATCTTCTCTTTTCCATTTTTGATTCTGTGAATGCAGTCTGACCTTGTAAGAGGAAATTGAGGATGCAACAATCTATAGAAAAGGATCCTTTATGGGATCTAGCAAGATGCTATCTGTGGACTTGTCCAGAAACTCTATCTAGTAATTGAACAACAAGCCTAATGTTTAAAGTGCCAATTATGTAAAACTAAGCCTTCTGATTCTATTTTATTTTACAATATAAGTAGAAAATTTTCAACTGCTATTTTTAAAGTAGCAAAAATACCTACCTATTCATAAAATTTTAATACACCAAGGATGAATGTATTTTGCTTCCATAACTATGAAAAAATATATGCCTTATTCATTAAGTATTTATTTTTTATGCAATATTACATTTATCTGGACATGTCAAATAGCTTCTCATTTCATGGCTAAAAGGAATGCAATCAGTTCCAATAAGATACATATCATACATCTCATTACAAGATATAAAATGAATGATTCCGCCACTCATTTTGTATGAGATCATTTAGGTAATACCCAGTTTCTAAATTAGTGGGTGGATTGAACACTAACCAATAACATGGCTATTTCATCCCATTAGTCTTCAGATCATAAGTCAATTGAGTTTTCATATTTTCTTTTGGCAGTACATAAATGATTAATCAAATGTTAGTATAATATTTTCTTGCAAATGTTGATCTTAAAGTGAAGTTTAATGCAGCAAACTCAATGTCATATGTGACAAGAAACCGGCCATGGAGAGCTTACCATATTACTACCACTGTACACTATATTACTTGAATTAATTCATATAATATTTAAAAGTGATTTTGCCAAAATTATTTCATTAATAGCTGAAAATTAAAGTAATAAATTATTGCCTGAATACGAGTTATAAGTGAAATTAAAGAGAAATCAGCAATAGTCATTTCATCGCCAGCAATCCATTTGTTTCCTTCCAAAAATTTATCAATCATTTCATAATATGATTGCATACATAAAATAGTCTCTTCTGGAATATCTTTTCTCTTTTTTAAAAATATAGGAAATTAAAAAAATAAAAAAATAAGTTATGAAACATAGGTAAATTACAGCATGATATAAAATTTCATTTAAGATTCACGTTTTATAAAATTAAATAATTTTTAAAGAAATGTACCCCATTTGAAGAAATATTTTTGTTCTGAATATATTCCAAACATGACTTCCGTTTTATTTATACTGGTAAAATACTAGAGATTATTATCAATCAATAAAAAAAATCTGATATGGGCACCTCATAACTTCCTTGTATGCCTATTAAATTCACATACACATTTTTTGCTGCACTTCATTTAAATTTATTTCATTTGAAAGTGAGATACGATCCTCCAATTCTTTAATAAAGTGGACAGTTACACAACTGCTGAAATATTAGGTTTTATTAACATCAAATATTTATACAATTATTAACTCAACAATTTTACATGAAATATTAGGATAGAGTAAAGTCCCTTTATTGCTCGTATTACTAAATTGTATTACTCGTATCTTCATGAGTTGCTGATTAACAAAAGTTTCAGATTTCTGGTGTATTGTGTAAACAAAATAATAATTAAACTATTCTGTTTAGTGAACTCATGTACTCTGTTACAAATGTTAATTTCAACCTTATGGTACAAAATATTCAGTTTTTATCAATGAATTATTTGGTGAATAATCAAAAATGAAAAATAAACAATCATACAGAAAAAAGAAAGATAACAAAGAAATATAGCTGAAAAAAACCACAAGAAAATGAATATGAAGAAAAAGAGAATGTTAAAACCAAAGAAAGAATAAAAAGATTAAAAGAGGATGATGAATATAGAGAGAAAATTTGAAAACTAGAGAATGTGTACACAAATTAGGATCAGAATTACTCATATATCAAACCAAAGAACGATTAAATGATTGTCAACAAAAAACAAATAAATGAAATGATGAACAACTCCGACTTATGGAGAATATTATCCGACAATATCAGAGGAGTAATGAACTAAAAGGTAAGAATTTTTTACAATTTATTAAAGATCGGGCATGTATGCTTCAGTGCACATTTTCTTGTGAGGGTCTATTTTTCAGTCACTCTGAAGTTAACTTTAATGTAGATAAAATTAAACACAAATTCCAGAATAATTAAATAAAATTAAACAGAAATTAAACTATAAAATCTAAAAATAATACGATTCTAAATTATAATTTTCAATTAATATTAAATAATCAGATGTTTCACAAAATCTATTACATATACAGATGTGCAATAATGCCTGTTAAATTACATATACACATTTTTAAAAGAACATAAAATTTTTTCACTAATAACTTATTTATTGTAAAACTTTTTTTAAATCACAAGTTAATAATATTAATAAATCAGTATATTTAAATTAAAAAAAAAAAATTTAAGAAATAAATTAAAAAATGACTTCCCTTGTAAGATTCAAATATTTCATTAATTAAAATTTTATTTGGCTATAACTCTGGAACCAATGAAAATAAGTACCACATGAAATATCATTGAAGAGCTCTATATGAGGACTTATTACTGCAGTTAAGAAAAGGTCCAAAATCCAAATTTTTTGGGACTTTGGGCTTTTTTGGACACTTTTGGTTGTCAATTGCAATCAAAAGAGGGGTGCACAACTAGATGTTACAACAGTCCTCAATCCAAACTTTCAACATCGTACGGCTAATCGTTTTTGAGTTATGCAAGATACATATATATACGTACATACAGATGTCATGCCGAAACTAGTCAAAATGGATTGAGGGATGGTCAAAATGGATATTTCCATTGAAATCTGAAGAATGAAATTTTTCGCGATAAGGAAATGTTAAGAGATCCTTCTGATACAACAGCCCAAAATCCAAAAACTAAAATTGTAACTTTAATGAATCCCAAACCTAAATGTTTTCTGGTTTTTGGACTCATTTGTAATAAAAAAATAAAATTTATATTTTATCAAATGAATGGGGTTATTAAGCAAAGGTTTAAAAAAGTATTTTATAATGATAATTAAACAATAACAATACATGTGTATATCACACACATTCTTACTCTCTTTCTCCCACTCTCTCTCACTCTTTCCTCTCACTCATTCAGATAAGTTTTCTAAGGTGAAACAATGTGTTAAGTACATTGCTTCCACTCTTTAACAGGAAAATTATTACATATAAACAGATTAACCATTCATTTAACTAAGCATATTTCTAAAATAAAATAGCTATCAATTTTCAAGTTACAACAGAGTAATGACTTAATGGAAATATTGTTGAACCTTCAAAATAAAGTTTCTGATCAACCAATGCTCGTTTTTTAATATCCTTTGGGTAAAGGGCAACATCTTTAGCATATTTTGATACCAAATAAGCATATAGCAAGGCTGTAATATAAACAAACTGTGTATGTAATAGTTAAATTATTTTAAAAACAACAGCAAAACAAATATTTTATAAATAATTACAGATGTAGAAAATTAAAATAAATATTGACCAATAAGATATATAATAAATATTATTTAATAGTCTAATCATGTAATGTAATTACATGTATAAAAGTTACAACGATTATAAGCTGATCTAATGATCAGTCAAATGGAACTTCCGTGCCATTTCTCAGAAGATTAACAGCAAATCTTCATCAGAGGATATTATCACAGAAATGCAAAATAAAAATGGCTACAGTTCATTCATATTAATACATAGAAATAAGAATGGTATGTAATAAGAATGATAAAATATCTAATAAAGACAATGAACTTATTAACAGTCCAAAATCGTATAACAACCAGAAAAGACATAATGTTAATCTAGATCATGGTTTTAGACCAAGGATTTTATCATGATTAATCAGAATCAGTGTTTTACCATGTTTTATACTAATCTATTGCTGGAGCAATTTGGTCCTTTATTCATAGAATAGCAATCCTGACCTTGTAGGGGAACACCCACCATGTGAAATACTACTGAGGACCAGCAAGTTTACTGTTCAGTTCAGTGTGTGATAAATATTAGGACAGAATGGGAGCATTCGTAGCAAATGCGCGGTAATATACAAGTAAAGAGTGCGTCACAAGTATTCCATTTTTGGATAGTGCTTAAGTATAAGCAGTTGTACGGTGAATTTGTTGTGAGCAGGAGAAAAAGTAACATTATTAATTTTTAAATGTATAAGCAAGTTCCTTTTTGTAACATTAAAAGTGGATGATTCTTATATAAAGTGAATTGTAGATTTTGTGATAAAATCTTACTGATATATCTCATTTGTGATATATCTTACTGTTATAATCTCTTGTTAATTCTGTATTTGCTTTATTATAAATTTCATAGTAAAAGCACAATTGTATTTTGCTATTTATAATTGATCTATTCTCTACATTATAAGTTATTTCAATGAACTAAAAATTTAATTTTATACTTGTGCTATCTCATACAGTAATAAAATAATATATATGTGCTATCATATGTGAGTTTTTTATGTATGCTATCTCTCAATATCCTTGTTGAATTGCAAACACACCATTGTGTTTATTTATTCATTACCAATTCACAAAAGACAGTCAAATCACTAATATAAGTTTTAATTATATTAAAATTATTTTAGACTAAACTATATCACTAATCCTATTGCTTTATCTAATTTAAATCAATCATAGCTTTATGTAACCTTAATATACATTCTTCTTCAAATGTATCATCTATTTCTCTCTTTTTCACCAACACATGTTGGATTTTTCCTTCTATAGAGTCTTTCTATGTTATTTGGTCAATTATTGGATCTTTCTTTGCTTTATAATACTGCTTCTCCATCTGTACTTTAGATACTAATACAGTTTTCATTTCATCAAATTTATGTCTTCTTTCAACCCAATCTCTAGCTTTTCTGAAACTACATCACAACTTACAGCCAGTTTTTCACAACTTTACATATCGTCTATTTATTTCATTTCTTGAATACATTTTCTTACTACTTCTGTGTTTCACACTTCTATGTTCATTCGTAAAAAAAAATCATATTTATACTAGCATATATCAATTTTAATACTTAAAATTCACTACTTAATTTTTTTTTATATCTTCAGAGCTTTTGTAGCAATAACGAAATATTGTATAATGATAATGGGCTTTCACTTCATATTGGTTTTACAACAGCCAGTTTTTTAGAGTTCAGTCATCCACTCTAAACCTAACCCCCAAGATGGAAGACATTTCCATCAAAGTTCCTAGATGAATATTTCTATCTTAAGGCATTGAAAACTCTCAATCTTTCCACACTTTTCCATCTGACTACATAATGATGACCAACTTGCCATCATACAAGCACAGAGATCGAATCAAGACAGATTGAAACTGAAGAATGCTCTGTCTCATGAGAGAAATAGAAGGCATTAACTAATAACCCATCAGGTTTTTTCACAACAGCGTAAGATCGCAATAGATTGTGATTCCCACAGCCCGCAATGATAATTGGCACAGTGAAAAAAAATGTTTAAAATAAATCATTTAAATTTAAAGTGATTTAAAAGCAGTATATGTTAAAGTGGAGTTAATGTATTATTAATAGGCCAGTTATTAAACTGGCATATTAAACTGAAAAATTACTAGTTGAGAACAATTACTAATTAAAGTAGTTTTAAATAAAGTGTTTGAGTGTGGATTTGCATCTATCAAAAAATTAAACAATTTTTTATAAATTTTTATTAATATCTGATGAAGTAATCACCAAGATAGCATTTTATAATTTTGGCACCAAAGTGCTAATTACAATTTTATAAATAATATTCTAAATATGTGTAATAAGATAGATTAAAAAATAAACATAAAAATCACTTAAAAAAATCATTCATTACCTATTCCACAGAACAAACCAATCATCAACTATCATTGGAACTTCATGCTGAGGGTTGAGCTGTAAAAAAAATAAAAGAATCAAAAATTTTAAATCAATAGCTGAAAAAAGTTACAATACATCATAATGATGAATAGCAACTGAAATTATTCTTTAAATAAAAAAAAAACACTACCCATGTAAGTTAAAAATAAAAAAAAGTATATATTTTCATTTTCAGTTTATTTATTTTAATTTCTTGAAACTAAAATATGGAATTGAAAATTTCACATACTATTTAAATTATAACAATAATAAGAAAATGTTTCTGGATTGAAAAAGAACACTATCACTTTTAATAAAAAAAAGAAAATAAATCAAGTTGATAGTTATTGCATTCTATTCTTTTTAATACTGAATTCATACTATGATTCACATTATTTATCTTAATAAAGAAAAATGAAGGAAAATATACTTATATGTAATTACAGATGACTGGTTGGTAAAATGTATTTTTTAGAATTTTGTAGACTTTCAAGAAATGAGTGGTGGGCAGTTAAAAAATATTTGTTTAATTAAAATATTTTCCTTTAACAGGTCAACTGCTATAAGACTTGATTCTGAGTCTAAAGTTATATTTGCAGCTTGGCTATGCAACCTGTTTTTTTGTTTCTAAATGCAATTGTAATTTCCAACAGCTAAGAGTTTTTATTGCATTATATTTTTAAGTACAAAATCATCATACCACAATAAAGTAAATTACAATGATTCCAACAGTATTCTTAGCATATTTGTGCATTACCTCATTCAAAACTTACTATGCTATTTCCCAAAAAAAATTATAAATTTTGCATTTTGTTATAGAATAACAGCTGATTTTTACAGGATAGATTTCATTTATTGAATAATTTTGGTTGGCAAACCACTTAAGTTAGGATGTGCTATGCATATATGTCTTCTTTCTTTTTTTTGTTTAGCCTCCGCAACCACCGTAAAGTATTACTTCAGAGGATGAATTAGAATGATATGTAAGAATGTAAATGAATCGTAGTCTTATACAGTCTCAGGTCGCCCATTCCTGAAATGGGTGGTTAATTGAAACCAAACCACCAAAGAACACTGGTATCCATGATCTAGTATTCAAATCCGTACAAATGTAACTGTCTTTACAAGGATTTGAACATTAGGACTCTCAACTTTGAAATCAGCTGATTTACGATGATGAGTTCACCACTAGTCCAACCCAGTGGATTATGCAAACCTGTCTGGATGTTTTCCAAATTACTGTTATTATTACTGACTGAAATAATTATAGACAAAAAAACAAGTAGTAAATAGTATACAAGAAATTACTTTAAACATTCTTAAAAATTGCTACTTTTATTGGAATTATTTTATATTTTTCCTGTCAAATTTTTTTTTGTATTATATTATTACAAAATGATAAAATAAAAAACTGTCATAAAAAAAAAAGATGATTATAACATTTTTTTCCATGTGCATTGTGAATCATGCAAACCTATACATTGTTTAATTTCATTATTTTGGATGAATGAAATAATGTTTTTTTCCTTACTTCATCCTTAAAAAAAAAACAGTGTATTTTAACTGTAAGACCTTCATTTATGACTCATAACTGAATTTTATCTTTTTTGAGGCAAGAATTTGTATCTTGTTTACTAAAATGTTTAGACCCAAATTTATAGATATATTTTTTTTTTAAATTATAGTTATACAAAATTTAAGATATAATGAATTTTTTTATAGAAAATGTATAAACTGAAAATAAAAAAATGAAATTGAAGAAAATATTTTGTATTAGTATTTTTGTTTATTGATACAATATTTAACCTTTATTGTTAATAATTTAACCTCTTAAATTAATAAAAATTACAAAAGAATTCAAAATATTGTTGGTCTTGTGTTCTTTAATCAGTTAATAATTACAGAATTTTATGTGATGAAATTGTAAACCTATTAAAATATTTTGTATAAATATTAACTTATGTCATCACTATAATCTGACTGTAATTTAACAAGATTCTTAATCTTTAAAAAGTTAGTCCTTTTCCTCTGATTGCCAGCCTCCAAGAGATCCTGCCACTAATATCCATGAACGCTACATCCCCCTCAGTATCCGCAGTCCATCTGGATCGTGCTGCCACATAAACGTTAGGCTCTGTGACGATCAGGAAGTCTACACTCTGCTCTCTGACAAGCTCACTGACCAGATTGTGAGACAGCGGGCTTCTATTTACATTTGCTAACAGAACTCTAAGCATTTATGTTCTTAGAGCACGCACAGCCTCCCGTACGATGATCTTTACCCCCGCAATTCAAGCAGCTATTGGGCTCTTGACATTCCGCTATCATGTGACCTTTGCCTCTGCAATTAAAACACAAATCAAGCCTATCAGGACCCTTGCACTTATGTCTACGGTGGCCGGTGCCCCAACAACGGAAACATCTTTCCTCGTCTTCTCTAATGTAGGCCCTGCAATTCACCCATCCGATTCTGATTCTTTGCTCTACCAATTTGCAAGCTGCTCTATAGAAAGTAATAATGGTGACATTTTGGATTTTCCCGTAACCACATCTGATTGATAAAATTTTGATGTCTTCATTTTCCCCTATTTTGTTAACCACTGCGGCCATAATTTCTTGTTCGGATGTGTCAACCTCAACATCTGTAATATGAACTATGGTTCGTCGTCCGGTCCGCGTCTTAAGGTCCACCTGCAGTTCTGCCGCCTTATCCCGTAGAACATTTATAAATTCAGCCGCCCTCTGAGCACCCTGGATTCTAACGTGAAGTTCGTCATTTCTCCCCTTGCGAAGGGAAATCACGTCGTTCACTTCTTCGTTGTTTTCAGTAAATCTGCATAAGATTTACTCACCGCCTTTACTATGACAGTGCGGCTCTCCTCCGCCAGTGGTGTCGCCTTCTTAATAGATGTTTTTGCCGGCCTAGTCTGTCTTACGAGTTTCTGATTGCAGAGTCAAAACTCTGACCAGCTCTATCTTATCCTTCATGATATACGATAGGATTTTCTTTGTGTAGTTCCCGATATTGCCCATTGGCAGAATAAATGCAACATTAGGTGATTTCTGAACCACCTTTCTAATTGATTCAATATTGTTATCATAATAGTTTTTTCTGGAGCTGCCGAGTCATAATAGATCTTGTACTTGCACCTCTTTATCTCAGCTGTTTCCTCTCGTATAACTGAGATTTCATCTTTAAGTATGTCTCCAGAAGTGTATCTAGGACGATGACTCTCTTCTTCTTCTGTTGTTCTAATCTTCTCTATGTCATGTATCTTCCACCTCCGATGGGACCTCTGATATGGCACAGACCCTGTCACAGAAAGAGGTTGGCCAACACTTTGGTAAAAGCTCAATGAGCTCACCATCAGTCAATTCCCCAGCCAAAACTCCCTCCATGTCCATCTCCAATGTCACCAAATCCGTCTGCATCGCCTGTGTGATAGTCAACAGCGGAGGAGACATCTCTGTCAGGGATTTGAGCTCCACATAGATCTTCTTTAATTCTTGTTCATGCTCCAAAATATATTTGGAGAGCTCGGAGCCCATTTGTTGTTTAAAAGACATCATGCCCAGCTGGTATGTCAGGCTCCCCAGGCTACCAGGTGAAGCCTCCTCCTCCGACGACGACGACGACGAACCCTGTCGAACTCGCTTTTTACCCTTGGATTCAATTTGCTTCGACATTACAACCTTTGAAGAACTCGCACTTTGAGTCGACATGTCTTCCGTAGGAAGAGAGCCACGCCGCCGCATTGTCCTTCCCAGGAATCTGGGGTTAATTACTAGTCCAACGAGTACCCACTCGATAAGATCGGGGGTTTCAAAAAAGGGGGGGCAGGAAAACTTTTGGGGGGTAGGTAAAATGTATCTGTCCAAAAAACTATTGAAAAAATTTGGGGGTCAGGAACTGTGGAAGAATTCGGGACGGATAGATCCCGAGGAAATTTTTTGAAAGGATGAATGGGAACGGAAATAAGAACCGAAAAGTATACCCCTTATATTACTCGTATGACTTTATTCTCTACGAGTGTCTCTATATTACAAGAAATTCTCTAAGTTCTTGTTTACTACTAATAAAGATGACGTTTAACTTAGAAAATTTACTTATAAAACTGTATTACATGTATAACCTCAAAGTTAGAAAACAACTAAAAATTACTCACTCAAACTCTCTATATCCACTCTTCACTATATATAATGCAAAAAGTAATTCTTTAACACTAGTAGAACACTCCGTAAAGCAAGTTAATTAACCGAAATTCTGCTTATAACTCAAAATAGATTGATTCAATAAAAAATCAAATATTTTAATCAGTCCGCGTCCAAAACTCTTAAAATTGAGTGTCCGTGTCCATATACCATACCACTATAAGTTCCAATGTACTGATCCGATAAATTCTCCAAAAAACCAACCAAAACTGTAAAAAAACGCAGAGCGATACACAACACTTGTTTTCACAATGAAGTAACCTAACCTAACCTAACCATTTTTTTTTTCTTTTTCACTCTACTCCCCTGGGCCGGTCCGACTGATTGGTATAGCGCCAACCACGGGAGTTTCTGTTCTACTCAAACGAGCCTTCCCACCTACCGGCTGTAGGTCCGGCATGGCAGGTCGGCTAGCCTGTCAGCTCTTTTGAGTTCTTGTCTTTTCTTTTTGCTCGTTTGTAATGCCGTCTCTCACCACTGAGGCTATCCGCCCTTCCCTACTCTAGTATTAAAAACCCATCCTTCTCTCGTTAATATCTTTCTGTGCTATTACTTTCCTCACGTAGTCTGCAACACTCTTCCATTTTATCTCATTCTCCAGCATATATCCTGTAACATCCGCAGGACTCATACCAGCGATACCGTAGTTAGATCTTATTGTGCTCCATTTCTCACAATCGAAGAAAGTATGTTCAGCGCTGTCTATTTCACCACAATACATACAACAGGGTTCAGGCCTTCTGCCAACCTTGTGGAGGTATTCATTGAAGTTGCCATGACCCGTAAAAAACTGGGTCATGTAGTAGTCTAATTCTCCAAATCTTCTGTCTAGCCAAGCTGTTAGATTGGGGATGAGTTCCTTAGTTCTTTTGGCAGACCCATCCTCCCTCCATCTGTTCTGCCATCTTAGTTTTAACCTACTATTTACCTCGTGCACCTCCACCCCCTGGGCCATCACAACTTTTTTCAGGTCTATCGGGGTGGATCCCGGACAAGACACACAAGGCCTCATAGGAGACCGTCCTGTAGGCCAATACCATCCCCAGCAACAGCCTCCTATGTGTACTGATCAATCTGTTAAGGTTCCTTTTAATTCTGACCGAGGGCCAGCAAACCGGTACCGCATACAGCATTGATGAAACTAACGTCGAAGTTATAACCTTTCTTTTTGAAGCTCTGGGAGAAACCTGTGAAGACATAATAACATTTAGCCCCATTTCTCATGGGGCGTTCTTCACAAGTCCTTTAAGAAGCGCCACTGGAATCCCGTCCGGTCCAGGGGTCTTTTTGTTGCCAAGATGGCAGACCGCAGCCTGTAATTCAGCGAGCGTAAATCGCCTACTGTCACAATTAATTATTACTTCTCCGCCTTCTCACTACAAGGGAACAATTCAGTAATTTGTAGTTCCGCCTGATTTTTGCTAAGAGTCGGTAGACGCCTGCCGAAACGTTTGGTGACGATTTTGTAAGCCTAGCCCCAGGGATTACTGTCCAACTCGTCACATAGCCTCTGCCAGTGATCCCGTTTTGATTTTTTGATGGCTTTATTTAATGCTCACCTCGCTTCGACATTTATCAGGGCCGCTGCCCCGTATTCATGACCACCCGTTATTCTAAGTCTTTTTTTCTTTCTCCTAGAAGACTGTAGATGCTGTCTTAAGCTCGTCATTTTTAATTTTTAATTTCGTTAAACCATCAATATACTGGGCCTCTCTTTATGCCCTCTTTATGCTCCCTTTCTATCTCCTGTTGTATGACGTTGGTCAGCGCCTCTGGGGTTAAGTCGTTTATGCTAGAGAGCCTGGTGGCTGTTCTGCTGACAATCTTTTCGATCTGTTCAGCCGTAGGCCTCAGGGGAAGCGATCTATCTCTAGTCAAAAAATTACGATCATTAATGCATATAATAGTAGCTGAATAGTCACTAGCAATGTCATCGGGTAACACTCGCCAATCCCACTGTTCCCTCCCCCACCTGTTATCAAGGATGATTAAATCTCAAACCGACGAGTGACCTCTGGCCTCAAAAGTGGGAGTTCCGTCATTCACACAGTGGCAGCCGATAGATCCCATAATGTCTGTCAATATTTCGCCCCTCTTGTTGGTATGTGAACTTCCAGTGGCAACTGACTTACTGTTGAATTCACCCATAAGCATGATTTTCTTATCTGCATTAGCAGCTATTCCGTGTATAGTGTCTAAGAATCTGATGAATTCACGTATCTCACTATTGGGCGAAACGTACGCGCCGACTATCAGCACTGAATCTGATTTGACCGGCACTATACCCTTAGATCTACCTGTAAGCCTCCAAGCTATCCTCCCACTTATATCCTTGATCGCTACTTCCCCCTCAGTGTCAGCAGTCCAACCTGTCCGTGCCGCCACGTATGTATTTGGCTCTGTAACTATCAACCGATCTACTCTCTCCTCCACGACGAGTTCGCTGACCAAGTTATGCGATAGCGAGCTTCTGTTAACGTTAGTAGTGCCCTAAGCATTTTGGTTTTTAGGGCACGCCCAGCCTCCCGTGCGATGGTCATTACTACCACAATTAAAGCAGCTTTTAGGCTCATGGCAGTCCGCTATTTTGTGGCCCTTACCTCCACAGTTGAAACATAGGTCAAGCCTGTCTGGTCCCTTACATTCGTGCCTGCGGTGGCCAGTGTCCCAGCATCGGAAACACCTTTCATCGTACTCTCTGATGTATGCTCTGCAGTTGACCCATCCTATCTTAATCTCCTTTGTTCCACCAAGTTACAGGCGGCTCTATATGATGTAATGAATGTAACGTTCTGGGTTTCTCCAAAACCTCGTGTGATAGATGAAATCTTGACATCTTTGTTTTCACCAACTCTATTGACAACAGCTGCCATTATTTCCTGCTCAGATGTGTCACTTTCTACATCTCTGATGTGTACTATAGTTCTCCTACCAACCCTGGTTTTAAGGTTCACCTACAACTCGGCAGCCTTGTCCCTGAGTACGTTGGTGAATTCTGCCGCCCTCTGTGCGCCCTGAATCCTAACATGCAGCTCATCGTTCCTTCCTTTCCGAAGGGAGATGACGCCGTTAGCGTCCTCATTGTTGACTGCAGACTTCATAGTTCTAAGTAGATCGGCGTAAGACTTTCCCGCTGCTTTGACTATCACAGTGCGGCTCTCCTCCGCAGGTGGTGTCGCTTTCTTGATAGGTGCCTGGCCCGGTCTGGTCTTTCTACCCTGCGACTCTGTATGCAGAGTCAAGACTCTAACCGGCTCTATGTTGTCTTTTGTGATATACGAGAGTATCTTCTTGGTGTAATTTCCGATATTGCCCCCCGGCAATATGAATGCAACATTTGGCGACTGTAGTATTACTTTCTTGATAGATTTAAGAATAATACTCCTGCTGGTCTTCTCAGTGGCGCCTTCATCGTAATAGATCTTAAATTTACACCTTTTAATTTCTACCGTCTGTTCCTCTAACGGAAATCTCATGTTTTAGAATGTCACCTGCATTGTATTTAGGACGATGACTCTCGGTATCCTCCGTATTGCTGCTTCTCACTAAGTCATTTATGCTAAAAGTGTCCCCCACGTCTGAAGGGACCTCTGTTATGTTACGCACTTTATCTCGGAACGAGGCAGGCCAACGCCTCGGCAAAAGTTCTATTAATTCACCATCTGTCAGCTCGCTTGACAAGGCTGCCTCCATGTCCACCTCTGAAGCCGCCATATCGGTCTGTGTTGCTTGAGTTATTGTTATCAACGGAGGTGACATCTCTGTCAGTGTCTTGAGTGCAATATATATTTTCTTTAGCTCCTGTTCGTGCTCAGTTATGTATTTTGAGAGCCCGGCACCTATGTGCTGCTTAAGGGACACCATGGCGATGCTCAACTGGTACGTCAGGCTCCCCAAGCTACCCGGTGTTGCGTCTTCCTCCTCCGAAGAACCCTGTCAAACTCTTTTTTTACCCTTAGTTTCTATCTTCTTCGATACGGCCGCTTTCGAGGAACTCGAACTTTGCGTCGACATATCTTCAGTGGTGAGTGAGCCTCGCCGCCACATTGTCTATCACTGGACTCAGGGGACAATCCCTTGTGCAATGAGTACTCGAAAAAATCAGGGGTTCCAAACAAGAGGGGCAGGAAAAATGTTTTTTGGGGGGGAAGGTAAAATGTATGCTGCCAAAAAACTATTGAAAAATTTGGTAGGAGGTCAAAAATTTGAAGGGGTGTCGGGGCTAGGGAAGAATCTGAAACGGATATATCCGGAGGAATTTTTTGGATAGGATGTATAGGAAAGGTGCTATGAACCAAAATGTGAACCCCTACTAATTCCTCGTAGGACTTAGAAAAAATTCACTACGAATTATTCTATTTAACGAGAAATTTTCTAAGTGGTTGTTTACAACTTAGACAATGACGCCACTAGCAAGCCTAGACTTGCTAGTTTAACTTAGAAAAATTTTGCTTAAAAGCTATATTATGCGTATAACCTCAATGCTATAAAACCATAAAAAAAAGTCAGTTTATACTCACTCAGACGCTTTGAAATAACTAATCACTATAATATTTCTAGAGTTACACCTTTAAATCTAGTGAGACACTCAGAAAATCTAACTAATTAACAAAAAACTTGCTTATAACACTAGAATCGATAATTCACTATAAAAAATCGAATATTATGTTAAGTCCACATCAAAACTCATAAAATTTGGTGTCCTTGTCCGTTAGTCGTACCACTATAATTCCCAATATACAGATCCAAAAAATTTGCCAAAAAACCTATCAAAAACTGTGAAAAACGCAGAGCGAAAATCGACACGTGTTACCACTGTGAAGTGGTAACTCGTGTCGAACTCGGGAATTTTGTCCAACTCGGGAATCAGACGCCTGGTCCATGTGGCGATGGCAGAACCTATCCATTCCGCCCTCCAACTGTTTCTTATGGCTTCGT
Source organism: Lycorma delicatula (assembly GCF_047948215.1). Taxonomy (NCBI): domain Eukaryota; kingdom Metazoa; phylum Arthropoda; class Insecta; order Hemiptera; family Fulgoridae; genus Lycorma; species Lycorma delicatula. The sequence continues at coordinate 2,846,787 of NC_134458.1, forward strand.
CAGCCTCGGTCTTACTCAACCCCACCGCCCTCAATTTTCTGCCTCTAATCTGCAGGTCAATTGGCGGAACCGCCGATAAAATGCACAGTGCATCGTAGGACAGGGTGCCGTAACCCGCTACTACTCCCAATAGTACCCCACGATGCACACTTTTTAGTTTCTGCCTGTTTCTTTGGACGTCAATTGCCTCTGCCCAAACTGGGGCAGCGTAAAGGGCCGACGACACCATAGTGGAAGTGATTAGTCTCCTCCTGGAAGCCCTCGGTATCCTGTGGCCCGAGAAGAGTCCCCTAATCGCTCTAATAGTAGAAGCGACACGGTTACAGATCATGTCGATATGTTTACTGTATTTTAGGCTCTTATCGAGCATGACTCCTAGGTATTCTGTGTTGTTTACTTCAGTGATATCCTCTCCACGTATCTCAAGATTTATGCCGCGCAGTCATCGCCTTCCCGTGAAGAGGAAACACCTGCTTTTGGCCGGGGAGACCTCCAGACTATTGTTGCCAAGCCACTGATCTATAATCCTGAGAGCCAAATTGGCCTTCTTCTAGACGGCGTCTATCTCCCGGTCCTCTACTAATATGGCTATATCGTCGGCATAGTGGGCTATCCCATCCGGGTAATTCAAACGAAATATTTGATCGTAAAATATATTCCATAACAGGGGTCCTAATACAGATCCCTGTGGAATGCCACCGAAGATTTGGTACCTTTTAACCCCTTCTAGTGTATTCACCTCCGTCCACCTGTCCAAAAGGTAACAGTTTATCTGATTTATCAGATATGCGCTGACCCGCATCCGCCTCAATGATTCCAGTATCGCTGGCCATGGCACGGAGCCAAACGCATTTTTAACGTCCAGCTGTGTCATTAGGGGGATCCTGCGAGTACGCCAGGTACCCTCCCGAACCGATGCTGCCCAACTCACCACCCTGTTGATCGACTGTAGAGCGGCCTCTGCGAAACCCAAATTGATCGCCGTGCAGGCTGTCATTACGATCTAGTTGTTCCTGTAGCCTCTCTGCCACCACTTTCCACATGTTGTTTATTAGACTGATGGAGCGGTACTCATCGGAACCAGGGTCGTTACTCTGCTTCGGTAGGAAGACAGTTCTGGCTGCCTTCCAGCAGGCTGGGAACGTGCACTGCTGTAACTCATAGCTGGCAACATCCCTCATCTCCCACGGGATGGTCTCCATTAAGCCTTTTATAACTGCAGCCGGAACCCCGTCTGGGTCCGGGCTCTTCTTATTTTTTAACTTTAACACTGCTGCAGTCACCTCATCCTGTATGAACCTGCCACGTTCACATAGTACTACTTCTTGTCTCTCGACGTTCTCCCGTGGGAAAAGTGCTCTCATTTGCCGTTCAGTCATATCCTCATTTAGGGCGGGTAAACGTCTACCAAGACCAGGGGTCAGCATCCAGCTAACCGCACAACTCCCTCCAATTTTCCCTTTTCGCCTGCTTAATTAGAAAATTAAGCTGCTTTCGTGCCACCCTGTATACTCTCAGCCGTCGTCCCTGCACGTGCTCTCAGTCTCTGGGCCCTCCGCTTACATCTCTGCAAATTGTCTCGATGATCTGCGATCTCCTGAGACCACCAGGGAGACCATCGACAGCTCCGATGAGTATTCTGGCAATCTCCTCCGTAATGATACTCTGTAACGTGTTCGGGTTTACCGGTCTACCGTTTGTGATTTTCTCGGCTGTTCTTGTGACGACCAGTTGAACCTGTCTTTGCGTGAGTCGGAACGTGGGATTTTGTTCCGTATTCCTTATTTGCTGTTCCCTAATAACTAAGGAGACTACGAGGTGATCATTACCAGTTTCCTCCTCCAGCACGGTCAATGTATTCTAGGACCATCCTTCTGTCTAATATAACTAAGTCTAAAACTGTTCTGTCCTCTGGCCTTGAAAGGTGGTGTGCCGTCATTTAAACATGTTGTACCCGTGACCGCCAGGAAATCTTCCAGGACGCTACCTCTTACGTTTGACGATTCCGCACCCGCGGTAGCCGTTCTACAGTTGAAGTTCCCCAAAATGATAACTCTTTTGGGGGACTGCATAATCATACGTTACAACTGTAACAATCTATCTTGATATTCCCTGGCAGAAAGCTTCGAGCTAATGCAGACGCCGAAGATTACTATATCACTCGATTCTACGGCCACCACTTCCTCAGCTCTGAGGTATAAATTAAAGCCTCTGCTGCCAACGGCCCTTCTGGTTGCCACATCTCCCGCGGTGTCGGGCACCCACTGCGACCTTGCTGCAGAGTAGACATTGGGTTCCATGGTGACAATGAAGTCATAGCCGCCGTTTGCGACAATCTCCTCCACCAAATCGTGGGAGAGGAGACTCCTATTGTTATCGGCTAACAATATTCTAAGCGTTCTTCTTTCTGGGACAGTCCGAGCCTCCAGTTCGATGTTCAGTACTCTTGCAGTCAAGACATTTCATTGCCTCTCTGCATTCCCTTATCATCTGGTCAGACCCGCCAAAGTTATAACAGAGGCTGGCTCGATCCGGACCCTTGCAGTTCCTGCTGCCATGTCCAACGCCCCAACAACGATAGCAGCGCTCATTTTCGGTCCCGATGTACGTTCTGCAATTCACCCATCCCACCTTCAATCTGGAGGTCACAAGCTTGAACGCCCCCCTGTGGTTGGTGATCACAGTCGCATTGCTAGTGTCACCGTAGGCGTTCCTGAGCGACGTAATCTGGAAGCTCTCACTGGTTCCAAGTACGTTAGCCACCGCATCTTTTACCTCCTGTTCTTTGGTGTCACTGTCTAGATCTTTTACATGGACAACTGTCCGCCTGTCTTCCCGTGTCCTCATGTCTACTTGGAGGTCAGCTCGGTCGCGCAGTAGTGTCGTAAACTCGCTAGCCTTCTGTGTCCCTTTAATTCGGACCTCCAGCTCCTGGTTCCTACCCTTTCTCAGGGACAATACCTCTCTGGCCTCCTCCTTACTTATCTTGCTTTTAATCGTACGCAGGAGGTCTACGTAAGTCTTTCCTTGGGCTTTAACGACGATAGTTTTACTATCTGTGACCGGTGGCATACCTCTCCGCGCCGTTGCCTATCTCGATCTAGGTCGAATTTGGTCCCCCAATTTGGGCAGGATCATCTTCGGTCCTTATCATTCCTCATCAGATAAATTACTATTTTCCTGATTATGGTTCCTGTCGGCCCTGGGGGGGACAATAAACACTGCGGATCTCGACTTCCCTAAGACCCTCCTCATTGCTTTAATTACATGAGCCGCCTTCGCTCTGTCACCGTCGGTGGAATCATATAACACCGTATATTTCGTACTTTGCATTGTGATGTTGTCATCATCCAACGTGGTTGAGTCCTGGATAACCATTGCCTCAGGCTTGGCACCACAGAACTGACTATTCGGCCTTTGGTTGCCGAGGTCTAGTAATTGGCAGGTGTCTTCTCTAGTCTCTTGAGGGTTCACCTGGGTTAATCTATTCATGGCCCAGGTGGATCATCTAATGAGATGGTCCTGTAAAGTAATTGCTCGTCAGTCAAATCTAAATCGAGCACCATCTGTCGTGTCTTCTTTTCCTGATTTATCAGTCTGGGTCCCCTGTGTATTCGTCTCCAGTTTATGTGCTGAAGCGCCATGTATACCTCTGTTAGCTCATGTTCGTAAGCTTTCAGCAACGTGTTACTGGTCTTAACCAAATTCTGCCGGAGCTGAATTAGTGCGTGACCCAACTTGTACCTGACTTCCTTAAGAGTAGGTGGTGCCTCGTCCTCTTCAGAGGAACCCGCCCGAACACGTTTGGTACCTTTGGCATCCGCAGGCTTCGCTATCTTCTTTTCTTGGCTACCCGACGACCCAGAAGCACTTGTCTCCATCACCGCTTCCATCAATTAATAGATAGAGGCTTCTTGATATTTTTCTTGAGCTCTGTGCCCAATTCCGTTTAATTTGATACCCCACTCGGGGTGTGAGGGAATTTTGGGAAGGGGACGGGGTTTTTTGGGGAGTCTCGGAAATGCTTCCACCCAAATCTTGCATCCAAAATTTGGGTGGTCGAAAATGTATTCGACCAAAAGTACCCCCAAAAAATTTAGTGCGAAGGGTGGTATAGATGGAAAAGGGCCCGGATCGGATAGATCCGGGAGGATTTAAAAAAATAACTATTGGGACGGGAGTTATGAGAATAGGAAAAATCCCCCTATAAACTTCTAACACAGAATATTTCTACACAGTCTACTTACTTTTACTGGAGAATTTTCTAAGTGGTTGTTTACCACTTAACAGCCAACGTCACTAACAAGTCCTTGCCTGTTATTCGACTTATAAATTTTTCTTTCACTCAAAAGCCGAGTTACTGTGTATTCCTTATGGAGAAATACACAGCACTAAAAATCGAAATATCTCGTATGTCCGTTGTACAAAACTCGTGAAATTTTATACAACACTAATCCGTTATTCCGATGCCAATAGATTTACTTACAATCCATAATGAAAAACACCAAACAACCAAACCGAAATAGCACAAAACGCGGTGCTAGATTCAATACGTCCACTCGACTCGAGGATCCACAGTCAACTAACCTAACCTGTGCAGAAAGGAACTTCATTCGACAGTTCGCAAACGATCACCACGTTGTTGTCCGTGCGGATGATCAGAACTTGGACCTGTATGTTGCAAGTTCATATTTTCAATATAGAGATGCTGCTGATAGTCATCTTGAGGTCTGGTATAAAATCCTACGATTCTCAGGTGCCAGTCGATTCTGTGTTTGTGCGAACGCTAAGTCACTTTTGTGGCATAGCGGTTTCACCGATGAGGGAGGTGAATTAATTGAGGGCCTTTCCGACCAACATAATTTGCAGGTATATATTGTACCTGGTGAGTCCACGAGAATCTCCAGCATGCCGTCCCCCTTGAAGACGTACACTTCAATCCTCAGGTAGAACACAGAGTGTCACTAAAGTTCTTTTGCACAGTCCCTTGGAAGTTTGTACGGTGACTACTCGAGGTATACCATCAGCACCGCAGTGCTGAAATCTTCCTTGATGGCCACTAATGACCCTACCTTCGGAGGTTTAAAATTCTTCTGCCATTTTTTGCGCTGTTGTAATGTAGATAAGTATTCGTTACTCCAGCGTTGTCAAAAGGTTTGATGTAGATTTCCAATTCTTTGCCAGTGGTCAAGTCTATTAATTTTTATGTTAGTCATATCAGGAACAGGAAATGAAATGAGTTGTTGACCAGTGATAAAGTGAACAGGAGTGAGTGGGTTGAGATCATTGGGATCTGCGGATAGGGCTGTCAAGGGTCTAGAGTTTACACAGGCTTCAATTTTTACAAAAAGTGTTTCTAATTCATCATACATTATAATTTGATTTCCTAACACTCGCTCAAGGTGATTTCACCTAAGACCACTAAAATGTGGTGATCTCGGAGGTATGAAATGCCAACTAATATCGGCTGAAGCGCAATATTTGTGAAGTTGCTATCGATGGTAGTCAGATAGTAAAAGATTTTTGAGTTCTAGCAGTTCGTTTTTGGCGCCAATGAAATTCGTAGCATTGTCAGAAAAAATGTTTCTTACGGCATCACGGCGTGTAAGCAAACGTTGAAGAGCTTCTAAAAAGTTCTTCGTTGTTAAGTCAGAAACTAATTCAATATGTATAGCTTTACTTGCCATGTATGTAAATAACGATGCGTAAGCCTTGGCAGATAACGATCGGCGTAGTGAAATTTTCAGTAATAAAATTGCTCACATAAATCAACTCTACGGTTTTGAAATGTATGTGATGGTTGAACTCTATATGGCGGTAAGTCTCTCATCAAACGTTGAGTTGGCTTTGGAGAAACTCGAAAGCATTTATAACAGTGTCTCACGGTCGAACGTGCTAAGATTTTTTCTTTAAGAGGCCAATTTTTAGTTCTTATTGTCGAAATAAGAGCTTGTGGTCCAGCATGTAAGATATGGATGTGTTTCAGTAAATATTAGTTTAGTGACAATATGATCATAAGGAAGCAGAATGGAATTTTTGTAGTTCGAGTCAATTAGAGAATTTTTTAATCTTCCTCCTACGCGCAGAATATCAATAACAGAATAGATTGATCATTGATCAATCTATTCTGTTCGCTTCAGCCCTGTTCTTCGAATCTGAATACTTAGAATATACAAAATCGTGTTCCTTGCATGCAGCGTCGAATTGATTTATTTCTGGGTCACCTCTTTTCAATCTCTCTTGAAGCTTAGTTCCCGATCCACAATAGTAGTACCCAATTATGTGAACATGTATCGGCAATAAATCGATACCTTTGTTTATTACTGAGCCTAATGCTTTCTTAGCTCATTCACCCGCAACGTTATTCTTAATAGAATTTAACAGACCACTTCCGTTCTTTGAACTGTTGTCTTTTCGGTACACACATGCCATATTATACATCAATCACCAATGAGTTTAAAAGTGATGATGGTAATAATCCGATCCATTCGTTTCTGTTATTGGCCAATGTTTGTTTTCAGCTCATTAATTACTACACTCGCGAAAATATTTTTCCACTGATTATAACTTTTCCCCCGCCAACTGAAAATATAAACAATAAAGATAATTAAATACTTGTCCTTCGTTAACCACATCGTGGATGTCATGACAATCACTAACATTTATCAGTTTATAATTACGAATGTTTTCTCCATATGTTCGTTCAAATCTCTGTGATCTCCTTGCTGATTCGCTCGCAATCTTCCAACATGGCAAGGCATTAAATATGGCAGATGAATTGTAGAACAACGTTATCATTTGCAAGCAAACATATGATTTAAGTAAGTGAACAATCGGCTATACGTACACCTGTTGGAGAGGGCGGCAGTACGCGATGTAATGTACGAGTAGTGCAGCGCCGTACACAAAGGTGATGCTGTCTCGCGTGCGTGTGTGCTTGCGCCTACGCGGGTCACCACTTCGAGAACATCGCTTAAATTTGACAAGTCGAGCGTTTCGAGCAATCAGAAAGCTTACTGCCAGCTGTCGCGAGTGCTCAATTTTGTTGTCGGTTGAAGTTCACTTTCAGGTGTCTGGTGTCTTGTCGCTGTTGCGCCATTACGATTTTTCCACTATTCCGTATTTTTGGTCTCAAGTTAAGTTTGATTACGTTATTGTAACCAAAAAAATGAATGGATGCAAAAGGCTTAGCGAAACAAAATACCGAAATGTAGCGGGCGAGAGGAAATATAAAATGAATAAAATAATAAGTAAAGCTGAAAAGTTAGATTATCTTTTTAAAAGCAATCCTAGTACAGCGGAAACTTCTTCCCAATTTGATTCATTGTTAAAGAAACAAATGGAAAGAAACGACTTTTGTTGACCTATTACGTCTACTACCGAAGAGGTGGTTGAAGAAAATGAAGACGTCCTTTTAAGCGTGATACTCCTACTACTTGTATTACCGGTAACTTGAAACCAAGTAATGATCCAGTATTGATAATGAGCTTGGAAGTGGAGGCGAACAAACGCGTCTTGTTTTGCTCCTGGCGTGTTGTTGTTTTTTCATTGTCCCTCGAGTTATTTGTGAGTAGCCATTGTTAGTTAATAGCGTGAACGTTCGAACTATAGTGGTGTGAATTGGTGAAATGATTTTTTTTACGTTTTTTGTGTTGTACGTTTTCCTAATCTTACCAAAGTACCATTTAGCCTAAAACACTCTGCCAGATTCGGCAGGAATTATCTTCTCCCGCCGAATCTATCTCTTGTTGTGGTGGATCATCTGTGCGAGCTTCCCGCGTAGTTTTATGATTCATTTTTAGCATGGAATATTTCCCTCGCTTTTTTTTCTAAATCACTTTTGTCATAGTCTTCCAAACATCTTGTGGTGGAAGCAGTTTTGTGGTTTTCTTCTTGTTTTCCAGCGTGAATATAACACATTTAATCTCAACTAAATTTTGGTTAGCATTGTGTTTTACATCTATTACGCTAATTTAAAGTAATTGTTTTTTTTGTATTATTTTATTGTTTACTTGTTGGAATTGCATCAGTTAATTCTTCTTGTAACTGAAGTATGGTGGAGGACGAAACCCAATATTTTGAAGCTTACCAATTCGTCCGTAAGGAATGTTGGCCAGCCTGCCCTCAAGTAAGAGGAAGGAGGCCCATTTCTTATTATGAAGCCAGGAACTACAAAGGTCATCGTTAAGTCTCTCAAGCGAACGGGTTCTCTAGATAAATTACTTAAAAGAAGGGGATAAGATGTTTCAGACCTAGGGCAATCCCAGGGAGACAAAAATGTATTCGAAATGGTGGTGAATGAGATGAACAGTCATGCAAAACTGCTTAATAGATTAGTAGCTGCTGATATCAACACCAAACTAGAGATAAAAGAATATGCTTGGAAGCTGGGTGAACTAACAAAGAAGTCTGAGGAGCTAAGAGACTCCTGGCTATTAGTAAAATGAAGCAATTAGTTGATGTTGCCATGCAGACATCACAGGAGGTCAAGGCAGCACTTGAGGAGTGGGTCGGAGGAAGTACTTGTGAGATTTACCCTAAAGGGATGCCCTGGAGTTTTTTAAATATACGGAGATTGTAGAGGACCCTGATATTGCTGATGATGTCTACTCTGCATGGGTTTTCGATATAGCGAGTCTTGATCTGAGCTCCAGACGAAGATTATTACAAGAGTTCCCTAGATGAAGAAGTTGTTGCAGGAAAGCAAACTGAAGCCAGGTCATGTTTTTGTGAAGTGTTCAAGTGCATGAATCCTGGCTGGCGAGGCCATTGAATGTGAAAGTAAAGCGATTTATGTTATTATTGTCAACACAGCTGAAGGTGCAGAAGAAATTCTTAGAGACCTCACCCAGGCGTTTTGAAAGGTGGTGGATTCTGATCGTAGAGTTTGTTTCAGCGATGCCATAGATAAAACTGACCAATGTTTGAGAAGTATTGTGGAATATTACGGTTGGAGGTGCACTACAGTCTGAAGTATGGCTCAGATTTTGGGGGGGGGGGCAGAACTCAGGCCACCCTGCAAAATAGTGGTCAACTTAGTGGGAAAATTGGCCACTTACAAACGGCGAGTCAATGTGGCGATAGCCGTATTGTCGGACCGTGTGGGAGTTCCTTGACGCGGTTACTTTGCTCAACCGTCATCAGTAGTTTACCTAAGTGAAAAGACTCTTACTATGCTGCTGTAGGAAGCTAATTGACGGATATGGCTGGCTACTAGCCAGATAAGGCTCCAAGCGTTTTAATGGTGGACAGGTACTTGCTGGCATTTAGCGGCCTAGGTGTGGCAGCGAATTGCTGTCTTTGAGTAATAAATTTAATTATTAAGTCATATATGTTTTAGTAGTTGACGGGGTGCACCTACCCATTTTAGTGATATATGACAAGTAGGTGGTGGGACACGCAAGCGAGTGGTGTATGACATCACGCTTAATCTGCTCATGCTTTTAGGTTAGCCTTAAGAGCTAGTTAGGACACTGGTTGCTAAACTGTTTCAAGGTTCAGTAACCAATTGTGGCACAGACATTTGGTCTTATGCTTTAGGGCTACTGAATGGGGTGGTAATGGGAGAAATGCCAAGCAAACCAATAATCAAGAAGTTAGTATCACATAGCCTTGCCTTTAGAGAAGAAGACAAACTGTTTGGTTCCATTAATAATGGAAACTATATGATGTGCCTAGAACTGATCGCAAAGTTTGACTTTTTTTTTAAAACCCCACATTGATAAGCATGGAAACCCTCATCAAGGTAAATCATCTTAATTTTCCTGTACAATTTTTGATGAGCTGATTGAGATAATAGATAGAGTATAATTGAAAGTGTTATAGAGTATCTTAAAAGAAGTGAAAACCTCAAAATGCTTTTCAATAATCATTGGATTCAACTCTTGAAGTTACACATAAAGACAAGTTATCTTTCACCTTAAGGTATGTGAACGAATCCTGAAGAACACTTTGAATTTTTTTTAAAAACCAAGGCCATACAGGAAAAGAACTTGTTGATTCAAGGATCATTGTTGGTTAAGGCTCATGGCTTATACATTCAAAATTGCCACGAACAATCATTTGATAACACTTCAAATATGTCTGGGATTTACTCTGGGTTACAAACCAGATTAAAAGGACGAAATCCGTTTACATTTTACGTGCCATGTTCTGCCCATTCCTTAGTTTGGTGGGATCTAGTATGGCAGAATGCTGTAATCTTTCTAGATCATTCCTTGACTTCTTAAGATTTCTACAATTTTTTTTTCATCGACCCATTGATGGAATCAAAGTTAGAATCATTTTTGAAGCCTGGTGAGAAGAATCTCTCCATAAAATCACTGAACATAACAATTTGATCAGTCAGGGAAGAGGCATGCAAAAGCCTCAACAGAGAATTTGAGGCAATTGCAAAGGCTCTGAAAAGTATGACAAACAGCCAAGATGAAAATGAAAAACAAAGTCAAAGGGGCTTTTAAGAAAATTTGTTTACACTGAAACTTCGTTTATGGGAACCTTATTACATTCTAAACAAATTTAATTGTTAGTGAAAAGATACAATCATGCCATATGAATATAACTACAGTTACGATGCTATACAAATTTCCAATTGCATTTGTGGATAAACTGAAAGATCTGTTTAACTTCTATAAGATGGCTGGTGAAAAAACTAGACTATATAAGCTGTTCTTGAAACTGAATTTGATGGTGAATGTATAGAAGATACGCCTAAAAGATAAGAAAAATAAGTTCTTTGATAAATCTGAACCACGAAAGGAGGAGGAAGAAGAAAACAAGACCATAGTTTTCAGAAAGCTTCAATATGATCATTAATAAGCTTCTTTCTAATTTGAACAAGAGAATCATTATCTGTATTGAGTTTCCCAGCAGATTTTCCTTCTAAACAAGTCTATGCAGCTTGAATACTGAGGAAATCACCACAGCAGTATCCTATGTGCAGAAATTTTATGTAACTGATATTGAAGAATCTTCATTTTAAAAAAAACGTTTAACTCAAGACAAATTAAACAATGCCAATGTCACTATCACAACTTAACAGATTTCAAATATCAAAATATCTTCAGGACTTAATATACGTCCACATACATAAGTACTTTCCTTAAAGTGTATTTATCAACACCAGCAACAAACTGTGCAGCTGAAAGATCACTTTCCACACTGTTAGGAATCAAAAATTATTTGAGATCTACTCTTACTCAGAAGAGTTCATCTAGCTGTTTTAACAATTGAAAAAGACTTGACTGTGAAACTTGATTTGCATGATGTTATAAATGATTTTGCTCATATCAAAGCAAGACATAAGCATTTTTTATGTACTACAGTTTCACTTATTTTACAAATTTCACATCTGTAAGTTAGCTTTTTAGGTAATATAACCTCTATATTACACTTGAAAATTGTTTTTATCTGTTAATACATTTTACACCATGTTTTGAAAGGTTGATTTTTCACCATTGTAATTACAGTAATTATAGTAATAGTGTATAAGTATAATAGTACTAATAGTGTATAACTTGTCAATGTTGCTTCAAAATTTTGAAAGAAAATGATTACAATTTTTAATAATTTATGAAGCTGATTTAGTAGGATAGTTGGAATAGTGTTAGTTAAAATTTGGATCTGTGAGGACAGCTGAGGAGGGATGGGATAAGTGGCAGGGTGTTTTGCACCCATGGGCTCAGGCAATTTCGTCTGGACTTGAGTGCAAAACATGTAAATCCAACCCTGAGAATAGCCCCCTCATCACAAGCCCTTTCGATTAGGAAAGGGCTTGCTACTGCATGTTCAGTTCCAGTTTTCTCTTTATTTATTTTTAGATTTTTTACGGGTAACACATTAAAAGAAAAATTTTGCTTTAGTTAAGAAGTAAGCTGAATATTCTAAGGATACCATTCAGCAACTGTTAAGTGCAAGTATTGATTTTCTTTTTCCTTGCCACATCATAACATAACTTATGAGTGGTGGTTATCATATTTAAAATTCATCACCTTCCACCACTTAGTTAAAAAAAAAATTTTTTTTTAAATTAACATAGTTTTAGTGAATTTAAAAGTTATTTATAAATTAGAGCACGATAAGCATGCAACAATACAACTCCACATCTATGTGAAACAATAAATCATGACATACCACAAAATTTTACAGCTAATTTAGTATACCGTTACTGATTTGCATGATTTATTTGTATTACTTTTAATTACATTTTTCTTGAAATTTATTATTTTTTTTTTATTAATATTAATCCTTTATCAATACTGACTTTGGGATGCCTAGTTCCAGTTTAAGAAAATCTGAAAACTGTCTCCTAATTTTACCTTTATACATATACATTTAACTTCAACTATTTGGCAGTTATTTAGATTAAGACTTACACAAATTAAGTGCAATATCTACAACTCAAACTGATCTTAATGTTTCCTCATAATATTAACATTTTCATAATCATTTGCTTTAGTAATATTCAAAAATTCTAAAACTATATGTTTTCTTCACTATCTTCTTTCTACAAGAGTAACCAGTACTGTCTTGTGCTGATCATTAACTAGACTGTTATAATTTGAACAGATATAATCTATCAAAAATTACAGAAAAGGATATAATACTGAACAGTCTGTAGTTAATGATCTCTGATATTAAATAACCAAAAGCAGTCTCCATTTGGAAATTTAATCAGGATACTATTTTTTTTCCAGGAGTGATTTTTTTTACAAAAAGTTAGAGGAATAAGGAAAACTTGAAAATTGCAGCTGTGAATTTTCTTTGCTTTCTGCCTTGTAATACTCAAAGCCTAAAATAAGTTAGCTTCTGTAAGGAAGTTTGTTGTCAAGTTCATATCAACCATAGTTGGCATTCTCAATAGCTACTTAAAGGGCCACTGCCCTCTTTCAGGTACCATTCCTTAGTCTGCCCTTTCCAAACATATATGTACACAGTAGTAGCTCCTATGGTATCTACTTCAAAAATGCATGTGTGTTCACCAATGACGAGGTCTTATGAGTCTATAGGGTAATCTATCTGCGATAAGGTAGTGAATTGATTTTTGAATAATTACTTAACAGTTATGATATCTTGTTGATATTACCTTACAAAGTTCAGCCTTTATGTTACATCAAAACAACTATAGAAAATAAGGTAGTTCTCAATTGTTGATTAATGTAAGAGTACAGAGTACAGTCCCCCCACTTCAGAGTCACAGACCATCCATGAACACAAACAAACTGTGACTCCATGAGGAGCTGTGTCTTTTACCTCCTCGCTTCTTCTTACTTTTTCTTCAACACCTTGGTTACATAATTAGCAATGACATTAAATCTGTCTGCTCCCATTAGCATCACTTCCACCACGTTATCCACTTTAAGCTGACCCGTAACTGCTTCTCATTCCCTGCGGTTGTTATCCTACCTACAGCACTCGAAGAAGACGTGTTCCGCAGTATCTTGTTTATTATAATACACACATTCAGGGCCGTCAGCTCTATTTCTCACGTGGAGTTAAGCCTGGAAAGATTTGTGATCAGTCAGGAATTGGGTGAGCCAAAAACTCAGCTCACCAAACATCCTCCTGAGCCACAATCTGATCTTGCCTATCAGCCTTTTTGTTCATTGACCTTTACTCGAGTACTCCACCTGTCTTGCCATACATCTAACTTTTCTTGGTCGGCATCTTCTTTGGTCATCCCACCAGCTGTCTTTCATCTGGCTCTGGCCAGCTGTTGGATTGCCGGGACCCTGGTAACCACCAGGATAGCCTCAGTGGACACCGAGGAATACACAGATGCAATTCGTAAAGCCAGTCTTCATTGGACACTTTCTAGTTATCTATTTCTAACCCACTTCCAACGCTCTGTGCTCTACAGTCATTCCACATAGTAACACAGAATTAATTACATGTGCATACAGTCTTCTTATAGAAGCTCTAGGACTGGATGCAATCTTCATCAATACATTATTTAAGCTATTACATCAATACATTATTCAATAAGCATTATTTTAACGATCTGTTCCGCCTTGGTCTGCAATACATGGTACGTAAAAGACTGCCTGTGGTCAAGCCACATTCCTAAGTAATTGATATGTTTGACTGACTGGATGGGCCCCTCCACTGTCCGGACAGGGATAGCTTCTATTCTTTGTCTACTCATCATCAGTATCATTAATGTCTTATTGTATGATAATCGTAACCCTTTTGTCACACACCATCCTAACAACAACAAGTCACACACCATCCTAAGCGCGGTATAGGCCTAACTTCTTCCAGCTATGACAAGTTGAGAACCTTGTCAAAGATGAGGTTCCAAAGGATGGGGCCTAGTACCAAGTCCTGGAGCACCCTGCTAGAGACTGTGAATTATAAGCCACCACCACCCGTCTTATAAATCAGCTCTCTCTCCTGTAAATACCGCTGTATCATACATCGTACTTAGTCTGGAACTTCATATTGTTTTGGCACATCAAAAATTGCTCCCCACGAGAGTTAAACGCATTCTTTACTACGTGGTTTCCATTCTCCAAGTACCCTTTACAGCATTGTCGACCAGTCTCATGACCTCGTTGGTGGCATCAGCAGTTGATCTGCCAGGTCGGAACCCATACTGTCTGGGGCTGAACCCTCCTTTTTCATCAATATATTCTTTTAGTCTCACCACTAACAGGTCTCTCAAATAATTTATATAAATTATTTATCAAGCATATTGGTCTGTACGATGCTGGACCCTCCGGTGTTCCTGGTTTCTTTACTAACACCAACCTGGAGGTCTATCAGGCCCTGGACTCTTTCTTAACTTCATCCTTTCCTCGGCCTCTATTAGTTCCTGCATTGTGAACAACCGTATATCTTCTGCCACTATTTCTTCTCTGGCCGAATCCTCTCACTGGAAATAACAATGTCACTTGCTATCATACTGTCATTGTCAATAACTGGTAAACGCTGTCCCAGTTTCCTGGTAACTAATTTATAATCCCTTTCCCAGGGGTCATTGTCTAAGTCATTACACAGCTCATACCAGCATCTAATTTTTGCTTTCTTAACCGCTGCAGTATATGCCACCCTGGCTACCACATAACCTTATCTAGCAGTATCTCTACTTATTAAACAGTTCCTTCTATTGGCCTGTTGCAATCTCCTTCTTGCCAACCATGCTTTTTTCCTAGGATCTCCGTTTGAGTCCCACCAGTATGCATGATGTCTACCCAGGACATTACTTTTGCTCTTAGACACACCTCTTCAATGAATTCTACTAACTCTTCAGGATCAAGGACATTTGCTAGCCTCTCCTCTACTGTTTTCGCAAACCTAATACACCCTCTTATGGAAGTCACTATTTTTTCTAGTTTATTTAAGTACGGTCTTGTCATTATTTCATAACCTATTAGGAAATGATCCGATAAGAGTTTCCTCATCCATTATACGCCAGTTAAGAACCATTGCCAAATGTTCTTCCAAGATAAATGTCAGGTCTATCGCAGAACTTGCTTCTCTTTGCCAAAAAGTAGGCTCAATCATATTTACACATGTTAGTCCCCAGGCACTGACTTTATCAGCTAGATATTGGCCTCTTATATTTCTAACAGTCCCTGCACATTCAGGTGATTTTGCATTAAAGTTACCCAAGAGAAGAATTTTCTTGCCTCTAAAACTCAGTACTTTCTCACCTAGTTCTTTAAGAAATTCAACAAAGTCTCCAATGTCAGCATTCGGAGAGTGGCACATCGCAAAGATCATGACGTTTCCCAGGTCCGTCCACACAAATCCATGACCAGCTCCACATTTCCTGACTAGGACTCCCATTGTAGGAAAACCTATCGTCGCCACCCCAGTTGCATGTGTTCTCCATCCTGAATTGCTGACAACCACATCAGTTTTGGTTTTTATAGCGACTTCCCAACATATGTCATGAGCCCTGTGGCTGCGATTGGTATTTAGTTGCAAGACCTTCATTTCGTAGCTGTGCATCTTAATGTATGACCCCAAAAATGGGCTCAAAAATGTTGTGGATGGGAAGGGGTTGGGAGGGTCTGGGGTTCAGGATCAGTATAGATACCAAAGGGTTCGGAAGGATTCGGCGGGATTAGGAAGATATGTAAGAAAAAAGATTCCCCATTATAAAACAACATTTAACTTATGAGTATTTTTACTTACTGCAAATCGCAGAAAATTTTCAGAGTCCTACTAACGTCACTATGTATTAAACAACTTACAATCTTGTTTGAACTCATACAGCTTGAAAACAAGTGACTATAGTCCCTATTACTGACAGCAATAAGGACTATCTTCAAAAAAGCTTAATAAGAAGTATGTTCGTCAACCAAAATTGTTAATTCTTTGAAAACACATCCACTACACTTTAACCAACAATTGTCTGTGGATGTACTAAAAAAATTCACCGAAAAACCCAATCAAAATGCCAAAAAATGCGGAGCAATTTGACACATGTCCTACTTGTACGAAGTCTCTTACTCAACTCAACTGTTATAACTAACATATTAGCTGTAGCAAGTAAACATTACAACTAATAGATATAAAGGCAAACACAAATCATTAAACACCAAATAATTTTTGAAAAAGAATCTACTCATGAGTGTAACAATGGTGAATTTCCTGTAGTTACATTATAAGATGATATATTCTTTTCAGGCATTATCCGACGAAATAAAAAATTGTCTAGCAGAATAACTTAATAATTAAGCATTTAGGTCAGCAGCTTCACTCAATCATTGCTTCTCAGCTGACATGATATTTTTTTTAAATTTCAACAAGGAGGTGTTACAGCCATTGAAATCTCAAAATCATTTTTATTTCTCTCATCATAGACTACTCCTTTGGTCATAAAAGTCCTGAACTGAATGCAGAACATTTTTATTAAAATCATCTAATTCTGCAAGCTTTTTTTTTTATGGAATTTTTCTGAGGAGATTCTAGTAATGGACTCATCAACCTGTCACTAATGACAACACTACGATTTGCCTTGAAATAATTCCTATGCACATATGCAATGATAAAGAACATACAGCTGCAGCAACTATCTGGGTGGAAGTAAAAACCTTTTTAATATCGCATCAGGTTTACAGCATACAAGCTTTTTAAGATATCAGTAAACTTTATACTTAACTGTTTTACTTTGTTTATAGCAGTCACCAACAAATAAAGAAATGAAACAACAGATAAAACTGGAAACAATACTTGAATATAATAACATAAATGAATATATAGTAATACATAAACATATCCAAACCAGTCTGTCAAGCAAAGAATACTTGTAGGTGACATGTACGAATACAAGCCTACAAGTATAATAGTATCATAAAACACTCCAATATGTTATGACAAGAAAACGATTTTGTTTCCACTCTAAATTACAACCAGGATGTACAAATGTATAAAAAAATTATGATTATTTAAGAAATTTTAAGACCATAAACTGGTCAAAATAAATGATGCCATTTCTTTTGTATTTTTATTTATAAGAATACTTTATATTGTATGTATTTTGTATAGTATTTATATAGTCTCTACACTTTAAAGCAATGCATAATCTTTATTATAAAAGTATATAGAATAATCTTTGTTACATATGAGGTTTGGAAGTACATAAAAAAACATAATTACACCTCATGAACGACATAAATTTAATAAATTAATCAATCAGTAATGAATACTTTAAAATGAAACATTATTAATTTTTTTTTCCTTTTTTTTGTATTACAAGAGTGAAACCAGATAGAAAATTCATTTATCCAAACAGGTTTTTATCATATCATACTCTGTTAACTTTCACTGTTATATCTTCATAACTGTAAAAAAAACAGCTGGAAAATGCAACACATGATAACATAAACAAAGAATGGAACTCCAAAAATACTCACATCTCCTTCAACAACCATTGTCTTCTAAAGAAACTGATGCAGTGTACCAGATGCCAGGAAGTCATCAGCTTTATCTAATTTTTAAACATTCTCAGGGAAAATTTCCCAAAAAAAACATTTTAATTATTTTATCACATCTCTGAAAGTACATAAACCGATCAGGAGGTTCTATCAAGATGATGCCACATTTTGTACAGCAAGAACAATGGAGCTCTTGAAAGATTTTTTTTTATCTTGTAAGGTCTAAGACCAACTAGGTCTCCCGGTCTTCCTTCAGCAATTTCTTTTTCTGGGACCACACAAGTGGCCTCATCAAAAAGTATAATCACTGAACTCTATTAAAGAACTGTCAGTAAACGTAATACAAAAGTCAAATTCCTGCACTACAGTTTACAGTAATCTATACATATAAAATAACTAATAAATTTATCTATATTTAAGATTTTAAAAAATGAACAACACTATAAAGTATAACAAAAATATTAAACAGTTACTTCAAAAATCAATATCACAACAATCAAATAAATGATACATTTTTATTAACTGTAGGATCTGTAGAAGTAAACACAATGATTTTAATAAATATGAATAGATTGCTAAATTTTTAAGAACACTATACAAAATATAAATGTGTAAATACGATGAAAAATATTAAATCAATCATTACCCCATACGCATGAGAGAAAATAAGTTAACATTGGATGTTAATAATAAAAAGAAAATATAAGTAAGAAAAATATTACAGAATCAAATATAAAAATTTCAAAACACAAAAAATAAAGTATTCATTCCAATACATTTTAAGTTGACAGAATAATTCAATCATAAAATTTATTGCAAATATTAGTCACTTAAGAGTTGCCGTGTGGTCTAGAAGAAATAATGAATTTTAGAAAGGAAAACGGCTTTATTAATTTTAATAAGCTGAAACTGAAAAAAAAGCACTACTGAATATTTGTGTACATTTAACTTCTTTTTTTTTGTACATCATCATTGTATGTACAATTTATTATAAATGCGTATATATTTTAATGCAGTGGAAAGCTATATTTGAAAAAATATATTATTTATATAATTATATTTTATTTTATTAATTTTTTAATCTGTGAAGCAAAGATGAACAAAAATAATCTGTTCTTGTACTGTGTATAATGTTAAAGTTATATTAATACTCGTCACACTTGTCAATTTGATGATTTCTATAAATCATCTACGGAGCATATTTTAACGTTAATTATTTCAGATTTTATGTTTTTTTTTTTTTAATATGACAAAGGAGTATTTTTCTACATATATTATACTATACGATTTTAACTTCTACACAATCATCTTTATTTCATCAATTATTTTGCTGGGTTTTCCAAGGTGAACAACAATTATTTCCCAGATATAAGGATTTATAATTAACAAATTTTAATTTATAAAATAAAGATTTACAAAAAAATTATATATTTGTAGAATTAAGATAAAAAATGGTTAAATGGCAAAATCAAACTTTCAATACAACTGAGTCTGAAGTACTAGAGATTTAAATTCAAGTCTGAAAGCTGACAATTTAAAACAAATTAATTTGACTAAAGCAACACAAAGTTTAAAATTAAATTCTGTACAAAAATGGTGAAAATAATATTGTTAAAGTTTAGTTTTTTAAACAGGTTATTTCAAAATTGAGACCTTTAAAATAGGCTATGTTCCAAAGTCTAGAAAATAAAAAATAGGCTATGTATGATTCAAATTTCCTGTATTGTGACATAAAAAATATATATAAAATTCTTAAAAATTACAAAACAACAAAATTTGTCTTTTATCATTACTTATTAAAACAGAAAAATTAATCTATTTTTTCAACATCGCAAAATAAGTTTTATTATTAATAGTCTGATTACAAAAAAATATCCTACCAAATTTTTTCATTTCTTCATAAAAAAACCATTGAAAATATCCACTAATAAAATTCATTTTTCACAAAGCATAAGATTAACAAAAAAAAATTAATTATTGTAATCAGGATTCATTATTATGACATTAAAGTTAAAAAAACCAAAAGTTTAATCCTCAGTTTAATAAAATTAAAATCCCTATAAACTAAACACTGCTCAGATAAAAAATATTGAAAAGAGCAAAAACAAAATTAATTTTATAATATTATTATTAGAAGTAGGGCATAATTCTAACAAAACATATTGAAACTGTAAAATTGCTAACAAAAATTAGACAAAAAATTGTTAACATTAACTTTATTATTGTTGAATATCAAGCGATTATAAAAATTGTAATTTTCATATTTTAAAAATTGTATCACTTTTGTCAAATTCTTTTTTTTTCTTCAGAAATCTAATGAACACTTATAAGTAGTAGCAATAGATACAAGTAGGATACGGGTAGTCAGCAACAAAATATGTTTTTTGATTTTCACAAAATTTATTTAAAAAAAAATTTAATCTATGATTTTTTTTGTTACCAAGTAGAAATGAAAGTAGGTTAGCATACAGTTTTTGTTTTGCGAACAGCAGTTGTTTAATAATGTTTCTAGAAATATTCTAGGGTTGCAATTGTTATTTATGTATGATTAAATAAAAAATTTGTTGATTTATAAGTACACTGTAATCATTCTATTGGCTTGAATTAAAATACATAATACTGTTTAGAACATACATAATACTGTGCATAGAGTTAATGTGTTAAATTAATTATGAATACACTTATGACGAGATTTGATTTTTTTGATAGACTTAGTATTAATCTGTAAGAAAAACTGTTCACCAATGCAATGGAAATTCAGAATTATCACTAAGGTTTATCCAGGTCTTGACCATTTAGTTTGAGTCATTGATTTAAAGACTGCTGATGGTCAGTTCTGAAGACCTGTGCATAAGTTGTTTGCTGCCAGTGTCTGATAATTAATTGAATATTATTCATTTAAAATAAAGAAATACTTCACATGTTACTAGTTGAGAATATTCTTACAATAATTTTGTTAATTAATATTATATTTATAATTGTAATTTATTTATTGTATTTTATTAATGTGCTTTAAATTGTGATTTATATTATGGTCATAAATGTTACTTATTATAATTGTAATATTCTGTATATTTATCTTACTCATAACCTCTACTAACACTCTACTCTACAGACTAATTATTATACTACATTTACATCTACATATATACCACAAATAAACACATACGCAAACAACACATACAACATAAACACACACACAGACATTGTATGTATGTTAGATGCAATAAGTCACTAAATGTGCAATAAATCATCATTATTTACACTTTCTATCCAATGGCACCATGGTTATTCGGACCATTGGACACATCTTCTCCTGCGTCACGAACAACACATTTAAAGAAATCTTAGTTACTATAGATTATAGGTAGGTACAAGTGTGCATGAATATATATATTATGCACATTATTACAAAGTTATTAATATTCTGAGCATTATGATTATTCTTATATTCTTATTGTATTACTATTCTTATAAATTCTTATGATCACCACTATTATATATTATATTGATAGAAAAAATATAAATTACATGTACACAATTGTATTACGAAGTACTTGGTTTATCTTATATTACTATACCATTTATGTACCTTATATTATATTCTCATGTTATAAGAAAAGAGAACTTCTTTTTTTACAGGCAGTATGTTCAGATTCATGTGTTTTCTTCATACTCTTGATAACATATCCTGTCATTTTCTTATTTTTTAATAATGAACCAGCTGTGAGCTTAAGTATTGTTAAGCAATTAATAACTTCTGCCTTTACTTTCCTTTAAAATGTCAACTAAACAACATTACTAATTTTATATCTGTTCTAGCTAGACAGTAGGTTTAACATATAATCAAAAATGCGTATTTAACTAAAGTATGAAACTATTGTGATTTAATGTAATGATTAATTAATTCAATGTGAATTTAAAAGGGAATTATCCATACTTTATTTATCCGGCAATTACTTAAAGTATACTATTACCACAACCAAAGTATTACATCACAGCTGGAATGGCTGCCGCAGTGTAATACACGGTAGCATATTACACTAAACTTTTTATTTTTGACATAACTTTTAATTTTGATAGTTGTAACAAACCAAGATTGTATTAAATATTAAAGATGTTCACCTACAGATTACTAACTAAGAATGAAAATTATTGCATGCTACAATAATGAGAAAAGAATAATCAGCTGATGGCAAAATCCAGCTGGTCAAGCGATCATAGAGGCATAACGCCCTAATGAATAAGAAATTAATGCCTTTAACGCTACCATCTTACAAAGTTTTAAATTGATTAATAGTTTTTAACAGCAAATATCACTCCAGAAAGCTACTTTCTGTTCTGGAGTGATCTTGCCTGTATTGATTTAAGCAAATATGATCCATTCTCTGATTTCCACCCGCAAAGGTGATTCCTTCATCATATCAACATGGTTCCTATAACATTTATTTTTTTAAGGATTCAAAAATTTTAGCAAGACAAATGTCTGAGATTTTACATACTGCTGTGGGTTAGAACTGGAATAGATAATACCTTCAACAAATCTATTGATAAGGTCCAGAGTTTACTTGTGGGCATCTGAGATAAACCATGATCTTCTTTCATGGTGTTTCTTGCTCTATATGCTTTGTCTGTTGGATTTCTAGTTGGATTTTTCTTTTGTTTTATTTGCTGGAAGGTTACAAATGTTTGCATTAAGAAGGTAAGGTGTGCAATGAGCACACATGTCTGCTCTTGGTTTTTTGAATAAAAGATTAGAGAATTTTATCTTGAATATGTAGTAAAACATTTGATATATTTTATGATCCAAATTATCATTACAAAATCCTTTCATAACAAATGAATGGTCAAAAGATTTTGGGTTATGTATTCTTTGTTTGATTTGGTTCTTGCATCACTTTCCTCTAGGAATGCTGTTAATAAATATAAATATTCAATTATTGTCTAACTCAGAATATTTTCTGTGTTTATGTTTGTTTTCTTTTTTTTTCTATATATGTTAAATTTCCTAAACTTTTCCATTATTAGGTTCTTAGTCCTTCTTTCTCTTCATTATGTCAAAAAAATTCAAAAGATTTTGTTTGAAACTTTTATGATATTTCCTTTACCATCCAGAACTATAAAAGAATAGATGTTTATTTTCTATACTGGGTTCAACATTGCTGCATATTTTTACTTCAGACACCTAAAATCAATGAATTAGGAAAATGTTTAATTACCCAATAATATTGGGCAACAATTTACCATTTGCAGACTACCTAAATTTGAAAAATTACTATTTTGGTAATTGAAACACTGTAATGTAAAACCACAACTACAAGGAGGGATTCAAAAAGTAATGAGACAACAGCTATAGTTTGAAAAAACTTCATTCTGAAACTACATTGACAGTTTCTTTATACAATAGTCTCTCTTAAGGGCAACCCACTGCTTCCAGTGCTTCATCCACATTTCAAACACAAAATCCAGGCCATCTTTCAAAAGCACTTTGCATTTCATCTCCTAAGCTTTTACAACCTCTAGATTTGTCTCAAATTTTTACCATTTCCAGACCTTCTTCACCTCTGAGAACAGTCAGATGTTGCACAGAGATACATATGAGCTGTATGGTGGGTAAGGGAGCCGTTTTAACTTTCTTCCATCCAAAAAATTTACAGACAAATATATATATATATTTTCCATTGTCATCTGAATGACATGGAGACACACATTATCGTGATGCAACATAATTATTATGGTGCAACAGAAGTTCTTCAATTTTTTCCAGGGCGTTTATTTTCTGAAGTAAGTCAGCATTATTTTCAGATGTACCAGAGAGCATTTTTTACAGTCATCCTGTAGGTACCTGATGTTGGTAAATGAATCCTTCATGATCAAAATCAATGATCATCATGACTTAACCCACGCTGTGAACAACTTTACTTTTTTTGGTGATGGTGAAAAAGTTGACTTCCATTGGGATGTTTTATCTCAGGGTCATAATGGAAAATCCAAAACTTGACACGGTTACCATGCCACATTGTGCAAAAAATGTTTTTTCCTTCTTGCAGTGAGCCAACAATTCTTCGCAGATGAATATGTGATACTCCATTTAGTGAATTAAGAGCTGTAGAACCCAACAACAAGCAAACACGCAATGTATTGTGTTTCATGTGCATCCGCTCGCTCAGAATATTATGTGGACGGCTTTTTTAAATGTGTAGCAGTACCCCCAACTGTGCACACCAGTACAATGATGATGCTAACTGTGTTCACATAATATCATTAATCGATATGCTTGGTTGACCTCTTCTTGCCATGTTTTCCACACTCTCTCTTCCAGCCAAAAATGCAGCATCCCAACGAAAAAATTTTGTATGTGATACACTTTTCATTGAATGGCTCTTTCAACATTTTGCAAATTTTGGAGGCTGATTTTTTTATACAGACACAAAACTGGATCGCATAATGTTGATCGATATTTTTTTCTACAGTAGGTGATTACCCAACACATTTTACATTAACGATCACTGACATTCAACGACTACAACAAATAACTTGAAATTGAGATGGGAAGTAGATAATACATCTGGGTACTTGTATTCATGCAAAACTGCAATTTTGCATGCTTAAAATAGCCCTGTGAAAATCAGTTTCATTATTTTTTGGACTGCCTTCATGGTTTTTTATGTTCAACTTTGTATATCTACCTGATAAAATTTAAATTTAAGGTGACATTAATGTTAAATTTTTTCCTTTACATAAAACATAATAGCATGACAGAATTATAAAGAGAACTTGAACTTTTAATACTACTTACATTTTTATTTGCTAGCGTTTTAGTTTGAAAATAGGAGAAGAAAAGATTATGGAGGTAGAAGAATTTTGTTATTTGGGAAGTAGAATTACTAAAGATGGACGAAGCAGGAGCGATATAAAATTCTGAATAGCACAAGCGAAACGAGCCTTCAATCAGAAATATAATTTGTTAACATCAAAAATTAATTTAAATGTCAGGAAAAAATTTTTGAAAGTATATGTTTGGAGTGTCGCTTTATATGGAAGTGAAGCTTGGACAATCGGAGTATCTGAGAAGAAAAGATTAGAAGCTTTTGAAATGTGGTACTACAGGAGAATGTTAAAAATTAGATGGGTGGATAAAGTGACAAATGAAGAGGTATTGCGGCAAATAGATGAAGAAAGAAGCATTTGGAAAAATATAGTTAAAAGAAGAGACAGACTTATAGGCCACATACTAAGGCATCCTGGAATAGTCGCTTTAATATTGGAAGGACAGGTAGAAGGAAAAAATTGTGTAGGCAGGCCACATTTGGAATATGTAAAACAAATTGTTAGGGATGTAGGATGTAAGGGGTATACTGAAATGAAATGACTAGCACTAGATAGGGAATCTTGGAGAGCTGCATCAAACCAGTCAAATGACTGAAGACAAAAAAAAGAAAAAAAAGCGTTTTAGTCTCTACAACTTTCTTTATAGAGTTATGTAATTTTCTCACAACTTCTCATTGATAATTTGTTTGCTACCCTTCCCTAAGAGAATTATCAGACATAGTTTGTTTTGTCTAATACATAGACAAAATGTATGAAACCTATGCTGAAGTTATTACAACCCTCTTCTTGGGTGGGGGGAGAGGAGAAGATTTGTAATAACAAAATGATAACAAATTGCCTGTTTTATATGTTTTTTGCATTGTTACACAGCCTACATTTAACCAAAACAACAAGAAGTCCATTACACGTCATCGAATAGGTCTCCACAATAAATCCTTCTTGAAAACAGAAAGGATGATGATGGTAGATCATTGATGCCTTTAGATTGGATTATCTTGGCTACGCACAGAAACCACAATAAGAAGGGTTCCTGGTCATCTGAATATCGGGGTCAAGTGCAGGGCTCTCCTATTCCAGAAGATTAGGAAGTAACAAAATTTTCTGTTTAATTTGGATAAGACTGGATTAAAAAGAAAAAAGATTGTAATGTCTGAAAGGGTAAAGAAAATATCAGCATATTAGTCATCTCAAGTTTGCAATTAAAATGAATTAAATCAAGAAAACATAAAATACCACAATAACAAATCCACGTTTAAATGCAAGAAACTATACGTATACTCAGTTTGAGTATTTGAATTTACAATGTAGGAATCAAATCCATCATCCTAAGGCTAGAGGAAAATCATTAAAGGATAAACTATAAACACCAGCAAATAAATCTTTCATATACTATATAGATATAAATATTTTTAATTATTTCCGAAGACAGAGATAGAAATAAAATATTTGTAAGAAATTAAAATTAGATTTTAAGCTGGTTTTTGAATTCTTAAAAAAACCATATTCACATATGCAACTAAATCATTATGAAACACTACTTCAGTAACAAAAGTAAATTTTTTCCAAAAAACAAGAATTCTTCAGTGGGGATACAATAAAACGTTATCACGTCATTAAAATTATGCCAGAAGATGTCAGTCAAATTTTAATAAAATTCACACTTTTTTGTGTTTGAATAATGTGCATATATTCCTGAAAAGAGAAACTAATTCTATTAGTGTTTTCATAATGAGAAAAATAATTTAATTCTACAAAGAATGCTTATACTGTTAATTTGATGATTCCCGCAGTACAAGGTATAATAAATGGCTGGAAAGAGAATGAAATTAGTATGCAGAGTACATTCAGATTAGAAATAATTTGGAAATTTTAACAATGCTATTAAAACTGAACTACCAACTACATTTTACATTTTTAAAACTTGCACTATTTTATAAGGAGATGAATACAATGAAATAAATTAATGAACGTAACTTATTAAAATTATTTTTACTTACATCCATAAATCCATTATAATTTTTAAACTGATAATCATTAATTTAAAATTTGAAAATACAACTTATATTTATTTGTAAACTGTATATCATAATTTATACAGTTTTATATTTTAAAGCTTTTTTAAAATCCATAAACTTTCAAATTTAATTAAAACATAAAACTAACCTGCTTGTAAATTTTTTCTACCCCTTTGCCACATACATAATAAACACGTCTAACAGTATGAAACGAAGAAATATTTTAAATAAATGCACATTTAAATCTATCATATAAAACAATACTTGACCAAAAACCCACAAAAAATTCTTCAAACACACATGCGCGCGCACACACATAATTTAAAATTAAACTTAACATTTTTTTTAAATTATAAAACATATATAACATTTAATATTTTCTAAATTTATATTAACAATAAACTTTAACAAAAACAACTTGTAAACAAACATTAACATTATATGTAGATAAAATAAAACATGTGAGATTATGACGACAAAAAGCCAGTATCATGATAACATCAATTTTTACATTCATTGCAACAAACAATTTAAAAAGAAATGATAACATTACTATAATAAATATAATAATTAAATTCAGATATGTAGTACACAGCTTTATTAAATTAATCTATTTTAAAACTGTAGCATCTTGAAATGCTGAAATCCACCTGTGAAAAAGAACACACATATTTAATATAATTTAATTTATTTTTAACAGATTCAGGTAAAATATTAAAGGTGATGAAGGCAAAATTTAAAAACTGTAAAAAAACATAAAACTTAATTTATAATGACAAACATATAATCAGAATATAGAAATTAGAATTAGAAAACATTATTTACTACATTTTGACATTAAGGGCTCAATCTTATACTGACAATAAATTTCTATGACTGTTACACACAAAAATTCAATTCTAACAAACATCTTGTAAAAATTGCATTTGCAGGTACATACCAAAGGGGCAGTACTTATGACACTAATCCTCATTGTGAATAAATACATTTTTTGTAATTTTATTTTATGAATGAACGAAATATAAATAACATGGATTCCTGCTTGATTGCAGTTAGTATTACAGGTGATCATAAAATTCCCGGAATTTCATAACCTGAACAGCGACTAAACATGAGGAAACATGTCAGAATCTGAACTCATATTTTATAAAATGAAAGTACTGAAGATTATGAAGGTGATAAGAGACTTGAACTGGGGGTGTGAACTGGATAAATGGCAATGAAATATCACAACGATTTCTGCAGGATAAAGCCCTGATTTAGAAGCTACTTAAAGTATCACAGATAAATAGAATATTAGCTAAAAGACCACTGCTGCTGTAGATGACCAATCCCATTCAAATATTGCCAGCTAATATTTCAAAAGCATCTGGACCATCAAATTTGAGAATTATCCTGGTCACTGAAAGTCCTGGTCTATGTACATATTTACCAAAAGAAGGAGAAAACCAACTAATATCTGACATACAAAATGTATCCAGAAGTTCTCTTGGGACCTTCATAACGTATTATACTTATGAAAATAATGGGAAAAATATATATAAACGTATGTTCTAAAATGTTTCATTTGCAAGCTACGACTAGTGAAAAATTTTGCTCGGATTTCAGTTATCCTGTTGAAATGAGGTCATACTGAAATTTTTAGGACACTAATTAAGGGACAGAGTTAGTCATTTCTTATGGTTTTTAATCTAAAATATCAAATAAAATAGGTCTCAGAACAATATCTGCAGTAGTTTTTGAGAAATCTGAGGTGAAAAGCAATAAATTGGGGTAAAAAATCCTATTTTTTTATGTTTGATGTACAATAACATCAAAAAAAGGGAAAGGTTAAATTTTGTAAAGTTCTGTAATGCTAGTTTTGTTAATGTTTTGTCAAACTTTCAATTGTGTTCATTTAATCTACATATATACTCAAATCTAGCAATAGCAAAGAATTGCCGGGTCTGCTAGTTGTAAAATGAAGATAAATAAATAAAAATTGCTGACATAATATCTTTTTTATTAATGACAGAAATACAATAAATTATGTGAAAAATTATTTCAAAGTTGGCAATAAAATAACATCAGCTGATCAACAATACGCAATACTATATTAGTGTTTAAATCATTCTGTAAGGTACATTAAGTATATCGGGTACTGTGAACTGTGCTGTCATTAGAGAAGGTTTTCTGTGAATTTTAGTTTGAACGTGATCGGTTTGCCAAATACTGTACTTATTTACAAACGAGGAATACGCTGATATGGTATTCATTTTGGGTGTGTGTAATGATCTTTACTTGATATTTCAGGTCAAAAACCATAAGAAATCACTAATTCTGCCCCTTAATTAAGTTCTAAAAATTTCAGTACCACCTCATTGCGCCAGGTTAGCTGAAATCAGAGTAAAATCTTTCACTAGCTGTAATTCATAAATAAAGCATTTTAGGACATATATTTATATAAACTTTTTACACTATTTTAGCAAGTAGAATAGGTTATGAAAGTCCAGGAGAACTTTGTGATACACTCTATATATACAGTCGAACCTCAATTTTACAAATTTTTTTACTGCACCACAAAATTTTAATAAAACTACATATAACTTTACCTCTATTTAGTGTATTCATACCTCTACATAACGAAATGGTGACATACTGTAAATTAACATAATAAAGTATGTAGTAATATACAGTAATTTTTACAAAATGTTTTTTTTAAACACAATGACATTAAATTTAGTATTTTGGAGAAAATAGAGTATCGTAAAGTGATAAAATTCTTTGTAAAAGGTTTGACACCGACAGAAATTCATTCAAGGATTGTTTACTGAATTACACTGTGTTTTTTGGATGTTTGCTAAAAAATGTAAAAAAGATCATATATCTTTTTTTTAGAATGCTTACATTGTAGTTCCATAAATAAGATTGCAATTTTTTACTATTGCATGAGTAGTTCAAAGGCTATATCCAACCCTGACCATATAAAGAACTGATGACTACAGACATTTTTTCAGTATTAATACATATTTATTAATTAATGGGAACCAAACAATTAATTTTCTGTAAAGTTTTAGGTAAGTCACTTTGAGGCCAAGTATGACATACATAATGCAATAATAAATTTATTTCTCCATTTCATCTGATGATGTAAACAATAAGATCCTAAATTTTTTTCACTAGGACAAGTCCTTAAACGAAAAGACAGTTTTTGGAGTTGTCTCCAGAAACTGTATATTGTTCCAGATTCACTGACAATGGTTTTGTTTTAATGTCATATTGAAGATTTACTAACACTGAGAGGAACAGTCGCAAGTACAGATGACCATTCATAAGTACAGTATTAATGAATCCTCTTAATGGATTATCAGAGTAATTCATCAGTAATCACAGTAATGTTACTATAATAAGGTGATTTCAGAAATGAAAATAAGGAAAGTAAAGCAACATCAGTGACCATGAATTTCAAATGAATACCTGCATATTATCCAAGTAGTTCTCAAAAACCTTCATAGCAGTAACAATCCTTTCTTTACACTTAAAAAGACTAAAAAATTCTCTGTATTAAAATAAAGTTGTTCTAATATAAACATACTGTTCATTATACATCAAAAGACTTACCTATTAGCAGAGTGTTGACCATCTACACTGAATACGAGAGGTTGCTGATTGGCATGACTCAACTGAAAAATGTGTTGTAATTCGGCATCATCATATGTTCCCTGTAAGTAATAAATATGAAAGTAAATGACTCTGATAGAAAAGCAGTTCCTTCAATTTCAAACAGAAACAGCTCAAGTTCTTAAACAAGCAGACTGAATTGATACATTCACCTGGTTGTGAGTTTTATTTCTTTAATAATGTAATCATTATTAAAAAAATAAACAAAGTAGCTGTAACTAGGCTATAGTTGATACTATAGCACCATTTTATGGCCCTGTAAACTGATGTAACTTCTGTAATAATACAATCGACACCTACAAATCATTATGAAAAAATTATAAGAATATATCTTACAATTGTTACATACTGGTAGTAAAATTTATAGATATTAGAAATAATTTTTTTTTTTTTTTTTAAAAAGATTAATAATTAAAAATAATTTTTACTGTACTCAATCTGAGCTATACTTCTAGTAAAACTGAATCATATTTGTTTTTTAAATACAGGTCCCCATTAAAATAATTACAATACAGATAATGAAATGTAAACAATACAAAATATATATCACAAATACAGAAAGTATCCTGAAAGTTATAAAATTAAAAATAATGGGTCAGGGTTAACAAAATTTTCTATTTTAAATGAACTTACTTCTTTTAAAGTCTCAATTTTATACCCGAGAATGGGAATGCTTTCAACAGCTACAACATCTTCAGAAGCTTTATAAACATATAAAACTTGTTCCTTTAAGACAAACCACAGCCTTTTCCATGAACGTCTACCCTTCCTGTACATCCATCCTGATATCTGGGAGCCGGTATCATTAGCAGTAACCTAAAAAAAAAAGAGGTCAATTATGGTAATATATAATATGAAATTATAACCAGAAAATAATAAAAAATGGAAACAATATTGGCATATCTTTAACCTTTTGATACAAACAAAAGTTAGCTTGTAAAATGGCTAACAAGTCTCATCTTGTTTTTAACAATATATTGCAAATAGTAAAGGAAATAAACAATAAGGGAAGTAGAGGAGGCTGAAAAATTGAATCATGAGAAAGTCATTGAAACTAGGATAAAACAGGAAAAATGCTGGTGTTTTACACAAAATTAGAAAAGGTACTAAAAAATTCTTGATTAAAAGTAATAAAGTTGATATAAGCACTGCAGTAAAATTAAACCCTTCTGCAATAATATAGTTATTGTATATGAAAATAAACTGGTACAAACAGGAGATAAAACACAATATCAGAAATGCAAAGATAGAAGGTCGAGTATTTAAAACAGTAGATTTAAGAAAGTAAGATCTTGTAACTCCATCTAACTGGCTAGATCTATTACTTGCAGGACACCGTACGCTGGAAGAGATCTACTGAATCTGATCAGTTGAGTTAAAGACATTAAAACATGTTTCTCATCCAGTTTACATTAAAAAAAAATTGGATAAATGTATAAGATCTGTTCAAAAAGTATCTGATCAAGTTCTTTTCTTGAAACGTATCTGAAAGCGATTGGTAAAACTTGGTAGAGCATAACAATGGTACTTCGTGCATATGCAAGTTTTTTTCTAATATTATGAGATTGAGATTACAAAAGCACAAACACGCTGTAGAGGACATAAGTTGTCTGCCAGCCATTATATGCATTAGTGTAACAGGTGCTTGTCAAGGTTTTATTTTGTGGATAAGAAAATACATAACACAACTGCACCAATTTCTGTCAAAAGCTTGATGATGCCAAATGCAAAATAATTGGTAGGATTAAACTGACTTTTAGGAACAAAACTGTAGTAGATACAAAAATTAAAAAGAGTGATATAACTGTTTTCAAAATGGCTGAACATCTGTTGACAGAGACAGGTATACTGGTAGGTAATTAACAAGGCAAAATCCAAATTTAATTAACATGCAGTTTGACAATGAAAAGTCATTGGCTGAGAAACTGTAAATTAAACATTGAGATTAGTGATTGTTCCATAAACAGGATTTTAATGGACAATTTGGGCGTGCACAGAGTGGTAGCAAAATTTGTAAGCAAGCTGCTTTCGCTAGAACAAAGGGAGATTTGTTTTGGCAAGCGAGATTTGACATGGAAGATTTTGACATGGGAGATTTGTTTTGAGATTTGCACAGGACATGCTGGAGTATGCCAATAGTGATTCTTCCTTAAAACTGTAAAAATTACTATAATATATGGTGAAAATTATTAGTTGTCTGGGTTGTATGACACAGAGACCAAAGCTCAGTCATTACAGTGAAAGTATCACCCCCATAGCAAAAGAAAGAAAGAAAAACAAGGAACAAAGTGACAGTGATGCCAACTGATATTTTTTGTTTGTTTGATTACTGTAAGAAGTGCATCATAAAGTTTGGCTTTCTGGTGTGTACACCAGAAAGCCAAACTGTCAACAAACAGAACTGTCAGGAGATTCTGTGGTATCTTCATGCAAAGTTTAGTACAAGAGACCAGATATGTGGGAATTATACAAGAGACATCATGATAACGTACAGGCCTGTTTGTCAAATCTAATCCAGGATTTCTTAGTTTAGCATGGAATACCTTACATTCACAGGCTCTTTACTTATTAATGTGATTCCTTAAGATTTCTGTTCCTGAGCTGATGTCATAGAAAGGTCCCAATTTGACAGCTGAGAGAAATAATGATAAAAATGACACAGCTGGCAGCCATTTCTAAAGATTACAAAAACTCTTTCCAGTAGAAAGACCACTGGGTTAAGTGTGTTGCTGTGTGGGAATAGCACTGGGACAACCTCAAAAGAGATTAGGACTGGAAGCTAGTAAGTTTTATTTTTTTCACTACGTAGCTACTTTTTGAACAGACCTTGTATGTAGTGCATTAGAGATTAGATGATGTAGGAAAAAGACCACACTGACTGATTACAAATTTTCTCCACAAGATAAGATAAATGGATTACTTGTAAAAATATTTTTGCAAAAACTTGGTAAGAGAGAAATAAAAAAATTCTACAACATTTTTAAATAAAATACTTCTAACAAATTTTCATAGGTCATTACATATGAGTCATTAGGATTTAAATCAACAAATAAAATTATAAGAAATAAATAAGGATGATCTTTTACAAGCTTCTAACAAAAAAAAAGAATCAATAACAAATTGCAAGCCATCAGAAAGATTGTTCTGTCTAGTAAAGAATGTTTTTCCTTAGGAGAATGATTAGTTTAAAACAAGGAAAGAATACTGTAATATACTGTTTAACGAGTACAAGAATAGAGTTGCGATATGAGGCGTGCGGAGGGAAGTAGCAGTCCCCTTCATCTACCTGTCTCTCTACACACATGTACGAAACGTCTATCTCTCTAACACACAGGATAGTACCTCACCGCTATTGCATTCTTTTGAGCTCTATTCTCGTTGTGGGTGAACAGAACATGTTATTCAATAAGGCAGATTTAATAAAGGCAATAATAAAAACCAGGACGACTTAGTTGCTGGAGTAATGGGATGATAAAGAAGGTGAATGAGATCTACAAGGAGTATACAGCTGAGGAATTTAAGCTTAGACAGGTAAGCAGAAAGAAAATTTCACTAGAAGTGCAAGTATTGTGACAGACAGGAATTGATAAGATAAAAGAGTGACATAATGAACAAATTATGGTTCATACAGCTAGGAAATGACGTACACAGTATGTCTGAAAAATTCCTGAACTAAATTAAATAAAATTGTAGATTTAAAGATAAACGAATTTACTCACATCAGCCCTCTACATAGAACCCTCTCTAGTTATACACTCATTGCAGCACTGGTAGAGCCCATCAAACACTCTGGAGAAATCACTTTGTGGGATCGCCTTCAACTGCTCAGTGCAAACCCTTTGGATAGCCAGAATGTTGTCGAAAAAGCGGCCTTTCATCTTCAACTTGAGTTTAGGGAACAAAAAATAGCCTGCTGGTCCCAAGTCGGGTAAATAGGGCTGGGAAGATGAGACAGTGATTTGATTTGTGGTGTAATAACGTGTTAAAACTGTTGCCAAGTGTGCCGGGGCATTGTCATGCAAGAGTCCAACTGTCCAGATTCGACGAATGCAACGCGTCAGGCATTTTATTACTTCCAAATAGAATTTAGAATTCACAGTTTGACCAGT
The DNA here is from genome assembly GCF_047948215.1 of Lycorma delicatula. Classification (NCBI taxonomy): domain Eukaryota; kingdom Metazoa; phylum Arthropoda; class Insecta; order Hemiptera; family Fulgoridae; genus Lycorma; species Lycorma delicatula. The sequence continues at coordinate 2,881,287 of NC_134458.1, forward strand.
TGGGACAGTATGACCAGTTGTGTGCACACTTTTGCAACGTTTTCGTCATGAACAGCTGTTGACAACCTCCCGCTTCCTTCGTCGTCATCCAACGACTATCTACCGTCTTTAAATCGCTTCCACCACATGTATGTTCTAATACGAGATGTGGCTTCATCACCGAATGCTTACTGTATCATAGAATAAATTTCAACAAAAGATTTTTGAAGATAAACAAAATTTGATTGTGCTTCTCTGTTCCATGTTGCAAGCTCTCACAAGGTCACATGAACAAAACGTATGCGGCCGAATATAACTCAAGACTGGGATGATAAAACATGATAAAATTTTGTCCCCACACTCATCAGACAATGTACTACATAGTTCCTTGGTTGTACAAGAGATGGCACTACTTGTATCAACAACAGAAATTTAGTTTGGGAACTTTTCAGACATACTGTGTAATTGTGAAACTATTGTAAAAAATTATAGCATTACTAGTATTTTAAAGATAGTTTCAAAAAGATAGTTAAATGATGTTTTTTTTTTGTCTTCAGTCAAAAGACTGGTTTGGTGCACTTCTCTGTTCCTGCTCAGCACCAAACTCAGCTTCAATTCCACTTCTACAATACCTGTTTATTATTTTGTAATCTTCGTCTTCCTTCACTGTTTTTATACTCCATATTTAGTATAAACAATTTTAAGAATTTGTTTCCCATTCCTAAATATATATCTGATACCAACAGCTTTCTTTTCTAGATAACTCACCTGGTTGTGCCAATCTGCTTTTAATATCTTTCTTATTTTTTCCACCTTTACCACCTAAATAACACAATTTTACAACTTCTGGTATATAGTGTTCCTCTATCTTAATATCTCTTCAATGTCGTCCTTTCTATAATAGTTATTTTAATTTTATTCACTTGAAAATTAAAATTTAATTTCTCTCCTACCAATGATACTGATAATTATAATTAAAAAATTCTTAGTTTCAAACCAAAATAACAATATCAGCAACTAAAAAACGTCCTACTGGCCCCAAACAGCGAAGTGATACATACTATTTCTTCTGGTTTGTTCTTGATTAGATAATTCAGAACTTAATCAAATTCAGACTCTAGCATAGTCTTCCCAGAAATTAATATCAATTTCTTTTCCTCCTATAGTATTCTGTGTCATCTGACAGATAATTTTTCTTCTTTATACAATTCTAGTCAACTATTAGCTGTTTCTTCTCTTCCTAATAACAGTTTTCTATTTGTACCCCTAATTTTAACACATTTTGTTTTCATTTATTAAAGATGTTTCTCTTATTTTTCTATAAACTACAATGTATTTATCTTCCTTTCCAGTAATCATATTTTTCTTTACCTCACTGTATTTCTCCTTCAATCAGTTTTTTTTTGTTACTCTGCACTACCTGTTTATTTCATTTCACACGTCAATAAAGTTTTCTAGCTCTAACCATCTTTTGCATTTATCCATTGGTGATAATATACTTCTCATAACTGACCTTTCTAGCAAAGGTCTTCTCAACTACTTTATATTACACCCTCTTTGATTCCATGAAAAGAAAAGAAAATTAAACAAAATGTCATAGGAGTTTTAGAATAACTACATTATTTAATGTACTTCTTTTCCTTATTTTAATTCCATTTCTTCAAGATGTTATTCCCTAAGGATATCACAATTATCAACTAACCTTCTACGTAAGGTTTGAATCATGCATTGTGGAGGTGATATAACAAGCAAATTTTCTCCTCTCTCTCTCTCTCTCTATATATATATATATATATATATATATATATATATATATATATATATATATATATAGAAAAACCTAGCACAAAAGATAGGGCTTCATATCTCTTTAGAAAAAACTGAACTAATGGCCATAGATCCTCTGGTAATAGAGCACATTACGGTAAACAATCAGAAAATTAAAATAGTAAAACAATTTAAATATCTAGGGGAAATAATAACTTATAATTTAAATGAAAAAGTGACATGGCAAAACAGGACAAATAAAATGATTAAATCCCAAAAATTAACTTGGTCAACATATAACAAAAAATGCCTTTCTGCTAAAACAAAACTTAAACATTATAAAACTGTAGTACAGCCAGAAGTTACCTACGGAAGCGAGACCCTTTTCAAAATCACTCAGAAAAACCGAATTGAAAAAATTCTGAAAATAGAGAGGAGAATTGTCAGAACGTGTATCAATAAAAAAACACCAAAAAGAAGGCCAATGGTGGATTGTGCCAAATGAGGTGGTGTATCGAGAAATAGAGCCTGTTTCTGATACTATGCGGAAAAAAGAATCTCTTTCTTTGGTCATCTCATAAGGACACCGGAAACAAGACTGTCAAGAAATATCATTGAAAAGCTCTGGTTCCAAAAGCTAGAAGTAGGATGGATCAAAGAAATTAGAGAAGATATGAAAGAATTGGGAATTTCCCTGACTGACCTACAGAATAAAACTGGAAAAATTACAAAGCTAAAAGATAAAAGCATTAGATTTACACAAAAGACAGACAAACGACAAAATACAACGAAGAGGGTGTTTACGGATGAAGAAAAGAAAGCAAGATCTGAACGGATGAAGAAATACTGGGCAGCTCGAAAGAGTAAAATAACACGCTTTTCTCAGAAAAGATCCAACTAAAATTGACTTAAGTGGTCCCATGTTGGCCGTAAAAGCATAATAATAATAATATATATATAAATTATTAATAACATCTCAGATAACCTGTTTTATTAAAAACAAAACATTTTCATCTAAAATTCAAATAATAAACAGACTCAGAAAAACAAACAGCTATGTAAAATATAAATGTAAAACCTGAATATTATTTTTAAGAAGAATTAGACTTACCTCCTTTAATCTTGATGGGACATACTTTTTGTTTCTTTTTATACTCCCCCCTTGTTTTTTAAATGATGATCTAATGTGATCTATCGCTTTTGCGATTGCATGATAATCGGTTAAACAGAGTTCTGTTTTTATTATTTCAAACATATTCGAAATTGGATCTTCAAATTCTGAAACAAATGTGCAAATACAGATTTGATTCATTACAACATAAATTACTTATATTCTTATTATGGATATTTAAAGCCAACCATGCCATCAAGTGACACTGATTTTATCCACTGCATAAAGAAAATAGAATGCTACTTTTTATGAATCTGACAAGCAGGATTACAATGTTGTATCATTTACACAACATCAGTGCAATCACAGTGAAACTGAAACGAGCAGTAGCATGTACATGTATGTATACCAAAACAATGAAAATAGTAGAGTAGTGTTATTACAGATAAGATTGATTTAAGATATCTGATAGGAGATTCAGAAGAAAAACAATAATATCAATCAAAACAAAATATTTTTTTTCCTGTTTTTAGTTTTCATGCTGTTTGTACCTTTTTACTTTGTCGGTTTGCATTTGACTGTTTGCTGGCTCTTCTGAACCACTTAGTTGCGTCATTTCTGGCGATCAACATATTTGACTCCAGCTGCGGTGTTGGCATGTAATAGCTTGGTTTTGCATTGATTCCTGCCTAAGTTTATGTTTGTCAGTGGACTATTAACAGCTTGCCAAATTTCTGCCAAGTTTTTATTACTATGATCTTTCATTGATTCATAATACAGTTTTTAATTATTTTTTTATGACTGTTTATTGTTAAATTAAAATTTTGTTTATCATAATAAAATAAAAAGAAAAGTAAATAATTTGCATTAATAATTCCACCACATCCACAATGTTATAGTATGTAGTTCAATTATTGGGAGATATTCAAAACTAATCATGTTCAAGAATTTCATGTTAACATAATGATGATGATGATGAAGATGTAGCTGTACTGATGAACAGGTTTGAATGTTGATTCATAATCTGCCAAAATGCTGGTATTAACTCACAGTGTACTGCCATTAGGACAGGTCCTGTCATGGCGGCTGCTCTCCACCTTGTTCTATCCTTTGCTAACTTCTTTGTTTCCACGTATTTTCCCATTTCCATACTCCCATTTATCATTTGAAATTTCTTCCGTCCTCTTCCTTTCCTTCCATTCACCAAGGCTTCTATCACATCCTCTAATAAACACCTTCTTCTCATACAATGTCCTAGCCAATTCCTTTTCCTACATTCCATCACATTTAGCATTTTCCTGTTCTCTCCAATTCTCCTTAATACTTCTTCATTTGTTACATGGTCTTGCCATTTGACATTTCCATTCTACGTCACACCCACACCTCAAAAGTCCAAATTTATTTTCTGTCTGCCTTAGTCATCATCCATATTTCAGCTTCATAGAGCATCACATAGCAGTCTTCTCTTCTTATAAAATGCCTGCTTACTTCTTGATATTCTTGCTTTAAGTTCTACTGTAAAAGTCAGGTCATCAGTGATAAAGCTCCGTAAGTACTGAAATTTCTTCACCTGCTTAAAAAATTCACTTCCTATCTTAATATCAATCCTCTCCTCTTTTCTACCTAATACCATACACATTTGTCTTTTTGTTTATCCTAGTACCCTGACTTTCACAAGGTTCATTTAAGTCATCAAGTGTTTCATTTAGTTTACTTGTACTCTCTGTACGCCACCACATCATCAGCAAAACCCTTTTACTCCAACTTTATTCTTCTCACAATCTTTATTCCTCTTTTCCCATTCAGACAGCATCTAATATTTCTTCCAGATAAATACTTGTGTTGGTGGCTGCAACATCCCTACCTCACTCCCCTTACAATCCCTATTCTTCCTATCATTTTGTCTTCTACCCTCAATTTTATTCTTTGGTTATAGTACAGCTCTTTTATTAGATGCCTCTCTTTCCAGTCAACTCCCTTCTTTTCCAAAATTAGCAGTAATTTATCCCATCTAACTCTGTCAAACACCTTTTCTAGGTTGACAAATTCAACATATACTTTCCACCTCCTTTCCATGTATCTCTTACCTATTACTCTTACCAGCCCAATAGTATCCCTTACTCCAACACCTCTTCTAAACCCATACTGTTCTTCAATACTGCCATCCAATTTATTGTATATCCTCTTCCTTAGAACCCTTAACAGTACCTTAGCTGCATGTAATATTAGGCTAATCAATCTATGTTCTTCACACTTTTTCGTATTTCTTTTCTTTTCTATTGGTACCATTACTGTATCCTGGAAGTCCTCTGGCCACTTTCCTTCTTCAAGTATTCCACTGCATAGATTTAGTAATAACAATTCTCCTGTCCCTCCTAGCACTTTGCACAGTTCAAGTGGTATTTCATCACATTACCTCATTTACCTCAGCTTTACCTTTTCTCATCATTTTAATGCTGGTAAAAGAAATTATAATTTTTTTTTTATTTTTAGTTACACAACTTCAGAGACCCAAATTTCCAAGGACATTATGCTTCATGAAGTCTATTTTTGTGATAAATGAAAATCAGACAACCATTATGAAATTTTATTTAAAACTTTTGAGTTTTAAGACAATCAAGCACATCTTTTGTTATAATTTTTTAATTGAGTTATTTTCATCTGTAAAATGTTGAGCTAATTAAAGAAATTTTAATATATTAAAAAAGAGAATCAATCACAGAAAAGTAATTCTAAAAATCTTCTTTCGAGATTAGAATATTGTTATGACAAATTTTAGAGTTTTTCTTCATTTTTGTAACTGCTAAAATAATCATATTTAAGTCAATTACAATGTTATTTTACTTAATTCATGAAATTAATTTATGACAGTGTAATGAAATGGAGTGATCTAAATTGATAAGCTACAATAACTTAAATTTTTATAACTTAAGTTTTACTGAATAAACTAATGTCATAAAATTGATGTGTCAATTGATACATTTTAAAATTACTATGTAAATCAATTATTACTTTATAGACAATGGACAATTTATATATTTTTATCAGTCAAATATACTAGGTACACATGCATGCACATCTGAGCACATAAAACTACCAAAAAAAATCACCTATAAACAAATTGTTTCTTTTATTTTTGTAGGCTTTCAGTCTAAAATTCTTTATTTACATAATTTTAGTTTTACCTTTCTTTTTCCTTGCCATTCTTTTATATAACGATTTTTAGAACATGTGAACACATAAAAAAATTAAAGAAACAAATTTTAAAACATTGCTGATCACCTTATTACACATAAACATGCAACAGAAAATACAGAAATATTTATCTAAAAATAAATTATAAATTTGAATATTTAGAAAAATATTACATTCACAAATTTAAACACAATTAACTTATAAGTAACAGGAAAATTTATAAAATTTATGAAGTAAGTTGACAAACCTCTCTTGATAAGTACTACTGGCTTAAGTGTAATCAATTTTAGTTTAGTTAATCATTACAACTGACGTACAATAAAGGTAATGAATTGCATGAGATAGTATTTAAATGATTAATCATTATTCAATGGATTCATAAAGTGCTTTTAATATAAATTGGTATGTCTACATTTAACTTGCTATTAATTTGGTGTGTTTATGAACAGTTTTTGTTGGTAATTATTATTTCCAACATACTGAACATGTTCAATGACATTGTGTGTGTGTGTATGTGGGTGTGTGTGTGTGCACATGCACACACACACACTTATACACAAATTTCTTAAAATAAATATAACAATATTTTAATTAAACTAGCGACATTATTCATTACTTTGTTACGTGCATGTTCCTAAAAAGGTGCACAATATCTCACTGGTATACATAAGAGAAAATAATTTTGAGACCAAGAAAAGATACAAAGAGAAGGATGTGATGTCTTATAAAAACACCTGTAAATCAAAAAAAAAGATTCCTCCACAGAGATGACACAATGTAAGGTGTTCTATTCTCACTTTTAATAAGAACGAGTATAACAACTACTGATTACAGCTATGAATGCAATTTAATTCTAATAAATACATTTCACTGATAGCAAACTCAAATTGATTAAAAAATCTTTAATGATACTTACCATTTAACAAATAATTGTGACACTCATCACACACTCTTGCAGTCTGAAATTTCATATATTGTAAAGGAGCTTTGTTCTCTGAACAGTTACTGCATACAACCTAAAACATGAATCATCAATGTGGAATTTTCTGTGCAGTTTGTAAAATAAAGTATTTCCAATAATGCCATAATACAGAGTAATTACAAATGATCATTTGTAATTGTCCTGTATATTAACATAACATAAAAGAACTTAAAAAAATATTACACTCTTTAACCAAAGAATACCTTAATTATAAATGTTAAATGTTATAAAAATACAACCCTAATAACTAATATGCCGGCCACAACTTTATTACTTTAATGTTTTAAATCAACAGTTTTCACTTTTTTGGAAAACCTACTTCCAAATTTTACTACTTTCTGATTAAATTTCACTTTCCACCAGATAAAAACAAAATTTCCTATCGATACAGATAATTTCTTAGCCTAAGCCAACATTCTTTGACCAAACTTCAGTTCCTCAACTGATGTTATGAATGAACTAGACATTTAAGAGCAGCATAAATGACATTCATAGTTTCAGATGTACAAAACAAATTTGAGGTAAAGGAAAACAGTCTGATCCAATTTCAATTCAAAAATATAAATTACAATGTCATACTGTTTATTCCCCAATTACAATTCCAGGGTTGAAAACACATGCTACTAGGGAATCGTTATTTCTGGAGGAAAAGCAGTTTTTGTTGTAGCAACAAGTTAGATCCTTTAACCCATTGATTCTCCAACTTTTTCACCCACTGGCCACATTGAGAATCAAAAATTTTCTAGCGCCCCCAAAAATTTTTAAATTTACCATCTGTTAAGAATAATAATTGCAATTGCTGTTTTAAAGATGCGCTCTTAATAACAGCAATTGCAATTATTGTTTATAAGCATGGTATATCCTATTTCTGAGTTGAAACTTACATTTTAAATCAAAGCAATTAAAATGCATATTTAATCATATTTGGAAGTATTTTTATTAAAATTGCTTTCAAAAAAATTACAATTGTATCTATATAGTTATATAAGAACAATACTGATAGCATACTCAATATAACCGTATGGTTATACTAATTAAATATAGTATAATATAATAATTAAAACAAAGCTTTCAAATGAAAAATTACACTTACATTAATGTAAGTGTAATTTATGAAAATTAAAGGGTTTTGATTTACCTTTAATGAAAAATTGTTAGGTCTTTAATGTAGCGTTGCATTTTTTGGATTTTGTTCAGTTTGTGCCGAGATATTGAAATCTTTAACAACCGAGACTGTAACATGATTTTGGATTAAGCTGAGTGGGTGATACATGTTGCAGTCTCAATCTTGAAGGATTTCTATACCTTGGCACAAAAGGAACAAAAGCAAAAAACTGCAACACTACATAAAGACCTCACAATTTGTCATTAAAGCTAGATCAAAAGCCTTTAATTTCCATATTTATTTGTATCAATACGTTGATTACATCAGGGGATATGCAGTATTAAAAACAAAAGTGGCCTTTTCTCTTTAAAATAACATTTTTGCTTCAGTAAAATCATACAGAGACATACAAAAAAAGAAATTAAAGCTAAGGTCTTAAGCTTTTAATTCAATTTACTGAAAAAATGTTGTTTCCCCCATGCACTCGACCAAACACAAAGAAAAACTTTCAAATTTTAAAAACTTTTCTTCTCACCAATTTTTTTTTTAATTTGATGATTTTTGAATTCTGAAGTACGCTGTCAAAAAGTAGAGTATTTAAGCTTTAATTTTGTTTATACATGTCTCCAAGCCTCTTGTTTTTAAAGTTAAAATAGTTTGAATACAATCATTTTTTATCATAAAATATAGGTGTCCCTTTAATTTTTTGTACTAGTGTAGCAGGTATTTAATTTTAGTTTGAAATATCAGGAAAACATAATGTTTTCTTTTCTTTTTAATTAGCCATCGCCTTCCTAGAACACCCCCAATTTTCTCTGGGCTTTCTACCACCTCCCTGAAGGCCTCCAGCGCCCACCAGGAGGCGTTATCACCACTTTGAGAACGAATGCTTTAACCCTAGCTCTGGTAAGCATTGTACTATATGACTTAATGTTTTGTCATAGGAACAGTGGATCATGCTCTCCCACGCTAAACAACACGGTTTTATTTTCTTTATTCCTTATTATAATTAGTTAAAGATCACAGCACATAATGTGGTATTCAAGCAAACATTTTATTTCCAGTGTCTAGTTTATTCTAGATATCTAGTTTATTCAATCTATGCTGTTCAAATATATGTGTTGTTATTAGCTGTAAAAATGGTTAATTTTATTAAAAGTCAACCATTACAGAATAGGCTGTTTGCTAAACTATGTAATGAAATGGGCAAAACAAAAAAAATCTTTTTTTTTCCATACAGATATCGGATGGTTATTGTAGGGGAAGTGTTAACCCACTTCTTCCCCTGCAATAACAAATTATAACTGCAATAACCTTTTCATAGTTTAAATTGCATGTCAGCTAATCTCTCAACAATTTGATGCATCTTTTAGTAAGATGGATATAATGCACTAACTTCAAATGAAATTAATATTTCAGCTATTTCTTTTTTTTTCTTTATTAAATTCCTTTATTAATTGAAAATTATTTGTTATACTGAATGTATCCTGCTGCGGTATTTTTTAAAATTCATTCAATAAACATTTAGATATTTCATGTCTATATTTATTCTCGATATGATGGGCCTCATTGGTATTCCTGGTTTGTGAATTTTTGGTAAACAGTATAGTCAAGGGATGTTAATGTCTGAAATTTTTAGATTTTTTTTTTGTTGTACATTTATTACAGTATTACATTTTGCAGGTGTATTATTTACTTCTCTGGTAAAAGTTTGTAGTAGAGATTTGTTGAGCCTTTCACAAGGTCTACTTTCAATCACCTCATTTACTTTTTTATTATATTCCCCTCAAATATTAATGAGTACATACTACTTAGTGAGTTATGCATAAAACAAAAAGCATTCCAATTTTTAATGAATATGACAAACAGATGGAACCATTATGGGAAACCCATTATCAAGATTTTTGGCTAACTTATTCATGAATTACATTGAGGATACTGCTAAAAATAAATTTCACTATTTTTCGTGTTTTTGGAAAAGATACATAGATGACAGTCTGGCAATACTAGATACATGGTATAACCTGTAAAACTTCACACAAAAAATCAATGGTTTATGTCCACAATAAAGTTTACACACGAAATAGAAAACATGGAACACTTCCATTTTTGGATTTATTTATAATTAGAGGTAATAAAAAATTTTAATACAACATTAAAATTTTTTTTACAGAAAGAAAACCCATTTAGAAAAATATATCATCGGTGACTCATTTCATACTCCACAACACAAACATGCTGCATTCAAAGCAATGGTCCACCGACGTAATACTATACTGCTTGAACAGGATGCTTATAATAAAGAACTGGAATGCATCAAATATGTGGCAATGGTCAGTGCATATAATGCTAATGTAATTCTCAACATAGACATGAAATTAAAAAAAAAAACAATTAAAAAGGAGTAAAACAAAACTACAACCGACAGAAGATGACCAACAGGGAAAGAAATGGATTAAAATAACACATCATCCACCTTTCAGCATCAGAATCAAAAATATTCTTAAATAACATAATTTTAGTGTAACAATTAAAACTAATAAAACATTAAAAGTGATCCTCGGAAGTGCAAAAGATACAATAGAGAAAAAAGATAAGTTACGCATTTTCACAATAACATGTACAGAATGCCCCATAGGGAAGAAATATATAGGGAAAACTAAAGGAAAATTAAACACTAGAATAAACAAACATGAAAGATACATAAAGAACAGACGGATGGATAAGTCAGCAAGAGCCAAACACATTTTAGAAACGGGTCACAGTTTCAATTCAACAACTGTAAAATTATTGAAAAATGTCCATAAGCCGCAAGAGTTAGATGCATGGGAATCATTTTTCATTAAAAACACTGGAAATATTATAATCAGAGAAGCCAGACAAGTAAATTGTTAGATAACAAATTTTTAGATAGTTCTATGAAATAATAGAGTTAATCGCTTTAGGTTATAGTAAACAAGTGCTATCAAGACTAGTTTGATCATTGCCATACATATTATATATAGACATGTTTGAATATAATTATTAACTTTTTGTATTATCTAAATTTAAACGAATGTAATTACCTCACTTCCTGGTTAACCATTTTCACCAATTTATATACAAACTCTACCCCCTCCTCTAACACTTACCTTCTAGCAGCTTTTCTTCAACCTTGCCTTCAGTAACATGTAGATCTTTGCAGAAACTACATGTTCTCCTTTCAGTATTTCAAGAATACTGATAGTTTATTAATGTTAAAAATTTTTATTTTCTTTTTGCCATATTACTGAAGATGATTCCATCAGAATCAAAATAGATATATAGTGTTTTTATATCAAATAAATGTCAATTTTGAAAATTTATACAAGTGTTTTTATTCATAAGTAAAATGTTTTTAATAACTGATTTTTTTACTTATAAAATGATTTCATTATTGTTTATATGTAAAGTTGTAGGCTAATTTCACAACCATCCTTTCATACCTCTGCTACCTCCAGATTGAGAAACAATGATTTATTAACATGATAGATACAAGACAAGTAAGAATAATTTTGTGTTACATATTTCTGGATAAGCTATCTGTATATAATTAAATACTAATATTTTTTGATGAAAATTTCTTATGCAAGCTCAAATTAATTTTTGCTAAAAAAAATATTTCATCTATTCTTCATATCAAAGTTAAAGTAAGACATTTTATTATAAGATTTACATTCTGAATAATTTGATGGTGGTGATATGTTAGATAAATATTATATTAGAAAATACAAAACTAAATAAGACTTATTAAAAACAAATTGAATATGATAACAATGTTTAAATTGGTAGACCTAAAATAACAATTTATAATTTGATCCACTCATTATCTTACTATGGTGGATATAAGTTAAATACCACACTAATCCATACATGCTTAAGTTTTTTAAAAAAATTTAATTATATTTCAACTACATATTTTAATTTATAATTTTTATCATTTTTTTTGTCTTCAGTCATCTGACTGGTTTGATGCAGCTCTCCAAGATTCCCTATCTAGTGCCAGTCATTTAATTTCGGTATATACCCCCTACATCCTACATCCCTAACAATTTGTTTTACATATTCCAAACGTTGCCTACCTGGACAATTTTTTCCATCTACATGTCCCTCCAATATTAAAGTGATAATTCCTGGATGCCTTAATCTGTGGCCTGTAACTATATTTCTTCTTTAAACTATATTTTTCCAAATGCTTCTCTCTTCATCACTTTGCCGCAACACCTCTTCATTTATCACTTTATCCACCTATCTGACTTTTAACATTCTCCTATAGCAACACATTTCAAAAGCTTTTAATCTTTCTTCTCAGATACTCCAATCATCTGCTTCACTTCCACATAAAACTACACTCCAAACACATACTTTCAAAAATGTTTTCCTGATGTTTAAATTAATTTTTGATGTAACCAAATTATATTTTTGACTGAAAGCTCATTTCGCCTGTGAAAAGATTTCATCTTTAGTAATTCTACTTCCCAAATAACAAAATTCTTCTACCTCCGTAATCTTTTCTCTCTAATTTTTATATTCAGTGGTCCATTTACATTATTTCTATGTTTCATTACTTTCATTTTGTTCTTGTTTATTTTCATGCGGGAGTTCTTGCGTAGGACTTCATCCATGCCATTCATTGTTTCTTCTAAATCTTTTTTACTCTCAGCAAGAACTACTATATCATCAGCAAATCGTAATATCTTTACCTTTTCAACTTGCACTGTTATTCTGGATATAAATTGTTCTTTAGCATTATTAACTGTTAGTTCCATGTAAAGATTAAAAAGTAACGGAGATAGGGAACATCCTTGTCGGACTCCCTTTTTTATTACAGATTCTTTCTTATGTTCTTCGATTGTTACTGTTGCAGTTTGGATCCTGTAAATATTAGCAATTTTTTCTCTATCTCTATACTTGAACCCTAATTTTTAAAATGCTGAACATTTTATTCCAGTCTACGTTATCAAATGCCTTTTCCACGTCTATAAATGCCAAGTATATTGGTTTTTTCTTTAATCTTCCTTCTACTATTAATCTGAGTGCTAAAATTGCTTCCCTTGTCCCTATACTTTTCCTGAAATCAAATTGGTCTTTTCCTAACACTTCTTCCACTCTCCTCTCAATTCTTCTGTATAGAATTCTAGTAAAGATTTTTGATGCATGAGTAGTTAAGTATGTTCTGTAGTTCTGACTAGTTAAGGATGTTCTGTATTCTTGACATTTACCTGCTCCTGCTTTCTTTGTTATCATGACAATAACACTCTTTTTGAAGTCTGACAGAACTTCCCCTTTTTTGTAAATACTACACACCAGTTTGTATAATCTATATATTGCTTCCTCACCTGCATTGCGCAGTAATTCTGCAAGAATCCTGTCTATCCCAGGAGCCTTTCTGCCATTTAAATCTTTTAATGCTCTCTTAAATTCAGATATCAGTATTATATCTCCCTTTTCATCCTCTTTGACCTCCTCTTCTTCCCCTATAACATCAGTTTCTAATTCATTTCCTCCACATAACTCTTCAATATATTCCACTTACCTATCAAATTTTTCTTTCATATTATAAATTGGTATATCATCTTTAAAATTTTCTTTCATATTATAAATTGGTATATCATCTTTGTTTAATGCATTATTAGATTTTAATTTATATACCACAAAATTCTCCTAAACTTTCCTGTATGCTCTGTCTATTTTCCAATGATCATTTCTCTTTCCACTTCTAAACAATTTTCTTTAATCCACTCTTCTTTTGTTCAAATTTGCACTTCCTGTTTATGGTATTTCTTAACTGTCAATAGTTCCTCTTACCTTCTTCATCACTATACTTTCTACATTCATCCATCAGCTTCAATACATCCTTCGATATCCAAGGTTTTCTACCACTTCTCTTTGTTCCACCTAAGTTTGCTTCTGCTGATTTAAGAATTTCTTTTTTAACATTCTCCCATTCTTCTTCTATATTTTTTATCTTACCTTTTTTACTCAGACCTCTTGGGATGTCCTCCTCAAAAATCTTCTTTGTATCCTCTTCCTCAAGTGTCTCTAAATTCTACCGATTCATCTGACACCTTTTCTTCAGGTATTTAAACCCCAATCTACATTTCATTATCACTAAATTATGGTCACTATCAATGTCTGCTCCAGGATAAGCTTTGCAGTCGATGAGTTGATTTCTAAATCTTTGTTTAACCATGATATAATCTATCTGATACCTTGCACTATAACCTGGCTTTTTCTGTGTGTATATTCTTCTATTATGATTTTTAAACTGGGTGTTGGCAATTACTAAATTATACTTCGTGCAAAACTCAATGGGTCGGTCCCCTCATTCATTCCTTTTGCCCAGCCCGTATTCACCTACAATATTTCCTTCCTTGCCTTTTCCAATGCTGCATTTCAATCTCCAATAATTATTAAATTTTCATCCCCTGTTACGTTTAACTGCTTTGTCAATTTCTTCATATACACACTCTACTTCATCATCATCATCATCATCATGAGCACTTGTAGGCATGTACACGTTAACAATTGTTGTTGGTAGGTTTTGACTTTATCCTTATTACAATGATTCTACCCCTAAGCATTCTGAAATGCTCTACTCTCTTCCCTATCTTCTTGTTCATTACGAAACCTACTCCACTCCTGCCTGCCATTTATCTGAAGCTGAGTTAATTATTCTAAAATCACCTAACCAGAAGTCGTTTTCTTCTTTCCACCAAATCTCGCTAATTCCTACATCTACATTTAACCTATCCATTTCCCTCTTTAAGTTTTCTAAACCTACGAGGGTTATTTTTTTTCAAGGTCCGATCGGTCACAAAATTAAAACCACAATGAAAATAAAAATTTTTTTATTTGTAATAAGTACTTACATAGTTACGCTATTTCTCTACATAGTCGCCACTCCGATTTAAGACATTTGTCATAGCGTGGTACCAACTTTCCAATACCCTCGTCATAGAACGGGGAACTGGAGAAACATTAGGGAGGCATCCATTCTCATTTTTTTGTGATGGTCGGCCAGCATCTTGGGAAGCCATCTCGCACACAGTTTGTGGTACTGAAGTCTCTCACTCACAATACTGTAGAGAGCTGAACTTGAAATTTCAGGAAACAAATTACTCAATACAGAAATTGTGAACCAACAATTTTCTCAAATTACTTCATCCACTCACTCAATGAGATCATCGGTTGACACTAACTTCCTTCCCTGACCACCTGCGTCATGAACATCTGCACGTCCTGCTTTAAAGTTCCTGCATCATTGTCGCACTTTGCTGTCACTCACTGAAGTTTCACCTTACACATTACTTATTCGTCTATGAATTTCAGCTGCATTACACCTCTCAGCCTGAAGAAATTGAATTACCGCACGCACTTCACACTTGGTGGGAGATGCTATTGTTGTAGACATGTTTCCGTGCTAGCTGTGTGTTCAGAACTAAACGAAGGGACGCGGCGTGATTGAAGGCCATACTAGAGACACTCCGCAACACATATGCCCAAAGGTTCATCCGATTTTTGCACAGGTTTTTATTTCGCGACCGATCGGACCTTGAAAAAAATAACCCTTGTACTAACCTTTTTTAGACTTCTAACATTCCATGCTCTGACTCTTAGAATGTTATTTTTTAATTTCCCCACCCTTCCATAGTAGTCCCCATCCGGAGATCGAACGGGGGACTAGTTTACTCCTGGAATATTTTACCAAGGAAGATGCCTCCATCTTTGTTACATGGAAGTAAAAAGAGCTACATTTTCTTGAAAAAAAAGCAACTGTAGTTTTCTATTGCTTTCAGCTGCGCACTACTCAGAAGCTTGAGTAATGTTGATATAGCTGTTTAAGTCCTCCTGATCTATGCCCTAAACAATTATTGAAAGAGCTGCTGCCCTCTTTCAGGAATCATTCCTTAGTCTGGCTCTCAACAGATACCTCTTCGACATGGTGGCACCTTCGGTCCAGCTACTCTGTATCACTGAGCACTCAAGCCCCCTTACCATCAGCAAGGTCTCATGATTCACAGAGGAAGAATTTATAATTATGAGTAATTTACAAAAATTGGTCTGCTGATGATGGAGTAAAAACTCTGAAAGCACTACAGATAGGCGAGTGTTGTTAACGTTTATTTGAATTATATCTGGTGGAGTTAAAAAATTGTTTTCAAAATAATTTATTTGATAGAGCAATATATAATGTTTGAAAAAATATTTTTATTAAATGCATATCTAAGTTAGTTATTGCATAACTTTAAATTTTAAACCGATAAATAAATTCAATGACATTTTAAAATTGTAATATAATGTTGAAGAAAGATAAAAAAATGAATTACCATAAATATAATTTGCTGCTTTACATTATCTGCCAATCCTTTTTTATGGCTACCAAGCACATAGAAACACTACACGGGACACCAATCAAAATTGTTGTTTTCTAAGAATAATTATGCCAACACATAAACTGTTCCTTTATCAAACTGAATGTTATTGGCTGAACATTACCTGCATTATAAAGGATTTAAGCAAATATATAACAAATATTCAACTTAAAGAAGGTAATGGGAGACAACTTCAATCATTTTCAAGCTTACAAGGTACTTAGGTGCTCCGTAAGCCAGGCAGGAAACTTGCTATTCTTGAGAGCACCAATGCCGTTTACAAAAGTGGCTTTTGATTAGGATAGCTTACAATCATTTGCTAATGTTATCTATCGGACAACACGATAAAACCAGATTGTTGGTTTTAATTAACAGCAACAGTAGAGAGAACAATTTTCAGAACAATTTTATGTTAAATGAAATAAACTATGGATTACCTAATGCGTGAGGGTGGAAAGATTATATTAGAAAAAAAAGCACATGTGTACTTATGCACGCACGTACAAAGTTATATTTCTTTGCCGTGAATAAAAAATAATTTTTTATGCATTCAAACAAATTTGAACTGAGTCAAATGATTGACAGACAACATTAAATACCATGAATAAAATTTGAATAAATAACACTTAAGTTAAATTAAATAATATTTTTTTTATACAGTTTAAAAATTATTGAAGTATTTGTTGTCATACAAAAACAAAGTTCATCGAACATATTTCAATTAGTTTAGTTCATTAATTCTTAGGATGATGATTGAATAGGCACAAGGGTTATCAACAGATTATGATATGAAAAATATGATACAAATAGTTTTATTTTATAATAGTGTATTTTACAAAAAA
Organism: Lycorma delicatula; assembly: GCF_047948215.1. Lineage (NCBI taxonomy): Eukaryota > Metazoa > Arthropoda > Insecta > Hemiptera > Fulgoridae > Lycorma > Lycorma delicatula. Next base: position 2,898,661 of record NC_134458.1, read on the forward strand.
TTTTGTTTTTTGTAAATTTAAAATTATTTATGCAAAATCAAGAATTTATCTGTTGTGTGCTATTTTCTGTCATTAAAAAATATAATTTTAATTAAAAAAATAAAAATTTAAGTAAATAAAACTCAAATCTTGATACACAATTTTCACAAAAAAAAAAAATATATACGCTGCAATATAAATGAAGTTTTACGAATATGAACAACAATATTCAGTTTAAAATATCAGTCTTCAGAAATCCCTGTATATAAATACATATTTATTACAACTCGATATCTGTTTTGTTTACAACATGTGCTAATCACTTAATTGCATTGAATGAATTAGACACTACACTCATGTGCGTGCAAACTGATCTACTTGGGCCTGTGCAAATCTCCATGGTGTGTTACATCAGCGCGCACAACTTCTGTGACTTACTGAAAATACATTCTGATAAGTTTCTCCAAACGTGCCAAAAGAAGTGTAATTTCAAAAAGAGCATTCACAAACAGCAATCTTTCACTGCTGTTGATGAAAGATATAAGGACATTTTTTTAATATTAACATATCAATTTTAACATCAAAATATTAATTTCAGCAATAAAAATATATTTGACCTGGAAACAAACAATCTCTATCCTATAAATAAACAAAAATTTACAAATGACAGAAACTAAAACAAACCTTTCCGCATGCCCGACAATGATGTCTACGAAATGTAACTGTAAATTCAGCAGTGCAAGCCTGGCACATCGTAACTCTCTTATCCTGAATCCATATAGGAGCCTAAAAGTGAAAAAATATATGATTAATGTGTATAATGTAATATATATAATATAATGTAATATATGTATAATGTGTGTGCGTGTGCGTGCATGTGCACATGAATAAAGGGAGATACAACATATGAAAGGTATAAAATTAAAAAAAAGTTTTTGTGCTGGAAGTAGCATTCCAGAGACATATTACAGATTACTTACTACTTAGATACTGTTATGCCAGGCAAGGTTTTTTAGCAACATAGATTGTTTTAGCAAGGCTGTTGTGCTGCTTTGTTTGCAGTCTATAGCTGTTTGAAAAAAATTGTGTTCAGTGTTTGTGGTGATTTTTCAAGACAAAAAAATATTTTAGAAGTCGTATATATATTTTTGTAAAATATAATTTCAAACAGATAAATACTAAGTAACATACAAAAAAACCTTAAAAATTTTACAAGAAACTTATGTTAAAGAATATAGGAAAGCAACACAACTGAGTAATATAGCATTTTAGACAAGGCAGAAAAATGATGCCAAAAGGAAAAATTTCAATGCCAATTGACAATCATCTGAAAGTGTGTTGTGGTGCTGGAAATCCACCACTTAATGGTCTATTAAATATCTGAAGAAGTATAATTAGTAAATGTTTGTTATAGATATACATGAAATCTCAACATGTACAGGTCATCAAAAAATTTGTGACCAACAAATATTGACAGATCAGCAAAAAAGAAATCAGGTTGAAGTCAATAAAAAAAAGTTTCAAATTTATCAAATAAGGATATCAATTTACTGCTATGACAAAAAATGAGATATGATGGTATGATGTCAGACATCAAAACAAGTACAGCCATTTAAGAAAAAAGAATGCTTGGAAAGGTACTGTTCATTAAGTTTTTTCCCCACTTAGTAAAATGAAAAACTTTTATCCAATGGTAATAAGTATTTCAGGATTGCAAAAGAGACTTAAGTAGCAAAAAAATTAATTATGGATGCTAGACCATGACAATGTACCTGTGCATTTAATTTGTGGCTTCTTATATATATGAAGTGCGTTTTAAAAGTAAGGTTCATTCTGAAATAAAAACAAAACTCAAAAATATGAAAAAACGTTATTACTTATGCATAAAAACTACATTTGTTTACTACTTTTCTACTATCTGGCTTTAACTTTACATTTTTCATGTTGTTTCACCAGTTTTGTCATTCCCTCTTCTAGAAATTTTGGTGCCAGTTACATAAACAATGCTGTGATGCCATTTTTCAATTTGTGATCATGTCAAACCTTTGTGATGTAGGTCACTCTTTAATGTGACGGAAAAGAAAATAATCAAAGTGGCAAAAGTCAGAGCTATAGGGTTGATGGTTAAAGATTATTCAATAAAATTCTTCCAATTGCCTCATGGTCTGAATTACTGTGTCATGCAAAAACAAAATCTGTGGGAAAGCATCCCACGTTGTTTGTTTTTTTTGTATTTCTTCTAAAATTTTCTAATGTTTTACTATAAGAATCGACATTCACAGAAGTTCCTCAATCAATAAATTCAAAAAGCAGGACACCCTTTTTGTCCCAAAAAACAGCAGCCATAAGCTTCTTCACTAAACATTCTTTTTTGAACTTCTTTGGTCTAGAAGGTGATGAATGCCGCCATCTCATTGACTGCTGCCTTGTCTCAATGTTTGTATAAGAAATCCAGATTTCATCTCTGTTAACAATGTGATAAAAAAAAAATCATCACCTTCATTTTCAAACAACAAAAAAATTTATGCAGTGGAACAAGACGGTTTTCCTTGTGTGTGTCTGTTAACATCTTTGATACAATCTGGCAAGTAATCTTTTATAGACCAATTTTTGAGTAAAAATTTCATAAGGCAAAAATTTTGAAAAATTAAGGGCAAATGAAACACTGTAAAACACCAGTTTTCTTAAATCTTTGGTCCACTTTTTCCATCAAATCATCCGTTATCACCTACTATCAGCTGCTATGTTCTTCATCATGAACATTCATTTGCTTTTCTCAAAATTAATAGCACCATCTTAACTTTAGCATCATTTAACTACTTTAGGATCATTCATAATATCTGGCTTGTTAATATCAAAAATTTTAGCTGTAGAATTGTTTTTTGCCCTCAAAAATCTGCTTACTCTTTGTACTTCTCACTCAGCAGGATCACGAATTGTAGCAATTATTTTAAATGATGAAGATAAATAACTAAAAACAAAATGACTAAACTACTGTTGTTAAAAGCTGACTATTAACTGAAATAAGTTAGTTAGTAATTAAAATAAGAGTTTTGCAAGCATCATCTGTCAAGATTAAGTATATAGATAGGCAAGTTTAAAATGGACCTTACTTCGAAAACACAACTCATATGTTTTTAACAAAGAGTGGAACAACCATTATTTCTCAGCCTCCTTATCAATTTAAAATCGACAAATTTATTTTTGTTCCCAAGGATATCTACCTTTCAAGTTTGTAGCTTCTAATGGATATACTAAACATAAACCAGTAATCAATGAAAAGTCTAGTAAGACTTTCCCAAATGAACATTATTATTACTGTTCTCTCAATTATTAATTCATTTCTAACAAAGTTATTAGATCTAACTTCTACTTAATTCAGATTATTACAATATAATTAGTTGATTATTATACAAAATATAATGATTACAAAATTTTAATTTCAACAGCCATTTTAAGGTGAACCCAATGGCCAAACGCGGCCATTTGTGTATTTTTGTAATTCTCTAACGATGTTTAATTCAAATCAAAATCAAAATCTGAGAGAAAAAATGTTGAAACACATATATACTGAATTTAACGAACTGTTCGTTCGTCGAAAATCAGTTATCGCTAACCTTTTAGAAGAGTGGACACATTAGTCCTGAGCTTTCAGAAGTAGTAATTGTCTGTCTATACTGATTTAGTAAGATATAATTTTACAGTTGAAGAGATGGTTATCTAAACCAAGTCTATTTATATAAAGTACGCTTTTATTACCTTTTTTTTATAATACTATCAATTTAATATTCAGTTTACTTATTTTTTGTTAAAAATAAAAGTAACAGCTTGTGACAAATGAAAAAATAAATTTCATTCACTGTGCACAAAACTGACAGAAGAAAACACTACAATTTATTTTTAAAAAAAGGGAGAAAAGTATACAAATACAAACTGAGTACCAAACAAGCAAAGTAAGTAGAGCACATAAAAATTCAATTGAGTAGAAATCTCTCATTAAGATTAGTTGTAAATGCTATAATGAATTATGACAGGAGGTTATATGAATAGATTAATTTTTGGAGATATCCAATGATCTTTGCTATATCAAAAGAGATGAAGTTAGGATGACTGAAACTCAAGACAAAAGACTAGACAAATTATTTAACAAAAATATAGTGTCCCAAAAGTAATGCTCAATTTAAATTTACAAAATGAAACTTTATTTATGCATGAACTGACAAAATTGTGACATACTTTTAAAGAATAAACACTTTGATTAAATGCGTAAAATAATATCCTGCAAATGATCTCCACATCTCATATGACACTCGCCCAATCTTTTAACAAAATTTGCAACCACATTTTTCCAGACATATGGCTCAATTGTTGCAATAACACATCAGAATTCTTCTTTATGTTCAGGAATGGTTGGTATGAGTTTGCTGTAAACCTTGACTTCCAAATCCCCAGAGATAAAAGTTATATGGTGTAACATTACATGACCTTGGTGGCTGATTGTGATCACTGTTGCATGAAATCAGCTGCCTATGAAATTTCTGCTGCAACAAATCAATGGTTTCACACAACACATGACATGTGGCGCAATCCTGCTAGAAGAACATCTCATCAACATCAAGCCAAAATCGATAGTGTCCAACTGAGGTCACAAAAATGCTATCATCTTGTGATAATGTATATCGTTGACAGTTTCAGCACAATACTCTTCATATTTGTAATATGTTTTCATGATGATTATGAACTCTTGCAACATGTATTTCTCCTGAGCAACTTCCATTCGCCATTGTTTTTGTTCGAAATTCACCAATTTTGGAACAAATTTTGCTGCACGTTTCATATCAAAAACATCCAAAAATATTTCATGGCATGAGCCAATTGATTTCCCAACATCATCAGCGACTTCTCTGATTGTGATTCGGTGATCATTCATAATCATTTCTTTCATTTTTTCCACATTTTCATCGGTTGTTGATGTGCTGGGGCATCCGGGGCGCTTGTTATCTTCAACGTCTTCACGACCTTCTTGGTAACACTTATACCACTTGTAAACCCTTACTTTACTCATAGCACTCACCAAAAGCAATATTTAACATTTTTAAAACACTGCTACATTTTATTCCATTCTTATAGCAAATTTTAATACAAATTCTCTGATCCATTATTCATACAAATAAAAAATTGCCGATCGTACCAAAACACACGTTATCCTTTTGATAACTGACAACAGACTAAACATCCAATAAGACTAAAAATGTACAGATAATTTTAAGATATGTTTACCAAAACAACAACAAAAAAATCCTGAAAATCGGACTAATTCAACCCGTAAAATTTAAAAATTCTTGTTACTTTTTGAATACACCTCGTAGAATGTCTCACAGTTGTATAAATCATCCAAACAATTTTTGCTAAGTGCTAACTTTTAAATCTCGAAGAAGAATATTATTTCTTTGGTTAAAAAATCATATGAAATCTATTTTGTATGTAAAATAGACAAATCTAGGGCCACCCATATCTACTATAGTTCTTGTGTAAATTGACTATGCAGTTAGCTAAGCAGGACATATGTTTATTGCTATTCCTGAGATATGGAAAAAGCCTATGGACCATCCCAACCCTGTATGGGAAGACACCCCCCCTTGTGACGCTTCTGGTCACCCCCCCCCCCCCGTTCATAGTCCTGATGGGCTTTAATGGGAAAGAACTGAATTTAATGGCCTAAGGACCACTCAACATACTATTTTTGTATCAAAAAATCAAAGGCATCACAAGTAAATTCAAGAAATCCGTTGCACATTCTAGTCTTCCTTCAGCCATAAGACCTACTGCACATAGTGAAGAATTACCTGTTCCCAAAACATGGAGTTTAAAAGAAAATGTTGATGATGTAGAGAGTAATGAAGAAGAAGAGGATCCAGATTTTCAAAGTGACAGCTCTAAAACCCACCACACCTCAAGTAGACATAATGATCTGGTTAATGATCTTAGTTTGTCTAAAATACAAAGTTACTGACTTCAAGGTTAAAAGGCTGAAACTTCCTTGAAAGTGACAATAAAATAAGTTTATGTGTCAGCAAAAATTTCACCACCTGTTCTTACAAGATAATATAGTATATTGAAATACTGCAATTTCTTTATTGGATTTACTAAGATTTATTTTACTAACAATCATTAACCTAATAATCTTTATGAATATATTGGAATAGGGGTCACATGAGGAATGATGGATTAGCAGACATCAAACAGATTTTGTTTTATCAAACTTGAAAAAAATTAAAATAAATTTATTTTAATTTTCAATATGCCTGCTACAATTCGTAGGACAATAATTATAAAAAAAACAAATGAAACAATTTTCAGATTGTAACAGACAAGCTGAAAATAACTTATTTATTTTAACTTTTTTAAGTTTTGTAAAAAAAAAATCTGTTTGTTAGGTTAATAATTGCATACTTATTTATAATTGTTTATTAATACTACTTTAAAATTAATTTAATCAGGAATGGGGGCAAGTTGGAAGCTGCCATTTTGGATTTAAAGTAGAGGGGCCCCACCCACCTACACCGATGATGAAAGGGCACCAATAAAATTCTGTTGCAAGCTGACTGCCTACCCTTGTCAGTGATACAATCATAACAGAATGTTGCCTTACCTCTTTTCCCAATTTAATAGTTTCTACAGCAGCATTCTTGGCTACATTCATATTAAGGAATGACAACTGCCTATTATTATTTTCCTTGATTGCATTCTGTAAGGCAGTTATCCACTCATTACATTCAGCTTCAGACCTGTAAATAAAACAATGATTTGATTGTGTTCACTCACATATAAATACAAATGCAGGGCTATTCTCACAGAAACATCAAAGTGTAAATTTGTATTCTTTGTTTTTTTAAATATTAAGGTATTTTTATTTTTAAATGTACAGTTTTTTGTACGTTATTCTCTGCAATTACTCTTAGTTTTTTTATTTTGTACAGAACTGCATCCTTAAACTGTAGGCTAATGATAAAAAAAATCCTTATTTTTCTGAAATCCTAATGACTAATGAAATTAAAAAATTATTCTGTGCAAACGCAATATAAAATATAATTTTGTGCAAATTTGAATTTTGGTTTTAAGACTATGATTCTGTGATCTCAAATTCTGGCACCAAAGATAATAAATAAACATATGTACTATCAAAAGATATCTCTCAACTACAAACAGGTGTCATATTAAACAACCAGTTTTACAAACTTCGGTCATCTGAAATAGGTTTTCTTTGTAAAATACACTAACCAGCAGACACACTGAAGAGCAGACAGAAAGTGTGCGAGTAAAAATAATTTGTGTGATTTCTTTATGCATGTTACAAAAATAAGCTGAATATATTTCTTATTTGTCTTAAATTATTAATTCTCGAGCTGTTATTTATGTAATCCTGTTCTTTATCTAAAAAAAGGCAACAAATGAAACAGCTTATTACATGATTCATCAAGTGCAAACTATAGTTAAAGTTTGTTTATTCATCTATATATGCACCTATTAGCACAGATTTCAAACAGTATAAATCCAAAATATTTTACTCGCATTCAAAATGAAATATGAAAAACCAGGACATCTTAAAGGAATTGTAATTTCTGGTGTAAGTACAGAAGATGATATTGACAGCTAGGAATTTTGTGTGTGAATTGATAGCTTATGTTTGAAGGTAGAAGCAAATGAGATACAACATTAATGAAAATCTATGAAAGTAAGCAGAGATATTTAGACTTATACCTGGCATTCATAAAAGAATTACGAAATAGTGATGAGGAGTTTGCAGATGATATTATGGTAATGGAGATTCGTCAAAGATTACATCATATACTGAAGGGATCCAAAATAGCTGTAAAGAAGTCAACAGAATCAAAAAATGATGAATCCAGTTTTGAGATGGCAGAAGTTTTCATTTTTTAATAGTACAACAATTTTGTCTGTTAAAGTAATATAGAAAAAACAAACCAATTTTCTTCAGTTAAAATAAATTGTAAAACAAATATTTGCTTAAAAGGAAATTATTAATTTTATTTTCAATTTTCTTTAATAACATGTTGACTATGTGCTAAAGAAACCCACTTTAGATTTTTTGTTTTAATTTGTATCACATTAAAGTGAGCCAATCATAAGTGTGAATAAAACATATTGTATATACACATTATTCTTTACAATATTCTGTTATCATTCTAAAATAAAATGGCAGAAGCTGACATTTATACTGAGCAGCAGTAAATGAACAATTCTGCCCACCACACTGTACTTCACATTATTTTAAGTTGTATCCCTACTGTCTTACTTGTTAGCTAATTCATCATATTATCATTTATTCGTAGAATACAGTGTAATGTTGAAAGCAACTTAGATCAAAATTTGTTGTCTACAGATCTCAACCACAATATTTTTTTCAGGCTCCCCTCTGAATTATAAACATCTCTAAACAGCAGATATATTTTCTAGCCTCAATCCTGCACACTATTTGAATTTTACATAACAGGTTTAAATAACTGTGTTAGACCTATATTCTACTACAGCATTAATAATAATTATAATGTTCTATTTAATATTAGTAAATTAAAAATAATTGTATCAGACGGTATCACTTTATTAAATAAATTTGATATATTTTACTCAACCAGTACAGTAATGAATTCAAGGTAATGGTATTCAGTGCTGGTCAAAATCCAACTACGCTTATTCTGTTTAAAATTACAGTGTTCTGCTTTTCAGAAGGATTGCAAAATGCTTCAGTTCCTCTTCAAATTTTTTAAATTTTATTTAAGACTTGCCTTTTAATGAGAAGTAAATATAACAATTATCTTTGCTACAATGGTAGTTACTAGTACTCCTCTAGTGGAAGTAACTAAGAATAAAAGATGGAAGACTTGAAAAATATGTTTTTCAATACCACTTAAAAGTTTATCCTAAATAAATCGTTTTTTTTTGTAATTAAAAATGATAACGATCGATTATTTCATGGTAGCCTGCTGGTATCCTTGTTTTGTCCAATTATAAATGAATGAATAGTCATTCTGCCAGGTTTGTAGGTATTCGTAAAGTCTCAGATTTTAGCAAGAATACTTAGCTGTTTAACTTGTATGTTAAACTATGTAGATTCCAATTTATATTTAACATGAAATAAAAATTACTGATAGGGATATGCTATTGAAGCTGAACATGCAGATAATGTTACATGAAAATATACTTTGAGTCTTGTAACTAACCATTTTTCAAAGAGATATTGATATGATGATATTAAGCAAACTACATAATATCTTATCTTACTTATCCTCCTGCACACAGACATTACTAACACCTGAAATTTTATTATTGACAGTTTTTTCAAAGTCATAAAAACTTAATTTTAAACGTTAAGTTATACTACATTTCAACTGTGTCAGTCTTACCTAGTATATAAATAAGTTACCTTATTTTAGATTTTGTTTCATTTATTAAATATAATTTTATAACTTTTTTCTTAAATATAATTACAACTTCATTAGAAAAAAAATTAGTTATTATTATGAATATTATTACTATTACTATTATTACAATGCCCTGAGCTAGATTATCCCCATGTCTGGAACATGCTATCTATGTTATACATCCAAGGTGGTAACAGTTATACTTAGGTACATTATATATGATTCTGAATTTTTCTCTCAGAAACAGTGATCATCTGTTTCTTAATGATCTGACCTGCCTTCAAACAGAAGAACTGGATTTAGAGTTTCACCTGCAAATCATATATTTTGAGAACAATTTTGGATTTGGACTTATATCACATTTTGAGATGGCGATGTGGTGGCCAGGATCAAAGTGAAAGGAGGTGTAACATTTTCCTCTCCCTAATTTAAGAACAAGAGTAGTGATATTAACAGACAAAAGAAGTGCTACTCAGGCAGCTGATCTTAATACATGTTACCAGATAGTAGCACCTGTACACACCATCAACAGACTTCATAATTTGCAGCATTTACTACTTCAATCCCAACTGGAATGTGAACAATCTTTTTGTAAATATGAATCAGCTTCTCAAACTACTAGTCAGAGACTTCAGTATCCATAATCCGATTTAGGGATTGGACCATCTAGATATCAGGAGTCGAAAAATCAAAATTCCTGATAAATTCAGAGTTAATACTTCTGAATACAAGCTCAGGGTCCTTTTCAATGCAAGGGATGGCTCTAGATCCTGCACAGGTCTGACATTCTGAAGTGCAGTGTTGGCTTCCTGACTGTCTTGGTCTGAGGTTGATTATTTAGAAGGAAGTGACCCCTTTCTTCATCATTATTTCAACTGACATCCAAAAATTCTTGTTTCCTTCAAAGAATAGAGGGAATGAAGCTACCATCAGACTGACTGAACTAGTTTCACTAGAAATGTAGTTTTCCTATTTCCAACAGGAAATTCAGAGCAGTGTAGATTTAACAACATTAGTTATCTTTGAAACATAATTGTAATTTTATATACTATTCCCAAAAATATTGGAAATCCATCATGTCTAACTCCTTGATGGATGGCTCAAGTCGACATTCCTGTCAAAAAGAAGAAATGAGCATATAATGCAAACAAATACAAGAAAAATTTTATCCATTTTAGCAAACATACAACATTTTCCATGAAATTAATTCTCATTTCCAAAAGATTACCATGGTAGAAATGTGTAGGCTCCTTAAACAGTATCTGTATAACATTGAGGTGTGGAAACAGATCAAATCAATAGCTGGGTGTGATCTTACTTCCATCTAATCACTTTCCTTAAAGATGGTGAGAGTACAATTCAATCCTTGGAAGACAATGCTTAACTTCTAACAACTAAATATAAGTCTGTAAGTAAGTCGGGAAATTATTGTAATGACTTCCAAAGGTACAAAATATACTTCCAAACTGAAACAAGGTGTTCATAGAATGAGGATTTCAATATCAAAGAATTATTTATGTAAATTCTGTTGAAAGTTGCTAATTCTGCTGCTGGTCCGGATGATGTTTGATATATAATGATAAAACAGTTAAGTCTAAGTGGAAAAAGAAGAATTCTGAACATGTATGAGATATGGCATAAAGAAGTTTATCCAAGACTATGGAGGGAAGCAATTAAATCCAAATATAAAAGAAAGTCAAAAGTCCTACAGACCCTCAAAATTATAAGCCAATATTACTTATTACTTACTTGCGTTATTGGCAATCTTTAATATGATGATTAACTACACTCATATTTTAGTTATAAAAAGAAAGCTGGTAACAAGATGATTCCAATCCACTACCCATCAGATGATCAGTTTAAAAGACACCATCCTGAACAACTTTATACAAGAGGAACATCACTGCAGTTTTCTTTGATCTACAAAAGGCATGAAGATATAACATGACATGAAGATATGGAATACTGAAACAACTACAAAAATGGGGATTTAGAGATAAGATGCCTACACTGATATGAAACTGCATACAAAACCGTATATTTCATGTATGAGTTTTGAACTGTGAATCTGCTAGTAGAACTCTTGAAAATGTTGAACCTTGTAAATAAAGTGCCTCTTAGCAGCATTTTATTTACAATCGTAGTTAATAAATTAATTTCTGTTCCACCTAATGATGTAAGTAGAATCTGTATGTAGGCAACTTAGCAGTATTTTATGTGAGTGAACATTTAGCTTCAGTGAAAAATGAGCTACAAAATGCTATAGATTGTCTGTTAGATAAAGTTAAATTTAACATATCTGAATTCTTTTGCAGAACACATTTATTATATTTGAATCAAAGACTAATTCTCAATGGTCAAGTGACTGAATATAGATAAAGTTAAAATCTTGGGTCTAACATTTGATAATTTCTCAGTGATGTGCAGACATAAGAAATTGCAACAAAATCCAAGAATGTCTTTAATATTATCAAATATTTTTCACACATCAATCAGGGCTGGGACAAAGAAATACTACAGCAGCTCTATAAACCCTTAATTCAATCAAAAATGGATTACGGATTCATTGTATATTAATTTGCGAGTCACAGTTAAAGAAGCTATATGTTATTCACAATATGGGCAGTGGATACACCACAGGAACTTTCGTAGAAGCCAAGTAGAAAGCCTGAAGTCTGAGACAAAGGTACTCTGATTACAGTATAGAAGAGAGACACTGTTAGATATGCAGCACACATACAGCCATTTCCTTCACATATTAGTTTTCCAATATTTTTTGAGAACCTATCTCCATACTATATGAAAATCTACCTACATATTGCAGTCAAGCAGGAATTCAGGCCAGGGAACTGATGGGAAAATATGATATTGACTTCTTAACAACAATGAAGATTTCATCTCAGGAAGTCTTTCTTTTCCTGTTTAGCCTCCGGTAATTACCGTTTTTGGATAATTCTTCAGAGGATGATATATGTATGAGTGTAGTCTTGTACATTCTCAATTCAACCATTCCTGAGATGTGTGGTTAATTGAAACCCAACCACCAAAGAACACCGGTATCCACGATCTAGTATTCAAATCCATGTAAAAATAACCGGCTTTACTAGGACTTGAACGTTGTAACTCTCGACTTCCAAATCAGCTGATTTGGGAAGATGCGTTAACCACTAGACCAATCCGGTGGGTTCATCTCAGGAAGTCTGTATGAGGTTAACTCCACAATAAAAAGATCAAATGAACCTATTACAAATTATAAAGGTAGTTAACCAAATTTCATCATTAAACAGATTTTCAAACACTTAGCTAATAAAAATAAAAATCTCTACTAGACATATACTGATGGATCTAAAACAAAAATGGAATTAGATGCTCTATTTTTATTAGAGCGATGAATCTCACTAATGGGCCCTGCCAAAGACCACTAGTGTGTTCAGGGCTGAACCATATGCAAACCATAATGCACTTTGGTTCATTCAACATTACCAAATTAAAGAATCTTGATATGCTATAACTCGCTCAATGCAATTATCATCATACAAAATAATATTGCAACTGATGTCTTAATCTGTGATTTACAATGTACATTAAAAGCCCTAAATAAAAATGGTCAGACTTCTTTATTAATATGAACACCAAGACATGTTGGGATCCAAGGGAAAAAGGCCACAGATGAAGACACGAGAAAAGCAGTAAATCACAAAATCAATAATACTATTCCTATTACAATTCACGATGCTACAAGCTGTATTAAAACTGAAGTTCACATTGAATCAAGGTCTTTGATGACCAAATTATGTACAGTTATGTAGTGTACAGTACAGTGTACTGTACACTACAGTGTACTGTACACTACAGTGTACTGTGTACAGTGTACTGTAGTGTACAGTGTAGTATACAGTATGTAGTGTAACGTGATTAAAAACGTGTCTTTATATTTATATTCTCTATGAAAGGCAATGCTGTTTTCTCATACAGAATAAGTTGCTTTCACACACTTACATATAAACCACACAAAGCTTACACATGCGCATCTATCAGCAGGCAAAGAATGATGTGTTTTACAGTTGTGACACTTCTTTCATTATAAAACACATAGCACAGAATGTAACCTGTATTGACTGAGATTGAAAAGAAAAGCCAGGTTTCACATGTTCTAGGAAAGAAAAAAATTCTGAACAGATTATTGCTTGCTCCTTACAGGAAAGCAGATTGATATGCACAATTATTAAGTTGCTTTTATGAGCTATTTTATTTTTCCATTATTCTTTTATCCGCATATAAGGGCTCTTAACAGCCTTGCATGTTTATCTTCTCATTTATTTTCTGTGTTGTTTGAAACTGCATAAGACCCTCTACACCTTATGCAGCAACATTTTAGTCAGTTTTTTAGTTTTAGGTTTTTTTATTCTTCTATTAACAAAGACTGCAAAAGACCTTTTACACCTCAAGAGCCATATACTTTTTAATATTTTTTTTTTAGCGATATTTGTGTTGTGTTATCCATCACTGAATACAGGTTATGCAGTGATACTAGTTTAAGACTTTTAATTCTTTTACTAAGAAGACTGGATAAGACCCTTTACATCTTATGCAGTGACCTTGTGGTAAATTTTAAAATATGTACAGGAACATGGCTTCAAGATTAAATAAAACAGACTAATACCCTAGCAGCAGAAGCCTTAATAAAAAAATAGATTTTTTTAATTTACACAGAAACAAACCAGAACTGCATAAAATCCTTGAAACATCTTGTGTGAAATAGTTTTGAAAACAAAAAAACACAAACACAACATATTTATAAAATTACAAAAGCACAGTAAAGATAAGGAACAGGTTAATTTTAAATATCAAGTTATGTATAAAAAATAAGTGAGGAACATAAGTAAAACCTATGTCAAAATTTCAAATAATTGTTTAATTACATCTATGATAATGCAATTGGAAGAAAGTTGGAAAGATGTGTCTCCAGTGTTTAGATCTATTTTATTACTCTATTTAAGTGATTCATTTATAAGTGTGAACGTATATGTATACACATGTGTAAACTATTATACATAATCTATAACTTTTTATTTGTAAGTAAAAAAACCTGCAAACAATTTTCCTTTAATAAATGTATTTAAATATTATTTTCCTTTGTGATTTAAATTGTCTAATTTTTAGTGTAATTATTAAGTAGAAGAGGACCCAAATCCAAAACAAAAACATTTCCTAAATGTTACAAAAAAAAAGTTGGCAATATTTTAATGAATTTTATCATTAAGGTTACTAAAAATATCTAAAAGGTTACTAAAGGAATCTTGTTTAAAAAAAATACTCAGATGAATATTTTAGGTTTTTTTTAGTCAGGACAAAGTTCCTAAACAGATTTTTCATATCCCCATTGAAAATATCATCAATCAATAGATTAAATTGATTTGGTTAGTTTATTTTCAGATAAGATATTTTTGTAACAGTTGAGTGTTCTATTACTGGTATTTCCTGAGATAAACCATACCAATAATTGAACATGATGTGCTAGCCATTTTTGAAGGGAGTTGAAGTGTTAACATTAAACTTGACTCCTCATAGTGAAGTCATATTACTTTTTTCATTTTCACTTTTTTTATTCCAATCTACAAATACAGGCAGAGATTTCTTTAACCTCTGCTTTAGTACTTAAATTCATTTTAATTAGTTACTTTATATCTATCAATGAAGTTTAACAATTATGTTATAAATATTTATATTTTTTAAACAGTCAAGTGTTTACCTTTGGTATTCTAAATAATATGATATAACATTGTAACATTTACCAACAGATGTCTGAAAAAAATCTACAAAATATTACATAAAAAAACAGAATTGATCTACAGTAAGGGCAATCAAAAGTTAAATTCATATAAATATTTTAGTTGTGAAAAAAATACACTATAAAAAGGCATTGGATACACGCAACTTTAAAAAAGCTTTTTGAATTTTACATCAGCAATAGTACATTTAATATAGAACAAATTTTAATACAGATGGGCTGGAGAATAGTATGTAAAATTCTGAAGTGGTTCGTAATGAGTAAGGAGGAAAACATATGAGATAAAATGCCTGCAGACCTTCAAAACCAATTATCACAAAGGAAAAGAAAAAAAATATTTTTGTAATGCAACACGAAAAGAAAGTAATCTAATCTATTTTATAAGTTTTCAAAAATTTAACTACCCTATCGGCAATCACTTCAACACATTTATTTAATTAAGAGAAATAGGAAGACAGCCAATTCAGAGGGAGTATAGGCAAAAGGAAAAACCAGATAAATGAAGAACATGGCGGAAGAGGGATTTAAGAATGAATTAGGGAGATTAAGATAGAATTTAGGTATTGGATAAGACTGAGAAGCATACTAGTAATGGATTTTACATCAGAGAAATTAGGATTACAAGGAATAGAAGGCACAGCTTTAACCATTAGGAACATCAGCCACTAGTTCAACTTTCTGTACAACACCCGAATGGGAAGCAGAGTTCTGACATAGTTAACCTCCCATTACATTAGTGTAACACAAGGTTGCTACCCCACCAAGTTCCAATAAAGAACCGGCTGCCTCTACCAGAAAGTGTCAGCATAAAGCCATAAATGGAACCACAGTAGCTGACTGATGAAGGATCCCACCTGAGGGTCTCAAAGAGATAAAGGTCACTTCAGTCGAGAGCTGGTAAGTAGTGTTGGATTGGGCCAGTACTGTAATGTCAAAACTGCAAGCCCAAGAAGACGCCAAGAAAGGAAGAGCGACAGTGATGCCTAGGTGGTAAGGTCTGAGGACAGGCTGCCTGCAGAGCTCCTGGAGGGTCTCGGGCCACTGGGATCATCCCGGAATGAAATAGGCAACACTCCCAGTATTGACATTTCCAATGTTGGCAGCCGTAGGTAGACACACCTCATGAAGAGAAAGCCACTCCTCTCCCAAAGTAATGCCTTGTGGTGGTTTAGTTGGTATGTACAGGCACATATACGCACTTAGTAACATCAAACAGAACCTGTTGCAAGTCTGACATTCTCTATCAGAGTGTCCATAATAGGATTCCCCACCTCAAAAAAAAAAGAAAAAACTGACTGATGAAGAAGGAACAAAGGTTAAGGAAAGTAGAGAGAATAGGAAAAGGATGGTCAAGCTATAGACTGCCTCTCATTGGTGATCCTAACTTATATTTTATAACTTATAACTTATCTTATATTTCAATAAAGGGAAAAGGTGAGAGAAAAAATTATCTACGCAGTATTTTAACACAGAAAGATGCTACATGACTATAAGATTTCAATGCAACTTTTTAGAATTGTACTGTCCATTATCATTAGAAACTATAGCCCAACAACATGATAATCCTTCTCATCTGTTGAAAGAAAAGTGCAACCCATACCATTTAACCTTTTAATAAGTGGTTACTAAATAAGGCATTCATCATTTACAGATTTTTTAAAGATCCATTTAGTTTCATGAGCACCAAGACTTATCAGCTTACTCAAAAGCTATCAGTTGCACAGACATAACAATTAAAATAAATTACTTCTAAATATTTCAATAAAATTACATTTAGAACTTTTCAGTTAATTAGTCCTTCAACACAGAACAATTAACTGCGAAAAATCAAGAGATATAATGAATAATCAGAATAGTAACTGGAAATTTACAATACAGGTAAAAAGCACAAAGGTTAAATTAAATTGTCTCTTACATCCAGATGGTTCAACATCAGAAATTGTCTTATAGTGAATCTTCATAGTTACAAGAGCATGAAGTAAAGATGAAATACAGATGCATGATTCCACATTTAATAACCTATTTTCCACATTGAAGATAAACACTGGATACAGATTTTGTTTGGAATGGTAAGTATCTAAATTCTGTTGGAATTTAGTAGACAGTAACTGCACAAAAGCTGAGATGTAGTACAAGTATTAACACACTACTCCATGGCTTAGAAGTAAATCTAAAATAACATCTGTTTCCACACCATAAATATTCTCCAACACACCGACAAAAATATACAAATATTAAACGATTACCAAAGTAGAACAAATTAATAAATATTTACACAACTTGAATACCCTTAACACTACTATGAATATGCACCAAAATGTTTAAAATAAATAACTAAAGCATCTGTACAAAAGTAACACATACTGATATTAACTATTGACCACCCCGAGTGCACTGTATACAGAAAAATGAAATATTTCAAAGTCCACATAAATTTATAAAAAGTAAACAACAGGAAGAGATAGTGAAAGTGATGTTTTGAAAAAATTAATAATGGAATTAAATACCTCGCCCTTAATGTAAAACTTCTTGTGCTAGTGATGATATTGAATTCTGAATTGGAGTCTTCCACTTGCGGTACAGTAACTTTCATTCCACTTAATGGCAATTCATAATTAACTCTAAGTCCAGTCATTGACCCATAAAATGATATGTACAGGAGACAGTCGTTCAGCTTTTTAACAAAACAATTTATAATTTATGACATCAGTAATAACAAGTGAAATAAAAAATTCTGATTCTTTTTATTAGAATTAAGAAATTTTCAGAATTCATCTAACCAAATTAAAAATAAGCTGAAAATGTAAAATTATAAAATTATATCGTATTGTTTTGTTCTAATAAAAATTAGGAAGCTACTAATTTTAACTAAGGCCAAAGCCAGGCTATTTAAACAGCCACTGAATAGGTCCAAAGGCAGAGATATACCAGCAAACTTATAAAGACACAGTACTTCTACAGGTTCCTACACTTTGGCGCACCTCCAATGAGTGTTTTGGCAAAAATCTGCAAAACACTACCATGAAGGAAGGAATAAAGGATAAAGGATGATCAACCTTCGACTGCAAGGAGACAAACAACCCACTCCCATCAAAAGGGAGCCTCAAGGTCTTGTGAGCAGGCATCCATCCCACTCACAATCCTGCTCAGGTCATAATATTTTTACTCAGGATAGGAGCAACACATTACTGATAAATAATTTTACATTTCACAGCAAAAATATATGTTCTAACAAACTGATTTTCCTCTAGATATTAAACAGCCAGAACCAAAAAACTGGTTCAAGCATCCTTCAGAAAATCCATCACCCACCCCCAGAATTATGTGTTCGATTTAAGTACTAGACTGAACTACACAAACAGTTACGCCAGATTCCAACTGGAGGATAAATGAGAAATAATCGGGTTTAATAACTATTGAAGGCTACCTAAATCATACAATAACAAAATATTGCATAACTCAATGATTCTCTTTATAATATAAAATGTAAAAATGAATGTCATATTTTTAATTAAAACCTTAAAAGGTATTTCTATATGACATTGTAACTGAAGCTACTATAGGCTACTGAAGCAGTTTCTTGTTTTTAAACAACTTTCAATATTAAAAAGATGGAATATTTATTTTGACTCCATGTAATGAAACTGACAACATAAAAAAAAACCCTGCTTGTTGTGAATAAAAATTCATAAACAGATAATTTATGAAATTATAGTTGAAATGTTAATAGCATCAAAAAGCACGCTTCCAGATCTTTTCAAAGTAAAACATATCCACTCTGCTCTCTGCAATAGAGATTTTTTACGAGGGTAAGTCAATTATTATCCACAATTTAGTTATATTTTTGTTTATGTTGGTAGTACTGTCGTGTTGTGTAGATGACGCATGCGTGGTTTAATTGTTGTTATGTCTGTGCAGGTTTAATTCTGCTAGGTTAGTTCCATTACCACTGCCCTGCCGTTGGCCATGCTGCTCCGCTTTCTGTTTGCACCAAACAAGAGCAACATTCAGTGATCCGTTTTTTGTGGTTGGAAGGTGTATCAGGGGTCGAAATTCATCGAAGACTTTTGGTACAGTGTGTTACCGCAACAGAGTGTCTACAAATGGATTGAAAAATTCAAAAATGGTCGTACAAGTGTTACGCACAACGAAGGAGCTGGACGACCATTTACCGCCACAAATGAGGAAAACACTGAGCGTGCACGTGACAAGGTTTTCTTAGACAAATGAGTAACTATCGATGATGGCTATAGTAACAAACAGGACATCTTGGACAGAATCATCACTGGTGACGAAATGAATCCATCATTACGAGCCGGAGAGTAAACGGCAGAGTATGGAATGGAAACATCCAAATTCGCCCTGCAACCATCCGCAGGAAAACTGATGCTTACAGTTTTTTGGGACTCACAAGGCCCAGTACTGGAACATTATGAGGAAAGGGGCACGACAATAAACAGTGCGTGTTACAGTGAGATGCTTACTGCCAAGCTGAAGCCTGCAATTCAAACTAAACACCGAGGACTGCTGTTGAAAGGTGTTGTGTTGTTGCACGACAATGCCCGTCCACATACTGCTGCCCACACTGCTGAAACGCTCCAGAAACTCAACTTTTAAGTACTGGCTCATCCTCCGTATAGTCCTGATCTTGCCCCTTCTGACTACCACTTGTTTGGTCCAATCAAAGAGGAATTAAGGGGCCATCGATTTACCTCGGATGAAACAGTGAAAGAAGCGGTGCATTCCTGGCTCGCACCTCAACTCAAAACCTTCTTTTTAAGGGCATCAAAAAGCTTGTGCAACGATGGACCAAGTGCATTGAAATGCAAGGGGACTATGTTGAAAAATGATGTACATGTAAGTTTCCTATTTGTATTGCAATAAAATTTATAACTACATTGCAGATAATAATTGACTTACCCTAGTGGGGTTGCCTGCAAATCCACTGTCAAGGGAGCCATTCTGAGCTTAAATTTGAGAATATAGAATTGTTCTTAATATTCTAATCTGTATTATTTTTATTTATAATCATATCTTTTTAAATTTTCAACGTATGTGACAGAACAGTAGTGGTTTATACCATTAGTTTGGAGGTTCCAGGTTCAAGTCCCGGTCAGATATGGAATTTTCACACACACTACAAAATATGTTTTCAACTATCATAGTAACAATTACTGGGCATCAGTCTGTTAATGTTTAAATAAATAAATACATTTTTAATAACATAAAGCATTTCTAAATTATTTTCTACATTTTTATTTTGTGCTTAATAAAAATTATATATTCTGCTACGTCAATAATAAAAATATATTATTATCATTGTCATAATCATGATCATCACTGTCCCACCACCAACACTGTCATCATCATTATTATTATTATTATTATTATCCCACACTTTCACAGCTTTTACTTTTGCTGGTGACATTCCTTAAACTCTGAGTAATTTATACCAACGAGATTAGGCTTGCTATTGTTGACTAAGTGCCTTCTGAGCAACATGGCAGGTGTCAATTATCACGCTCCTTTGCATTAGTGTGTGGGACTTCCACTGATCTTCAATTTTTCAAGACTGTTGTGCAAAGTAGATGGTATTATTCCCTCTGCAGATATAATTATTGGGATTATATAGACTTCTTTTTGATTTCACATTTCTTTAATTTCAAAAGCAAGATCTGTATATTTCTCCAACTTCTCATTGAGTTTAGTGTTGATACTGTTACTTGATGGGATGGCTATGTCTATTAGGTAAGTTACTTTTTCCATTTTATCAACTACTACTATATCTGGCCTATTACAGTCGATGGGTTTTGCTGTTACAATTCCCTGGTTCCAGAAAATTTTTGCGTTGTTGTTCTCCAAAAAAGAAGCTAAGTATAGTAAGTATAAGTATAGTAGGGCCCTTTTTGAAACTCTAACTTGTATCCACTGCAAAGTTCTGCGTACAATTTTTGCCACATTGTTGTGCCTCCTGGTGTACTCCATCAGAGCTAGAATTGGACAGCCAGTGATTATATGGTCTATTGTTTCACTGTGTTGCATACATAGCCTACATTTGTAGTTGATTTTTTCTTTAAGAATAAATCTCTTAAAATTTCTTGTTGCTACTACTTGATCCTGTATGCTACATATAAACCCCTCCATCTCAGAATGTAACTTTTCTTGCAAAAGCCGATTATTTGAAGCTGCTTTGTCAACTCCTTCCTGGTCTACAGTGCCTATATATCCCGTGCAGCTCTTTTCTTCCCCGATCTAGAATTTTATCTGCATCGCTCTCTATCTTGTGTTCTACATTGTTAGTCCTGTTGGCTAGGTTTAATGGTGTATAGTTTAAGTAAATAATGTACTTGACTAGATAAAGCATCTAAAATGGCACCAGGCAGCACATGCTGCAAAGAGAGGATGAACATTGTAGCGGGCTGATGCAACCCTTTTCCAACAAAACCGATACAAAAAAAAGGAATAACTGCTGACAGATGAGAGAAAGAGATTAAGAAATTAAAAAGACTATCTAACGTAACTGGAAGAAGATGACCCAATAGAAAGAAGTGGAAGTATGAAAAACAATGTAATTATAAATGCAGTAAGAGAAACACTGTAACTGTAAATTCAGAATGTGACTAAATTTATTTGATGAAATTATTCATAAGTGATATCATCTTTTGTGGAGTGATGAACCTGCAATTTATATTATTATATAAAAAAATATATATATATATATACTGACAAGTATAAAGTATCGCAATTGGTTTTCCTTTCTGCTCAGCTTACACAGCTCACCTTCTTTTATAAATCTCCTCCATGGTTGAATTATCTCATAATTACCGAGCTGAGATTGCAGTTGTAATAACTTACACAAATGATCCTATATTTGAAAAATTCAGTTAAAAATTTATATCAGCAACTTACGATGACTATACTAGACCTTAACAGCTTGATTAAATACAAATACAAAACTTACATTTAAATAAATTTCACCCTTATTTTTATTTTTAAAAAAAATTAATGACCAGCTAAACCAAAATACAAGAAACTTAATTAAACATTCAATAGAGGAATTTCACACATTGTACTTAATTAAAAAAGTGAAATTAGCCATTAGAAGAAATTCTAAATAATTTAATTAACTATGTTATTATAATGTAAAATTTTTATTTAATATTATCTAATTAAAAATGTACATTATAATAAAATTTTTCAATTATATAACTTTTTATTTTATATTTAAGGCATCTGTAGCCAACCCGCGCCACCCGTGCCACTTGTGGCACACAGGGTCATGGCGAGTGGCATGTGCGAGACATAGAAATAAAACTTTTTTGGAATATCAACTTTGGACAAAAAGTAAAATCTGCCGTAATTTGAAAACATAACCAGAATAATAATAAATACTCTAGACGTCTACTCTACAATAATTACTTTGTTTTCAATAGAATGCACAATTATTAAGACTACATTTAACATAAACATTCTTTGGTTGCGACGTATTGTAAAGTTAACGCTTACGAGTCACCAGTATCTATAATTTTTGTTGCCTTTGAATTGTTATATTTGCGCTGCTTTACATTGGTGCCCAGGCATGTCTGGTAGACAGTGCCAATAATACAGGGGCCCGATAGCTTTGGCAACTTGCCGTTGTCTTGTAATCTGCACAGTAGTCATATGAAGTTGATTTTTTGTTTATTAATCAAAAAACATCAAAACCAGTTTGTTTTATTTGTGGTGCTATTGTAGCAGTGCCAAAAAATTTAACTTGGAGTGACATTTCAAGTAAATCCATGTAAATTTTAATGAAGCATATCCTCTAGGTTCATCTTTGAGGACGGAATTTGTTAACAAAAAAAAAGAAATTCTTAATAAGCCAACAAATGGTTTTTGAAAAAAAGAAAAGTCAACATCAATAATCAAAACTTCTTACAAAATTTCTTTACTTCTAGAATGAAAAAAAAAATCTTACTCTGATGGGGAAGAAATTATCAAAACTAATCTGGAAATCTTTGCTAAGTACACTTCAGATGCAAAAATCAAAAAAATAGTGGGACAACAAATTGCCCTTTCGCGAAATACGGTGATGGGTTGAGTAGATGCCCTGACTGTGAATGTTAATATGAAAATTGTGGCTGGATTAGCCTCATGCAATAATTTTTCTTTAGCTGTTGATGAGAGCAATGATAATACTGACACTACTAAATTAAGTACTTTTGTGTATTGTGTCAATGAGAATTTTGATGTTATTGAAGAACCTTTTGACTTGCGGCAATTAATAACAAGAGGTGAAGACATCTTTAATGAAATAAAATCAGTTAATGAGAACAATAACTTACAATGGGATAAATTAGATAGTATATGCACAGATGGAGCCCCATCTATGAAAACTTAATTTCTAAACTAAAAGTCTCATTTGAAACAAGATTTAATGATTTCTAAAGGACAATAAAAATGTTGAACTTTTTACTAAACCCTTTTCTATTAGTATTGAAGAATTGTGTCACTATCCTTCTGAAATTCAAACAGAAATAACTGATCTTCAGATCAATTGATAAGAAATAATGTTCTTAAAAATAAATTTTAGGAAGTAATTTCAATCCCAGGTAATGAGGATTATATTGAGTTTTGGAAATTTCTCTTAACACTGATTTCTCAAATTTATATGAGTTTGCTCAGAAATGTTTTTGTAAGTTTGGCTCCACATATGTTTGGGAACAGTTATTCACAATT
The DNA here is from genome assembly GCF_047948215.1 of Lycorma delicatula. Taxonomy (NCBI): domain Eukaryota; kingdom Metazoa; phylum Arthropoda; class Insecta; order Hemiptera; family Fulgoridae; genus Lycorma; species Lycorma delicatula. The sequence continues at coordinate 2,922,592 of NC_134458.1, forward strand.
ATGAATATGATAAAAAATAAATTCCAATCAAAGCTAACTGATTCTATAAAAAAAATTGTTATTATTGCCTTCTTTAAAAATCAACCCTGATATAGCTGAAATTGTAAAGACCTAGCAAATTCAAAAACCTCATTGGAGATAGTTTCCTTTCTGTTAAAAGAGTATGTCACTTAAAACAATTTTGTAGAAAAATTAATTTTTGGTAGAATTTTATTATTTCTGAATAATTATCATTATTAGTTTTACTGTAATTTACATCTGTAATAATTGTGCATGTTTGAATTAATTTTTTACCATTCATAATTATATTTCATAATACAGTAACAATGTTAATATTTAACTGTCAATAATTCATTGTAAAATTAAATATTTTTACTCAAAGGTGGAGAGTCAAAAGAACTTGGTAATAAAAGTGGCACTCTTTAAGATTCAATTCACAAAAAGTGGCCACAGAAGATTTAAGGATTAATTATTAAATCTACTTATATATAAATAATAGTTTTTGTAAAAATAATCATATAAAATAAGTAATTTAATTAAATAAATAATTAACTTAAATTATTACTTAACATTCCAGTCAAGGCTTAAGGAGCCTTGCAAAATTTGTAATCACTCTGCTACAAAATATGCAATATGTAAAAACGAGGAATGTGAAATATTGGGACCACCTAAAAATTTGTATGAAGTTAATGTATTAAAAAATATGTTTAATGGAAGAATGATGGGTACATATCCAAAGTCTGAGTATTAAATAAATAATCCAAAAGAGTTAACAATTTTAAAATGTAAATTTAATAAAATAATTAATAACTACAGTCTGAAATAGTATATTTCTAACAACATTGAAAAAATATTTTACTCCTGATAGACACGGCAGGAAAAAGAATAGATCTTTGGAATTATTACAATAATTCACTAAGTCCATCATTAAGTCATTAAGTCGTCATTAGATGAAATTAGGAAAGGGTATTTGAAAAAACTTGGGGAATAAGAAATAAATATATCAAAGAGGGAAAATTGGCCTTATTGATGAAATTTTTTCAGGCTAAATTGAAATGTAGACAATTTGTAGATGAATTTAATTATAAGCTGCAATAGCATTCTTTTGTTTCATTTATTTAAAGAAATTTATTTTGCCACTTTTGCTATCCTAGCAGACAACCTTCCTTTTGATCAAGCTACAAGCGTGGTAGTAATAAAAGATTCTATTTTATTTTATTTTTGTGAACTCTAACTACAATAATTTTCTTTTTTTTATGGCATTTAGGGTCAGTAAAACAAATTACAGTATCGTTATTAATTTTATATTGGTTTTGTATAGACTCATTAAATCAAGAAAAAATCATTTTAAATATATAATGTACAGAATTTTATGACAAGCAATATTTCATTTTAAAAATCATTATGTACAAAACATAAATTAAATAAGAAAATGACAAGTTTGTATCATACAACACTGCATCTTTAAAACAAAATATTTTAACAGTAAAAAATTACAACAATGATACAAACACTTACCCCATTTTTAATGCTTTTATTAGCATGGTTTACGACATCAGAAACAATATTAAGAGCGATTTGAGTGTCATTATAATCAAGAGATTCTTCATCTAAATGTGCTAAATAATCATCCAGTAATAATCTATACTGCGGTATTCTCTGAACAGGTTTCAACATATAGTGTTTAACAGATAATTTCTTACACCTATCTGATAACTCAAAAGACTTCATCGCTTTAGCAAATCTTGGGTATTTATGGCAACAATCATCTAAATGATTACACTGACTCTCAAAATTTTGAATGTAAACAGAAAATAATTTTAAGAAAGGCCCCTTTTTTACGATAACATCAGAAATTTTTGGAAGCTTACTCCAATCATTAATTCTACTTTCTAAGTCAAATAACAAATCTTGACTGAGACTTAACAACTGAGGTAAAGAAGCAATAATTTTATCGAATTCATCTTCTGGAATTACTGGACTTTTAAAATCTTTACAATAAACTTTTAAAGAATTCTTAAAATCAAAGCATAATAATTTTAGTACATCTATAAAAACTTTTTCAGAGGTCATCAATTCTTGAGCAACAAAAAATGCCTTCCGCTGCTTCCTATCAATAAGCACACTACCAGTGTTTAAAACAGACTGCTGATCAATTTCACTACTCTCCTCTGATACAGAACTCCTGTTATTATCTGGATCAAAGTTCAAACTGCATGTCGGCACTTTAAATGACTTGTCATCAGAAATTTGACCCTGAGAAACATTTTCTAAGTTCTCATTGGAATCAACAGATTCTGTCTGATCGCAGTAAAACAAACAACTTTCTCGTTTATCTTTTTGTTTGTTTCCCTTACCAAATGAACCAAACCATGTAGACAACCTTCTTCGAACTGAAACTGATGCTTCACCCGATTCACTTTCAACACTATTATTCAATTTTTCTTGTTCATCTTCAGGCCAATATTTAGCTGCAACATTTTCTTCACTCTCTACTCTTTTTGTCAAATCACTGCTTTCAAACTTGTTTAAAAAATGCAGAGGAGTTACAACAGGTATTGATGTTTCTAAGATAGATGCCATACTGCTTTCTATGCTTAACTGATTCTGGTTGAACTTCTGCTCTGACTGAATTAACTCTGACTTGGAACTATCATCTTCTGTTTTGTGAATAGAATTATTTAAACTGTACAAAAAAGACCGATTACGTGAGTCTTCCAAGGATGAATTAATACTGGAATTATTAACTGCATTCTGCCGTTCATCTTCGACTAAAAAATCTGATGAAATTACAGTAAAAGAACCACATGAAGAATCACTTGATTGCGAGTCCAATTCCCCACCAAGAGACTTATCTAAAAGAGTCAGTGATGTTAAATCTGGCTCAGTATAAGTCCATTCAGGTAGTGCTGAAATAGATTGTGTATCACAGTGTTTATAAGTGCTGCTACTGCTAACAATATGGTCAACAGTCGCATCACATTCTTTACACAAATCATTGGTCTGGTCACACGTATTACTTTGTGATGTTTTATCTACATTTGATGATTCAAAAATATTTACATCAGCAACTTTTATACAAGGTTCATTAAAATCAAAAATATTATCCACAAATGAATTATCACAAACACTATCCAGTTTTTTATAATGTACACTTTGATTTTCAGCTAAAAAACCATCCGTTTCTATAGTTTCTATAACTTCAACTGGTTGGATCAAATTATATTTACATATTAAAGAAGATTCAGAAGACTCATTCTCTTGGATTTCATTCCGACAACAGACTTCACTTCTACTTGCATCAGATATTTCAGCACCACCACCATCAATAATATTTTCAGAATCAAATATTTTATCAGTCGATAATGTAATTGAGGAGAAACATGGATGCGAAGAATAAGATACATTATAACATGTTTCAATCGACAGCTTTGGCTTGTTAATGCCCTGTGGCTTTGGCAACAATGGAGGCTTTTGATCCCTTTGTAGAGTAGAGGAATACTGCTTTTGGGCAGGAATACTTTTTAACCTGAAAAATAATTAACACAGATAAAATACTAGCACATAAAGAAAAACTTAATGTTCATAAATTTAATCAGTAATAATATCTTATTGCAAAGAAGTGTGCATTTTATAAATTTAGCATAATCAGCTATTAGAACTCATGCATTTACACCATTCAGTCCATTTTACAATATTAATGATGAAAGATCAGAAATGTGTAGTAATCAATGATAAAATTGCCATAAATAATGGCTAAAGAGTAAAATTTAAGAAGAAATAAATTTTTGGATTCTCACATGCTTTTTAATCGGATCTTGTCCAAGACAATAAACTGGATCCCTTAAAACCTACAACTTGGGAAACAGCTTTGGATTTATATAAACTTATTACTATTAGGTGGGATCTAATTACTGGCTCTGCATGAATTGATTTTATTGTACAGCCACATGTACACAGTCCTTGGATTGGCCCACAGGTAGAACTGTTTCAAATAAATCGCTTAAATAACGAAGATGCATAAAAACTCTATATTCCCATGACCTCAGGATGGATCTGAGGCATCTAGCCAAAACCCACAGAATATTATCAGAATAAAAGATGATCAAAGGTAAGAGAACAGAGAACATACTGAAAGTGAGATGATCTGGTCACAGAATTACTAAAAGATACTCTACTTGAAAGAGCGTCATAAAACAGTATGCATCTATCCTGCCTGCAATCCCTGAGGAGGTGGGATTCTATACTTGAATGAGAGCAGCAGATCGCTGGTCAATGGTTTTACATAGGCTAACTCAAAAACTACTTTTATTCCATACACCGCAAAACCTTTTGAGAATCCCAAAGGATAACGCTTACTGATTTCCAGAGTTGAGAGTTTGTGAAATTATAAACCCCTTTCCGCTAAACCTCTGTTGAAAAATGTTCATAGAATAAATGTTTGTAGTCAGAATCTAGAAGTGGCTAGTGATGATAGCAAATTATATCTCAAAAATATTTTTAAAAAACACAAACTTTTAATAGTAGAAAAAATACACCTAACATTTTAAACAATAGAGCTGAAATTTATCACATGTACACTAATTATACAGGTAATTATAAAATAATCCAACATGTCTTACTTTTCAATAAAATACAGAGAGCGATTTATAACCAGAAAAATAATTAGTCAACTTTTATGATGGCATTAAAATAAAAAGAGCTCAATTTTTCAAAAATAACTCACTTAGAAACTTGGTAACTTTTAATTTAAAACCGGTTTAACAATTCATTCTTTTAACTTCGTCAGCTACACCAATTGGACTTTTTTCAGACTACCATTGTGATATACAGTACCGCATTTACAAAGATACTGTTATCGGTGCCAGTTCCAGAACAAAAATAACTTTTGCAGTAATAACATAACTTACAAATACAATGTACTACAACATACCTGAGGACAGGCTAACAGCCCAAAATGCACATGCAAATGAGGACCATCAATTCTGAAAATCTGCTATACAATACAAACAAAACTAGTCGATGAAGTAACCCTTGCTCTTCTTCCTACCTAATTTCCTAATTCAAAATTGAAAAATATAATCTATAGACAAAACAATCAATCACTGACATTCCTTTTACTGTTATTGTTCCATATACACACTTAAGCGATGTAACAATCACCCACACATATAATTAAAAGTTGAACATTATCTTATGACAAGTTTAAAAATATCCATTATTTGGTTTAGCTTCTCCTTACAGATAACAGAAAAAGTTAGTTCTTATAGAATTCCAATCATCTGAATAGTGAAAAAATAAAAATGAATTTTAAATTATACAAAGATAAAACATAAATGTTCTGAAATGTACATTAAAAATCTGTAAACTATTAAAGAGGTGCTATTAAAAAGTTAACATTTAGAATCATACTTTTTATTTTGCTGCAGCTGTTTTCCAAAATCAGGCTTACTGTCAGACAACTTTCTATCTAGTAATGGCTTTGGTGGTGGTTTTGGCTTGAATTTTCCTGTGAAAAAATTTTTGAAACAAAAAATGTTTAAAAATTTTGCATAAAATAAATGTTTATTTATTCAATTTTTTGTTATTAATTCTGTGAAAATTACAAATGATGAGTAATTATTAAAAATAAAAATTAATTCTTTTTCAATAATGCATCAATAAAAATAAATAAATTTAAAAGTAACATTTTAAATATTACAAGATATAAATGATAATGTACATTATAGGCGTCAACTAACATACATTTAAAATTAGAAAACACAAACTTTACTGCACTAGAAAGTATTAACACCTGATAAATGATACTGTGAAAAATAGTGTTTTTCCCCCCTCAGATTTTTAATTTCTTAAAAAATATGGAGAATTTTTTTAAAAAATGATTCCATCCAAATTATACTTGCACTAAACAGCCAGCCACTTTTTCTTCCTAACAGATTAATGATGATATCAACCGTTAGTAACTTTAAACACCTGTTTCCACATGATATAGTTACAAGGATGTCCTTGAACCAGGTCACAAAATACCAAATTTAAAAAGAGTGGCCCTTTTATTAAGTATGCCGGCTTAGTCTTTTATTATTTTTACGCTTGAAATGTTGATATGCAACTACACATCTGTAAAGAAGTATAAGAGTTTTTGGGAAACGTTTATACCTATTTTCATACAGCACCACAATTAGTAGGTATCAATTGACTAATTGATACCTACTTGTGGAGTTCGCCAGAATCTGTCCTTGGATCTCTTCTTTTTCTAATATTTATTAATAATTTATGCTCCGGTTCTTTCAAGGGTTTTTTAAACTGTTTTGCTGATAAGGCTCTTAATTGATTAGGATCTCTTCTAATGATCTCTTAAGAATATTAACAACTGAAAAGCCATATCTACATCATCTAGCCTATAAATACAATTATAATCAAATAAATTTAAATTCACCTTTAACAACTCATAATCGATTCTCTTTAGTAGATTTCTAGTATCACCTGACCTTTAGGAAATGAATGTGATACTTTTAAAGATTCCAATAATTGTGTCATGATCAGTACATCCTGAAGAAATAACACATGAGTTGTGACTAAAGTTATTTCCTTTTGTCCTAAAATAAATGTAATCCAGGCAGCTTGAACTATTTCCAAACTCATGTTGGAGTATTTACTAATTCGTTTAACCCAAAGCTAGCCATAATAGTTCAGTATTTTAAAGCATGAGGTGAATCTTAAATCACCTACATCTAGTAAATTATTCTCATGTGAGCATAATACATTATTTAATTCGAGAAGGAAACTAGTCAGTACAAAGGAATTTAATTTATAGATAGCAACAACAAAGAAAGAGAGAGTTTGAGATAAGGAAACATTGACCTTGATCATGTTTCCTGTATTCATAGCAACCAGCTCTCCCACAGCTGAGTACAGTTTAGACATAAAAGCTAATATTCCACCAGATTGATATTTTTCATTGGTTTTAGCAAGCTGAGAGTGCAACCATTTATATTAAACCTGTTAAGCTCATATTCTGTTATCCATATTTCAGATAATATTATAATAGCATCAGGCAATTTATTTAACGAATTAAAATAATCAAAAATGTAAAATAATTTTCTCTTAAAACTATTTATATTCTGGTGCATTACTACAAATTCATTATTGTAAATGTAAAAATCACTAGCATGTAAAAATGAACTATTTAAATTTACTTCCATTAACATTGTAGAAAAGAAATAGCTACTAAATAATTATATTGGTAAGTATTTGTTATTCTGATAATTCGTAATTATTTTTAGTTGCAAATATAACCTTACAACATTTTTTTACAACTCTATTTTTTTATTGAAAAATTTATTTTACTAATCAATAACACATATAACTTTTCCTATTGTTCTTTGTTTGTTTTTAATCTCTGTTAATATTGTATATAAATGTAATAATTATATTTAGTAAAAGCAACAAGGTTTATATAATGTATTTCTATAAATCTACAAGTGAATTATGAAGTATATCACACCCTAAACATATTTAGGCATTTTTAAATTTTGCTATACTCTGTTATAAGGACTTACTGCAAATCAAGTAATTAAAAAGACTGTTGTAAGAATTTCCACTGGCAGCAAATTTTACAAATTTTTTGTCAAATTCTGCTATGTCCACTACCAATATTTCATTATAAGTACAGGATCATCACAATTTTTTTTGGGGGGGGCTGATATACAATTTTTTTTTTTTTAATTTCTAACATTCCTGATTAAGTCAAATGAAAATTTTAATATTTTAAAATCGAGAGAGCTAACAACTGATTCAAAAATAAAGAAGGAAATTAAGTACGATCAGGATGAATATTAATAACATTATGAAAAAGTTCAATCGGTTATTAGCTTTTCCTGAATGTAAGACTTCTTTTGATGTAATTACAGAAATAGGAATGAGAGAAGGTAATTTTAAGAATTCTTGATCACTCAAGTATATTATGTGCTCTTCTAAAATTGTTATTAAGCACATTTGTGGGTTTGTATGTTTTGATCAGTAACATATTAAACGTTAAAAAAGTTAGGAAAAATGACACTTTATTCAAGATTAATGGGTTATTTTTTGAATTAAAAATCCAGAACTTTTTATTCAGGAGCTTCAAAATTAGTTCTACATTTATTTTAAAGGTAACTCTGTTTTCTAATGAGCTACATAAATACTAAGTGAAAGACCTGACGAGAATACAAATGGATATTTACTTTTATTTAATTAATTTTAATGAACAATTAATGTACTAAATTTACTCCAGGATTCAATGGATCATATTTTTCTGTAAATGTTGCGATATTGTAGTAATAAGAAGTTTAGTCTTGTGAGCTAATGTTACACAGAACACTACTGAAGTTAAGCTTTAACTGCTTAAATTTTAAATATTAGCAATAGAATCAGTAATTCTGATCTTAAAAAACATAGATATATAAATAGGATAGGAAACTGTTTTTAAATTTCATAAAAGAAAACTGGGCAGAAGTCTCACAATTACATAAATGTTTATTTGGCTTATGAAATTTTTATTAACATTTATAATAAGTATGTTTTATCATGCAGTATAAGCCAACTAACCAAACCAACTAACAATGTTATATTTTTTTACAGTAATAATTTGAGTCATGTACACGTGATTAAACTATTATCTAGTTTGAAAATAACATGTGGTTTCACATAACTGCAACTTAAGTAAGCAATAAATACATAAAAAGTTTATAATAATTAAGCCTAATGGTAAGAAACAAAAAATAAAATCCAAGAAAGTAGTGAATGTACTTGTTAGAAACCTTCTCAGTAATATCAAACAAATGAAATATTTATATGACTATATGATTATAAAAAAAAATGAAAATAAAATCTCAACAATAATAATTTTAATAAAATATGAAAATATTTTTATGTGCCAGATTCTTTGTTTTTATTTTTTTACAATAACTGAAATAAGCAGATAATTTTTAGTAAATCCATTTTGAAACAATGAGCTTTGAATCAAATATAAAATGATCAAATATTAAAAACAAAAGTAATAACAATGATGACCCCAGACAGGGATTAGCCCCTTATCAATGCATCCCTAGCAGCAGATAGGGGAAGGCTGTATAGATATGCAGAGTAGGAAGGAAATAAAGTACCACCTCCAGACCAATAAAAAATCCATATCCAGACCCATTTGTTCTGGATCGGTGACATTTGGTCAGTGTCTGTTTTCCATGTTATGGGTAGCTGGAAAACCTTTAGAAAATTCTAAGGTAAATAATGTTCGTTTTAACTTTGACACGAATATCTATCTGCAAACTACACTAATTGGATAACTATGATGTGCAATATAAAAACTAACTTTACTCCAGGCAGTCATCCCATTGTTTCTGTAATGAATGCAGACATTGCAATTCCAGAGTCTGCACCATCACCCAAGGTACAGTTGGAAGTTCCTGGAAACTTCTGCGAATGTAAGTTGAAATTTAAAAGAAAGTAAAAATTCCTTATTGTAAACATTAATTTTCTCTACAAATTGGTAAACTCAAACAAACATTAGATTTTCCTAAACATTTTAATACCAGTTATCCAAGAAATGAGATACATCTACGAACTAGCAATGGACAACAAGAATTATTTAATTTTTAAAAGTAAACTTGCAATCAAATCTTCAAGAAACATAGACCTCAAAATTTTAGAAACAGCCTATTTTAACAAAACTGCATCAAATAAAAGAGTTAAAATTGAGACATTAAAAGAAAAACAACTTTACTTCCAAAAAATACAAAAATTCAACTGCTAATTAAAAATAAACAACACACTTTAATTTACAAACATAGATAAATAAAATATTTTTAGTTTCATTAATTTTTTCAATAGTATGTGTATTTAAAAAAGGCCATCTATGTTTCATCTCATCAGCAAGTACAATTGCAGTAATCACAGTTTAAAGCAAAAAACAATTTAGTTTTCAATGATTCTATTTCATTAAAAGCACAACTAAAGATAAAAAAAAAATAATCACATCAAAAAATTTAATCAAAATTTTACAAACAATAAAGTTATTGATTATCGGGTAGTATAACAATAAATACCTCACCACTAAAACCACAGATGTGAATACATACTGAAATAGTGAACGTAAGGTCGATTGCATGAGATTATTTTTCACAACTTCCGATTCTGAACTACAATCAGAAATAGAGCAGTAACAAATTATAAGAATTCAATTTGATTTTACAAAAAAAAAAATTTCTAATTATTATAAACAGAAATAAATGTTCCCTGAAACAGCAAAAAAAGATTTCAGAAAATGATTAGCAATAAGAAGAATCCACAATAATATAATAAAATAATGTAAATTTATTTCCAATTTCTTTCAAATACCTTACAATTAACAAAATAAATGATCTAGTATAACACAGTTCATTTAATAAACTAGGTTTGTACATTAAGTGTCATAAGTGTAACGACTGCATGCAAACTCAATGAGTCACATGTCACTCCAGAAAATGACAGCCATCTCTAAGAATAAGCATCCACTACCAGGTTTACTATATAAAGTGAGGCATGAAATGTTTTTCTGTCGCTTTCTTTACTGAACAAAATATACAGATATGAACCAGCATCTCAAATGTACTGAATGCAGGTGATTTCCAGCCCTACTAGTAGAACCTTTACTTCATTCACCATAAGGATTGGCTATATAGTGAACATCATTACGCTCAGAAAATGAAACTATGACTGGTGTCTCTTGTACCTCAGGTGCTTTAAATGAATCATAGCCATAAGCAAGATAGGAACAGGTAAACACATATGTATTACTGGGACAAGCAACAGGTATACAAGTTAATCAATTCTGAATTTAGAAATCTCTCTCATGAAAAAAAAATTGTAAATTTAAATTTGTAGAACAGAAAAAATATATAAAAATAAGAATTTAAAATTAAATTTATATATATAAATATATATAGATATTTTTTTCTGTTCTAAAAATTTACTGAAAATAATGTATATAGCAATTATAGTTTATAGTTTATTTCAACTTTAATCTCAGAATATATTACAAACAGTTATAAAAAAAATTCAAATGGATACTAGTAAAACATATTTTAGATTGAGACACTAAAAGACTGCATTTACCTAAAAGAATAATCACATATTTTTTAACACATCTTTTTAAGTCTATTCTAAATTGCACACTAAAAGGTGTCCCAATACGATATGAAAAACTTATTTCAATAATAAACATGCAAGTGCGAGTATCTATTACAAGCAAAACTACAGACAAATTACACACATCAAGCCGAATCTACTAAAACTATAAATTGTTATACTTTCCACTGAACTATTTTAATACAAAAACTCACCTTAAACTCAAAAACACCATAAGGCCAGCTAAACAGGAAAACATTATCAAAATATTATTTCTATAGCAACAAATGGAAAGCTAATCAGTCTGCTTTTCACCATTCGGTTCTATTTATTAATATAAAATTAAACGTTACAAAAATTCCAAGACTGAATCAATTTATGAAATTTGAATTTCAGATCTTTGAAATATAGTTTTAGAAATAATGTCTTTTCAATTTTACAATACCTTCATCTGTTATGCAAATGTCTCAGTATCAATTAAAATGATACATTATAGAACAAATGATATTATATATTGATAAGTATATTATCAGGTAAATATAATGATGTTCCATCAATGTGTTTATCGCCCTACTAGTAATTAAAATGCTAAAAATAGTAATTTTGAAATATGTGTTCCATCATCAGTTTTGTCACTCTATTTAAGTCATTAAGATATTTAGTGTTTCAGAACATAATAATGATGTAGAAACTGTTATTTTAATCTACAGATTTTTGAAGTCGCACAACAAATTGAGTAATGTGAAATTTTTTATTGCTAAGGTAATCTGTTTAAAAATACAAGTAAATCTGTAAGTAATATGTAATGTGTAAGTAATCTGTATTAAGTAAATTTTTAAATGAGAATTTCTCAGCAACTAGCAAACTTCAACGTGATCTGAACAATTATTAAAATTCATTTTGTAAACTATAACAAAGGAAGATTAATAAGGAAACAAAATTTAACAATGAAATTCATTAGAAGCATAAAATGTATGTATCAATAAACCCTACAAATTTACTCCTGAAATTTTTAATTTCCCAATAAGTGTTCAAACAACTGACCTAATAATTTATATTTTTACATGAAGATAATCATATATCATTAAGACTCTAAATTTAACAAATATATCAGTTACATAAATAACCGAAACTTCATTTTCTAAGCATATGGCACCATTGGTATTAATACAACTGTGTAAAGCTCCACTTACCAACAATTTTAAAATATGTTTCCAAGTACTTTCGGAGTTGCTACTCCATCATCAGGGATTTCTTATAAGATGTTAATTCAAAATTCATATGTCATATGTATAATTACATTTAAATTAAAACTGTTACGTTCATAATAGTCGGTCGTCAATAAATAAAAAATAATTTATACATCAATAAGGCTGTAACATTATGGATAATAGTTGCAAACATCTTACAGATATAATGTTACAGTCTTATTGATGTATAAACTACTTTTTTATTTTTGACGACTGACTTTTACGAACGTAGCAATTTTAATTTACCATAGTTATTTGTGATAGAACATAATTTAGTCAGAGACTCAAAGTATTAGTACTTAAATTAAAAATAAAATCACTGTAAAATAGAAAATGTGCTTGATTTAAACCTTAATGTTCACCTCGTAATAGAATTATCTGGATGCATTTAGTTTTAAAACCGTACTTAAAGTTCAATATAAATGGTATGTATGTTAAATACCATAACCACAATCATAGGTGATCTGACACTCATAAGCAACTCCCAAATAATACAGTCATTCTCAAAATAACAAGCACTCCATGCCAGGTTTACAACATAATGTACACAGTGCTGGTTTCTTGTTGCCTTCTTCACAGAGCTGAATATACTGTTGTGCATGTCAAGCCCACAAAATGTAGATTACATACAACTTCACAACCAACACCTTCACTCTGTTCACCACAGGGATCGGTTTGTATGATGGACATCATTACTATCAGAGAAAGTGATCCTGATTGGTACCTATTTTACTATAAATGCTTTACAGATGTCACAGCTATCAAAAGATAGAGAGTTAGTGTAAAGCAATAAATTACAGTTGCATGTCAGACCAGGACTGATGCCGGTAGCAGTGAACTGTTATGCCAATTGGAGGACGGTGTCAAGAATGACGATATAAATGTCCTCATGGCCACTAAATAGAGGAGAGAATGGTTCATCAAGGCCGTGGAAATGGATGAACTGGTATTTCTAGAACAAGAGAGGGACATTGCTGTTATACTCCATCTCAATAAGCCGAAAAGCAGATTCTCTGAGTCAACATTTAAAGTGGCTCCAAGGGTTAAATATTTGATGGCTGCAGGTCAGCTGCTTGCCTGTAAGGAGTCAGCCACAGTTCTCCGAGGAGATGACCTGAAGAACTTTGAAAGGAGACTGTTTATTCTCGTTATTGATTCCTCTATAGGAAAGGAGAATATTTCACATCTAAGGAAAGGTATTGCTGAAATCTTTTTCCAAGCTAAACTACATGTTATCTTTGGAGTCGAGGAGAGCAAAGCAGCCAGGGTGACAAGGAAAGTTCTGGAATACATGGGAATACAAGGGATGGTGGAATACATGACTATAGGACAACTGTTCTCTACATTGAAAATGTGAGTAAAACTAAAGCCAAGAGAGCTAGATCTATCAGCGTGGCAATGGTAGAAAGGACGAAGACTCTAGCTGTTAGAGCAACAGACCACGAGCGACAGGCCTCTTCGCTGACCTCCTTAGGGAAGTCAAGAGAGGAGTTACAGACATAGATTCGGAAATTCTCTCTGTCCATAAGGGGCAGGGAGAGGACATCTTAATCAGAGTAAGATGAAGCTGAGGGTCCTGAGAAGCTAATTAAAAAACTCCAAGAGGGGATTCAGTGTGTTAAGGTGGCATTAAAAAAGGAAGTCTGAACCCGAATAATTAACATTAAGGACATACATGCCTTAACGACTAGGGAAGAGGTGATCAGTGCTGCGGCTGCTGTAACTGAGACTCACAACAAGAGAAAGCAATCTATGAAGTCAACACCTGCCCATTCTAACACACAGGTGGCCTTGTTAACAATTAATAGTGAGGAGGCAGATAAACTAATGGAAAGAGGTCATCTCCGTGTAGGGGTAGTGTCCTGTAGGGTAATCCCCTGCTTTGAAGATGAGAGATGGGCTACAAGCCCCTGACATCCCGCAGTTGTTTAAACTGCGGCAAGGAAGGGCACTTTAAGTCTGGTTGCAGGGAGCCTATGACCTGCTGGAAATGTGGTGTGGAGGGCCACAGACAGGGGAGCCCTCTATGTAAGCAACCAAATACCAACAGGAGCCGTCAATCCCATGATCTCAGTGGGCCATTGCAAGGGATATTGATGTGGACCTCCTGCTGGTCTCAGTACCTAATCTCAGTGTTGTGAAGGATGATGGATCACAGATCCCGAATGCTCATTTGCCATCACCATAGTGACTAGACAGTACACTGTCACTGATAAGGGAGAAGGTAAAGGGTTTGTTTGGGTCACTGTTGCAGGGATGTCCTTCTTCAGCTGTTACATTTCCCCAATCATACCTATCAAGGAATTTGGCAAGTTTGTGGAAGATCTAGCTTCAGAAATAAGGAAATGGAGGGACCTGGTATTTATAAGAGAAGATTTTAATGCCAAATGCCAGGAGCTGGGAAATGAGATATCCAATGAGAGGGGCAGACAACTCACTGATGTTACGGCATCTCTTGGCATGGTGTGTGTGAACGCTAAAAAGGCATTCACACATTTCATAGGGATAATGGAGGATCTGTTTTGGACTTAACATTCATTACAGAGACCTACACAGGCAGTGTTTATTTGGTGGGTGTTGAAGGATGAGATGCTCAGCAACCATAGATGTACTGAAATGATCGTAGGGGTCCTCTAAGTAGCCACACTGAGTACGTGGGGTCTTGGAAGATGTGTGACAAAGATACTGAGAGTTTGGGAAAGGTTTGTGGAGAAGGTAACTGGACATGATGAGTTAGAGCCAGATGAGCTTCATGATGCTATAGTTGAAGCCTGCAGAGAGGCCCTGGATGGTCAGGATAACCAAGACAGACACAGACCAGTTTACTGATGGAACACAGAAATTGTGGGAATCAGATAGACTTACATTAAACTCTATCTTAACACGTAGAAGGAGGCATCAGGATTTTTCATTGGATGAGATTATGTTTTCACAGCTTAGATTGGCTAGGAAAGACCTCAGAAGGGCAATAATCAGATAAAAGAGAGAGAAATGGAAGGAGGTTTCCAGTAAACTCGATGATGACCCTTTTGGGGATGCCTATAGGATAGTTATGGTCAGGTTCTGGTGAATGCTGTACAGGCACTTTTTCTTCCGGATCTAGATTGAAGACATAGAGAGATTATAGCCGAAGAACTACCAAGGCTTACTGTAGAAGAGCTAGAACATGCGGTCTCTAAACTTAAACTGCATAAGAGTCCTGGACCTGACGGCATCACAGCAGACATCATCAGAGTAATTGCTGAGACGTCACCTCTGACGCTGCTGACCTCGTTCAATAAGGCCAAACAGAGAAAATACATCCCGAAGAGCTGGAAAACTGCAACACTTGTGTTGGTAAGGAAAGGTGACAGAGGGTTCAGACTGATATCCCTAATAAATACTTTGGGTAAGGACTTTGAAGCTCTTCTGGCAAGGAGGTTGGAGCAAGAGCTGAAACGGCGGGATGGGTTGTCTATTAGACAATATTGTTTTAGAAAAAGCAGATCCTCAATCAATGCTATAATAGAGGGATGGAACTTGCAGATGCGGCGGCTAGGGTGATGAGGCACACCAGACGTATCCCATTGGTGATCTTTGTGGGCATCAAAAATACATTTAATAGCATCAAATGGGATACTATTTGAATCAGCTGCATGATAGAAAGGTGGCCCCTTATTTAGTTTGGATGGTTCAAGAATAACTGGTGGATAGGAAGCTGAAGATCCTGTTGGAAGAGGATGAGGAGGTCGTTATGCCTGAGGAAAGGGGATCCCCCAGCGGTCAATATTGGGCCCCCTACTTTGGAACGTGGCTTATGACGACCTATTGAGAATGGATTTGCTACCCAGTTTGGATATGGTAGCCTACGCGGATGACCTCATCATTGTAGTGATGGCAAGGAGTCTTCAAGAGGTAATGCTACTGGCTAACAGTACATTAAAGCATATTGTGAGATGGCTGGCGGACAGACAACTCTTGGTTTCTACCCAAAAGATTGACATGATTTTGATGACTGGAAGGCGACAAATCCGTAGATTCTCCATAAAAATGGATGTGGCTAACTTGACCCCCTTGAGGAAAGCTAAATACCTGGCTGTGTGGTTGGTCAAGTAGAGGGGGTTCATGTCTCACATTGAAGAAACACTCAAGAAGGCAGAGGGATAGCATCGGGGTCACTTGACTGATGGTTAATGCCACTGGACCTAGAGCTTCAAAAGGGAGAGTAACAGCTTCGACGGTGACCTCCATTACTCTCTATGCAGCTCCACCAGTATGGGATCGGTCTCTAGAAATCTTAAGGAATAAGATATACTGGAGATTGGCACTGAAGGTGGCTCAAGCAGGAATGATATGTGCCTGTTTAGGCGACCCCATCCACATGCTGTGTGAAGGGAGAGGGTTCTTAGTGGGTCTCTGCTTCGGAAGGAAACCCCACACACCCAGTAGTACAGGCTGCTGAGTGTCTGGTTGCAGATTTTCCCTCCTCCGACATAAAACAAAAAAATAAAAATAAATTATTGTACTCCATGTACAATGAAACAATGCCTTACATGTAATGCTTCAGATTAATACAGAAATTAAATTTGTATTAAAAAAGTAAATTCAGACCAGCCCAGCAATCTGTGAATCTTAAGCAAATAACATGCAAACAAATACACTGACAGAAATTCTAAATTGAATATAGATGGAGAAAAAATGAATTTCCAATTTACCCAGTGCAACTTATCATATCATTGCAATTATTAATAATAGGGCTTCCCTACATCCTGCTTTTTCCTCCTACAAGCTTGTCTATAACCAAATAGTAGAGGAAACAGTACAATAGAGTAGTACTTAAATTTAGTATGCTACACGAGTCATGACATAAAAAGCTTCATAGTTTTATACCCGATATAAGTATACATCATTAATTTCTTGGATGCTGTTTAAATACAACTAATACAGATACAAATAAAACATACATACTGAAGACATACTAACAACCATATTTACATTATAAAAAACAATCTTAAATTCAGAGTATTTCTTTAAAAGATAATATGCAACTCTCCAAAAAAATGTTGTGATCTCCTTAGAATATTTTAGGCATCTTGTTACAGGCAATAGTAAAGTTTTCCATACAATAGATTTCTTTCATGATTAACACTTCTGTATGGAACTATCTTTACATTAATATGTACAGCAGGTATTTCTGTTACTTAAGTAATACTGTGTAAATATACAAAGCAAGTTTTCTTGCTATATTCTGTGTAGAAGAGTCACTCTTATATAGTTTTTGTATAAAACTATATAAGAACAAAGTTCACTATAAACTCCAGAAAAAACCATGCCATTTTTAATGTAGTAGTAGATGAACCTTTCCTAAACTACCTCACCCTTACATTCAGCAAATGCTCTATCATATTTCCAGGCAGTTGAACAATATTCAAGAATAGAAGACAATCATCTGATACAATCTGTATTCAAATTTTTAAAATTTTAACTTTCTAAACCCACAAGACCCTTTCAGCCCATTAGTCAATGTCGGCTACATGTTTTGTAAAGGGGAGATTTGACATCAATACTGGCTCTTAAACCCTTGATATTATCAATTTTAGTTATAATAAACTGTGTCAAGATTACAAACATATTCAATACCGCAATACTATATAACAAACTACTGTAATATTCTTTGAAAAATGTGGGATAGTCTGACAGAATAACGTCAATATAAAACATATATAACATAATCAGTTTATTACTTTGAATTTTGATTTATAAATTAAGAAACATATAATATACATACTATCTTATCAATGAATGAAATATTAATACTATCTGCCCTTCCCCACACTCTGTCATGCATTTGTCATTACAACTACTGTAATTTAAAACTTTATTATTTAAATTAAATACAACCAGATTTGAAGTGGGTTCTGAACGCTGACACACAACTCCTACTACAAGGCCACATAAAAACCAAAATAAGGCCAAATGCCAACAAGCTGGCTGATTCTATAATTATTTTTTTTTAAATCAATTCTTTTAAGAATCATACTCCTCTGTACTATATACAAGTACATTTATTTTATTAGATCAACCAAAGTACAGAATAAATAAAGCAGGATGACTTACCTTATTCCACTATATATGCAGGAGCACTTTTGCAATTTACTTGCATCATCAGCTGCATTATATATTCAACTCAAATTACATTACAAACTTCATAAAATATAATAACATATCATGCATTTATTTATTTTATTTAAAATTTAAAACCTTTAATCTTTTTATTTTAAACTTTTATTCAGTTAAATTAAAAATTAAAACAATATTTAAAAATATGAAAAATTAATTAAAATTAAATTGTAAAAATGTATATATATGTAAAATATGATGTCAAGACATAAAATCAAATTAAACTTAAAAACCAAAACTTCAAATTAAAATCAAATAAAAATAATTTTAAGTAAAGCAATTATGTATGTTGTCCATTTAACTGAACTTTCTTTACTATACTTCAGAGTGTAGTAATTTATTTATATAGTATATTTATTCAGTACTTTGGTTGATCTCATAAAATAAATTATATTATTTATTCAGTACTTTGGTTGATCTCATAAAATAAATTACATTATAATTATTTTATATGAGTCATCCAAATATAAAGCAAAATTTTGCCACGCAGACTGAAGAAGAACAGTGAATGTGGTGGGATGCTGTGGGTAGTTAGTTGGATATGTATAGATAGGAGCAACCGGCCATCCATGCCTGTAAGAAAAGAGGAGGTAGCACCGTCTGTTGTGCAACAAGTTATAATTTGATTTCTCACCAACGAAGATGTCAAATCCTCTAAAATTTTGATTTGATTCCAGGCACAGTTCGGAGATGCTACCCTGTCAAAAACTCAAGTGTTTGAGCCAAAAATCTCAAAGTGGGCATGGTGCAATGGAGCACAAAAGTCATGAACATCATCCATGGACCAGCATCAATGATGGCAATATTCAGGCTGTTCATGACCTTGTGGAAGGTTACTACCGCATAACCATTGTTGAATTGCATCAGAGGTGAGCATAAGTGTTTGGAGTGTGCATACAATGTTATCAGACACTCTTGGATATAGCAAAGTACCAGCGAAGTGGGTTCCACGTATTCTCACTAGGAACAGAAAAATGTCCAGAAAGACAACTGTCAGTACCTTCTGAATTACTTTGAGGAAGGAGAGCCATTTTTGGACTGTACTGTGACTTGTGATGAAACATGGATCCACCACTACATCCTGTAAAGCAAGGGAACAAGTTTGGAGTGGTGGAAAAAATGGGAGGAGCATCAATCAAGGCAAGAAATGCTTTTCAGCTGGAAATGATCTAGCAAGTGTATTTTGGGACTCAAAAGATGTGCTGCTGATTGATTTCCAGAACAAATGAAAGACAGTAAATGTGACATACTACTGCCAGTGGTTGGATGAAGTAGGGCTGCTTATTACAACAAATGAGATGCAGGCAACCGATTCGCAACATCCTCCTACACAACAACACAAGGCACTAACAATGACTCACAATAAACTCGTTAAAATGCATTGGACACCTCATGAACACCCACCATACAGTCTAGACTTGTCACCGTATGATCTCCACACATTTTTTTGCTGAAGGAAGCTTTAGGAGGGGAAAGATTCTAAAAAAATGTAGGAGTCAAGCATTACGTATACAAAATGTTGGAGTCAAGCATTACGTATACAAAATGTTGGAGTCAAGCATTACATACACAACTGGTTGTTGGAGAAGCCATCCTGTTATTTTGATGAGGGGATCAGGAAGCTGTCTACCCAGTGGAGAAAATGATACCCAGTGCAGTGAATGAAAGAAACTATGGAGAAAAATAAGGTAATTTATTGGTAAGTTTATCTAATATCAATAAAGTTAAGTAAACAGTTCCAGTTTATATTTGAATGATCCTTGTAATTATATAAACAATAAATGTCTTCTGGTAACTGTTTTAACATCACATAAGTAATAACAGCTGCCCACAATGTTACATAATTGATACAATGTAACGTTTTACTATCAGCTTAATCACTCATTCACTTCAGCAGAGACTTTGATATTACCAGCACAGAAAAATAAAGTAAACATTGTTCCAATACAAATGCTGCTGATAAATAATATAAACAGGACTGAAATATATACAATAATTTGAATTGAGTGAAAAATCAATAAGATTTAGAATTCTTAATAACTTCACTGACATCTACCTGCAAACCTTACACAATCTGGTATGGAATTTTAAATTTTGTTTGCAGTGTCATTTATTTGCTTACTGGTCTTCAACTGGCTCTGCTCTAAGAAAATATTAAGAAAGCACCATTCTTCTCATTTTTGCCTATCCATTCAATAATACAACTGATGCCCTCTGAGGGCAATTCTCAGCCTTTTTAAGTAAATAAAATCAGTTTACAGTCATATAAAAAGTGCTGTACTTATCAGGAAACTACTCAACATAGTGTAATGAAGAAAAGAAAAGGGAGTACACTGATCAATTAAACTACACAAAAAAGATAAACAAGAGTTTTGCTTATCTTCATAGCACTGAAAAGATAAACAAGATTTCACATAGCACTTTATCTATTGTATCAGTTCACTAATTCTATCAGGCTTACAAGTGATTCTTGGCTGCATTGCTATACAGATACTTATAATTAATAATAGTTTTTATATTAAAATATTTGATGTTTAAATATTCAATCTGAAATATCAAATTTTTCTCGTAAAAAAAGGATGGTATGCGAGTTTGTTTGTTTGTCATATGTGCACACATTTATGTTTTAGCTGCTACTAGCACAGAGGGTACCAATGGTGGTGTGCCAGGTGGCTGCACATGACTCCCTCCACTACCCTCTCCTGCTAGAAGCAGTCCATTGTCAATTAATTTACAGATTATTTTATTTAATTTCAAAGCGTACATTATTTTTATTTATATTTTTAATTTTATTAATTGAAAGTGATTATTAGTTAATATTTGACAGTAAAAAAAAAATTCTTATTTAGTGGGAGACAGTCGTTAGCTCACTCTGGTCGGCGCATCATGTGGTCTGTTCTGCGCCAATAGCAGCAGGAGCTGGACTGGCAACTAACACAACCCTCACACAAGCACACACAAGCCAAGTCCCCACTTTCAATATGGCTAATGTTAACATTATATTTCTATTAAAAACCATTAAATTCTATATCTACTCACTCATTGAGCCTATTTTAAACATAAAAATACCAAAATGTTCAGAAAAATATTCTCAGCGCACTAATATTTCTTTTCTTAGAATATTTAATATTCTCATAAAAATAAGATTACGAACGTCCAGGGGCAGAGCATCCTGGCTAGACGGTGAGTGAAGTTAGCCCTGACCAGCTAGTATCTACATAATAGTGATAATTAAAAAACCACTGCATGGCTAGGCACTGACCAGTATAAACAACATATGTTATCTTTTTTGTAGTTAATTCACCACATAAAATTACACCTTACGCATAAATAGATAAGGAAATTTTACAGTATATGAAAAAACAGAGTCTGATTGAGATTCAAACCCAGAAAATTTTGAATAAAAAGTAGAAACAATACATTCTTCCATGAAGATTGGCAGAATAGTATTTATTCCAAAAACATTTCTAATAGATTTATATTATATAACTATTTAAAAAAATAATACATCATTATTAACAGACTGAAAATAATATAGCAGCTAAATAAATTTTTAGTTGAAGGGTATTTCTTGTTGGTCTTTTAACTTCCATCCAGTTTTAAAATCTACCCTACACTACTTCTGTTCCTATCATTTTTGTTGTTAAGCATTAGGTAGATAATCCTCAACTAACAGGTATGTTCCATGTGAATAGCAAATGGCCCTCCACATACAATTAACTGCAGGATCCTGATAGTCCATTAGCAACACAGGTAACTGCAGTAGGGCTGTCTGGTATAAGCATTTACAGTCTTTGATAATGCTATGACAAATCAAAAAAGCGGTATCAAACAAGTAGTACCAATGAGACTGGTCAACAGTTTTGAAGATAGAAAA
Organism: Lycorma delicatula; assembly: GCF_047948215.1. NCBI lineage: Eukaryota > Metazoa > Arthropoda > Insecta > Hemiptera > Fulgoridae > Lycorma > Lycorma delicatula. The sequence goes on from NC_134458.1 coordinate 2,945,020, forward strand.
GGAAAAATCCCCAATGTCAAAGAGGATGGTAGAAACTAAGAGACTAAACCTCAAAGGAAGATCAGGTATGTCAGATCTTCACAGAGAGCAGTCCACTAGCCACGTACTTAATTAGCTAGATCATACAGTCAGCAACCTACACTGAAATAACTACATAAATCTTTAAGAGAAATTTAATGAGCGTAAATGAACTAGATAATACAAATACTTTACAATACCACAGCAAGCTGACTCATGTAAATACCTTTCCTAAACTCCATTCACCCTTTCTACACGCATCCTTCAAATACATCTTATAATTAAACTTTATGGGCTTTTGATGACATAATCTCTACATATAGATTTTTAGCATTGATGTTATATATAGTGAATGGTCTGAAAATAATCATTTCAACAGGCAAATATATTACTTATCAATATAACCGCCAAGAATATAATGCAGGTACTTAGTATTTCCATATGACCATAGCACAACTATAATCCAATATATAATTATAACATCCATCCTACTACAATTCTAACATCTATAAATGTTTTGTAATGTAAATTACATTTTGTAATGCAAGATGTTTTTATAGATGCAAATGTAAATTCATTCTGAATTTACATTTACATAGGGCCTGATGAGAAACATGATTATTAAAAACTAGTAGGGAGTTTGTTTAATAGAAGTTAATTAATTTTACTATAATCTGTGTAATTCATATCTTATAAAAATAAGTTAGTCAGTACAAAAAGCCATAATATCCTTACTGCCACCGGAAGAATTTGTAGTAGCACAAAATAAAAAATATATGCCTCTTTCAAAGCCATTTAATGTGTTTAAGCAAAACCATGAAATAAGTAGACTCATCAAGCAGGCAAAGTATGGAGAATTAAGATATAAATCGTTAATCAACCTTTTACTTATGAGTACCACAATTGATGAATATAAACTTAATAACTGACCTACAGTATTTGAATCCATTTTTCATCATAACTTCTTGGAGACCTGTAAAACATACATAAATATGTGTATATCTATATATATTATATTATATGTATATATATATATATATATATATACAGGACCGCACACAAAAATTGATCCAATGATGCAAAACATTTGTTTTGGCAATAATTGTTTACATTAATGTGTTTTATGTTGGCAGAGTGTCAACAGTTCATGAATATTTGATTCTTCTCTTTCCAAGTGCGCTGTCTGTATATTGTTTCAAGACAGCTGACAAAGGAAGACTGACTGTTGATAAGCGCGTAAAGACGGTGTTTTTATTGAAACAAAAAGTGTGGTGCTTACACAAAGATGGTTTCGTGAACAATTTCAAACTCAGTGGTGGCCCTGATATAAAACAATATGTAGAATTTATGAAAAATTTAATAGTGATGGTTTGGTATTTGAAAGTAAGCACGAACGACCTGCCAATGTTCATTCTCCACAGAATGTCAAAGCTGTCAGAACAGCGTTGCTGAGGGCCCAGGCAAATCAACAAGAAAAGCAGCAGCACAACTTGGAATTTTTAGGCGATCTGTGCAGCAAATTTTAAAAATTGATTTGCATTTGTATTCATACAAAATAACAGAGTTGCCTAAATTAACAGTTGACAATAAACATCAAAGAATAGCATTCACTGAAAGGACTGTGAACCAAGACATATTGTTGAACATTATTTGGTTTTCAGATAACGCACAATTTCACCTAGATGGGGTTGTTAATAAACAAAATGTGCATTTTTGGGCTTCCAATAATCCACACGTGCTTCATGAAAAGGTGCATCATGCTCCAAGAATTACAATATGGACCACTATCTGAATTTATGGGGTAACAGGTCCATTCTTTTTTAATCATACAGTGAACAGTGAACATCATCTAAACATGCTGCATAATAATTTTGTTCCTCAGCTTCTTACAAAAGGGTTTCAATTAGAAAATGAGTGGTCCATACAGGTTGGAGCCAGACCACACACAGTTAATGTTGTTTTAGACTCTCTGTTAGTTGGTGGGTGTGTGTTTTGTGTACTCTGTATGATTGTGAAAATTTAATTAACTTTTGAGCGTACTTTCGTGGATAAGTTATGTCTTGTGGCCATGTCTTCATGACTGTGGTGCACTTATCTTGTGTTGGCTTGATTTTATGAATGTATAAATGTGTGTGGTACGTCTTAGTACCTGTTACGTGTTCTATTTTTCTGAATGTGTTTTCTCTTTAGGTATTCTTGTAGTGGTTTGGTATGGATGATGTTTGCTAGTGGAGACCGATTGTGTGTGTGTGTGTGTGTGTGTGTGCACTTACCCCCCTCCAGAAGTAATGCTTTATTAGCAGTTTCCCAGTTGGTGGAGTCGCCAGGGGTGGAGGTTTTGTCAGTAGTGCGCAGGAATACATACGCATTTTCTGTAACAGCTTGCGGAACCTGTTAGCGAGTCCAACACTGCTTCGGCACCCGCAAATGGGGTTCATCCACCTCAAAAAAGAAAAAACCTTCTGCATGAAACTTTAACGCAAATGCCATTTCAAACCGATTTCCTAATCGTTTTGTGTGTGGATGAAACTGGCCCCCAAAAAGTCCTGATTTGAATCCAAGTGATTATTTTCTCTGGGGATTTCTAAAGGAGAAGAATTTTCCCTAAACATCCTTGTACAGTGATGGAACTGCGAGTGCTGATCATTGAGGTATGCTGATCATTGAGGTAGCTGAAGAAATGTGTCATTGAGTTAATAACAACATAGGAGTTCATGTTGAAGTTGCTAGATGTGATGGTTTTTATATTGAACATGTGATAAGCTGAACATAATCTCCAGGTATATGGTAAACACATTGTATTTTACTTTTCTGTATTGAGATTGAAATAAATATTTTTTTAATCAAACCAAATGTTGGATCATTTTGTGTACCACTCTGTATATTATTTTTTTTAATAGTATATTTAAATAACTTATATTTTTTAAACAGTAATGTAAATTTTGGTTATAGATGAATTTCATTTACCATTCATTTCTATAGACATTATGAATGCGTATCCACATACAAGCTATGAATAAAGTTTTAAAATGTTCCAAGTTTAAATGAGACAAAATATCACTAATATTAAAACATCAATCTCAAGGAAAAACAAACCCATGACTTACTTGATTTTTGTGTTAAAAACAGATTAAAAGAAAAGCCAATTAACTGTAACTAAAAAATAAACAATTATGTGTATTTTAATATATTAAATTAATAATTGTTAGTTCTTTGCACTAATTTCACTTCTCTTTGAGTGTAATAATATTTTATAAGTAGTAAATTATGTGTATTTTAATATATTAAATTAATAATTGTTAGTTCTTTGCACTAATTTCACTTCTCTTTGAGTGTAATAATATTTTATAAGTAGTAGTTTTCATAATATTTAAATCCTAGACAGTCAGGGATATGTCAATAAAAAATTTAATTTTAAAAAGTACAATATTTTTAAACTGTATGTGATTTCCACAATTGGAAAAAGGGTGCAAGCAATTAAGATATTGCCAACAGAAATTATAAAGAGTTAAACAAAGAGAATAAGGTACTAAAAAGGATGAATAAATATGGAGGGACTATGCCAGCCTAATAGAAATCTAAATTATCTCTTCATAGAAAATATAGATCAAATGGAAGAATATGGAATACGAACAGCAATCTTAAAATTGGAAGTTACACAAGCAATAAAAGACATGAATAACACAAAAGCTGTACGGCTAAATGTGATTATGTCTTGATAAAAAAATTATAAGTGGCAAAATAGTGTAATGTGATTTACAACAGTGGAGATGTGATCAGATTTTCCAAAGACAACCATGATTTCAATCCACAAAATGCATGATGCAGTAATGTATAGAAATTAAAAACAACTATTTTAATTTTGCATTCAGCAATAATTCTTTGAATTATAGACAAAAGACTCAGTAAAAGACAAAATACAAATGGTAACAGAAGAGCAATATGGATTCAGGAAATGAAGTGGCACAAGCAGTGTCAATAAGATAAGCTAATGGAAATGTTCCAAAAGCCAATGAATAAATTGGAAAAATAGAAATTAATCCAAAAGTGTTCTGGAATCAGAAAATAGCTGTAAAAGTAAAATACACACAAAGTGGTTTGACCTAAGAAGAGGAGTAAAGTAAAGGTGTTGCAAAGTATGTACTGCTTAATACATATGCTTATCTAATATGTATTGAGAGATTATAATAAAAAATTCACTATAAGTAAATGTTAGAGAAAAGAAAACAAATAGAATAAATTTCACAGATGATACTGTCCTCTAGAAAAATGAAGCACAGAATATTCAAAATTAGAATGTATTAACAAGATTAGAATATGAAAATTAATGTTAAAACAAAAGTAATAAAAATAGGAAACAATAATCAAGTAAAACAGTACAAATATCTAGAAAGCATACTGAACAGAGAAATGTAAAATGGAAAGAAAATCAAAATCAAAATAGCAATGACTAAGGTAGAATTATAAGAAAGATCATTCAAGACTCCCAAGATTTTCAGCAATGCACCTGGAATTCCTGGTCATAAAAAATAGGTGTCTGGGGACTTCTGAGAAGAGTTATCAACTCCAACAATATTTCATCTCGAGATCAAACTCTTGTGATGTTGGCTGATAACTGATTCCTAGGAGGTATGAATACTTTAGGGGTCACAGCTTACCTGAGCCTGCAGAGGACCTGTTTAACCATTTTATATCATAATGAGGAGGCTACAGATTCATCAGACCAACTTCTATCCAGCTTTTTTTCCCCCCTACTCCCGGGCTGGACATACAGTTAAGTAAAACTCAGCCCAGGGGAGTGTCCTTTATTCCCCCCTACCGGCAGTAAGTCTGGCATGGCAGGTCAGCCTCCCGGTTGGATCTTTTCATTCTTTATTGCACACTCTAATGGGGGGTACTCCATTACTGGATTCTCCCCACCGGTATTGGTTCTTTTCATTTGTATCCCCTAACCTAGTCTCCCTTGGAGTGCTCAATCAATCATCGGAACCAGCACACCTCGACATACTGGCTCTCCCGATTGGGGCTGTCCACCCAATCCTACACTAAAACCCTCTACTTCTACCTTTCGTATCTTTACATTGAAGCACCTCCCTCGAGTATTCCTCCACTTTTCTCCAGTTACTCTACAATGTCAGCATACACAGGACTATATCCTCTAGTTCCAGATTTGCAATACTAGCCTGACTAGTTTGTTCAATCCATTCCTCACACTTTAAGAGGGTGTGCTCAACCGGTCCTGTTCACCACAATACATACAGTCAGGTGACTCCCTAATCCCAATTCCATACAAATATACTTCAAAATTACCATGACCAGATAACATCTGCGTCAGGTAAAAGCTCGTCTCACCAAACCTTCTATTTTACCATACTTTTAAATCGGGAATTAATCTTCTCATCCATCCAGCCTTGACACCCAAGTTCCATCTGTCTTGCCATACTCTGTGTTTCATTTTTAACTTCAGTACTGTCACCGCCTTCATTCTTATGGGCAGACAAGAACAAAAAGGTCCATGGGGGAGTCACAGCCAGTACACATACCATGTCATAAGAAGCCATCCGATATGATGTCACCAAACCTAATAAGGCTCTTCAATTAATTCTAGTCCTAGGATTCTAATCCTAGTCTGACTCGGTTCCTCTGTATACCAACTGCATCCTGCAGCTGAAGCTGCCCTAACTCACCTCTTCATCCAAGGGGGATGTCTTTGTCCTGATTAAAGAACCCTAAATAATCACCAGTGCTCTGAACAATATCTATTGTTATGTGTGACAAAGAGGGTTTTACCTGGGGGATTAAGCTAAAAAAGTGTCTCTCTTTACTAGGAAGAAAACCCTTAAGAGAAACATTACACCATAGGCTGGGTATCAATCTGGAGCTTTCAGGTGAGGTTAAATATCTTGGAGTTATGCTGCATGGGAGACTTATCTGGAATGCTCGCCAGAATAAAATCAATGGGAAAGCCAGGTGGGCATTCATTACTTATAAATACATTAGGTCAAAACTGAGGACTATGCCAGGGGCTGTATGAGTCTGTGATGAGAATACAGATCTTATACAGTGCTTTGGTATAGCAAAGGAAAGCCCAGCTATAAGTAAGTATAAACTCTCATGACCCTCTGGAGACTAATATATCTTTGTATTTCTGGCGCCTTTAAAGTATCACCACAAGTTTAATATTGGTATATAATAATTTATTTCCTATATTTCTATGCATAACTGCTTAGGTCAAATTGGCAGCAAATACAATTTTCAGCAATGGATGATGGAAGAAAATGTTATTAATGCTGGATACTCTGCAATTATCAGCTATGTGCTGAATATTTTATGCTATATTTGACACACAGTTTAACAAAATATAATAAGCCTATCTATTCATTCGTCCCATTCATTCATTGCTCATGTTGGGAACAGGGAGGAACAAAGGGATTTTCACCTGCAGTATCCACAAATTGTCTTCTGTTTTGTATAGACTTCTAGAATCAATAAACAGAGGGAGCTGAAATACGTGGTGTCTATCAGAGGGCTTCCCAAAATAGATATTCCATAGTTTTCCAAACCAAAATTAACACTTACTTAAGATTTGCAACTGGCATAGTGAAATAGGTTGCGGAGGCCAGCACAAATTTTTATCTACAATGATGTTCAGGCAGCACTGAAGCACTCTGTTCATACTACTTTAACTCCAAATTGTTATTGTACTGTCAGGGTTAACTTAGTTCCATTTCTATGCCCAAAAAAGGTGGAATTGCATTGAAGGCCAGGACAAAGACATAGAAGGTAATGAGAGTGTTGATGAGATCACAAAGAAAACTACCTTGAAATCTGCAATAGGCAGATTAACTCTGAACATGAAATAATATATAAAAATTTCTCAACAACTTCCATTAAAACATAATACATATTGAAAATAGAAAATAACAATATAAATTTTAATAATAATATAAATCTGTTAGTCATCAGTATAACAAAAAAATAATAATAAAAACAAACAAAAATTAAGAGGTTATAAAGGTTTCAATCACAACAAAAACTAAATCAGTATAACCTCACCATAGCAAAATAGCAGCTTGAAACACCATGATCAACAGGACTTATATAATTGTAACAATATATTAACTAAAGAACATGATTTAATAATGTAAATAGCAATAATGATTGCAACATAAGGGATACAGATAAACATAAATAACTTTTTAATCATCAATTATAAACATAACTTCAATATTTTATCATCAATATTTCATTACAGTCAAATTATGTTTTTTGATGAAATCTGATGTACTTCATTTTGAATAAAATATTGCCTAACATCGAAATACAATTTCAATTACCTCAGTTACAGTTTGTCACTCCATTTTAAAAACAGGTTGAATTTCAGTCAGAGTGAATTTTGAGCCAGTTTTATTTCCTTCACCAAAAAAACTTAAATATTCTTTATTAATAAATGAACAGTAGATATCTATTGCAGTTATTAATTTAAATACATTTTTAATGCATACCTAAAATAGAAATACATTCTTATTTTAAGATGAACTGGAGGAAAGAGAAGTCTATAGCAGAATCATGTAAAAAGAAAGAAAAGGTTAATGACTGATAATTGAGGTGGTTCTAGTGAATCTATTCTAGAAGAAAGTGCAGCAGGATAAAAAGAGGAATATAAGATAACAATTAGAATGTATGAAATAAATAATAAATATGTTGGTTATAATAGTATGGATGTAAGAAATATGTTGATTTTAAGCTACTGACATAAAAAACAAGACATAAATGAAGAATTGCATCAAACGAACCAATCAAATAGCTGATGACAAAATGAAATATTAAAGATGTTGAAAATCAATAGAATTTATACTTTCTGTAATAGCAGAGAATAGTTACATAGTAAAAATTAACGGGTGGCTACCCATGATAAATGGCAAAAAAAAAATTAAAAAGTACTTTTTTTCTTACAATTCATAAGAATGAAAATACCATAAATTATATAACATTAGTTAAGAAAATCTAAGAAGGAAATTGCACTACTACTTAATAATACACGTAGTTAATAAAATAACATTTTATTTACAATGAGAATTTTACTATCCTTAAAAAATATTTGAAAAACGTTTTTCCTTTTTGTTAATACCATTACACACATAGGTAACAACAATATCAGAAAGGAGGCAGCCTCAGAATACGATTGTTGGTGAAAAGGTTTTTGAGGGATAGGGAGTATAGCTGACAGTAAAGCTGAGTAGTACAATGAAGGAAAGAATACAAGCTGGTAATAAATTATAATTTAGCAACTTAGGAATGATCAAACGAAAGTTAATAAGCAGAAAGGCAAAGCTGCAAATATACAAAACTAATAAAACCAGTAGCTATCCATGAATCTGATATCTAGACATTGACAGTAAGTAACATTAATATATTAAGAAGATTTTAAAAGATATTAAGGCAAATCTGTGGTCCTGTGCAGGAGAATAGAGTATGGAGAATCCATAACAATGAGGAGATAGACAAAATAATTGAGAGGGAGTATATTGTGGTTTCTAAAGGCTCAAAAATTGAAATGGCTGGGACATGTAACAAGGATGAATGATGAGGCAGTGCCCAAAAATATATCAAATGCAAAAATATTCATTGTAAAAAAAAAAAGAGTAGAACAAGCTCAGGATGGATGTGTTGATGGATTTCATGGTAATGAAGGTGTCAGAATGGGAGATCAGGGTGAAAGAGAACAGAGCGATGGAGATTAATTGTTGAGGAGACCAAGGCTCACCCCAGGTTGTAGACCAAGGTGAAGAAGAACAATACAATAACAATTTCTACTGTGTGAATAATTTTTTATTCCTTCCATCTGTCCACATTTTATAAATAACGATTAAATTTAACCTAGTTAATATAAGATGAGCATGCTGAAGAGATTAAACAAGCACATGGTCAGGCACCATATGAAATACAGAAATTCCTTTATGTATCAGGTTCAATTTAATCTGTCTATATTGCAAGAGTTTCTAGCAGGCCAAACTTCAGAACTCTAAGCTTAAAACATATGGTAAGAGGTCATCTGCAAAAACACACTACTAATATAGTAGAAAAAGTTATACAGGATAACACCTACAAAAAGTTCCAAGTTTCTTTGTTCCATTTGGTTATCTAATTTTGTAAATAAAAATTCTATTATTAAACAAAAATAGATTCTCTCTCTAAAAATCATAAAACTTTGCTGTTGCCATATAGCAGATGCTTTCACAATAACTGAATATTTGCAGAAAGGTAAAGAGTAATGAATGATTCTGAAAGAGAACAACAGCTCTTACATTGTTGAGGTGGGAACCAACTAACTGATGTTTAATATAGTCCAAATAAGAAGAAATTAAAGCTAAGTTAAGTTAGACATCAAGTACTATGCGCCTAAAAGTAAATAAAAAACTATAACCACATTTCTGAAATGTGGTGTATGTGAATGTTTTACTAAATCCTGTTCATTAAAATTAATGTGATATAATGAAGTCCTTTCCAGTAAATTTTCTGAAGGTAGAATAATATTCATTATTTCATAGAGTAGTTCCCACTGAAAATCTGCAGTGGAATAAATAATGATATGTAATTACAAAAAAACACTGTTACATGATAAATACATGAAATTTACGTGGATAATATGTATGATAATACATGGTAAAATGATATGAAGTTAAAGTTTAAATTAATAATAGATACAAACTAAGAAGTTAATACCAAAGTAGAAAATATAGGGACAATTTTAAAATGTTAAATAAGAAAGAGAGGAAATTTTGGGTAGAAAGACAACAGTTTAATCCCAGACCATGGATAACAAAATATATAAATTGTATAATAGTCTCTTTCAAGACAACTGATGGATGAGCATACCACAAAAACATTATGAGACAAGTAATTGTAAAGTTTTCCAAAATAAAATACAGGAAAATTAGGATGATGTAATGAGGTGAAGAAGGAAACAGTGACTGGCAAAACAATGTAGTACAGAAATAATTATGGAAACATTTTAAGGAAGTCTCTCGAAAATATAGGTATAAAAAAAGTAAATATCAGTAAAGTAAAAGTAATATCAACACCAATGATATCATCAGATCTTTCAGTCTGTCTCTGGTAACCTACAAAACACATGAAAATAAAGCTGATTTTCACAGCAATAATATGCCAATAAAAAATTTTTAAATAAATCAAAATTAACAAACAAATCTTAAACATGAAACATGTATGATTTTAAACAACCTCTCAAATTAGTTTAACCAATAAGTAACTTATGAAATAAACAGCTTCGATTTATAGAATTAAGGAACAAATACTCGGAAACTTACTTTACATAACATCTAAGAAGTTAAAGAAATTGTCCAAAGAAATACTGTAAGTATACAAGAATACAAAGAGCTCTGGTCATTCATTCATTACTTAACCTTCACGAAAGATTAACAGTAAGTAAAACTAAAGACGTGCCATAACTAACCAAATATTTAAAAAAAACTATCTAATAAAAAACTGGTAATTGGCATGTTTTTAAATAAACGAAATTAAGTAAATTCAAGTTAGCAATACAGTAATATTCACCTAATCAGTTCTTACTTCTACTATTTATCAACGTTTTTGTATACAAATCATGAAAGAAAGCATCGTTTATGAAAGGCAGATTTTTATTCACCTGACACGTACAAGAAGTAATTTCAAAAATATCAGAGATAAACATAGGTCTTTATCGAACACCTTTATAATTAAATAATTCTTCAATATGTCAACAAACAATTAACCTCTAACTAGCGACCATTTTACGTATTACTCACTCGACAACAAAATTAGACAGTATGATTAATGATCGGTGCCTTTTCTGTCTAGACTCATGAGATCACGACGGCAGTGATTTTTCAACGTAACTGCATTGTGTGGAGTGCTGATATTTGCAATTATAGTCGTCTTTTATTAGAAAATTATACAAGTATAAAAGATTCTTAACATAACAAGTCTTTTATGGTTAACGTCCTCATCTTTATCCTTAAAACGTGCTACGCTGCCAGTAATAACCACAGTACATCGTAAAAAATTAAAGGGATAATTCGTTGAAGAGAACAATTAATTGCAACCCGTTGCCGACACTAAATGTAATCTGTAACAAGAACTCGTTCACTACTAAATTAAGGGAAGTAAATCGTAAGTTTAAGCGGCTACTATGGTTTTAATAATGATGAGGCAAGTAGGAACTACCTGTGCACGAAAAGTCATTGAATGCAGAAATGAGCATTAGCTAGTTGGATTTAAATAGCTTATAAATGACCTTTCTGACATCACAGGCTAGAAGTCGGATAAAAGACTAAAAGCAAAACTTTCCTGTCGAAAGCCTTTAGTATGACCTATGGCAATACACTACATGATTTACATAACGCTGTAAGTTATGTAAATTAATGGTTTACATACCAACATCTTCAGCAAAAGATAAGAAAGTAGAGCATGTATGAAGTAATAAATGATGTAATTAAATATGCAAAAGGAAATTTTTTGTTTAACCATCGTTAGGTATTGCTTCAGAGGATGAGAAGAATGATTTGTAGCGTGTGTGAAAATGCCATACCTGATCGGCATTCGAACCCGTGACCTTCGGATGAAAGGCCGAAACGCTACCACGAAGGCCGGCCAAGATGATAGTACTGGGAGACAGGAACGCCATAGTAGAGAAATAAAACAAGGGAAAATGGTTGTAAAGTATAGGCTAGGTTAGAGAAAGAGGACCTGGGCTTCCAGAATTTTGCAATAAGCTCAAGCTAGTGAGTGCAAACACCCTTTTTAAAAATCATAAAAGTTATGCATGGTGAGACCAAGAGATACAGGAAAGTATAAAATAGATTATATAATGATTAGGCAGAAATTCTAAAACCAAATTATGGGCTCTGAAATATATCCAGGAGTAATATTGATTCAACTATAACTTAGTTGTAATGAAATGTACAGAAGATAAAAAACTAAAGAAAAATGAAATGGGACAGAAACTGATAAAAAAAAAATAATAATTTGAAATTATGATTTCAACAAGTCATATAAAAGTAGATTAAGTTGAAAATAAATTATTACATTTAAAGGGAATAATAAATAAGGCAGGAGAGAATAAAAAGGCAGCAACATAATATATAAATTGGAATTAATAGATTCGCATAAAAGTACAAAAACACTAAAAATGGAAGCAAGAAACTGTATATTCTCTTAACTGTAAACTATAGAAATAAAATTAATAGAATGTGCAAAGTAGCATGGAATATTGGTTGATCCAGAAAAATGGTAAAGTAGACAAAATATCATTACAGAGAACATATGGAAATGTGAGAGAAAACTGGAGAAATGAAGCCAAATTAAAAATCAAAATTGCAAATGGACACTTAGGAAGGCAGGAAAAAGCTAGGAAGTGACACTAATATACAGAAATAAAATCCAAGGGTGAGAGAATAATTATAACATGAGGTTCTGGAGAAGGAAAAGGAAAGTGACAATATTCGAGACTATTTTGACATGGACTGAGTGGTTAATTGAATGATTTATTTCTTATAGGTTAAGATGAGCCGATGATTCCCTTTCCACTAAACCAAAGTTTTTTACATTATTAGATGACTTACATACAGAATTATTAGCTTACTTTAATAAGAAAAATAATTGTAATAAAAACAAATCTTCATTTTGAAAGTCATTTAAGATTAAAAATGTTACCTCTACTTTGACTTCACTGACATGAAGAACACAAAATAATCATAAGCATACTTGCAATATAAAGGTAATAATAATAAAAATAAAAAAATTATCTAATGAAATAATTCACCACTTCGTAAAAATAAATTATGTAACATTCTTTAATAATTTTATAAAATTTCTTGAATTTACTTATCATGTAGTTTTTCATAACAAAAGTTTATTAATCTTTTAGAGAATAAATTTCAAAAAACTGATTGAAAATGGTTGGCTGTTCTTTATTTTGGAATTTTTACTTTCAGCCATTTAATCTTATAATGTATCACATCACAGACTGTCTATCAGTGCAATATGAATATAACAAACACATGAGTTTTGTTCTCTTTGGAAAGCTGATAATATTACATTTTCTATATTGGTAAATGTTACTGAAGTATAATCAGTAAGTGAAAACAGGAAAATTCACACTAACCTCATTTTGATTGATCATCGAGATACTAAAATTAAAGACTGCGGAAAACCTTTTTACATGTCCTATCAGGTTTCCCATTCTCAAGTAGGGCATTCCCTACATGACGGACACAATTTTTTGTTTCTGTTATTCTATCCAAAGAAGTTTTTAAGAGAAGCTTGAATTAATTCATCATAAATCGTCTTAATTAGTAAACTACTGTGTCCCAATATCATGTGATTATAGTAGTAATTATAATGATTACCAGACAACTCACTGAGATTAATAAGTTCTATATTAGTAATAATATTGCACTCAATCTTTAAATCTTTTTTTATTGCCTCATTCTGTCAATTGTAGACAGTATAAAACACCTATTTATTAAGTTGATTAAATGCTAGCCATCAACACATATAACATGGACCTACAAACATTACCGTTTATACTATTTCACTTGTCGCTTTTCAAAAAAACATGTGTCTGGTGCCTTTATTTAAGTTTTAACCTAGGCATTTCAGTTGGCATCCTATTAATGAAAAATAGGTTGTTAATAGTTTCATTTCAGTTAACCGTCTAATTCCATTAAGGTTGGTTTCATCTACTACTCTTTAACTTCTTCTTTTCAGTACATCAACAACTCAAAGTAGATTCTCATGTTAATTCAGGAAACACAGATTATTAGAATTTACTAAATGTTAATGAAAATTTACCATTGCTTGGTTGGAAAATTAGCAACTCATTTAATAAATATTTCCAAAGCAGTGATTAAAGTTATGCAAAGTAAAGAAATGATATCCAACAAAGATCCATATTTTCTTAGAGGCACTTTCCAAATTCAATCTAAACAGGCATTAGAGTACCTCTCATAAAGGAAGAGGTACATATAACAATTAGATCTCTAAAACATAATAAATCTTGTGTGATATATGAAATATCAACGTCGACCTAAGATATTCTAGGGAACAAATATCACACCTGTTAGTAGATTTAATCATACCTTGCTTAAAATAGTAGTCTGAATGATTAGTTATATCCAAAGTTAAACCTTTAAACATAATTATAAAATGAGGCCAGAATGTTACAGATTATTAAGTTTGGTTCAATTTTTCTCAAAAACATTTGAAAGCGTAATGTTCAGTAGGTTAGAAACTTGCCTGAATGAAAATAGTAAATTAAGAGGACGACACAGGTTCAAACAAAGGGCAGGAGGAACTTCTGTAGAAAGATTATACATGGAATATATTGGAAGAAAAGGCTATAACAATCATTCTAGATCTAAGTAGAATTCTGCCTTTGGAATTTTGCAAAAATATAGGAGAAACAGATATAATGGGTGTAGCCAGTAACTTTTTTAGCTCATATTTTACAGGTAGAAACGATGTATACAGACAGAATAATTAGAAATTATAGGTTAAACTTTTAAACTTTGTCAAGGCTGGAGTCCCTCATTCAATTCTAGGTTCAGCATTTTTTTTTAATATGTATCGATGAGTTCTAATCGGCAGTTACCAATAGTCAAGTGATAATCCATACTGATGATAAAACTGTGATACAATCCATTGCTAATATACTCATAAGTGCATTATAGGCAGATACTTTTATTGATATATACCAAGCTAGTCAACATTTCATTCGGTATAATTTAGAAATAAATAAAAATAAATCTAATTTAAGCTTTAGAAATAAATTCTGCAAATAAGAAAACAGTGTTGCAATCATAAAACAGTCATCACTAATACTTAATGTAATAATAGATTATAAGCCTCTCTTGAAATGGCGATGTTGATAAGCTCACATATTTTTACTCTATATAGGTTTGTGATGATAAAATGATGCAGTTTTTCATGGATTGATGAGCCTAATACACAGGACTCTGTATTGGTTTTGGGATTACCATTTTAATACAATTTAGAGAGTTCAGTTTACAGAGAAAAATAGAAATGTACACATCACAAGCAAAAAAGTGTGCCATTGAAGAACTTATATCTTATGAATCACTTGATGAAAAAAATTGAATCTTATATCATTTAAAGCATGTTCATTTCAACATTATTCTTGTGAGTCGAGTTACAATTTATCAGAAGAGAACCAGTCAGAGCTATAAAAAACCAGTCAGAGTTTGTGTTATATTAATAATGGAGTTTTAATTTGTTATAATATCTGTTGAGTGAGGTGTAGTGTTGATTTAAGGCTAGAATCAAAGAGCAAAAGAGACAATTTAAGTTGGATGCATTAACATAGACTGATTTCCCATCTTTTCACTGACAGTGCCACTAGCAAAGATGGTGACTCCTGAACAGAAAGCCTTCTCTCTTTTGCAGTTTGCTAATTATAAATTTGTAATTATAGTTGAATGTGCATTCTGCAGAAAGTGTGATTATGTTCCCTCCAAGTGACAGTAACATTCATCAGTAGCTTATTAGTTTAAAACAACTGGATGTCTGTGTAAAGGAAAAAGTACTGAATGACCAAGGGTGCTTGAAGAAAATATTGAATGTGTCAGGAGTCTTTCCTATGTAGTCCTAAAAAATTTGTTAGGATGGCTGGTCGCATACTAACAATACCACTCATGACCACATGTAATGTTTTAATGTTTACATATCCACACCATTTACAGTGTTACAGGCTTTGAAGCCTAGCTACTATGCTGTGTGTATGTGTGTGCTGACTTTGCAATCAGAATGTGACACATTTGAATGATGACACATTTCTTGATCATATTGTGTTTAGTGATGAAACAACATTTCATTTTAGTGGAAAAGTTAACAAATATAGTACTTGTATCTGGGAGTCAGAAAATCCCCATGAAATCTTACAATGCAAAAGGGACTCACCAAAGTTAAATGTTTTCTGTGCAATATCCTGACGGCAAGTTTACAGGCCATTCTTTTTCGCTGAAGTAAGCGTAACAGGAGTTGCTTACTGCTGTTTGGATGTGCTGTGTACATGGCTCTTTCCTCAATGCAAGATTGACCAGAAAATTTTATTTGGCAACAAGATGGTGCATCTCTTAACTTTATATGGGATTGGTTGAACAACCATTTTTCCCAGCCACTGGATCAGTTGGCATAGACCTAATGATAGGGTTTGTTTGCAGCAGTCTCCATGGTTATCTGATCTAACCCCATACTCTTTTTCCTTTGGTGTTTTGTAAAGGATCTTATGTATCTATCTTCGCTACCTACTGAACAACCTGATTACAGGCACATGATCGAAGCAATTGTCACTTCCATTACTCCATACAAGCTGGTTAAGTGTGGAACAAGTTCTCCTATGGAGTTAGTTGTGTGCTGTGTGATGAAAGGTGCTCATATTGAACACTTTTAGGGAAAAACTGTAAGAATTACTCTTTTATTCTACATTCGTTACTAGAAGTCAAAGTTAACAGATATTAAATAGCTTTAAAACCTTGCTATTCCTTTTTTACACCAGTATTTACACTTACTGAAGTATCTATGCTATTTTCTGATGGATTTTCATCAAATACATTGCAACTAAAATCATAAGAATAACATAAAAAATAAAACTTAACTGGAATAAAATTGTTTTTTCTATCAAGTATTTTGTAAGATATCTCATCTACGATATGCTTTTTCTTCTGTGATGCATACTGTATATAGAGATATGGTAAGAATAAAGACATATGGAAACAATAGCCAATTTTTTATAGATCTATTAGTAATGACAGTTCCTTCATTATTTATTTATGAAGTAATAATTAGCTACAGGCAAATAGACTATAAAAGAAATTGATTTTATAGTAATTACAACACAAAAAACAGAATGAGTAGGTTTTTGGAGAAGAACAAGATCATTTGAGTGTAAATCAACTTGTGTAAGGCCTAAGGTCATGAAGAAATTACCATATGATAACATAAAAAACCTATGATAATAGAAAAAATTTATTATAACACTTAAACAGTTTTTAAAAATACCGTTTTTATTACATCAAAGAATTCCCTGGATGGCATTGTAATGTCTTCAATTCCTGCAGGGTGTGTGGATTGCTCCTGTAAACAATTTTTTTAAGTAACCCTACAGAAAGAAGTCTGGACTAATCAGATTAGGGGATCTTGGTGGCCACAATCCTTCAGAAATAATTTCTCCACTGAAAACATTCTGTAGCATTTCCATAGCAGAGTGAGTTGTACAGAAAGTAGTGCTGTCCTGTTGCAACCAGCAGGTCATGCTCATCCTCTTGCAGTACGGCTATGATCTGTTAGATAATTTCTTGGTAGAATCCAAGAAAGCAGCATCAGCGGCAGCATCCTTGGTGGATACTGCTGTCCTAATATTGTTTTTTAGAAAAAAAAAACAAGGGTCCTATTATTATCAGTCACCTTCAAACCATACACCAAATGCCTATTTTTTGTGGGTGTAGGGAAGATTCAAAGAAAATGTGGTCTTCAGTGCCCCAGGTCTGGTAGTTCTGATAATAATATACCCACCAAAGTGAAAAAATGCTTCATCACGGAAAAACACTTAATCTAAAATGCCAATGTTGCCTCTAATGAAGTTCTTGAATCATTGACAGTAGTGAACTCTTTTATCATAATCAGCATCAGTTAGCTCATGGAAAACCTGCATTCGATTTCAGCTTTCTCCACACTGCAGTGTAGGCTGAACCTAGTGAAAGGTTCTTTTCCATCATAATCTCTACAAAGATTTATGAGATCTTGTAAATGCCGCTTTAATGTCCTGTACAACCTGTGTTGGGCACCTTTCTGGTGTAATACCAAAATGTTTTACAAAATATCTGAATAAGACTTTTCACTCGTGCTTCCTTTTCAAATTTCACCCTGAACTTTCATAGTCACACAACATGAGATTTCATCCCTAAACAAGTTTCCATCGTGAATACATGTTCTTCAATGGTTAATTACATTTTAACAAACAACAACACACAATTATGCAACCTTGCTCAAAAACCAATACTTGACATAGACTGGCAATAAACAGTCCTCCTTCCTCAGCTCTGGTCATACTAACTTCTTCCACATTATTTTACTCATCTCACACCAATATACGGATTTTAACAAAAATATTTATTTAGTACAAACTACTGAGCTGTAGGGCCTCTTTTAAGGTGAAAAACCTTTGTATAATCTCTCTTGCACAGCAGGGATTATGCATTTAAATTAGGAATAACATTTTTGTTCATATAAAGAATTTTCCTACTAATAAAACATAATGTAATGAATACCTAACATACATAAATAATTATAATTTATATAAAAGGAAGGTTTCATGAACAGTAGAAATACACATAAATATTTGGTTTGCTTGGCACTTCTCCCGCCACCACCCCATTCGGTCACCCTAAAGCATAAGACCGAATGTCTGTGCCACAAAACAGTTTAGCGACCCGTGTCCTAACTAGCTCCTAGAGCTAACCTAAAAGCGTGGTACCATTCACCACTCGCTTGCGTGTCCCACCGCCCTATTGTCATATATACTAAAATGGGTAGGCACACCCCATCAACTACTAAAACATATATGACTATCAATAATTAAATTTATTTCGTCAAAGACAGCAATTTTCTGCCACGCCTAGGCCACTAAATGCCAGCAAATACCTGTCCACCATTAAAGCGCTTGGAGCCTTAATCTGGCAGTTAGCCAACCATATCTCTCGGTTCGCTTCCTACAGCAGCGTGGTAGGAATCTTTTCTCTTAGGTAAACAACTGATGTCAGTTGAACAAAGCAACCCCCACACTGTCCGACAATGCGGCTCTTGCCAAATTGACTCGCTGCTTGTGAGTGGTCAATTTTCCCCTTGACCTTTAGGTTCCAGGGTGGCCTGAGTCCCGGCCTCCCCAAGAGCTGGACAATCAAACATCATGTGTTCATTTGATTGGACCTCCCTGCAGATGCACAGCTAATCAGCTGCCAGAAGGAATCGAAAAAAAAAAATTGATTTAAATTTACATGGTTGGAGAGAACCCGGGCTCCCATTGCCCTTAAAAATGAAGGAGAGGCATACTATCACCCCCAGATCCTGTATAAATCTATACAAGGAACTTCCCTTAGTCGTGGCATGCCATTCTTGCTGCCATGCTTCCATCACGAGAGTAAAGCCTCCTCTGAAGGTGGGAGATGGGCAACTGTTCAAATTTTAGAACCAGTGCATTGAGATCACCGTTTCACTCAGGTACAGGCTACGCTCGAAACCGCATCCCAAATACCTCGGCCTCCCTGCCTCTTCGCAATTTCCACATGGCCACCCGAACTTTCACCACTAAGTTGATTGGGAGAGCCTTTACCAATACAGTAGTAGCCTTATAGGAGGTTGTTTTAAAAATACCAATGCATACAATTAAGGGTCAGTGCTGGGCACTCCTTAAATTTTGAATAAGTGCTCGATTTCATTCCAACCTATGTACTCAAATGGATACCATGTAAGAGGTCATACTTTCGAAGACACCTCAGTACATCTTGTACAAATGACGGCCTGACAAGCCGTAATACTTTCGAGCAATCCTCCTAAGCCTGTGCATCACAGAGACCGCATCCGCCGCTACTTGCCTAATTTGGTTGCTAAACACCAACTTTTCATCAAACAAAACACCTAGGTACTTATGAACTTGAACTCGACTGATTACACAGCCTTTATACTTAATACGGGGGTTATGACTGTATGATAATTTGTCTGCACCCTTGAGAAGCATACACTTCATCTTGGGCAGAGAAATGTTTAAATTTTGAATGTCCATCCAGCCCTCTGCAGTTGACAAAGTCGCCTGCGCTCGGTCTTCTAATTGCGGTCGTGAATTACCACAAACTAACAGGAGACAGTCCATATAATACATACGCATAAATAATATCAATTGTTTATTGCAAGAGAAGAAGTAATGTACACAATGAAGTGCAATCTGAATAACACATGACTGCATGCTGCAGCAGTACAGCAACCTACAGTTCTGATACTAGGCTGAAGACCATGTTAAGCGGTACACTTTCTTGAATAAGATGGTAACCTGTAATCCATAATCTATGATAAAAATCTATTTTTCATTGACATTAGTGGAAAACAAAAAAAAAAATTATAAGGAAACAGATTTCTGTCTACCATTATTCATAGATACCACAACGTCTACCAGTTGTGATACAACAAATTGTAATAAAGGGGACAACATTGTACTGCACTTCCACAAGTTAAATATATATGGACTATATACTGCATAAGTTAAATATGTATGGGCTGTATACTGCATACTGGTACACAATCTAACCTCTTAACAACAGATGGTTCTACAACAACAGAAATGTCTCTGGAAAAAAAAGAACTGGTACACATTTATTTTGTTTACGTTCCCAGTTGATCAAAAATTTCCTACAATTTTTAAATTTGGTAGACTACTGCTTTATATTTTGCCATTATGTTTTATTTTCCTTCTTATGATCTCATAAATTCATTATGCCAGCTTCTATACTCTATCTACTGACTTATATAATAAATGCACATAAAAAATAATTTAACACTACTTCTTTCATGTAACTCTTACATGAAAATTTGATAAGAAAAACTCTAACTTATCTCTGAAATATTTTATCAGAAGAACCCAGGTTTTCCAATGTCCATATCTCTCTAGCTACACTTATCAGGTAGGTTATGTTACTGCAGTAACTAAAGTTTAAAGAACTAAATGGATTTAAAAGATTTACTAAAAAGTAACAAATAATACCACACAATTCTTCTTTAAATTTTGACTTCTTGAGAATCTTTTTAAATTTTGTCACCATCAAGTAAAAAAGAAATACCAGCAACTAATTTTAAAATGGAATTAAAGAATTGAAAAGCCATAATTTTTTACTTTTTAGCATGTCTTTTAAATTCTGTTTTATTTCTAATTTATTTAGATTTATTTGAATTCAAGATAAATTTGCCTACAAAATATGCTGTCTACATGAACACAAGTTTGTTGTAAGTAACGCAAAGGTGAGAAACCTGAGTCTTGATAAAATAAGAAAAGAAATGTGAAGAGATGCAATGTGTATAATTTTTTCCCTAATGATGTGTATTAAGTTTCTAACTGATTCTCTGGAAGTTATACATAAAAATACTTTGAATATCAGAATGACTCCAGCCTCTATGTCTGCAATAAGTACATTGAGCTGAATGATAAACAGATAAAAATTACAATCTGAGTGCATTATCAAAGGAAATGCATTAAAAAGCCACAATTTGAATGACTTTTCTGTGTCATTTAATTGCATTATAAACTGTTATTGCTGACACACAGTTTCAGTTCTGTAAAAAAAAAATATGTAAATTGGCTTGTTGACCGATAAACATAATAAAAGATAATGAAGTCTCTTCTAGTAAATGTCAAATTAATAATATAATAATAAAGATAAAATACTAATTAACCAGTTATATTATAGTTTTGTGATAATAATTAAAGATATAATTAAATAAAGTTTAAAAATTCTAATTGCAGACTCAACGATTTTTTTTTCAGAAAATTTCGGCCAAATGTACGACATAGGAGTTGAATAAGAGTAATAAAGTGTTTAAAACAGTAAGGTGAGTAAAAAATAAAAACACCAAATTTGTTTGAAAAATTGCTTTCATTTAGTGACAAACACTGAGCATATCGATACAGTCAAACGATAAAAAGTATTAGTGTGCGGTCAGGGGAGACCAACAGTGTCTAAAAATGTTTTTTTTTTTTTCATATTAACATACACACACAACATACATGCACGCACTTAAACATAAACAACTCACAATCATACAGACATAGACATCCACATACTCTCAAAAGTTTACATAAATTAAAATAATATATACATACGTTTAATGCGTGCATATATATTCAATATATATTACATACATTTTATATGTATATATCATGTGTAAATATGTTACAATTTCATCCCATATTTTGGTACATCCAACTGTATAAGCAAAATAACATGTATTTTCTATATACATTTGTGAAAAAATACCCATCAATTTAGTATTAAAAAAAAAAATAGTTTTACATAATATTAGCGAATCTTTGCAGGGTATCACAATTTTAAAAGAAGATAAACTTTTTAAATATAATAAACGTAATAACTATGTTAGAAGTATTTTATTCCTCATTTATTTACCTCTAAAGAGTTATTCATGTGATAAAATTAGTCATCTTTTAAGACTTTGAATGCATATAATTATAAAATAATACAAAATATTACATGTTATGTACGTTCAAAAGAATAGTAAAATGATCATTATAGTAACGATATAAAACTATACATGAATATATCAGAAATCTTGAAAAACAAAGATTATAATGATTATCCTTTTGACAGCTTGGTCCTCACTAACTGGTACCACATCGATATAAGTAAACTGTCACACAACACAGAAACAATATTCACAACATAACACATCCTCGATTTTCATTCTATATAAAGATAAAAATTGGCAATCGATACAAAACAATAGCTCTTCAATGTGGCAAGTGAAATAGTGGTTAATTGCTTGATGCTTAAATCAGCATAAAGAAATATGTGCATAAAGGATATACGGAAGACATAGAAAAATCAGGCATCCATGACAGTATACATAACTATAGAACAATAATAATAACTTAATGACCTGTTCACTATGTCCATTAATTAACTACAAGACAAACTGACAAAACAAATTTAAACAAATGAATGGATAGAAAATATACAAGATATTCTGTTAAAATTAGTTACAATACATTAAGCTATACTGCGACATGTACATCTATGTGAACAAATTTATATTATTTACATTTAATTATCATCTTTAGAAAGATGAAAAACAATCATTTGTACCACAAACTTTGTAATCTTAATAATTATATCATATAACTTACACAGAAATACAGTTTTATACATATATCTTTCTTTTCACTATAACCTAAGATTTTTGTTCTTTTCTCTTTCTTATAAAAATACACTTATTATCTGATTCTTCTATAATTTTTTTACAGTATCAGTCCATTCGATTAGAATTGTTCATGATATAAAACACATTTATCATATACACAATCACACACCCATGTACATACACACAAATAATTAAAAATGTAAACTGATAAATGTTCACATTAAAAAACACATATTCAATCCCACACCCACAGAGAATTAAAAATATTAACTAATAAACAGTATTATATTAAATTTGCACTTTTATTAGGTGTATGATATTGCAGTTTTTCTTAAACCTGAGATAGACAATAAAGTTATTGTTAATTTGATATCTTTAGTGCAAGTTATATTACTGCTTCCTTAGATCTTAATTATAAAAATAAATAAATGAAAAATTTAACGGAATGAATAAGATAATGGTATTTTAAAATTATTATACAATTCTTTACAAAAAGTAATGTAAATAATCTATTTACAGAAAACATGTAAATACCTCACATGTGACTATTTAGAAGGCTTATAAATTTTTTTTGGCATTACTGAATGGGAACTACTAAGGTGAAACTGTATCGTATGAGTAGGATATATATATTAATTTTTTAAACATGTTGTCCTGTTTGTTGAATTATAATTAGTATTTGTAACCACCAGATACACATATATAAAGCAAGATTGATTTTACCTTCAATCTAATAAGGCTTTTTCAAATCCTTTAGATTCATCATCAGTTATTAAATCAATACTTTTATTCCAGTGAATGATTCTAAAATAGAAAACATATTTTATACAATTATATAAACAAAAACACAAATAAAATAGTGAATGTTTATAATAAAGACAATATACAATTGCATATAAACCTGTAATATTCTGAAAGAATTCTTTAATTATAACAATAATTATATTGACAAAATTAACTTAGGTGACATATATAAAATTAAATGCACAGACTGTGATGCCATATATATATATATATATATATATATATATATATATATATATATATATATATATATATATATATATAGGTAAAACTGATAATCATTTAAAGCAAGATTCTCAAAATATCTAAAAGCATTTAAATATAAAAGGAAATTTTTTTCAAATATGGCAGATCACTTGATTTCAAATGGACATAAAATTACATATTTAGCAAATAATCTTAAAATATTAGAAATTTATAATGTAAAAAACAAACTGGAGCATTTGGAGAAATATTATATTTATAAATATAAAAGTTTCAATTTAATAAACCACCAGGTAAATTTTGAGTAGGATGATCTGTTTAAATTGGTAGGCCTGTATAGTAGAGTTTTAACAACTGACTAATAATTTTAATCAGTTATGACATGGTTGACGGAGTATCTCAATGCTAATGTTAATTACAGTATTTTTAATAACTGATGGTGAATCTAAAGGATTTTAAAAGGCGTTATTAGATTGTAAGATTAATCTTGATTTATGTGTGTGTATCTGTTGGTTTATAAATACTTTTATATATATATGTATACACTGTTATATGGGGGTTTTTGATACCTTATGTTTTGTCACAATAAAAATTGAAAAATAAAAAAAAATTGGCTACAGTGTATGAAAGAAGAATTTAAGAAAGGAGATCAAATGGTGTATAGTAATAAGCCCTGACAAGTTGGACTGTAAAAGAAAACAAAATCTGATAGTACCAGTAGTAAATTCATGAACAATAATTTATTACCATAACTGTATAATTAAAACCATCAATATACAAAAAAAAAAAAAATATAAAAAATCTGGTCAATATTCAGATTGACAATACCCATTCCCGTAACAAAAAAGATTTTTTTATAAAAAGACAATAGAGAATGGCATAAATTGCTTTTAGTTTTTTAAAAATTAAATACTCAGTGATTACTCTGGAACAATATTTAGTGCAGAAAACTATATGCAGTCAACAAATGGTATGACTGAACATTTATTCTAGTGAGCTCAACAAATAAGGCCTTTTTTGAGATTTTAAATTTCACTTGTCGGTAAAACATATACATTTACTTTAAGCGCACCTGCTTTTGTAACTTATTTTTAGAAAGGTCATTTATCACTATAATTTTTTTTTCTGTTTTAGCTACAACATGGTCTAAACACAACACTGATGCATGCAATTAATAATTCATTCCAAATTGTTCATTAAGATTGATTGTAAACAGGACAGAGAAAATTATAAAACAATTTTCTGCAATCTAAAGGTCAAACTGCACAATTAATTTGAAGAATTAACATCAATCAACTAGTAAATTTAAACAGGCAAGGAGTCTGGCTACAACCTTATAGTTCTTGGCACAGTATGTCTTTCTTACATCCTATGATCTGTATGGCACCGGGAGGTCATAACTGCCATTTTGATAACTGTAAATACATAACTTTAAAGCATTTGTACAAAGTAAATACTGGCTTCAAAAAATTGGTACATACATATAACATAAATGACACAATTTGCACAAAACATCTCTACAATAACCAAATTATTGCCTCACAAATAAAAATTATTTTTTCTACACAATCTCTATAAAATAACTATTTAAATTAAACATTTTTTAAAGGTGTAGTTAGTTAGAAGTAAAATGATGTCTGAAATTTCAATGAAATATACACAAAATATGTGTAACAAATAATGGCTTGTCAATTGTTTTACATGAGTACTATTATATTGTACATGTAATGAAAATATGATATTCTTTATTTACGGATAAACAAAAATTTAGAATAAAATTATTAAAATAGTTTTTGGAGTACTGAGCTGCTGCAAACTTATAATTTTTACACGATGCAACCAAAAGGAACTTAAAAAAAGCAGCATATGCATTAACAAGTAAAGTTTTCGTCAACTTTGAGTTCATATCATCATTGATGCACTTTCAGATATTTGGTAAAAATAACTCTAAAATTTAATATTCAATAAAACAGGTATGTGTCAATTTTTTCTTTTTGTGATTATATATTGAGAAAATGTTTTCTTAACACTACAAACTGAAACATCAGACTAGGTGTAAATATTATACCTATAAAATAAATAAGAACAGTATTCCAGATATTTTGATTAAAGGAACTTTCAGAAGAAAGAACAATTCAATTTTTCACTAGGAGCTTAGGCTTGTAAACCTGCTGCTTGAATTTAAAAATCAGCTAACACAAACAGAAAAAATGGAAACTAAAAATAAGTAAATGTTACAGAACAGCATTAAAATAATTTATTTTCAAGTTTGTAAATAAAAGGGAGATCAGCAGAAATATAACTTAAAATAAAAAAAAGTAGGAATTGAGATCTTTAGGGACTCAGAAGGTGAACTGTTCCCCGATAATAAAATACCATAATAAAGGTTGATATTCTGAAAAAGCTTCTAGTAAAAAATGGGAGAAAAATATCAGTTTACATGCTGCAAGTATTTTCTGGTAAAACTGAATTCTCAATTAAAAAATTTAAATGAAGTTATGGGAATGAGATGTAATTTTACTGATGACATGATATTCATAATTAGTGGAACAAATATCACCATGACACACCGTTCCAGCTTATTATTCAAAAGGTGTACGATAAACTTGATATAAACATTTTAATGCATATAAAATTCTTGCAGATACAATTTACTATATATATGTAAATGACGATTGAGATTCACATGGCCAATAGTACTGCGAATAAAGTGTTAACAGAGATCGACAAAGGAGGTTATATGGGATCATGCTCTTAATTATGAATTCTCTAAAAATTATTACACTTGTTCCTTCACCTTTGCTCCTGTGCTAGCTGCCTAAGTGAGGCGGTTTAAAAATTGAGGTTTGGTAATTTAAAAATGACAGTTCAAGATAGTTATGTATCTTATTATGTGAAACTTTAACATTTTCTTTTTGAATACTCTATCTGAATACTACACATTCAGATGTACATTTGGATAGCAATTTATTAATAAGGGGCAAGTCACATAAACATGTGAAAGTATATAGAGATTAAAAGATACGCACAGAGGTAAAAAAAGAGATTAGGAAACTGATCTAATGATTGATGACTCAAAAAGAAATCAAGTAAATAGAAATACAACAGAATCAGTCTACAAGAAATTTTACATGTAGGAATAAACATTGTAATATTTCAGATCATAGATGGAAACAATAAGTTAATGTATTTATTTATTCCAGGAATAGAAACAGAGAGAAATTTTGAGATATTTCTTTAAAATATTCAGAATTTCAATGCAGGCATCATCCGTTTTAATAAGCATTGGTTAAGGACTAATAGTAGTGAAATGAATTTTTTTTTAACAGATAAAATAGGATAAAAAAATGAAACATTATAAAAAAATACTATTATGAAAATAATTAAAATCATAATTGTTTCAGAGTAGTGTATGAATTACTGCACTTTGTAATATGGTTCTGATTTGACTGAATAAGAAAAACTTTATCATTATTAAAAAACAATTATTTCAAGACTGTAGCATTAATTTACCTTATATAGATTATGATGTGATATATTTATAAGATAATTAAAGTAATAAATATAGTATCCAGAACAGGATGAGTTTTTTACTCAATAAATTCATACGGTTTTGTCCCGAATTATAATAAACCTACTAGAATATCTAACATGTAACATGTAAAGATAATCTCTTGTAAATTTACATTTTAGACATACAATGTACGGCTGCCATTGAAGCAGGGATATCTGTTTATAGAGCCATTTTAATAATTATAATTTCAAGTCATAAAAAAAGGGAATTAACAAGATTAAATATATCAAGAAACCTTCCGCATAAAATGTACATAATAAAGTAATAAAAGAAGCCAAAAGCTTTTTTAGGGATTCTTAGATAAATGAAAACTCATGGTAAATAGAAAAAGATAATCTTCAACTTGAAGAACAAAAAAAAAAAGCGATTGAAAAAAATTGTAGTTAATGATAAAAGCAACAAAAAATAAGAAATAACTGAGCCTTTTAATAAATATTCTTTTTAAAAAGTAGAGAATTTATAAATCTCTTCAAAGACTTTTGTTACATTTAAAAGAAGACTGATTTTAACACTGCAACTGATTCAAAAATAGAAAAAAAATTGGAAGAATTTAATTGAAGACTGAAACAGACTATCTTATGGACTGGATTACATGTAACAAAATCTGATAAGAAATCAAGCAATCAATAAGTTAACAGCTGTTTACAATTATTAATTAGTCGTTTAAACCTGGTGATCTGCTAACATTTTAAAGTATGCTGTAATCAGAGTGCTGCATAAAAATTTTTGATAAGATATAAACATATATTTTAATTATGAACCTTAACGAGAATTTTTGAAATAGTACACCCACAACTTTCTACATGATCAGACAAATGGATTTTCAAAAAATGTTCATTGAGTAAAGTCTCAAAATATTGTTTCAACAGGAGAAGGCACTTTGCTGTGTGACCTGCCAAAGCTTTTGACCATAATACACAAAATATACAGATTAAGAAATTGGAATATTTTAAAGTTAGATATAGTTTACTGTTTTATACACATACACACACACATATATATAATGTTGTACGGACATTAACAATGAAAAAAATATATTAATAATGAAATGATTAACTGAATTAGGATATTACAGAAACAAGTGTATTACAGAAGTCAGTATTTCTGAGAATGTTCTAGTTTTTAATTAAAAATTTTATTCATTCACATTAATAACCACTGATGTAAATAATTCACAGTATAATGCTAAAGCCTCAATGCTGTTGTAGGCAGGTAATACTAATGCAATTCTGATACACTGTAGACAAGCTTTCTGCCATTGTACTAACACTGTAAATACCTTAAATAAAGAGTTTGGTGCTAACTGATTAAAGTTAAATCCATCAAACTAATTTTCATTAATTTTAAAATAATTTGTAAGAAAGATATTTCATTTAGTGAGCAAGATAATTTGCTAAATATAAAACACTATCAGGTTAGAATGCAGTCAAAATCTGCAACAGCATGATTATATTAACTGTATAAATAGAAAACTGATTAGAATAGAAATGTCTAGGAGAGATGCCACACATCTCAAGAATAGAAACTAGTTATGATGCATATTTATAATCTATTGTTAACATTGTAAAAATTGCCAGGGTAGGAGAACAGTGTTTATAAAACACAACAAAAAACTGTTATAACTAATGTTAAATAATTATAACTAATTTGGCATTCAGAAAGTAATATAAGCTGATATAAAAAGTTAAAAATATTAACCTATCCACACTGTATCTGTCTGAATTGTTCTTTACATATGCAAACAATAGACTTCGACTTCTTATAATACTTCGCTCACTCAAAATTCTAGTGGTAAGAATGCATTATGGTCCATTTTTTAATACTCTGCAAGTTGCTTAAATAGATTCAAAAAAATTATAGATCTTAACTTAAACCCACCTTTTGTGTCTAATGTCATGTTTCAGGAACAAGTTTCCATCATTAGGTGTGAGAATACACTATTCCATCAATCTAGTTTGTTAGAAATAAAAAAATATATTTTACTCAAAACAAATTTTATACAAAAAACATATTTAAGCAACTTTTTGTAAAACATTTTTTCTATACAGAAGTGAAAGCTTATAATATATCTAAAAAAATGTATGAGATGTAACAAACATAAATGTTAAACTTTTTATCAAAACTTTAAAAAACCTTTTATTGATACAGCATACTACCTTGTAAAAGTTAAGGGAAAGCAACTAACTACTTCCATTAGAATGTATATAAAAGTGAAAATATGGTGTACATAAATTTTCAGTAGTTGAAAATGTTGTGTGTAATTCTGTTGGTTTTAATATTATACTGTTAGTAGGATTATTTTAATTATAACACATTTTGGTTTTGTAAATTCTGACAATGTTTTAGTTTAAGTTTTTTCTTTATCTTACATAAATATATGTCAATAAACATTATTTGAATGTACGATTCCTAAACTTAAAAGAACAATTTGTGATAAAATTAAGCTATTTTAAATTAAAGGATTAATAAGAGAAGGTGTTTTACCCCACGTTTATGTGATAACTGATAGGTCAGTAATTAAGAAAACTATATACTGATGATATTCTAAGCTCAAGGTTGAGAATATATTACAGCTTTTATATTTCATTTTAATGCTTCATGCTTATTTCAGTCTTTAAATATGTACTGTCAATTTTATTTTTTGTGTAAAATTTTTTAAGTTTACAATCAAACAATGGTATAAATTTACATGTTTGTTATAAATTATTGTAGAGAATATATATTTGTTAAAAATCCCATAGTATTCTACTGTATGTACTTATCCTTACAACAGATATAAATAAAACAATTGAAATGTAACTTTTTTCAATTTAAAGTAAACTTCCACAAAACACAAATAGCGACTTGAAAGAGTTGATCAAAAACTTTAATTGGATTGAAATATAGCTCATATGGCCATAGAATTTTGAAGGATGTGTATTAAAAAAATCTCTGTCTGAAAGTCAATTATAAAGAACTTATACCTCATTACAAAGTAAGTTTGGTGTTAAGGAAAACAGAGAGTATGTGATTCAGTACTCAATAGGAAAAAATTTGTTAGAGAAAGAGTTACTCCTGTTAGTAATATGAATAAAGAGTTCAAAAAAGAACTTTTGTTTGAACAAACTTTTCAAGGGACCAATTTTTTTCCCTGTTTAGCCTCTGGGAATCACCGTCGGGTATTACTTCAGAGGATGATAAGTATGAGTATAAGTGATTGTACAGTAGCATACGATCTTGTCCAATCATTTCCTGCTTCATTATACTACTTAAAAAAGAGTAATAAGAATCGATGTTCATAAGATTCTCATTTTCATTACCAAACATTTTCTTTCTTGTTATTCACGCCTTGCAAATATCCACTGACTTAAGTCTTCTTATTTCGGTTTTATCCACTCTTATATCACAAGATCATTAGCATAGATTAATGCTATCAGTTTTTTCCACAAAATTTTACTCCACTGGCAAATTTCTTTCATTATCCAAATATTTCCCTTAAGACTGTTGAATATTATTAATAACAATGCACCCCCATTTCAACAGCATAGCAGTTTTATTCAGAAAAGTCTTTGATCATTCACTTCTAAGTTTCACTCTGGTACAAATACTATTTTTATTTATTCTAAACATTCAGATTCTGATAGCGTGAAATTCTGCTATGCTATACTAAAGTTCATTCTGTATGAAACCTGAAACCATGTCTTAGAGTATATTTTCACAAGGTTGTTTTTAGCAGTTGGCATTGAAGATAAAACAAAACAATTTTCTTTAATGATAAGCCAAACTGAATGGAATTCTACTTACTGGACCAAAAGCCAGTTTCTCTCATATTATTTTAATTACCATTTTTAATGTAAATTTGCTGCTACTACTTTAAACTCTCCTAGATTATTACACTATTTAGAAGTAGTCATGACAGTATTTTATATAACATGAAATCTAGATCTTGTTCCTGTCACTAATGTTTTTCCATAAGTTTATTACACATACGTTTTTTGATGTTTTACATTAAAATAACTATTACGCCTGTTACTTGTATGCATATTTATCAATTCCTCTACTTATTATGTGAAGGTTAATGTTTTAACTAAAGGGAAGAAACTAGATTTCTACAAATTTCTATGATTAAATCACAAAATATGTTAAAATTTTAAAATGAAAAACGTTACGGTACAGGAGTTGAACTAAACTTCTCTTTAGACGATCATTATTGTTGTTTAAAATTGACAGATTAATAATTAATTAATCGAATGGCTTCATTAGGAATTTAAGTTAAAAATAAAATGACCGACTACCATTTCTTTAGCACTTGCTGGTAGTTAAATGTTATAAAAACTTGTCTGTGGTCGTTGGCTATTTTTTAACTTATTTCTTAAACAATAACGGCTATAAACTACAGCCATTCTACCAATGATACAATTCTGTATAAATAGAATAGTTGAATTAATAGAGTTGATGGATGAATATTTCATAATTTTATTATATACTAATATATATTTCTAATAACACACTTCTACTTGACAGAATCTTTCCCTTACTCTTTTCTGAGTATCTTTATACTCAGTAACTGTTTTTAGATGACTGCATGCAACAGTGTGTTTTTACTAAATGCAGTGCAAACAGTATAGGTTGATAACACAGGTCTGTGATTGTAAAATTGTCTGGAATCTATCTAGGGATTTCAATAGATTTTTTGGTGCTGAAAATGGAAAAAAAAATTTTACCAGGTAAGTTGTTTACAATTTGTCATTTTTGTTTTATCTGTAGATGTTAACATATTATAAAGGATCATTTTGTAAAACTGTTTAAACAATCATAATTTTTTTTATGTATGAAAATGCAAGAAGTTGATAATCTGAATAAAAATATAGTAGATTTATGATACAGAAGTGAAAAGCAATAATAAATCTATAACATAACTGTACATACACCTGTTTTCGTACACGACTGTTCATTTTTCTGTTATTGTGTGTCTGCCTCCCCATCACCATCATATGATATTCTAGACAAAAATTAAGTTCACAAACTTTTTTTATAACTATGGTGGGCATTTGCTGTTAGTTTGTGACAGCTTCATTCCTTTAACTTATAATTTTTTTTTATGATCTTATATTTTTCAAGTAACTATAGTTATATTTTACAAGTAATTTAAGTTAATTTCACAAATTTTTATTAAATTAAATTCCAACAGTGTCCAAGAAGCTGTGTTTATGCGCCTACCTCTTTTTTCTATATTTGGAAACTTTACTATTTTCGTTGGGTTTGATACAAGGAAGCTGCTTATGAAAGATGAGATATTTGAATCTAAATTGGAGGAAGCAGAAAAACAAGCTTGGAAAGCCTTCAAGGATGCACTTAAAACATTTCTTAGCAACAAAAAAGATGAAAATTATAAAAATATTCAACAAAATATGTTAGAAAAATTAAAATATTTAAGCTGTAAAATGAGCCTAAAGGTGCATTTTCTAGATTTGCACCTTGACTACTTTCCAAAAAAATCTTGTAGTTAGTGGAGTAGGGGAAAAGATTCCATCAAGAAGTGAAAGAGATGGAGAGGAGATACCAAGAGAGGTAGAATGTGAATAGCTGACTGCTGTTGGATGTTAAAAAGGGATGATCTACAGTGAGACCAAAGAAGGAAAAGTATCAAAAGTGGCATTGAAACAAAAAGAAAAAGATTTTATAAGACTTGTAGGACATAAATAGTATTTTACTGTGTTTTCATTAGTTTTAATGATATTTTAAAGTAATCTTGGTTTTCATATCACTTGTAAATAAAGTCTAAAATTAATTAAAAATGGGTTTATATTTTTAAAAAAATTTTGAAGCCTTTTTATGAAAAATTATTACATGTTGAAGAAAAACTGAGATCATATTTGAAATCACCACCCAAAAATACATAAGAAGCAGCTATCAAATTGAAAACAATTTTTCCATCGTTAAAAAACACAGGTCTGTGTAAATCTGAGTCGAAAACCACCAGTATAACTTACAAATAACAAAATTCTAAGTGAACTTTAATGACAAGATGAAGATAACTCATGGCTGTGATATCACATCTTTTGATCCAGAAAGTAAAAACATTGGAGTAAAACAAAAGTATCTCTTCATATAAGTACCACATTCCACTTCATATAAGTATCTCTTCATAATCTAACTAAGGCCAGAGGAAGAAAAACTTGTATTGAAAAGATTTATCAAACCCCTCAAATAGGAAAGAATGCAAAAACCAGTAAATTGTGAAGGCAGGATATTGGTTAAAAAAACATTTGGTGAGTAAGTGTACAAAAATCTCTGATTAAGAGAGAATGTATAATGAAAGATATCTAAAAGTATATTGCTAATTATTGCTTTCGTAAATGAACATGTTCTTGGAAATGCAGCACTAAAAACTCCTGGACAAAAGGATGAGAAGTCTAGTAATGATGTAATTTTTCTAATTTTGTGAGGGCCTTTACATTTTTTGGTAAGGGTTAGAGATTTCAAATGTAAATATCAGGCAGAGTTTCTCGCACAATCCACTGAAGTGAAACCATCTTAACCGTATTATGTAGGTGTCTTGTAAATAAATCTCTGTTTACTTCATATTATGAACTCATAATATATTACTTTTTTACATGGATGGATGTCACATTTTCATGTGATTCTATCACTGAAATATAATTTCATTTCATAATTTAATCTTCCTGAGAACTCAGCAATACACTCTGCTCCTAGAGAAATGCCACCATAGTCCCTTCCTCAGTAGTCTGTAATTTTGTAACAGTTTGAATTACAACAATTATGTATTAACATAGTGAAAAACCAGCAAAACTGAATGAACATTAATCATCTATTATTATTATTACAGTAAAGGGGGAATGCAGAAAAAAACAAGAAAATTGAATTAACAGACTATGAAAACGAGTTCTATTCTGTATGAAAAAGGTAACAGAATGAAATTTATAATGGTTCCTTATATATATATATATATATATATATATATAATGATAATTAATGATTTATAAAATGACAAAATTAACAGACGATTCCCAGAAGGTACAAACAAAATATCCAAGGTATGATGTCAACAGGGAAGTTAGCTGAATCTAAAACTTGATGTTCAAAGGAGGCAAGATTAAACTTTAGGTTTTAAGTTATTTGGAAAATAAATATTGTCTGAATGACTTCTTCTATTTGGGGAAAGAAGAAACACTGTTTCTCTAAAAGAATTAATTTTAAGTATTACATCTTGTAGAACCAAATTCTAGAAAAGATGCAAATGTAAATTGTTATTTTTATGATCATATCACAGACTTAAAAATTAAGAAAACCCTTAACAATTCAAAATTTGTAGAAATAGAAAGGAATTTCCACAAAAATAAAAAAAATTAAAAACAAGGATTACACTTGACAAATATATTTACTACTCATTTTAGACGTTCTCTGAATATCAGATAGAAAAAAAAGCAAAAATGTATGTTACTGGGTTCAAGCCATGAAAATATTTACAACAAAGCAGAGAAGAGACAAGATATATTTTATATTATAATAAACATAAATTTGTTGTTTATGTGTTAGATGGTATACAGGTATACAATAATTAGTTAAATAACAGTAAAACCAGGTTTAAGAAGATGGCTGATATATATTTTTTACAATATACCAGACTTAAATGCACACACCTAGTGTAAAAAAGCAACAGGTAAGTGAAATCATCAGTAATGGATTTATTTTGAAGCAGACTGACAAAATCATAGAAGTCTCCAAAATCAGTGCTTCAGTTGGTTGCAAGATCCAAACTTCAGAAGACACTGACGAATCAAGAATATTATTCAATTGTATCTAAGTATGTACATTAGAACTAAGAATTTTAAAAAGCTTTCACTTTTTAATTATGAAAATAATTTTCATGGGTATGTGTATCTAATTTGTGTGATATTTATATAAATGAAAGTAAATTTTTTAATAACATGAAATAATTTTTAGTAAATAAACAGTATTCTTTTTTCTTCTATTTATAAAAATAAAAAATATACAGAAAATTGAAAAAAAATTAAAGTTTATTCAAGCAACAGTTATTCCTTGTAGATTTTAAACAATAAATAAATAAAAAAATTAGGCATATTTTTCAGTCGGCCAAAAGGATCCCATCTGGTCTTTTTTGATCAAATTAAAGCTCAGTCCTCCTAATGTTAATGTCATAAAAAACAAAAGTATTATATGTTCAATAAATCTTTGTACAGGCTTTTTTTATTTATACATTCATTTTTTATGGGTAAACACTTCACAATACTGCAAAGAACATCAAGGTAATTTGTTATCTTAATAATGCCAAAATAAATATGTACAATTTACATTGGATTTGACTGAAAAAGTATCATAATGTTTTTCTAAAATATATTTTTTTTCTATATTAATTTTAACTTGTTAATGTTTTTAATCCATCATGTTCCATCGCATATTTGAAGGTTGCTGAAATACTAATGGTGCTATGAAAGTACTTTGATGAAAATCATAAATTGTGTAAAGAAATAAGCATTTATATAATCAGTGTTTAGGGTAATACATACATTTAAAATTAGTTTTATTTTATTTTTTTAAATGTAAAGAATTACACCATATTTACAAAAAAATATCTCGCACCTCACATTCTTTTTCAAGAGTAGTGTACATAGTGAAGATGCTAGCATTCTATTCAGCCATCCATCTCAATGCTAAATAAAATTTAATTAATTGACTGACCTGCATTGACTTTTACACCACAGAAAGACCACCCGTAGGCCATCTTAAGTATTTATGAAATATCAAATGAATAACAACTCCAAACCTAACAATTCTTATGAGAATGTTCAATAAAGCAAATAACATCGATCGGGTAAAGACTATCTCAATAATCTGAATATTGTTTAGCGAACACAGTGGAACAGGTGTTATACGCGGACTACCTCTATAATAACATTAAAAAGATTTCAGATAATTCTATAAAATTTGTTGGATGCATTGAAACAAACTTGCCATGTACTACCACTAGACAAAATGTGATGACAAAAAATGCTTATTAAAAATTGAAATTTTAAAAATAAATACAATCACTTGTACTTAATCGATAAAACTATTAATAAATCTGAAATCAATAATTCTGAAATCTTCATACTTAAAACATAAAGTAAACACATACACATCACACACATATAATGCACATACACACATACATAACAGACAATGTTAATAATAATATTTAATAAAAGTACAAAAATCATTCTAATCAAATAATTAGCACAATCTTTATTCATTAAAAATAATATAAGGGAATGTATTAATAAATTACACTGCTCTATAATTGAAACACAGATATGAAAATTAATAAAAGAAATGTTTACCGACTAAATTACAGAAAACATTTTTATAATTACTACAATTAACATACAACTTTTTTTGTTACAATAAATGAGTATTCTGTATATATTTATCCCAATTGATATAAGACATCATTATATTTACTCTAAGATGATACCCGTAATGCTGCACACAGCTGGTTATTAGTCGTTGATAATTATGACCCCCTATTTGCAATGCAATTATATATCACACATTTGTTGCTATATAAAAAATAGATCCGATCATTATTGCCTTTTGTATTAATATAAATAATTACAAAACTAGCTTCAAACAGAATGACAAAGTGAATGATAAAACAATTGATGTATGACAGATGCACGGCAATTCTTTTAAAAGTAAAAAATTTACAATAAAGAAATGCTGTTAAGTATTTCACATAAAAACAAAGATTAATGGCATCATTAATACATTTATTCTGGTGGCATTAAATAGCACCTTTAATGAGTTATACAGGATGAATACTGTCTGATACAACAGTTGATTGGTATATCACCTGTTATTTGTTATACAATTTATACTTCTTTTTTGTGATGATTTTAATACTTTATTTAAACTGTTTAGCTGCTTCATCACAATGAACATATTTTTAATTACACAGTCTGTTGATGTAATACTTCATTTGAAATAACAATAAAAACTTAATTAGCATAGAAATTCTAAGTTTTATAAAACGATATAATGAAAAGTATGCAGTTTACTTTTTTCACCGATTTAATTTTTATCATAAATTGTGAAAAATAAAGATCAAAGTGATGACTTAACCTTCTTGTCTGGTAAGGTAGCAAATATGTTGGAAATTTTTCTATTCACAAGTATTAATTTACTATTTTACTATCCACTTATCAGTAAAGTTTTAGAAATTTAACTAAATACAACTACTTGAAAGAGGGAATGTATCTTCAGTCATATCTAATACCTGTTGACAAAAGTAGCTGTAAAATTAAACACAGGTTTCAATTTTAACTTATATTTTTTATATGTAAAAATAAGTACAAAACATGTGTAAATTTTAATTAAACCTGAATCAAATGAAATACTTCACAGCTTTTTATTTTAATTAACAAACAAATATGTCTTTAATTGAAAATTTCTACGACTTAACAAATGATCTTCTACCGGTTTAAAATTTTACAGGCAAACAATATTTATTTATCCTGTGAATGTAAAACACAGTGAGCTGATTAAACTCACTATCAAAAGACGACAGAGTATAAACCAATTGTCACAAATAGACGTAAAAGAATTACCGCTTCATTTGGCTTGCAAACTTAAAAATATTTGTCTTTTAGAAATCTATTTTAGAGACTAATGACTACTTCCTAAGCATCTACAGTAACAGAAATATATTTTTTTAACCGCGATTTTAAAACCAGTCTGGGGATCAAATCCCCCAGGAACAAGTCGATCTCTTTTTTAAAATTCTTTTAAAATAATGACAGCACAAGTTTTAAAAAAATTATTCTAATATTTACGCAAAGACTAATACCTAATACCTCTGCTACACCATGGCATAGCTTTTTAAGATTTGTATTGATCCAAAAGGTAATAGCAACTATCAATGTTTAGTTTTGGTGATCTTAAAATTATATTTAAATGATAAAGAAGATTTAATGTACATTTAAATTATAATGATTTTTTGTTTACTTTTTCAACCTTACTGTTTCAAGTTTCAATAATCCTGAAATGTATTTAGAGAATAAGGCTTGAAAACAAAAAAATTGTGTAAAGAAAGATTATAAAAAAATCAATGGTTAAGCTATGTTAAATAAACTGGTTTCAATATAACCTTAAATGAAATTAGGTGCTTTTTCACTTTGTACAAGCTGTCAACACTTAAAACAGCTCATGGTAAATCTCTTCCACCTCCGCAAATCTTTAGTGATTACTCAGATAAACCAAAATTCTTTACTGTCCACTTTTATCTTTAAGTATATAGCTATTGTAATAACTGCTGGTACTTTCAGCTTCAAAGTTACATTAAAATTTAAATAAATACAATCAGAAGTTATGGGTTTAAACTAGATTGCTTTTCTAATATAAGCAGAAAACCATCAGAATTTGGTCACAGATACATTACAAATGCTGATAGTTGAATCGAATTTGAATCATTTATTATTTTAAATAATTTTAGTTCTTAAATATATCTATTAGTAATACACTGCAGAATAATTATGTAACATATACATAAAACAATAAAATGACTGGTTAATATGAATTAAAACAATATGACTGAAAATATGACTTCAGAAAACCGTGCATCTGTATGACAAAAAATGTCACAATAATTGAGTACTAACAGTTATATTTAAGATTAAAGTTTTTTTTGAAAGTGATTAAAAACTGATTTCTAATATGGCAAAAAAATTGAACATCTCTAATTAGATCAGTCAAGAAAAATGGTGACAGCAGTACTTACTTTTAATTTATTACTTTTTTTTTATTGAGTTTTGATAAAAAAGATTTTTTTTTGTAACATTATAAGAATACTGATAAGAGTAAATAAAAATGTATATTAACAGATGAGGATGACAAATATAACAAGAAAATTAAAATATTTTTATAACTAGTGAACAGGTATGATGTTGCACATAAATATCGCCAAAAGTGTAAATAAAATAATTTAAAGTAATCATTCAAAAGCTCGTTTGTTGTATGCGAGTAGGCTAAATAACACCACAACACTGCATCGGACGAGCAAGTAAATAATTACCAACATTAGAGATAATAGAAATTAAGTACATATTTACAAATTAATGATATAAAAATAATAATCAGGAACTGACTTAATAAGTTACTTAAATGTATCGCTGTCTAATTAATTATACAAATAACATCAAATTATTAAATATTAACACTACTTATTACTGATTATAGGTCCGATACTAACAATAAAAAAGAAATTAAAAAAATAATAAAAATAAATAAATTTATGTATATCTTTCCACAAAAAAAAAAAGAAAAAGATATATATATAATTTTAATTATTTCATATACAAAGTGCATGCATTACTACATTTATTTAATATACAATATAAAAATCGTACAACAAGAAAAATATAAGGTAACAAACTAATTTAATATCAAGGAAATTATTGCGATTGATGAACACCATCTTTAACATTACAATATATAAATAAAACTTTTTCAAATATCTCTATACTCATGCTCAAAAAAGTACAGTATAAATTGAAAATTATTTTCATCTTTTTAAACTGATGCATTGTCATTAACAATAATAAAGTAAAATATATTTATGGTTTTTTTTCATTCACATGACATGAGTTACGTTATATAAAAAAAAGATACATAAATAAATAATACAAAACAATCTAAATTACAGTGATCATTAATAAATGGTGATAAATGATTCTGAATTATAATTTAACATTTATTATGATTTATACAGTTTATGTCAAGAAAATAAAACACAAAAATGTGTGACCAAACAAAAAATTAATGCAGAAACAAAAATATCAAGTCAAGTAAAGGCAAGATTATTCTTTCATTGACTACCATAAAAATAATATAAATTACATTTCTAAAACCTTCTGGTCAGGTGTTGCAAAAAAATGTAATTTGTACAGTTGATTTTCATTTGTTCACATCACACATGCATTTATAGCAAACTATATCGGTCAATATTTAATGATAACAAATGAGCTTATGAATGGCAAGTGATAAATAAATCAAATTTTTATTGTGAAATGGAACAAACAATTAAACAACACATACACGGGTGAATCAGATAGGCAGGTTACATGTTGACAAGAGATATCGGGTACATCAACTTCATGAAATTTAACTGTTACAAAGAACAGTGACAGTGACATTAACATATTTATACTGATAACAACCAGTATTAAGTTCAAATACCAGCAAATATTGCAAACATTAAAATATTATTTATTATTATTAAATCCAATTAACATTTCAAAAGCTTCAAACAACACATCTATTACAGAAATACAACTGTTTTAAAACAATACATTCATTAAGTACAGAGAAAATATATTTATTTACTTCTACAACCACCCAAACACACCAGACGTTACAGATTGAAAATGCAACACAATTTTTATATATATTATATGCACTTATAGCTCCATACACACACACACACACACATACACATATATATATATATATTCAATGCTCTGCTAGGAAACCCCCCTCGTCCCCTCTTGTCATCGCATCCTAATAATGAGTCTAGTCTACGGCAAATGAGATGAACTTTTTACCACAGAATAACCTAACTTCATTTAGTTTTTTCATAAATCCTTAACTGACCTTGACTAGATAACTTGTCATATGATTTTTTATCAGCAAGTTTCCTTGATCAGTATAATTGTCTAGCAATTTAAAAAAATGGTTCCTAATATTATTAATTAATAGTAAATTTATTAATTAATGTTACTCTTGTGTCATGGAATGCATTGACTTTCCTTTATGTTTACAATTCACTATTATGTGAGCTTGTATCTACTTTATCTCTTAAGATGTTTAAAGTTTTGTATTTAACATATCTACTGTCAATTATTATCATTAATTGTGTAAAGACTTGATTCATGAGTTACACTAAAAAAATGTTTTTTTGGAAAAGCCAAAGACCAACTGATCAATAAATACACTAGCTTTATAGTCATTAACAACTGCTTGTTAAGTGAGCTGTATTTTAAAACACAGTAAATACTGTTGATAATGTAT
This sequence comes from Lycorma delicatula, assembly GCF_047948215.1. Classification (NCBI taxonomy): domain Eukaryota; kingdom Metazoa; phylum Arthropoda; class Insecta; order Hemiptera; family Fulgoridae; genus Lycorma; species Lycorma delicatula. The sequence continues at coordinate 2,986,679 of NC_134458.1, forward strand.
AACAATACTAAAACTTATAACTTAATGACATATATTAAAAAGCTATTGAAAAAATTATGCAACTTAAGAAAATTGATTGGTACAGTACGTGAAAAAATTGTAGTGTCTGTAAAAGAGAAGAAAATAACTCCATAACACTTATTAAGCTTTTACATAACAGTGATTTAGAAAGTCATTTCATTTCAGAGAATTAATCACAATAACCAAAGGAAACAGAAGTGTATATGTTTTTTCACTGTGTATTATTTATGAACAATACTGTTCATGTTAAAAACAAACCAGGATGGTAAACCTAATAAGAATACATATTCCTTCACCCATTTTCTCTAGATTTGTATGCAAAACAAAGATAAAAAGACATCTTAAATATTTGTTACTGTGGACTAAAAGAATTAGTATGACATGATACACTAGTTTTACTGGTCTCAGTTATTAGACCTCGACTTGTGAAATCACTTGTAAAGTATGGTAGTCAAGGTAACTGGCTGAAAAAGAACATATGACCTTTTACCACAGGATGGTCAGACAAGACAAATATAAGACGATACAGGAGTCAATCACGACAACATTTACACTACCGAGGCACTTCAGGGAAAATATTTCCTTGTCATGTTACTCCGTCACTGAAAAACCATTGAGCAAAAAACAAAGAGTACCGACCCACACTACTACTTATTGCAACATTCCATTATGGGTTAGATTCTGCAACCATTATGTTGTGCACTTGCTCCAATTTGTATGCCAGTCTTTGTTTCTGTGAGAATTCATCTTCTTCTAAAGTAACACTTAACTGTTCATTATATTTCATCGCATAAGAATATAGCTCATGAAGAGCACAGTTTGTATTGAACTCTGATGAATGTAGCTGTAACAAAAAACAGAAAATTAATAGTTACAGAAGAATAAACTAACCTTGCAGTTGATGTTTCTGCTAATTATCTTGAAGTTTTGCATATTACAAACAAAAGGAGTATTTTTTATGTAAAGGAATATTTTTTATATCAACTGAATGTATCCAGCAAGCGATATCATAAATCGTATCAAAATCTATTTTATTATATTAATGTGAACTCTATTAATATTTTTTAACACTTATATGAACCTAAAATGTTTAATTCCTCGATTAAATGACAAACTAACTAGTCACCTTTGAAATCAGTCACAGTGTTATCACATAAACAGACTCATAAACCAATCACAAACGACAATATACAATCCATTATTTACTACTTTCAAGAAATTTACAATTTACATCAGCTTTTAATCAGAATTATTGAATTCTATTAATGGTGTCCAAAGATAGTTTTATCATGTAACAGTAACACTAAGCTACAAATAACTGAAAAACCAAAATAATAGGATCTAAACTGACTAAAGGCTCAAACATTGATTTAACACATGGAGTGGTAGCCTAAATTTAAATATAAAACCAACCAGAGATTGATTATTTTTCATATTTCTTGCACTGATGACACTTTCTGATATTACTCTAATTTAAACGTTTTGTAAGCAAAAATAAACCAGATGTAAAAAGAAAGAAAAATAAAGTATAGCACTAGTAATTATAACAGATAGTAGCATCACCTCTGTAGTGGCACGGCTGAGGAAATAGTTAACCTGCAATACACATGTTATTGCTAAAGGGATTTCAATTTTGATAGAACTATTTTACAAAATCGATTACATTTTGTGTAATAATTTTTACTGGTGTTATCATTGCAGGTATTCTTACGAGCTAAATACACTACTTGAGTAAGATATGAGTAGATAATGCCCATAAAAATGTCAGTTTTGAAAAAAATTGATGTAATTGAATTGTTAAATCACTTATTAGGGAGCAAGCATTCTGACATAGAAATTTATGTTATTTTCACATGTAAAGCAATTTAAAAGAACAACAGTTACACTTTGTTTCATTTTAATTAATATATGTTACATACATCCTTGAAAGAGGAGAAAAGTTCAAATGTGGAATGAAAGCAACCCTACTTGATGCACAACATAAGGCATGGTTACAAGCACAGGTTTAATTATAGAGGCGGTTGTTCCAGCAAGCAGTAATAAAACATGCTGGACCTGACCGCTTCTAGGCGCATAGTTTGCCTCAATATATTATAATATGATCAAACATATAACATGTATGTTTTGCAATCAATAAATTAAATTGTCTTCTGATAATTATTTATAATTTTTCTTATGGTTATTTTATCATTTAAGTGTATATCCAATTTAAATTATAAAATAACTGATGGAAAGTAAAAATATAAATAAAACTTACCCTTGATTCTTCAGCCAACATCGCCCCCATATCTTGATCAGATATAGCAGGCATCATTTTAATATCAGAATAATATCTTTCCACCCACTCTTTGTAAACAGGAATGTCTTTAGCATATAGTAATTTTGAACTAGGAGAATCTTTGCCTATATTAAAGAAACGAAAACAAAATCACAAACATATGAAAGATCGCTTTAGTTACTGTGCTTATGATAAGAAATCAGTAAATGCTATTGCTCCTCTGACCTCCTGGGAGAGCGGTAATATCAGCCTTTCATCCAGTAGATTCTGGAATTGCATCGAAGTCAGGATTGGCAATTTTCATACACTATAATAAATTCTCATTGACCAAAAAAAAAAATAGTCACTATAATATCTGGGTTAGCAATAAGTTATTACTTACTATATGAATAAATAAATAAATCAGTTCTAATTTTTAATGTCTTTTAATGTATTTCAATGCCTGTTTTTATCACAATTATTTTTATTAGTTTAAAATTAGGGTTGGTTAGAATATCAGATTGCGATGACTCAGCTGGAATTTCCAAATATATTTCATTATAAGCTGTTTGATTTAAAAAAAAATTAAATTTTCTTTTAAAACTTTGTATATTACTTTTAACCATCTGTATTAAAAATTTTACAGAATTTTTCAATGTTACTTGTAAAGAAACCTGATAAATATATAACTGAAAAATCATGAAACTCTGTGCACTTGATACTTGGATCTTCATAACTAAATAATTTAGAGATCTAAAATACACAGGGTTTGGCAAAAATAATTCCCCAATTTGAAATGTAAATAAAATAGACATTAAAATTAAATTACAAATAAATTAAATATATTCTGAAAGATAAGTGTTTGTCATTTATTTTCACATACCTTTTATTAATTTTTAAAAATTATGTTGTTCATACACTGACCATCACTATCTATATAGATCATTAACCTCTCCCAGAAATTCTGCATTACTTTTCTTGTCATTTTCAACGGTATTGCAGCGATTTGTCAATGGATAGCAGCTTTTAATCGACTGAGGGTTCTCAATTTCTATTTAAGATTTCAGCCTTTAGATGTCCTCAGAAAAAAAATCACATGCTGCAAGATCAGGTGACTGTGCAGGCCACAGGATGTCAGCTTGTCATGAAATAAGATGTCCGGGAAACATCTTTGAGGAAATTCATTGATCTTCTTGCTGTGTGAGCAGTGGCCCCATCTTGTTGAAACCATTATCAGCTTGATTTCCGAGTTATTACGTCTTTGTAACCAGAAGCCGCATAACATTTTTATATAATATTCGGAAGTTACTGTAACTGACTGCTTTTCTTCTTCAAAAAAGTAAGAACCTATTATTCCAAATTCAGCAACCGTGCACCGAACTGTAACACACTCAGAGTGCAGCAGAAGGCGCATGTGAAATTGTAGGGGATTATTTCCTGCCCGGTATCAAGAGTTTTGTTTGTTAACACAACTCATTAAATGGAAACAGGCTTCATCACTCAACAGCATGATTGTGTTCACTGTAACATTTTCCAGAATAACCTGGCAAGAAGTGATGCGGCTAATCCAGTCATGTTCATTCAGCTGCTGCATGACCATTGTTTTGCAAGGATGAAACTGTAAATCGGCATGTAAAATTCTCCTTAAAGTCTGGAGAGAAATTTTTAACACAGCAGTGTGTTTAAGAGTTGAGTAATGTGGAGATTGTGTAATCGCTTGTCTCACTGCTTCCATACTTTCAGGTGTTTGAATGTTTTGCGGCCAACCTGGATGTTTCTTTTTCAATTTTGAACTGGTAGCACTAAAATTGGACACCTGTAACTGAACTGTCTTCTAATCGGGTACCACGGCGTGTCGACCTAGCTGAAAGGGTTAATAAAATAATTGTCGAGTATTGATAACAATCAGTATTTTTAAAATACATTTCAATAATGAAAGCGACACACTTACCACTCCATGCCATGGTTGTAACTGAAATGGCAAGACATTTGTTACAAAATGGTGTGCCGACACCACACCCTGTACTATTGGTGCTCCACCAGTATTGGTGGGAAATCAGGGAGTTATTTCTGCCAGACTCTGTATTAGTTTTTATTTTATTAAAATTTTTTTTTGATAGAGGTTATAGTTCAATAAATAATAGAAATATGTGTTTGTTTCATATTTATTTGTCCTGCAGGTTGAAATATTGTAAGTAGGCTTAAAATAGACAACAGAAAAGTAATAAATAAACATGTCGGTTAACAACACATGGAACATCTAGTGTAGTAAACTGAAGGAGTAAATCGGTTCCTACAGATCACTGAAGTTAAATGATGCTGCTAAAGTTTATTATTATCATCATTAGTCACAACTAAAACATTTTGACAATAAGAGCTAAATTATGTATTTAATTGGACAAACTCTAATTTAAGATGTTAATTGATAATGCTTAACATAATAATGGGCTTAAAAATAAAAGTAGGAAAGTTCAAAAAGGTTTTATTAATCGGCTTGACTACCACTATCACGCTAAACATAGATTTACTTACATCTATTACATTTATATGTGAAAGATTAGCACCGAAATAAAGTTTAACAAATCTAAATATCATTCAGTCACTAAAGAAACCTTTTTCATGTATTAGCTATGCGAGGGGGAAAGGCATATACAGTAGTTTAGTATGTTTTCCTGACACTGTTTATATAATTATACAAGAGTTAAAAATTCAAAATTGAGATAATACTGTACACAGTATCCACAAAAATATAAAACTTACTGTGAGAACTCATTAATAATTATAAAAAAATAATAAATAAATATATAACATACTATTTTACCAATAAAAGCAGTAATCAACACAACAGAATGTTAGTGTAAGCAAGTAACGGTTAAGTAAATTTTTCTAACTCATCTAATTTAACATGGTAGCAATTTTGAAAGCACCAGCATCGTCAGCTGTTTAAACTTAATACTGAAAAAGTATTGTATATTATTGTGAATAAAGTGCAGAGTTGGATAATTTAGAATGGTTCCTGTTATGTTAGAACAGTTCATATTACTTTTATCACAATAGTAAACAATATTTTAATATGTATTTAAAGTATTAACAGCTGATGATGAGTGTGCTCTTGAAACCAGTACTAAGCTTAGGAAAACAAAAACATTTCTTAGTGGCTTAATCAATCATTTCTATGTTTATTTCCTTACCACAAGATAAATAATAAAAATAACTTTCTAGAAAAATGTATAAAAATTAATTAGCACACAGTCAATCCTGGGCTAAGACATCAAAAACATAGTAAAAAATACTTGAAATGACAATAGTGCGGCAATTAAGATACTGGACTGAAGCTGTTTATTATTCACTATAGACCACAGCTGCTTCCGTGCACTATTTACACTGAAGTTTGCACTTCTGTGCACTGTTCACATGATGAATTGAATGTTTGAGAAAATGCTTCCTTCCTAGTCATCTTCACTTGTTTGCTTGTCACAGCTTTCTGGATTGAAGAGACATCTTAAATTTCATTCACTATACTGACATATTTATTTTAGGAAAAAAAAAGATTGACTGGTTAAACCTGGTGAGCAGTTGAAGAACACTGGGTCATTATCATGCATAAAACACAGGATCTATTTTCTACAAACTCAGGCTCAACATGATGAATTCAGAATTCGGTCAATTAAACATCACTTCTTTATAAAATTTACAGTTTACAGTATGACTTTCCAGCACAAATTTCTAATGAATAATACTTTACTATCAGAAAGTACAATCAGTATTATCTTCATTTGTGGTTTTATAATCTGTTTTTGAGCTTTTGGTTTTTTCATCTAAGTTGCAATCGGACGTTTTTTGTTGGATCCAGATAAAACAGCAATTTCAACCACCTACTACAATCCAGCTTAAAAAATTTCTATTATTGCTGGGATTTTAATGAATTCAACAGGCACTGATGTTTTTGTTCTAGCGTTAACAAATGAGGAACAAAATGTACGCATACTTGTTTTTCTAATTATAGAAATTTTATCACAAAGTTCTCCCGGGACTTTTATAGCCGAGGAAAACATTCACATAAACATATGTCCAAAATGCTTTGTTTCCGAGTCATGGCTAGTGAAAGATTTCGTTCTTTTTTTCAACTACCCTGGTGAAATGAGGTCGTACTGAAAATTTTAACATGTTAATTGCAGAATTAGTGATTTCTTATGGTTTTTACAGGAAAAATCAAATAAAATAGATCCCAGAACCACATCTACAGTAGTTTTTGAGAAATTTGGGATGAAAAAAATAAATTGGGGTAAAAAACACTGCTTTTTATGTTTGACATACAATAACTTTGTTAAATTGGTGATAAACACATCAAATTTATAAAAAAAAACATGTAGAGGATTTAATTTAATTGATCTAATGATTTAATTTAAAGTGATCTAAGATAAACTGGATATAAGAAAGAAAAGTTAAACAAAATTTTATTTTATTTAGAAACAGTAAATTACTACATTTGTAGAAAAGTATTTAATTAATATAAAAAAAACAAAATTTTTTTTGATGTGAAGAATTTATAAAAAAAAAATTACTATTAAATAAAAAAAAAAACTGAAAATTAAACAACTGTAAAAAAAAATACTTAATAATAATCTTTTTATTAATGTCAGAAATACAATAAATTATTTGAAAAATTATTAGTTCAAAGTTGGCAATAAAATAAGAACAGCTGATCAACGATGCGCAATACTGAATTAGTGTTAAAATCAATCTGTAAGATACATTAAGTATATCGGGTACTGTGAACTATGCTGTCATTAGCGAAGGTTTTCTGTGAATTTTAGTTTGAGTATGATCAGTTTGCCATTGAAGTAATGCCGTACTTATTTACAACAGAGGAATATGCTGATATGGTATTAAGTTTGGGTGTGTGTAGTGGTAATGCTACAACTGCTGTAGTAAAATAGGACATATGTTTTCTGAATTGCAGGATCCAAAACAATTAGTGCGACTTTTCACAATCTTCAGAAAACAGGTTCCCTACTTAGTATTTATACCAGCTATGAACGATCTATCCAGCATGATGCTGTTATTGATAAAATTACACTGATACATAAAAAATTTTTTTTAATAATTTCTCTAAGTGTGATACCATTTCTTAAATTGACTTTTTGCACATATTACAGATCTATAAATACAATTTTTCTATCATCTTTAGTTTTAAATAAATTACGCTTAAAAAAAAAAATAAGGGAAAATACAGTTAAAATAATTTTGCATGGCCATACCCCTGTATTAGAATGATTTCGCTGATGCTTTTCTTTTATAAATAGCCTAAGGTACATCCCGAATTAATATCCAAAAGTAATTGGCAGCATGTTAACAACATTTTCCTTTATAGGAGCTTTCCAGTGCTTTAATATTTAATATTTTGATTATATTATTTGCAGTGTTTAATATTTCCAGTACGCTGCTGCACTTTATTCCATTCTTAAAGCAAAATTTAATGCAAACTTTGTTCTGTCTTTTTCACACGTTAAAAATTGTCGACCATACGAAAACACATGTAGCCTTTTTCAAAGGCAACAATAAACTAAGCATCTGACATGGCTACTAATGCAAATATATGCTAGGGACAAGTGTACCAGCATAACAACAAACAAATTATGACAATTGGACTTAAATAACCTGGGAAATTTAAAAGTTCAGCGTATTTTTATCAAACCATGCAATAAAGTTTTTTCTGTCGCTCAGTTTTTTGTATAAAAATCATGCTTTGTACATCTAACCCCAAGGAAACAATCTAATTCTAATTGGAAATAATACTTATAGTTTATTGAGTTGAGATTAAAATAGTTTCTTTTGGTTAAACTGCAATAAAGTTATTAATCAAACCATGTATGAATGATAGTATACATTGATTTTCTTATGTGCCTTTTCAACTTTGTTATCTCAGCATCACTATATAAAATCTATTAAGTTATTTTGTTTTTTAATTTTACAATAAATTAAAACAAATTGTTAGGGATGTAGGATGTATATTGAAATGAAACAAGTATAACTGGATAGTGAATCTTGGAGAGCTGCATCAAACCAGTCAAATGACTGAAGACAAAAAAAGAATAAATAAATTACTTAGGAGAAACACAAAAAAAATTATAAAGCAAGATTATCATTACAAAAGTTTTACCGATTGTAGGAATAAAAAAGAAAAGTCCAATATCTTCAATAAAAGATATCCAATATCATATGTGATATATTTAAAAGACAAGCAAATGTTTTATTTGGTCAATACAAATAGAGTTGACCACTAAAAAGTAGTGGGAAGAGTAAATGGAATTTTTAATGCATCTAACTTATCGATGCACAGGCACAACATTACACAATTTTTATTATATTTCCACAACAATACAGCATTCTCCTTCTTTCTAAACCATCTCCTAAATCATCAAACAGTGATGAGAGCTAATGAGAGAATAAACTCTAACTACATCAAAGAAGTCAAGTTTTCAAACAGAAACAAGTCATTTTCAGCTGACTTGTGATTACCTACAATAAATTTTAAACCTGTATGTTTAATTCCACAGACAATGGTAAATTATCAATGGTAAATGATAAATAATTTCCTGATCCAAATAATTTAATCTATGTGCACAGACATTACATTATGTAAGATACGTGAAGATGTCCTAGTGCTCTTTATAAGTAATTAAATCATCTGCATATTGACTAAGGTACACAGAGTGCTATCATTGTCTGTAAAAAAAAAATATATATATATATAAGCACCGGCCGAATCTATGAATATTACTGACTGTACTCAGGTGAAAGTAAAAGTGATTATATAAACTAAGGAAAATTAATAATGTATTCAAACAATGGTGAAGAAGGAGAAAACAACTTCTTTTCACACATAATCTGAACTCAAGTGAAATCAATTATACTAAAAAAAATACTGACCGAGTCTGTGATCAGATGTTGAACAAGAATCCATAAAAGTCTGGGCCACGACTGAAAGGCAAGAATCAACTATGTTTGATTTATGGATATCAAACACAAAGTTTGGATTTTTTATTAGGTTAACCCAAAAGCGTAATGGTAAACTGTAACACAACAAAACAGAACATTCTAATCTAACAATAAAACACATTAACGATAATAGAATTATAATATACCACCGATAAAATATCTTAGCAAGTAATTACTCAATTATTTAACAATAAAATGACTCATTACTCAGTACTATTCTTACTACCAAACAGATTAGACAATATACTATGGAGAAATATCCTCATTCTTGAAGAAAGAATATTTATTAACCCATTGGTTTACTAATTTTACTCGTGTAAATAATTCTCATAAAAACCCTTTTTTTGATAGAGTAAGATTATTAATTATTATTTAAAAATTACCAAAAAAACAATTTTAATATTAATATTAGAAAACATTTCACTATTTACACGGTTATGATATACTTCTATGTACTCTGAGATGATGTTATTTTAAATTAATTAAAGAATATCATTAATTCAACCGATCCATTTTTTAATCTTTGGTTCATTTGCACCTCCTGATCGCCATAACTTGGAAATTACCAATTTAAATTATAACTGGAGTAGGAAATAGATATGGCCTTCTATTCTAATCTACACCATTTTTTCACAGTATCACAGTAAAATGAGATAAAATAAAAATGAAAAAAGAGGTTAATTGAATTCTCAGTTAAGTTTCTCATGAACAGTTTTCACTAATGTATTAATGCAGCTTATATTGTTTTTTATTATTCATATGATTAAAATTAACAATTTCATCTCTATAGAACTGCAAAATAATATGCCACTCTTAACTCTGAGAAGGTGATATCACCTATAACTGCAATACTGTCATAACGACATGTGCACATCTTATTTTTTTGATAATGTACAACACAGAACATACTTGATCAGAGGTGCCTAAATGGGTTAAAAAAAATTTATTTAAAATTTAAAATTAAAAACTAAAACTTCACATCACTAAGGTGAATTAGTTAAAGTAAAGAAACAATAACATTTGAAATAATTTACTGGGTACTTTGAATGAAATGGAAATGATTAATTTTTTTTTTTTTACAATAAAAAAACTCTTAAGTTGAATGATTTCCTTTTATTCAATGATATGTTTTAAAAATTGGACAGCATAAAAATAAAATTTTAAAGAACACACAAAAGTTGCTGGGGGAAAACACTCAACATGTATGAGGGTGTTTGAGAGAATATATCAGCAGTGCATGGCATTTGTTTACAAGCAAGGTTTTCAGAATACACTATGTGAATGTTACCTGTTGCTTTTCCAAGTATGGACAACTTCTGGGTCTGTAATGCTATGCAGTAATGCTTGATCATCAAGAAAATCAAACATGTATTTGATCGCTAATGGGAGTGCACTTCCTCTATGTGCTGTACTAAAGATTGTCTCAAACAAATCATCAACAAATTTTTGTAATGTACCCTGTAAAAAAAAGAGTGATTCAGAATTTGTAAGCTTGTAATTATTACATAAAATATTAATTAACAATCATAAAATATCATTAAAAATAACTATCTTAGACCAAATTTCATGAAAGTAATGATCCTTTAATAATTTCCCTTGCAGAGGTTGGTACATCTATAGCACTCAACTTCCAACTGTTTTGTTGGGATTACTTAATTTTGTCCACAGATTGCATTACTTCCCTATGGCAATTTATGGGAGTTATAGACAAAAAATTAATAAGATGGTTGCACTGATGTGAAATTTATGCAAAAATATATTTTTTGGGCTTTTATACCTTGATACTGGCTGAAATACACAGACAACTTGGTTGCAATATACAGGATATATGTGATGCGTGAAAGAAATGGACAAAAATGATATAGAATGTTTCAGAACAATAGAACAAAGTATAATTTAGTAATTGCCAACACCCAATTTAAAAATCATAATAGAAGAATATACACTTGGAAAAAGCCAGGCGATACTGCAAGGTATCAGATAGATTATATCATGGTTAAGCAAAGATTTAGAAATCAACTCGTTGACTGCAAAACTTACCCACCCTGGAGCAGACATTGATAGCGACCATAATTTGGTGATAATGAAATGTAGATTGGGGTATAAAAACCTGAAGAAAAGGTGTCAGATGAATTGGTGGAATTTAGAGAAGCTTGAGGAAGAGGAGGTAAAGAAGATTTTTGAGGAGGACATCACAAGAGGTCTGAGTAAAAAAGATAAGGTAGAAAATGTAGAAGAAGAATGAGAGAATGTTAAAAAGGAAATTCTTAAATCAGCAGAAGCAAAATTAGGCGGAATAAAGAGAACTGGTAGAAAACCTTGAGTTTCAGACGATATATTGCAGCTGATGGATGAACGTAGAAAATATAAGAATGCTAGTGATGAAGAAAGTAAAAGGAACTATCGGCAATTAAGAAATGCTATAAACAGGAAGTGCAAACTGGCGAAAGAAGAGTGGATTAAAGAAAAGTGTTCAGAAGTGGAAAGCGAAATGAACATTGGTAAAATAGACGGAGCATACAGGAAAGTTAAGGAAAATTTTGGGGTACATAAATTAAAATCTAATAATGTGTTAAACAAAGATGGTACACCAATATATAATATGAAAGGTAAAGTCGATAGATGGGTGGAATATATTGAAGAATTATACGGAGGAAATGAATTAGAAAATGGTGCTATAGTGGAAGAACAGGAAGTTGAGGAGGATGAAATGGGAGAAACAATACTGAGATCTGAATTTAAGAGAGCATTAAAAGATTTAAATGGCAGAAAGGCTCCTGGAATAGACGGAATACCTGTAGAATTACTGCGCAGTGCAGGTGAGGAAGCGATTGATAGATTATCAATCGCAATATTAAACTGGTGTGTAATATTTATGAAAAAGGGGAATTTCCGTCAGACTTCAAAAAAGTGTTATAGTAATGATACCAAAGAAAGCAGGAGCAGATAAATGTGAAGAATACAGAACAATTAGTTTAACTAGTCATGCATCAAAAATCTTAACTAGAATTCTATACAGAAGAATTGAGAGGAGAGTGAAAGAAGTGTTAGGAGAAGACCAATTTGGTTTCAGGAAAAGTATAGGGACAAGGGAAGCAATTTTAGGCCTCAGATTAATAGTAGAAGGAAGATTAAAGAAAAACAAACCAACGTACTTGGCGTTTATAGACCTAGAAAAGGCATTTGATAACGTAGACTGGAATAAAATGTTCAGCATTTTAAAAAAAACTAGGGTTCAAATACAGAGATAGAAGAACAATTGCTAACATGTACAGGAACCAAACAGCAACAGTAATTTGAAGAACATAAGAAAGAAGCCGTAATAAGAAAGGGAGTCCGACAAGGATGTTCCCTATCTCCGTTACTTTTTAATCTTTACATGGAACTAGCAGTTAATGATGTTAAAAAACAATTTAGATTCGGAGTAACAGTACAAGGTGAAAAGATAAAGATGCTATGATTTGCTGATGATATAGTAATTCTAGCCGAGAGTAAAAAGGATTTAGAAGATACAATGAACGGCATAGATGAAGTCCTACGCAAGAACTATCGCATGAAAATAAACAAGAACAAAACAAAAGTAATGAAATGTAGTAGAAATAACAAAGATGGACCACTGAATGTGAAAATAGGAGGAGAAAAGATTATGGAGGTAGAAGAATTTTGTTATTTGGGAAGTAGAATTACTAAAGATGGACGAAGCAGGAGCGATATAAAATGCTGATTAGCACAAGCTAAACGAGCCTTCAGTAAGAAATATAATTTGTTTACATCAAAAATTAATTTAAATGTCAGGAAAAGATTTTTGAAAGTGTATGTTTGGAGTGTCGCTTTATATGGAAGTGAAACTTGGACAATCAGAGTATCTGAGAAGAAAAGATTAGAAGCTTTTGAAATGTGGTGCTATAGGAGAATGTTAAAAATCAGATGGGTGATAAAGTGACAAATGAAGAGGTATTGCGGCAAATAGATGAAGAAAGAAGCATTTGGAAAAATATAGTTAAAAGAAGAGACAGACTTATAGGCCACAAACTAAGGCATCCTGGAATAGTCGCTTTAATATTGGAAGGACAGGTAGAAGGAAAAAGAACCCATCGGGTTGGTCTAGTGGTTAACGTGTCTTCCCAAATCAGTCGATTTGGAAGTTGAGAGTTACAGCGTTCAAGTCCTAGTAAAGCCAGATATTTTTACACGGATTTGATTACTAGATCGTGGATACCAGTGTTCTTTGGTGGTTGGGTTTCAATTAACCACACATCTCAGGAATGGTCGAACTGAGAATGTACAAGACTAACACTTCATTTACACTCATACATATCATCCTCTGAAAAATTATCTAAACGGTAGTTACCGGAGGCTAAACAGAAAAAAAGAGAAAAGGTAGAAGGAAAAAATTGTGTAGGCAGGCCACGTTTGGAATATGTAAAACAAATTGTTAGGGATGTAGGATGTAGAAGGTGTACTGAAATGAAACGACTGGCACTAGATAGGGAATCTTGGAGAGCTGCATCAAACCAGTCAATTGACTGAAGACAAAAAAAAAAAAAAATATGTTGACAAGAAATATATATATATATATATATATATATATATATATGTATGTATGGAAGAAGCACACTTATGATAAAATTAAAAAGTCCAGTCGATCAACTTCATTCCATAAGTAACAGTGATTATCATATATTCTTACTGTGGAACACTCCAGAAGTTGCAGCATGCTACCCAAAATTGCTAATACAGGTTACTGTCGAAGAGTATTGAGTTGCTGTTCTACTTGTTTTTTAAAAAATCTAATGACTCTTCAAATGGCAAGAAATTCATGAATGATGATTAATTGAAAGCTTCTTTTAATGGATATGTGCCAAAGAATTTTGATGAAGGTATTTTGAAGGTTATAGATTACTGCAACAAATGTTTCAATCTCATTGAAAAATTACATAGAAAGCAGGCTAAGGTAAGTAGTTTTAATAAAAAAAAAAGTTTAACTACAATAATTTCAAGTTAAAAGTTTTCAAATTGGACAGCCTTTAATTTCAAGATAGAACTCATGTCATGGACTATCAATATTAATGAATAATATGAGGTTTGATCAAAAAGTAATGAGAATTTTTAATTGCGCAAGTTGTATCTTGTCAATTGAGTTGATTTTTTTCTCTCTGTATATTGGTAGTATTGTCAGTGACATATGTGTTAATTTTCAGCCAATTGTAACACTTAGTATGCGTTTGGTGAGCAAAAGAGCATGACTTACTTTACTGTGTTGATGATTAACTGTGTGACAAAAAATTGGATAAGAGAATTTGTCTGAAATTTTGCATTAAAAATAGGATTAAGTTCAGCAAAGTGTCTAAATCTTAAAGAAGGCCTTTGGCGACAATGCTACATCACAACTATGAGTTTATGAGTAGTACAAATGCTTACAGGAAGATCGAGAAGACAATGAAGTTGACGTGAGGTCCGGGCATTCTAGTGTTGATGAAAATGTCAAAAAAGTTTAAAAAAATTATGCTTGGTAATCACAGAACCACCATCAGAGAAACTTCTGAAGAAATAGGAATTTCATATGGCTCATGTGAAGTGATTTTTTACCAACGTTTTGAAGATGAAACAGGTGGCAACCAAATCTGTACTTAACTGCTAAATTTTCAACAAAAACAGCATCATGTAACAATCGTTGAACAAATGCTTATTGATGTTACTGATAACCCAGACTTTCTCAAACATGTCATAACTGGTGGCAGAACATGGGCATATGGCTATGATGTCCAAGACAAAGGCTCAATCGCTTCAATGGAATTTTTTGAAGAGCAAAGACAAAAAAAAGTACTTCAAGTTTGATCATGGATAATGCTATACATATACTTGATGGCTCAAGATAAACTGAACCAGACATGGGAGAAAAACCAAAAAGTGTTAGTGTATTTGATGTAGCAACAAACAATAAGATTTTGAATGCCACGCAGCGAGCTGTGCTGCACATTGACCTTGAATGATGAGAGGGGAAAAGTGTAGATAGGGGGAGGAACATGAACCCACTGGGTTGGTCTAGTGGTTAACGCGTCTTCCCAAATCAGCTGATTTGGAAAGTCGAGAGTTACAGCATTCAAGTCCTCGTAAAGCCAGTTACTTTTACACGGATTTGAATACTAGATCGTGGATATCGGTGTTCTTTGGTGGTTGGGTTTCAATTAACCACACATCTCAGGAATGGTCGAACTGAGAATGTACAAGACTACACTTCATTTACACTCATACATATCATCCTCTGAAGAATTATCTAAACGGTAGTTACCGGAGGCTAAACAGGAAAAGAAAAGAAAAAAAAGGGGAGGAACATGACTTTTAATTGTGAAGGAAACATAATTGAGATAAAGCCAACCACCAGGCACACACATGAATATGTCGTTGTCAATGAAGGATGCCAGAATATGCATCATCAAGGAATATTACGCAGAGGGCAGATTGATCAAAGGAGTGCAAGAAATATTCTATGCAGAGTTCAACAGTGATCAAGTCAGTCAAGTCCTCCATACCTGCCAAGTCATCCAAACATGAGCTCATAAAGAAGTTTGAGCAAACTGGATCTCTGTGCTTGATAAGAAGCATCAATACTCACTTGCGAAAAGGACCAAGTCACAGAAGGAAGATATTCGCCAGTGCATCCTAATAGACCTGAACCTGAACCTATAAATGATCACGGCTTTACAAGAGTTAAAGCCTACGGACTATGATAAACCTGCACATTATTGCACATGGCTACTGCAGAAAACTGAAAGTGGTTTACTCTATTCAAATCATTACTTCATGGCAGATGAGGCAATGTTCCACCTCAGTAGCTATGTTAATTTGCAAAATTCATGATACTGGCCTGTCAAAAACCCATGACAAATTTCAAGCTACTGCTGCGTGATGTAAAGATTTGAGTTTCGTGCGATGTGTCGAGGATGAGAATCATTGAATCCGTTTTCTTCAGACACAGTGAACTCATCACATTACATTGGTGACATCTTCCAGCTCTTTGTAGGCAACTGACACCAGACAAATGACATTTTGCACATTAACAGCAGAACGGCACAACAGCACACGCTTCCTTGGAAGAAGTGCACTCAGTTTTCACACCTGAAAAGACTGTCCAAAAGGATCTATGGCCTCCACAGGTGCCTGATCTATCCAGCTGTGATTTTTATTTGTGGGGCAGCCTGAAGGGCAAGATTTACCAGAACTATCCATGAACTCTTGACACACTGCAACAGAATATATGCAATGCCATCACCAACATGATGAGTTACAGCAAGTTGCACTGAATGTGATTCATTGAGCCAAACTGTGCTTGGACCATGGCAGTCGACATTTCCAGTAGTACCTGTAGAGACAGAGGAACCCACATAAGTAGGTTTTTGTCTTTCATTTACAGTCTATTGCCTTACAGTTTATGTATTCTTTGCTTGCTTTGGGCTCGTTTTATCTTGAGCCACCCCCATATCATTGTTGTAATTAAAAGTCATAGCAGAATTTTAAAAACGAGAAATGTTTTGTTTGCTTATTCATGACTGGTATAAAGAAAACCATAATTCTGCTTAGCAAAAATATAAACATTACAATAAATATAATTATTATTACAAACAGATTATAGCTCTAAGATCTACGTAAATTTACCGTAGTAAATAAACTTACTGTACATGACAATAATTGTAATATTTATAATTGCAACGAAATGAATTAGTAATTATTATGAAGTTAGTTGAAGATATACACTTATAATACAATAACAAGACAAGATGTGTAAACAATTATTAAGACAACATTTTTTTTCAATTAAACTTTACAACTGAATACAAGTACAATAGCAAATAGATATTATTCACCTCACAATCACAAAAAGCAGACAACAGAATTACAATTTCAAAACGTAAGGATAACGAACAATGATGATCTGGAACACTATGCTAGATCTATTGGCCTAAGCAAGCCTCTTGCCAGTATTCCAGTGAGCTGGCAGACTTCTTTTTCAAAGGTAAAATTATGGAGTATATTATTCCCATTATCATGTTGGTCATGTTTCTAAAATGACCAAGAGAACATAATCAGTTTATTTTTCAATAATTCTAAAAACTTGTATCTTTATTACCTAATTGATTTATTATCTGATAAAGTAGTAGGGATTACTACAAAGGTGGTTAAATTATAAAAACTAGTGTAAAAATTAAATGCAAGAGTTAAAAAAATCATGAACAATACTTAGCACTTATTATGACATACTTTTGTAGCTAACAGTCTGGTAAGGTATATTTCAGATACCATTTTGTTTCCTCTATCACCTTCTTTTTGGGCATCATTATCATGGTGTTTTACCAAATGCCAAACCTGGAAAAAAGATGTAATTAGTAAAAAAAAATCCTTCTGGA
This sequence comes from Lycorma delicatula, assembly GCF_047948215.1. Lineage (NCBI taxonomy): Eukaryota > Metazoa > Arthropoda > Insecta > Hemiptera > Fulgoridae > Lycorma > Lycorma delicatula. Next base: position 3,004,364 of record NC_134458.1, read on the forward strand.
ATAAAATTAACTCTATAAATTTTCCTTATGGCTATTTAAGATATTCAGAAAAAATAACATTTAATTTATATAAGATGATCCATTAAATCCTAAAAAGTGAAAACAATGCTTAGTACTCTTGGGAAGATGAAGAGAAAATCATTGTTCATATTTTTGGAGTCATGTCATGAATTTTAACAAGTAAAGTGAAGAAAATGGTAACAATAAGAAAAAAGAAGGTAATGGGAGAACTGTTGCTTCTTGTCTGACAGTAGTAGTTGAATTAATTTACAACTAGTTATGATATATAACTTTAAGAAATAAATTGACGAGATTCATAAAATTAGAAGTAACATTAGAGGATAACAAAATACCTTTGACAGGCTTATTTTTTAAGCCTGGTTAAGTACCCATAGTACTCATACCAGGTTAAATACCTGGTATGAGTTTACCAGCATCAAAGATTAATATAATACAGTCTGTAATATTATACGTAGCATTTATTCAATTTCTTGTGAGATCAAAGTCTTAATACTGATCACTGCATTTGAAACAATTTTTTTAATTTTATTTTTGAGTAAATAGGTAATCATTACATGAACAAGGGATACTGTTACCTGGACACTTGCATAAAACAAAATATGCATTACATATAACTGGAAAATTCCAGAACATCAAACAAATTGATCAAGTGTTATATTCAATTAATTTTATTTTGATTATAGATTATTCCTTTTTGAATGACCAAAGTTAAACATTTATGCTTAATTACTTTAACTGCTTCTCGCTATAGATTCTTGAAGATACTTATTTTTTTATACTTAATAATTAGATTATCATAATTCACAGGTCAACATAAAATTTGGAACTGAAAAGGGAGTAGGTGTTCTATATAGTATTTTATATGCTGAATCTGAATAAGTATTCTGAAACAACTCATCACGTAACACTCTTAAGTTACGACCCCTTACATTTATTTGTTCCATCATTCGTGAAACAAACAATACATATAAGTTTAGTATGTCTGTATGTTTGATTATTCAGATCTGATTTATATTGTGATGCATGCTGTAGATCTATATTTGATATATAACAGTCGAATGATGTCATTTCAATCAAGCCAGGAATGTATAGACATGTCAGTGAGTCAAGTAATGAGTAATTCAACACGATGAAATTTTCTTCAACAAATTCAGTTTTTGGTATGACTTACTGTATTCTTTAGTTGTAATGGTTTTATCAAACACATATTATAAAGATTGTTTCATAAGTGATGCCATAAATTTAGTGAAAGATTTTTGACAGAATAACCTTTGGTATTATTTTATTGAACATCAAGATTTGTTAAGTTGTGTATGTCTGTGTGTTTCACGCTGTGCTTTATTGCACTCCATGGGGGAACAATTTTACAAAATATTTTAATTAAGTATTTATAAATTAAAACTTAATTATTTTTATAATTAAGTATTTCTGTAATATTTTAGTTTACTTTCATTCATTAAAACATTTTGAATTTTACAATGAATAAAAATCAGGCTTGTAAAAATTCTCCAAATATTTTTTGTTACATTTGTGGAGAATTCACAACAAAAAGTCAATGAAAACCAGTATTGTACCTGCTGAAAACTGCTTAAAAACATTATTTTGACTGTACCTTTGGAGACCAAGATAAATCCTGATCCTGGGCTACACATGTAGCATGAATCAAGTGCTATGTTAAATTAACCCAGTAGTTAAAAGGAAAAAAAAGAGTATTTGCTTTTTGGCGTACCTATAATTTGGCAAGAGCCTACTAACTGTTATAATGACTGCTATTTTTGATTAACAAATGTTACTGGTTTCAATTCAAACAATAAAAGCAGTATCGCAAACCCAAATGTACGTTCAGCTATGAGACTAGTACTTCATGGTGTTGATTTACTGATTCCGGTCACTCCAACTACTTGGAAAGAAATTTTTGATTCCCCAGAAGGCTCAACCAATGAAACTTCAACTTCAATAAATATTAATTACATTCCTGAAGAATCAAATACTGAACCTCATCTCATCACACAAGCAGAACTGAGCGACCTAATTTGTGACTTGTACTTGTCAAAACAACATGCAGAACTCCTAGGTTCACCTCTTAAACAATGAAATTTATTAAACAAGGATACTAAAATTTCATTATATAGAAATTGAAACAAAAATTTATTGACATACTTTAGAAGAGACGGTTTAATTTATTACTGCCATTACTGCATCATGTTAAGAGGCTAATGTCTGAACTGAACATTGAATATGTTATTCATGTTTGGAATTTATTTATAGACTTATCAAAAAGAAGCTTAAAGGCAGTATTGTTGCAAACACAAATTAAATTTAAAACTGAGTTAATTAAGTTTAAACTTATTGTTTAAAACTCAAATAAGTTTTCTATACCGGTAACACATGCTGTAGGAATGAAAAAAACACATGAAAGTATGTCAAAAATTCTAAAAGCTATCAAGTATGATGAACACTCATGGTGAATCATTGCTGACCTGAAGACAATAAGGCTTTTTCTCGGCCTCCAAAGTGCTTTACAAAATATATATAAATGTTTCTTGTGTTTGTGGGATAGTTGGGCTAGAGATAAACACTATGCAGTTAAGGACTGGCCAAAAAGAAATCGGTTTACCCCAGGAAAGGGAAATATCAATATTCCTCTTGTCAAAGCTGATTGTATTATTTTACCACCTCTATACATAAAACTAGCTCTGATAAAGAATTTTGTAAAAGCATTAGATAAAGATGGAGATGGCTTTAAATATTTAACTGAAGTTTTGTCACAATTAAGTGAAGCCAAATTAAAAGAGGGAATATTCATTAGGCCACAAATAAGAAAATTAATTCGTGAAAATATATTTGAGCAAAATTAATCCTTAAGAACTAGCAGCACAAAGTCATTCAAAGTTGTCATTACTGGTTTTCTTGGAAACAAAAAAGCTGAAAACCAAGATCAGCTTATAAATGAACTCTTAGTGAACTACAAAAATTTAGGCTGCAGAATACTACCATTGAACATTTTTTTTTTACATTCTATTTGGATTTTTTCTCTTTAAACTTGGGTGACATCAGCGAAGAACAAGGAGAAAGGTTCCACCATGATATACTGCAGATGGAACAACATTATCAAGGCAGATGGGATGAATCTATGATGACGACTGACTATTGCTGGATGATAAGAAGAGAAGACTTCACAAAAATAAGAAAAATGTAAATGTCTGCAAAATAATTGTAGGAATTTTAATTGTAATTATTATTTTTGTATTCTATTATTTAATAAGTTTCTCAATATTTTAATGTCATAACTAAAAATCTGAGGGTGATGAAGAAAAACTGATTTCATTTTAAGATTCAGCAGAAAAAATATTTTCTAATTCACTTATTTTTATCTCAGTTCCAAATTATATATATTTTTTTGTTTGCCTGTGTTATCATACAGGTTTAAAATGCATACTGGTGTGTGAATATTGTATCAATGCTTAAAGAATCTTATATCCTGTTTCAATAGAAGCATCTAATTAATAAATACTTGAGTTGATCAATAATAAAATAAAATATTTTTATTTTTTATAAAATGTTTTTTTCAAAAAATTGCCAAAACACTCAATATTCTTATCCCATCAACCAAACAAAATTTGTTTTGTTTACATAATTAAATATAAATAAAAAGCTATAGCAATTGCAGATCAAAGATTAATGCAAGTGTATTAATGATGATAACATTAAGCACTAAAAAAGAAATGCAAGATAAATAGTAACTTGAGCTGAATTTCAGAATGAATAGTGTAGTTTCCATCTCTATGCTCAAGAGAATATTAGGCCATATAATCTGATTTCTGTTCTGACAATTGGCTGAAATCAATTTATTACTTTATAAAAATAATATGCAAAATTAGAAGGAAAAATTATATTAGTATCGTATGAAATATTTCATGTTTGTCATAACCACAGTCTACTACACCTCATTTCAAAGTGTTAAACAAAATGGTGTTCTTAAGTCGCTAAATTTTAACTTATGATAATTTATTTATGAACAAAAATTTATGCATATAATTTTATACTCTCATAAGTATAAATACGAAATACATAAAACACACATCTCATAACCGAAAAGTTAATATTCCCTAGCAGTTTTCAACAATAAAATTATGTAATCGAGTGAATAATCTTGCTCTATTTATATAACCTGAATTTTTCTCCAACATTAAAAAAAATAGAATAAAAACAGATATCATAGAACATATAAATATACATTTTGTAACTGCAAATGCACAAATTTCATACATTTTGAAGTATACTATATAAATGTATCATGCCTATTAAATGCGATACAAGTTAACATTTAATTTTTTTTATAAATTATCTAACTGCTCCATAAACTTCCTCTTTACCTATGTTGGATTTTTTTCAGCACAATAATAGAAAAACTTATTACATTTAATAGTAATTTTTCACTTCATAATCCTAAATATTTTCAACAGACTATGTTTCCCAAAAAGTGATTATTTACACCTCTAGTTAGTTTAACTATTTGGAGAGGTTTACAACATTAAATTACACAACTTATTATTTCAAGCGAACTAAAAATACTAATAGTAATAATACTAACAAATAAATAAATCTTCCACATTAGTTAATACATAATTTAATTTTTTTTAAATTAATAAAACATATAGTAAATTAATATATACATATAAACAGATAAGGTCCTTATAAAAATAAATATTTTTAAATAGCTATACATTACTAACGTTTGGAATATGTAAAACAAATTGTTATGGATGTAGGATGTAGGGGTGTGGTATTTTGAAATGAAACAACTAGCACTAGATAGGGAATCTTGGAGAGCTGCATCAAATCAGTCAAATGACTGAAGACAAAAAAAAAATACATTACTACTTTTTTATTACATTTTAAATTCCTAAATATGTCATATATTCTAAATAATAATATTAATTATTTGAAGAAGAAAAAGAAGATATACATCAAAATATTATTAAAAAAAAAAATGATAACAGTAGAATTATTATTATTATTAAATAACAAAACAGAATCTTCTTAAAACAGATCTGTTTCCAATAGGTGTATATCTTTTTTTTAAATCATCAAAAAGTGTCCAACACAATTTTTACAATGCTACAAGAATGAACGTATGAATTTTATTTCTTTTAATATTACTACTCGTAAATTCTATTTTATCTACTGTCAGGTTGTATTTGGTTCATTTATATTTTGTAAAATATAAAAAAATATCTTTACTACAGCATCTTACCGTAAGTGTTCCGATAATGAAATTCTAAAAATTTGAATTCTGACATCTGTGTTTTAAAATTAAACAATTTTTTAAATCAATCAATCTTTATTAGATGTAAACGTTTAGAGAAATGTTCTTCACACAATCTAAAAAACTCCACACATATATACAAACATTCACTATGAAAAAAAGAAGATAAATGCGTTAACTTTTTAGACCCCTCAGTCACAAAACATGAAAACAGATTTGCATTCATCTACCAAAATACCTACTAGAACTGTAACACTCACACACAACTCTTCTAATCCAACTTATAAGGTGCAACAATAAAAATTTTCAGCTGTCAGAATCATATTACACAGACTGCACAACATTCAGGTATTCAAAAAAAATATGTACTAGGATAGACTACGTGCAATAAAATCACTAGCTGAAGTAAATGGAAACAAGAGAATGTCGATAGACAAATTCCTATACAAATTTCAGAACAAGACAATCAAAACAGCAAATTCATAACACTCGCATTAAAAAAATTACAAATTCAATCAAGCAGACTGCAATACACACATACATAAAAAAACAATCTCCAGATAAAAATTTACAAAAACAATCCCCAAATTTGATTTATCTGGGTATACAAACTTGAATGCTCACACTGCATTAGTTATACGTAGAAAAAATAGGATGAACTTTTTCACTAATAAAGAACACATAAAATCACTTTACCATTGAATTCAGTTTTGCTAAACCAGCTTGATGAAACAAATCTCACATACACAGACAGCTACAGCATATAAATATCTTGCATATAAACAATAAAGGATGAAAACTTGACACACCTGAATGATTCAAAATATTCAAACACATCATAAACATCAAAATTCTTTCAAAACCTGATTTAAACATAAGTGTCACTTCAATAGCACTACAACCCTCAGGGTTCCTGACAGGAGTCTCTGAGATTTAACACAGAGTGAAAGCTAACCGTTTGTGAATATTTTTTATAACCTTTGTCTTTAAAAAACCAAACTGTAGTCAATTAAAAATTTTTTCAATTTAAAACTTTGATGTATAGTATGAATGATGAATCAATAAATCACTAGTCAGACTGAAATGGAGAATAAACAAACAGTAAAAGAGAAATTGATGTAAAAATCAGTTTACGTAACTATAAAAATGTTGAATATTGAATTTTTTTAAACATTATTTTATACTTGAAATGTAACACTCATACTATAATACAAAAATTAAGGCGATAAAAATTGAGAAAAACCTCACTACTATAAAATATATATTCCAAAAGGCACTGATTAAAGGGTTTTAAATATATTATCCTTAAATTTGTAAGCAATAATACATTTTGTCTCTTGTAAGATAAGATCGATTCAAAAACCAGTAAAATTTCTATACTGATACTTTAATGAATTCTGGAAACAGTAACACTAATTTTAACAGGCATATATATGATCATCATATTTTTAATTGATTACAAACCTTTAGACCACCATCATGATCATGATTCAGTGGAGAGGTAGCTCTGCTAAGAGGAGGGCTGGCTGAACTGAACTTTGATAAATTAAGAGTTTCATATTTGTGAGACTTATCAGTCTTCTCAGATAAAATTGATAAATTATAGATGGACGACTGCTTTGAGACCAGATTGAGGCAGGCCCCGTCCGGCACCTATGTAAGAAATATATAATAAAAATATAACTATAATAATAACAACACATAAATACATACAAAGATGAAAAAAGATAGAAGGAATGTACAAATAATTTGTGTAACAAATTTTTAAAATTATGAATACATAACTATTTGTTTTTTGCTTGATATCACTACATAAGCTTGAAGATTGTCTGTGGGATATGGAAATGGAGTTTTGTAGGGAATGAAAAATGCCATGTCTGACCAGGGACTTCTGGATGAAAGGCCAAGATGCTGAAATTGGCTTAATAGGCTCTTGCTGAAAAGGCCATGGAAATTGGCTTATTATATAAGAAAAATATTTTTAACATATCACCATAACACTCTTACAGAATTTTTTACTATGAGTTCATATTTTTGCTCAATCTAACTACTTTTAAAACAAATTTATCATTTCTGATTTTTAAATTGACTTCTGTTTTTTTCTTTACGCGCTAATGGATAGTATAATTAATATTCTATTACATAGAATAAAATATTGCAAGAGCTCAGTGTTATTCATTGCTATAATATTTGCCTGATACTAAGATACATATCAGCATCTGACATGCATCTGTTTATGTGCATCACTCTGTTTATAAGCCCTAAGTACTGTGCATCATGCTGGTGCTTAGTTTACTTTTCTGGTTTGTGATTTCTTAGTGAACTGAATTTGAATTTATGAAATGCCATTTGCCAGGTGTCATGTGGCAAACCATACTTTTTCAGTTACTGAAAAAAAAAATTAGAAATCTCATACTGATTTTCAAAAGCATCTTCCTTAAGAGACTAATAATGATACATATATATGATAATTCATCAAAAAACGATGAAGACTAGGTCATGGGAATAGTAAGTTTACTTTCCAAGAACAATCTTTATTGACTCTCTCTAATTTTTTGGTTTAAAAAAGTGAAACTGAATATCGGATTTTCAATTCTAAAGCAGGCTACTGAAAACGATGCTAGTATACCAAATTGGAAAAATAATCCATTGACCTATAATTTAGTGTGTATATGTAATCCATTTTAAAAAAAGATAATAAAAAAGTTAACCGATAAACTTACTCTATAATGATTTAATGTATTCCTTTTCTTCCATTCACCTTCTGTTTTTGTAGTTGAATCTTCATCATACAAGATTAATCTTCCAGATGTGCCTGTTCTCCATTCTAAAACAAAAAAAATATATATTGTAGTAATACTTTTTATGCATACATATAGCAAACTTTGGTACTAAGCTAACATTAGTGACATACCATGAAACTGTAATGCAAATTAAATATATAGGCAGTGACAAGAAAATGTAATATTTCATAATATTTATAGCAGAAATACAGTATGAATTCCTATAAGAAAACATTATAGAATGAATAATGATGAGTAACTACAATCATATAGGTTTTATTTATTTGACTCTATGACAACAAAACAGTTACTGTTCAGTATTTTGTACCAAATACCAGTCTCATGGTTGAGTAAATCAGCTGTACATATGTTTAAAATATTTTGACCAAATATCTATTAACATAAGAAATCTATCAACATTCGTATCTTTAACAAGTTTGTTACAAGATGGCAATAATGTGATGTTTCCACAGTCTCACTACATATCATCATGAATGGTTAACATTATGATATTGTAACAGATATTATTTTGAAGCCGAATTATTCTGGCTATACTGATCTTGAAAACACTGGGTTTCAGTTTACAAAATTATAAATAAATTTCTTTTTAGGCAGAATAAAACAAACCTGACGTGAAAAATCTCAAAATACAGATTATTTAACCCTCTCAGTGGCACTGTTGATTATACTTGTTTCTGCTTTCAGTACATACAAGAACAATCCTGAGAATAAACAATTTTTAAACTTGCTGCTACAGGATCAACTTTGTATCTACTCATTTAACTTCTTTTAGAGATAAGAAATGTGGTGCTATCTTTGAGGAACTTTCTTAACTAATTTCTATAGAAATTAAACAAATTTAATGTCTTTGTGCAAAAGATGTTTTTATGAAAATGACAGAAAGGCTCCACTCATATGTTTTGGCTGTGAGAGATCTGTTAATAACCTATTACTTTCTAACCAATTTTATTTTTGTAATTAAAGTACTTTCCGACAATATTGTGCATGTATATATCTATCTATATATATATATATATATTACTGAAATTAATCTTTTTAAGATTTATATTATTCCTTTGTAGTGTTAAATTCCATTCTAAATTCTATTAATATGAACCACCTGGTACAGAATATTGAGATAAGACATATCTTACCTTAATTTTATAATAAAAGTACTTTCGCAGGATCTCACATCCTCAGTCATGACTGAATTCATTTAATTAGATAGTATATTAAAAATGTTAACTAAAAATACTTAAATAAACCATGCACGTGGTCTAATGTTCATTACATAATTGTAATATAATGAAAATTGCATATTTATTTATTATATGAGTACTGCTATCTGTTGCTATTTTTATAAGACTGTCTTCCTCTAACAATGTCTAATGGTTCATCAAATTGAAATTTTGTCTGTATGAGGTGCAGTTCAAAGGTAAAGGATGAGTTACAAATAGTGATTGTTAACATTGATTGGTTCACACCTGTGCAGTACCTTTAAGTGGTCTGTTGGGAATGTAACTGCCCCACTGCTGTCAGTTCATTGTTGTCTGCCTTTGTGAGACAGAGTAAGGCCCTTTGTATGTGTAAGGGCCAGTCAGCCCTTAATTTTAAATCATGTGTCTGGACTAACGATCTCATTGAATATGTGAAGGAAAAAGCGAGAGAAAATCATCACTTTACAATTAACAATCTTTCTCTAGAATTTCCAGAAGTTTCAAAGACATTGTTGTTGAGAATCATGACTATTACTCTATGCTTTGTAAACTGTGTGCACAATGAGTGCCAAAAATGTGAGAAGTGCTCACTAAGATCACAGAATGACATCTGCATGTGCTTTTCTCAATAGCTTTAACAACAAAGATAAGGGAAAACAAGGAAACAAAAGTAACAATGAGAGGAAATCTAGCTTGTGTCCCAACAATTTGAGGAAAGTAAAGAGTTGAAAATCTCAGGGCAAATGTGGCTACAATCCCAGGTGGTGTAATTTCATGCAGTGGGTTTGAAGAAGCTTCTTTCATATCAAAAGTGTTTGGAATGAAATGGTGATTATGTAGAAAAATAAAATAAATATGTAAGTACTTGAAACTATTAATAAATTTTTAATTTTTCAACTGTTCTCATTTTGTTACTGATCTGCCCTTACTTTATGAACCGCACCTTGTATTTATATATATTCTTTGTATTTTTCTAATATATTTCATTTTTTGTCATCTTAATTAATTTCTAATATTTCTAAATACCATATAAACAAAATTTCAGTTTGATAAACCATCAGACAGTGTTTGAGGGAGATAGTCTTATAAAAATATCAACAGACAGCAGCACTGATATAAAAAATTAATACACAGTTTTCACTATCATATTACAATAATGTAACAAATATTACAACATGTGCATGGTTTATTTCAGTATTTTTAATATTTCTTTTAATATGCAGTTTAATAAAATGAATTCAATTACACACCAATTGAATTCAATTCAATTACAGTTTATTATTCAATTAGGATGCAAGATCCCGTTAAAGTACTTTTATGATAAAATTAAGGTATGTTTTAATTCGCTACTCTGTACTAGGTGGGTTATGTTAATAATAATAATAAATATGTGTGTGTGTGTTGGTAAATCATATTTTTGTAAGAGCCTTTATCAGTAGTGACCAAAAGTACAATTAGGAAAACTGAAGAGTCCAAATATAAGTGCATAGAATGCAAAGTAGGTCTGTGTGGTGCCTTGTTTTGAGACATTTCACAAAAAAGTAAATAATAACAAATATTCAACCTAGAATTTATACAGTAGTCCATTATTTACCAAGAACTTTCTTGAAGTTATAATTTTGTGTTGTACATAAATATATGGGGGACATTCAATAATTAAAGAGACAAACTGATGTAGAAATGAAACAGTTTGTAGGAGGAGTTTTGTACTCTCATGACTTTAGGTTGGCATCATTGGGATGAACTGAGAACAGCTGACGGATAAAAATTGTTTTGTATATAACCTCAATATTGCATTTAACGATGACGTGTTTGCTTGAAGTTTCCACATTAGTTGAACAACATTCAGCGATCTGTTTTTTTGCTTTCTGAAGGTGAAAGTTGTATGAACCGCAGAAATTTTTAAAAGTGGGTAGAATAGTTAAAAATGGTCTAACCTCAATGACTGATGAGCAATGTCATGGCCGGCCAGTTGAAATGTCAACTCTTTCACTTGAAACCCACACTGACGACATTATTCATGAAGACTGACATATTACAATTGAACATATAGCAAAAACAGTTGCAGATTGATTTGTGTATTTAGTGGGTTTGTTTTTTTTTTTTTTTGATTTTTTTATTTCTATTTCTATTGGCACAGTTCATAACGTTATCAGTAACAAGCTCAAGTACAGCAAAACAAGTGCAAGGTGGGCTGCAAAAGAGTTAACGCAACAACACAAGGAAACAAGACTCAATATACAGACTTGAAAGAAAGAACGCTATAAAAGGGAAGGCGACCCTTTTCTAAACAAGATTTTAATGTGTGATGAAACTTGGGTTCACCATTTGAACCACAGTCCAAAAGACAAAGCGTGAAATGGAAGTACACCAGCTCACCTGCCTGAAAGAAATTTGGAATGCAAGTATCAGCGGGAAAAGTCACGTTGACCGTCTTTTGGGATGCCCAAATAACCACAAAAGATTGTAGAGTGATTATTTGGAAAATTAGCGTACAATAAACAGTGTCTACTACTCAGACATGGTGATGAATAAAGTGAAGCCAGCAATGAGAGAAAAATGTCGCGGATCTCAAAGAAAAGGGGTGATATTGCTACACGACAATGCTCGCCCTCACACTGCCCAGCTTACCCAAGAAACCATTGGAAAAATGGGTTGGGATATAGAATCACATCCTCTCTACAGTCCAGATTTGGGTCCCTCGGATTTTCATTTGTTTGGTCTACTCAAGGAAGCATTACATGGAAAAATGTTCAGCAACAATAAGGAGGTCAAAGAACTTGTGGGAAAGTGTGGCTCAAACAAGACAAAGACTTCTTTGCATCAAGTATAAAAAAACTAGTTCATCATTGGGACAAGTGTATTAATATTGGTGGGAATTATGTTGAGAAGTAGTAAGTCTCATTTTGTAAAAAAATTGTCTTTATTGAATGTCTCTTGTATAATAATTCAAAAGATTTTATGGTCCTAAATTGTCTTAACATACAGCAAATCTATATTGTTCTAAAACTAATAACCTTATTCAGTGAATAAACTATTTTAAAAACTAATACATCTAAACAATTGTGGATAAAAAGAGTCTATGGCAATAGAGAATGAGCAGAAAATCCAATTTAGAAGGGGAGAAAAAATTTAACTTTTATAAAATAAAAAAACTGCTCCTATACAGTATACTTCCATTTAAAATCTGCCAATGAAAGTTAACGTTCACTTTATGAATATAAATTTTAATTACTAGAAAATATATGAAGAATATAGTGATAAAATAAAATTAATGAATTCATTTTAATGTTTTGATCTATGTGATATACTCTACATGAAACACTATCATAAACTCTTATTACAATAGTATTATTCATATTAAATGAGAAATCACACCTATACTTTAATTTCATTGTGTGAAAGTTATATTTTTGTAATTAGGAAACTGATTTTTTGAGTAGTAATTTGATGACCACTTTTGGAGGGAGAGAGAACATATCATTTTCATTGTAAAAAAAAGCTCAAATAATAAGGTGAAACATAAATAAACAATACTATTTTGGAGGCAATTCAATAGGACATAATAAAAATCCCTACACAAATGTATGTTGAAGAGTCTCCCTTTTTCACAGTCTGCAATTCATGTTTTTCTTTTATCAGAAATTCTTATCTTAATAACAGTTTGAAATGTTCTATTAAAATTTGGTATACATATTTAATCTGAAATTTTCTATAAAATAAATAAATTCCCCTCCCTAAAATTGTGCCCATTTCATTTTTTAATCATTACATGTTAGTAGTTAGTCATCAAGCATAGGCCTAATTATATATACCTCATAAAGTAAAATCTGAAATATTTTGTTCTGTACAAAATAACTTATTTATTGATATAAGAACTGAAATAAATGAGTTACAATAAAAATTGCTATACTATGTCGTTTTGATTTGAAATGGGGATAAGCTAAACAGAATTTTAAGCTGCATTTTATTCCCTCCACTACAAAAAATAAAATACTGTTAATTAATGATTGTTAAAACAATTTCAGGAATAATTTACATTATGCTTTTTAAAAAGAAATTAGTTGGCTGCCTCATGGAGGAGGTTGTAATAAGCTGATCTTACGTGATTCCAGACCAGCTGAAATCCGAGTACGTGATAGTTTATGCGATTAAAAGTATAAACAAAACTGTCAACTGCATGTGCGGCAGGGGGTTAAGATTGTCAGCTGGGATAGTAAAGACATCAAATGCTCCTGAACAGAACCATGAATTCACTGTATCTTTATTGCTTCAAACAAGAACCTTCCCCCTCAAGATGCAAGTAGCTGACTTTCTCTTGTAAGTTATTAATTTAACAATTTTCTTACTGAATTTCAAACTGACTGAAATTGATTTACTGATGATACTATCATTTTAAAGTACATATCTGCACTCTGGTTAAGCTCACACATCTTTTTTTTTTCAACTACATACTTATGTAAATCCAGATCATTTTTTCATCATATTATTAATATATGGCACTTAAAATCAATACGTAACTAATGGGAAGTCTCCTCTAAATTCCATAATTATTAAGTGCATTTACAGTAAAGTTAAATTTATTATAAGTTATACTTTAGGCATCATTTTTATTCTTTACATGAATAGTTAGCAAAAAAATTACTCTCCATTAAAATATTTTTATTAAAAACTAGATATACTGGGATGATTGCATATTGTTATTAAAACAGATATTGCAACCATATTTACTCAAATCTAAACCGCATGCACATTTTCCCTTCTTTTTAATATCTAAAAAATTGGGTGTGTCTTTATTCAAACTATTTATTAAAAAAAAAAAAAAAAAAAAAAAATATCCTCTCCACAGCTGATGAATATACTTCATTGAAAACTGATAACTAAAACTTATTTTCTTAGTCAAGTAGTTTTTCAGAATGTTATCGAGATAATTAGTGCAAGAAAGGGAAAATGAGTCCTTTAACTTTGTTAGAGGTTAACACTTCAGTTTTAAAAAAAAATGACCTGGAAAATAACACTACATAGTAAGTCTGAAAAGTTCCCGAACTAAATTAAATAAAAGGACAGATTTAAAGATAAATGAATTTACTCACATCAGCCCTCTACATACATCTCTTCTCTAGTTATACACTCATCGCAGTGTCAGTAGAGCCCATTAAACGCTCTGGAGAAATCACTTTGTGGGATCACCTTCAACTGCTCAGTGTAAGTCTTTGGATGGCCAGAATGTTGCCTTTCATCTTCAACTTCAGTTTTGGAAACATAAAGTAGTCTGCTGGAGCCAAGTAGGGTGAATAGGGCAGCTGAGATAAGACTGTGATTTGATTTGTGGTGTAATGTGTTAAAACTGTTGCCAAGTGTGCCGGGGCATTGTCTTGCAAGAGAGTCCAACTAATGGATCCCGGTACTCGGGCCGGATTCAACAAATGCGATGCATCAGGCATTTCATTACTTCCAAATAGAATCTAAAATTCACAGTTTGACCAGTTGGGACAAATTCATGATGAATCAGGCCCTCTTTTAAGTCGAAGAATGCAGTCAACATCGTTTTCACTCTTGAGTTTTGCTGCCTGACTTTCGCCGGTCTTTGTGCTCCAGGACTCAACCAAGCAGCAGACTGACACTTTGTTTAGGGAGCACCAGCAGATCATTGTTTGCAAAAACTTCAGGTCGCTATCGGCAGTTTCAATGAAGTTTTGAGCCAAGAAAGACGCACCTGTTTTTATTCTTTGGTCAAGAAGTATGAAACAAAATGAGCACACCTTTTGGCAGTTCATTTTACTGTTGAAAGAATTATATGTACCATGTCTACATTGATGTTTAGCTCTTCTGCTATGACCCAAAGGGTAAGATGAGGTTGTTCAACCAGAAGCATGCGCACTTTCGCAACGTTTTCAACATAGACAGCTGTTGATGACCTCCTTCTTTGTTTGTCATCATCCAACAACTCCCTACTGTCTTTAAACTGCTTCCACCACATACATGTTATAGTATGAGATGCGGCTTCATCACCAAATGCTTGCTGTATAATTGAATAAGTTTCAAGGAAAGATTTTTGAAGTCGAACACAAAATTCTATTGCACTTCTGTGTTCCATGTCGTGAGCTCGCACAAGGTCACATAAACACAACATATACGGCCAATATAACTCAAGACTGGAGTGATGAAATTTTGTACACACATTCGTCAGACGTCATACTACATAGTTCCTTGGTTGTCTGAGAGATGGTGCTACTTGTATCGACTACAGAAATTTAATTTGGGAACTTTTCAGACCTACTGTGTATATGGTACACTTCAGTAGATATTTAGTCTATCTTTTAACTTTGTTGTGTGTACATACCTATTTCCATTTTTTCTATTTTATTCTGTTTTACATGCAGCACGTTTTTATAGTCAATCTTATCGTAGGTATAGTAGCAGTGGCATCAAGAAGAGTTCACTATGAAGCTTGTTAAAAAAAAGATGGTGATTTTATATGTAGAAGAAAACAGGGATAAATCAGTTGCCAAAAAGTTTGACATTGAAGAATCAAAAACGTTTATTGATGGTGTAAACAAGGTAATTTGATTGCACTTGTAAATCTATGACTAACAGTTTCACAGGGCAAAAAACAGGCGTTCCCCAAGTAGATGATTATGTTGCTTGATTTATAAAAGATGCTTGCTCTAAAGCACTGTCAGTAACAATACAAATGTTACAATTAAAGGCAAGAGAAGCTATTGATAAATTTAAAACGAAAAATGTTAATACATCAAAAGGCTGGTACACAAAATTTATGGAAAGGGAAGGTTTTCTCTTATAAGGAGCACTTCAAACTGCCAGAAACTTCCTGTGGATTTTGAAGATAAGTTTGTTCAATTTCAGCAACACGTCACTGGTCTTGTACAAAACGCATATGAATTTAAGAATATTGGAAATGTGGATGAAATCCCTCTTACTTTAACAAGCCACATACATAATTATACAATAACTTCAAAGGGTAAAAAGAAGTTAAAATAGCTACTACACCATACAAAAAATCAGTCACTGTAATGCTATGTATTAATGGAAGACGGTCAGAAATTATCCCCATTCTTAATAATAAATAGGAGATCAATGGCCAAAAATGAAAAATTTCCCAATGTTGTGTGTGCCTATAAGAATGGTTGGATGACTTCCAAAGTTATGGAAGACTGGGTAAACACTGAGTAAAACAGAAGACAAGGAACTCTGAAAACATAAAAACATGCTTATAATGATAACAGTAGAATTATTATTATTAAATAACAAAACAGAATCTTCTTAAAACAGATCTGTTTCCAATAGGTGTATACCTTTTTTTTAAATCATCAAAAAGTGTCCAACACAGTTTTTACAATGCTACAAGAATGAACGTATGAATTTTATTTCTTTTAATATTACTTCCAAATTACATGAAACTAAAGCCTCTACACAGTCCACTTGACACTACATGATCCAAAACATATTATTCTTGCATGGATACCTTCTCATTTATTATAATTACAAAGTACACAATCATCGGTTGGTTTTAATACAACCATCATGCATTGTAATGTATGAGTTCATAACCACCATGAGTTGGATTTACCTTGGTCCAAACAGAAGTATTTGAATTTCTGTTAAAAACAGAACTTTTTCACAGAAAAATCTGAAAATGTGCTTCAGAATGTAATGAGAAATATATGGAAGTCACATACCACTTAGCTATACCATTTAGTCATGTTCAATTTCAAAGTATGGAGAAACTTATATTTAATAATTTATTCATTTATCCTGGAACATTTCATGTAATGATATCATTTTTTAAAGCACTCTGAAAATTTATTGATAACTGCAGAATCACAAATATAATGGTGAATGCAGATATATTGGCAAGCAACTCTGTAAATGGTTTTATATTGGGAAACATTTAAACAGGAGTAAACAGTTACATTCTCTGTTATCTTTAAGTGTTTCAAATTCTACATTTTGAAAATTTTCAACAATGAATACAATAAAATTTAAAACTCTATTAATCCAAAAACTGATAATAATGAAGTAATTGGTTTGTTCAAGAAATACAAAGAATATAAACAGAAAATCCTTGTGGCTAACTTTAAAAAATTCTCTCATTCTACATGATTTATGTCACCGATTCATTATTTTATACTGAATATACTTACTAGTATTCAAACAGCTAATGTAGAACTTTTCAAGTACATAATACCAAGATTTTCATACTGATAATTAATGGAACTGATGTCATGAAATTAGGAAATCAATAAATTTCATAATGAATAATATTTTTTTCATGATAGCATATTTAAACACATGAATATGTATGATAGTTTGTACGTATTTCCCTAGTTAAAGAAAAGTAATGTATGAGATTAACCAAAAAATACATCGATTTCAGACTATTTGAAATTCAGTGAGAAGATTCTTAAATTAATAACTTACATGCAAAAGTAAGCAATAAAGAAGCAGTGCGGCCCTCAAATTTATGGTTTCACAGGAGCATTAAATGTTTTTCCTGCCCCAGCTGATGGTCTAATCCCTTCTGTACATGTAGCTGACGCAGTTTTGTTTCTCCTTTTAATTCAATAAACTATCATGAACTCAAACTAATTTCAGCTGGTCTGGAATCACTAATGCCTACATATTTTTTAGCTCACATACCCCCCCCCCCCTTCACCCGCAAGGCAGCTGACTAGTTTTTTCTGAAAAAAATACTGTAAATATTCATAGAAAAATTTTCAGCCAATCTGAAATGACTTAGAAAAATATGTTTTCGCAAATTTAAAAGCCTCCAAGGATTACCCTCACCTGCTCCTGAAACAGCTGACAGTTATTCTGATTAACCATGATACAACAGTAATTGACGATATAAACACAAATGAGTCGGTATTTTCCCTGACTATAACATCGTACGTGCTTACCAGTTAAAGCCAGGCCTCCTAACCTATTATAAAAAGAAAAAATGAAAAAGTCGGATAAAGCAGTTGTTAATGACAGCGTATTAAGCCTACTGAAAGATTTAGAAGACACGCCATACATTATGAAACTGCACTATTACATTCTTCCGATCAGATCAAACAATTTTGATTAGTCACAGATAATTAAATAACAAATAATCTCGACAAACAGTTACAGAATTGACAAGAAACTCAACTTCCCTACATCGTGAAAGTATAATTTTGCAGGTTTCTTAATGGGCCAAGCTATATAAATATCATGCAATATTAAGAGTAATGTAGCGATACTAACAATAATATGCAACTAGTGACTTGCTTACCAACATCAAGATCATCCTTCCGTGGTCTTTGGCTATATGGTGTTGCTCTGTAAATGGTATCTAACGCTTTCTCTTTCACTTGAGATATAGTATCACAATCCAATACTTTCACTGGTACATTGTCAGTATTTGGATCTAATCCGGTGACAAAAACAGTTTGTTGAGAAATGGACACCAGTACAGTCTGTAAACCAAAACATTCATTAGTTAATTGATTTATTATGGATAAACACGATAACAACTTTATACCTCAGCAAAACATTTAATATCTAAAATATACTAATGTGAAGTGAATGATACAAAACATTCAAACTAAAGGCAGCTTATGAATCTTTCTTTTCAGTATAAAATCTGACCATCTATCATTTCATGTAAATATTAGCTTACTGTCATGGATAGATCCAGTTCTGAGCTTATCAGAGTAATCTCCAATGTATTTTAATATCCAGGTCTGACCTGTAGAAGCACAGGCCAGAGTGAGGTTGAAATCTAAGATGACCCGAGCAACACTCAAATGAGCTCAGAAATTGTAGGTAACACTACATGAATCACTGTGTAAATGTAATATTTTCCTTAAATATACTTTTTGTCATCTTTATTACTTTCTAAATTTGTGTCAACATCAGAAATAAAATGTTTGTTGTTTATTAGATGGTCTGCCATATAAGATAAACCAAATTTATTATTTTTGTAATTTCTATAATATTTGAGAAATTTAGTTTTTTTTGTCTTCAGTCATTTAACAGGTTTGATGCAAAGATCCCTACGAAGTGCCATACGTTTCATTTCGATATACCCCCTATATCCTACATCCCTTAAAATTTGTTTTACATAATTAAAACGTTGCCTGCCTGCACAATTTTTCCCTTCTATCTGTCCCTCCATTATCAAAGCAACTATACAAGGATGCCTTAATATGTAGTCTATAAGTCTGTCTCGTCTTTTAATTCACAAAAATAAGGGACCATGGAGTCGTCTTAGAGGTTGTTAATGAGCAGCAGGCGAAGCAGCTGCTTGAGGCCAACACTCTTAGGAAGAACAGGCTGAATGCTCAGTTGCTGGCTGAACGAAGGATGCAAATATTGGTCTACAATTTGCCAAGGGCGACGAGGGTAGAGGAGCCCAAAATCCTCAGGACTATACACAGCCAAAATCCTGTGATGGATATGGCTGTCGAGGACTTCCTCAAGGGGACCAGGGTGGTCCCAACAGTTGGGGCGGAAAGAGGCTCGAAGTCCCACTGGATAAATGAGACCTTGCCAAAGATCCGGCAGGTCTTGGTGGCCAGTGATCACCTTTTCCTTGGGTGGACGTGTTGCAGGGTTGTCGACCATACAGAAGTACCCCAGTGCTTCAAATGTCAAGGCTTTGGGCACACCTCTGTCTGCTGTAGAGATGTGTGGTTATTGCGCCCTTGCTGGGCACAGGGCAGTTAACTGCCCTAATAAGACTGCAACCGCAAAGTGCGGTCCCTGTGCCTTGGTGAAAGGCTTTGATGCCAATTCCATTGCAGATTGCATGACTTAGCCTGGGTGAAGATTGTAAACAATACGGTGTATGGCGATGCCTGAATTGGGGGCAGCTTTTAAGGACAGTCGTCACCATGTTGAACGCTTGCGCCTGGGACAGTTAAACTTGCATCGTTCCCGGGCAGCCACCAATGAAGCCATGAGGATTTTTGAGGAGTACGACCTCAAGGTCGTCTTGGTCCAGGAGCCACACACGATCAGGGATAGGGTGGTCGGCTTCCACAGGGTTGATGTTATTTATTCTTGTGGGGAACGGCCACTCTCTGTGATCGTGGTCGGCTCGGTCTCGTTGGATGTCTTCTGGATGCCTCAGTTTTCTGATGAGCAATTCATTGTTGTGCGAGTCACAAGAGGTACACTCGATAATGCACTGGTGTCGGGATACTTCCAACTTGGATGGAGTATCGATGACTTGTTGGGGCGGATTCTGGACGGTCTCCCGGGCATCAGAGTGCTCGTTGCTCTGGACACTAATGCCGAGTCTTCTGCCTGGGGTTCACTGTTCACTTATTCCAAAGGCGCTGGTCTCGCACAGTTTGTTGAAGCCAGGAACCTCTACTTGCTTAACAATGCAGAACAACTGCCAACTTTCTCTTCCAAACTGGGGGAAAGTTACATCGACATCACCTTGGTGATGGGCAATCTGCTTAGGTGTACAAGTAGTTGGTACAAGTAGGTGTACAAGGCCAGTGTGAGTGATCATAGGCTTATAACCTATGAGATTGTTTACAGTGGCAGTTCAAGAGCTCCAGATTTGGGTTGCTATAACCTAAGGGGCCTGGATCAGCACAGGCTGTGGCGCGAGTGTGCGGCTGCCTTACAGGGGTTGGAATGGCGCATGGAGCACAAGGAGGAGGTGGAATTGATGGCTGAACAATTCGGCTGGGCCATCAAGACTGGCTGCGATAGGGTCCTACAGCGGCTTCCACCAATGGACGGACCCTTAGGTAGTGGCTAGTTTGCTGATTAAAGAGTGCCTGGAGCCGTTATGACCACTGCTTCCAGGGAGCCGTCTATTAAACACAGGCGGAAACCTGGGAAAAAGTGGTAATCCTCTGACCTTAGCATGCTGTGCGCAAGAGCTAGGTCCGCTAAAAGATACCAGTGTCGCTCCCTAATGGGGATTACTAGGTCTGCAGATCTACCAGCACACCCATAATGAATATGTTCATGTCATCAAGGAAGCCAAACTCAAGTTTTGGCAGGACTCCATGCGTAACCCACCGGGTTGGTCTAGTGGTGAACACGTCTTCCCAAATCAGCTGATTTGGAAGCCAAGAGTTCCAGCGTTCAAGTCCTAGTAAAGCCAGTTATTTTTACACGGATTTGAATGCTAGATCGTGGATACTGGTGTTATTTGGTGGTTGGGTTTCAATTAACCACACATCTCAGGATTGGTCGAACTGAGAATGTACAAGACTACACTTCATTTACACTCTCATACATATCATCCTCATTCATCCTCTGAAGTATTATCTAAACGGTAGTTACCGGAGGCTAAACAGGAAAAAGAAAGAAAGAAAAGAAAAGGACTCCATGCGTGAGTTGCAGTGTAATCCCTGGCAGCTCATGAAGTCATGTTACCGGCCAAAGCCATTGCACGTGCTGCCCAGTGTTTGATACGGATTTGGTGGTTGTGACCACCCTTTAACATCTGTGGCAACTTACCAGGTGTTTCTGGATATTCTGTTTCCAGATGCTCTGGAGGGTGAAGCAGAAGTCGGCATTAGGGCAGGTGAGACACCATTCCCTGCCGTACAGGCTGTGGAACCTGTGGATATAGACCGAGTGGTTTCTCGAATGGCACTGAGAAAGAAACTGGGGATTGACCAACTTGACCCGGATATTTTCTATCATCTGATGCCTGTCATAAGACAGCCGCATTATCAGACCGTGTGGGAGTTCTTTGATGCAGTTACTTTGTTCAACCGACATCAGTAGTTTACCTAAGGGAAAAACTCCTACCACGCTGCTGAAGGAAGCTAACCGAGAGATGTGGCTGGCTACTAGCCAGATTAAGGCTCCAGCACTTTAACGATGGATAGGTTGGCTCCAGCACTTTAACGATGGACAGCAGCCTAGGTGTGACAGTGAATTGCTGTCTTTGACAAGATAAATTAATTATTGATACTCATATATGTTTTAGTAGTTGACGGGGTGTACCCATTTTAATGATATATGACAAGTGGGCGGTGGGACACGCAAGCTAGTGGTGTATGGTACCATGCTTATTCCGCTCACGCTTTTAGGTTAGCTCTAGGAGCTAGTTAGGACACTGGTCGCTAAACTGTTTTGTGGCTCAGTAGCCGCTTGTGGCACAGACATGCGGTCTTATGCTTTAGGGCGACTGAATGGGATGGTGGCAGGAGAAATGCCAAGCAAACCAATAAGTTCTTCTTTTAACTATATTGTTCCAAATGCTTCTTTCTTCATCAATTTGCTGCAACATCTCTTCATTTGTCACTTTAACCACTCCTCTGATTTTTAATATTTTCCTATAGCACCACATCTCAAAAGCTTCTAATCTTTTCTTCTCAGACACTCTGATCTTTCAAATTTCATTTCCATATAAAGCTACGCTCCAAACAAATACTTTCAAAAATGTTTAAATTAATTTCTGATATAAGAAAATTATATTTCTGACTGATAGCTGATTTCACTTGTGCTATTTGGCATTTTATATTGCTCCTGCTTTGTCCATTTTTAGTAATTCTACTTTCCAAATAACAGAATTCTCCTACCTCCATAATCTTTTCTCTTCCTATTTTTATATTCAGTGATCGATCTACATTATTTCTACCTTTCATTACTTTCGTTTTGTTCTTATTTATTTTCATGCGATAGATTTTGTGTAGGACTTCATCCATTTTATTCATTGTTTCTTCTAAATCTTTTTACTCTCAGCTAGAATTACTGTATCATCAGCAAATCATAGCATCTTTATCGTTTCTCCTTGCACTGTTACTCCAGACCTTTAGAAGTCTAAATTTAGTTCTAAAGGATCTATTTGTTATTCCTATATAAATACCACCCCAATCATTACATTTAATTTTATAAATTCCGCACAGATTGTTTATTTTAGTATTATTTAAAAAAAAAAATATATTATTACAAGGTTATTAGGTTGGTATGCTGCTTAAAATATTTCTTTATTGAGTTTTAGTACTGTTTTCAATGATATTATTAGCGTACAAATACTTTATGTACATGTTTTCACTTTTTTGTCTTATTATGTATTGGTTGAAGGTTATTTTGTTATTGTATTTTGATACTTGTTTTTTATAAATATTTTTAATTAAAATAGTATCATGTCCAATGTTTTATGATGTTAATTCGTTATTTAATTTTTCTGTTATTATCTATTGGATTGCTTTATTAATTATATTTATATGTGTTAATTTTGAGACCAAGGGTGATTTGATTTTTTTATGGATTGTAATATTATTAGATGTAGGCTTTCTGTATGCTGATGTTTCTATTTGGTTATTCTTGCTTATTTTGATACTGACATCTAAATAATTTAACATTCTATTTGGGATACTGCAAAAATACTATCATTGTAAAAGTAAAGTAAGATATGTGCTATCTCAATATTCTGTACTAGGTGGTTTATATTAATAGAATCTAACATATTATTAAATTATAAAAGTGTAATGTAGGCCCAATTGAAATTAAATTTCCTAATTTTATGTGCTAGTTTCTTGTTAAAAATGGTATATAAGCTAATATTAGATAAATTGTACACTGAAATTTGTTACAATTCAATTCAAATAATTATTTTCAGACATAGACATTTAGGTTTGTGTAAGCAATATGATTTTTTTATTTACTATCAGACGTTACAAAACACCTCAAAATGCATTTATTTATAATTCTTATTCTAATTTTCAACGGAACATGACAAGGTTTTTGTTCACACTCACATTCCTGTACAGTAAAAATTCTTAACTAATAAATTTCTTAAAAAAAATTATTTAATTAACATTTTTTATAAAATATAAATGTAAGCATGCTGTATTTTATGTCCACATGTTAACCAAACATTACTGTATGAACTATTAAAACTGATAAATCTCAGTTTAGATGTATTTTTGTATGTGGTTGTCCAGTATTTTATATGTTATGGATGAGCACATCAGGATCTAGATGTCTGACACATTATAAAACAAGCTAATTATTTATATCATGCAACAAACATGTTTGATATTTTATTCAGATGAAATTAATTACCATTGGTTTAAAATCAATTGACTGTCGAATGAGTTTTTCTTCACTGAGTGAATATCGTGCCTCAGAGGTTATCGCATCGACTGGTCCTTTATCAACTTGCTGTTTCATAGCACGAAAAAGCATATATAGTGGCTCTCCGGCACATTCTCGTAGGAACTTGTATAGAAGAAATGTAAACCATGCAGACAACATTTTCTCAGCCACACTTTCTGTCCTACAAATAAATATTATGCTACATTGAATCAAAAGCACAAGATATTGTAAGTTAATGAATACAAATAATTAACTGAAGTATTTAATCACTAAACTAAGAAAAAAGGTTGGGACTAAAGTTTCTTAAAATGTTTAAAACCTTATCCACATAAAGTAAGAAGTTACTCTGTAAAACACTAAACTTCATTCTTCACAATGTAATGGTTTCTCAATACCTAGAAAGATCAATTCCATAGATGACTGAAGCCAACCCGTGCTGGGTGCAGATTTCTTACACTCATTTAGGATTTATTAATGGCCTATGGCTACAGAAAATATGTTTATACAAAATTAAGCTAATAAAAAATAAACTGAGGACTTAATGATGAAAACAAATTAACAAAAATAGTAATAAATTAATGAAAAATAAATGATGATAAAACATGTCTAATGTAGCCATAATATTTCAAAACTCTTGGCAGATGAGTAAGTATTGAGAAACAAGAAAAAATTGCAGATAATTAAATCTTATAGTTCAATGTATAGTTTAGACTACATTTCTAAAAAGAAGATAAACTTTGAAAAAACAGCAAAAATATTTTTGAACAATTTTAGGCAACACATTACTTCTTGTAGAAAATCTTATGTATTATTTTTTATAACTGAATCGGTACTTGACTGCTGCGGTAATTAACCACTAAAAAACACCAATGGCATGCAATGAATTATACCTTGCATTCTTAACTTTGGTAATCTATGGTAACTGGTCTATTGTTCATGTTCTTTTATTTCTCAGAAATATTTAAGCCGTTATGAAACCACCAGGACAAACAAAAAACTCCTCCCTTTCATTCTACATAATGGTGGCAGATATTATGTTTTCACAAGCTGCATCCCTTATGAGTTATAGCGCATGAAAGACAAGCTTCAATACCTGCCATCAGCAAGAAAGATCACATAAAAGTGTAAAGAAAAATTATCTGAATTTTTATATCAACATTGTTGGGAACAGACAAATTTCCCTATCGCTGAAAAGTACATGAGGTCAAATACTAAAAATTCATATAGTGCAATTTTCAACATGCTATTCAGCATATTTATTTAACACAGTAAAAGTAGAATATCTACAGCAATTTCCTACTCTTTAAATGTGTTAATTATTAATCATATTTTACCTTCTTAATAACAATTTTGGATGACTTTTGCCTTCCATGCATTTTTCAATCAACTCTGCAAGAAGGGTCTTCAAAATATCAGTGCAATAATCCATCTTGCTTTGTAATGTGACCATTATAAGAGATGCAACATTTACACTGAAAAAAAGGAGAAATCATATAAAGTACAATAAAGAATAAAGATTTAAAAACTGTTCATCATAAATTACAACAAATATACCTCAAAAATATATAAGGGTACAAATGCTAAGTTCATGCCTATCCTAGAATCCTTCTAATCTTGACTTCCAGTTCACCTATGAAAATTTTTGTAGTAGTAAATTTAGCAACACTTTGTTTATAAGATCTGTGTAAAATATTACTTTGTGAAGTGAATTATTTTTTATCAAAGAGAATGTAGGTGGTGGACCTGGCTAATATTCCTTTGTAACACACAAAACATAAATTTAATCAATAAATGCACAGTCTAATTCCTCTATGGTGAGGCAAAATCATATGTCATGTTAGAAGCAATACACTATGGGGAGAGGTATGGCCTACTAGTTTTCTTAATCTGGTAATAAATCTGATCATTACAAAAAAGTGAAGATCAAAAAGATTCTTTACAAATGCTGATAGAGTATAAATTACTAAATTTACAGATAGAATTTTCACTTTGAGTATAACCAAACTGCTATTCATATTGTATAAAACAACAAATGAAAATGGCCAGAATTAAAAAAAAAAATTAAAAATAATATAGCAGTGTTACACCAAACACAAATAGTAAATATAAATAACATGTCAAAAGTGAAATAGAGGTGAACTCTTGGAACCATTTGAGATCAAAACAGAACTGCAACAAAGCAATGGACTTTCTTTGCTACTATTCAACAGTGCTCAGGAAATGATAATGAGGAAATAGCTAAAAAAATACCCCAAAAAATTCAAACAATCTGCCTTGGTTTTCCTGATGACTTGGCACTGCTAGCAAACATCAACGAACCTAAAATACAGATATTAGAACTTCAAAACATTGCAAATAAAATTGACTCAAAAATATCATTCAAAAAGACAGAGACTATGTCCCAAAAACCAACACAATTAAAAATAAACAGTAATAAAGTCAAAATAGTTACCAGATTTAAATACCTTGGAGAAACAATAACAAACAACCTAAGCGGAAACACCTCAATCAAACAAATTAGTCAAAGCACAAAAATTAACCTGGTAAAAAAAAATTTATCCTACAGTAAAAAATGTATACGCACAAATGCAAAAATAAGACATTACAACACAGTTATAAAACCAGAAGCCAAATTGCAGCAGAAACACTTTACCACCAGAATGAACAATCAAAGATCAACAAGACTCCAGAAAATCAAAAGAAGAATTGGAAGAACCTGCAACAAAAAGTATCAGAAAGACAGGCAGTGGTGGATTGTGTTCAACAAAGTCATGTACAAAGAGTTAGAACTATCACTGATACCAAGTGTAAGAGAAGACTAGGACACACTTCACACTTACAAGAAAGAAACTTACAACACGAATATTTTCAACACCACTAAGGGCACAGAAATCGAAACATATGAATAAGTACTGGAAGGACCGCAAGGCTTGAACAGTCTCATTGAAGAGACTTGGGTAAAGAGCTGACAAAATGAACCCATGCGGTCAAAAAAAAAGTAAAACAATTAATGTTTCAAATGATAGCTTATTACTGATCTAGACTGCTGATGTTCATAGCATTAGGCTACAGTTTATGAAATGCAGTGTACTGTGTAATCTCTTATTCTAATCACAGATACTAGCTTTAAAAGATTTCGACTTTCTTTGAATATCTAATTGTAATGTTTAGCATAACAAAAAAATTAAATAAATTAAGTTGAAAACAAATATAATAGATTACAAAATAAGACGACTCACCGATCTCTCATAGAAAAATATCTATTGCTTTCTAAAGTTCTTATGAAGAGCAATAGGAATGTTTTATTCAATATAAGCTGACCGAATAATCTTAAACCTTTTTCTTTTCTTAACAACTCAGGTCGTTCCCACTGCAGGACAGCATGGTCCTCCATATTAGGAAACAATATCTTCATTGCATATGTACGATAATCGAGAAAAGGTATTCCACCAGAAGTTAAGTCTCCAGTTAAATCTGTCATCTCCGTCTGCAGTTCTGCAAATGCTACAATTAAAATAAAAAAAAAACAGTTTGAAAAAAGAAACAAAGTAAAGAAAATAAGTAAGTATACTTTTAAACTTCTAATTATACTAAGAAGGAAATATGCTCACATTATTAATCGCTTTTGAACGACCACAATAACTAAACAACTACATTGTCCTCAATAGGCCAAGATCAATGAATATGACACTGTATTTCAATTTTGTTTAATTCACATGCAGATGAGTTGAAATAAGTGAATTCGATCCTGTCATGAGGCTAAAAAATATTTGAACAGAATATTCACATTTCCATTAACTACAGAAATAATAAAAATGGAGAATAACATCGAGACCTCAAAATTTGGGAATGGAATATTAGAATATATGAACATAGTAAAATAGAGAAATTGATAGACAAAATGAGAAAAACTACATTTGCGTCATTGGCCCTCTGATGTAATATGAAAAAACCCAAATATTTTTTATTAACCTTTATTTTTAATAATTATAATCAAATGAATAATGCTTTTTATCGTGTAAGAAAATAATATAGAAACAAGCACGAGAGTAAATGCATACTTAACGCTTATACTTATAAAATAAATAAAATGATGTCATTATGTTACCTTCTTTACATTCTGCAGCCACTCTTAATTCCAAAATATCCATTTGCTCTTGCATATTCTTGAGAACTCTATTGCTCTCGGTTGATTTACGTCTATATGCAATGAGGAATGCAACAAAGATTATAAGTAACAAGATAGTACCAGTAATAACACTGATTAAAGCTGGTTTTGACAATGGCCCATTTAATTCAGCTGGTGATGCATAGCTCAATTTTCCAATTGTGTATTTTAGAGTACCGCCTACTATAACCTGCGACAAACATAACAAACACAAATGGAATAATAATAATAAACTTATAAAAATTTAATTCTTTATGATACTGTTCCCCAAATGATGATTTATTTTCAATTACACCCAACATTGCTCATCAGTTTAATGACTGGCATTTTAATGTAAATTATTTTAAATACTCTGAATGTTATCCAGAACAAAATTATTTTAAAAGTATTTCATGTGCCTTAAGTTTACTAAAAGTTTCTGTTGTTTTATTCAATTTTTGGTAATAAAGATTGTATTGCAAATGTAAATAAAAGAAATTGTTACAGTATATCCTTGGTCATACAGACTAAATGAATATGGGAAAAAAAAACAATATAGAAACGAAATGCTAATGTTATTTTATACATTTTACACAAATTATTGGTGCATTAATACTATGCTATTGGCAATATTAAACCAAAATCAATCATCTTTTACTATGTGTACTGTACTTCTTTGTCAAAGAGAATGCAATTAACAGTCTTGCCTACAACCTGGTACATAGGCATAATTACAGATAACACATATTTAACCAATTTAAAAAATAATTAATATTTAACAGATCATTTTATTCTTTCTAAGTTTACACTATAAAAACTAACATTTTAAGTTTCTACATTTAATTTATCTAACAAAGCTTCAGACTTATAATAATAAAAATTACATACCACTACTTCTGGTAACTGATGTGCATTTAGATGTTCACTGTCAGTCACTGGTGGCTGCGTAACTGGTGGCCTACATGTTAGTTGGTAACGTGATAATGAGGTGACATTACAAAATCTACTTCCAATCTGTACAACAACATCAGATTCTTGGCATGCACGATCTAGATGCTGACCCTATAATCAAATACAGTTTAGTTTATCTTAGTTATTTAAGCATGTTCACAAAAACTTATTTCCACAATTTAACTAACCGAAATTAGTTTAAAACTGACTAATTTTACTAGTCTCAACCAGAAATATGAAATCCATCACTAGCATTAATTGCATTAAAATAATTCAACTGATTTAATCAAAGAGAAAGGATAATTTACAGACAACAAATCTCCTACAGCAAAACTTTTTTCTGTGCATGACTGATACTTTGGTAACCGCAATACTATTACCAGATTATATGTCAAAAATCCTTAAAAATTTCCTTTATCATACTGCTGATTACACCAGATTCAATTCATGAAAGAAAAAAAAATTGTCATGACATTTCAAATCAGATGGATTTTTTCCTCACTATTCCCTGCTGACTCAGTACTGATATAAGGCGAGTCGAAAAGGTTAACTTAAACAATATCACTTAAAACTAACTTAAATCTAATTCTAAATATACAATTTATTTATAATCAGGGATGGAAAGGAATTCTTCAATAGAGTAAAACAAATTCAATTAAATTACTTCTGCCTTTTTAACCCTTTGCAGTCGGACAGGCAGTATAGCTGGCTACAGCCTGTTCTCAGTCAGTTCAGAATATTTGCGGGACTAGCAGTGCTCACAGCTCAGAATTGTTTTTCATTCATTCCTAAATATTTACACAGGGCATTTCATTAAAAAAAAAACACTGCCAATACTTTATACAATTGTTTTTTATTGACATAAAGAATAGCTTAACATAGTTTTGATTCATTTTTATTTTACTGAATAAAACATAATAAAATAATATTTAAAAAGAAACTTTGTAGTGTAAGAAAATGGTCCAACAAATTTGTTTAACTTGCTAGTTAAAGCATGGTTTATTTTTCAAAATGGTATTTTTCAAGACATTTGCCCATGTGTAGTCAAGGGTGTTTTTGACAGGTTTTGCAAAAAAAATTTGCTTCATTTTCTTTCTCCTTGAGGTCCTCTGTCACTGCAGTCTTTTGTTAAAAGACTGCGCTGGGAAACATAAAAAAGATAGGGAACCGTAATACACAATTAATTAAAAGCCTATCTGATAGGTTACACCACTAATAACAGAACGCAAAAGAAAATATACACTGTTTCTATAGCAATATGTTTTGAGTGGCCAGTAATGCTGGCTGTCCGGATGTTCAGGGGATTTTATCCTGGCCACTACTGCTGGCCATCCAAGCTGTGTGCAACGTGACTGCAAACAATTCTGACTTGACAGGTAAAATGGCTACGACCAGTACTACTGACCACCCGACCCCAGTGGACTAATTTTAAATACAACATCCAACTGCACAAGGGTTAAAAAAATTTCTACCATCCAGGTACTAATATCACTGGCAATTTTTTCTTGCAAACAATTGTCACTGGGTCTATATAAGATGGCTTAGTTTTTGTATGGACTTCTTTCTACAAACCCACTCATTTCATTTCTCGTCTTATAAATGTGTACAATTAAAGAGCAATATAATAATTTTACACAAATACACAAACTCATGTTAAGATTAACATAAATAAATTTCTTATATACATTATTTTTAATTTAAGAAATAAAGACTTCCTTAATGCTTTTGAGGTTTATATCTTTTTACATAAACAGAAAGTAAATAAATGTTTTAATTCAAAATTTTGTAACTTACATTAATTGTAAGATAATCGCTTTTGTAATATTTAACTTCTTCATCAAACTTCTCATAAATAGGATTTGGATAAAGAAGGAATGCACTAAAATTTGGTTTTGTAGATAGATTCTGAACACCCAGCACGTTGTCCATTTTGAAACCAAATTCTAACTTTTCAGGATGTTCAGCATCCAGTTCCACATCAGGTGGTACTTCAATCTTTGGTGATGCACAGGCCATATTTGAATTACTCAAGATAGTGCATTTCTATAAAAAAAAATTGAGAAAAATTAATACAGTCAACTACTTAATACTTAAGATATGAATTCGTGAACAAAAGTAAAGAAAATTAACACAATTTCAATCTATAATTAAATTGTTTCAATATGGTAATTTTAATATACTTAAGAAAAATAGTTTTAAGCAAAAAGCAGTACTATCATGTACGAAATAATAAAATCAAATGTCAATTCTACTACAAAGAAATAATTCTAATATAATTTATTATATAGATATAATTATTCTATATAATTTATTTTTTTAATTAATAGAGCATACTTAGCTTAAAAAAAACGAAATTCATAAATTGAATAAAATCCATTGTTTGTAAAAAAAAAATCTTTGGGATTATTTTTCATTCTATAAATTTTTCATATGAGGGTAAATCAAATATACAGGATTTTATTTTTAAAAAAAATTATTTATTGAAAAATAAAAGGCAAATATAATTTATTTTTCTACATAGTTTCCTGCTTTAGAAATACATTTTTCTCAGTGTGAAGGAAGGTTTTTTATCGCAGAATTGTAGAATGAAGCTGGTTGTGTCAGGAGTCAACTGTGCAAAATCCTTCCACACCCTCATCATTTTCAAATCGCTGCCCTCCTAGAGCTTCTTTAAGCGGCCCAAACAAATGAAAAACGCAGGGCAATAGAGTGTAGGAAGGATGATCAAGTTGAGTCTAGTGCATTTCTTCTAATTTTGAGACCTTTAGAGCTGCATTATGGGGCTTGGCGCTGTTATGGAGGAGGATGGCCTCTCAAATCGGTTGGTCTCGTCTTTTGCGGCGATATGCAGCCCTCACCTCATTCAACAGCTTGCAGTAGTAAGCAGCATTGATTGTGGATCACTCATGCAAAAAATCAATGAAAAAAATGCCTCGCTGGTTGAAAAAAACAGTTGAAAGAACCTTGCCAGCTGACAGTCGTGTCTTGGCTACCACTGGGGCTGTCTCCCTTTTCCTCCATCACTCCGTACTAGGTTGTTTCAAATGAGGAGTGCAGTGTTTCTATCCATGTTTCATCACAGGTGCCAATCCAACTCAAAAATGCATCACCTTCTTTTGCGAACCTTGCTGTAAGACTCTGACAGACCTCCAAACATGTCAACTTCTGATCTGCAGTCAAAAGCTGAGGGACCCATCTGGCACACAATTTACAGAACTGTATGTGATGATCGCTTGACAGCTCCAATAATTTATTCTGACCTGTTCTGCAATTTTGAATACTCTCACCTGTTGATCATCTTCAAGAATATCTCGAACCACGCGAATATTTTTGACTGTAATGCTGGTCTGAGGACAGCAATCGTGTTCCTGATTTTCCACTTGTTCTCGTCCTTCTTTGAACTCTTTATGCCAGGCAAACACATGAGTCCTTGACAAGGTTTGGTTCCCAAACTATGCAATTAATCTCCAGAAAATTTCCGTCACTTGAACTCCTTCACGAGCAATATATTTTATAATTATTAGGCATTGTGCAGCGGAGGGATGCACATGTTGCTCCGACATTGTGAGCATTACTGATGGATTGGTTGGGAGTGTGGAATGGCCAGCTCTCCCCACTCCTAATGACCCCACCCAAGCATACTAGAAGCGTGGGCCCAGTCCTACCAACCATAGATGCTCAGGAACAAAAAACTCCATTCATATTTGATGTACCCTCGTAATAACTTTAAATTGTTGTTTGATGTGAATATTTCCATTACTTTTTGTACAATAAAGAAATACTAATTAAACAATTAATGATTTGTTTAATTCAAAATTAATATAATTGATCTATATTATAAACTTTTTATTATATTTATTATTTAAATTTATATAATTCATAATCATCATCAAACTCTTCATAAACAGGATTATACATATGTATTCCACTGCATAAAAGTCAAGAAAAGCAATAGACTACATCTTTGCCAGTCTTTCTTGCATAGTAGCTTGTCTTTCTTAATCTTCTTCTGAAATTCTAACTGTATAATTTGTATAAAATTTATAGATAATACTTATTTTCCTACATTATGATAAGTGTGTGTGTGTGTGTGTATGATAATTACTTGTTTATTCCTTAATTTAAATATTTAATCCACAAATGCATGAAGGTTTTGTTTTTCATCAACCTGCCTTCAAAGTTTTTAAGATTACACCTCCCTGATGCATGTGCACATTCCATATCAATCTTAATATTTACATAATCTATGAATTATCCTAATCGTAATTGTTGATGCATAAAATAAACTGTTAATGTAACTTCTCACAACTATATTCTACTTTTTTTATAGTATAATAATTATACTTTAAAATCTGAAACCACTTATCCAGCTTAAGTTTTTACACAAATGTTACATACAAAATTATGTTTATGTTTTACTCATTAAATTGTACAAATAAATTTCACCAAAAGGGTATATCAATTTTAATAGTATATGATCAATCTGTTTTATTACCTATATTAAAACACAATCATTCATCAATTGATACAAAGGAAAGTAAAACGATCATGATAGCTGTCTACATTCATGCCTGTTATTGGTTTCTTAATGGCAACATTATAAATATAAAAAGAATTGCTAAAATCTCAAAATTATTTATGTACTTCATATAAATTAAAAAATGATTTTAAAAATTTCTTTGTATCAGAAATAATGATCAATTCTATTTCAAATAATAGTTATGATGTTTCAAAAGTCTGTAGTATTCAAGCTGTCATAAGATGACTAAAAGTGTGTTATTGTCACCTCGCTGACTATAGCAAACACTGAGTGTTAATACTGGTGTGGTTAGGTTCAAAACCACATACTGAACAATGAAAAAATATCACATTTTATAACTCACTTAAAAATTTTCCGTGAAGACAATATGCAAGACATTAATGGTTGTTGATAAAACATTGTGAAATGGAAATTAAAAATAACAGTTTATGAGTAAAACAATTGTTTCTATGAGGATAACATTAGCATTTATCAAGATGTTCATACGGGGCACCTGACTACTGAAACAAATGATGGAAACATTGAGGGAGTTCAATGTGATAGAAGAAATCTGGTGAGGAAGTAGCAAAAAAAGTTGGGATATTAATAAACAGCAACAGTATTCTCTATACGAAACTAAAAAGACATAATGTTTGTCAACACATTATTCCATAAATCTTGCTGGTCAAGTAGCTTTTGCAGAATGATGTAACACCTTAGGACCATCCACTAATTCCCCGATTTGGCACCACGATTTCCCCGATTTCTCTGCTTGAGATACTCTGAAAGGAAGATGATATAAGGATGCCAATAATGCCATTACTGGTGACATGAAGCAACTGAAGTTTTTAAAAATTACTCCTAATAAACTGTTGAAAAAATCGAGTAGATTCCAATACAAATAAATCTGAAAGAATAAAATAAACATATTCTGGGAAGCTTTTGAGGATCACCTTGTATTTTTAAATACAAGGTCAACTTTTAATAAAAGTTGACATTGATAAATTTGCTTAATTAGTTGAAACTAACATTAGTTTATACTTTTTGTTTTCATAACTTTCTGAATCAAGAGCATCTGCTTCAACTTCTTGGGTATGGATAATGAATGAGGGCGATGTCATTCCGCTGACCAGTATTTGTTCCAAGCATTGCAGAGAAAATATAAGTTTCATCACCTATTATGACACATGTGAGAAATTCATCTCCTTTCCTTTTATACCGATTTAAAAAACAATACAGCACTTACAGGTTCTGCTTTGTGTTGATCAGTGAACAGATGTGAAACCTACTTTATACAAATATTGTTTAAATGAGAATAAATATTTTGGGGATTATGGTGAAACAAGTGGAAATTTCTCATCAATGTCATCAAGTATATGACTGATTCTGTCTTACAATTCATCAATAGGATGGATGATTGATGATTAATAATAATAATAGTTGTCAAAAAATATTTGATACTAGCAGATGTCTGCTAAAACAGACACAAATAAAATCCTAAATACTAAAGAACAAAAACAATAAAACATGTAAGCTAACGTAAGTAAATATACACATTACACATAATTGTGTACATACCACAATTACTACAGATTTTACGGTGAAGGTCATCGTTTAAGTACTCATCAATGGAGTAATATGCTTTTTTTAACAATAAATCCTTTAACATTTTTTTAAACAGTTCAAGAAATGTAACTTTCTTAATTCTCTTAATAAGTTTATCATAAAGTTTGATAGCCATGTGATATGGACTATTTTCATACAGTTGAAGCCTGGCCTGGGTATTGGGTAAATAGATCATGATTTCAGGTATCATGTTGATGACCAGTCTTGTCCCTTTCATAAAAAGCTATATTTTGATGTACATGTAAACAGTTCATACATGTGAAACCCAGGGCAACATTAACAATTTATATTTTTTAAAAATGGCCTACACGATGCCTTAAAATCTGATTTAGACATTATTCTGACAATTGTTTTCTGTATTTTAAATATGTTTTGACTGAGAGGAGATATGCCCCATAGAATTCCACATTTTACTAAACAATACAAATATCCCACATATATTACCACTTTTTGTTTTAAAATTTGTCACCTTTATTTAACAGTTCATGTTAAAACAAACATTATTAAGTCTCTTAGATAATTTATGTATGTGCCTCCTGTAAATGCAACCTTTCCCCAAACCAAACACCCATCAATTTTACCGATTTCTCTAATGCAATCTTCTCACCATTCACATTCAACACCAAATCATTATTATTTTCAGAATTAGATGTTAATTATTCCGCCCTATTTTAGATTTATTGAGCACTAAATAATTACACTTAAACCATTGCTCTAATTCTACAATCACTTTCTCTCCTGAATAACTTATCTTTAAGTACATCATAGTTGACACAATCAAACACCTTGAACAAATCGCACCATAAAACAGCTGTTGATTTTGACTTATCAAAGGCTCTGTACATGGTGTCCATCATACTCAATAAAGCTGAGTCAGTTAAGTGAGACCTTTGAAAACCATGCTGTGACTCTGACAACAAATTATTCACTTCAAAACAATATTTTAACTGTTTTTCTATTTTTTTCAAATATTTTAGCAAAATTAGATAAAAGAGCTATTGGTCGGTAATTGGATATAGACTTCTTATTCCCCTTACACAAAGGATTAATAACTAAAAATTTTTAATTATCTGGGAAGACACTCGTTTTAAAGGACTGACTGACAATTTTAACTATAGGAATAGCAATAAAAGTTTTACTTGCCTTAACGACAGCTGTGAATACTTTATCCCAACACAATGAATTTTTATTATGTAATCAATTTATAGTATTAATTACTTCCTCTTCACTAACAATCTTAAACACGAAGTTGTTATTAAGTTTGATATTACCTTGAACATGATCAAAAAATTCCAACACCGCTTTTTCATCAATGAACTTGTAGTTCATTGACTACATTAATAAATGCATTATTGAAATGATTGACAATAGGTTTTGGGTTTGAAATGGTTTCTTCACCTGCAATCACCTCACTGATATCATTTCCTGAATTAACATTTAATCCAAGTTCGCCATTAACAACATTCCATGTAGCTTTGCTTTTAGATTTAGCATCGTTTATGAAGTTACTATTAGACATTTTCTTAGACTGATTGCCAACTTTTCTGAAAATTTTATTGTAGCTTTTATAACAACACGATATCTTCTGATCCCTTGTTTTCATCTTTTAATAAAATTCTCCGTTTAAATTTATTCAAAATCCTAATCCCCTTAGTAATTAAAATAAGCTGTTTTTTTAGTGTCTTTATACTTCAAACAGGAAAACTTTGAATAAAAATGTTAAGAAATTCTTTTAAAAAAATATTATAATTATTGTTAACACAATTATTTTCATTATAATTAAATTTAGTTTGTTGTAAAACTTATAAAAATTTATTAATATTGTTGGTACTAAAATTTTTATTTCTTTTATTAACTATTCCTGGATTGGGATTGATCAGATATAGAATTCCAATAAACACTGCAGTATGATCAGAAACAGCTAAGTTATAAACAGAGTAAACTAACTGTTATAGAGTTAATTTTTTTATGATATTTTAGACATGTCTTACTGATTGGTTTGGTAAATTCTCTTATATTCAATTAAAAACCATCACTTTCCACAATATTTTAGAAATTAATTACTTGACATTTATCTAAAAGTGAATACTCGTCCAAATTGATGGGCTGAGGTAGCACAGAATTGTTTGAATGAAATTATTTTTTTTAGTATATTTATATTACAGCCAGTTAACAAGCATTTAATTTTATTACATTTTTTAAGAAATGAATTTAGCTTATTTATGAAAGTATCCAAAATTCTTTTATACGGAATCCTGTATATAAAAGATATCAAAAATTATATGAGAGCTATTCACTTCTACAGCTGATAATTCAAATGTGTTACCTTCTCAATAAATTTTTAAATCATCATGGACTACAGCTGAAGAACTCAAAGTATCTTTCACTAAGAATGCAGATCTGCCACATATCTAATTATTTTCCGTAACATAATAATCAACCAATTTATAACCGTTCGAAGTAGAAAGAATATTTATATTGCCTGAATTTAACCAATATTCATTGCTAATAACAAAAACTCCATTTGTAGCCTTTTCAGGTGAAAATAGATTAATGTTATTGATCTTTTCTGTAACACCACCCTGTATGTTTATATGCATTACCTACTGAGGGAAAAAAAACTCCAGTAATTTATCTGAGTTAACATCTGCTTCAATTATACCTTGTAAATTACTTTTAGTACTTTTAATGTCCAGCTGATTCCTGAGATTGACATCGGCTTTGATTACAAGTTTCCTATTTGAAATGTACTCATTTTTTCCAAAAAAATTAGAATTTCGGCTTAGTTAAGGCTATTAACTATTATACTATCGACAATCATTCTACAGGCCATGACCAACTTCTCCGCTGTAGAAGTCATTTCCGACACTTGCAATTTCACATTTATTTAATGGTTCAATGTCATTAAAAGCTTGAAACAGATTTTGGGTCTTGTATAATGACCATGTATAATGATTCAAAAATGGAAGAAGATGGCAAAGTATATCTTTTAATTTTCTTTGTTTTAATGCAAGATAAAAGAAAAGAGTTTAACTTTCTAATCTCTATTTCTTAATTGGAATTTTTTAATTTTAAATAAGTTATATTTTCTTGCAGTTTATATATTTTTTCTTCATTTTCAATTAATATTTCTAATTATACATACAAAATAGATTAATTATCTCATTTTGTGAGTTGACTCCTTAAGTCTAGTCTCACTGATTTTTAATTGTTACTCAATACATTTATCACAGATCCAATTTCTCAATTTCATGTCACACAAAAGCACTTGATTCATCAGAATCAGAATAGGCTATCTTAATACTGTTGTTAGAAATTTCAAACAATTCGCCAACAAATATTTTTCTAAGTTAATCAAAGTGTTGTTTTGATCAAATAAATCCTGATTCTGGCTGGCTGAACCCACTGTCTCCTACTTAGCAGAGAATTTTCACTATTTTCATTACCAATTTAAATTATCTTTTCCAATTTTTTTATATAATTTAGTTGTCAAATGAGCACAAGAACTATGAAACCACTCATAAAAACCAATACATTAAGTTCACAGCATTTGATACTAAGTATTTTTTCACATAAAACACAATCATAATTTTGGTCCTATATTTGCAATAAAAACTTTTATTTTTATTCCTTATTTAAAATTGTTTGGAAGAAATATTTTGTAAAAAAATGCCATTCCATTTAAATCTAATATAACTCGTCAAATGAACATTTTAATATATTAATTATCAGTTATATTAATCAATAAATACGTTAACTCAATGCTATGTTGTTATCTAAAACACATAAATCTATAGTTCACAAACAGCACTGTATTATGAGTTTATAGTTGTGAAATAAAACTGTTTTTTAAGTTTTAGATAAAAATGATAAATTATTGGCAAAATTTTAAGTTAACTTATCTCTATTCAGTCAATATGCAGATAAGC
The DNA here is from genome assembly GCF_047948215.1 of Lycorma delicatula. Lineage (NCBI taxonomy): Eukaryota > Metazoa > Arthropoda > Insecta > Hemiptera > Fulgoridae > Lycorma > Lycorma delicatula. The sequence goes on from NC_134458.1 coordinate 3,043,895, forward strand.
CTCAACAAAAATGAAAAATTTACAACTGAAACAATTTTTTTTCTACACAATTAGTTTCACAACACTTTTCACCATATAAAGACTCAATGATTCAATAATACTGTTCAATAAATAAATATATATACATTTTTTTTTTGGTGAAAATTCAAATAATTCACCAATATATTGACCTCTCTGCTAATTAAATTCAATATTAACTAAAACTTAACCACCAAAACATAGAAAACAGATAACTAAACTTACCAAATTAACACCAATAATCAATTTCTGTGGGATCCTGCATCATCACTTTATATTCAATTCTAAAATTACATCAAAATAAATTATTTTTAAAAGATTATAATTTAGAATTGCCTAAACTGTCACTGTTTTACAATCTTCAAACTTTGCTATGGACAAACACGCAACTCTGCTGTCTATACTGGAAGACCTTTTTTTTCATTTAATCCAACTCACAGGAAGGCTTTTTTTCCCATTCCAATATGGGTAGTGGAGTTGTGTGTTCGTTCATAGCAGTTTCAAAATGATAAAACAGTGATGGTTTAGGCCAGTGGTTCCCAACTTTTTCTGAGCTGCGGCGCCCTTTTTCAATTAAAATTTTTGCATGTCACCCTACCCTGAGTAAAAGTATGACTACTCATAAGTAAGAGATAAAAATAAATAACACTTGTGTATCTTGATTACTTTGTTACTTTATTAACATTAAATTTAATAATTAATTATAAATGTTTTGGTTCAATTAATTATGAAGCTTTAACAATATTTCACGGTGTCCCTGTAAAGAGGCTGTGGCGCACAGTTTGGGAATCGCTGGTTTAGGCAATTCTAAATTTTAATCTCTTAAAAGTAATTGATTTTGGTGTAATTATAGAACTGAATACCAACTGATGATGTGGGATCCCATGAAATCGATTATTGGTGTTAATTTGTTAAGTTTACTTATCTGTTTACTGTGTTCTGGTGGTTAAGTTTCAGTTTTATATATATATATATATACATACACACACAAAATAAAACAATACAGGATTTTAACAATTGAAAGCATCCAACCATTCTGTATGAATTTCAACAGAAGACTTGTCAAGGGAACACCAAATCATCTAAAATTACAGCTGCACGTTCAGTTTGTTCATAATGAGGACGATCCCTACTATATTCTTAATTTTTTATCATTATCAAACTTGTAAAAAAAATCAAGTACATAGATCTCATATTACATAATATGGTCATAGGATTTAAAATTTTATTGCTCATTCCTAAAAGATACAGAAACAATACGAAAACTTTTTAAAATATAAAGATCTCAAGAAGAATGTAAAAAAGTTACTGAGAACAGTTAACTTTGAATCACCAGGATCATTGACTCATACATAGTGAAGTGCTAACAGATACTACTATTCTGTATGGCCTTCATTTTAACAAAGTAATTTTTTTCTTAGTTCCCACATATGGTTGGGGACCAAGGTTCAACCTTCTTATATTTAGGAATTATAGTTGTGTTATGTTGGAGAATATATATGTTAAAAGATCTAAAATATCACAGCAGAATTTTGGACCATAATCATGACATTTTTCAGTTTCAAATATTTATTGTCATTTAATCATAAGTACTAAAAACCTTTTGACAATAAATTTTAAATGAATTACTAAATTCTTATTTTTTAATCCTTAACTTTTGCTCATTTGTAAGTGAATAATAAAAATTGACATTAAATTAAAATATACACCAGAAAATTTCTATAAAATCTATGTTTATTTACATGCAAACAATGTGCCTTATTTTAGACATAAAAAAATGACATCTATTTAATGCAAAGAATAAATTAACATTCTTCAGATTTTTACAACCGAAGGAATCATAAAGTCATTTGATAATCAGGCTAAATATTTTTTGAATAAAACAAATGACTTTCTACAGCAATAAAAGTAACAAATTGAATTATATATGCCTTCCGAGGTTAATAAATTTTATTTTCGAATTTACAAAATTGTCTACTCATGAACAACTTGATGTATCTAAGTATTACTTCACTTAAGTGTATTATACAAGTGCAAAGTCACTGTCCAGTTATTATTTCAAATTTAAGTAAAATAAAGAGACTACAAATTTTCAACAGTCCTAAAGCCTGCATTTATCTCAGCTCTTCACCAGCTTTCATGACAGCATAAAAAAATGGTTGTTGTAAAGTCTGAGCCAATACTGGACACATTTTTCAGACTTCACTTCATGAGGTGGCCACAAAAGAAGAATAGAAGCAAGTTCTGGACTATAAGGTATGTGCAGCAGAACCTACCTGTATAGGCTTTTCATGATTTCAAGCTGACTATGCAACAATTACTGAGGAGCACAAGCATGTCTGAACCATTTGATCTTTTTTCCAGTAATTCAAGCTTTACTTTATTTAAATGTATTTTATTATTTTATTGACTATTAACAGGATTCTATCCTTTCAAAAATATATATATAATTGGGTCTTTTTGTTACATAACATCATGAACAATGAATATTATCAGTACATTATTGGGTTTCAAACTTTTCCTGATAGGGAAGCTGATGTTTCCAACTCATGCTTTTCTGCTTGGATCCAATGCAATGCTGGATTCAGGTCTTATAACAAGTCTTTAAAAAAAATGCTATTCTAAAAATTCAACTTCTTCATTTAAATTTTACTTCAGTCCCCTATAAATGTACTCTGTGTGAAGAAAGTTTTTGCGGCCATTTTGAACAACTTATATAGTAACTCAGTTCACTGTATAGGCTGTGACAACATAGTTTTAAGTTTATTGAATTTATTATAAGTTTGATTATTATAATTAATTAATTATATTAAGTTTATTAATATGAGATTGAAGGGTTGAAACAGGTTAGACTGCTCAAAAGTTGCTTATTAATAGCTCTACTTTGTCTACCTTTTAACTTTTAATTCCGTACTATTTCAGTATCAGCGAATTCAATTCTCATGGTTTTTTTTAACACTTTGAAAACAAGTATCATATCATTAATAGATACTGTCCCTTTCAAATTAGTCCCCAGAAGATGTGACACAATTATGCCAGTATTTTTTCCAATCCTCAAAACATCTGTCAAAAGCATTTTTTGGTACAGCCATAAGTTTACTTAGCAATTTTTTTCTTTATTTCATTTATTGTCACAAATCGTTGTCCTTTTAATGTTCTTAATCAGTGAAAACAAGAAAAAATTACAGGGTTCCACGTCTGGAAAATATGGATGATGTGGCATCAATACGATGTTATTTTTCACTAAATATTATGAATTAATACTGATGTATGAGCTAGAGTGTTATTAGGGTGCAAAATCCATGAATTGTTTGTTGACAATTGTGGTCCTTTAATAGGACTGCTCCACATAAACAAGAGTAAAACTGCTAATAATACTGTTATTGATTAAACAATCTTATGGTAAGAATTCATAATGAACAATACTACTGTAATTGAAAAAGAATAAAAAAAATAGTAAGGAAAACCTTAAACATTTGATTGAATATGACATTTTTCTTTAGGTCTTGATTCTTCAGGAAGTTTCAACTGGGTTTGGATCTTTGTTTCAATACCATCAACTGTTCACTCAACTTTCATCACCTCTTATAAGATGCTCGAGTAATTCTGAGTCATCAGCGATATCAGCTAACAATGCAATACAATGCTGCAATGTTGCTTTTGTTGGAAATTCAACAATACAAAGTAAAGGAAATTTACTAGAGCTGGTATCAATCACAACCCATCTAACAGAGTGGATACATTACTACTAAAAGGCAAGCAATAATATTGTAGCCACCATCAAACATCTATTGTTAGTGTGGTAAGAAAGAGAGAAAAAAATTGTTGAATAATCTCATTTCAACAAAATCTTAAAAACATTATTGTATTTTATAAAATATAATGAAATACAGATGATACAAAGAAATTAAAACAAAAAATTAAATTACTGTTAAGAAAAAAATTTAAAAACAGTACATGGCAAATTCAGATTAATCTCTGGATTACAAAGCCATTACTCTACCAGTCAGCTATCCTTACCAAAGAGTGATTTACAAGTATGTAATTAATATAAACCACCTATGAACACACCAAAGTAATAAACCTAACCAAAAAATTATCAGCTTATTTGAGATTTCAAATCCACGGACTGGCTTGTGATCAGCTGTGTTAACAAACTCATTTTACATGTTAAGGACAGTCACGTGCCATCTAAGATATTGTTTTGAAACTGCTGAGTTTTGCATTTAGTTTGCTATTTTGTTGTGTTCATAGGCAGTTTTTATTATTTAATAAAGGAAACTAAACATGTCTAACAAAATATACTCACGCTATGAAACATTTGGTATTTAAAAAAAACGTACATTTCTGGATTTTGTATATATGCTAGATTTTTACCAGAAACTGATATTTTTATTCCACCAGCTGGAATTCCCTTTGGTATTTTAACCTGCAAAAAGAGAAATACAAATAAATGATAACAAATGGATGACATTAACCATAATGAATTACTATGAATAAAAAATTATGAAGGGCAAAAATTGTAAACAAAATTAGTGTTCAGGACATAACAACTGCTACTTTGTATTAACAACTTTGTTAATCAGTAATCACATTATCTCACAAATACTATTATTTACAAAAAGCTAGTATACAAAAATAATTTCCCCAGCAAGTGGCAGTCTATTGTTAACACATATTATTTCATAACTTATTTGCTATTTATTCTCTTCATATTATATACATCTTTCCATAAAGTAAACACTCTTTCCAAACATACAGCAATGAATAAAAAAAGTGAAAAATTGCAAAGGTGGAGTAGATTCTAATTGTTTTTCAATTACAGAATATTGCTGAATTGGAATTTTTTTTAATTATCCTGATAAAGTTTTTGGTATGTGAATATTGAAAAATTAATGATTACTGCAAATAATTTGCACATAATTTTTAAATTGTTTTTCTATAAACTTTTAAGCCTAGGAAGGGAAAAGAGCTGTTAATGTTAGCTGAAATAAGAATTATTTTATACAAGGCCAAAATAATAAAAAAAGAAATTAAACATTATTCCTTAACAATAAGTGTTATGATTTCATCAAGTGATTGACTTTTATAAAGAACAGAATATAAAGTTTTACTTGATGACAAGATAATGTTATGCTGTATATTAACATTATAAACATTATTAGCAGTATTAAACATTATTCCTTAACAATAAGTGTTATGATTTCATCAAGTGATTGACTTTTATAAAGAACAGAATATAAAGTTTTACTTGATGACAAGATACACGCATAGTGAGATTCTGCAATTATAAAATTTATGAGAATTCTAATGAAACTTCATATGCAAGTAAAAAGTTAGAACTGCAGTATAATTATGTTTATCTAAAATCTCATTCATTTGGAATTCTAGATTATCCAATGGGACAATTTAAATGTATTACCTATTTATCTTATAACATGGTTATGTACTACTTACTCGGTCACACTTCTGTAGTTTTGTTAAGGGTTAATATTGACAGTTATTTTTTTTACAAAATTTTTATAATTTCATAACTTTTGAATATCAAGTTAAAGCAGTAGAATGAATTCATTAATTAATTTTTCTCATCAGAAAATTTGGTTACATTTTTACAAGTTAGTAATTTATTTATAAAGATATCTATTCTGTTCTGGTTTTAACAGCACACTGAACTTTTCCATCACTCATTGCAAGTGATTTTAATGACAAATAACTATATATACATGTATTTGCTTTGTTATTCACTATTTGTAATGTAATATTGTGCTGTACTCATAAAGTGTAATGAGATTAAGTTTACATGATTTAATATCATTAATTTTAGAAAGGACCTTCACACCATAATTATGACTTTTATTAATTAATATCTTGTAAGTTAAAATAAAATTTCATTTAAAATCCTAATGTTACTATCACCAAAATTTTAAGGAAATACTTTTAAAAAACATTTGCCAATAAAATTTAATTGCAAAAACCTTTTAATAACACATTTAGTGGTTAATAAAATGTCAAAGCTGAACTCATTATCATAAATTTCAACAAAAAATCTTACTATGCAAGTATTTTGCAGAAAGTAATATTTTTATTGTTTTATAAAAGTCAATCATTTTATGAAATCATAGCACTTATTATTTTGATACTTGTGAGTAGAATACGTTAATACATCAGCATCAAGATAATTAATCTTATTACTTTTCTTTCTTGTTGCTCTTTATTCAATTCAAAAGTATTTCACTCCACTTGTCAAACATGTTACAATATTACAATGTTGTACAAATTAATTATTGATCAGAAGTCAGTCCTGAAAAGGAGCGTTTTAAAATTGAATAGTGAAAAATTGTATCTTAAAAAAGATTGCATCACCCGCAACAGAAATAACCTTTTTATACTTCATGGTCGACTTACTTGATGAAAAATGGTAGCACTCTAAGAGGTGCCAGAAAGTTTTGAACAGAGTCAAATAAACTCTAATAAAGACAGTATTTTTAATATTTAAATTATCATTATTAGCACTAGCATAATAATTCACACTGATGTCGCCTGTAGAGTACAAAGAGGTCATTAAAATAATACGGTAGAATAACAGCAAAGATGAAGACTGTATTTAGCAAATTTTATAAACACTACATAATAAAATAAGAGATTATTCTTAATCGTTGAAACCTGTGCCTGAAAAAAAAAGAGAAGCAGCATTTAAGAATTACTTCATCACTATCTATATAAATAAAAATGTAAATGTTCGTTTGTTCAGAATTGTAAATCTTCGAAAGTTCTACACCGATTGCTTTGAAATTTTGACACAACATTGCATTCAAATAAGTGTTTTTATATATCTACTATTTATATACCTAAGATGTCATACCTGCGACAGGTGAAAACATGCTTACTTTGAAAAAAACTGCGCTATCTGTTGGACATAAAAGCAACACATGCTATACTAAATATTTTACGATTCCATTTCAATGTTTCTGATATGTGTGTCCACTATAGATTAAAAAATACTGAATCAATTTAATTGCAGGAAAAAATCAGAAAAGGGAAAGAGGAAAATCAAAAAAGGTAGAAGGGAAGAAGGGGAAAATGAAAAAAGAAAAAAAGGTGAAAACAAGGAAAAACAGGAAAAGGAAAGGAGAAAAGAAAAGCGGAAGCAAGGAAAGTAAAGGGGAAAATGGGGAAAGGGAATATGGTAAAAATGAAATGGGAAAAGAAAAAGGAGATAGAGTAAAAGGGAAAGGTTAAATTCTGTGAAGTTCTGTAATGTTCATTTTGTTAATGTTTTATCAAACTTTCAATTGTGTTCATTTAATATATATATAATCAAATCTAGCAATAGCAAACCATTGCCAGGTCTGCTAGTACTTAATAATTAAAATGAAAAATTGTTTATTAAACTTTTGTATTCATTCAGTGATAGCAATACAAATTCCATTATTTCATTAAATTAACAAAATAAAATATAACTGAATATTACTAAAATAGAAACTAATGTGTTAGAGAATTTTTTTTAGATGCTATCAGTAAAACTTCAGTTACTTTCATTCACAGAAAAAGCTGTGATCAAATGAAGAGAGAATATATAAGAACTTTGTAATGCGTGTGATTGGGAAATTCACCAGAAACTTATAACTCTCCATCCCAAACTATAAAATCTCAAGTTTAAATACAGCAATATCTATCAAACAATTAAGTAGTACTAGTGGTGGCTACAGTAACAAATAAAATAAAAATTGTAATACCATATATACCTGTGAAGCAACACCTGATTCAGCAGATTCAATTGTGGGATCTTCAACATATTCAAAATGTTCCTTTTCAAAAACACGATCACCTTTATCAAATTTCATCCTAAGTTTACCATGATGACGGCGGTCTGAAGCACTTGTAACACATAATGCCTCTTCTGCTTCAGTCCTACAATAAAAATATATTTATATATTATCTTAATGTAAAATTATTAATCTTATATACACAGTTAAACCAAAAGCTATTAGCTAATGCTGACACTCCCTTTAAACTAAACACATTAAACTGTGATGTAGTAAAGCCTTATATAAGAGGTTCATAAACTTTTTACCTCATGCCCCTTTATGGTGTATCTTGAAGCTGAGTTCCCCTTGGATATATATACATATATTTAGATTTAGATAGATATTTTCCACACAACTGTTATGCCGATAAAATCAAAATACTTAATAGACATGGTGAATAGTGAAAAGGGGGTTTGATGTTGAAATAATTAAAAACTATTGTTACAAATATCAGAATATGTATTGAAACATTTAAATTTAAGTTTACTGTACTGAGATGGATGAGTCTGTTTTTTCTCAGTACAAAGCATGCTAAAATGTGGTGTCAGCCCCGACAGAGTGGCTCTAGTTCTCTTGTAACATCTGACCTTGCATGGTATTTGCTCATAGAGATGCATCAAATGTGCATCTCTATGGAGATTGGTAGCCTCATCAAATTGAAGAGCAAAATAACTATTTTTAACCTTCTTCTAAATCTTTAGAAATATCTTGTATTTGTCGTGAGATAGTGTCATTAGATACTGGTATGGATTTCAAATGTTGAGCTGTGGATTCCCCAAACATCATCAAAACTAAAAAAACAGCTGTGGGCAATATCAGCTTTTCACCAATAGTGTGAGGCTTTTTATTTTGAGCAATTCTGTGGGAAACCTGATAAGAAGCCAATAGAACTTAAGAAGGTAAACTTGTAAAGTCTGAAAATACTTTCTTTGTAGATTTGACACTGTTTAGTTTTTGCTCAAAAAACTCTCTAGGTTTTTCACAAGGTCTGCACGTTTTGTATCAAGGTGTCGTTTCAATTTATTGGGTTTCATGCTATCAGAGGCTAAAACAACTAGGCATATTATGCACTGAGGCCATCCCTCTTCATTAATAATTGATTTTTATAAAACCTAGTGATAAACAACTGCCATCATACTTGCACAGTTTTGCAGCACTTGCGCCACTCAAAGAAGTAGCAGGATTGCAATTGTTTTGCAATTTTGATACACTGATGGTGTCCTAGATTCACATTTTTCACTGCTACTAGTACAATGTTTATGAACTGTGGAATCCCCACGTTTATTACTTGCTGCAATTAAAAACCTTTTCATTTTAGCAAACAAAACTAGATACTTGCACAAAAAAATTAAAGGAAAAATCAAGATCACTGTTAATTCATTCTCAACTGAAATAATGTACACATACCTCAACAACAAACAATAGACAAGAACAGCAACTTGCTTTGTTTGTTAGATGTGCGTTTTGAACTTTCACTGTTACACCATCTAAGCAGCACCAGTCAGAGTGACATGCAAAATTTCCCACAATTTCAGTCGAGTGTATGCCAGTTCACTTATGACCAAAATGATTTACTTCTAAAGATTGTTAGTAAATAAATGATATTTAAGTAAGAAATAAGCAAACATTTCCGTAAGGTTTACAATAATAGTACAGTAATGCATATTTCACTTTATATTACATCCTGTTTAGCAAATTTCTTTATTCATTTGATATTGTGCTATGTGCTCTTCTGAAACCTTCCTTGCGCCCCCCCCCCCACTTTGAGAACCGCTACCTTATACTATGTATAAGGTGAGAAAATATCTAGAAATAGTGGTCAGATGAAATATCACATATAAAAAGTACTGAAAAAAGACATTTTGCTTACTTTTAACTAAAACAGATTAGTTCTTAAATTATTTGTAATGAAGATAAGAAGCATTTCATAGTCAATACAGTGATAATCTTAATTTATGTGGTTCAGAGCACACAAACAAACAACAAATATTAAAATAAATAAATAATATTACATCTTACGTTGAGAAACTGCATGATTTTTTAATAAGCTTAGATCCAATATTTGTAACATTTCTACACTATTACAGAGAAATACAATTTATTTGTCTGAGGTAATCTCATAAACTATCAAATATATATTCTTGTTTAAAAACCTATTCTTTTAATATTCATAAAGGAGAGTAAATATCAGCTGAAAGAAACAGCATGGCAGCAGTGTCTGCCGATAACTGAGGAAAAGTTATCGGTGATACGTGATAAATTAAAGTTACTTTAAATGAATGATTAAAAGAGGACTTGAGTTCAAATCGAAATTTTAATTGTAACAAGAAAGGGTTAAATGTTAGAACTGAACTGCCTAAAACCCCAGTGACCTGAGAACAACAGTAAGCATCTGGATATAAGAAAAATAAAGATAAATTCTTTCAGTCTGTTCTAATACATCAGAGATCTAAAACTGAAACGATGCTGACTGAAAAATTAACAAACTTTACACAAAATGAATTTGGACGATGGCAAATCTGTGGTTAAATATGTTAAGTTAGTGACACTATGAAGGAAGAAGTGCAACGATTAGCTGAAATATGGGATAACATAGAACCTATTGCCTTAAAAAAAGGATGAACAAGTTGTTAAAAAATATAGAGGTATTGATGAAAAAATAAAAATGAAGAGAATTTTGTAAATTCCCAAACCTTTTCAAGAAACCAACATCACTGACAGGATAAAAGCTGCTGAAGAATGAGTGAGTTTATTGACGAATTTTAAAAAACATAAATTATCGTGGCAGCTAAGCAGAGCAGTAAAATTAAACAAAAGATACTCCTGATTTAAAAAAAAAACAGTTTTGTAAAATCGTGTAATTCAGTAATCTTTAGTCTTTAAATCACATTATTCAAAATATTAATATTACTTTCAAATCAAACATGAATTAATATAGCATAATATTTAAATACATGATATTTCACATCAAAACTCTACTTTTACAACCTCATTATTGTTTCATTATCTGCCCTGACATACAGGGCAGATAATAGTAAGTGAAATAAAGAGCAGAGACAGTTAATAGGGGGATCAGAGGATTTAGAATACCTGGGTATGCAAGAGAACAGATCTCTATAAAACCTTAGTTTCTTACTCTCCTCTGTAAACAAACACTTATTTAAAGATTATGGCTTAAATTTTTCAATATATTAAATTCACATAAACCTCTTTAACATTATTAAAGTTTAACTTCTCCATGAAGGTAGAACACATTTTGAAAAAAAGACAAACAAAAAATTGTAAAATTTCTATTTTTGTTATTGAGGGGCTAGAGGGACTACAGTTCAGCAGCAAGGAGGTCTGATACTTTAAAGATAATTAAGTTTATTGTTTATTTCTGAAGGTGGAATTTGAGAAAAAAGTTTAGATATAACAATATTTAAGTTTTTGTTCATTTAAGATTGGCCAGGGGAAAAAAGGTGTCTGAAGGAGTAGGAAGGCCCAGACTCTATGAGGGCCTTGGCTCCCAAGATAAACACTAGTTTTAAAAAACAGTGGACTAAATATCAAAGTATATATCATTTTGTAATTGAGGGGGCTAAGGTGGCTAGAGGGAAACAGCTAGGGGTTAGGTGGCTAAGGGGAGCAGCTTGCGTCATTTGTGAAGTTTTTAAACAATGAAGGAATTTTCCAAATAAGTACAGTATTTTCTCAGACTGTCCTGCATAAACAAATTAACACTGTCTTTTTATAATAATATGGAAAACTTGTACTGAAAGTTTATTTGCAAGAAACCATTTATTATAGGTCGATCGAAGTCAAGTATTTACTTTTTGCCTGAGAGGGGATCACTATTCAGGTAGGTGTAGATATGTACTTCTGAAACACTTTCAATTGTCAGAGAAATATTGTAATAATCAAACCATGATTCTAAAAATATTTTTTTTATCATGTGGGACAATAAAAAACCTCAGAGGTGTTAAAGAGGTTTAGGACTCTTTTTCTCTTTTAAGTTTACAAAAATCATAACAATGAGATATGTGAACCAATCTTTTTCAAAATGGATTAAACTTCTAGAAATGAGTAAAAGAAATTCAATGAACTGGAAATGGAAGCCCCTCCCAAGGCTGTTTTAATTAATAAAAATCTTAAGCACTGCTTGGTTAACACAAAAATTAATATTCATTAAAAATCCACACATAAATTTGAATTTTTGCCTATTTTACTCAAAATATGCTCTTTCTTTTAATAATTAAAAAACCAGATCAGATAATAGTAAGTGAAATACAGGGCAGGGAAAGGTAGTAAGGGGGATCAGGGGATTTAGGCTAAAAAACAGTTGAACAAAAAATGCATTATCTCCAGTTATATGTTTTCCTCTGTTATCAGTTTATAACACTTGCAGAGAGAGTTAACTGTAACTGAAATATAAGTTTTCTTTTATTTACAGAGATGCTTTACGTTTTTTCTTTGAATATTTTGAAAGAATAACAGCACATAAAAATTTGAAAGACTTGCGAGGCATAATTGAAAAAAAATTTAAAGACTGTTATTCCCTTTCAGCAAAACACTTCTTTTTTTACTTAATGGGGCTCAATATATATTTTAGTAGAGATTACCATAGATAAATTTGAACTATAAATTGAAACTTTTTTTAAAATAAAAGAAATGAGATATTAAAAATAAAAAATACGACTAAAAGAAATACCAGTAAATGCAATAAGTCCTCACCTTTCTATTTCACAGGGTAAATCATTGATGAACGCTTCTATTCTGCTACCAGCATTCATGAATCTTCCCATTATTTTTAGTGTAGTACCACCAGACCTTGGCCCAAATTTAGGAATAATTCCATAAATTGATGGGTCAACAAACTCATAATTCAGTTTACTTTCACCTCTGAAATCATCAACTTTCACAATAACAGGTCCTCGACGAGGTTCGTTCGTGCCTGGACCATCAAGCCTACAAACGATTTTCTTTGTTTTCTCATACAAGTGTTCATATGGTTCACACTGTATTCCAGCAACACTCACTCCAGCATAAATATCACTGAATGTTTTGCCAAGATTAATACCTTCTATGGTAATGTTTGTGCCACCTTCCCAAGGACCTAACTGTGGACTGAATGATGTGACTTCAGGATTTGGACAAGTGTGGTTACGATTCAACCATACACCGGCTCCTTGATCACATTGTTCTTGCACTTCACATCTATCAGAACTCTGACACCAGCCACAACCAAACTTCTCACCAAGCGCCAGACACATTCCACAGTTGTCTGCCATATCTCGGCAACGATAGATCACCACTGTAAACAAAGATGAGCAAATATTAATGCAGAAATAGAAGTGTCATAACAGACTTGAGTTTATTTTCTAAAAATGGACCATAAATATTTCCAAAATATTTAGAATGGGATTTTACCAACTGATTTAATGATGGATAAGGTTGAATCCAAAAAGATTAATAAAAAACACCAAAGAAAAACTTAAAACATTGAGCCTTATCAAATATAGAATCACAACTGTACAGATCACATTCTATTAAAAATTTAAGAAGGAAAGTCTGTAGTTTAATCAGAAAAATTAAAACAGCAAATAAAATCTAAAACTTTCTACATTTTTAGAGAAGGTATATGATGTAACAAGAGCCAAACACAAAGAAATATGTTGAAAAATTCAACATACGACCAAACATACAAAAATATTTGCATCATCCATTTAAAACATTGATGACAAACAAAATAGAATTTTTGCGATATTTTGCAGGTGGGATGATGTTTCTTTACTGAATAAAAAGTAGAAAACAAAGTAGTTGAAAATTTTATTTAACACAATTCAAGGAACTAATGATATTTAACACAAGGAAGTGTTAAATGTCTGTTAATAATACAAAATGTAATCTTTTGAAATGTTTCGGAATGGGAGGGTTCAGCTTATCTGATGAAATATGCGCAAAAATAAAAGATTTCTAGAACTTTTTTGATGTAGAACTGAGGAGCACAAATAAAGACTCGGTACCAAAATATTTGGTCCACTTCAAAGAAACTGATGAGAGGCTGTAATTATTTCCCAATTGAACTGAAATTAAGAGAATAAAATGTAAATTATTTACTGAAATTAATATTTTTTAAATTAATTTAAATATTGTCAATATTTTGTACTAGCTGGTTTAAATTAATAGAATTAAAAATATTATCTAAAATATTTGCGGGAGGGTGAGAATAAACATTCTGATTTAAATTGAGGATCAAAGTAAAAAAAAAAAAAAACACCTTATTTAATGTAAAATTGATTATTACAATAATATTTGGTCTATCTTGATGGAATTTAAGATATCCCTCACTGGCACATAAAAAGTAACTTTTTTAAAAGTTTATGGGGCCTATGGCAAATACATAATCACATGATGAACTGTCCTAAAAAAGTCTTTAGTGAAATCTTTTCTTTATGGGGGGAAAAGAAAAAAAGCACATATCAAATCTCTTTTTATTCAGAATACAAAAACTTTTCATTAGAAAATATACGGTATGTTTCTTTTAAGTATCTAGTTTTCAATGGAAATTTTAATTTAAAATAAATTACTTTTATACATATACATTTACTGACTTTCCTGTAACATCAAAGTGACTGATAATACGATATGATATATATATATACATATATAAAATTTATATTATTCGGTAAAACCTAAGTAAAGTCAAAACGGTCATAATGTTATTTTTTTAAAAGCGTATAAAATAAACATGTGAGTGAATTGTTTATCACATCATCATTTTTATCTTTAAAAACAAACATAAACAAGTAAAATAAGAATACTTTACACTAATTATATTTTTTCTTAAGCAGGTTGAAATAAGAATAAAGAAAAATAAAAAAAAGTTTATTTTCATCAAAGATTGATCACTTCACTGAAATAAAATCTTCTGAATCTGAACTTGTTAAATTACAAAAAGAAAAACCACGCTTATATCTAAAGTTTGTGATCTTCAACCTAGAGTCCTGGAATTGGAGCTATATAGTAATAGAAACAATTTGAAGTTCACAATATCCCCTGTTATAAAAAATGAAAATTCTATGAAATAATAAGTGAAACTTCTAAAGCCATAAACACTGACTTATGTGAATCATAGATTATGCAGCTTATAGGCTTTTCTTCTATAGATGAAAGTGAGATTAAATGGATGATGTAATATAAGAAAACTCCTGACTTGCTTAAAAGCCAGATGGTAATCATTGATAATGATTACCATCACTGTAAAACTTCTTTGAACTTCCTGCATTAATAAGAACAGATTCTTATGAATTCATAAGAAGACAGTCCTATCTACTTCAATAAAAATTTGCTTTACAAGTGGTTATTTTATAACCCCAAATAATTTGTCAAAAATGAAGAATTATAACAACCAATTAGGATAATATGTAAAAATGATCTGAATAATTTGTTAAAAAATCAAAAAAATCTGAGTAAATGATTATTTTAAAGCACATGAATAACTTTTTACTTTCTGTCTCTTTCTTTCTGTGGTCTTAAATATTATGTTTTATACTCCTTTGTTGTTATTTTACAACTAATGTTGAAAAAATATGTGATCTACTAAATTTGGAACAAGAGGTAACAAGTGAAATTAGAGATTATTTTGATTATACTTCTCATTCTGCTATAAATAATTCATGTAATTTTACATTTATTAATTTCATTCTTATTACAATCAGAAACACAAATAACATTTTTTATCTGTTTATTTAGCACTTAGATAATTCAAAATAATATGCAATTTATTTTTTTAACTGAGATTTCAAAGTCTGAAGACACACCTTTTGAATTTTGTATCGATAGATATGATGTTATAAAAAAAAACCCAAACAATTATTAATCAAAATCGTGCTGTCTGTATGTTTATTAAATATAAATATAGATTTTATAAAATTCCTTATGATCTGTTAGAAGCATTAAACAGAATCATTCAATAATGTCATACTATGTCTTATCGCTATTTATACACCTAATACTACTCAAGATATATCATTTGATAAATTTCAAAGAATACAAATATTTTAATTGTTTGTGATAATAATGCTGGCATTTTATCTGAAGGTAATTTTGAATTGCATGTTATGAATAAAAAGGCACTAGGCACTAGAATCCTACATAAACAGCTAGCTATATGAGAAATAATGACGACGCTGGGTCTTGGAAAGGCTATTTTTTCTTTAGACGTATTAACAAAAATGTTGATGTTCAAATAAAAATATCTTTTTAAAACCAATTCTACTATTGGCTATTTTTTACTGTTTTATTATTTGGGATAAAAATAATCATATTCGTTAACCAGATTCAGAAGGATGTATGCATTGAACACAATAGGAAAAAGAATGATACAGATTAGTGTTTCTCAACCAGTGGGGCACGCCCCCCAAGGGGAGACGTGATAACACTGAATGAGGAGCAAGAGCATATCAAAAAGAAAATATTAAAAAATCTATTAGTTTACTGAAAGGAAAGCAAAACAAAGTACATTCTGACATAATAAATAATAAAATATACATTTACACTGATATAATACACTTATAAATAGGATCGTATCAGTACTGCACAATATATTTAATAATTAACTTATCAATACTAATTTAAAAACAAGTTTAATAATTATTAGTAACTTCTTTGGGCCTGTCTTCCAGAGCAAAGTTTTTCAAAGGAAGGTTTAATACTAGAAATACACACTCCAAGTTCTTTTCTATATTTAGCTGAGATCTGTACTTTGTCTTCAAAGCAACCACCGCAGAAAAACCAGTTTCGCTAAGGTAGGATGTTAAAAATGGTAATACTATATGAAATGCTCTTGTTTTCAGTGCAGAAAACTAATCATCCAGCCCTGCCCAAAATTCAAAGAGTGATTTATTACTAAATTGTCTTCTGATTTCGCTACTTGCCATGAAGTCTATGAAGATTTCTACTTTAGCAGTTGAGAACACTTCAGGAGTATTTTGAAATGGATCGCTAACCCACACGAAACTTGCTAAAAAGTTGTCAGCAAGAATATACTTTTTAAAATTCTTTGCCAGTACGGTTAAATGATTTTCAATGGTTACAAGAAAAACTTTTGCATGTTGTTCTTAGCCTTGTAAGTTTTAACACATTCACCCACATTTGCAAGCATTTTAAAGGCTTGCTTTCAATTTCTGCTCTATAATTCCAATTTTCTACAAAAAGCATTAACTTTATCACTCGTATCCAACATATGTGTATTTGCTCCTTGGAGTTGATTATTCAACGTACTTAACTTCTTGAATATGTTGACCAAGTAGCTCAATTCCATCACAAATAAACCAAAAAAATTCCCTAGGCTCTCCTAATTAATAGATTTAAATTTTTCAAAATTCAATTGAAAGTTTAAGTGCTCCTTTATATGTGATTACATTTTCAAGTAACTAGAGACTTTATTTCAGGCTCTACATAATTTGGAAGAATCACATTTTTTTTAAAAATCTGGATTGCAAAATTATTGTGTAAAAATTGTTGGACCAATTTTGTTGAAATCTGGTGTGTTGCGTTATCATATAAAAAGTTCTTTGAGGCAAAATCTGAAGGTCCTATGTATAAGTACTCAAAAAAAAAATTCCCCCCAAATTTTTTTTTTCATTATTTAACAGTTATTGCGCTATTTTTACAACAATAATGTATTTTTCATTTTGCAACAGATTATATTGTACATAAAATTTAATAAGAAATTTTTTGTTTCTTGATCTTTTCTCTAAAATGAACAGTTACCGAGTTATCTAGGGAAATAGGAGAAAAGAAATGGATACTTTTGAGATTTTTTTACATTTATTTAATAAAAATTTAAGCACCCTTTTCCAACTGGCGCATAACGAAATAATCATTTCTGATGATATTTAGCAGCTTTAAAGCAAAAATCAGCAATCATACAGAAATAGTTCAAATATGCTCATTTTAAAACAGATACTAGCTAGCTAGACTAATGTTTTTATTTCATTTTTGAGATAAGTGAACAATTTTGTTTGATTTAATGTATGGTGAATTTTAAATTATCTTTTAATTAAAAAAAAAGTTTGATAACTCATTATTTTTTGTTATTTTTCATTTTAAACAAATATCAAGAATTATATTTTGTAATCATCTTGAAATATTTCAACAAATTTAAAACATTATTTTTGAAGTTTATTCTGAAAAAGATGGAACACCAAAAAAAGCATTTAACAAATAACAAATAGTACAGCGATTCAAGGAAGAGGTGACTGCTTAACATACTTTGAATAAAATAGTAAATCTATTAAATCTGCTAAACTAAATATAGATGAAGTACAATTTAATTACCGTGAATATTATCTGGATTATCGAGTGGCTTTGAACCTCCCCAAATAACAGCAAAAGTAGCAGTAATATTAGGTGCTCTTGATGTATAAGAAAATTCCATGGCATCACAATAAATTGTGTCACCCAAAAGCCGAGCACTCACACTTGTCACACGACCTTCAATATTGAATTGGCAAACAAAACGTGTCTGGACAATGAATTGCTGAAAATAAAAACATAAAAAAGTAAATTAATGAGAAATATTTCAAAATGATCAAATGAAAATTTTTTTCTTCTAAACAGTTTCTATTAGAAAGAACTACCAATTATTTCCTTTTGAGCAGTTGCTATTTTTAATTTATAAAACTTAAAATAATTTTTTTTTTCAGTTACTATAAAAAAAAAAGCATCGGATTGCTATATAACAGGTACTTGTTTAGATTTTCAGTTCTGTTGGGCTGCTTGTTCATATCACGAGTGAAATATGACTTATTCTGGTTTACAAAATGTAGATCTGATACACATGCGAGCAGAAAAAATTGATGGAAAAGTATATATAAAGTACATCGATTAATTTATGACACATTTTACTGCCGGTCTAAAACAAAACATTAAATTTAAGAAAAAATCTTTATAAGTGATTTAGATTTTCTGCATAAAGGCCAAATATCCATCTGAAATAGCCATCAAGTGCTGTTAATCTGATCAACTTTCTGACGGTGATCATAAGAACTCCAGAAAAGCACATTTTAATAGGCAAATAATACACACGATATATAGTCTCAGAACAGCCCTGAATTGTAAACTGGAATTCAAATATAAGAATGTTCCTGATGTAAGGCAAAGAACAAAATCTGTATAGATTTTCAACAAAATAATATCTGGAAACATACAAATATCAGTTATTTCTAATTTTCACTGTAATCTGTCTTTAAAAGCAGGCTGGTTTTTTTTTAATAATGTACTAAAATTAAACAAGCTGTAATTTAATAACCACAAATAACAACATTTTTAATAAGCATGTTCATTAAAATAAAAATATCCTTAAGAAATGATAAAAATATCTAGTTTTAGATATTTTTTCCTACTATATCCACATCTGAATGTGGATATAGTAGGAATTAGTGAGGTTCGGTGGGAAGAGGAAGGCGACTTTTGGTCAGGTGATTTTAGAGTAATTAATTCAGCGTCAAATAATGGGCAGGCAGTGATGAACAAGAAGATAGGCAGGAGAGTGGAGTATTTCAAGACGCATAGCGATAGAATCATTGTAATAAGGATAAAATCAAAACCTAAACCGACAACGATTGTTAACGTCTATATGCCTACAAGCGTCCATGATGATGATGAGGTAGAGTGTGTATACGAAGAGATTGATGAAGCAATTAAACACGTAAAAGGAGATGAAAATTTATTAATAGTTGGAGATTGGAATGCAAGCATTGGTAAAGGCAAGGAAGGAAATATAGTGGGTGAATACGGGCTGGGCAACAGGAATGAAAGAGGGGACCGACTTATAGAGTTTTGCACGAAGTATAATTTAGTAATTGCCAACACCCAATTTAAAAATCATAATAGAAGAATATACACTTGGAAAAAGCCAGGCGATACTACAAGGTATCAGATAGATTATATCATGGTTAAGCAAAGATTTAGAAATCAACTCGTTGACTGCAAAACTTACCCTGGAGCAGACATTGATAGCGACCATAATTTGGTGATAATGAAATGTAGATTGGGGTTTAAAAACATGAAGAAAAGGTGTCAGATGAATCGGTGGAATTTAGAGAAGCTTGAGGAAGAGGAGGTAAAGAAGATTTTTGAGGAGGCCATCGCAAGAGGTCTGAGAAAAAAAGATAAGGTAGAAAATGTAGAAGAAGAATGGGAGAATGTTAAAAAGGAAATTCTTAAATCAGCAGAAGCGAACTTAGGCGGAATAACGAGAACTGGTAGAAAACCTTGGGTTTCAGACGATATATTGCAGCTGATGGATGAACATAGAAAATATAAGAATGATAGTGATGAAGAAAGTAAAAGGAACTATCGGCAATTAAGAAATGCTATAAACAGGAAGTGCAAACTGGCAAAAGAAGAGTGGATTTTAGAAAAGTGTTCAGAAGTGGAAAGAGAAACGAACATTGGTAAAATAGACAAAGCATACAGGAAAGTTAACGAAAATTTTGGGATACATAAATTAAAATCTAATAATGTGTTAAACAAAGATGGTACACCGATTTATAATATGAAAGGCAAAGTCGATAGGTGGGTGGAATACATTGAAAAGTTATATGGAGGAATTGAATTAAAAAATGGTGTTATAAAGGAAGAAGAGGAAGTCGAAGAGGATGAAAGGTGAGATACAATACTGAGTTCTCAATTTAAGAGAACATTAAAAGATTTGAATGACAGAATGGTTCCTGGAATAGACGGAATACTTGTAGAATTACTGCGCAGTGCATGTGAGGAAGCAACTGATTGATTATACAAACTGGTGTGTAATATTTATTAAAAAGGAGAAGTTCAATCAGATTTTAAAAAGAGTGTGTTATACCAAAGAAAGCAGGAGCAGATAAATGTGAAGAATACAGAACAATTAGCCTTACTAGTCATGCATCAAAAATCTTGATTAGAATTCTGTACAGAAAAATTGAGAGGAGAGTGGAAGAAGTGTTAGGAGAAGACCACCAATTTGGTTTCAGAAAAAGTATAGGGACAAAGGAAGCAATTTTAGGCCTCAGATTAATAGCAGAAGAAAGATTAAAGAAAAACAAACCAACATACTTGGTATTTATAAACCTAGAAAAGGCATTCAGAAACGTAGACTGGAATAAAATGTTCAGCATTTTAAAAAAATTAGGGTTCAAATACAGAGATAGAAGAACAATGGTAACATGTACAGGAACCAAACAGCAACTGTAACAATTGAAGAACATAAGAAAGAAGCCGTAATAAGAAAGGGAGTCTGACAAGGATGTTCCCTATCTCCGTTACTTTTTAATCTTTACATGGAACTAGCAGTTAATGATGTTAAAGAACAATTTAGATTCGGAGTAACAGTACAAGGTGAAAAGATAAAGATGCTGCGATTTGCTGATGATATAGTAATTCTAGCCAAGAGTAAAAAGGATTTAGAAGTAACAATGAACGGCATAGATGAAGTCCTACGCAAGAACTATCGCATGAAAATAAACAAGAACAAAACAAAAGTAATGAAATGTAGTAGAAATAACAAAGATGGACCACTGAATGTGAAAATAGGAGGAGAAAAGATTATGGAGGTAGAAGAATTTTGTTATTTGGGAAGTAGAATTACTAAAGATGGACGAAGCAGGAGCGATATAAAATGCCAAATAGCACAAGCTAAACGAGCCTTCAGTGAGAAATATAATTGGTTTACATCAAAAATTAATTTAAATGTCAGGAAAAGATTTTTGAAAGTGTATGTTTGGAGTGTCGCTTTATATGGAAGTGAAACTTGGACAATCAGAGTATCTGAGAAGAAAAGATTAGAAGCTTTTGAAATGTGGTGCTATAGGAGAATGTTAAAAATCAGATGGGTGGATAAAGTGACAAATGAAGAGGTATTGCGGCAAATAGATGAAGAAAGAAGCATTTGGAAAAAATATAGTTAAAAGAAGAGACAGACTTATAGGCCACATACTAAGGCATCCTGGAATAGTCGCTTTAATATTGGAAGGACAGGTAGAAGGGAAAAATTGTGTAGGCAGGCCACGTTTGGAATATGTAAAACAAATTGTTAGGGATGTAGGATGTAGAGGGTATACTGAAATGAAACCACTAGCACTAGATAGGGAATCTTGGAGAGCTGCATCAAACCAGTAAAATAAGTGAAGACAAAAAAAAAAGTTTTAAGAATGGCAATCTATACATATAATGCAACAGTTAGACTACCAAATTTTATTATGTTTTGACTTTTT
Source organism: Lycorma delicatula (assembly GCF_047948215.1). NCBI lineage: Eukaryota > Metazoa > Arthropoda > Insecta > Hemiptera > Fulgoridae > Lycorma > Lycorma delicatula. The sequence goes on from NC_134458.1 coordinate 3,065,961, forward strand.
ATCTATTAACCCTTTCCATTCATTATTGTATTCCTAAACTTATCTTTGCTTATTACAGGGGAACTACCTAATAACATGAATCTTCAGTATAATACAATTAATTTTATTTTTGTTTGCATATTGTTAAGCGTTTTTATACCATTCACCATAATTTCTTATTTTTTATCTATATAATTCTCTGTAAAAATCTGTACAATTATGTCAGTACCATTGGACAGGCAAATTAAAAAAAAGTATTTTCAAATAAATATAAAATTAAAAAATTGGTATCAGTTTAGCCTAGAGAAAAACAAAAACTCAAATCAGTTTTAGAATTTAAGTGCACACTAAATATTACACTTAAAAATGCCTTTAAGTGTAATTCTGACCTTATTGCTGCGGCAGATTGATGCTTTTATAAGCAGTAACATTCTGACTTGTAGATTTGTATGCCTATGGGTGCCTATATATCTCTAAGTTCATCAATAAAAATTATTTACTACATTCTCGTCTAAATGTGATTTATAACCATTATTTATTATGTTTTTACCTTCCACATAATATAGCATAAAATTATCTGAGATTACTACTACTACAATAATCTCAGATTTGAAGTGACTTTAGAGTTAATTAAATTTTTAAAATCAGGGAATCATAAAACATCAACAACGTCAAAAAAAATTGGTGAAAAAAGTATGGTAATGGTTTATGTATAACTGTGATTGTTTTGCTTTATATCTTTGGAATGAATTATCTATCTTTTATCTAAACTACACATTAATTTCTATCTAAGGGATAACAATGCATTCAATTTTTGCAAAAAAAAAATAAATAAAGGAATGGAAAGTTACTGAGCAAGTGCTATATTTCAAATGGGACTTGATTTATGAAAAGTTTACTTGTAGATTTTTTAGCTTTAAAAAAATTGCATATAATAGCACCCAATTTACAACTGCTCACAGTTAACTGCCCCTCTTACTATAGAAAAAAGTTCAGTTTCAAAAAAGCAGATCATTAAATAGCTGAGGTAATTTTTAATCATCTGATTTCCTTCTGAACTGGTTAAACTGCAAGATCAATTCTTGGGACACTTTCCTAGAATACTGCTGGCATTATTTAGAATCTAATATCCTAGTCCTCAAATCTATTTAAAATAAACAAATGTGTGATCATAAATAAATTCCTTATTTAAAAAAAAAAAAAAAAAAATCACCACTAAGTGGCCTAATCCAAACACAAATCTGAAATACTAAACAATTTTTAATTCTATTGGTTTGGAGTTACTATAAATAAGGAAAGGCAAAATATAAACAGTGTTGACACCAGTGTAATCCTTTCAACAGCCTTTTCAAGAACAATAAACACCAAAGAACTTATACTTACCCCTATGATATGAACTTTCACTCGTAAATTTTTCTTTAAACCGGATGAAACCAAAATCTCAGAAGAGCCACCAGTTGTTGCATTTATAGTCGGACAAAATCCAGGGCCGCTTCTAAAACTTGGGCCAATCCTCTATAAAACAAAAATTAAAATTTTTACTTACCTCATTAACATTTATACAATTAATGAAAAACTTTAAAATTATGTCTTACAACTGTACATTAAATATAATATATTGATAACATTATTTTTATACATTTTCTGGTATTTAGAATATATTTAAATTTTTATTTTAACATCAAAGTTAAATATTGAATTCCTTATCTTTCATAGTTTCATGCTTATCTTCAACATTATTACTTTAGTCAGAAGTAATGTCCATAATAAAAAATTTTCTGCTGTAGTATTATTTTTTTTTTGCTCTAGGAGTCCTTTTCTACCTTTCTATTCTGATAATGATCTGTTATCTTTGGTAATCACATAAAAGTTTTACTGACAATCTTTATAGTACTATGGAATTAAATACATTTTATCAGGCCTTTTTTTTTCTTTTACTATTTCCCGTAAATCTCGACCTTTTTTTCAATTTTGATGATATGAACGCAGTTAAAGGATTGCATGCCATTTTTCCATGATGCTGCAAGGTGGTATACTTTTCTTTTACAACGCATTGTTTTATTAAAAAAAAAAAAATGACCAACATTTTAGTCTCCTATTAAAATTAATTTACGCTTTATGTTTAAATTATAATTATGAATGAGTTTACAACTAAGTGAAACAGCATTTGTGATGACAGATCAAAGTAATATATATTTTAATATGATTTTGTTGAATGATGCAAGTTAAATCAAAAGTTAATTTCTATTGTAATTCCTTGCATTAACTGGCAATGTTTTAATGGGTAAACAGAAAACGTACATAAAACATTACCACCATTAAATATGCCCAAATATCAACAAATGTGATCAACAGGGCACTGATTCCATCAGAATAGTGAAAGACACTAGTTCGGATTGATGTAAGATGTATTTAGAAAGTACAGCATAAAGAAATAAAATCCCTTCCGTAAAACATACCGATCTACTATATAATGTAACGTTTCAAAATTCATACAATAGTAATAGTATTAATAATAATAATAAAACTGTATGCTAGCAATGATGCTAGAATTGTATGGTAGCAATGATATAGAGCTTACAAATTTTCTGAATATTACAGCCATATTCAGCAATGATATCCAGATGCACTCTGGTGTCGGGAATGTGCCACTCTAAAGGTTATAAAGGGAGAAATTGGGGATGTTCAAAAAACCTACAGTTTGCCAGGAAATGGAGAAATACAGCCACTAGATGCAGAGGACACTTGGTTTCAAACAGACTTTCATCATAAACAATAAATCAAGCAAACTGCAATTGGAGAAATAATTCAGAGAAAGACTCCGCAAAATCCTGGAGACAGAACTCAATGCAAAAAACAAAATCAAAGCCATTAACTCTTGGTGTGTGCCAGTTCTCACATACTCGTTTGGAGTTGTTCACTGGTCCCAGACAGATCTTGAAAACCTGAACATCTTGGTACGCACAACATTAACAAAATATAGGATGCATCACCCTAAATCTGCAGTAGAATGTTTGTATATCTCTCGTAAAGAAGATGATAGAGGCCTCCTTGACCTGAAGTCGCTTTGCAACAGAAAGATTGCATCAATGAAGATATTTTCTCTCCAGATCTGAAACATCGACATTGCACAAAACAATAGTTACATCTGACAAGAGCTACTTCCCTCTAAGACTGAATGATGACAATTTCTACCCCAATATTATTACAACCAGTGATAGGATCCAAGCATGGAATTCTAAGGCACTCCACAGTAGATTTCACCATTCTCTCGAAAATGCCGACAAGGACACATCTTCGCGTTGAGTAAAGGATGAGTCTCTATTTGGAGAAACTGAAGGGTTTATCCATGCCATCCAGGACCAGGTCGTTGCGACAAACAATTACAAAAAGTTAATAGAAAATCAAGACATCAGTGATTAGTGCAGAGTATGCCATCAATCATCTGATAACTGGATGGTCAAACTTGGCTAACACGGAATATCTGCATCGCCAAAATCTTACAGTAAACATTGTTCATCAGGCACTGGCATTAAAATTAGGACTTGTAGATGACAGGGAGCATTGTCCTTTTTATGAATATAAGGCCAAACCTACATTGGAAAATGAGCATTATAGACTGTATTATGATCTCCCCATATGTACTGACAAATTTGTTGCTGCTAATAGGCCAGACATGGTTCTACACAACATCAGAGAAAAAACTGCTCTTCTCACTGATGTTACTCATCCATCAGATCATAATATTAAAACTGCTGAAACAGATAAAATAACCAAATACAACCCTCTATCAATAAAATGTAAAGAAATTTACAGACTGAACTCAATAGAAGCTATTCCCACTGTGATAACAGCAAATGGATCAATTAACAAAAATTTAAAGAAGTACATAGAAAAGGTTCACCTGGATCCTAAATTCATAATTCCAAAAGCCCAAAAATCGGTAATTCTGAAGACGTGCAGGACTGTACGTACTGTGTTAAATGCATCACAGCATTGAATGAGGTATGCCCCAATGGCCCCTCATACTGAAATTACAGATGTGAATCACCGAGACAAAAAAAAAAAATAAAAGATGACGTAGATAATCTTCACGTCCGGAACAGAACATCTACGATCCATGTCCCGGGCGGTAACAGCTGTACATACGTGAATAACATATAGCTGGCTAACGGGGCACCAAGTATTTTCCTCAGAATGCATTCTTTTTGGTTTCACCTATTTTCACCTTTAGGTCAATAATATGGATAGGATTTTTTGGCTACCAGCCTATCACAAACATTTAAATGATTTGGAAATGGATTTATACCAGACTTAGAGCTCGCAATGTGGCGGCCAGGGTCAATGTTAATGCAGGTGTAATGGAGACCCTTCCATTGTCCACTTGTCCCCTGCGATGGCAAGCATGTAGTGAAGGTGCCCATTTATGTGAGTGCATGGGAGCTCTGAATGCCTCGGTGAGTAGGAGCCTGGAGTCAGTGCAGAGATTGCGCATCCACTCTCTGCCAGGACATGTGCCGGGTCTACTGGAGTACCAGCTCGGACTTCCAAGGTTAGTAGCTCTGGAGTGGGGGTGTACCCTGGCGGCTAGCCTTGCTACAGAAGGGGTAAATGCCAATGAAAACACTTGAACAAATAAACGTGGCAGAGGGTGCATGTTAACACCGTCGTTTAGAAACATCCAATTGACCAAAAGGGAAGAGGAAAAAGAGCAAGGAATCTGATAAGATAAGGAAAGACACTGAAAGAATTTGAAAAGATTTGCAAAACGTTCTGCTTAATAACAATGCACCCAAACCTAGGCATCTACTGATAATGAGAGAGAATGGAAACTTCCAGAAAGCCAGTCCATTCGATTGCCCGGGAAATTATAAATTGCACTGGTGGTCCTGTTAAGAATATTAGAAAGACTTTTAACAGTTTATATGTCAAAACCGTAAATGACAGTCAAAGTTTAAAGATGCAAGTTTTAAAGAAGATCGGCGAGTTCCCTGTGACTGTTCAACCACACAGTTCACTTAACTCATCGAAAGGAATCATTGTTTGATGTGACCTTCTTAATTGCACGGAAGAGGATATAGTAGAAGAGATGTCGAGTCAAGGAGTGATTCACTGCTGCAAGTTAACCATGAGGAGAAATAGTGAAGTTCTTCCTTCAGCGTCACATGTGTTAACCTTCAACTGACCTAATTTGCCTGAAAGAATACGAGCTGGAATTCATTGTCTAGATGTGCGTGCATTTATCCCGCGCAGCCTATGCAATGTTTCAAATGTCAGCATTTCAGACACACTGCAGTCAGATGTGTATGACAAGAAATCTCTGTGTGCGGAGTTGAAACTCACGAAGGCGATCTGTGTAAAGATCTTCCTGTTTGCATTAATAGCAAAGCGCATCATAACAGTCGTTCAAGAAACTGTCCTGTATATAAATTGGGGACGGCAATTCAGGAATTCAAGACACTACAGAAAATGTTACTCTGAAGCCAGCAAAACCGTTAGTAGTAGAACTCCTCAACCAACGACATATGCCGAAGCAGCTGCTACCCCTCTGTCATCAAAAGTTAATGTGGAGCAACTGCTTTCTACGCTTGCACCAAGTCTTGTGACCATGATAGAAACAATCATCGAAACAAAGATTGAATCTAGGCAGCAGAAGGAAATAATTTCACCTCCGAAAACTAATTCGCAGATAGACACTGTGATGGAACACCCTACATCAAAAGAAATAACAAAACCTGAGATAATGGGACCACCAACTGATGTGCATAAGAACAAAGCGACATCAGAAAAAGCCAAATTTTGCTCCTTCAACCAGCCATAGGGTGAAGGATGGTGTGGCAATGGCACAGAAAGAGCATGAGGATAGTCTGATGGAGGTGCAAGTATCAATGGAGATAGCACCAGATGTAGAACTTATCGAACAGACATCTACACAACCTCCTAAAGCCCAGAGAGCATTAAAGGAAAGTACAAGTGCTTTACCCAGGTCTAGTGTATCACTAGAGATTGAGTCGAGTTTGGAGTCAGTGACATCTATGCTGACCGCTCCGTCCAAGTTATCATCACCTGATGCCAGTTGCAGAATATCGTTGGCAACCGAAAGAGAAGAAGATGCCATGTCCAACGCTTCAGACACATTGTCATCTGAAGTCGAAGCTGTAAGAAGGATGAAGAAAAAACTCAAGAAAGGATGGCCGAAACGAAAGCCTAGAAGGTAAACTTAATAACATCAATGAATATGTTAAAGAATCAAGAATTTTTGTAAATGTTCTCTATATTTTGTGCATGTAAATTATGATTCAAGAGACTAACTAATTAGTGCGAATTGACACGATTAAATTATTTTTTTCCTATTGATGTGGGAAGGGGCTAATGACCGAAGTAGATGTCCCGGAAAACCTCAAGGCCAAAAAAAAAAAAAAAAAAAAATTAACAATAATAATAATGCCCTGAGGTAGATAATCCCCATGTCCGGAATACACCTACGTTCCATGTCCAGGTTGGCAACAGCTGTACTTATGTACAATACATGTACATAACAACAACATAACACAGGGGGGGGGGGCAATGAGAGAAATACTGCCATGGCTTTTGCCAGCAGTAAATACAAGGTTGGATCTCTGTCAGGAAGAAATAAAAAAGAAGCCAGCAGTGATCATCCAACAGGAATTTTTATCAACCGTCAGTAGTTACAAAGAACATATTAGAATTTATACTGACGGTTCTAAAACTGAACATGGTGTTGGATGCTCCATATATGTAAATGGAGAAGCCCACTTTTGGAAACTGCCAGATATGGCCAGTGTCTATACGGCAGAACTTACTGCCACACAGCAAGCTCTTCAGTTCACAGAACAGTATTGCGAAGAGAGAGTGCTAATATGTTCCGATTCACTAAGTGCAGTTGTTGCAATTCGGAACAAGAACATTAAGGTCCTAATTGAAAACATCCTGTCCATTTTGTATGTTCTAAATCAATGAGGACAGCGATGTGTATTTGTATGGACTCCAGGGCATGCTGGTATTGCAGATAATGAAAGCGCAGACAAAGCTGCCAGAAAGGCGACAGTCTGCGATAACGTGGATGCAATTCCTGTACAGGTGGCAGATGTTAAAAACTGTCTAACATAATAAGAAACAAGTGGATTACTGATTGGAGGAGTATAAATTCAAAATTAAACTTAGACAAAACTTCTCCATAAATGGAAAAGGGACATGAAGTTGACTTACCGAGAACAAGTGGCTATGACCAGATTTAGAATCGGTCATACACGAATAACAAATTCATATTTGTTAACCGGCGAAGAAAGACCAATGTGGGTGTTTGTAATAAAACACACAGTTAAACATCTAATGGAAGAGTGTACCATATATGAGGACCTCAGAAAGAGGTTCCGGCTAAGAAATGATATTGCTGCTGATTTGAAAAATGGAAATGAAGAAAAAATAGTTGCTTATTTACACGCCAGTAGACTTCTTAAAAGTGAAAATTTAAAGCTTTGTTAAACAAACTCTAAGGGTAGATTTTATATATATAAGGGAGTCTCAAAATGTGGCGGCACGTATAGTGACAGGAGGTATCCCTCTTGCCTAGGCCACCCGGACTCGTATGCATGCAAGAGCGGGGGAGTCAAGGTGTTTCCAATGATGGCATGGGGGACCTTCAAGGGTGGACTGCGGGCACGAGGCTATAGGTATGTGCAATGCATACCTGTAGACAAGTAGGTCAGGACCAGGAAGGGCAGCCTCCCCGCCGAGGTGCTCTTTGGCCGTCCTGAAGAGTTGGTCAGATTGCCTTATGATGCTGAAAGGACCCCGATGGGTTACATCCTACAGGACTGTTTATAGGGGGGAGTCAACTGCCATGGCATCCTGGGGAGACTGATATGCTGCTTAACAGTGGTTCTGGCGGCCCCGAGGTTGCTTAAATAAATAAGCAAGACAAGTAGAAGGAGATAATGATATTGTAAAGACTTATATTTTCCATTTATGTTCTTTGTTTTATTTTCTTTAATTTAAATATCGGGGCCTTTTACACCCCATAAGTATTTATTGTCTGTGGATTAATGTTTTTGTGAAATTTTGTGCTTTTTAAATAAAAATGTAAGGGCCCTTTACATCCTTACATATGACGACCCTGATTGTGATGCTAACCTCTTTTTAAGAATGAGATGAGGGCTAATGATCTTAACAGTCGATGCCCACTAAAAAAAAATAAAAAAATAGCCCCTGTGTTCAGAGAAGATTAAGGCTGGTTTTCATAGGTTGGATGTACGTCCATTTATTCCTACGCCCCTGCGTTGCTTTGGGTGTCAGAGATTTGGGCATATGACCGCATGTTGTACAAGAAAACAGGTACGCATGTGTGGTGAACCGTTACACCCTGATGACCCATGCAGGGATCCCCTTGTATGTGTCAACTCTCATGGATACCATTCTGCAAGGTCTAGGAATTATCCTATGTACAAACAGGAAGTAGCTATCTAAGAAATTAAGATAGCGTAGAAAGTGAGCTACTTCGATGCAAGAAAAATTGTGTTTGCCACCTAAGGCAGCTACATGCATGTGTGCAAATTGTGTCAGCTGCTGTGGCTCCTACAGCTTCCGTAAAATCAAAGGATATGCTTGCAGAAGAAAACAGATAAATTTGTTGAAAGCAGTAGCACCGTAAAGCCGAAATTTGATCCAACAACCAAAACAGCAACTGATAAGAAGATTGAACTGATGAAAGGAAAAGTACAGGAGGTAAAAATCACCGCCGAGGGATCTGTGAAACCAGAAGTGATGATTCTGGAAAAGGAGGACTTTAAGAAGCCAAAAGTGGAACCTCTGAATGTATAACAACTATTAACACAGAGGACAAGACAATCGACCGCCACACAAGCACTATCTGTAAGTGCATCCAGCATGGACTGCGATGTTCTTTTATCTGTGCAATCAAAGCTGGGGTCATCCGACACCGGGAGCAGAAGATCCTCTGAGACTTCCGGCGGGGGAACAGAAGACTCCATGTCGGAGGACTTGGATGTCAACATCGAGGTCCTTTGCAGGATGGAGAAAGTCTAAAAAAGAATTGCCAAAGGGAAAACTGAGGCGATAACACTAAAGGAAAATTGTTTTTAAATAATTCTTAGATATGTTTATGATTATTTTGATGCGAGATAATAAATGACAAAAGCCTTTTACACTCTTCTCATAATTTATGTACAATTACATTTCGATGTTTAAATGTACTTTTGAATGATTATTACAAGGGAGTTTTTACTAAATGTAAAATTTGAACTGACTGACAAAGTTTAGAAAGAAATGGTTTCTTGTTTTTAAGAGGCAAGGACAATTTACACCCTTGCCTTTGTGTTCTTTTGGGTTTTACTCTTGACGAGTCAGTGTTTTAGATGAAATATTATTATTATTTATTACAGATCTGCATGTGTGGCAACCCCTTGCACTCAGATGATCCATGTAGGGACCCGCCGATCTGTATAAATTGTAATGGACAACATAGTGCATGATCAAGAAACTGACCAAAATATAAGGAGGAAATTCCAATACAAAAAGTAAAGACCGTTTAAAAGGTCAGTTATTTCGAAGCCAGAAAAATCGTGCATAGCATAACACCAAAGGCTACAACTTGTGCACAGGTTGCTGCTTCTCCTGCAGTCACTGTCAAACATAAGGATGTGGTAACAGAACTGGCGCCAATTTTAACAACTTTGGTAGAAACAATTAATAATAGAAGTTAAGAAACTGAACATTTAGGGATAGCAGCCCGAAGTCGTTTAAAACAAAAGCAGACCTGCCAAAGCAACAGCGTGAGTTCTCCGATAAAAGAGCCTACAACCAACACAAAGTCCAATACAAATGAAGGAAACTGAAATGAAAGTTCAGATTGAACCAATCCCAACTTCGGGAGCCGCAAAAATAGAAATACCTATTTTAGAAAAGGAAAATTTAGGGATAAATAAAATGAAGCCTCCAAAATTGTAAAGGCTGTTAGTTGAGAGAGTGAGACATTGGGCCGCTTCACGCACTCTCTCAGTGAGCACGTCCATCTTGAATGTGAAGTGCTTCTTGCTCTGCCAATGGAGCCCGTATCATCTGATGCCAGCAGCAGGAGATCCTCCGTGTTTTCCACCAGAGGAACTGGGGCAGTTGATGTCGGATGTATATGACACAGCAGAGTTTGACATCGAGGCCTTCAGGAAAATGGAAAAGAGCAAGAAAAAGGGATGACCTAAAGGGAAACCTGGGCGATAAAAGTTAAAAAAGATCAAATATCTTAATTGAGATTTTTTAGAAATAAATATTAATTCCTTTTTTAATTAATATAGATATTTGAGATTGAATACAAGAGTTTTTCGTGTCATGCTAAATGACAAGGGCCCTTTATACCCCTGTCATGTTTTCGTTTAATAGATTTTATTGATGTGTATTTCAATCTACATCACTGACAAGTTTTGTTTTTGAGAGATATTGACTAAATTTCATAAGAAATGGTTAGAAATATTTTAAAATGACAAGGGCCTTTACACCCTTGTTATGTTGTGTTTTTGGGCTTTTCATTAACCACTGACAAGTCTTCTTTAGATATTCTCTTTTATTTTGACAAGACTAGTTGATCACTATGTCACCTGAGTTTTTGTTTTTCGGGGGAAGAAAAGATATTTTGTATTTTGACTATGTCGCTAGAGTTTTCATACTGAAAGGGTATAGAATCTTTTTTTCTTTTTTGTTGTGGAAGGAGCTAATGACCACAATAGTTGATGCCCCTAAAACTACAAAAAATAAAAATAATAGTAGTAATAATAATGATGGTGGTAGTAGTTTAATTTTTTTTTAATCATCAAAAATGTTGATATATACTTATTATTCTTATATGGATTCTAAAGAATTTGCCTTGTCTTATAAATACATAATAATACATTTAAAAAAATACTATTGTTATCATTATTGGGAATTCTACCCATGCAATCACCAATGTCATATTGACTTGAGTAATACAATGCAATGGTTTTACTCATATTTAAAGTTAGATAGTTACAATACATACAGTGAAATTTTTTTCAGCTGCTATTAGGGGTTTGTATTTTAAGATTTTAGTTGTTTTTTTAAGGTTTTGTGGTAGTCTCTTGACTGCGTTTTGCTAAATTCTTCTTCTATTGATTTTAGTGTCGTTATGGTTTTTTTTTTATTTTCCTTAGGGTTTGGGTGGGTCTTTTCTTTGTTTTATTAGATTTTGGAACGATGTTTCTGATTTTTGGGATTGATGTAATAGCCATGCTTGATATCTCTTTACTCTTTATATATAAAATAAAAGTTCTAACTTCCTGACTATAAACAGAAAATAGAAATACTGATTCATCAACAAAACTATTCAAAAAATTTTTCAGTGACTGGATTATAATCATCTAACTCTAAATACGTAAAAAGTGCTTGCATTGTGTTTCTCAGATAGACGTAAAATTTCTGATCACATGGATAGATTTACCATTAATGATAAAAAAAAGATCTGTTTAAAATGGATCAATATTACTGTTGTTTGAAATACTGGGAAAAAATTATTAAATTCCATCGCTACCTGAATAAGAGATGAGATAATGGAAGTTTAGTCCTTTTGTATGTTTGGTGAAGTTATCTGACCCGTTTTATTTTCAAATCTGCTTTCACTTTTGATAACTGCTTGACGGTTTTAGATTTATTGTTTAAATTAGACATTAGATTACTGTAATATAATCAGTTAGTAATGCAATTAACTTAGATCTGTTTGTAATTTTTCAAATAATTCTGGAAGTTAACAAACAAATTTTATTTAGACGTTTCATGGAAATTTCTTAATGTAGAACTAGATTTTACAATTCCTATACAATCCATGCATTTTTGTTTAAATTATTTCTTTTTTACTAAAGGGCAAGTTAGAAAAAAGCATTTCAGACAAACATGACACATCAGCTTTAGCTGATATTGTCTGAGCTGAAACCTTTATTCCACCCTCATTTACTGAAACACAAAATCTTTGTTTAAATTTGTAACTTTTTTAAAACTAACTAGCCGATCAGAGATTATATATTTCTTTATGCAACACACTAAAACAACCTATATTTTGCACTGTTTATTACTAAACACATAGGAGGAAGAACAAATGAACCAGAAAGCAAAATGGTACACAATATTAAATGAAACTGTTTGATATAACAGACATTTAGTCAAACAAGTTAGAGGAGATGACAATGCAAACAATATATGAGCTGCACTATACAATTGCTCCAATGTTTACATCAAGGTTAGCAATGGACCCTTATAGTCAGGGGCCTAGCAAAGAATCAACTGTGATCGCATGATCATATTTCTGAGAAGGGTTATGTTAGTATAACAATGTCAATCTACATAAGATAGGCTCAGTAATCGATCAACACATGGATACAACTCTTGTATGACTTTAAATTACAACACAAATATAATCAAATATATTTTTTTAAACATAAAAAAATCTTTAAATTAAAATTTAACACTTTTAATAATTATTAATTGACACATACACTGATACCAGTAACTAGAATATCATTTCTGCAGTTCTCAGCAGTATCATGTGTACATCTATGTCCATCAACACACCAGTCGCATGGAAATAAAGATGAAACACACTGTGTACATGAACTGTATGTATTACAATCAAAAAATGTAAAATTTGTAGCCACAAAATCAGGTCCAGATGTCATTCGTACTGATAGAATAGCAGTAAAATGATCTGAAAAAAATAAAACAAAACTTCACAACTGTAGAACATTACAGTTAAGGTAATTTAGTAAATACAACAGGTGAAATCTAATGTAACAGTTAGTGTCTAATGAGCCCTAATAAACAGTAGTAGTACGGTATTTCTTTGAGAATTTGCTTATTAAACAGCAAGAAGCAATAATAGTCTTATTTACAGTTTTTAAAGTTCTAATTTCTGGAGTTAAAATCTACCATCCTTAATTAAGCTGCATTTGGGGTTATGTTTTAACATTAATTGCATTAAGTTTTCAGTTTTTTAATAGCTGATTTAAGATTAATATAAGATTTTCAATACTTCAGATTTTAAGGGCTCTTTACTTTCTGTACTAGAGAGACTGTTCATATGTGTCAAGGTTTTGTTTATTTTTTAAGTCCTCGAACTGCTGGGCCACTTCAATCTATGAGTAAACAAAAGGTCTCTAGTAAATAGTTTCTGATGAGAACAGTTTTATATTTTTTTTATATCTTACACAATGCATGAATCCTAAAGCCAACTGTATTTTGAAAACTGATAAGAAAAAATAACTGATAAAATGATAAAAATTCATTTGTTTATGAATTAAAAATTTTAATACAGAAAAAAGGACAAATGGCTAAAAGAAAATACTAAACACAATACATTGGAAGCTCTTTCTTAATTCCAGTCAGAATTTCCGTAACTATTTTAAGATTCTCTAAAAACTTAAAGTGAAATATATTTATTATTTATATTTAAATACATGCACCAATAAATGGCTCACACCACACTTTTTTCTTTTCTATTTTTTTTTTGAAAATAAAATGTGGAAGAGATGTGCAAGAACCAGTGATGATGTATTTAATAATTTTAGAGAAGTGGATAGTGGGACTAAAAGATAAGTAAATAACAATTCTAAAGATCCGTTTAAATTTCTCAAGATTAAGTATGTATGTTAAGCATGGTATCAGATTAAGGTCAGTCAAAGGTGATCTTTGCAAAGACAGTAATATAATTTCTGCTGTGTTTGCTGATGTTTATATGACGAAATTATGTCAATTATTGACACCCAAGATAAATTCTAAAGCTGAATTTTCAGTAGTTTCTATCCATTCTTTTACTGAGTGTGAAGTAAAAAAAAAGCAATAGATTCATTTTTTCCAAACAGTCCAACAGACATGAGATGATTTTTCCTACACAAATAAAACATGCTTTTACATTTTTTTAAAAACCCCAAACTTTTACTTATAATCTACGACTTGCTCACAATAAGTGTCTAGAAAAGTAGAAATTAAATAAATTGTTCAAATCTTTAAGAAAGCTTTGAACTAATGTTAAAAATGAAATATTTATTTCTCTTTGTTCTAGTTCAGCCAAGATTCCAGAATAACTATTATATGAGCATATATTCTTTTTTCTATTAAGTTTAGACTTAACATGAAACAAGTACTGTTTTTTCTCTGGTTGCTCCATGGTATTAAACTTTTTGAATTTTTATGAAATTATAATGAATGGTTTTGAGTACCGTTTGCATATGCATACTATCTATATGCTAAGTTTTTTGACACTGATAATTGCCAGGCTTTGCTAAATAAGTTGGATGTTCCAAAATTCAATTTAAAAAAAAATTATTCCTACTTTGAATTTACCTGTTAATTCATCTGTTACGTGAAACACGCTGACACATGTATAACATTCAATCGTGAGTGTATGTTCTAAGTATTCTGCTAACTGAATATTCTATAAACTAGCTATTAACCACTTACCAAGAATTTTTTTTACCAGAAAGGATATTATATAAATATTATTTTTTCATTAATAAAACCATAAAGAGATTATTTTTTAAAAGTACATTTTTTATTAAGAAATAGAAAATTAAAAATTTATCTATCACAAAAAAGATCATAATAACAATAAACTAATGAACAAAATAATAAACTAGTGAAAAAAAAGATGGGAATGAACAAAAAGGAACAAGCAGAATAGTAAAAATATCTACTAAACATAAAAAATGTAAACATAACTGATGCAACTAGCTATCAGGTTATTTGTGAACTGGCAATCAAACAAAACAAAGCTAGTTATGATCAAATAACAAATATGGAGATTGTGAAATGAAGTACTACAATAAATATCATCTGCTTATTCTGAAGCAAACTAAAATAAAATAAAAACAGGACAAAAGCTGAAAATGAATATTACACTGGTCTGGGAATTAGTTAAATTAATATTGTTCATTGTGATCAGGTAAATGATACCTTGGAAAGAATTATGATTAAATAAAATAAAGAACAACTGTCATTCTTAACATCAAAAATAAAACTAAGTATATGAGGGTGGGATGAAAAGTTCCAGCCTAACTTAGAGATGGCATTAGTACGATTAATTTCTTGATGGCATCGCATGATTCCATTCTTCATTAGTTTACCATAAGAGCTTCGACTCACTGCATCACTTAGTATAGTATATACAGTTGGTCAAAGTGGAAAATTAGAGTATTTTTTTTGGAAAATGGAAAAATCTGGACATTCATGCAGTGATTAAATACTTTTTTATGAAAGGCTTAAGTACAAAAGAAATTTAGGAGCTTGGTACGATATTGGGAGACTCTTTTCCATCAAACAGTTAAATACTGGGTCACAGAGTTTAAAATGGGTCGGACACACGCTAGTGATGAACCATGCAATGGATGCCCTTCTGATGTGACTATACCAAAAATAATAGGCTCATGCCTGGCTGAAAAAAACATTTCAAGTAATTATCTCGAGCTCTTACAGCACAATCCACAGGAATTTTTAAGTCAATTTGTAATGGTTGACGAGACTTAGATTCAATACTACACTCCTGAGACAAAACAGCAGTAAAAACAATGGGTTGGAAAAGGGGCAACCTGCTTCAAAAAAGCGAAAATGACTTTTCATGCAAAAAAGTTCTGATTTTTTTGGGATGCAAGCGAAATAATTTTAATGATTATCTTAAAAAGGGTGAAGCAATGTTAAGTGACTCTACTGCAGCAATTCAGCAATGAAATTAGCGAAAAATGACTGAATTTGGCAAAAAAAAAGTGCTTTCTCATCAAGACAATGCTCCACTTCATACTTCAGTCATTGCAATGGTAAAAATCAACAAATAATGGTTTGATTTGCTCCAAAAATCCTCCATATTCACCTGATATGGCTCCCAGTGACTATCACTTGTTTCTAACCTAAAAAAATGGCTTGGAGGGAAGAGATTTTCGATCAACGTACCTAACTGGTATAAGTGCTCTTGTGGAACACTGGGCTAAGTGTACAGACCTTAATGGTGACTGACTATGTTGAAAAATAAATAAAAATTTATCCAGAAAAATGTTATTTTCTTACCAGGCCCAAAACTTTTCACCCTACCCTCATACATAAAATTATACAATGTTACTCATTATTATATTTCACTAAACAAAGATCATGGGAGGAATTGTTTATGAATTAATCCAATAAGTATCATTTTCACTAACTGCTCTGTAAGACAACCTAGATTCATACAACTTTTTTATTAATTTTTTACTCAGGCAATTTAATAATTGTAAATGCATATGTAGCTCTTGGTGCCCTAACTGTGATCGGTTAAACTAATTTCTTCTGCATCTAGAAAATCTTCCTTACTTTATTAGACAATCCCCAGAGAGATATTTATATCTTAATTAAATTATAATCATGAAAATACAGAACACCACACTTACGCTGTCCCTGTGGAATAGATGGAAGTAAATCCGTCCTCGGTGTGGTACAATTGATACCAAATGGTTTACGAGTGGCATTTGTGATTAATGTTTTGTCTAATGCGGTGAATGCACATAAAAACTGTCCCGATAATGTCGGCAGATTGTCTATTGTAAGTTCCAGCTGTAAGAAAAAAATTATGTAATACACATACACAGGAATCAGAAGGAAATTTATGACCAAAATTATGAACGTTACATAATGGAATAAATAAAAACTTGAATACAGACTAAATCTCAATGTGAATGATTGTCTTGTGTGCAATCTTTCGTTTCACCCTTAGCATTGTTACTGTCAACCATTAAACAAAGCCATCCAGCGGTAGCAACATATACTAAGCATAATATTAAAACTAAAACAAATGTTTCTTAATGCAGTATCAATTAAAAATATTTTTTGTGTTATGTAGCCCCACATGCATTGGTGCCTTTTGAAATAATTTAACACATTTTCTGCTAATTCCATTTCTTAAAGACTTTTTCACTACCTTAATTTTTTTAATTTTTTATTTAACTAACTCAATTTTAGTTGATTTACGTATGTATACAGTCTATTTGTAAAGTAATGTACTGTAATGATAAATTACCAAGATCAAAATGTAATCTGTGTATGACAGAACACTATGCGTAATAAATCTGATATTATGTTAGGCCACATAGACACAAATTTTACGCATGGTCATAGTCTTTGTTTCATATTCTACAAACATTGTGGACACTCTCATTTATAAAGTATTACCCAATTCATTCAGACTATTCAAAATTAAAAACTGTCTAGATGAATGAATCTGGATAATCTAAATATCATGTAGTGTCTATTGTGATCACAATGAGTTAAAAGTAAAATACAAAAACTTATTTGAAATCATTATTTTTAAATGTATATTAATAATAAATTACTTTACTTATTTTGAAGAAAGATAGCCCTCAAAATATCCCATAGGCCTAAAATAATGTCACTAATATTTCTTCAAATTGAGGGATAGGAAAGTTTAATGCAATATTGTGGCACTCTTGTTCCACAATAACTTTAATATAACCAAACACATCTAACTGACAGGTCAATAGTATATAATATTTAATATTTCATTTTACTGTAATTCATAACACTTGACTGAAAAAAAGTACCATATATACAAAAGGAATGAGATTTCAAGTTTTCATAAAAAAATAAATAATGTAAATATTTAAAATATCATGACAGTGAATAAATTTAATTTACATTCTATTAAAGAAGCAAAATAAGTAAACAAATCAATTTCAAAGTCTGAAACTTTATTTGACAAACCAATGCAAAATTAAGACAAAATCTCACAAAGATAAATATAAAAATGTAACATGCTATAATGTGAATATAAAAAAACACTGTAAAGAATAAGTGTAACTATGATATTTTTATTGTAAAAAAATTAAGACTTCATACGTACACTTAAAAGTAAGGATATGTGCAAAGTTTTTTTAATACAGAATGTGTCAAAAAGATTCATCTGATTTCAAAAGGTTTTACTGCAACTGTTCATCGCTAACAAATGAACCATACAGCACATAAGGGAAGGGAATCTATAGTTTCACTTGGGTGCAGGTGCCACTGTTGTGTCATGCTTCTTTTAGTCTGTGTCAAGATCATGAGTGCAACAGAAGGCATTCTGTAGACTCCATATCAACAATTGTGAGTCCATGACAACTGTGTGGTTTGATTTCCGTCTGCAATATTACAGCACTGCACCCCTCTTAATCATCAAAGAATTTGAAGTTGGCACCAACAGTTCCAAAGAAAAGGATGTTTGTGTAAAGGGAAATCCACTGGTCATTCACATGTTTTGAATGAAAATGTTATGGACATCTGACAGTTTTGTGTACAACCCAGGAAAGTTGACTCTTCACGTAAGCCATTCCTCATATGACTGTCTGAGGTGCTCTTTTTTACTCAAACCACATAGGACTCAACTGGTACAAGCCCTCCCCAGAGGTGATAAACAATGATGGGAGTTTTGTGAATTCATCCTGGACAAGCAGGAAGAAGATGATACTTTTCTTTCACTCTTAGTGTTCAGTGACAAGGTCACATTTTAACTATGTGGAAAAATGAATTAATCCAACATAAGGATATGGGGTTCACAGCCACCACATGCAACAGTTGAGCATAAGACACTCTAAAATTCAGTATCTTCTGTATCATTTCCTGAGAAAAGGTTTATGGTTAGTACTTTTTTTATGGAAGAAAGGGTCATGGGAATCTCACATCTGGAAATGTTGCAGAACTGACTCTTCCTGCATTTACAAGCAGATTCTGATGAATTAATTTTCCAACAGGATGGAGTACCACTGCACTGGGATCTGCAAGTTCAAACATTTCTTAAAAATGAGCTATCGCAATAATGGATTGGCCATAAGGACCCTGCCGATTTGGCATTTCATCACTAGCTACCTAGGTTGCCCAATCTCATTTTGTGATTTTTCTTGTGGAGGTTTGTGAAAGACTCCATTTATGAGCAACATAAATGTCCCTCTTCTAACAACTGTGGATGAACTGTGAAACTGCTTATCAGCAGTGGGTGCAAACACCAAACATGATTGCTCAAGTATGGGACAAGTTTAACCATCATGTGAATGTATGCAGTGCATTAAAATGGGGGTCATATTGAACATTTTTGGAAATTCTAAGTAGAATTTCATATTCAAATATGTACTTTATAATTCAACGCAAGGTTATAAGGTCATTTGTAAAAAGTAAAGCCTTTTGATATGACATCATATGGATCTTTTTTTGTTTATAATACTATATAATTTAAATAATCCTGTATTTTAAAATAGGTTTATGATTTTTAAATAATTAAAATACTTCTAATAATTTTTGGGGTATCAAAGTTTTAAAAATTAAATTGCAAAATAGTAATGAAAGAATTTAAAGAAAATAATTTATTTTACTCATTTAAAAGTAAAATTTCTATTGTAAATTTTAATTAAAATACTACAAATAAAATCTTGTTCTGCCAAGTGTAATGAAGCAATCCTTACAGTTCGAGCAGTTGTTCTCTGCAGCTGATTTGGTGTAACTTGTGTTATTGTTGTACATCTACCACTTTTATAAGAGATCCAATACAAAGCATCTTTAGCAGCATCTTGGCAATCACTCCTTAAACTGCACCTATATAAAAAAAATTCCAACATAAACGTTAATGAAATATAACCATACACAAAGAAAGCAGTTAACCAAATGCGTCTTAATTTTAGTAAATAGTAATAATGAAGTCAGATTGCAAGAATGTTTACTCACACTTTCAGATACATTTAATTACAGTAAATTAAATCATTTTCTTTCTAAATTATTTAAATAATGCAGCCTTATGGCCAGATCAAAAAATTAAATTCTATAATTTAATTTACCTATTTATTTCCATTAACAAAGACTACAATTAAATAATTACAGTTTCTTATGAAAATTATTCCTCTAAGATTGACTAACCTGCACTTTAGGAGTACAATTTCTCATTTATCTTTTTTTTAAATAGATACTTATATCATGAAAATGTACAAAACTAATAACTAAAATAATATTTAAAAAAAGAAGAAATGCACAAAATGTACAAAAGTAATAACTACTGTAATAATATAAATGATTAACTATCACCAATGAGAAAAGTAAATCCTAACATCATGTACTGTACAGAAATTGTTAGATTAACTACAGGTGTATTGACATTTTAAAGATATTTAATATCTCAAATCTTTGTCTTACAGCAATGAATCACAAATAAAATGAAGAAAGTAATTCTTAGTTTTCATCTACAAGGGTTCAATGTGAGCACCTTTCATCATGCGGGACACATCCAAACAACAGAAGAGTTCATCCCATAACCAGCATGTCTGGAATAATAGAAGCGACAGCTGCTTCAATCTTGAGCCTCATATTGAGTAAATTAGTAAGCAGCGAAGGCACATACATGAGATCCTTTACAAAAACTCCAAAGGAAAGAATCACATGGGGTCAGATCACTGACCCCACTGCAAACAAGCTTTGTCATCAGCTCCATGCCAACAGATCCAGTGAATGGGGAAAATATTATTCAGCCGATTCAAACAGAGTTATGCCAATCAGGAAGCATACAATCTTGTTGCCAAATAAAATTCTCTGGTTCATCTTGTAGACAAGGAAGTCATGAATGTAGCATATCCAAACAAGAAACTCCTGTTATGCTTAATTTGCCAAAAAAGAACAGCCCATAAAATTGTCATCAGGATACTGCACAAAAAAACATCTAATTTTGGCGAAACATTTAACAAACTGCAAAACAAAGAAGGATTTTTATTCAGGAATCACCATCTTTTCTAGTAGCACTGTCAAGCGAAAAGATAGAGACTCAATCTATGGCTACGCACACATCCAAAACTATCTTTTTTACTCTTTGATTGTAGCCTTAAATTAACAATGTACACAACCTAAGAGAAAGGAGACAGCCCTGACAGCACAGAACTATTGTGTTTAAAAATAAATATGAAATAAATAATTAAGTAAATGCAATAAACACTTTCAGAACAAAAAAACACCAGATCTGAATTAAAATCAAGACTGAAATATTTTTTTTAGATGAAGTTTAAAATTAAAATTGGTAAGTTTATTATATAAGCTTTCTGATAATAGATTTTAAAATTTAGGAGCCAGAACATCACAGTGCCTTTGTCAAATTGCTGTATTCCTCCTAACTTCCATCAGCAGACCAGAGACAACTTTTCTTGTTTGGTACTCTTAGCAGCAAATATTTTGTAATTTTGTTTTTTAATTTTATAGATCACTGAATTACAAATGTATTATTATTTAATACTGAAGAAATCATTTTGTGTTATGTGATCTCGTATTCTTGCAAACTGGTAAATTAATTACTAACTCTCTCAGTTAAACTGTCCACATGAATATTCTACCTCAGGTGTTGGTCTATTGTGACGTCTGAATATTTACAGCTCCCAACTTTATTTATTTTCACATAGGAATTCTACAATCTCCTGATCTTAAATTTATAATTGATTCTACTGATTTTCCAAGCACATTAAGCCTTTTTCAGCCTAGCAAAGTATGAGGTTTCAAAATTATCCATTAACACAAATGATGGAATCATTCGCAAACAATCTTAATTTTGTGCAAGTTACTAGAAATAAAAACAAACAATACAGAGTCCATCACAATACTGTGGAACTCTGCAAAGGATGTTTTTATTATTACTCAAATAATTATTAATCTTAACTTTTTGTTTCAGATTCAAGTATGTTCTGAACCACTCTAAAGTTTTGGCCTGGATATGCAGTTTATTATCATTTTTTGACAACCCTTATGACTATTCCTATATTCTTATTTCAATTTCATTAATAAAAATGTCAGAATTAATTTTTTTTCCATCTGAACATATTGTTTTTCATTAGCTTTCCTCCACTGTAATACTCACAGTAATGATCTTTGCAGAAGAATTATCTACATTCACATGTACAGTAGTTATTCAAACATTCATTCACACAAGTTTACTTACCAATTATAAAATATCTTTATTCTAATGAGAGAATTGAACAATAAAATGAAAAGAATAACTGAAAATTGTTATATAAATACAAAAATTGTAAACAACACTATAAATAAATACATCCATAACATAACTAATAAATAACTTAAATTATATTCTAGCAGAAGAATATGTTCGTATTAATTTGTTAAAATTAAATTTATTTTTATAATTAATTCATTTCATGAGCTCGAATCTTGTGCATGGGGATAAGGAATGTAAATACACAATTTTATCAATTACTACTTTTTTTCTTCTTGTTCCTATCGAGTACTTTCTTGATTTCTAAAGAGCAGAAACTGTTAATGAACATATCTGATTCCTTTTATTATTACCTGCCTTAATATATTTGTGTTTACATATTTATTTTTCAGAACCAGGTTTTACAAATATCTTTATTTACTGAAGTTTATTTCATTTTTTCTTTTATATTATTCATTACTTTCAGGTTTTAATATTTTCATTTTTTTTATTTTAATAAAAAGGATAAGGCCTTTATTTAGATTAGCTTTTATCCCATCCACATCTGTATCACTAATGTCTAAAACAGATTCAATAGCACCTCGTCGCTGTTTTCCTTGCTATGATCCTTATCATAGCTATGATCCTTTGATACAGCTTTTTTGTAGCCATTAATCAGGCCATACAATTGGAACAATTTAATCATAACTATTTAAATGTGTTGAGTGTGAATCTATAACTCTCTGAAAACATAATTGTTGCTCTTCTTAACTATCTGGAAATTTTAATTTGTTTTAAATAATTTACCAGGTTGAAATGTATGTTGTGTTTTTCTACCAAATGTTTTTACTATTTTCAGTTTTCTTCAATCTAAAATCCATATTCCTCAGAATTTTCCGTAAAGTTCCATGTGTGAAATTTACCTGCACTAGTGTCTTCTTTTTAAAACTAACAACTTCTTTATTATTGATAATGATTTATGACATAAATGAAGTTGGATATAAGTTGCTGCACGAGTTTTGCTTCTCGGTATATTGAGTGGCAAATTCATTGCATCACAGAGGTGCCAGATTCATCAAATAAATTTAAAAAATGTTTATATAATTAGATAATATTTATTTTAATATTTAGCTCATTGTTTTAATATTGTTATTTAATTGTAGACACACAGTGATTTAACTTGAATGATCGTATTAATTTTATGTAATGTTTTATAAATATTACTTATACAAGGGTAAATAAAATATTAATGGGATTTTTGTTTTTGAGCTTCTACAGTTGGTAGGACATGCTTCTAGTATGATTGGGTGGAGTCATTAGGAGTCGGGAGAGCCAGCCATTCCACACTCCCAACCAATTTGTCCGTAAGACCCACGATGTTGGAGCAAGAGATGCACCACCCCTCTACTGCGCAAAGCGTAATTATAAAATTTCTTGCTCATAAAGGAGTTCAAGCAATGGAAATTTTCCAGAGATTGATTGCACATTTCGGGGACTAAACATTGTCAAGGACTTGTGTGTTTGCCTGGCATAAAGAGTTCAAGGAAGTACAAGAACGAGTGGAAAATCAGGAACATGATCGTTGTCCTTGGACCAGCATTACAGACAAAAACATTCGCATGGTTAGAGACATTCTTGGAGACGACCGACGAGTGAAAATATTCAAAGTTGCAGAACAGGTTGGAATAAGTTATGGGAGCTGTCAAGCAATCATCACAAATGAATTACAGTTCCATAGAGTGTGTGCCAGATGGGTCCCTCACCTTTTGACCGGAGATCAGAAGTTGAGACGTTTGGAGATCTGTCAGAGGCTTACAGCAATGTTTGCAAAAGAAGGTCATTTTTGAGTCAGATTGTCACCTGTGACAAAATGTGGGTCCACAATTACACTCCCCAGTCGAAACAATCCAGTATGGAGTGACAGAGGAAAGGGAAAGCAAAGACTCGACTGTCAGCTGGCAAGGTTCTTTCAACCGTTTTTTTCGACCGGCGAGGCATTTTGCTCGTTGATTTTTTGCATGAACGATGCACAATCAATGCTATTTGCTACTGCAAGCTGTTGAACAAGGGGAGAGTTGTATATTGCTGCAAAAGACGAGACCAATAAGATCTGAGAGGCCATTCTCCTCCACAACAATGCCAGGCCCAATACTGCAGCTCTAACAGTCTCAAAACTAGAAGAAATGCACTGGACTCAACTTGATCATCCTCCATACAGTCCGGACCTATCGCCCTGCGATTTTCAATTGTTTGGGCCGCTTAAAGAAGCTCTAGGAGAGCAATGTTTTGAAGATGATGAGGGCAGGTGGGATTCATGTGCAATTGGCTCCTGACCCAACTGGCTTCATTCTACGATTCTGCGATAAGAAACCTTACTTCTCGCTGAGAAAAATGTATTTCTAAAGCAGAAAACCGTTTAGAAAAATTTAAATTATATTTGTCTTTTATTTTTCAATAAATACTTTTTTTTAAATACCATCCTGTTTATATTTGATTTATCCTCCTACATTTTTAAATTGTTATACTATTACATGATCAAGGTGACTCAATAAAGATTACATTTTAACTAACTAGGTAATATGTTCTTGAGATAAAGAGTAACAGCTAAGAAAAAAGAGCAATTTAAGTATAACAAGCAATCAAATAAAAAGAAAAACAACATGATTCCATGAACAAACAGTTACAATACTGGTTATTACATTTAGAATTACAAATGCATGTCTTATTACATGAAAGTACAAAGTCTAAACTATTTTAATTTCTCAATTAACTCAATATTAGCACCAATTATAGCTTGTAGACATCAAACTGATAATCCAAGCCATTTCACATTCTGGTGAACTTGTCTGTAGGAATCACTTCCATGATTGTTGTAATTATTCTTTGGCACAAGCAGTCTGGTACAATGAATTTTTTTTGGTATATGATGTCTTTTATGTAGTCCCAAGAGTTGAAATACACTGGCATCAAATTGGGACTTTACAGTGGCCAAGCGATGGGAGCTTCTCTGCCCATTCAGCCTTTTGTTAAGCGCAGTTTGCACTTATTCATGATGTGGAGGGACTCCATCTTGTTGGAAAATTAGGCCTCCATATTTTCAATCTGCAGAAACACAAAGTTTTCTAACATATTCAAGTACACTATGCCCTAATTGTATGCTCATGGAAAAAATGGCTCAAAAAGTCAATTTTGCACGATACCATACTAGACATTTTAGACAAATTCTATCAATTCATGTGGATTTTGTGAGCCCCATAATCGACAATATGGCAATTTACAACTCCATGAACGTGAAATGTTGCTCAATTGGAAAATAAAATGTGCTGCAAGTAGTTTTCATCAACAAAAATGAAGCGCAAAGTAGTTGTTGCAAATTGAATTCTTTGTGGGTTATGGTTAGTTTAATTTCATGCAATAGCTGTAGTTTATAAATATTAAGTTTCTATCACTTGTGAACAACATCATTGACAGTGCTTCAAAGAATTTATTTGATGACTGACATTACAAACTGAACGTTCTGGACTTCGTTGGAAAGACAGTTGAATTCTTTCTATGTTTTCAGTGCTTGTTTTAGACCTATCTGATAAGAATCCTATCAAAACCCTTTCAGTTCCCAAAAACTCTTCACATCACTTATGTATGCATTTGCCACTTGGAGAATTTCTACAATAAATTTGTGTATAGTTTCTTTGTACTACAGTCACTAATTTTGTTTCTGTGAACGAGAAGCCGTGGTACTGAATCCCAGGTTCATGACAAATTAGCCTGTGTAACAATCTAACGCATCTGATGAGGAATGTGTAAAGTAAAACTTAATTCTAATCGCTTCAAGATTACCACATAAAACAATACTGAATGCTGCAAAATAAAAACTACATACATTCTTGAAACCACAGAGTTTTTTTTCAGACATCCAGTATTAATCTCATTCTTTTATGAGATTTTCTGAGTGTACTGAAAATTTCATGTTCTCTCAGTTCATTTGATTCTGTTATAACTTTAAATATGGCCAGACATGATGCAAAGCTCAGGTATGCAAGCTTGAACTTCTGAATGCAACATTTTAATTTTCTTCTATTATTTTGTTGTTCATTATTGTACATTTGCTGACTTTTTAAAATCATTCCTTTTCCTAATCTGTAGTTAGATCATCGCTGAGGCATGTGAAGTTAAGTATGAATGAGAAGGCAGTATAAATAAACCATAGGTGAAATTTAAAAATGTAAAATCAAAGAATGAGTATTAAAAATTATGTTTAGTACAAAGAAATGAGTGCAATGCGCAATCTTAATATTAATTTTGCAACAAAGTGACTTGATACTTGCTTCCTGCTACCTATGACAACCTGTTATGATATACTATCTCCCTCTACTGTATTATTAGCAGCAGTACCAACACTGCTTCAGCACCACAAGTAGAACTATAGCAGATTTGTGTTTACGCTTACTAAACTTTGACAAGTCATACTTGCCTATATCTAATGGGAACATAAATATAATACCCTTCTGCAAATTTAATTAAATTATAACAAACTGTACTTAATTGACTGATTTAAAAATAAAACCAGTAAATACAAGGCATATTTATAAAGTAAGGGCCGTTTGTTCATTAAAAAAAATTAACTTGTGAAAAAAGGTTTTTACTGTTTTAATTTACTACATATCTGCTTCACTTTTACAAATAATCGCCATTCCGTTCTAAGCACTTTTTGTAACGCTGCAACAGTTTCTTTAACCTCTCTGCATAGAAGTTCGCCATCTGGGAATTTGACAACGGCAGTCTTGAGTTCCTCATTGTTTTCACACCATAGTCCACTGAGCCACTTTTTCAAGTGCAAGAAGAGGAAGTAGTCGCTAGGTGCAAGAATGGGACTATATAGAGGATGGTCACAAAGTTCCCAATGAAAATCTTGAATCTTCTTGGTTAAGGCAGCAGTGTGAAGACGTGCATTGTTGTAAAGGAGGATTATGCCAGACGACAGTTTCCTACGTCATCAATTTTGGAACCCACATCTCAGTTTGGTGAGCGTTTCGCAGTATACGTCAGCTGTAACTGTTGATCCACGTTCCATGAAATCAACCAAAATGATGCCCTTTTCATCTCAAAAAACAATAGCCCACATTTTTAGATTTGAGTAAGGGGATTGCTTAAACTTTTTCTGTTTTGGGGAACTTGAATGACGCCACTGCATTGACTGTTGTTTCAATTCTGCTTTGGTGTAGGATATCCACGTCTCGTTGCCCATAACAAAGTGGGAAAACAAATTATCTCCATCTTGTTGATAGCAGTCCAAAAACACTCATCCACTGCACATTCTTTGCTTTCTGTGTTGGTCGGTGAGCATTTTTGTACCCACCTTGCACACAATTTGTAATATCTGAGTTTTTCTGTGACAATCGTGTAGATAGAGGTGCGTTCAACATGCGAAAATTCATCAGCCAGAGCATTAATCATAAATCGCCAATCACATTGCATTTTTTGGTTCACTTGTTCAACGATTTCGTCAGTCTGAATACTGGGCCTGCCACTACACTCTTCATCATACACATTTGTGCACCATTTTTAAAGCCTCTACACCATTGTCTAACCTTTCCTTCACTCATTATTGTAGGTCCATACACTAGGCACAACTCCTGATGAATTTCAGCAGCTGAAGATCCTTTTTCATATAAAAATCGAACCACAGCACACACTTCATAACTGGCGGGAGAAACGACTGTTGCGGACATTGCGATCTGCATTCACCGACAGGCAAATGACTAGTGAATCAAAACAACAATTGCAGTGGCTTTGTAAATAGCCGATAGATGGCCCTGCATGTGTGAAACTGTGTTCAGACCCGCTAATATTTAAATATAAGCTGACGGTCCTTACTTTTTGAATATGCCTTGTAATTTTAAAAACCATGCACATAGTATGAATGTCAGTAATGTACTAAATCTTCAATTCCTATAAAAATATGTGGTTTTCTTTATGTTAATCAAGCCAGTATGGCAAACTGTAGCTAATTTTTGGATGTATTATGATGGTTTATTAAAATACTTTTTATTTTGAATATATTTACAAACATAATAGTTTTCTAATATTTCCAATTTTATGTTATTATTTCAGAATCACTGCAGTCTGTAATTGAATGTTTATTTTTAATGAAGTAGTCAGCAACATTCAAGTTTCTAATATCAGCGATTGCCGACTATGAAACAACTAACTCAAATATAAGGTCCTAATAATAATCTGTTAAAAGAAATCTAATGATACTGATACAAATACAACAAATTGAATTAAAATTATTTTTTTGCCACCCAAACGAAAAAATCAAACCAATACAGAAGAGGAAAAGACATTTCAGTTAATCTCATAAAGTGATAGTACAATTGAACAGTTTGATTAGTTCAACTGCAGGAACAAAAACGTCTTAAAGCTAAAAATTAATAGTTTAATAAAAATAAACAAAAAGTAACTCACTTATTTTCCAATGAACACCACCCACAATATGGATCTTTAGCACCAAGACAATCTAAGCAGCTTTTGTACACATTGCATTCCTGAACTTTAACTTTAGATACCTAAAAAAATTAAAACAAATAGGCCACATGAACATAGAAATATATGAAATTATTTTAAAGCAGATAAACAGCTGAAATACAGTTTAATAATGAATGTTGTGAACAATGATAAAAACTGTATTTTTTAAAATTGACTTTTATATAACTTTTAAAATGTAAAACTCAGTCATCTTTAAGATTTATCATGTAGAATCAACAAGATGATTTATCAATGATGTAACAAATATAAAAAAAACATTTATGGTTGTATAAACATATTGTTTAACTGCTTACACATATAAAACAGTTGATACAACTAAATATCCTGAGTTAATGATGGATATATATATATATATATATATATATATATATCCATATATATTATACAAGAAGAAGTATAAGACACCATCCATGATACCAGTTGGTGAAGATTATAAAAAAATTAATTTTTTTAATTAAAAATTCAACCAACATTGTATTTAATATCAGAGTAATTTTAATTTTTCTCACTATGTTCCTTGATGACATTATTGCCAATAGTATTTTGTAAGAGGAAGACATGTACTTAGGATACGGTCAAACTAGGTCTGTTCATCAGGCATATAGTACTAAAGGTTAATGTGAAGTGCATTGAGATGCGACACATTTTTGTAGAGTATGTAAAGGATTTTGTTTGTCAATATTAAAGTGATTTGTTTTTATAAAGTTATTAGTAAATTTTGGCTCTATGTTACTATGTAGTGCTTTTATGATTTTTATTCTACCTTTGTTTGAAGAGGTAATCTGTTCATCTATAGAGAACTGTATGCAATCTAAGGAATTTAGTTTATATATTCTTTGGACAATGTGATAATTTGGTTTGGTGTGCATATTCTGCGAATGATGGTTTGTTTTAGTACTAAAAGTCCCATTTTTTTTTCGGACTTTTTTGTTTGTGTATATTAGTATTCTGTACTATTTGTTCTTGTTTCTATTTACTCTGTGCAGTATCGAATCAATGAAAATATTACCATAACAGTTAAACATAAATATTTTATCCAAATCAATTTCTTTTATTAAAATATATTTTTATGAATCATGGCTGCACACAATTGCTATATGCAACTCTGTCAAGGAAATAATTTTTATTTATATTTACTCCTATATAAATAATTCCGCAATACATTAAAATTAATTGTATGCAATTTGTATAGGAAAATTCATGTTCTATTGTAACATAGATTTAATATTAAGGAACTAACTATCCCATTAAAAAGTATTTCATACAGGATATCTTTATCAAACTAGGAAAATAGATTAAATAAATATTTTTATATTAACAGAATATCAGAACACTACCGTTAGGCATTTTATGAATGTTTACTTCTTATCAAAAGTGTGGCACACCCAAAATTGTTAAAAAGGAAAAATTACATTTTTGTGTTTATGCATTTATTATTTTTTTTTTAAATCGGTTTTAGAATAAATAATTCTGTTCCAGTTTCACATTAAATCAATTCTTACAATTTTTCATGAAAAACTTTGAGAAACTTCATTAAATTGGTCTACATACAGGTGAGTAATTTTTATCTATATTTTATGATTTTTTTAACATTAAACTTTACCATATGGTATAAAATTTAAATCCACCATCATTACATTGTGTCCAAAAATAATATATATTGATAAATGACATATAATGTTAGCTCATGGTAGTCACCAATGAATATACGATTAATTTTCAGTGACAACTGAAAACCAAATTTGTTTTAATGAAATTTCTTTTAAAGTAATGTTGTTCTCAATTAATTTTATGACTATTTACAGTCTTGAACCATTTTAAAAAAAAAATTGCTTCACTTTATCATTAAAAATTTATAGTTTTTTGTTCCAGCATGCATTATTTATTTACTTCATGTCTCAGTCACCGTTGGATGCAGTGACAAATGTAAAAATAAAACTTTTTTGTTCAGTAAAATTATAATTATAATATTAAAATGTTATTGGAAATTTTAGAAATTTATTTCTTTAAAAAATCAATAATTTTAGGTTTCACTAAATCAGCCATCAGAAAGCAGAACATTTTTAATGTACTTTAATGTACATTTCAATTATCATATGACATATAATGGAATTAGTAAATATGTAAAATAACCTAGGCATCTGAAGTAACAAGGTTGTTTCTTTTGGAATGTTCCGACTAAAATCCAGCTGTCATGAAAAGTTGTAATATGACAAACGTTACAGCCATTAAGGAATTTCTATAAACATGTTGAGAATGAGACATAAAAAGATGAATTTATTTTCTATGAAGGTACTGTAAGATTTAGGAATCACAGATTGCAAGGTTATAAACATTAGCACTGAAAAATTTATATCACTTGAGCAAGGCAACACCGGATTTCACATATGCATACAGCATATGATTTTTTGGTAGCTTATCGTGTACTACACAAATTCATTCAGCAGTTCTTAGGTTTGTGTTGGTTAATACATCGGTTAATAAAGAATTAAAATGAAGTTCAGAACTTTGACTGAGTAGATACTTTCTAAGTGAGCAGAGGAGAGTAATTTTCATCAATTACTCCAATCTTAGATGTAAACAGATTTATTACAGTTTTTTGCATAAATAATAGGATTTTCCTGCAATTTCCCCTACAAAATATAAACAAACATAATTAGAAATTTATTTTGCAGTAAAATCATTATATGAATTTTATTACTGTAAATACAAGGGTGGTATGAAAAGTTCTGGGCCTCAAACAGAGAAGCTATTAAGTACGCTTTATATGTTGATGATATCGCATGATTCCATTCTTCACTAGTTTACTGAAAGAGTTTCAAGTCGCTGCATCACTTTGCACAGTATATAGTCTGTCAAAGCAAAGAATAAGGGAATTTTTTGGAAAATGGAAAAAGCTGGAAATTTGTACAGTAATTAAATACCTTTTTCTGAAAGGCTTAAGTGCAAAGGAAACTAAAAAAAGAGTTTGATACGACATTGAAAGTCTCTTCTTCATCAAATACATCAGTTAAACGCTGGGTCGCAGAATTTAAAATGGGTTGTACATGCACTAGCAATGAACCACGCAATGAATGCCCTTCTGAACTGACTATGCCAGAGATGATAGAAAAAGTGCATAAAATTATTTTGGTAGATTGGCAAGTGACAGGGAATGAGTTAGCAGAATGTGTAGACATGTCAACAGAACGCAAGTGCAATATTCTGCACCAACATTTGGACATGAATATGTGTGCTAGATTAGTGCTGCATTTGCTCATGCCTGGCCGAAACAAATATTTTAAGCGAATGTTTGGAGCTCCTTTGGTGACACCAAGAGAAATTTTTATGTCAATCTATGATGTTTGATGAGACTGATCTGGCTCCCAGTGACTATCACTTGTTTCCTAACAAGGGTATTCCATTTAAATTCAACAAATTATCAGTGTATCACTATTTTTGATTTTGATGATATTTGGTATATGGATAAATACCCACCTTGTAGTGGCCAAAAAATATTTTTTTATATTTAAAAAAAATTTTTCTTGAGTAATACACTATTTTCTAACTTGCCAACCAGCAAAAATAGCCATTTTCATCACTTTTTCCATGACCTGTAGCATTCTTATTTTACATTGTACAGAGGGTCAAAAACACCTTTTTGGAAAGAGTAAAGATGTAACTTCATCTTAGTGAACTCAAAATTCATTTTGTTACATAACCAAATCTTTCAATATTTACTGAAGTTGCACTTACAAATCATTGTCTTTTTTCTTCAAATTTTGGGCCCAAATTAAATAATGAAGGGCTTACGGTAACAGGCCTGTTTTTTACCTTTTAACTCTTAGGTACTAGTAGTACTTATAAAAGAAAAATTGGACTATAACCAAGTCTCATTCATTAAAAACAATGGCCACCAAATTGTAAGATTTTAAAAAGGCCTGATTTTTGGGTCCCAAAAACCACATGTGGGGACAGGTGGCAGAAATCTAACATCTTTACAGTAGTACGTACTTTTTATGTACTTTAAAACCATATAAAATTTATTTTGTTACTCAAGAGGGGTTGACAAGTAATGAAGCCTACAAAACTGCTAAAAACACTGTTCCTTCTAACCATAAACAATATATCCAAAAATACTGATGTTATGTATTTTTTTCAGATTATAAAATTTACAACTAAACTCATTAAAATGAATAAATTGATAATTAATAAATACTCAATTACAGAATGATAAACAATTTAAGTACATTAACAAGTTTTTCAATTTCACTTTATTCACTTTTACCTAATTTTACACCTACTAATGGAAGTTATGAATAAATCTTGCACTTTTTTATAACAAATATAACTAACATAATTTAGTCCTGCCATTTTTTTATTGAGTAGAACTGATGTCCTCATTCATCTTTGGTGCAATGTGTCCTCTTCCAATAGTTGACAGAAAAAGCTTTGAAAATATGGGAATCTTTAAAATGTTTTCCAGTTGAACCCATATTTGAATATCCCGCAATGATTTCTTGAATGAAGTACCAGGACCCTGTGGATGGAAAAGTGTATTCGATATTCCTTTTCATTTTTATGTATTTTGAATTCTATGACTTTGCCTAACCACCATTTGCCATCGTATACACAACAGACATAATTTTTATATTTTGGCTTTGGTAAACCTACAAAGCAATCAGAAACACTAATGTCCTTGTGTAGCGATACGAATGTAAATTTTTC
Source organism: Lycorma delicatula (assembly GCF_047948215.1). Classification (NCBI taxonomy): domain Eukaryota; kingdom Metazoa; phylum Arthropoda; class Insecta; order Hemiptera; family Fulgoridae; genus Lycorma; species Lycorma delicatula. The sequence continues at coordinate 3,099,190 of NC_134458.1, forward strand.
TGATTCAGAGGTCGCCCGGACTTTCAAAATACATTTCTGACTTGTTGGAACAAAACTGTGAAAGGTTATTGTTTCTGGGACTGTTGTGATTACTTGATAATGAGAACTGAGGTATTCTTCAGTCTCTTGAACATCTTTATTAGAAAAGAAAATAAATGTTATATTTTTAATATTGTCTTTGTAATAAATGTAAATTTCATATTTCATAAGGTGTAACAATTGTTAATTCTCCTTTGAAGGCTTGCTTTTGTCACAGTCCTTTTTACAGTTCCACCAATACCATCACATGGTCCTTTTCCATGGTGTGAGACATAAAAATACCATTCAGCTGCGATTTCAAAATCTTCTTGATAGTAGCACGAATTTATGAAATTCTTTTTGTTTTTATACTGGACTGAGGAGCCATTAGAAAAATAAAAAAATTGTTTAACTTGCGGTAACAGTGTTTTTACTTTATTTATAATTTGCTTTTGGAAGCAGAAGAACAATGTACTATTGTGCTTCAAGTATTTACTAACCACACAGTAGCTTTGGCTTTGTAATTTTCCTTCTTTTTCAAAATATATGAGAAATGGATGTACTGTGGCGTAAGATTTTGACCTGTGATATGACTGACTTCATCCTAAATCACAAAAGGAAAATTTTGAGAGAATCTCCAATTAAAATACATTCATCCTCCAAGTTTTCTTTTTTAATGTTAAGGAAATCAGCTTGTTTTTTGCAACAAAATGAAACCTTTTTAGATTATTTAAAGTTTTAGAAAGTTTATCTAAGTACTCTTGAAACGGAGGAATTTGAGTAATTAGTTCACAATGTTCAACAAAAACCCACTGTATGAAAATAATTTCTGAATCAAAATCATCCCAGCTCTCTTGCAGTAACCTGAGCACTTCATTACTGCCTGGACATTTTTCACACTGTGACAGCATGTGCGTTTCATTTTCTATATCACATACCATAGTAGAAAGGAAAATTTTATAATCAAATTTCATTTATTGAGCAGATAACATACAATTTGGTGGGTGACACATAAACAAACCAAGTGAGCACCTGACCCACCAGCCAGAACACAAAGTTTAGGTCTTAAATCAGCAAATGCTGAAAAACAGATTTTTAAATTATTTTTTTTTGAAGGCTGTGTACAATTCTTTTAAGTTGCATAAGATAAGCCTTTTTTGAATATTAATTTTCTTCCTGTCCGCTTGTCTTACAGAGACACAATCCTTCTTGCCTGGCATCATTTGGCTGTGCTCATTATTCTGGTAAAAATTTTGGATAATTTAATAACATTTTCATCAATTATGTGACTAGGTTTCTTTTTGCCAATTTGTGAGAAAATTCCACTTGTTTTAACCAACTGTTTGGATTGACGAGGTAAATAATGACTAACACTAAACTGGTAGTTGTCATATACCAAATATCAAAATCAAAAATAGTGATGCAATAAAATTTTTGAAAATTCATTGAATTAAAATGGAATACCCGAATCTAAAAAATGGCTTGGAGAAAAGAGATTTTCAACCAATAATGAAGTTATTGCTGCCATAGATGGTTATTTTAAGGAGTTGGATAAATCGATGTACCGAACTGGCATAAGCACCCTTGTGAAACGCTGGGCTGTGTATAGAATTTAATGGCGACTTATAGAAATAAAAATCAAAATGTAACCAGAAAAAATGTTTTCTTATCCAGACTCAGAACTTTCCACCCCACCCTTGTATAATAATCAATGATGCATTGTAAATATAATTCTAATCATCACTAACAGAATTACCGTGCTTGCTCGAATCTAAGCCACACTCTTTTCCTCCTTTTAATAAGTAACAAATTAGGTGTGGCTTAGATTCAAACTCTTTTTTTTTTTTAATTCAAAAAAAGGTTTATTATAAAATTTTTAAAAATCCTTAGTTTTTATTTTCCAGTCCTTAAAGTATTGTACATTATTATGATTTAATATTAACTTTTAAAAAATGAACAATTTAAAATAAAAACATCCTCTCAGAAGAGTAAATAACATTTTTTACACTGAAATTTGGTAGTTTAACTTACTTTCTTAGTCAGGTAATTTTTCAGAATGTTATTGGGATCATTAGTAACGACTTGGAAAATACCACTGCCAGTGGTGAACTTCAGTAGGTATTTGTCTTATAACTCTGCTGTGTATACTTACCTATTTCCATTTTTTCTATTTGATTTTTTACATACTGAATTTTTTTAACATCATAATTTTATAAATGTTATCTTTGGTGTACCAACAATAACATCAAGAGCTCACTATGAAGCCACTATAGAAAGAAAGGTGATTTTACAGTGGAAGAAAAGAGGAATAACTCAGTTGTCAGAAAGTTCAATAGTGAAGAAACATATGTTCATAAATGGCATAAACAACATGGTTTAATTTCTATTTGCAAATCTATAACAAAGGGTTTCACAGAACCAAAAACAGGAAGATTTCCTCAAGTAGATGATAATGATGGTCAATTTATAAAAGATGCTTGGTCTAAGCATTGCCAGTAACAGTACAAATGTCACAATTGAAGGCAAAAGAAGCAAGTGATAAATTAAAAATTTTAACACATCAAGAGACTGGTGCAGAAAATTTATGAAAATGGAGGGATTTTCTCTTAGATGGAAAACTTCAATCTGCCAGAGACTTCCTGCAGATTTTGAAGATAAGCTCATCCAGTTTCAGTGACCTATTATCAGAATTTGTGCAAAACACACATATGAATTTAAGAATATTGGAAATAGGGTTGAACCCCCCCCCCCCTTTATTTTGATATGCCAGGTAGTTATACAGTAACTTCAAAAGGTGAAAAACAAGTTAAAATATTTAGTACCGGATACAGTGCCTTCAACTGTAAAATTTGTATTCTTATTAGCAGTGCTTTAGATTGAGCATCTTTTATAAATTGAACAACATAATCATCTACTTGGGGAAATCTTTCTTTGTCAAAACTCTATGTCATAGATTTGCAAGTAAACATTGGATCACTTGTTTATGCCATTGACCAATTGTCTGTTTCTTCAATGTACTGCTACATATTATGGCAGATAGCCAAAAATTACCAACATTCTAATACTGACTAAGAAAACAATGCCAAAAATGAAAAATTTTCTGATTATGTGATAGTGAGGGCCCACAAGTATGGTTGGATGACTTCTGAAATTATGAAAGAGAGATAAATGCCATGTGGAACAAATGATCAGGAACTCTATGAAAACCTGAAAATGCTTTTGATGGATGCATTTAAAGGACCTTTAAATACATTAATTTAAGAAAAATAAATTACAGAAAGAAAACTGTGACTGTGATATTCCTGGGCAACATGGCCAGCTAACTTCAGCCACCAATGTTTGTTTTTATGAAGCCTTTCATAGACCAAGTAAAAAAAAGAAGATTACAAAAAAAAATGGTTACATCAATAACGGAATGGGTTTCTATTGCCTGGAATAAAATTCACTCATTCTTTCAAAAAATACATCACAAACGCCATGGATAGAACAGAAGACAACCTAATGTAGGATAATGATGATGTTGATACCACTTCCAGAGACAGCAGTGATAGTGAAAGTTAGTGTTTATCTGATTGTAATTAATGTTTATTCAATTTAGATTACTTACATGGAATTATTTTATGTACTGGCACTTTTCATTATCTAAATTTCATTTTTATTTTTATTAGTGATTAGCTTATCAAATTATTTTTTTATACAATTGTCTGAAGTAATTCTTTTTTTTGTACATAAATGTTACTATTATTTTAAATTATAAACTTTTTTCACAAAAATCTTTTGAAAATGTATGGTGTGGTTTAGATTCGAGCAAATCCAGCATATTATATTTATATGTATTAAATAATGATATTACATCATAAAATTTTCATCAGCAGTTTTCCCTAAGTGACAATAGTTGTGCTGCTCAATGAAACAAACATTGTCAAATCCTAATGAATTAGAATCTTTGTTATACTAGTTTTTCTTGCTGGATTTTGTTTTTTCAATATCTATAGTATTCATTTTTTCAGATTTATCTAGTATCGATTTCTTCCTTAATGTTAAATATTTTTATTTCTTTTTGAGTTTATTTTCTTTTTAACACAAATATTAACAAATGAGTGCAAAATGACGTATCAGAGTGAATATTTTCTTCTTTCTCAAAAAAAAAAAATTATAGTGATATTATTCTTAGCCTTTCATACCTTATATGAAATAAAAGTTATACTGGTATACAAACTGTATTTTCATTTATGCATTATGAAGTATTAATAAACTCTTTTTCTATACATAACACTAACTATTCGTTTATATATAAAATTAATATTCTAACAGAATTCTGACTCCTGTAGAAAGCTACAAAGGATTTATATGTATATATTTAAATAAAAAAAATCTCTTAATCACTAATTTAAAAGAATTAGTGAAAAATTTTATTATTCATTTATTTTAAATCATATAAAAATAAATAATATTTAAAATACATATAAATCCTTTGTGGCTCTACAAGTCACAATTCTGTTACAATATATGCAATAAGCTTGATTTGAAATAATACAGTCAAAAAATTTTATAAATTTAATAAAATCAAAAAAATATATGTACAGTTAAAGTACACTGCTTCATACTTACTTTTCTTTCGGTCATTACATATAAATGCATAAGCTGACTATCAAAATGTAAATCAGCATTCACAGATGAGTTATCACTCACCAGAAGATCACCATACTCTGTAGCTGATGAAGAACTCTCAACAACAACCTGTAAATCAAAATCAGACTCAAAACAAAATATACAGAATATTTATTTCCTCACCATTTATGTTTTACAACAGAAACAACTATTTAAAAAATTTTTTTTTTGAAAATATGAATATATGATATAAGTTAGAGGTACTATATCATACAAAAGATTTAGAAATTTATTCAAAATCCCAAGCTTTTATTATGCATATAATCAATTTTTGAGTCTACACAAAGTCGCATTCTATTTTGTCCTCCCAACTCTTCTTGTAAATGAACCCTACTGGGCACAGGAATAGAAGAGCACCCAGCAAAAGGGAATAAAAGTCAAGATGGAACGATCTGAAGTTTGTCCGCAGTATGTTGCACAACCACTATAATCAAACAAAAAACATAAAAGAAACCCCATGCAGTTCATGTCTAAACAAATTCTACAGATCTAAAAAAAAAAGAAGACAGATATCAACAATTACAGACAAATTACTGTATGTACAGAATAAAGTATGAAGATTTAAAAAACGTTATCAAGGGAAAACCTCAACATACAAAATTTAAAGATTGTATTATCTAAGTTTCTTTATAACCAGGTTGAATTCCCAGTATAATGATCTGTAAATTTTATCATGTAATTTAATCCTCATTCCACTATATACAATCTTCTAGGCTTCGATGAGTATCATCCTGAAAAAAAAAATGATAAGTACTATATCATTATAGTACTTAAGATTAAACAATGCTCAATCAATTAACACAAACCTTTTTCAAATGTCCTGTACTGGTACCAAGAAATACAACAGTGTAGTCACCGGTTGACGTAGCAGCTACAGCAGTCAGATGATGATTAAATGTTAATACTGGTGTGACGGACATTGGAGTTTCTCCACCAAGAGGTGTATTTACATCTAAACCACAGAAGTCCTCTCCAATAGTTTGCAGCTTCTACAAAAAAAAAAAATTTTAAATACTACCTGTAATTAGTATATAATAAACATTATCTCAAATTTAGATAAAATATAAATAATATATTAATTTATTTTTTCAAACATTATATACCACTGTATCAAATAAATTATTTTAAAAACAAATATTTAAATCCACCAGATATAGTTCAGATAAAAGGTAAGAACACTCACCTACTTGCAGCGCTTTCTTAATGTTACTCCATCAGCAGACAAATTTTATAAATTAATAAAATTTTTTTTTGTCTTCAGTCATTTGACTGGTTTGATGCAGCTCTCCAAGATTCCCTATCTAGTGCTAGTCGTTTCATTTCGGTATATCCCTACATCCTACATTCCTAACAATTTGTTTTACATACTCCAAACTTTGCCTGCTTGCACAATCTTTTCCTTCTACCTGTCCCTCCAATATTAAAGCGACTATTCCAGGATGCCTTAATATGTGGCCTATAAGTCTGTCTCTTCTTTTAACTATATTTTTTCCAAATGCTTCTTTCTTCATCTATTTGCCGCAATACTTCTTCATTTGTCACTTTATCCACCCATCTGATTTTTAACATTCTTCTATAGCACCACATTTCAAAAGCTTCTAATCTTTTCTTCTCAGACACTCCGATTGTCCAAGTTTCACTTCCATATAAAGCGACACTCCAAACATACACTTTCAAAAATCTTTTCCTGACATTTAAATTAATTTTTGATGTAAAGAAATTATACTTCTGACTGAAGGGGCTCATTTCACCTGTACTACTCGGCATTTTATATTGCTCTTGCTTCGTCCATCTTTAGTAATTCTACTTCCCAAATAACAAAATTCTTCTACCTCCATAATCTTTTGTCTTCCTATTAGTCCATCTTCATTATTTCTACTACATTTCATTACTTAAGTTTAGTTATTATTTATTTTCATGCGGTAGTTCTTGTGTAGGACTTCATCCATGCCGTTCATTGTTCCTTCTAAATCCATATTACTCTCAGCTAGAATTACTATATCATCAGCAAATTGTAGCATCTTTACGTTTTCACCTTGTACTGTTACTCCGGATCTAAATCGTTTTTTAACATCATTAACTGCTAGTTCTATGTAAAGGTTAAAAGTAACGCAGATAGGGAACATCCTTGTTGGACTCCCTTTGTTATTACAGCTTCTTTCTCATGTTGATCAATTATTACTGCTGCTGTTTGGTTTCTGTAAATGTTAGCAGTCGTTCTATCTCTGTATTTGAATCTTAATTATTTTAAAATGCTGAACATTTTATTCCAGTCTATGTTATCGAATGCCTTTTCTAGGTCTATAAATGCCAAGTATGTTGGTTTGTTTTTCTTTAATCTTCCTTCTACTATTAATCTGAGCACTAAAATTACTTCCCTTGTCCCTATACGTTTCCTGAAACCAAATTGGTCTTCTCCTAACACTTCTTCCACTCTCCTCTCAATTCTTCTGTTCAGAATTCTAGTTAAGATGTTTGATGCATGGCTAGTTAAGCTAATTGTTCTGTATTCTTCTTCACATTTATTTGCTCCTGTTTTCTTTGGTATCATGACTATAACACTATTTTTGAAGTCTGATGGAACTTCTCCTTTTTCATAAATATTACACACCAGAAGTTTGTATAATCTATCAATCGCTTCCTCACCTGCACTGCGCAGTAATTCTACAGGTATTCCGTCTATTCCAGGATCCTTTCTGCCATTCAAATCTTTTAATGCTCTCTTAAATTCAGACCTCAGTATTGTTTCTCCTCTTTGACTTCCTCTTCTTACTCTATAACAACCTTTTCTAGTTCATTTCTTCCGTATAACTCTTCACTATATTCCACCCATCTATTGACTTTACCTTTCATATTATATATTGGTGTACCATCTTTGTTTAACAATATTAGATTTTAATTTATGTACCCCAAAATTTTCCTTAACTTTCCTGTATGCTCCGTCTATTTTACCAATGTTCATTTCTCTTTCCACTTCTGAACACTTTTCTTTAATCCACTCTTCTTTTGCCAGTTTGCACTTACTGTTTATAGAATTTCTTAATAGTTAATAGTTCCTTTTACTTTCTTCATCACTAGCATTCTTATATTTTCTACGTTCATCCATCAGCTGCAATATATCGTCTGAAACCCAAGGTTTTCTACCGGTTCTCTTTATTCCGCCTAAGTTTGCTTCTGCTGATTTAAGAATTTCCTTTTTAACATTCTCCCATTCTTTTTCTACATTTTCTACTTTATCTTTTTTACTCAGACCTCTTGCGATCTCCTCAAAAATCTTATTTACCTCCTCTTCCTCAAGCTTCTCTAAATTCCACTGGGTCGTCTGATACCTTTTCTTCAGGTTTTTAAACACCAATCTACATTTCATTAACACTAAATTATGGACTTATGGAAGCTATCAATGTCTGCTCTAGGGTAAGTTTTGCAGTCGATGAGTTGATTCCTAAATCTTTCCTTAACCATGATATAATCTATTTGATACCTTGCAGTATCACCTGGCTTTTTCCATGTGTACATTCTTCTATTAATACAATTATAGTAAAAATTAAAAAAAAAAAATCATTAATATGTACAGTATACACTAGTATCGTAGTTAAAACTTCTTATATCTACAAAATGGTAAGATAATGAATCATTATCATTTACTTTTTGCACTACGCAGCACAAAAGTTGTTCTTACTACTTAGCAGTAGATGAGCATTTTTCGTTTTGTGAGGATCTATTTTGCTTTGAAAATGAGAATTTTGCCTTCATGCCAGTAAAGAAGCTGCTGCAAAATTTTTTCAAGAAGCAGGCATTCTTCCTGACAAACATATTTGCAGAAACAGCCGTGAGATGACATCATACAAATGATAATATTAAAGTAGGAAAACAGCTTCATATTTCAAAACTGAGGGATGCTAGAGGGGAGAAACAAGTGCGGCTCTAATTACAAAATCGTTTCTTTATGGTGTGTTTGAAATTTGTCTGCCTTCCTGGATCTGCCACATGAAATCAATTTTTTTTTTTTAACAGGAAGTGGTCCAGATATCCACCATAATGATTTAATCATATCCATACATGATTTTAAACTAGAGTTACTAGATCGTGGATACCGGTGTTCTTTGGTGGTTGGGTTTCAATTAACCACACATCTCAGGAATGGTCGAACTGAGAATGTACAAGACTACACTTCATTTACACTCATACATATCATCCTCATTCATCCTCTGAAGAATTATCTAACGGTAGTTACCGGAGGCTAAACAGGAAAAAGAGAGAGTTATAAAAGAAAAAATGCAAAAACTGTTTCTCGATAAATGCCCTCGGTTTAGAGTTATAAGCAATTAAATTTGCAAAAACGGAAAAATTGCAGTAGTAATAAAACCATGTACAACATCCAATAGTATTTTTTTGTTTTATTTCATATTACCTTCAGTGTTAGAAACAATACCAAACATAAAACAATTAATGTTGGAATATTAATGGCCCAAACAATAATAATAAAAGCCTTCATAATAATAAATAATTTTGGAAGGAGCACCTTCTTGACTATTTCGGAGAACGAGTCGGATATTTTTATAATTAAAGTCTAATGATTTGCAGTTCTCTTCGGTTGGACTTTTATTCTCGTCAGACAAAGGTTACCGAGACCTCTTCACAAGACTAGGTTTAGTGGTTTTTCAGATGGACCACTAACCATCATAGTATTTATAATTGGAACTGAAATTTTGTTCTCACGAGTACCGGCTAAAAACCGGACCACTCCATTATATGTTGTAATTTATGTGGTGTTCTTGGTGTATTATATGTGTATAGTATAAAGTGTTCTGCAGCTCAGTGTGTAGTGGGAAGAAAAGCTGCAGAGTCTAGGCCCGTGGGGACGCCAACCCCCAGTGTCTTAAAGAATAAGACTCCCCGTCGAGGAGTTTAATTTACAAAATTTTAATGTTTTTGGTTCTAAATTATATATAATAAATGTTGACAGCACACCGATCTACAAGAAATGGTCAAAATGTTTTCTTTCTAAGCTTGGCAATGCACTAACCTTAAGTATCATGTTTGGAGGTATATGCGCCTATTCACCGATTGCATGCCTTTTCAAGTCAACAATGCTTACAAGAATGTTTTTAATCTAGAGACCTAGCAAACCATTCCAAGGCTTCTCTATGACCTATCCCATGAGCTGGAAAAGTTTCATTTAAAATTTGCCATGCCCTTAGATAACAGTAAGGTGGCGCCCCATCTTGTTGAAACCATAAGTTATCTGACAATTCAAAATTATCCTAGATATTTGCTAAAATCCTATCGGCTAACAAGTTGCAATAAGCATTTCTTCTAAGATTTCTATCTAAATTAAAAGACCCTACAATACGGTTACCAATGATTTCTGCCCAAATGTTTACTTTCTGAGGGTACTGTATACGACACTCATCCATCTGGGGTTATCATGGCTCCAGTATTGATAGTTATACCTATTCCAATGTGCATTTAACATAAATCCAGTTCATCAGTAAATATTACTGAATTAGAAAAATTTGCGTCCTTGTCTATTTTTAGCACTATGTATCACAAAATTTGATACGATTGAAATCTTTTTCTGAAATTTCTTGCACAAGATGTAGCTTACAAGAGTGAAAATGATTGTTTTTAAGAATTTTGTTGAGTGAAAATCAACTTATGTCATGTTGAATACAGTTTTCCGAATCCTAGAATGAGGGTCCTCAACAAACGTCTTCAAAACATCTAATGATTTTTGATCATTAGTGACAGTTTTTGATCTCGTGTGCAAGGTCGAATTCTTACAGTACCGAGTTAATCATAACAATAATAAATTCTGGACTAAAGAAAAAAACTTTGAACCATTGTAACCTAATTCTTCAATATATAATTAATTTAAAGATAATCAAGTACTGTACTTGTATGGTGAAGTAAGAAGCCAAAATGTCGGAGAGTGTACCCTTAGTAGTGAGTTTTACAGGGTCTATCGGGAAACAGACAAGTGTTTTCTAAATATACCAGATTGGTCTTTCGTTACCATAATGAACGCAATTCAGAAAAATATGAAGCAAAAGACAATAATATACTCGGCTTCATGGCTTGCGTAAATCATTGACGATATCGAACACGCGGTTTTCACCAAAACGAAAGCAAACCACAGGTATAATTTTGTGGACTCCAAACTACTGAGAGGTTATCCGAAAATAGCGTAATAAAAAAAACATCGTGGCACGACACGACAGCATGTCGACAGTAATTTCGTCGAGTTCAAGCGGGGCGAAGATCCGTTCGATTTATATTAATCGCAGCCGTAAAATATACCCGGCCACCAGAAATTAACAAGTGGCGACGACAGGCGAGTCTTTTTTATGTATATTATTTTGCCATTATTTGATAATTTATATTGAATTTGACTTTATCAGTCAGTAAGCATAAATAAGAAGAGTAACTATGTACTTAAGGCAGGAAAATGAAGTGGCGCCGTTTCAAAGTGATAGCTGATTTATGTTTCACGTAACTGAAGTATATTCACATAGAAAAGAAATTTCAAAAAATCTGATTCTTTACTGAAAACCAAAATACCAATTTTTTAAAGAAACGGTTACCGTACTAAAACGACCACCAGAGATATTAAAAAGAAAAAAATTAGCGTTATATAAAATGTGATCTCAAATATACTTGTACACTAATTTTTAAATGAAGTAATAAAAGGTTCAAATTCAACAACAAAGTAAAGAAGTGAAAACAGGGTACATTTTATGAAAAATTTTCCACAGTTCCTACAAGCTTTCTTAAAATAAATTACAATTACAACAATAATGCAGAAAAGACTAAGTTTTAACAGGGGCTGAATTTTATTCCTAAGCGGTTCATAAGGTACAACAAAAAGGTTTTTCAAATGATATCTTGTTTTTATGTACGTAATATTTTTGTAGGGAACTCGAATACAGGTCTGTTACGGCTACACGTAATTCAAGCAGCGGTTGTTGCAAATTGACTCACGGTGACGCTAGAAGTACATTAAGTATAGCGGAATCTTTTATATACTTTTCCTCTCTCAGCATCAGCGAAAGAATGTTTTGACCGCCTAAGCGTGTATATCGTGAAAGGATATAAACACAGAACTCTATGTACAGGTAGCAATGCAAAACGTAAGTTTCACAATTTTAATTTCAACCGCTTGCAAAACTAGAAGGGTCCAATAGGTAACACATTTAGACAATACTATGAGAGGTTTACGGTTCACTCAGGCGAACGATTTAGAAGTTTTACGTTAACTTAGGATTACGTCCTCCAAAGGGAAGTTAGCTCTATGAGCCAAACGTTAAGATCTATTGGATTTCGGTTAAATAAAATGAAAGCCAGAAATAAGTTTCTAATAATCGCACGGTAAATACAAATTTCTGATTTCGCTTGCATAACTGCAGCTCGTAAAACATTTTTAACAGATAATGACATTAATTATCTGTCTATAATATATCCCTATTTTATTAATCGCGTCCGGTATTTATCATCACGCTTTAAAAACAGAACTTACAGTTCACGTCTTCCAAATAACATGTAATCTGTGCTTTCAGTTTTGTAGAAAATTAATGCTAGCTTACACGAATTTTATAATTTCTTCTTCGGACGGATTCAGTTTGAAGCTTAAAAATAATTACTTTAATTCCGGTTAAAAACATTATTTGCGATCGATCCGTATAACCGACCAATGAGATATGCGACTCCCGTCGTGCTTGTACGAGTAGGCCGAGACGATCGGTCAAATAGTTGCAGACAGCTGCGACTTGCAGAACGAATACTTTTTTTTTAGTCTAGAAATAAAGAGAGGCAACTTTACGATGAGTTTTTATCTACACCGTCAGAGCCTACCGAGAAGAGAAATCGTGACGAATTCATATAATAGGGAAACGTTAGTACGAAATAAAGTAAGCGACTGAGATTTTCTTCCGTCGACTAGTACCTGATTTTTCAATTAAGTGTAATCAATGTAATAGACAGCCATCCAAGCAAACTTCACATAGAAAATACTAACAAAAAAATATTACTATTAATTATTTTACCTACGAAACACTATGAATAACATTACCGTTTATGATAATTTTATACTACTATCGACTTTAGGTTTTTTTTTTTGTTGTACAAATTAATTTACGCTGGGGTTAAAGATCGCTTACAAGATTTGGGAGTCGATCTGAAAATATCTGCTCGTCCAGAGGAGTTATCCGATAATGCGACCTAGTACGACCGAGTATGAAAAATACTGACAAGTTATCAACACAGGCCCAGGTAGATCTGAAAGAATACTATCTTCCCTCGACCGTGCCAAATTAATTTTGCACCGACAGAAACGCATTAATTAATCGCCATCTCGCATTAGATTCTGTTCTTTTTGATGAAGTAATTTTTTCTCTGTTCAATTATTTCATGTTGTTCTGTCAATAAACATTTTTCTCCCTTTATTCGCATTCGTTTATCGTAGGGTACACACACTTGTTTTACTAAGGTTTGTGCTTCTTGTAGTTTTGCTCGCATTAGAAATCCATTCTTGTTATCGATCGTCTTTCGTCGCACTTCAATGATTATCTCTTTTAATATTTGTAACAAATTCAGCATAGTTAAAAAAAACCACAGAGTTATACAATGAATTTATATTCCAAACTTATAACACTTAAACGAACAAACAAATTATTTAATAAGTAACACATGCAAAGGAAAAAAATTAAGTACTTAGAAAACCGCTTATATTAAAAAAAGTGTCCGAACACAGATACCGATCAGGCTCAAAAAATCTGATGTAAACACTAGATGACTTCCTTGTACGCCTATTAAATTACATAAACACATTTTTTGCTCCGCTTCATTTAAACTTATTTAATTTTAAAGTGAGATACGATCCTCCAATTCTTTAATGAACCGGAGAGTAATGCCATCGCTGGATATTATTATTTATTAACATCGAATATTTATACTATTATTAATTCAATAATCTTACATGAAATATTAGGATAGAGTAAAAGTCCCTTTATTACGCTTATTACTAGATCAGTATTATTCGTATCTTCGTGAGATTTCTGGTGTGTCGTATAAATAAAAGTTAATAATAATTAAACCGTTCCGTTTAGTGAACTCCTGCATACCGGTTACAAGTGTTAATTTCGACCTTACGGTGTAAAATATTCAGTTTCTATTATTGGATTATTTGCTGAATCAAAAATATATAAAAAAAAAAAAAGACAAGAAGATGAATATGAAGAAGAAAATGTTACGAACAAGGGAAGAATAAAAACTATAAGAGAAGATGATAAATATAAGGAGGAAGAAAATGTTAAAACCAAAGAAAGAATAAGAAGATTAAGAGAGGATGATGAATATAAAGAGAGAGAAAATTTGAAAACTAGAGAACGTACACACAAATTAAGATCACAAGAACTATATCAAACCAAACAGCGATTAAATGATCGGCAATAAAAAACAAATAAACGAAATGATCAACTCCGACTTGGGGAGAATACTGTCCGACAATCTCAGAGGAGTAATGAGCTAAAAGATACGAATTTTTTGCAATTTATTAAAGATCGAGCATGTATGCTTCAGTGTGTATGTTCTTGCGAAGGTCTATTTTTCAGTCGTTCTGTAGTTAACTTTAATGTAGATAAAATTAAACAAAAATTCCAGAATAATAAAATAAAATTAAAAAATAATACGTTCTAAATTATAATTATCAACTAATATTAAATAATCAGATGTTTCACCAAATCTATTACATATACACATATGTAATAATGTCTATTAAATTACATATACGCATTTTTAAAAGTCCATAAAGTTTATTCCACTAATAACTTGTGATTTTTTTCATACTTTTTTTATTATTATTTATTGTAAACATGTTTTTTTGTAATAACGGGTTAATAATTATTAATAACTCAATATATTTAATTTAAAAAAGAATTAAAAAAAAGTTAAAAAAATAAAAAAAGGAAATGAAGTCTGATTCAAACCGATGTGCCATCCCTTTATAGATAGATCCAAATATTTATTAATTAAAATTTCATTTGGCTATAACTCCGGAACCGATGAAAATAAGTACCGCATATGATACATCGTTGAAACGTTCTCGATGAGGGCTTATTACTGCGGTTAAGAAAAAGTCTAAAATCCAAATTTTTTTGGATTTTGGACGCTTTTGGTTCACCTGATTGGAATCAAAAGGGGAGGTGCATAACTAGATGTTACAACAGTCCTAAATCCAAAATTTCAACATACTATGGCTAATCGTTTATGCGAGATAATACGTACATACATACATAAGTACGAACAGACGTCACGCCGAAACTGGTCAAAAAGGATATTCCGTTGAAATCTGAAAATAGAATTTTTTCGCGATCACAATACTTCCTTTACTTCGTACATGGAAGTAAAAAGACTGAAATAGCACAAATAAAAGAATATTTAATTATTTACGCTTCGGTATCGGTGACCCGTATACAGACACCGGATACACCGATTACAAAAACGAAAGTATGAAGTCAAAACACGGGCCACTAGAAGTATCTAGTATCTAGTATCTAGTTAAAACGCTTCGACCTTACGACGCTCAATATACGATGCTTGTTTATTATAACTTATCTAGCTTGAGCGACAAAGTAATTTTCAGGTATTTTTACGATATCGCGCGCTTCTCTCGATGTAGCAAATAGATTTTAAGAATTTCTCCCATCCGGTCCCTCTTAAAATGTATTAAAAAATCTGAGGTTACACCTAAATATTTTCTCCTGTTACTTTTTATATTAAATGATACTTCGGTTTGAAGGCAGAAATAGTTTTATAAAAACTTTTCACCGTTCTACATTAACGGATTTCTACGGGAAATCTTTAAAACTTTGCAGAGAACTAAAACAAAAAAAAAACCTGAGAAGAAAAATCACAACAGGAAACGAATACGATGCGACGCGACGACTGAAATAAAGTAGGAAACTAGCCGGCGATCTGATTCTATGTACGAGACGGCCGGTATCGTATAATATAAATCGGCATTCCTTCGTCTAGGTTTCATTTGTCGTAAGCTTTCTCGCACGGTACCGTCGAGACCGAACCAAAGTCGATCTAAAAACTTAGGCGCTGTAAGGCTTCAAATTTAATACTATTTATTCTTTAAAAAAAGGCAGTTTCGTGTGACCAGACCTCCTCCTGCTTTCTTCGTACTCGACTAAGCGAAGAGTATTTTTACATTAAATTTTTGTTTTGTACTTTATTTTATTTAGTATTTTTATAATCGCTGGGATAATCGGAATAATGTTTGCCTTAAGATTTTATTTATTTTTTACTTTTATTATCGAAAAAGGTTTTCGAACGATATCTGCACTTGTAAGTGACTTATCGTTATTTAAAATTATTAATAACGAAAGTAATTATAAATATTAAAAAACACGACTGCAAAAAAAATACAAAAAATAAATAAATTGAACTAAAAAACCACAATAAATCGAACAAAAAAAAAAAAGAAAAGAAAACAATGTATGGAAATAAAAGGACTAAACATCGTTATGCGGTATTTAATTAAATTAAATAACGGGTAACCGATCAAATTTCAAACGGTTTGAATTTGTTTAAATATATTTTTCATGTTGTATAGGCGTTTAAGATCGTCTAATGATTAAGTTTTCACCAGGTTTTACCTCGATAAAAAAATTTTTTCCTTCACCGAAAATATATAAATGCAGACGGGGTGGCTCTTTAATGTAGAATAATTACTATTCAGAGCTCTTGAATAGAGGACAATTACTATTCAGAGACTATACCATCCACGACTGCATTTCAATATTTTCGTTGAAGGACATTTAACGGGGTGAAAAAATGAGTTAACGGTAGTGTTGTCGTTAACGGAGCTCGTCTTAAAATGTTAGGAAATCCTTTAACTATGCAAACGAATTATATATTCGATCTACCGATCGATCGATCAAATCTATATTTGTATTAAAGAATTACAGCTTATTACAAAGGAGTCGAGTGAACTTAAAAATAGCAATATTACCGATAAAAATAAAGCGATAAGAAAAAAAAATGAATATTCTAATCGTTCATTGTCAACCAAAATTTCTTATATCCGATGCCTTCGGCTTTCTGGTAACGGACGATCATTCTAAAAGAAAAGACTCGATACAATAATATTACTCGATTAAAATAAACGATCCCATATATCTTGTATATATATATCTATCCCTATAGCTAATTTTGCCGAATATTTATAAAAATAAAAACAAAAGAAACCTCTGACAACACACATCGATTCTAATTTTTTGCTGTAGGGACAAATCCATGCCCTTTGTATTTAATTTAGTCTTGACTTATAACTAAATTCTTCATACATCGGATAACTGACGATTACACGAAAGCCAAATCTTACCTTATCTGATCTATGTAATACACATTCCATTACTAACAAAAAATTCATACGGTATTAATTACAAGGTTTAAATTCGGAGAACGACTTTACACATTAGATACATAATATATTCGTTGTATTTATTTAATATGTTGTTTTTGACGAATTTAATGTATTCAAAACCTCATACCGTTCAAGTGTGTCGAGATCTCGGGTTTCACGTGTACTTGTAAATTTTGCACGTTTTGGTTAATGAGAATTTTAAATAACGCCGATCACTGTATTTCTTACGCCGCAGTAACTTAAACCTCGTAAAGTACTAGGGGTTTGGTTCGCAACTTTTGGTCCGATAGAAAGCATCCCACCGTGTTGCGGGTTAATGTTTTTGTAAGCGAGTACAGTTTCGAACAGGGAATTCGCAAAAGATGATTCTGTTGCTGCGTTTATTAGTTTTATCTGTGAATTAATGCATCCGGCCTGTCCGATGTAGTATTTAACGTAACCGCAGCGGTTTAATGTTTATACTCCCGGTCGCTTATCTTTCGATGCATATTTTCCTAGAAATCTATATAATCTTGTGTATGGTGTTTATAATTTGTTTTGTATCTTGTTTCTAATTTTTAAAGCGACATAACCTACTTCCCTAAAAATGTTTGTGATTTTGCACGACCGTTGCAGAAGAGAAATCGTACGACGGTTCAAACCTTCGTCGAATCAGACCCCGAATTACATTTCACTGTAGCATAGGCGACACGACAAATCGGCTATCGTTGTATATGTTCATAGCATATTCTATCGAAGAGTTCCGGGGAGAAGTACGACGTTTTTTTCCACTTTTCACGTTTTTTAATACATACGAGTATTATCTCTGTGCACGCCTATCGTTATTAAATATTTAACACACACTATAGACATTCATATTCTGTATCGTAATCCGAATATAACAGATTACTGATAAACGGTTTACGTATACGTAAATTAAACAGAGAAAAAAAACTTTAAGGGAACAAGCCGCAAGACTAAATACTGAGATTTAGAAGATAATTAATTTTTTGAAGCTAGTCTAACGCATAACGTAAATTATTGAAGTACGGTAATAAATTCGAGCGGGAATTTTCGGCGATTATTTTGCTTAATTCAAAACAATTAAAACTTTAGAGTAGTAAAACCGTATTCTTTTTCCGATAAAATACTCTTAAGTGCGATTACACTATAAAGGATCCGATGTTCGAATATTAAGGGTGCTGTACATATGCGATGGAATTTTTTCTATACGCCGACGGCAATTTAGCATTCGGTTAGTAAGGCGATCAGGCTGAATTATTGCTTTAGGAAACTGCGGATAAATTAGTGCTTTTATGAACAACGATAATTTATCGTGCGGTCGAACACAAAAGAAACGATTCGGCCTTTATAAACCGAACGATAAAATATAATCGGACAACGGAAATCATACGCGTAACATTATTACAATAAATTTACTTTTGATACGAGTAAATGAAGTAAAATAATACGGTAATAAGGAAGAAATAAAGTTATACTATATGTAGATGGTGACCGATCGTCTACCGTCTAACAATTAACAAAAATCTATCTACCGTAAAAAAATAACGAAAAGTTTACTTTTTATACTTCGAAGCGAACGAGGGAACTAATATAAAACAGTCTGGTTTCTCGATTCACCAGCTCACAGCAACAGAGACACGATGGAGCGACGTCGTCCGGTTAATTCCAGTACTTTTAGTTTGAGCAGATCTATCCGGTAAAATTTTGACGAGTCGTAGATCAAATTCGGTTTTAATGCCGCCGGGCCTATATCGTCGATAAAATAGCGTCCGATATATCGCTGCGATCATCGGCGAAAGTAACAACGACGTTTTATTTCAACTACGATGACATAGCATCTAGAGCGAGCGTGTTTTGACTTTCAAACCCACAAAAATGTTATCTCGATTAACACACACAGTAAATTCCACAATCTACATTTAACGGATGTAAAAACAGTACCACACACTTCCGGGAATTAAATTATGACATTAACTGCGACGATACAGCCTACAACTACCACGCTACAGAACAAAACCGCTTCCGGCTCTACATTTACTACAGCTACAATGCACTCTGTGACAGCAAAAATAAAATATCGTACAATACTAAAACAAAATTAATATTTTAGTAATCTAATATTAGTATATAATAATAATAATTAACAGAATAATATATATATATATATATATATACACATGTGAAGTAATCTCTAAAGTAAAGACTGTTTTAATGTAAAAAACTTTATAAATTTTTTTACTCTTAAACTATGTACCTCTTACACTACTTCTCTATATAATCGCCACATGAATGAAGACATTTATCGTAGCTATACACCAACTTCAATATTTTCCTCGTCGTATTCTTCTGCCGCCAGTCCATTTAGCTACTGATGAACAGAATTTTTAAGTTCATCGTTACCCGCGAATTGCTTATAAATTTATATTTATAAGCAATTTATATTTATATTTATATTGCGATATAAAATTCTTTCTATTTTCCAAACAAATGGTAATCAGAAGGAGCTAAGTCCGGACTATATGGTGGGTGATAGTAAATTTCCCATCCAAATGATCTCAGTAAATCACGTGTCGGACCCGCAAGATGTGGACATGCATTATCGTGCAGCAGGATGACGCCGTCGGTCAGCCACTCACATCGCCGATTTTGAATGGCGCGCCGTAACTTACGTAGAATTTCGCAGTAGGCTTCTGTATTTATAGTCGTTACACGTAGCATGAAATCAATCAGCAGTATGCCAAACCGATTCCAAAAGACTGTGGCTATCAGTTTGCGACCAAACGGCTGTGGCTTGAGTAGATGATTGAGGATGATGCCGTTCACTTGACTGCCGTTTTCTCTCTGGCATGTAATACGAAATCCATGTTTCATCATCGGTAACAATTGAATTAAGAAACTCATCACCTTTTTTCTGTGTAGCGCATCGAAAATTCCAAAGCAGATCCCATTAGGATTTTTTGTGACGTTCGGTTAATACGTGCGGCACCGAACATGCACAAAATGGTCATGAACATGCACTTTCTAAATGGTCATGAACAATACGTCCTTAACGGCTCTTGAAACATCAGAAAAAAGAAGGACCAGGTCGGAAATCGTTGAGCGACGATCTTTTCAGATTTCTTCATCGTCGCGTTTCAACAAGTTCTCGGTGATTATCAAGGGCCTCTCCGAACGTTATTCATCATGCGCATTAATTTTGTTATTTATAAACCTTTCACATTTTGGGACGTTTCTTAATTCATTACATTTTCACCGCATACAGCAACCAACTGCCTACGAATTTCAACCGGCTTAACGTTTTGATGGTTTTAAAAACGTATGACCACGAATTTCACAGTCGGCGGCAACATCGATTTTCCTATTCATTTTACAACGTAATAACTCGCACGTAATCGAAGATACTACAACGCGACAACTTACGAACAACAATGCAGTGTGTACATTACTAGAGTGGCCGTGAACGACAGGTTCGCCAACCTTATGGAGAGATATTTCCCAGGGGGTCTTTACTTTAGAGATATCCCTCGTATAATAGCGATCTGTCTATTATTGACAGTTTTGGCAAGAAAGACTGATTAACAACTGATTTTATATATATATATATATTACGCGAATTGGAAATTTTAATTCTTTAAAATCTAACGTACGAGTAAAAGCTGAAGAGCGCCTGAACTTTATTATAAAATCACCATAAAATAAAACTGTTTACTAGTAAAATTATTTCTCGAGCTTCCTTTACGTTACAAATGCATAAATCGGACTTGTATGCAAGTATCACGTACACTTCAAAAACGAAAACGAACGAATGTTTTTGAACTTAAAGATAGATGAATATTGAAAAAAAAGGTAATCGATTACTAATTTATAATTAAAACATAGAAATCAAAATACATCTTATGATTATCGATCGCTATGAATAGAATCCTAACAGAGACTAAATTCCGATTACATTGAAGCGTTACAGAAAAGGTTCCTCTGAAACTTCTGGTATTACTATTGAAAACAATCGGTAATACTCAAATGTAAAACGAGATCGGATAACCTTATCACCTGACACCGAGCGGGTCGCATACAAGCACGACACCGTTCGGTCACCCTTGGTCCAACAGCGAGAAATAAAATTTACGAAAAAGTTTACTTTTTACGTAACAGAGGAAAAATATTTTCCTCTAAATATACTTTTAGGAAATCATTTTATATCTAAATTTATTTTAAGGTATGAGGGCGAATCCGGTTAATTTTTGAATTCTGTCGAGAGGTAATCGTAAGATACAGCCGTCGTCGATGAGTCTTTCAGGATCTTATAAATGACGACAAAATTTCCGGCAGTACACTGCACTCGCGTTCGAATAAAATAAAAATTAATAATTTTTATATCTTAAAAATATTATTACTTCAATTTCTATTTCATTATTTTATTTTTTTTTGTCACCACTAAAATGATTCCAACAAATCATTTGTGTGGAATCACACAAATGATAGAACATACTATCTGTATGTATTTCGTTTTTATTTAAACCGTTCCGTTATTTGTTAACGAAGCGAGTTATCGATAGTAAATATTTTGTTCGAGGATAAAAATTCTCTCAATTCGATAAAATAATCAAAGACTTCACAAAATTATAAACGACAAGCTTTTTCTTTAATAGACATGACTGCCAGAACTCTCTATCTATCGACTGAAAACTACAATTTCGGGTTCCTGTATTCGTACATAACTTCCGTAGTCCGATAAAAATTGAAAGTTGTGAAGTGATGACGATCAGCGTAGATGTTCATTTTTAAATAATCTTCAGGAATCGATCGGTCTTCTTACGTCAGGTGGCACCGGTAGTTTTAGAAGAGGGCGAAATCACATTTATTGCAATTATTTAAAAAAATAATCGTTTTATGAATAATTTCCTTGTCTCTGACCACAAAATTGACCGGTACAGGTTTTGAAATACGATAAAATGAAATCTCTTAGATAACAGAAAACGTATCGGGCGGTAAAATAAATCACAGTCTATTACGTAGTCATTAAGCGAGAAGAAATGCAAAATCGTCGTATAAAATTACATTTTGTCAACCGAAAATAAAATCCGGTAAGATTTTAGTTTATTTTAAAATTATAAGAAATACATTTCTCGCTTAATAGATGTAGAAATAGTTTCATGAAATTTTATTTCGGCAACGGATGACTGATGGATGAATCTCAGCCGATGTTTGTCACACGCTGTGTAAGGATCGATCTATACACAAAAAAAACAATAAATTTCGATTTTCGGAAAGTCGGCTACGTTGAATCTATTATTATTTTTCCCCGGTCCACCGATATTCAAACTTTTTTAAAAGCGTGTTTTTGCAAACGCCAACATTTTTGTGCCATTTTTATAATTTACTCGAAATCATAATTCTACGAAAAAAGGTTTCTTCAAAGATGAGTTTTTGAATATCTGAAATAACAGCTATTCATAGGTAGAATATACCTTAAAATGACCCTTTTTTCACGAAAATTCACATCTTGTAGGATAGATTCGTAAAATACAACCACAATATCTTAATCTTCAACACGATGCTTGATTTGTGTCTTTTAACCCGCAATTCTACATCATAAAAGTAAAAACAACCCAGTGCATCTCCGAGCGAGTAATTTCTTCCGAAGGACAGAAATAGTTTTTTTAATTTTAACTCTTTCCACACATTCAGCATTACATTAACACCTATCCTGCCACATTAACATAGCTATTTCAAACGGTAAGACGACATTAAACGAGCCCTTAGACGATGATTTAAACTTTACTGAATGTATTTAATGGAAAACTGACAAAAAATTTTCACTCGTCATAAATTAATAATATATTATTTTTATAGATACAAATGGAAAAATTGATTTTTATGAGGTAGATATTCACATACGCAGGCGCAAAAGGACTGACAGCACCGCTATACTAGTAATCTAAAAATCTACGATGGAGGGGGGGGTTGTTTTGAACAACTTAAACATTACTGCCTTTTTAATGGTATATACGGATTTTTGTACGTTTAAGGTCAATACTTGGATAGTTTACAATATGCTACTTTACAGGGAATTAAAATTATTAAAACATTAAAATTAAAACGAAGCTTTCATCTTTGCAGGAAGCGTTTTTACTGTAGACTCTTAGTTTTTGAATAAACTGCGAAAATGTTGGCCTTTGGAAAAAGAGTGAAAAAAACCACGCTTTAAAAAACAATTAGTTTCGTACAACAGAGTTCAATTTTTCGCGTCTTAAACTACCGACAAGTACATAAAAGTTAAATTTATACTTTACTTAACAGTTTTCGAAATACAAGCGTCAACGAGATCGAGTTTCAAGTATAGAAACAAATTAAAATTTCCTCCTCGATTCTAATTTTGCCGGGTTAAGACTATTTCATTTACAGGAATATTAATAAAACAATAAATGTTTTATTAAATAGCCAATAACCGGAGAACTAAACGACGGTTAACAATTTTTTCTAGCGATTTACATAAAACACCAGAAGAAGTAGGTCGAAATGCGGAAGAAAGCCTTCGATAAATTAGTCGATAAAAAGTTAAATGAAAGGTACACAGAAAAAATATTTATAATTTAAAAGAGCTAAGTTAACAAAGTAGTGATCATTATCGTCAAATAAGCATGACGTCGTACGACCTGTTCAGACGATCGATGTAACTGAGGACTACCGATGTCTCGCTTCCTTTGTGGCTTGTAAGTAAGCAGAAGTCGGAGAATCCTTTCATCGCAAATCCTCTGTTGTTATTTTATTCCCGACGGTATACGCCGAGGTGTTTATTCCTTTAATATTAGGTTTCTGTCTGATACTGTCGTTTCTAAGGCGGTCAGCAGACACGTATAAAAACTTTAACGACACGAAGAAACCGTATTTCAGCAGCCGGTACCCGTCTCTGTCTGGGCTTAGACAACACTCATGTTTCACAGCCGTATACCGACGAGGGTCGCACCATAGTTTTGCACAGTTTCAATATAATTTTGAGCATCGTCTTCTAACGATGAAAACATCGTTCCGCAAGCAGATAAGAATTGAATTTGTCGTTTACGTTTTCGATACCGGTTTAGTTAACATCACGATCAAGGTATACGAACTGTAACATTCGTTTTAAAGGAGCACCCTCGATGAAAATCTTGAATCTAACCGGCTCTTTTCCACAATAAGCCGTTCATTTTTTCCGGAATTATAATAAATTTATACTTCGATATAATTACGGTCACAAATTGAAATGACTTTATTATAAACGATTATCACAATACGCTTAATTTATCTGCTAATTTACGGAAATCCGGTTCAAACTACGATAAAAATTTGATTCGAGTTTCTCTACGTTCATTTTGTATGACATATTAAAGAATGCACTGAAAAAATTGGTAGCTTAAAAAAAAGGCTTTGCTAAATTTATAAGAACAAAGAGTGCAGTTAATATGGGTAATTTTAAATCCAGAGCCGGTCGGCTAACCCCACGGCAGCAGGTAGCCGTATCGATGCGTATCGTTCGATAACGCTATCACGCGCAGCATATCACGTAGTAACCGGATATATAGAGAAAAAAGTATGCGGTTAAAACCGTGTACCTTTTGAAGCTTCTTTCGCACTAAACGGGAAGAAAGTACTTCAAGCGATAACTTCAATATTCAGCCGAGATATCCCGTCAACACGCAGCACCTGCATCAGATGTAAGCGTAAAACCAGCGAAGATACTTGTTTTACTTAAATGTAATTTTGTATTAGGAAAAAAATCGTAAAATGCCTTTTTAGTTTTAAATCGGCATTAAATTCTACATCGAATCTAACTATTAAATAAATTTTATTTTTTAAAAACTAATTATTAGAAAATACGGTTTACAAAACAATTATTTAATTTCTAAAATGAAACATATCGCATCGCTAATCCTGGCATCGGAAAAAGGATTAATAATGTAGTTATAACACAAAAAGTATAATCGTCATATATATTGTCTAAATTTGAAAATATTTTTTCGAAAAGAATAACGGTGGCTCGAACGAAGCGTAAGAAAATATAAATTCAAAACGTCATTGTGAGTACTATCTGCGGGTCAGTTCTTGAGCCCTGCGAGAAATGCGATTGATGCATCACACTACGGGAGATTGAAACGCTCTAGCTATGCTATTCATTTAAGAGATGTTTTGCATTTTATCGTACGATCATACTAATTGTACCTAAAAATAGTCGTCCTATCTTATTTCATTCGTTTCTTGCGTTTTTCCCCAAATTACTGCTCGTGTGTAATAAAAGTAAAACATTCTAATTTTTTTATATTTGTTTATTGTGGAAGATCGAGATCGAGAGAGAGAGAGAGCGTGACCGATATGGCTACCTGCTGCCGTGAGAGATTAGTAAACCGGTTCTGTATTTAAAACTACTCGCGTTACTTCAATTTTCATTCCGTTTATAAATTTAGCAAATCCTTTCTTTTCTCTTGATCTAATTTTGACATTTTTTGATTCACGGTTTTCCGGTTATAGGTTTTCCTTTATTCTCTAACGAAATAGCTTAATACAGTCAGAAATGAAATTTTAGAACTTAGTGTAGAAATTTAAAAAAAAAGAAAAAAATTTTTTTTAAATCGAGAATGAAAATATAAACAACTGTTATTACGACCTGGATGAAGTTTGCATTTGTTCGTAAAATGAAATATTTAGCGCCAAAGCGGGTAACAAACAAGAAAATGCTGCGCCTACGTCTTATCTTACGATCGACGGCCCGCAAACAGTAGTTAAAAATTTAAGCTTAAGTTGGCGGAAATACATTTAAAATAACTTTGTTCAAATACAATTTCCTCCCCGTCGTGTTAACGATTAATTTTCATTAATCTACGCATTGCATTTTCTTATTCGGTTTATCTAAACGAATAACAGATTTTTATTTTATTTTAGAAATAAACATTCATGAAAGCAATCTAAACACGCTCGATCGAGTAAGAATAGTTAATGTTTACTGCACGATTAATTAGAACCGATTTACATATTTTTGCTCTTTCATACGAGAATCAATTCGAGTATCGTTAAAAAGCAGGGTGAATTACGGGAAACGGACGGTTTTCAAATGAGGAGTACAAAGTTAATTTACAAAATAATATTATTTTACTGTTACACAAATAAAGGTTAAAACATACTATTTGATTAAAAATAGCCATTTTTTGAAAATTATGTCACTCATGTAGTGGCCATCCATTTGAATGCAGGTTTTCAGCACCTTTAGAAGATCATCCTCAACTCGGGTCAACAAGTCTTGTTCAATCAAATGCACCTCTTCTGTAATTGCATCTATCAAGCCTATTAATTTACGGAGTTTGTGAGCATAAACACGTTCTTTGAAATATCCTTACAGGAAATAGTCACAGGAAGACAAATCCGGTAACCTTGGCGGCCACGAAACGTCATCAATACGCGAAATCAGCTGGCCAGGAAACATGTTTCTCACAACTGCCATCTATGTGCGGGCAGTGTGTGCTGTGGCACCATCCTGTTGGAAATATAAACGTTTGTCGTGTTTAATCCTCGCCTCTGAAGTTCTGGTCCGAGAAATGTATTCAACATCTCAACATAGCGTTGCGAGTTCACTGTCACCGTGACGCCAGTTTCCTGGAAAAATACGGTCCGATTATTCCAAAATGGGCAGTCGCACACCAAACAGAAACTTTCGGATGGTGGAGAGGTTTTTCATGAACTTTACAAGCATTTTGAGGGGCCCAGTTATGAAAGTTTTGTTTGTTTACCGAGCCGTTTACGTGAAAATGAGCTTCGTCGCTCATTAACAGTATCGCATTAGAGTTATCATTAAACAGTACTAGAATACGGACTGCGAAGTATTTTCTTCGTTCATAGTCCCCCGTTTTGAGTCGCTGGACCACCTGCATTTTATACGGATGGAATTTCCAATCGAGTCGTAAAATCTTTCTCACATAATCACGGCTCATGTTTAGTTCTCGCGCATGTCTGCATGCAGATCGATTCGGACTCCTGATTAATGCCGCCTCACTCTGGCGGTGCTTTCAGGCGTCTTTACGGATCTTGCAGGGCCTGGTGGCTTTTTATTTGTTATTGTTCCTGTTGTTCTGAACGCCTCAACCCATCTTAACAACGTGTTTCGGCTTGGAACTGTGCCGTTCCGAGCGATGTTGAAGTGGCGACGAAAGATCCGCTGTGTTGGGACAATAGACTCATTATTTCGAATAAAAGTATCGTACGCGAAAACACGATGCAGTATCGTCCATCGCTCCATTGTGACTAAAACGGTAGGCCGAACTCAAGCGAATTACCTAACCTCAATCTCCCCACCACCTGTAACAAAAATGTACTGGCTGTTCAAAAAACACCCGTTTCCCGTAAGTCTCCCTGTATTTAAAAAATAAAAGTTACTTTTCTCTAGTGTTTCATCAAATTTCTAAAGGCAAGATTTCAGCAATGAAATTAAGTCGCATATGCAAACGGTCTGGGAGTTCGTTAAGACTACTCTAATTTTTATCGTTATTTTGAAGCGACGTATTAAGTTTCAAATTCATCGTCAAACATATATCACTTTGGCGACTGCAGAATATACACCCGATTTCTGCGATCCACAATTTCTGACACATGAATTTTGTACTTAGAAAACTACGGCGTCAAGATTCAAACCCAGAACTTCCCGATTTTTCTATTTAAAACATGCCGTTTTAAGATTTTTAAATAAGATTCAGATTTTTAGTATGCTGTTCCTAATTCAGTTAGCTTATAGAGTTAAAGTAAACAGGCTGTACGTACGAGTGTGCAGGTGGCCGATTCACAACCATCTCTTGTAAATCCTGTTATCCTGATGCATATAAAAGAAACTACGCAACATTAACATTCAGCAACCACGTGCTCTTATATTTTACGAAAATTATACATATATTTTAAAATTAAATAAATTAAGACATGTTAAATGATCAATAATTATTTAACTAGTGCCGCCGTTAGATTACTCTGTAATTCGCTTCTTTTGTAAGCGTTTAAAAGATGCATTTTTCCTCACGATTTAAGGACTATTTTCGCGGGCATATCAATAATCGTATCGGTGTCAAAACTCAAGTCGTAGAGACACAAACCTAGGAATACACTACACTCACGTTCCAGTAAACTTAAAAATTAACTTTAAATAACATTAGAGTAAATAAATAAGTAAGAGTAAAACGACAACAAGAGTGATCCTAAGACAAGATCAAGGGTTTAATAGAACTGAAAAGAGATAACATTACATAAACGTTTGACTAAATGATTACTATATGATTAATGAATGATTATAGGGTTGTATATAGATATTGTCGCATTGTGAATCGGCATTGATATACGGGACGTGACTCAGCAGAATCATGGCGAATTCATTCACACAAACGCAACGTTTGTTCTTCACTCTAAAATAAGCTACTGAATACAGCATAGTCACAGAAAAAAACTTTTTT
Organism: Lycorma delicatula; assembly: GCF_047948215.1. NCBI lineage: Eukaryota > Metazoa > Arthropoda > Insecta > Hemiptera > Fulgoridae > Lycorma > Lycorma delicatula. The sequence goes on from NC_134458.1 coordinate 3,127,771, forward strand.
CGTGTATCTGGAATCGTACATATTTAAATAATTTTCGGGCGCTGAATTCAAAGTTGTTATAAGAATTTGTATAATACGCTACGTTTTTTTTTTTTTTTTTTTTTTTTATATTAATACGATTTATTTACCGATACATGCATAATCACTATGAAATCAATATTTAAAAAAATAATTATTTATGTGTATTCATTTAAAATTTGTTTAAATCTACTAAATTTTTACTTATTCAAACAAAGATAAATTGAAATACACTAGGCTAATACAATTTTAAAATATCAGTTCTAAAATTCTAAACCATTGTAATGTCTTACCTTTAATTTTTAAAATATGTTGACGAATTTTTCGCTTGTACGGTGTTTGATCAGTTTCTTTAAACAAAAACCAACAATAGTCATCCATCACTCCAGGATCCCACCTTCCTTGGTACCGATCCTCCATGATCAGAATATTCTGATGTAAACGCTCTCCTTGTTCACTGCTGACAAGAGCCCAAATTTTCGGGGAAAAAAGTCTGTGTGGGAGTGTAGGAAATGAATCTTTAATGACATCCTATATCCTAAATGTTTATTAACCGAAGAAAACATAGTTTTCATCTTTTTTGTGCTTACAAAAACACCAACGTCTGAAGGATTTCCATGCAGCTAGTTCACATTCGCTAAGTTTATCGTCAAAAGTTGAATCCTTAAAAGTTTGTTGATTTTCGGACCGATAAATATACCTTCCTTCAGCTTACCATCACCCGATTTAGGAAAACTTATTTTTAAATGATTAAATTCTGGTCCATCTTTGTCTAGTGCCTTTACAAAATTTTTCATGAGTCCGAGTTTTACGTGAAGGACGGCAATATGATTTTACTCGTACAACTCTCAATTATAATATGCTTCTAATTTTTTTCACCGGCCGCACACTTCTGCCGCAATGGCCATTTCTTAACTTGGTAATGACTTTTTGTATCACGACTATCCCAAAGACAAAAAAAAACAAAAATATTTCGTAAACTCACCTTGTAAACCAAGACGTAACGCGACAACTTTTAGATCGCTGAAAACTTGCCGCATATGCTCTTTGCATTTTATTGCTTCTAATATTGATGCCGTAGTTTCAAACTTTATTTCACGTCGACTGTATGAGTTAATGGAATAGATGGCTGTTTGTTACCGCTATGCAAGAAAACCGCTTTCATGCTAACTTTAGAAGAGTCAATAAAAAGACGTCATTCTTCAAGAATATGCTGAATTCCAAAGTCTTTCATCAGGCTATCGACATCAGTACAAACGCACAATGAATTTTTCATGTTAAAATAAATTCAAAGAATTTTATTCCACGTTCTAAACGTTGTAACTTCTGTTTTTTCGCTAAAAGATTCCACTGTTGCAGTCTAAACCGTAGAAGTTCAGTTTGCTGCTTTGATAACTTTAACTGCGCGAACTAAACAGTTAAGTCCAAGCAGTCGAATTAAATGAGGTGATTTCTCATCAGATACAGGAAGAAATTCTTAAACATTCTCTACGTCATCTGCTTCATTTTCACACTGTTCTTCTAGCCAAGTCGGATTAGATGATGGTATAGCTACAGATAACTCCTCTCCGTGCGGTACCGGTTTTAGAGCTGAGGACACATCTGCATATTTTATGAACTTTCTATTTTTGAATGAAATTCCAAATATATTTGTCATACAAAAGTAGCAGTCGGTGAACCGGTCCTTAGGTTCACGTCAAACCATCGGTACAGAAAATCGCACGACTTGTTTCCCCTTCAACCATTCTGTTAGTTACCGAGCACGATACGCAAATAACATGAGGCACCCGCATTTTATCTTGATCCCCGAATGCACAATCATACTAAAATTTATAAGCTGTTTTTATCAGTTAAGAAATAATCTTTCTTTGAGATTTACGCATAAATTTACTTACTATAGACATAACAAAAATTGTCTGAACCTTTGCAGAAGCGATGATGTAGCAAATAAAAACGAGAAAAAATCACTTTTGTATTACAAAGAACTGATGAAAATATTGCAAAAAATTAATAAATCTGTGAAACATAAGACACAGTAGAAACAAGCGAAGCTAGACTGAATAAGATTTTAAGCTCTGTAGTAAGCAAAAACAGATGTCTGTATGATCATACAGACATGTTCGTACGTGTCTATTTCTTTTGATACAGTGCACATATATATATTTTTTTTTCTTTATTAAGAACGTAGCATATTGTTTAAAAGTAAAAATACAGAAATTATTCTTTTGTAACCGGTAGTTGACCAAACTGAATTATAAAGTTTTTTACAAATTTACGATGTATGCAAAACCTTTACGCGTTAACACAATTTCAATAGCATATTTTAAATCAGCATCCAAGTCGTGTAAAATGTTAGATACTAATTTTGCGTCTACTAGAAATGTGGATGTACACCAGGACATACAAGTGTAAAGTATTCGTCCGTATAACAACGAAACATTTACTTAAAAGGTGCCAAAATAAATTAGAGAAATGTACAGCGGAAGACAGAAATAAATGCATCGTAATATGATAAAATATCGTGCTAAAAACAGACTTTTACAAAACCTTTTGTACGATTCGATTCATTTTATTTTTACGATAATAAAAATAATTAGGGCTTACTTTTGAAATCTTTTTGAGCGTTTCATTCTAGTATAAATTTGAGTACCGTTAAAAAGTATTAAAACATAAATGTCGTTTTTTTTAGTTTTTCTTACGATTTCTTAAGAAAAATGGTCCAAAAATGCCCAAATGAGCCGAACAGAAAAGATTAGTTATGACGCCTTTTAGGGAATAATTAACAACTTTTTGCAGGTTAAGTTACTTTGGGTTGAAAAGCGGCAAAAATCGTATTTCCATTATAGTGCGGCTAACTAAGATCGGATTTTTTTTTTATAAAACGTTAAAAAATATGAATTAAAAAAAACAGTTTATCGTATATATGTTACAATAATACATAGCGTTAAAAAAAAATCGGTGTAAGAATAAATAAACAACACGCGTCATATCAAATTATAACTCGCCAAACAAATATACCGGGCTTTCCGAAAAGTAGAATTTTAAAATCCATTTCTTACTGTAACTCGCCGAGTATAAAAGCAATACTGTTTAAGTATCACGTTCATATTTAAAGCTAATTTACACTTATACTTGTACCACAGAAATTACATTTTCTCATCCCCGATTTGACCACCAAAAAACATCCGATGAAAACGACACGGGTTCGTCACTAATCCTCATCGTTTATAATCCGATATATATATATTTTTTTAATTTCTATTCGGTTTTATTTTATTTAGTCAATAGAAACTAATACAAAGGCTGTGTTTTTAAAAAAATCATTCCTAGCTATATTATAACGTCACTTGTAAAACGGTTCGTTACTGGAAAAGAAGGATCCAAAAACATTCAAACTGGAAACCGTCAGAAAAAATCTATTAACCGTAAAAAAAACCAAGATATTTATGTGATTACATAACGGTGTAGAGGTAAGACGTAAACGGACTTTTTTTTTATTTAGTTTTTATGATAGTATAATAATGAATACATTAAATAAAAAGCGAACGGATCGAAATAAGAATTTCCTATATTATTTCGGTAATATGAATCGGTTTCTTAATCGCCAGACTTATCAGCTCCCATATGAAGCGATTTATATAGTCATCTTTCTCTCTTTCATGCGCGCTCTTTCGCATCCCCGGTAACTCCAGGTCAACGTAAGAACAGTTATATTTCATACATTACAATGCACCCATGAGGTATGCAACATCGACGATGTCAACGGCAGCTTCTGCTTACCTCACAGGTTTTGAAACGTCTTGTTTGGTAAATTCCAAACTTTTATTCTGCGATCTATTTTCGGATCTTTATAGTAACTCGGGTCCACGTTGATCAAATAAAATTCGACTATATTCGAGCGAAAAATATCTGTAAATAAAAACATGCGTTCTGCTTTATCGTGCAGAATTCGGTGCACCGAATTCTCGGTTCACACCGGGAGGAAAAAACAATTTACGTGAGAATATTAAAAAGGATGAAATATTTCATTTAAGTAACTTTTAATATCCGACTAAAAAAAAAAAAACCGAACGTTCTGTTATGTTAAAACGTTATTATCCGCTCGACGAAAAACAATTTTTTCTCTCGATAAATTGGAACATTTAAAATAAGACGAAAGCATTTTTTAATGCAAAAAACTAATAAGGCAGCTGATGAAAATTTTAGTCAAAACTTAGACGTAAGAAAGTACTGTTGTCACGGATCATCCGCACGATCAAAATATATATTAGATTTGCAAGCCGAGTGCGTAATTTGGGACATGAAGAATATTTACTGAAATGTTTTTTCTAACTTTTTATTTAGATTGACCGAGTCCAAACAGAGCTTAAAATCTAATTTAATTATAAACTTTATTTAGATACATTACACCTGCAAGTTTCAATATATTTAAACTGTTTTTGGATGTCTCGAGGTCAGATACAGTAGTAGGTTTATTTAAATAAAAAAGCGTTTTAAGCGCGTGCATAACACAGCGGTGAATGAAGCGTAGTATAGTGGGGCTATGCAAGTGCGACGGCGTCGCACAGCAAGCTGCCCGCGGGAGCCCGGCCCGACATCGTCGAGGTGAAGCCGAGGCGGAGATCAATAAAGTAGCCGGTAAGGGCGACCGGGTGAGCGACGCACGGCAGGCACGAGCACAGGTGGACTCAGGAGCTCTGCGCAGACCTGTTGCCGCCGACGAACGCACGAAATCGTCCGAGTTCACGAGAGGATATTCCAGCAGTAACACCAGCAAACACTAGATCTAACCCTGACGTATCCCGAATAACTACTGCGAAAGGCCTAAAAGAAACTTAGGATACAAGAAAATTAACAACTTTTCTCAGTAGACAGTAACTATTTTTTTTACTACAGTACTCGTCAGATAAAATAACATTAAGATATTTGGCAGAACGGCAATACAAATACTAAATTTTAATTAATTTACAGCGAACGTTTCGGAAACGATATCCACTGCTTTACGGTAGCCTCCTGCATTCGAAGAAGGCATTTACGGGGGGTTGAAAATTACAAATATCTGTATAACATTTTTACCCGTGTCTTTGTTTAACCCTCCCACGGTGTTATACGAGAAAAATAAAACTTTTATCGTATATTAGCATTATTCATCGACGATTCAAACTTACATAAAACTATTAAAAAAGGCTATGTTATCCGACACGAAAACAACCTTTTGTACGTAGTGCGGTTTATCTTAATTACAGCTGCTGTAAACGTGTCGCTACATAAAAAAGTAAAACTAATAATAATAATAATTAAAGACATCAGGAAAACGCGAGAGTCCTCTTAAAAGAAAACAAACACGCTTTTTTCGACCGGTCGATGTATAAAAGAAACAAAAAGGTCGGTTATCGTCACGTGATTTCCAAACGATCAGAGGCGCCACATAGATTTTTTGTATAGCACCGTTCGGTGTCTGACCAAACGATGAAGGTAAAGAGTTCACAAGGTCGAACGTTACAGGTACGAGGTATCAGGTATACGAGCGACACGATTGCGTCTATTTCTAAAGATCTATTCGTGTTAGGAATCTTTATAATAGAGTTCCAATCGATAGCAGCTTTTAGGTAGGTCTCGTTCGTTTCATACGGACCGGCCCTAAGAAAACAAACAGACGCGAACAATTAAAGATTGCAACGCGATTTCTATGTCGACGCATAGAACGACAAAAAACATACTGCGCGACCGATCCGATTTATACATATCTCTAGGAAGATGTAAAAAATTCTGTTAAAAATGTGGAATAAATAAAAAAAAAGGATTTTTCGGTTTTTGGGGAAGACACAATTTTAGGTCAATTTTTTTTATAAATGGTAATATTAGCATGTACACATGTACAGAGCTTAATACAGAGTGGGGTTATGTTTTCACAATTTTGAGAAAATTGACCTCAAAAAACTATCTACCCAACCCCCTGGAGATATTCGACCTAAAAAAATTTTGCCGACTAATCGCCCCATATACACGAGTCTTTGAACAAAATTTCATCAAAAGCGGTTAATCCAGTCCAAAGTTATCGAGTTTCAAATACAACAGACGTACATACGAACATTACCGTCCCTTTTTTGGGGTTCCTGGGATATGAAATGTTGAGAAATGAAAATAAAACCCATATTGACCGATTATCATACTTTTCTTCTTGGAGCATAGCTCTAGAGCTGTGATGCCAGGAAAGTGATAATAAAGAAAAGCAGTACAAAATATTACTGAAAATAATGAACATTTATAAAAAAATAAAACTTGCACTCACTGACGTTTTTAAAACTACTCAAAATAAATGCACTTCTTATAAGAAATAAAAAAAAGGTATTACGGCCTGGTCCGGATAATGGATAACGAAAAAAGGTTAATTGTAAGGCAATGGCGGTATTGAGAAAACTGAATTATCGTCAAGAATAGCGGAATGTTCAACGGGCATGTACATTTAATAACATTTTTAAGTGTACAAGATAATTTTTCTATTTACATTTTCTAATATTTCAAAGATATCCCGTATCCGTCAACCGAAAGGATGAACGGTTCGAGAATAATACGCCGATCGGAATCTACACAAGATAACGATCTGTAAATATATGAACGACACATTGATTCGATGATATAAAACTTTTGCAGACTACTAAACATGTGACGATTAAAAACAAAAGAAAGTTAGGGATATATCAAAACTAAAATAACTTCAAGGAATAAAATTTTGTCGATCCCTAGTAACTTAAGTCGGAATATATAATAAAAACCGTCAGCTATAAGCAATATATCTGTACATTTTTAATCGAGGAGTCCAATCCACAGGGATATATCATAAAGCGAATGTTATGAGAAATTAAAAAAAAAACGTTAACAAGAAGTTAAACGCTTCCGTTGCATACGGTTAGCGTTTAACGACCCATGTCGATCGGCACAGCCAGCATGTTGAAAGATCCTAATATGGTAACACACGGTATTACCTTCAACGACTTTTATGAACAACCTTTTTCCGGGTCGGCTTAGCACGGTACGCCTATATAATTACTGCAAATTTTTATCCAGAAGATCATTATACGAACGATGCGTAGGTCAGTGGATCAGATTAATAAAAAAACTTATCAGAATTTCTGAACAATATTATTATCGATGCCTGCTGCGGTCCAGGAAACGTATTCCTCCAATAGGAGGAACAATGTCGTAACAAATATTTTGATGAAAATCAGAGAAGCGCCAACTCGAACGCAGAAGCTACTTTCTTTCGGGCGATCAGTACTTAGCCGATTATTGATTTCGATAAGTTTAATTTTTTTACAGAATACAACGTTTTCATATTTCATAAAGGCGAACTGTTATGCACCGGAGGTAGATCTTCACGAGATTATCGAAAAGAAAACCTTTTTTCAGTTAGGATATTGATGTTCTATAATGAAAATCGACCTCTCGATAGAGTAACTAGTTTCTTATAAAATTTTCCGATCAAATTTAAACGAAATCTGTCGAAAAAACTGCGACACGAACGAATACTGTTGTTTCATGTCCTATAAACATTTTATTAACTATAAACAAACTACGTAACTCTTTTCTTCTAACTTATGTAAGGCATATAAATATATTAATCTAGCCGAGTTTAACAGCCATTTTATAACATATTTTGTCTTATAATACAAATTATTAATTAAGTCGGTTCAGTTAAAGATGTATTAATAGTCAATTCAGTTCTCTCAAAGATGTAATTTAAATGTGAATCTAAATAAAATACTTTAATATGATACTTCTTAAAATATAAATTACGTACATGTACATTATAATTAACTTCAACAAACTAAAATAGTTATAATAATACAATATTAAAATGTACTTAAACCTGTTTTATAAATCGCATAGGTACAGTTATTCGAACAAACACATCCTCTAGAATGCAGGTACGTATAGCGACCGTCCGTAAATAACCGAGGAGAGTTGCGAGTCGTCCAAAACTATTTTTTTTTAAACAGACCGTTTACAAGAAATTTTCATTTCTGGTTACCCGAAGGTTAAAAGATATGTTCGTCTCTGAAATTCTAGACATAAACGGATGGTACAAGCAAAAAGAAGAGCCCTTTATTTTATAACTATCATTCGAGTATTTTAACAGAAAGATGAGATATTCCCACAAGTAACTTTAAAAATTGACGTAATAATAATTTAGGTTATGAAATTAAAGAAAAAAAAATAATAATAATTTAGGGCAAAAGCGGACACGAAGGGAAATACTTGGTTAATTCGATAAGAAAAAGTCGTAAAAGATCTTAGCAGTTTTACTTTTTGTTCTCGAATAACGCTTATTGACAAAGCTATTATTCGTTTATACGGCAAAAAATTCATTATGAAGAAATAATTAAAATTACGTATTACAAAACATACTAAAACTTTACCGATCGACCGATAATTAAAAAGAATCGAACTTTTAAAATCTGTATATTAATCGCAAGTGCATCACAACAAAATTAATCGGTCGATCAAAATAATAATTAATTAATCGCATTCCTTCAGTAAGGTAGATTACGTATGACATTTTCTGAACTAAACACTGAACAAATGTTTTCACTGAATTCCGTTACGATTCTCGATTAATATCACATAGTACTCGGTCGAATAAGTCCGAAAACAATACGAACTATGAAACTTACCAAATTTCAAAAACACATATGCGACTACAGAAACAGAATAACTCTGAACAACTTGCAGTGCCGTAAAACAAATTATACAAAAAGTAATGGAGCGTTTCAAATATAAATTTTTATTTCGTTCCCTTCGTCGCCGTATCGATAACGAGTTCTAACGCGTTCAAAAATATGTGCCGTCCTCAAAGTTCTCCCGCTGTAGCGGCTACAATATTTGACAAACAAATAACGATAACGGCAAAAGTTAAAATAGTACCGTATGTATTTAAAGCCGCGTATTTCACCGGTGAGAAATCGCATTCATTTGACCCGCAGCTAGTTTTAAAGTTAACAACAAATAGAAAACGAAATAAAGTAGCGATAGATTTTATTAATTAAACAGAAATTCGCTCAGCGATACAAATTCTCTCTTCATTTTTAATTTATAAATCGATTTAAAAATAGCATCGACAAAAATCATGTGACCGTGTACCGGGTTTAAAGGGCTTTATTTACTAGGACTTACAAACAGTACAAAAACTATCGACGAGTTTTACCGTTCGAAAACGTTAAAAGAAAAAGCGATGCGGCATTTCGCTCAGGTCGAAAGAATTAGTCATCAAGATTTAGTTTTGCCCGCTCGATACGACGTCCATCTTCAAACGCTTCTTTAATGACGATTAAGACTTATAACGGATCATCTTCGTCGTAGACCGAAGGATTTCGAGTCGATTCCGTCCGGTTATCGTTTATTCAGTCGCCGAAGAAAGTTTTAGGGAACAAAATTTTAATAAGAACTAGACGGTCGAAGCTACACGGAGCCGATCTAAGAAGCGATCGCTACAGTCGCTCAAGACCGGAATCATGAAGTTTCTAAACGATTGAAAGAGCGCGCAATGCAGTCGAGACTAAATTTGACGATAAAATTATATTAAATTTTGATTGTGTCGTAGATAAAATTCATAGAAAAATATTGAATCTACCGCGAAAAACGTTTACTGAAAAAAGCGTAGGAGATAACTGCCGTGTATTCGTTTGTTTTCTACAAATATAAGAAAGATAAAAGCCGCGATTTGGTTCAACGTCGGAAATTTCAAGTGAAATAATACAAATATAAGACTAGGATTTAACCCACCGGGTCGGTCTAGTGGTTAACGCGTCTTCCCAAATCAGCTAATTTGGAAGTCGAGAGTTACGGCGTTCAAGTCCTAGTAAAGCCAGTTATTTTTACACGGATTTGAATACTAGATCGTGGATACCGGTGTTCTTTGACGGTCGGGTTTCAATTAACCACACATCTCAAGACTGTACAAGACTACACTTCATTTACACTCATACATATCATCCTCTGAAAGGTAGTTACCGGAGGCTAAACAGGAAAAAAAAAAGACTAGGATTTAGCTTTGTTGTCGATAACTATAGTCGTTTACAACTCTGTTCAGATTTATTATACTGACGATCTATCGAACTAGTATATTTCAAATCCGACCGAGGGGTAAATTAATTAACAATATTCCGAATCTCGTAAATAATATTCAGAAAAAATCTGTTAGCGAGGATATAAATAAGTCGCAAATTTTTTTTTTCTTTAAGAAACAAATACATTTAAACAGGTTATTATCACTTAGTTACACAGTTTATAATCAGTATACAGTTATAGTTCCTATCTTATCCTTTTTATTATATAATTGTCAGCAAAGATGATTATTATGTGCTAACAATATGTTTAATATTATTTTTTGACAAAAAAAATATTAATAAGATAATACTAATTTTATTTATTTTACTTAGCGACTTTCGCCAACGAACAAGTTATCTTTTGCCGGTGGTGCTACATAATTATTATTGCTAATATATATATTATTGCAACGGAACTCCATCACCCGTGGAGAGACACACAAGATTTATATTTAATTTTTTAATTTCTTTATTTTAATTTCCTCTATGATAACTCCTAATTTAACCTCCTCTATGAATCATGAGACCTTGCCGTTGGTGAGGGGGCTTGAGTGCTCAGGGATACAGAGTAGTTGGACCGAAGGTGCAACCATATCGGAGAGATATCTGTTGAGAGCCAGACTAAGGAATGATTCCTGAAAGAGGGCAGCAGCTCTGTCAGTAGTTGTTAGGGGCGTGAGTCACAATGACTTAAACGGCCACATCAACATCGCTCAGTCCTCTGAGTACTGCGCAGCTGAAAGCAATGGAAAACTACAGCTGCTTTTTTTCCAAGAAAGTGTGGCTCTCTGCATTTTCACATAGCAATAATGGAGGCGCCTTCCTTGGTAAAATATTACGCAGGTAAAATAGTCCCCCGTTCGGATCTCCGGGTGGGGACTACTAAGGAAGGGGTCACCAGAAAATTAAAAAATAACATTCTACGAGTCGGAGCGCGGAATGTTAGAAGCTTGAAAAAGGTTGGTAGGCTAGAAAATTTAAAAAGGGAAATGGGTAGGACAAATGTGGATATAGTAGGAATTAGTGAGGTTCGGTGGGAAGAGGAAGGCGACTTTTGGTCAGGTGATTTTAGAGTAATTAACTCAGCGTCAAATAATGGGCAGGCAGGAGTAGGTTTCGTGATGAACAAGAAGATAGGGAGGAGAGTGGAGTATTTCAAAACGCATAACGATAGAATCAATGTAATAAGGATAAAATCAAAACCTAAACCGACAACGATTGTTAGCGTCTATATGCCTACAAGCGCCCATGATGATGATGAGGTAGAGTGTGTATACGAAGAGATTGATGAAGCAATTAAACACGTAAAAGGAGATGAAAATTTAATAATAGTTGGAGATTGGAATGCAAGCATTGGAAAAGGCAAGGAAGGAAATATAGTGGGTGAATACGGGCTGGGCAAAAGGAATGAAAGAGGGGACCGACTTATAGAATTTTGCACGAAGTATAATTTAGTAATTGCCAACACCCAATTTAAAAATCATAATAGAAGAATATACGCTTGGAAAAAGCCAGGCGATACTGGAAGGTATCAGATAGATTATATCATGGTTAAGCAAACATTTAGAAATCAACTCGTTGACTGCAAAACTTACCCTGGAGCAGACATTGATAGCGACCATAATTTGGTGATAATGAAATGTAGATTGGGGTTTAAAAACCTGAAGAAAAGGTGTCAAATGAATCGGTGGAATTTAGAGAAGCTTGAGGAAGAGGAGGTAAAGAAGATTTTTGAGGAGGACATCGCAAGAGGTCTGAGTAAAAAAGATAAGGTAGAAAATGTAGAAGAAGAATAGGAGAATGTTAAAAAGGAAATTCTTAAATCAGCAGAAGCAAACTTAGGCGGAATAAAGAGAACCGGTAGAAAACCTTGGGTTTCAGACGATATATTGCAGCTGATGGATGAACGTAGAAAATATAAGAATGCTAGTGATGAAGAAAGTAAAAGGAACTATCGGAAATTAAGAAATGCTATAAACAGGAAGTGCAAACTGGTGAAAGAAGAGTGGATTAAAGAAAAGTGTTCAGAAGTGGAAAGAGAAATGAACATTGGTAAAATAGACGGAGCATACAGGAAAGTTAAGGAAAATTTTGGGGTACATAAATTAAAATGTAATAATGTGTTAAACAAAGATGGTACACCAATATATAATACGAAAGGTAAAGTCGATAGATGGGTGGAATATATTGAAGAGTTATACGGAGGAAATGAATTAGAAAATGGTGTTATAGAGGAAGAAGAGGAAGTTGAGGAGGATGAAATGGGAGAAACAATACTGAGATCTGAATTTAAGAGAGCATTAAAAGATTTAAATGGCAGAAAGGCTCCTAGAATAGACGGAATACCTGTAGAATTACTGCGCAGTGCAGGTGAGGAAGCGATTGATAGATTATACAAACTGGTGTGTAATATTTATGAAAATGGGGAATTTCCATCAGACTTCAAAAAAAGTGTTATAGTTATGAAACCAAAGAAAGCAGGGGCAGAAAAATGTGAAGAATACAGAACAATTAGTTTAACTAGTCATGCATAAAAAATCTTAACTAGAATTTTATACAGAAGAATTGAGAGGAGAGTGGAAGAAGTGTTAGGAGAAGACCAATTTGGTTTCAGGAAAAGTATAGGGACAAGGGAAGCAATTTTAGGCCTCAGATTAATAGTAGAAGGAAGATTAAAGAAAAACAAACCAACATACTTGGCGTTTATAGACCTAGAAAAGGCTTTCGATAACGTAGACTGGAATAAAATGTTCAGCATTTTAAAAAAATTAGGGTTCAAATACAGAGATAGAAGAACAATTGCTAACATGTACAGGAACCAAACAGCAACAATAACAATTGAAGAACATAAGAAAGAAGCCCTAATAAGAAAGGGAGTCCGACAAGGATGTTCCCTATCTCCGTTACTTTTTAATCTTTACATGGAACTAGCAGTTAATGATGTTAAAGAACAATTTAGATTCGGAGTAACAGTACAAGGTGAAAAGATAAAGATGCTACGATTTGCTGATGATATAGTAATTCTAGCCGAGAGTAAAAAGGATTTAGAAGAAACAATGAACGGCTTAGATGAAGTCCTACGCAAGAACTATCGCATGAAAATAAACAAGAACAAAACAAAAGTAACGAAATGTAGTAGAAATAACAAAGATGGACCGCTGAATGTGAAAATAGGAGGAGAAAAGATTATGGAGGTAGAAGAATTTTGTTATTTGGGAAGTAAAATTACTAAAGATGGACGAAGCAGGAGCGATATAAAATGCCGAATAGCACAAGCTAAACGAGGCTTCAGTAAGAAATATAATTTGTTTACATCAAAAATTAATTTAAATGTCAGGAAAAGATTTTTGAAAGTGTATGTTTGGAGTGTCGCTTTATATGGAAGTGAAACTTGGACAATCGGAGTGTCTGAGAAGAAAAGATTAGAAGCTTTTGAAATGTGGTGCTATACAAGAATGTTAAAAATCAGATGGGTGGATAAAGTGACAAATGAAGAGGTATTGCGGCAAATAGATGAAGAAAGAAGCATTTGGAAAAATATAGTTAAAAGAAGAGACAGACTTATAGGCCACATACTAAGGCATCCTGGAATAGTCGCTTTAATATTGGAAGGACAGGTAGAAGGGAAAAATTGTGTAGGCAGGCCACGTTTGGAGTATGTAAAACAAATTGTTGGGGATGTAGGATGTAGAGGGTATACTGAAATGAAACGACTAGCACTAGATAGGGAATCTTGGAGAGCTGCATCAAACCAGTCAAATGACTGAAGAAAAAAAAAAAAAATTTAATTTCAATATTATCGTGTCTTTCATAAATTAAAATTTATCTTAGTTTTCTAATTTCTAATACTAGACCACGGAAATGTAACTTTTAATCTAATAATTTTATTATTCGATCCAAAAGGCAAATACAGACTACTTTTAAATTAGGTATCTGGACTGCAAGATTACGCTCGACCGGTGCTATACGATGGCTGTCCGACTCTTTATATTAAAATATTTTGTTATAAAATTTTTAATAATTATTCTATTAAAAAATGAAGCGAATCGACCGGCACACTTAAGGAGTTAAAAACAGCAGAGACGATACATCGCCGATCACCCCTTCATAACTGAAATTATTATTTTTCATTAAAAAAGAAAAATTCAATTTAAAAATATCCAAAAAGGAAATTTTTTGGAACCGTTACTATTTTAAAGTAGTTTCAACCGATAACGGAAATAAATAAATTTATGCCGGCAAATTAAGCTGTGCATCCGTGTACTCCTACGTAATAAATTTATTAATTATAACCGACTTAGTACTAAACAACAGTACTTCTTATATATAGAAATATTACAAAGAGTTCATTTGTTCGTGCTTTATAAGCGTAAAGCCACACGCTTAATTTTTTTATCGCTATTTAATCCATCACGGTACATAACATTTAAGCCCAGGAGATAAGTCCTTAAACATGTTTTCATGGAACACCTCCGTTAAACTTAATTTGTGTTTAGCAAACGGACTTATTTATAGCAAAAAACCTATATTTAAATTTAAATTTTACATTTTTTGCAGCCTGATACGACTTTGATCAAAACAGTAAATTTTCTAAGAAAATGATAATTGGCGCCTCATCTTACGATCGGCAGTACACAATAGCAACTGATCGTACGTACTTGTAGTTATGTTGTTACGCTATCGTCAAGGTACATCCAGATTTTAATCTTTATTTTACCCGTAATCCGCTTTTTAGCAGCATCGTTTATTAACATCATAGGTTCGTAAGACACAATCGCATCAGGGATGAGAATACGTATATACATAACATTCGCGTTTGCGTATTTCGTATTTATATCGTGTATCGTACTACTATCCGGCTACAGTTACGAGCAGCTAACGTAGGTTTAAATGATTCCATTCCTTTTTCAGTTTTTCACGCAGAGGTTTAGAAAGTATACGATACCTCTACTTACCTATCGGCCCTAAACTGTAAATTCCCACACCACATTAAATTGCAATTACAGTGTCCATTTTTGAAAAAAGTCTACGCGTCGTAATTCCTACATTTGTAATATTTCAACTCTTTCCTGACGGCTAAAACAGGGGAGTCGAATCGTAAAATTTAAATTTTGCGTCGTTAAAGCTTCTGAAAAGGTTTACCTTCTTAACTAGAACTCGTAAAATGTAGGAAGGGGGAAATTAAAAATTCTACGCGTCGCTGAATTGTAAGATAAAATTATAATTTTTAAGTCTATTTTTCAACGACACTGTAGTACATTTCCCTACGGACTTAGAACAGATTAAAAATTCCCAGCGTTGTACTCTACAGGAGATAGATCAGGAACGAAACAAAATAACTACATTAATATCTTTAAGATGAACGCTTCCGTAAATAAATGTACGCGCGTGAGAGATACCGGATAGAAATCGGGTGTATTTATTACAAATTAATCGAACTTCAACCGAGATTCTTCATCGATAAACAGTAAGAATAAAAAACAAAGATACAGACAGACACGCCCCGTAGACATGCTGCTTGACGTTAACAATCCGGTAAAAATGATCTAAGCATTTTGACATAAGAGAAGGAAAAAATTGTTATGTATAATTTATCTTTACATTAGTAAATCTGAATTCGTATAAAATACTAGCAGACCCGGCAATGCTTCGCTATTGCTAGATCTGAGAATATATATACAGATTAAATGAACGCAATTGAAAGTTTGATAAAACATTAAAATACTGAATATTAAGGAACTTCACAAAATTTAACCTTTTACTTTATCCATTTTCCCCTTTTCCCTTTATAACTTTTCCTTTTTTCCCACGCGTAAATCAGTCCAGTAGTTTTTTAGTCTATAGCGGACACACATACGAACATTGCCTTTTATACTAGGTCTGTTCAAAAAATCCGTAGTCTGTTTGAATTGCTCGGGTCCAGTTGGTTCCAGTCAAATCCGCTTGGCGTCACCATGTTCATGGAGATCAGCTGCTCACAAAGCAGTTTTTTATTGCAAATATCATTATTGGTTGCTTAGCTACGCGGTTGTTTGTGAAGTGCGTTTTTTCGTTTGGCAATTTTAGAATGAGCGACTTGAACGAGTAAAGAGTTGCTGTGAAATTTTGTGTTAAACTCGGAAAATCTGCGAGTGAAACTCTTGCTCAAGACGGTTTACAGCGACGTTGCCATGAAGCGTGCGACATGTTTTAAGTGGCATGGACGTTTTAAAGATGGTCGTCAGTCGATTGAAGACGATGAGCGTCCTGGACGTCCTTCCACGTCAACTGACGACTCACACGTAGACAAAATCAACACCCTGGTTCGGGCAAATCGACGTCTGACCGTCAGAGAGCTTGCTGAAGAGTGTGGATATCAGCTGGAAGATGCAGCGCGTTGCTGCGAAATTTGTTCCACGCCTGATGACGGACGACCAAAAGGCCCATCGAGTCCAGGATTGTCAAGAATTTCTTGAACGTTCAGAAGATCAAAAGTTCTTGTCGAGAATCATAACAGGTGATGAATCTTATGACATTGAAACAAAGGATCAATCGTCCCAATGAGTGGGTGAAACATCTCCCGGAGCACATAAATTCTCCCCAAGTTCGTTCCAATTTGAAGGTAATGTTGACAGTTTTTTCTGATGTTCAGGGCGTAGTCCACCACGAATACCTCCAAGGCTCCACAGTGAACCAGACTTACTACATTGAAGTTCTCAAACGTCTGCGGGACGCTAGCCGGTGGAAAAGGTCAGAAATGTGGAAGAGTGCTGACTGGTTTTTTCATCACGACACGCTCCAGCCCATTCAGCCCTCAGAACTCGTAAGTTTTTGGGCAAACACTAGATCACAGTTCTTCCCTACCCACCCTACTCACCTGACCACGCTCCTTGTGACTTTTTCTTGTTCCCCAAACTCAAAAGACCTTTGAAAGGAAGAAGATTTGAGACGATTCCCGAAAATGAGGCAAATGCGACGAAGGAACTGAAGAACATCACAAAAGAAGCGTTCCAGGACTGTTTCCAAAAGTGGAAACACCGTTGGGAAGTGTGTGCGTCGCGGAGGAAAGTACTTTGAAGGAGACCCAGACAAGTAACTTCTAAATAAAGTACATTTTGTTTTATGACGTTAGTCTACGTATTTTTTGGTCAGACCTCATATATATAGAAGAAAGTCTGTTTGTATATGTGTTTCGTAAATATCTCGACACCGGCACCAACTAGTTATTGCAAAACTTTTCTTTTCATGTAACTAATATATATTCTGAATATGAGCTAAATCAGACCGTAAAAACAATTTTTCGAAATATCTCGTCCCCAGGGCCACCTAGTGGATCTAAAGTAATTCAAAAACTTCTGCGGGCGTGCGCACAACAAAGTTACGCGGGACAAACAAACATTCATTCACTTATATATATATATATATATATATAAGATTTTGCATCGGAATAAATTTCCTTATCATTCTGTAGCCGTAAAATAAGGTGACTTCAAATGCTTAATTCGTATATATTTTTATAATGACTGAAATATATATGGAAAGTTTTTATTCGCAAATACTCGTAAAATTATCAGAGACGATAAAGATGACAGCCACCTTCCAAGACCGAGAAAGACGATATAAAAACAATTACTGAAACTAAACGACGCGTTCGAGATACTTATATACTGGAATACTGTAACTCAAACTGTTTACCGTAAGCCCACTCGCCCGACTACCTACCTGTCGGCATTCGTTTTCTATTGTTACCACATATATGCCTAATTTAATATCAGCGGAAGACAACGGTAGTAGCTCAGATGTCGCGGGAGCACAGTATACGTACGTGTTGGTACGGCGTCACTCCCGTCGCGCAGTTTTCTCACCATAGTGGCGCTGCGGCCCCACCACTCTCAGGCTCCAATAAAAGAGCGTGCACGAAAATGAATTTTTAATTCATGGTGGACCATCACCTGGAGGAGACCAAGTAGATGAAGAACACCACAAGAGCCGGTCCGTTAGGAGAACATACCAGCGTCGCATCCTAACGGGGATTATCGATGACGACGTGCGTGCTGAGGGCCTGCAGATTTCCGGCGTGCCCATAATGAGTACGATCATGCTATCAAGGAAGCCAAACTCAAGTTTTGACAAGACTCCATGCGTAAGTTGCAGCGCAATTCCTGGCAGCTCGCGAAGTCATGTTATCGGCACGTGCCATTTCACGTGCTATCCAGTATTCGGTGCAGGTTTGGTGGTCGTGATCACACTTTATCATCTGTGTCGACTTACCAGGTGTTCCTTGATACTCTGGAGAGTGAAGCAAAAGTCCGGCATTAGGGCGGGTGAGACACCATTCCCTGGGGTACAGGCTGTGGAACCCATAGATATAGTAGTTCAGATTATTAACATATCCACCAAAATTAAACAACGCTTTATCTATGAAAACAACCGATCTAAAATGCCATCGGTGCCTCAAACGAAGTTCTTGAACCGCTGATAATAGTGAACCCTTTTCGCATAATCAGCATTAGTTAGCTCATGGAATACCTGCAATCGATACAGGTACATTCTCTAGTGAAATATACCCGTATATATACGGGTATGAACCTAGTGAATATACCTGCAATCGATACAGGTATATTCTCTAGTGAAATATACCCGTATATATACGGGTATGAACCTAGTGAAATATTATTTTCTCGGTTTATTGTCCGCGAAGATTTACGAGGAGATTCTGTAACTGCCGCTTCAATATCCTGTACGACCTGCGTCGTTGAAACCGATACGTTTCTGGTCTAACACCGAACCTGTTTCACGCCATTTTTTTAACTAACTTCTGAATAACACTTTTCACTGGTGCCTCCTTTTCAAATTTCTCCCAAAACTTTCGACACAGACAAGAAATTTCATCTATAAATGTTTCTATCACGAATATTTTTCAACAGTTAACCGTATTTTAACAAACACACGATTATGCAACCTTGTTCAAAAGCCAACGCTCAACACAGACTGGCAATGCTCAAATGTGCAGGCAACAATTAGTCCTCCCCACTGCAGTCCAGTCGTACTAACATCTTCCACATTATTTTACCCATTTCATACAAATATATGTACTTTAACAAAAATTTTCATTTAGCAAACTATTTAGTGATAAGGCCTCTTTTTAGCTAAACACTCTGTATTTACAAAAAAAAAAAAAAGTTAATTATAATTCAAATTGTACATCTTTATAGAAGACGAATTTAAAGTAATGACTATTTAAGAAATTTAAAGCATCACCGCAGTATGCCTATTTTGTTTGATGCATATAATAGTTAGTCTCCGCATTTATGCTTTAATATCTCTCTTTAAAATAACCATTAAGCATACCAACTTCCGTTGTGGAAAAGGGTGTGTATCAGCCTTTCATCTGGAAATTTCAGGCTTCGAATTTTGATCAGGGTTTTGGAATCTCTTCTACAAAAAAAAAATAATTTAATTTATTTTTATTTATTCTGTTTTAATATCACCCAACACAGTCGAATCTTTTTTTGCTTCACCACATAACACAAACATTTCAATAGTGTAGTTTTTAATTAAAAAAAAAATAATTATTTGTGTACTACGCCTATGATAAGTAATAAATTGAGCATGCTGCAAAGATAAGAAGAGTGCCTACTAGAACAACAAGCGAAATATAAACATTATAAAGCGAGCTCCGTTAAATATGACAACGCTGAGTTTTAATTGACAGCCCTGCAAATTACAATAAACTGACCACTTGGACCGATCTCCGTTTCCGGTTACACTTTCCCCTTAAAAACCGAGTAGGACAGAAGTAAGGTTTATATCAAGAAAGACCGGTAACAAAAAAGTTCAAACATCATCAGAGATAAATTCTAATGGTTTTAAGGCAGCAAAACTGTCACAAACTTATAAAAGAGAATTTTAAATTCAAAGAATATGTTAGACGCTATTCTTTATTTGACGATGCATTCTCTCAAGTATCTGTACTGAATAAACGTTCAACTGATTCTCCTTCAAACTTTTTAAGCGAAAAAAAATATGTAAAAGCATCAAAAATGTGCAGCGTACAGCGAGTTAATAAATGCGTAGTACAGTGCGAGAAAAAAAGGAAGGCTCCGTTAATATGTAGCTGAAAGAAAAGATTAGAAGTTATCCTAGTGTTCGGGCCGTTTGGCAACTCGGAACGAAAAGGCACGAAGGATTAATATTTACCAGAAAAAAAAATACCTGAAAAGTGAGAGGATTATAGAAATGAGGAATACTAACCGAACCGAGGAAGAAATTTGGAACGATTCACGCGGAGTATATCATCGCAGAATTGAATCGGGAACGATAAGAATTAAAGATACTCGGATAGATTTGAATCTTGGTCGTGAAGAATGGAAAAACTAAAACGGACAGACGAATAAAGAAATAAGGAAGAAAAATATCTTAGTCGGAACACAACATAGAAATTGTTTTCAGCGAAAGATTTTAAAGAAAAATGGAAGGAAGTAAAGAAAGATAAAGGCACGATTAGGGATATTGAAACAAATTAAGAAGGAAAATCTATAACGAAACGAAGTAAGATTCTCAGCACTGGGACATATGAAGGACGTTTAATCGAAACCTGATTGCAGAGTAAGGGTGAAAGTTCCGGAGCGAGTAAGCTCTTCGAACAGGTTTAAAACAAAAAAAAAAAAAAAAAAACGCGGGGAGCTGAATCACTAATGTCAATAAAAACAGCTCGATAGCTCGGGTAGAAACTGACTGACAGTCAAACCAGAGCGGTTCTCCTGCTTCATACTCGATCACAAACCGAAGCGCGTACTATCAACAAGTTGAACGTCAGATCCGGCAGGGCTAGCTCTATCAGCCGCCCCTCTGCTTTATGCATAAAATTAGACATATCGTACTTTTTGACACCAACGCCGATCAGTAGAATTCAGTGCGCCTGTACGTTACACCGATTTTCCTTTCAAAAAACCGTTTATATCGAACGTAAAAACATTATAAAGTAATACAGTTCGTTATTAATACACTTTTTTCTTTTAGTTTAGCAGTCCCTTCAGCTATAATATTTGTAAGACACTCTTTGGGTGGTTGTCACTATTTCAATTTTAGTCATGAATTTAAAAAAAATTCTTTTCATTTATAAATCGAAATTTATAAAAATCATTATAAATTATCGTCTACATTACTGGGTTTATTATTGTATTTATTATTCTCGTTCTTTAATTCTCTGAAGTTTGCATTTTTGTTACGCCTACTTTTATTAATTTGGAAACAAAACAAGTAATTGAAAAAAAAAAAGTAGAGATTGAGAAAGTTAATAATGGTAGCGAGCTGCATTACCGGGAAAAAGAAAACGAATGAGAAAGATGCGATAGCCTGTCGTATCCAATTTTTTTTTAAAAGCAGTAAGAAAATGTCATTTATTCAGCCAAATAATAAATTATGCAGCCACTGGGATCGGTACTGCGGTTAGTTTCTTTTTATTCAATTGATTTTAGTTTCCTCTTCAACAAATTCGCTTTTTTCCAGCATCTGAACCAGAATATTAAACTCAAGCGTTTTAAAGTTTAAGCTTAATCGAGTTAACTAAACCCCATTTAAATAAACCCGTATCAAACTTTCATCCGTAGATATTTTTAAGTCGCTTTACAATTAAATCTCTTAGGTCTTACATATCGCAGTGTATTAATATTACAATACGATTTTATTCAGTTTCTTTAAAAATAGTTTTAGGTCTTTATTTACGACCTTTTTGAAGTCACGGTTTATTTTTCCTTTTTAAATTTAAAGCGATCCTAATAATAAAAAATTCAAGCATTTCTAAAAAGTGCACAACTTCTTTGTTATGAAGTTCGTTGTCTGAATAAAATTTTCCTTAACTTTGCTTTTTTTATCGATTGTAAAGAAAGATATCGATATTTTACTAGCTTTCCGATATTTTTTCATTATTTCTTTAAATACAACATTTTGTGTTCTTTGTAACGAACGTTCCACCTTACTATTCGACGAGGGAATTTCATCACTTTTTCAAAACCGGGAACGTTTTGGGAATAAAAACAAGATACCTATTGCATAGCATTCATTTAATCCGTTTGGAGAAATAGTCTTTTTTACTCCTAACCGTTCCTTTTAGAGAATAAATTCTTCAGGAGAAGAAAGCATTTCTTTTCATACAGATATTTTGACCTCGACCCTATTCCTTTTTGTTTACAGCCATATTATTTACTGTCCGACAACAACTGAAATATAACGAATGAAAAAGAGTTGACAAACCGAACAAGAAAGATGCGATGGCCTGTCATACCCGATTTTTTTAAAAGCAGTAAAAAAATTTTAACATAAAATTTTATATACGATTCATCAAATTTACATATGATGTATATAAACATTGCAACAATACATATATATGATAATAGTATAATATGTCCACATACGGCATCAATTCGACTTTTGACTCATCATCATTACTTTCAGAGAAAGTTGGAACATTCAGGGGATACCACCCTTCCACAACCAATAAATTTTGTCAAGGGGTCAAAGTGATGCAGTATGTGGACGTATTTTTTCACGGTTTTTTCGATACATTAAATGAGTTTTCATCAAAAAAAAATCAGCAGTGTTTTACTATTATATTCTCATTGAATCCAGTAATTCATCGTGAAATTTAACACATCGATAAAAAAAAACCGGCTGAGTTTCGAATCAGTTCACTACTACACGCTCTCCAATATCGCTATAATCCAGTCGGCTACAGCAGCTTCATGACATATTGATTGATAATCATCTTACATAAGTTTCATGTTATCTTTTGTATGTAAATATATATATGAATATATACTGTTTTTGTTAACAATACCGTATGATCACTAAAAGTGTCATGTTATTACATTAGGTGCGTTTGCTTTTATAACCCTAGCATCCTACACATCCTCCAGAACTCCGACCCCGAACGCAACGAAAGAGTGTCCTTGCAGCTCGATCATGCATTTGTAAAACAAATTCGTGTATGGTGTTGCGGTCGCATGGATCGCGGAAAGGTCGGCTGTCCTGCTTCAAGAGAAGTATCATAAAAAATAAATTACGGCGCTTTGGCCGATTTATTTTTTCTTAGAACGCGGCTCAGGCTGCGGACAGACGCATTCAAAATAGCGACAGCATGCAGCATTTTGACTGTCGACCCCTTAATATGATATTGCTGCCAAATGCAAAAAAAAACAACAGTGACAGCATACAATTGTGACTATATATCTATCATATATGCATATATCCTGTCTTATTTATTAAATTTTTTTCTATATATATATATAAATAATTACTTATAATTTGTTTTTTTATAAATATAATATGTTTATTTATATATTATTGAAAATTATATTATCTAAATAGTGACTTTGTTATTCATAACAAACAAAAAATTACTTTATAACAATTAAGCATTATTAATCAGAGAGCAGAAAATTATGAAATTCTGAAAATTCAGAAAATATGAAATTATCAAACGAATAATACAGCTCCTAATATAGTATTCTGTTATAAAAATTTATCTAATGAATACGATTTAATTACATTTTTAGATTACATATAAAATAATATCGAACGTTTATACAAGTACTCTCCCGATGAAATTAATATTAAATTAAACTGTGAATATCCAAAAAAATATTATTTTCAAGGCTTCCCCAAGAGAGATTTTTAAGATTTCAAGTTGGAAAAAAAACAACTTTCTGTTAACAATATATCTTCTATTGATAGCGCTTTTGTAGATTTAACTGAACAGTATTTTGCATTTAAACACAAACTAAAGAAAAATACACTGTTTCTGATTTGTTGTTATATATTGAAATTACAAATGAAAAACAAGCATTAGGTGGTTCTTTATTAAAACAATCGTAGAATGTTAGCGATAAAAATTATATAGATATTTATACATTTTTAACGAGTATGAAAGCGAAGGTGCTATATGAATGCTATAACATGTTAAGCTCAATAATATAAAGGAAACAATATTAAATATTAAATAGTTATCGAGATGAAAAAATGTGTAGATAATCATTGCAATTTCTTTGAAGTCAATTTAAATTTACATAACAGTACCGTTATGTCCTAAATGTTTGCGAAAATCAAGCAAATTTGAACGAACAGTATTTAGAGGCTTATGAAAAAATTAACGAATCTTTCGAAAGGTTTATTCAAACGGGTAGCGGTTGGATAATGAATAAAATATTAAGATTGGATCTTTCAGTATCAGAATTCGATCTACTTTACGGTGGAAACAACACATATTTAGCATTACCGAAAGCTTTATTTAAGAAATAAAAACAATGTGATAAATACAAAGAATGATGATCAAAAAAGTTTCTTATGCTGCATTTTAGCCCATCTATTCGACAACGGACGTAATTATCGTGTTTCATTCTACAAAAACTTCGAAAATCATTTACACACGAAAGGAATAGAGTATCTTGTTTCGGTAAAAGATAGTGATAAATTTGAATCTCAAAACCCAGATGTTAGTGTAAACGCGTTATGTTCTGATATCGAAAATGATGATGAATCATTTAATTTTAATAATGTATATGTAAAACGTGTTGGTAATAATAATCGACAACGTGTGATTGTTATTAATTGATCTTATATTAATTCGATCTCATTAAAATCTAATGAACATGAAAAATGGATATAACGGCTTATCTAGATCGATGGGTAATATGAATAAAAGTCATAGAAAATGTGAATATTGTCTCTATTGTTTGTACAGTTTTAAATCTCGTATTAGTGAAACGGAGGCGAAAAAAAGACTAGAAATAAATATTGAAGAAACATAGCCGTGGTAATATAGGATCATTCAGAGATTATTCTTCGACCTTACGCTCACCTTTTGTTATAGATGCAGATTTCGAATCGTTTATCATTCCAAATCATATCTCGGGAATCTTGAACCCGCCACAGTAATACAACAAAAACAGACACTCGTAAAACGTCTAGATATTGTCCTGTTATAATAGATGAAAACGGTTGTGTTGTACCGTCAAAATTGTACAGAGCTAGAACAGATGATGATAAGATAGTTGAAAAGTGTCATAATTTATGTGAAAAATACGAGTATTTCGAAAAGGAATTAACAACTAGAAAAGGATTTACTATGACCGCAGAAGATCAAAGATTTAAAAAACCAAATGTGTTATGTGGTGATAGTTTTACAGTGACGAGAATCTTTAAGACATCATTCTCATACTGATGGTAAATTTATTGGTTCCGCACATGAAAACTGCAATTTAAACTGTAAACTCAACATTTCTTCCAATAGTATTTCATAATTTACGCGGTTACGATTCACATCACATCGTATTGGCGAAGGATGAACTGAAAGATAAATTTGAAATTTCTTGCCTCGCAAACAATACTGAAAAGCTTATATCTATAACACTCGAGAATAAAATATCGTAACGATTTATAAATTCATATCAATTTCTATCTTATAGCCTTGACGAACTAGAATAAAGTTTATTTCACGGTTGTTGTGAATTGTCAGACTGTCACATAGCATATATATTCTTTAAAAAAACTTATTCACAGGTTCAACGCGATATAAAAAAAATCATCGCGATAATAAAATAAAAAAGATAGATATTTTAAAGTTGTTAATTCAAGAAAAAGGCGTTTATTCATATACGTGTATCAAATCAGCATCTGTTTTCGATGAAACACAACTACCACCCATCGAAGCGTTTCATGTAGATTGTTCCGTTCCACTTGTGCCGTCGGGTGCTGCTACCTAGCGGGGGCTAGAGGCCCCACGGCAACCTTGGTCTGGCGATCTGACGACGCCACGTCCTACGTCATTATGCCACAGGGAGTGGTCATTATGAGGTAGCGACCTTCAATCGGAGCTCGAATCCTGCAAAGAGCAGTCGTGTTGCACATTCAGATGTGCAACGCTTACTTTAGTTTTGTACTCATATGTTATTCAGTTAACTATATATGTTACGGTATGTGTTAATGGTAATTTATACGTTAAAAAATGTCAAGAAGACAAGTAATTAAAGAACAATTCGATAAGCAACAAGGCGTTGTTTCAATTCTTCACCTATGAAAATACAGTTCAACCTCGCTCTAAAATCTACCAAAACGTGTTAACGGTCTTTACGCCAGATCGTTCATAACAATGATTTAAAGCGACAACACCTCTTCGATTCGGATTATAGGCATGCGCAAAACGTTTGGAATCTTTTTAAAATTAACACGCTCGGTGAATACCACGATTTTTAAATAAAATTGGATGTCATGATGTTGGCTGATGTATTTGAAAGTGTTCGTAATAAAATGATCAAAATAAATAATTTCGATCCGTATCACTATATATCAGCAGCAGATTTATCTTGGTTCGCTACCCCCAAGGCTACGAAAGTGTAATTAGAACTAGTTACAGACCCAGATATGAATTTGATTTTTTGAAAAAGGCATTCGCGACGGCGTGTCAATGATTCCCAATCGTTATGCTATGGTAAACGATCCGCAAAATATAAAATTAAGACAAAAATAAACCAATAAAATTCATTAAATATTATGACGTTAGATCACTTTATGGGAAATGTATGATAGAACCGTTACCGTAGATGGATTCAGATAGTGTGATGAAAACGAAGTTGAATATTTGTTCGTAAACCGTCTAAATTATGTGAAAAATGATGCGGAAACTGGTTATATTTTAAAAGTCGATTTAGCATATCCTAAACACTTACACGTATCACATAATGATTATCGCGCCAGAGAAATAAGAGAAATACTCGCGCCAGAGAAAAAATCCATTCCCAATAATATGATTTCTCCGTTTGTCTGTGATGAAAAACGAGTAGCGTATAAAAAAATTATCGTGTACTTTGGAAGATAAGCACAAATACGTTCTACTTTACAGAACGTTAAAATTTTACGTTCAACAGAATATGGTGTTGTTAAAGATACATAGAGCCGATTGCTTTAATCAATATCCATGGTTGAAAGATTATGTTGAGAAAACTTCACATGTGTGATGTAGTACTAAAGATGAGACTGAAAAAAGTTTATAAGCTATTAATCAACAGTGTACAACTGGAAAAAACTATTGAAAATGTAAGAAAGCGAATCGATAAATGACGAATCCAGTTTAAAAAAATTAAATGCTAGTCTAAGAGTTAAACATTATATTTACGGAAAGGATTTAGTTGGAATATCAATGTTGAAGAAAAATATATACTTAAATAAATGCATATACGTGAGTTTAACAGTAACAGCTTTATCAAAATTAATCATGTATGATTATCATTACAATTACTTTTTACCTACGTACGGTCATGAAAACATACAGCTACTAACAGACACAGATTAGTTATTATATTCAATTATAACAAATGATAAACATTATGATCAAATTTAGGAGGATAACAAACATTTGAATGAAAGAGATCGAAATGTTTACGCATCGAGTAAATATGATATAGGTCGTTTAAAAGATGAAATAAAGGGGCAACCAATCTATGAATTTTTGGGTTAAATGCATGCATTTAACTCAGTGCATTTGTTGAGCTAAAATGTATTCTTTACTTTGGGGAGCCAGCGAAAATCATTTAGATCAAAAAAGACAGGCAAGGGGATTGAAAAGGGTTCTCCTCGTATATTTGATAAAGATAATTTGAATGTTTAAAATAACAAAATGTATAATTGTTTGTTCAATAGAAACGTTTCATATTCCACATCAAAATTATTACGTAGTTTTAATCAACAAATTTACTCGAATGATCAATGTAAAAAACTCTCTTTCTATATGATGATAAAAAATTCATGTTAGAAAACCTCACTGATACACTTCCATATGGTCATAAAGAAATCAATCAACATATGGTGAAAAGAAGAAAAAATAGTCCAAATCCATTCTATTAAGGCGATCGCTTTTTTAAAATTAAAATAGTTTTTTAAATTTTAGTTTCCTTACAAATACTACAACTAAAGCGTATTCTATTTTTTCAACTACAACGCAATTACGCGATGGAGTTCTAAATTTACATTTATTACCAAATGACCAATATATTACATCTCTAACGTGTATACGACTTAATTTGTAACACCAGTACCGCGTTTAAACTCTACATCATGATAATTATGTCCATTAGACAGTTTTTTCAAGCCCTTATAAATTATATATATATCTGTTGATTGATTAATTTCATTCAAATCTGATTCAGTAAGATCATTAAATCCTTGGGGTAAAAATATTTTTCCGAAACCTTCAATCGATGCAATAATTGAATCACCATTTTTTGTGTTTGTAAACACTTTTTCAATTCTATATAGCCTACTGTGGACCATTTCACTAATATTATTTGTATAATTTAAACTATTCAATTTATCGACGATATTAGACATTATTATTCTATATATAAAAGTAACAATACTTAAAAATCAAAAATTATAGTTTTATTTATAAATGAGTTTAATAGATGAGTGTTATGAACAGATTACAGGTAACTATTCTTATGGTATCTTTGGTGATTTTAAGCTTATAATTGACACAGATACAAGGTTTTTTAATGCGACAAAATTATGTAAAAACGGTGGAAAACAATTTAAACATTGATTGGAAAATAAATAATCAAATGAGTTAATTGAATTTTATAAAAAAGCCGATTCCGGAATCCCGACTGAGACTATTTCTGAAATTAAAGGCGATAATAAAGATGAAAAAACTAAAGTTATTAACAGTAAATATGTTTATAAATAAATGTTACTTAATATTGCTTCATGGGTATCAAAAAAGTTTTATAACAAATCTTATGATATAATAGAATATTACTTCATCAAAGATTTTAAGTCATATCAAAAGGATAATATTGAGCTACATTCGAAGTTGCGATATATAGAAAATAAGGAAGAATTGCAAAAAGAAACTAATAGAGTTGTAGATGAAAATCTAAAATGTACATTGCAAATTAACGAATTAAACGGTAATGTATAAAAAATTAAAAACATGGCCACACCATATTTATCTAAACTTTTTCTACTCGATGAGTGATAATTGCATTATAATTTTGGATAAAAACAAAGATAATGAAAAGTATAAATATTATGCTACTCGCGTTCAATATAGACATTTAGATGATGGATTGAATAAACCAAAAAAAAAGAAGATATTCCAATGTTATAATTGTTTATCAAAAATTAAAAGATCCGAATAGTGTACGATTTTTTAATCTTGCTTTTAAAGATCTTAAATTTAAAAGAAAACGTAAACATTTTAATATGGATATGGAATTTGATGATTCTATACAAAAGTTAGATATATGTTATATGAAAAAACTTTTAATAAGTTGTAAATCACGGCCACAGCAAAAAAGAACGTGAAGGCGAGTCGGATTAATGTAATACACATTATATTTTGAATACATTATTATTTATGTTATTTCTTCTTCTTTTTTGAATGGGGATGTCCATTAAAGCCGATTTAGCGAAAGAATTACACAAGCCGGCTAGACGTAATAATCCTACTAGAAAGACCGAACTAAATGGTCTAAACGACCCTTGTGCAAGCAGATATAGTCGAAATAATACCTTATTCTGGAACCAGTAAAGGTTACAAATATTTTTTGACTTTTATTGATTGTTTTAGTAAATTCGCGTACTCTATACTGTTAAAGAATAACACGGGAAAAGAGGTCGCGTCTGCTTTGCAACCACTATTTGAAAAGCATAAGATGAAACATTTTCAAACGGATCAGGGAAACGAATTTTATAATCCACTAGTGAAACGTCTATTGAAACAATTCAACATAAATCATTACTCCACACATTCAGATAAAAAAGCTGCCATTGTTGAACGCTTCAATAGAACCCTAAAAACGAAAAACTGGACTAAATTTACAAAACAGTGAAGCTATAAGTGGATTGATATGCTGCAAGCCCTACTTGATGAGTGTAACAATACCCCCGTGCATTCAGCTACAAAATTTAAACCAAAAGATGTAAATAAGACGAACGAATCGCAAGTGGTTGCAGATCTGAACAAAAAATACGATAGAAAAGTGTTGTAAAAATTAAATTTAATATTGGGAATTACGGTCGCATAAGCAAACATAAAAAAGTACTCGAAAAAGATTATTTACCGAATTGGACGAATGAAATATTCAAAATACATACGGCGCACGCTGAATCTCGACCGGTTACATATGAACTAATCGATAGTAGAAATGAACTCATAAAGAGATGTTTTTATTAACACGAACTACAAAAAACTAAACACAAAGATGTATATCAAATTGAGAAAATACTAAAACGAAAAGGCAACAAGGCATATGTATACCGGCTAGGATTCGATAAGTTACAATTCACGGATAGATTCGAGTGATGTTATTTAACACCAGTTTTTTATTGCTAAAATCATTGTGAAAACAAATTAAAACAAATACATTATTGATAATACATCTTTTCTGTGTATATCTAGATGATAATAATATGAAGGCCTTTGATAGTAGTATAGAATCTGAATTTAAGCCTCGAAGAAATATGAATATTAAATATTAATTTTGTCCATGTAACAAACCAATTAAACGGGAAATTAGAGATCGTATTGAAAACTTTGCGAATGACATTGAAAAATATTTTCATTGGGATACATTGCAAATAAAAATAATTATTCATGGTGATGGTTTTTGCGATTTTGTTGTAATAAATGAATTTTATTCTGATCTGTCAAAACATCCTTACCATTTACTTCCAATTACTAAAGTTGATGTGATCATATCAACGTCGGGAAAAGATCAATAGTTTATCGATTTATAAAATAGATAACAATATGTCCACAAGCACACATAATTTAAAATTAATTTTTCTTTTAAGGTAAGGAATAAACTAATAAAATCTCAAATTATTGAATTTATTGATTTTAATGAGTTTTTTGTTCACTATGAATGGGATAAATTACATATAAAAATAACTCTTCATAGTGATAGTAGCATTAGATGAATATTATGATTATCAAAATTATTTTATGAGGAATTTGAAAACGATTTGGCAAAATGTCCTTATCAATTACTTTCTATTAGTTCAATTACAGTAAACATATCAGCCATATTACATTAATAGTTTATTGATAATCACTTTATTTATTTCTATATAGATTCACACATAATGTTTCAATTAATTGGTTTAGTCGTATTAATATGTTATTTCATACTAATTTGTATTACACCTGTAGAATAGATATCAATAGTTTAGTCGCGCGTCTTTCATCTATATATGTTACTGATTTTCAATATTAAAGATTTCATAAAAGATGATGATGGAAGTACAACAGAGAATAAAGTTCCCGATCGTGAACGCAATGATGGGTTATGGATTCAAAAAACGAAGTAGGCATGGCTCTTTAATACCAAACCACTATTATGCGGCCCATTAAATTACGGTAAAACAAATATCGTTTTTAATCTTTTAGTTCAACCAAACGGAGTACGTTTTCAGAACTTGTAAATTTTTTCAAAATTCCTTTCACCAACCTCTATATAGAATGTTATCAAACTTGATGTTAAATCCACAACTCAATTACTATGAATATTTTGAAAACGATCGAGTTCCACAACCGGAAGCTGTTAAACCGCATTCAATAATCACTTTCGATGATGTAATCAAAGAAAAACAAGACAATATCGGTGCTTATTTTGCAAGAGGTGGTCACAATAAAATTGATTGTTTTTATTTAGCGCAAACATATACTAAAATACCAAAACTACTGATACGAGACAATTGCAATTTTCTAATACTATTCAGACAAGACGGTTTAAATTTATAACATTTACGATGAACACGTAAACTTTGACATGTTGTTTGAAGATTTCAAATCATTATGCGATCACGTTTGGCAAGCGAACCGTTACGCTTTTCTAGTTATCGATAGTGTGATAAAAATAAAGACCGCTATAAAAACGGTATCGATAAATTTTTTATTGTTGATTAAACGCTGATCGAACGCAGCGTTGAGCGTTTTCGCGAATAGTTTATTAGTTTGAATTTTTTTTTCATTCCAGGACAATATATAAAGGAGAAACGAATGGTTGAAACTGATAAATTGAATAAAGATTTTAAATGTAAACATGCGGCTTTCAGAATGGGTTTAGCCGAAAAAGATGCTTCATTTCTAAAAACGCTTCTGACTGATAATAGATCCCATAAAAAAAAATTAAAGAAAAATTAGATAAACCTGAAGCACCTCTTTGCCCTGGTGTAGGGCAATTCATTTCGGTGGGTTTAGCTCCGCACAAGTAACATGTTTGTGTTGAAGTTCATGATGATACGGCGTTACAGCCTTACAATCAACCACACAGAATACTAGTTCAGCATTTACTGTAATTTCATTTTCCGTAATATATTTTGGTCAGTGAAATTATTACGATTTGATTTTCAATTTTCTTAACTTTTGTAGTTTAATCTACCGTTTCCTTTGCAGACATGAATTTTATCGGGCGATAGTATGTGTTCTATGATGGGGCAGGGTTTTGCCAAATTACGGTTTTAAATGCATCTATGCCGCAGTACATTTATATAGGTACCATGGTAAAACTAAATAAGCTCTCGTCTGTAAAACGTCAGTCAGAAAATTTCTGCTTATATCGATTTCGTTCTGCCCCATCGCAACCCCATTTTATGATTATTTTCGCCAAACTAATTTCACGCATGCTAAAAATTTCAATGACTTTTCACACTGCCACAACCACAACTGTGGCAGTCACAGTGTGTGACAACTGTGTGGCAGTCATTGAAATGACTGCCACACAGCCTGTACGGTCAATCGGGGACTGAGTGTTATTTCAGATGATATTTCTGATTTCGTAATTCCCGTAGGATAGCATAGTTGTTTTGCAAAATTAACTTTATAATATGCTGGATAAAATTTAGTATTTGTCAATAGCCTGCTATCGTATCAGATTGTACTGATGAGTTGAAAGATTTGTGTCCACTATTAATGAAAGCGCTTGATCTGTAGATAACATAGATGAATTTTTGAACTGGGATATACAGGTCTTCTTAATTGTGATACCTCTTTTTAGAGCAGTACAGAGTTCTTTAAAATTATAGCTGCACAGTCTCTTTTACCTTCTTTCCAAAGTTTCATTTGAGTTGCCATAGATCTTCTTTTGAGGTTGAGAGAATGAGGTTGTTTATTTTTATTAGTTTAGCCTTAGAACCACAGACACTAAATTCTTTTACGGGTCTACCCCGTCAATTGCAAATACTAGACAAGCTTCCAATTTGATCTACATCTTCAGAAAATGAAATATTCCCCTCAAGCCAGGATGAGTAATTTTTCAGGAATCAATATCGATGTCTTGTCATTTCGTTTCAATTTTTTGAGAAAACTCCTAATTGTGGCTTTAATATTGTTTAGAGCTGGTTCAGGTAACGTATCATTTCACATTTCTTCCAAAACAAAATTAGGCATTGCTTCAAATTTTGAGCATTTCGGGTTTTCAACCCGTAATCAGACAAAGACTTTTTAGAAATTGTGTGTAAATGATTGTAAAAATTGAATGCGCAAATTTGCGCAAAATGTTTGCTATTTGTTGAAAAGTCAAGAGTTTTAGATTTAATATATATATAAATACAATGTTGTATAACACATTAAACATCTAACAGAACTTTAAAAAAATCAATTTTTCAATAATTACCTTAGCTCACTTTTTATAAGACGTATCGGAAAATAAATTTCACAATGTAAACGAAAACATACTATAATAATGCTAAATTAAAACCAGATAAACCACTAAAGAAGACTGTTAATGGTCACAGTTAAAGCAAAATTATTGTGACAAACTAAAAAACAATTAAGACATACATATCCAGCACGTGTTCTAACATATTCAAGTTCATTCAGCATCCGCTTACCATTATACAGAAAAAACAACCACGTTTTCATACGTCACAGATAGACTACTTTTAAGACGTAAAACAATTCTGCACTTCCAGCTCGGTAAAAAAATGAATTTTTCCCTCCTAGATTTGAAAAATCGCACACTGTGCGTAGTGAAGTAAAAGAAAATAATCTAATTTTTTAATCGACTACAGGATGGAAAACTGACTATTACGGAAAGATGAAATTTCCTCTAAAACTGCTAATGATTTCAGCCATCTTTCAGCGACACCTTCGTAAAGATATTAATATTTTTTTCTTACAGACTAAAGAGATCGGATAGCCAGCAGTTTTAACGGGTATTCTCCTTTCCTGCTAGACCCTTTTTAGATATCGTCGTTAACCGCGATCATGATATTAGTAAGTTCTGTCAATAGAATAATAGCGCCGTTAAAACACGTACTTCAGAAAAAAATATTGCCTCTTTACAAAGAAACAAAACATTTTTTTAAAGACTGCCTTACGGCCACCGACTACCGGTGTAATTATTATAACTAGAGATTAATCTCTGTTCTTAAATATATTTCAACGCTATTTATTATTCAATACTCTCTTAACCGAATGATGGAACACTGAAATCGCAATACCCGGAAAACACGTGAAAAACAGATGTTTTGGTACGTTATTTTCTATTTATTCTGACAATTACGGAATTGTTTCCTGAGAAAAGTATCGAACAAGCAAATGTAGAAAAAAATCGTTTCGCTTCAGAAGAGACCTTTTTAAGGGACATTCTATTATTTTTCAAAAAACTTACAGAACATTCTTGCTCGGACAAACGAATGCAGTTTATTCGTCTATAAATAAATAAGTTATCGCTCGATTAAAGACAATCTACCACGTACTTTGTTTACAACACATTTTATATAAGTGTGTATGCGCGTTTACTAGGGAGCTAAACGTCATAACAAAAGCGTACCGTTAAAATTACGGTAGAGAGAGTAACAATTACGGTATCACAATTTGTTTTTTTTTTCTATTACGAGGGCAGACTAATAATAATAATAATTTAAAGCTCACACGATCGTACGCCGGACGGTACCGTTTATTTTGAAGTTCGTAACGATAAAAATGAATTTTTACTTTTACTTTGCATAGATAAGGGTTAAATAATCAAAACGACCATCGAAAATTAAATATTTTATTAAAGTGAAGAATGAGTTACGCGATTAGCGCCGATAAATATTATTAAAAAAAAATTCCTTACCCTTTGTCGTTAAGACGGAGTATAATATTATACCGATACAGTCTCGGTTCTTCGCTTTTACTCGGCTTACAGAGAATAAACTTTACAGCGAGTGAAGAGGGAAATAAACCATGTACTTCCGCTAGAAAATATTCACGCCTATAAGAAAACGTAAGCCTGCTGAAACGAAGTTATTACGAATATTATTTTACGATAAACAATTTTTTTATGTCGTTATTTAAGATATCTTTATAATTTGTTAACATTCGAGCTGCCTTTCACCACCGGCTACTAACGTGTCCCAACCGCTCACTTGTCATACATTTACAAAAATGGGTAGGCGCACCCCGTTAACTACTAAAAATACATCAATAAATAAATTTATATCATCAAGATAGCAATTCGCTGCCACCCAAGGTCGCTGAATGCCAGCAAATACCTGCCCATCATTTTAAAGCGCTTGAAGAGTTAGTTGGCCGGTGGCCAGCCGTAATTCTCCGGTACCTTCCCACGGCAGCGAGGTAGAAGTTTTTCCCTTAGATGAACTACAGATGCCGGCCGAACAAAGCAACGGCATCAAGGAACACCACCACGGTCAGACAGTGCGGCTCTCGCCCCAATGACTCATAGCTTATGAGTGGCCAATTTTCCCCTTGATCTCTTAAGTTCTAGGATGGCCTGTGTTCTGGACCCCCAAGAGCTGGGTAGTCGAACATCATGTGTGTTCGACTGGACCTCCCCGCAGACGCACAGCTCATCAGCTGCCAGGCGGAACCGAAACAAATATCGGGTTAAATTCACGTGTTTGGAGAGCACTTTGGCTTCCGTTGCCCTTAAAAACAAACTAGAGGCGTACCCATCCCCCAAGTCCAGTATAAATTTATACAAGGACCTACCCTTAGTTGTGACGTGCCATTCTTGCTGCCATGCATCCATCGCGGGGCTGTAAAGCCTCCTCCGCAGGCGGGAGATGGGCAACTTAACGAAATTTAGAACCGGTGCATTGCGATCACCGTTCCGCTCCGGTACAGGCCGGGCTCGAAACCGCATCACAAATGCATCAGCCTCCCTACCTCTACCCAACTTCCACATGGCCGCCCGACCTTTCACCACTAAATCGATCGGGAGAGCCTTTCCCAATACGGCGGTAGCCTCATAGAAGGTTGCTTTAAAAACACCAATGCGTAAAATTAAATCTCTGCGCTGGGCACTCCTTAAATTTTGAATAAGTGCTAGATTTCTGTCCAACCTATACGCCCAAAGGGACGCAGCATAAGAGGTCATACTTTCGAAGACACCTCGGTACACCATGTACAAATGACGGCCCGACAGCCCGTAATCCTTTCGAGCAATCCTCCTAAGCTTATGCATTACAGACACGGTGTCCGCCGATACTTGCCTAACGTGGTTGTTAAGCAGCAACTTCTCATCAAACTAAACACAGAGGTACTTATGAACTCTAACTCGGCTGATTACACAGCCTTTATATTCAATATGGAGGTTACGACTGTACGATAATTCGTCTGCATATTTGAGAAGCATACCCTTGGTCTCACAGCCGGTACGCCTGGGAAAGGCATAACTCCCGCCCTAACGCACACTTCTGCTTCTACCTCCGCAAAATCTGGAAACAGAGTATCCAGGAACGCCTGGTATGTTGCCACAGATGTTAACGTGTGGTCCCGACCCCAAACCCGCACAGAACGCTTGACAGCACGTGCAATGGCTTTGGCCAGTAGCATAACTTAGCGAGCTGCCAGGGGTTGCGCAATTCGCGCTTGGAGTCTTTCCAAAACTCCAGTGAGTTTGGCTTTCTTGATGGCATGAACGTATTCGCTACGGACCCGCCGGTAGACACGCAGGCCCTCAGCGCGCACATCACCATAATCCCCGTCAGGGGCGACGCTGGTACCTTCTACGCGCAGCACACTCAGATCAGAGTATCACTACTTTTTCCCGTGCCGCCGCCTGCAACTAACAGACAGCTCCCCGGAAGCAGAGGTTATGACGGCTCCAGGCTCTCTTTGATCAGCGTACTGGCCACTACCCAAGTGGCCGCCATAGAATCCTATCGCAGCCACTTTTAATGGCCCGCTCCTCCCTTGCTCCATGCACCATTCCAACCCCTGTAACGCAGCTACACACTCGCGCCGCAGCCTATCCTGATCCTCCAGGGAATCTGCAGCTCTTAGACCGCCTCCGTAAGGTTATACGGATACGATCGCTCACACTGGCCTCGATTCAGACAATCCAATTACTTGTACACCTAACCAGATCGCCCGTCACCAAGGTGACGTCGATGTAACATTCCCCCACTTCGCTAGAGAAAGTCGGCGGTTTTTCTGCCTCGTTAAGCAAGTAGAGATTCCTGGCTTCTACGAACTGTGCGAGACTGGTCTGTGACCGGTCAGTGAGTGGTGAAACCCAGGCGGAAAACTCGGCATTAGCGTCCAGAGCAACCAGCACTCTGGTGTCCGGGAGACCGTTTAGAATCCATCCCGACTTCGCCACCAAGTCGTCGATACTCCATACAAGCTGGAAGTATAGCGACACTAGTACATCGAGCGTACCTCTCGCGATTCGCAAGACGGTGAATTGATCATCATAAAACCGCGACATCCAGAAGACAACCGACAAGACAGAACCGACCACGATCGCAGAGAGCAGCTGTCCCCCTCGAGAGTGAATGAAAATAACCCTGTTGAAGCTAACCACCCTATTCCCGACCGTGTACAGCTCCTGAACCAAGACGACTTCGAGGTCGTACTCCTCAAGGATTCTCATGGCTTCATCGGTGGGCGCCCGGGCCTTTTGCAGGTTTAACTGCCTCACGCGCAGGCGTTCCATATGGTGACGACCGTCCTCGAAAGCTTCCCCCAAGTCAGCCGTCGCCAGACGCCGTATTATGCACGATTTTCGCCCGGGCTATGTCGTGCGACCTGCATTGTTTGCCCCAGATCCGGTGTCCAGCATTCAAAGCCTTTCACCGATGCACGAGGAGCGTACTTTGCTGGCGCGGTGTTATTAGGGCAGTTAGCGGCCCTGTGCCCAGCAAGGGCGCAATTACAACACATCTCCGACTGTGCTCTACTGCGGAGAGAGGTGTGATCAAAGCCTTAATATTTGAAACACCGGGGTACATCTGTATAGTGGACAACCCTGCAAAAGATCCACCAAAGGAACAGCCGACCACCAAGACCTGCCGGATCTTTGGCAAGGTCTCAATTATCCAGTAGCTCTTTGGGGCATTTTCCGCCCCGACTGCTAGACCTCCACGGTAATCTTGAGCAAGTCCTCGACAGCATTATCAAACACCGGATTTTGGCTGTGCACACACAGATAAACAGATAAACTTATAACCGTTATGTGATTCTGCCACCATCGAATTTTTATATTTGTTACTCGTATCGTTGTACGTCTCGTAAACACGCTTCATATTTGTATTCGCTAGTTCCAGCCGTTTTTCTAGAACGCCGTTATCCACCGTCGTCGCAGGCATTGGTCTTTTTATTTTGCAATCGTGAGCGAGCGCAGAAAAAACAAAAGCCGTCTAATAAAACAGAATTAAGTTCGCGTATGACAAGGCTATCCTTTAAAGTACGGCAGAAAAAAATATAGTTTCACTTTGAAACCACTTTCGGGTCTTTAATACTAGGTTAGAACTTGGCGTAATAAAGTATATACGTCTCCGTTCGATAACACTGATAGAAAAACAAATTTTAATGATTCTCTAAGTGAGATACGATTTCATGAATTGCTTTTTTGCATACATTTAAGATCTGTAAATACAATTTTTCTATCACCCTAGTTTTAAATAGATTACGCTTCGAAAAAATTAACGGAAATATAGTTAAAACCGGTAAAATGTATAATTTTGCATGGCCATACCTATGTTAGAATGATTTCACTGTTGCTTTTCTTTTATAAATACCCTCAGGTACATCCCGAATTAATGTCCAACAGTAATCGGCTAGCATGCTAGTATTCCATTTCCCTTTATATTGGCTTTCCATCACCGAAATATCTTGGTGAAAATGTTCACCGTATTCGTCACTTACGTCTCCGAGGTAGTCCGGGAAAAATCCAGATGTGAATGGAGGATATGTATTTTCATAGACATATTACATCTCTTAGCTCTGTATGAAGAAACAAGTGTATTAATAATATCGTGGTAATTGTCGAATTTTTGTTTTCCGAGAAAAGTTTTACAAACGTCTTTAAATGAAGCCCAAGCTGCACTTTCTACATTTAACACTGAATTATAAATACATCATATTTGAACAACTCTCTTATTTGAGGACCAACCAATATTCCTTCTTTAATTTTTCCTTCACTTACGTTCGGAAATTTCTTCATGACGTAAAAAAATCCGGGACTATCCTTCTTTATTGCTTTAACAAAATTTTTCATTAGTCCTAGTCCATATGAAGAGGGTAAAAATAACTTTTTGGGTTCAACTAAGGGCTCGTGAATAATAGTTTTCCCATTTGGAGTTAGTTGTCTCGTTTCTTCCACTCTTCGGTAACATAATGTTTATCCGCTAGCTCGGCTGTCCCATTCGCAAAGAAAACACATTACAATATAGCCTAACTGCATGTCAAAACAAGATAGCTATAACTTTCAAATCAGCACATATGTTCCTGCAAGAACTTCTTTCGTCAAATCGTATGTCTCTTTCAAATTAATGCCATAAGCGATTGGTATCGAAGGATATTTGTTACCGTTGTGAAGTAGAACCACTTTTAAACTATACTTGGACGAATCTATAAAAAGGCGCCAGTCCTCAGGTTTATGAACTTGTCCTACGTGCAACAAAAGCTCATCAATATTTGTGTGATAAACCAAATTATTTTCATCAATAAAGTAATGAGAAAGTTCTTTTTGTCTACTTCGAAAGCCTGAAAGTTTTGTATTTAAAAAAAAATAAATTCCAACCTTGCATTCTTGATCCTACAGTTCAGCTTCATTTTTTGATAAATTTAAATCCCTAACAAAGTCATTTAATTCACCTTGTAATATAAAATGCGACTTATTGGAATATAATTAAAAATCATTGTTGTTTTCTTCAGTACTGCGTGATTCTTCATCGCTGCTTTCGAAACATACATTCACAGGTGGCTTAGGAACTGGAACAATTTCACTGTGAGGTACAGGCCTGATTGCAGATTGCAATGAAGGATATTTTACAGTATGTTTAAACTTTTTAAAAATTCCAGATACACTTGTTAAACAAATGTAACAATCGGTTACATGATCCTTTGGTTTACGCCAAACCATTGTTACACCAGATCGCAAAGTCTTCCGTTTACCTTTCAGCCATTCGCTTAAATATATGAAACAATTAGTGCATACTTTATCAGGGGCCCAGTCTTATCCTGATCACCAATTTTACACTGAAAATACAAACGATATGCTTTTTTAATTAAAGGTGTAATGTTTTTTCTATTGATTTTACGGTAAACTCACCACATACACAACAAAATGCACCAATATCATTTTCACAATTTCGAGGCATTATGACACTGCACTGTTAACAAACTTAACACAGCAATAAAACTGAACAAAATTAATTCATTCCTAAATCCAGTTCTTAATACAAACAACAAAGCCGTGTTTTCAACTAGATGTTCTGACCTGCACAGACATGATTAATCTTGTCTACGACGGCTCACTCTTCAGTATTAGATATGATGTCATAATATGTCACTGTGATATGATTTAATTCTCTGTCTAGCATTGTTTACTTACAGCTTACAAATTATGTTAAGAAAGTTGACCAATAAAAAATGAGTTAACAAAATACAATATAGGAGCTTAAAATGCTAACTATCCGTTGAAAAATGAAAAAAATCATTTTATTAAAATTAAATTTTTTTCAGAAATGGTGGGCGATAGAAATATTTTGAATTCATATTCGTTTTCTCCATTAAAAAAAAAGCCAGAAGTTTGCATATACATTTCTGTTTAAAGAAGTTCAGAGAATATTTTGTTTATTTAAAATACAATTTATGAAGATATTTCCAGAATATTTAAATGCTACAGACTTATGGTGAAATAGTAGATGTTAATTTTTTATTTTGTCGAATAATATCGCATCGGTGGAGATCGTAATGAAACGTCCAAGAGTGCAAATGAATTTCCTAATAGTAAAAATTAAGGGTACATCGGCTAGCTCGGACTATTCAAAACAAGCCTAGCTAGCTGGCCGTCATTTCGCAATCTATAAAAAAAAAACGTTAGTTTCCTAAAAATTAAATGAAATATCAAATCTCTAAAATTATTTAACACGATAATAATTGAAATTAATATTTCAAACATTATTTCACTAAAAATAACATTTTAATTACAAAGGCAAAAGATCGTTTTTTATCGACAAAAATAATTTCTCGCCGTTACACGTTCTTCTACTCCAATGTAAATAAACGGTTCGTTTGAGTATACCGGCGATATCATTCATCTTGTTATCAAAACGATGCCTTCCGGCGCGTGATGTCGGGTCGAACCAGTTATATTTTAACGTTAACGGCTTCTCGATACCGTCCTCGAAAACCGTTCTATTCTGAGGTCCTTAATTAACACATCCCGGCCTGGTGATCTGTGCTCGCAATGAGCTGCAGGCGCTCTAAACGCTCAGAGAAGGGAAACGGCTGCGTAATGGGACTAGAAAAAAGAAAGCCGCACAAGCTATCCGAAGATTTTCAAAAATATCATACGAAACAATAATAAAATTAATGCTTATTCTATTATCGATAAAATACAGAAGCTTTATTATATCTCTTTTTTACGCCTTAAATGAAAAAAATTCTCAAAATGAGATTTTGTAGGCTCTGTTCCGTCAACACCGAATATAGACGCGTTAATAATACCGGCGCCTTAAAGCAGGTTTGCAGGAACATACCTTCATCATTTGACAACGCCCATAACAAAACGTTAGATAAATTGTGCTTAGCGAGACGTATTAGGCGGTTGAAAAGTTACTTCTAAATAATAAAACTTCAGTAACAGTAAAAAATTTACATATTTTAAACTTTAAATCGCTGTTAATGTAAAACTTAATTTCAAAGTATAATTATTCTTTAAAAAATCATTTTACGGGCAATTTTTTTTTTTTACTCCCTTCTCCTCAAGACCCGATCCACGATCCCGTATAACACGGCCTTGAAGGTGCCCCTACTCCCCTGGGAGGCCATTCCGACCCGGCTATGTCGTTCCTGACAGCAATCCCCAGTGGCTGAGTCTCGGTCTTTTAATAAGCGCCTGCCTCTAATCCGGGGTTCCCTACCGAGGCCTCAGACCGGGTCTGGCTAGGTGGAACGCCGGAACGGAGCTGTCCTCCCTGCCATAACGCTAACATCCCTCACCCACCTTCCAGTCTTTTTTCGGATGATGTTCCCTATTACCTTACTTACTATTGACCGGTTCCGCTCACCATGAAGCATTACCTCCACTATATTATCTGCGGTAACCTCCCCTAACCGCGTCCTTATCATCATCCTGTCTTCCTCACCTTGGGCACTGGAAGACAGTATGTTCCGCGGTATCCCGCTTTCCACAATACTGGCAGCTTTCAGACGACAGTCTCCTCTTGCCGCATAGCTATTAAAGCTACCATGCCCCAATAAAAATTGCGTTAGCTCAAACTCAGTTCCCCGTGCTCACGTCTGAGCCAAAGCCTAATATCTGGTATTTACTTCGTCCAGAGACCCACCTCTCCTGCCAGCGCTCTATCGTCTCCTTCCTGGACATGCTCTTCGCACCCGTTCTTCCGCCAAGAGCTCCATAGGGGGAAGCGAGGCAATCACCAGAACTGCCTCTGTAGAAACCGTTCAGTAAGCCCTAGCAACACCGATTGCCAGTCGG
Source organism: Lycorma delicatula (assembly GCF_047948215.1). NCBI lineage: Eukaryota > Metazoa > Arthropoda > Insecta > Hemiptera > Fulgoridae > Lycorma > Lycorma delicatula. The sequence goes on from NC_134458.1 coordinate 3,170,831, forward strand.
CGCTGCAGCCCCGCAAGCCTCCGAACGGCCACTGTCGTGCACAGCGCCTTCTTCCACACTGGCACGGCATACAAGGCAATGGACCTAGCCACCGCCGCCAACAACCTCCTCTTTGATGAGCTCCGCTTGCCAACCTTGTTCATGATCCTTGAGACAGCCGACACTGTTCTACCTTCCTTGTCGACTGCCTCCCTGACATGATCTTGAAAGTCTCTCCAGCTGTGAAGCCAAACCCCCAGGTATTTGGCTCTACTGACCGGCACGGGGAATGTTTGCCGAATATAAATGACACGACTCACCACGCTTAACACCAACGATTAAGTTTGTAAATATGGTGTAAAACAATAAATAATTTCATATCATTTTTGTTTAAATAAAAGGAAATCGATTTAAATTGCGATAACACAATATAAATATTACGCTAAACATACAACATATAGACATTAATCTAAAAATCCTGAGTACGAAATAACATTTTTACTTATTTCTTCTAAATATTAAATTCACTCGGCGACGTAAATCAACATTCAACACGAGCGGAAACGTTCTTAAGTCAAAACAACTATTTTGCAATAACGTAAATCCTATCGTACAAATAAACATAAAGCGCATAAAAAAACTACAAAACAGCTTGTTTTCAGGCTTATAACGTATTGAACAGTTTTTTACAGAAATTAATCTAATTTACTAAAATCTGTAATTTTTTTCTTTTTGTCAACTAGCTACTGCATCCACCTTCTTTTGTAACCAAAATCTACAAACTCCTAAAACTATTTTGAAGCCAGCATCATAATGTGTAGTTTTTTAATATATTAAACAGTACTAGATGATGTCGCATTTTTATGCTGATAAAGGTAGCAGGAATTTATTTTTATTGTCTGGGAATTCATAGGGTTTTATGCGAACGCGAGTAAATATATAATTACATACAGTAATAACATATTCCTTATTCTGCAATTATTTATGAAGTAGTGATAGTAAAATACTTCGTTAAAATTTACGTCAACTTTTACAGTTATAAATAAATTTTGTTAACAGCCAAACAGATATTAGGTATATATCTATTATGTATTTTATTTATCATCTAATGAAGTATAGTTATTAAACTAAATTGTATACAAAAAAAAAGTTTTTTTGCAAAAGTTACAGTTACCTTTCCGACCGAATGAAGTAAGTATCTTCAGATACGGTTGAAAAAACTTCCAAAAGTTCATCTAGTCTACTTCTGAGGAGATTAAAGACTGCTATTAAATGAAACTATACGCCGATCTATTGATTTTAGTTTCTTGTCGAACAGCTGAATAACTCTTAGCAAATGTATGCAAAATGTATAATTTATTTCAGATTTAAAGAAATATGTACTTAATTACTAATACACAGATTTTAGTGATTTTTTTTTAAAGAGGAAACTCGTCCACAGTAGTAAGAAGAATTTTCTGAACGAAAATTACAGATACGTTTTGTTTGTCGTATTCACAACTTAGTATGGGCCGGTCGTAATAATTTTACGAAAAATACCTTTTACATGCGGTTTTTAACATCTTTAAAATCTTGAGCGATTAATTATCAATGATATATCAAATGGTCAATAACACACAAAAATTACAAAAACTCAGTATCTCCTTTTTTGTAGTCGGTAAAAAACTACATATACAATGAAAGAACGAACAAGTGTTAGTTGTTTTGTAAGTTAGTGAATAAACTTAGTGTTTTAATAGAAAGAACTGCAATAATTCGCTTTGTTATACTTCTCGATTCCTTTTTGTTTTGCGAGATCCATTAGCCTCAAAATATTTGCAACATACTACAGCCTCTATATTTCATAGGTTTGCATTTCTTTACTGTTTTTACCATCTACACACTTCTGTTTAAAAAACAAATCAATAATCCTAACGAGACATCATACACTCCACTACAATTATCCTTCTTTTTGTAAAATGCTACCAGAGGCTTCTCTCTCCTCCAGTTCGTCCTTGCGCTCTTAATTTTTTACTTATAAATCCGAGGACTTCCAATATTACTCTAACAAAACACAGAAGACTGCGCTTAACAGAGCAAACACGTGTTTCAAAACCATTAGCTGCTTCACAATACATAAATATTTATCAGAATCTTGTTTCTGAATTCTAAATCTATACTTGATATTAACACATTACTTTTTTGAATAAATGCTTTCCTGGGTTGTGCCCTTCAATATATCTTGTTTATTTCATTAATAATCTCTATTTTACTACCAAAATGGCAAAATTCTGTGAATTTTGGATGCAGAATTACCTTTTATTCTGTCTTGCTTCACTATTGTTGTTCTGCACTTGTCTTAGTAGAAAAGTGCAAGAGAAATTCAGCTTCATAGTTGAAGCTGAATTTCTCTCCCGACAATGAATCTCTCTCTTTCTCTCTCTCTCTATATATATATATTACTTCCTTTAATTCATTAGTGCTTTTACCCAGAATAACAACTGATCATTTCTACTTCTTGTTCCTAGAGTGTTATTTCAGTCTCAAAGTTCTTTTTCAGTTTGTTTCTTTTTTCCTTTTATGAAACGATTAAAAAACTAAAAAGAGAGGATATATCCTTGTCTCGGTTCTTTATGAACTACAGATCGCTTTTCTAATCTTGTTAGGACTACCTGATTCTCATATAACTCTTCTTTTATCTATATTTCACGCCTTCCTACTTAAAATATGAAAACCTTTTTTTAATTTAGAATTATCAAATGCTTTTCAAAAATTCACAAAAGCCATGTAACTGCTTTCTTCAACCGTTTAAAACTAATCCAAATGGTTAAAATTGCTTTTCGTATTCACAGACTTTTGCTGAATACACATCTGCCTTCACGTAGTAGACATCTACCTCTAGTCCTATTCTTCTAAAGATTATTCTAGTTATTAATTTGGAAGTATATGATTTGTTCAATTTATAGTTTGGCAATTCTCACATTTATCAGCTGTATTTTCGAGAACCGTTTAACAACTACAGCGCTCCTCCTTAAATTAAGTTTAGATCTCAGTGTTATTTAGTGCATTTGTAATTTTTTCAATGCACTACTATTAGAATCAGAATAATTGGTGAATTTTGCTACAAATCTTTAACAATTAAATCTTTTTCTACAAGATTTGAGACTTTGAGAACAACCAGTCAAAATATACTAGTGATAATGGAAAAATCAGATAATATATTTTTGTTTAATCTAATATAGACATTATCTTTAATCTAGTAAATAGTTGACCACCTTATTCACAGTGTGATATCATTAGCAAAATAAAAGAAATTATATTATTTCATTCAAAATATAATGCAGATACAAACAACATTGTTTAAACTTTTTGCATTATTTATCATAATACCTCCTACAAAGAGAAAGGAATGAGACAATCCTGTGATGATGAGTAAATAGTAAATAATGGATGCCATCATAATAAAATGAATTGATTATAACCATCAAAATATTTATTTTTTAATAATTAAAATCACTCAAATGTTTGAAAGAATGTACTTTTTTTGTCATATTAATTAATAAAACGTTATATAGTAATGCTGTAATGCAGAAGTAACTGCATTTCCGTAGTGAAAAAATTTCATTTTTTAATCAAAAATTTACTAAAAAAACTATACATACATAACAAAAAAACAACAAATTAATCGAGTCAATCTATAATGTACGTATTAAATCCACCACCGCAACAGAAAATGATAGCCAGAATTCACTTTTTCCACACATTCTATTTGTTACATCTTGTCAATAAATAAAATTTCCTTAACTTAATTCATTGCTTCACAGACCAGTCTGTCAATGAAAGATATTTTTTATTAATATATAAATGCATACAAACTAAACTTTTTAAACCGTATTTTAACAAGTAACCAACAATCTGACTTCAGGTTCATTATTTTATACACATACACACCTATTTTTACAGTTAATATTCCTCATTTCAGTATTGTAACGTATATTCACTAATATACCTCACTGGCAGTTTAATGTAATTGCAGATGACTGAAATAAAGCCATCAAAAGTGAATTTAATTTAGCAAATATTATCCAAAAATAAATTGTCTCTTCAACAAAAAGGAAAGATCTCACTTCCTTTCAAACATGATACAAATAGATATTTTAGATCTAAACAGGTGATACGCGGAATACTCTCAAAAGTGCCAGGAGGGGGAAGGGATTAGAGCATATACCTGATATTAAAAAAATGAACAGAAATGTAATTATTTATTTAGGTTATGTAATATGAGATTGTGAGTAAATAAAAAAGCTACTGTTGATTTAACACTATTTTTAGTCACACATTGTCTTTTATATCTTTCCTTTCACTAATTAATAAAATAATAATAATTAATAAAATTTGTAATTTATTTTTTCCATCTAATTATGTCAATTTTTAGTACTACTTGTACAGTTAAAATAATCTTATTTTACATGTAGATTTGAAAACATTTTCTCATAAGTCAAACATTTAATTATGAGGCTGAATCAAATATAAATAGTTATTCAAATATTTTTTTAATAAATTTATTGATTAATAATACACACAATTCACATCTTCATCATTTCTCTATATAGTCTCCTGCACGATCTATACGCTTTTGGCAATGATTTGGAAGCTTGAATACTCCTTTTTCATAAAAAGTTTGAGGATGAGTCGTTAGTTAACCGATTGTGTACACGTTCCTAGACATCTTCATTGCATCTTTGTTTCCCTCCAAGTGATTCTTTCAAGAGCGCAAACAAAAAATAGTCACAGGGGAACAAATCTGGACTGTAGGGAAGTTGGTCGAGGGTTTCCCAGAGAATTTCTTCAATTTTTCTTTTGTCAAAATCATAGTGAGTGGCCTGGCGTTATGAAGTATGACATCTCTGATGGGCATACCCCATCTTTTGTTGACTGTAGCAGCTGATAATAGTATGCTGCATTCACCACTAGTTGATTGTGGAGAAAATGAATGATTAAAACTCCCCTTGAATAAAAAAAAAATCATTGCAAGAATTTTTCAGCTGACAGACAGGTTTTGGCATTCACTGGGCAGCCCTCATCATTCCTTACTTGCCATTTTTGACTCCAGAGCATAATGATGGACCCATGTCTCATCACATGTGCTGACGCGCCTCAAAAAATTGTCTCCTTGCTGATCAATTCAGAAGTCTCTCAGAGATCTCCAACCTGACCTGTCTTTGACCTCCGACAACCTCGGAACCCATCAAGCACTAATTTTTCTAAAGCCAAGATGATCAGTGATAATTGATTGAACACTCCCGTAGCTGATACCCACTTCCGATGCGATTTCTTGAACAGTGAACTGGTGATCACCTTCAATAAGTTCTCGACCAGCACAGATGTTGGCGACTGAGACTTGATCTTAGGTATCAATCACGACTTTTGTTTCCAACACATTTTTGTCTGGCCCACGTATATACTCGGTTCTGGGGCAATGCAGTGTTCATAAACTGTACTTTTAAACAAGTTAAAATTTCTGTGGGTCAAATGCCTTCATTAGTTAAAAACTTTGCGATTGTGATTGTACGTTGTGACAGATGATGGAACCTCTTGTTCACTTATAGCTGTATTGACAACAGAACAGAGCGGTGGAGCTAACCAAGCTGATTCCCCCTTTCTAACACACCAAACATTAACCCCTCACTCCGCCACCCAGCTCGGAACTGCTTACCGCATAGAATAGCAAAATTACCTTTTAAATTTGATTTACTCTCATAGAAAACTTAATTCTTACCACGATTTTCCAATATGAATGATCAGAGTAGCCTTTAAACAGAACATTTTGAATGTTAAGAACAAAATTCAGAACCGGTCACAACTAAATGATTAAAACACTACCTGTTACCAAATTTTTACATTATATACAAAACTTTTCTGACTGTCTTCTGTGCCTTTTTTGGATTTCCTAGTCCACTACCTGCAGAACATGGCAGAAACCACGATGGAAAATATAGAATTTTATACTTTCATCTAATATCACACAAAAAGTCCTGGGCAAAGCTGTAAACTGTATTCCCTGACAGCAGTTTGTCTTACAAAGTAGCACTTCAAAAATAATAGTATATGAAACCATCAAGAGCCATACTTAACTAGCCGGTTTCTGTAGACTGTCTGGATTATGTGTTGCTGGATAAAGTTAAGATGGGATCGTCGCACGCTGATGGCATTTAGTAACCAAAGATCATTAGAGTAAAAAAAAAATGCTGAATTTAAACATTTTTGTTATTTTGATTTTAAACCTTTCAAATTTTAATTTAATTTTAAAATTAAATTAAATGATTTAATTTTTTAATTTTGAAGTATTATGAATGCATATGCAAATTTTAGAATAAATTTTTTTGAAAAGAATTATATTAATTAATACTATTTTACTTATATTAAAAGAATTATAGAATTCAATACCAACTGAAGATGCAGGATGCCGCAAAAATCGATTTTTGGAAATTAATAAGGTAAGTTTTAACTTATTTAATTACAGAGTTCTATATACATACATGTACATTACAGATCACAAAGTCATGCCACAACTTAATAATATACCTTACGTATAATTTTTCCATATAGAAGCGTAATAAACAAAATTATAATTTGAAATAGTAGTGATAATAATATGACTAAATAATAATTAAAACCTTGAACTGCATTCTACTGAAAGTGTTATCACTGAAATATTTATCATCCGTACTACTGATTGTTGTTCTTGATCTCACCTGAAAGTTTTAATAAAGTATTTGTCTTCTTTGGAGGTAACAAACATATTGCAAACATACAAAATCTTTTAAAAAATGTTCTTTTCAACATATTTAAAATAATTTAAAAATTATTACATTTATTCTCAATGCATATGTATGAAATAAATCAGTTAACATTACTTGAATTCATTTATGGACATTAATAAGGGCTGATCATCCTAATACTCTATTTTTAAATTATTCCAAACATTTAAATATGACTGGGGGAAGGTAGTAAAGTTTTAATATGTTTACAAATAAATTTCTGACCCTGAAGAAAAAAGTACCTTCTAAAAATAAAAAAAAAAAAAAATCGGTTCAAAAATAATGAATAGTTTTTATTTCAAAACAATAATACTTCCTTTCTGTTAATGCTTTTAAAATTCATGACCTGAAGTAAAATACTAATTAGTAATTATAGAAAAATGTATTTATACTGTCTCTGTAAACAAAAGTATACCATTCTTCTTTTTTGTAAATGCTCACATGCAGATATATATATATATATATATATATATATATATATATATATATATATATATATATACATTAAATTGTTTATGTACTTGCACCACTGCTCAGACCGGCCCACAGTAAACTTTATATCAGGCTAAGTGTAGTACATGTACATTTTAAAATATTTTAATGCAAACAGAAATACTGAAATAAAAAACTTATTTGTGCAAAATTAGTGATATTTGAATGAATACAATACAATGATCTGATATTTGTTGATGAATATTTAAGAAACAACAATTCACCATTAAAAAATAAATTAAAACTTAAATTATGATCAGACTTACATACTCTTTTGAAATTTTTAACTATAAAATAAACAGATGAAACAACAATCATGCATTCATTTACAATAGTAAAAACATTAAAACAGAAATTAATTTTGCAAAATATATTAATTGCTAAGGAAAAATAAGACCTATAATGTATAACAGAAATGATTTAACAAATAAATGTAAAACCTAAACTTATCTTAAGTAAAATAATTCTGGCTTTATATTAATAATAAAAAACTAAACTAATTATTACTCACTGTTAATATGCAGGGATGACTTGGAGATATAAAATCCAACCCTCGATTTCCAATTCCAGTAAAACAAGTCTTGATGTTCTGCATGAACTTTCTACGAATTGCTTTTAATGAATAAACACACAGAGCACTATACTGACTCGGTTTGCTAGAGCTTTCACCTTCACGATGTTCACTTTCAGAAAACACAGCAAAAAGTACATCATCTTGAGCCGTGATGCCGAGAACTGTGGCGAGATCTGAACCTGGCTTACCGACATATCCAGCCTGAACTAAATTGTATGATCTACCACTACCGGTTATACATTCTATTGGAATTTCGGTATAAGAATAATAATTGAAGTCTTCATGACATACACGGACCAGCTTCGATACAAAAGGAGACTGACTACTATGTTTCATTTGCTGAGTAAGAAAATAGCTAAAACCTTCTGAACTAAATCCATAAATATAATGAATTGGATACCTTTCCCGGGCCAATGAATTTACAAACATTCGTGTTCCAGTAGTTACAGCAGTTTCAGCAATCATGAACATTTTATCAGGTTCTAAGCTGCGAGATGAAACTGCAGGAACCTCAGATCTATATGGTGAATTCCCTGTATATGTAACCCCAACATACATGACTTGTGTAACAGGTGGCTTTGGAGGTCCAGGGGCAATGAAGGCCACAGTTGATGCAGTCGCATTATTGGCTACAACAGCCTCTTTAACTTCCTGAAATACATGTGAAATGTTGTGGAGGTTTCTGACCAAGCAGATTCCCTGATAAACACTTCCACATGATATCAACCTAGTTGTTGAATAATCTATGACAAGGGCTTTATTTACATTATCGGTTGGTTTTTTCACGGCCGAGCTAGGACAATCAATAACTGAACATTCTGGCGCATCATCTCGCGGACCGGTCACTTCAACCATAACACGCTCTAAGTCTGGAGATAATTGGTACAATCTGTTAACTGCTCCAATATACACTCTTCCTGTATTCTTGTCAACAACAAGGTGGTTAAAACGTTCTGTAGAATCATCACCAAATGTTTTGACTATGTTACTTAAAGCTCCGGGAGTAATACTCAACATTAACCACACTAAAAGGTGCACCACACTGGGTGCCAGTACTTGCATGCTGCATCAAGCCCAAGCGGCCAGTTCACGTCATAAGTCAGTTCTGAAACAGAAAAAAAAAACACTAAATTTCAAATTAATGGTTAATTTCATTAATTGTAAATTCCAGTTTATTTTTTTAGGTTCAAATTTAATAATCAATTAAAACAAATTTAAGTAAAAACTATACTTCTAATTTTAATAATGTACCATCTACTAAAAGGATGTTATTTTGAGTTGATTAAATGTACAAATACTAAATTCATTCTATGACAACCAACTGAGTGCGTGAACAGAGAAACATAAAACAGACTAATTTCTGGGTGTTACTTTAAAAAAAATAAATAAATTACGGACTTTTTTAGTAATCCACTTAGAATTTTGTGCTACATAAATAATTCATCTCCCGGCCACAGACTAACCTGACTGATTACAGTACTATGATGATAATATGAAGCAACATTTTCATACCAGTTACTAAGAGAATGCTTCAGATTCAGATTTTAACAGAAAAGTTTTAGAACATAATGTACTGAAAATATATTGTGATTAATCTTCTTCCCTATGAAGTAAATCCCTAAAGCAGGATACCAACCGATACAAAGTAGACTTTTTCTAAACAACTATAAAATAAATTCTTTCAAACTATTACAAACTACTTAATAGGAAGTACTGATCTATGAGGTTAGTTTTCAATAATACAAACAAGTGATAATATTAGGAAATCTAGATGAGCAATCATCATCAGCAAGTATTCTTACACTTTAAAACAATATACTTAACCTAATCGAATTAGTAAAATATCCAACGAGAATTATATCAATAAATATTAAAATCTATAAAAACAAATAAGCCTATAACTATTCTGTAGCTCACAATCAAAAGGTCAAGCAGTTATAAATAATAAGTACTCATTTACAGAATGTGAAAGAAGCACATACAAAACAATTACCAATTTTTCTATATAATGCATCATTAAACAAAAATTAATTTATAAACGAAAAATAAATACAACTAATACATAATAAATAAAATAAAACATGCAACCGAAATGTAACACTGAGACATGGTAAAATACAGACACACCAACATAATTAACTACCACATTTCACACGTAACTCTAGAACCTTATTTAAATTCATGTTATACACACAAGAAGCAAAATTATTCTTTCAGTACAATTATTAAGAAAACTCTGACAGATTTAATTTGAGACTACTCAAATTAGCATCACAACTTTCAAAATAAAAAAATTAAACTTGGCTGGAATATAAATAAACAACTCTGATAAACTTAGGGGAAACCGATATGGCCAATGCAAACAATATGCAACAAACTCAATGACAAAAGACTTCTTGAACAAAGGTGTTACTCAAAAAGGAGATTTTAAATCATTTTCAGGGTAAATTAAAGGACAAGTCCTTTGTTAACTCTGCTAGCTCTTATGAACAATGAAGAATTATCTAAGTATTTTACCCTAGATCCTTAAAAATGCCACTCAAATTAGTACTAAATGCACGATTTGGTATAATCTATAACAATGAGATGACAATGAAAGTATCATAGCCAGTTTGGGCATCATACTAACAGACAAAACAATCTACGAATGAAGCATTTATGGATTATTATGATAGAAATTTTAAAATTAAATTTTATAGATAATTAATACAAGCCTAGTATAAGATAAAATAAGCCAGAAGTTTTTTTAACAAAGCAGTCAAAAAGTAGTTAAAATCTAATTTAAATTCCTAAATATAACACTAAGTAAACAAGTAGCATTTTATCATATTGTTTTTACAGAAATGAAGTCAGAAAAATATTTTATAAAACTTATCACAATTAAAGAGTTCAACAAAAAAAAAAAACATTTTAAAAATAGATATTACAAATCACTGGTTTAATTTCACTAAATCACACAATATTTGTTATTTATGAGACATAAAATACACATACTAAAAGCGTATCTTTTGAACTAAAAGGGTAATAATTATTTTAAAAAGACAAATGCAAAACAACTCAGTTGTTTGTATATTGCTTCAAAATCATACACTTCCTAGTAATAGTGCGATCATACAAATAACAAAATATAGTACAATAGTTTCAAAAGATTATATTATACAAAATATAACAGTTACATAAGAACTAAACAGTCGACTTTTTTCACTATCATTTGTATAATACAAATGAATTTAAAACCAGTAATTTAGGGAGCTATTACAAAGCATAACTATAATCTAATTACAGGCTAAAATTATAGCAAAAACATATCACAATAAAGAGGCAGAACCAGATTAAGTACAGCGACTATAAATTGAATAAAATATTACCGTCTGTTTGCTTGTATGATTAAGTGTGATTTAGTGCTGAAGTTTAAAACATTCTAATACCACGATGAATACATTGCAATTAAAAATGACACACCGTGGTTATTTTAAACATAAAGTATAATTAACAAATCTCATTTCATGCTTCTTACCAAACTCTTGGTAATGTAACTTGAAACATGAATACAATAAATAATAGCAAAAGAATAGTAAATAAATAAAAATTATTTAAACAAAAATACATGCAATTACCACATCAACCTAAAATAGGCAACAAATAATTCAAGTAACAGTTTAATGTTCTTAGATAATTATACACTAATATTTTAATAGTAAATGTGAAATAAATATTTTAAGTTAATATTGTGGAACGGAATTTTCCTTTAAACATCTATGGACAAACATCAGCTAAATAATCATAACCTTCAAAATCATTTTTACATAAAATATAAAAACGTAAAAGTAGTTTTAATTAAATAAATCTTGCATTCCTACCTTATATTTACGTTCATCCAGAAATTATAACACTGATATAACGAAATATTTCACTGAGAAAGCCAATAGGCTATCACTACAGTTTGGTGCATTAATATCATAAAGCACAGAACTTGCAAAATGTCCACCATCTGTATGCAACATATGCTGAAAAAATACATACGGAATATACATTAGTCTTTTTCAGCATTCCTGGGATAACTCTTGCAAAAACGAACAAGTCTATACGTGCAACAGGCGTCGAAAATTGCTTAATGACTCAAACAACCGATACAAATTTGACAAACCCCGGAATAAGCCCAACCTGTGAGCAGCGACCCCTCCCGCCCACTTCACAACATGGTTATATCCCTGGTTTCTTTCTTTGATTTCTTACACTAAATCACACTACAACAAATAGAACAAAAAACCTTAACACGAATCAAAAGCTACATCACCAATTTTCACTGAGAAACGGAATTACTAAGACGTTCAGACGGAAGCATTAATTTGTGACATCACTATCTACGGTCGAAAATACACAACGCCAATAACTCGTTTACGACGGATGTCATATCAAAAACTCATAAGAGAAACAAACCAGACTAACTTGTTGAATATAAAACGCTAATTTTTACGGAACCCCCAAATGCTAACTAGATGAAATGCTACATTCCACAATAACCCCAGCGCTCACGGAGCAGTCTACAGGACCTGCGGAACACTATCGATACACATTTACTCTCCACCAGCAATGGCTAGGATCAGTCAGCAGATTTCGTTATCGCTGCACCACAAACTCCAAGCTGGCTGAAGATACAGACCCTTAGATGAGTCTGCGCAAGTTAGCATGCTACTAACGTAAGAGAGGAACGCTGCAACATCGCCATTCATCTGTCTCAAGAAGTTTATTTGAAAATTCTGTTGCATTTGTTCTTATTTTACAAATGCTTAATACAACTTTCTTTTATTCATAAATGATAAGCACATAATTTTTTATGTTGTTTCACTAATTAAATTATTCCTGATTTTTTTTTTGCCCTAAATTACGATTTTAATTTTGTATTTCAATAATTCAAGCCGGACTTGTTAAAAATATATCTAAACCAATATTTTATCATGGAATTAAAAAAAAATTATTTTAAGCCCGTTTCTAATTAAATTTAATCAAGTTGTGATTAGTTTTACATATTTTTAAAATGTTTACATCACTTTATCCGTATAACTTGTGAATAAAGAATTTAAAACCGACTATTATTTTAATATTACCGTTGAAAAATAATTTAAAATTTATTATAATTCATTCCTTACGGTTTATAATTTAACAGTAAAAAGAATTTTCATAGAAAAATAAAATTAAACTGTCTGACATACTGGAGCAATTTTTAAAATATAACTTAGTTGTTAAATAGCTAAAGTATTGATAATTATTACTTTAGTAAATGTATTCTTTCTAATGACAGTGTACCTATTCTAATTCTTAAATAAATCTCGTTTTTACAATTTTTATTTCTTGTAATCATGAACAGATATAAAATTTTAACTAAAAAAAATAATCATAAACCCTATACACAATACAGTATAACCTCTTTGTCAAATGCTCATCTGAGCTCCCTTCGGAGTTAGGCTAAGGAGTGCGGACGATTAGATAACCCTACAGAGTTATTTTTGTCGGACGTGATAGATTTTTCTATCTATCTAATTTTGTCCTTATCAGTTTTTGCTTTTATTTGAAGTAGTCTTACCTTCGGTGAAACTTATAACACTTTTTGTTGTAAATATGACAGCATTTAATTCTAATCTTGCATATTATTTTGTGTGTTTAGAAAATTTAAAAGTCCTGTGGACGTTTATTGAATTTAGCTAGTTATGTAGCATTATCTTGTCATTTCTTACGATTTCTTACCGTAGGACTTGATAATTTAGTTTAATTCGCACGGGCATACAATTTTTTATTATTTATAATGATCTATAGTGTTTTATTTGTTGATTTAGTTATATGCGTCCTGCTATATGTAGATGCGCAAGCAGAGGTTGACAATGTACCTGTGGTTAAAGAACCAGGTAAGAAATCTGGTTTATTTAAAATTTTTAAATCCACCGGAATTTGTTTGTAGTAAAGCTATATTGAAGTGGTCTTAATTTAAGAGTTATGGCTGAAATTTTGTAAAGTTAGAAATCATTAATCAAGTAGTGTGAATGTGTATGTAGTGTTTTAATTTATTTTTTTGGTTATAATTTGTAAATCAGGGTATTTTTTGTTTTAAATTTATTATAGAATTCTGTGTAAATATAGTTACAAGAAGTTTGATTTTTTTCAGTTTATTGTAGTGAAACACTGACATTTATACATACAAATAAATAATATTTTTATAATTGTCTTATCATTATCTTACACTTACTGTGTATTAGTATTAAATAATAGCCATTTATTGTATCCATGTGTTGGACATTTTTTTAAATCAGTTTCAACACTACTGTTCACAGCATTGCTTCCATACACTTGCAGAATGTATTTTACTAAACATATTAAGTGATAAAACAACGTAGATCAACTAAATACTAAACATCCAAAAATAGATGTCTTAAGAGCTAAATGAAAGTTCAAAAACTCTAGAAGTTTGTTTCTCCATATTTTATTAATGTGGTTGCCTTAAAAAAAAATATAGCTAAAATTAAAAACAGCTGACGTAGTTGATTGCTGTTTTTAATAATCAATTATCAGTAAATAATTGAATTCTTACTAAACCATTTTCATTCACCTCCTGTTGTGAAAATTTTATAGTAGTGATTAGTTTATAGATATGTAATTTAAAATTTCAAAAAAACTATATTACGCTATAACAAATCATGTCAGAACTTGAGATTAGACAGACTCAATTTTGGTATACCCACAACCACTATCAGAAAGTCATTTAAATGTATCATAAGCAGTGATGGCTCGTAGCTAAAATTAGCGAGGGTGCTGCTCCAGAAAATTTTTTCTGGGCCTTTTCAAGGCCGTGGTTAAGGTTTTCTGTAAAATAAAAGTACCAAAAAAAAATCATATAATAGCTGGAAGCAGGATAATAATCTAATTCTACACTTTACTACATTCAAGAATATGGTACATTGTTTTTAAGCACAATTTGGTTTAACTGAATAAATAATAAAATGTCAATACAGATATATTTTTTAGTATTATTAGATAATAATAAAATGTCCGCTTAAAACACTATAGTCCAATGGTGCTTAAATTAAATTTTATGTACACAGGAAAAAATACATAATTAGTTTTTACTCATTACCTTTAGGTCAATCCATTTAAAGTGTCCCAAAAAAACTTAAGCTTGACCAATTCCAAAAAAAATGAAAAATTACCCTCATGTTTCCTGCATGTTTCAGGATCTTAAAACTATTTTTTTGTTTATTTAAGAAGTTTACCTGTTGTGGCCATTTTTTTATGGTGCGCACACCTATTTTTGTGATAGAAAGGATTTACAGCAAAAATCATAACTAAAAAACGATTGGTCCTGGAATGATGAAACAAAAAGCAATTTATTCATATTTTATCAAGGTAAAAGATTGGTTTATTTACCTATCTCTCTTCTCTTTATGAGAAAATTACCAATAAAGTTGAACATGAAAAATGGTGAAATTTTACTTTTGGTAATTTTTTTCAAGAGGCAGGGATGGCATACACAGTTTGAATTATTTTTTTTATATGTAGGTATATGTTAGTAGTTTTACCATAAATATTATTATTAATGGTGATATACTTATCCCTACATTTTTATGAATTTTTGAAAACTAATTTAAAAAAAAAATTCAAATTGTGGCTTCAAATAACTGATGGAGCTGGTGATAAAAATACAAATTTGCACATCTTACAGTGTTTTTATAGATGTTTGTGGCAAATAAAAAAGTGTGGTACTTACGTATTAACGCCACCGCAGCTACAGCTTTATTTAAAAACAAAGTAGTCAACCGGATTTCAGTGGAAAATGGGCCGATATAGAGTTCAACATAGATTCAAAAGTCTCTTTATTAATTTTAATAAATGGTTATTTATTTTATAAATATAATTTAACCAAACTTAACCTACGCTCGCTTCACTCGCTAACCTTGACTAATTAACAGGAGTGTTTTGATTATTTAAATAATTGCAATAATTACTCAATTTATTAAATAAATACTCAAAAAATTATGGTGTTAATTAGTCAAGTTTGCGAGTGTAGGTTAAGTTTGGTTAAATTATATTTATAAAATAAATAAATATAAATAACCATTTATTCAAATTAATAAAGAGACTGTTCATTTTCTACTGAAATCCGATTGACTACTTTGTTTTTAAATAAAGCTGTAGCTGCGGTGGCATTAATACATAAGTACCAAAGGTTTCTTGTGTATTAAACTAATAAAAAAGTTATAACCTCTCAACTATCATGAAAAACCTGTTAAAAGCAATACTATTTTGACTCACTAAATATTTGCTCCAAGGAGGTTTCTTGTCTTATAATATCAAGTCAAAATAGGGAGTGCTGCGATTCCACAGTACTTATACATGAGCCGCCACTGATCATAAGCATACATAAAGCAAGCCTGCTTTACTTAGTTCATACTTACTTTTACATTAATCAGGCTCTGGTATGATATTTTCAATGCCATGCACAGGTTTTGCATTAGGATAATTATTTCTTACATCTTTTGACTTTATTTAAGAAATTTATTCATAAATAATTCATTTTCCTGGATTACCTAGCTTATTAAAAATTGTAGAAAATGTTGTAGCCTAAAATAAACTGCACATGATGTGTTTCTCATCTTTAACCCATAATTGGATGTAATCCTCAGAATATAGCATATTAGAAATTAATGAGAAAGCAGTATGACATAAGCACAATCTTAATGAAAAATTAAGCTTTACAGAAGAAAAATTAAGATAGCATGGCCTTGACACAGTCTTAACGTTTCACAGTGTTGGTAAATCTATATTAACAACAAATAGTGGAGTTGGTATCATATTGTATAAAGATGTATCAATATTTAAATGATTGTTTGAGGAAAGCAGTAATGGTCATTAGTTTAACTGTAAACTACATTACATAAGTTACATGATCATTTCACAACACCTAGCATCTTAGGTAGTAGTGGCCTAAAAATTGAAGGGTATGACGTAAGTAGTTCCTATTATGTTTGGAATTAAATAATATCTACATCATCTTCCGTCTGTGAGCAAGCCCAAACTTCCCAGTTATTTATCATACTTTTCCTACTGTAAATTTCCAATTAATTATGCACTCTTATAGTTAGTCAAAAAAAAAATTTTTAATTTTTTTTTCCTTCAGCAAGAATAACATGTGTATAGTTCATTATTTTATATAATATACAGGATGTCGATTTTAACTGTGCCATCACTGCTGTTTTAAAACAATTAAAACAATCCTTTGCCACTATTTTAAGGTTATTAAAAAAAATTGAAATGCTTCAAATTTTTCAGTACAGCAGATGACCTTTTTTTAACCTCATTTTTCTGGAGTTTTCTTGTAAAATGGATGATAAAAATATTTTTTTTACTTTTGGAGATTTCTTTTTAAAAGAAGTTAGTTATTAATTTATCATTTAAGAGAAACAGTTGATTAAATTTTTTTTAAATTCAGTAAGCTTTATATTGGTTTTGGATGAGATAGTAAATTGCATCCTCTTGCAACACGTGGAATGCCCTAGGTAGTAGCATCTTGGAAATTAGAAACTGAAGGGCATGAAATAAGGAAAAAGTCAGTAGCCAAAGGAATTTTCCTGTCGATCACTGAAATTAAACATTAGGTACTGTCTCCTACTTCAAACATTTAAATTTCATATTCTTAGTAATAATAAAAAAGCAAGGTAAGGTTTCTATTTTAACTCCTTTTATAGATCTAAAAATTTCAGTGAAAGCTATAAATTTATATCAGTGCCCTAGATAAATTGAACATCTTTTACATGCTTTATCACATTTAATTATACCATAGTCATAGATTATTTTTATTTTATGTATAAATTAATTAATTAATGTTTCTTGTAGCTTAATTTGCATATATTGTTATGATAGGCTATAAGAATATGTTTTCATCAGTGTGATAGAAATAAAACTGCATCATAGAGATTTAAAATTTTTTTTGTCTTGAATAATTTGATGGTTTGATGTACTACTCCATTCTATTCTTTTTTGTTCTGATATCTTTGACTCTGCATGCATTCTACAACCTATGTCCAAAATTATCTGTTTCATTTTTTGCAGTCTTTGTCTTCCTTTACTGTTTTTACTCTGTCGTAGAACAAAATTCATTCCACATGACCAAATTTATAGGCCACCAACTTTGTCTTTTTACAAAATTCTACCCCAAATTGCTATCTTAACTGATAAATCCAAAAACCATCATAATTTCATTCTCTCAATCAATTTAATTTCTACATTCTCCATTTAATTTCAAAAGTTTTTTCTGTGATTTTCTGACTATGTTAGTCTTATGTTTTACTCCTGTGTATGCTATACTGTTCACAAATACTTGTAAGAATTTCTGATTCACAAATTTATTTTTGATTCCACCTGATTTCTTTTTATCATGAAGGCTATTTCAGCTTATGCTTGTCTGCTTTTGTTGACTTTCATACTTCCCTAAATGAAAAATTTGTGCGATTTTGATACATTGAGTTCTGTGTTAGCGTATTGCTCATTATTCCCTTTTCTGTCGTATGTTGTCATTTTTTTTCTTGTTTACTTTCAAACTGAATTTCACTACCAACAAATGAATACTTTGCATCTAATTCATTCCTAGTTTTAGTCAAAATAACATCAATGAACCTTAATTTTTTTTCTGTTCTGGTCTGTTATCCCAGTCTCAAAATTTATTTGTAGTTTTTTAAATGCTTTTCCCATATACTTATATTAAGAATAAAATGAGGAATTTCTGGTTTTTTTTAGCCTCTCTCCTCACCCAATGGACTAATTCAATGATTGGTTTTTTACTTTGTAGAGGCAGTTCTTGTGATGATCAAGTTGTATCTTTTTCCAGATAACTTAATCGGAAGATATTTTAAACAATATGAAGATATTCTTCTTTTTTTATATCATCATCATTGCTTAGTTTTGGATTGCAGTTCTTTAATGATGATATTATGCCTGTTGATATTCTGATATTTTAAGTACTATCACATGAAAATTCAAGAAAATTAATAGGAAATGCCCAAAAAAAAAACAATTAATAGGTAAAGTTTTGTTTATTATCAAGTTTAAAAAATAGTATGTTTTTCTATTTAGCCTCCAGAACCACCGTAAGGTATTACTTCACAGGATGAATTAGGATGATATGTATGAATATAAATGAAGTTATGTACAGCCTCAGGTCGACCATTTCTAAGATGTGTGGTTAATTGAAACCCAACCGCCAAAGAACACCAGTATCCACAATCTAGTATTCAGATCCGTATAAAAGTAACTGCCTTTACTAGCATTTGAATCTTAGAACTCTTGAGTTAAAAATCAGCTGATTTGTTATGATGAGTTCACCACTAGACCAACCCAGTGGGTTAAGTTAAAAATTATAGTACACATTCAATATTCCAGACAGCTACTCAGTGATGATCATGCTCAGTTCCAGTTCTTTTACATAATTTCTCTGCACAGTTTTTGTATTTTTTTTCAAAATGTTGATTCTTGACTTTTCATTTATTGTACAAATGCCTTTTCTCAAATTGACAGCCTCTCACCATTTTAAATAAAAATAAAACTGAAGAATGTAAAATAAAATGTATATTTTTATAAAATTTTCTTTTTAATGAAATGGACTCAAAAAATGCCAAAAATTTTTTTTTTTAAATAATCATTTACCATTATTCTTCAAGTTTTGTCTTTTTGATGTTAATAAAAAATGCAGGATTAGTAAAAGTCTTCATTTATTAATAATTTGGGACTACCTTCAAAAACTCAAAATTAAAAACAGAATTGAAAAATGTAGCTTGTAATTTACCTTGTAGGGAGGGATGGCTTTTAATTAGGCCTTTTTTTTTAAATTATGTTAAAATTTTACTATCTTAAACAGTATATTCCATTCTAAATTATCAAATACCTTTTCAGGATTATATTTTGCCCTCAAAAATTCATGTGAGGGTCATAGTTATATCTTGTGCTCTCTTGCTTTCCTGTAAATTATATTAGATACTTTCTGAAAATTGTTAAATTGCATTTTGTTTAGAATTATCTGTTGTTGGATGGTGTCCATTATTACAGGTTTTACAGTATTTTAACATAATACCTTATGTAAAAATAATTCATATGTGTATTAAGTTACTCACATGTGCTTTAATAATATTTTTAGTTAGTTAACTATCAGAAAGTGTATAGTAGATCAAGTTTTTTTTTTTTTTTACTTACACTCATGTGAATTACAGATCAGTAGTATACCACTGAACTATTAAATATGTAATATGTCATTATGATAGTGATAGAGTTATATTTCAGAATGAAAAGCAAGAAAAAAATTACAATTTTGTTTTGAAAGTATCTATTAATTTTTATAAAAAATCATGTATTACAAGTTTTTTATTTATTACTAATTTTTTAATCGTTTTTTACAAAAACATTTGTTTACAAAGAAATGTTACATTATACATCTACTTATATTACTAATTACTATATTCTTGAAGACTAAAAACTCTGTGAGAAGGATAATGCTGCATCCTTGATACAAGTGAAGATATATATATATATATGATGCAATTGAATTTAATTTTAAGTCAAATTTGGGTAATATGAAATTTATTTTCTACTGTCATCATAGCAGAAAATAGTCGCACAAAGATATGTGATAGAAAATTGAATCAAAAATAACAATGCTTTTCTAGACAACGATGGATATTCATTTTTAACCTTTAGCCAAAATTCATATAACTCTAACTTAGTAAATTCATTTTCAAAAATCTCTATCACAAGATAGTTTTATTGGTGATTCTTTTTTGTTAGGATTCCAGGAATAATATCCAGTATAAAAGGGTTTTGTGTCCATAACATAGTCTTCTTTAAAAGTTTCAGCGACCATTAGGCAGTGGCATTTTATATTATTGATGAGATTACCTTTTATTTGAATTTTGTGAATGTCACAAAATTTTCCAAATTCAGAAAAGACTGAAGGGTTTCATTCAGAACATTGTTATTTGTCATTTTTATGTTTTTTCAAAGTCATTATTATGTCATCTATTGAAAATCAATTTGTTGTTTCACCTTGCAAACTTAAATTTAAGTCGTTGAGGTGATTGAAAATATCTGATAAGCAGTCTAGTGTTGTGATCCACAGCTCATCTGTCAATCGATCACACAATTCAAAATCAGCATCCATTGGGAACACCTGCAACTCTGAATGTAGCTCAAATCACTTGTGTAGCACTTTTCCTTTAGAAAGCCATTTCACCTTTTGTAGCAGTAAGTGAATGTGGTCACTACCTATTTCGGACTACAGTTTCAAAAATAAATGAAGAGTTTAAAGCCTGAGAATTAATGAAATTGATCACTTTGATTGCTTCCTGAAGAACATATTTAAATTGTTCAGGCATCCATTTTATTGCTGAAGCTTCTCTGTGGGTGCTGCAGTGAGTGAGGGTACAATTTTCTTTAACAGATTTTACTTTGGTGAGAACAGAAGCCAACACACTGCTTCCAGTCCAGTCCATTTTCTGCTAAAAAGTTATCCAGCTTTTTGAATATTTCATCGGAGGTAGTTTGTGTTCAGCTTTTCACAAAATAAGTGATCTTTTATAATTGTACTTTGAAATATATACCACACATAAACCAAAGCTGCGCATCATTTCATACATCTGTGTTCTCATCAAGTTGCATGGTGAAAAAATCACCATTTTTGAGTTGAGCTATTAAGTTGTCTTTAACATTTAATGCCATGCTTTCAATTCTGCAGTGCATGGTATCATTTGACAGTGATATCTTATCTACCTGTTTAATTGTTGTTCACTTGACATAAAAGTCGCTTTTGCAGTTTAAAAGATCTTTTACAGTAGGTAGTAGCTCCACCGATTGTATGAACTTCTCCACACTTTTTGTTCTTAAGCTAAGAAAGACGCCTTAACTGCTTCTTAAGTACTGTCTGTAAAATACAACATAATTTTCTTTGTGCTTTTTATCTCTAACAATTTCAAGCAAAATAATCTTTAGATTTGTTGTATAACATTGAGTATTTAGTACTTAGGAGCCATTTCAAAAATGAGAGTATCGTGCTCATTTTTTAAAGAATTTCAAAGCAATCTGCATTGAAATGTGTAATCTACACATTGAGGTCATGGCTCATTGTCACGGATGTAAATCCATGACAGTAAATCCCATTATTAATGTACTGATGTCATATTTTCATATAATTTTTTTATATTTTAGTCTGAAAAAGATCTTGACTCCACTAATTCTGATTCTTAAGTAGAGCTCAGTGATAGGGGGTTTTTAACTGACAGTATTTTATTTGTTGCTCTATTAAGCAACTTATCCATGTCGATTTATATTTTATGTCAACTAAACTAAACCAAATTAATTCAAGCAAAGCACATAAATAAGTAAGTATATAAAAAAAAGTCCCTTTTGAGATTCATGCCAACACTACCAGTTTAATTTTATCACATGAAAAATTAACAGAATAATTTTTTAATCAGGTTATTATAGAGTTTGTAAAACACTGGAACCAACTGTTTTTGTGTCTGCTTGTAGGATAACCACAACTGACTCACTTAAATGCTGGAGGGAAGTACGACAATCCTTCTATACTGTTCATTAAGAAACTTGTTCATACATGTCTGAAGCAGTGCATGCATGGGACAGACAAGTCGTTCCATGTGTGCTGTAGCATGTAAGAACCTCTCAGCATTGTATGTCCATTCTTGCTAGCCGAATGATTGATATTCTTATTGTTCCTACACACAATTAATTTCCTCAAATTAAAGGAAAAGGAAATGCATGGTAAAGTACGTTTGTGTTATATATAAACGTATTATAAATGAATAAAAACAAAAGTTTGAGAACTGCTGATCCACTGTATTAATAATAAAAAATATAATAGTAGTAAATATCTGTTGCACTAATAATTTTGTGTTATAATAATTATAATACAATTTTTTTAATATTATAATTGTGGTTTTTTTGTTGTGTCCTGTATATGACCTTAAGAAGCTCTTGTACCAAGAGTGGTACATGTACCACAATTTGAGAATCGTTGCTCTAAATTATTCTTGATAAATCATTAATTACTAAGTTAATTACTGTATCACCTAAGTGTCAGGATGATAAATTTTAAATTCTTAATTTTCAAAATGAAATAAGTACTTTCTTAAACCTAAATTGTAGAATTGTATAGGATATTCACATTTAACAAACTATCAGTGCAAGTACTAATCTTTTTTATTTATTTTTATTATTCTTCTGGAATTAATTTAAATATATACCAAATTTTGATAGTTTAAATAATTCTAATTGAAAAATTCATTCATACAAGACTGTTTATAGTGATTTCAGAAATGATTGACACTACTTGATTCAATTAGTGTCTGCATTAAGGATGTTTTGTCAGCTTATACAGCTATAGAAAAAAACATAATGATTATATTTTTAGTAGTATTTTACTCTGGTTTCTCGATTTTTAAATGACTTTACTAAAAAATTAGTCTTGGAAAAACTTTAAATATCTGTTACAATATAAACAAGAACTTTGTAAAAAAATAAAATTAAGTTTAGGATATTGATGTGTGCATAAACATAAATCAAATTTACTCCATTATTGGCTAGATTTCCCATAATTTTTACCACTCAGTGAATTTCAATAATAATTTGATTATAAATAGTTATAATAAAATTATGATATGTATAATATAGAGGTATTCAAAATAAAATTTACTTGTTGGACCTCCCTACCTATTCCTACAACTAATCTTTTTTTATAGAAAACTATTCTAGAGTATAAGACAGTTATTTTAAATGTCATGTGTAATATATATATATATATATATAAAACATGAGTGAAGTATACAAATTTTATTAAATATCATAATATCAGTTATCTTATATTTCCTCTTCAGAATTTATTTCTGTCTATATAGGTATCTGAATTATGTCTTACTTATAAAACTATTGGATTATAAGATAAAACTGCATTGAATAATACGATATTTAATAAATATATTTACTGTTTCAGTTTTTTCAAAACCCCTTAACCTATCCGTCATGAAAGCGAAGGATACATCAATTGAGTTATACTGGACTGCACCAGATGAGGCTGTAGTAAATATATCAGGGTATCATGTTTATTACATGGCTAATAATCATACGAGCAAAAAAGAAGTACTGACTTCACAGCCAGTTATTCAATATACTTTGAATTATCTATGTAAGTATCATTAATTATTATCTTATTAGCATCTTAAAACTATGGATAATGTTGAGAATAAAGACTGTGTGTTTATTTCAAGAAGTTATTGTTAAGTGTAGACACTGGAATTATATAAATTATAATGTTTTCTTGCTCCAAATGAGAGTATTACATGCCAGTCAATGTTTTGTATGTATACTCTTTACTTCCTGCAGCAGTCAGTAGTTAATAAGTTTTTTGCTTTGCTGATTTACTATTTTCTTATTAAAAAATCCTTGTTAGGATCTTCTTCACCCTGCTTTTTATATATCTGTCTGCTCTTTCTAATCCATTTATGCCTTCAGGCTCTCTTCAGTCAAGCCGTAATTTCTGTAGAGTTGTTTCTTTTGATTGATGCTTTAGCATAACTTACCTATTCTGTTCTTATAGATACATTATTCACAATTCTCTTATACTAACTTGTGTATCTCCAGGTTTATTTTTAAATATGAAAGCGTTTTTGTCTTAGATTTTTTTTTCTGTATTACCTCATCAATTTTGCTACTCTATAGTAGCAAGTAGCATAGTTTGCCTCAAACCATGAGGAAAATATTACTACATTTGCCTCATGGTTATTTTAAATTGGAAAAAAGATTATGCTCAAAAACTATTTACAAAAATTTTACTTAAAACTAAACCTATGTGCCAATTTTTTTTTTTTTTTTTTTTGTTAAACAATCATGTCATTAAATATTACAGAAAGAGTATATAATGGCTGTGTTAGTGAATCAGGTGATTTGGCAACACTGGATATAGCAAAAGCATGTACATTTGCTGTTAATTGTAGACTGGTAGGATTTAACAGAATGGCTGTACCAATAGACTTTTAAAGTGTATTAAAATTAATTGAAAGTTATGAAACTGTAGCAAGTGCTTCAAACATTTTTAATATTCCTCGTAACGATCTAGTGTCTTGTGCCCATGCAATAAAACCATGGTTAAAAACTTCCAGGAAATTGGCTGCGAATTGAAAACAAAGCATTAGAATAATTGTGCAGCATTAAAATAACTGTGCATATGTACCAGTACACCAGCAAGAGTTATGAGAGTGAACACTGCTTTACAACAATGTCCTTCATGGTCAGCGTGATAACATATGTCACTAGGCATTTCTGATTGTATTTTAAGTAAGATACCAAGATTTCCTGTAGCATGTAATATTTAGATCGTGCATGTGCTGAATGATATTGATAATTTAAACTGACTTACTCGTTTGTCATCTTATTTGACATAATCATTTAAACTCATCTTCTAAACAGTCATTTGATGGGTGATTAGGCTTATTTCCACCTTTCAGGCTTTGTCAGTAAGCAAAACCTTTAGTTGCTGTTTGAGTGTAAATCCTCAAAGATTAAATGAAAAGCTGCTCCATAGGGTCAAATTGACTGTCTAGTATGCCATTTCATCATTTGGAATTATAGGGCCATATTTCTTTGAGAATGATGATTGGCGTGCAGTGACAGTAAATTCACAGAGCTTTGTTAGCATGATAGAAAACTTTCTTCGGCCTAAATCAACTCATCATCCTGTTAATCAAACTGTTATTTCGATAAGAAAATGCTACAAGTCATACTTCAAGGGCTAGGGAAATTGTTTCCTAATCACATCATTTATTTTGAATAATTGCGACATTCTGTAGTCCAAAAGATACCAAGTCTGTGGGCATGTGATTTTTTCCATTGGGGATACTTAAAATTACACATTATCCAAACATCACCAGGACCAGGCAACCTCCAGGACCTTAAAGAGCTGACCCAAGAAAAGGCAGTTTGTGCCCAAACTACAAAATGTGACAGGTAATCTATGCACAAGCCAATTGGAATGTGTAAAACAAAATGTGGCCATTTTCAAGATGCTGTTTTTAAATGATTGTAATAATGTGTTTTCATTTCTTATATAAGTGATAAAGTAACAATTTTTTTACTTATTTATGGTGTATTTTTAATTTTTCAATTCAATGCTGCACCCATTATAGTAACAAAATAAGTAACATCAGGTAGCCATTATTTCTTTTTTTTCTCATTTATTTCATTAATTTTTTCTTGTGTAGACTTTTTTTATTGTGTCTATTGATGATGATTAAGAATCAACATGCCTATCCAAATTTTAAGTAAATTTTTATAAACAGTTTTTGAACATATTGTTTTCCTATTATGTTGATAACCATTCACTGTAACCTTATTTGCATTTTTTCTTTTTTCTTGTACATTTTATCAGTATTTTTCTACAATAATATAAAAAATCTTTTCATTCTTGATTATTGTATTTTTACGTTACAGAGTATTCAGACAACTGTGTGCATGAAAAATCTGTATGTTATAACTTTCTTCTTTGTACTTTCGTTAAAACCTTCAGCCTATCTTTTTCAGTTGTGTTTACAACTAACAAAGATTACTGCTGAATGTTGTTACTGTTTTCATACAGAATGATAGCAGTAATGAAGAATTATGCTCTTACCATACGTTTCCGTGAAGAGTATGATTTTTGTGTAGAATATTTTACTCATAAACTTTCCACCATGTTGAACATTATCTTTTTCTTTCTTACTTATTTCAGTTAAACCGTTGTTTTTAATCATGTCACTACGATATTGTACGGTATGTCGAAAAGATGAAGTCCTTTTATGGTTTGATTTCTTTTTCTGTAATATTTTAATTCCTTTGAACTGTATTTATTATGAAAGTGGTGTAATGTTCAGGTAGTAATACAAATGTTTTTCTATTGTTAGATTTATAACCTTGTTAAGAGGTTGTTCTTGTGTAAAGTTATCCTTTATTTGAAATTTTGAGAATACTGTATGTACAATTAGAATATGATTTGTTTTTCTTTACACCTCCATATGCTGTAGTCCAAAATCATTGTTTTCTGTATTATTAATAGCAAAGATTGCAGTATAAAAAAGATCTACTGGTGATAAACTGGGAACAAAGGGGATTATTGTAGAGTGAATTTTAATAAAGGATCTTTAGAAAATAATCCTTAGGTAAAAAGTGTAATTTTCTTTGATAATTTACACAAGGATATCAAAGTGCTGGGAGTTAAAAAAAATTGAAGTAAGTAAAAATATATTTAATAGATAATATTTTATGTACATGAAATATTATTAGCCTCTTTTACAAGCTGGCTCTTTTTTATGGTACTTAATGAAATGTAATATTCATTTTATTTGTTACTGTTATATAGATGTAATTATAACTTGATCTTGAGGTTGTGTTGTTCAGGTTGTTGATTTTATGGAATAAATTCATTATTATTAAAATAATATTGTAATGATAAACAAAATTAATATTCATTATTAAATGAACCTTGAAAGTAACCTTTTAATGATTTTTTTCAGAGCTTAGGACTGACTAATTTATATCTTAAAAACTTTCTTTTGCAACAAAAGTATACAATCCTAGCAACATATAGCAGCACTTTATCATAACAGTTCCATAAGCCAGAAAAGGCTGAATAATGCAATAATATATGTTAATTAATGATTTAACACTTGTCAGCAATATAAATACATATAATTCAATTTTCTCTTTGTTTTTATCACAGATATATTTTGTATGATCATTTCATGACATTACCTTATCCAGAATTATTTCCAGTTATTAACTGACATTCCTCAAGTAACACTGTCATTTGAGATAGTATTATTTATGTATGCTTTAATATTCTTAAATTCGACCAAATTAGCATTTGAGGCATTCGTAATTTAAATATTATTATTATTAAATAATGTTCACACTGTGTTTACCAATGTTTTCGAATTTTTATATAATTTTTCTATTCAAAGTTAAATGATATTTCATCTTCATATGAGAGTAAAAAAATCATAATTTATTTTTAGCAAATCATTTTTACAGAATGAACAAAAGTTGTTCAGATCGACCTTTGGAGCACGTTACATTGAAATACACCTTATGTCTAGAAAATAAATTAATATTATCATTAAATATAATTTCTTTACATTACAACTAAATCAATGTAATTAAATTTAAAGCTGCTTCTGTAATTCCACAATTTTCTAATTTACTTTACATTTTATTACATAATATACAGTATATGACTTTATTTATTGTATTGAAAGCTTTAGTAAGGTCCATTATATTACTTTTATGTCAGTAGTTATATAAATGGCAACTGAACTTATATTCAACTATTGGATTAGTTGTAGGCCTGTATTTTTTATATCCAGATTATATGTATGTATCTGTACAAACTACAGTATTAGGTGTATAACGGGTTAAATACCCTCCCCCCCCCCCCAAATTTTCTTCTTAGTTGGATTTTATTTTTATTATTAAGACTTGATTGAATTAAAAATATTATTGGTAAATTAATTTATAAAGTAACATTAGACCTATTTTTAATAAACTACAATTTTACTATTATTACTGAATGTACCTGAAAATCTGCTCCAGTGAAAATTGTGTAATCAGAAAATAACCAAAAGAACTAGAACATTTAAAAGTTAGGGAATTCAGTTTTTTGAAAAATTCAGGAATTTTTATGCCTGTGGGAAAAAGGCTATATTAGTTTTTCAATGAAACCATACGTATGATGGATTATATTCAAATAATTTTGTTTTATGGACTTTGCAAACCTACTTGTTACATATACACACGTGCGTGTGTGTGTTTCAAATTTATCTAAAATGACCAAACACCTGATTCATAAAAAAGAACGTAATGAAGAAATTAAAAACTAACAGCAATTTTAAAATTTAAAAATAGAGGAAAAGACATGAATAGTTGGAAAAAGTTCTGTATGTTAAAAATAATTTCATTGAAAATTAATTAATGAAATAATCCAGTTTGGTAGTGATAAATTATTCAACGTCATATTTAAATAATAGATTAAGTTTAACGGTTATGACGTCTAATATAATAAATTTTAAATATAACATCTTGTGTAAGCTAGTTTTCAGTTATAAATTTATTTTAAATTAAATCATTTTGTTAAAAGATTTATAGTTAATAGCTTACATTAATTTTTTTTTCTTTTAATTATTTTATTTTCATTGATGATGACATGTATTGAAATCCATTTTTAAAGAAATGTTTTAATTTAAAAAATAATTAATTTTCTGTTATAGATATTTTAAAAAAAAAATAGCTAATTTAAGATAATATTATATAACTGTTAATAATTATAAATATTGCTGAATTAATAACTTTCTAATAAAAACTTTATATGATTTATCCTCAACCACTAATTGAGGATGAATAAATTGTTTACTTTTGGTCCATTAATGTGTGCATTTTTTAATGATGAAACCTTTGTATTTCATTACAATTTTAATTTTAATTAATTTTCTATATACTCAGGAAGCTGTTGCGATAGCTTAGATTACATTTACTTGGTGAAGAATAAAATATTTTCTGAAATATGAAAAAGTTTGGAAAGAAAAATTTGTATGATTTAATTTTTATTTATATAAAATTCTAATATAATATAAGATTAGTTCTAAAACAGACAATCAGTATAAATAAAGGCCAGTAATATTCAGTTAGGGTTTTGGACATAAAAAAAAATGTAATTCAGTACATTTTTTCAAGAGAAATTTATATCAGTTGAATTGAAAAGAATTATGAGGATCGTTCAGGAAGTTCTTGGCTTACAGAGAAAACAAGATTTTTCAGGAATTCTTTTTTCTTTTTCAACGTAGTACCTTGCAATTCAGTACGTTTAGACCAATGACTTTCCAATTGTTTAATGCACTCAGTATAATGTGATTTGTCCAACTTACAAAATCGCAAAATAAATGATTGTCTCAGCTTTGATCTCATCATTTGAAGCAAATGATCCAGTGAGTCATTTCTTCAAGTCTGGGAAGAGAAAGTTACTGCTGGAAGCCAAATCTGATGAATTTGGCACATGTAGAACCACATTAAAGCTTGGGTCATGGAGTTTTGCAGCAGTAACCCAAGATGTGTGTGCGGCACATTTTCGTGGATAAAAAGGACTTTCTTTTTGGCCAGATTTGGACGTTTAGTCTGAATAGCACCCTTCAATTGGTCCAGTGATGGTCCTACCTTTTTCCAGGTAGTTTTTGGGCAATACATCATGAAATTATCAACTGTGGTTGTGGTTTCGTTTTCTTTGGCACACCTTCATCTGCTTCTACCCGTTGTTTGGACTGCTGTTTGGTTTCTGGTGTGTAATGGTGAATCTGTGTTTCATCTGCTGTTATAAAATGTTGAAGAAACAGTGGAAAGTGAAAACTTTCTTGAGAAGTGTTCAGTCAAATTTGTTTTTTGTTAACAATGTGGTACCCATGAAGCACAAAGCTTTTTTATACCCAAACATCGTGTAAAATATAGTGGACACAGATTATTGAGATGTTTGTGATGTCAGCAAGCTCACGTACCTTCAGTCACTGATTATTTAATACAGAATTGTGGATATTTGTTACAATTTTGTTGGTTATAGCAATTTTTTGATGTTCTGAGCATTCATCATCTTGAATGTATGTACGACCACATTTAAATTTAGCAGCCCACGTTTTTACCATTGAAAATGAAGGCGAAGAATCCTTTGAAGTGAAATCTTACTCCTTTTGTATGTGCGTAAGAATTAGACCTTTTAAAACAAAGCACTTTATAACAGCTTAAACTTCAGTTTTTTTTTTAGTTTTTTCCAGAAAATGTCAAAACTTGACTCCAAACCAGTTTAGACTAAATGTACTAATACTTCGCAGTACACCATCTAAAGGATAATGCTTGACAAATTTTGTAGTTATGTGATGATAACTACAAAAGTCTCTGTGTCAGGCTGAGAACTTTCTGAATGACCCTGATATTACTCTTTAATTGAGATTTTAAAATGAACAATAAAATGTATTTTCTATAAGATTGAATTTGTACTTAATCAGTTTATATATTTGTGGGCATACACATATTTCTATCCATTTTTAATATTATTAATCTTTTAACATATAAAATGAACTAAAAGTAAATATATTATGGCAACTTTGTAGTATAATATATAACATCTTACTATAAATAAAGAGTTCATAAGATTTATATCCCAAATAAATCATAAGAAACTTTGACAATCAACAAAATGAATTGCCATAAATATAGTGTAGGATTACAAGATAATGGACAATTTTTGGGAATGGGAGTTATGTGAATCAAAATTACATTTTGAATGTGGAAGTATTGAAATAACAGCAAGGAGGAGATCTGAAAAAAGTTATTGTCTATTCTTTGCCAAATTATTTACCATGTGTGTAGATATGAAAATGGAATTTTTGTGTAGAAAATACCCATTTATTGCCAAATTATTTATTTTTCTATGTGTGTAAATATGAAACCAGAATTTTTGTGTAGAAAATACCCATTTATTGCATGAAAATGATAAAAAATATTTTGTTTGAAATATTGCCCATCGCTAGCTATACATTTTTCACATCTCTCTGACAATTTATGAATGCCATGCCAAAAAAACTGTTGTTGTTTTAAGGCAAACCAGTCATTGAGCCATTTTCGTACATTTTCATAAGAAGTGAAGTGCTGCTCAGCAAATGCATGTCCCATCGATGCAAATAAATAGTAATCAGACGGAGCCAAGTCTGGTGAGTAAGCCACATGAGAAAGTATTTATCCAACTAAATGCCTCAATTGTTTCCTTGACTTGCTTTGCTGTGTGTGATGGTGCATTATCATGAAGCAAAATCACTTTGTGTTGCCTTTTTTGATATTCTGGTTATTTTTCACACAATGCTTGATTCAGATCAATCATTTGTTGTTGGTAGTGTTGAGTATTAACGGTTTTGCCAGGTTTTTACAACTCATAATAGATCTCACCCTTCTGATTCCACCAAACACAGAGTATTGTCTTCTTTTCATAGCAATTTGGGTTTGAAATCGATGTCAATGGTTAGCCTGGAGACACCCATGATATTTTATGAGAATCATGTAGGATTCTCAAAATATATACACTTTTTATCACCTGTCACAATTCAATGGAGAAATGACTTTCTTTTGTACCTGGCGAGCAGTATTTCACAAATGCTTTTTCAGTTTTCTTGCTGTCTTTCATTCAGTTCATGTGGAACTCGCTAGTAGATTGCCTGAAGTTAAAAAATTCACTGGAATTATGTCTGAGAAACTAAATAAAAGAGTATACTTAAAAATATATGAAATAGGAAAACCATATAAAAAATGGAAGATAAATTCAATGATTTTCTACTGAGTATGAGTAATGTTAAAAATGAACTTGAAAAATTAAAATATAGAACAAGAACTGTAAGGATGATAATTAAGAAATGTCCAAAGAGTTAAATGAAACCTAAACAAGAATTAGAAAAGTCAAGTCAATTTTCAAAGATTAGAAACATATAATTACATATATTTCAGAAAGGAAGAAAATTCTAGATAACTACATATAAATTTAATTCAACTACTAAGCCATATGAATACAAACAAAAGGAAAGGAATTAATGGCGCATAGTATAAACAGATCCAACATTAAAAACTGAATAGTCCAATTTACTTGCAGAGACTTACGGATAGAAATCTAAAATTAGCTGAGGAAAGAAAACTGCCTATATTGCTACACAACAAGGACTCCGCTAAAGAAAAGCTCTTTTTCAGGCCTCATCTGACAAATTATAAGATAAAATAATTATATTTAAAACTAGAAAAATAAAT
Organism: Lycorma delicatula; assembly: GCF_047948215.1. Taxonomy (NCBI): domain Eukaryota; kingdom Metazoa; phylum Arthropoda; class Insecta; order Hemiptera; family Fulgoridae; genus Lycorma; species Lycorma delicatula. Next base: position 3,203,573 of record NC_134458.1, read on the forward strand.
GAACTTGCAATTTTCATCCTAGGAGTTGATTTTTTTGTTAAAATATAGACAAAAAAAGAGACTAACAATGACTATCTAACATTTTTAAACAAGTTCTAATTTGTAATATAAACACTAACTCTATAAACAACTGTGCTTCACGGTTACATACTTTTGTGCTTCAAGTTGCTAAATTTGATGTTGCTCTTATTTTTTTTATGCATTTTATGTTAAACTTCAAATTAAGTGGTTTTTCTCTCCAGTAGAAACATAGCTATTGTACCTGAAAATAATGACTTATAACACATCTGGTCATAGGACAGTTACTGTCCTGGTAGTTGTTGCCACAAATTTTTAAGTAATTTTGCATAATTATACTACACACAATCTTGTCAGAAATCAGATCACTCCTTGTACAAGCGAAAGGATAACTAGTTCCAACCTAACCTATTTTTGTTGACTGTTAACTTTTATTTAGATAATCAGGGATAGGTGGATGTAATATTTCATTTTTTATAGGTTTTTGATAAAGTACCTCACCACCTTTTGTTCATTTGCTCGAGAAACTAGCAAATTTTGTATGTTCTATTCTACTTATCTATTTAGTTTGATTATTTTTGACAGATAGATCTTATGTTGTAAGGCTGGTTGGCATTACCTGTAATGTTTTTGAGCTCTGTAGGGTTCAAATTGAAGCACCTTTTTTCTCTTTTGCCTTTTTTTATATGATATTGTTAAATATGATAAGTCACCTTATACTGTTTGCTGTTATTTCATTCAGTGACTGCAGCAGCTGTAGAGTGATATAAATTCTTTTTGGAAAGGTTCATTGACAAGAAAAGCCAAGAAACATTGGTCTTATGGATTGGTTGTCACATTTTAAGTTGTAGCTGTTCTAGTCATAAATGTTCTATTTGCTTGGAGCAATCACAGTAATTATGCTTTTTTAGACCAATGCATTAGAGAAGCTAACATTCAAGTTAAAATTTTTGCTTATTTCAGAAAGATAAAAAACTATTTAGTAAAGGGATAACCTACTGGAAACTTTTCAAATAAACACTGACACACCTTTCTCAGCGCCCCCAGAGCAAATCGATCCTCCAACCATCAACAGTTTGGAATTCGCAATTAAAGAACTTAGAATTTACAAAGCATGCGGCCCAGACGTAGTCTTTGCAGAAATCTGGAAAAACGCAGGAAAATCATTGATCAAAAATCTCTACTAACACCTAGTCAAAATGTGGATCACACAGAACATTTTTGAACACAACTACAGCAATAATCCATCCATTATTCAGAAAAGGGGACAACCAACCTAGGTAATTGTTGAGGAATAATCCTTCTAGATTGCACATACAAAATTTTCTCCTGCATAATTTACAACAGGATTATAAACACTCTGGAACCACAGCTTGGAGAATACTAAGGCAGATTTCACCTCTACAACAAATTTTCAGCCTGAAACTAATCAAGGAATATCACAAGTTCAGAAATAAATAACTGTATCTCATTCATAGACTTCAAAAAAGCTTACAACAGCATCTATAGACCCACACTTTTAAAAATTCTCATATCATATGGCCTTCATCCCAAATTAATAAAAATCAGTGAACTAACTTTAATCAACAGTAATTCCAAAGTAAAATTCAGAAGGAAAATTTCAAAAGCATTCACAATAAAAACCAGCTTCAGGCAGGGTGACGAATTAACCCCACTGCTTTTCAACATGGCCCTTGATTACATCATGAAAATTTGACAAAAAGAAAGAATGGACAAGACACATTATACATAACATTGATCTGTGGGTTCAGCGTGGCTTTGGGGAGCTGGGATTCTACCTCTCCCAGCTGCTAACCGGGCATGGGGAGTTTGAGGGGTACCTGTGCCGGTTTGGTAAACGTGCTATCTCTGCTTGTAGATACTGCAAGTCACAGGACACACCAGAGCACACCATATACCACTGTTGTAGGTGGGACGGTGTTCGACAGGAGCTGGGTTTGACCTGGCTTACTCCAGAGAGGACTATGGGTTATATGCTTTCCAGTAGGCAGGCCTGGTGAAATTTGGAGAAGCTAGGTACTAGAATATTGAAGACAAAATCCCGTGATGGTTGGAACCTTAATCGTGTGTAACCATATGTGTGTTTAGTTAGGGAGGGCAGCCTCGATCTGGAGAGGACGGTGAGCCGAGCTGGGCCGTTCTTGATGAGGGATTGGTGGTAGTTTTTTGTTTAATGACTACTGGTTAGCCTCATATAGGAACACTGCTAAAAAACTGCACAGGAAGTGGGGTACTCTAATGGGTTGCTAATAATAATAGCTTACTAATATAATATAAAGTAAAGATCCGACCGGCAGCCCAACCTGCCATGCCAGACATACTGCCGGTAGGTTGGAAGGGCTGTTAGAGTAGAAAGGACACCCCCTACGTTGTTCTATGCTTAATTGCGGATCCAGCATAAGGGTGTAAGAGGGAAAAAAATAGTCCAATGTGACCAATAAAGATTAAAAAAAATACATTCTCAATGCTTATTGCTAAATGTATCTTCATTGTTGTCTGTAACTCCACTGTACGTGTTTGGCTGTTTTTTATGTGTTATTCTCTCTTCATATTCTCTCTGACCTTTATATTGATTATATATTTTTAACCACTCGCTGAGCAATTGGATCAGGTATAATTTAATTGCTGTTTACCAAAAGTAGCTTGACTCTGCAGCTAGGTGAGTATCGAAGAGTACTATAAGGATAGTTGGGAGGCCTCAGTTTAAGAAAGAAATAATTATCAATTATTCACAATCTGAAGCACTTAAATTGATCTCTTGATTGTTATTTTGTGCATGTTGAAAGTAAAATATTCTGCTATATGTATTTGATAATTATGAATTTCCATTTCTGTAGGCTCTAATTTGTTTGGAGAAATGTTTGAATAATCCATTGTCACATTGTCTGTGTAATCCACTTAGATCATATGAGTTGTTATTAAAAAAATCCAAGACTAGTTCTGAAACAAATAGCAATAAAGCCAGATATTTGTTTTGAGTGGCAGTTGAGCATCAAGAGGGCTAGAATATCTCTGGAGGATGGAGAGGACAGTGTGATCCTTCATGAGCACAACTCTCAGTATTGTGACTAAATCAGCTTTTACATGAGGATCATTATATCACCATATAGACAATTTTTGATATCACAAAATATCATTTGGATCGGTGCATTTAATTCTCACTTCTCTTTTAAACGTGAACTCTTTTACTACCTGAGTTTGTGCCTGGTCTCCTGACCGCTGACCACTCACCTTTTTGACATTTTTCAGCAAGCGCAGAATAGTGTAAATTTCATGTTAAGGGTCATCACTGACAGTGAGAGTTGGGTCTGCAGCTACGATCCAGAGACTAAACAGCAGCTGTTTTAGTGAAATGGTCAACACTCTGAGACTAAAGAAGGAAAAGCAGCTCAGGAGTGTGATCAAGTGCATTCTTTGATATTTATCAGGTTTTACATAGAGTCATATTATTATTGCCAAGTTGTACTGTAAAGTTTTGAGATATCTAAGAGAGAATATTCATGCAAATAATGTGAACTGTAGCAGAGGAGAGATTTGGTACTTCATCATAACAATGTTCTTACTTCACAGCTAAAAAAATGTATTTTTTTATACATGTGAGGGGGTGTTCCTCACCCCCTCACACTGTATTTGCCAAGTAATACTCCTGCAACTTCTTACTGTTTTACAAAATATGGTTGAAGGTTTCCAAGATAGAGTGTGTCATCAATTTGGCACCATGTAGCAGATGTAGTTAATTATGGAAGCTGCTTGATGTGCTTAAAGAAATGGCTTCCCCAGAGCATTCCAACAGTGGAAAAAACTGGTAACAGAACTATTTTGAACATGGTGGGAGCCAAATTTAGATCACTTTTTTTTATTGGTCTAATCTCAAAATTTTTTTATCACACCTCGTATTTGTATTTTTATTATTTTTGGAATATTTTATTATGGTCTTAGTTGGTTTGTAAATTTATTAGATTCTTCTGTAGTACACTTATTTATTACCTAATTAATTTTTTTCTGATAATATTTTCACTTAAAACTTTTTATATATAAAATCAAAGTCTTTGTCATAACCATTCTGATTTAGTACAAATTTAATTATTTTATTTTTTCTTGATCATATAACTTCTATATGCTCTGGTAATCTTAGCGACTTAGATTGACTTGATCCTCTAGTTATTTGATGGTTGACGTAAAATTGCTCTTTAAATGTAAGAATATCTCCTGATTTTGGTGGTCAGAAGATCTGAGTTTTTTTTGTATTTCTCCAATAGTTTTTTTTTTGTATCCTCTGATGATTTAGAAAATTATATTTTTCAAAGATGATTTTATGTTTCAACATTTGTTTGCTTATCGGAGTAGATTCAGTGAGGAGAGCAAGTAAGTAAATAGTACTGGCTTCCTAACTATTGCAGTTTTTTTATCCATTAATATATACATCAACAAGAAAAAAGTAACGTTTCAACACTAGAAAAAGGGACCTCTGCATTTAATGTTTTATGAATAAAAATATTAAAACTCAAAAACCAAACATATTATAAGTGCTATGCAAGAGTAACAGCATCCTTTACAACCTGTTGATTTGAATACACCTGGAACATCTTAAAGAGTAGCAGCTTTGGAAATTGGAGGATCTGAAGTAAAGTTAAATTTCAAAGGCCAAAACCACGTTCAGTAGACTGGTTCTTGTAGATCACAAGCTAGGAACACTGGGTGTAGTTCACAATGTGTTGGCATTTTTTAATGGCTAATGACCCTACCATTTAATACCACTTATTTTAAAAGTTTTTTCTTTTTTTTAAAATAAACATTTAATTTTATAGTCTGACATATAAATTAAATACATAAAGCAAAACTATCTGCTGTGAACAAATCTTGTTGCATTAATTGATAATGACTGCTATGAAAAAACAAATAATGTACAAGTATTTAAAGGTAGAAAAAAATATGTAGTTTATTTTTAATTGAAAACCTTGGCAAAAATTTATTTCTTCAGATTTTTTGGATTACTTAGGTGTTTGAAGTTATATTTAAAAATAAAATTTTCTTTTTTTTATGGTAAATATTTAAGATTTTTCTTAATAGTAAAAACTAATACTTATAGACGTTTTAATGAATGAAAAATTGATGCAATCACTTTTTGAAATTTTAAAATATAGATACACTATATTTATCTATTTTTGTAAAGAATAACATTTTAAACTTAGTTACATAATTTAATTAAATATCTCAGTTCATTTTTGGGTTATTAATTTAAACACAGAAATTGCAATGTTTTCAGACTTAAGGTTACTGGAAATTTTCTTAATTTTTATTTGAATAATCAGTTATCAGAGTTTGGCCATATAATTTTTAATCATTCTGTGATTTATATATATTACTAGCTCCCTGTCGCAGCTTTGCCTGTGCTAAATGATTACTGTTTCCTGTAGCAATCAGTCATTTTATTTTGCTTTTTAGTCAAGTAACCAGAGGCAGATGCAGCCAGTAACACATATAGTAACAGTGGCAGTGGCTGTGTTGGTTGAACCACAGCACCATATACCTTCACACCCCTAAAAAAATTGGAATTAAAAACAACCTGAATACAATTTTTAAATATTTATCTCAAGAGTATTTGCATGCCTAAATCTACTGAATATCGTGTATTATAGGTGGGATTGGGAAAATTTACAATCATTGTTTAAAACATTTTTTTACCTTTCTTCATCCCCTTTCACGGTCAAATTTCAAAAGTCTGAAAATTGGTTTATTGATGAAGATTACGCTCACAAAAAATCAGTTTGATTTCCTCATTTGTTACCGAGAAATTAAAAAAATAACTGGGTTTCAAAAAATTCAGAAATCTATTTTAACCCTTTAAATTTGGAATGAAACTCAAAAAATCTATAAATTGGTTTTTAGATGTTCATAATCATTCAGTTCAAACCCAGCTCACACAGTGTTAAACATTTAAGTTCACAATTCATTAAAGTTTGTGCTTCAACTGCAAATCTCCACTATTATATTATGTATAGAGTAAGTATCGTTTATAGTGACATCAGATATAATGACATATCAGATATAGTGACCAAAAACTTGTCTCTTTTTTGGTTTGGTATGCTGTTAATACATAAATACAGTATATGTATTGTTTATAATTACATCGGTTGTGACATATGGATTATTGTGACTTATTTTTTCTACAGCAATGCTACATTTTATCACCTATAATGACAGACAGAAGTGACTCATTGGTAACGTGTATATCTATACATTGTAGCTACGGAAATATTTTGATGGTTAAAATGAGTCACCTTTCCTTTTTACCTGCATATGTACTATGATTCTTGTTTTTCTTATCTGCTTCTTGTAGCAGATTATTGTAAACTGAAGTAGCCACATTCAGTTGTTATTAATCTTTTGCTGTGATCATATCATGTGGGTAGAGTATTTTATTTTATGTATTCTTTGTAATTCATTTAATAGTGATTTAATTATGACTTCGCAAAAAACATTCATGATAGAGGAAAAGGCACACATAATCTGGCGGTTAGAGAATAGTGAAACTAATAAGGACATTACCCAATAATTAGGTGTAGGTCATTCAACAATATCAGTAATATGGAAAAATTTTGAAATAAATTTTATTAAATCAAAAAAATTACTGTCTAGTCAACATAATAATCTAGATCAAGTGCTGTTAAAAATAGTTTAAATACCAGAGAGCTAGTGATATCCCTATTAGCGGCCTTGTATTGCAAACTAAGGCGAACAATTTTTTTGAAAAATTGTGTGAACCACGTGAAGTAATTTCAGCTTGGATACAATGGTTCCATCAGCATCTCGATATTGTGTCAGGGAGAATAAGTGGCGAGGCTGCAGCAGCTCCTACTGCTGTGTTAGAAATATGGCTAGAAACCATTTGGCCAAAATTAAATGGCCATTCTATTCAGATGAAAAAATCTATAATTCTGATGGATTTGGTATTTTTTTTAAATTGATGCCAGAAAGAACTCTTCAGTTTAAAGGTGAAATGTATTTGGGGGAAAATTATTAAAAGGCAGACTAACAGTACTAATTGTTAAAAATATGACCGGAACTGACAAAAAACTCTTCTGGGTATAGGGAAAAGTGTTAAACCCCAATGTTTTAAAAATTTGAAATTGCTTCCTGTTATGTACGAAAGTAACAAGAAAGCTTGAATGACAAGTGATATCTTTACGTCTTGGTTACGAAAATGGGACCATGAATTAAAGATTGAAAATGACAAAATACTGCTGCTCATTGACAACTGTCTGGCTCATCCACATTTTGAAAATCTTTTCCTGTATAACGTTAGTGTTGTAACCCTGAAAACAACAGTATTCTTATAGCCCTTAGTTCAAGGCGTGATCAAGTTGGTAAAATTCCACTACAAAAAACATGTAATTTTACAAATGATACAGGATTTAGATCAAAAAAAGGAAACACAAATAATTATTCTGGATGCTATAATTACGTTAGAAAGATCAGATCATAGAATGAGGTTTCTCCGCTGACTGTAAAAAATTGCTTTTGACATGCAGGATTTTTATCACAGGCTGGCGAAGTTACTGACATTGCATGCAAAAAAGAATCTTTAGTGGAGTGGCACAATAGTCTGCAAAACCAATCGTTGTCAAATGTATAACGTATATATTTATATATTAGAAAAACTAAAATTTTACATATTTTTCTATCAAACCTCATATAAATGTTGTAATCTTCAGTGAACCTGCCATTGATGTTTAATTATGAACAAAATATTTTTGTGGTAGCACTGTTGTTTGATGTGTAAATATGCCATTAACTGATTTGTTGATCTTAAGGACTGAAGAGCGTCTTTAGTCATTGTATCTTGCATTTTGACATTTAAATGTTTAATAACTGTGTATATAATACGAGGGTAAGTCAATTATTATCTGCAATGTAGTTGTAAATTTTATTGCAATACAAGTAGGAAACTTACATGTACATAATTTTTCAACATAGTCCCCTTGCATATCAACGCACTTGGTCCATCGTTGCACAAGCTTCCTGATGCCCTCATAAAAGAAGGTTTTTGGTTGAACTGCAAGCCAGGAATGCACTGCTTCTTTCACTGTTTCGTCTGAGGTAAATCGAAAGCCTCTTAATGCCTCTTTAAGTAGACCGAACAAGTGGTCCACCCAAAGAGAAGGGGCAAGATCAGGATTATACGGAGGATGAGCCAGTACTTCAAAGTTGAGTTTCTGAGCGTTTCAGCAGTGTGGGCAGCAGTATGTGGACTGGCATTGTCGTGCAACAACACAACACCTTTCGACAGCAGTCCTTGGCGTTTGCTTCGAATTGCAGGCTTCAGCTTGGCAGTAAGCATCTCACTGTAATGCGCACTGTTTATTGTTGTGCTCCTTTCCTCATAATGTTCCAGTACTGGGCCTTGTGAGTCTTAAAAAACCATAAGCATCAGTTTTCCTGTGAATGGTTGGGTCTTGAACTTGTTTTTGCAGGGCAAATTTGGATGTTTCCATTCCATACTCTGCCGTTACTCTCCGGCTCGTAATGATGAATCCATGTTTCGTCACCAGTGATGATTCTGTCTAAGAAGATGTCCCAATCATTATCATAGCGATGAAGAATGTTTTTGGCAGATGTTCAGGTGCGTTTGTTTATGTAACTATATGAGTTGTTTTGGGACCCATCTTGCACAGACGTAATGAAACCCAAGTCTGTTGTGGATGATTTTGTAGGCAGAACCGTGACTAATATGCAGAAAATGTGCCACTTCATCAATAGTTACTTGTCTGTCTAAGAAAACGATGTCACGTGCATGCTCAATGTTTTCCTCATTTGTGGCAGTAAATGGTCATCTGGCTTCTTCGTCGTGCGTAACACTTGTGTAACCATTTCTGAATTTTTCAATCCATTCGTAGACTCTCCATTGTGGCAACACACTGTTCCCGTCATCTACACAACAGTACAACCAATATAAACCAAAATATAACTAAATTGCGGATAATAATTGACTTACCCTCGTACAAGGGTCATTCAATAAAAAAAGTGATAAACTTTTATCGTTAAAAAAACATTTAAGTAAGAAGTGCAAAACTATGGGTCTTCAATAATGATAAACCCTCTTGAAAAATGCTTTGTAAAATGCAAAATCCTTTGAAGAAGAAGGTTCAGGTATATGGTTTCTGGTATAAAACTGTCTGAAATTTCCTTCCAGATTATGTTCCAGTATAGTAAACGTTTTATGACTAGTGAAAAACTTTAAACTGCCAATCCCCATGACAAAGTGGTAGTCTCTTGGCCTTTCATCCAGAGGTCCTGGATTCAAATCCTGGCCAGGCTGACATTTTTCATTTGCCAAAAAAAATAACTTTTATATTGCCATAGCTTTGAGCTAATGTGGTGAATTATTAATTAAAAAACATGATCAATAACCAACATAATGAATGACTCATTGAGATTTTAGGAGTTGAAACTTCCAGAGTTAGAATAACTTTGGAATCTTACATTGATAAGTTATCCTAGGAAATAAGCAAGTGTAATAAGCTTTACTACATTGCATAATAAATTAAACTGTGGAAAAATTTGTGCGATTTTACCAACAAACAAAAAGAAACCAAGTCTTGGGACCAGGATTTATCATTATTAGCTATACTCGGAGTAGCAAAACATAGAGTATAAGCATTTCAGTTCTTCACTCGGGTAAAATTCAAGACCTTGCTAGAGATATGCATGAAGGTAACATAAAGTCTGTGATGCTTAATAAAAAATACCATTTTCAGAATAAAGGTTTTCTTCAGGACATTTGTCTGTATACTGTACAGACAGCATGTGAAACCGTTAAAAATTTGAGCTAGGTAATACTGCTCTATCCATCATGAAGTCCAGACCTTATTTTTTTTAAATTTATTTTGTTTGTGCCCCTCAAGATTTCGTTATGTAGAATCAAGATTCACAGTAGCAGTAAATGACTAATGGAGTGTTAAAAAACTCTATAATTGTAGCTGAGAATAATGGTGAAAAACAGGTAAATTGTTAAATTGTTTGAAAAAATTGAATTAGGACAACAGTTTGTTTCTAGTTATTGAATGATCCTTTTGATAATATTACTTTTTATGTTTATAGAATATGTATTTATTAAGTAATATTAGGCATTGATACAGTATAATTTATGAAGTCTAATTGTATAATTTTTTTTATTCAGTTCCATTTACAGATTACAAAATATGGGTGAAGGCATTTTCTGACAAAAACCTTGAAGGAGCACCATCAGATGCGATAATGCAAAGAACTGATGTCAGCGGACCTGGTCCCCCTAGAATTATGAATGTTACATGCATAGAGTATAATACATTATTTGTCCAGTGGGAACGACCGTCTGTATTTTATAACAATATTGATGTGTATTATATTCTTTATCGTAGTGAAGACTCTTTCAGATTCCAGCGTAAAGAATTTAGTGCCTCAAACAATAAATTAGAAACTACACTTACAACAGTAAGTGCATTTATTTTTTTAATCATATTTTATACATATAGTGTGATGAAAGTCATCAGCACTGTCATATTTAAGTTTTTGTTGTCTTCAAATGCTCTGTATTAACTTTTATCTTTGAACATTTTAACACAGGTTGCATATTAGCTGAAAGGAAATAAAATTTTTAATTATACAATCATGTATTTACTTTTAAATATATTTAAAAGGATTTTAGATGTAGTCTAGTTATTAAATGTTGAAAATTTGGGTCTTGGGTATGACTACAAATTTAGAAACCTAATGTTTCATGGAGTTGCATTCCGGAAGATAAAAGGATGTTAGGTATGGATTAAATGTGAACTTCCAACACCATGGTTAACGGTCTACTTCCTGTAAATCACCAAATTTAAACAATGTTAACATTAATTATACTGTGATTGAAATTCTGTTTGTAATAAGTCATTTCTAATTCTCTAAGCAGTTGTTGCACTGAAAAAATAAGTTTTAAAGATTTGTGTATACATCTAAAATTCTTTTAAATATATTTAAAAGTAAATACATGATTGTATAATATAAATATTATATTGTTAAAAAAATATAAATATTATGATTGTTAAAATATAAATATTATATTCATAAATAATTACAAAGATTAAATTTACTGAAATATATATAACATGATTGTTTAAAATGTGAAAATTCTATCACTAATGCTATTTCTATGTTGTTTGTGTCTGTAGTGTAAAAAAAACTAAAACAACAAACTGTAATCTGTTAACCTATCACTAGATATAATAACAATAGTGCCATAATACCACTGTAAGTGTGAAAAAAATGATACGCATAAGTTCAAAGTTGCTCCTTTATGTCATTTTCATTTTTAATAATGCAGGGGTCATTTGAAATATTTCTTATTTACAGTTTTCATTTCAGATTCAACGTCTTATGCTTTATGTAGCATTACTTTTGCTGTAACAAATAACCAGTTACAAAATATTAACGTTTCAAAATAGTAATTAGTTATTTAACATTTAAATAATAATAAATAATTATTTCAAAATAAACATAATATTAATGAAGTGATTAGAAAGTGGTCATAAATTTGTTCCTCTGTATCTGTATGTAATATTAGGTAAAGTACCTGTTCTGTAGGTGGGCAACCATTTTTGAAGCTTAGAAATCTTACTTTTCCCCATAGGCAACTTCATTAAACTAATTTTGCTTACCTTTCCTAAAGATCTCTTTAGGAGTAATTATGAATTTAGGAATAACTATACTGAATTTCTACCTTCCAACTGTTTGGGAAATGATGGTACAATTGAAAATTGAAAGGATGGGAAGTGATGAGTAACTTCTATAAATAAGAAGCGTAGACCGCTCATTATAATGAATTTCAACCAAAACTGGCTACACTTAACTGACTGGTGTCTAATTGATTCTCTCAGCTCCTGTTGTCTGTATAAATGAGTAAATCGGTGAGGGCTTTGCCATTTATAAATTACTAGTTCCCCATCGCAGCATTGCCCTCATTGTATGGTTACTTGCATTTCCCATTCGGTCAATCTTTTTATTTTATGTTTTTTAGTTAAGTAATTGGAGGCAGGTGCAGTCAGTCACACATACAGTAAGGGTGGTATTGGCTGTCTTGGTTGAGCCACAGCACCGTATACCTTTGCACACCTTAAAAAAATTGGAATGATAAAAAAATGTTGTTTTTAAATAGTTATCTGAAAAGTATTTGCAGCTCAAATCTACTGAATATCTTGTTTACTATAGTCAGAATTGGAAAAATTTACAATCATTGTTCAAATTTTTTTTATCTTTTTTCATCCCCTTTCAAGATCGAATTTCAAAAATCTAGAAATTGGTTTATTGGCATTTTTTGAGATGAAATATATGGAAAAATCTTCTCATTTATGCCAAGAAACAAGGGTAAAAATGTAATTGAGACTGATTGGGTAGTTTGTTTGTTTATCCCAAACAAACAAAACTCTGTTCCTCTTTATATAATAGTATAGATTACTTACTGTAAATTTATTCTGTTATTATGTAATATTATTCATTTGATTGATTCAAATTATTCACTACAAACCCTGTTCACAGGTCATTAGTTCAATTCACTAAAGTTCTTGCTTAAACCTGGAAATCTCCATTACTATATATAAATATATATATTTTTTTTTTTCAAGATGAAATACTAGGGTGAATCAAATATAAACTGTAATTTTTGTTTTATAATTTATTGAAGGATAATAAAAATCCATACAATATTATTTTTCTGCACAGTTTTCACTTTGGAAACGCATTTTTCACAGTGAGTAGGTAGCTTTTTGATCCCACTATTGTAAAATGAAGATGGAATGACATCAACCAATTGCACATGAACGCTTCAACAGTAGCATTGTCTTCAAATTTCTGTCATCCAAGTCTTTATTTTAGTGGCCCAAACAATTGATAATCGCAGGACGATAAGTTCAGATTGTATGGAGGGTGCTCCAGTGTAGTCCAGAATAAGGATGCAATTTTTTCTTGACTTTGAGCCATGATATGTGGCCGAGTGTTGTCATGAAGCTGAATGACATCTTGGATTGGAAATTGACATCTTTTTTGATGATATGCTTGTTTTGCTTCACCTAAAAGTTGGCAGTAGTACGCAGAATTTACTTTACAACATTCACGGAGAAAATCACCATGCAAAACTCCTTTGAAATCAAAAAATACTGTGGCCAGAACCTTTCCAGCTGACAGTCGAGTTCTGGCTTTAATTGGTGCAGTTTCTCCCTTTTTTTTGTCACTCCATACATTGCCTGTTTTGATTCTGTGGTGTGATGGTGCATCCAAGTTTCATTGCAGGCCATGATTCGATGCAAAAAAAATTCCCCTTCAGCTTGGTAACAATCGCTGGCACATCTCTAGGCGATAGAGCTTCTGACCTTCAGTGATAAGACGAGGATCCATTGTGCTGCCACTTCTTTAAATCCAAGATTGCCAGTAATGATTACTTGAGCACTACCATAGCTTATTCCAATCTCAGAAGCAATTTCTGCAATTGTTAATCGACAGTCGCCCTTGATAAGGCAATGAACCATAAGAATGTTTTCAGCAGTAGAACTTGTCCTTGGGCATTGTTGCTGACCTTCATTTTCAACTACTTCTTGTCCTTCTGAAAACTGCTTATGTCAATCAAACACATGAGTCTTTTTAAGTGTGTTGTTCTTGAACTGTGCCTGAAGTCACAAAATTCAGATGGTTTCACAACCTCTGTCATGAGAAATTTAATAATAATACACTGCGCAACGCTTGATGATACCTCCTGCTCTGACATTGTGATACTGACTAGAAAAAAGTAGTAAGCTGGTTTTCTAAGAGAGGGATCCTCTCCATGCAACCCTACGTATAACACTGAGAAGCCACACTCCTCCCCATTAGCCATGTGTCAACGACAACAAAAATTCTGTTTTATTTGATTCACCCTCATATATTTAAAAAACCTTCTCAGTTATACCAAGAAACATGGGTAAAAATTTGGTTGTGATTGATTGGGTAGTTTTTTGTTTGTCATGAACAAACAAAACTCTCTCCTCTTTATGTTTTTGCTGAATGGCTTCGCACTGAAAATTAATTGGGAATATATGTGATAACTCCCCCCCCCCCCTCCGACTAGGTGGGCGCATACGGATCCAGATGTGGTGTATCTTGCTGTAGTTGAGTTTTCAGGCCATGGTGTGCAGGTTCCAGTTTGGAGACGTGAACCTTTCGCCGGGTGCCTTTCCGGTCAGTTTCATAAACTTGCTCTGTTCGTTGAAGGACAATGTACAGGCCTTCCTGTGGAGCCTCGAATCCCGCATATCAACCATCGCGAGCAGGTCCGGCGTGCTGTCTGACGAACACTTGGTGGTCCACCTCGAATGTCGGTTGCTCTTCTCTGTTGCGGGTGAACCTTTTTTCACAGTAGACCTCCTGGTGTGCTGAGAACGGAGAACGTCCTACATGAGATGCTGGAATATGCTAGGTGCATTTTTCCGGCCGAACGGCATGACTCGGAACTGGTATCGGCCGCCATCTGGACCTGCAAATCGTTTGGGTGATTTCTCCAGGGGCATCGATACTGTAACCGCGCAGATGACCACGCAGTTTTCCCACCATAGTGGCACTGCAGCCTCACCACTCTCAGGCTCCAATAAAAGAGCTTGCACTAGAGTGAATTTGCAAATCATCGACCACCACTTGGAGAAGACCAAGAAGAAGTTCCCTGGCCGGCTCAACGTGGGAACTCCCGGCGGATGCCACCATCCCACTACGTGGGATCGCGCGGGGAGAACGCCTCGGCCGCGTCAGCGAAGGACGACTGACACTGCATTGATAAAACGGGAATAACAATTTTATTTTATAATCAGTTAACAGGAAATTGTGTAAAATCTATAAATTATGAAATTGTGTATTACAACATCTGTAAAGTAATGGATAGTTGAGTAAGTATGGTGAATAGATCCATATTACAAAAAAAGGAATATTAATGTCATTTTCTGGAAGGAAGAATAATGTCCCTTATGTAGAGGTACATCATTTACTTCTTAACATTAACAGAATCCCCTAATGGTTCTTTTTATTTTTATTAATACTTGAAATTATGTGTGTAACACTGCATGAAGTGCTTTATTTTTATTCAGCAGCTGTAATATGTTAGGTAATGTTCGTCATGTAATATTCTTCAGTTAATTGTGTAGCAGTGTTTTAACTTATGAAATGTTGTGGTTTTTTATTTTTTATTTTTTTCCACTATTATTTCATGATCGATTGTAAAGTGTTTTTTTAATTTGTGTTAAAATAAAATTTGTTGAACTGAATTTTAAAAATATATTATAATTACTAGATATGAACGAGTTGCAAAGTTCTAGTTCTGAACATGAAAATAAAGTAATTGTATGATGAAAAAATTGAGACTGCCCTCTCATGAAGGAGGGATTGGTTAATAAGAATGATATATAAATACTTTCGGGTCATTCTTGTAAGCGATCAAAACTGTAGTTTTTCTAAATTGGCATCAAGTGCTGCATTCATTAGTCACTAATAAATGCCAACAACCCCTTGTCATTTAACTTCAGTGATATATGGGAAGCAGTTTATTGAACATGGTTATGGCTGTTGGCATTTTACCTAACTTTATTCCCTTCAACTCCAGGATGCTACTACCTGATACATTCGGAGTATAATAACAACAGAGATTACTTAGTTTGCTAGGCTTTCAAGTCATATCAAGGAATTTCTAAGAAAACCCCTATTGAAGGATATTATACATTCAACATAAGATGCGAGAGGGAAATTTTATTGTAAAGTAGTGATGGCACAAAAAAAACAATTTTGCTATTTTGTTATTGCTCTGACAAAAGAGCAGATGTGAATCAGATCACTATGTTGTATTACACTGCTCTCTACTCCATATGAACACTGCAGTTTTATCAACTCTTTTAACATAACCTACAACTATAAACTGTAAATTGGTAAGCTACATGATCAGCTTCTGCTCCAGCACAATATTCTCTGTTCCAAATCACGACTCACAGCACACTTTATTATTGCCTTAAAATTGACATTGATCAAATGCCATTACTACTTAATCTTATGTTGCTGAATACTACCTAAGGAAGTACGTCGGCTATAATCATCTTGTAAAAAAATTTCCCTTTCTTATTAATACTCATTCTATTCTTTTTAATAGTTTTTTTTTTCACAATCGACTACAGCGCTTGTACAGACCAGAGAACGTTCAAATCTGAATTGTTCCTGCAGAGTAGCATAAATCACTGCTACTTTTCAGTCACTGTTGCAGCCACGCACATCACTACTGTAAGAAAAGTATAATGATAAGCAATACTACTAAATCATAAACCATATTGTCCAAAATAATTTAGGGAATATCATAATAGTCAAAGAAAAGTGAGTAAAGATATTTAACAGAGAATGTTCAGAACAGTGAACTAGATGTATTATTAACATAAGAAACCATTTGTATCATACGAAATATGTAAAAAAACTTTTATTACAAAAGCACATTTGAAAATATATTTTTTTTTAATTTAATGAGGTATTTTTTAATATTTCTGCCAGTCTGACTATTCAATTTTGTCTGAATATATTTGAATTTTTCATTCAAATACTGCAATGGCAGTATTTATCTTTTTATTTTTTTTTAATGTATATATATATTTTTTTTGAAAATTCAAATAATTCATTAACATATTGATTACTGTGCTGATAGAATTTATTATTAAATGAAATTTAAACCATCAAAACAATAAAAAGATAAGTTAAACTTACCATATTAATTGCAAGAATTGATTTTCACAGTATTCCGCATCTTCAGTTGGTATTTAATTCTATAATTACATTAAAGTAAATTGTTTTTATAATTTGTGAATTTTGAATTTGTTGGAATACTTACTGTATTATAAATTTTGAGATTTGTTATCGACAATTATGCAAATTCTGCTGTCCAGTACTGGATTGTAACAATTTCAACAAATTCAAAATTCACAAATTATTAAAAAAAATCTATAATATAAAAAACATATGACCTTTCATTTCAGTCAAATCATCGATTAAAAATTTATTCAATTTGTCACGATTGTGTTTTACATGTTCAAGGAGTTCTGCTTTTAAAATGCTTTCTCCAAAGTGGATATTTTTTTATTGCAGCCATAAAGTAGTTTCTTGTTTCCTCCATGACCTGTTTGGAATATTTTCAAGTTTTACACTATGATGTGGAGTATTTTCCATTACAATAATACCAATTTTCAGTCAATAACGACAATACTTTTTCAGACCACTTCCTAAAAATATCTTTGTTCATGTCATTGTGGTAGTCTCCAGATTTTTTAGATTCAAAAATAAGTAATCCCCCCTTTAAAAATCTATTTTCATTGCCAATATGTACCACAATTAATCAATTTCCTTTATTTTTGGAGGTTGCAGACCCCTGCTTAATTACACCAGCAGAAATGCTGTTTTTACTGATGTAACTGTCATATCGCACCCAATTTTTGAAGTGGTATAGCCTTCATTTACCCATGTCTCATCCAAATAAAATTATTTCTACCCGTTTTTCTATAATTTGCTATTTTTTAAAAATAATTACACCGCCAAATCATGATCCCTTCTCGATCAGCAATTACACTTTTTTTATTTCTTTTAATAAATTTAATATCCATATTTAGACAACAGTAATTTGTCTAAACTAGTGTTTCCAATCTTTGGTAAACTCTTGTCACAGTTTATCACAGCCAGAAATTTTTTAAGGTTGGTATTTCATTTCGAAAAAAGAAATTATATATGGTCAATCTTATTACATTTTTGTCAAATTCATCCCATTTTCGTAGCACAGGTTTTACACATTTTGTATTCTTAACAGGAGTTTCTACCATTTTTTCCTATTTATTTCAGTATATAATTTATTAATACTACTAACCGACACACCAGGTAATCCAAAAGTAAGTTTCACTACTTCCTTTTTTACCAATGTAGGATTTTTTTTCCAGCAGTTGGTTGAATACATTTAAAACTATTTTTTTTTTTCACCACTTTGCAAATGTTTCCCTTTTCTGTGCTAATTAAAAGATGTTCCTTAATTATCAGCCATATCAATAAACTATTCGAATACACACCACATACAGGCTACTCACACTATCAAATCTCACAATAATCAGTAATAATTGCACAACAAATAAATTCACAATCACACCATAACCGAATATACACACAGTCATGCATACCAAAAAAAGTACTAAAACACAGAACTACAGTTAAAAGAAAATTAAAAATATCCAGTATGGAATAAGAGAATTTATACTGTTATTATGAAGACAGTGATAAATAATGATGTTTTGTTTTTAAACATCCGGTAGTTACAACAGCTCGGCACATAAAATAGTGTGCTGCATATACACGCACTACCACACTTGCAATTTAGTAATTTCATATCTCCTTCTAAGAATGAATAGATTATACATCCCTCCTTTTCTTATAGATTTTTACAGGCATTAAACAAATTTTTTTTTGCATTAAATTTTAATATTCTGTTTTTGTATATAAATTATACCTTATACAAGTATTATTATCTAGAAATAGATATAAATTTGTTTGCACATTTGTAAAATGTACCTCGGTTGAGGTAATGTTTTTTAGATAGTAGATTTTTTTAAAACTAGAATCTTTTTTGAAAAGTGTCCTTCATATCCTACAGATATATCCCAAGTTATTGTTCCAAGGCTTATTAAACTAACACAGAAATATACTCATAGGTATTTCTACAAAAAATAAAAAGTAACATATACTTATATAAAATATATATGTATATCAACCAATATTTGTTCCAGATTATTAATATCCATTAAGGTAGTTTGCAGCGAATGACTTCCTGTTTTATTACTTGTAGCTATCACTTTTGAAAATTATTAAAATATATATGCAGATTTTTATTATTCTATTCAATAAATTTCTTTCCTCAATTAAGATAATGAAATAAATAAACTTAAACTGTTAATAATTATTTAATTTTTGTAGAATATTTAATAATTATAATAATTTTTGTTCATAATAGTTGTATAGTTATTAAATGGTATTAAATATATCTCTGTTTTTTATTTCAGTATATTAACAATTTAACTGATAATACAATGTATGAGATTAAGGTACTGGGTGCGACGAGAAGTCTGTTTAGTACAAATAATATTGCAGGTAATGCATCAGAATCAAGAAAGGTATTGATATCAAATTGTGATAACCAGAATACTTACATGCTCAGCGCCGGTGTAATTGCTGGAATTGTTTGTGTCGTATTTGCTTTACTTCTTGGAGTATGTGCATTTATTATTTGGAGGTATGTGTGGATTTAGTATAACAGTTAAAAATGAAAAATTCATCTAATATATGTCTGGAATTTGATTGGAATAAATATAGTCAATACTCATAGACCTTTTAGTCTATAGTATTGATTTTGAATTTTTATTGTAACATAATATTTGTTTAATATCCTGAATATCCACTGCATTAGTTCTTTTTTTTTAATTCAGTAATTACATATATAAGTAATGTTAATTAATTATTATGTTATGACATAATAATTGTATCGATTACACAGTAGATTATTGTATGATATTTAAAGTCATAAAAGTATAAAATGAAATTTGAAGGAGAAAATGTATAATCCCTGTGATTAATTAATTAGTGCCTGGTGTAGGAATTTGTCAACTTCGTTGTCTAACATACTTTGAATCCTGCAATTGGACTTAGATTTTATAGGATGGTCGAGTTTAAAATCAAGCACATTAGGTAGTATTGTGTTGCAAGAAACCTTGTAGGGTTTAGTTAATTTTAATATTATTGTATGCAATGTAACACATGATTTTCATTATATACCTTATCGACACAGAGATTATATGTCAGTTTATATTTTATCCCGTTGTTTCAATGCTTCAAACTGTTATTGAACTCACAAGGCCAAAAGGTGATAAAAAAACAATAGACTTAAGAATTCAGACCATATTAGGAAACAAACAAAAATTGGAAAAGGAAGTAAAGATTTGGGACACATAATAATAGATCGGCTGTCAGAAGAGAAGCCTGATAAACCTGATAGTACAGAAGCAAATATGTTGATAAGATCTGTGCTTTGAAGAAGGCCTAGGATTATATTAGGAGGCATTGATATGTATAGAAGTCAGGAAGTAGTAGAGGAAAAAACTGGCACATAACCATGTGAAGAAATTGGACTGAGGCTTGTGTAGGAAAAAAGAAGATTAATATTTTCAACACTGCCAGAAAAACAAAATTTTTTCTGGTTGTTAATTTTTTTCTATCTTTTTCAATAAAGGGATACTTAAATTTAAATAAAAAACTGTTTTTATTGTTGTTTTTGATTTTTTCTACTTTTTTTATTTTTTTTTTATATAATGGACCACAATGGTCATCCGTAGTCACTGTTATTCGTAACTTAGTCGATGACTGGTGGACGACTATCGTAGTCCATGTTAACCCATTTCTTGCCAATGTTTCATGAACACAACAGGTAATAAACCATTTTTTTTCCTGCAGTTTTTTCAATGTTGTTATTGTCAACTGGAGATTATATATTGATATTTATATAAAAATGTAGATTATATATTGATTTCACCCATGAAGTTATTCATCTGCAAATGCCATCAGCCTGAAAGTAATCGATAAATGTATTTCTTTTTTTTTGGCAACTTTTTAGATATAATTATTGATTTTTCTATTACATATGTTATGCAAATAAACGTGATATGTTTGTATATAAATCAAGGATTAACAGTAATTAAAAATGAACAGTTTGGTACATATTTTCATTTATTTAGTTTTTTTTATAAATATGTAAGTTATACTGTTAAAACATTTTACTCTACATATTAGTTTATTTGTATAACACAAAAAACAAAAACTGTAAATTTTGAATGAAAAAATGCTTAAATTAATGAGCATAATTATTTATGAAAAACAATAAACAATAATATTTTTTTAAAAGTAAATGTCTGAAATAGTTATATTAGAATTACTTATTATTCACACGATACAAAAAACACACACAAATATACATAATATTTTTAAAAAAAGTTTAAAAATAACAGTGTCAGAACTTACATATATATTATAATAATATAAAAAAATAACGTTATAAAAAAGTATAAATACAAAAAAATTAATTTTATGATCACATACTGAAAAGAAAGAAAAAGATAGAAAACAAATATAATGTTTATAGAGTAGTTTTTTGATGTTCAAAACATTTGCTGAGACACAAGGCTGGTAACCTAGGACAAACTGAGCAGTGATACTTAGTGTCTTTGTGGATCTTTTTACATGCACATACCCTACTTTTTTTTGGGTAGCATCTTTTGTCCTTCTGTTGGGTGTGCTCATGTTACCTGAAAGAGGTTGTTGTGGATCGTTGACAGCTTCCTCATCATCATCATTACCATCATCTGAGAAGTCAAATTCTTCTGACTATTCGTCTAATGAGAGAGAAATATCGTCACTTTTTTCAAGAAGAGCTTGTAGTTCTTCGACTCTTTGAATTACATTTCTCTCTATCTAGTTTCCTTTTTCAGTCATTGAGGTTGAAGTTGTACCTCCTGATGTCAATGGTACTGGGTCAGATGGAGATGAATTTTGCATTTTGGAATGCAATCACTTTAACCTTCCTCATGGTCCGGTCATCCTTAAACAAATAAAAATAATTATTTATAAAAGTAATAACCATTGGAAATTATTATTTTTCATGTTATATGATAAGTTTTTGTACCCTCAACAAGCATGAAATAAACTTGACATAAATTTTTGTATTTCTGTTATATATATGTTTGCACAAATAATAATAATATCAACAAATTCATTAAATTTAAAAGTAATGAAATAGTGTTTTATTTGAAAAATTAAAATAGTGAAAAAACTGTAGTATTTCAAAAGAAAAAAGTAAGGGAATTCAGTAAAGAAAAATCAAGAGTAAAACACAGAGTAGCAATATAGTCTGATTTTTATATATAAAATTATGATAAAATTAATAAAAAGACTAGAAATTATGTCAGAAAGTAACATAGAAATAATGAGAATAAATACTACATATTGTCAAAAAAATTAATTATAATAATTAACTTACCTGATAAGTTAACTTGTGTTTAGATCTTATTGTTTATTGAAATTAGATTAAATTAAAATATTCTTGAATAGTTTTCACTGCACTTAAAAAAAAAATACATTTAAAGTTAAAAATGCACAAAAAAATCGGCAAAAAGTTTGTATAAAACATGGTAAAACTGTTGTGATCTGCATTTAAAGGAGACCTTACTGAATGACTAAGTGAGTGCCAACTTTGTAAAAATGATGGCAAGTGAATGAAAACAAATAATACGCACATAAAAAAGAACCATGATGGTAGTCCAGATCACCCATTAAAGCCACTGTGGACGACAATGGTAATCCACAGTGTGTGATGTGTTAATGAATCCGACAGTCATGAAAATTAGTGAACATAAAGTAAAACTAATAAATTCACAAACTCCTTCAGGCCCTTTATTTAATATTTCTATATTATCTTCATAAACTACAGAAGTAATTTTCTTACCATAAATATTGTACTTTCTAAAACTTTGTTAAATTAGCAAGGTAAAAAAAATCAATAATTTTAGAAGAGTAATATGTCTTGTTATTAGTTTTTAAAAACTATGTTGCTGGGACTGAGAAAAATCTGGCTATACCCATAAAATAAAAGTTTAATTTTGATTTCTGATCCTTTACTTAGACTGAATTTTAAAATTTTTGTAGCAGATCATAATGAATTTATGCACTTTTATTATTATGTAATTTCAGTTGAATATTCCATGCTCAATATTTATATAATTTATTGCACAGTATTTGCGACTGTTATCAAAAACACTTCATCAGTTGCATAAATGTGAAAATTACCTATTACAGAGTTCTTACTGTTCTTGATTTTTGTCTATTTTATTAAAATTTCTTGCTGAATATTTTCTTAAGTATTAATTATTAAAAGGAGCTTCATGCTATTCATTAAATATAATATTCAGACTGTGATATTCTAACGAATTCCCAAATTAATTTTCATTTAGCTATAGTACTAAAAGAACAGTATGTATAATCTCTCACAGTATTTAACATATTATTTACTTGTGTTAAAATTTACTAGTTAAAAGCTCAGTTGAAACTTTCAGCTGGTGAAAATTATAAGTTAGACACATTTCTTGTGAATTATCTTCATTGCAAGATCGAATTGAAAATTAACACATCTTACAATTTTTCAGAAAAAAGCTAAGTAATTTCTTTTTAGTCTGCCATAGAGTAGTTTTTTTTAAAAATAAAGACTATTTTATTTGGAAATTTAACCATTTCTTTTTTTGACTCCAATGCCTGTGATCATAACACAAATAATGATTCCAACATTCATATCAAATACATAATTAAAAAACATTTCAAATTATTCCGTCATGTACAGGTGTTATAAATTGTCCTAAATATTTCCAATATCACAAAATATGGTGAATTGAAAAATCAGCCGAGAGAATATAAAACCATATTTTTATCCCATTGAGTGTTATATAATGTCGTGGAATATCTTGCTTTATGTTTAATGAGTGCAGGTTGTGTAATGTACTATCCACTCTAAATACTATTTTACATTTTTAACTGTAATTTTTATGATAGTGTTTACCAAATTTCTAAACTTTCATCAATTTGAACTCTTCTTGCAGCACTATTTCTGTTTGTAATTTATATTTAACATGTTTTGCTTACTTCTGTCCTCTTATCAGTTACTTAACATTTCATTTTTAATAACTTGAGGCATTACCAACAAAAGAAGCATTAATGTAGATATTCTCTTGTAATTCAGTTAAAAAAATTATGGCTTTTAACAAAATTTGTTCACAGTTGCATGCAATTCAATAAATTATGTAAAACATATATTGCAGGATAACTCAAAAAAATAAAATAAATAAAATAAACTTGATTCAAGAGTAATCTACAAAATTGAATGTATTGAGAATACATGTACTCAAAACCTACAAATCATTTCATTAAAGGTTTTTAGAGCACTTTTAATTTTTAGTTTTCCAGATTATATTTCAAGGATTGCATATGTATTCTTTGATAAGCTTTGAAGTCAAGATATGACATTGATTTTGCATCTTGCAAATTAGAATTATGCAGGTATTCTTAACTAGCAAAATAAATAATGGGATTTATTAATGAAAAGTTTCTATAAACCTTTTTATGTTTTATAATTTTGTTTGCTTCTAATATTGTAGGTTCCAATTTTTCTGTATTTGTATATGTCTGGTTCCTATTTTTACAGAGTGTATATCTACTACATATGAGCAAATGGTCATGCAGTTATTTTCATGTCTGTGAAGGCACTATGACAGATTTTCTTTGTTCATTGGATCATATAGTGTGTCATCAAATTATATTCTTTTTTGCAGGAATTGGTTGCATGCGGCATATTATTATCTGGAAGATCCTGTGGGTCCGATAGTACCAATGGTAGAACCTGATTGGGAAGCTCATGTAGATCCTGACAGTGCTGTACCGGTAAGCCGGTTTGCAGCACATGTAGCAGAGCTGCATGCTGATGGTGACATTGGCTTCAGCAGAGAATATGAAGCTATACAGGCAACTTCTACCAGAGATGAATATACTACTGAACATTCCCAATACCCTGATAATAAGTTAAAAAACCGTTACCTCAATATACTCGCTTGTAAGTATTTATGGTAAAATCTTGTACTATTTAAAGTAGATGATTGTTTAGTAGTTTGTAATTGCTTTTATATATTTTTTCAAGCTTTGTTTCAAATGTTTTTTAAATAAACATTTTTATAAATGGTATTCATAACAGCTATTTTCTGTTTTCATATTCTATATTTAGTAAGTGTTCTTTATTTCACCAATGTACTTATGCTGTATGCACTCATATTTACTCATTTGTATGTACTTGAAAATTATAACAATTATCACAGTTAAAAAAAAAGAAGAAAACAAGATTTTACTCATAAAATATTACCAAATCTCTACTTAGAGTCTAAAATTAAATGACTTGTTTCAATCATTAAACATTCGTCACCAGCAGATATAGAGGAAGAAGCATATATAAGCAAATACACTAATGAAAAAGAAAAAATAATTATAAAAAATATTAATCTACAAATAAACAGTGTGTACGATACATTATGAATATCTATTTTTAGCATTTTTTTAGAATAGCAGTTGAAAATACAAATCATTATTTTTTCCATTTATTTTATTTTCTTATATACTTTATATATTTACTCAGTTTATATCGGTGATGATTGTTTATCAGTTAAAATGGCCATCTAATTTTAGATTCTAATTCTTTCGGCCTTATCTGGTTTTCCAGGTTACTTTACGTTAAGCATAGCTTTTTATTTAGATAATTAAAAGAAAATTTTATTCATTTATTTATTTTTGTTTGTTTTTTTTTATATCAGAAGATAAATCAAACACATAATCCGCATTTGAGAGACATACATATTCATCTGTAATTCTTCCTTTTGTTGTAGTGCTGCATTACACATGATCGTATATGAATATTTGTTTAAACTGTTTTCTCTGATTCAGATTCTTTGCATTTGTGTAAAGTTTCTTTTAACATGCAAGTATCTATCCTCTTTGACAGTGTCCTTTATTCTGCTTTATCATTATAGTAAGTTTGTTGTTAAATATTTAATTTAAGGTTCATAGATCATAGTCGCTATAATGCTGCATCGTTAGGATTGTAAAATCATTTTACATGGTTTGAATGTGTTCATTAAATGAACTCTTACTAAATTTATGGTACAGAAATCTGAAACCAGGAATACAACAAAATATAAAAGATTCAGAAACTTGCAAAATAAAAATAATTTGAACTGTACCGTTTTATGACTTAAAACACTTTTCTTTTGAATAGGTCATTATAAATAGATATCTACGTCAGACTTGTACTGAATAACATCTTTGAAGAATAAAGTGCAAAATGTTTCACCCAATTGATTTTAGAGTTTATTATGGTGATTTTCTACCGCATATTTTTATCAATGTAGTAGTCATAGAATGTTTATAGGTTCTTTTTGGTTTACAGGAACATAGATAAAAAAAGAAAGTTTTTTTTATTTTAAAAAAACTGATGGCTGTCTATATTTTCTATTCAAAAAAATTATTTTTTTCTCTTAACTACAGCTATCATTTACATTAATGTTTGCTTCATCAATATCATTATTGTTATTATTATTAGTTATTAATAGCCATAGGACAACTTGAATTATTAGTAAAACTAGAAAAACAAAGTAATCTCAAATAATACATTATTTATTCCCAGTAGATTTTGTCCTTGTTGTTTTCTAGTTTTGCAAACCTTATGCTTTATTGAAATAAATATCATCGGTAAGAGATTATTTCTGTTCATTGCCTTTTATAGTTACTAAATAGTTTGTAAGTATAACAAACAAATCACTGACTGAAACCATTTCCTGTTTCTTCAAATTTAGACTGTACCTCGAATAGCATTTTCTACATAAAGTACTTTTTTATATTCAAAATATGTACAGGAGAATAATTAATAGTCTAACACAAATGCATTACATGTATAATTATTCAAAGTAGGAACATCATACCTATAGAATAATGTGGATACTATGAAATTATCACAATTGAACTGATCAGTTATGTTATAACTGTGTTACACGGTTCAAACTGAGATTCTGTCATTGTATCATTAGGAGAACAAATAAAAATCAGATATATAATTTAAAAAATGTGTTATACCATACGGTGGCATGTTCAAAAAACTAAAAGAAATCAGATAATCATTTGTTTCATAAATAAAGTTTCATAATTTTTTTTTGCAAAAGCTAATGGTGAATTCACAATATTCCCGATATTGAAAACGTAACAGGGTAGTATTTTAAGAAAGAGACGAGGTTAGTGTTAAACTGTAATCAGGCTTGTAGCCTGCTGTGAGGTGGTTTAATTTAAACAAAAAATAAAAAATGAAGAAGATATGATTTAATTCTTAATGTTAACTTAACCATGTACATGTGAATACAGTATGGAGAATTTTTAGTATGTCTAAAACCCCTAGCTTGATCAGATTCAAACCCAGATTTCAAATGAATTCATAACTTTCTGGTTGAACAATGGAGATACTACTACTGTGCCGCGAAGATTGCTACTTATTAACCTTTAGGTTAATTTTAAATACAGCAAATTCCATTATTTTATATGTTTAATTGTCATAATAATCTTAATCTTCTGTTTCAGATTTTTTTTTGAATAATTTGCAGAAGTAGTCAGATTTAATAATTCATTTCACAGTGTTAAATAAAATTTGTTTTTGCAGTTTATAAGTATGCATAATCATGACTATCAAAAACATAAAACATTTTCTTTCAAACTAAGTAATTTAGACTCGAAAAAGGTGTGGTAGACTGAAATACAAGTTAGGTTTGACAGGAAATGTCTGAAAATCTATGATTCTATGATCTATGATGTTATCTATGATAATCTGTCATTTGTTTGTTATAATTTTTACTGTAAGCAAATTAAATTAAAATGATTACAATAGGATTATAATTTGTAATATTTATAATATAAATATTACAATATTTGTAATATTTATTTAATAATTACATTTTATAAAATCATTTGTTTTAGATGATCACAGTAGAGTACGTCTGTTACCTGTACCTGGTCAGGGCAAATCGGATGATTATATTAATGCCAACTATATAGATGGCTTCCATAGATCTCATGCCTACATCGGTACTCAAGGCCCTTTACCTATTACATTTGATGCTTTCTGGAGAATGGTTTGGGAGCAAGGAGTCGCCATAATAGTAATGATCACAAATCTTGTAGAAAGAGGCAGAGTAAATACTTTTTTATAATCTGTGCATTGTATTTAGCATTCTAGTTATGTTTAATATGAATTAAAAATACTAGCACGTGTTTTTTTAATAATGTATCATTAATTTTAATATGTGAGGTTTGATCATAAAATAACAACATTTTTAATTATGCGCCAATGGAGATATTTAATTATTACATGGAGTTGGTAGCATTGTGTTCTGTATAACCTCCTCTGTAGCCAGATATTCTTGGTTTGTTGATATCTTGTTTAGCTTTCGTGTTATGTTATTTGAGTGCAATGTGTTAAAGTGTTAGTAATGATAAATTGTTATGTGATTTTTGGGAGCAACAATACAACATAAAATTTTGTGAGAAATAGGAAAACTTTCATAGAAACAATTCAACTTTTGAAACAAGCTTACAGAGATGGTGGTCTGCATCGAATGCAATGTTAAAAAAGGTTTTCATTATTTAAAAGTGGTCATCAGTCAATTGAAGATGACCCTCGACCAGGAAGGCCTTTGACTTCAACTGATGATACCCATGTTCAAAAAATCAATGATATGGTGCATGCAAATCGCCAGTTGACTGTCAGAGAACTTGCAGAATAGGTTAGCATCTCAGTTGAATCCAGCCATGATGTTTTGACAAAAAATTGAACGTGCATCAAGTTGCAGCAAAGTTTGTTCCTTGTTTGATGACCGAACTGCAGAAAGAACATTGAGTAGATGTTTGTCAGCAACTTCTTGAACGAGTCGATGATGATGAAACATGCATACAAAGGACCTTAACAGGAGACAGAAGCTGAGTTTATGGCTGCGACATTGAGACAAAAGTTCAATCATCACAATGGATTGGCAAAAGATGTCCATGCCCCAAGAAAGCATGTCAGTTTCCATCCAATGTCAAAGTGATGCTGTCCATTTTCTTCGATTTTAATGGAATTGTGCATTTTGAATTCTTGTTGCAAGGAGAAACAGTGAACCATGTATACTGTCAAAGTCTTTTACTATGGTTAAGTGAAAAAATCTGCAAAAAGAGGCCAGAGTTGTGGCAACATAACTCATGGTTCCTTAATAATGCACCCACACACTCAGCTTTGCCAATTTGTCAGTTTTCTGCCAAAAATCAGATGACTGTCCTCCCTCAGTCTCCCTACTTGCCAGACCTAGCTCCTAGCAATTTTTTTCTTATTTCCGAAATTAAAATCGGTGATGAAAGGATGCCATTTTGAGACTAATTATGGCATTAAAGCAAATTCTTCATGGTCCTTAAAGGCCATTTCAAATGAAGCTATGCAGGACTACTTCACAAAGTGGAAACACTACTGGGAAAAGTGTGTGAATATAAGAGGGGAATACTGTGAAGGCAGTAAGGACCAATTTTCTGTAAAATTATTAATAAAGTTCAGTTATTTTCTGAACAGAACTTATAATCATTAATTCTCCTATTGAGCAGAGCTATTATATGCATTTCACAACAAACAAATTTGTTTGATAACATTAATTTGAGTCAGAGTTGCTACCTCTGAAGTAATGATGTTATTATTTCTATCTGTAAACGGTGTTATGGCATCACTCATATTGCTGAATAATATCTTTATCGGGATAACTGTTCAGTAACAGCATGTTTCTATCTACGAAGAAGGCAACAGGAAAAAACACTCATTACTTTCCCTAGTAAGCCTGGCAAGGCATATTTGTTATTCTTGAGTACAGCTGTGCCATTTTCAGAAGTGATATTTTTCTCATTTCAGATCTGTAACCGTTATAACCATAATTCTTTAATTATGTCACGTAATTTTTTTTTTTTTTGTTAGTGTGCAGAGAAATACCATTTACGTACCCCCACAAATGGGGGAGTGTTGGACTTGCACGGGGTTCAGCTAGGTGTTTTTATAAGAGCCTATGTGCGCCTGCATCCTGCCAACTAAAAATCCTATTTCACCATTCCGCCCCACCTTGGGTCAGATTAGCAATTAAGCATAGCTCAACCCTGGGAGTGTCTTTGAACTCAAGGGGTCAGGAGTCCCCATGCTTTATCACCATTGCCCATCCGCTCAAGCGCAGATGAATGATGGCTCCACAGAGGGGCTGTCTTCCCCCCTTCGCTCACCGGTCGATTCTTCACCAATTGTCTCAGGTCTTTGGTTACATCAATTTGTTTCTTCTAGTAGTGGCCTGTCTCATGTCTGAGTCTTTCACTTTGTCACTATTATTTTCTTTTATTTGGACTCAACCTGGTCTACTTTATTATCACCTTTCTCTATTATCTTTAATAATACCTGTCTCGGTTCACAATCTTCAATCTTCTATTTTGACACATATATCCAACCTAATGGACCCCTGGAGTCCCCAGTCACTCATTGAAACTGTCACACTTAAGCTTGCCAGTCCTCATGACTGGGGCTATCCACACTTCCCTACTCTATTCCTTTTGTTTTAAACCATGGTAACGAATTTGGACACAGCTGAAAATTTATATGCATGAGAGTTAATATCATCTGGATCAGTTGTATCTATCACTGCAGTACACTGTCTTCTCTCATTCTCCCATCTATAACATTCAAAGAAAACATGTTCTGCTGTTTCCCGTTGGTCACAATATAGACAAAGTGGGCTATCCACCCTATTCCTTCCAAATAATTATGCTCAGAATGAACCGTGGTCGGTCAGGAATTGGGTGAGCCAGAAACCAAGCTCAACAAATCCCCTCCCAGGCCATGGTTTGATCTCGCCTATAAGCCAACAAGTCCACTCCCCCTTCCTGGAGGTTCTCCACCTGTTCTGTCATTTTTCTATAAGCTTTCGATTAGTGTCTTTTCTACACATCTTCATCTTTCCTCACAGTAACCACTAATGCCAGGTCATCCACATAAGCTATGGATTTTACCCCACCTGGATAAGCCAACCCAAGAACCTCATCTCTGACAAGGTTCCAGAGAGTCAGGCCCAAAACTGAGCGCTGAGGGAAGCCACTCGAGATTGTGAACTTCAGATCACCACAGTCCATACGGAAACCAATCCCCCCCCCTCTTGGATGTACCTCTGAATCATTCATTGTATGTAATCAGGTATTTTCCTCTCTTTCAATGCTTCAGAAATAGCTCTCCAACCGAGGGAATTAAATGCGTTTTTAATAGCTATTAATATAACCACAGGAATATTGTACATTCTCCAAGTTCCTGCTGCGGCGGTATCTACGATACACATCACCTCTTTCACCGCATCTGTCATAGACTTCCCAGGTTGAAAGCCATGTGTCTGTGATATATCCTTGTCACCTCACCTCAAGTAACCTTTCCAATAACTTGCACTGATTGTTGGTCAAACAAATCAGCGTATAAGAAACAGCACCTTCACAAACTCCTGGTTTTTTAAAAACTAACCACGATAGTTTCTACGAATTCAGAATATGTTCACTTGTCAACATGTTGTTTATAACTCCAAGGAGGGTAACTGGAGCCTTCTCCACCAATATTTTGACTATCTCTACCGGAATGTTGTCCGGCCCTGGGCTCTTTTTTAGCTTCATTTTTTTACCCACTGCAATTAATTCGGGCATTTTAAACTGGGGTATATTCTCAGCAATAGTCTCTTCTCTGATCGGATCTTCGTGCTTAGGGAATAATGTCTTCATGGATTCTCATACTTTTTCTTCAGCAATCACCGGTACCCGTTGTCCCAATTTGCACGTTACCAATTGATAACCCTGACCCCATGGATCCTTGTCAATATCCTGGCACATATATTTCTAACAATTACATTTGGCTAGCTTTATCGTGGCATTATAGGCAGCTCTAGCTCTGACATATTCTTGTCTAGCATTATCTTTAGCAATTTAGTAGTCTCGTCTATTCACCCATTGTAGTGTTATTTTTTGCTAACACTGTTTTTTTTACTTAAAGTAACTAATTTAGGGCTCCACCAGTAAGCATGTCGCTTCTCTGGTACCTTCACCGTAACTTTTGCCTTTTCACATCCTCAATTGTGACTGCAACTAAATCTTCCGGGTCAGTAATATGCGCCGTTCTTCCAATAATAACAAAATATCCCCTTCTGGAAGTCACTGTTCTCATAGTTTGAACTAAGCACGGTTGTGTTATAATCTCGTAAGCGATAAGAAAATGGCCAGATAAGTTTTCATCTTCAAGTACTCTCTAGTTATTAAGTCCCGTAACATGTTCTTCCGATATAAAAGTTAGGTCTGTTGCTGAGCATGCGTTATTACACCAGAAGGTTGGTTCATCAGCATTCATACACGCAAGGCCCAGAGCATTGGTTTTCTCTGCCAGATGCTGAGTTTTAATGTTACGGACAGATCCTGCAAATTCAGGAGATTTGGCATTAAAATCTCCTGGGAGAAGTACCTTTTTTCCTCTGAATTTAACAATCTCCATTTCCAATTCTTCAAGAAACACCACAGAATTTTCCTCTCCGGTGTTTGGAGAGTGATATCCGGAAAAGATGACTGTATCTCCTAGATCGGTCCATACGAAGCTAACACCTATACCACATTTCCCGACCTGAGTCCCCATTGTCAGGAAGCCTATTGCAGTGACTTATGTTTATCTATCTTTTATCCATCCTGGGCCTTTTATTACTGATGTATTAGGTTCAGCAATTATAAAAATGTCTACCTCATTCATATTGCCATCTCCCAGCATATATCATGCACCTGTTTACTATGGTTAGCATTCAGTTGTAATATTCTCATTTGGATGCCGTACATCTTGTAGTCCAGTGGCCCTCCGCACCTCAAATTGCGCACACCCTAATTCCTGTACATTGGGCACTCTTATGATCAGGCTTAGAACAATTGAAATAAAGGTGATGTCTGTCCTCTCCCTTGCAGTTCACATTCACATAGCCGACACCCCAACAGCTATAACATTTGTCCTCAGGCTCCCAAATATATGCTCTGCAGTGCATCCACCCGATCCGGATGCCAGCCACCACTAGTTTAATCGCAGCATGGTAAGTAGTTATCACTGTTGCATTTTTTCTCTCGCCGTATGCCGGTCTAATAGAAGAGATCTTAAAATTGTCAACACCATCAATAACCTAGCTATGGCATCTTTAATTTCCTGTTCATCAGTGTCATAGTCTATATCTCGCTGCTGAACTACTGTCCTACATCCACCCCTTGCTCTCATGTCTACTTGTCAATCTGCAGTTTTGTTGCGTAGCATTGTAGTAACACCTTCAGTCTTCTGTATACTTTTCACGCTGATACATAATTCATTATTAATTCCCTTCTCAAAGAAAGGACCTCTTCTGCCTCCTCGCGAGATATGGACTGCTTCATTGTTCTAAGAAGCTCAGCGTAAGACTTTCCCTCTGATTTATCTACTACTATCCTACTTTCATTTGTAGGCAAGGTAGATATCTTCGTTGCTGTACTAATGGTATCATGTTTGGAGCCTTCTTCCTTTGTCTTCAAGACTTTTCTTCAGTGTGCTTTGTCTTTTGCTAAATATACTAGCATCTTACGAACTAACACTCCCAGCCTACCACCAGGCACAACAAACGTTGAAGACTCAATTTCCCCTATTATTTTTCGAATTCTCTATAGTCAAAGTTGCCATCTCTTCACCCTTGGATGTCTCGTAATATATCATGTACACACTTGTCTGACTTTGGGAATCTTCCCTCCCCATGATAGTCGCTTGTTCTAACTATATCACCTGGTATTACGCCCAGATGGTCGCACAGGTCCATCTGACTAGAGTGGTCACAAAAATAGACTGTGTCTCCCTCCTTAGGAGTGTCGTTAACTTCAGTGATTTTGCTATATTATTTCTCCAGGCCATCTCCTACCTAATAACACATTCAATTCTTCATCAGACAACTCATTCTTCAACTGATGTTGTATCATTTGTTCTTTAGACAATCCCTCAGTCTGGGTAGCCTGTGTCACCGTAGATAATGGCAGTGACAACATTTGGGTAAGCGCATGAAGACCCTTTTACATCTTTGTCAGCTCCTTGTCATGGTGGGTTATGTACTTTGTTAACCCAGCCCCCATGTTCTGTTTCAAGCTGAATACAAGAAGTCCCAACTGATAAGTTAATTCTGCAGCAGTACCCACCTGCAGGTCTTCTTCCTCTGAAGATAGTTGCCTCAGTCTTTGACCTGGACCTTTCGTAGGTTTTGTAGTCGTTTGTTGCTTAGAATCTCCAGCCTCCGATGTCCCTGCAAATAGCAGTGATCTTCATCTCTCAATGGTCAAACAGCTAGTCCAATCTTGAAAATGTGATAACGGATTCAGGGCAAATTTCCACATCTGTAGAGTATCCACACGATAAAATAAGGCGGGGATTTTGGGGGGTCAGGGGGTCGATAAAATGTATAACCCCAAAAATGTTTTGTGGTGGAGGGGGTCCGAATTGATAAAGATCCCAAGAGGTTTGGTTGAAATCGAAAAGGGTAGGAAATTATGTTGGGATAAAGGTTTCCCCTTATAAACTAGAATAATTTACTCACCAGAAAAACTTCAGAAATCTTCAAAGTCCTCTTGATGTCACTTCTGCAGTAAACAACTGTCGAAATTCATAGGGCTTGAGAACAAGAGCAATAAGGTCTATAGTTGCTCGACCTTATTGCTAATAGCAATAAGGTCTATCGCAGAAAAATTGAAATAAAAAATTTGTCTATTAACCAAAATAACTTAAACTTTAATTGTTATTTAATATAATGTATCCTTATTGTGAAAAATTCTGTAATTAAATTAAAGAATTTATTGAACTTTATTTTAAGCTTAATCATTTTAAAATTATTAAACTGTAATGTAGAATAAAGTTAACTTTTTGTTGTTCAATTTTATTTTAGAGAAAATGTGATATGTATTGGCCAAAGGAAGGTACAGAAACATATGGTTTAATTCAAGTGAAGTTGGTCAGAGAGGATGTTCTTGCTATGTACACTGTTCGTACATTAGAAATATCTCGTATTAGAGTAAGTATAGATTAAATTTAGCTACTGTGAAAGTTTGGTTTGAGTGTTATTTTTGTATTATAAACAGTTCATGTTGTAACACGTATTTATTAATTCTTAATTTAGTCACAGTATAATTACTAAAATAAACGTGTACTCCAGCTGTCATTTTGGAAATGGCCGTTAATTTTAAATTGTTTATTCATCAATTAAACATATGAGAGATATAGATGCTTAACAACTTTTTTAATAAAAATATTTTAACGTACATCTAACAATAAAGGTCATTTTCCCTTTTGGTTTGAAGATCCTTTCGTTTTTTAAGCATTGGAAAGTTGTGATGAAATTTTCAGTCTAGGAGACATGAGACTTGGTGGAGAAAGCCTGTGGACCTTTAAGAAGCTGATTACTGTGCCGCAAGTGCTTCTGGAACAGGCAGATATCTGAGAAGAACAGCTCAGTCTTAAGAACGATTCCTTAAAGGAAGCAGTAGTTTTCTAAGGGTGTCGTTGAATAACAAAAATTTACCATCAAGTATTTACTAATTTGAGTACTGTGTTGCTGAAAACAATGGAAAACTGCATTTTTTCTGCAGGTGTTTTATACTTCATTTCTCTTCTTTTTAGCACAAGTATGATGGTGATCTCTTTGATAATATGTATTCTAATTTTTTTTTCTTGCTAAATGGTACCTTTGTAAATATAAATGTTCATAAATATTAAATTATTAGTTTACTGAATACTTGTTTTCATCATGTATGTTTATGAACACCAAACAGTAATCTGACAACTCGTTTTTTATCCAGAGAACTTGTTATCACTTTGAAAAGAGCAGTAAGATAATTTTTATGTAGGAATATATGTGACCACACTAAATATTTAAGAGTGATGAGAAGCTTAGCATTTTTATTAAATGAAACGGTACGATTTGATGTTCTTAACATTCATAAGTTGAAAAATCTTTAACACATAGTAAAAATTAACTTTCTGTCTTATCAATTAAGGACAATTATTATGTAAAAAAAAAAAGAGCTACATAAAAAAAGACAAAACCGAATGCAAAAATTAACAAATTTTCTGTAAATACCATCAGCATATTTATTAATGCAACAAATTTACAGACGTAATGTAAAATCTTATAACTGCCTTTTTATTATCTTTTGATATTCTTTTAACTTCCTTAAATAGCCTTTTTAGTTTTTTAATTATCTTTTATGTAGTTTAACTTTTAACGTTCTTTTTATCACGCACCACAACAGATTTAGCTCATTATTGGATTTTTGAATTGCTAATCTAATTAGTAAAAATTTCAATATTTTGATGAAGTATATTTGATTTTAATTAACAAAGATGTGATGTGGATAACTTTTTCAAGTTAATTTTTACTATATCGATAATGATAACAAGATCACATGACAAGAAAGAAAGTGGCTATCAGCTCTGAATGTTTATTACTTAAAATATGTATGCAGGTCTGTACTTAGATTATTTTTTTTTAGCTGACTTTTTTGTAAATTTATAGTTAACTGATAATGAAGCATGTGATATGAAATGCACTTACATCTATAAAATTAAGTGAAATGTCTAGATGAAATGTTAACCTGACTAAAATGTTTATTTATTTAAGTAAAACTGTAGTTTATAAAAATTATGGATTTTGTTGCAGATGATCCATCAAATTTAAGATCTGTTTTTTGCTATTATAGAATGCTAATTTTAGAAATTAATAAAAAGGATTTTTTAAATACATTTTTATTTAAGTAATGGAAAATTACAAAAAGTACAAGAATTTCACTATTTAGAAATTATTGAATTAAATTAAAGTATTTCATAGTGCTATTTTTTTTTGTTGATTATCAATGAAATGATTATAAAATGTAATGTAATACAATGAAGGGCGTCCCATGCTTTTGTTATTCGTGATATAAAATGTAAAGGAATTTTGTTAATAAATTCATTCAATATGCATTATTATAATTAAATGTATCTCAGAGATGTAATAAATAAATGTTCATATAAGAGTATATTCTCTACTGTGAATAGAAAACATTTATATATCGTCATTATCAATATAAAATGTTATTTGAATTTAATCAAAGAGTATTATAACCAGTTATATTCTTGATTCAGTTATATAATATGAAAGTGAAATTATTTTTTTTTTTTACTGCATCTTTAAATATATTTGTATTGGAAAATTTTTTCAAACAATTTATACTTTAATGCAGTAACTTCCAAATAGTGAAATTTCAGTACTTTTTGCAATATGATTGTACGGCAGAGGTTAAATGTTAAAACACAAAGAAAGAAATTAAAATATAGTATGTAAAAATATACTTACAACAGATTCTTAGCAGACAAACTAGATGAGCTATCTTTTTAAAAAATCTAAGTAAGATAATAAAAATAATAATAATAATAATGAGTGTAAAATCTCCCAACCATTAAAGAAATGCAGTGAGAGTCACAGATACTACAAATTATGATAAAAGCACAATTCCTTTTGTGTTTTAAGAATATAGATCACTTTCTGTGTAATTTTATACATAATATGCTTATTCTGAAAACATCTAATTCTATAGTCATATCCATTCAAATGCAACATCATGTTTTATTAATACTTGCTGTATTCTGTGGATTAGAATAACTGACTTACTAAAACAGATCAGTTATTTGTTTTAATCATATTTCAATTGAGAAAAATAATAAACAAATAGTTGAAATTACTTACAAATTGAATTAAGGATACTAATTTAGTGCTATTAACAACCCCCTTTTCAAATATAATTAGAGGAATATTTAACAGTCAAAGGAAAATTCACTTTGAAATTTAGGGATTTAAGAAATTGCAGTCCCAGAAAGATACAATCAAAATTAATTTAAAAAAAAAACTAATCAATTTATAGCTCCATGATCATAGTTGACATGCTAAACATGTTTTGCATACCAGTTAATAGACTTGAATTTTAAGCATGGCAACATATACTTCATGTCATCTCCAAATTGTCTTAAAAATAAATTTATTTTCAGTTCTCTCAAATTTAGCTAACATATCATTCTGTTCTGATGAGAAATTTCATTCCTGATGAAACATTTTCTTAGGTGAAATTGAATCAGTTTGCATCGGTAGAAATGGTAGTATAGTACAGGAGGGTGTATGAGCATAGCTTTTGTCAATTAGTTTTGATTGTTCTTAGTTACAGGGTGGATAGATTGAGAAATAATTGTAACGGATGAAATATTTAAATTTCAAAACAAATTGTAATCATAACTACTCATATAATGAGTTCCTAGAGTTTTGAATTATTTAAATAAGAATAAAGAAATATAAAAAAAAATTAACGGTTATATAGTGCTAGAGTATTTTTAATTAGTTTTTGGTTGTGCAATTTTGTTTTGTTTATATGATGATTTTATTTATCTGTTATTATTTCTATGCTATAGTAAAACCCAATTACAGTGAACATACGCATTCACAGTTCCATACACCGTTATACTAGTAGTAGATGACGCCAATAACTTTCTCGAGCAGCTTTAATTATTTTACTTTATTATAATTTACCTGTTAGAAGTGTTATTTTATTGAATGTAATTTAGTTATGGTAAATTCTTTCTTGTGTGCATTATAAATATATTTTTATTCATTGAAACCGGCACTTTCCATTCTAACTTTTTGTTATTATTAAAGGTATTAATTTTCATTGTATGAGAATTTTTTTTAAATATTGTACTTATTATGAGGGCAAAAATATTTTAATCCTTGAACTTAACTGGTTCTGGTATTGTTGAGAATTTTTCCAAGTAACGATTAAATTCTGTTTCCATTTTAGGTAAAGAAGAAAAAAAAACATAATTCACCAGAACGAGTAGTATATCAATATCATTATACAAACTGGCCGGATCACGGGACTCCTGATCATCCATTGCCAATACTTAGTTTTGTTAATAAGTCGTCATTTGCCAATCCTTCGGATGCCGGTCCTATTGTTGTACACTGCAGGTTGGTGAATGTGTAAAAAGATTATATTATTTATGTAATAGATTTTTAAACTATTCTACTACTATATATAATTTTTTGCCGAACAGCAACAGATGTAAGAAGTCAGGAGAAAATAACTTAGGCATAAACCCATGATCAATGAATTAAAATTTCAGCGCAGGAAATTGAAGGCTTAAATATATTATTAAAAGTTTATAATTTTGTTTCTACCTTTTACAATAATTATATCAAATTAGGTAGGTGTTTAAGTCAGACATTTGATTCTCAATCAAAGTTGGGTTCATTTCACATCTGCTATCATCTATATTATTATTATTATTATTATTATTATTATTTTATTATTATTGTTATATTATAATGTTATTATCAATTTGCTATTCTTATTGTTGATTTATAAAATTCTTGATATTATTTTATAATCTTTTTTAGTGCTGGTGTTGGAAGAACTGGAACTTATATTGTGCTGGATGCGATGCTCAAACAAATATTTCATAAGAATAAGGTCAATGTTTACGGATATTTAAGTCATATTCGTTCACAGCGGAATTTTTTAGTTCAAACAGAAGAACAGTACATATTTATTCACGATGCTCTTCTTGAAGCGATAGTATGCAGTGAAAACAATCTTTCACCGGATTGTATCGCTGAGCTTATCAGAAATCCAGACCCGTCTAACGTGTACTGGGATAAATTAGTAGCTCATTTTAAGGTATTTGTAATGCTATTATATTTATTCTATATTCTGAAGCATATATTTTATGAATTATTTTTAGTAATCAGTTAATAAATAATAGTTTTGAATCCTTGTGCACACTACTGATTATAATAAACTAGCATGCCTGTCGTGGCTTCACCTATGCTATTTGATTACTTGCATTACCCATTGCAACCATATGCAACTGTAGCAGATAAGCACTAAACAACAACAAAAGACATTTTCTTCCAACATATTTTTTTTTGTTTGCAAAACTTTGAATAAAATCCTATTATCTTAATTATGCAACCATATG
Organism: Lycorma delicatula; assembly: GCF_047948215.1. Lineage (NCBI taxonomy): Eukaryota > Metazoa > Arthropoda > Insecta > Hemiptera > Fulgoridae > Lycorma > Lycorma delicatula. Next base: position 3,243,438 of record NC_134458.1, read on the forward strand.
CAAGTTTGTTAAACACTTTTTTAATTTATTTTTATTTTACACTTTATTCACTAATGTGTTATTCCACAATCTTTTTTCTGAACACTTAAGAAAAAGTGTCAGAGCTTAGATACTTTTGCCTGCGAGATCTTCAGGTTTTTTCTTTTTCCTTAGATACTTTTTTGCTTGCAAGATCTTCCAGACGAATTTAAAAAATGTAAAATTTTGTAATATGTGTCTTGTCCACATGGGTAATCTTCTATGTATATAAAGAAGAAAGTCTGTTTGTATATTTGTTTGTTTGGTAAATATCCAAATTTGACCATAAATGCAATTTTTCAAAATATTTCAATCCCAGTGCCATCTAGCAGATCCGTTTTTTGCAGAGGTATTTCTTTCCATTTAAGTAACACATATTCTGAATATGAGCCAAATAAGACCATAAATACAATTTTTAAAATATCTCAACCCTCAGCACCACCTAGCAGCTCCAAACTAATTCAGAAACCTTCATGAGCGTGTGCACAATAACTTGCCAAAGTTTCATCACAATTGGATGAATGGTATAGGAATGCATACGGGACAAACAAACAAACATACATTTTTATATATATATGTATAGTGTCACCGAATGGCTTCGACGGCACATAACTCATAACCTTATGGTTGCCTTGAAAAGGGCTGTTTTTTAGCATTAGCTCTGAGAAGAGCTGTTGGGGCCAGAAGATGGACTCCGGCGAAGTCGGGGAGTTGTAGCTCGTCGATTGAAGTTCAATTGGGCTTTCCCTCAGTGGCAGTTGGGTCCCCACTACAGCGCGGCAGTTGGATCCCCACTACAGCGCGGCAGTGGTGGCCCCCAGAGTCCCACAGTGTCAGTTTGGCGTCAGTCCTTCACCGGTGCGGCCGAGGTGGTTCTCCCTGAGCGTTACCATGCTGGGCCGACCCCTGCTACTGAGCCAGGTGAGCTGGAGCGGAACGGTAGCATCCATGTCCAGCGGCTCCCTCGGCAGGCTAGCCAGGGCAATTGAAGCCCGGCAAGCTGGAGCTGGAACAAGAAGGTAGTGTCTGCATCCAGCGGCTCCCTCGGCAGGCTGGCCAGGCCTGCTGCTTTGGCAGGGATGTAGGCATCCACCGGGAGGTCCCACATTGAGCCGGCCAGGGAACTTCTTCTTCTTCATGTGGTGGTCGATGATGAATTGCAAATTCACTCTTGTGCACACTCTTTTATAGGAGCCTGAGAGTGGTGGGGCTGCAGTGTCACTATGGTGGGAGAAGTGCGCGGTGGGAGTGATGCTTGTATGAGCGCGTCTGTATACTGTGTACTTGCTCACATCGTTGCTACCGTTATCGCCTGCCAATATTAAATTAGGCATATATGTGGAGCGCATCTGTATACTGTGTACTTGCTCACATCGTTGCTACCGTTATCGCCTGCCAATATTAAATTAGGCATATATGTGGTAACAATAGATAATAGAAGTGTATATCTAATATCATGACTGTTTCCAGCTGCTGTTTATTATTCTTCTTCTGATGTTATTTAAACATTCACAGTGATCATCCTTTCAGTATTCAACCAAAAAAATTTTGTTTGTATTTCCTGAATGTTGGTTCGCTGTTCCAGCCTATTTTAAGAACTTAAATTGAAATATACCTAACTTATAAAATGCACTTATAAGGTCAATAAACTTTTTAATCTAATAATGTAGAATTATATCATTAATTTAATAGCAGATGGTCAAAGTCATCCCATCCAGAGGTGAAAGTACTATTTGGCACCAGGGAGTTATTAAAATTTTTGTGCTCTTCGTAATACAATTTTTTCAAGGTTGTGCATCAACCATAGTTTTTGTAGTATTGAATGTGTAGAAGTGAAAAATAAGTTTTTTCTTAAAAAAATTTCAGAATATTTCCTGATTCTCATACGTTGAGTAAATCAATTTTAAATTGTTTTTGTAAAAATCATTTAGCTTTGATTCAACAAGTGTACTACACATTTGTTTTCATTTCTTTATCGTGAAACAATACCGATAATATTATTTTAATGAGGTCAATTTTTGTGATACAGTTCATTTTTGAGAGTTGTTTTTTGACTATTGCCCAAGATTTTCAATTGGGTTTAAGTTTGGAAAGTTGTCTGGCCATGGGAGCACTTAAATGTTTCATTTTTCAACAAATCTTTCCACTTTTTTGGCATGGCACCAGTTGTTCGAACAGACCATGTTGCCTTGTGGGAATTTGTTATGAAGTTGTATCACAACCCTTACCTTCGGAATCTTGATATATCCATCACTTTTCAACATACCATCTACTGGAAGTAATGAACAAAGGCCTTCAAATGTGAAACAACCCAAAACATTTTTTTCTGGGGATGTTTTAAGTGATTTATTTTCATCTTATGCATTTCTAATTTGTGGAACCCTTTGCTCCTGAACTTAAAAATGTGACTCGTCTGTAAACATAACATTTTTCCAGTCTTCTTTCGTCCAGTTAGCATCTGCTTTGGCCTATAAGAACCTTTTTTTTTTTGCACATTACTGGTGTTAAAAGTTGCTTTTTAGCTGGCTGACAAGCTTTCCATCCAGCTGCAAGAAGTCAGCGTCTACCAATTAGTCCACAGTAGATAATTTTGAATCAAGTTTACTTTTTCTCACTAATAGTCAATTGTTTAACCAGTTTAATGCTGATACCTCCATGGTCAGATTATCCTTTCTCTCTGTCCACTCTATTTTCTTATCTCAGTCCCTTCTTCCCTAGTTTGGATCCTGTTGATGCTGGAGATATAGATCAGACTTTACTATGATTGCACAATAAACTAATGGCTGTAGTTACTTCTAGGTAAATCGGGGTCTCCTAAAATATAAATACAAATTCTGGCAGATACTTTGGCCTCTAGTTTGGTTTTTGTGCAACAATCAGATGGGAAATTGAATCCCTGTACAAAGAGATTCAAATCTTATAGAAAAAAATTAAAGGAAAAATGAGTGTTATAGATTCAAATGTCATTATACTAATTAATTATGTTGTTTCATCAGTAATCTTTTTCAATAAGGTAATTGTGAAGAAAAAATGTTCAAGAGTTATATCATTATATGTATTTATAAAATGACATTAAAAATAAATATTTTATTATCTGTGATCAGTATTAGGAATGAATGATATTTTTTATGGTGAATTGTACAATGCTTTGGTCATGTTTGGCCAGTTGTTAGAATTATTTTTGTACGACTTCAATTTTATTAGCATTCTTTTTTTTTTATTTCATCTTCAAATTCTCTGTTCTCCTCATGCAACTAGGAGATCTACATTATTATATTTCTGCTACATGAACATATGAGAAGTGGAAGTTGAGCTTTCATCTAATTAGAAAGTATTTATCTCTCATGAGAGCAATCCAAATCTATCATAATAGTAGATACCTGATTCTGCTCATAAAAAAATAAATATTCTTATGTAAAATTGTCACAAATGTTTGTTTTATTGATACACCATCATACAGACTCCTTTATTCAACTTGTTTCCCCTTTATACTAACATTCCCAATATTGCCATTCCAATTTTTATAAGTATTTTAACAATGCTAGATAAAAATTAATTTCTATTTTATTTATTTTTTTGCTATATGGATGTATTGCTTTTGTTGAAATTGGTAAATGAAGTAAAGTCATGTGTGAAATAAAATAAAAACGCAATTTGCAAACTAATTAAGGAATTATATTTTTTATATGTATGTATAAGAATGGTTAGTATGTATTAACTGAATATTTAAAAGGAACCTTATTTTCAAAAGTCTTGTAAAAATAAAATAAAATGGTAAAGCAACAGTAAGTGAACAGTTAGCCATATACCTGTATTATTGACTATTACAAGGGAAATAGTTGTATCAATTTTGTCCATCAGTCATTTGACTGATATATTCCACTCTTCTCCTTCCTATTCTAAGTAGCTTTTTTTACCTCAGTATATATGTTGCATCCCAGTTGTTTAATTATTTGCTTTTTGTGTTCTGACATTTGTTTAGAATTTAAGGTTTGCTTCAAAATAGCTTTACTCTTAAAAATCCTTTTATCTTCTATATTAATTTTTCTTGCTTAATAACATACTGTAAGTGCCACAAGCCTATTGCGTTTTCTCACAGGAATCTTTCACAAGTTCTTGTCCTATAGTTCATCTTAAGACATTTTCAGTTTGGATCACATTTTATTGCCACCAGCAGTATAAAATTAAACAGTTACTTTTTTATGTTAATTACAGTATTCTATAATAAATGATAAAGTAAGGACTACTAGAAATAAAAGCAAAGGAAATGAAAGTGTTCATGTAGAAAAGAAGACTTAACAAGAATTTTTGAATGAAAAATAAAATTTAAAAAACATGAGTTTTCTACTGTATTGCAATGTACAGCGGTAGGAAGAAAAAAATAAAAACAAAATAAAATATTTGAAATGAAGTGTTAACTGGATAATTCTGAAATTAAAGCACTTTGTCGTATTAACTGTGTTTTCTATTATTTATATGAAACTTTTAGAAATAAATGGTAGGGTAATTTTTACATTATAATATACATAGCGCTTAAACAATATGATAAAATTCATTCCAGTATTTTTGTTAATCTGTTTTGGATGGAAAAGTTGATTAAACTCCAGATTTTTTAACACTGAATTGTAGCCTCTTTATAAACACATAGTTATAAACTTTTCAAAAGTTTTGTATGAAAACTTTTGCATCTAGCACTTAATTTTTGTTACCCATCAGTAATAAAATTTTTATTATCTATCTATTTAATTTTTCTTATTTACCTGTTTGATGATTTCTATCAAAGGTTAATACTCCAGAAAGAAGCTTAATTATTGGATGTAAAAGTAATTAGAGAGTAATTTTTTATTGATGACAATATACTAGCGAAGTGATACTGAAGTAAAGTTGTTGAGAAATTGAAATGGTTGACAACAAACCCTCCTGTTTAATGCCGGATTGGCAGATTCACCTAAATCTGTACCATTATTCTTTTATTGTATGGAAAGCTTATTTAGTAAATGTTCAGTTACTTTTTTATATTATATATTTGAAACAAATTGTAGACCAGTTCCCAGTTTATGGTAAAATATATATGAATTTTTAGAAGTGTGTCAGATATTTAAATGGTTATGATCTAAGTAAATAAAATGACCAAGAAGTTTTAATTTTACTGGAATTTCAGAGTATTTTAATTTTATAATATTCTATATGTTAAGAAATCTATACTAACACTATTATACTGATTGAAATTATTCCATTTTTTAGACTAGTAGTTCTAATTGATCATTATCATAAAGATAAACAATGAGCTAAATGTTTATTAAGTAAGTGCTATATCTGTGCATTTAATGTTACAGATGGTTACATCATTTGAACCTAAAGAATATAATCTGTTATCTGCTAAAAAATCATGCAATGTTTCTAAGAATCGAAGTGATGAATTTTTGCCTGTAGAAAGTTCAAGGGTACATCTAACACGTAAACCAGGTGTTGATGGTAGTGATTATATAAATGCCTCTTGGTTCTTGGGTGAGTTCTACCTTAATTATTTGAGTGTATACATAATTCAATATAAGTTATAATAACTAATTGTTTTTAAGGAGGGTGTTAATAAATAAAAATCTGTATAAAAAAAAGTTGTTAAAACAAACGATTGTACAAAATTACTAGTAGAGCAGTATGAAAATCCATTACAGTATTATTTAATAAAATATAATTTTAGATTGGATTGGAGTTTTGCATTTGATAGTTTGGAGGACACTGGACTAACAAAACAAGTTTTATCCTTATCATAAACAGCCCAAGGTATGACTTGCTTCGCTTGGAGTTCTGCAACAGGTAGAATACAAATCATACAAATCGACAACTCTATAAGTATGCTTTGTTTACCAAAGAGACAAATTTCACTTGAGATGGCATCAACAACTTGCACAATGAGCATACATGTGCAGAAGGAAATCCTCATGAAATGGTGGAAGGCAATTTCAAACACCAATTTAGCGTCTATGTATGGTGTGGCCTTCTTCACAATCAGCTATTTAAACCTGTTCTGGCCACTTAAATGCTGAGATAATACTTGCACTTTCTTCAAGAGCAATTGCCACAGGTGCTTGAAGATGTTCCTCTAACGCTGAAATGCATATTATTCTTCCAGCTCGATGGCGCACTTCCCTACTTCTATTATGCCATTTCCACCTACTTAAGTCATAATTTCCCTGAGAAATGGATTGGAGGTCCACATTCCTGGCCACCAATATTGCCTGATCTAACACCTTTAGATTTCATCCAAAGGTGTTAGATGGTGCATCTGGGGATGGATGAAAAATATATACAAAACAAAAATATATTCTTTAATGGAATTAATTGTTTGTATTATGGATGATGTGGCTGAGCAACTTAAGGACAGCCCTGAAAAATTAAAAAGAGCAACAAAAGCAGTACAGAAGTGTGCCAGGAAACATTTTGAAAATGGTGTGCTCATTTTTGAACATTTATTATAAATTGGTACTTATAATGCACTCGGGTCTAGTGTACTGTTTCTAAATAAAATTCAAACTTTTCTAACATTTTTTATTTTATTCAACTTATTGAACACCATTTTGTTCATAATTAAATTCTCTACAAGTGTTGTTAAAAAGTTTTATGTGTTTATCACCCATTTAACAGTTGTACATCAAACAGAAAATTGAGTTTTTTACCTCAATTTATTGGTTTTCATCCCAGATTTCTCAAAAACTACTGCAGATATGGTTCGGGGTCCTATTTTATTTAATTTTTTTTTGTTCAAAAACCACCAGAAATCACTAATTCTGCCCCTTAATTAATGTCCTAAAAATTTCAGTATGACCTCATTTCACCAGAGTGGCTGAAATCTAAGTGAAATTTTTCACTACACGTAATTCGCAAACAAAGCATTTTAGGATATACTTTTTCCATTGTTTTCACAATTAGGGTAGGGTTATGAAAGTTTCGGGAAAACTTTGTGATACATCTGCATATATATATATATATATATATAATATTATTATTATTTTTTATGACCGTGTAGGATCTGATCTCTTTAGTCAGACAGTTATCCAAGTCTCTTCGATGGGACTGTTTAAGTCTTGCGGTTCTCCCAGTGCATTTTCATACATTACAATCTTTGTGCTCTTTCTAGTGTTGAAAATGTTTCTGTTGTGAGTTTTTTCTTGTGAGTGTGAAGCAAGTGTTTTTGTTCTTGATTTTCTTGTTTAATTTTGTCTTTTCTGTGGTGACTACTTGTGTAAGGTTAATTTCCTTCACATCCTCTCTTATTTCTCTGATTCATCTGCATCCTGTCTGTGTTTTTTAAGTCGACATTGTACTGTACTAGCTGTTACAGAAGTCTTAAATTTTGCAAATACTATGTCCAAAGAACCCTAGTCTCCTCTTACACATGGTATCAGTGATATCTTTGTACATGACTTTGTTGGGCACAATCCACCACTAACCATCATTCTGGTACTTTTTATTTCTTATTTTTCTGTTTTCTGGAGTCTGTCTGATTAGTCGTTCAATTGGAAGAGTGTTTCTGCTGCATAAATGTCATCCGGTTTTATATCTGTGTTGTAGTGTCTTATTTTTGCATTTATTGATAGGCATTTTTTATTATAAGTGTACCAGGTTAATTTTTGAGGTTTAGCTAGTTTCTTTCTTCTTATCTGGATTAAAGTTTTTTTAATTTAGATTGTTCATTACAATTTCTCCAAAGTATTTAAATTGAGTTACTATTTTGATTTTGATTTTATTACCATTTATGTTTACATCTTTTAATTGTTTAGCTAGTTTCTTTCTTCTTATCTGGATTAAAGTTTTTTTAATTTAGATTGTTCATTACAATTTCTCCAAAGTATTTAAATTGAGTTACTATTTTGATTTTGATTTTATTACCATTTATGTTTACATCTTTTAATTGTATTGGTTTTTGGGGCATAATTTCTGTCTTTTCAAATGAAATTTGAGGCCAGTTTATTTGCAATGTTTTGAAGTTCTAATATCTGTGATTTAGCTTTGTTTATGTTGTTTGCGAAACCAAGACAGTTTGTTTTGGTTTTTTGGCCTGTTTTTACTTTTGGGGGCATTTTTTGAGCCATTTCCTCATTACCATTTCTAGAGCACAGTTGAGTAATAGCGGTGAGAACCTCATTGTCTTGGCACAGTCCTGTTTTGATCTCAAAGGTTCTGAGAGCTTGCCTCTGAATTTTACCTTCGACTTAGTTTGTAAGGATCAGTTTTATCATATTAATTAATCTTGTATGTAATCCGAGGTGTATTAAAATTTTTAGTAGAGATTCAGTGTGGATGCAGTCATAAGCTTTCTTGAAATCTACAAATGCTATCAACAGGTCTGTTTCTTTTCCTGTTGTTATCTGTTATTAGTTTGAGTCTCATGTTCTGGTCTGGACAGCTCCTCCATGGTCTAAAACTTCCCTGGTATTCTAGTTCTTTCTCAAGTTATGGATCAATCCTATTGAGGATGTAATTGTTAGGGTTTGTTACATTCCCTTTTTTATGTAGCAGATGGATGAGAGCTATTGTACAGTATTCTGGTAGTTCTTTGATCCAGATGTTGACGAGCTGTTAACGTAGGGAAATTTTTGCTGATCTTCCTACATGTTTCCAGATCTCTACAAAAGTTTGATCTTCTCCTGCTGCTTTGTAATTCTTCATCTCACCCATTGCTTAGTAGACTTCTTTTATTGATGTTTTCTGGTGGCATTGTTATTAGGTTGTTGGTGTTGAAGTTTAGGAATTCTGTCAGTTCTTTACAATTTAGGAGTTTGTTGAAATATTTAGCTAGGATTTCCACATTGTCTTTATTGTTATGGGCCAGTTTTCATTTCTTATTAGTAGGGTTGGGGGTTTGTATTTTAGGAGCTGATTTTTGAAGGTTTTGTAGTAATCTCTCAACTGTGTTCTATTGAATTCTTCTATTGACTTCAGTGTGTATTTATGATGTTGCCTTTTTATTCTCCTTAGGGTTTGGATGTTTCTTTTCTTTGTTTTACAAGATTTTGGAAGGATTTTTCTGATTTTTGGGATTGGTGAAATAGCCGTGCTAGATATTTTTTTTCCACTGTTTCATCACATTCGCTGTTCCACCATGATGGTTTTTATGGGATTTTATTGGGCCTAATTCTTCTGTGATTTATTTAAGGTTGCTGACTAGATCTTCAAGTTTATCTGTGATTGTTATTTTTTTGGTTGCTTTTTGATAATTTTCATTCTTGATTAATTGGGTAGGGGCCATTTTTCTTTTAATTTTTAGGGGCTTGGTTTTGTTGCTTTCTTTGGGGAATGAATTTAATTTTAATTTTGACTATATAGTGATCTGAACCTGTGTCTGCTTCTCAGAGGACTTTTACATTGTAGATCTTTTGTTGGTGTTTGCTTATGAAGACATGGTCTAGTTGCCATTCTCCTTTAGTGTAGTCAGGGTGTTTCCAGGTTTTGAAGTTTCCTCTTGAAATATGTGGATTTCGAGATTAGGTTGTGGTTTCTGCAGAGATCAACAAGTCTCTTTCCACTTTTATTTGTTTTCTTTTGGGTGGGCCATTTTCTGTTGATGTTGCAGTATCTTCTTTTTCTGCCTAGTTGACCATAGAAGTCTCTGATTAATTGCTTAACATGGTTTTTGGGGATGTTATTTATAGTCCGTTCGAGTAGATCCCAGAGCTTTTCTGTTTCTTTACAGTTTTTTGGAGAGTTGTTTTTATTATTAGAGGATGCATGGGCATTTATTATAGTGTAGCTTTTATTAGATGCTTTTAGGGTGAGTATTGAGATTTTTGGGGATTGTAACTTGAATTCTTGTATAGAGTTTATTATTTTGAGGCTGACGACTAAAAACCTGTTCCAAAGTGTGGGACATTTTTCATCACTTTCTTCCCAGGACCTTTGTAGAACCTATATCCTTGAGATTCCATGGAGTTCTGGTCCAGTGTTTCTTACATCCTCCAGTCCTATGATGAGAATTTTATGTTGGTCCATTAGGCCAGTTATTATTTTTAGTTTAACGCTGCATGGGCGAGTTTATGTTATGTGTAGAAATGTAAGTGATTTGCTTTGGTTTGATTTTGGACTTTGTATTTTTCTTATTCGTGTGTGTAGTGTTAGGGCATGCCAATGTTTCCAATCGCATGTTATCTTCTAAATGGCAGCCCACCATATCCAAATGCTGCCTTCTCTGAACTCTGGTGTTGCTTGGTTCAGCCGGTGGAGTATTTCTTAAAAGACATGGGGTTCACTGTCAAGGGGTCACCTGTGGTGGGACTAGGTCCCAAGTTATAACTCTACATGTGATCTAGTGAGGTGTGATTTGATGATAAATGAAGCTGTGCAGTTTGTGTAGACTCAGTTCACTGGACAAATTTCTCCTATTTGTGTTGTATATATCCAGGTGCACCTCGTGGAGGTTCAGTCCGACTTTTGTTAAAGTTGTTATTTTGGAGAAAAAGCCTGATCCTAAACATTACACCCGTATATATATATATATACGTATATGTGTACACACACATATATGTGTGTGTGTTTAACATTCATAATAATATTTCTGATATCAGTCTTTTCAAGACACATATCACCTCTGTTGAATGTTAAAAATCAGATGGGTGGATAAAGTGACAAATGAAGAGGTATTGCGGCAAATAGATGAAGAAAGAAGCATTTGGAAAAATATACTTATAGGCCACATATTAAGGCATCCTGGAATAGTCGCTTTAATATTGGAAGGACAGGTAGAAGGGAAAAATTGTATAGGCAGGCCACGTTTGGAATATGTAAAACAAATTGTTAGGGATGTAGGATGTAGAGGGTATACTGAAATGAAACGACTACTACTAGATAGGGAATCTTGGAGAGCTGTATCAAACCAGTCAAATGACTGAAGACAAAAAAAAAAAAATCACCTCTGTACTAATTGTATATATAATTCAGCTTGATCCACCTCAGTAAAGAATTAAACAAAGTAAAACGATATTCACCTTATCTTTTCATAATGTTTACAGTAGTACTTTCATGGCAACCCACATTCTCAGTTGTAATTCTTTATAAAATTTATAAATAAATTTATACACGACTCTTAGGGCGCACTTAGCAGCTGTGCGTCTATGGTTTTGATAGGATAATATTATTATGAGGTCAAATAAAACACAGACTCATGCGAGCCAAAGACGGATGATACCGTTCTGTGTCACACATGCCTACTTTAGCACTCCTCCCACTATACAATTAAATAGTGAAAGTTATTGTTGATGCGCTCATTGCATTAGTTTAATTTTTTGATTATTTGAGTAAGGTTTAATGTATATCATGCCTCCCAAAAAAAAAAACTGCCTCTTTGTACTATCCTTTAAAAAAAAAAAACTGCCTCTTGTGCTGACTATCCTGGAACATTTACATACGACGGAAATGTTTTATATTGTCGAATTTGCAAGAAAAATATTTTGTGCACAAAAAAGTTTCAAATAGATCAGCATGTCAAGACAAGTCGTCATATTACAGGATTGCAAAAGAAAGGCCCATGAGAACAACTTATAAAAGCGGCAAGTAGCAGTGATTTCACTTCAAAGGTAAACAAAAAAACTACTTTAACATGGATTTATACGAAGAATTGCTTACAAATAATATTCCTCTTCGCAAACTTACAAATCCTACCTTCAAAGATTTTCTGCAAAAATATTGCTTGGATCAAAATATTCCTGATGAATCAACAGTGCGTAAAGATTACATACCAACAATTTATCTACATGTTCTGGAAGAAATACGCAATGAACTCAAAGATAGCATTATTTGGATTTCAGCTGACAAAACTATCGACAGTTGTAGCCGTTAAATTGTGAATTTAATTGTCGGTGCATTAAAACTAGAACCTTCTTCCTATCTGGTGGCCTACAAAGACATTGAGAAGACAAATCATTCTATGATCGCCAGATTTGTAAATGAGTGTATTAAAAAAATATTTCCTGAATCTTCTGCAGATGAAAGAGTATATATTTCTCTCAGATGCTGCTCCCTATATGATCAAGGCAGCCAAAAGCCCTCCCAAATGTTTTATCCTAATTTGATTCATCTGACGTGCTTTGCTCATGAAGTACATCGATTCGCTCAAGAACTACAATCCATGTTTGGGAATGTAAATAAACTGATTTCATCAAGAAAGAAAGAGTTTTTAAGGCACCTGCTCACAATAAGGCCTATAAAGAAAAACTGCCAAATGTGCCTTTATCTCTCGAACCAGTGGTAACTCGATGGGGAACGTGGATTGATGCTGTACTGTTTTACAATGAACATTTCAAGGTCATCAAAGGTGTAGTAAACGACTTTGATAGTGCAGAATGGGCTATGGCAGTTTGTCAGTCCAAGGAAGCATTTAACAATTCTATTATAAAAAGAAAAACATAGCTGTGACTAGCACTCATTTTTCCCACGTACCTGCAAGTGTTAAAAAGCTTGAAACTCAAGGTTTAGCATTGCCTGAATCTATTCAGTTAATTAATAAAATCCGCCAAATGAACTCCGCATTGCCAGAGGTATTCCCGTGTAAACTTAAAGAAAAATTTGATAACATTTTGAACAACCCAGGCTTTGAACCTTTGTGTCAAATTGATAGTTTTATTAACAGGACAAGTGAACTTTTGCCAGAAACAGTAAGTGCTAATATAGCACCCAAATTCAAATACTGCCCAGTTACCTCAGTGAATATGGAACGATCCTTTTCCACTTATAAAAATATTTTGAGTGATCGAAGATACAATCTTACTACCAAACATTTGGAACAGTACCTGATTGTTTACATTTACAAAAATAACAAAATATTAAATAATTGTTAATTATCGGAAATATCAATCTATTATTCAACTACTTACTATTTGTATGCTGATTTTGAAATAAGAACTAAAAATTACTATTTTTTTTATTATTTAGAGTTGCATATTTTGACATTTTCATGCATATTTTAACTATTCTTCATGCATATTTCAAGTGTTTTATGTTGCATATAATCCAGTCTCTAGTTATATGTAATGAAGGTAATGCATTAGCTGAGAGTATTTTATAACTTATGATGAATTTGTGGATTTGAAAACTTATGATATTAATTGGTAAGTTTATATTAAGTGTTATCATAGTGTGTTCTTTGGTGATTCTTTTTTAATTGTTAAGGTAGTAGAAGAGATTTATGCTAGAAATTTTGATAAATGACTTTGGATTTTAGAGGTAAATTAGACTTGAAAATACAAAAAGTGATATAAACTGAAAACTAAATCAACTTTTAAACGATAAAAGCACTGCACGGAGCCACTTTTGGATCAACTTGATGACTAAATCTATCCAGATAAACATAACCTTTATTGTCACCTATTGGTGTACTGACATCAGTAAAGTTGATCCTCAAATTTCTCATTAATAGTTGTATAAAGGATCAGTCTGAGAACATGCGTTAAAGAAGAGTGCAAATGCTATCAAAAGCATTTCTGTTTTTAATGTATTTCATTTTCCAGTCCCTTCCCACATGTAAGCTCAAGCACATCAGTTTGATTTGGTTTGATTCTAAGGATGCTACTCACACCTTTGATCTCCATCCTTCCAGGCTTTTCTGCCAAGATATGATTGATGTTTTTTTTTATGCTGGTATAATCTAAATTTAAACCTCAGGTTAGTGTCTTATTTTTGTGACTAACATTAAAAATCTTTGTAATTTACTTTTTGTTATAGGTTTTAAGAAGCTTCGTGAATTTATAATAACACAACATCCATTAGAAAGTACTGTAATAGATTTTTGGCAGATGGTATGGGATCATAATGCACAGACAATTGTTCTGTTGTCCTCAGTGGATAGTAATCATTTGCCTAGCTCTCCATCGGTATGTTATATAAAATACTGTTATTGAGGTATTTATAAATGTATATATATATGAATGGAATCTCTTCTGAATATCCAGTTGTTATGTCTGTGCTAAACATAAATCAATTATACAGGTTTTATGTTATACAGTGTTAAATAACTAACTATGTGCTTTTTAGAAATTTTTGCTCATTTTAGGATTAATTTCAATGAATTAAAAAAAAACCAATATCTTCTTTCAACAAATAATATAACCTTTACTTTTTATTTATGTAATTACTATTGTATTGTATTGTAATTACTATTGTAAATTAATTCACTTGTCTATGCAAATTCATAATATCCTTTTAATATATTGTAATTCAGTGTGTTTCATGGAAAAAGCCTGGCGATACTGCAAGGTATCAGATAGATTATATAATTGTTAAGCAAAGATTTAGAAATCAACTTGTTGACTCCAAAACTTACCCTGGAGAAGACATTGATAGCGACCATAATTTAGTGATAATGAAATGTAGATTGGGGTTTAAAAATCTGAAGAAAAGGTGTCAGATGAATCTGTGGAATTTAGAGAAGCTTGAGGAATAGGAGAGAAAGAAGATTTTTGAGGAGGACATCACAAGGGGTCTGAGTAAAAAAGATAAGGTAGAAAATGTAGAAGAAAGAATGGGATAATATTAAAAAGGAAATTCTTAAATCAGCAGAAGCGAACTTAGGTGGAACAAAGAGAACTGGTAGAAAACCTTGGAATTCAGACAATATATTGCAGCTGATGGATGAATGTAGGAAATATAAAAATGCTAGTGATGAAGAAAGTAAAAGGAACTATCGACAATTAAGGAATAGTATAAACAGGAAGTGTAAAGTAGCGAAAGTGGATTAAAGAAAAGTGTTCAGAAGTAGAAAGAGAAATGAACATTGGTAAAATAGACAGAGCAAACAGGAAAGTTAACGAAAATTTTGGGATACATAAATTAAAATCTAATAATGTGTTAAACAAAGATGGTACACCACCGATTTATAATATGAAAGGCAAAGTCGATAGGTGGGTGGAATACATTGAAAAGTTATATGGAGGAATTGAATTAAAAAATGGTGTTATAAAGGAAGAAGAGGAAGTCGAAGAGGATGAAAGGTGAGATACAATACTGAGTTCTCAATTTAAGAGAACATTAAAAGATTTGAATGACAGAATGGTTCCTGGAATAGACGGAATACTTGTAGAATTACTGCGCAGTGCATGTGAGGAAGCAACTGATTGATTATACAAACTGGTGTGTAATATTTATTAAAAAGGAGAAGTTCCATCAGATTTTAAAAAGAGTGTGTTATACCAAAGAAAGCAGGAGCAGATAAATGTGAAGAATACAGAACAATTAGCCTTACTAGTCATGCATCAAAAATCTTGATTAGAATTCTGTACAGAAAAATTGAGAGGAGAGTGGAAGAAGTGTTAGGAGAAGACCACCAATTTGGTTTCAGAAAAAGTATAGGGACAAAGGAAGCAATTTTAGGCCTCAGATTAATAGCAGAAGAAAGATTAAAGAAAAACAAACCAACATACTTGGTATTTATAGACCTAGAAAAGGCATTCAGAAACGTAGACTGGAATAAAATGTTCAGCATTTTAAAAAAATTGGGGTTCAAATACAGAGATGAACGATTGCTAACATTTACTGGAACCAAACAGCAACAGTAATAATTGAAGAACATAAGAAAAGCTGTAATAAGATAGGGAGTCCAACAAGGATGTTCTCTATCCCCGTTACTTTTCAATCTTTACATAGAATTACCAGTTAATGATGTTAAAGAACAATTTAGATCCGGAGTAACATTACAAGGTGAAAAGATGAAGATGCTACGATTTGCTGATGATACAGTAATTCTAGATGAGAGTAAAAAGGATTTATAAGGAACAATAAACAGCATGGATGAAGTCGTACGCAAGAAGTACCACATGAAAATAAACAAGAACAAATTGAAAGTAATTAAATGTAGTAGAAAAATGAAGATGGACCACTGAATATGAAAATAGGAAGAGAAGAGATATGGTGGTAGAAGAATTTTGTTATTTGGGCAGTAGAATTACTAAAGATGGACAAAGCAGGAGCGATATAAAATACCGAATAGCTTAGGCAAAACGAGCCATCAGTCAGAAATATAATTTGCATATATCAAAAATTAATTTAAACGTCAGGAAAAGATTTTTGAAAGTATATATTTGGAGCATAGCTTTATGTGGAAGTGAAACTTGGACGATCGGAGTACCTGAGAAGAAAAGATTAGAAGCTTTTGAAATGTGGTGCTATAGGAGAATATTAAAAATCAGATGGGTGGGTAAAGTGACAAATGAAGAGGTGTTGCGGCAAATCAATGAAGAAAGAAGCATTCGGAAAAATATAGTTAAAAGAAGAAACAGACTTATAGGCCACATATTAAGGCATCCTGGAATAGTCGCTTTAATATTGGAGGGACAGGTAGAAGGAAAAAATTGTGCAGGCAGGCAACATTTGGAATATGTAAATCAAATTGTTAGGGATGTAGGATGTAGGGGGTATATTGAAATGAAACAACTAGCACTAGATAGGGAATATTGGAGAGCTGCATCAAACCAGTCAAATGACTGAAGACAAAAGAAAAAAAAAATATTATCAATGACATAAGTGAGAAAGATGGTTATACAATTTAAAATTCATCCATCCCATTGTATCCTTTTCCAGAAGAATCATTTTGCAGTCAAGATAAGGGTTATGTGGTTCAAAATAACAGAATATTTAAACTAAACACTAAAGAAATTTATGGCAGAAAGCTTCCAGCTAATATTATATCAGAGAAGCAGTACAGTTACTTATATTATATAATACAGGAAGAGAAATAGGTACAGTTATTGATTATTCATTAGATTTTTAATCGGCAAAGATCATCATTAATGTTCATTTATTTACTTTTATAAAAATTATTTCATATCTACCCAAGTTAATTAATAAGTGTTGTATTTTTTTTTTTTTTTTTTCATTGCTGAAATGTCTACAATTGTTTGTCAGCAGTTTGTTAAAAACCTTTTTATTATTTTTATTTATATTGGAAATCATTATTAACAATACGTTTTTATTTTGGTTTACGTGTAAGTTTGGAGAGTACTTGTATCTTTAATATATCATTTGACTTACCTTAGCATAATCTTATAACAAACACAGTATATAACTAGTGGTACATAAATAATTTTGTAAAAAAAAAAGTACTGACCCACTAAATATCATGGATAATGACTGAAATTAAAAGCATCTGTAATATAAAAATAAATAAGCAAGATGATGTTTTAGAAATAAGTAATAAGACTACAGTGCATTCCATTTACAAA
Source organism: Lycorma delicatula (assembly GCF_047948215.1). Classification (NCBI taxonomy): domain Eukaryota; kingdom Metazoa; phylum Arthropoda; class Insecta; order Hemiptera; family Fulgoridae; genus Lycorma; species Lycorma delicatula. Next base: position 3,260,660 of record NC_134458.1, read on the forward strand.
AATATTTTACAAACGTGTAACATACTAATGTCCAACTTCTTAGAAGGGATGCATGTAATTTAAATGTGTATGTAATTTATAATTAAGCTAATTATTATAACTTTGCAGATTTAATAGCTTTGGATTTTCCAATGGGTATAGCTTGACCAGTTTAGCTAGCGGTATACTATGATGAGTTTAATTGTCTGTAATTATATTTATGTAACTCTACTACTGAGTGGAGTTTTATAAAGTTATATTTATCGGATTGGTAAATCATGAAAGTCAGTTTAATAATGTGAGGTCCAGACTAGGTTCTTCATGCAATGATTATAGTGTTAAGAATATTATAATGTTTAACATTTTAATTAAATATCCTTTATTAATTATTCTTTTTTAAACTTTAATAGGAGTATGGGATTTTTTGGCCGAGAGAAAATGAAACTACATTAGATGGTAAAAATTTTAAAGTAAAATGTGTAGAAGAAGGTACAGTGTCCAGAGATCTCACAGTACAGTCTTTACAGGATGATTATGAATTAGCTGTACGAATAATTGAACCGCCTTCATCGTCTAATCAGATCACTTCTGATCTACCTGCTCTTGTTAATCTTCTTAATATTGTTCATAAATGGCACCTTGAGTATCAAAATGGTCCTATTATTGTCGTAGACAGGTCAGTGCAATAATATATTAATATTTTAATATCAGTCGGTAAGTGAACTTCAGTCTTTGTTATTATGTATAACAATTTGTGTTAGTGTTAAACCCCAGCTTACCGACATTTTAATAATATGGTTCTATAATTTATAAACATTCTACACTCACTATGTGCTATTATAAAATTAAAGGCTTTTAATATATTTAGTTGTATCTGTTAACATTTCATATCTTAAGATTTATTAATTAAACAATATTAGAATTATCACTTTATAACTCAGTATTTGACAACAATAAAAACATATTTTTGGTGTCATAAATTTGCTGCCCTTGCTTACATTAATTGTTAGCATTTATAAAATTAATATGGGTAATGCATAAATGGCTTTTTTATTGCATTAAAAATGGAAAAAAAATATTTTGTCTTGTATTTTAATTTAGTTTTATTTATTTATTTTTTCTTATGAAAGCAGAAGCTTTCATTAACTTTGATAGTATAAGTAGTTATACAAATCAAGTGCTGCAATTACAATTTAAAGTATTTCTTTACAACATCAACACATAGTAGATTTGTTAATAGTAATTTTGTTAAATAGTATTTATTATTATTGACATGTAATTCCTGTGTTTAAATTCTTAGCTTTTTATGTTCTAGATATGGAGGAACAGAAGCTGGAACATTCTGTTGTTTGGCAACTTTAACAAAGCAGATAGAATTTGAAAATCAAACAGATGTTTGTATGTATGCTAAGCTTTACCACAATCGTCGGCCTGGTATCTGGAAATCAGTGGTAATTATGATATTCTTTTGATCCATTTATTTTATTCTTATTATTAACTACAAAAATAATTTCTTCGTAATGTATATACGTAGGTCATCATAAAAGCTTGATGGGGTTTAAGTCATGGGTTAAATAAAAACAAAAATACCTAGAGTTATATTGTTTAATTTTTTAAATTCTCATCGTTGTTACATAATCAATAAATTTAAACAACCACATCTTTTTTCACTTGACAAATGTCAAATCAATAATCAGTTTCTGCGTGTACATAATATAACCCATTTCCTGTTACAATTGTAATCATTCTTCATTAATTCTTTCCTTTAACTGATTCAGTTCATGTAATTTTTGCAAGTAAAGAATGTTTTTAATCTATCCCACAAGAAAAACTTACAAGATGTTAGGTCTGGTGGACTTTTTAGAGGTCAGGATGTAGGGCTTCTTGCCCTTTCCATATAACTGCAAATTTTTTATTTAAATTTTGGCTGAAGAATGCATTAGAATGTTGTGTGCCACTATTTTGTGGCAGATTCATAATGTGCATTTTCAAGTTCATCCAGTTAAGGATGCAGTAGTCATTGAATATATCCAGATAAACATTTCCATAAATGGTCTTTTCAGCAAAGGAAAAGGTCAAATTACATGTCAGTTTTCAGGTCCTCATATTCATGAATTGCATTTTAACACATCTTTTAATGTGGTAAAAGTAGCTTCATCCATAAGAATTACATCATTTATAATTAATCTGATTTCTCTCATTTTATCTAAAATTTCAACAGCAAACTGGAAGCGTTTTTGATGATCTAGAGTGCTGAATCAGGTGATTTTATTTTTTACAGTAACAGAATTTTTGTATATATACAAATGCAACTTCTTATGTAGAACTTAATCTTTATGGAATTTGTAGCTCGAGATTTCAAAGAGTGATGGATTTATTAGGACTTCTGATTACAGATTGTCTAATTTATTTGACCCTTTCTTCTAATACTGGTGGCGTTTCAGGGGACTTCTGTTTGAGAACAGATCCTGTTGATTTGAACTGACTTGTTTCTTTGAACAAGTGTCATTTATTGTTTTCATGTGATAGCTCCTTTTCATATGTGTGCTGAAATGTGTGTTAAATTAAAATTATTGACTTTGTTCAGCATGCTCCAAAATACACTGTGCTTTTTGTTGAAAGAAACACCTCAACATCAACAAGATAGAGACTGATACAGTGGTTAAATTGGCTGTTACACAAACTTTTCTGGTATAGGCTTTTAGTGCTATCAACGCAATTTCTCAAATTTGTCCCTAATGCCTTGATTTTCAGAGCTACTGATAACTCATCATTATTTTATGATGATCAGGTGTATGTGTGTGTTTATTTTAAATTCTATTAATATAAACCACCTAGAGACATATAACCACCTAAGGTAAGATATATCTTACCTTAATTTTACCAGGAAAGTACTTTCGTAGGATCAAAAAATAAGCAGAATTTTAGTTTTTCTCAAAAAATCTTTGTCATTCATCAATATGGATTTTGTCACCTTCGAAGTACTACTTTTCAGTTGTTATAATGTATTTGTACTAATGCTTTTTCCAATCTTCGAATCGCCTCTGGAATCTAATTTCCGGTATGGTATTAGCTTTGTCAGTGACCCTACCTTTATCTCTTCAGTGTTGGAAAAATGTTGTCTTTCATGGTTCTTTACAGCTTAAGGAATAGGAAGAAATCATAGGGAGCCATATCCTGCGAATATAGAGGCTGAGGCATTGTAATGATGTTTTTGGTCAGGTGTCAGTAAGTGCATTATCATGGTGCAATTGCCAAGAATTGTTTCACCACAAATCTGGGCATTTTCTTTGGATTGCTTCATGCAAATGGTATAGAAATTCCAGGTAGCTATCCTTATTGACTCTCTGATAGTGATTCACCTATTGTCCATAATCATTTTTTCACTTTTTTGACGTCATCAGTCGTTGATGTACCAGGATGTCCAGGGTGCTCATCATCTTCAACATCTTCACAGCCATCTTGGAAATGTTGTACCACTTGTATATTCTTGTTTTGTTCATACTAGAATCGCCAAAAGCAACATTCAACATTTCCAATGCAGTGCTGTACTTTATTCCATTCTTAAAACAAAACTTAATGCAAATTCTTTGTTCCATTTTTCTACAAGTTAAAAATCACCAACCATACCCAAAAATATGTAACTGTTTTGACAGCCAACAATAAACTAAGCATCCAATATGGCTATAAATGTAAACATATGTTAGGGACAGAAGTACCAACACAGCAAAAAAAAAATTGTGACAATTGAACTTGACCTGGGTAATTTAAAAATTCTGCCAATTTTTTTATCAAACCTCATATATATTTTAAATTCTATTAATAAACCACCTTCTACAGAGTATTGAGATAAGATATAATCTTACCTTAATTTTATCATGAATGTACTTTTGCAAGATCTCACATCCTCAGTATGATTGAAATAGTTAAAATGCATATTAAAAATACTAAAGTAAACCATGTACATGATGTAATGTTTGTCACATTACTGTAATATAACAAACAAATTACAGTCAATGATTAAGGATGCAAGACCCCCACGAAAGTACTTCCATGAAAAATTAAGGTAAGAGATATCTTATCTCAATATTCTGTACTAGGTTGTTTATTTAATAGAAGTTAAACAAATATTTATGCATTCATCAACATATTGACCACTGTGTTAATAAAATTTAATTTTTCAATATTGGACAGCAAAATTTGCATATACTTGCATAATACGAGGGTTATTTTTTTTTTTAAGGTCCGATCGGTCACAAAATTAAAACCACAGTGAAAATAACAATTTTTATTTGTAACAAGTACTTACATAGTTACGCTATTTCTCTACATAGTCGCCACTCCGATTTAGAAATTTGTCGTAGCGTGGTACCAACTTTCCAATACCCTCGTCATAGAACGGAGCCGCCTGTGTTTTCAGCCATGTTTCTCTGCTGGTCTGCAGCTCGATGTCTGTGCCAAAATGTTGTCCTCCTAGCCAGCATTTCATGTGAGCAAAGAGGTGAAAATCAAATGGCGCCAAGTCCGGGCTGTATGGTGGTTGATCAAACGCTTCCTAACGAAAACGCTGCAGGAGCTTCTTTGTTACAGCTGCAGTGTGCGGCCAAACATTGTCATGGAGAAAGACAATGCCTGATGACAACATTCCTTTCCGCTTATTCTGAATTGCCCTTCGTAGACGTTGAAGAGTCACGCAGTATGAGGCTGCAGTGATGATCATGCCACGTTCCATGAATTCCACCAAGACAACTCCATTCCAGTCCCAGAACACAGTAGCCATACACTTTCTGTTGGAGAAGGTTCGCTTGAACTTCTTTGGTTTACTGGGAGAATGAGAATGCATCCACTGTTTGGATTGTTCTTCGAAATGGACCCATGTCTCGTCCCCTGTGATAATTTTGTTAAAAAAATCTTCTCCTTCAATGTGGTAACGCTGGAGAAACGTTAGGAAGGCGTCCATTCTCATTGTTTTGTGATGGTCGGACAGCATCTTGGGAACCCATCTCGCACACAATTTGCGGTACTGAAGTCTCTCACTCACAATGGTATAGAGAGCTGACCTTGAAATTTCAGGAAACTAATCACTCAATACAGAAATTGTGAACCGACGATTATCTCGAGTTGCCTCATCCACTCGCTCAACGAGATCATCAGTTGACACTCGCTTCCTTCCCTGACCGCCTGCATCATGAACATCTGTACATCTGCTTTAAAGTTCCTGCACCATTGTCGCACTTTGTTGTCACTCATTGAGGTTTCACCGTACACATTACTTATTCATCAATGAATTTCAGCTGCATTACACCCCTCAGCCTGAAGAAATCAAATTACCGCACGCACTTCACACTTGGCGGGAGATGCTATTGTTGTCATGTTTATGTGCTAGCTGCATGTTCAGAATAAACGAAGTGATGCGGCATGATTGAAGGCCATACTAGAGACGCTGCGCAACACATATGCGCAAAGGTTGATCCGATTTTTGCGCGTGTTTTTATTTCACAACCAATTGGACTTTGAAAAAAATAACCCTCGTACAAATTAAAATTTTTAAAATGGAGATTTATCTAAAATAAAATAGCAATTTTTTAAAAGAGTTATAATGTAATTATAGAATCCAGTACCAACTAAAGATGCAGGATGCTGGGAAAATCGATTCTTGGAAATTAATATGGTAAATTTAACTTATCTATTTACTATGTTTTGGTGGTTTAAATTTCATTTAATATTAAATGTTATTAGCACAGTGGTCAATATGATATGAATTACCTGAATTTTCAAAAAAAATGTGTATATATATTGGCAGAAGAACTTGCTGAATGAAAAGTGTTTTTCAATCTTTAAACCATTTTCTGTCTTGATTCATAATTATTTTACTTAAGAAATAAAAAGTAGTTAAATTATTTATAGAATAATAAAATCAAATGTTAAAATATAGGGGAAAATAAGGGGGATTGTGTTGATTACACACAATTTTTCCCTTTCCTCCCCATATTTATTTTAAATATGATATGCTGACAATTAAATGTTTCATGATATGAAATTCTTGAATTTCCAGTGCTGAAATTTCTCTTAATATCTCGTTAACTTAAAAAATTATCTTAAATTATCAGCTGATTTATCATTTTATGTTTGAATTTAAATTTATGAATTTATCAGGTTATTCATAAATTCATGATACTTTTTAAACAGCTATTGTTCACAACCTGTGAAACAAATACCAAATTGTAGTACATTAAAATGAAGTTAAATTCTGCAAATTGCCTTTAAGGAAAGTGTATAATTCCTATGGATTTCAATGGATTTCAGCAGGAGTAAGAAAGATGATGTGTCGACATGAGAAGGGATTCTGTAGAGTAAGTGAAAAGGATGCCTACAGCTTTAGCTAATGGAGGCTCTTGGTGTTAATAATAAAGGAGTGCATATTCATTTCTGCACCAACATTTTGGATAAGTTTGAGACTAATGGTTTCATTGAATCACTCACTTTTAGTGATGAAACAACTTTTCATACGTGTGAATCTGTAAGTTGCTGCTATGTGCAAAATAGGGCATCTATCCTGCCATGGTTATTGAACATGTGAGACTTGCTGAAGGTGAACATGTTTTGTGTTTTTAAGTAAATATATATGGATAAGTGGGGGTTTTTGTTGACTGTGGAGGTTCTTTTTGCATTCCATGTTTTTCTTATTTTCTGGTTGGTTTTCTTGGTTTTTCCATTTAGAGTATGCGACGGGTATTGGTTGATTATTTTGGATGTGTTGTTTTTTATTATAAGTTTTGGATATCGGATTGTTTTTTATAGTGCGTATGGTGACATTTTTACCCTTATTGCCAGTTGGTAATAAGGGCTATAATTGCATGTCATTAACTTAGTTGTTTACTTGTTGAATCAAGCCAGGTGGATGTTATCTTGGTTGGTAACATTATTATTTGTTATCTAAACATTCCTAATAAGTTTAATTTTTATTTTATTTTGTTACTTTAATTTTCATATGAAGATAAGTACATTTTATTTCATTATTAATATAAAGTCGATTTATTTTGTATTATATACAGAGTTATCTGTGAGGCAAATGCATGTTTTCATAAAGTACACTATTGGAGGTGTCATTTACATGGGTTTTTCAACGCTGAACAAGAATTTGGTATTAGTTTTTCAATAGAGTATACCTGTTCAGAGATAAATGGAGGAACAACCTTTTAGACCTAGAAGGAACCTGGCACGTTCCCCAAGTGGAGGCGATGACACAAGACAGTCAAGAAAAGCAAGCCTGACAAGAATCGGCCCCTCTTATTCCACTGAAAGTGAAATGAGAGTCGCCACGGAGGTAACAGAGGACCCTAATGGACAGATGCCAAACAGGAAGGTGGATGTGATTGAAGATAGTAGTGATGGTAACCAGACCGATGGCACTGATATGGATCATTTGCTGCAGGAGATACATCTTTTTCCCCCTTACTCCCTTACACCAGACCCGCAATTAAGCATAGAACAGCGTAAGGGGGTTTCCTTTCTACTCTAACAGCCCTTACCACCTACGGGCATGGCAGGTTGAGCTGCCGGTTGGATCTTTATTTTATATTATATTAGTAAGCCACTACTATTAGCAACCCATTAGAGTACCTCACTTCCTGTGCAGTTTTTTAACAGTGTTCCTACATTAGGCTATCCAGCTTCCAGTTGTCATTATACAAAAACTACCACAAGGGGTCCCCGATCCCTCAACAAGAATGGCCCACCTCGGCAAACCGTTCTCTCCAGATCAAGGCTGCCCTCCCTAACTAAACACATGCACGGTTACATACGATCGAGGTCCCAACCATCACGGGATTTTGTCTTCAATATTCTGGTAGCTAGTTTCTTTCTTCTTAGTGCCTAAAGGAAATTGGATAAAAAGTCCATATGCAACAGCTATTAAAGAGCTGGCTCTGGGAATTTCGAGTCAGTAACAAGCGGCTTGATATTTAAGGACTGTAGAAGTAGAAATATTTTATCCAGAAGGTGCAGATGAAGACAAATTTACAGCTTTGCAATTGTCATAGATGAGAATAGTGATGACTTGATTTGACAAGTCAGAAATGCGCTTCGTAAAGTTGGAAATACCGAAAAATGCAAGCTTTTGTTTTATGCCTTAAATGACATGACTGGAGATTTGTTTTGTAAGGCGATAGAATATTGGACCAGAGGAGAAGTAAGGACAGAAGATACATACCCACTCTTTCTTATTGACAAAGAGCATAAAAAGAAGATACCCCAGGGACGGCTTGTTCAATTGTAACAGTCAAGAAGAACAGGATGACTTATACTGAATTACTAAAGCAAGTAAAAGGCAGTTTGGGAGAGGACTCATTACAGATATTCTTTCTGTGAAAAAAGGCAGATCCGACACAATGGAGATTAGGGTCGTTGATTCATCAAATAAACGTGAGGACATTGTGAGACGCTTAGGATCACAGGTAGCTGATGTGGTCGTTGGGAACGGTCACAAGATAGTAGAGTGAAAGCATTCCGTGTTAAAGATCTGGATATGGATGCCGCCCCTGACGAGGTAATGAATGCTATCAAGAAAGAGTTGGATACTGATATTTCCATTCAAGTAGCATTGATAAGCCTGGCGTTTGGAGAAACACAAAAAGCGGCAGTGCTCCTCTCAGCCTGTGATGCCAGAGTGTTGACTAACAAACATACATTAAAAATCGGCTGACATTCCTGCCGTATAGAAGCCAGAACAGATGTGAAGTGTTGGAACTTGAGGCACTGGGCAAAGGATTTTCACGGACCAAATTGCTCAGATTTGTGTTTCAACTGGAGGCCGGGAATGTGAAGTTCAGACCATGAAGTGTCTTCAGATCAATATAAACAGAATGTCGTCTGCTCATGATCTGGTTTGGCCGACAGCAATAGACCATGGAGTCGATTTTATATTAATCTCAGAACCTAATCACTGAGTGATCTCCTCTGGAAGTTGGATGGTGGACAAGACAGGAGGTGTGGCAGTGGTGAATGTTACTAACCGCTTTGCAATTCTTGATGTGAAAGCCAAAAGAGGTTTTGTAGCAGTGTCCTTTATGTCTTGTATCCTGTTTAGTGGATACATTTCGCCAAATTGCAAAGAAGACAGGTTTGATGAATTTTTAGCAGATCTAGAAGATTTAATGTGTACAACGAATCGGCCGACGATACTTATGGACGATTTTAATGTTGAGTCCTGTTCATGCTTCTGATTTTCCTCAAATTCTTGTCACAATTGCTTCTCCACAATCTCAGTGTAAATTTAGATAATACATATAATAAACAGATTATCATTGTGCAGTTCTTATATTTAACCATGCTTTCTTTATTGTGGATAGGGGTTATAATATTTTTCCCAATCAGCAAGTGCTTTTCATCTAACTAAATAACCTTACAGAGTTCTCAATCTGCTTGATCACTGTCTCCCTCCTAAATCTGCAAGTTCTGCAAGCATCAGAAAAGTTATTTGTTTCTGTAGTCTGTTTCAGGATATGGTGCAGCAGATATAAATATGAATTCAGCATGTATGAGTATTGTCTCAGTAGTTTAAACTGAATCATTCTGTCACTCCCACCTGCAAGTACAGTTATTGCTTTATGTAAGTAGTAATCCCTTGTCTGACACTGTGACACGCTGCTAATAAGCAGTTAAAAATTTTCTTGTCTCTTTCATGTTTAATAACGATAACATCATTTGTAATGCTTCACAGAATTATTCAGTTCAGTGAAAGAATTATTGTCTTACTCTGTACAGTACGATACAGTTTATACTTCAGTTTTATAACACTTTTATTCACTGTTATTTTCATTAATTTTTATTTACCCTGTGTTTTTGTGCCAATCAGGTTGTAACTGCATGTTCTGTCATGAAAGATAAATCAGGAAAACTCTTAAGTAGTTCCAAAAAAAAAGTAATCAGCAATGTATATATAACCTTAAAACAAGATAACCCTGGTACTGCAGTCAGAGACATAGACCAGAAAGCAAGTAGTGCAATAGTCATTAGCAAAAGAACAGTTTTTAAAATAATAAAGAAACATAAAATTGATGGTAAATATATTGCCCTAAAAAGACTTGAAAGCATATGAAAATGATGCTTTCAAGTATTTTTGAAAAGTTAAACTATTTTACTAAAACCACTATCAGAAAAATGTTCATTTGTTTTATTTCAATAGCAAGCTTCCTAACTTGAAGTAAATATTAAATGTTGTAAATACCAATTCTGAACTGCCGAATTTTTCTAGATTTACATTATATCATATTTTATAATCAATGAATTTTCATTTTATGTCCAGAAAAAATAGTTCTTTATTGATTAAAAGTAAAGATATTATTTCTTCACTTATTCTTATTATTATTAATTTCATGGCATAGAGAATGTTTAAGAGAAATTAAGCGATTTCTTAAAGAGGGTAAGACAATTTATTATCTAGATGAAACTTCAGTTAATGCAGGTCATCTACAGGAAAAGGTATGGGCGGATAAAGAAATAAAAGAGCATTAAAGAAGTTTTTATGAAAGGTTTGTCAACTGGGGTGAAAACCCCAGCTGGAAAACATAAACAATTACTATTAACGCACACAGGAAGTGAAAATGGTTTATGAACGATGATTTATTCTCAAGAGTATCACGATGCAATGATTGGTGACAGTTTTATGCAGTGGATTAAAATATTGTTGTTGTTGGATTCGTCATAGTAATGGATAATGTGCTGTACCATTGCCAGAAAACTGAAAAAATTCCAAACACTTTGACCTGAAAATCGAAAATTGCATACACCAAAGACATGTTAAAAGTAAAACTTTTAAAAATAGTAAAATATTTTCTTTATCAAGTAGATGAAATTGCAAAATCAAAAAATTGTATCATGTTGCGTCTTCCTCCATACCATTGCAATTTTAACCCAATAGAATTGATATGGGCACAAGTCAAAGGCTATATTGGGAGTAGTAACATAACATTAAGTTAAGTGATGTAAAAAATTTATTGATAGAAAAGGTATTAGATGTAAGTGCTTGAAAAAATTGCATTCAGCATCTAATTGAAGAAGAAAAAAGCATGGGAGCAAGCAAACATTTGTGTGAAAATATGGTAATAAATTTGGGAAACAATGACAGTAGTTCAGTAGACAATAGGTTATAAGATATTGAAGAAATACATTGCAGTAACAATTATTTTTTCTGTTTTACTTGGTGAAATTTTATTATAATGTAATGTATTTAAAAATTTTATTTTTAAGTTAAATTATCAGTTATTTTCTAATTTTTTTATTACAAGTTATTTACTTCATTTTTATGTTAAAATTAAAGAAAAGTGTTTTTTTTTTATTGGCTGGATTGCATTAAATTAAATTAGAATCATTATACTGTTATATTTTGGTTTGCCACACTCTTTCGTGAAAGAAATTATAGTTTCTATCCTGTTCATCTCTCTCATCCTCATATGTAGTTTGCTACTCCAGGAAGTATCTTCATACTAACTGTTCCAGATATTAAAGTTACATTTTATTTTTCCATCCTTACACTTTTGATGCGTAACACTCCTAATATGAATCCAAACTTTTGTCCCAGGCACTTATAGTATATCAGTACTTATTTATTCTTTTAATCAAATTTTTTTAGTTCAAAAAACATAGTTTTTTAGTTTTGTTGGAAAAAGTTTCACGCTTGATTCTTTCTTTTAACTTTTTCCTTCACCAGCTCACTTCATCTGTTGATTCTGTTAAATATACACACTGCTATCCTCTTTGAAAAAGTCTCCTTAAGAATGCATCATCTATTATCATTAGATTCTGATTTATCTCCACTTCTATTCTACTAAGTTCTTCAGTACCCTTTTATGAAAGTCATCTCTTTTCTCCTGCTTCCATAAGTCTTACCACTTTTAATTTTTTTTAGTGCAGTTTCTCTTTTTTTGTAGCTGATTTGAGTTTTGTACCAAAATATTGAAAGAATATGTTTTGTGCTAATTTCTTTATTTCTGTATATCCTCACATCAGTTGGTATATCTGATCTTTATGTATCTAAAATACTTTATAACTTTTCTTACTCCTTAACTGATCAGTTAAAATACAATTTTATGAATTATATTATGGGGATAAAAGAGGTTTACAATGAGTAACTTGTTATCGATCCAGAACTCTAACATTTGTTCAGCTCTTCTATTTATAACATTCATACTCACCCATCCAAGCCCTCTCATCGCATCATTCTCATGCCAGCATTTCATTATTAGTATGCTTGTGTATTTACAGTTTCCTCATTTACAGTTTCCTCTTGTTAAGTACATGAAAAGTCTTTTCAAATATTGTTACATTATCTGTAAAGGCATATATATTCAACAATGATACGTTCTGTTCTAGTTCTGTATCCATTCTGTTAATCCTAAAGTTAACTTTTCTAAAAATTTATCTTTGAATATGATTCTCTCTTCCTCCTCAGTTTAAAATTATAACATTTCAACTCGCAAACATAAGTGTCTTATCGCTTATTGTCCTTTCTTCTTTCTGTTGCTGATAACCAACAATTCTAATGTATTTCTCTATCTCATCCACAACCTCTTAATATCTTTCTGGTAAAAGGAGTTATGTTCCAAAAATTATTTTAAGTTCCATTTCAAATCATTTCTGTTTTGTGGATCTGGTTTCTGCATTGGTGCTTTTGTAAGTAGTTGTTCACTTTGCTCCGTATGGGTTATCGCTATAAGGGAAAATTAGCTAGGTAGAGGCACTACCACTTTTAGGATTACCATGATTTTAGAGTTTATTCCCATTCTCTCTTCATGACACGTCTTTTTAGCAGCTTTACTTCCTGAGCTATTTGAATTGAATAGACCATCAAGCTGTGAGGATTATTTGATTAATAATACCCAGCTTGACAAGTATCTTTTCACCAGTTTGGTTTTCACTGAGATAGATTACTCAACTGACCACTAGGTTGTTTTGCTTAGCAATGGCACCTCTTGCAGGTGCCCTTGCTAAGCATTGTTGCATTTGAAGTGAGAGAGGCTTCAAGAATATCGAACTCTTGCATTCTTAAACCTTATGATGTAAATTATTTGAGTTTCATTACACATCATTATCATCCATTCAAGCTGCAGGCATTCTTTCTTGAGTAAACACTTAGGGCCATACTTGCTCTCATGATGTACATTAAAGCATAAATGTTAGAAAAAAACAAAACAAAAAATCACGAAGGTATTATTTAAAATAAATAACATTTATTTATTTCATTTTGTTTTACAGAACGATTACCTGCTCCTGTATAGAGCACTAGATTATTTATCAGCAAATAAAGGTGTTATGGGCATACCGACACCTATTCCCACCACCACAACTACCACTACTATTACTACTACTACTACTACTTCACCTTTACACCCTAATGGTTACTCAAATGGTGGGCTTGGTGCTCAGTTAAACTCTGTCTGACCGGTAAGAATTAATGTTCAGGTTTATTTTTACAATAGAATATTAGTAATTATGTTATATATATAATATCTAAACATTAATATTATTTCATGAAATGTTTAAATATAGGAAATAAGCTAAAACAGCTGTTTTATCTCTGCAATTTAGGTTGGAGGAAAAAAAAATTTTTTTTATGGATATTAAAGGGCCACAGTACCACTGAATTAAACAGACATTTTTATGTCGTTCTTTAAATATAATGTACTTAGTTTTTAGGATAGTTTAAACCAGTGCAAAATTAACTTAAACGTAGTTAGGCATATATAAGGATTAATTAATTTAATTTATAATCAATTTGTAGACCAGGACAAAAGCTGTGTGAGATAAAACTAATAGACATTTAATTTACTTCTAGAGATACTGCTTATGTGGTTTATAATTGGATCAGTTGCTGAAAATCACTCTTGAAACTTCTGTGCATTGGCTTTTCTGCTGAAGGCTATACCGATTACTGATAAAATGTAGTATGGTCTGCTTGTTATGATTATTTATTTCACAGACTTATGTATTTAATAAAAAAGAAGTTTAGTGTTTTCATAAGAATTTGGTATTTTCCAATAGTATATTATTAAGTTTTTAACTGTAAAATATTTTAACATGACATCAGTAATTTAGAATTATTCTCTTGCAAAACGGATTAGGAGAAAGGGCTTTGAAACATTGTTGTTTGAAACATTGATTTGAAAGTAGCTTTTAATTTATGGAAAAAATCCTTAAAGATATATGTATTATTGTAGACTAATATGTTTGTTATATTATAAATTGATAATTTATATGTCAAGCTGTTAAAGAATATAAAGAGAATCTATAAATAAATTTGGTCTTTTAATGTATTATTGTAGGGTCACCTACATCAGTTTCACATCAAGTTCTTATATAGGTTGTTTTCTGGATGGTGATTTATTTACTTATATAATTATTATTATAAATTTCAAGTTACATCATCTATGATGATCATTAGCTGTCTGCAAGTAGTGAAGATGGAGGAGAGTCGGTATTCTTTACCTACTAGGACACATACTTTGGAGTGCTCCTGAGAGTGTCAAAAAAGTGGTATAAAGTTAGTGTAGTGGTTTAAGTACAATACAAAGTTTCTGAGTGCAACAAGATGTAAAACATTAAAATCGGTTGAGAACTCATAAAGTTATTAATGTTTTAAGATTTCATTATAAGAACACATGGTGTTTATAAGCAAGATGACTTTTGATATCTTATATTAAATTAAATAGGTCACTTAAAATAGCCTGTTAATTTAAAAACAATAATATCAAAGGTGTAGATTAAGTTTTTAATATTAGTATAGACTTTACTTTAGTTTAAGTAGTTTAAATAGCTTAAATAAGTGTTAGGTTGACATAACCTAAAAACATCCAGCAACTCTAGGCTAGGCACACAGCTAATTTTCAACATCTAGTGTTGAAATTAAGTTGGCAATAGATTTTGTTGAACTAGATTCCAATTTCACCGGAATCTAGCGTGACTTTTGAACGTCAGAAAAAACGTAGAATTTTTTTTTCTAAACATACAGGGAAACAGCTGTTTCCCTGTGTCACTGCCCCAGGGCCCCGAGCCACAAACCGCCCAAGGTTCCAGGCTGGACCCCCCTTTTTTTTTTGCTCGACGACCTTCCTTCCCCCAAAAATTCTACTTTTTTTGGGGACACAAAAAATTACGTAGAAAATTATGGCAAACCAACAAAACGTCAAAAACGTTATCAGCTACCGTAAAAACAACAAGACTAAAAAAATGACTAGGGGTACCAAACCTAGCAGGAGCTCCTCTGACTCAGAACCAGAACTATTGGCTCTAGATCAGGTGGCTACTAAAAGACGACAACCACGGCAAAGCAAGAAGAAGTCAACTGCAGTATCTGCCCCCAAGGCAGGAGGGAAAATAAACAAAATATTGCCACCTGAGGAACTCAGCCTCAGTACCAGACAGGTGGGATAAGGACATCATGAACTGCAGTACGACCCACACTAAGACAAACCTCAAGAGACAAAAATCAATGTTTTCAGTGGAGCTATCCTCCGCTGGCAAGAGAAGGCCAACAGCAAAGACACAAGCAGCACTGATAACAACATGCAACGCAGGAAAATCTATGCAAACAGAAAAGAACAAGTCCTGCAAGGATCTCCCTCCTGATAGACCAAAAATTGACCTCAAGACCACAATACATGACTTGTATATGAAAGCCGAGTGCCTGGATGCTCTCATACAACCGCACAACATCATCAGTGAAGAAGTCAGGAAGGCATCTTCATCCCTTATGTCCACGGCTCAATACATTAAAGAGCTGATGACAACAGTAGAACCAAATATGATGACCTGGCAAGCGATTGGAGAAAATGGCAAAGAAGTAGCCACACAAACACAGAAGGGAGAGCGTATGAACTTCTCTGAGATTATGAAGCACACAATGTCCGAAGAAGAACTACTCATGGCAGTGGACTGCAACTGGCCCACAAATGTAATGGCGTAAGTGTAACTAGTTGACAATCTACTGAAGGACAACACGGACACATGTAGCTTCATGGATCTGGCAGACAGAGGGGCTCTGGGGAACAAACATATACAATACCCGAAAGCCGTAGCAAGCGATATTGTGGAGAACAGCGCGAAACTACTAGGCAACACGACAAATATAAATAACAGACATCTAACCCTATTTTATGACTCAGTACAAGGTGAAATAAAGACAAAATGAACAATTCTACAAGCATTTTTAAAAACAAAGGAGGAAGCACTGCTACCAGTGTTTGTACTGCCGGGTAATAAGCTGGGTCTCCAAGCGGAGAGGATGGCTCTGTACATCTTTGGGCAACAAGGTGAACGAATCAAAGTACTTAGATAAGAGCCACACAAACTGCGAAACAGGAAAGCTCTGTCAGCAGGACAAGCTACTCCTGCAGTTAAAGAGAGTGGAACCGTAGTGGTCAGAGCGGCAGGAAAATAATTTGTTGACTTACTACGGGTTGTCAAGACTACGGTGGCCAAGGAGGAGGTAGGTGATGTGCTCTCCCTTAGAAAGGGAACAGGGGAAGAATTGCATATCCGGGCATAGGGCGCAGAGAAGGCTGCGTCTCTAAGAACAGTACTCAAGGACAAAGCCACAGAATTACAGGTGGATGTCAGGTCGAGGGGCAGGAAAACGATAGTCCACCTTCAGGACATTGAAGGAGACACAAACAAGGCAGAGGTGGAAGCAGGCATGAGATGTGTGGTCGGAGACAATGGTAGTTTCTACGTGTCCTCACTGCGGCCACCCTACAGGGCGACCTAGAATGCAACAGTAGTCACCACATTCAAAGTAGCGAAGAAGTTGGTGGCAGAAAGGATAAAAATAGGATGGGTTCACTGTCGCACTTGAATATGGATGCAGGAAGACAGATGTTACCACTGTTGGGGATATGGTCACAGGTCCTCTGGCTGTACAGGGACAGATAGGACGTCTCGCTGCTTTAACTGCGGGCGAGTGGGACACCAAAAAGCACAATGTGGTAATTCACAGCAATGTCTTAGATGTGGCAAGGAGGGCCACCAAACAAGGGACTGCTCGACTTGCAAATGAAGTGCCTCCAAATAGATACCAACAGAAGTAGGAGGTCACTGGACAGCTGCTGGGAAGTTGCTCTTGGTCAACTCAGACATAATTATCTTGTCGGAACCGCCGGTAATGATTTCTCCAGTTCCATCTAGCATACAGATGACAACCAAGATACCGCGATAGGCTTACCAAGGGCGGGAGTTCCTCTCATCGCAACAAGTTCTGGGAAAGGATTTATGTGGGTGAATATAGGTCAAATGACCATATTTTCCTGCTACTGCTTCCCAAACTCGGAAATGGAGGAGTATCTGAACTTCTTAGATAATTTATTCTTTGAGTTGACCAGACACCGAAACAGCAACTTAGTAGTGGCTGGGGATTTCAACGCCAAATCACCTGAATTTGCTGGCACAATGGAAAGTGTAAGAGGACAACATTTGCAAGACAGAGTAGCCACCATGGGGTTAATCTGCATAAATAACAACACAGCAATGATGTGGAGAAGAGGATCCTCTACCTCTGCACTGGACCTAACCTTCATACACACAAACAAAGTGAACGAGTTCACAGATTGGTGTGTATTGGAGGAAGAATCTCTCGGATCACCTATTTATAGAGTTCCGAACAACAACACCGGGGGTGCATCACAAGGAATGCAAACTTGTTTCTCAGAATGGGTGCACCCACTTCGGTGCAGTATACATTGAGTGTATACTGGCACACCTGGTAGGCGCACTGACAGCTAGGGAGTTCACAGCAATAGTACAGGACAAGTGTGAATCGTCAAGAGTATACAACAAATTCCAATCTTCCTGTCATGCATATTGGTGGACCCCTGAAATAGAACAGCTGAGGAAAACGGCTTGGGCCACCAGGCGAAGCTATCATAGGGCAGCTAGACGAATCCCACAGCTGCACAGATTAGATTCAAAGCAGCTAGGGCGGCTTACAAAGCAGCCATAAAGATTACAAAGAATGCTTGCTGGAGGGAACTCTGTGATGAAGTGGACCGAGACCCATGGGGGAAAGGTTACTGCATTGTGTCCAGGAAGTTCAGGAGGAGAGCCCCAGTACTAACAATGCAGCAAGTTCAGGAGGCAGTTGAGATACTATTTCCACAGCGAAACGACTTCGTTAGGGAGGAGATTGTAATAGGGGAAACAGAATTTTTCAGCATGGAAGAACTTAAGACAGCAGGGAGAAATCTGAAACTTAAATTGAGTCCTGCTTCGAATGGGATAACAGTGGAAGTAGTGTGAGTTTTAGTTGAGAAAACACCGGTGGAACTCCTTCACATATTTAACACCATCCTAACAGAGGATTATATACCATCAGATTGGAAGGAGTCGCGACTTATACTACTTCTGAAACCAGGAGCTCCAGGTAATGCTTACTGCCCAATATGTCTAACAAACACATTGTATAAGCTACTGGAAAAGATGATAGACATCAGGCTGAAACAGGGGATAGAGAACAGTGGAGGCTTTTCAAACAGCCAATACGCCTTTAGGCAAAGGAGATCTGCCCCAGATACTGTGAACAAAGTCTTCAGTCTGGCATCAGAGGCAGCAGCTGGAACCAGGCGCATGAGGAGAATTCCAGTAGTCATACTATTGGATGTGAAGAATACATTCAACTCGCTGCGCTGGGAGGCCTTATTCCAGACCCTTAAGGATAGGGGGATTGATAATGGCATTAGACGGCTCTTACAAAGATACCTGTAGGACAGGTACCTGTTGTATTACACCGTTGACAAGAGGCTCCCCCACATTCCCATCACATGCGAGGTGCCACAAGGCTCAGTCTTAGGCCCCACCCTTTGGAATGCCGTCTTCGACGATGTCCTCTGCCTTCAACTACCTGAGTGAGTAACTCCAGTAGCTTTCACAGCTGATCTCGTTCTTGTGGTCTCAGAAAGAAGAAGTGACCACGGTGGCTAACCAGGCCATAAGGCAAGTATAGATGTGGTTGTTGGACAAGGGTCTAGTTCTCTCTGGGGCCAAAACGACCTTCGTCTGCTTGGCTGGAAGACAGCCACTACTGGCCATACCGATAAGAATTGATGACGCTTTAATTACCCAGGTCGAAACAGCTAAGTACCTGGGGATATGGCTGGACCACAGAAGGTCGTTCTCGTCACATGTGAAACAAGTGTCAGGCAAAGCTGGAGAAACATTACGAGCTCTCAGCAGACTACTAGGAAACGTTACAGGCCCCAGAACGAGCAAAAAGAAGCTCTTTTTGCTCGTTAACTCCATACTACTCTATGGGGTGTCAGTATGGAAGGCCTTAAAGATAGGTAAGCATAGGCGTGTACTAGGAGTGGAGCAACGGATCGCTCTACGAGTAATCTCTGCGTACTCGTCAGTTTCGACTGAGGCTACACTAGTTTTGGCTGGCATGCCTCCTCTTCAACAGATGGCCCACATGAGAAGGAAGGAATGGACAAGACTGAGACACGGAGACAAATTTTGAAGAAGTGGCAAGGGTGATGGGACCAGTCTTCAACAGGGCGATGGACTCATCGCCTTATAACGCAAATTGACCTGTGGGTCAACCAATAGTTCAGTTCTCTGAACTTATGGTTGACCCACAGGTCAATTTGAACCATAAGTTCAGAGAACTGAACTATTGGTTGACCCAACTACTGACAGGGCATAGCTATACGGAAGAAGAAGGGCAGAAAATGACCTCTGCCATTACTGTGGAGAAACAGACACCCCTGAACATGTCATGTTCGACTGTCAGTGGTGGGAAGACAAGCATCGTCGGTGCACTCAAATAACCGGACCTTTCACAGCTGATACTTTAATTGAAACCATGCTGAACAACAAGGAGAATTTTGAAACCATTGCAGGGCTTACTACACAAATCCTGCAGCAGAAGGCCAGGGAGGATGAAATGGCAAGGGGTGAGGGATAGCCCTGCCGACAATAACACACACTGTAGAAGAAGGGCAATTCCAATCCCCTTGTTGAAAAGAAAAGACCCAGACTCACCGCAGCTTCTGTGGTGAGTGTGGGTCTTTTCTTACGCTCTCTAAGGAGCGTACGTGGTAGAGGCATGAGGCATAAAGACCGAGACCTGGCCTTTGGGGTGAGGCCCAGGAACGACATAGTCGGGCTTGGCCACCTCATTTCAAAGGTTAGAGGTGGGCAAAAATAAAAGATACAAACCGGCGAGCTGACCTGTCATGCCGGACATACTGCCGGCGGACGGAAAGGGCTGTTTGAGTTAAAAGGACAACCTCCTGAGCTGTGTTAAGCTTAATCCTGCAGTATCCAGCTCAGGAGGTAGGAAAAACAGTAGTAAAGCCGAACCCATCGTTCAGCAACAGGGATATCACCTTTCATTCTGTTACATTTCATTAAACAATCTTGACCATCAACATTCTGTTCTTAATTTGTAGCCTTCATTTACCAGGATGCTACTTCTTGAGATGATCTGTATGCTGCTGAACCATCAGATTGTAAGGATGCAGTTTACTGTTGGTCATGACCCAAGAATAGATTTACTTTTATAGAATTTTATTTTAAATTCAAGCACGGGGTGTGCTCTTCTTTTAGCGAAAATGCGTTTTGTTTGTTATTTCGATATGTATTTATGTCCAGTTACCATAGATTCACTTTCCATCCCATTTCTTTCTAAAAGAACTGATATTTCAAATTACCATTTCAACATATATTAAAATGAAGAATTATATATAGTTTTTAGTGTTACAAGACAGTAGGTTCTGACTTTTTTTATTTAGTATTTGTTCTAGAATCATTACAATTCAGTAAAACTGCCAAATTGAAGAAAACTAAAATTCATAACTTTGGATTATTTACCTTATATTTCTTTAATTTTAATTAGTCTATTGATGTGATACTTGTATTTATTTGTGTTTGGCTTTTTATGCCGTGTGTTTCAAAAAGGATACAACCCTTTTGTTTGACAACATGAATTTATTACAAAAATATTAATGTTAATAAAATACAACAATATTCAAATTACCTTTAATAACTTTACAATAGATGTTCAAAATGATTTCCTGTGATCCCAATGCAGGTCCATATACGTTACATAACATTTGCAGCTACTTTTCATAATGTTTGCTCAGTAATGTTTGAAATCTCACTTTCAATGTTAACCGTCAATTCCCCCAAAGAAAAAGGTCTGCTGGTGTAAGATCTGGTGTTCTTGAAGGCCACAACAACAGTTTTGATATCAAACTATGACCAAACAATACCCATAACATATCCAGCATTTCATAGCAGTATGACATGTGTTATCCTGCTGCAACCAACATTCTTGGTTATGTTATCTAACATGGCATTAAACTGTTCAATTAAGTTGCGATAAACCATACCACAACCCTTTTGATATCAAACTATGACCAACCAATTCCCATAACATATCCAGCATTTCATTAGCAGTATTCCATGTTGTGTTATCCTGCTGCAACCAACATTCTTCTTGTTCATGTAAATCTAACATGGCATTAAACTGTTTAAGTTGCAATAAACCACACCATTTACAGATTTGTCAAAAAATAAAGGCCCTATTACACGACACACACCAAACACCAATTTTACATGCATGTAATGGTTATTCATGAAACACATGAGGATTTTCAATGCTCCATATTCGGCAGTTTTGGCTGTTAATATAGCCATCCAAGTGAAACAATGCCCTTATAGATGAAATAAACATGATCCAAAATTTCAATACCATGTCATTAACAAGAAAACGAATCCAACGACAATACTGTAAACGCTTTCTGTGGTCTATATCTTTCAATCTTTCAGTTCTTGAATGACAGTGATGCTACAAGCATGCAATTTAAATTTTTTAGTAGACCTGAAAGCTGTAGGTAATGAAAGTTAAGATAACTTTCTGAGCGATTTTCTGGGTGAGCGAGTCAAATATTCTTTCACATCCTCCAGAAATTCTACTGTTAACAGTCTGTTCTGATTTCTACTGTTAACAGGTCAACCTGTGCTTTTCTGATCATATACAGTCCCAGTGTCATGAAATTTTTTAATCAAATGCAATATTGTCGACTTGTTAGGAACTGAAGAATTGGGAAATTTTATCAGAAACTCGTCCATAAGATTTATACACACAATAAGTCTCAATAAATACACACATTTGTCCTTGGAAAATGACTTGGTTAACACAGTAGAGATGAATTTATACTGGTATAGCACTAGTGCATAAGAAGGATGTTTCAACTGTTAACAAGCTGCTAACCTTGAGTACAGTGTTGCTAACTGATATGTAGGGAGAAATAAAATTTACCTATGCATGACTTCTACCTTCTTAATCTTAGGGTTGCATCTTTTTTGAAACACCTATTAGAAGCAATCAATAATATATCTCATAAATCTTATTAGTTTGGGAGTGATATTGTAGTCTAATGTAGAAAAATATTTACTTAATTTTAAATTCTTGAAATTAATGATGGAAAATTTTGGTGTTATTATTTAACACTGATGAAATTTTCAGTTTGTTTTTTTAATTTACTAATGGAATTGCATGGGCATAAGTAGAGAGGGTTTAAAAAATAAGAGACATATCCACTGTGGTGACTGAAGATCACTTGTGTGTGTAGAAGAAGTTATATAAGGAACAAGAAATTTCAACTGCACATGACTTGTGCAGAAGCTGACTTCAAGGAGGGAGATGTAAACATTCTGCTCCTTCTATCAACTTTTTGTTTTATTACAGAAATATATCTTTTTATCTTTAACTTCTATTATGTCAGTAGCAGTAGTGTTTGTTTCTTCTTTCATGATAATATTTTTCTGTTATTTTTTTCACATAAAAATGTTTCATTATAATTAAACTATACATTAAGTCAGTTAATTTTTTGTTTGCACAAGTGTTGAATTACTACTATTATTACTATGTAGTTAATTACAAACATTTTTGAAATTAAGTATGAACTAACCATTCAGAATGTTTTTTAACCTCCTATTTAGCTTAAAATGAAGTACTTTAATTTCCATTACAAATATTCATTTTTTTATGAAATAAATTTGAGTAATCTATGCATTTTTCTGTAAGAAATTATGATCCAAGTACTGGCTCAATATAAGAACTGAAAAAGAAAAACAATTATTATTGATAATTATTCAGATTTTTCTTAATTATAGTATCATTTAATTTGTGTGTATGTGTGCGTACAAGTGGCCAAAATTTATAATAGTCAGTCAGCACTGTCATTCAAAAAAGTGGAAAATATAACTCAGATTGATATAATGATTTCATTCTCCATATTGATTATTTTTTATGTATGGCAATGTGTCTACTAATGCATCTTCAGGCCTAGAAGTAATATTATTTCAGTTGCCTGGTGGAGAGGAGAGGATTTACTAGGATCATTACCAAATCTGTTAAATGATGTATGAGTTATTAACAGAAAATTTCAAGAGAGAAATAAAATGGATTAAACTTTGAAGCAAATATTATAGGAAACAATTTTTTGAATTTTCAAATAAGGGCTACAAAACTCCTCACTGAAATAGTTCTTGATGATTTATTTACCTTGGAAATATTTTTACAAAAAATTGCAACTACAAAAATGACACCTGTTACTATTTTAATGATATCTGTACAAAATATCTTCTTTTTTTTAATTTTAATAAGTGATCCACTCCTTTCTTCTTAGAACTACAGTAGCATGCAAATTAATCCCAACACATATGTTGTTTAATAAAAAGTAATTTTATTTTTTAAAAAATCATACCTGTACTATCTGTGAATATCTAGTAATTAATATGCCCTCCTTTATTCTAAAACAATTCACATCCATGATTTGACATTGATTCAACAAGTGTACTATACATTTTTCTGATTTCTTCATCATGAAGTGAAACCAATGTACTGAGACACAGATAACCAAAGAGCGAGTAACTTTTATGACACATATAAGTGCTTCCAGAACTCATAAGATAGCCTTGATAGCAGTCAGGAGAGTATTAAAAATGTAAAAAAACTCCCCTGCATTTATATATCATAAGCTTGGAGAACCAGTGATTTATTCCACCGGTAATGCAGAGATAAAAGAAAAGTTCAAAATGAATTGTGTAATATTAATGTAGTATAAGGCATTTGAAACCAAACAGTAGTTCGATTTCATAAATTTTTTAAATTATTTTTCTTTGCTCAAGTCTGTGGATACAGTGTAACCAGATCAACACTCACATTAAACTGTATGAATTTTTTTCAAGTTTAGGAAATTGTGCATTTTCCTCTGAAGAGATTCTTATTTTTGCTTGTACAGTGTTCTTTTCTTTTTTTTTCTCCAGTTACTTGTGGAATTTTCACTTGTATTTTTTCTTGTTGTTTGATTTCCACTCAACTCTTTTTAAATGGCTTTAAGTTTTTCACTTGCATTATATGAAAAATATTTTGTTGAATGTTTGGTCTCATTATACAAGAATATAATGATGTATGACTGTAAATAAAAAAAGAATTATGAACATCCATGCTAATCAAATCAGTATTTAAGATTTGAATTACAAAAATGAAATACTAGAATTATTTGATATTTTTAGCCTACTGATATGAGTCTGTTATTAGTCACTACTACTATGTTTTTAAACAAATGGCTATTTTCTTTGCCACCCATCAGTTCCTTATCATGTGAACAGACAGTAGTTATTTATATGTAATGTGCCAGAGACAATTCCATTATTATCATTATCATTTCAGTCTGTTTGTAAAACAATTTGTAGCACAAACTATAAACATATGTTTTCATGAAAAAAACATGGGTACATTGTATGAATTAAATAAGATAATTTTTAGAACACTTAAAATGTTGTTATTGTTTAATTCTATATATTGCAGTTATGTATAACTACTGTTCATGTATGTGTGATTTCCTTTAATGAATTCATTAAATGATACATTTACTTAGTAAAGTAAGTGTTTTTAAATTAATTAATAAATTTTTTCAGGTTTGTTTGAATCTCAGAAGATGGATGAGGAAGATTGCATACAAAATGCTATTATTCTTTTACGTTATTTATTAGTCGAGAGTGTATATAAGTTGGAGGTGGTTTAGTGATTAAAGGTGAAATGTGATATTTTCATCACCAGTTGTCATTAAATAAATAATATCCATGGTTCCACTCTTTGTTATGTAGCTTTAGAACTAATGTCATTAAAATATATATCAATGGGGATCTGTAGAATTGTTGGTACATTAGTTATTTATGAACAAATTTTCATTTTCGGCCAGTCATGTAACGAAACGGTGAATTTAAACATATGTATTCAAAATTTCTTTTAATTTTTAATTCTATTCATCCCAGTTTTTTTCCTTTAAAAATACTCATTTTATAATTAAAAGTACTTTACTAATTTGGATTCTCTATTTTTACAAATTGCAGTTTCTGCTATTAACTGATATCGGCTTCTTATTTTTTAATTTTTGTCTAGTCTGAGCATTGTATATTACATAGTTATATTCAGATTAAAGGAGAAATGTAGTTTGCATTCATTTTGCGATTAACAAGCAGTAATTATAGGGTGAGTAATAGTTACATATGTGCATTATTAAATGCCTAAGGAAGGAAATCAAAAAAGTGGAATGGTATTAAAAAATGGAACTGTCATTGGTTAGTTTAAGAAAGTATTCATGTAGTATGGTAAAATATTAGAACAAGTTTAATGAACCCAGAAGTTGGAATAAACTTGTCAACATTTTGTATATTTTAACTTTATCATTAAGACAAATAGTAAAGATGCAAGGAAGAGAAAAATAAATGGGTGATGAAGAAGGGATTAAACCGACTGTCATGCTTGAAGCTAATAAGCACTGAAAATATTTGCTTGCTGACAGTCATATTCGAGGTTCAAGGAAATATTAATAATTAAAATCTCAAATGCGATGGAAGTTTAAAAAAATGTTTCTAAAATAATAATCCAATGTCATTGTTAAAAACAGACAAGAATAGCATTGTTTTTTCCTTCCATCAGTATGCAAGTAATGCAATATACATGCATCTTTACAGTTTACAGTATTTGAAGTTAATTTTAAGAAGCAAAAGCGATTTTTACTAAATTATCACTTGGTTTAGTACTGTATTGTACATTAAAAACATCTGATATTTTAATTAAACATTAGATATTTAATTAATATTTTTAATTAATTAAACATTTAATATTTTATTATAACAGATCAAAACAAATTTAATTTTAAGATATTTGTTTTTAATTTAAAAATATTTTTATTTTTTAAATTCTTCCTTTTCCTTCCCATTAATAAGTAGTTACATGTTAGAATTAAATAAAGATGTAACTTCTATATCTTAAGTATTAATTAAGTACAGAGTCATAAGAGGATGGGAATTAAATAAACCGTAAAAATTAGGCTTCTTTAACCAAAGTTTTGTAATTCAGATTTTGTTATTTGAAATTTTTTTACTAGTGTTCTCTACTCAGGTTTCTCTGTAATTAGCAGTGCTATGAAAGTGTTTCTAAGGATATTTGCTCAAAAATTAATGATGTTTGACATAATTAAACATCTCATTTTAGTCTCTGTAGCCAGATTTGTTTATGTTACTAATAAGATGAAGGCAGAAGTTATTATTTTAATGGAAAATAATACTTGAATTCAAAACCTATTAAAACAAAGATTAGTTATTTAATGTTTTTATCCCTAGAAGAATAATCAAGATATATCACCGTATACTAGGCATGGCCAACAAGATAGTAACTGAACATTTGGCTGAATTGTGAAATCAAATCCTGGATATAGGTTTTTAGTTCAATTAACAGTTTTAAAAATGGTGAAAATTTTTCTAAATATCAGCATACCATTTCTTATGATGTTTTAGGTTTTTTACTGGTCTCTCAAAACTTATTCCTATTAATAAAGAAAGAGAAAATGAAACTATCAAAATGGTGACCATTTTTATCACTGTAAATTAAACAGAAGTAAGTTTTTGTGTGAAGTAGTTTCATATATTAGACTGGGAGAACCAGTGGACAGGCATATCAGAGTATCCTCCTATCCATTGAGGTATGTGTAAGCAAGGAGATTGATCAGTGGCAGTTCAACATCAGTCAAACTGTTTATTATTTTAAATTTCTCCCCTAATTATGTTTATGCCTTTTCTGTTTATAAAGGTGTAAAATGGTGCATTTTCTATCTGAATAGTTTGACAGATTTAATTGATGTTTTATTTGTAAATAAGTAAAATTTATTCCACCATTAGTAATATGATTTTATCCCAATTTGAAGAAATGGTTTTAAATAATCAATGTTTATCTTATACATTATTATTTTTAAATTTTCATTAAGATTATTATCATGTCTTCTCTGTTAGGATATGCTATTGTACGTTATTTAAAGTCACATTTCAAAATCTCATATTACCCATCTTTCTCACTTTAACTGTCCACATTTCACTGCCTTAGATAATTCACTCTACAAAGATATTTGAAAAAAATGTTGTGTAATTCCTAACTGTATCTTCAACACCAGCAGATTTCCTTTCAACATGAAAGCTTTCCATGCATATTTGCTAACCTATCTGTGATGTCATACATTGACCATTCTTTTTGATTTTATCCAGAAAATTAATTATTTTAATAAAAGATTCTGCAATTTCTGACATACAGTGTTACTATCTTAATGAAGTCAACTCCCAATAATTTAAAGTGAAGGAAACCAAAATTATCTTGAATTATTGAAACCTTTAACCTAATGAATGCAGTGGGAAAAAGACCTATCAGGAATTATCTAGAAAAATTGATTACGTCAGTTTAAAAAAACATTTTCAAGGCTCTTTAGTTTCTTTTCTTCACATCATTGTGTTTCTTTGCTATATCCTGCAATCATTTTAATTGTTGTAACAGTCTGTGCTTGCTGTTCATATAGCCGAGTGAACTCACTAAAGCTTCTGCCTCCCTGTTGTATGGAATCATTTCTTTTGTTTCTGACTCTCCTATTTCTTCCTCATCACCTCCAACATTTTTACAGATACCAAACACTTTGTAATATCTGCCTCTGAAACTTTGAATTGTTCATACATTTTTATCTGCTACCGAGCTAGATTTCATGTGATATCTCGCATCTTTGAAGTTGATTAATGAGGGTTGTTAAAATTTCTTCATGCCTTCTTCAGTTAGTGTCTCATATTTCATTCTTATGGAAGTCAGAGGAAAGGTATTGGATTTTCATAGGTAGCAGTGAAGAAAGAATCATTCTCGTCTGACTTCCTTTTGCTATAGAGCTTGTTTGTAGTGGTCTTCTACTCTTATCACGTCCTGTTTTCATTCAAGATGTAAATAACTTTTGCTTTTTTAAATTTCACCCCTATATTTTTAAAAACCTATTTAATTTTATTTTACTTCTTATAATCACATCTCCCATAGTAACTTTGTCTTTTGCCGTCTCTGCCTTCCAGGATTAATCTAAGAGCTAATGTAACCAGGAGCCAGGGAGACAATTCTGAAGAAAGATAGGGAGTCTTCAGATGGACACTCAAGAGTTGAATGTTTTTTTAAAACCATTCTGGACTTCATATAGTGCAATGTCTATTCACCACAATGTTTGTTCGCCATCTGTGATGTTAATTTCTTTTATTAAATAAATGGTGTGTAAATACATACTGCTTTTTCCCTTTATTATAGCGTTTTTTTAATGCTTAAATATTTCTACTGTTCAGTGTTAAGTTATATAAGCATATACATTTTCTATTATCTCAGTTATGTTAGCAGTTGAATTTTTTGTTTCTGTTAATTTTCAGTGCATTACAGAATAATACTCTGACTCGGTTTCTGATTTAAGATCAAGATGTTTTGATTTCAGTTTCTCATCGGGGAAAAGGATGCTTTGATCTCACAGTTAAGTCACTGATTGGGTAGTGGATTGATAAGGCTGGGGTAGGAAGCTGATTCTTTCTAGTGAGTTTTTGAGATGTCCCTTGACTATAGACTTCTCACCTCACATTTATGGCATGATACAGGAATTTCTATCAGTTGTCAAATCAATGCAAATTTGCATTTATAATTTACACTTGTGTATATTAGTTCTGATTGTGAATGCAAGAGGACACCTTTGATGGTGAAGGGTTTGCTGTCATTAGAGCAGAGATAAGAAGGCCACCAAAAAGCTGCTAAATCTGTAGATTACCTCTATTTATGACAGCCTCTCAAGAGACCTGACCAAACTAATACAATATTCTCTAGGGCAGTGTTACTGAAAGATTTCTCTGCGACCAGAGAGTTCTCAGTTTTTTAATACCATGAGGCAGAGCCTCTTGTTCAGAATTTTACTTTTGACAACCAGATAGTTTTTAGTTTTTACTGTGCAATCAGTAGGCTGCTGGTGCAGCTTCCTGGTTGCAGCAGAGATTAAGAATTTGAAC
Source organism: Lycorma delicatula (assembly GCF_047948215.1). NCBI lineage: Eukaryota > Metazoa > Arthropoda > Insecta > Hemiptera > Fulgoridae > Lycorma > Lycorma delicatula. The sequence goes on from NC_134458.1 coordinate 3,290,036, forward strand.
TGTGTAAGATTGTTCTTAACTGACATCATTCACTGGTGTGACACTTCAGTCTTTAAAAAAATTCAAAAGTGAAGAGTGCACGAGGAGAAATTTTTGTACGTATCATTGCTCCAGTATAAATCTGAATTTAATCTTCACACACCTTTTGCAGATTGCATCCAAATTCGGATGACAGATGTATTTCTGTGTGAAGCCTTTTCATTTGAAATTTTGATGAAGATTTTTTTTAGTAATGATGGCGGATTCTGTTATTAAACTATTTTCATCTTAAATTCTTCATATTTCTCTTGGTATAACTTCACTATAATGAAACACATTACTAATTCTGTCCTTAAAAATTAAAAACATTTAAAAAGAAATTCTAATAATATTAATGTACATAAAGTTTGCTGTCAAATGATTCTAATCTTGACACTAAAGCATTTGAGCTGATTTCTTTGCTCCAGAAATCTTCCTTTCAGACAAATTTTCACTACCTCTATTTGGATTGTATTAAGATAGAAGGCACTAAATTGATTTGTCTAGGATTTGACTTCAAGTAGCTGTATTTAATGTTCTTAAATGTTAATTAGAGAACATCCTCTTATTAATTTCCTTTCTACAGCCTGGACTGCAGTCGTAAGATCATCAGCATACAAAAATGTTTGGTATAGTGTAGGAAGGACTGTTCATGTGGACCTTATATATAATATGCCTGCTTGTGTGTGTGTGTGTGTTTGTATATATATACACACCTGTATATTAAAAAGATGGTAAAATCTTTTAATTTTTTATTTAGGATTTAACGGAAATGCCAGTTTTGAGTATTGATTAGGAAAAGGCTTTTTTGTTATTTTGATGTCATTTATAGGTCTGATGGTGAAACAATTAACCTTCAGATGGAAGTGTTGCTTAGGAAACAACCCTCTCGTGTTTCAAGTATATTTGTGATTCCTATTAACCGCATAAATGCACTCCTTTTTCCCACTACATTCTCCTAACAAGAAAAAAAAACAGTACTGCCCAATATTCTTTTGTTGATACTTTTTCAATATTGTTTTATGTGCTATATATTTGTGAGAAACACCTTTGTTCCTAGTTGCTTCATTTTGTTTAATGTTGGTGTTGTAAAAAATACAGAAATATCCTTTATACAGAAAGGATATTTCTTCACCGGTTTATATTTCAAAAGTTTGTTTTCGAGAATTATAATTGTTCCTGGTGTATTGAAAATTCTTATGTGGAATGTCCCAAATCAGTTTTTTTTTGTTTATATTTTATATCCTGAGTAATTTTTATTAATACTGTCTTTGAGTTTGTTGTATTAAATTTTGCAGAGTAGGTATTGATCCAGTGCCTGACCCTTACCTTTGCATAGCAGGTGTTGGTCCAATACCTGACTCTGACCTCAATTTCCTGAAAAAAAGCCAGGTAATTGTACCTCAAGGTGTATAACCGTAACTTTTGACAAACCAAGGCCTCACTGTAGCTTTTGATTCATGTTTGCTACAAGAATTTTATTTCTTTGATACTCTCATCTCTTCTGAATGTCCTGTCTCCCACTATGGAAGATAACTGGTGCAAGTTTGGTTATCTAAATGAATGAAATTTAATATCTACCCTGATTAAAGTTATTCTCTTGCTATGATGTTTATCTTACACCTGCTGTCATATTTACTTACACGTTATTTACTTCTTACTCCTCCTTTGTTTCCTTTAACAAAGTTAAAAATTATGAAGAAATATTTTAAAATAACATATTGTTTTGACTGATAACGGCCTGTTGTCTTTCTTATCACTCACACTTGCACTCTGTTATTCCATACTTAAAATTTTACTTTCTAAGTTTGGTGTCCTAATAGTACAATTACTTTGTCTTATAAATATAAAAGCACAGATTATAAGGGATGAAACTCATGATAGTCAAAGTTATAGAGCATTTAACGGCAAAGAACTTCTTAATCTATTTATGTGTTTCACAGGCTTTTTTTAAAGCAAAATGGAATCGCCATTAGATGCCTAAGTTGGATGATATTCTGGTGGATATTTTGCACATTTTTTCTGATATTGTAGCTTTCAATTAAATTATAATCTACTTCATTAACATTTAATTCTGGATTTAACCAAACATTTTTTGGTAACTAAAAGGATATTTCTCACTGTGTTCTTGAAAAGCAAGCCCTAAACATTTCAGATGGATGTAAGTGCATAACATGTAATCTTGTAAATATTTCATTTATTATCTGCTACAATTCACTACTGTAATTTTGCCATAGTTCCAGGAAAGGAATTAATAGGTTGAATAGGATAAGTAACATTTCCTGTAGACGATATCAGATCTTTATTTCTCTGAAATAATTTGGAAGTTTTGCGTTAATTTAGTCTCTACCTATTAAATTAAGTAATCATGCTAGATGTGTGCATTTTATCCTTATCATTCATATTCTGGCATCTTTGATTTTAAGGCACCAAAATACATACACTGTTGTCAATAGGGTGATGATAACACAAAAGTGTTTTTCGCCGAAGAAAAAAAAAAGACTAATATCAGAAGATTCTAAGCAAACTGATGAATTTGATGCAACTCAAAAGCATTATCTTAATATCTGGTATGATTATTATTTTGTGCTTTGTTTTATTTTTGATTTAATTGGATTGTCCTGACACGTTTAGGAGAAATATTTTACTAACACAGAAATGTGCGGTAACATAGAGGAACATAAACCTACCTAGATAACTTAGTCTGTGTCATATTTAGCAGAAGTGATTAAACTTAAACGTAATGAAACACCTGCAAAGTGATTCCTTTTATTGTGACAAAACAAGACCGTATAACATAAAAATAATTTGTTTGTGGGATGTATTAGAAAATAAGTTATATAAATTTTTCATGTACAAGGCAGTTCAATTTATTAAGGTTAAAAACCAACAATTTGTAAAAACAAATGGTTTACTGTAAATATTCTAATGAACAGTTTCATAGTGCTGCTGATTAAGAGACATTAACAATGAAAATTGGACCATAAATAACTGATATATTAACAGTTTATGGGTCTTTATGGATATAAGTTCTGTAAGCTAAGTACTAAAGAGTAAAGTCATGGAAATCTCTCTTACACCAGAAACTTATGATGAAAACAAATATTCTAACCATTTAATCATTAAACTTATCATAAGTACAATTTATCAATAAGCTCCTAGGCTAGACATAATGAAAAGTGAGTTTTATATTATTTAAGCTGACCAGTCAAACTGGATGTATTATTAAAAGTACTTTTGTTGTTATTATTGTATTAATATATTATTGATCCCGAAACTTATATAAAATTGTACAAAAAAATTTATTAGTTGTTACCGTTCAGTTTTGTGTCATGAGTGTGTAGCTGGTCAAGGGTAACACCATTCTTACCTTTATGAAGAAGACATCATGTTAATAGATTTTTGTGTAAAATGTGGACATTATATCCTCTCTTATTGATGTTAATTTACAGATATTTGTGAACATAATATTTACAATACTAACTATTTTAAGTGTATGCAAACAAGTAAATCTACTGATCCATTCATGTTCTGGATTTATAATCATACAAACTCAGTAGCTTTTGCCCCTTCACTGCCATTCTCTGCAGTGCTGCCTGCTGTGAAATGTCATATTTACACAAAAACAAATAAGTTCTTGAGTATGTCAGAATAGTAAATAATTTTGTGTATAATTCTATACAAACATATGATAAACTATTGACATAGAGTATTATTTATAAGTAAGCATTTGTATATGTGCATTAAAATATGCATTAGCAAAATTTTGTAATCACATTACTATGTACGTACAGAAAAGTTTGTAATCTTATTATAACTTGAAAAAAAATTAACAAATACATTAGATATGTTTATTTAATACTGTATTAATTTTTTTAAGTTTTACTGTTAAATAGATTTGATTTCCAAGACTTTCTGGATTTAGATTTTTTTTCATTTTATTTAACTGAAAACAGACAGTATAACATCTAAATTTTAAAATAGATACTGAAATAAAATATTTGCTATTAATTTTCTTTGTTATGAAATGATGTGTTTAAGAAAACTATAAAAACAACATATAAAGTTTCTTATAAGAACGTTTTGGATGCTAAACAACATTTTGAAAATCAGTATAAAGTAGTGATTACACTTTGGTGCAGACACACCATAGCAGATGAAGTTGAATTTGAGTTGTGTGAATGACTTAAATTTATAGATTTAATTTTTTGGTTTTATATTTTAACAGTGAAGATAAGGCATGAACTTTTGACATTGGAGACCCATACTTGTAACTATTTGTTGTGTAAAGTGAAGCCGATCTTGGTACTATTTCATGTTCAGTATCTAAACATTAAATATGTATCGTGCGCTTCCAAAAGACGTTTCATATCTTGTTTATTCGTTTCATATATAATTCTTTGTATACAATTTTTTTAAATTATGAACCAATTTTTTATTGTTGTGGGTACATAAAAAACAAATTAATTTTTGTCTGTGAATTTAACTGTGTATTTTGTAAACATGAAGAGTAGGCTTGCTCCTGATAACAGATATCAGCAAATGTGTGATCAGTAGTGAACTTATTTCTCCTGCTGCTAATATACCTCTTTTTATTAATTCATCCTCTGTTCACACATCATACAAATCTTTCAGTATCACATGTTCTAACTGTTTAACCCTTTCATTATTATTACATCAGTTTCTTTTTGCAATCATAACTGTAAATTTGCTTAATTACATACTGCTACGGATTTGAATCCATGACCCTTTGTCATCTTCAACACCCTTTGTCATCAATTCATTTTGGATTGATAATGATGTAAACCATAAGATATCTTAATAATGGTTGTAGTTAAATGTAAAAATGAAAACTAATTATTTCCCACAATTCTGTTAACATAAAAGGATGCACTTTTTCTCTTGTGCAGTGTTGTGATTATGCAGAGATTAGTTTTTGGATTTAATAGATTACTTGTTTTAACAATCGCATCTAAATATTAAAAAGTAATTTTTTGAAAATATTCTGTATGAGAGCATGGTAACAAATGTAAACCTGTAAATTGATTTCACCCAGATTTTATATGTACAATTCAAGGAAACCTTTATCTCTAAAATATGTATTCTTGGCCCAAAATATTGAGATAATGAGCACAAAGAAATACTTTTACAAATTTCAGCCTTAGTAAAGTTAATAACATTTTATATTTTTATTAATCCATTTATCCCCCTTTATGAATTTCTTAAAACGTTACTTGTTACTTAACCTAATTTAGTGAAAGTAACACTAGGCCAAATTTATGGTTCATTCCATGCAAAATTTCTCTTGTGGGATGTATTCTAGCTCAGTCATGTCCTGCATGCATGCTTTTTGTTTAACTGTCATTATCTGAATGCAGTCTTTTAATGGCATGTCCTACTAATGTTACTTTTAATGGAAAAAATTTGACTTCAGTGATGTCAAGGATGGTTATTTGTAAGCTTGTTGAGAACAAATTTTATTGTAATTATCAATTAGAATTGTTTTTTTTTTCAAAAAAGAAAAACCTATTAAATATGCATTATCAGGTAGATCAGAAATTTCTATGATGCAAAGGTTTTTGGCTGTCTGCTGCTGTTTGTAATACATACTACCAGGGAAATTGTGATTTAAATTCAGCTTTTTCAAAATTCTGTTCCTGTGTTTTAAGAAAATATTGAATATAAATGGCCACTGGCTGTATGCAATCAAATTATTTAGTTTCTCTTTACATGTATCCTTACATAATTATTTCTCTATATAAACTGTAAAACTAAGAAATGACAGATATAAATTTAACTGCTGTAAAATATAATCTCATTATAAGTTCATATAAAGTTATTGAACTATGGAAATTGAGAAGGGGAAGTTGTGTTCTTAGTTTTAAAATAATTTAACTACTGCTAGAAATCCTTCAGACAAGTTTTAGACAAATTAATTTACATAATATTATGTACAAAATATTAAATATTATTAATATAATATTATGTACATAATACCTCTTAAAGAAGAGTTCTGTTCTGAGAAAGCAGGCTGGAATAGAGGAGCATTCTGATGGCAAGGAATTGTTTGCTTTATCCAGTAAAAATAGTAAATTTTGAGGTCAAAAACAAAAATTTTACTAAATTAAGATTTTATTGTTAGAAAAGGTCACAAGTGCTTTACTATAACACCTGTTAAAATATTGTCAAAAAATAATCAGAACTTCTTTCTGATATCCCTATTCAAAGGGATAAATTAAAAAGTTGGTTTTTGCAAATATCGTGAAAATAATAATTTTTTTTAGCGGATAATACTATTCAAATTTTAATTTCATGAAATTTATGTTTGAGATGTGTTGTGTTCAGTTTGATCAAAAATTGGCGAGGACAGTTAGAATTTCTTTAAAAAAAGCATGTAATTCAACCCTTTTGCAAAAGTTAAATTTTTTTGGTTTATTTTTACAATCTGCTTAAAAACTAAGAGTAAATAATGTTTTACTTTCTTTTTTAAATTAATAATTTTCAAAATATTTGGAAAGGACTAATTTATCATGTGTGTAGTTGAAGTTCCAAATATTTTTTGGTCATATTTTAGGAAATCTTGTAATACATCATTTGTTTGTGATCCATTCCAACAATAAAACCTAAAATTAGAAAAATTCTCATTTTTAACCCAATTTTACAGAACTCATTAGATATGGCATTGTCATATTTATTGTAATTTTACAATAATCTACCCAAGAAGTATATAATACCAGTTACTAAGATATTTCAGTATAAATAATATTACAAGAAAATGGAATGAATCATAATAAATAATACAAATTAAAATATTGTTCACTTGGGTTTTTTTTAATAGTGATGATAATATTTTATTTGATTAGTGACTATTTACTTTGAAATAGCCTACTAAATTGTTTAATTGCAATTAATACACACTGATCTCAATTAAAATTCTGTACAGAGTGTACATGTTATGCTGGTATTCATAAATAAGTGTAAATAATTTAATAGGATTTTAAGATTTATTTTCAGTAATAAAGTGCATTTCTATTAAATTGGAATTATATTTTTACTTGAAAAAAATTTAATTTGCCTTGTGTAGACAGATATTCAAATAAACCATTCACCAATTAGGTAGCTTATATTCTACAACACCTTCATAGATCTGGGTAATCGATTAAAGAACCATAATTCAGTTGTAAAACATTTATCTAATGTCCATTCCTTCTTTCATGTAATTCTTTTAAATTGTTATGCCAATAACTCTTTATGTCCAAACTCTTCTTAATTCAACAGAGTTTGTGTAAATGTGTGAAGAGTTGTAATTTTCAACCTGTTAAACAGCGATCATTTCACTTCAGATGCAGTCAAATAAATATTTGACTGCATATTTTAAGTATGTCAGTCAAATTACTGACATACTTAAAATATGTATCATAATGAGATATTCTTTAACAATTTAAGTGAATAACAGATCTAGTGCAGTTGTCATGTATATAGATTAAGCTGTATGGTCGGGAGTAATGATTACTATGGTTACAGTACCAGTAAATTATTAAACCTATTTTTCTTCTTAGAATTAATTATTTAGTATAAATATTGTAGAAACCAGCCTACAAATACCCAAATCATTCTACTTAAACTAATCTTTTCTTAAACTAAGGGGTCTTTAAAATTAGCACAAAAAAATGATGGATTGTGGTGGCAACGTTGATTTTTTTTTTTCAACCGTCTTTTGTTTTCAGTAGTTTATGATGGATCATGGGATGCTACACACCTCAACAATGTTTACAAATCGTACAAATTTATTATCGAAATATGAAATCTGTTACAGCTAAGTATTGTGCACTTCACAACATTTATGGTGTGCGTAATTGGCCAAGCAGAAGCAAAATTCATGGGTTGGTTAAACAATTTGAAGAGAATTTTGTGTACTTGATGTTGAAACATCAGTTTGCAAAACAAATGCCAAGGAGTCAAGAGAAAATTGCTGCTTTAAGTCAAGTGTTTGAAAATCAAGATTTATCGGTTTTGACATCAACATGACAAATTTTGTATCAAGATCTTGGTCTATACCCATATAAGAATAAACTAACTCAAGAATTAAAGCCATGGAACTGTTCTCTGCAAAGACGGTTTTCTAATTGGACTCTTTGAATCTAACTCTTTCTAATTGATTTCTAATTCTGACTTTATCTAATTGGAGCAACTTGAAGTGGATCTAAATTATTTTAAAAAATCATCTTTTCAGATGGGGCTCATTTTTGGTTTGGCGGCTTTGTAAACAAGAAAAATTTTTGTATTTGGGATGATTCCAATTCACAAGTGATTCAACAGCAACCATTACATCGAAAAATGTTTGGTGTGGATTACAGGCTGGTGGTATCATTGGACCATTTTTTTTTTTTTTTTTTTTTTTAATAAGGAAGGAGATGCTGTTACAGTAAATGGTGAACTCTATTAAGCTATGATTTGTGAGTATTTGTTTGTAAGTTTGAAAAAAATTTGTGTGTGGCATATAGCCACACACCTGCAGAAACAAATTAGTTATTGCATCAAAAGGTTGGTGATTTGATAATTTCATGAAATGGTAATGTCATTTAGCCACCAAGATCATGTGATTCAACTCCTTTAGACTTTTTTTCTGGGGTTATGTTGTCATAAGTCTATAGCAACAAACCACTAACAACTGATGGCTTGAAAGCAAATATTCTATGCATTATAGTGGTATTTAAGCTGATTTGTGTGAAAGTCACGTAAATTCTGTTGATGAGACTTAGCTAAGTCAAACAAAACTATGAAGGCCATATGAATGATATTGTTATAAGCTTCAAAATAAAAATTTGGTTGATATTACACATGCTTTTTGTTTTATTGCAATCTTCCTTTTTGAGCTGAAAATGAAAGACCTTTTAGAATTTCCTTTCATAATTTTATAGCCCAAAATAAATCACCAGAAGAAAGCAGTTTGTTAATAATCTTATTCAGAAGTTCAGAAACATATACTGGAGCATGGACAAGATGGTAAACTATCCAATGAATAGATTGTTCTTCAGGAGCTGCCTGTGGGCTGGCTCTGGAATTCTTTTTCCTGTTTGGTAATTCCAAAAGAAGCCTGTTGGTTGTAATAACTATTAGGAATAGTCGGGCCACTTCACAAAAATTTTGCTTTCTCTCTGTCAAACAGATTCCTTTAAATTTGCTGTCTGTTTAACAAACAGCAGTGAAGATAAGCATAATAAAACTGTTTTAGCCTACTGTAGTTTACTATTTTCTGTAAGAATATAATTATATATACAATGATTAAGCTGCTATGCAACATGCTGATAAGGGTTTCCCAAGTAAGTATTGTCTATTTCGCCTCCTAAAAATTTTCAGAACAGCATAGAAAATATGTCTCCATTTTTAGGATCTTAATTTCTATACACTTTCTGAAAATGTATTGTTAAAAAATGAAGTTAGTGTAAATGTCATTAATTTTGAAATCTGGCAATTTAAATGGAAATATTTCTGGAATTGCTTTTTTAAAGACCTTTGATAAGGACACTAATGAAACAGTCTGATAGCAATTGTGACAAGTAAAGGACAGTGATGAGGATATATCTCTTTTTATGTATATATATTTAAATTCTATTAAGTGCATAATATTGAGATAAGACATAAATTCTATTAAGTGCATAATATTGAGATAAGACATATTGGTAGAATTTAGAACTTGTTTGGACTGTATTTTTTTTTTATGAGATGATAGATGATGAAATGAAGCAATGCTATGTTCTTGAATCTTTATATTTAATTTGTTGTTACCCTTGATATTTTAATTGAATTACAATAGTTACATTAAACTTAAGAGTGTATGACACTTTAGTCATAATTGGACTTGAACATTAGCAAGAAACTACGAGTTCCCTTGGACTGAAATGAAAAATGCAACCGCACTGTGCGGGACTCATAGAACATTGTGCGGGACAACATAGAATACTAGTACGAGCCTCACCCACTAGATCGCAGCACCAGACGGCTCAACATGGAACGGAACACATATCTTACCTTAATTTTTCATGAAAGTACTTTCACAGGATCCCCGTATTCTCAGTCATGATATATGTCTGTTATAGAAATTAATAAAGATGACATAAAATTAAATACATTAGAAAAATATTACATATATAAATACAAACAAAATTTCAAAGCAATAACAAATTTATTTCAATCACGACAGGATGCAGAATCTGCAGAAGTACTTTCATGAAAAATTAAGGTGTCTTATTTCAATATTCTGCACTAGGTGGTTTATATTAATAGAATTTAAATATAATTAAACAGTACAGAAGAATAATATGAATCTTAAAAAGATTACATTTAGTAAAGTAATTATATAAAAAATGTGGTGAAGTTAATATATATTTTTATTCATTAATATATTAACTACTGTACTTATAAAATTTAATATTAAATGAAATTTATACCACCAAAACATATCTGTATTGAAAATCATTATTAGTACTGGACAGCAGAATTTGCATATTCTTCCATAATAAATTCAAAATTTATAAAACTAACAATTTTGACAAATTCACAAATTATAAAACAATTTATTTTAATGTAATTATAGAATTAAATACCAACTGAAGATGTGAGATCCCACAAATATTGATTCTTTGAATTAATATGGTAATTTTAACTTATCTGTTAACTGTGTTTTGGTGGTTTAAATTTCATCTAATATTAAATTTATATATATATATATATATAGAGGAAGACTAATACAATTTAGGAAGAAAAACAATTCTGCCTACATTGCATTTGTTGATATTGACAAAGCATTTGGTAATACTAATTGGTCAGAATGTTTAAATTTGAAAAAAAAGAAAGAAAAATTTATTTACAATTTTTGTAAGAATAAAGAGCAAAAACACAAAAATGAACACAGGTAGAAGTGAAGTAAATATTTAGCCTTTCCTCATTCCATTTTAATTTAAACATTGAAAAACTAATAAAGGAATTAAAAGAGAAATTTTATGTGCAGGACAGACAGATTTGAGTTACAGTTCAGATACAGAAATATAGATATTACGTTGTTTCATGATATTATCATACTTGAAATGAGCAAGATGAAATGTTGAATAATAGTTTCATTGCTTGGGTAGAAATCAATTAAAAGATAAAAAACAGGAAAATGAATTAAATAGTATGAGTAAAATAGAACATATTACATCAGGAATCGTCAAATTTTATTTACATTAAATAAGTGGATTAAGTAACATATTGGCACAAGCCAAGAGAGTGTTCATACAAAAAAGGCATTTGATGATATAAAACAGAAGTCTAGTAATTCTGAAAAATAAGTATAGCATGAAAAACTTTTTGTAATGAAGTATGGATGATAAGAAAGCCATGTAACAAGGATAGGAGCTTTTGAAATGAGGCATTTCAGGAGTATATTGAAAATTAAGTGAGTTGACAAGAATGTGAAAGAAAATAGACTAGCAAAGGAAATCTATTACAAATTATAGTAATAAAAATGATTGAATCTTTATATAAGACTGCACAGTGTGATAAAATTGGTTTCGTCTTTCCATTTGTCTAATAGTTTGCTTATTTATTTTACTGTATAGATATAGTTTCATCATGACGTTATTCTATATAAGAAGAAAATCTTTGTGTAGATACTGAAACATAGAATACCAATTAATTGATGGTCCAGATCTGATTACAAAAAATTAAAACATATTAATTGTTAAACACAAATTTTGATTATTTCCCCCCCCCAAAAAAAAAAAATTCAAAAAACTAATAACTCTATTTATTCAAGCAAACATACAGTAACATTCTTACCTGCACCTAAACTGCCAGTTATAAATTCTGAAAATTAGTAAATGCTGCCTTACTAGACTTTTTTTTAATTAAAAATCATTTTGGAAATCTCCAAGTATCTAATTATATTTCATATGATTAAGTCCTATTTAAAACCATTTTTCCAGCTTGATGGAGATCTCTGAAGTAATAAATAAGTCTGTATTGTTCTATTAAATTTATAATCTTGCTTAAAATCAAATAATTTTAATGATTTTTAATTTATCTTTAACTACCATTAAATTCAAACAAGATTTAACCCTGAGATTTCTGTTTAACTGCGAAGGTAGCCATGCAAGTAATAAATGGACCTGATGAAAAAGTTACTGTCATACCATTTTATTCTGGGTTTGAGCTACTGTGTTCCTCTAGAAATTCAGAGTCTTCCCTCAGACAGCCCTTTAGTTTCTGAAGGATTATAGTTTGTTGTATCAGGCTACTGAAAATTTTGTAGCAAACTCATACATGAGACAAAAACTTACTGGTTATGAATAATGACAGAAAATATTAATAGTTGACAACAGTAATTAATGCAAAATAATAATTAACAAAATTAAAATATGGAAACATTTTGTTAAAACCCATAAAAATTAACCCAAATATACAATATTCAGGAAAATTAAGATGAGCTACCAAAATTACTGAAAAATTATACTAAATAAGTATCTACAGCTGAAACCTTAGAAATGTTAATGCCTGAGACCTAGCCCTGCTTCTAATTCCATATTACGTGGCTTTGGAGAACACAAACCTCTTTACATAGCATCTGTAACTAAAAAATAACCAGATCTGGGAAAAGGAGCCTTTGTTAAATTTGATGTTTTGAAGATTTAATTAAAATAACTATGACTAAAAGAGTAGAATATTAATTATGTGTCATTAAATTATTTAACTGAGGGAAAGAAAATTCTTTTTCAACAGAATGTACCCAAGACTTCTATTATTATAGTTAGAAGATTCCAGCACAATTTTTTTAGTGAATTTTACATCTGACAGAAGAGTATGAAGGTTGACTCATTTAAATTTGAAGTTGGATCTTTACATGCCCTCCCTAGATAGTCATTGACATATTGCAATACCATAATGTCTCTTCAATTGAAAGAAAATTATGGAAATGGCTATGGTATTTTATACCATCAACATATTTATACACATCAGCCTTGTTGAAGCTAAGAAATGATCGATTGTGGCATTAAATCAAGTTCATCAAATATTTACAGAAGTCACCTGATTACAGTGATATAATCAGCATGTATGGTGAACTGAATATTTAACTTCTTCATCTGCATTATCATTGCCATATGGCTAGGAATCCACTGAAAATACAGCATTCTGGGCTTAGACCCAGACTGCTGTATGGCTTAGCCACTTCCTAAACTTGACTTCTTAAACCACAGTCCTAAGATTTTGGTTTATTCTTAAGCCACTGTGACATCAGACTTGTATCTTCATGTGTGTTATAATAAGCTGTTCAATGGTTGAGGTAATGTTTTGGAGACTGTAAATGTAACTACCAGAGTTATCTGAATAAAACACTAAATAACCTTGTGTAAAGCAAACAGTTATGTTGTAAAAAACTATACTTGGGGAAATAGATTGATTGACATTCATGATAAAATGTTGCACAGCAACCAAGTGACTTGATTCTTTCACATGTAATTTACAGTAGTCCCAATAATTGCCTTCATTTATATGCAGAATTAGTGCAAGCAAGATGATATGGTCTAGCTCACCATCTAGATCGCAAAATATTTTATAAGGTGGTAAAAGAGAGAGCAGCTGTTCAAATGAGAAATATAATGGTAAAATCAATGTCTCAAGCTGAGAAAGTTCATCTTTTAGATTGTTGTACACCTACATAAAAGGCAAATGCGTTTTGTTTCAACAGCACCAGTGCAATTAGGAGGTTTTAAATCACAAAGTGACTTTAGGAAGTATTTATTGTACAGAATGTACGAAAATTTGTTTACAATGAGTTAATGATATTTCGTTTAAATAGTGTTTGTTTGCAACGAACAGCTAAAATGAGTCATCCTAAAGCTCCGTCAGCAGATGTGTCCTGTATTATTTTAAATCACACCCAATTTACAAAGACTGGTTTCACTGGCAGCTCCAAAGACAATTATACAGGATCTTAGAATATAATCAAAATAGTGAGATGATCCCCCAGCCCAATTTTTCAATTGCATTCACTCTAGATCTAAGATGTATTTGTGTTGATACAGCTTATCTATCTAAATGCAAAGGAAAATTATATAAATTTAGAGGGAATGAAAGCAGGGTCCCTCATCCTGCTAAAAATCATTAATAAGGTTTTTTTTGTTAGGATTGGGAAAGAGTCATTTTGAGTCAAATAGCGTTGAAACAGGGTCAGTAGTTTCCTGTAGTTGAGAAGTTGATTCAGGGAAAGATTTTGTGTTACATATACCAAGAAATTGTAGGAACAAATATTTAGAGAGAAATTATATGAGACATAAAATGTTTGTAAATGATGAATAACACTGGTCAACAGAATTAAATTTTCTGTTTGTTAAATAATAGTGAATGGCTAATTCTTGTAGTACTTTTTATACCTATTTCATATATGTTAATACATTTTTTTTCTATTGGGTCAGTTTTTTTGTAATTGAAATTTCTTTTGAAACAAAAGATGTTTGATGAATGTAATATGACACTACATTACATACATTTTGTACTCGCCTAAAATCTATTTCTTTTGGATTTTCTGCTGTAGGTAGATCCCTCTTTAGATTACAACAGTAGTCAGCTAACATTTTTGGGTTCCATTTTCCCTGGTATTTGTTTCCATTGTAGATATCACCTGGTGAAAGCGTTCTCCATGCTCATCAGTGATTGCACTGAGATTATTAGGGAAAAAATCCAAATGTGAATGTAAGAAATGGATTTTGAGTGAGATGTTACACCCTTTTTTTTGTAGTTTTAAAAGAGTTCACTTATAAGTTCTCTGTAGTTACTGGCTCTGTGGTTTCCAAGGAAGTTGTTTACCACATTTTGAAATGATTTCTATGCAGTAACTTCCAAATCATTCAAACATTCTTCAGATGCAGTTTTCTTATTTGTGGTCCAACAAATATACCTTCCTTTATTTTAGCATCGCTTATGTTAGGGAATTTGTTTTTTAGAAACTGAAACCCTACACCATTATGATCCATTGCTTTAACCAATTTTTTGAATAAACATAGCTTAATATGTAGTGGCAGAAGGTAAACTTTTTCTGGTTTTACTAATGTCCGACTAACAACATTCTTCTCTCCTACAGTCAGTACCTCTCTCTTTGGCCATTGCTCTTTATGTAATGGTTTTTCCTTTCCCTGCTGTCCTACTCGCACAAAGAGCAACAGAACTTAGTGTATCCAAGTTGCAGTCCAAGTAAAAGTGCTATTACTTTCAGATCTTTACAAATATTTCTCATACTGAATCCTGTCCAATACAAGTTGTATATTTTCATAAGACTCCTTCATGTGAACGGCGTATGCTAATGGTGTTGGGTATTTATTTCCAATGTGAAGTAGAACAGCTTTGACGAGTCAGTAAAAAGTCACCATTCATGAGGATGGTGCATATATCCCAAAGCTTTCAGTATAGATCATTACAGACTAAGTTTTTGTACTGAGAGAAGAAATGTTCAAATTCTGATTGTCTGTCACAGAAAGCACTTATTTTAGTGTTTAGTTGTAAAAGATGATATCCTTTCAGTCTTGATGCCAGTATTTCTGCTTAATTCTCTGATAAATTTAGATCACGAACCTGATCATTTAATTCTGACTGATTAATTAAATGGGGTTCAGTATATTTATTTTCTAAAAAGTTTGTATCTCTTTCTTCATTGCCTTATAATTTAGCACAAGATTCGACATTTTCATCTTCTAGTTTCCATGTTTTGGTAAATTGGAAGCTCCTGGCTATGTGAAACTGGCCACATGGCAGAGGGAATATCAGGTATTTAACAGTACGTTTAGTTTTAGCTATTGTCCCAGTTATCTTTATCACACAAAAATAACAGTCGACAGTGTGATCCTTCAGTTCTCTCCAAACCACTGGAATTGCAAATGGCATGTGACAAGATTCATTTAGCCAACCATTGAACAATGTTACACAAGAAGCACAGCAAATATGAGGAGCCCAAGATTTGTCCTGGTCACCTAATTTACATCCAAAATAAAGTTCATACTACTTTTTTATGAGTGGAATTATATTTCTTTTCTGAGACTTCAACATTATATAAAGAAAGCATTTATAATGATTAATGCAACTGCGAGTCATTGTTAATACATTACAGTAACAAATATTGTTTAAAAAGAAACACTTTATAAAGACACTAATTTAATATACATACACTCATTTTACTGAACAACATTTACCTGCAAATATGAAAACTAACTACAAAACTGAATGTTACACACACGAGAACTAGCACTTGAATGAAAATTAGAAATATTTCTCTTAATCTGCATGACACTTTATAAGAAAATATAATAACGACAGAAATAACTAATGAGATGATGATATGTTGTAAGATGAAAATATGAAAAATTAGTCACATTCTTGTTCATTTTAATTAGTGTGTAAATAATAAGCATGATGACTATGTTTAACAGATCAATGTGACAATTAAGGGACTGTAATAAATAAAAAAAAGCTATTTAGTTGATAAATAATATAATAAGATATGTTCATAAAATGCTATGATTATGGAGTTCATGCATGATACTACCTGAAAATAAGAATGGTAGTTACAAAAAACTAAGCCTAATAGAAGAATTCTGATTTCATATTTGAAATCAACATGACAAATACTGTAAGAATCACTTATTCACTCTCACTTAACAAAATCAATGTAATCATTTACATGCTTAGAAAGCCTGCAGGAGACCTACTAACAATGCCCATGTAACTTAAATGTTGAGTCAGTGTAATAGGTAGTCTAAAAAATAGTGAGCCTTTTGCACATGAGATACCGTTAGCATATTCTGGCAAAAGTGGCAGAAAAACCAGAATGTAAGCTGTCATGACATCGCCAATTCGTCAAATCCATCACCAAACTATGTTAAACAATTTGGTGAAAGCTAGTTACAAAAAGAAGCTCAACATTTGGGTGCCATTTGATCTGACTCAGAAAAATTTATTCAATCGAATTTCTATCTGCGAATCTCTACTGAAATGTAACAAAATTGAACCATTTCTGAAGCAGTTGATCTTGACTGATGGAATGTGGATAACTTACGACAATAATGTGCGAGAAAGATCCTGGTCGAAGCGAGTAGCTCCACAGTTTGTGGCAAAGCTCACATTGATGCCCAGTAAGGTTTGGTGGGATTGGAAGAGCATCGTGCATCACAAGCTGCTGTCGTCAGGCAGAATGATAGACTCAAACTTGAACTGTTGACAGTTAGCATGATTGCACCTAGCAATTTAAAAGAGCGGCCTTAACTGGTCAACAGAAAGGGTGTCATATACCACAGTGACAATGCCAGACCACATACATCTTTAATGACCTGTCAGAAATTGAGAGAACTTGACTGGGAGGTTTTAATGCATCCACCATATAGCCTGGGCCTGGCACCATCAGTCTCTGCAGAACTCCCTGAATGGTGTTGTTAGTTTCAAAAAAGCCCTGTGAAAACCATGCGTCACAATGTTTTGGCCAGAAACCACAGAAGTTCTATAGTGATAGGATTGTAGTGTTACTGGAAAATGGCAGAAGTTCATAAAAAAAAATGGTGCGTATGTAGTCTTATGATGTTATTTTCTAATAACAAATATATTCTCAGTTTTGGCCTCCAAAGGCTCAATACTTTCCAGACAAATTGGTTTAAATAAAAAGTGTTTGACTGAAAGGTTTGATGTAAAACCATCCAGAATATTCACTTTTGGCCATAGATGATAAATTGAAACCAGATCAGAAGCATTTGTTTTTAAAAAAAACTGCATAGGTATATTCATTAATCATTAGAGAATTGGAAATATCTATCATAAGCAAAGTAAAATGATGTAAACAACTGTTGCCTTTACATAATCCATATTGGGAGGGTAGAAGGGTACCATGATGCTCAGTCTATCATACAAATTTGCTTTTGATACCAGGTTGAAAGTTTTAACAAAATGGAAAATTTAAGGATGGGATTTACGTTGATGAATTTTAGTATGTATATGAAGCAAAGAAGACCACATCACATTAAATATTTCTAATACTTATTTCAAAACCAGAAGTCTGAATGCCACTCAGTGTGGAGTAGCATACAGAGTAATGTACCTGCTTTACTGGGAGTGACAGTGGGATCCAAGGTATCCTTAAATTTTTCTGCCAATTGACAAAGTACAGATGACACCTGCTGGGAAAATGAGTAAGACCGATAATATGTGTGGGAATAAGAGCTTGATTGCCAATAATTGTAGATGCAAACTAGTAGTAGAGAAGCCATCATTATGTAGCAGAGGTCATATTGTGCTAAAGCAGTGGCCATTGTATTACAATGGGAAAAAATGAGTGCTTTTCCAGAGTGTGTAGTGTTCATTGAAATCTTCTGCTACTGAAACATAACCTAAATGAATATTCAGTAAATATTTCCTTCAACTGACTCTTCAGAATGTTGGCAAGTGTTATATAAACATTAGTAGATGTGAGCGGCTTCATTCCATCAAGGAAAGAAACACCAAGACCAGGCTGATTGTCACTAAGTGGGTGCATTCACTTTTGGGCTTAACTACCCATCATTGTAATTTTTTTGTATTATATCACATTGTAGAACCCAAAAGGCATAAGTTGATTCCAATGTAATTTCTTGCAAAATTGTGTACAAAATTATTGTATAAATAAGAGAATTCAGGCCACTTTGAAATAGTAGATTGATGAATGTAAAATATTAATATGTTTATGAAGAATTAGGTAAATAAATAAGTAGAATAATTATTTACTGACTGCATACAACTATTTATTCTTTGCCTGGACAAACTGTGATAATAGACAGAAAATTTACTGAAGTTTTACAGATCAGGTGTTGCATACCACCTTACACATTCAGTCATGAGAGGAAACAACTTATGGGTTTCTGAGTATTATGTAATGATTAATTGAAGTCTCCTTCAAGAGGGAAATACCAGTATACAGAAAAAAACTTCATTAAATGGGAGGGCAGCAGCTGGCTTCAAGATGAGATGATTTGGTGAATAACCTGAGCATGCATCCATTCAGTAAAATGATTGTCTTCGGAAAATGATTAATGGGGGAATATCATTCGTAATGTAGTATTCTGTTGTATACAACTCTCTAGACAGCACCCATTAGAAGCAGTGTGGTGTGTACAGAAAGCATTATTTCAAGATGAACATGATCAGCACAATAATTGCTCTTAAGTTTGTTTTTGTAGGCTTGTTGATCAAATTAAAGGCCATTCTGACATGAAATTGACTGGATGTACGGCTGTACTAATAGCTTAATATTAATCTTTAAAAAGCATGTTTTGAAAATGCGGTGGCTTCAAACTAATAATGGTATTTTGTGTGGAAAGAAGTTTGTCAATAGGTTTAGTGTTACTGCGTCGAGTACTTAGACAATTAGAGGCACAATCCGAAACAATTTCAACCGTGAAATTGTAGTTCTCTAAGCGAATTACTACAACATTTGACCTCTATGATAAGAAATGAATGTAAAAACTCAGTAGTCTTATGAAATTCCACAAGGATATTGGCACCCTTCGCTGTTTCGAATCGAACAGAGATGTTGGACTATATATAAAATATGATAAATGCATATATATAAATATGATAAACTCGTTGGTCAGAAAATATGCTGCTCAATACACATAGGGGAAAATGGTCCCCTTCCTACGGTTGTAGTGGCCTCGAAGCTATTCTGGCCATGGGTACGGATATTATTTTGCTCCAGTTCGTTCCTAGGGTAGATCGTACTTATAGATATCAACTTTTCTCTATTCTTGATCTGTTGTTTGCCGGTTTTGTTGAGGTTTTTGGTATGGGAGTCTAAACTGGATCACATATATACTGTGTTCAGCGTAAGAGCTGTCCTAGCTGTTTTTTGTAGTAGTAAGATTTTAATACAGCGTGTGCGATTGTTAGTGCAGTAATTTACCGGGTGACTCAATTTGTTAGTCCTATATAATACTTGTTGTCTATCGTGTTTTTATCAACAGTGGTATAACTTTAATTACAGCTACCATATAATATTTCGTAAATAACTCCATTCGGCGCCAAATGAAAACATCAAACACAAAATTTGTACGTGTAACTTTCGAGTCTATTGCAACGCCACGCGGTTTGTACACAACGGGAAAGCTAAGTGAATCGAGTATAGTCCAAGTATAGGATCTTTTTACGTACGTATTCAAGGACTTTTCTTTCCAATCCAGTGTACAATGAAGCGTTACGACCGTGGTGCTTGGTTACAGCCAGACCTAATCCTCTTCAATGCAAAAAAATTTGGCATGTTTTTATTTATGATCTATTTAAGCACCATTCGGACTAAAATACGCATTTACACTGCGTATTTTAATCCCATTTGATAAATTTACAAAATAGAATTTTGGGAGCTATCACACAAAAAAAATTGTAGTTTACATTTAATGACTTTTCTAAACATTGACTCTTTAAGCTTGGTATTTTCACAGTGAGACTAGTACAAAACTGTCTACAAAGTTGGTTTGCTTACATTTTTTTTGTTAACGATTTTAAAAAAATGCTACTAATCAAATGACGGTTTATCGAAACAATACTGTCGACGGTTTTCTATCGATAAGTGGTCGAATTCAATATGGTGTAAATACAATTTGAAACGGTTGCTAAGAACTTGTCAGCAGCTATAAATATTTGTTTTTGTGCAGTTAAGAAAAAATATAGTTTCCGAATTGTGAACATAAAGAAGACTTGTGGTATTGTTGCTTATTATCTTTGTTCATTCCTAATTTAAGATTTTAACCGTAGTTTCTTTGTTACTAAATTATCTGAGTTGCTTTGAATACTAAATATTCGTCTTATTTTGCTAAAATTATTTAATTTAAAAAAACTAACATACAGCTACTTCGTTAAATCATTAATTACCTCTACAAATAATTAATTTTATTGGCTCTTGTTTTTGCATTCTCCATTCTTAGAAATAGGTAGTAAATTTGTATTGTTTGCTATAATTACCAATTTTGTTTTACAAATTAGTTTCAAGTAGATTAATTACGGCTGAATAAAACAAAGTGAATTTTTTGAAATAATTTGACGTATTATTCTCAGAAATATTCAGCATTATACACATCAAATGTGTAGAATTGCAGCCAAGTAAAATTTAGTTTAGTCTCCTGGTTTCTCATTTTGAACCCATTTTAGGTTGTAATTATTTTCATGAAGTTTATTCTATTAGGCTAATTTAGGTAATTAGGGACTTGT
Source organism: Lycorma delicatula (assembly GCF_047948215.1). Lineage (NCBI taxonomy): Eukaryota > Metazoa > Arthropoda > Insecta > Hemiptera > Fulgoridae > Lycorma > Lycorma delicatula. The sequence continues at coordinate 3,311,303 of NC_134458.1, forward strand.
AATTCATTTTTTGTTAGTACATTTAATACTTTCATGGTGAAATATGTACACATATCTACTTTGTAAATGGAAAATGTACTCTTCTTTGAAGTTGTAGAGGAACTACTTCATGAAGTAGTAGTTTTTCACTGGATGGAAATAGCTTTTAGGATTGTTTAGTGAATTCAGCTCCAGTTTTTTTTCCATTTAAATAATGTACTCCAGTTAAACAGGACATGATTTCTCATCTAAATTTGTTTTACAAGTAGAAATAAATTACAAAATCTCTTGAAATATAATAATTGTTAACAAGTGTAAATTTGTACATGGTGCAAGTTGATGGCTGCTCATAATAGATAATAAATATCCTTTGCTTGCTGTGGCAAATAAGCTATAGAAACTCTGTACTCATTCATTATTAGGCTACTACTGCTCTAGCCTATTGATAATTCTATTTTGTTTACTGATAATCAGTGTCAAGTTCTTCAATTGGCTATTACAGCACGGTTGATTACTGAAGTATCTTGTTATTTTTTCTAGGTTTAGTATTTATGTTTTAAAATATTCATTTAGTTTGAGATTTTAAGTAATTTTTATGTAAACACTTTGGAAAACCTTTTTGCTTTTCAATTTATTTCACTGACAATTTATATCTCTTGTAATATTATATGAACAGGACAGTTTATTTAAGCTACTCATGATTAAATTTATTTTCTTAAAAGTATATTATTAAATATACTTTAATGTTTTATAGTTCTATCCTGGTATAAACAAAGTGATAGAAGTACAGCCTGTTCATTTTGAAGATGACTCATCCTGCTAATACACAATAAAGCTGTAGACTGTAATCATGTTGTTTATGATACTGGCACATTAGCCATGCATTGTAAATGCTTTATTACTTTATTATTTTTACTTATTTAACTTTATTTTTTCTTGCATTACATGTCTGAATCTGTTAAAACTAGATACTACAGTTACATTTTTTTTATATGAAAGTTTTCATTATATTATTAACTTTGTTTGTTTATCACTGAAAAGTTTGTTTTGCCTGCTGGCTAAAATGCTGCAACATCTATTCCAAGAAAATGAGTGTACTGCACATATTGCATGTGCTCTTATTTGTTCGTTACTGTTACGACAAGATGTTATTTGCTGTTATTTGTTATGACAAGATGATTAGGAAGTGTTTCATGATGTCACTATATTTACATCAGTTTAGAACTGAAAATAAGTAAGATGTAAATTGTATTTACAATATATATAAATTGTTAAAATAATAAGATTGAAGAAAGAACTTAAAGATGCTTTTTAATTGGTAAGCTTTATTCAATTGCTGTATTTGGCAGTTTCTTTGTTAACAGTGTTATTTATAAGCTAAAAAATAGAGTGGATAATTTGTTTTAGTTAAGTCAAAGTATTTACACATCTATCTATCTATCTGTGTAATGTGTTTTTTCATTTATTTTGTGTTTAGGTGAATTTGCATTAATAATTTAAGAATTTGCAACAACTTATTTTTGGTATAATTGAAAGAAAGTAATCATTAACAAATGCCAAATGAAACTGAAATTGATTTTTCTACTGGAATATATCGGTGTAATGATATTTCATCTATTAAAATACGGTAATTTTACAATTAAAACAATAAAGTAGTGAACAAAATGGCCTGCTTTATGTTATATAAGAAAAAAATATTATGTATGCATGTTACAGTTTTTAGCTATTTTATTAGATGATATTAAGAAAATTTAATTTGTTATGGTATCATATAACAGTCTGCTTCTCATCTTTCATTAATATCTGTACTGATTTTTTTTTTACTGGTGTAATGTGGAGTTATATTTGGTAAATTCTCAACTTTTTCTATGTTATCTTGAAATTCCATAGTTTATTCTAAGAATGGAATGTGATTTTGTAATTGCTTTAGAATTGCTGTCCTTATGACTGAAAAAGGAAATTTTTCACAAAAGATAACTGCAGTTTTGATGATGCGATAAGATGCTCCATGTTACAGATTGATGCTCGAGTCTTGTACACGTTTAATGATAGTAACAAGGTTATCTAATTTACAATTTTTTAAAACAGTCGCTAAGTGTACTTCCATGTTTTATTGTGTTGGTTTAATCTGTTACACGTGTCTATTGCATGTGTGCTTGAGAAAGGACATGCAAGAGTTGTGTTTGGAAAGTTTTAAGACAGGTGCCGCCATTGCTCAATAGGAATGGTAGGTTTGCCTGAAGTTGTGGAAGGGAAAGCATTCTTTTTCCTTGAAACAAACTTTCTATTACTATTTTTAAGGACAGAATAATAAATATGCACTTCTGTATATAAAAAATAACAGTGTATTTGTATAGTCAAGTCATATATTAATATAGTTGATTATAAGCTCAAGAGGAATTCAAATGAAATTATTCTTGTGATCAAGTGAAAAATGGTGTTTTTCAGCATGTATTGTAAATCTTAAGAATTCACAAAAATTTTCCACATGTGTAGAAGAGCCCATCAATTCTTAAAATTTTTTTGCAATAAGTCCCTATCGACTTGTTAATTAGCATAGCAGTATGGTATTTTATGATGGTGTCAGTATATTTTATAAATCATTCTTATTTATTACTATTTATCATGGCAATTCGTGTGGAATGCTTGATAATAAATACTGTACTACTTTGAATTTAAGATGGTGTAAAATTTAAAATTACTACCAGTTTTAGAAAACAAGTTTTTGAAAGAAAAAAAAACAGAAAAATAAGTTTAACTTAAGATGTATATAACAAATTTAAAATGAAGTGTATAAACAATTTATAAGGAAGTAATGATGGGAGAAAAGAACAAATTAAACAAACTATTTAAATAACAATGCAGTATATGAATGGCGCAGATTTGAAATATGTACAGAATACAACGAATGTTGTGTTTAAAAATATTACAAGTTATTTTTTAACAATTACATACAGTATTTCAACATTTTTAATTCTAATTTCATGTTTACTCTTGCTTCAAAATAATTATCTAACTGTCTCTTTTTTGAGAATATTTCATTGACATTACCTGAATCTCTGTTTTCTCACAGAATGCCGTCCTATCATATTACAATGAATGGTAGCTGGATTCTGGACTAGATGCACATGTTAAAAGTTATATTTTGACTTAGTCTCTTGGAATTGGCTATTTTATTTTGCCACTTAAGCTATGAGTACAATTTTTGTTACTAAGTCAATGCCTCTACTGTTTTTAAATGCAATTCTGAAACTGTTTGTTCATGCATGCATCAAGTTTTATTGTCCAGTTACACCTTTAAATATTGCTGGATCAAAATTGTTTTTTTATCAATCATATTTGGATTAGCTTTAGTATATAGTCACAGAAAGCAGACATTGCCATCATACTGTATTTCTTGTAAGGAAAGAAATGGTGTGATATGTAGTAAAGAGTGCAAGTGACAATTGTAGTTTTCAGAAGTTTCAGAACTTTTGAAAAGTAATGGCTAAAAATTGCATTAATATCTAATATAATGTAATGTGTAATATAATATTTAAATTTTATATAGCCTAAGTAAGTAATGTTTTTTTTTTTTTTAATAAACAAGGGCTATTCCCAAATTAATTTCCAGTTGGCTGGTAAAAAAAACAATAAAAACAGAGAAAAAGATTGATTGTATTTATAGGTTTTCTGCATATGAGTATTCTCCACATAGTTGTTACTTACATTCAGACATTTATTTTACTGTGACATTAGGTTGGTGACACAAAAAACTGGAAATTTTGAAATGTGTAGTGGCAGTCATGTACCGTTGGCAGCACTGCTTTGTGGAGAGGCAACCTTGCCACTCAGTCATCACAGGGCAGTGGAACAGTCAACAATGTGCTTTTGGTATAAAAATGTTTTACAAAACCAACGGTAGTTTGGAAGGTGTACAGAGGAAGTTCTGATGGCATTAAATTTAGGCATGTTCCCTCAAAAGAAGCAATAATAACTTTGAAGAGAACTGGATTGGCTCTGAAAAAACTGACAACGCAATGTTGAGGATATTGTATTTCACACAATATTGAGGTTGTATGTGTTTCAGTTGTACAGAACCCCATGACGTTCAATTCATAAACAAGCAGCTGTGATTGACTTATCCTGAGAGAGAATTTGCCAAATTCTTCATTTTGAATTACAATTTCATTCCTACAAGTTATAAATTGTGCAAGAATTGAAGGTGAATGATCACCAGTTCCGCTTTGATTTCTGTCAAAAAAGTTTGGCAAACATTAATGAAGACAGCAAATTTTTGGACAAGCTGTGGATATCAGATGAGGAACATTTCCATCTCACAGGTTACATGAACAAGCAGAACTTTCATTATTGGGCAGACAGCAAACCCCAATGAAGTTCATGAACACCTTTATACAACAGCAAAGTAACAGTATCCCAAAACACTATCCGTAATTGTTTTTGTTCAATATTGGCTGCTTATTTTTTTTTAAGTGAAAAAATGTGCATCCATTGTTTAGACTATACTTTGGTCTGTAAATTCTTGAACTCCACCCATTTATTCTATTTGTTTTCATTTAATTGTACTAAAACAGGTAATTTTTCCAGTTACATTGCACAACAATCTCAGTTTTACAATATGAGCTTAAAAACTGAACTATTATGAACAAATAGCTGAAAATACAATCTGTGTATGTGATAGCATGGTTTCTACAAGTTACTGGATAGTATAGTCTTATACAATCATATCATTATGTTTAGTGTGAACTCAATTTGTAATCAACTCTGGAATTCATACAGTAGAATGAACTCAATTTGTAATCAACTCTGTAATTTATACAGTAGAATAATGGCTTGGATTTATTATTGTAATTAGAAACAGAAATTAATATGATAAACAATATCAGAATGACAGATATAAATTCCTCAATCTTCAGATAAAAGTGCGAGGCAGTTGCAGTGTTCTAAACGTTGACACGCTAAAAGCCAAATTCAGTAAATCTAAGTATGAGATATTCCTCAAGCCTTAAAATGCAAATTATGAGGAAATTTCTGTTGAATACTTTTTAACATTTCCGTGCAGGTAATGTGGTAAGGGAAGGATTCTTCAAGACCTATGTCAATTCCAGCACAAATCTAACCACAGAGTTGCATGTTGGTATCTTTGTACATTCAATGCTGCTTAAACTTCTTCAGCATCTAATAATAAATTCCAATGTTGTTGCAACATGATTGATACATTTTAATATTTGTTCTGTAAAAGTAAGTCAAGGGTCCATTACAATGGACCCAAAGACGGACAATGTCGCCGAAGATCAGAGACACCTATTTCTACAGCGTATATATGTCGCTGAACATAAGCATGGACAGATATAAGGAGGCTCTTGCAATCCTTACTGAGGATGTAGCTGTGCATCACCCAGCATTAGTTGTGGGCGATTTTAATGTATGGTGTGCATCGTGGGGCCCTGCCTACACTGATGCGCAGGGTAGACTGCTTCTTGAGGCGGCAACAATATTGGACCTGGTGTGTCTTAACACTGGCAATGAATTTACTTACTGGAGAGGCATATATGGGTCTATAATGGACGTCACCTGAGCCCCACCCCCGTCCTTGCGACTAAAATTTGAGACTGGCGGGTGTGGGAAGGTTATACAGGGAATGACCACCAGGCTATTGTTATGACGATTGACGATGGTAGACGTGTGATAGGATGACCCCTGACTCAAGGATGGAGTATGAAGGAAATGGACTCCCAGTTATTTGTGGAGGTTCTTGATTTGAGGAAGGTTACCGAGATTACTGTGGCAGAAGGAAAGGTTCAATTATTAGTGGATGAATTGATGAGAGCTTGTGATGGTCTCCTTCCCTGAAGGTGTTACAGGGCTGGTCGTCCACCTGTTGGTGGAATGCGGAGATCACACGGAAACGCAGTCACTGCCTAAGGGGGCCAGAAGGGAAATTCAGCGGACTTATTTTCATTCAGCTAGGGAACATTGTAAGATACTTTATAAACAGAGAAGGAGGGAGCTACAGAAGCTCATAAGGGAATCCAAGAAGGCTGCAAACTGGTGCAAACATATTGAAGAGATTGAAAAATATCCATGGGGGAGACCATACAAGATTATTGTTAAGTATGCTGCGACCTAGAGTACCTAGAGTACCCAGTGCTATGGATGTGGAGGCAGCCCAGCACATCATTGATGGATTATTTTTGCATGGAGATGGGGTTCCGGTAGCTACCTCAGGTGAGTTACTGGATATACCAATGTTCATGAAGGAGGAATTGATCATGGCGATGGAGCGCGTCCCTCGTGATGAGGTCCTTGGTCCTGATGTGTTACCAAACCTTGTGATTAAATCGGCAGTCTGAGCTAATATAGATATATTTCTCGATGTTTGTAATACCTGTTTGAGAGAGGAGGTATTTCCCAAAGCATGGAAGGCACAGCATCTTGTATTGGTGCTGAAACCTGGATGTGATCTGGTGCTTCCATCATCTTATTGTCCACTGATGATGATTAATACAGTGGGGAAAATCATGGAGCGTATGCTCCAGCAAAGGCTGGTTCGTGCAGTGGAGGATGCAGGCGGTTTCTCAGGGAGACAATATAGTTTTCAAGCTGGTAGGTCTGCACTTGATGTGGTGGAGGAGGTGGTAGGCACGGCTCGGATGTACCTTGCAGAGCGTAAAATGTGTGCGTAGGTGGAGTTGGACGTAAGAAACACATTCAATTGCGTTTCACATGTTGCCATTGCGAATGCTCTGCGGAATCTGCAGGTTCCTGTATATCTGTTAAAATTATTATTGTGTTACTTAAGAGACAAGCGATTGACTTATACAGTGGAGAATGGCACGATTGTTAGGACCATTGATCGGGGTGTGCCGCAGGGGTCGGTTCTTGGATCGACCTTATGGAATATGGTATATGATGGAGTCCTTCGAATTTCACTTCCGGAGGATGTTGCTGTGGTCAGCTATATGGATGACATAGTACTCGCAGTCGGTTCTACTACAAAGAGAGAGATTGTGGATAAAATTCAGGCTTTGTATACTAGGATCAGCACTTGGATGGCTGGGGTTGGCCTTGAGATGGCCCCTGAAAAGACGGAGATTGTACTTATCACCTCTAAGAAAAGATGTCAAACTCTGTCATTGGAATTGGCAGAAAGGAGGGTTGATTCCAGAATGGCTATTAAATACCTTGGCATCTGGATTGATGCCTGATTGAGGTACGGAGTCCATGTTATGGAAAGTTGTGAGAGAGCGAAGAGGACAATGCGTGTGGTCGCCATCTTACTTCCGAACACCAGGGGGCCTGCAGAACTCAGGAGGAGGTTATTAACAAGTGTGGTGTATTCTTTCCTCTTATATGGGGCAGAGATCTGGGCAGATGTTCTGAGGTATAAAAGGTATATGGGAATACTTGCTGCGCTGCATAGGAGATGCTGCCTCTGGATTTAAACAGCTTGTCGTACGATCTCAAGAGAGGCTGCAGAGGTGCTGGCTGGTGTTATGCCAATTGACCTGCCAATTGTTCACAGAAGGAAGCGTAGAGAATTAAGGAAGCTTCCTTCTTCAGAGAAGAAGAGATTGACACTGCTTCGGCGCCTGTAAATTGAGTTCTTCCACCTCAAAAAAAAGGGCCCATTACAAAATCCGGACCAGTGGTTCTAAAAGATTTTCCTAGAATGCTGTTTTTCATCTTATAATTACAGTTATAATCAACTTATTTTTTGTGTAAATAAAATAACATGCATTTATTGAGATTGAATTCCACATAATGTAAGGTGAATCGCAATAATGACCTTTCTTTTTCTTGGTTATTTTGTAATTTTTCTGTATTACAAATAACACCTGTACCTTAAGCAATTTTAACAGCATAACATGCTGTTATATGCAGATGTGACCCATCTGCATTTAACAGAATATTTGAATGTCATGTAATTACCAGTACCATTAATAAATAAAAAAACAATCAAAGATTTGATTCTGTTGCATACCTGACTGAACAGGTTTCATAATTGATTTCATCATAGAGCTAGAAAAGGCTGTATAGATTTGCACCATTCTGGAAACTAATCTTAAAATTATTTCTAATTCACATAATAGATTAAAAAATCAGTTGTTCTATCTGAAAGGAACCCGTGCAGCTGAAGCTGAATTTTTGGTTTAACAAATAGTAAGAAGCTACGCTCACGTGTAAAATACTTTCAAAAATTTTTGGAGGTATCATTATCAGTACAGGACTATAATTTAATACTTCTTATCAAACACCATTTTAACATACAGGAAATTGAGTAATTTTCAAAAGCAAGCAAAAATGTTAGACTTTAGATTTAAATTAAACACATATGTTACCAGTTCACAAAATGATTCTGTACGTGCCCTAAATAAATTTGCAGGATCAAAGTTTTGAAGAGTAGAATGTTGAGACAGCAAGGTCCCAATCGCATGGAAAACCCTCATTCACAGACAGGAAAGGTATTTCCAAGACTCCTTTTATATTAATACATGACGTTAGTTATCCTCAATCATGGGCACAGTATCATAAACTTGCAAAACCTTTTAAGTCTGTACCTTTAGGTTTTTACATAATAAAAACAGAATTGCCACAATTACAAATTTTCCTACTGGTTGAGTAGACTGTTACTGTTGCCACACTGAAGTTCACTTATATTAAAACTAAAAATAACCTTATGTACGAGGGTTATTTTTTTCAAGGTCCGATCGGCCTGAAATAAAAACCTGCACAAAAATTGGATGAACCTTTGCGCATATGTGTTGTGCATCATCTCTAGTATGGCCTTCAATCACACCATGTCACTTCGTTTAGTTCTGAACACTAGCTAGCACGTAAACATGTCTACAACAGTAGCATCTCCTGCCAAGTGTGAAGTGCGTGTGGTAATTCGATTTCTTCAGGCTAAGGGGTGTAATGCAGCTGAAATTCATAGACGAATAAGTAATGTGTACGGTGAAACTTCAATGAGTGACAGCAAAGTGCGACAATGGTGCAGGAACTTTAAAGCAGGACGTACAGATGTTCATGATGCAGGCGGTCAGGGAAGAAAGTGAGTGTCAACCGATGATCTCGTTGAGCGAGTGGATGAGGCAATTTGAGAAAATCGTCAGTTCACAATTTCTGTATGGAGTGATTAGTTTCCTGAAATTTCAAGGTTAGCTCTCTACACCATTGTGAGTGAGAGACTTCAGTACCGCAAACTGTGTGCGAGATGGGTTCCCAAGATGCTGTCCGACCATCACAAAACAATGAGAATGGACACCTTCCTAATGTTTCTCCAGCGTTACCACATTGAAGGAGAAGATTTTTTGAACAAAATTGTCACAGGGGATGAGACATGGGTCCATTTTGAAACTGAATAAACAAAAGAACAATTCAAACAGTGGATGCATTCTCATTCTCCCAGTAAACCAAAGAAGTTCAAGTGAACCTTCTCCAACAAAAAGTGTATGGCTACTGTGTTCTGGGACCGGAATGAAGTTCTCTTGGTGGAATTCATGGAACGTGGCACGACTATCACTGCAGCCTCATACTGCGTGACTCTTCAACGTCTACAAAGAGCAATTCAGAATAAGCGGAGAGGAATGTTGTCATCAGGCATTGTCTTTCTCCATGACAATGCTCGGCTGCATACTGCAGCTGTAACAAAGAAGCTCCTGCGGCGTTTTCGTTGGGAAGTGTTTGATCACCCACCATACAGCCCGGACTTGGCTCCATCCGATTTTCACCTCTTTGCTTACATGAAACGCTGGCTAAGAGGACAACATTTTGGCACAGACATTGAGCATCAGACCAGCGTAGAAACATGGCTGAAAACACAGGCAGCTCCGTTCTATGATGAGGGTATTGGAAAGTTGGTACCATGCTACGACAAATGTCTAAATCAGAGTGGCAACTATATTGAGAAATAGCGTAACTATGTAGGTACTTGTTACAAATAAAAATTTTTTTATTTTCACTGTAGTTTTAATTTCGTGACCGATCGGACCTTGAAAAAAAATAACTCGTATTTTTGTTGAGATAACAAGTTTCAGCAGAATTAACATAGTCATTATCGTTGTCCTTTTTGTACATTCTGTAAAATCCCTGTAATTATTCAAATTTCTGCGCTGTTTTTCCTGTTACACTTTTTCTACATCTTTTGTTTTACTGTACCAAATCTGATATATTTATTTATTTGTAAAACTTCTGGGTACAAGCCATTTTTGGATTAGCCCTTTTGGGAAGTTTTTTTTTTAACATTTGTTTTTTTTATGTTTGTTTTATTTGAGATTGGCCTCGTCAGATTACATATTTAAATAGAAAAGAAGTGTTCCAGACAGATCTTTTTTTTTTTAAAAGTGTTAAAGAACCTGATGAATTGTATTGGAGCTCATCCACCATTTTGGAAAATTACTGTTAGAAAACACATCTATTAATCTTTGTGTGCTGTGCATATATTCTATTTTTTGTTTAGACTATATGTGGTATCATTAATTTTAATTTTAAAGATTTTACCTTTTTAAAAAGTTTTTGATAATTGCCAATTAATTCTCTCAGAGTTCATTTGAAAACAATCAAATCATCCTCGGTTCCACTATCTGGCCTCCAAGAAGATGTACAAGATGATAAGATGGAGGAACAAGTGTTCTCTTGGCAGCAGCGTATTTTTAGTCCTCAGGAAGTAAACTTCTATAGTAATTTAGATAATTGCAAATCAGAACTACATAAAAAGTATTATCAACATTTACTGGAATTATCTGATGAAGAAAGAAGTAAAAAAAACATAATTTTCTCTTATACTTCTGTGGACATTGATTTAAAAGTAAGTTAGCTTGAATAAACCTGTTCCTCACTTTGTTATGATTTTTTGCACCAAAAATATGAAAAAAAATTTGTTTATAAATAGCTCATAATAAACAGTGTACTAAACGTTTTAATTAACGACTTTTTTTTTGTTGGGTTGAAATAGGTTAATCAAAATATTAAACAAATGTTTTTTACCATAAATTATTTACTTGCTGCATATATTAAGTTGCAAACATTTACCTGCAACTTATTTTTAAAAGTCTCATATTCACATATAAAGAGAACATTTAAGTGAATGATTTGATGCCACTAAAATTATATTCTAATGATTATTATGGCTATGTTTGGTAAAATGTTTTACTATTTTATTTATTTTTTGTTACTACTGGTTATAGTGACAGAACATATCTATAGTTATAGGTATTTCAAATTGTTGTTTTATCTAAAAATTAATTCATGATAATAAAATTGCATTTATAGTCTGTATCAATACGTTTATACATGTATTTACAAACATCACAAAAGGAAAAGATTCTATTGTTTACCGTATTCATAATTAATTTAACTGAGCACATTTCTAAGTGAATTGAATGTGTTTAAAAATAAAATTTATTTAGTTAAAATACTGTAAAGCCAGTGTATTAAAAAGATAATTATCAGGCAACAAAATTATACATTATGAATATTTCTTGTTGTACTTCTTTTACAAGAAGCAAAAGGCTATTGGTTTAAAATGTTAATATGAAACATGCTGTCTACTACTCTATTTACCAGGTTGTAAAAACAAATTAAATTTTTGTATTAAAAATGTATAACTGTTGTTTGTTGTTTAGCTTTATTACATTAATGCTTTTACTTGATACCCTTGTTAACATAAGTAATAAATATTAAAGTAAGCATATGACAAGACTAAAACATTGTCATTATGATAATAATTATTAAGATTAAAACGATTGATCTTATTACAATTCTACTGAATACTGTTAGCATATTAGGTTCATTGTTAAAGTTTATTATGTCAGTGTGCAGCAGCTGTCTAATGTAGTTGACTCTGTATTTGAAATATAAATACAGATTCATTGTTTGAAGTTTTTTGTCTTCAGTCATTTGACTGGGGTTTGATGCAGCTCTCTGAGATTCCCTGTCTAGTGCCAGTCATTTCATTTTGGTATACCCGTACATCCTACATCCCTAACAATTTGTGTTACTTATTCCAGATGTTGCTTGCCAGCACAATTTTTCCCTTCTACCTATCCCTCCAATATTAAAACAACTATTCCAGGATGCCTTAATATGTGGCCTATAAGCCTGTCTCTTCTTTTAACTTATTTTTCCAAATGCTTCTTTCTTCATTGATTTGCCGCAACGCCTCTTCATTTGTCACTTTATCAACCCATCTGATTTTTATCATTCTTCTATAGCACCACATTTCAAAAGCTTCTAATCTTTTTTTCTCGGGTACTCTGATCATCCAAGTTTCACTTCCACATAAAGCTACACTCCAAACATATACTTTCAAAAATCTTTTCCTGATGTTTAAATTGTAAACATCAACAAAATTTAAATTTGATGTAAACAAATTATATTTCTGAATGAAGGCTCGTTTCGCCTGTGCTATTCAGCATTTTATATCACTCCTACTTGGTCCATTTTTAGTAATTCTACTTCCCAAATCACAAAATTCTTCTATCTATGTAATCTTTTCTCTTCCTATTTTTATATTCAGTGGCTTATCTACATTATTTCAACTACATTTCATTACTTTTGTTTTGCTGTTAGTTATTTTCATGTAGTAGTTCTTGTGTAGGACTTCATCCATGCCATTCATTGTTTCTTCTGAATCTTTTTTACTCTCAGCTAGAATTACTATATCATCAGCAAATCGTAGTATCATTATATTTTCACCTTGTACTGTTACTCAGGATCTAAATTGTTCTTTAACATCATTAACTGCTAGCTCTATGTAAAGATTTAAAACGTAACGAGGATAGGGAACATCGTTGTCGAACTTCCTTTTTTATTATGGCTTCTTTCTTATGTTCTTCAATTATTACTGTTGCTGTTTGGTTCCTGTAAATGTTAGCAATCTTTCTTCCATCTCTGTACTTGAACCCTAATTTTTTAAAATGCTGCACATTTTATTTCAGTCTATGTTATCAAATGCCTTTTCTAGGTCTATGAATGCCAAGTATGTTGGTTTGTTTTTCTTTAATATTTTCTGATATCCAAGGTTTTCTACCAGTTCTATTTGTTCTGTCTATGTTCACTTCTGCTGATTTAAGAATTTCATTTTTAACATTTTCCCATTCTTCTATATTTTCTACCTTTTCTTTTTACTCAGACCTCTTGCAGTGCCTCCTCAAAAATCCTCTTTACCTCTTCCTCAAGATTTTCTAAATTCCACCGATTTATCTGACACCTTTTCTTCAGGTTTTTAAACCCCAATGTACATTTCATTATCACTAAATTATGGTCACTATCAATGTCTACTCCAGGGTAAGCTTTGCATTCAACGAATTAATTTCTAAATCTTTGCTTAACATGATATAATCTATCTGATACCTTGCAGTATCACCTGGCTTTTTCCATGTGTATATTGTTCTATTATGATTTTTAAACTGGGTGTTGGCAATCACTAAATTATACTTTGTGCAAAACTCTATAAGTTGGTCCCCTCTTTCATTCCTTTTGCCCAGTCTATATTTACTCACAATATTTCCTTCCTTGCCTTTTCCAATCTCCAACTATTATTAAATTTTCATCCCCTTTTATGTGTTTAATTGCTTCGTCAATTTCTTTATATATATACTCTACCTCATCATCATCAGCACTTGTAAGCATATAGATGTTAACAATCGTTGTCGGCTTATTTTTAGATTTTATCTTTATTACAATGATTCTCTCGCTATGCATTTTTTAAATACTCTACTCTCTTCCCTATCTTCTTGTTCATTATGAAACTTACTCCTGCCTGCACTTTATTTGAAGCTGTTTTAATTATTCTAAAATCACCTGACCAAAAGTTGTTTTCCTCTTCCCACTGATCAAATAGTCTGTACCTCCTTTTGAATAATTCTTGGTTATTATATGTTGAGTAAGATTTCTGGTATTTCAATGGTTTTACTGTGTTTCCTTCCAAATTGTTAATGTATGCTTATATCATAATTTCTAATGTTCACCCTATTTTAAAGGTCTTTTTTGTTTTCAGCAATTTCTAACCTTTGTCCATAAAAAATATTTTCAAAAAAAACATTCTTATATCATATTCCTTTTATGCTCTTGATAGAGTCAGGAATATTGCTCATGTAGATATTGAAGACAGTTGGTTTACAAGGAGTCCTTGATACAGTGCTTTATACTCAGAATGTTATTTTGTGTCTTACTCTGACTAGTCTTTGGAAAAGATATTTCATAAATCCATCTTAGTATGACCCTCTTCATTTTTAACAGAGGATGATTTACAAGCCTGTTTTTCTGTATAGTATTGTAGGCTTTTTTGATAATTGTGAAGTTTGCACATTTTCCCTTTAGTTAATTATTTTCTAACTAGCATAAAGTTTTCACTCATATTCTGTGGGGATATAAATTTAAACTGACCACTCTCAATTAATAAATGTTGTACCACTTATTGATTGAGATTGGCTTTGACTGGCTTCCTGTACACTGCATTAGTTCGATCAGCACTTTGATGTTCATTGCTGTCGTTCATTAAGTAACCGTTCATTAGGTGAAAGCTGTAACACAGTAATCACATATAAGTTCTTAGTTACAGAATATTATATGGTCATTACTAAATTACTTATCAATGTTGTAGACCCCTAGAAGATTAATATTTTTCATTATTTGTTCAGGTAGTTTTTATTAAGTCTTTTGACTACTTTGATGGGGGAAAAATTGATTCTAATTTTACTGTTTAAATTATGTTAATAATTATGGTTAAATTAATTTTATTTTATGTAAGATATGGTATTGTAGCTAGTAATTAGTTCAACTTTTTAAATGTTATTGGTTTATAAAATTTTTTATTCTAATTACAGGAATGGTATGTTAAGTCATCAGGCTCAAAATACCATTCAACATTATACTTGTGTTATGCTGTTGTGCATGACATGCATGATTCCATTTTGTGAATCTATAATAACTTGTCTGTGTTGTTGTTTTTTGTATGAATATATTCCTTGGTTAAAACTTTTCAGTTTAATTTTAATATGTTTTAAACATGAGAATGTTTTTGTAACATAGACAACAGGTGTTTACTTTTTAGTGATTTATTTTATATTTATTATATCACTGTTTTTATTTACTTTTTTTTAATAGTGGCTATTATTACAGTTATTTTGAACAGTATTTTTGAATATATATATTCTATACAATAATTTGTATATACGTATGTATTTTTTGCATCCTTAGAATGAAAAGGCCATAACTTAGAAATTAGTGACATATAAAAAGGATACTTGTATTCAGTATTAAAAGACTAGGAGTATATTTTCATGATTATCCACATGGTAGCAGGGGTGTCCTTTTATAAAAGCTGTTTTAAGTAATAGTTAGAATACAGTCATATTAAAACTGGAAAAAAATAACCTGTAGATACAGGTATATACAAAAAAAGACTAAACAAATAGCTGGGAAATTAATTTTATTTATTACTTAACAGTTAAGGAGAACAAGATAAGAATATGCAGAATGTTTTTTATGAATACATTAGATTTGAAAGATAAGTTTATTGGAAATATCTAGAAAAAACCAATAACTATGCAATAATTGAAAAAGACCAAAGAGACAAAGATCAAAACCATTACTAATGAAGCACCAAAAGAAAATATGTGAAATCTTATTAAAAAAATTCCGAACTGTTGAGTGATTCAATTTGAGAGCACAGATAACAAAAATATTTGGAGGTACCTTAACCATAATTGAAATGTGTAGGTTATACAAAAGGAAGCAAGAGGATAAATTTCTTTTTACAGTCAAAGAAAGTAGGTATAGAACAATTTCAATACAGAATTCAGTTTTTCTTTCTTCATGCCAATAAAATATCAGTGTTCCTAATGTCAGCAGTACAGGAATGCAAGTCCTGAAAAGAAACTGGAATTGGAATCATTATATGAAAATCACTGCAAGAATAAGAAACTAAGTAGGAAAGAGAAAAAACAAGACAGAATATTCAAAAGAAAGTATTTACATTGTATCCTGTTACAAGCTTCAAGCAGTTCTGCAAGTGCCATGTGGAAATATTTTAGTCTTTTATTACATGCATTAATTGAACTGTTTCAACTTCACCTTTCTTAATGTGACTGAGTCAAAAGGATTTTGCTATCTTTGGATTGGACCTATTGCCAAAAGAGTTGTGAATGCAAATTGCAACTTGTGTGAATTGAGTTCTCTTGAAAGATATAGAATTCTTGAAGTGTACTAAGCTGAACCTTGTGTCCTGACCTGTAATAAAAATTAATTTCAAAAAATTAATGTACAACACAATGTGGTTTGGCAACTATGTTTTGTCTTTAACTTGCATATGAAAACAAACCCTACTATTTCAAAAGAAAAAGACATGATTGATTTCTGCACATCTTGGATTATTCCTTAAATACATCACAGCATTTTCTTAAATTTAAAAAGGGATAAAAACAATCAAAATAATTGCAAAGCAGCTGCTAATGAGTTGGAAAATGTTACTGATGATGAGTTCTAAGGTAATGAGACTGATTATCTGATTGTAATAGTGACTTCTACAAAATGACTCCTACAAAACTTTGTGTATTTTTTGTGTTTTACAATTTGCTTTCTTCAGTAATGAAATTACTACTTTCTTGTTTTGACTATTTTGATATTTTAGTAGACCACAATCACTACTTTTCTATTATAGTGATTTGTTATATTGTTAATTTTCTTAATCCATAGAGATATTTTTCTAAAATAATCGTTATTCTTATTAACTCTTTGTTACTTTGAACTTTAGGTTGAAGTTATCATTATTCCCTTTTTTTAAAATAAGCAATAATTCTTGATTTTATTAGGACTAGACTAATTTATAGTTCAGTGATTTTTATTAAGTCGTTCACTGAGAAATGATGTACTTAAAAAAAATTTTTACTTTAATAGACGTTACTTAATAATTGTCATATTGTTTTTTGTTTTGCTTGTTTTTATTGCTGTAGTTCAGTTTTGTAATTATTTAATTACATTGTCAATTTTTTATAGTGTTTAAGAATACTGAATAACAATGAACCAATTTTGTAGTAACTGTAAATTTTCTCCTTTCATAAAAAATGAAAGGAATTTTTTTGTACTTCAGAAAAATGTACATTTATTTTTTTTACTGTAAACAATTTTCTGGAACAAAATTTTTCTAAATTTGAACATTGTTTTTACTAAAAAAAATTTAAGTAATAAAATGATTTTCTTAATTTATAATAGATTATTTACATGATAAATTAAGAGTAGATTAAAAATTGTGTTTAATTTTAACTTTTTTTTTGTTTATTATCGTTGTAATGTATTTTGTAAGTAATAAAAGATTGTTTTATAACTAATTTCAGTCACTTAAAATCATTCAACATTACAATTAACTCAAAAATATATAGAACTTGCCCTATAAAAGGCTATAAAAAAACTATAAAGGCTAAAAAGTCTATAAAATAGGGCTATAAAAGGTTGCTTTTTAATGTATGTCGATGTAAAAATTATTTTTTTGCTAGCTTAAGTCAATCAAAATTGTTGCAGTTAGTTATAATGAATTGCAAACATATGTATACTAGAAAAAAAATTAAATTGGCCATTGTTATTTGCATTTTTATAGGGCATTGTAAAACTTCTGATTGTTCTGAGAAAATTAATTTCCTAAGTTATGATCCTTCTATTCTCAAAGTACAATATCTGTAGAATAAAAAAATTAAGCTAGCATACATTTTATAGAGAACAATAAAGAAAAAAATGAAAATTAAATATATAACACTGAAGATTACTGTTTTGATCATATTAATAACTGCGCCTTTAATTAGAAGTTGAATCCATGTAATTATTATAAAGAGTTAATTGGTAGCGCTTGCAGTCATGTATTTGCATTTGTTTTAGATCTTAAATGAAGTATTTTCAAAAGAATGCTGAAGAATATAAGTATTCTGAAAAGAATTACAGATGTATTTTGAAAACATTGCTCTTACAATGTTAGATATCAAATTAAACTTCTGATCTTTAAAAGTAGTGACCAGAAATTTAATGTCATTAATAAATTTTTGTTACTTAATGAATTTGACTAATCAATTTTGCCAGTGAATGTGATGTTACATTATTGCAATGATGTTACGTTTTGATTTTGATAATCATTCCTGAATATACTTTGCAATCTATCATGTGATATGATCATTGTACAGCTGTCAGTTATGAGGCATGTTTTTAGAGCGAGATTCATTTTGAAATAAAAACAAAATTGAAAAATATGGACAAACTTTATTAGTATGTCCATAGTTTATTTACTACTTTTCTACATAGCCGCCTTCAACTTAAAGATATTTTTCATGATGTCCCACCACTCGCTTCATTCTCTTTTCAAGAAATTTTACTGCCAGTGAGTTAAACCATTCAGTAATGACATTTTTCTATACGTTATCGTTGCCAACAATGATGCCTTTGTCATCAGTGCAAGCCACTTTTAAGGTGAAGAAAAAGAAAATAATCACTGAGAGCTAAGTCAAGGCTATAGGGTGGATGATTGAAGATTTTCCAATTCCTCCCTGTCTGATTTGCCATGTAAGGCTGGGCATTGTTGTGCAAAAAAAATCTCATGAAACAGCATCTCATGTCCCTCATTTTTTTTATAGCTCTTCTAAGATTTTTTAAAGTTTTGTAATACTTATTTGTATTCACAGTAGTTTTGTGATCGCTAAATTTGACAAGCCATAAACCCTTTTTATCCTAAAAATACAGTAGCCGTAAGCTTCTTAACTGAATGTTCTTGTTTAAACTTCTTTGGTCTAGGAGATGATGAATGCCACCATATTGTTGACTGCTGCTTTGTCTTAATGTTTGAATAAGAACTTTAGGTTTTATCTCTGGTAACGATGCGATTGAACAATCTATCGCTCTTCATTTTCCTAATGCTGCAAAAATTGGACATGGAAAAATATGTTTTCCAATGTGTGTTAGTTATCATCTTGGGCACCCATCTGACACAATTTGTTATAGCCTAATTTTTAGTCAGAACTTTATAAATCAAAGATTGTGAAAAATGAAAGGCAATTGTGACACGGTGAAGTACTGGTTTTCTCAAATTTTTTCATTCAAATCATTTGTTATCATCGAGAGCCAGCCAATACGTTCTTCATCACAAACATGCATTCACCTTTTTCAAAATGAACATGATTCTGCCATCAAAAATCAGATTACCCTCATACTTCACACTTAGTGGGATCAGGAATTGTAGCACTCATTATAAATGAATGAATTTAAACAACAACAAAATGAGTAAATTATTGTTACTAACAGCTGACTATTGATTGAAATAACTGAGTTATGTAATTGCCATCTGTCTATATTGCTTATATAGGAAGAAAATTCAAAACGGACCTTACCGTATAAACATGCATCTTAACTTAAAATACAGCTATTTTCACAACTGTTTTAGCTCTCTTTCAAGGACTGAAGTATATACAGATTAAAAAGGACTCCAGATAATCAATCTGAGAGATTGGTTATCCGGAGATAGAAAGCCATGTCTCTCCAAGTACCATGTAAGCCTGCGGTTTACCATTCTCTCCATTATTTTACACAAAACGTTTGTTAAAGAGATAGGGCGGTAGCTTTTAGATAGGGTTGGTTTTGTCTTTACCAGGTTTTAGTACTGGTATAATAAATGCTTCTGACCAGCCGGGTGGGAAGACTTGTTCGGCGAATAAACCATTGTAAATATTAAAAAGATGTTGTAGTGCCGAATCAGGAAGATGTGAAAGCATGACAAGACGAATGTTGTCTGGTCCAGGGGAAGTGTCACGTGAGTTTTTAAGTGCGTGTAACAATTCGTTAAATACGAATGGGGTGTTTAATTCACCAACCGAATCACCGACGTTTAACGATAATACTTCTATCTGTATCTTGTAGCTTTGAAAATCGTTATTATATGATGAAGTGAGAGACATCGAGCGGAAAGTATTTGCCATAGCCGAAGATGATGAAAGGACTTTTCCTGCATCAATAAGACTGAAAATAGATTGTTTCGGTGATCCGAAAATTGCACAGATTTTTTTCCACACAGTAGACGTGGGAGTAGTGTGTGAAATAGTGCTCACATATTTCGTCCATGAACTCCTCTTAGCATTCAAGAATACTCGATGGCATACCGCTCTAGCCCTGCGATATAAATTTAGATGTTCAGTTGTAGGCCTAAGATTAAATTTGCGTAGTGCCTGTCGTCGATTCCTAATAGCATATTTGCAATCATAATTCCACCATGGGACGGAAGGACGTCTAGGATTATCCGATATTTGTGGGATATATCTGCTGGCATTCTCAGGTATCATGGACGTAAAAGAGGAACATTGGTCAAGGATGTTCGCAAGATCGTCATACTGTGATTGGAAGGCTTTATGGTATACATTCCAATCTGCCTTTTCAACAATCCATCTTAGTGGCCTTCTTTTAACCTCGCGTTCTACACCAAAACCAATAATAATTGGTCTGTGATCACTGCCGTGAAAGTCATCACAAACAGACCAATTAAGATGAGGGAGTAAATTCAGTGAGCATATGGAGAGACCGATGTTAGATACAGTATCAGATGATAAACACATGAATGTGTGTGATCCATTATTCAGTAGACAAAGGTCCAAGTCTTGTCTCACTCTGTTTATAATATTTTCTCGAGTGGAGCATAAGGTTGAGCCCCAGAAAATAAAATATGGTGGGCATTGAAGTCTCCTACTATTAACGATGGAGATGGTATTTGCGTGAGGAGATTTGAGACATCTAGAGCACTGAACTCAGTGTTCGGTGAGAGATACAGATTGGAGATATGCAATTTGAAGGGGTTAGAGACCTTTACTGCAACAGCAGGAATGAGAGTGGTTAGTTGAATCTTTGTAGCCGACATCCCATTCTTCATGAAAATAGCCACTCCACCACTCTCTCTACTGTCTACTTGACAGTCGTATCTCTCACAGAAGTATCCTCTGAGTGTTATTGGGTCATGTTGTAGAAGGTGAGTTTCTTGGAAACACATGATTAGTGGATCATGTGCATGCGCCAGTACTCTAATATCTTCAATGCAAGACCTCTAACATTCCACTGAATAATGTTCATAAGGGTAAAAAAAAAAAAAAATAAATAAATTTAGGAAACTATATAAAAATTAGTTGTATGTGATTCGGTTTTTCCGAAGGATGTGGTTATGTGGGTTCCCTTTACGGGGAGCTTATTAGGTGGCTTAACTGCCAGCTGTGATAGTCCCTGCCCGTACCGGTAAGGCTTTGGGAACAGGGACTTTCGTATGGATCATACTGTTTGATTCACTAACTGCGACGAAAGACTTATTATTCATCTTTAACAGCTCTGAAATAGTGGCTGTAAGTGAAGCTACTTGATCAGAAAGCATCTGAACAAGTTTTTTAAGTTCATTGCAGGATCCGCACTGCTGATTACTAACATTTGTAGGAGTTTGTTTCGATGTAGCGGTAGCAAAAGATACATCTGGTTTAACCAGGTTCTGTGAATTATTTATCTTTTTATATTCTCTGGTGCAGCCGGGAAAGATAGCTTCTGCTCAGTACAGATTTTGAGAATTGCCTTTTCTTCTTTAAAGGTTGGACAATCTCGGTTTTTATTTTTTGTATTTTTTTATTTTAAAGAACTCCGACGTCCTGGGGTCGGGTGGTTCTTCAAACATATCCTCCAGTATATGCGGTGATGGTGGAGGAGATTTATTTGAATGGGATGCTGCAGTTGACATCTCAGAGGAGGTGGTTATGTGGGTTCCCTTTACGGGGAGCTTATTAGGTGGCTTAACTGCCAGCTGTGATAGTCCCTGCCCGTACCGGTAAGGCTTTGGGAACAGGGACTTTCGTATGGATCATACTGTTTGATTCACTAACTGCGACGAAAGACTTATTATTCATCTTTGACAGCTCTGAAATAGTGGCTGTAAGTGAAGCTACTTGATCAGAAAGCATCTGAACAAGTTTTTTAAGTTCATTGCAGGATCCGCACTGCTGATTACTAACATTTGTAGGAGTTTGTTTCGATGTAGCGGTGGCAAAAGATACATCTGGTTTAACCAGGTTCTGTGAATTATTTATCTTTTTATATTCTCTGGTGCAGCCGGGAAAGATAGCTTCTGCTCAGTACAGATTTTGAGAATTGCCTTTTCTTCTTTAAAGGTTGGACAATCTCGGAAGCGAGCTGTATGTGAACCACTCCAGTTCGCACATTTTTCACCTTGTTCGCAGTTAGTGTCATTGTGACCTTTAGCACATCGATCACAGATTTCCGTTTTCGAGCAAGATGTTGTAGTGTGCCCATATCCTTGGTATCTGAAACATCGCCGTGGGTTGGGTATGAATGATCGTACCCGAACCGAGAGGTAACTCACTTTAATCTTCTCTGGTGGAACAGGGAGATTGAATGTCAGTATAAAAGATGGTGTCAGTTCTTCTGTTCCGCTCTGCCGTTTCATTATACGCTTCACTTCACTCTTGGGGGCGAAGCTCATCAACTATTTCAGTATATCTATATCTAAAAGGTCTCGACAAAAAATTACTCCCCGGCTCGTATTTAACGTTTTGTCGCATTCTGCACTGATATTTATACCACCCGTATTACGGAGACGTAAGATAGATCGACTCTGTTCATCGTTGAATGTTTCAATCAGAATCGATCTGTCACGTAATATCCTGATATTCTTCGGGGAACCACTTGCACCTGTTATAGTTTTGTTTATTAAGAATGATGAAACCTTTTGCAGGGAGCCACCTTCCTGACTATTTTGGAGAACAACGAATCTAATATTTTTAGAATTCAAATTTAATGATTTGTGGTTCTCTTCAGTAGGACTTTTATCGTCGTCAGACAAAGCTGACCGAGGTCTCTTCACAAGACTAGATTTGGTGATTTTTTCAGATGGACCACCAACCATCATTGTATTTATTATTGGAACTGAAATTTTGGTCCCACGAGTACCGGTGAAAAATGGACCACTTCAGCAGAGTGCACGCTTACTGGAGCTCGAGCTAAATACAACTGGGTTCGCTCTGGTGCCCGAGGACATCGTTCGAGACTCATTACGTAGAGTCATTCACCCATCGGCACGATTTGTTCCCACCTTGGGTTATGGTTGCGCTTCGTAAGATGTCGCGACACCACCGAGTGTAAATGTAAGAAATATCAGTGCAGGATATTGTTGTGTAATTGTGTATGTTGTAATTTATGTAGTGTTCTTGGTGTAGTATATGTGTATAGTGTAAAGTGTTCTGCAGCTCACTGTATAGTGGGAAGAAAAGCTGCAGAGGCTGGGCCCGTGGGGGCGCCAACTCCTAAAGTCTCAAAGATAAGACTCCCTGTCGGGGAAGCTTATGAGTTAAAACCCACCCTAAGGGTATGAGTTACATACCCTTTTGGGTATGTAAATATATTTACATACCCAGTTTTTGATCGATTTAAGAATATGTTTAAACAATTTACATATATCATAGTATTATAATAGTGCCTTATGTACATCAGGAAACATAGAGTTTTGAAATTGAATTATAGGTTTACCAGTGTGAACATATTTTCTTAAAGCAAGAGCCATGGAAATATAAATGAATCGCTCTGTTGTTTAATAAATATTTAAATTACTAGCTGTACCCTGCCACGCTTTGATGTGGCAAATTATGTTGCGGAGTTTGGTCTGATTCAAACGGAGGAATAGCAAACGTTCCGTTTCAATTTTTGGATACATATCCACAATATACTGGTGAAACAACTGATGGCATTTCAAAATATAATTGTCCTCGTTCCTCCAAATCATTAAGCGGTATGCGTAAAAGTTCATTGAGCTCCACTTTTTATTGATTTCTGCACCATTTACTGAATTTATCATTTTCACATTGAAATGATATCCATCGGCACCATCCCAAAAGATAACTGGATATTGTAAAGCATCGTAACAACGGTGAGTTTCTGCGACGTTTTTCAATTGATCGTTTCTTCCATGGAGAACAATATCTCTAGGTTGGAACTGATCTCCGACTATGACAATTGATACTTCGTCTATAGTTGGAGCATTATATCTCCGGACATGTTCTCCAGCGGGCGTTTTGTCTGCGTGAATGTCAATCTTGTGGGTATCTGATGGCATCATATCAATTGCCGTTTTGAACAAATGCACCAAATTGTTCCTTTTGTGAAGGAGCTTCTGTAGCTGCGAAATAATGGATCTTCTTAGCGAGGTATGTATTCCACTACGTGCATCGACTTCATCTCTATCATCACCAATGAAGTACATTGAAGGAATTTATGGTCACTATCTGGGAACGAGAGCAGGGAGCCAGCTTTGTGATATATTTTCCCTTTGATTTTAAAAGTTGGCATGAATTGAGTCGTCACGATCTCCGCACCAAATGACGTCATTTGGAAGCAAGAGTTATATTTCCTGATCTTCGATAGGAAATGCTTCGATTCAGCGATAGATCCAGCAAGTAGAGTTTGCAATTTGATTTTTCCGCCAGTGCAACACATCCCTTTCGTTTCATTATTAAACTTTAGAGCCTGGCAGTAGGTACAGACATGACTCATCTGGCCAATGACAACATGCCGACTTGAACTATAATCAACAGCTGGATTGTACCGGAATGCAAGACGATTGTATTGCAGATTCAGATCAGCTGTTCTTTGGGTTCGTGTTTCAGCTATCCTCACCCTGTCGCGTTCATTCCGTTGAGAACGAACCAAATCTGTTGCTGCAGAACGCGACTGACGTGCTCGCAATCGTGCATCCTTAAGCCTGGCTCCTCGTCTTTCTGCTGGTTCCACGTTACATATCTGGATGGTGCTTAGTCTGTTCCTCTTTCATACGGATGCCCGCTCTTCCTCAGTCATATTCGAAAGCCGTTTTCTTGATCCTTCTGTGTAGCGAGTGCGACGGCCCAAATTCGATTTTCTGCGAGGCATTATTTCGGTTTTCACTGGAATAGAAGGAAGGGATAAGATTATAACCTCTTATGGCTCTCACAGCTCAAGGTTGAAAACCATGACAGAAAGGACAAAAAGTTTAATAACGAAAAATTTTGATTTTGAAAAGGCCAAAAAAATTTATTTAAACTGTTTTCACCTATCTCTCATGGTTCTCATAGCTGCAGCTCGACAACAATGAGACACAGGACAGACGGTATTGAAAAGTGGCTAAAAATTAATAATATTAACTAAATACATGACTTTAAATAAATAAGTAAAATATTAATTAAATGAAATAGTTAAATAATAATTATAAAAAATTAATATTTTTTCTGACCATCTCTCATATAAAACATAACCTCTACTTACGATTTGGTGAAAGGCGCAGCTCAATCACGACACAACCACTCAAAAGTACTTCGATTAAAGTGAATATTTAATTCAGATTGTATAATAATCTGAATCAGATGCAAGTGGATACTTTTTTTTTGTTAATAAACAATGTAATTGGGAACAGGTATTGTTTCACATGTGACTGCGGTTGTCGTTAGCTAGTATGGTGAGTGTTCCCCTCGGTTCTGGCAGATGGCGCGGTCACTGGTACATAGTTGACCGTTAAAAAAACTGTTTTCTCGCTGTCGCGGGTATGTGACTGATGCGAAAAATAGATAAAAACAATCTTTGATGCGGGTTATATATCGTGCTAAAATTTGAGCTCAATCGATGCAGAACATTTTGAGTTTTTGAAGCGTACACAAACGAACTTAACATTTGTATATATAAAGAAGATTTGTTAGACAACTACAGTGAAATTTATTTTTATTTAGAAGCCTTATAAACACTGTGAGAAGCTTTAAAGAAACCCATTTAAATGAAATTGGTTTGAGTGGTAGTTTCACTGGACTCCATTATTTGTTTGATTAGAATCAATTATCCTCCCACTACTTTTTCTGCTGTTTAAGCACATGATGATATAGAATACTATTGTGTTTTATTGTTAAATTGTATTTATAATTACTTAAGAGTTTTTAAGAGAGCCAAAATTTTGCAATGTTGTTAAATATTGTTTCAAATGGATTTGCTTGGTTTTTCTATTCATTCTTGTGTCATATAAAGTCGTATAAATAGTTGTTTAGTAGAGTACAGGATGTCTCTTATTTTTTTCTGATCTTTTATTTAGCTACATATAATGATGATTGGTTACAGATGGTTCCTTGTTCTCAAGTTTGGTTGAGATTAACTTTTAGCTGCAACAGTAGTTGAAAAGTAAGATTTTGTTATACAACAGTTCAAACTTTTGAACCTTGTATTCGATTTAAGTTGGTTTTCTGTCTGGCATCAGCATTTTTGTCATTGCCAATGTTTCTATTTTCAGAAATAGATAATTCTATGTTGCGGCTGTTCATGTGTAATTTTTTTGTTTCTTAGATACCAACATTTCAGAAATGTAATGCACATGATTCATCAAGTGAGATTCACTTGATATCTCACTTTATGAATCATGTGCATGTTGGAATTTATTGTTAACAGTAATTTTGTAACTATATGGATTATGTATAGTGTATTTTTAATGTTTAAATTATTTTCTTATCATTTGAAGCAGGTTCACATTTAGTTTGTGATTGTTTGCTGTAAAGTTAAGCTAATATACCAGGTGGGCTAGAAGTCACTACCCATTGTAAACATTAAAATAATCTTATTTGTGATCTTTCCATCAATTTTAAATTAACACCTTTTGTTTTCATCAAATAGATATTGATACAATCACCAGAATGCATTGCTATTCAACTAAACTCTTGTATACAGTTTTTATTATGTTCATTGGGCATTGTTGATTCTAACTTGTTGTGAAGATGTTTACTAATGAAGAAAATGTTTTTGCTTTAAAATCCTGGTAGAAAGGTGGTTATAGTTTAATAATAAATGAGTTGAATAATCATTTCAGCACTGTTCGATTAGCAAGGAAGGCTGTCTACAATTTATTTATGAAAATGTTTTCAGAGAAATGCATCTGCAGCAGACTGTCCTAGATTAGGTCCATCTTTAAGTGATGAAACTAAGCTTGAAGTTTTACTAGTGGTTATCCAGAGCCCTAAAAAGTCAAGTCGTTGGCTGTCTGTAGAACAGAATATTTCTAGAACTCCTGTTCAAAGAATTTTTGTAAGGCTAAATTCAAACATTATATACCTCATCTCATACATGGCCTATTGGAAGACAATCCTGATCATAGGCTTCAATTTTGCAAGACAATATTAAATGAATTAAGAGAAGGTGATAACCAGTTGTTTTCTAAGATAATTTAGGGTGATGAGGCAACTTTCAAATTGACTGGCCATGTCAGCAGGCATGACTGTACCTATTTGTATTCAGAGAACCATGAGAATTGTTTTTGAGAGGCAGCTAAATCAACCTGGTGTTATCGTTTGGGTTGGTATCTCATGTCGTAGAGTAATTCGGCCTAGGCTTTTTGACGAAATAGTAACTGGAGAGAAGTACCTGGAAATGTTGGCAACCTATGCCATTCCAGAGCTACAAATGAACGACAACTTCAACTTACTTCACTTTCAACATGATGAAGCCCCACCCCATTACACAACAGCTGTGCGAAACTACATTGATGGGTTATTTGGTGGGAAAGTTATTCGATGCGAGGGGCAGTAGTAGTACCACCCATATCTCCAGACCTTACACCCATGGATTTTTTCTTTTGGGGAATTGATAAAGTCTATGCTACAATACCACAAACAATTGAGGACTTGAAAGATGCTATTAAAAACACTTTTGAAGAATTAGATTCCAATACATGACTGTGCAAAGAAGTGTGCTTAAATGTCCCAGATCGTCTGCAGAAATGTATCTACAAAAATGGAAAACAATTCTAGAAACAATGTAATAAATAATTATGTAGCTTCAATTTATTGTTAGTTATGAATCAATTTGTTTTTATTTTGTATTCAAATAATGACCTTTACGATGGGTAGTAACTTTTGGCCCACCGATATGTGGAATATATATGGCCCATCTGATATGTTGAAGTCATAGATTGTGAGCAAAAGCATTTCTCAATAGAAAAGATCTCTGCAACGATACTCAGATTAGGTGACAGGAAGAGCCCTGGCCCAGACGGTATCCCAGCTGCCATATTAAAGGGACTGGTCAGACGTGCATCTTGGGAAATGACAGCAGTGCTAATTATGGTGTAGTGAATAGAACATTTTCAAGGAGCTGGAAAGATTCGCATCTTGTCTTCCTCCCTAAGCAGAGTAGGGATGAGAGGATTTCGGAGTATAGACCAATATGCCTGATCAATTGTATGGCTAAAGCTGTTGAAAGGATACTGGCTTTGTGTGTGGTAGAAGAGTTGAATGCAGGGGCTGGCATCCACGCTAACCAGTTTGCTTTTTGGCAGGGCCGCTTGACGCTCCAAGCTGTCTCCAAGGTTGTAGATTGGGCGGCTGAGGTGGGCTGAGATACATGGAGGATCAGACATACTGTTACTTGTTGCTGTCGATGTTTGAAATGCTTTTGGTTCTTTGCCATGCATGGTGATTATGGAGGCTTTGAGGCGGAAAGTTATAAGCAATTATCTTTGCCAATAGATCGAAGAGTACCTTAAGGATCGATGGTTAGTGGCTAATTTGTTGAACGGCCCTGTCAGAATTCAGATATTTGGAGGAGTGCCACAGCGGTCCGTATTGGGCACCTTGTTATGGCTAATAGTTTATGATAATGTCCTTGCTTTGAATCTTCCTGTAGGCTTGGAAACGATTACATATGTCAACCATCTTGCCGTGATGGTTCGCACTGAAGCTCACTTAGAGGAGCATGGAAATATGGCACTTGTTGCTATTACCAATAACTGGATGCGGGTCGAAGGTCTCGAGTTGTCACCCAATAAATGTGAGTATATAACAATTACAGGAACAATGAGAATTGGCAGAATTAACTTGAGAGTGTGATCGTCCCCTTCAGGTCAGGTCTTCTACCAAGTATCAAGGGGTTACAGTTGATCAAGGGTGCAGGTTTAGCATCAATGTGGAAAATACATGTAATCGAGTGAATAGGATGTCATCTCATGCTGCTCCTCAAGCATCTAAGAGAACTTGGTTTGCTTGGCATTTCTCCTGCCACCACCCCATTCGGTCACCCTAAAGCATAAAACTGATTCATGGCTCAGTAGCTGTCTGTGCCACAAACAGCTACTGAGCCATGAATCAGTTTAGTGACCAGTATCCTAATTAGCTCCTCGAGCTAACCTAAAAGCGTGAGCGGAGTAAGTGTGGTACCATACATCACTTGCTTGCATGTCCTACCACCCACTTGTCATATATCACAGAAATGGGTAGGCACACTCCATCAACTACTAAAACATATATGACTATCAATAATTAATTTATCTTGTCAAAGATAACAATTCGCTGCCATGACTAGAACACTGAATGCCAGCAAGTACCTGTCCACCATTAAAGTGCTTGGAGCTCTAATCTGGCTGGTAGCCAGCTATATCTCTTGGTTAGCTTCCTACAGCAGCGCGGAAGGAGTTTTTTCTCTTAGGTAAACAACTGATGTCAGTTGAACAAAGCAACCCCATCAAGGTACTCCCACACGGTCCGACATTGGAGCTCTTGCCAAATTGACTTGCCGCTTGTGAGTGGCCAAATTTCTCCTTGATCTCTAAGTACTAGGGTGGCCTGAGTTCTGGCCCCCCCAATAGCTGGGCAGTTGAACATCATGTGTTCGTTGAACTGGACCTCCCTTTAGTCGCACTGCTCATCAGCTGCCAGGCGGAACCAAAACAAATATTGGTTTAAATTTACATGGTTAGAGTGCACTCGAGCTCCCGTTGCCCTTAAAAACGAGGGAGAGGCATACCATCCCCCCAGATCCTGTATAAATCTATACAAGGACCTTCCCTTAGTCATGATGTGCCATTCCTGCTGCCATGCTTCCATCACGAGACTGTAAAGCCTCCTCTGCAGGCCAGAGATGGGCATCTGTTTGAAATTTAGAACCAGTGCATTGAGATCACTGTTCCATTCCGGTACAGGCCTGGCTTGAAACTGCATCCCAAATAGCCTTTCCCAATACAGTGGTAGCCTCGTAGGAGGTTGTTTTAAAAACACCATTGTATACAATTAAGGCTCTGTGCTGGGCACTCCTTAAATTTTGAATAAGTACTCAATTTCTTTCCATGCGCCCAAACGGATGCCGCATAAGAGGTCATACTTTTGAAGACACCTCGGTACACCATGTACAAATGACGACCTGACAGTTTGTAATCCTTTTGAGCAATCCTCCTAAGCTTGTGCATCACAGAGACGATGTTTGCTGCTAGTTGCCTAATGTGGTTGCTAAACAGCAACTTCTCATCAAACAAAACACCTAGGTTATTATAAACTCGAACTTGGCTGATTACACAGCCTTTATTCTTAATGCAGGGGTTACGTAAACTTCATCTTGGGCACAGAATCCTTAAATTTTGAATGTGCATCCAGCCCTCTGCGGTTGACAAAGCAATCTGCGCTTGATCTTCTAGCTGCGGTTATGAGTTACCACGAACTAACAGGAGACAGTCATTGACAAAAGCCTGGGCTTCCAGAAATGTCAGTCCCAAAATCCATCAAATACCAGGTTCCACAGCAAGGGATCGAGAACGGAGCCCTACGGGCTTCCCCTGGTGATGGACTTTTCCACAAATAGGTGCGCATATGTAAACAGAGCCATGTGATCAGACAAGTAGTCTCGTACTATGGCCTATAGGGCTACGACAACATTGCAGAATTCCAACACAAGGAAGGAAATGCTGCCTTTATGTCAATAAAAATGTCCAAAACATGTTTACAGTTTGTGCTTTCCACCTTGGCAAGAGCAGTTAAGATGCAATCCTTGGTGCCAACCCCTTTCATGAAGCCATACTGGCCACGATTTAGAAATCAGTTTGTATCGATGCTTTCCCAGCCCCTTAGGTTATAGTGACCTGAATTTGGTGCTCTTGGACTGCCACTGTGAGCTTCTAAGAGAAGGCTGAATTCGTGTGCGGTTTTCTTAGCTTTGTTGTATGCCGTGCCGGTCTGGGGTAAGGCAGCACGTGTTAAGCGAAATTTGAGCAATTTACAGATAGTGCATAGAAGGTTGTTGTTGGGATGGACAGCCCCAGTTGCGAGGTCTAGTATGCCATGATGTGCTGGTACCAATGAACGCTGGGGGACTCCATTAGGTGAAAGAACAAAAATATAAAAGACCCAAATTGGTTGGGGACCTTTGGGTGCGCCCCGTTAGAGTGGGCACAAGCAAAAAAGAAAAGAGACAACCGACGAGCCGACCTGGCCTGCTGGATTTACAGCCGGTAGGCAGGAAGGCTCGTTTGAGTAAATGGACACTTTCCTGGGCTGAGGTTTACTTAATTGTATGTCTGGCCCAGGGGAGTAGTGATGAGGTTAAAAAAAAAAATATGAGGAGGTAAGATGGAATCTTGGTTTTGCTACCTACTGTGTCTTTTTTCATTATCTCTGCTTTAGGAAATGCCTTGAGTCGCCAAATGAAACTAGAATGAGGTTAAAAATTAAAGTATAGGTTGGGCGTTTTAATTTAAGTGAATAGTAATAATAACTTGAGAATAGAAAATACATGAAACTAAATATAAAAAGTTCCTAGTGCGATTATGTTATGTGGTAAAATCGATGTTTCAGTTGGTGTGTGTGGGCTTGCTGTATGTGTTAGTATGACAGATTTGTGATTGAGGTAGATTCAAAATCTGGTGATGCCATAAAAAAGGAAAAACCTTATAAAATTAGCAATTAGAATTGATTGTAGGGAAAATAATGGAATGTAATCATATCTTTACATAAGTTTACCAAATTTCATATGATTGACTAACCACTGTAGAAACCTTGCTAGTAAATTGCAATTTAAAAAAAAATTGTTTTATACTAGAGATGTTGAAATTTGTGCTACGTAGACTGTACATAAATAAGATGTCTTGTATTATTACTGTCATAGAGCCATATATTCAGTGTAGTTCTGTAATTTTTAATGACTGATATGTTCCCTTTTTTTTAAAGACTGGAGCTATTTTTGTTATCCTCCTGACACCAGGAAATATTCTGTGCTGCAGACAAATATTAAATATATCGGTTAATGGTTAGGAAAAACATGGACACAGCATGAATAAAAATGGAGAGATAGATCAAAGCCAAACGCTCATTTTAAACATAGAACAGTTGTAGTCTTCTCAAACTTAGTAACGAAAAAAAAGGAAGGAATGTCATGATTATTTACATTTTTATTGAGGTATAAATATAACTAAAGTGAATTGCTTGATATCATAAGAAGCTCATTTAAACTTTAAAAAAATAAAAAACAAAATAACCAAAAAAATAAGCAAATATATAATCTTGTTTAGCTCTGTGGGTATCACATTATCTTGCATCCCAGAACAGCAGTTGTTACCTTTAGTAGATATATCATTACCTTTGAGATTTAGTGGTAATTAATATGGCAATAATTTTTCCAGGCAGAGAAAGATATATATTGTGATGGATTTGAAACTTCTAGTTATTTGTCTGAGTCTATGAAACATAAGTTTTTGTCTTGCCAGGAAGAAATGCCACATAATAAAGATGTTCCTAAATGTAATATTGTTAACACAGAGACTAAGAGTGTTGTGAAGAATCATATGTTTACATCTTCTCAGGAATTCATGTACATTATGGCTGATGTGGGCTATATGACGTAAGTGTGTCTTTATTATTGCTTTCATGATATATTTAATGTATGCATTCATTTCCAAACTTTGTGACAATGTGTTATTCTTACATTCATAAATTTTGGGTTCAAATTCTAGCCTCATATTTTTCATATACTACAAATATTTCAAATCATACTCACACACAACCCTTGAGTTTATTTGATGAATTAATAAAAAAAATTTCTGATAATCACTGAGGTGGTCATCAGTTTTGTGATTTGATGTTTCCTTATTACATAAA
This sequence comes from Lycorma delicatula, assembly GCF_047948215.1. Taxonomy (NCBI): domain Eukaryota; kingdom Metazoa; phylum Arthropoda; class Insecta; order Hemiptera; family Fulgoridae; genus Lycorma; species Lycorma delicatula. The sequence continues at coordinate 3,344,209 of NC_134458.1, forward strand.
TTCTGTTATTTATGTAATAGTATAAATGTTACTATAATATATTTATTTTATTTTATTTTATTAGTTCAAGAAAAGTACAGAATAAATAAATTAGGATGACTTACCTTATTCCACTATATATGCAGGAGCGCTTTCACGATTTACTCGCATCATCAGTTGTATTACATATTCATGTCAAATTACATTACAAACTTCATAAAATATAATAACTTATCATGAATTTATTTATTTTATTTAAAATTTGAAACCTTTAATCATTTTATTTTAAGAATTTAAACTTTTATTCAGTTAAATTAAAAATTAAGACAAAATTTAAAAATGTGAAAAATTAATTAAAATTAACATTAAAATTAAATTATAAGAATTTTTACATATGTAAAAATATGACATCAAAGCATAAAATAAAATTAAAATTAAAAATGAAAACTCCAAAATCTAGTGGTCTTTCCTATATAGATCCTTTAAAGCTAGATTCTTGGAACATTTTAGAAATTATAAAAAAGGTTAACTGGGTTTCCCTAATGTATCTGATCATCTGATTAAGAATTAGCATACAATATCTGGTATTAGGGCAAATTTAAAAATACTGGAAATTAAAAAAATATAATATGAATACAAATAGTAAGGGATTAGACATTTTAGAATGATACTATATATATAAACACGAAAATAAATTTAATCTGATCAACCTTCAGATAGAATATGAGATGACAGTATTTTGAAAGCTGCAGTAGATGGCATCACCATCTACAACAGTAAATCAAATATAAATTGGATTTTTGTTCCTGAGCATCTACAGTTGGTAGGACTGAGCCCATGCTTCTGGTATGCTTGGGTGAGGTCATTAGGAGTGGAAAGAGCCGGCCATTCCACACTCCCAACCAGTTCCTCAGTAACGCTCTTGATGTTGGAGCACAGGTGCACCCCTCCACTGCGCAACTCATAATTATAAAATTTCTTGTCATGAAGGAGTTCAAACGACGGAAATTTTCTGGAGATTGACTGCAAAGTTCAGGGGCTCATGCACATTGTCAAGGACTTGTGTGTTTGCCTGTATAAAGAGTTCAAGGAAGGATGAGAATGAGAGGAAAATCAGGAACATAATTGGCGTCCTCGGACCAGCATATCAAACAAAAAAATTCCTGCGAGATATTCTTGAAGATGATCAATGGTTGAGTGGGTGAGAGTATCCTAAATTGCAGAACAGGCTGGAATGAGATATGGGAGCTGTCAAGCAATCATCACAAATGACCTACAGTTCCATAAAGTGAGTGCCAAATGGGTCTCTCACCTTTTGACCGCAGATCAGAAGTTGAGATGTTTTGAGGTCTGTCAGAGGTTTGTGAAAGAAGAGTCAAAGAAGAGTCACATTTTTGAGTCAACCAATTCGAGAAGCTCCTCCTCCACAACCGCCAGGCCCCATACTGCAGCTCTAACGGTCTCAAAACTAGAAGAAATGCACTGGACTCAACTTGATCATCCTCTCGACAGCCCGGACCTATTGCTGTGCGATTTTCATTCATTTGGGCCGCTTAAAGAAGCTCTAGGAGGCCAATGATTTGATGATGACAAGGGCATGGAGGGATTTGTGTGCAATTGGCTCCTGATATAACCAAGCTTCATTTTACAATGCTATGATAAAAATCCTTCTTTCTCACTAGGAAAAATGTATTTCTAAAGCAGGAAACTATGTACAAAAATAAGTTATATTTCCTTCTTATTTTTCAGTAAATAAATTAAAAAAATAAAATAAAATCCTGTTTATATTTGATTTACCCTTGTAATTTGATAATGATGTATAATTTAATATAATTCAGTCAGTATAGTAAAGTAAGTTCAATTAAATGGACAGCATGCATAATTGTTTTACTTAGAATTATTTTTATGTGATTTTAATTTACTTTTTGATTTTTAATTTTAATTTTATTTTATTCCTTGACATCATATTTTTACATATGTAAAAATTTTTATTATTTAATTTTTCATATTTTTACATTTTGTTTTTATTTTTAATTTAACTGAATAAAAGTTTAAATTCTTAAAATAAAAATATTAAAGGTTTTAAATTTTAAGTAAAATAAATAAATTCATGATAAGTTATATTTTATGAAGTTTGTAATGTAATTTGAGATGAATATGAAATCCAGCTGATGCGAGTAAATCATGAAAGCGCTCTTGCATATACAGTCGAATAAGGTATGTCATCTTACTTTATTTATTCTGTACTTTGGTTGATTTGATAAAATAAAATAAATATATTTGTATATGGTACAGAGGAGTATGATTCTTAAAATAATTGATTTAAAAATATATATATATATATATATGTACCCACCTGCAAAGTTTGTGAGAATATTATGTATTGTCTTTTCATTTACCCAGTTGCCAAAGATGTACTAACATTTTTTGCTAGATTTTTGAATGTTGTATGGGGGGGTCATTCAAATATAAACTGGATTTTGTTAACATAGCTTTATTGGTATTAGATAAAATTACAAATAGATTACCTTATTTTTCTACATAGTTTCTTTTTACAGAAATACATTTTCTCCATAGTAGAGGTAGCTTCCTGATCCCTCATCAAACAATTAATCCTCTCTAACAACAATTGCGCACATAATGCTCAGGATCGTCTTCAAATCTTTCCCCTCTTAAAGCTTCTTTCAGCAAACCAAACCTGTGGAAATCACACAGTGGCAAATCTAGACTGTATGGTGGGTGTTCGAAAGGTGTCCAATGATTTTTAGTGAGTTTATTGTGAGTCTGAGCTGCTGTTTGTTGCCGTGTGTTGTGGAGAAGGTGGACGTTGCAAATCAGTTGTCGGTGTCGTTTGTTATGATAAGCAGCCCTGATGTCATCCAACAGTTGGTAGTATTGTGCTGCATTTACCACCCTTTGTTTGTGCAGCAATCAGCAGCAGACCTTTTGAGTCCCAGTACACAGTTGCCAGAACTTTTCCAGCTGACATGCGTTTCTTGGCCTTGATTGATGCCCCCTCCCTCCTTTTCCACCAAACCATACTTGTTCTCTTGCTTTCTGGGGTGCAGTGATGGACCCATGTTTCATCAAAGGTCACAATATGTTCCAAAAATACCTCTCCTTCCCCAAAGTGATTTAGAAGCCACTGACAGATATCTATCTGGACATTTCTCTGTGCTTCAGTGAGAAGACTTGGAACCCACCTCACTGACACTTTACTGTATCCAAGAGTGTCTGACAACATTGTATGCATACTCCCAACACTTATGCCTACCTCTGATGCAAATTTAGTGATGCTTATATGGTGGTCACCTTACACAAGGTCATGAGTGGCCTGAATGTTATCATCATTGACGCTGGTCTGCGTCCAATGTTCATGATTTTTTTGACAGAATGACATCTCAGAACCATGCCTGGAGTCTAGTCAAAATTTCAGAGGATTTGACGTCTTTATTGGCGAGAAATCTGATTATAGTTCATTGTGCAATGGATGATTGTACTTTCTGCTCAGACATTCTGCTACTGACATGGTAATGTGACCTATGAGTGTGACTGCCCAGATGCTCCCCTCCTCACTTATCCAACTAACTACCTGCAGTGCCCCCTACATTCAATGCTCTTCCTCAGTCCGCACGGCAAAATCCTGGTTTATATTTGAATGACCCTCTTATAATTTTGCACTCTTTCTTGGGATTAAGACCATTCTGAGGAGAGTCCTATCATATGAATGTTAAACCCGTTGTGTTTACATATTTTAGAAACAGATTGAAAATTAAATATTTCTATTTGGTTGGTCAGTGTGGAATACATAGAGAAGATGCAGTTACAAACTTGCATGTTTTGTTTGATTGCAAAATGTTGTTTAATGAACATATTTCTTGAACAGCATTCAAAGCAAGGAGGAACCTTGGACTGCTTCTTTGAATCTATTGTATATTTCAAGATGTTCAATTAACCATTCATCGTGTATGACAATGGTTAGGCCAGTGAATGTTCATCTCAATATGGAATGACAAAATACTTCTAATTTAATTGAACTTCTTCAGAGATGTTTTTTTTTCATTTTTGACATACATAAGTTTTGGTGAAGTGTCGTCTGATTATTAGGCTCTGTATAGTTTCTGGAGTCTTAGTTCCTTGAGTGATTGGTGGTTGTTTCAGGATTTTATATTTGGCACTAATTACAAAGGACGTCTTCTCAGTGGTAGAATAGATATTAGTTTATGAGTGTCATGTAAGATCCTGAAATAATCGTCTTTTTCTTTGGATGCAGCGGCCAGCTTCTTTTGTTCCTTTAGCAAAGTGCTTAGAAAAAATTAATGTTTTTATCTTCCTGATTCTGTGATTTGTTGCTGTTGGTATTTCATTAATAAGTGAAGTCATTTATTTTAAATAATTATGTAACTGGTTGTAAAATATCTAATAATTATAGCTTGTTTTGATAATATGACCAAGGTCTTAGTTCTGTGCCTTTATCTATATTATTATTATACGAGGTCTGTTAAAAAAATATGTAGACTAACGTCAGAAAACAAAATGTACTTTATTTAGAAGTTACTTGTCTGGGTCCCCTTCAAAGTACTCTCCTCCCTGACGCACACACTTATCCAAATGGTGTTTTCACTTTTGAAAATAGTCCTGGAATGCTTCTTTTGTGATGTTCTTCAATTCCTTCGTCGCATTTGCCTCAATCTTGGGAATCATCTCAAATGTTCTTCCTTTCAAAGGTCTTTTGAGTTTGGGGAACAAGAAGAAGTCACAAGGAGCGAGGTCAGGTGAGTAGGGTGGGTGGGAAAGAACAGTGATCGAATTTTGGCCAAAAACTCACAAGTTCTGAGGGCTGAATGGGCTGGAGCATTGTTGTGATGAAAAAACCAGTCACCACTCTCGAAAATGATCTTGAAATCTTGTAACATGATCCAACTGATATCCCACACTCTTCAGCAAGCTCTCTGATTCATCGTTTTGCCCAAACCAGGGTATTGATTTTGTCTACGTGTGAGTCGTCAGTTAACGTGGAAGAACGTCCAGGACGCTCATTATCTTCAATCGACTAACGACCATCTTTAAAACGTCCATGCCACTTAAAACATGTCGTACACTTCATAGCAATGTCGCCGTAAGCCGTCTTGAGCATATCAAAAGTTTCACTTGCAGATTTTCCAAGTTCAACACAGAATTTCACAGCAACTTTTTGCTCGTTCAAGTTGCTCATTCTAAAATCTGCCAAACGAAAAAACACACTTCACAAGCAACCGTGTAGCTAAGCAACCAATAATGATATTTGCAATAAAAAAACTGCGTTGTAATCAGCTGATCTGTACGAACATCGCGACACCAAGCGGATTTGACTGGAACCAACTGGACCTGAGCAATTCAAACAGTCTATGTATTTCTTGAACAGACCTCGTATATGGATATTATATTATATATTACATAAATATTATTGATTTTCGTACATTTTATTTTTGTATTATTTTTTATGCAAAATATTACAATTTAAATTATTCTGTTTCACTTTCTTTTGTCTAAAGCTAATTTTATTTCTGTGGTAGGTTGTGGATGGCTTAGAAGGGATTGTAGAGGTCATAAAAAATTATTATTATTATTTATGGATAAAGGAAAATGAAATAATAATTTATAAAAATTTTTTAAAAACTTATGTAGAATAAATATAATTTTTAAAATATAGTATCGTTTCACTTTTTATAAAATTATTAATTTTAAAATTAATTCATTTTTTAAATTATTTATTTTGTAAAATTACTTGCTAGCAAGATATAAATTTATAAAATGCAAAAATTAAAAATGGTTGAGAAAAAAAAATACTGTTTACTTTTCATATGAGGAGCACATAGACAGAGGTTTTTTCTCCAGAAGAAAAACAGTTGATAATATTCTTATAGTGTATTAAATGCAAAATATGGAAAAAAGTTAGCCTGGTTGGAGGGTATACCAGATATTTACATATGTTTGAATGTATTTATTATAATTGGATGTAATGTTTAAATATACAAATTACTGATTCACTTATGCACTTGATGTTATGAAAATGTGCAATAAATTGTTGATTAACAGTATGAAAAAACAATGGAAAATACAGTATGGTGAGCAGTAACAGTATATATATATTTTATTAAAAATCCAGCGGTACATATTACTGGATGCAAGCAAATTTTCATCCTGGGTACTTTCATAGTTTGTCAAACTCTTTTGAAAAATTTGTTATTAAGAAAAAAGTAACAAATGCATAATAATGTGACAAACATCTTAAAACAATAAAATTTTCCAGTTCAGTACTTTAATATATGAACCTTATTCTTCAGACTGAAATTATTAATTTGAGCCCTACTGGAATAAGAATATTTTAAATTCTAGATATGGTGACATGTAAATTTGGGCAATATATTTTAAAAGTAGTTTTACTTTCATATCTTGATTTTGCTTTTTTAACTGCAAGTGAATAGATTGATGAATGGAGAGATATAAAACTTTCTTGAGATTCTTCCAAGTAATATCTATTTCAACCATCATAACAGCAAATATGTTATGGACAGCTTAGGAGTTGGTTCTCATGTTTTTATTTTTACTTTAATTACACATTCAAACCATCAAAAATGGTCCTTAACATTTTCTACTCTGTAGTCATTATGTGAGCTTTGAATACTAGATCGTGGTTACTGGTGTTCTTTGGTAGTTGGGTTTCAATTAACCAGACATCTCAGGAATGGTCGAACTGAAACTGTACAAGACTGCACTTCATTTACACTCATACATATCATCCTCATTCATCCTCTGAAGTAGTACCTGAACAGTAATTCCCGGAGGCTAAACAGGAAAAAGAAAGTCATTATGTGAACAAAATTATTCATATACTATTACCCCAGAGCTTATGAGCTGGGGTGTATTAATTTTATCAGTTAGTTTCATCTATTAGTAGCCAGGATTGGATTTATTTTGTCACTAAATTCACTAGTTCAACATAAAGAATTTTAGGACTCCTTTCATGGAGAAATGTTTTTGCATTTTTGTATGAAAAAGAGATGTATCCCAAAATTAAAAATATTTTAGTTGGTTTTTGGAGTTTGAGGAAAAGTCGTTAGTTCTTATTGGAAGGCCACTTCCTTTTTAAATAAAACTGTACAAGGAGTAGACTCTCTAACAATCGTCAAAAAGTGTGATTGTTTTTTTTTTTGAGCAATGTAAAAGAGTATATTGCTTTTTTCGTTCAGTTTGCCCTTTCATCAAGTCTTTTATGGATCAAGGAAATTTGGTCAAAAGTACTAAAAATTTCAATATTAATCCAAAAGAATATCTGTGATTTTTTTGGTACAATGTCTGCTACAAAAACAATAATCTCAGGGGTTTGTATGCCCTTGAGCAATTGTAACATGAAATAAATCTCCCTTTTAGATTTCAGGTCTTAGATAAAAAAAGGACATATTAATGCAAATAGATTAAATTCTTTTTCATATTTAGATTGGAAGTGTGGTGGAAACAGTAGTGCATTGCAATTTCTCCACTCAGTTTATCTGGTAAGCACAAAAATGATTTTGGGTGGTTTTCTCCCAAGAAGTACAATCTGGGACCAATAATTCATGAGTTTAAAACTATGTTAGATGGAAAATGTTCCTACCTATTTTTTCTCTTCAAGGCCCTCTATGTATAACCCTCCCTGGAGCGGTATGGCATTTGAAGAGCTTAATTATAAAATTTTATTGTTTGATTTGATGTAGCAAATAAAATTCCTTTATTGTTTTTTCCATTAGTCCTCCTTATAAGTTAAATATCAATCTTTTATGTCCCTTATGTTTTTACTTGTTTTGGGTCTTTGTCCCTGGAGAGTAAAAATGCAATTTTTTATTTTATTTTATTTCATGGTTAATAAGAAAGATATTGATAATTTTTGAAAGATATTGAGGCTTTCTTTTATTTTCATCAAAGAAATACGAAGGGCTAGTCCTCCGAGCATTTTGACCTTGACTGCGTAACTCTCTTTATCATTCAAAGTTGTTAATGATTCTGTTCAACCATATATTTTTTTAAAATTGCTCTTTTAGAGAAAAATAAACTTCTGGTAGCTAGATCCTCCCAGGAGGGTCACAGAACAAGTTGGTGAATGGCTTAGGAAAAAATTATCGAGGCATCCTTACTGAGTTGCAGTTATCCACATTGAGGTTTTCTATGTTGAATAAGTCCCTCAGAGAAGCTCACCTCTATTCACATACCTCTAATTAGTTAAATTTTTTTTTTAGTCCTTTGAACCACCCTTTGAGAAAGGTGTTGCAGACAGTAGTCAGATGTGTCTGAAAAAACAAGTGTCCAGCAATATTTCATTTTAAAGTTTCTTTCTGCTTGCCCTAGAAATGTTGGAGGTCATGAGATGTCCCTTGGAAAGTCATAATTTGAACATTTTTTGTTTGGTTTCATAAGGTGATTTAAAAACTTCTTTTCATTATTTTGTTGTGAGTCCTCCTTACAGGTTAGAATTTGTGTTGGTGAGTGAGGTATCTGACTTTGTATTATTTAGTATTACTACATTATGTAAAAGATTTCCAATTGATTAGATTTTGTGGTGGTCATGCTAAGAAAAATCAAACTGGATGTATTGCAGCCAATGAAAGTTCAGTAGAGTTGTTCAGATGCACTCTTTAGCTGATTTGGATGATTCCAGCCTTAGTTATAAACAATATTTTCTAGTGATAGGCCAGAAATACAAAGTAACATGCTTATTAGCATCACATACTTTTCCCAAAATAATTTTTGTCTGTTGTCAGTACAATTTAAAATGATATGGAAAAATGATGAGTCGCAGATGTCTTGCAGCACAATTGTAAAAATATATTTACCTAGAGTGGTACAAGTTGCCATGTGTTTAATTCCTGCTTAATATAAGCGAGGGATCAAACATATATCATGAAGTAGTAAAATAGAAAAAAATGAAAAAAATTGTTATTACAATTTTACATGGAAAATGCCAGTATTTTGTAATGTTTCACACATAAAGCATTTACTTATGAGCCACTATTGACTTGTGCAGCAGCAAACATGTTATGCCGGTTCAAAAATTAAAATACAGCCATGAAATTATGCAGCATCTTTCAAAAAGATTTATGAATACAAATCTTCTGTATTATTTTTGGATGAATGATAACCATTTATGGACAATGGAAAAATAAAGTTGAAACAAAGAACTAGCCCTATGGACCAGTTGCAGGTGTGTTATGAGACTGTTTACACTTAAGCTGTTGAAGGGTTAGTAAACGAGTTCTCATACATGATTGAAATTAAATAATGCTGGATATCTTGCATTTGGCTAAATGATTCTATAATTTTTGCAGTTTTGGTTTATATTTTTAAAAATTGATGCCTTACAAAAATAGCTTTTTGACATCGCATTTTTTTCTGTAGATTATTAAGTACTGAAAAATCTCATGAATACATGATCTGTAAACATTTTTTATAAACCAAACCAAATCAAACTATGCTTGATTAAACCATTTTAGCATTTTCTGTTTAATTCTTTTTATAGAACTTGGTAATCTACATCTTGTGTTTCTTATTTGGTCTTTTACGTTTTTTTATTGAACTTCTTAAGAACTTTCAGGCCTGGATGTGTTTCATGACTCTCATTTATGTTTACCTATGAGTTTGAGCCATTCATTAAAGTAGAGAGATAATACTTGTGAATACTACCTTTTTCATATAAACACCAGTCCTGTAACTCATCTTGACTCCTACCACTTTCATGTAGTGTTCCTGTGGAAAACTTACTTGAGTTGTAATCTTCCCATCCTCAACTATTTCACACTCTACACAGGATAGGCCTTCAGGTATGGAGGTCAGTTTTGAAAAATGGTGACACTTGAAGAAGCAGTTGTCTCAAGGTATGGTGGGACTTGGGGGATCCAAAGTTCCTTTAAAACACCACAAGTTCTGTTAAGAGCTGCCTCCTGAAAAAAAAATATCATAGGTGTTTTTCATATTAGAAGCAACCTTTTTCATGCTGCCAGTAAGTAATTGTTATATACTTACAAGAGTGGTAACCTCAATAGTATTGTGGCTGAAATGGCATTTTTGTGGAAATCAAGAACTTAAAGTAGTATTATTAAAAACTAATTTATGACAAACTGTCATACTGTATGATTTACTTTGTTTATTGGGAGCACATTTATTAAATTTTGTCATTTTTTCTTTCTTATTTGGTCAATATTAAAATGATTTTGCAACTTACCTGACATTAATCTGCGTAATTTCAAATGTTAAATGATGACAATTATTTTTTATTCAGTGAATTATAACCTACTTGTGTAGACTAAATGTTGCATTATCTGTGAAAAATATAATGTTCAAAGAAAAGTCAATTTGGCCTAGACGATATGTATAATGATATACTTACTGTTTTCTGTACATCAGTAGAGATATGAGAAAACTTTTGATAAACTTAAAATATGAGAAAAGTCTTTAATATTTCAAAACTTTTAACATGTGCAGATTGTGATTGACTTTTGTATGTGGCAGTCTTTTCTTTTTTTTTTGGTCGAGTAAAGCTTCTGATCTAACATGTTTGAATAAAGTAATTATATTAAAAGTTATTTTAATACACTATTTTTAAGATTTTTTTAATTCTTAAAACACTGTTGTGTTACAGTGAAGGTGAAGCTAATGAGCAGATATTAGTTATTATGAGATGGCAGCCATTATTAAAAGTTTTGACGATATTTCCTGATTTTAATAATGATGCATCAGGACCTGGATACACATTAGAAGGTCTCTCGGATGCATGTTATCAATATGTGTTTTGGGTTACTTGCTCAAAACCAGATGTTCATGATGTTTCAAGGCTCCAAAAGGTCTGGATATTATTTATTTTTCTTATATATCAGAGTGGTTTGAGTATTTAGTCTGAAATTATGTGAATTTCTATTGAAAACACAGACCGACAGATGAAAAAATTAAATGTTTTCAGAGCTGTGTTAGTAGTTCATTATCATATATGCAATTATAAAGATAATGCAGTTGAAACCTGTTAATCTAGACTTTGTTAGTCCCATTTTCTTGGTAAATCCAGAATGCCCTAGAGTGGTTGTTTGAATTACTAATAATAATTTTGAGGAAAAATATAATGATTATAAATATAAAATAACTTCTTTGTGAGTTTTATACAGTTCGTTTAATTATTAAAAACAGGTTATGCATCATAGCGTGCTAATTTCAGTGCATCATAATACATTATTGTATAAGTACAGTGAATAATGTATTTTATGGAATGAGTCATTTACTATTCTATAAATGTTCCACTACAGTTCTTGATGGCAACTTAAGATAATCAACTTAACAAATTTTATTTAAATTCTCTAGTCATTTTGTTAAAAGTTTAATTATTGTTGCTGTGTGGGTTCTGTTGCTGTGTGCACAGATTTTATAATGATATACTTGTACAAAGTAGATATTAAATTAAATTCAAATCAATGAAAGAAGTACTTATATAATACAGTATAATTTTTTTTTGCTTTGATTAGGGAATGCAGCAATAAAGTTCATTTCCCTATCACCTCTTGAAGGATCTTCTTGAACTCATTTTCATTTAAACTAAAGAAGTCAGTCTTATTTTTGAGTTCACTGGCTACTGTTATACTTTCATTAAGTGACAAACTGGTTTTTAAATGGACTTGAAACTATTTATAATTTATTATGGAGGGCTGAGACAGTCATGAAATATCCACTTCTTGTTCTATTTTATTATAGGGCTGATAATAACAATGCAGGGCATCCCAAAAACGTCTTCTGTCAGCAAGACAAGAAAGGATGAATTGTTGACGAATCAATTCTCTGGTAATCGATTGCAAGAAATTAAATTTTCTCTTAAGCAACAAAACGAACATTTTTCTGAACATTCTCAATCCTAATAGAGGTGTACTCTCAGTCTTGATTCCAGATGAATAGAATATTCAAGGTTGTAGAATATTCAAGGATGTATAATATTCAAGGTTAGACCTCACAATTGAATTATATAGAAGAATACAGGTGTTCATGCTTCTAAAGTTATGTATAATTCAATATAAGAAACCAAGGTTTCTCCCAGTCTTATTCATCTCCTCCACATGTTTTACTAATAGTCACTTATTGTCAAACAAGATGCCTAAATCCCTCATCACATATACACTATTTGTAGGTATATCGTCAATGCTGTACTATAATATGAGATGGAAATCTTTCTTGAGAACAATAAAACGAGTTTTTACTGCGTTAAGAGGCATAAATTTGGTTTATGCCCGATTACAGATTTTATTAATATTATTTTGTGGTGATGATGGTAATATTCCATAAGATGCTATTTTTGAAGTTGTACATATATGAATGTGTTTTTATGTTCTAGTCACACACAATTTTATGATAAAAGGTAAAAATTTTATAATAATTTAATAAAACATGTGTATTTGCTGGAACAAACACTTAATGTAAATAAAGATCTTGATCTTATTTGGAAATAAAAATACCTGAACTAACAACAACTGATAGAGATAGTATAAAGTCAATAATTAGCCACTGAAAAACATAATAATTGTGTACAGAGATTCCCCATTGTTTGCAAGCACACTTGTCATGGTTACTAACTGTTACTGTTTAAAAATAAAATTAAGTGTATGAAATTTATTTTTAGTTGCTTATTTATTTTTTCTATTTTCAGTTTATTATTATTATTATTTCTAATTTTGATCATTACATTAATAGTTAAATTAGTTATCACATTATTATTAGTCATGTCTTTGGTTTGCTTATATTTTAAACATAGTAAGGATTGTACTGTATTATTCAGTAATTTTAGTTGCCACTTTTATACAAACAGAAAGGTTTTTAGGATCAATGATTTCTGGTTATCAAAGATCTTAAGTTGCTTAAAATAAACAGCTTGTGGAATGTCAGACACAAAAACATTTGGAATAATTACTAACACAGAATTTCAGTGAAAACAAATTTTTTATCAAATTTTTTCTTCACACAATAAATAATCTGAACTGTCATCTCTTATGTTTATTGTAGATTTTAATATTATCTCTTTTTATTATTATGGACAGGAAAAGTAAGTCTAAATTTAATAACTAATTGATAATGCAAGCATTACAAGATTAGTAGTATCAATGCTTCACAAATAAAAATAAGAATTTGAGTTTAATTATGATAGTATGTAAAATATTCATTAGTCAATAATTTCATGAACTGATAGAGAATGTTTCATGACTACTATGAGGGTAAGTCAATTATTATCCGCAGTGTAGTTATAAATTTTATTGCAATACACACAGGAAACTTACATGTACATAATTTTTCAACATAGTCCCCTTGCATTTCAATGCACTTGGTCCATTGTTGCACAAGCTTTCTGATGCCCTCATAAAAGAAGGTTTTCGGTTGAGCTGCGAGCCAGGAATGCACCGCTTCTTTCACTGTTTTGTCTGAGGTAAATCTACTGCCCCTTAATGCCTCTTTGAGTGGACCAAAACAAGTAGTAATCAGAAGGGGCAAGACCAGGACTATACAGAGGATGAGCCAGTACTTAAAAGTTAAGTTTCTGGAGCGTTTCAGCAGTGTGGGCAGCAGTATGTAGACGGGCATTGTCGTACAACAACACAACACCTTTTGACAGCAGTCCTTGGTGTTTGCTTCGAATTGCAGGCTTCAGCTTGGAAGTAAGCATCTCATTGTAATGTGCACTGTTTATTGTCATGCCCCTTTCCTCATAATGTTCCAGTACTGGGCCTTGTGAGTCTGAAAAAACCGTAAGCATCAGTTTTCCTGCGGATGGTTGGGCCTTGAATTTTTTTTTTGCAGGGCAAATTTGGATGTTTTCATTCCATACTCTGCCGTTTACTCTCCGACTCTTAATGATGGATCTATATTTCGTCACCAGTGATGATTCTGTCTAAGAAGATGTCCGTTAACATAGCGATCCAAATTTTTTGGCAGATGTCCAAGCGCGTTTGTTTATGCAACTATGTGAGTTGTTTTGGGACCCATCTTGCACAGACGTAATGAAACCCAAGTCTGTTGTGGATGATTTCATAGGCAGAACCGTGACTAATTTGCAGATGATGTGCCACTTCATCAATAGTTACTCATCTGTCTAAGAAAACCATGTCATGTGCATGCTCAATTTTTTCCTCATTTGTGGTGGTAAATGGTCGTCCGGCTCCTTCGTTGTGTGTAACACTTGTGCGACCATTTTTTAATTTTTCAATCCATTCATAGACACTCCATTGTGGCAACACACTGTACTGAAAGTCTTCTATGAATTTCGGCCCCTGATACACCTTCCGACCACAAAAAAAGGATCACTGAATGTTGTTCTTCTTTGGTGCAAACAGAAAGCGGAGCAGCCGTGGTTAACGGCAGGGCAACAATAATGGAACTAACCTAGCAGTATCAAACCTGCACAGACATAACAACAATTAAACCATGCATGTGTTATCTACGCAACACGACAGTACTACCAACTTAAACAAAAATATAATTAAATTGCGGATAATAATATTATGACATAATATCTAATACTGAAGAGTAAGCCTTCTTGGACAAGATTAATCATGTCTGTGCAGGTCAAAACATGTAGCTGAAAACACAGCTGCGTTGTTTGTATTAAGCACTGGATTTAGGAATGAATTAATTTTGTTCAGTCTGATTGCTGTCTTAAGTTTGTTAACAGTGAAGTGTCATAATGCCATGAAATTGTGTAAATGATGTGAATGCCTTTTGTTATGTATGTGGTGAGTTTACTGTAAAATCAAATAGAAAACACATTACACCGTTAATTAAAAAACCGTATCATTTGTACTTTCAGTGTAAAATTGGTGATCAGGATAAGATGTGGGCTCCTCATACAGTATGCACTAATTGTTCTGTATATTTAAGAGGATGGCTGAAATGTACAAGAATGCATTGCCATTTGGTGAACCTATGATTTGGAGTGAACCAAAGGATCACGTAACCGATTGTTATTTTTGTTTATCAAGTTTGTCTGGAATTTCTAAAAAATCTAAACATAGTGTAAAATATCCTTCATTATAATATGCAATCAGGTTTGTACCTCACAATGAAATTATTCCAGTTCCTGAGCCACCTCTGAATGTATGTTTTGAAATCAGCGATGAAGAATCAGGCAGTACTGAAGAAGACAACAACGGTTTTGATTTTGAATTATCTTCCAATAAGCCGCATCTTATATCACAAGGTGAATTAAATGACTTAATTGGGACTAATGTCAAGCTAGGACTAATGAAAAATTTTGTGAAAGCAATGAAGAATGATAGTCCCAAATTTTTATACATCAGGCAGAAATTTCCGAATGTAAGTGAAGGGAAAATTAAAGAAGGAATATTTGGTGTTCCTCAAATAAAATAGATGGTCAAAGATGATTTATTTAAAATGTTATTTTATCTTCAGTATTAGGTTATTATAAGCTACACCTGCAGATATTTCTTACTTTGTCTGTTAACATTTTTTTAAATATTTATTTGTTTTATATATATATTACCAACATTATATGTTGAAATAGACTCCAATATTTTCAACACATCCAGTGCAAAATTTTAGTGGACTTTGTAGTTTGTGTATTACTACTAACCTCTGCATAAATGTTAACCAAGTTATGCATAACTTAAAACTCCCCCTACCCCCTGTCAATATATATATATATATATATATTCGTGTGCGTGCGTGCGTGCATATGTGTGCGTGTGTGCGCGCGCGCGCGCGCGTGTGTGTGTGTGTGTGAATGCATTAATATTTTATGGTGAAGGTTATATTTTAAAGCAACTTAAACATTTCTGTAATTTGGTAAGTATCAATAAATGTTTCAACTTTTTCTATTTGTATTTTAGTAGTTTTGATGTTATAAAATGTTGCAAATTACTACTTACTGGATAAATCCTTGTAAGATTAAAAATAATCTTAGTTCATGTATGCAGGCCTCATTCTATTTATTCTTGGTTGGTGGAACTTTACATCTGCTTTCTATGCTCATGTTAAAGATGCAGTTTGAAGTATTTTTTATTAGATTCAATCGTCAAGTGTTGTTATGAATATTGGTTTTTATAAATAACATCTTTCAGATTTAATTATTTGTTTTTATTTTATATAAATGTATCAAATATTTTAAGAATGCTGTAACAGTAGTCATTTCAGTAGTACATTTATTGTTCATCAAACGACTTGACAAAATATGATATACTTTGTATAGTTAAAGATTATAAGTGACTCACTTTCAAATTATTGTTTACAGTTTAATATTTAAATTAAGACTAACTAAGTGATAAAACATCCTATGATTATCAATTTCTTTGGATAATTCATTTAATTTGAAAAATATTATAAATTTTCATTATTCATAAGCTTCAAGATTTTTATTTTGATTGCAGGAAGTCAAGTATGATGAAATAAAAATAATTCCCACAGATATTATTCTACCACGTCATGGATTGTTAGATGTCCATATTTTTGGTGAAATAAAATCAGCAAAACATTTTGATAGTGACAATATATTTGTTAACTACTGTTTTGAGTTGCCAGAAGGTCAGATCACAGTTCAGTTCTTCATTTTCATTTGCACTTAACTCTTTAGAAATAATGATGTTTGTGATGTTACAAAACCCATTTAGTGTTAACATTTAAAAGTTACTCATTGATTAACTTTACTCTAAATATCCACTCTCTCTTTCTCTATCTCTCTCTGTGAATGTGTGTGAATGCTTTAGTATTTTATGGTAAAGGCGATATTTTAAAGCGGTTTGAACATTTCTTTAATTTAATATATATTGATAAATGTTTCAGCTTTTTCTGTTTGAATTTTAGTAGTTTAATATTATTAATTTTAGTAGTATAAAATATTACAAATTACTTCGTACTGGATAAATCCTTGTAAGTTTAACCATAATTTTAGTTCATGTATGCAGGCCTCATTCTATTTATTCTTGTTTGCTGGAACTCTACATCTGCTTTCTTTGCTCATGTTAAAGATGCAGTTTGAAATATTTTGTGTTAGATTCAACCATGAATTGTGATTATGGAGATTGGTTTTTATAAATGACAGCTTTCAGATTTAATTGCTTGTTTTTATTTTATGTACATGTATCAAACGTTTTAAGAATGCTGTAACAATAATCATTTCATTAATACATGTGTTGTTCATCAAACGACATGACATAAAATGGTATACTTTGTATAGTTAAAAATTAAGTATACAGTGCTATTGTTCATTTGAAAATGACTCACTTTCCAATTAATTATACTTTTTCTTCCAAAGGATCTTTGTGAGCTAATTAGTAGCACCTTATTCACTGGAGTACTGTTGTTACTCATTGCCTGTTTTAACAAATGCATAAAAAACATTTTAAAGAAAAAGAGTTATCGCTTTCAAAATAAGGAATATAATATACTAGGTCATATAGCTAACTGACATAACACAAATCAAACTAGTATGGCTTTAAACTAGTATGGCTAGATTAATAATTTTCATAAAATTTTTTGTAATCTCTTGTCATTACTGCCAAATGAACAATCTTCCTTTAGGCAGTGTCTGTACTTCACAAGATGTTCATTTGTTTATTTGAAAGTGTGGCACGTTATTTGAAGTATGAGAAAGTCTACTCTTTGAAGAAGTGGTAGGGTCCACCACGGGAAACGGACGTTTTTTAAGTTGGTATTACGCATCCGGTAGGAGTTGGAGAGGGGAGCCAAGGCCGGCGTGTCACTCGTCTGACCTTGCAGTTTATGCTTGTTCATTGTTTAGTTGCCATCATGCCTCTTTGGAATGTAGAGCATCGCGTTTTCGTGTATGACACTTTTGTGAGGAGCAGCGAATCAGTTACGGAAGTTCAACGTCTCTTTCGTTGAAGGTTTAACGTTCCTCGACATGGAGATATACCGAGCCGAAACACCATTTTGCGATGGGTTAATGCCCTTCATAGTGGAGGTAGTCTAATGAAAAGGCAGCCACCAGGACCACGTCGCACAGTTCGAACTCCGGAGATCGTGGAACGTGTAAGACAGGCTGTTTTAACTAGTCCAAGACATTCAGTTTGTAGGCATTCTGCAGCACTACGAATATCCAATAGTTCAGTGCGGCGAATTCTACACCGAGATTTAGGTTTTCACCCTTATAAAATGTCAGTTGTGCACAAGTTAACAGAGGGTGACTACCCACAACGTGCAGCTTTTGCTGAAGCGATGCTCCAAATTTTGGAAGATGAGCCCAATGCGATTTTGATAATGAGCGACAAGGCTCATTTTCATCTCAATGGTGTTGTGAATCGTCAAAACTTCCGATACTGGGAAGGGATACCTGTGAAAATCCACGCACTTTACATGAATTACCATTACACAGCCCCAAAGTTACGGTGTGGTGCGGCGTCAGGAAATTTGGTGTCGTGGGGCCCTACTTTTTTGAGGAAAACGGGAACACTGCCATAACAGCTGATCGTTACGTAAATATGGTGACAACATTCTTGAAAACTGAGCTGAGACGACGAATCAATCTGCCAGATGTTTATTTTCAACAGGATGGAGATACGGCCCATACTGCCCGAGTGTCGATGGCTGCTGTTAGACAAATGTTCCCTAATCGCGTTATCTCCAGATTCGGTGATCTGCATTGGCCCCCTCGCTCACCAGACCTTTCGATGTGTGATTTTTTCTTGTGGGGGTATTTTATATTTTATATTTTTTCTTTGGTGTATGAAACCAAACCTCGTACATTGGCCGAACTGTGACAAGCGATAGAGCAGAACATCGCTCAGATCGATCGTCTACTATTGGAGAGAGTGGAGACTAACTTCAGAGAGCGTCTCCACATTTGTCAGCGTGAAAATGGACACCATCTTAACGATATTATTTTTTGTACATAGGTAAATCAAACTGCATATTCTCAGAAACTTATTTCTGCCAATAAATTATTTTTTAACCTTAAAATAGTGGAGTGTCGTTAATTTGTAAAATGTCCGTTTCCCGTGGTGGACCCATTATAAGCAAGCAAGCTTTGTGAGATTTTTATTACTAGCCTTTCATGTAGGAGTCTTCTTGGGCATGAATCATAGGTCATATTCCATTTAAAAGTTCTCCTTTCTTCATTGCTAAATCATTCTGTAATTCTGCTAATACATTAAACTGATCGAACTTTCTTCAGAGTTGTATAATTTTTTTTTTTTTTACTTAGAAGCTTGCCTATGTTACTTTTAGCAAATATAGATTGTTTTCCATTTTGAATTTTTTTACTTTTAAATCATTAATTAATTAATAAATGATCAGGAGAAACTGAATGCCTTGAATTCAAGGTAGGTATAAGTGTTCAAAGTTAAGAAAGCGTAAATACAAATCAATGCCCAGGGTGAGAATGGATCAATATACACCGGTGGGATGAGTGGAGGATCAGCCAGACTCACACATACACAAGTATGTATTGTGTGGATGTCTGTGTGTGCTCAATGTCAGACATAATGTCTGACCGTTTCTCTTTCATTATATTTATTGTTTGTTTAATCTGCAAAATTTTTTTGTTTGTTTAAATTGCTAAAATATTTAATTTTTTTAGTTTTACAATTACAATTTTTATTACTTTTTGAAATTTCATTAATTCTTTACAAGTTTTTTTAATTTATTTAGTTTACAGAAAGAGATAGTAAATTAGGATAGATAAGGGTTTTTTTTTAATAAAGCGGCTCAATCCCATTCATATCGTCAAATCTCGCATCATCGTCATTGTCCTTGTTCGATAAATCTGATTCATTGGCACTCTCATCACGGTTTCACTGCCATATCACTGTCACTGTCATTAACACAACTGTAAACCTTTCAGTTTGCATGTCATTAACTCGATCTGTTTCATAATTTTTTTCTATTGTTAATGCATGTTTACAACATTGCTTTCAGTATTCTGCTGGCAGTTCAGAAAATACTTCCTCAGCAATTTCTATTTCATTTATATCTTTCCGACTATAGACATTTTCATCTGCTACCTGAGTTTTTATTTTTACCCAAATCAACTGAATTGGGTTAATTTCAGGGAGGTAGGGGGCAATCATATTATGTTGTGACCATGATCTTCATTACTTTATCGAAGTAGTACTCTTCATATTGGGGCCTATTAATTCGCACTAATTCGTACAGTTCTGTTTTTAACATATCCGCTGAGCATGGAATATTTTTGTCTCAAAGCCACTCTTACAGTTTATGTTTTTTGCTGTTTGAATTTGTCACCTTGTGTATTTTTATGTTGTGGTACCAAGCATTATTTATTACCAAAAAGCGATCAACGTGGAAGATTTGGGATTAGCTTTCTTCTCAGCCATTTTTTGTAATTATCAGTATTCATATTGTTCCGGTATTCTCTTTTTTTTGGCCCAATATAAAAATTAAAAGAGAATTTTGAATTTCTTCACTGTCAGTGTGAACCAATATCAGCTTCGATCCTTTGGATACAGGTGTTTTATAGCCTTTATTTGAGCCATTGGTCCAACCATAACTTTTCCCATGTGTCAAGTGAATATAAGATTGATCTGAAAAAATCATTGGTCTTCCTTCCTGCCTGTAAATGCTCATTTTCTGTAGATAAGTTACTCGTTTAATACATATATCTTGTTTTTCTACTAAAATTTTCCTGATATTTTCAGTAGTCTTCCATCTAAATCCCATACGGCTCAGAATTTTCCTTAGAGTTTCATGACTGCAGTTCATCTGCAGATCTGGGTGTTCGTTTTATAAAATGAATAATAACTTTTTCAATATCGGCAGGGCTTTATGTTGTATATGAAAATTGCCCATGATATTTTGTAACACGCATCTTTGGAAATTGTTGATGTTAACTTTCATTTTCATTTTATTATGAGTTTTCCCCAGCGCACTAAAATTCTCATTTTCTCCTAGATTATTTGATTTTGTTATCACTTTACGCACAATATGAATAGATACTCCACAAAGGTCTGCTATGTGAGCTTGGATTTCTGCACTTAACATCACTGGATTTTCTTTGAATAGTTTGCTATAGATATTCATTATTATACATTTGCTTTGGCTTTTTAGAGATATTCCTATTCCTATGTAATTCACAATCCTATGTAATTCACAATTACATCTTGGATGAGGCATTAGGAAGATTAAGTATCTAAAAATTCCATTAATGAAACAAAATTAGTTTTGAAGAAAACTGTTTATAAAAAAATTAGCATTGAAAAATACAGATTATAAATGCCGGTAACAATGTACAGGTCAACTACATGAATGTAAGAAGGCAACTGAATTCCTGCTTCCACTCGGTCCTTGAAAGCATCACACTATCCCCCCTACTATACTAGCATTGCCCACACTTCTTCACATGCCACTCCCAATCGGGTTTCTGTGCATCCGTATGTTTACACTTTCTTAGCTTAGAACAGTTATATAAGTTCTTATTAGTTTCCTTCAAATTAAAGCATTTCAAGTTATAAATTAATATTTTCTTCATCATATCTTCAGCATTTCTATATATTCATTGTTTTCTCTGTTTAAAAATTTTGTGGTCTTAAGAAATTTCTAGCTATATTACCTTTTCAGTCCCGTTTTAGTGGCTTGTTGAATTTATTAAGAATTATTATGAGTGAAGTTATATCTATAATTATTTCAATATTTTCTCTTATTATTTTTATAATCTAGAATAGAAATCAGAACCAATATCAACTACCTTGTTACTATTAATAGATCGGTAAAAAAGAATAAGGAAGTACTGTGCACTTCTTGGTCCTAACTTTAATAGATAAGACCATTGAATGAGCCCAGAGTTATGCTTCAGAATTTCAGTTAGCCCTATTTAATGCTACATTAGTCAGAAAAAATTATTACCACTTCTCTGGTTAATGATGTAATCTCAGTTGATTGAATTTTTATTTAATCTTCTATTATTCTGTGATCCTCTGCAGTGAAGCAAACTACAAACTTTAACTGTTCCACTATTAATATAACTATTGTGAAAGGTTAAATATTTATTTATGTAGAGGAATATTATTTGTGAAAAATATTATGAGTACACAGTATATGTTGTGTTTTTTTTTAAGGTTGGAGTTATTATTCACCTAGTGATTTGAGTGGAGTAACACAAAGATCAAAATGTGTGGATGGTTTTTTCATATTTAATCATTTGTTTGAAATTCATCTCACAGTGAATGTTTCAGCTCATACAGAGATTCCAGATTCGAGTAAGAATTAGTTTGTTTATTACTGTTTTTTCTGCAGCTGTTCAAAATGGCAGCCATTCTGAATGAAAATATAATATAAATTTCTATGTTTGTTATCCTGCTAATCGTTCAGTTGATGATGACATACCTTAACTTTCTAGAGAATATATTTGTTTACACTTATTGCAAGTTTTCAGTAGTTTACCAGAGATTGAGTGTACAAATCTTGCCATGCATTTATTTGTGTGACTATTGCATTGTACTGATTGCTGGTTCTTTAAATGAATGTAGATGATTTAAAAGTTAAGTAATATTTATTTTCAAACACATGTTTGAAAAGAATGATTAAAGAGCCTGTGCCCTGCACCTTTTCTTACAATTAAATTATAATAAAGAGTTAAACTTTGTATCACTTAAATTTTTAACTGAATGATAAGAATACTAACTTATTACTGAATATGCTCTGTTATTAAAACAAATAAGTTATTAAGGGTTAATAAGATTAAAGGCTCCTGGAATAGACGGAATACCTGTAGAATTACTGTACAGTGCAGGTGAGGAAGCGATTGATAGATTATACAAACTGGTGTGTAATATTTATGAAAAAGGGGAATTTCCATCAGACTTCAAAAAAAAGTGTTATAGTCATGATACCAAAGAAAGCAGGGGCAGATAAATGTGAAGAATACAGAACAATTAGTTTAACTAGTCATGCGTCAAAAATATTAATTAGAATTCTATACAGAAGAATTGAGAGGAGAGAGGAGGAAGTGTTAGGAGAAGACCAATTTGGTTTCAGGAAAAGTATAGGGACAAGGGAAGCAATTTTAGGCATCAGATTAATAGTAGAAGGAAGATTAAAGAAAAACAAACCAACATACTTGGCATTTATAGACCTAGAAAAGGCATTCGATAACGTAGACTGGAATAAAATGTTCAGCATTTAAAAAAAATTAGGGTTCAAATACAGAGATAGAAGAACAATTGCTAACATGTACAGGAACCAAACAGCAACAGTAACAATTGAACATAAGAAAGAAGCCGTAATAAGAAAGGGAGTCCGACAAGGATGTTCCCTATCTCCGTTACTTTTTAATCTTTACATGGAACTAGCAGTTAATGATGTTAAAGAACAATTCAGATTCGGAGTAACAGTACAAGGTGAAAAGATAAAGATGCTATGATTTGCTGATGATATAGTAATTCTAGCCGAGAGTAAAAAGGATTTAGAAGAAACAATGAACGGCATGGATGAAGTCCTACGCAAGAACTATCGCATGAAAATAAACAAGAACAAAACAAAAGTAATGAAATGTAGTAGAAATAACAAAGATGGACCACTGAATGTGAAAATAGGAGGAGAAAAGATTATGGAGGTAGAGAATTTTGTTATTTGGGAAGTAGAATTACTAAAGATGGACGAAGCAGGAGCGATATAAAATGCCAAATAGCACAAGCGAAACGAGCCTTCAGTAAGAAATATAATTTGTTTACATCAAAAATTAATTTAAATGTCAGGAAAAGATTTTTGAAAGTGTATGTTTGGAGTGTCGCTTTATATGGAAGTGAAACTTGGACAATAGGAGTATCTGAGAAGAAAAGATTAGAAGCTTTTGAAATGCGGTGCTATAGGAGAATGTTAAAAATCAGATGGGTGGATAAAGTGACAAATGAAGAGGTATTGTGGCAAATAGATGAAGAAAGAAGCATTTGGAAAAATATAGTTAAAAGAAGAGACAGACTTATAGGCCACATACTAAGGCATCCTGGAATAGTCGCTTTAATATTGGAAGGACAGGTAGAAGGAAAAAATTGTGTAGGCAGGCCACGTTTGGAATATGTAAAACAAATTGTTAGGGATGTACGATGTAGAGGGTATACTGAAATGAAATGACTAGCACTAGATAGGGAATCTTGGAGAGCTGCATCAAACCAGTCAAATGACTGAAGACAAAAAAAAGTTATTAAAAAATACATGAAAAGCAATTCATTAATTGATAAAGAAGAAGATTATTGGGTCACAGGACTCTTAGGAAAATAAAGAAGAAATTAAACCAGTATCATGTCTCTACATATCTGCCCTCCAAAATCAGGTGATTTTTAGAATAACAAGAAGTAACAAAGACTTAAATGTAACACATAAAATGAATAAATACATCTTGAATAAATACCTCTGATTAGATACATCTTGAATGAATTACTCTTAAGTTTTAATATTGGTTACACGCATGAGATTGTCTGATCCAAGAAATGATTTTACAATTAAGCCATGTTTCCAATATAAAGGAGTATATTTTCAACTGAAATTAATGCTAAATCACTTTCACTAATTAATTAATTTGATGTTTAATGCTTGGAAGAGGGAAAATCATCTTCATTTAAAATTTTTTGCTGAGACATTACATCAAGTGTTGTTAAAGACAAGTTCAGTGAAAGTTGCATGGTACACCCGAAATAGATTTATAATAGTTATCTCTCATAGCCTTCAGAGCTGTTTGTTTGTTGGGCATGCCTGACAAACAAACCCGATGCTTCTATCTGGTAGTTCTCATTGTCAAATTTCTGTGAGATGTTGGGCTGAAAGTCAGAGTCACTAAACCAAGAGCCTCTTTTATTTCTATACAGTATACAGATCCCTCCTCTTATCTTGTTTTATTTCATGAGTCCTAATGCTGTTCTCAGAGTGATAACACTTCTTTTCACTTTGTTACCTTGAAGAAGCAACTGAAGTTGTGATCATTACGTACATCTTCAAGTATGATAATAGCTGTACTAACATAGAAATGAACATAATAAAGCTTTTAAATAAATGATAAACAACACCTTTTCTGTTTAAAAAGGTATTAAAGAATGGTTTAATTTTAGAGTTTTATCATGGTTTTTACTTACACTAGAGATTTTCCCACCTGCTGAAAATTGTAATTTGGTTTCTACATCAATACTATATATCTGTGTATCAATACCCTTTACCGTTTCTGATATTTTTCAAAACATTTTTATTGTCACTTGACTGATATGAAAGATCTTTATTAACAGCATGTTATTTTCCTTATTTCATTTTATATGATGAGCATGTTATAATCGCATGCTATTTTTTTGTTTCGGTATATTTTAAGAGTTTGGTCACGACTGCTGGCCAATTTATGGAGATTTTTATGGTTAATATTAAAATTAAGTACACATTAATTTTAAGCTTACTTGAAAAAAGATTGCTGTTAAAAAATTATATATGTGTTATCATAAATGCAATTTGGTGTTTTTGAATAAATTCTTCAGTGTTGCATTTAATTTTTTCAACATTACACTCTCTGTCGATCATATATGTTATATTGATAGAGATTTTAAAATTGATCTTAAAATTTTTTCTAAAAACAAGAAAAGGAAAATCAGAGATTTTATTAAAAATAAATTTATTAAACTAAAAATTACATTTATGATTTAACTCAAATTTTTCTTAGGTCATTTTCTTTATGTAAAGGCATGGTTCCAGAAAGTTTACACTTTTACATATGATGTTTTGCTCACCTTTGCTAAGTTCTATAGCCCACAATATGTGGAAGGTATTGCAATAAAAACGTGTGCATAGTTAACAAAATCCTGTTAGTTTGTTTTTATTGTGATTTGAGGCTCTTGTTCACCTGATAGTTGCTTGAGCCATTAGCCTTATTGTGAAGTTGTTAAACAGGAAAGAGATCCCTGAATCACTTCATAGACAGCACCCTGCTGGGTATCAAGGATGGCTATTTAGGTTTTGGCATCCTCAGCATGGAAAACCTTTTTTTTTTTTTTTTTTTATTTTTTTACCTTATTAAACACCCCCAACATATGCGCAGGAATGTCAGAGTGTCGTGGCAGTCGACTACCCCCCTGTCTTGCCTATCTGTGGCATCCCATTGGGGTCCTCTCAGTTTCATCAAGATGCAGTAGCCCTCCCTTCTGGATGTCCACTACATCCCTCCACTGAGAGGCTACCCTTCCTGTCCCTACTCTAGGTTGCCACCTACGCCTTGCGCGCAGCCGGCAAACCGCCGCGTCCCCCCTCACACACCTGAGGGTGCATGGAAAACCTAGCAAGGTAAAACTCTACACCCACAAAATCAATAATGGAGAAGAAAAAACAAGCTTAAGGAAATGTGTGGATAGTGAGAAAAGATGATCAAGGCATTTGGGTAGAAAGCCACCGGGTTGGTCTAGTAGTGAACGCGTCTTCCCAAATCAGCTGATTTGGAAGTCGAGAGTTCCAGCGTTCAAGTCCTAGTAAAGGCAGTTATTTTTACACAGATTTGAATACTAGATCGTGGATACAGTGTTCTTTAGTGGTTGGATTTCAATTAACCACACATCTCAGGAATGGTCGAACTGAGACTGTACAAGACCACACTTCATTTACGCTCATACATTTCATCCTCTGAAGTATTATCTGAACGGTCATTACCGGAGGCTAAACAAGCAAAAGAAAGGCATCTGGGTAGAAGAAGGTAGTGTTCTGCATTGTCTAATACTTTATATAATTGTACTCCTTAATGCAGTGCTACATCTACATTTACAAGTAGGAATAGGTAGAGTGAAATATACCTGTGAAGGTTGTGAGTATGAAAGCTTCAAAATTTACTGAAAATGTTTCATAGCTATAATTTTATAAAAAGTACTAAAAGAAGTTTTTTAATAGATTCTTAAATTATGTGATTAAAACTAAAGAATTTGAATTTATAGAATAAATGAGCTGTTCTTTGTAAAATTTCTCATAAAATCATGTTTTATACCATAGATAAAATATAAAGTAGATGAAATATAATTACTGTTTCCCTAGGTTACTGATTTTTGCTTTCAACACTCTATAAGTGCTAAGTTTATGATACAGAATATTGTACCACAATTTTATTTCACCTTCATTAACTGTATGTGTCTGGTCAATGTAGTATGTTATTCATTCACCTACAAATAATCAGATGACTAAAATATGAAAATTTTAAATATTTATTTTACAGATTTTGTACTGTTTCCACAATTGCTATTAGAAGTGGTCTCAATAGACAGTTGGGGTCGGGTGTGCAGAGATGGTTGTGGATGGGCTGGATTACCTCCCATACCTGGTTTTCATCATTTTACTGTCCGTACCTGGCGATCTAGTACTAATGAGTCCTGTAAAGATTCATTGAGACGTTACTTCACCGGTGCTACTTCTCATCTTGCTGATAGAAGCTATTTTGGTGTACCAAAGTCATTTCAAGTAGGTATAGTTCACAATAAAAGTATTTTAACCTGACCTTTAGTTGATAACTTGTACTAAAAAGTGTAGTAATAATTTAAGCTAAATTTAGTCGGTACGTGTAATGACTTTTTGTGATGATAATTTTTGTTTGTGTTGGTAATAAAGGTAAAAATTATGTAGTAAAGTAAAGAAGTATAAAGTAGATAAAGTGAAGTTTATAATGACAGGATAGGGAGGAGTAACAACTTACCTGTTTCTTCAAAGCGAAATTTGAAAATGGAGGTAGGAACATGCTTTTCTTTAAATTATTTGGCTTACAGGGGATTGCATACAGATTAATTAATTTATAAAGACTTTTTTTTAGCCTTTTACAAATTGTAAGCAAGTATTGTATGAAAGTTTTTTAGCAGACTTATTAAAGTAAAACATGGGTGTGCGTGTTCTGTTTTGTGATTACTTTGTTTCTTGTAGATCAGGAATAGCAAGGCTAACTTTGGGTGGATTGACTTTGTTAGTGCTACTTTAAAGTTATGTGATTCTGGCGAATAATTCTGGCATTATGCATAAAATGATTGATATATTAGAGAGACTTTTACATAGATAAAATCCATTTCAAGATAGAGAAAGTAAACTCTTCATGAAGGAGGGTGCTAGAGGTAATTGTGAAAATTGGTATTACGATAAAGAAGAGAATAAATGTTCCACGTATATGGAAGCAGGCACAGTTTGAAATAAAGTAGCATTCTTTGTGAAAACATTCAAGAACTATAGTCCCTAAAGCTCAGTATACTCTGAACTCTGCTAGCAAAATTTTTAAGTATCTGTTCACCAATGATATATTACTTTACTGGATTTTTAAATATGAATGGACACACCAGTACATTTTTCATAATTTCCTGTTGGAGTTGTCATAGTTGTGTCATGTAACATGCATACATGTAGAGGTGCTCATTCTTGAACATGCTGAGCGATTATTTTTTATATACTGATACAGTTCTCTCGCTTCTAAAACTGTATAGTACCAGCACTTTTTTTATTCAATACTTAATTTTTCTAATATGTACAAAAAATATTTTTCTTTTGTAACATGTACGTGTGTGTGTGTTTGCATGAACCTGGTAATGCTGCTGTTTTGAAGGATGTCTTCTCCATTCAATTTATTTCAACTTATGTCTTAAGTCTGTTGTAGATTTTTGGCATTGCCAGTGCATCATTATAAAAAATTTAAACCATCAATACTTATTTGTTGTTCTGATAGTTTCTGTATTAGAATACTCAGATACTTTCAAAATAAATTTATTTTTTAACAGGAGACCCCCCCCCCTGTGTGCTAATTCTATTTCTTGAAGAAATAAAATAAAACTCCCTTATTTTATGTATCAGTTACATTTTTGATTAGCCCTGCAAATTAATGAAATTAATTGTCAAATAAGTAAATCAAAAACTAAGGAAGGTTCCCGTTTTGTGTATTTGACTTAACTTGAAATTAAACCTATGTGAAATGCACAAAAAAATTCTAAAAATATACCCTTTTAACAGCAATTATAATTTAACAAGTCTTTTAACAACTAAGCTTAGCTCAGATTATGATCCAACAGTTTTTCACTTAGTAAATAAATATCTGAGTTGCATTTTAAACAGAGTTAAAATAAGTACATTCTTATAGCATTGTAAAAATTGTGTTGGACACTTTTGGGTGATTTTTAAAAAAAGATGTATTCCTATTGGAAACAAATTTTAAGAAGCGATTTTATTTTGTTATTTACTAACAATTCTACTGTTACTACCATATGTTTTTTCCTTTTGTTTCATAATATATTGATGTATATCTTTTTTTTCTTCTCCTTCTAAATAATGAATATTATTATTTAGAACTAAGATGACATATTTACAAATTTAAAATGTAATAAAAAAGTAGTAATGTACAGCCCTTTAAAAAGATTTATGTTTACAGGGACTTTAATTTTACGTTTTAATTTATTGTATGTTTTATTAATTTTTTAAACTTTTAAATTATACATTAATTAATGTGAAACTTTTATTTGTATATTAATTATTACTAGTAGTATTTTTAGTTCACTTGAAATGATAAGTTGTATAATTTAATGTTGTAAATAAATCACTTTTTGTGAAACAAAATCTATTGCAAAAATGTAGAGTGACAAATTACTATTATATGTAATAAGTTTTCCTATAATTGGGCTGAAAAAATGCAACACAAGTAAGTGGGATGTTTGTGGAGCAGTCAGATAACTTATTGTTTATAAAGTGTTAGCTTGTATCAGATTTAATAGTCATAAAATACATTTTAGAAAATAAAATTCAAAATGTATGAAATTTGTACATATATGTATACAATTATAAAACATGTATATTTATTTGCTCTATTATTATCCACTTTTATTTTATTATTTGTAATGTTGGAGAAATATTCAGGTTCAGAGCAAGATTATTTGCTCAGTTGAATACTTTTACTGTTGAAAACTGCTATCTCCTCTTGCAATCAAGTTCTATCTAAAGTTATTATTAGTTTATTACAGTTTATGGAGAGACTGATTGTATTAATAAGATCGGGATTCACTTTTATCAGACAATATGTCTAAATTAAATTCTCTACATAATTAACTACTCTTATTGATTAAATAAAAAACAGAAAAGAATTCAGAAAACATGATATGCTGGTGTCAAGTGCTTATGTGTGTGCCTTTAGTGACTTTTTTTAGGTGCTGCATCTTCTATATTTAAGTTACAGCAGACTAAAGTATGTGATCTTTATTGGAACCATCACATTTTCTTCTTGCTTGAAAACTGGAATTGCCTTTTATAAAATGCAAACCCCTCTATCCCTTAATAATTTCTAAAATATAAAACGGCTTTTAAAATACTAAAAATTCTTCAGTATTTTTAAAAAAAATGTATTTTTTCGATAAAAAGCTATATATTTTTTAAAGCTATACCTTTAAAAATGTATAGCTGAATTCAAGTTATCTTCTGTTAAAGAAAATAACTTAGGGAAAAATTACTGTTAGATAGCCCAGGTACTAACAGCCACACACTTCTTGGTACACCAATTGCACCTGTAAAATCCAGTTCTAGTAAATGTGTTCATTTAAGAAATCCAGTTTTTGCACAAGATGAATATGAATTGGGAGAATTACTTTCATAAAAAAACTTTCATAATTTAGTTTGACCTCAGACCCTGCACGCTCAGTATCTAACTTGCTTCTGTAACTCTGTGCTAGACTATATGTGTCATTTCTGCATATTTCAGAAGTGCAATTTTAATTTTTTAAATTAATATTTATGTAATGTTAGGATTCAATTTGTTTATTTAAAATATGACATTATATAAATTTGAAAGGAAATCAAAACCTTATTACATTACATTTTGTTAAATTAATCTTATTAAATTTATGAGATGTAATTTTAATTGTTATCCATTTTACATTTTGTCGAGTTTACTTAATTATTTTTTATGCTAATCTTTCAGATCTTTTTCATTTATTAAAAATTATCCTTTTTACTACTTCTTAATCAAATCCATCTTTAAAATGTGTGTGAAATACAAAAAATTCTAAAAAGTTAACATTCTACTAATAACTAACCTCTTTTTCACTTCACCTAATTTGGGCATTTTTGAAGTAGTGGTTTTTCAGTTATGCACGATTTTTCAAATAAAAACTACTTCAGTTAGTGATACAGTTATTATAAAAAAAACTGGATCAATCAGAAATGAGAATTAAATATTGCTTTTTTTATTAAAAAAAATTATAACTATTACTTACTATACTTTTTCTGGTACTTTATTTCCGTTATCTACAAATCAGAGAAAGAAATTATGACATCACACAATGATGTCATTGAAGTTTGCATAGATGGTTTGAGGAAGATTGTAGAAAAGGCAATAAATTGAAATGCAGTCCTATTTCTCAGTGTACTTACAAAAGTTATCTTGATTTTATGATATCAATTTATATTGGAGCAGTGTGAAGTCAGAACAAATTTGGAAAGCATATTAACTGTATATGGTCTCCCAGAAAGTGTATAATTTATTTAATCTTGTTATTTAAGATTAGTTTGTTCACAATTAATTAATGGGATAGCTAAGTATCAAGGAGATTGCTAAAATTTACTGAATGCTAAATTAGATTTGTTATTTTATTAAGAATTCACCATTAAAATTAATAGGAAAGATTACAGAGGTCAAGAAAATAAATAAAAATTGATGAAATACTGAGATATGAACTATTCTACTAAAATAAGAAATGCTTAAGATTGAATGTTTGAAACTAATCTATCCCAGCATTAATTTTATTGTTTAAAATTTTATTGCAAAGTCAGTCAGTAATATAATTAAAAATATAATATAGACTTTATCTAACATTTATTTTCAAGAAGTTTATTATTTTTTTAATTTTATCACGCGATGTTAAATTAAAAAGTTATCAATTCCTATAGTATAAGAGTTTTCTTTGGTGATAAATAGATTACTATAATTTTGATTACTTCTTTCTTTCTTTACACAAACACAAATATAAGGAATTCATTTTTTAACAGACATGTTTGGGGTGAAAATATTTTCTCCATGTTTGTCGTGCAAGTAAAAAATTTCACTCATGGGTTGAAAAGCTGTAGCTTGCATATTATGTTATTTAATATTTTGGTAATTTTGATATTCAGTGATACCTTGTGCACTGATTTTTATTGTACTGTTCTTGGTTCTGCGATTTTTAGTGTTGATAACTACCATGCAACATGTATTAAGGACAATTAAAGGGATTTCTTTGCTACCACTTAAGTTACATGAATTCTAGAAATGTATAATGTATAATTTTCCTTTTCTTTGTTCCTACCGATGCTTTTTTTTTTTAGGTTTTATTTATATGCACAATCAAAAAATGTCTAATTTTATGTTGTACTACATGTCATATTGTAAATTCAAAATATATGTTATTGATCTACAGGTTTGTATAAGGCATCATTATTCTTTACCAATTAATATTAAAGAGGTTGTAAATGAGAATTTCAGTGGAACTGAACCTGGATAATTGTAAATACATCAGAATAGGACATATATTTGTTTTATATGAGATAAGAAGATAATTATATTATTATTGAACATTAATACTTACAAAAACCAGTTAGCCCGTTACAATTTTAAAAAAATGCGTACACGTTAAGATCAGGACTGATAAAAAGTTAGAAATAAATGAAAAAAAGCAGTAAGCCACCAAGCAAGTAAAGATGAAGTTTACCCCAATATTCCAACTTTGCTAATTTAATAAAAATATAAAACTAAGGTAAAAAACCTAGCCTAACCTAATTTAGATTAAAGCTTAGGTAAAAACATTACCTTTTTTAATAAGTTGTCATTAATAACAAAGTTTCTAAAAAAAAATCAGAGTTCTTTGTAATTAAATTATTTGTTGATATCTTATTATGGATAAAAGAAAAACAATCTGCTCATTGTTATTTTCATATATTGGCTATGCTGCAGCAGCTGAGTGTGACATAACTTAGAGCCTTCAAACAACCTTGCAGAGACCTCAAAATGCAAGTATTTTGTTTCAAATAGACTCTGACAATTATGTCATGTGTATGATAAAACTGTTACTTCTTACTCTAGGCAGCAGAGGGTTAAAAATTAAAGAAAGGATGGATATGGTAATTTCAGATCTAATATATTCTACTTAGGAGATTAGGAAACTAAAATATGTGCTCAATTTGTTTATTGAAATGACAGATCTGATAGACATGGGAGGAATACCTAATCTGTGAGAAGAAACTTGCTGCAGATTCCCAAGCACTGGGCAGCTCTTTACAATAGAATCTTCAATATTTATAGGATCTACTTCATTAGTAGCTTAAATAAAAATAAAAAGTAAAAGACATAATTCAGAATAAATATGTTGTGAGAAGAGTGCTCCTGCATTGGTACAATATCTTATGATCTTCGATGTGTATGATAATATTAATATAGTATATATATGATAATATTAGAAAAATTTAGATCTAACTCTTATATTTAAGTTTTTTTTGTGTTTCTTTTTATTTTTAAGTATTTATATTTTCCTTTTTAAGTATTTTTTTATTCCCTAATAGCAAAAATAGTTCATATAAATGGCATATCATAAAATACCAAAATAATAATCAATTTCATTTAATATGGATAATAATGATAATTATATTTCTGATTATATAATATTATTATTTTAACATAATAAACATTACTAATTTTGGCAACTTTGTTGTGGTTTATGATCATTTATTTATATTGTTTATTATTTTACTTATTTGTTTATATATGTTTGTGTGTGCACATATACAGGTATCCCACAAAGAAATTTTCAAGACATGTTCTACTGGTGAAAATAATGAAAAAAGTTCATATAAACATAAGTCTGGAACTGCTTTGTTTTTGAGTTAAGGCTAGCAAAATATTTTGCTTGGATTTCAGCTCTTCTGATAAAATGAAGCCATATTGTAATTTTTGGAACCAAACTAATGAGTAAAGTTGGTGGTTTATTATGTAATTTGAGCTGGGAAATAGGATAAAATAGGTCCCAGAATTGTAACTCCAGTAGTTTTTAAGATATCTGACGTAAAACACAAAATTTGGAGACAAAAAACAAGTTTTTTTAGGTTTGTAGTACAATAGTTTTCTTAAATGTGGAAGATTTAGTAACATAACTTATAGAGAATTTAATTCTGAGAAAATTAATGTATTTAGCCAATAAAAAATAAATAAAAACTTTAAAAAAATCAGTTTTTATTGAAGCAAAACCGATGAAAAATAGACAGAAAGTCGTATTATTCTTTCTGTACCTAATAAACAATCTTTTTAAAAACAAAAATGTTATTACTGAAAATAATTTTAAAAGAAATACAAAATTTATAAAACAATATTTTAGTTGTGTATATTCAATAATTTACACAGGTAAAACAAAATAATTACGTAAAAAACTAAATTGAAGTGTATGTTACTTAAGAAATATTTAAAAAATTTTATCATATAGGTTGGCAATACTAACTGCTGGTCAACAGTGAAAACTGTGTTCTTCGTTTGAATCTATTATCATAAATTATCATACAGATAAAGGAAGTGGTAGTGTTTGTTATATTGTGCAAAAATGCTGTTTTAATTTTCTAACAAGGATTATGCTGATATAATTTTTGTTTATGGATTTTGTAAGGCAAATTCTGAAGCTGCTCAACATGAATATCAGGAGAGTTTTCCTGGAAGATGTTTTCTAAATATCAAAACTTTTTCTTTGGCGTATCAGAATTTACAAACAAAAGGGTTATTTTTAGTGCATTTGTTTTCTGTTGAATGCCAAGTAAATCATTGTGTTAATGTTGAACATCATGATTCAGCATAACTTAGGCACTAGTACAAGGTAAATTTCA
The DNA here is from genome assembly GCF_047948215.1 of Lycorma delicatula. NCBI lineage: Eukaryota > Metazoa > Arthropoda > Insecta > Hemiptera > Fulgoridae > Lycorma > Lycorma delicatula. Next base: position 3,379,003 of record NC_134458.1, read on the forward strand.
TGTTGCACTGGTTGTTCAAAAAACAAAGTGTGGCGCATCCTAGGAAAGAAAATATTATTCATCCTTACCACCTGCAGAAGGTTCAAAATTTACAGCCAACAGATTACCCCCAGTGGTTAAACTTCTGTCACTGGCTTCTAGACAGCGCTGATAAGGTAAATTCAATTTTATTTACTGATGAAGCCACTTTTGTAAGAAATAGAGTCTTCAATTCTAAAAATAGTCATTTATGGAGTGAAGACAATCCACATGGCACTGTGGAAACTAATTTCCAACATAGATTTCATATTAATGTTTTGTGTGGCATTATTTATCACAAAATTCTGGGACCATTTGTTTTCAACGAAAACCGTAAGGGAGATGCTTACATTCATTTCTTGAAAAATAATTTGCTGACTCTTTTGGAGGATGTACCTTTACAAACTACATTGCAAATGATTTTTCAGCTGATGGTGCAATGCCACATTTTTCTTTAGTAGCTTGAAATCACTTGAATGCTGATTTTTTAAACTGGATTGGACGTGGTGGACCAATCAGTTGGCCACCATGATCACTTCACTTAATGCCACTAGATTACTTGTTATGGGTCATATGAAAATGATAGTATACCAACAAAAAATTAATGCTGAAGAAGAGTTACTCATTTAAATACAAAATGCTATTGAATTTGTATGAAACAATCCTGAGATGATATGGAAAGCCACCAATTATCATTACACTACTCATTTATCATTTCACGTATTTTATTTTTTTGTTTGCTACATTAAGAATAATGCTTATTAGGTACATGTAATATGATTTTCTTTCAATTTTTTATCTGTTTTGCTTCACCAAAAATCAATTTTTGAAAGTTTTATTTACTTGTTCGTGGCCATATTTACATTAATTTTCTCAGAATTAAATTCTCTATAAGTTTTATTACCAAATCTTTTACTTTTATTGGTCATTTAACAAAAGCTATTGTACTACAAACCTATGTTTTTTGACACTGAATTTTGTGTTTTACATTCGGATATCTTAAAAAGTACTGGAGTTATAGTTCTGGGACGCGTTGTATCCTATTTCCCAGCTCAAATTATATAAGAAACACTAACTTTACTCCTTAATTTGGGTCCTAAAAATTACAGTAGGGCTTCTTTTTATTAGTAGAGCTGAAATCAAGGTGAAATCTTTCGCTAGCCATAACTTGAAAACAAAGCATTTCCAGACCAATGTTTAGATGAACTTTTTTCATTATTTTTGCCAGTAGAACATGTCCTGAAAGTTTCTCCATTTCTTCGTGTGACATTCTGTATAAATAAATAAATATATATTTATGTATGACCTTTTTACCTTATTAGAGATAGCTCTAGAATCACTTCCCAAATTATTTCTGATTCAGGAGGAAGGGGAAATACTTAGAAATAGATTCTAGAGCAAAATAAGGCAAAAAGTTCAGTTCATATAAACATACGTCCAAAAATACTTTTTGAGTTATAGCTAGTGAAAAATTTCGCTTGGAATTTAGTTTCCTCAATGAAATGTCATATTGAAATTTTTAAGGCATTATATAAGGGGTAAACTTATAATTACGTTATTATGTATTTTGGCCTGAAAATTGAATAAAACAGGTCCCAGAACTATATCACTTATAATTTTCATGATATCCAACATAAAACAGAGAAATTCAGCACTGAAAAATGCACTTTTTTAGGTTTGAACTGCAATAGCTTTGTAACAAATGAGTAAATTTTATTATAAAAACTAGTAGAAAATTTAATTTTGAGAAAACTGATGTAATAAAGTCTATGTAAAACAAAAAAAAGTCTACTTTTATTGTTAAAAAATAAAACAGACTATTAAAAAAATGTTATGAATTTGTAAAAATTAACATTTGTCATTATTAACACTAACTGTATTGTATGCCTCAAGATTAATTTGAATACTACTGATTGTCAAAAAATTGTGGTTATGAGTTAATAATAAACATTAGGTGGTTTATATATGAATCAAGTTATGTAGTGTTCTTGGGTTTGTTATACGCTAAACTGTACCTACATTTTTCCAGTTGAAACTGAATTTAAAAAAAGGAAATTCTGTTTTGAATTCTTTGCTTTGAAGAATGCTGTGTCTCTTTACTCTTGCAGAATATACTGTTATGGTTTTTGTGTACGGCTTTTACGATGGAAGAATTCCAATGTAGGTATCCTGAATGAGTAGTTCCAAACTGTAAACTATTTCATAGAATTTTTAATAATCTTCATCAGAATGGTATGCTTCTGTGAAGAATATGGCATCTGTAGCCAACCTGTGGCACGCAGGAACACCGTGAGTGGTACGTGGAGGATATAGAAATAAAAATGTTTTTAGGTTGTCAACTTTGGACAAAAAATAAAATCTGCCATCATTTGAAAATGCAAAACAATAATTAATACTCTAAGTCTGCTCTATAATAATTACTTTGTTTTCAATAGAATACATGACCATTCAGACTGTATTTAATATGAACATTCTTTAGTTGCAGTTGATTATAAAGTTAACACTTATGAGTCGCCAGCATCTATAATTTTTATTTTCTTTGAATTGCTATATCTGCGTTGCTTTAAAGTAGTGCCAGGCATGTCTGGTAGAGGTGAAAAGATAAAGATGCTATGATTTGCTAATGATGTAGTAATTCTAGCTGAGAGTAAAAAAGATGTAGAAGAAACAATGATTGCCATGGATGGAGTCTTATGCAAAAACTACCGCATGGAAATAAACAAGAACAAAACAAAAGTAATGAAATGTAGTAGAAATAATGTAGATAGACCACTGAATATAAAAATAGGAAGAGAAAAGATATGGTGGTTGAAGAATTCTGTTATTTGAGAAGTAGAATTACTAAAGATGGATGAAGCAGGAGCGATATAAAATGCTGAATGCCACAAGTGAAATGAGCTTTCGGTCAGAAATATAATTTGCTTACATCAAAAATTAGTTTATATGTCAGGAAAACATTTTTGAAAGTATATTTTTATATGTTTTGAGCGTAGCTTTATATGGAAGTGAAATGTGGACAATTGAAGTACCTGAGAAGATTGGAAGCTTTTGAAATGTGTAGCTATTAAATAATGTTAAAAATCAGATGGGTGGATAAAGTGACATAAGAAGAGGTGTTTCAGCAAATTGATGAAGAAAGAAGCATTTGGAAAAATATAGTTAAAAGAAGAGACAGGTTTATAAGCCACATATTAAGGTATCCTGGAATAGTCGCTTTGAAATTGGAGGGACAGATAGATGGGAAAAATTGTGCAGGCAGGCAACGTTTTCCCAGGAATATGTAAAACAAACTGTTAGGGATGTAGGATGCAGTGGGTATACCGAAATGAAATGACTGGCACTAGATAGGGAGTCTTAAAGAAAGAGCTGCATCAAACCACTCAAATGACTGAAGACAGAATAATATTACAAACATTTTTCAAAGTTTTTTAAAACTTGCTTTTTACTTTTTAGTCATATTTTAATCAAATTATTGTCATACATTGCATGCGTTTAATTTGTAGGTTAATTTGGATTTCAAAAGATAACATCATATATTGAAATTTGTAATACATTTATAAAATGTCAAACAAATTTTCATTCAAAGATTTACTGTAAAAATTAATGAAATAGTGAAGTTTTTATTTTATTTATTTAATTATCACAATTTTTTACGCCCGCACCCTTAATTTACCCTCGTATGGGGGGATGTTTGCAAGTGTAATGGTGGAATATTGTGTTGTCACGTGACCTTAGTAACTGTACAAAATTTCAACAATAGGCTATGTCAGGAAGTATGTTAAATTATTACACCTGCACCCTTAATTTACCCCCATGCAGGGGGGGGGGAATGTTTGCAGAATTAATGGTTGAATATTTATTGTATTGTTACCCAACCTTAGTAACTGTACAAAATCTCATCAATCAGCAATGTCAGGAAGTATGTTAAATTAAGGGTGCAAGATTTACGGACAAACATGAAAAAAAAACAAAGTAAAAATAAAGAATCGGTTCCTAAATTATCCCTTTCCTCCTGAATCATCTTGTGCAATATTGTTTTTTTTGTGCGTATGGTGTGATCCTTTGAAAACAATGATACTGTTATAGGTCAGTTTTCTACAAATGCCATTGTTTACTGTATTTTACTATTAACACTATTTGTACAATAAAGGACTTCCTTTGCAAAGTCATGTAAAAAATGATGTGTGTATTCTCATTACGTTACTTTTTATTTGAATAACTTGTTTGAATTATTTCAGATATTATTACTAAGATCAGAGAATCCAGAGGCAAGCCATAAACTTGTTTATTTTAATATTTGATTGAAAGTAATTCTAATTATACAAATTTTTATTCTTTAAAGCACTAGAATGTATAGAGAACTGCCTCCCCCTAAATAAAATCAATAGTTTATAAATAAACTATAGAGCTCATTTTGAGCTTTCCCATTCCATATACTGATCTGTACTTGTACCAGTAAGCGAGAGTGGTAAGACCTCTCTGCAAATACAGCTTACCTTTATGTCAGATCTCTTCATTTTATTTTTATTGGTATTCCATAACGTTACAATATATCTTATTTATATGTTTGTTAAAAAATTAAATTAGATTTGAGTGATAATAAAAAAAACTTTATTCTTATCTCCTAGTAACTGCATCTGACTTTGTAACTTGCAGATAATTATAACATTTTTAGGTTATTGCTAGGCACCTTACTCTTGTTCTAAGTTATACAAATTGCCTGCAAGTGCTACCTGCTGATGTTAGAGTTGTTCTGATGGTTGAACATTTTCTGCATTTGCAAAAAATGTAAAGTTTGTTTTAAATTATTGAAATTTTAATCTGTAGTATTTAAATTTCTTCATATTTTCATTTTTATTAAGGATTTTTTTTTATGAAGATACAATCTTTTTTTTCTGTTTTAGGGAAGCAGTTTGAGCAAGTATGGTTTTTTGACTATTACAAGTGGAGACATTGATATTTACATCAACATTGTACTCTGTTCTCAAGATCCTAGTCAGTTTTCTTCTCGAATGTTCCTTCTAGAACGACTTTCTACTACTGCATTAGTTAAAAGTATAAACAACACACTTAAAGCTTTCTCTTCTGCACGTCAACGGATGTTGACGGCAAGCCTACTGGCATCTTCAAATTAACAAGATTATCTGTATTATAAAGTTATAGCAGTTTATTTATCTTTAGCAATACAGTTGATGTGTAACTTTAACTTAAAATCATATTCTTTGTTTCTGAAAGCTGAATGATAGTTACCGGCTGTTTATCTGCTGAATTCATTTATATTCAGTTTGCTCTAAATTCGTAATGATTAAACCACTTGTAACAGCTGTATGTTATTCTAAATATTTCTTTCTAGTCATATTAAATGTCAAATCAGAAAAAAAATTGTAAAATTATTTGTCGGAAAACAATTATTTGTAATAATTATGTTTATTGTTTTTTTAAAGATTAATCTGATGATTTTTATGTAAGCACATGTCTTATTAATTTAAAATCTGATGTAAGAATAAATTTCAAATGTAACACTAAATTTAGAATAAATTTTCCTTATGTTAAAATTAAAATTGTTTTTGTTAATTATAAAATATTAAATTATTCTATTAAATTTCACCAGTAAGGAAATGAAGATGCTATAGTATGTAGTACATATATTAATTTGTTCCCCCTTTATTTTTGAAGAAAAAATGTCATACATCCCTGTGTTGATAAAACAAACAGAGAAATATTTTTGATAAATTTTATATTTCCATAAAATAATTTGATAATTCATGTAGAAACAAAATTAATAAACAAAAATTATAATCTTCAATTATATAGTAAATAAACTACTCTTGTAAACATCCTCTGTCTTCATGATATGTGCTGGCATTTGGAGAATGACCCCCTTTTCTAATCACAGTGTTGCATTACTTGCACTTTATTTCACCTGTTTGGTGTACATGGAGAATGATGGTAAGGGTTATATTAGCCGGTTAAAAAAGAAGTATGTGAAATTAACTAATTATGGATCAATGCATTTAGCTTGAATTGATATTAGTTTTGTAAAAAATTATTATTTATGTCTTTCACCTGCTTCTCTGCGTTATAAGTAGTAGGGTTAGGAGATGAGAAACCTGTACTTAGAGAAATGAAGGAAATTAGACTGAAATAGGTCTTATTTGTAATAAAGAAACTTGAAATAAGACTTTAGTTTAACTCTTGTACAGAATTACAATTTACAACATTTCTCATTAGTGTATATATCCTGAATTTTTTTAGGCACTGTTACTATCTATAAACTGCTTCACGATCGACAGTTCTGATTATAATCTTAAAATCTACAGTTTTTATCTGTGAAATAAAAGTAGCTTCAATAAGTTTTTATTAATGTTTAGTTTTTGCAAGTGTTAATGATTGTGACTGAAGCAGCTCTTTGGCTTCAGTAGGGGGTTTCCTGTGCTTATTCGTTGTTTAATAAATGAAATCGGGCTGATAAAGAGTTTTGAAACAAATATTTCTATTTTTGGCTTATTATATGGAATGCTTAAACATTGTTTATTATCTGTTATTGTATATTTATTGCCTACTACATATATTTAACATGTGGATTTTGAACAAAATTCTAAATTAATAAAGATTTTGATAATAGAAATCTTACCTTTTTTGATATCAGTATCAATTTGTTAAAAACAGTTTTATTTACATTATAGAAATTTTTTGCGTTTTGAGCGGAAGAAATGATATCTGCAAGACTTACTGTATGGTTTACAATTTCATTGTAATTTTTTTTGGATATCACTGCGTTTTGTTAGATTATTTTTATTTTCTTTATGAATTACTGATTGTTATCTTAAGGATTTATTATCTTTCTAGAACAAACAAATATATATTTTTTGAATTTTTCAGCCAGTTTATTTTGTTGATCGTCACATCATTTACTTCATACTGTATTTTCCCTTTTTTAATGAAACTGGTATAACGACCTCCATGAATCGAAAATCTGTGATGTAAGATTGCACTTACTACTTTGTAAGTGTAACCCTCGATTTTTATCATATCTGTGGACACACTTTTTATGTTATTAAATGAATTTTTTTTTTATTTCTCCATCAATTAGTTCAAATAGTTCTAATTGTGGAATAAAAATTTTACCAATCGAATTTATTACTGTTTTATGTAACAAATCTTTGTTGCCCCATTTGCAAAACTTTCCTACTGTTTGTGTTTTTTGTGTTTTATTAGCAGCTACAATCTCTTGTAAAGTAATACTTTTATTTTTTTAATGAAGTGATGGGAATTAAAAAAAATGTTTCATCTTCAGTACTTACATAAGAGCACTTACTATTAACACAAGCTGTAGTATATTTTCTTTTAAATTTTATTATTTCAAGTACATTAAGTTTTTGTGTATTACCTAGTACTATAATTACTGCTACCTAGCAGTATGATTTGTAAACCCACCTTTATGAGGAAAAAGTGACATATTTGAGTCCCGTGGTTCATCAAATGGAAGAAAAAAAAGTATAACAAAATTTGAGGTATTTTGTGAAAGTATTCTTTATTATAAATCTAATTGAACCAAAATATAATGTTTTGATGCTTATTTTTTCCCCATTTTCATTTCATTTTTAGGTTAGGTCATGTTTATAACTGTAAACATAATTCATTGACCTTGCTGTGCCATCCAGTTCTGCAAACTCTTACTGACAGTTCTAATGAACTTCGTGATTATAATTATAATCATGTTAGGATTATCAGGGGAAAACTGTATTAAAAGAAAAAAATGGTAATGTACCACTGTGGCTTATTTGAGATAAAATGATTTGTATCAGATTATTTGGTATAAAGTAATTTCAGTGTAATTTATCATTTTTAACAGACTTCAGAAAAGGAGTAGGTTCTTGATTTGATGCTGCATCTATTCTGATCTAATCTTTTCCAAATAAAATCAGTGGCAAGCCAGAATTATATTATCATACAAACAATTTGAAGATTTTTGTTTGTTCTCTTTATTACTGGGTATTGAATTATTACAGCATAGTGGTATAGCTTGGTCATTATGATATTACCAGTATTTTCACATTAAGTATCAAGAGAATTAGTTGAAAAAATAAGTAAAATATACAGATTCCCATTTTCCAGACAGTCTTACTCAGTAGAGTTAGTAGTAGTTACTGAACTTAAGAAAGGCTATTCAAAATAAATAACATGGCATGTTGAGATCTGGTACCGTGTACTTATTGGCGATGGGTATACTTTACATACTGTAAAGTATATCAAACATTTCTGTAACATTTTTAGGTTGGATGTGTGATTATATTCCATACAGTCAGGTTTGGCCCATAGTTATTAATTTTCATCTCTTCATGAACATAAAAAATTGGCTGACATCGCAGCCCTTTGATGATGGCAATGAGTTACAATCTGATGAGGAAGGATGACTCAAATAAAATATTTGTTTCCTATTAGGTTTTTTTTATAAATAAACTTAAGTTACTTTCCGGGTAGCAGCCATTGTAAATAAAATAAGTAAGATGTCATGCCGGAACCTTCATTAGATAAGTGGCAGAGTGCTGTTTTCCTCTTTAATGGGATTCATGGGGGGTGGGGACTTTTCAGGAACTCTGTTTCCTGTCTAGGATTGCACAAAATGCCAAACTAGTGCTGAGGCGACTGTCCTATACCTTAGTAAGATGTAAGAGATCTTATTGACTTAGATATCTTCTTAATGCCCTAAAATTAAAAACAGTATTTTTAAATATTATGACACTGAAGCCGGTGAAAAACACTTTTCTTTCAGTTTATATATTTGGTGGTAGTAATTGCATACATGCAATGTATACATAGTGTATTACGAAGTTCTTCCAGGACTATCATAGCCTATTCTACTGGTGAAAGTAATGGAAAAAGTTAATATAAACATATGTCCTAAAATGCTTCATTTGGGAGTCAACTAGTGAAAGATTTTGCTTGGATTTCAGCTACCCTGGTGAAATGAGGTCATACTGAAATTTTTAGGACATTAATTAAGTGGCAAAATTAGTGATTTCTTATAGTTTTTATCCTGAAATATCAAATAAAAGGTCCCAGAACCATATCTGCAGTAGTTTGTGAGAATATAATTCTGAACATAATAAAAAAAATTATAAAAATTAAAAAACACAACTGCCAAAAAATAAATAAATTGAACTAAAATATGGCAATAAATCAAACTAAAAACAAGGAATAGAAATAGAGGACTAAACATCGTTATGCAGTATTTAATTTAATAAAATAATGGATGGCCAATTAACTTTAGTTTTAATTAAAACTAGCCAGTCAGGGCTCACTTTGCTTTCCTGACCATCTAGTCAGGGGACTCTGTCTCCTGGACCCTCGACACGTTCGTATCCTCATGTTTGTGAGAATATTAAGTATTTTACTGAAATATTTTAGGAAAATAAATATTACCATTCACCATGATGAACTTATTGTAGTGATTTTTCTGCTACAGCTCCATTTATTGATGTACAACTTATGCTTCACATTTATTGCTCCATCTAGCTGCTCAGCCAGGCATCGCCTGGCTACACAGCCAGACATTGCTTTGCACTGCTTTTTGGGGCGTAAAAGGAAATTCAGTTTTTGAAAACTGATTTATTTATCATAATCGTGTAAAAATACATAATTTTTTACTTTAGTTATAAAATTCACTAAAATAATTATAACCGTTTTCCACACAACTCATGAGGGACAACCAAATATACATTTTTTTATAGTCTAAAGTTTTTTTAAGATAGATTAATTTTTTCATGTCTCACATTATGAAAATTACTGTAATTAAAAGATTTTTACTGTTTGTTTTTCCTGTACTTTAATTATTCATTTTGATTTATTTCTACTTCATAATTTTAACATTAGCCATTGTACTGCTAGCAAATATACTGTATAAAGTTTTAAAATTGGTTGTACCGTACCGGAGGTGTAACTAATTTTCAGAATAAGAGAATGACTGAATAATCAGATCATCGAGAGTATATCTTTTGTATGCAATCATTAGTCATTTTGTACTGCTAGCAAATATGCTGCTTGAATTTTTAAAATTGGTTGTACTGTTCCAAAGATATAAGCAAATTTCATAAAAATAACGGATAACCAAATAATTCAGTGTACATCTTTTTTGTTAATTCAGTGTACATCAATATGGTAAAATAAGAGCCGTTTGAATTTTTAAAATTGGTCATACAGTCTCGTAGATATAACTGAATTTTGGAATAAGAGAATGACCAGACAACCAGATAATTGAGAATATAAAAGAAAATCATAAAAAGCACCCTTGCAATAAATAGAAACTTTTTGCCAAATTAAATTTTTTTTATACCTATGGGGTCCTTAATATTGCATTTCAAAGAAATCAACTCCTTTTTTATATATATAGATATATTTTTCATGTTTTAGAAATAGCAGGCATTTAAGGTTGTTTAATAATTAAGTTCTCTCCAGGTCTTACATCAATAAGAAAATTTTGTCCAATGAAAATATTTATATGCAGTTGGGGGGGCACTTTAATATAGGACAGTTACTATTCAGAGCCCCCCAACTGCATTTAAATATTTCAGTTGAAGGGCAAAATTTTCATATCGATGCAAGACCTGGTGAGAATGAATATTTTATTTAGTTAAAAACGTTAGTGAAAATAAAAATTTCTACTTTTATTAAAGAATAAATTTCCACGTGAGAATGCGTATAGACACTACTAGATGGGAAGTGAACGGTTTAGCTTCTGGTTGAGTTGTTGCTGCACCATTTAAACATTATTAGCTTTAGCAGTTATTGTGAAAACAACAAATGTCCTTTGGTCATTTTACTGTTACTGAATTAACATCAGATCATTCCATGTCTTGTTAATTCAAGACATGGAATCTTGTATAGCATTTTATATGTAAAAAAAAAATTGTTCCTTATTTTTTAATTTAAATGTAATTTAAATGAAGGAAAACCAATTATTATTATTAATAATAATTAAGATTTGTATTTTATGATTATGAATTTTATATTTGTAAGAATTTCAATTAATAAGAACTACTGTGCAACATGATCGAAGAACATCACTTAAATCGACAATAATATAATTATTATTATAATTTGCTGAATTAAGTCTTTGTTGTCACTAAATCTATGGATATAGTTTTATCTAAGAACATGCTTACACATTAATTTTTAGTAACAAATATAGCTTAGCAAACAGTACATTTGTATGCTATGTAGCGTTAAATTAGGTCCATTTCTAAGTAAATCAGTTAATTTTGGTTCTGGTTTAGTTCCATCATGATTTTGTATTATACTAGCAAATACCCCATTTGAATCTTGAAAAACGAAAGACTGGTTGCAGAAATATTATAGTGAACCCCATTCACCTCTCAAAACAGCGTCCCAGAGACACCCCGGTTTGTTACCAGTTGATGGTGAAATGGTCAAGCCTTGTATGAGGTTCTTGCATCACCTCACCACTTCAGCCTAACACACGTCCCCATGGGAAGCCCATTATTATTAATAGAAATTTTTCAAATTTATTTAACGTAAATTTAATTTAATTTTTGTAGTAATATTCATTCGACTGATTTGAATCATTTAAACCCAGCTCGTACAGTGACAGAGGCTCAAAGTTCACAGTTCATTAATTCAACTCATTAAAGTTTGTGCTTCATCCGGCATTATATTAAATAAGTACTTTTTTGACAAATGTAGTAATGTACTGTTTCTAAATAAAATTAAAATTTTTCTAATCTTTCTTTGTTTTATTCAACTTATTTTATACCATTTTGTTCAGAATTAAATTCTCTACAAGTTCTGTTTAAAAGTTTTACGTGTTTTTTACCAATTTTACAAAGCTTTTGTACATTATACATAAAAAACAGAGAGGGTTTTTTACTTCAGTTTATTGATTCTCCCCCCAGATTTCTCAAAAGCATCTGCAGATACAGTTCTGGAACCTATTTTATTCAATCGTTAGGTCAAAAACCATAACAAATCACTGATTCGAGGAGTGTCACAGATGTGAGACATCAGTCCAGCGAAGAGAGTCTTAAATCCAGTTTGATATGAGTAAGATAATGCCACGAGTAATTCTCACTGGAATTACTATCTGTGAGTTACAGTAAAACTATTAAGTGTATAAGTGAAAGAAATAATGCAATAGACTTCCTTCATAAACTGTTAGGGCAGACAGCAAAGGTATTTGCAAGTGAACACTATATGATTGTTTGCTAATACAAGACTAGTGGTTAAAAACAATTAAGACTAGCTGTTTCTTTTGTTAATGGGTCTAGTTTTCTATTTATCTACCTGGAATAAATTCCGAACGATTATTTATTTTTAACTCTGTCGTGTGTGTAATCTGTATTTATTATTTACTAATGACACATCACTATTTGATGTGTGATATCTTGATTGTTATTCTTTGTTGATTAAGCCCTGTTTTTATGTCATACTTACTGTTATGATTATATATTATGTCTTGTACTTTGTTATGGATTTTTATGTTTTATTTGTTGTTATTGACATGTAATATTATTATCGTTCACTACTAGTAGCCTGATTATTATTGTGGTTGTAATTACTGTATTAATATTTGTGTTCATTAATTGTTTTATTATTGTCACTTATTATTATTATCATTATTGTATTTATCACCATTGTTATTATTATTAATTAAACAAATAAACTGTAATTATATAAACATTCTAAATTGTCAACCTCTCAATATCCTGGTTGAGCTGCGAAACATGCAACAATATGAATCTTAAAAAGATTAAGTTAAATAAAATAATAATAATATATAAATATTAAATTCTATTAATATAGACCACCTAATATAAAATATTGAGTTAAGACATTTCTTACCTTAATTTTATCATGAAACTAATTTCACAGGATCCTGCATCCTCAGTCGTGATTGAAATATTTAATTAAATTCATATTAAAAATACTAAAATAATGAAAATTACATATTAATATATTACATTAGTACTGCTATCTGTTGCAGTTTTTAAAAGACTAAATTTTATATATATGCATAAAAAGAGCACAAACACTGTTTTCTTTTTTATATTTTTGATTAATAAATATTAAAAATAAGTAATAACAGGTATCAGTAAAAATATCGTTACCTTATGAGGCTGTATTAGTAGAAGTGGATGATAAAGGTGTAAGTTAATAATTAACAATAAAAAAAATAAACATAAAAGTAGGCTATAGTGTATGTCATATCTGAAGGCGGGTCAGTAGTGCACTGTGGCTCACTTCCACTGCTCTTAACATCACTCAGCAATTTTTCACAACAGTAGCCAAAGTAGTGTATACCAAAAGTCACATCCATTGATTTGCAATTACTTGCACCATATCCAATTATGATATTACCGTACTACTATAGTAATGAAATGTTCTGGTAATTTATTACAAATAAAATTATTTATGCCTAATATTTTGTTCAAGATGTACATGAAGTAACTTATTTATTTATTTCTTGAAAGTATATATTTTTTTCAAGTATGTTAAACTAAGGTTTTGCTATAAATAAACAGTAACAATGACATTATACAAAAGTATATAAAATAAGTTTACTATAGACTATGTTATGATTTTCTTTGATGTGGCGTAGTTATTTACGAAAATTATTTTTAAATAGCATGTACGCATTACTTTTGTTGCAACCAGAAGCACGTGTTCTGCATGCTGGGATATAGGAGTGGAGTAGAGGCAGCTTGTAGGGAAAACGTATCTTTTAGATTTTATATACAATACAGTATAAAATAACTGATTTCTTATTAAATTAGTTTAATGATTGGATTTCCATTATTACAGTGGTAGTATTATATTACAAACTGATCTAAAAAAAAAAAAAATTATCAGGATCATAAGTGTTTAATTTGTTGATGAAGAGACGCTATACAATCAGTAGCCTTTGACATGATTTCTTTCTTAAATCCTACAGATTCATCATCAATTAGATTATTTATAAGTTCTGCAGTCTTTTTGTTATCCAAAATTGAGACGTGATTGCCTTCCACAAATATTACTGGTACTGGTAAAAGAGTGTACTATAATAAGAAAAAAAAATTAATAGTTAAATACTACACATATATAATTTGAATACAAAATGAATTTAAATTTTGTTTGATCAGGTTTTGAATTTTTCATGAAAAATAAGTTTCTATAATATGATCTATGTAAAAGTTTTAGATTATATGCTCATATAATGATAAAAAAAAATTTATTAATAGATTTTAGTAGTAAAAAAAAAAAATTCACCATTTTATTAAAGTCATCACTATCATGTGGTTATGTCCGCATAGTATAGAATAATAAGTTGTGTTTACAAAACATTTTATTCTACACTAAAATGTGGAATACACACATTAGTGGTTGGTGTGTTTGTATCATATATATTCAAACGTAAATAATTATTTAAAAATAACAGTTGCTGAGTTACTTAATCTTATTATTAATACTAACATTATTTAAGATATGAATTTTTTTATGAACAGATCTGTTAAAACAGCATTCAAAAATAATATTGAAATGAGTACCTTCTGTCTATCTGTTACATACCATAACCCATCTCTTGTGGGTAGTCTGCCATGACCCCTAGCCATTCCTGAAAACAGCACAGTCATCTTCAGGAATAACAGGCACTGGACACTTGTCTTTTGTTTATTATTTTTGTACAGTCTCAGGTCAACCATTTCTGAGATGTGTGGTTAATTGAAACCCAACCACCAAAGAACACTGGTATTCAAATCCATGATCAAGTATTCAAATCCGTATAAATGTAACTGCCTTTACTAGGATTTGAACCTTAGAGTTCTCGACTTTAAAATCAGCTGATTTGCGAAGACGCGTTCACCATTAGACCAACCCGGTTGGTTAAGTTAAGAAATATCTAAATTTAGTTATATCTCTATCTATATCCTACAGTCATGGGTTATTTTAGTATTCTTTTACAAACAATTTTATCTTTGTATTATTACTACTAAAACCAAAAAAAATAAAAACATTTTTTACCTTCGATAATTCATAATCTTCTTCCATATTCACAGCAATATCAGAAGGCCTTATTAAAGTGATTTGAGATTTTATGGATTTACATTTAATTCCTTCATATGTAAGTATAGATTTTACTCTATGATATACAGCATTCATAAGAAGTTTTTGATACTTTTTGCTGTATTTTGTGTTATCTGGACCATTGTCGATCAGGAAGTCCAATCTTGATTTCCAGTCAGGGAGATTTTTTAATGCTTCCTTCAGCTACAAAAAAATTTAAACATATAACAGTAAAAAAAACAAAATTTCACAGGCACAAGGGGTGTGTGATAACACCCCTTTAAAGTGCCTGATGAATCAGCAGCTAAATAAAAATTCACTGGGTAGAAGATGGGTAAATGATCTACAAATTTGGCTTGTACTAAATTTGTCTTAAAAAGCTATTTGCTAATAGGGTTATAATAATTAAGCAGAATAGTCACTGATTTATAGCTGTTGATTAGTAGTTTACTTTTTTAAAAGACAAAAATATTTTAACTGATTTTTAGAATGATGGTAGTCCTAACTAAATCTAACTATAAATAACTAAGGGGGAAGCCTCCCCTCACCTCTTCTTTGTCTCTTCACTATTTTCATAATTTTTTTAATTAGAAATTAAGTAAGGCACTTTATTGTGTGCAATTAATATATTTTACATCATTATTGGTTAACATCACATAAGTAAAAATAATAAATCTACATGATAGGTGTAAAGTCATAATATACACATATAATAACACAAAACAACATTGTCACAAACTAATACCAAAATTACAGTTATAACATACACTATTTCCAAACATACTCCAGTAGCATATTAAAAATAAAGCACAACTAAAGATAATTTCTATAAGATCTAACAAATTTTACATTTATTATCCTTACTTGAGTATCTGGAAAATGATGAAGAAGATGGATAACTATCACTCATCAGACAGATGTTCACTTATTGAACAATAGAATCTGCCCACCAAAAGCCCCACGAAACTCTCCTAAATCCTTTCTGATTAACTTCAGTTTCGTATGTGGCAGCAGATTATTATAAAGATAAAATCCAGCATTACAAATTATAAAAATATAATTTTATTCATTAATATAAGATTGTAAAGAGGGTTGTCTGAAAAGTTTTGAGCTTAACATAGAAAGACATATTTTTTCTGTCAAATATAGTTTTATTTTTCAACAAAGTCTCCTTCCAAATCGATACATATTTTCCAGTGATGCTCTGACCTCTTTAACAATTCCAAATTGTAGCTGGCATGTTTCTCTGCAGTATAGATGTTTACATCTGCAATAACCTCCTAGTCTGATGAAAATCTCGTTCCTCCAAGTGAAACTTTAAGGTTAGGAAACAAGAAAGTCACTTGGGGTCAGATCTGGTGAATACAGTGAATGGTCAACCAATTCAAAGTGCAATTCATGAATTTTAGCCAAGGCGACCATTGAAGTGTGAGCAGGCGCATGTCCTGATGGAAAAGCACTTTCTTCTTCAATCGTTTTTTGCAATTTCTGCCTTCAGCTTGTCAAGTAATGATGTGTAATACTGTCCCATTAGTGTTTTTGAAGATAATCGATAAACAAAATCCTGTTGCTGTCCCAAAAAATAGTCGTCATCACCTTCCCGACTGATGGAACTGTCTTCGCCTTTTTCGGAGCAGGTTCACTCTTTCCAGTTCATATTTTGACTGTTTTGTCTCAGGAGTGTAGTGGTGGATCCACGTCTCATCTGCAGTATGAATCGATGCAAAAAATCTGACTTGCTTTGCTTAAACTGCTCCAACAGGGCCTTGGAAATGTTCACTCAAATGTGTTTTTGGTACAAAGTGAGCAAACATGTGGATTGCTCATTATATCTAATTCTTCAGTTAATATATGACAAACATGTTCTTTCGATATGCCCATAGCCTCTGCTATTTCTTTAACCTTAATTCGTCAGTCATCCAGTACCATTTGGTGAACTTTTCCAATGATATCAGTTGTGGTTACAGTTTTTGGCCATCCTGAACCCTCATTATCTACCAACCTGTGTTTGAATTCAGCTGCTCATCTTTTCATGGTGGCAAATGATGGGACAGAGTCCCCATAAACAGCGTCCAACTTGTTTTTAATTTATTGCCTTTTAAACGCAAGTATTTAATCATGGCTCGATATTCAATTTTTTCCATTTTCACAAAAACATTCTCAATAACTTACTCAAACGATTTTCAAATAAAAACTGAGCATCCAAAATGGCTGAAATTTTAGTGAGTACCTTTCAACGCATGCACAAATACATTCCCTAACTTTTGTTGACGAGTACTGCAATCTTCATGTTGAGGCTCAAACCTTTTCAGACAACCCTCGTACTTTTTTAATTTTATTATTATAAAGATATAGTCTGGTACACATTTATAGGTGGATGTTCTGTGCTTTGGATAGGATAGGACATTATGCTGAGTGTTATAAATATGAAAGTCAGAGGTGTTTCAGTTATGATAGCTTATCTTCAATATAGTATGGAAAATAGAAGTGTGAGGATTTTAAAATAGCTAAAAGAACTCTTGCATGAATCACCAGGTTTCAGTTGGCAAACCATGGGAATATTTTTTTTAATAATAAATATATTTTTGCTATCAACAGAATTCCTCCTCTATGAATCATGAGACCTTGCCGTTGGTGAGGGGGCTTGAGTGCTCAGTGATACAGAGTAGCTGGACCGAAGGTGCAACCATATCGGAAAAGTAACTGTTGAGAGCCAGACTAAGGAATGATTCCTGAAAGAGGGCAGCAGCTCTTTCAGTAGTTGTTAGGGACGTGATTCAGAACGACTTAAACGGCCATATAAACATCACTCAGTCCTCTGAGTACTGCGCAGCTGAAAGCAATGGAAAACTACAGCTGCTTTCTTTCCAAGAAAATGTAGCTCTCTGCTTTTTCATATAACAATGATGGAGGCGCCTTCCTTGGTAAAATATTCCGGAGGTAAACTAGTCCCCCGTTTGGATCTCCGGGTGGGGACTACTAAGGAAGGCGTCACCAGAAAATTAAAAAATAACATTCTACGAGTCGGAGCGTGGAATGTTAGAAGTTTAAAAAAGGTTGGTAGGCTAGAAAGTTTAAAGCGGGAAATGGATAGGATAAATGTAGATGTAGTAGGAATTAGTGAGGTTCGGTAGGAAGAGGAAAACGACTTTTGGTTAGGTGATTTTAAAATAATTAACTCAGCTTCAAATAATGGGTAGGCAGGAGTAGGTTTCGTAATGAACAAGAAGATAGGGAAGAGAGTAGAGTATTTCAAAATGCATAGCGATAGAATCATTGTAATAAGGATAAAATCAAAACCTAAACCGACAACGATTGTTAACATCTATATGCCTACAAGTGCCCATGGTGATGATGAGGTAGAGTGTGTATACGAAGAGATTGATTTAGCAATTAAACACGTAAAAGGAGATGAAAATTTAATAATAGTTGAAGATTGGAATGCAAGCATTGGAAAAGGCAAGGACGGAAATATAGTGGGTGAATACGGGCTGGGCAAAAGGAATGAAAGAGGGGACAGACTTATAGAGTTTTGCACGAAGTATAATTTAGTAATTGCCAACACCCAATTTAAAAATCATAATAGAAGAATATACACTTGGAAAAAGTCAGGCGATACTGCAAGGTATCAGATAGATTATATCATGGTTAAGCAAGATTTAGAAATCAAAATAGGCGAGGAAGCGATTGATAGATTATACAAACTGGTGTGTAATACTTATGAAAAAGGGGAACTTCCGTCAGACTTAAAAAAAAGTGTTATAGTCATGATACCAAAGAAAGCAGGGGCAGATAAATGTGAAGAATACAGAACAATTAGTTTAACTAGTCATGCATCAAAAATCTTAATTAAAATTCTATACAGAAGAATTGAGAGGAGAGTGGAAGAAGTGTTAAGAGAAGACCAATTTGGTTTCAGGAAAAGTATTGGGACAAGGGAAGCAAATCAGATTAGTAGTAGAAGGAAGATTAAAGAAAAACAAACCAACATACTTGGCGTTTAAAGACCTAGAAAAGGCATTCGATAACGTAGAGTGGAATAAAATGTTCAGCATTTAAAAAAAATTAGGGTTCAAATACAGAGATAGAAGAACAATTGCTAACATGTACAGGAACCAAACAGCAACAGTGGTAATTGAAGAACATAAGGAAGAACCCGTAATAAGAAAGGGAGTTCGACAAGGATGTTCCCTATCCCCGTTACTTTTTAATCTTTACATGGAACTGATGTTAAAGAACAATTTAGATTCGGAGTAACAGTACAAGGTGAAAAGATAAAGATGCTATGATTTGCTGATGATATAGTAATTCTAGCTGAGAGTAAAAAGGATTTAGAAGAAACAATGAATGGCATAGATAAAGTCCTATACAAGAACTATCACATGAAAATAAACAAGAACAAAACAAAAGTAATGAAATGTATTAGTAATAACAAAGATGGACCACTGAATGTGAAAATAGGAGGAGAAAAGATTATGGAGGTAGAAGAATTTTGTTATTTGGGAAGTAGAATTACTAAAGATGGACGAAGCAGGAGCGATATAAAATGCCGAATAGCACAAGCGAAACGAGCCTTCAGTCAGAAATATAATTTGTTTACATCAAAAATTAATTTAAATGCCAGGAAAAGGTTTTTGAAAGTATGTTTGGAGTATTGCTTTATATGGAAGTGAAACTTGGACGATCGGAGTATCTGAGAAGAAGCTTTTGAAATGTGGTGCTATAGGAGAATGTTAAAAATCAGATGCATGGATAAAGTGACAAATGAAGAGGTATTGCGGCAAATAGATGAAGAAAGAAGCATTTGGAAAAATATAGCAAAAAGAAGAGACTGTTTTACAGACCACATCTTAAGGCATCCTGGAATAGTCACTTTGATATTCGAGGAACAGCTAGGTGGGAAAAATCGTGCAGGCAGGCAACGTTTGGAATATGTAAAACAAATTGTTAGGGATGTAGGATGTAGGGGGTATACCGAAATAAAACGACTAGCACTAGATAGGCATCTTAGAGAGCTGCATCAAACCAGTCAAATGACTGAAGACAAAAAAAAATCAACAGAATTACCCCAAAAAATAACTCCGTAATTTAAAAGGGAATATACATAAGCGTAATACACCATCAACAGATGATCAACCTGTTCATTATATAGGATAGTGTAAGTAGAACAAAAAAGGCTTACTTAGATGACGAGACTAAACCTCACCCTTCCAAGTGTATTTTCAATCATGAGACCCAGAAAATCAGCAGAGCTTGAAAGTTTCAAGGCATCCGTAATGGAGTGTAAGTAACTTTTCCATGATTCAAATGAAACCTTATATGATTTATTGAAATTAAATGGCAAATCATTAGCCAGAAACCATTTATTCATTCTAATAAGATCCCTACTCACTAAATTATATAGATTAGAATAAGTTAAATTTGTAAAAGCCATCGTGGTATGATTAGAAAACATAATCGGCCTCAACAGATGCATCGAGTTTGGCAAGTCATTTACATAAATCAGAAATAAAGAAATAATATTTTTTATACATTTTGGCATTCCTCAGGACCTGAAAATCAATCCCTGAGGAATGCCATCAGGTACCAATTCATAGGTGCTAATACTGTTTAATAACCTGACATGAACACTCTGCCAATGGGTCTTTTAAGTAGGACTTAAGCAGAGTAAAAGCAGCTCCACAAACACCATAGAATATAAGCTTACAGAGAAGCAGTTCATGATTCCTGCCTTTGGTAAGTTACAGAAGACACAAAGAGCCAGGTGTGACTCATTAAGAGCATCAACAATATTTGTTAACAATTCATTCTCTTCTTTAATAGTATTCTTACCTTTATTGGGTATAAACCAAATTGGGTATGATGCAACAAACTATTATTTTCAAAGTAATAGAGTAGCTGGGAAACTATAGCCTTCTCAAAGACCTTTGATAATGCAGGAAGAATCACAATTGGGTGATAATTGTTTAAATCAAATTCCAAACCTTTTGAAAACTGGAATTATGTTAGCAAATTTGATCAAATCTAGAAAGATTCCTGTTTTAAATGATAAATTAATCAGACACCTTAACGGAGCATCTAAATTTACTTATCATTCAAAGAACACTGTCAATTGTATTGACAGATCCATTGTATTGTTCATCTTTAAACTGCATAACATTTGTGTCCAAGAATGCATGTATTTAATATGTATGGTGGATCGTTCATGAGATTTAATCATTCACTAATCAATTGGAAAAACCTTTATATGTTAAAAAATTGTTGTCAGAGGAAAATAACTTGCAGTAAAAACAAAATATTTTCTTGAACATTTGGAATACACAATCCATCTTCTGTTTTGCTTGTCTCCATTTGTCATTGTTCTCATATAATATGTTGCGGAAAAACATCTCTTGTCTAGATCTTTTGGAAAATCATTTGAAGTTGAAATACAAGGTGGACCACATTGAACAATTAATGTTCTCATAGGATGATTTAATATTTTTGGTTACATGGCTGGGTCATCAATTGTAAATAATTCATCTATTTCCTTTTCCTTTTGCGATCCACTTTCATGTTTTCCAGTTGTGATTGTTTGGCATTCACAAGATGATATATCAGGTTCTTCATGTTCTCTACTTATTTCAACAGATACTTCTTTGTTTTGTATTACTGGCAATTCTTGTTATCAACATCAACAGTATTCTTCACGGAAATAGATGAAATAATTGGAGATTTCTTTATACATTTATTTAAAGAATTATTTTGTTCTTTAGCTGCTTCTTTATCATGTTTTTTTTTTTAAGTTTTTCATATCCACTAGGATATTTCCTTCCGCAGTCTCTTTCATGGCTAGTCAGTCTAGGATTAAATAGCAAACAGATTACAAAATAATTTAACTAGAGTAGTAATATCAGTCTTAGTCACGAATACACAGTACCAACTACACTACATCACTAGAATGGAAGCAGAAACAGATCGGAACGTTTTTACATCAATGCTCAACATATTAAAAGTAGCAACTCAATTAAATGGCTAAATGTGTCTGTCGTAACTAGTAGATATGTACACATGGATAATGCCACACACTGCAGCATCTGCACCTGCGCAAACAGGTGTCAATCCTAGACAGAGATGTACAGACAAAATATCAACTCAACTCTCCGAATGCATGGGATGGGGCCCTATGCTGTCGTACAGTTCATTAACCCATCACGCCAGCCCTGATTTGATGGCTTTAAGGTGTGTGCAATAGATAAACTTCAGACATTTCTTTAAAGATCTCAAGAGAAACATTGGCAGTAGGAAGATATTTTAAGAGAGAACTTGCCTTGTTTATATCTGGCATCACATTAATAGTCTTACATAGTTTCTTAAATGTTGATTTAAAGAATCCAAAAGAGTGCCAATTACATCATCAATAGGCAAGATTTCCAAGAATTCATTACTGCTTTTCGAGATAACTGTCCACTTCCTCATCATTCTTTATTATTATAATACTTATAATTTGCTAAATTAATACATTTTTAAAATAACGTTTTTGTAAACAGTTACATACTTCTAAATAGAAACATCGGCAGACACCCTAAACCATTGCATGCAACTCCCCCTTCCTCACACCTTACACCTGGATCCCAGTCATTAACCAGCCCTTATCCTCATTTTTTTCATTATATTTCTTTTTAGTATTTGGAAGGGTAATATAGTTTTTAGAATTTCAAAAAAGTCTTTATAGGTGGTATCTCCTCTGATCGAAAAGTCAGTCAATATAGCGTTCCAGATTTCCTGATGCAATAACCCTCCAAGTGTATCAGTATAATTCTTGGAGAAAGGTCTTATAGTTCTTACATTCAACTGTGTCTGAATGGTTTATTTAACCCTTGGTCATCTATGGGAAAAACAGCATATTATGCTGTGTGATCAGAAAGACCATTCTGATCATGCTAAGAGTTTTTCCCAAGTCAAGGCTGACAAAGAAGTTATTAATACAAGTACGAGATTTTACTGTAATTCTTGTTGGATCAATAAATACTGGGGACCGAAGGTAAGAGTCCAATATATCCAGTAACCTATGTTTATTAGAGGATGAAAAGAATCCTAATAACTCCTTCAATTTTCTATAAACGTTTTCAAAAGCAAATTTTGTATTAACTGGGGATCTGTATAAGCATTTAAAATTATTACCTTGAAAGTTCTAACTTGGACCAGCAACATTCAAAATATCTTTCTGTATATGATTTTTCACACACTGTTAAACATTCCACCAAGGCAAAATCAGTTCATGAGATGCACACTTCATTTCTTATAGCTTAATTTCTACTATAATTGGCAACCAGCCTTGGTAAACTCTCCAAGAACAAATTTACCTCGTCAATCTTAGTGGACTGAGTAACATCCCTTACATTTAAGTGAAGGATATGTAGATAACCCCTCCTTATAATGGAATAAATTAAAGTAAATAAGTACATTTAATTGTCATTTATATAATGAACTGAATTCATAGCTTTAATGATGTAAGAAATTAAGAATTTTTTTCAGTTGGATACATTTATTGAATTAGAAAGCCTATCCCAACAAAAGTAATACATTTTTAGGGTATGAATTAAAAATAATTAAATTGTAATATTTGATCTGAAGGTGTTTTATGAGCATGAGCCTACCACTCACAACTGTGGCAAAAGTAGAGAACAATTCCTGCGGTACAGATTAAAAGTAATTATGATCCTGGGTTGAGTTTCAGTTGAATTTGTTTGCGGTTAGTAGTTAGTATAATGTATGGGCTAAATTATCCAAGAATATCAGATGGAGATTAATAAAGAAGCGGTGAAATAATCAACTTAGGAACTATAATGTGATATTAAATGGGAAATTCATTATCATATTTTTATGATGAAATTATCCTAATATTTTTATATGTTTGTTTGCAAATTTTTACCTACCACAATATTGTCATAGATGGTAGGCATTGAAACATTTTTTTTATAACCTCTTATGCTGCAGTACAATATCAATACTATTTAATTACAGTAACATTAAAAATAAACATTGTAGCAGATAATTGCTATAATACAACATAATAATGTAGACTCAATGGCGTAATGATCAGTCTGGATAGATGACACCATATTAACTTGAGGTTATCAATAATGTTCTATTTTTTATTTATAATTAAAATACATTTGATCTTTTAATCTTGTACATTTTTTTGCTGAATAACATCCAAGATATTAGATACTGTACAGAACTCTTAAATAAAAATTATGGACAGCATTGCATCCTAAACTATCTTTGGAAACTGGGTTTTAACTGATTTTCATTCTTTCATACATTATCCTGACACGATACAATTTGTTTACTGACCCCTGATTAGAACACCAAGTTTATCAGTCTTATCCCTTTCAATAATAAAGAGGACATGCAGGGTTTGCTCTTTCATAATACTAGTATTTAGTTAACACAAATTAAAGATGTAAACAAATAAAAATAATAAATATTTAAACTTGAACCAGCCCATAAATAAGAAAGAAAGAACAATACTTGAATAAAAACTGCAGTAATAATACCATATAGTAGATTATAAGGGGTAGTGAACTGTAAAACACCTTGAATTACACTACAATATTTTGTGTGCAGCCTATATATTAAGGCATATTTTGTGCATATAATATTTTTGGTGTTGATAAACATGTTTTTTCCACACAGTAATTTTGAAAATATTTATGTATAAATGTAATAACTAAATCTGATGTCCTTATAAACTGTTTAATGAAATTATTTTGAATAATTACAGCAATAAAGTGGATATAATACTTAAACTGAAACTAATAGTCAAAGTAAAGATTTTTGCAAAGGTGAAAATGGCATTATTATATTAACAATAATATGTAAATGCACTATCTAGCTGTATGACTCACTCTGGTTAAGTTGTATAGCATACAGATTTTTACTTCTGTTAACTGGGTTCAATTACAGCAACTGAATGATGATGAAGTACGTAAGTTGTTTTCAGATAAGTATTACCCACAAATAATATTCATAAAACAAATTGATCATTTAAACAAAGTTTCTTGAATGTGTTACAGAACTGTGGAATTTTAAAATTATTTTATGTGACAGAATATCTTATTTTTAATAGACTCAAAATAAAATATGACATTAATCTCAAGAAATACTTGAGATTCTTCACAATAATGATAAAAAATGAAATTAGATTGGAACAATTAGGAAAAAATTACCGATTAAATAAAATATTTATTAATCATCCTAAGCAGTTTATAATTATGACAGTTTGAGTCTGTATAATATTGAGAGTAATATCAGACTGTTACATTGACTGCTTATTTGATACAGTAAGACTTGAGATTTGTATCATATAATTTGATCAGCTACATTCAATTTATGATCATACGCAAAATTTTCTTTAGTTTTGAATTTTTACTTATTTTTTTATAATAATTTTTATTATTACTACAGCATTAATATCGAATGAAACTAAATACTATTTAAAATGTGTTTACTATAGTTTACAATTGGAGTTCAAAACAGAAGATGGTTTAAGAATTAAAAGATATCTTTTCAGTGATGAGGTCTCTTATATTACTCTATTCAGTTTGCTCATTTATTAATACTTTAATTATAAAATAAAGTGGATGCTGTGATTAAATTATTTTAAAAGCTCTTATGTAATGTATATTATAGAAATAAATAATTAAAAAAAAAAAAACTAAAATATATAATACTTTTATTAGGTTTTTCATGTGTAATTAGTTATTAGGTGTAGTGTATAAATTTGTATATTTTAATTCTAGGTTTTTTCTTTATTTTATTATTTTAAATGATGGTGGTTTTTTTAGTGTTGCTATTATTAATTGATGAAAAGTTTTTATGTGACCAATTATAACATTTTCAAATAAATTTGAAGATAATAGATCTGTACATAATCCAATACAGTTATACAGAAGAAACTTCTTTCCACATAAACACTCTTTACTATTTTAAATTCTGGTTATGTTTGAAAAAATACCTCATAAATAAACATTTTTTTAAAAGTTGAAATCACTGAGAAATAAACTGCTCTTAATTTTCAATGAATTTTTTTTGTTTTAGTCAAAGAAAAAATAATTCAAGTGGCTTCCATTTATGTGCTGTGGGTTCCCATTTTAGTAATGGCTTATTCTGTGCTAATTATTTTAATACTGAAAAGCTTTTTCCATTAGAAAAAGATTTCTGCTTGATAAATGGCTGGTTTAAAAAGCTTTTACTATTTATGTATTAACGTACGTGTAATTTCTTACCTCTGTTGTATCATGAGGGTGGATTAGAGCAACAAATCTTAATAGTAATTGTACTTGAAGATTAATCTCAGAAGTATTATTTTGGAGTGATTCAGTTGTTAATACCTTCAAGAAATCCGGTGAACTGTCAACAAGGATTGTTTTACCTGAATAACCCCTTTTTTCTAAAAGAAGTAATAACTCCATTGCTACCATACCACCAAAAGAGTAGCCAATTAAATTAAAGGTTTTCTTTGTTTTCAAGTATTGTAGAATATGCTGAAAAGTATACAACTATCATTAGTAAGCATATTTTATACAATCATAATTTCAGTATAGCAGTTGTTACCTCTAATAAACAACAGTACTGTTTAACACAATGGCCTGATCAAGAGATCAGACCATAAATCCCCTTCGGCCAAATTGAATGCCATTGATTTGAGTGAATAAAAAAACAGTTAGGTAATCTTTTTCATCAGTTTTTTACTACTGAAAGTTCAAAATTCTTTACTCAAGTCTGTAATAAGTCTACATGTAAATTCACCTCATCCCTGACTGTAAATATGACCACAGCTCATACCAGCAAATAGAATAAACATATGATACATTATTTTACTTAAATTAATCTTTTTAAGATACATATTATTCCTCTGTACTGTTAAATTATATTTTTAATTCTATAATTATAACCATCTAGAACAGAATATTGAGATTAGACACAGAAAAAAAAATAATTTTGTCATGAAAGTAGTTTTGCAGAATCTCACACCCTCAGTCATGACTGAAATATTTAATTAAATAGGATATTAAAAATGTTAAATATTTATGAGGATGTGGGGATCTCGCAAATGTATTTTCATGATAAAATTAAGGTAAGGTATGTCTTATCTCAGTATTCTGTACTAGGTGGTTTATATTAATAAAATTTAAAATATACAATACATTATCAATACATCTATTGCTGGAAATACACTAATCACACTCTCAAATAAAAATTTAAATAAAGAACAATGACTAGCTGTACAACTCAAATGTTTCTATGGCAGGCTACAGAAACTCTTCAATATTGTCTTTTTGTAACTGATCATTGATTTATATGCATATAACAATTGTACATGAAATTCCAAACTCATTACTGTCGGTCATATAATTCAGTAGAATATAGTTTCCCAATAAAACATGCACAAGCATATTATTAGCTATATTTAACAAGTAAATTATACAGATTTGAATTTTATACTGTGCGGGTTACCTAAAAGTTACAAATGTACAAAATTGTGTAGATTATCATGTTACATGTACTGTATTGTTTCTACCAAAATAGTAGCTCAAAATTTTCAATTTTCAGAGTGTCTCACAGATTTATTTCATCAGTGTCAAATGAGAAAATCAATATGAATATTTCACAATGCCACTTTATTCTATCAATCTCCCAAAAAATGTGACGAAAGAATTTCTCATATCAATTTTGAAATGTGGTGGTTGTCTTGTTGAAAGTAACACTCTTCCTTCAACAACGATTTGTTAATTGCTGGCATAACATTGTTTTGCAACACAAATAGGTATGACAACATCTATGAAAATCAAAGAAAAACTGTCTTTCTTCTGTGGAAGATAAGAAGTACCATAATTTATATTCCTTATAGATTAATTGTACGCTTTTACTACAAATGGACTTTCACTGGCCTATTACTTACAGTTATGTTGATTAACAGTATAATCATCTAAAAGTGACTTCATCAGATCAATCAATTAAGCCTTGAAAAGGGTCTCTTCCTTTACAAGATGTCATGTAATAACCCTTCACAAAACTGATGCCACCAGTGGCATCAATTTGGATCATCCTCATTTACTGAATGTAGAAGACATGAAATATGCAGTATTTAATGTCAAAAACTTCAATAAACACTAGATTAGCACACAATAGCCTCATGAGAACATCATTGTACAGATTTCTTCAGGAAATGAGTTAATGTACGTAACATTACTACAACACTTTCCAATTTTTTGAGAATTTTTTCGGTCTTCTACTCCAACCCTTTTCATATTTTGCACAGTTCAATTTACCTCAAAGTGATCACATATAATCTTGAAATCACTGCCCATGTTGTTACTAAATCTAAAGGTTTTATAATTTAAACAAAAATGAATAATGCCATTATCTTCGAACCTTCATATCAGTTTTAAAATATGGAACTTTTTCAGTAAAAATATGAGTCCTCTTTCCAGTAACACTTTAGAATTCACTTAAATGGCATTACTGTCAAATAAAGTACAGTTGTACTATTGTATGTTGGAAAACAGAACAAAGAAACAAAACAACTAAATAAAACGGGTAAACACAGAGGCTGTAATAATATTATTTGTTGTAGCATCTTATGCATACATATTTTACTGGGAATATAAATGTATTGTGATACCATAAACTACATAAAAATATAGAGAATTGTCTTATCTGAAAGAGTAATATCACTTTTAACTTACAGGCAGCAGTGATTCAGCTAAATCACCAACAGTGTCAAAAGCAACTTCGTAATTAAACTGTAAACAGAGAGCTTGCGAAAACAAATTCTTTGCTAATGATTCCATTACTGATGAAACACCTAGAAAAGATTGAAAAAATTTAAATAATTACTTACAGCCGCAGTCTTATACAACGAAATATGCTAGAACCTGTTTTAAACTATTCTCTAGTTAAATATCAAGAATGAATTGCTATCCAGGGTTACTTCTTATAAAACAATCAAATAAACATTCTGTAATGCTTAACAGAATATATTGAGTTTTTTTTGTTAAAATTAATTAATCAGTAATAATCCCTTTTTTCTTTTGTTATTTCCATTCAGTGCTTTTGGAAAACCTCTGCTTCATCAGAATAATGAATGACTTTTTTCTTATGATATTCATTGATTTGTATAATTCTCTATAAGTCTCAGATATCTACATCGGCTTTCTTGATGTGGGGCTTCTAGGAAACTGTGTTGTTTATTTGTGAATTGAATATAACTGCATTTAGTTACATTGGCCCATAGTCAGGCAAAGATATTTGTTAATTAGAGCTTGGTCTCAGTGTGGTGGTCAAAACTTCCAACACCAGTCAGTGTTGAGGAGCCATTAGCATCAAAATATAACTGTTTCTACCAAGCGTTGAACTGCAAGGCATACAGTTCTCTTTAAAAATAGTAGAGAATCTAGGAAATGTCTTTAAGATCTGAAATTCAATGAAGGGAAAATTCTTATATTCACCTCCATGTGGTAGAGGGGAGGCACAGACTTTATATATTTACAGTTCTAGTATATACAAGTGGCTAACAAATGAATGGACCAAGTTACTGCCGGTAGTAGGAGTTCTTCCATTACAAGTACCAATGGCCTCCTCAGAGTAAAGATGAATGGTAGTGGGTACTGGGCACTCTATTCCTTTGGGGGTGGGAAATTGCCCCAAAAAGTAGAGGAACTTTTTCAGGAAGTTAACAGTATTAGAATAGAGAAGGCAGAATAAAACTACTGTATTAAAGATCCTAGTGACAATTCCTTGCATTACAGTATGATGCTGGATTTTTCTTTTACATGTTCTGGAGTTAGCTTCTCATTCATATTACTAGGAGAAACAACAAATAGGTTAAAGGTCTGATTGTGTTTAGGAACCTGGAATATCAAGAGTTTTTTACAAAGTGGAAAGTTAGAGACGCTCAATAGGGAAATGAAGATAAGCAGTATATATTCATACTGAGTGAAGTAAGGTGGGAGGGACAGGGTGAAGTGAAGACTGGAGAAGTTATTCTACTCTGGAAGAAAGAAAGAAAGAGAGAAAAAGATGTGGCAATAGTTATGAGGAATAAATTAGTAAAACATATGTAGAAAGTATAATATATAAATAATAGATTAATACTGTTTAGGATTGGAATGTTACCAAAAGATTTAGTCATAGTACAAGTATATATGCCAACATCAAAAAATGAAGATGTTGAAGAGTATTGTATGAGAGTATTGAAGATGTAATAAAATCAGTAAAGGACTCCCATAAGGTGCTGGTGGGAGACTGGAGTACTGTGGTCGGAGAAGATGAAGAGGTGTGATAGGAAAATTTGGCATAGGGATAAGGAATGGAAAGGAAATCAGATTAGTAGAATTTTACTATTAGAACAAATTATTTATAACTCACACTTTGTTCAAAAATCATAGAAGGAAATATATGTGGATATTCCCTGGGACAGTGTATGCTATCAGATAGACCATATCTTAGTAGATAAAAGATATAGGAATGCTGTTAAGAAAGCTAATCTGATGCAGATATTAATCATTTGTACTACTATGAGTATCATGTAATACTTGATGAAATTGAGAATAGCTTTAAAGGAAGTGAGAACAGTGAGGAGACCTGGATAAAAATAAAAAAGGCCATAGTAAAACAGCAAAGGAAGAAGCAGGCAATAATGAGAGAAATAGAGCCAAAACAACAGAAATGCTTAAAAAATGGAAGAAAAAATGCAGTTTAAGAATAAGGGAGGAGAAAATGAAACAATTAAACAATGAATTAAGGAGGGAAACACAAAAAGCTAGGGAAAGGTGGTTGAAGGAAGAATGCAATGCTATTGAGGATCTAGAAAAGAAATGAGAGTACAATATGATGTACAGGAAGGTGAAGAGCATTACATGGGATAAATGGAAAGGGGATGGTAAAATAATTCATGAGGAGAAAGAGGAAGATGGAAGGAATACATGGAGGACTTGTATATGACAAGAGAGAAACCTGAGGAAAAGGAATGCTGAAGAGGCTAAAGGACTACTGATATTACAATATGAAGTAGAGAAAGCAATTAAAGAAATGAAGAATAAAAATCAAGTGGAGTAGGTGAACTTCCCATAAAATTTTATAAATGCTTAAAGGAGGAAGGAGTGGAAAAAATAGTTGAAATGTGTATTAGGATATAAAGTATGGGAGAATGGCCTGAGGACTGTAAAAAACACTAATGATACCTATTCTAAAGAAAACTTGTACCAGAAAATGTATAGAACACACTACAATAAGTTTAACAGCTCATGCTGCTAAAATAGTGCTAAACTGGAGATTGGTAAGAATAATGAAGGAGAATGCAGGAGAGGAACAGTTTAGCTTCAGGAAAGGGAAAGGAACTAGATGTCATTATGCTACTAAGGATGGTTGGAAAGAGATGTTTAGAGAGAGGAAGAGGAACAATTCTGTGTTTCATTGATTTAGAGTAGGCATTTTGAAGAGTTAAATGAAAGAAAATAATGGGATTTTTAAAGTGAAAAAAGTAAAATGGAAAGAAAGAAGGTTAATTAAAGAATTATATGTTCAACAAACAGTAGAGATGAAAGTAAGTAAGAAAATGGTTAGGACATGTGGTTAGGAGTGTAATCTTGACAACTGCTCTAGAAGGATCAGTTGAAGGAGAAAGGAAGTGAGGAAGAAGAACGATAAAATTAATAGATAGATGAATATTGGAAACTACAAAGGGATAAAAGAGAAGGATTAGGAAAGGGATGGATGGAGACAGTGGCATAAGAGACCTGCAGCCAGGCAGAACAGTAGATGATAATGTGAAGGTGTATAGTTAATCTAGTATTTAACTATATGTGCTGCTTTGGCACAAATATGATGATATTTGTAGTATTTATACACAAATCCAATAACTTTAAATACAGTAACGTTAAATATAATTCATTAAATAATCAGCAAAAACAATAAAAATAGTACAACTACTAGTGAGTATTATCAGCTACAAAACTTTGTACCAGACAAAACTACGTTACAGTCAGTGATAACTATTATTTACAAGAAAGTTTACAGCCAATCCTTCATCATATTATGAACCCCCCCCCCCATGCCATCCCATATTTCTAAGTTATTTTGTCATTTTTTAAGTATTTCACTTATATTTTATGCCTGTAAAAAAACAATAATCCATAGTATATGCAGAGATGGCATAGGACTTAACTATACACTATTATGTGTCATCTATATAATTTATATTGAGATCATAAACCATGCTCTGTATGAGAAACCATTCATTAATTCTAACTGTTTATCTCCCTCTATGAATCATGAGACCTTGCTGATGATGAGGGGGCTTGAGTATTCAGTGATACAAAGTAGCTGGACCGAAGGTGCAACCAAATTGGAGAGATATCTGTTGAGAGTCAGACTAAGGAATGATTCCTGAAAGAGAGCAGCAGCTCTTTCAGTAGTGGTTAAGGGCATAGGTCAGGAAGACTTAAACACCAATATCAACATCACTCAATCTTCTGAGTACTGTGCAGCTGAAAGCAAAAGAAAATTACAGCTGTTTTTTTCCAAGAAAAAATAGCTCTCTGCATTTTCATGTAACAAAGATTGAGGCACCTTCCTTGGCAAAATATTCTGGAGGTAGACCCCAGAAGTTTTTATATTAAATCCCTTGTTCGGATCTCCAAATGGACTGTTAAGGAAGGCGTCACCAGAAAATTAAAAAATAACATTCTACTAGTTGGAGCGTGAAATTTAGAAGTTTAGAAAAGGTTGGTAGGTTTGAAAGTTTAAAGCGGGAAATGGATAGGATAAATGTAGATGTAGTAGGAATTAGTGAGGTTCGGTAGGAAGAGGAAAACGACTTTTGGTTAGGTGATTTTAAAATAATTAACTCAGCTTCAAATAATGGGCAGGCAGGAGTAGGTTTCATAATGAACAAGAAGATAGGGAAGAGAGTAGAGTATTTCAAAATGCATAGCGATAGAATCATTGTAATAAGGATAAAATCAAAACCTAAACTGACAACAATTGTTAACGTCTATATTCTAGAATTTTGTGGTACATAAATTGAAATCTAATAATGTGTTAAATAAATATGGCACAGTGATTTATAATACGTAAGAAAAGTTGATAGAAAGGTGGAATATATTGAAGAGTTATATGGAGGAAATGAATTAGAAACTTGTGTTATATAGGAAGAAGAAGAAGTTGAAAAGGATGAAATGGGAGGTACAATACTGAGATCTGAGTTTAATAGAGCATTAAATGATTTGAATGGCAGAAAGGCTCCTGGACTACACAGGATACCTGAAGTACTACGCAGTGCAGGTGAGGAAGCAATAGATAGATTATGCAAACTGTTGTGTAATATTTATGAAAAAGGGGAAGTTCCATCAGATTTCAAAAAGAATGTTATTGTCATGATACCAAATTAAGCAGGAGCAGATGAATGTCAAGAATACAGAACAATTAGCTTAACTCATGCATCAAAATTCTTAACTAGAACTCTGTACGGAAGAATTGAGAGATGATTGGAAGAACTGTTAGGAAAAGATCAATTTGGTTTCAGGAAAGGTATAGGGACAAGAAAAATCAAATTTTAGCACTCAGATTAATAGTAGAAGGAAGATTAAAGAAAAACAAACCAACATACATGGAATTTATAGACGTAGAAAAGGCATTTGATATTGTAGACTGGAATAAAATATTCAGCATTTAAAAAAATTTAGGGTTCAAGTATAGAGCTAGAAGAACAATTACTTACATTTACAGGAACCAAACAGCAACAGTAATAATTGAAGAGCATAAGAAAGAAGCAGTAATAAAAAAGGGAGTCCAACAAGGATGTTCCCTATCAGAGTACCTGAGAAGAAAAGTTAGAAGCTTTTGAAATGTGGTGTTGTAGGAGAATGTTAAAAATTAGATGGCTGGATAAAGTGACAAATGAAGAGGTGTTGCAGCAAATTGATGAAGAAAGAACCATTTGGAATAATATAGCAAAAAGAAGAGACTGTTTTACAGACCACATCTTAAGGCATCCTGGAATAGTCACTTTGATATTCGAGGGACAGGTAAGTGGGAAAAATTGTGCAGGCAGGCAACGTTCGGAAATGTAAAACAAATTGTTAGGATGTATAATGTAGGGGGTGGTATACCAAAATGAAATGACTGGCACTAGATAGGGATCCTTGGAGAGCTGCATCAAACCAGTCAAATGACTGAAGACAAAAAAAGATTGTTTATAATTTAAATGGCTTTATGGGTTATTTTTTGTTTTAACCCTGCACGGAAAATTAAATGCATCCAAGCAGAATAAATATAAAAAATATATTCAAAACTTCTGATGAAACTGTTTAGATAAGCCACAAGAATACCTCATTTGTTACTATGGAGCTGCGTTCAAAGATTGATATATTTTACCGTTTATTCCAGTTATATTTATATATACTTCAAAGAATTCATTATTTGTTATCATATATAAGAAACTATCACATGATAAAATTCCTAGTCATTCTAGGGTATAAACAAATGAGAGTGAAAGAAAACATCATGTTTAAAGGTTCGATAAACCTATTTAGATTAGATAATCTACCCATCGGGTTGGTCTAGTGGTTAACGCGTCTTCCCAAATCAGCTGATTTGGAAGTCGAGAGTTACAGCGTTCAAATCCTAGTAAAGCCAGTTATTTTTACACGGATTTGAATACTAGATCGTGGATACCGGTGTTCTTTGGTTGGGTTTCAATTAACCACACATCTCAGGAATGGTCGAACTGAGAATGTACAAGACTACACTTCATTTACACTCATACATATCATCCTCATTCATCCTCTGAAGAATTATCTAAACGGTAGTTACCGGAGGCTAAACAGGAAAAAGAGAGAGAGATTAGATAATCTAAATAATGGAAGAATGATTAAAGATATAACTAACCAAATTGAATTGAAAACATTACTTAATTGGAATACTAAGCACTTGAAAAGTCTTGTAATACTTCAAGGAGTTCAGTCTCATGCAAAGCTAAAATGGTAACGACTGCTGAACATGCCTGTGATAATTTTGCTGATGATTATTGTTCTAATTCTCCTCCTGTGACTGTTAATAAACTGGTTGTCAACCACATGATCTGATTGTCCAAGAAATCTAAATTTATCAATAATTTCAAGATAAAATTTAAGGGAATTACACAGAGGAACTCAAGAAAATTCCAATATAATTACACTTTCTCTTGTAATGTTCCTGTGATATTATTGACATTTATAGAAACCTAACCTCAGTACTAAAACCAGATATATTTGGAAGTATTTTTACAGTTAAAATATTTTTTTTTAATTGTAAGATTTTTTGTACAAAATTAAGGAGGTATGAAAAAATAGAGCAAATTACATAGAGGTCAAAAAATATAAAATAAAGCAGAGTAACCAATTAAATAAATGTAAAACAGAAATAAAAGAATAAATAACTTATTTTTTTAAAAAATTCATTACTAGTAATTGTATAATGATGTATACAAAATTGATGTTTTTTTTCAAAATGGTGGGAGGGTAACATGATGTGATAAAAAGCCCTCTCAAAAGTTATTTCATTTATTATACAACTGTTTAAAATTTTTTAAAATGACAGAATTATTAATCTTCAAATATTATTCAGTTCTAGTAGCTGTCAGTTTAGTTCGTTCAGTACTTTCCTGGTTAACAGGACTTTCCTGTTAATTCCAAACTTAACAGAAGAAATTTAAACTATTTACACCAAGATGGATATAGACACCAAGGAATACACTTAGAATATTTATTATTAATGAATAATTAGATAAAACTAATTCAACATTTATTTAATCATTAAGTGTAAGAAATACAGAGTAATTTTATCTCACCTTCTATTCCAGGAATCATAAATACTGTTTCATATACAGTTGTAATTTCTTCAGTCACTGAACTGTTCGCCAATGATGGCAATCTGACAACTGGTTTTCCAGCTACAAGTTCATCTCCAATCATTCGCAAAAGGTGAGTCATTCCTTGATGAGGCAGTTCATTCTCTACTTTTTCACCTGTGATACAATAGTTCAAATAACATGACAACACTTTACTTGCTACTATTCTATCAGAACTTATGTAATAAGTATACTTTAAAATTTAGATAACAATGCACCATTTGTTGCACTATTTGTGGTATATATAATACTGGTCAATATAAAATTTGGAACTGAAGAGGGAGTAGGTATTTTATATGTTATTTTACATGTTGAATCTGAATATGTATTCCAAAACAACCCATTACATAATGTTTTTAAGTTACAACCTCTTAAATTTATTTGTTCCATAATTTGTGGAACAAACAATACAAATAAGTTAATACATCTGTAAATTTGCTTATTCACATATGATTTATATTGTGATGCATGCTGCAGACTTATATTTGATACACAACAATTGATTAATATCATTTCATTGTCAAGCCAGACATGTACAGACGTCAGTGAGTCAAGTAATGTGTAATTCAACATGATGAAATTTTCTTCAGTGTGAGTTCAGCTCTTGTTCTTTAGTTGTGGCAGTGGTTTTATCATAAAAATATTATAAAGATTTCTATACAGAACAATTTTGTTATTATTTTATTGAACATCAAGATTTGTTAAGTTGTGTGTGTTTCACGCTGTGTTTTATTGCACTCCATGGTGAAACAATTTTATGAGGTATTTTAAGTAATTAAGGATTTATAAATTAAAACTTAATTATTTTTATAATTAAGTATTTATGTAATATCTCAGTTTACTTTCATTCATTAAAACATTTTGAATTGCACAATGAATAAAAATCAGGCTTGTAAAAATTCTCCAAATATTTTTTGTTATGGTTGCAGAGAATTCACCATGAAAATTCAATGAAAACCAGTATTGAATCTGCTGAAAACTGCTTACAAATATTATTTTGACTGTCCCTTGGGAGACCAAGATAATTCCTGGGCTCCACATGTAGCATGCATCAAGTGCTACGTTAAACCAAGTGTTTGTTCAGCTATGAGACTGGTACTTCATAGTGTTGATTTACCGATTCTGATCACTCTGACTTCTTGGAAAGAAATTTCTGATTCCCCAGAAGGCTTGACTGATGAATCCTCAACGTCAATAGATATTAATTACATTCCAGAAGAATCAAATACTGAATCTCACCTCATCATACAAGCAGAGCAGAGGAACCTAATTCGTGACTTGTACTTGACACAACTTGCAGAACTCCTGGGTACACGTCTCAAAGAATGGAATTTATTAAACAGGATACCAAAATTTCAGTGTATAGAAATTGAAACGAAAATTTATTGAAATACTTTAGAAGAGATGGTTTAATTTGTTCCTGCCATGATTTTAGGGGGCTAATCTCTGAACTGGACATTGAATATGTTATTCATGATCAGCATTTATTTATAGACTCATCAAAAAGGAGCTTAAAGGCAGTGTTGTTGCATAATTTGAACAAGTTTTCTTCTATACCAGTAGCACATGTAGGAATGAAAGAAACATGAAAGTATGTCAAAAATCTAAAAAGTTATTAAGTATGATGAACACTCATTCGTGGAGAATCATCGCTGACCTGAAAGCAATAGGGCTTCTTCTCGGTCCAGAGTGGATTTACAAAATATATGTTTCTTGTGTTTGAGGGATAGTCGGGCTACAGATAAACACTTTGCAGTTAAAGACTGGCCAACAAGAAATCAGTTTATCCCAGGAAAGGAAAATGTTGTCAATATTTCCCTTTTTGAGTACAGTTTTAGTGACTGATGTTACTCTTCTCATTGGCACATCAGCTGATGTTATTATTGGTAATTTTTTTGTGTCAGGTAGACATGTATTAAAATATGGTGGGATAATGGACTGAATTTTAAATGTATCAGTTCTTTTAGTATATCACTGCTGAGTATTTTTATATTTCATAATGTTCAAATGTGTTAAGATTTTTTTTTTTAATATTTATGTTAGCGTTTGGGAAGTCACTGTGCAGTATGCTTTAGAATTACGTGGTGCATTCTGTACTTTCTGTGTTAGGTTGGTTGCCCTTTGGGTTTGTTAGGCAGTTTTAGTAATAAACCAAGACATCAGTTGTTGAATTGTGATAGATGTACTTCGTTTCATTTTGTGTTGTTTTGTTTATTGGAGTCAGCAGTTGTTAGTTGTGAGAAACATAATACTTCTTTCGGTAGAGGAATGCATTTTTCTTGTTGAGCACATCTTTCATGAAGGTGACAAGCATACTGATTTAGTGGAGCACAAATTTTCTGAAAAGTTTCTAAATGCTCCTATTCTTCACCACAATGCAGTTAACACTCTTATCAAAAAATTTCAAGCAACAGGCTCTGTTAAAGATGATAATCGAGGTGGAAGACCAGCTAAACTAAAAGAACAGAAACTGCTTGATAATTCGGATGCTATGGCTGAAAGTCCATTAAAGTCAATGTGTAAGTAAGCACAGAAGCAAGATATCAGACTTGGCCGTACATAAAGATTTAAGAAAAGAACTGAAACTATTCTCCTACAAAGTAATGTGTGTTAAAAAACTGAAACCTATAGATCATGTCAAAAGACTACATTATTGTCACTGGTTTAAATATTTTATTGACCAAAACTCTGTAGATATCCTCAACATTCCTTTTTTTACAAATGAAGCGGTTTTATCTGGAATGGTTTATTAATTCACAAAATATACGACTATGGTCAATAACTAATCCCTATGAATTACATGAACAATCTTTACACGAAACAAAAATTGGAGTCTGGGTCAGTGTGAGGAGAACATGAATTGTGGGTCCAATCTTTTCTGAAAATACAGTTATAGTGATTGTCACTGTGATGTTCTAAAAAAATTTATTAGTCAGTTAACAGAAGTGGAAATCAATCATGGTTGGTTCCAACATGATGGTGCCACAACAGATCAATGATTTTTTTACGAAATGTCTTCAGTGAACAAATCATTTTGAGGGGTTTGTGGTCATATGATCACCCAATATGACTCCTCCAGATTAATTTCTATGGGCGGCAGAAAACAAGCAGTGTATGCAACAGACTATGCACGATTGACGAACTATAAACCACAATAGTGGCACACATACAAGACATTCCAGTATATCAATGGTTAAAGTGTTTGTAAACAAATTGAAATGTGTGCTATGTTGTAATGAAGTTGGAGGAGGTCATTTTCAACACCTTTTATAAACTATTCCAGTTAATATAATAACCATTTTTATAAAACAATGAAATACAAAGTAATAATTAAGAGTTTTGTCATTACACTTCTGTAATTCTAGTGTACAGCAACTTTCTGAATGCTCTGTAGAATATCAAAATTGTTGCCGATTTCAATGAATTTATGATTTACATATATGAGATTGATAGCAACAACTTATTTGCTTCCTTTTGTTTACTCTTCTTAAAGCCACATTGTATCTACACATTTTAAGTTTGTGAGCTGTTTTCTTGAGTCTTTGTTTATGCGAAGAATGCTCTGTTTAGTTTTATTTTTATTTATTTTGTATGAGTGTGCCAATCAGTTTGCTGCTAAATCCATTCAAGTATGTTAGGTATTTTATAATGTTGAAGACAAAATGGATATGTCATGTATTCTATAGATTGTACTTCTAAAAACAGATAGCTATGGGAGGTAAAGTGCTTGTGGTGTGAATAAAGTGTCTGTCACGATTGGGTTCTGTAAACTTTGAAACTGCATTTTTGTGGTAGCTTTTAGTGATGGTGAGGTAAAAAATGTTCATTATGTTTCTATTCAGCTACATTGTTTTATCTGTGATGTATTTTGTTTATGTATGTTAATAGTTATTCTCATTGTACTGCATCACCTTGATACAATAAGATTGTATCATCATCATTATTTTGTGAGTGTGTTTCTTTGTTTATATGTGTGTTTATTTCATGAATTATAGATTTCTAAATTTCTGAAGGATGTTGAAATTAGGAGCAAAACCCTTATCTCTAAGAAATAATCATTAGTAAGAAATACCACTTCTTACTAATGAAACACTTACTGATTTTGGAAGCAGAGTCATACCTTAAAGGTGTAAACAGTTAGTTGAAATGTCATCATTTGATAAAAGAACCCCTAAAAAATATAGTTCCTTACTTCAATGTGTTGAATGTGGAACTCCTCAGAAGTGTCTTCAGTTCTTTACTCTTCTTAGTATTTGTAAAATACCACCCTCAAAATACCACTCCTCTCACTGTTATTATCCTCTTTGCAGATGATACAACTGTATCTGTGTTAGAAGATTTTACAGGATTAGAAAATCCTGTTAGGAGTTAAATAATTTTGCATCAGATGGATTGTATCTATCTTTAAATATGAATAAAACCACTGTAATTAATACTTGAGAAGCATCTCAAGTATTAATTACATGGATAGTGTTTCCAGTAATGATAATAGTAATAATTTTGTTGCCCAAGGATACAATTTCTGGATGTCTTGTTAGTTGATAAATATTTGTGTGATGATTAAATTGAGTTCTTTTGACATAAAACCAAACCATACTGTTTTGATTAACATATAAAAGATATACTAGATTAACTTAATAAAACATAAAACTTGTCATATTATTAAATGTTATTATGCATATATATATATATATATATATGTATATATATATTCTGATCTAACATAATATACCTCAAGCCTTCTTCAGAAAGTCAAAATAACGGCTACTAATTAGATAAAGCTGAATGTTTTCCACAGTTGTTTAATACTTACTTAAATATGTACTGACAAATATTTAGCAATTAATGCCTTTAAAATTGTCATTTTATTGTGTAATGATTTTATTTACTTATTCTTTGTGTAGTATATCATTATTATGTAAAATAGTTCTTTTTTATAAATTGTGAACTATAAACACTTTAATTTCTTTAAAATTTTGCATTTTGTAATGACACTGATTACAGTTCCATTTTTTATAGTTTCTTTTGAACTTTGCAGGCAAACGCTGGAGCATTCCTCATTGTTATCCAAGCAAAACTACCATCCCTGATGTCACTTACACAATGTATACGTGTATTATGAACTGATCAAAGTATTTTTTTATTTAAGGGTATTCATAGAAAGGCTACCAGGTCATATGTAATAATTATTTTGGAATACAAACTAATTTTTCTTTTTAATGATGGTTAGTACAGTTACTATTTCTGTAATGTGCCATAGTTATTCAAGTAAGTGCTAAAAATTTTATCAAATTAAATTTGGAGTCTTGAATGACAATCCAAAGTTTAGATGACGATGAAATCTGCTTGTTTTAACATTGTAAGCTATCAAACTAGCTTATAGAATAACTAGACATAAAAAGACATTAAAATGTGTACCTGACTTGGAAGGCTTTGATTCATTACTTTCTGATGCTTTAGCGACATCCTGAAGTTTAGAAAATGTCATTCCTCTGATATCCTGTGGTGTTAAAAATACTTCAAATTCTCTTTCCAGTGTCTGTTTGATTTCTACAGCCATCATTGAATCCATTCCTAGTTCTGCTAGAGTAGAATGAAGACTCACAGTCTTCAAATCTCTTAAACCTAAATGATAAGAAGTCACACAAATACAATCAGGAAAAAATTAGAAACCCTCCATTTTAATTTTAAATGGCATCAGCAACAACTGAACATATATTTATTTATACAACTAGAAAATACATGATTGGTTGTTAAGTGGCTCACTTATAAATATTTTTTGTATTTTTTTAATAAATTTGAAGTGGAGATTTTAAACAAATTACTCAAAAAAAATTCAATTAAGTGTGTAACTTTGTACTTGGGTCAAAATTCTAATAAGCACTTACCATTGTGACTTGAAAGAAACTATTTTTTTTTTTTATTTGACTGCAAAATTAGTTTTCAATGTTAACACACACTGTGCAGTAAAATTTAAACATGAAAGCCAGAAAGAGAAAGAATACAAGCTTTTACAATGCTTTACAAAGAAACAATGAAAATTAAATATCTTGAAATGATGAGGTTTCATGACATATTAGAGAAGAGATAAGTTTATGGTTGAATCTTGAAAAAAGAAAGTAGAGTCCAGCAGATCACATCAGCAATTAAAAAGAAGGTATGCTGTATGAAAAAGTCCTATCAAAATAATATAATAAAAAAATGTGCAGTTGAAATAGTTTATCTTGAGACAAACTAATTTTTCTAATAACTGCAGTTCCAAACTATAATGACTGACTGTCAAGGAAATGTAAATATTAAAAAAAATGTAGAAAAAGAAAATAACAGAAAAAAGTAAATGATGATAAAAGTTTTGTTTTTTCAAACTGAATCCCTAGTCTGTTCAATAACATTAGTTTTGGACTTCTCAGTTTATATAGTGATATGTTATGTTTTTGCCTATGATATTCACTTTAAAAAGTAAAATTTAGCAATGATAAATTACACAGTGACATTTGATTTCATTAAATGTGGATGCTATCCTCACAAATCAGATGAAATGATAATCAACATTGAAAACTACATTCACATAATTCCTGAAGAAACATTAAAGAAGGTTTTAATCAACATAAATTATGAGTTCAATTGAGGTGTATGACAGGCGTTTTCAATGTTTATCTATAAACATTTAAGTAACATTTTTAAAATGATCAATTCTTAAAGAAATAGGCTATAAAAGTCATTAATTCTTTGTTAAAAATAATGATATGTAGTCTAATTGGATCAT
Organism: Lycorma delicatula; assembly: GCF_047948215.1. Taxonomy (NCBI): domain Eukaryota; kingdom Metazoa; phylum Arthropoda; class Insecta; order Hemiptera; family Fulgoridae; genus Lycorma; species Lycorma delicatula. The sequence continues at coordinate 3,421,785 of NC_134458.1, forward strand.
GTTACTTTTTGGTCGACTATAACTTTGAAGGGTAAAGTTTAATTATTATTGATATCAGAAATGTAGAACAAAATATTGTTCTGAATAATATCATTAACTACCTAAATAAATCATTAATTGCATTAAATAGACATTTTATTAAACATCTATTCTTGCAACTTTCACCAGCAATTGAGATGCAGTAAAATAATAGGAAAATTTATAACATAAGGTGCTCAAATAATAATAATAATAATTATGACCAAATAATAGTAATTTTTTTGAGAAATACAATGATTGTAGATGTGTGATCAATAAAAAAATAATTAAATATTACAAATTACCTAGTATACTGACAACAGTGTCAACAATGTTTCCAGCACTGCCACCACCACTACGTTTTTCAGCAACTATCATACTTGCGACCACTGCATCATCTCCTTTGAGGAAAACATCAAGTAATTCCAAACAACTGGTTATTCGTTGCTGTAATGTTCCACCTACAAGGTTAAATAAAATTTCTGGTAGATAAGACATCCACTTTCTAAAATATTATAAATAATCAGAAATAAAACATTATTATTACAGAAAAATGGCAGATAGAAAGAGCCATAATTTTCTATGTATGATTTTGAGAATTATTGATTCCAATCTGTACTGTAGCACGGAGATGCTAACACAACGAAGGAACAAAAGATAGCGATGTCTATGTGGCTTATTATTTTTGAATGAACATCTCTAGACATAAAATACAATAACTAGTTCAGAGATTTAGCCACAAAACTTTTTATATCATGAAACAATCAAACAATAAATAAAAACTAATAATTTACTAAGAATTTGGCACTGTTGGTATTAATACAATTGTATAAAATAAAGTTCCGCTTACCAACAATTTTAAAAGTACATATTCAAGTATTTTTGGAGCTGTTACTCCATCATCAGGGATTTCTCCAAAGATGTTAATTCAAATTCAAATCTATAATTGTATTTAAATTAAAACTGTTACATTCATAATAGTCGGTTGTCAAAAAATAAAATTAAATTGTACATCAATAAGATTGTAATTAATTAAGTCGTATAAATATTAAGAACATGATGTTACGGTCTTATTGAAGTACAATTTAATTTTATATGGTAACAATTAATTACATTAATTGACAACCCGAAAAAAAGAATGAATTTTGCTGAAAAGAAAATTAAAATCTGCTCACCCGTTCGCTTGGTAGGTGCGAAAAACGTTTTTGGGTAGTACTTTTTTTAAATCTCAGTCTAACAAAAATAACTATAAAATTACATGATATTACTTCTTAAAATATTTGAAATAAACATAATCTGTGGTTATAACAGTGAAAATTATTTTTTTAAATTCCAACACAAAATTTCGCCCTTAAATATTTACAAGGATTGAAAACTTATTTTTTTTAAAATGAGGCGATGTAGCTTGTTTTTTTTTTTTTTTTAGGGTGAAAAACGGTTGAACGTTATCATCGCCCGGAAAATAAATAAATAGATAAATAAATAAAAATAATTCAAGGTTTTTAGATAAAATTAAAACTTAAAACTACTATCACAGAAAAAAATCCGGAATGGGTGTAAAAGGCCCATTCTCGGATAACAAAACCACTAATATGTAACTTAAAACTATGTTAAAAACTATCACATTAAAAATAAATAAAACTTAAAACTAAAAAAGGAGATAAAACTTAAAACTATTACGTTTACAGTCTTACAACTAATATCACAAAAATCTTACAACTAATATCACAGACGAATTTAAAAAAAAAAAACAAAAAAATATGAATATATATATAGAAAAAAAAAAAAAAAAAAAATCCGATAGGGAGTGTAAAAGGCTCCCTACTCGGATAACAAAAACAATACATAGGACAATACATACAATTACGAAAGAATACATACTTATTAAATTTTTTGCATTAACCCTATACTACGTAAAAACACAAACATCCGGTTTAAAACCTCTCCATCGTCACGCAAGACACCACGGATGTTACTAGGTAGTTCAAACCCACGACGCAATGCCGCACAACACATGCAGTCCACGAGTATGCGGCGCACAGTCACGCGGCAGCCGCATCCCGCGCACAGAGGTGGCTGTCCCCCCGCAAACAGGCACCCGCGTGCGACCCTCGCGCGTACCATCCGCAATCGACAGAGAACCACTTCCCCACGCCGGGGCCCTCCGCATGAGGAGCCCCACGGCAACACAGAATCCTCAACCTGACGGAGCCCACCATCAACGGCAGCCGTCCAATCACCCGGCCACCTTGTTCCACACAGTCAATGAAATCAGAAGTAGCAACCCGGGCGGCGAAAGGAGGCCGGCCACACGCCTCCCCGGCAGCGGAATCCGCACGCTCACCACCCGGAACCCCCACGCGGCCAGGGACCCAGCAAAAACCCAACTCTGTGCTGCGACCACTCAACCCAGCGACCGCGCTGCAAACTTCAATGACGACAGGATGCCCGGAACAAAGGTTTTCCAAGGCTTGGAGAGCACCACACGAGTCACCGCAAATAAGAATCCCTCCACATTCAGGGCCAATGATGTTCAGAGCCCCATCCACAGCGCACAGTTCAGCGGTAAACACACTCGCAACACCGGGCAGACCAAACATATAAGCCCTCCCACTAACAACAAATGCACACCCAACCGCATCACCCTGCCCCGATCCATCAGTGCATACAACCGCGTCCGGCCCCATCCCGGAGAGAACACACTGAAACACCTGCTGAAAGACAACAGACGGCGCTGACTGCCTATTGCATGCGGTCAGGTCAAAATCAAAATTCATAAGGTTCATTCTCCACGGAGGACATGAGCAAGGACACACAGGAAAGAATGACGGCTTGTCAACATCTACATGCTGCAGCAGACGCCAGGCACGGACACCCACCGGCGCAGCACGACCCGGACGGTCCCCACACTTTCCCAGACTAGGACCTCCAAAGACCGACTCAAGAGCCGGGCGACTTGGCTGTCCTCCGAGACGAGCAAAATACGACAACAAAAGCTGGTCTCGTCCATCCCAAAGTGACGGCTCACCACAGTCCACCAGCAAGCCCGCGACAGGACCAGATCCAAACGCGCCCGCGGCAAGCCGAAGGAAAACATGATGCACACCATCCAGCATCCCAAGCACGGCCCGACGAGCCGATGAGGAGGCCACACAACCGCAATCCAAACAGGAGCGAACAAAGGAATAGCAAAAACGCATCATACATGATCCATCGGCTCCCCAGCCGGTGCCAGCAAGGACTCGCACCATATCCAGAATCCTGGAACATCCCGCCCTCAACTCCCCCAAATGCCCGACCCAAGTAAGACGGCCATCAAAAATCAAACCCAAAAACCTAACGCAAGCAGAGACAGCAACAGTCTCACCGTTCAGAAAAACCCGCGGAACAGAAGTGCTTCGCAGCCGAGAAAAAACCACACATCCCGCTCCCTCGGACGAAAATGTGAAACCAGCAATCCCGGACCAAGCCTCAAGGTGATATACAGTGCTCTGCAGTAGTCTCTCCGCTGCAGGTGCCGAACGGCCCGCAATGCAGACAGCAAAGTCGCCAGCAAACAGAGAGCATGAGACAGGAGCCCGAACACATCCGGCAATACCATCCATGGCTACAGAAAATAAGGTGGCACCCAACACACTACCTTGGGGCACTCCATTCTCCAAGATGACACCATCCGAGAGCGAATCATCCACACGAACACGAGCCGCTCGGCGATTCAAGAATCCCCGGACAAAAGCAAGCATACCGCCCCCGACCCCCCGAGAGTGTCAAGAACACCACGCCGCCAGGCTGCGTCACACGCCCTTCTCACATCGAAGAAGACAGCGACGAGGCGCCGCCGACCCAGGAAAGCGCCCTGCACGGCTGCCTCCAGCGACACTAAACGGTCAACAGAAGATCGTCCCTGTCGAAACTCCTCATGGCTTTCTGTCTCCGGAGGAGACAGAAAGCCATGCCCCTCCAAGCACCATGCAAGTCTGCGGTTCACCACTCTCTCCACCATCCCACACAAAAGATGTAGCTTGTGGCACATCATTGGAAGGCCCTTTGAATGACAAGTAATTTGGTACAAATAAAATAAAAATTGGTTCACTGGTATTGAAGTTATTAAAATGTTTTTTTTTATTTAGTTTTTTTTAGGTTATGTTGGGATACAATGTTACTGACCCGAAGCATTAGGTCTGAAATCGTCTGTTCTTATTAAAAATATGGGTTTTAGGTTTCTCCAGCATTGAAAAAACGAACCAGTAAACAAAGCATTATAACATCAGTTAAACATACGAAGAAACAATAATAAGGTACCTACTTCTTTGCTGGCAGGTTATAATTTTTTTTTGTCAATTATTGAGATCTTAGTTTCTATGGTAAATTTTTGCAAATTGTTTTCTTTTTATAGAAATAATTTTTCGACAACATTGGATCTGGATCTTTTAATTGAATCATTTCTTCACATAATCTAATCCTTCTATCAACATCATCCTCATTCAGTTCTTGACGCAGTTGAATTTTTTTACGAAAACATTTCTTCAGTTTTAATATAGTGAAAACAGAAACATAAGAAACCCTAGTTTCACGGGATATTTTACGAATTAAGCTCTAAGGATTTGCTACTACATTTCCCAAGATTTCAACCAAAGTTAATTCGTCTAAAACCTGTTGTCCTGCCGTTTCTTATGACAGATCCCGTTTCTTGGAAGTTTTTTACAAGTTTTACAATGTAAGAGTGTGAAACAATTTTATTTGGATGCCGTTCATTAAACCCTTGAGCAGTTCTAGCAAAAATTTACCATAGAAACTAAGATGAAACACAAGCTACATCGTCTCATTAAAAAAAAATAAGTTTTCAACCCTTGAAAATCTTGAAAACATTTAAGGGCGAAATTTTGTGTTGGTAATTTAAAAAATAATTTTCACAGTTATAACCAACCACAGATTATGATTATTTAAAATTTTTTAAGAAATAATATCATGTAATTTTATAGTTATATAAAATAGTTATAGCTATATAGTTTTATAGTTAGTTGGACGGAAATTTAAAAAAAGTACTACCCGAAAACGTTTTTCGCACCTACCGAGCGAACGGGTGAGCAGATTTTAATTTTCTTTTCACCAAAATTCATAATTTTTTTCGGGTTGACATTAATTGTTACCATTGCTATTTAAGATTTTTTACTTCGGGTAGGTTTAGTGGAGAAGGTGGGTTCCACCCCTTTCAAAATAATTTTAAAAAGGTTCCCCCTGAGAATGGTATACATGCCTGCAAACAGAAATTCAATGGGACTGATAGCTGTTGAATAATAAATGTGGTAACTTTTCAAATGATCACCAGATATATATATATATATATATATATACATTTTTTTTCTTATCTATTTTATTCTTTTTTTTTTGAGAAAAATTGCTAGACTGAATAATAAAAAAGAAAAAATTAGTTTATCATAGTTGCATTTTAAAATTTAGAAACAACTTTTGGGGCACAGTATCAATCTATGCTAAATATGAAACATACATTTGTATAAGTAGATTTTTGTATCACTAACTTTACTGATCATTCCATGTTTATACACATTTAAAACTGTTATGCATATAAAAGCTTTAAACTTAAGATAGAATGAAGATATTCATGACATCAGAATAAAGAATAATAACTATATTCAAATCAAACCACATAGCTTAAATATGTTTTAAAAGATCTCATCAAATATGAGGGTTAAATTAATACAAAGTTTCTAAATTTATTGAAAGGCTACATAAAGGAAAATAAACTTTAATCTCTAGCCTGACTATAATATACAAGTTTTATACATAAAAATATTCTCTTATCATCTCATTTTGTTCATTGAAAAGGTAGTTAATTTTATTCAGAAAACTTTTGTTAAAAGCATAATTTTCTATAGTAAAAATATGAAAATAATCTGAAGTAGTTAAATCTCTACATAGTACACAATGTTCTGCCAGTAAAATTTATTTAAATAACAAAAGAAATAAAACAAATGTTAAATTAAAGATTTTCAGTCAATTGAATTATGTTTTCTACAAAATCATGTAGTTTAAAGTTATGAAATGTTGAAAAACACTATTAAAAAAAAAATAAAAAATAAAATATTAAAGTGTTCAAAGAAATATTAGCAAATGGGTGTATAACAATTAAAAATACTGTTGGTAGTAAGTAATAACTAAAATAAAAATAGATGATATGCGTTCCACATCTGAAAGAAGACTTACACCATGATGACTTTAGAAAAAGGAGAAGGTGAAAGGAAACAAGATGTGTGTGCTGAAATGCATTAAATTATTTATGTTAGGAAAATCATGCAAGTGGAATAAATAAGTGGCTGGAAGATCATTAAAATAAATTTTTACTGAATGTATTACATTAAACTGATGGATTCTTATTCTTAAAACTTAGTATTACTCATGCTATAAATAGGCACTAGGTCTAAGATGTATGATTACATTCTACTTCTAAATTTCTTTGATACTTTCTGTCTTTTTGTGATACACATAGCATGCTTCACTACAACTCACTAGTATGTCTGTAGTTTTTCAACAAAAGGAAGGGAGATTGAACAGGATTACACAAGATATGTTATGTACACCCGCTATTTAATGAGTAAAAAATTAGAATGGTACTAAATTATGAAACAGTGATTTCCCTGGGATAATTTCTACCACAGGAGGCACTGATTCCAAGAATATTTTGAAACTACCTTGTATCACTAGTCAACAGGGAGAAAAGTATACTGCAGTCTATAACTCAGAAAATCCAGAAGCATAAAATATTAAGTGATTCCCCAGTAAAATGTGAATAAGTATTTAAAAGGATTTTTAATAAATATTTAAAGCTTTTGGTGATTCCTTAAATAAATTTTCTACTGTATTATTAATACTTATAATTACCTATTACAAGTTCAAAATTATCTTCTTGCATTTCAGCAACTAGGCCAACATCTCCGATTGCACCCCACTGAATTGCCACAGCTGGTAAATTATCACTACGACGTAATTCACACACACGTTCCATTACTGAATTAGACATACCATAATTAGTTTGACCAGCATTTCCTCTACCACAACTGACACTAGAAAATACTACAAATTGTTGCAGATTCGGACATAATACTCTCGATAATTTATCCAGATGTATCGTTGCACATGCTTTTGGACCTGCTGATATGACAAAATCAGTTTCTGTCAGATTTTCAAACAAACCATCCTTTAAGACCTGGAATACATATATTGTTATTACGATCATAAATATTTATACAGTAATTTTCTATACATATATATTTTTACACTTATAGAACCGACACATTGAATATATAGACAGATTTATTTTTATACATTTTTAAAAATGATTCTACAATAAAACATTTTTTAATCAAAACTATTTTTATCCTTAATTATTTTTTTAAACTAAGCAGCCCCATGGTTTTAAAATGAAAATATTCAACATTTTTTAACAAAAGGAAATATTCATAACTTAAGAGCAACAGGGTGGATAATTGGTATCAATCAACCAGGGTATTCAAATAGCTTCTACACCTCAAATTATAAATTAAGTAAAGAATTGTACAGGCTATAGTATAAAGCTTATATAAAAAAAAATAGAAATTACTACCCACAGCATCACTGATATACACGCAGATGAGCAAAATCTACTTTTAGGATCATATTAAATTACTTTAGGATATTATTTTTTTTTGTTGCAATTATAGGGGTATCAACTACTTTGGTCATTAGCCCCTTTCCACACCAAAAAAAGAGAAAATATTTCTTTCTCTTCCTCGATAAACCACTAGCAACATAATAAGCAGACTAGTTTTGTCAAAACAGATCATCTAAAAATAGATTTGTTAAAAGGTTATTAAAACCCCAAAGAGAAACACAAAATGACAAGGGTGTAAAGGGCTCTTGCCACTTAAAAACACTCAACATTTTTAACAAACCTCGTCGATTCTATCAAAATCATATAGTTATTAAAAACTCATTCTTTCATTAAATTCATCATAATCTTGTAAAACTCTTCCTATTCTTATCGCCTAGGTTTGCCCTTAGGCTATCCTTTATTCTTCTTCTTTCCATCTTTCTGAAGGTTTCGATGCTAAATTCCAAGGTGTCTGAGGCCTTGGAGATGGAATCTTCTAATCCGCTGCAGTAAATTACAGAGGATGTCTTGCTGCCGGTATCTGATATTGGCTCCAATGGTGCAGTCAGCAGTGCATCTGAGTCAAGACTCGATGCACTTACTGCTAAGGCATGTGGAGCAGCTGAAATGCTCACCCTCTCATTTAAAGGCTTCTGTGCCTTTGGTGGGTCCATTGCTGGCAAGGTCAAAGTTCTCTTACAGCTTAATTTATCTAACAGCTATATTAATTTATCTTTTATGTTATCTAACAGCTTAATTCCTGGCTTCACAGATGCCTTAATGGGCATTTTCTCAATTTGCACTTTTGCATGTGTTGCTTTTGATTCAGGTTTCGTCTGTGTTTCAATCTCATTTTCTTTCTTTTTCCCACGGGTTGAAGACTCATTGCTAGTTTGTACAGAATATTTTTCTTTCGAAGCATCTCCTTCCTTTGACGTCGGATTAGGACTACTTTTCCTGGATGTTCGACTCTTCAATTTGTCATTAATGATACGTTTGATCATCTTAGCCAATGCTGCTGCTAATTCTGAGAGTATGTCCTTTGATTTAAAGGAAGCTGCAAGACTGGCCACAACTTGTGTGCATGATGCAATTTTTGGCGTTCTGCCAAACACAATTTTCCTTGTATCAAAATAGCTAAGTATTGTCTTGACCTCTTGTACAGCTATTTCTTGTTTGAAAATCAGACAGATCCTACATTTTGCAGCGTGGTGCCCATGACAGTTGACACAGACATGAGGATCACTGCATGGGTCATCAGGATGTAATGGTGAACCACATACACAGATTTGCTTCCTTGTACAACATGCTGCTGTTCTGATGTCCAAAGTAACAAACAGGAGTTGGGATAAACGAATGTACATCCAACATCTGAAATCTAGCTTTTATCTTCTCTGGACACTTTGGCTTACTAAAAGTTAACATGTACGATGCAGAGGGTTCTTCTTCAGAGGGACTTCTCCGTTGCATCAAATGTTTAAGTGATGACATGCAAAAACTCCTTGTTCCTTTGGATGTAGATGTTTACCAAGGCATTTACATAGATGGCATCCCAACGAGGCCTGGCTTATTACTGTGAGATGTTATCAGTTAGAGGGTAAAAAGACGACATCCGGTAAATCCCATCAGGGGTAGGAACGGTGAGGAGATGGTGTGGCGACTGGAATCGTCACAATTCCGGAGGTGGGTGTCTTCCTTTTCGGGGATTGGGATATTCCTTTGGATATTACACTCTGATCCCTTGGATGTGTCTAGAGTGACTGTGGCTTTACAGGCTGATATTCAGTGATTTTTGAACTTGTGGGTCGAGTGTACACCTTCCAAGGCTCGAGTCTTGCTGAGTGTTGAACTGTAGTTACGGTTTGCGCCAACTAATTTAGACGAATCACTGTCCTCTCACAGATACACAGTGTTAAGGCGATTATATGGACCTGCATCCGCTTCACAGCGGCGAAGATGTGGCAACGACTTCTGGTTATAAGTCCCTGTGACAAGGAGGTCTAACAGGGGATCACCCCTGTTAGAGTTCGTAATCTGTGGTGGTGTGTTTTACGTTCCGGTCTAATAGCGGCGAAGAGGTACTAAGTGCGACAGGAGGATAAAGGTTTCCGGCTACCCGTGCCTCGCTGTTTCGCTGTCGCACTTGTGGGCTTGCCCAAATTTTAGTAGAAGGAAGACAGCGAGAATTTATAGTTTAGTTAGTTAGGCTAGAACCCACAGGGTTGGTCTAGTGGTGAACGTGTCTTCCCAAATCAGCTGATTTGGAAGTCGGGAGTTCCAGCGTTCAAGTCCTAGTAAAGTCAGTTATTTTTACACTGATTTGAACACTAGATCGTGGATATCGGTGTTCTTTGGTGGTTGGATTTCAATTGACCACACACCTCGGGAATGGTCAAACTGAGACTGTACAAGACTACACTTCATTTACACTCTTACATATCATCCTCATTTATCCTTTGAAGTAATACCTGAACGGTAATTCCCGGAGGCTAAACAGGAAAAAGAAAGAAGAACTTAGTCAGGCTGGGGTATCTCCGGCCATGACAGACTTCGAAGTTAGGAAGTCCAGGCGGAAGAGGAGGGCGGAATGTTTTCCTTCCATCTCCTCAACTTCAGAAGGGTTCTATTTGGGTGTAGGGTCACCAAACCGGGGTTGAGAAACCTACATTGGTAGATGAAAAAGGCCAATGGCAGACCTAGCAGTTCTGTCCCAATAGTTCAGGCGGCACAAAACAGTTTAGAAAATCTTCTAACTTTTGTATAGAACCCCCGCAGCATCAACGCAGGAGTAAGGAGTCGATTTCTCCCTAGACTTTGACAGTTTCAAGATGTTCTATCTGTTTTGGTAGAAGGTTTCGAGAGTTTGGCTTCCAAGCCCGAGATCGTCAAAGTGGTTCAGGCACCCGTTCCGGCCCCAGCACAACCGAGGCGCTATGCCAAAGTTGTGTGAAGCTAGCCTAGGAAAGAAGCAACCAGAGGTTATATTTGTAAACAAAGTTGAGGGATCTACTAAGATTAGTAGGCAACTCAAGGAGGACTTCCAAGTTGCCCTTCGTGGCAACAGGAAGAACTTAAAGATTAAGGAAATCAAAGAGACCAACAAAGATCTGGTAATGGTTGCAAATGATAGGGAGACTGTCCGAGTCTCCCGCAGTTAAACAACTGGAGATTGAAATTAGATCGCAAGAGAAAACGTAGGCCCCGAGTCACTCTATATGACATTGACCAACGGCTATTCGATGAGGGGGTTCTGTCCCGTATCCGGCAACAAACACCGATTTGGATGAGGTCTCTTTTAAGCAGTTGTGTAGTATGCTCTTCAAGACAGGCAAGCGTGATGCCCAGCAGTATCACGGAATTTTCTAACTAGGCGCTGGTCTCTTTAAAAGGTTTGTTTCAGAGGGAAGGTTGTATGTTTATTTCACATCCTACCGTATCAAGAAGTATATTGACGTGCAGAGCTGCTTCAAGTGTTGTCGCTTTGCCTATAGGGCCAAATTCTGTAAGTACGCGTAGGTCAACGCGCACTGTGGCGAGGAGGGCCAGAAGCGTGAGGATTGTTCGCAAAAGACTGAGACTCCCACCTGCGTTAACTGTAAAAGGTTACGCACAGAATACAGGCACTCGGTCAACAGTATGGACTGTAGCTGTTATTTACGTGGGGTAGAATTGTATTTCAATTTCCTGGATGGCGTGGTTTGTTTAATTGATTGTTTTGTGCTTGTGTTGTTCAAGTAGAGTAAGGTGATCAATGGAGTCTCACTGCTGTTTTTCTGCAGCACCCGTTTATTGGTAAGGTTGATCTGCCAGGTTACGCGGCTGGAATAAATTGTTCATTGGATATGGCAGTAAGTCAGTCATTCTGTGCAGAAAATCATTAGATAGTTCAGTTGTTGATGCAATTGCCAAATCGCTTCTTTGGCAATGGATAAAAGCGGGGAATTCGTTGTAGAGCTCACGTCCCTGTTCATCAAGGGTGCTTTCTGCGCAGGATGATGGACGACCTACATTTCTAATATTCAGGCTTCGGTCTGAATGATCTTTGTGAGAGAACCTGGCGGAAAGAGTTTCTCCTGCGGTTATTAAAACCTCTGTTCATTCTACTCTATGAGGCACTAGTGGCTAGCTTCCTTTGTTTCTTGCCTTGCGTTGATTTGCTGAGAGGGTTGATTTTTTTAGCGTAGTACTCGAGTTGCTAGGGAGCCGTCTAGGCAGTTGATTGGCTCGAGGTAGACGCATTTGGCATCGAGCCCCGGTTAGATTAATCTAAAGTCATCAGCAGAGGTCGTGTATTATTCACGCTCCCGAGACGGGCCTTATGGTGTTAGCTGCAGCAACCTGCGATGCTACTGCGTATTGGGAAGGTGAAAGCATTGACCTTTTTCCCGTTAATGGACCAGATCAGGGTAAGTAAATATCACGGGGGACTCTGCGATGGAGCTGCGTGGGAGACAGTATGTATGTTCTCAACTCTCTGGCAGACCAGACTAGAAGTTCAGTTAAAGTAAAGTAGATTTGTTTATTGTAAACAAATTAAATTAAGGGCAAAAATAGGTCTACATTACTGTTGTTGTGAACAACAAATTTTGTGTGGTATGAGTTTTTGTGCTGAATTAGGCTCGTATCTACAAAGTTATAACATTTATGTCATATTTAGCTTGTTAATATAGTACTGAACAGGCGCGGGGTTCGCGCTTCCGTGAACACGGCTAGCTAGTTCTGATAGCAACAAAGTAGGCCATAAGATGTCCGAAAGAATCCTGCAGCGATAGTAAAGGCTGAGCGTTAAATTACTGATGTAAATGTTTACCGAGGCATTTGCATCGGTGGCATCCCAACAGTGACCGGCTGATGACTGTGAGTTATGAGAGGGCAAAAAGACGACCACCGGTAAAGCCAATCATGGCTGTGAGTGGGAGGGGGGAGGTGATAACTGAAATGCCACGAGGCGGGTGGCTTCCCTTATGGGGGTTGGAATGTTTCTGAAGTTCCTATACGATTTACTCTTTTGTTAAGTTTAGCAAATCCCTGTACACGACTTCACCCTTTGAGGTGTTCAAGGTATTACGAGGAGCAATCTCAATGTCCAAGACTTCAATCTTGTTGGCTTTGGTAGCCTTAACGACTGAACGTCGTTGACAATTTCTACAAAGTTTTTCTTGTCTCTTCAACTGGTCCTCCATCATCATCGTGATCACGAAAGGGCTAATCTTCGAGATATAGCCGTCTTTCCTCTTGATTACTAAATATTATGGTACCGAAGAGTAGCGGATTTCTTCGGTCGAAACTTGGTAGTTTCCTTCTTCTTTTCCAGATTTCTGAATTTTTCATTATCGCTGAATTCTAACTCTTCCTCCTCTTCGCTAGCAAAGACATAGGGTCTCTAAGACGAGAGTTTTACGCGAGCCCTCTGCCACGGAACTTGTGAAAGTAGAAGATTCCATAAACGTATGTTTCACCAGTCAATATGCTACAAGGTACGGGCGGAAAGACGGTTGGGCGCGCCTGGGATCATATATCCTGCCTGGGTTCCCCCAGTCAACCGCCTTCCACAGATTTAACCGGGCTGGGGAGTCAGGTATTGCCTGACTCACGATACCGACATCCTAGGGCTCGCAAGTAGCAGCCCACCCTCAACCCGGTTCCACATCCGAGAAGAGGGATGAGCACTCCCCGTCCGCACTCCTTCCAGTGCCGGCAAAAACAAATCACGATCATATCTCCCGCCCTCGCTGCAAACAGCGAAACCAAAAAGTACAACTACATCCAGCTCGGACAGTTCAAGTAAATCCTTGGGCAGAAACCTGGGCAAAACCATTGCTCAAATACCGAAGTACCGTGACGATGCCCGCCCCGAAGTTATGCGCAGATGTTTTCGTATGGACGTGGGGTTGGATTTATTCTGACTCATTATTATTATTATTTTTTGTTTATTTTATTTTTTGATACAGTGGGCATCGATTACTGTGGTTATTAGTCCTTTTTGCAAACTAAAAATTCTCCACTTTCATGAAAATAAGTGACTAGGTCAAAAGATCAGACCTGTCAAGGAGATCATCTGGAAAAACAGACTTATTATAAAACTTTAAAACCCCAGAAAAACACAAGATGACAAGGGTCGTCAGGAGGACAAGAAATGTCGTCAAATCTATCAAAAGCGGGTGTAAAGGTCCCGCAGTTATTAAAAACACATTCTTACAGAAATTTGTCATCAACACTAAAACATAAAAAAAAAACTCTCAGATAAAAAGTAACGTCAATAAATAATGTTAAGAAATAATAGTCGCTTCAATAAACCGCTTATCCTAAGAAACGATCATTTTCTTTTATTTTTTTTCATTAAACGATAATTCAATTGCCAAATTTCCGGTTAGTTTTAGCACTATTCTGAAGTCTCTGTATAACGTGCATTCTTCTATTATATGTTTCACTGTAAGGTATGTGTCGCAGCTTTCACAAATTGGTCTCAGTTCTCCTGCTAGAACGTAGGGTGTAGTAAGTTTAGTATGAACTACTCAAAGTCTTGCAACGGTTACTTGTTCTCGACGTGTTAGAGCATTTCTGTTTTAATGAGAAATGGGGTATTCTTAATAGAATTAAGCTTAGTTGTAAGTGCATCCCACTTCTTTATCCACTCCTTTCTTATGACCTGTGTGATGTAGTTTTTAAGGCCATCTAGTCGAACTAAAGTAATGTCGACTTGTTTGCTGTTTGCCGCTTGTTTGTCCGATTTATCAGCTACTTCATTACCAGGAATACCGGCGTGGCCAAGTATCTATATCAAGATGCACTGTTTACCGTTATCTTTGAGATTTTTAATTCCTGTAAATATTTCTTCAACATGTGCATCATGCTTGAACACATTCCTTAAAGCAATGATAGCACTTAAAGAATCAGAGAAGAGAAGCACTCTCTTCTCGTTGTAATGCAATACGAAAAGAGCTTGCTGAATAGCATATAACTCTACTGTATAGACACTGACTTTTTTAGATAGTCCCAAAAAGTGGGATTCGCCATATACTACTTAGGAGCTTCCAACGCCGTTCTCGGTCTTCAACCAATCGGTGAATACATGTTTGTAACTTTTATATTCTGAAATTAGCTCGAAAATCATTTTGAATACAAACGTTGGGTAATCCCTGTTCTATCTTTTTCTTCAAGTAGATGCTGCTCTCCACCGTTGACATAAACCACTATGGGACGTCTCTTTTGGAAACTGACAGAACTTCTGGCAAATTAAAACCACAGTTTCCACAGATCTCTATTCTTCTTATCCCAGCAGGTCTGGGAAGGGTGGGTTTTTTCGATACTGTTCAATCAATCAATTTTCGATACTGTATAAAAAAAGAAACAAAATTTATACAACTTGGGAAAGCCAAGACATGAGCTGCGTTTCTTAGAATTATTTTCCTTCTGTAATTCAACGGCAAAACTCCGACTTCTGACAAAATACTGTCAATCGGGCTTGTGCAGAAGGCTCTTGTAACATGCGTGGTTCTTGTATTATGGATCACGTCGAGTTTCTTTAGATGAGACTTTTGTAGAGCCAAATGCTATTGATCCGTAGTCTATTATAGATTGGACTAATACTTGTAAAGTTTCAACAATACTTCTTTATCAGAGCCCCAATTCAAGTTTGACAAACACTTGATGACATTTAGGGCTTTCTGACACTTCGTTTCTAGTTCCGTAATGTGTGCCTTGCATGAAAGGTATCTTCCATGTGAGACCCTAAGAAACAAACTGTTTCTTTATATTCAATAATGCTGTTATCCATGGTCAAAACGATTTTTTCTCAGTTGATTTTTTACTGGTGAAGGGACATGACAAACCCGTTAAACTCTGCAAGGTGGAGCGATATGCTTCGGGCTCTGGAGCATTCGTTCCACGTGCCTCCATATATCTTCAGAATGATGGACGCATACCTGAGGAACCACGGTCTCATGTACGAGACTTCGGTAAGCTAACGTCGACCCCAAACTTTGAAACGCCATCTACGACGGCCTGCTGAAGCTGGAGATGCCGGAAGGGTTGACCTTGGTTGGGTACGCCTACGACGTTGCGCTACTTGTTGCAGAACGCGACGTGGAGCCCGCCCAACTGAGGCTCAGCAGACTGATGCGATGCACAGGATCAGCGCCTGACTGTACGACCATGATCTGTTTCTAACCCTCAGCAAGTCGGAGAACGTGATTCTAACAAAGAAGCGTATTGACACCCTCCGATCCTTGCTGGTCGGAGTATTTCGGTATGATGTTTGACCGGAAACTCAGCTTTGCTGAGCAGCTAAGGAGAGCCGTCGCAAAGCCGATAGGACATCGGAGCACTGAGCCCTCACAAAGTGGTTGCGATGATGCTCCTGATCTGAGTAGCTGTGAGTGTCTGTCTTGATTCGTTGGGGGTATTCTCAAGCCCAAGAAAGGTGACCTGGATATTCCTGAGCCAGGTGCAAACTAGGTCGCGGCCTTCCCAGTTAGGATAGGAAGACTCGACCTGAAGTAATATGTAAAACAGTTTCGGGCCAACAGTTACGGGGTTTGAACACGTAAGCCGGTGGTGTTTATCACCACGCTTAGTCCGCTCATGCTGTTAGGTAAGCTCTAGGAGCTATTTAGGATATTGGTCGTTAAACTGTTTCAGGCTCAGTTGCCGTTTGTGGCACAGACATTCGGTCTGAGATGCGATAAGGAAGAGCGAAAAGTATAAATGGGAGACCCTCCAGAACAAGTTGATGAAGAACCCTGGAGAATGGGCTATAAGCTCGTGATGCGACAACTGGGAACATGACATCCAAATTCGCCAATGACACCAAAGCCCATGCAGAACATCGTGGATACACTTTTTTCCACCCAAAACAGGACAAATGAACTGACAACTATAGCAGACCTTGATGACATACTACTCTTCATAGAGGGGGAACTCAGGGAAGCAGTGAGGCAAGCAAAACAAGAAAGCGCTAGGCCTGGATGACATTCCCATAGAGGCGCTTAAATTTGTAGTGTGACACAACTCACCTGTGCTCTTTAGAATGCATAATGAGTGCTCTTCCCAAAGAGCTGGAAGATTCAAAGACTCGTACTGTTAAGCAAGGGAAAGGGAGGGCCACTTACATTATCGAGTTATCGACTCCTCTATATGCTTAATACTGCTGGGAAATTACTAGAGAGCCTCTTGAAATGAAGACTAGTAGTGATCCAGAACCCAGGGATCTCTTAGAGACAATATGGATTCAGAAGAGGCCACTCAACCGTTAACGCGATTGAAGAGGTTGTGAAAACGATCCTAGAGGCACAGAGCGGCAATCAGCATCATAGGAAGTCAACTCTATTGGTTATGCTCCATGTTAAAAATGCCTTTAACTCTGTTAGATGAACCGATATGATGGTAGCTCTGGGGAAAAATTCAGAGTATCACAATACCTGATATGAATGATAGACCTTAGCCAAAGAAAATTGGTGTACCAAACACGGAGGGATCTTTCTGGAAAGATATCACTGTGGGGGCCGCACAAGGGTCTATACTGGGCCCAGATCTGTGGAATGTGGTATATGTTGGGATCCTCCACATGGAGTTACCGCAAGACACATTCCTAATAGGATATGCGGATGATATAGCTGCTATAATAGTCGCACAGGATACAGAAGAAATTCAGATGAAACTAAACTAGCTAATGTGGAGAGTGGTATTATGGATGGAAGAACATGGCAACTGGCTATGGAAAAGACAAAGATGGTTCTACTCATCAGACAATGGATCCCAACCAATACTAAATGGAGAGGGCAGAAAGATCAAATACAAAAGCGGTTGAGTACCTGGGAGTCAGACTTGACACTAAGCTGACATTTGGAAATCAACTCAGGTCCGTCACAACTAAACCAACAAAGATATCAACAGCACTAAGCCACTTCATGGCAAATACTGGTGGATCCACACAGAGCAGAAGGTTACTAATAACCATCACCCACTCCATACTATTGTATGGTAGCGAAATATGCGCAGAGGCAATACAGAAGAAAACCTATAGGAGTCATATGACATCTGTGCAGAAGATGGAAGCGGTTGTACCATTGTACCGTACAGTGTCAGAACCAGCAACAGTGGAAATAGCGGATGTGATCCCAATTGACCTGCTGGCACTGGAGAGGACAGAGGTATATCTAAAGAGGATCGAAGAACTGAAAGATCAGCTCAGGCAACTGACCAGGATTAAGGCCATGAAGAACTGGCAAGAGAGATAGAATAATGAGAAGAGGGGCAGATAGACTGCTAGGCTGGTGGAGTACCTGGACAGTTGGTACAACCGTGAATTTGGCAAGGTATACACAGATATTTTAATAAATATCTTTTTAAGATGGACAAAAGCAATAATCCTGGGTGCCCATACGGCGATGCGAGATAAAATGACGCTGAGCACACATTTTCTTCTTTCAGAAGAAAGATCAAATACAAAAGCGGTTGAGTACCTGGGAGTCAGACTTGACACTAAGCTGACATTTGGAAATCAACTCAGGTCCGTCACAACTAAACCAACAAAGATATCAACAGCACTAAGCCACTTCATGGCAAATACTGGTGGATCCACACAGAGCAGAAGGTTACTAATAACCATCACCCACTCCATACTATTGTATGGTAGCGAAATATGCGCAGAGGCAATACAGAAGAAAACCTATAGGAGTCATATGACATCTGTGCAGAAGATGGAAGCGGTTGTACCATTGTACCGTACAGTGTCAGAACCAGCAACAGTGGAAATAGCGGATGTGATCCCAATTGACCTGCTGGCACTGGAGAGGACAGAGGTATATCTAAAGAGGATCGAAGAACTGAAAGATCAGCTCAGGCAACTGACCAGGATTAAGGCCATGAAGAACTGGCAAGAGAGATAGAATAATGAGAAGAGGGGCAGATAGACTGCTAGGCTGGTGGAGTACCTGGACAGTTGGTACAACCGTGAATTTGGCAAGGTATACACAGATATTTTAATAAATATCTTTTTAAGATGGACAAAAGCAATAATCCTGGGTGCCCATACGGCGATGCGAGATAAAATGACGCTGAGCACACATTTTCTTCTTTCAGAAGAAAGATCAAATACAAAAGCGGTTGAGTACCTGGGAGTCAGACTTGACACTAAGCTGACATTTGGAAATCAACTCAGGTCCGTCACAACTAAACCAACAAAGATATCAACAGCACTAAGCCACTTCATGGCAAATACTGGTGGATCCACACAGAGCAGAAGGTTACTAATAACCATCACCCACTCCATACTATTGTATGGTAGCGAAATATGCGCAGAGGCAATACAGAAGAAAACCTATAGGAGTCATATGACATCTGTGCAGAAGATGGAAGCGGTTGTACCATTGTACCGTACAGTGTCAGAACCAGCAACAGTGGAAATAGCGGATGTGATCCCAATTGACCTGCTGGCACTGGAGAGGACAGAGGTATATCTAAAGAGGATCGAAGAACTGAAAGATCAGCTCAGGCAACTGACCAGGATTAAGGCCATGAAGAACTGGCAAGAGAGATAGAATAATGAGAAGAGGGGCAGATAGACTGCTAGGCTGGTGGAGTACCTGGACAGTTGGTACAACCGTGAATTTGGCAAGGTATACACAGATATTTTAATAAATATCTTTTTAAGATGGACAAAAGCAATAATCCTGGGTGCCCATACGGCGATGCGAGATAAAATGACGCTGAGCACACATTTTTTGAATGCAATACACGGAGTAAAGTAAAGTAAAGTAAAATAATTACAGTCTTAAGTAATATTGCTGAAAACAAAACCAATAATTAAATCTTGTAATCTGATCAATATGTAATAATATACTTTTAAAATCAATGCAAGACAAATTATAAAAATAAAAAACTAGATTACAAGATAAAAACTAGATGTGATTAAAGTCCATATTAATTATAATTATAAACATAATTTTTGTTTTCTAACATGCAATACATGATTTTAATTTTTTTTTTGATACTGAAAATGAATATGAACTCAGAATCTTTCTATCACCCACCATTTTTGAAAAATTTTTAAATATTAATTAAAGGATTTTTTTTTTCATTTTTCAATGTATAGTTAGCATTTTAAGCACCTATATTGTATTTTGTTAGCTCATTTTTTATTGTTTAACTTTGTTAACATAATTTATAAGGCATAAATAAACAATACTAGACAAAAAATTAAATCATATCACAGTCACATATTATGACATTATATCTAATACTGAAGAGTGAGCTTTCATTGATGAGATTAAACATGTCTGTGCAAGTCAAAGCATATAGCTGAAAATACAGCTGTGTTGTTTGTATTAAGCACTGGATTTAGGAATGAATTAATTTTGTTTAGTCTTATTGCTGACTTAAGTTTGTTAACAGTGCAGAATCATAATGCCTCAAAATTGTATAAATGATGTGAATGCCTTTTGTTATGTATGTGATGAGTTTACCGTAAAATAAAATAGAAAAAACATTACAACTTTAATTAAAAAAGCATATCATTTGTACTTTCAGTGTAAAATTGGTGATCACAATAAGACGTTGGCTTCTCATATAGTATGCACTAATTGTTCTGTATATTTAAGAGGATAGCCGAAAGGTACACAAGAGGCTTTGCCATTTGGTGTACCTATGGTTTGGCGTGAACCAAAGGATCATGCAACCGATTGTTACTTTTGTTTGTGTCTGGAATTACAAAAAATCTAAATGTACTGCAAAATATCCTTAATTGCAATCTGCAATCAGGCCTGAATAATTTCACACAGTGAAATTATTCCAGTTCCTGAATCCCCTGTGAATGTATGTTTTGAAAGCATCAATAAAGAATCAGGCAGTACTGAAGAAGACAACAATGATTTTGATTTGGAATTATCTTCCAATAAGCCACATCTTATATCAGAAAGTGAATTAAATGACTTGATTTAAGTTTATTAACCATTCAAGCTGAACTGTTAGAATCAAGACTGCAAGTTGGAAGTTACTTAAAAAAAATACAAAAACTTTGGGCTTTTGAAGCCAACAAAAAGAACTTTCTTTCTCAGTACTTTATTGATGAAAAATAATTTGGTTTATTGCACAAATATTGATGAGCTTATGTTGCACTTAAGATACGTTCATAAACATGAGAATTGGCGCCTTCTCATAGTCCAAGTATAGTTTAAAAGTTGTTTTACTACACAATGGTAACAAATATCCTTTTATACCAATCACTTATGGTATTAATTTGAAAGAGACAAACGATGTGATGAAAAACGTTCTTGAAAAAATAAATTATAAAAAATTAGCTGGAACATATGTAGTGATATGAAAGTTATACTATTTTTTAGGCATGCAGTTAGGCTATACTAAGTACAAGTGTTTTCTTTGCGAATGGGACAGCCAAGCTAGGGATAAACATTATGTTAGGAGGAAACGAGACAACTTAACTCCAATTGGGAAAAATATTATTCATGAGCCCTTAGTTGAACCCAAACAAATATTTTTACCCCCTTTCCATATCAAGTTAGGACTAATGAAAAATTTTGTGAAAGCAATGAAGAAGGATAGTCCTCGATTTTTGTACATCAGGCTGAAGTTTCCGAACGTAAGTGAAGGAAAAATTAAAGAAGGAATATTTGTTGGTCCTCATATAAGAGAGCTGTTCAAAGATGATGCATTTAACTCTGTTAAATAATGTAGAAAGTGCAGCTTGGCTTCATTTAAAGACATTTGTAAAGATTTTATTGGCAAACAAAAATCTGACAATTACCATGATATTGTTAATCAACTTCTTACTTCATACAGAGCTATGGAATGTAATATGTCTTTGAAAATACATTTCCTCCATTCACATCTGGATTTTTTCCGGACCAACCTCAGAGATGTAAGTAACGATTACTGTTGGACATTAATTCAGGATTTGCCTGAGGCTATTTGTAAAAGAAATGCATCAGTGAATTCATTCTAACACAAGTGTGGCCATGCAAAATTATAAATTTTACAGATTTTAACTATATATATATATATATATATATATATATATATATATATATTTTTTTTTTGAAGTATAATTTATTTAAAACTAAGGGTGATAGAAAAGTTTTATTACAGGCTTACAGACCTGAAATGAATGTAAAAAAGAAATTCAAGAAATGATATCACACTTACAGAAACATTAAAAAAATGTTTTTTGTCAGTGGGTGTTATTTAAATATAAACACATGAAATAAATAAAAGGCAAATACATTAAATACAAAAAATACTATAAAATAATTCACAATTTAGAAGGCGATATTGATAATTACTTTTGAAAACTATTATTGAAAATTATTAATTCAAACATAGAATCTATAGACACAATCAGGTTATATGACATCATGAACTTAGTAAATTATTAAAAAAGATTAAAATTAAAACATCTAATATAGAGACATTTTATCAAAACGGTTTCATATTTAATCAATTTATTGTGAAAGATACAAATAAGGAATTAAAAAAAACTATAGATTTGTCTGCTTAAATGGTAAATACCTAGTTTTTCTTTTTGTTAAGAAATTATCGTAAATATAGTGCTGTACTTAACAAATACAGTATATAACAGGGAATTTTTCTTTCTATAACTATGAAAATCTGAAGTGTCTTGAAATCAGATGATGTGGTGGTTTGTCAGGGAATATTAAGTACAAACATTACAGCAGTGAATGCTACAATATTATCCTTTGTGATTTGCAATATTTATAAATAATAAAATAATTTTCAGATAAAAATATCTAGTGGTTTAGAGAAGTGCAACATTGCAATACACAAAGCAAACATCTTGCAACAGCAGTTGTCTCATGCTATAATTTTGATTTTGAAGACTGACAGTTTTTTGGAAATTTTCTGAAAACTAGATTAATGGCAATATATGATTAGCATATTACACAAATTATTCTTAATTTAAATATTTTGAAAAGATGGGGAAAATACTTGTAACAGTTATACATCTGTAGGCATAAATTGGCAAAATCACAGACAGATAACTTACAACAGCTAAATTAAATATTCCAGCCACCGGTCCAAAACTGTTACTATCTTTAAGCAGATTTTTTACTCCTTCTTCAGTTGTAATATCCTCAGTTGAAATCTTAACAGTCACACCATAAGATTCCCATAATCGAATTCTCATCGCCTGGTAGCCAGTCTTGACTCCTGTTCTTGATGCCAACACTAGCTTTTTAGCACCACGTAATATCATCCAATCTGCTAATTCCAAACCAAATCCTCCTAAACCACCTGAAATTGAAGGCAATTAAAATACAACTAATGGACTATTAAAGTATGAAGAATATTAATCATATCTAGAATGAAATAAAACAAAACTAACCTGAAATGGAAAACCTAAAATTGCACTGCATTGAAAATAGGCTCCCATGAAGTGAAAATTTTTATGATTCAAGAACAATATGAAAATAAATATTCCTGAGCAACTTTGCAGAATTATCTAAAAAATATTTTTTTATAGGGGTCTGGGTTCTATTTTGATGAATTTGTTATAAATTAAAGATACTTGAAATTAAAGAAAGATCTTACATTTATAAATATTTTTTTCATTAAAAGAAATTTTAACATTAAGCTCTCTGATACTGTTGAAGGAAGAAAATTTATATAGTTCTTAAAAATTGTTTAGTGTCAGGGCTATTTTTTATAAATGAGCCATATTTATAAATGATTCAGAGTAAAATAATTTGAAGGAGATTACCAGTGTGATTAATATGGTATTACATTAAATGATGATGTTGATACTAATTGTTTACAATGGCTCATTCTTTCTAGAAAAAATAAATTTATCACAGTAATATGATTTAACAAATAGTCTTTATTAATGACTATTAATATTTATTTACTGATATAGTCATTTCAGTTACTATTTTTGCAGCGGAATAATCCAGATAAGAGTCAGTATCTGACTCGTTCTGATTTTCATGCTAATACCATTGCTGATTTGGTCTTTAGTTTTATTTCTGCTTTTTCTGATAAAGAGGTATATTGTTTATGTTGTCCTTCATAAACATTGCTTTTTTGTGAATTGTTAGTAAAGATTAAAAATGCCTTGTAGTTGTGTAAATCATTTTAACAACTTTTGCTATGTATGTGGCAAATTAACTTTTAAATCTCAAAGAAGGAATATTATTCTTTCAGTAATAAAATCATGAGCTTTATTTTGGGTGAAAATAGGAGATCAGGATGAGTCTTGGGCCCAATACATCTGAACAGCTATAAATTTAGTGTAACTTTACTAAGTAGCTGACTAAGGAAACAGACAAACCCTTTTCAGTATGACATACACCTTTTGCTGTTCGTATGATGTAGAGAAAGCCCAAGAACCACTTAGCAGATTTTTATATGACAAAATTTATATTTTATAAATAATATTTTATAATATAATTTATATTTTTATATGAAAAAATTAAAGACATCAAATGTAAATTCAAGAAATCTGTAGAGTATTCCAGTCTTCCTTCAGCAATAAGATCTATTTCACACAGTGAAGATTCACCTATTCTGGTTCCATCAAAAACATGGAGCTTTGGAAAAAAAGTTGACGATGAAGAAGACTAGAGTGATTTAGAAAGTAATGAGAAAGAAGAGGATTCAGATTTCTAAGGTTAGAACACTAAATCTCACAAGATTACTCAAGCGGAACTTAATGGACTTAATTTGTCTAAAATACAATCAGAGTTGCTGGTTTCAAGGTTACAAGGCTGGAAACCTCCTTGAAAGTAGTATTAAAATATGTTTTTTCCATGTTACGCAGCAAGAATTTTAGCACCTGTTCTCCTTACAAGATAATAAAGTGTACTGCAATAATCTAAATTTTTTATTAAATTTATTAGGCAGCATCACAATCTTACACAATTGAGATTGTTTATTGATTCTTCTAAAACGAGTATGAAAGCCGTCTTTCTTTACAAAGAAATAAGAAACCATCAATTCCTGTTGTTTATTCAGCACAAGTAAAGCAGTCATAAGACAATATGAAATTTTGACTGATGATGACACAGTATGAAAAGAGTATTCTTGTCACATATGTGAAGATCTAAAGATGATTTAATGGAGGCTATTTTATTAGGACTGCAGCTTGATTATACTAAGTGCTATTATTTTTTATGTGAGTGAGGAAATAAACATAGGAAAAACAACTATATTAAAAAGGACTAACCAAAGAAAGAACACTCATAGCTGGGCAAAATAATGTTACTTGACAAAATCTTGTGAATATAAAGAATATTCATCTTATACAGGAAACTTGGTTTGATGAAAAATCTTGTCAAAGCAATGGATCATAATGACAGATTTTTTTATATCTTAAGAGCAAGTTTCCCAGGATTAGTGAGGCAAAAATCAAAGAAGGAATATTTATTGGACCACAGCTATATAATGCCTCTGTATAATGCTAATGAAGGAATCAGAATCTCAGAAAGCAGCATGCATATTACTTCAAAATATTTTTAAATCATTCCTAGGCAAAAAGGGGACAGAGCTATGTATAAATTGTGAGTGAAATTTTTGAAAACTATAAACATCTGGGATGCAATAACTCTAAAAATACACATATTGCATTCACATTTTTACTTTTTCCTCATCTAACACTGAGAATAATAGTGATGAGTACGATGAATGCTTTCACCGGCATATATTAATTACAGAAACACACTACCAGGGAAGCTGGAAGCCAGGGGAGCTGGAATATGATTACCAATTACTGATGGAGACTGTAAAGGGACATTCCAGAGTTTGAATACACAAGCCCTTACTAAAGTAAAGCAGATGTTAGGAATGATAATATCAAATTATAATCCACATAATTTCTTTTAAAAAAAAAGGTCAGGTTTTCTTTAAATCCATGTTATTAAAAATCTATGCCCTCCATTCAATTTTGGTTTGAAGATTTGAACTTAGCGCAAAAAATACTAGACACACCTTATTGAGTGAGTGCATGAATAGAAAAAAAAAATTTGTAAATCAGTGTATTTAATTTAACTATATTTGGATAGATACTATCTAGATGTAATCTAGATATAAATTACATCTGGATAGATATAATTATTTTAAAATCTGTAAAAAGATATTTTTTGAAAATAATTAAGTAGTTTTAAAATTTTACATTTTAATAATTATGAATTATGTTTTAGTGCATTTGGATTTGTTTTGTTTAACTGAAGATACTTAACAGTTCCTAAATGAATAGTTGATAATTAAAATTAATTAACATAAATTTGATACGACACATCATTACATCATGAACCTCCTGTTTATTTATTAAAAGGCACAAGCACTCAGAATTTTAATACAGAAAACTTTATTTACCTCAGTAACAGTCAACTGTATTATAGCAGTGAATGAGTGTTTATCATAGCAGAGGTTTCTCATAGTTTGGTAGAAAGGTTATTTAGATACAATAACATAAAATATTATATTTTCTTTATTTCTAGAAGAAAAAAATGGATTCTCACATCTAAAAATACTTATTAATATGTATTTCATAAACCCATACATTTGGATATGTATGCTTGTAATTATTTTGCAGTTGTGTAAAAATCATCAGAATAAAATTATTCTTACACATTTTTCATATTAACTGATATTATTTAAATAAAACTTTTTCCTGCTACTTATATGAAAAAATTAATTTTAAAATACTTACTTTGGTGACAATTTGAGTAATAGTGTGTGATAACCAATATTTCACGTTACCCATTTTTGCATTAAATAACCTTCACTGTATTTTACAAAAAAATAAAAGAAATTGGAATAAAATATTTAACTTATTTCAGTTTTAGTATTAACATAAACATTCTTTTATTTGAAAAGAAGTTGTAAACAATAAGAACAGTTTCATTCAGTTTTTAATTTAAAAAAATTCTGTGACAGAAGACTTAAAATTCGATATCTGTTAATATAAAAGGTGAAAGAAGACTTCACAGATTAAATTCATGGATGCTAATACCATCTGTGCTTTATTTGTGAGAACTATTCAATGACCTTCATAAAAATTATACAAGCTGTGTGACTTATTGGTAGCAGTTAATGTTAACCATGATATCACTGACCAATTATGATGTAAGAGCTCTTTGTATCACAATGAAAGTAAGGTTTTGCATCAAAAAGACAAGGTTTTGGCTGTAAACTTTTCTGAGGTTCTTCCTCACGTATCTGAATAAGCACTTTACCAATGTGCTTTCCTGCTGCCATGTATCTAGAAAACAGACAACAATAACAAATCAAATCAATGTTTAAATGCATAATGAACATGCACATACACACACACATACATGTAGTTGCCTCAGCGAATCTTTCCTTTCTTTTTCCTGTTTAGCCTCCGGTAATTACCTTTCAGATATTACTTCAGAGAATTAACGAGGATGATATGTATGAATGTAAATGAAGTGTAGTCTTGTACAGTCTCAGTTCGACTATTGCTAAGATAACTGAAACCCAACCACCAAAGAGCACCAGTATCGATGATCTAGTATTCAAATCCGTGTAAAAATAACTGATTTTACTAGGACTTGAATGCTGAAACTCTTGACTTCCAAATCAGCTGATTTGGGAAGACCCGTTCACCGCTAGATCAAGTCGGTAGGTTACCTCAGCGAATCTACGAGCTTGTGACATCACATTATTGTTTTCCAAAACATTATTTTTGTGGGTAATTATTATTTTTATTTCATTTTTCAACTTACAAACAATATGGGCTCCAAAACAATACATTTATGTTGTTGTACATTCAATTATTTCCACTTGAGTTGATTGCTTGTATAAAAATTCTTAATGATTCAATCTCGTAAACAATAACAATTCCTTAACCAATGACTAATGCTCTGATTGGTATTATGTATAAGCTTATAAAAATTTATACATGCAGTTAGAAATGAAGTCTTTCTAACATTAGTGATAACACAACATTCTCTTTCACAAATTTTGGAAAACTAATTACGGAGGAAATTAATTTCATGAATGAAGATGACTGGAAACCCTATTGTGAAAAACTAAAAAAATATTGAAAAAGAGTATGAAAAACTGGAACCACTGATAGATGAAATGACAGAACATTATGTTATATGTGTATACTCTGATAGTGAAAGTGAAAATGAAAGTAACAGTGATAGTGATTCATTTAGCGAGGATGGTGAACTTGCTAGAAGTTTGAATTAGATGCATGAAGAAAATTAAGTAAGCTGTTTTTTGTTTATTATTTAAAATTAATAATTTAGTACAAATAAAGGTTATAAAAGAATTAATTACGTATTGTTTCTAATTAGTAAATGTAAATATGTACCGTGTACAATATGAAATAAGTAATACTTCGATTTGATAAGCAGAATTTATGTTTTCAGGCCGTGTAGTAATACACAGCTGTTCGTGATGTTACAAGCTCGTATATTGGCGGGGTCTAGATACATATACACACATTTTTCAAACACAGTCTACCACTGTACTATATTGTTTAAATAATGCTATTTTTTATTTAAGAGTAATACAAAATCCAATTAGATATAGATGAGAACCTAGCATAAAAATATTTTTTTCAAAGAATCATTCTATTGATTTTATGTAGAAACACAAACCCAAAAAAATTACAATGAAATTGTAAACTGTAGGTAAGAGTCTCGCAGATACCATTTCACCTGTTCAAAAAACAAAAATTTCTGTAATATAAATAAAATTGTTTTTAACAAAATGATACTAATATAAAAAAAGGTAAGACACTACATTTCTATTATCAAAATCTGTTATTAATTTAGAATTTTCTTTAAAAAAAAATACATGTTAAATATATGTAATAGAAAATAGATATACAAGGATAGATAATAAACAATGTTTAAGCATTCTGTATAATAAGCAAAAAATAAAAAAAAGTTTTCATTGTAAAAAGTTAAATGTTTAGAATGAAAATGTACTTTTTTGTTTATTAATTCTTATAATGAATGATTTTTATCCTTAAATATAAAATTATTCCCATGATTACCCATATCTTTTCCTTTATTTATGTATTTTAACACATTCATGGAATTTCTAATTTCAAAATTTCAGTTTCATTTTTATTAACTGTTTGGAAATGTTGGATAAATTTGTTTTGTTGTTCTTCAAAGCACTGTAATGCTGATTATCTTTTCTTTGAATATGTAACTGCATTTATTAAATTTCTATGCATTATTCTGTATTCCTTAGTTATGTATTTAAGGATTATTATTTAATGTAAGGGTCTGTGTGTATTCCATAAGATGAACTAAAATATTCTTTTTTCGTTATCATTTGCTTTAAATATTGCATCATATACACATAATTTATCACATCAAAATTTGTTAATTTAAGTGCAGTTTTATTATTAAAATTAAGATTAATTTGGTTTTTTTTTTATGTTTGAAGTGTTGATAAATTTTATGTTTGTAACAATTTTATTCTTTATTTGGTAATTTTATTTACGTGAAAATGGTATTTGTAACTAACAGTATTTATGTGAAAGAAGTTGTTAACAGTATTGTAAAGTACAACAATTGTTATTTAAAACGGAAATTATTTTTTTCCACTCTAAAATTTGCAATCTGTGAATCATTAATCTAATAGCAGAATGTTAATTTACAATTTATGATTAGAATTTTTATCACTCTTAGATGATTTTCCAGATAAATTAAATTTTATTTAATTATTATTTTTTTAAATTTTGAAGTCTAAATAATAAGCTGATTTTCATCTTCAGTTTGATAAGTATATTTTGATTAAATCTTTGTAATAGATTAAGTGTAGAATTTTGTTAATTATTAAAATTTTCATTGCATATTATTAAGATATCATCGACTACCTTATTATACAGAAGGTTAACATTTTTATAAAAGCATACTTATTCTAGAGTCCTACCAGGCTGATTTTAATGATTTTTAGTTTGTTTGAAACGTTTTTTTAGTGTTTTTTCAGAAATTCTTAGGTCTGTCTTTTCAAAAAATTCTACTGGAAAACGGCTAAAGCCTACTAATTCCTTAACTATCCAAGATATTGAATTAGGACCTTTTTTTAATTGATTCCTCTCCCAGAAAATTAGAGACTTTTAGTATCAAAATATAAGTGTGTGAAATTTGTCATAAAATTTCTTAAACAGTGTCTTAAATCAGTAATGGCTGTTCCTGTTCCTACTTATAAAATTAAATAATCTTCGTAAATTGTATGGACCCTTTTATACTTTACTGTACCAATCAATTCCCACTGTTACAGCCAACTTTACTGATGCAGATGTCCCTCGGGGCATCTGCATCGGTGGCATCTCTGCGGGGCCTGAGCTGAACGCTGTGGTGTGCAATCAGTTTGAGGGCGAGAAGATGTTCTCCGTTAAAGCCACTACTGGCTAGGAACGGAGGGGGTGGTGTAGCGACCGGTCACGCTACAATGCGGGATCTTCTCCCCTCGGAGGAATCAAGATGTTACAGCCAACTGATGAGTTTCATAAGGGAACTAGGACTAAATTTTGTTGTTGCGATCAACATGTATGGTGGGGTATGTTGTGTTTATTGTGCCTTGAATTACAAGACATTCACGAAATTGGCTCATAAGTA
This sequence comes from Lycorma delicatula, assembly GCF_047948215.1. Taxonomy (NCBI): domain Eukaryota; kingdom Metazoa; phylum Arthropoda; class Insecta; order Hemiptera; family Fulgoridae; genus Lycorma; species Lycorma delicatula. The sequence continues at coordinate 3,452,034 of NC_134458.1, forward strand.
GAACTAGGCGCAGGGTTCGCGCTTCCATGAGCTTGGTTCGCTAGTTCAGAGGGAGACGATGTAGGACATTCAAGATGTCTGGACGAAGCCTACAGCGAAGGCAATAAGCTGAGTTATTAAATCACCGATGCAAATGTCTACCGAGGCATTTACATCGGCGGCATCCCAATGAGGCCAAGCTTATTACTATGAGATGTAAAATGTCAGAGGACGATAGATGACTCCCGTTAAAGCTCAACAAGGCAAGGAACAGGGGGAGGGTGTTGTGGCGACCAGAACGTCACTAGGCAGGTGTCTTCCCCTACAGGGTTGGGATGTTACAGCCAACTGGTCAAGTTAATGTTAAGCCAGAGATCAAGCTGTACAGTTGTTTGTTCATTTACTTACTTTTTACTTGTATATCATATATAATATATAAATACATTTACTTTGTATTAAAAAGGAAATCAGTTCTCTGAAATTTTTTTTATCTATTCCTTTAAATACATATTTTTTAATCATAAGAAACAATTTTTTTTCAGAACTACTTTACTAAAAATACTTTAATCTTAATCTTTTTTAGCCAAGGCTTCTTTTCAGAATTTCTTTATCTATACTTAACCCCTTTCTTTATATTAAACTGTCAAGAGTGCAAAATTCCAAATGATTATGATTATAATGATTACACAGGTCAACAGTGTAAAAGTTGTTTGAAATTAATAACTGATTCTTATAGATTTTTGTGTGCTGGTTTCAGGAAAAATAGTCAAACAATTCAATCACGTACCATTTTTTCACTAAATCAATTTTTTAAATATTCTCAAAATTGATAATAATATATTTTATTTATAAAATGGTGAATAAAAAATTAGGCCTGTGTTAAATTTTTTGATATTTTATTATTAGTTTGGTTATGTGTAATGAATACAAGTAGTGTTCATAATTTTGGTTTGATACAGTAAGATGAGTGACTAATAAGATGTAATATGATTAATCAGAGTGACTTCATGAGTAATTTTTTTCTATTAGCTAAGTTGACTCACTCATTCCTACTCCCCTTCACTCGACTGAAATAAAAATTAATCAGTTGCAATCAGAACGTTGTGTTGAAAGGTTTTGCTAGTGTTAAATAGTTTTCTAAACCGTCTATAGTGTTTTAGTTTTCCTTCATTTTTTGAAATTATTTTATTTGTGCAGTCCTAGTGTTTTTATAATTCAAAATGACTTTGAGGGGTTGTCTTAATTCACCTAATAACGTCTGTCACATTTGTGGGAAGTTTGTGGTGAAGAAAAAGCAAAGAAATATTACAGACTTTGTTAAGAAAGTGTACTAGGCCCATTCTGGGGTAAAACTTGGTGACCAAGATAAAACGTGGGCCCCTCATAAAGTTTGTTATATTTGTATGGAACAGCTATACAAATGGACAAAAGGTAAGAAAAAGTCTTTTTGGTTTGGAGTACCAGTGGTCTGGAGAGAACCAGAAAATCACAGTGATGATTGCTACTTTTGTTCTTGTGATGTACAAGGGATCAGTTTAAAAAATAAGAAAGAAATTGTGTAACCAAATTGTTATTTGGCAATATGCGCTGTACCTCACAGTCCTGGTGTACCTATACCTTCAGTTCCAGAAAAACTAGAAGATATACGGAACAACTTCAAAACTGAATCGCAGGATGATAATGATAATATGATGTTGATTTTATTTCTGGTAGTTCCGAACCACAACTTTTTCCACAGCATGAACTGAATGACTTGGTCAGAGATTTAAGTCTTCCTAAAAATTCAGCAGAACTTTAAGGATCTAGATTAAAAGGAAAAAACTTACTCGCCCTTGGCACTTCTATCTCATGGTACAGAAACAGAGAAAAGTCTTTACTCCGTACTTTTCTGAAAATGGAAGATTAATTTATTGTAACAATGTTCCTGGTGCAATGGTGGAGTTGAACATAAAGTATGAGGTGAATGAATGGAGGCTGTTCATTGACTTGTCCAAAAGAAGCCTCAAAGCTGTTATTCTTCATAATGGCAACAAATATGCTTCAGTGCTGGTAGGATACTCCAAGTATTTGAAAGAATACTACAAGAATTTAGAATTAGTTCTATCTAAACTGAAATGTTGCAATCATGAATGGATAATATGTGGTGACCTAAAAGTAATTTCTATGCTTCTTGGGCAACAGGGAGGATATACCAAATATCCCTGCTTCTTGTGTGAATGGGATAGCCAAGATAAGAAGAACATTGGGCCAAAAAAGAATGGCCACGTAGAGTATTATTAGAACCTGGGAGCAAAAATATAATATGGAAAAATTTGTTTGATCCACGGAAAGTCCACCTACCTCCACTTCACATCAAACTGGGATTGATGAAACAGTTTATAAAGGCTCTATCTAAAGAAGGAGAGTGTTTTAAATACATATGCCATAAGTTTCCAGACCGGTCAGAAGCCAAAGTGAAAGAAGTCATTTTCACTGGTCCAGATATTCGTAAACTTTTTAAAGATAAAGTATTTCCAACCAAAATGGAGAACACTGAAACAGAAGAATGGAAACCATTTAAAGAAGTTGTAGAGAAATTTCTTGGGAACAATAAGGACTCAAATTTTAAGTGTATATTGGAAAACATACTAATGAAATTCCAAGACTTGGGTTGTTCGATGAGCTTGAAGGTACATTTTCTGCATTCTCATATTGATAACTTCCCCAAAAATCTTGATGCTGTAAGTGAATAACAGGGTGAAAGATTTCACCAAGATGTAAAGGAAATAGAATGCAGATATCAGGGAAGGTGCAATGTAAACATAATTGCAGACTGCTATTGGTGCATCCATAGAGATGATCCGCAAGCTGATTACAACAGAAAATGTGCCCTGAGAAGTGTTGAAAGGAAAAGAAAAAGACAGTACAAGTCTTCATAGAGGTAAGAAAATGTACAAAAACCCTTTCTTTAATTCCTATCAATTTTTTATAAACAAAATTTTCCACGCGGAATACATATACAATACATCGCTTTTCCATTTTCTTTTTTTATTATTGTGAAAATTTCTTATGTTATAGAAAAAAATGGTGGCCAAATTTGAAATCAGTGCACAAAATAAGTTAAAAATCAGTTATCAGATTACAAACAACTTTCAAATTCCTTAATTTTGTTGACCTGTCTTATTAATTATTAATGATTATAATTACCCATTATCTGAGTGAAACCAATCGCTTACTGTTTTCAGACAAAATCTTTACAAAATACATTATATATAAAATAATCTTTTAGTGTGTACAACTGATTTGTAAACAACTGTTTAATAAATTATGCATGTTTAGAAACAATAAAAACCAAAAGATATTTGAAAACCCATAACAAAATAAAAAAAAAACTATAAAAAACTAGTAATGTAAAAACGAAAATATAAAAAAAGGTAGAAATATGTCAAATAGAATCCATGTCCCTTTCTCTGGGAGGAAAGTCATCCTGGAAATATTTCCAAATTCTGCATATTAATGAAAAACGTTTCCAACAAACGTCTTTTGGAGCCTGTTGACTTCTTGTGTGATGGGTTTTATTGCTAGTTTGTTATATTAAAAAAAAAACTTTAAAAAAGTTATTAAATTTTTTATGAATTATCTCGTAATCAAATTTGTTTATAAATATTTCAGAAAATATTTATAAAAGAAAATTATCTATAGCTAAACTTCTGTTTGTTTATAAGTGATATTATTAAAAGAAAAATAAATCTGTTTTATTATAGGGTTTAAAATTATAATAATTTCTCATAATATTTTATTTATTTAAAAAAAAAATTGTTTCTTAATTCTAGTGTTTATTTAGTTGGAATGGTATTAAAAATTTCTTTAATATCATAAAATATGTATTCAAATTTATAAGTAATTTTTTTATTTTGGTTATTATTACTTCAATTGAATGTTTTAAAATAATGTATTAATTTCAAATTTTGCCCAATATCATTCCCATAAAAATGGATGGTGTGTGAGTGTTTGTTTGATGCATGTGCTCACAGTTTTATTTTAGCTGCTATTGTCACAGAGCAGATCACGTGGTACGCTCGTGATCTGCGTATGACGCTCATGGCTGCGCGCAGCGCACGACCGATTCATTCGTTCGAACGATTTATACTTCTTGATACGAAGAATTTATCTAAAATTATATTTTTGTTTTGAGGATAAAAAAAGGGATAAATCATGTAACATTTTCACAGCCAGCCATAGGCTCGCCTTTTTTCAAGTTCGTTCATAATTTTGTAATCAGTAACTTCTACAAAATAACCAAATTTTAATGGTTATCCTTTATTGTGAATTTTATGTACCTCTTGGAATTCAGGAATCTTTTGGGTAATTATTTTCATCTTGATTAAAATTTTTCTATTTTACTTTTTACTATTTTTGTGATAAAAGTACTGTATTTATTTCTAGAATCAGATGTTATTTCTTTAAAATTGTATTTTCTCAACCTTTATTAACACTATTATTATTATTATTATGTAATTATCAATTACTAATGCAATGCCTCTGAATCTTGATAAAATATCTATTATGACCTGTACTAGAAATACACTACTAATAAAATACCAACCAAAAAATATGTTGTCTTGAAACAATTTATGACTTAGGCATTACCTCAACTTTAAGCTTTTGTTTACACAACATGTAGACAGCATAACATCTAACGTGTGAGGGATTTGGCCTGCTTTTATGGGCAAGTTGTAACTTTCAGTGAATGAACACAATCTGTTATCTTTATCAAACCATTATTTGACCAGTATTAGAATATTGTTTAGTGATGGAACTGAAATAGAGAGTTCACTTATCCGAAAATTGAAGCTGTGCAAAGGAAATTTATTTGGAATCTATGGCAGCAAAGCCTAAGTAGACACCAAAGTTCATATGCAGCAGAATATAGTAAACTGGGCATTGTGTCCCTGGAATGAAGGAGGAAAATTAAAGATGTTGCGTACATTTATAAGGGAATATATGGACTTATTGATGTTGAAATCTCAGGTACAGGCATGCTTGCTAAATAATAGCAAGCATTATTTATTTAAATTTTCAAACGGAAACATCTTACCTCCAATGACTAGATTTATTGTAAGCCTTAACTTGGTTAATAATAGCAGAATAGATGTATTTCGTGAAAATCAAATTTCTTTAATCACTGATACCATGTGCAAGAGGAGACTAGAATTCTTTGGACATATCATGAGGATGCAAGACTCAAGACGTCTGAAACAGTACAGTATCGACTTGACTCAAAAAAACCAAGACAGGATGCAGATGGATCAGAGAAATAAGAGAGGATCTGAAGGAAAATGGCCTTACACCTGAAGACACCACAGATAAAATTAAACAAGAAAATCAAGAACAAAAACATTCAGAGGAAGGCCCAAACAGTCCCATTGAAGAGACTTGGATAATGGACTGACTAAAGTGATCCTATGCACTCATAAAAGATAATAATAATAATAATAATTAATAGTTCATTATTATATGTTGTTAATAATTATTTCTGTTTTAAAATATTTACTTTTATACTTGGCATTACTATTTAATTTATTTTAGATGTTATTTATTTTATGATGTTCCCCTCTATGAATCATGATACCTTGCTAATGGTAAAGAAGCTTGAGTGTTCAGTGATAGCAGCTGGACCATAGGTACAACTATATCAGAGTGGTATCTGTTGACAGCCAGTCTAAGGAATGATTATGAAAGAGGGCAGAGCTCTTTCAGTAGCAGTTAAGGGCATAGGTCAGGAAGATTTCAACAGCCATATCAACATCACTCAATCTTCTGAGTACTGTGCAGCTAAAAACAATGAAAAACTAAAGCTGTTTTTTTTCCAAAAAAAATGTAGTTTCTTCGTTTTCATATGTTAGTAGGAATTAGCAAGGTTCGGTGGAAGAGGAAAACGACTTTTGATCAGGAGATTTTAGAATAATTAACTCACCATTAAATAAAGGGCAGACAGGAGTAGGATTCATAATGAAAAAGAAGAAAGGGAAGAGAGTAGAATATTTCAAAAAGCTTAATGATCATTGTAATCATTGTAATTAGGATAATTGAATCATTGTATCATTGAATCATTGAATCATTGTAATTAGGATAAAATCAAAACCTAAGCACACAATTGTTATTGTCTACATGCCCGTGATGATGATGAGGTAGAGTGTGCATACGAAGAATTGATGAAGCAGTTAAACACATAAAAGGAGATGAAAATTTAATAATAGTTGGAGATTGGAATGCAAGCATTGGAAAAGACAAGGAAGGAAATATTGTAGGTGAATAAGGGCTGGGCAAAAGAAATGAAAGAGGAAACCAACTTATTGAGTTTTGCACGAAGATAATTTAGTAATTGCCAACACCCAGTTTAAAAATCATAATAGAAGATATATACATGGAAAAAGCAGGGTGATACAGCAAGATATCAGATAGATTATATCATGGTTAAGCAAAGATTTAGAAATCAACTCATCGACTGCAAACCATATCCAGGAGCAGACATTGACAGGAACCATAATTTAGTAATAATGAAATATAGAATGGGGTTTAAAAATCTGAAGAAAAGGTGTCAGATGAATCGGTGGAATTTAGAGAAGCTTGAGGAAGAGGAGAAAGAATATTTTTGAGGAGGACATTGCAAGAGGTCTGAGTAAAAAAGATAAGGTAGAAAATATAGAAGAACGGGAGAATGTTATAAAGGAAATTTTTAAATCAGCAGAAGCAAACTTAGGCAGAACAAAGAGAACTGGTAGAAAACCTTGGACATCAGAGGACATCATAGGCGGGACATCATAGTATTGAAGAGTTATATCAAGGAAATTAATTAGAAACTGGTGTATAGAGGATGTCAAAGAGGATGAAATGGGAGATACAATACTGAGATCTGAATTTAATAGAGCATTAAAGGATTTGAATGGGAAAAAGGTTCCTGGGATAGACTGGATGCCTGCAGAATTACTGCTCAGCGCAGCTAAGGAAGTGATAGATAGATTATACAAACTGGTGTGTAGTATTTACAAAAAAGGGGAAGTTCTGTCAGACTTCAAAAAGAGTGTTATTGTCATGATACCATTTGATAACGTAGACTGGAATAAAATGTTCAGCATTTAAAAAAATTTAGGGTTCAAGAATAGAGATAGAAGAACACTAACATCTAACAAGAACACTTTTGTTTTGTTCTTGTTTATTTTCATACGATAGTTCTTGTGTAGGACTTCATCTATGCCATTCATTGTTTCTTCTAAATCCTTTTTACTCTCGGCTAGAATTACTATATCATCAGCAAATCGTAGCATCTTTATCTTTTCACCTTGTACTGTTACTCCGAATCTAAATTGTTCTTTAACATCATTAACTGCTAGTTCCATGTAAAGATTAAAAAGTAACGGAGATAGGGAACATCCTTGTCGAACTCCCTTTCTTATTACGGCTTCTTCCTTATGTTCTTCATAAGGAAGAAGCCGTTGCTGTTTGGTTCCTGTACATGTTAGCAATCGTTCTTCTATCTCTGTATTTGAACCTTAATTTTTTAAAAAAATGCTGAACATTTTATTCCAGTCTACGTTATCGAATGCCTTTTCTAGGTCTATAAATGTCAAGTATGTTTTTCTTTAATCTTCCTTCTACTATTAATCTGAGGCCTAAAATTGCTTCCCTTGTCCCTATACTTTTCCTGAAACCAAATTGGTCTTTTCCTAACACTTCTTCCATTCTCCTCTCAATTTTCCTGTATATAATTCTAGTTAAGATTTTTGATGCATGACTAGTTAAACTAATTGTTGTGTATTCTTCACATTTATCTGTTCCTGCTTTCTTTGGTATCATGACTATAACACTTTTTTTGAAATCTGATGGAACTTCCTCTTTTTCATAAATATTACACACCAGTTTGTATAATCTATCCATTGCTTTCTCACCTGCACTGCGCAGTAATTATGCATGTATTCCGGCTATTCCAGGAGCCTTTCTGCCATTCAACTCTTTTAATGCTCTCTTAAATTCAGATCACAGTATTTTTTTTCTCCTTTCATCCTCTTAGACTTCCTATTCTTCCTCTATAACACCATTTTCTAATTCATTTCTTCCATATAACTCTTCAATATATTCCACACACCTATTGATGTTTCGTTTCGTATTATAAATCAGTGTACCATCATTGTTTAATACACTATTCAATTTTAATTTATGTACCCCAAAATTTTCCTTAACTTTCCTGTATGCTCCGTCTATTTTACCAATGTTCATTTCTCTTTCCATTTCTGAACACTATTCTTTAATCCATTCTTCTTCTGCTAGTTTGCACTTTCTGTTTATAGTATTTATTAATTGTCGATAGTTCTTTTTACTTTCTTCATCACTAGCATTCTTATATTTTCTACGTTCATCCATCAGCTGCAATATATCGTCTGAAACCCAAGGTTTTCTACCAGTTCTTTTTGTTCCGCCTAAGTTCACTTCTGCTGATTTAAGAATTTCCTTTTTAACATTCTTCCATTTTTCTTCTTCTACATTTTCTATCTTATCTTTTTTACTCAGACCTCTTGCGATTTCCTCCTCAAAAATCTTCTTTACCCTCTTCCTCAAGCTTCTCTAAATTCCACCGATTCATCTGACACCTTTTCTTCAGGTTTTTAAACCCCAATCTACATTTCATTATCACTAGATTATGGTCGCTATCAATGTCTGCTCCAGGGTAAGTGTTTTGCAGTCAACGAATTGATTTCTAAATCTTTGCTTAACCATGATATAATCTATCTGATACCTTGTAGTATCTCCTGGCGTTTTCCAAGTGTATATTCTGCTATTATGATTTTTAAACTGGGTGTTGGCAAGTAGTAAATTATACTTCATGCAAAACTCTATAAGTTGTTCCCCTCTTTTATTCGTTTTGCCCAGCCCGTATTTACCCACTATATTTCCTTCCTTGCCTTTTCCAATGCTTGCATTCCAATCTCCAACTATTATTAAATTTTCATCTCCTTTTACGTGTTTAATTGCTTCATCAATTTCATCGTATACACACTCTTCCTCATCATCATCATGGGTGCTTGTAGGCATATAGACATTAACAATCATTGTCAATTTAGGTTTTGATTTTATCCTTATTACAATGATTCTATCGGTATGCATTTTGAAATACTCTACCCTCTTCCCTATGTTCTTGTTCATTACGAAAACTACTCCTGCCTGCCCATTATTTGAAGCTGAGTTAATTATTCTAAAATCACCTGACCAAAAGTCGTTTTCTTCTTCCAATCGAACCTCACTAATTCCTACTACATCTACATTTATCCTATCCATTTCCCTCTTTAAATTTGCTAACCTACCAACCTTTTTTAAACTTCTAACATTCCACATTCCGACTCGTAGAATGTTATTTTTTAATTTTCTGGTAACCCCTTCCTTAGCAGTCCCTACCTGGAGATCCAAACGGGGGACTAGTTTACCTCTGCAATATTTTACCTAGGAAGGTGCCTCCATTGCTATATGAAAATGCAGAGAGCTACATTTTCTTGGAAAAAAAGCAGTTGTAGTTTTCCACTGCTTTCAACTGTGCACTACTCAGAGGACTGAGTGCTGTTGATATGGCCGTTTAAGTCGTACTGACCTACGCCCTTTACAACTACTGAAAGAGCTGCTGCCCTCTTTCAGGAATCACTCCTTAGTCTGGCTCTCAACAGATACCTCTCCAATATGGTTGCACCTTCGGTCCAGCTACTCTGTATCACTGAGCTCTCAAGACCCCTCACCAACGGCAAGGTCTCATGATTCATAGAGGGAGCATAGAGGGAGAAACAAATAGATGGAAAAAATTCTGCAGGCAGGCAACATTTAGAATGTGTAAAACAAATTGTTAGGGATGTTGGATGTAAGGGGTATACTGAAATAAAATGACTGGCATTAGATCTTGGAGCCATACCAAACCAGTCAAATGATGAAGACAAAAAAAAAAATCAGGTATAATTTTCATACACTTTTTGACTACGTGTAATTTGCACTGGCTGTTTATTTTAAATATTGATAACGTCAATTTTACAGTTTCTGTAGGTTTCCAATAGGATAGTGGCACATTAAGGATTTTCCTTTACCATTCTGTTACACTTACTCTTACACTTAGCTAAGACTTCGCGCTTCCAAGTTTGTAGATTAGATACATCCATGAAGACAGCAGTTAGCTATAAGGGGTAAGAGGACATCCATAAAAAGAATTATTATAGTTTTTTTTTTAGAATGTTGATTGAGAATGTCTGAATGGGAACCTTCTTTATTTTATTGAGGATATTAAAAATATAATTTTGTATGAATTTCTTATGTCTCATTCCTTTTTCCAATTTGGTGGCAAAAATAACTTTTTTTAAACTGCAACACCCTTATTTTTAATGCAACTTTTTTGGGTAAAAATATAATTTTAAAACACTTTCATTCATGAAAACTTATTTCTACACCTAACCCTTAAAGTGTTAAAGCTAATTTAAAAATTGATGTCTGTTTAAATTTGTTACTTATTAGACGCAAGGAGAAAATTTTATTTTGTGTATCTTGTGAAATCTTAATGAAAACATAATATCATAGAATATTATATCTTTTCAAATACTTTTAAATCTTAAATTATGAAACTAAATTTTTGGCCATAAATAAGGTGAAAATCACTATTTCACATGAAGTAAAAATTAAGACCGAGACCACTACTTTATAAATGTATTTATTCATAATTGTATTAAAGTGCCTTTTAAATGTGTACATTTCAATAAAAATAGTCTTAATAAAGAAAGTGGAAATCATCACAAAAATAAAATAATAAATTTAATTACTTTAAAATTAAATCAAGAAGAAAATGAGTTGTTAAATATTGGATATAAAAAATTATTTTAACACAAACATAACAGGTTGAAAAAGAAAATATAATACATTTTACATATATAATAGTCAGTCTCCTTAATACGGAATAAGAAAACTGATGATTCTGAAACTACATAAGTTGTAATTTTACAGGATTTGGTTAAACTAAGAGAAAATGTTATAATAGTAACTTTTTTAATTGTATCTGAAAGCCTGTTTACCTATTTACTTTAATCATCATCATTAACAACAAAGAACTTGTTTTCAGCTGTGATTGGCCTAAGTCTAAACATGACACATATTATTTCATACTGCACACCTATTAAATTTTTCTTATTTGTTAGGCTTTAAGAAAAATAGAAATTAAAATACAACTTAGAAGTAATCTCACATAGAATTAGCCATCTGGTGGAAAGGTGGGCACAATTCTACTTATATCAATCTATTAAATGGTACAATAATTTCAGTAACTGATAATTAGCTCTTACATCAAATTTCTAAACTATGAGTTCTAGTTTCAAGAGTTATATTAATAACAGATGAAATTATAAAAAGTCTTTATCTAATTAGTTATAAGAGTGATAATGAATATACGAGGGTTATTTTTTTCAAGGTACGATCAGTCGCGAAATTAAAACCCGCGCAAAAATCGGATGAAGCTTTGCATATGTGTTGCGCAGCATCTCTAGTATGGCCTTCAATCACGCCGCGTCATTTCGTTTAGTTCTGAACACGCAGCTAGCACGAAAACATGTCTACAACAATAGCATCTCCCGCCAAGTGTGAAGTGCGTGCCGTAATTCGATTTCTTTAGGCTGAGGAGTGTAATGCGGCTGAAATTCATCGACGAATAAGTAATGTATTCGGTGAAACTTCAGTGAGTGACAGCAAAGTGCGACAATGGTGCAGGAACTTTAAAGCAGGACGTACAGATGTTCATGATGCAGGCGGTCAGGGAAGGAAGCGAGTGCCAATCGATGATCTCGTTGAGCGAATGGTTCACAATTTCTGTATTGAGTGATTCGTTTCCTGAAATTTCAAGGTCAGCTCTCTACACCATTGTGAGTGAGAGACTTCAGTACCGCAAACTGTGTGCGAGATGGGTTCCCAAGATGCTGTCCGACCATCACAAAACAATGAGAATGGATGCCTCCCTAACGTTTCTCCAGCGCTAGCACAATGAAGGAGAAAATTTTTTTTATCAAAATTGTCACAGGGGACGAGACATGGTCCATTTCGAAACTGAAGAAATAAAAGAACAATCCAAACAGTGGATGCATTCTCATTCTCCCAGTAAACGAAAGAAGTTCAAGCGAACCTTCTCCAACAGAAAGTTAATGGCTACTGTGTTCTGGGACCGGAATGGAGTTCTCTTGGTGGAATTCATGGAACGTGGCACGACCATCACTGCAGCCTCATACTGCGTGACTCTTCAACGTCTACAATGGGCGATTCAGAATAAGCGGAGAGAAATGTTGTCATCAGGCACACTGCAGCTGTAACAAAGAAGCTCCTGCAGCATTTTCGTTGGGAAGTGTTTGTTTGATTACCCACCATACAGCCCGGACTCGGCTCCATCCGATTTTCACCTCTTTGCTCACATGTAACGCAGGCTAGGAGCACAAAATTTTGGCACAGACATTGAGCTGCAGACCAGCGTAGAAACATGGCTGAAAACAGGTGGCTCCGTTCTATGACGAGGGTATTGGAAAGTTGTACCACGCTACGACAAATGTCTAAATCGTAGTGGCGACTAAGCAGAGAAATAGCGTAACTATGTAAGTGCTTGTTACAAATAAAAAAAATGTATTTTCACTGTGGTTTTAATTTCGTGACCGATCGGACCTTGCAAAAAAAATAACCCTCGTAAAATAAATAAAACACTTACTCTAAGTAAGTGACACTTACTTAGACACTTGTAAGTAACACTTACTCTAAGTGTATGCCACTTAGAATGTATGAATATAAAATAAATATCAACTCCAAAAAGTACAAGTCCATTAACTAAATGAGTGCAGATGATGTTAATACTTAAATATATTGCCAACAACAAAAGTAAATGACAGCAATTAATATGAAACTATTACAATCATAGCTAATTAATAATCACTGTATCCTTTTTTATTCAGTCACATGAAAGAAAGTAAAGTTATATCCTATGAAATAGACAGAAAGCAATAAAATTTTACCTGAATGCTTGCTGCACCTCATTTGTAGGAAAAACTGTTCTTGTAAGGGGTTTGATTCCCCCAGTTTTCATATTATCTTTAAAAAGAGTATGAAATCGTTTTTTTTCCTCAGCAGAAGCAAAGAACATATTATCCAACAACACACCATGAAAACTCGTTTCTTTTAAGAAAGTTTCCATACCTGTGATAATAATAATAATAATAATAATAATAGTAATAATAATAATAATAATAATAATAATAATAATAATAATAATAATAATAATAATTATAATAATAATAATAATAATAATAATAATAATAATAATAATAATAATAATAATAATGCCCTGAGGTAGATAATCCCCACGTCCGGAACACAACATCCACGTTCCACGTCCAGGGCGGCAACAGCTGTACTCACGTACATTACATATAGCTAGCTAACGGGGTTCCGAGTGTTGTTTCTCGGATGTGCTTTTTTCGGCCGATTTTCAACTACAGGCCGAATTACAGGACTGGATTTCGCGGCCACCTGCAGATACGAAATTCTTAATGATTATGGAAATGGATTGATACTACCTTTAGAGCTGGCGATGTGGCGGCCACGGTCGAAGTTATTTGCAGGTGTAACGGAGACCTTTCGCTGTCCACATGCCCCCCGCGATGGCAAGCATGTAGTGTTAAGGTGCCCATGCTGTTCGGGGCATGGGAGCCCTGAAAGCCTCGGTGTGTAAGGGCCTGGAGTCAGTGCAGAGACTGCGCATCCGCTCTCTGCCAGGACATATGCCGGTTCCACCGGAGTACTGGAACGGACCTCTAGGGTTAGTAGCCCTGGAGTGGGGATGTACCCCGGCGGCTAGCCTTACTACAGAAGGGATCAACCGTTCATGAATATTGAACAACCAAACGTGGCAGAGGGTTCACGTAAACACCCTCGTCTAGAACCAACCGTTTCGCCTGAGGCAAAACGGAGAAACAGCGCAGAATCTATGAAAATTGAAGTTGAGGCTAGGAAAAGCTTGCAAAAAGCTTTCTTAAAAAGCAACGTCCCAAAGCCAAAATACTTAGTTATCACAAAAGAAGACGGTAATTTCTTGAAGGTGAGTCCATTCCTCATTGCTCGAGAAATAACAAAATGTGCTGGAGGCCCTGTTAAGAAAATTAGAAAAACTTTCACGGGACTTCATGTAGAGACTGTAAATGATATGTAGTCTCAGAAGATCCTAGGGCTGAAAAAAATTGGAGAATTGGCTGTACGTGTTGATCCCCACGGCACGCTCAACACCTCAAGGGGTGTTGTGGTCTGTCGGGATCTTCTTAACTGTACGGAGCAGGAAATTGTAGAAAAATTAGCACCGCAGGGAGTATTAGAATGTCGGAGGTTGAACATGAGAAGGAATGGCGAAGTCCTACCTTCAGCATCCCATGTTCTTACATTTAACCAGTCTACTTTGCCGGAGAAGATAAGAGCGGGCATACATCGGTTGGATGTGCGGGCATTTGTCCCGCAACCAATGCGATGCTTTAAGTGCTAACGCTTTGGACACACCGCTGTTAGGTGTGAGAGGCCGCAAATATACGTGTGCGGTGATGAAGTTCATGAAGGAGAGCCATGTAAGGAGTCTCCTACTTGTATAAACTGCAGAGGACAGCATTCCTGTAGATCCAGGAACTGTCCTGTATACAAAGTCGAAGTAGTTGTGCAGGAAGTAAAAACCCTGCAAAAGGTCAGCTACTTTGAAGCAAAGAAGATCGTAAACGCCCGCAGACCTAGAGCATCAACAACCTATGCTCAGGCTGCGGCTGCTGTTCCTGCTCATGCTCTAGTGGCTGTTGATGTGCCATCAACAAGGTGCAAGTTTGTTGATCAACAAACTTGCACCTACCTTGGCTGGCTTAATTGAGAGGATCATTGAAAATAAAATGAAGCCTCTCAGCACTAAAGAATCTGTTAAGCCAAGAATAATTGTACAGCCTCCTGAAGACACATCTCCAAAACAGAAAGTCGCTCCAGTACAGAAGAAAACAGACACTAAACCTGAAATTCAAGTCCGTCTTAGTGAGATTCTAGTTGATGAAAAGAAAGTGACAGCTACAGAGTCTGTTATGGAGGCTCCCAAGCCTCCTGTAACTGAAGTGGCCTCTAAGCCTCAGAGGCCACAAAAAATTTCACAGGGGGGACGAGTGTCCCCCTTCCACAGGCGGTGACCGGTGCGACCCCCGTGTCTGGGGTCGGCCAGGTTGCTGCCCCACAATCGGCGCCTGTAACCGGTGCCGATCCATGCCCGTCGTCGTCGGCGGCTTCGGTGGTCTCCGATTCGGAGACCGGAAGCTTTACGGGCGACGACCTTCTCCACAAACACGATGCTGTTCGTAAGATGGAGAAGAAAAGGAAAAAAGGGTGGCCGAAAGGCAAACCCAGACAATAATTTAATTAAAAATTAGCGAGTCGATTGTACAATGGAACATCAATGGATGTTTTTCAAACATCCGTGAGCTCCAACGCTTGGTACATGATGTAGACCCGATTTGTATATGTCTGCAAGAAACGCATTTCCGCCGAAATGAAAATTTTAAATTAAAAGGATTCGATATATTTCGGCGAGATCAACCGCCAAATGTAAGAGTTAGAGGTGGAGTAGCCATTTTAACATCGACCAGCGCTACCACCGAAGCGGTTGTTCTAAACACAAACCTACAAGCGGTCGCCGTTAGAATGAAGCGTCCGCTTCAGGTCACTGTCTGCAGCATATACTTGCCGAATTTTGATTGCAATAAGGATGACATAGCAAGACTAATTTCTGAGCTTCACCCACCTGTTTTACTGGTGGGTGACTTTAATACTCATAATTCTCTTTGGGGATCGGATCGAGTAGATCCCCGCGGAAGAGAACTGGAAAGGTTCCTGATGAATTCAGAACTTATTCTTTTAAACGACGGGTCAGGAACCTTTTTCAATGCCAGAGATGGATCGAAGTCCTGTATAGATCTTGCTCTAATAAGCGGATCGATAGCACCGAGGTACAGCTTCCATGTCTTAGACGATTTGCATGGAAGCGATCATTTTCCGGTGCAAATTGTAACTGATGTTACAAGGAAAATATATCCCATCTCTAAAAGATGGTTGTTTAAAAAGGCAGATTGAACGAGCTTCACAGCTAGAACGATACTCCCTGAAACAACTGGAGTTATCGGGGACGATGTCGACGCCATAACAAATGCAATACTTGAGTCGGCATCGAGATTCATTCCCAAAATATCTGGGAAACTTACGAAGAAACCCGTTCCATGATGGAACGATGAAATAAGTGAAGCTATAAAAAGAAAGAAAAAGGCGTATAACGCCTTTAAGAAGCGTCCTAGCATAGAAAATCTTGTTGCCTTTAAGAAATACAGGGCGTATGCAAAACATTTTATGATAGATTCAAAGAAACGATCCTGGCAGCAATACGTGTCATCCATCGACAAAACCACTACTGCATCAGATGTTTGGAGGAAAGTGAAGGCGATTTGTGGGCGTAATAATTTTGCTCCCATAACTAGCCTTCAAGATGAAGATGAAATAAAAGACACTCCATATGAAATTGCAGAGCTATTATCCAATCACTTCGAAAAGGCCAGCAGAACGGCCAACTACGAAGAAGATTTTCGTACCAAAAAAGAACAACTTGAAGGTCTACTAAACTTCAGAACTGAGTATAATTATTCATATAATGTATCATTTAAAATGGAAGAATTCGCGAAAGCGTTGGAAAAATCAGGCAACACAGCTGCTGGTCCGGATGAAATCCATTATAATATGATCAGGCAGCTGAATACCACTGCAAAACGCAGATTATTAGAACTTTATAATCAAATATGGTGGGATGGAATGTACCCGCAGCAGTGGAAAAAAGCTCATGTTGTTCCAGTACCAAATAAAAATAAAAATTTAACAGATCCCAATAGCTGTCGTCCTATTTCCTTGATGTGCGCTATGGGAAAAATATTTGAAAAAATGATTAATAATCGACTCGTCTGGGTTTTGGAAAAAGGAAACCTGATATCACCGTATCAAGCAGGTTTTCGGCAATACCATTCTACCACTGATCAAATGATCAACTTAGAGGACGTTATATATAACAGCTTTATTACAAGGAAACATTGTGTCGGAGTATTCTTTGATCTTCAGAAGGCTTTCGATATGACCTGGCGTCATGGTATAATGCTCCAGATACATGAATGGGGCATTCGTGGCAATCTGCCAGTCTTACTGAGCAACTACATGAATGACCGTACTTTCCAAGTACGAGTCAATAATGAATATTCATCTGTAAGAATTTTGGAAAATGGCATACCACAAGGTTCGCCGTTGAGCGGTACCTTGTTTACCATCGCCATTAATAAATTGATATTAGCCATTCCAGCAGAAATCAGCAAAAGCGTCTATGTTGATGATTTGGCAATTGTGTATGCCAGCAACAAGACTGCTATGGTGAAGTACAAATTGCAACGAGCGATCAACGCTCTAAATGAAGTTGCAAGGAATAACGGATTCCAATTCTCACCAGAAAAAACGTGCTGTGTACACTTTTGTAGGAAGAGAATTCCTCATCAAAGTCCTGCGTTAATAATTGATGATAATCCAATACAATATAAAGACAACGTAAGATATTTAGGACTAGTATTGGATAAATCCCTTACATGGAGATTACATATACAGGACTTGAGTGATAGATGCAAAAGAGCCCTAAACATTATTAAATGTTTATCGAACTTAAATTGGGGCTCAGACAAAGAGATATTATTGAGATTGTATAAAGCATTGGTTCAATCTAAACTAGACTACGGTTGTATCGTATATTCATCCGCTAGAAAGTCGCACTTAAGAAAGTTAGACGTAATTCATAATAGCGGAATAAGATATGCAACAGGCTCTTTCCGCACAAGTCCGGCGGCTAGTCTGATGTCTGAAGCCGGAATAATGCCACTACAATATAGAAGAGAGATCCTTTTACTAAGATACGCAGCAAATATATGGGCTTATCCTGCCCGTATAAATAATAAACTTTTCAACAACCATCCTATGGCTGCATTATACCAACGTCGTGCTACCTATTCCAGACCAGCCGGAATTAAGTACCACGAACTAAGAAGTAAATACGAAATTGCCATTCCAGATACATTAGCAATTTCTACTAGAGAAATACCGCCATGGCTCTTGCCAGCGGTAAATACAAGGTTGGACCTCTCTCAAGGAGAAATAAAAAAGAAACCAGCAGTGATCATCCAACAGGAATTTTTGGCAACCGTCAGTAGTTACGAAGAACATGTTAGAATTTATACTGACGGTTCTAAAATCGAACATGGTGTTGGATGCTCCATATATGTAAATGGAGAAGCCCATTTTTGGAAACTGCCAGATGTAGCCATTGTCTACACGGCAGAACTTACTGCAATTCAGCAAGCTCTACGCTCCACTGAACACTATTGCGAAGAGAGAGTACTAATATGTTCCGATTCTTTAAGTGCACTTGTCGCAACTCGGAACAAGAACATTAAGGATGTCCTAATTGCAAACATCCTGTCCATTTTATACGTTCTAAATCAACGAGGACAGCGATGCGTATTTGTATGGACTCCAGGGCATGCTGGTATTACAGGTAATGATAGCGCAGACGAAGCTGCCAGAAAGGCAACAGTCTGCGATGATTTGGATGCATTTCCTGTAAGAGTGGCAGATGTTAAAAACCGTCTAACAAACATAGTAAAAAACAAGTGGAATGCTGAATGGAGGAGTTTAACTACAAAACTAAACTCAGTAAAAACTTCTCCATATAAATGGAAAAGCGACTTTAAGTTGACTCGTCGTGAACAAGTAGCGGTGACCAGACTTAGAATCGGTCACACGCGATTAACAAATTCATATTTGTTAACCGGCGAAGTGAGACCAATGTGCGTGTTTGTAATAAAACACTGACAATCAAGCATCTAATAGAAGAGTGTACCATATATGAGGACCTCAGAAAAAGGTTCTGTCTTAGAAATAATATTACTGGTGATCTGGATAAGGGAAATGAAGAAAATATAGTTGAATTTTTACATGCCAGTGGACTTCTTAGAAGTCTGTAAAAGTGAAAAATTTAAAGCTGTGTTAAAGAATCTTTAAGAGGTAGTTTCATTTAAATGTGGAAGTCTCGAAGCGTGGCACGTGTAGTAACGGGAGGTAGCCCTCTTGCCTAGGCCATTTTGGCTCACCTGCATTCAAGAGCAGTGAGTCGGGGTGTGTCCGATGATGGCATGGGGGACCCTCAAGGGTGGATTGAGGACGCGAGGCTATGGGTATGCGCGGTGCATGCCTGTAGCCTGTTTATAAGAAGGATTCAACTGCCACGGCTCCCTGGCGCGACTGATATACTGCTCAACGGCGGTTCTGGTCGCCCCGAGGGTGCTTAAACAAACTATAAACGAGACTCGTAGAAGAAAGAAAGAAAGATATGGTATTGATAAGTTGAATTTTTAATTTCATGGTCTTTTGAGAACCTTATCTCAAATTTTAATATCGGGGCCCTTTACACCCCGTAAGTGTTGTGTGTTGTACTTGTCTTTTGTGTCTTAATGTTTTGTGTAGTTTGTGCTTTTAAATAAAATGTAAGGGCCCTTTACACCCTTACGTATGACGATCCAGATGGTGATACAAATTTCTTTTAAAGAATGTGACGAGGGCTAATGACCTTAGCAGTCGATGCCCGTAAAAATTCAGATAAAAAAAAGTAATAATAATAATGATGGTGGTGGTGGTGGTGCTAGTAATAATAATAATAATGCCCTACGGTAGATAATCCTCACATCCGGAACAAAACATCTACATTCCACATCCAGAGCAGAAACAGCTGTATATATATATATACTATTCATAATGCTGACTAATGGGGCTCCGAGTGTTTTCCCTCGCAGATGGAATTTTCTTTGGCCTGATTCCACCTACAGGCCGTAATACAAGGACTGGATTTTCAGCAGCTGTAGGTATGGAAAATTTAATGATTAAAGAAATGGATTCACACCACCTTTAGAGCTGGTGATGTGGCAGCCAGGGTTGAAGTGATTGCAGGAATAACGGAGGCCCTTCCGCTGTCCACATGTCCCCCGCGATATCAAGCATGTAATTAGGGTGCAAATGTATGTCGGTGCATGAGAGCCCTGAAAATTTTTGTGTCTAGGAGCTTGGAGTCTGTGCAGAGACTGTACATCCACTCTCTGTCAGAACATATGCCGTTTCTAACGGAGTACTGGACTGGACCTCCAGGGTTGGTAGCCCTGGAGTGGGGGTGTACCCTGCCGGCTAGCCTTGCTACAGAAAGGGATTGAACATCATGTAAATTGAAGAATCAACAAACATGACTGAGGGTTCATGAACACCCTCATCTTGATCCATCCGTTTTGCCTGAAGAAAAACGGAGGAAGAGTTATGAGATCGCAAAATTAGAGAAAGAGGTTAAAGGTATACAGAGAGCTCTGTACAAGAACAGTTTTTGTAAACCAAAATATTTGGTTATTAGTAGAGAAGAAGATAATTTTTCAAGGATAACGTCCTTTCCTTATCGCTCGGGAGATAAATAATTATGTTCGAAGCCCAGTAAAGGAAATCCATAAAATTTTTAACGGACTTCATGTAGAGATGGTTAATGACAACCAGTCACAGAAGATCCTTGGGCTAAAGAGGATAGGTGAGTTTGCTGTACGAGTTGATCCTTACAGCTCCCTCAAGAACTCAAAGGGTGTTGTGGTTTGTCGGGATCTACTCAATTGCACGGAGCAGGAAATTGTAGAAGTGTTGAGACCTCAAAAAGGGATTGAATGCCGAAGGCTGAACATGAGAAGGAACGGAAAAGTTATTCCATCTGCCTCTCATCTCTTTACTTCAACAAACCAGCCCTACTGGAGAACGTGCGTACAGGAATACACAGATTGGATGTGCGGGCTTTTGTGCCGCAACCGATGAGATGTTTCGGGTGTAAATGTTTTGGCCACACTGCTACTTGGTGCGAAAGGCCACATATATGCATGTGTGGTGAGGAAATTTATGAAGGAGAACCATGCAAGGATGGCTCCTGCATGAACCGTAAAGGACAATACTCATGTAGATCGAGGAATTGTCTTGTTTACAAAGATGAGGTAGCTGTGCAGGAAGACAAAACCCTGCAGAAGGTTAGCTACACCGAGCCGAAGAAGATTGTAAATGCCCGCAAGCCTAGAGCAGCAACAACTTATGCTCAGACTGCGGCTGCAGTTCCAGCTCCAACTGCTGTTGATGCACACCAACTTCTCAGAAAACTTACGCTTACATTGGCCACTATGATTGAGAGAATAATTGATAATAGAATGAAGTCTCTCACTCATAAGGAATTTATAAAGCCTATGATAAAGATACAGCCTCCAGCTAATACATCGACTATAAGCAAAAGCGCATCCTAATAGAAAAAGACAGCTGGTAAACCAGCAGTTCCAGCGAATCTGCACAACATTTTAGATGATGGTGGGAAAAAAGTGGTTGCTTTAGGTCTTCTAAGGATGCTCCCAAGCCTCCTCCATCTGAGGTGGTCTCCAGACCACAGAGATCACCAAAAATCACAAAGAGGGGCTTTTTTCCCACCTGTCTGAGGCGGTCCTGTTGCGGGGGTCTCCCAGGTTCCCGCCTCACAATCGGCGCCTAAACCAAGCGCCGACCCATGTCCGTTGTCGTCCACGACTTCGATGGTCTCCAATTCGGAGGCCTGGAGCTATACGGGACATGACATTCTTAACGAACACGAAGCTGTTCATAAAATGGAAAAGAAGAGGAAAAAAGGATGGCCGAAAGGCAAACCAAGAGATAAAATAATTGAAAAAATTAGCTAGTCGATAATTCAATGGAACATCAATGGATGTTTGTCAAACATCCATGAGCTTCTACGCTTGGTATATGATGTAGACCTAATTTGTATATGCCTGCAAGAAATACATTTATGCCGAAATGAAAATTTCCAATTAAGAAGATACCATACATTTCGGTGAGATCAACCTCCAAATATGAGTTTGAGGTGGAGTAGCCATATTAACATCGAGTAGAGCTACCACCGAAGCGGCTGAAATAAACACAAATCTTCAATCAGAATGAAGCGTCTGCTGCAAATCACTATCTGCAGCATATACCTGCCGAATTTTCAGTGGAAGGAAGATGAAATAACAAGTTTAATTGCTCAGCTTCCCCCACCAATACAACTAGTGGGAAACTTTAATACACACAATTCTTTTTGGTGGTCGGCTCGAGTAGATCCCCGTGGAAGAAAATTGGAAAAGTTCCTATTAAATTCTAATTTCATTACCTTAAATGACAGTTCAGGATCTTTTTGCAATGCTAGAGATGGATCGACGTATTGTATAGATTATGTTTAGCAATTATAAGCGCATCGATAGCACCGAGGTACTCTTTCCAAGATTTAGAGATCTGTATGGAAGCGATCACTTCCCGGTACAAATTGTAACTGACGTTACAAGGAAAATATATCCATCTCCAAAAGATGGATGTTTTATAAGGCAGATTGGACGAGCTTCATAGGTAGAACGATACTCACCGAAACAACTGGAGTGATCGAAGCCGATGTCGATGCTATAGCTAACGCCATATTTGAGTCGGCATCCAAATATATTCCCAGAACATCCGAGAAACCCAAGAAGCGACCCGTTCCGTAGTGGAACGATGAAATAAGCGAAGCTATTAAAAGAAAGAAAACAGCATATATTGCTTTTAAGAAACGTCTAACATTAGAAAATCTAATTGCCTTTAGAAAATACAGAGCGTATGCAAACATTTTTGATAGATGCGAAAAAACGATCCTGGCAGCAATACGTGTCTTCCATTAATAGAAGTATGACTGCATCAGACGTTTGGAAGAAAGTGAGGGCGATTTGTGGGCGTACAAACTTTACTCCCAAAACTAGCCTTCAATATGAAGATGAAATTAGAGATACTCCAAACGAAATTGCAGGGGTACTAGCCAATCATTTCGAAAAAGCCAGCAAAACGGCTAACTACGATGAATATTTTAAAACGAAAAAACAGAACTTGAGGATCTACTAAATTTCAGAACTGAAATAAATTAATCATATAATGTACCTTTCAAAATAGATGAACTTATGAAAGCGTTGGAGAAAGCCGGCAACACAGCTGCTGGTCCGGATGAAATTCATTACGACATGATCAGGCAGCTGAATACCTCTGCCAAACGTAGATAGTTAGAACTATATAATCAGATATGGCGGGATGGAATGTTCCCGGAGCAGTGAAAAAAAAACACATATTTATTCCAGTTCCAAAGAAATATAAACATCTAACAGATCCCAATCGTTACCGTCCTATTTCTTTGACGTGCGCTATGGGAAAAATATTTGAAAAAAATGATAAATAATCGACTCGTATGGATTTTAAAAAAAGAAAATTTCTTACCCTCTTATCAAGCAGGTTTCAGGCAATACCACTCAACTACTAATAAATTTATTAATTTAGAGAACATAATATATAACAGCTTCATCACAAGAAAACATTGTGTCAGAGTCTTCTTTGACCTGAAGGCATTCGATATGACCTGGCGTTATGGAATAATGCTTCAATTACATGAATGGGGCATTCGCGGCAATCTGCCAGTATTACTCAGCAACTACTGCACGCGGCCGACTGTCGCCTTACACTATTTGGTTACACCAGCTGCGTATTACTCAGCAATTATATGAATGAACGTACTTTTCAAGTACGGGTCAACAACGAATATTCAACAGAAAAAAATATTGGAAAATGGCATATCACGAGGCTCGCCGTTGAGCGGTACCGTGTTCACGATCACCATTAATAAATTGAAATTAGCCGTTCCAACAGAAATCAGCAAAGGTGTTGCCGATAATCTGGCAATTGTATATGCCAGCAACACGACAGCTATGATGAAGTACAAATTGCAACGTGCGATAAACGCTCTTAACGATGTAGCGAGGAATAATGGTTTCAAGTTTTCACCAGAGAAAATGTGCTGTGTACACTTCTGTAGGAAGAGAATTCCTCACCGAAGTCCTGTTTTGACCATCGACGACCATCCAATAAAATACAAGGATAATGTGCGATTTTTAGGTCTATTACTACATAAATTCCTTACATGGGGATTACATATACAGGACTTGATGCAAGAAAGCTCTAAACATTATTATATGTTTATCCAACATCAATTGGGGCTCAGATAAAGAAATACTACTGAGGCTATATAAAGCATTGGTTCAATTGAAACTCGACTACGGATGTATTGCATATTCATCCACTAGAAAGTCGCATTTATGAAAGTTAGAGGTAATAAATAACAGTAGAATAAGATATTCCACAAGCGCATTCCGTACAAGTCCGGCGAATCGTCTAATGTCAGAAACTGGAATAATGCCACTACATTGTAGAAGAGAGATCCTATTGCTAAGATATGCGGCAAATATATGGGCCTTTCCTACTCATATAAACAATAAAACTTTTAACAGTCATCCTTTGGCTGCATTTACGAACATCCTGCTACTTATTCCAAACCAGCCGGATAACGGTATCACGAATTAACAAGAAGATATGAAATTGCTTTATCAGAGACATTAGCAAGTTCTACAAGAGAAATACGGCCATGACTCATACCAGCGGTAAACGCAAGATTGGATCTCTACCAAGAAAAAAAAATAAAAGAGAAGCCAACAGGAATTTTTATTAACCGTTAAAGTTTTGAAGATTACATAAACATTTATATTGACGGTCTAAAGCCGAACATGGTGTTGGATGATCCATATATGCAAATGGAGAAGCCCATTTTTGGAAACTGCCAGATATGGCAGTTTATTGTTTATACAGCAGAACTTATTGCCATACAGCAATCTCTTCGCTGCTCTGAACATTTCTGCGAAGAGAGAGTGCTTATATGTTCCGACTCGTTAAGTGCACTTGCTGCAATTAAAAACAAGAACATTAAGGACGTCCTTATTGCAATCATACTGTCCATTTTATACGTTTAAAATCGACGAGGATAGCGATGTGTATTTTTATGGACTCCAGGGCATGCTGTTGCTGTTATTGCAAGAAATGAAAGCGCAGACGAAGCTGCCAGAACGGCAAGTCTGTGATAATTTGGATATAATTCTTGTACGAGTGGCCGATGTCAAACATTTTCTAACCAGTACAACAAGAAACAGATGGAGTAATGAATGGAAGAGATTAAATTCGAAACTAAACGCAGTTAAAATGGAAGAGCGAGATGAAGCTGACTCGTGGAGAACATATGGCGGTGACCAGACTTAGAATCGGTCACACACCAATAACAAATTCATATTTGTTAACCGACGAAGAAAGACCAATGTGCGGTGGTTGTAATGAAGTATTTACAGTCAAGCATCTAATGGAAGAGTGTACCATATATGAAGACCTCAGAAAGAGGTCTAAGAAATAGTATTGCTGCTGATTTGGAAAATGGAAATGAAGAAAAAATAGTTGCATATCTGCACACCAGTGGACTATTAACAAGTCTATAAGTAAATTCAAGTTGTGTTAAGAAGTCTCTAAGTGAAGTAGTTTAACTCTATGGATAAGAATTAAGAAAGCGGATTTGAATCGTGGAACGTATAGGGCAGGGAGCTAACCTTCTTTCCTAGGACGCCCGGGCTCGCCTGCATGCAAGAGTGGGGGAGTCAGGGCGTATCCGATGATGGCATGGGGGACCCTCAAGGGTGGATGGTGGGCGCGGGGCAAAAGGTATGCGCAAGGAATGCCTAGAGCCAGGTAGGTCAGGACCGGGAAGGGTACCCTTCCGACTACGGGTTCTTTGGCTGTTCTGAACAGGTGGTCGAATTGCTCTTATGACGTGGGGGGACCTCGTTGGGTTAAGTCCTACGGGACAATTTATAGAGGGGGGTAGTCTACTGCCAAGGTATCCTGAGGCGAATGATGTAATGCTTAACGGCGTTTCCGGTTGAATTGGGGGTATTTAAAAAAAAAAAAAGAAAATGGAAAAACGAGTGTTGGTATTGTCAAGACATTCTTTTTTATTTTTGTTTTATTTTTTTTCCATTTTAACATCAGGACCTTTACATACTGTAAGTGTTCTCAGTGTTTTTAATATATGATTATTTAAATGTACTGTGTTGTCAATTTTTGTGTTTTTAAATTAAATGTAAGGGTCCTTTACACCCTTACATATGACGAACCTCTTAGAGGAACCACCGTGAAAAGGCGGGACGAGGGTTTGTGTATGATAAACCAGGCCAGGAGCCTCTACATCGGGTGAGCCAACAGGGAACTCCCACAAATGATTGCAGGCCTTTATTGCTAGGTCATTAAAAAAAAAAAGTGCGCGTAGTCTCATATTGAGCGTAAAGTTGTTAAAGTTCATAAATGTATAGTCATACGGTTGTTATTCTTTTTGACCAAAATTAAATCAATTTTATTTCCTCCAATATAACACCCATACTAGTGCTTAACAAATAATTAAATATTTAGTTGGGTTGTATTTTATTCAAATCAAATGTAAAAATACAGGAACCGATATTAATTTAATCTACCCCATTATAATATCCGACAATAGTATAGATATAGATAAAATCGAATGTCCTAACGAGTGCTTAATAGCAATTGAACACATGGTTTTGTTGTATTATACTCCAAAGGTGTCCTCAACAGGAAATAGATAAGAGGCTGCTACCTAACCGGACCCTTTTCATTGTCTACGGTTAAGTTAGTGAAAGTCTTCAGTTAAATAACACAAAATAAAATAAAATATCTTTAAACCTTTTATACCAAATCCATTGACTTGGTATTTTGTTGATTCCAACCTAATTTAATAGTCACTATTAATAACGGAAACGTATCTTACCTGACCAGTGTTAACTACTAGTAAACTACTTAATTATTCAAAGTGATAAATGAAATAAATTGTTAACTTTCAAATTTTATTGGAAATATCTGAATCTAAGCCCATACTATCCTAATTAATATTTTTCAACATTATTAGGGTTTTTTGCGCACGCGCGAGCGGGAACGTTAAGAGCGATTTTGCCGCGCTTCATAAAAATTTAATAAGTAGGTAGGTTGAAACATGAGAGGTTTGTCATACTGTCCTGTACGAGGTCTGTTATATCTTTTTTGCAATGCAGAACATGCCTCTTTTTTATGTCTGTTTCAGGTGAACCAGCACAATGACGATGTCCACGCGATCCCACAAAACCCTTCCCGGACACACGTGTTTCTGAAAGCTTCCTCCAAATACTAGGGTTCCCACGGAAGGCAAATTCCTGTTTGACCGAAAGGCTCTAGCACCGAAACGACTACAGAGGACGGAATGAAGGGGAATATTGCCGGAAGTACAAAGAACATATACGCTTAGTATCCCCGTATCAGCCCCAGTCAATTGTTTCTCATTGGTCTAAGGGACCAGAACGCAAATACGAAATCCGTCCATACATAAAATAAAACAGATAAAATCTATAACCGCCACAAAACAGATGGATAACCCGCCAGATAAAATAGAAAGACAGAGCAGCAAGGGACATATTTGTCCAAGTTCTGCAATTAGTAGGGAAAAAACAAACTCCCGCTATCCTTGCGTTCCGACGAACCTGATGGTGATTTAAACTCCTTTTAAAGAATATGACGAGAGCTAATGGCCTTAGAAGTCGATACCCGTATAAAAACGTATGAGAAGTTACTGTTTAGCAACCACATTAGGCAAGTAGCGGTGGACGCCGTCTCTATTATGCACAAGCTTAGGAGGATTGCTCGAAAGGATTACGGACTGTCGGGCCGTCATTTCTACACGGTGTATCGAGGTGTCTTCGAAAATATGACCTCTTACGCGGCGTCCGTTTGAGCGCATAGGTTAGAAAGAAATCGAACACTTATTCAAAATTTAAGGAATGCCCGGCGCAGAGCCTTAATTGTATGCACTGATGTTTTTAAAATAACCTCCTACGAGATTACCACCGTATTGGGAAAGGCTCTCCCAATCGATTTAGTGGTGAAAGTTAGAGCGGCCATGTGGAAGTTGCGAAGAGGCAGGGAGCCGAAGTATTTGGGATGCAGTTTCGAGCCATGCCTTTACCGGAGCGTAAACGGTGATCGCAATGCACCGGTTCTAAATTTCAAACAGTTGCTTATCTTCCGCCTGCGGAGGAGGCTTTACAGCCTTGCGATGGAAGCATGACAGCAAGAATGGCACGCCGCGACTAAGGGAAGATCCTTGTATAAGTTTATATAGGATTTGGGGGGATGGTACGTCTCTCCATCTTTTTAAGAGCAACGGGAGCCCGAGTGCTCTCCAACCATGTAAATTTAAACCAATATTTGTTTTGGTTCCGCCTGGCAGCTGATGAGCTGTGCGTCTGCGGGGAGATCCAGTCGAACGAACACACGATGTTCAACTGCCCAGCTTCTCGTGGGGGGGGGGGAACTCAGACTACCCTGGAACTTAGAGGTCAAGGGGAAAATTGGCCACTCACAAGCGGCGAGTCAATGTGGCGAAAGCCACATTGTCGGACCGTGAGGTAGTTCCTTGAACCGACATCAGTAGTTTACCTAAGGGAAAAGACTCCTACCGCGCTACAGTAGGAAGCTAACCGAGAGATATGGCTCTGGCTACCAGCCAGATTAAGGCTTCAAACGTTTTAATGGTGGACAGGTACTTGCTGCCATTCAGCGGCCTAGGCGTAGCAGCGAATTGCTGTCTTTGACGAGATAAATTTAATTATTGATAGTGATATATGTTTTAGTAGTTCACGGGGTGCGCCTACCCATTTTAGTGATACATGACAAGTGAGCTGTGGGACACGCAAGCGAGTGGTGTATGGTACCACGCTTTTAGGTTAGCTCTAGGAGCTAGTTAGGACGCTGGTCGCTAAACTGTTTGAGGCTCAGTAGCCGTTTGTGGTACAGACATTCGGTCTCGGGGTGGTGCCGAGAGAAATGCCACAAGCAAACCGATCCCTGGTAGGATTCAGAACTTGTCTGTAGTTAATGATTACGCGAGTGAACATCGGTAATCGTTTTTGATTTGGTAGGTGGGCTGCACGATGTCTGCAGGGGGTACGTCTCTGTTCAGCAGAGGCGTTTCTTCCACAGGCGGGTGGATTGGTCCAAGTTTTCTACCATTTTTGCGGCCAGGCTACGGTTTTTTGGTCGAAGTTTGGACGAGCTCCCGTAAGAAGACCCGGCAGAGAGTGTTCAGTTTCATGTCCTCCTTATTATTTATAAACAAACTATGTAACTGTTTTCTTCTTACTTACGTCAGGCACACAGATACGTTAATCAAGTGTAGTTCAACAGCTGTTTTATAATATATATATTTCTTCTTGATAATGCTATTGTAAAAGTACTTTTCATTTAAGTTGTTATTAAAGTAAATGTTTCCCTCTTCTAAAATTTTACAGTAAAATCATTCTCTTTAAAAATGTATTAAAGAAAGTTCAATAAAATATGTCTTAAAGGTTAAATCAATGTTATTTAAAATGCAACTTAAAAATATGAATCTAAATAAATACTTCAAATATAAATATTGTACATGTATATACTGATTAATCTCAATAATATGAAACAAATGTAGCTACGAATATAATAATAAAATAAATAGTTATATATAAATCTGTAATAAAATGTATATATAATAAAAATATAATTGAATACATTAACAAAGTATTTATTGAAGATATTATTGATCCAGTGGCATAAGTTTTGAAAACTGGAAGGTGCAATTAGGCACGCTTATTCAAACAGAGGGTTTTTTCTTCTGCGATAGTTGAAGCCGCTGACAATTCCATTCCCCGAGGTACGGGTCAAGATAGAGTTGCCGGTTAGTGATCTTGGAACTTGACTACGATGAAGCGGACGTGTACCGGCTCAGGAGAGCCGCACAACGTGGGGATGATCCTGATAGGCATGCAGGATATATATCCTGCATGCCTATCGTCGGACAAGGACCGAGTATTTTCATAAGGTTAGGTCTTCTAAGCGTGATTCTTGGCGCTCTTTTGTACAACAGCAGGGAAGTAGGGATCCATGGGATGTCGTTTACACAGTTCTCGGGCATAAAAAAAAGACATTCTTCTGTCGGCTGTCTCGACCCAGGATGGAGTTATAATAGATAAAGATCGTGTCCTCAATCTTCTGATGAACGATCTGCTTTCTGATGATATTGAGGTTAATAAAACCTCATATCATCGACGTGACCGAAGGGAAGTCACAGGTTTTTGCTCTGAAATTCAGTCTTCTGAGATTACTGAGGCGGAGGTCCGTCAAGTGATCTGTAGCTTGGTTAGGAATAAAGCCCCGGTTATGATTGTATCATGGTGGAACTCCTTGTTCGCACGTTGCCAGTGATTCTTGGTCCATTAACTAGGATTTTTAACAAAATGCTTTTCGCTGGATATTTCCCAGCTTGTTAGAAAAGCGGTGAGTTGAAACTGGTCTTCGCAAGTGTTGACAAGAACCCCGCTGTAAGTTCTTCTTATCGGCCTCTGACGCTCTTGCCTGTTATAGGTAAGATTTTCGAGAAGGTCCTGTACCTCCGCATTAATAATAGACTGACATCTAATCGTTTGCTTATGGACAACCAGTATGGTCTTCGCCCTGGCAAGGGCACAGAGGACGCTATTCTTGGGGTGCAGTAAGTGCAATATGTACTCGGCGACTTTTTGGACATATCCGGGGACTTCAATAACTTGTGGTGGTTCTCTGCGTTATATCAATTACATCAGTTTGGTTGCACGCAAAATGAAATAGAGACTCTCGCAAGCTATTTCAGCAACAGAACCGTCGTCCTTCTTCACGACGGTAAGGAAATAGGAAAGGACCTGTCAAAAGTTTGCCCACACGGCAGTGTTCTCGGTCCCATCGTCTGGATTGTCGAATTTGACTATCTGATAAGGTTGAGGTTGCCCGGCGGCTGCCGCATCTTCGTTTATGCCGACGATGGGCTGCTGCTAGTCAAGGGAAACTTGCGAAACGAAATAGAGTTCAGAGCGACCCAGGCATTTTTAAGTACTAATGTTATGAAGTCTTCAGCATAAGATGGGTTTCAATGTAGAAAAAACCACTATGATGTTTCTGAAAGGTCGTCTAGCCGCGACTCGTCTTCCGTGAGTTGTGATAGCGGCATTCCCATCAGGTATGTTACCATTTAGAAGTGTCTGGGTATAATCCTCGATGAGAGACTTAAACTCAAAGAACACCTTTAGTTTGTCACAAGGAAAACTTTGTTTTGGTTCCGCCTGGTAGCTGACGAGCTGTGCGTCTGCGGAGAGGTCCAGTCAAATGAACACCTGATGTTTGATTGCCCTGCTCTTGGGGGGGGGGGGGGGGGGTCAGAGACCGGGCCACCCTGGAAAAATTGGCCACTCACGAGCGGCGAGTCAATATGGCGAGAGTCGCATTGTCGGACCTCGAGGGAGTTTCTTGATGTGGTTGCTTTGTTCAACTGACATCAGTAGTTTACCTAAGGGAAAAGACTCCTACCGCACTGCTGTGGGAAGGTAACCTAGCGGTATATATGGCTGACCACCAACCAATTAAGGCTCCAAGCGCTTTAATATGGTGGACAGGTACCTGCTGGCTTTCAGCGACCTAGGCGTGGCAGTGAATTGCTGTCTAGTCGAAATAAATTTTAATTTATGGATATCATACATATTTTTAGTAGTTGACGGGGTGCGCCTACCCATTTTAGCAAATATATGACAAGTGAGCAGTTGGGACAAGTAAGCCGGTGGTGTAAGGCACCGCGCGTAGTCCACTCACGCTGTCAGGTAAGCTCTAGGAGCTATTTAGGATACTGGTCGCTTAACTGTTCGAGGCTCAGTTGCCGTCTGTGGCACAAACATTCGGTCTTATGCTTTAGGGCGACCAAATGGAGTGTGGTGGGAGAAATGCCAAGGAACCCAATGCGCAATACCCCACTCCACCGCCCAGGAGTTAAAGTCCCCAGCTGCTACCACCACCCCAACGGCGGCAGCAAGGACAAAATCCTCCAGTACGTTAACCTTTCGGCGAAAGTCCGCTATCAAGTTATTTGGGGTGAGGTAACAACTAATAAACGTCATATGTGTCTCCACACATATGACGTATGACATATGACACATCCAATAAACTTGGATGTGTCTCCAAGTTCGTCTTATCTCCGAACTTGGGCTCTGCTGCGAACGGAATCCAAATCACGGCAATCCCGAGCGAGTCCTGGAGCCATTAAAAATCGTCACGCTCCCGGTACTGCTCGCAGATCAGCATCAAGTTGGCCTCTCTGTTCCTGGCTAGCTGTAGCAGCAGGTCATCTCCTGTTGAGATTGGCCTGCAGAACGTTGAACATTGTAACGAAGCCTTCTCTTCACCTGCTCCAGGGCTTCCTGGAAGACCTGACCCTTTCTTGTTCCGGATGCGTGGGCCAGCTGCGAGGCCTTCACGCCTTTTTCTAGGCAGAGTATGCACTGAGAAGGCGGAACACTCCTTGGCCTTGTGCTCCCCTCTCCCGTACTTATGGCAGAGCCGGCTTCTGTTGCGTCCTTACATTCAGGAGCCAGATGCTCATACCCATGGCACCTGAAACAACGAGAGACCTGTGCCCTAGACCTAATCTGGCAGTACACCAGCCAATCCTTATCTTGGATTGACTGAGTAATCTGTCAGCAGCTTTCTCTCCAATCTCTGATATTGCTACCCTCTGTACCCTGGCATTAGCATTGGTAAAGCTAACCCGGCAATCTCTTATATCTCCTAGATTTCTTCTCAGTGCTGCTTCCATATCTTCCTTATCTGTGATGCAATCTAGATCCCGGATCTCCAGGTTCTTCCGCGGTTCCAGATTGCGGACTACGGCACCTTCTCCAAGTACAGCCTTTAGGGCAGTACTAAAGGTCTGTTTGTTTCTCTGGTGGCGCTTCCGAGCTCAATCAGAACATCTCCCGCTCTGGTCTTTCTTATTGTCACTACTTCCGTCTCAGTTTTCTCCAGTTTCATCCCCTTCCCGATTTTACTGAGAGTTTCATCATAAGTCTTCTCCTCGGCCTTTTTTATGACGATTGCTTCTTTTTGATTCCCCTTTTTCTTGTTTTTGCTTTTGCTGCTCTGGGTGCTGCCTCTAGGAGGTTTTGGTTGTTCCTTTGCAACCTTCTTATCTTCAGAGCTCTGCCTCTCCTTTTTGCCCTTCTTACTTTCCACGAGTGTCCACGGTTCCACTTGTGGATGGTTTGAGGTTAGAAGGGTACCTGTTTGAGTACCGCTTGTGGGTGGTAGGTTAGGTTTTTAGTGGTAGGGGTTCTTTCTTACCACCAGAATCCCTTTTCTTCTTCAGTGCTCTGAAGAAGTTTCTACGGCTCTACAGTGCTCGTAGAAGCAACCACAGCAGCTCTCATGCAATTGATTCTTCTTTCCGCCTCGAAATTATCTAGTAAGGTAGAAAGCTTAGCAAATCCGTTCTTTATTTCCATGTATAAGTTTTTTGGTTGCTTGTAAACGGTGACCAAGTTCATAACAACTGCCTTGCATCTTTGGAGATGTTCTGCAGCTCCTCCTTCCAAGATGTTTCCGGAAGAAAAGTCCATGTTTTGGCTGTTCACCATCGCTTCGTACCCAAGAAATTATAATTTAATTTAACTAGCTTACCCGAGAAATTGTAATAAAATTTAATTTAATTACTTTAGAAAGTTTAAAAAATAAAAAAATAATTCTAAAAAACACAAAAGCACTTTTTAAAAAAAATATTACAAAGTTAAAAGTTCCAATTTAATTTATTAAACTTTAATTATTAGTTTATTTATTTAATGCTTATTAACTTATATCTAATTTAATTTATGTTATTTATATTAATTTTGTAATTAAATAGCTTGCTTTGTTATTGGGTAAATTTATTTAGTTCAATTATTTAATAAAATAATAAGGGAAATGAAAGAAAAAAGAGGTATTAATGCTTGAAAGAAATCACGTAGTATCTGTATATAATGAAAAAAAAAAAATTCTTTTGATGTAGAAAGGGGCTAATGACCAAAGTAGTCGATGCCCTTAAAACCTCAAAGAAAAGAAAATGCTCCGAACAAAATCCAACCCAACGTCCGTAAAATAACACCTACGCATACGTCCAAGGTTGGCAGTGGAATACGGGATTGGTGGACCCGAGCTGTCCGAGGTGGTTGGGGTTGTGCTTCTCGGCTTCACTATTTGCAGTTGTGGCGGTAGATATGATCATGACCTGTTTAGCCGACGCTGGGCGGAATGTAGATGGGGAGTGATCATCCCTCTTCCCGGTTGTGGAGCCGGGTTGAGAGTGAGCTGATGCGAGCAAAATTTTGGCAGAGCAAACTCTGCCAAACTCTTGCGCTGCTGTATATCAGTCACTTCGGCCCTTGACAGGGACTGTCCCATGGATAAGGTATTGGAGCCGTACTGCTAGATGCAATACTTTGGATGTTGGTATAGTGGGTCAGGCAGTACATGACTGTCTCGTCTGGGTTAAATCTGTGAGAGGCGGCTGATTGGAGGGACCCAGGCAGAATCTATGATCCGGGGCAAGTCCAACTGTCTCTTCGCCTGCACCTTGAAATATATTGACTGGTGACACTTCTTTTTCTACAGCTTCTGTGGCAGGGGGTACACATGCCACATGTCTCTACCTTAGTACTGTAGAGACTTTGTCTAAGCAAGCTTAGTGAAGAAAGAGTGTAAAGTTATGAATATAGAGAACACGATTTGAACAAAATTTTGACCCAAAGAATAATGGAATGATTCCAAAATATTTGGTGATCAGGAGAAAAGAAGAGGATTTCTCAAAGACCAGCTCTTTCATGGTAGCTGGAAGTATCACGGAAGCTGCTAAAGGACCGGTTAAAAAGACTAGAAAAGTTGCTCTTGGATTGTTTGTGGAAACCGTCAACAACGTTCAATCATCACGACTACTCAATGCCAAGAAGATGGGAGTCTTTGACCTTGAGGCTGTACCTCATAGTAACCTCAAAGGGTGCTCCCCTGTGGATACCTTGAAGGGTGTAGTCATTCGCAGGGATTTCTTGAACTGCACAGAAGAGCAGTACGTAGAAGAACTTCATGAACAAGGAATTGTCATGTGTTGTTGAATAAACGCACAACACAGTGTAGAAGTTCTACCCTGTGCGTTGCATATTTTAACTTTTAATAAGCCAAAGTCCAGAGAAAATAAAGGCTGGATTCCACAGGTTGGATGTACGCCCGTTTATGCCGACTCCTTTGTGGTGCTTTGGATATCGGAGATTCAAACACACAGCTGTACATTGCACAAGGAAACAGATCTGTTTGTGATGAGCCATTATGTTCTAATGACTCTGGCAGGAATCTACCTGTCTGTGTCCAAGGGATGTAATCTCTGAACTATCACCAGCTGTAGTGAACATGGTCGACCATATCATCAATGATAAATTGAAAAGTCGACCAGTTACGGAAACTAATCCAAAGAGGATATAAAAAAACAGATGTCTTCAAACAAATGTCTATTACAGAACCAAGGAATGAGCCTTCAACCAGTCAAAAGGTGAAGGAAAGTGAAGCTAAACTACAGAAGAAGTCTGAAAATTATGCACTGATTGTAAAATATGAAATAATGAAAATACAGGAATTTAGCAAAGAAGATGATATGATCATTGGAAAAGTGACTGTGTACAAGTATCAATGTACAAGTACCAAGCTTTCAGGGAACCCTCCCTGAAAGCTTGGAGGCCTCTAAAAGAAAGGGTAAGCTCTTTAGCAGTCCTAAACATTTTATCAGTGAGTACATCAACATTAGACTCTGATGCTATGCTCACCACATCATCTATGTCAGCATATATGATGACAACAGTAAGTTATCCTGCAAGATCTACTGTGGAGGATCAGAAGATTCTATCTCTAAAGCGTAAGACACCCAAGAAACAGAGCTGGAGGCTGTCAGGAGGATGAAGAAAAGAATGAAAAAAGGATGGTCTAAAGACCATCTATTGCAAGGAAATAGATGGTATCATTGAAATTTTTATAAGTTTTTTGACAAATTTTCATTAAGGATGAGTTTTTAAGAATTATGGGATACTTACACCTGTGTTTGTGAGATATGACAAGATTTCTTTCATAAGGAAATATGTTTTTAAGTGGCAAGGACTCTACACACCCTATCATCTTCTGTTTGTTTTGTTGGGTTTTAATATACAGTGACAAGTCTACCTCTGAATGATCAGTTTGACAAGACTAGTCTTCTGACTAGGTTGCTAGTTATTTTATCAGAAAAGAAAAGAATTTTTTTTTTGTTTGGGAAAAGGGCTGGCTAATGACCACAGAAATTGATGCCTGTAACCCCCAAAAAACTCTTATGGTCTGCATATCGCCTCTTACAACCATCCATTGAAAATTAAATTCTGGGAAACTGAAATGACCTTAACAAGGAGAAAAGTGCAACAGAACAGTGTACACCTTTATGTTCCACCAATTTTTTTTTTTTTTTTTTGTCTTCAGTCATTTGACTGGTTTGATGCAGCTCTCCAAGATTCCCTATCTAGTGCTAGTCGTTTCATTTCAGTATACCCTGTACATCCTACATCCCCAACAATTTGTTTTACATACTCCAAACGTGGCCTGCCTACACAATTTTTCCCTTCTACCTGTCCTTCCAATATTAAAGCGACTATTCCAGGATGCCTTAGTATGTGGCCTATAAGTCTGTCTCTTCTTTTAACTATATTTTTCCAAATGCTTCTTTCTTCATCTATTTGCCACAATACCTCTTCATTTGTCACTTTATCCACCCATCTGATTTTTAACATTCTCCTATAGCACCACATTTCAAAAGCTTCTAATCTTTTCTTCTCAGATACTCCGATTGTCCAAGTTTCACTTCCATATAAAGCGACACTCCAAACATACACTTTCAAAAATCTTTTCCTGACATTTAAATTAATTTTTGATGTAAACAAATTATATTTCTTACTGAAGGCTCGTTTAGCTTGTGCTATTCGGCATTTTATATCGCTCCTGCTTCGTCCATCTTTAGTAATTTTACTTCCCAAATAACAAAATTCTTCTACCTCCATAATCTTTTCTCCTCCTATTTTCACATTCAGCGGTCCATCTGTGTTATTTCTACTACATTTCATTACTATTGTTTTGTTCTTGTTTATTTTCATGCGATAGTTCTTGCGTAGGACTTCATCTATGCCGTTCATTGTTTCTTCTAAATCCTTTTTACTCTCGGCTAGAATTACTATATCATCAGCAAATCGTAGCATCTTTATCTTTTCACCTTGTACTGTTACTCCGAATCTAAATTGTTCTTTAACATCATTAACTGCTAGTTCCATGTAAAGATTAAAAAGTAACGGAGATAGGGAACATCCTTGTCGGACTCCCTTTCTTATTAGGGCTTCTTTCTTATGTTCTTCAATTGTTATTGTTGCTGTTTGGTTCCTGTACATGTTAGCAATTGTTCTTCTATCTCTGTATTTGAACCCTAATTTTTTTAAAATGCTGAACATTTTATTCCAGTCCACGTTATCAAAAGCCTTTTCTAGGTCTATAAACGCCAAGTATGTTGGTTTGTTTTTCTTTAATCTTCCTTCTACTATTAATCTGAGGCCTAAAATTGCTTCCCTTGTCCCTATACTTTTCTTGAAACCAAATTGGTCTTCTCCTAACACTTCTTCCACTCTCCTCTCAATTCTTCTGTATAAAATTCTAGTTAATATTTGATGCATGACTAGTTAAACTAATTGTTCTGTATTCTTCACATTTATCTGCCCCTGCTTTCTTTGGTATCATAACTATAACACTTTTTTTGAAGTCTGATGGAAATTCCCCATTTTCATAAATATTACACACCAGTTTGTATAATCTATCAATCGCTTCCTCACCTGCACTGCGCAGTAATTCTACAGGTATTCCGTCTATTCCAGGAGCCTTTCTGCCATTTAAATCTTTTAATGCTCTCTTAAATTCAGATCTCAGTATTGTTTCTCCCATTTCATACTCTTCAACTTCCTCTTCTTCCTCTATAACACCATTTTCTAATTCATTTCCTCCGTATAACTCTTCAATATATTCCACCCATCTATCGACTTTACCTTTCGTATTATATATTGGTGTACCATCTTTGTTTAACACATTATTAGATTTTAATTTATGTACCCCAAAATTTTCCTTAACTTTCCTGTATGCTCCATCTATTTTACCAATGTTCATTTCTCTTTCCACTTCTGAACACTTTTCTTTAATCCACTCTTCTTTCACCAGTTTGCACTTCCTGTTTATAGCATTTCTTAATTTCCGATAGTTCCTTTTACTTTCTTCATCACTAGCATTCTTATATTTTCTACGTTCATCCATCAGCTGCAATATATCGTCTGAAACCCAAGGTTTTCTACCGGTTCTCTTTATTCCGCCTAAGTTTGCTTCTGCTGATTTAAGAATTTCCTTTTTAACATTCTCCCATTCTTCTTCTACATTTTCTACCTTATATTTTTTAATCAGACCTCTTGCGATGTCCTCCTCAAAAATCTTCTTTACCTCCTCTTCCTCAAGCTTCTCTAAATTCCACCGATTCATCTGACACCTTTTCTTCAGGTTTTTAAACCCCAATCTGCATTTCATTATCACCAAATTATGGTCGCTATCAATGTCTGCTCCAGGGTAAGTTTTGCAGTCAACGAGTTGATTTCTAAATCTTTGCTTAACCATGATATAATCTATCTGATACCTTCCAGTATCGCCTGGCTTTTTCCAAGTGTATATTCTTCTATTATGATTTTTAAATTGGGTGTTGGCAATTACTAAATTATACTTCGTGCAAAATTCTATAAGTCGGTCCCCTCTTTCATTCCTTTTGCCCAGCCCGTATTCATCCACTATATTTCCTTCCTTGCCTTTTCCAATGCTTGCATTCCAATCTCCAACTATTATTAAATTTTCATCTCCTTTTACGTGTTTAATTGCTTCATCAATCTCTTCATATACACACTCTACCTCATCATCATCATCATGGGCGCTTGTAGGCATATAGACGTTAACAATCGTTGTCGGTTTAGGTTTTGATTTTATCCTTATTACAATGATTCTATCGCTATGCGTCTTGAAATACTCCACTCTCCTCCCTATCTTCTTGTTCATCATGAAACCTACTCCTGCCTGCCCATTATTTGACGCTGAGTTAATTGCTCTAAAATCACCTGACCAAAAGTCGCCTTCCTCTTCCCACCGAACCTCACTAATTCCTACTATATCCACATTTGTCCTACCCATTTCCCTTTTTAAATTTTCTAGCCTACCAACCTTTTTCAAGCTTCTAACATTCCACGCTCCGACTCGTAGAATGTTATTTTTTAATTTTCTGGTGACCCCTTCCTTAGTAGTCCCCACCCGGAGATCCGAACGGGGGACTATTTTACCTCCGGAATATTTTACCAAGGAAGGCGCCTCCATTATTGCTATGTGAAAATGCAGAGAGCCACATTTTCTTAGAAAAAAAGCAGCAGTAGTTTTCCATTGCTTTCAGCTGCGCAGTACTCAGAGGACTGAGTGATGTTGATACGGCCGTTTAAGTCGTCCTGACTCACGCCCCTAACAACTACTGAAAGAGCTGCTGCCCTCTTTCAGGAATCATTCCTTAGTCTGGCTCTCAACAGATACCTCTCCCAAGATACCTTCGGTCCAGCTACTCTGTATCCCTGAGCACTCAAGCCCCCTCACCAACGGCAAGGTCTCATGATTCATAGAGGAGGCCACCAATAATAATAATAATAAACAAATTCGTGTAAAACAGACAAGCAGTCAGTAATCATTGCAAAATAAAAAATAATAACCATAGATAATAACAATTATTTCTTGAACATGGTACCACTGATATGTTAATTAATTAAATAATATTAACAATTTATAAAATCCACCTTACCAGCACATTGAGATAAGCTCTAGATCTTTTGGCTTACTTGTAAGCCACCATCAGGAGTTAAAAATATTACATTAAAGTCAAAAATTAAAAAAAAAATCATAGGTTAAAATGTATAAACAGTCATGACTGTCCGGTCCTAATAGTGTACTGAAGAAATATATATATATATATATATATATATACTCTGGTGGATTAAAATAAATCAAACAGAACCATCTCATTGAGGAGATAATTATTAGATTACATTATTATTAATTTATATTTATATTTAGTATGTTTTTAAATAATATATCATCTTTAAATCATTTGTGTTCATTTCACCAAGAAAACGTGTAAATTGTCCCAGTACTGTGTGCAATTTAGATTTGTTTGACATGGATGATTTGAGGCGTTTAATGAATAAATTTTATGTAACCGAAAAATGGGTTCCTACTGTGAAGAGAATTATGCAAAAAACCCGTGAAAGTGAAATTAATTTCAAAGGGAATGAAAGATCTTTAAGGAGAATATTAAGTAAAATGGGATTTAGATGGAATACAAACAGAAGACAACCAGAAAATACTAATAGAACGTCATGACATTAAAATGCAAAGAATGAAATTTCTCTGTTTCGCAAAGAAGGAAGAACAATTGTATACACAGATAAAACCTACATTCACAGTAGTCATGCGACACCAAAATCATGGATAGACACAACAAACTTTCATGAGGGACTGAAAACACCAGTATCCAAGGGCTCACTATTAGTAATTGTTCATGTCAGCTGTAATAAAGGATTGATTAACAATGCTTTACTTATGTATGAGTCAAATAAGAAAGGAGATTATCGAAAATCAATGGGTTCTGAATTGTACACAAAATGATTATGGGAGACGTGTATTCCCAACTTGCCTCCTTGGTTGGTCATTGTACTAGATAATGCATTGTATCACAATATACTGCTACAACAGCAGCCAAATTCTAACTCTTTAAAAAGCGATATGATAAAGTGGTTAGCTGAACAACAAATTAACTGTTCTCCTGCTATGACAAAGACTGAATTATACGATATTATAAAATTACAAAGAAAATCAAAAGAAATTTCTAATAATGGCATTTTTGAAAATTATGGTCACACAATTCTACGGTTGCCAATTTATCACCCTGACTTAAATGCCATTGAAATGATTTGGAGTAAAGTGAAAGGGCAAGTAGCTAAAATAAATACAACTTTTAACATGTTGGACGTTCTTAAGTTAGCTGAAGAGGAATTTTATAAAGTGTCTGCAGCTGAGTGGAGCAATGTCTGCGAGCATGTTGTCAATGTTGAAAAAAAAATACATTGAAGATGAACATTTATATGATGTGCACATCGACAATTTTGTGATAAATGTGAATTCAGAATCGGACACGAGCTCTTTAAAATCTACCTACAACGACTTTGGAATTTGCAAGCTATAGCAGTAAAGTGAGTAGAAAAAATAATTATTTAAAGTAATTTAAAATAATAATATTAATTGGGATTCTAAACTAGTTTTAATTAAATAGCATCATATGTATTTTTGGTTATAAATATCATTTATATTAAACTGAAAATGTTTTCAATAGCATCATATGTATTTTTGGTTATAAATATCATTTATATTAAACTGAAAATGTTTTCAGTCAAATACAATGCCAAATGTTTGCTGATTGCTAGTATCTTTTGTGCCAACTTACGTGGCGATAGTTCTGGAAGTGTAGTCTCTATTATAAATCTATATTTTGCAGTATTCAAACACTGGTCTAACCATTGACTTTTACATATAAAGGATCGATCAAACATCTTAAAACAAATGACCAACCCATAGAAGCAGTCCAAGGTTTCTCCTTGCTTTGGGTGCTGTTCATAAAACGCATTCATTAAGTGACAGTTTGCAGTCAAATAAAACACCTAAGTCCATTACTTCTCTAT
This sequence comes from Lycorma delicatula, assembly GCF_047948215.1. Lineage (NCBI taxonomy): Eukaryota > Metazoa > Arthropoda > Insecta > Hemiptera > Fulgoridae > Lycorma > Lycorma delicatula. The sequence continues at coordinate 3,493,895 of NC_134458.1, forward strand.
GTATTTGACACTGACCAACCTCATACAAATGTTTATCAATTTCTTTCTGGAATGACACCCCTAGAATGTCTAGGAATGTCTTTTCTAGACTGAGGGGCTTCTATTAACAGACAACTGATGTATTCTATTATTATTACTCTGAAAAATGAATTGATCACTTATACATTAGTGCAAATTTTGACATCACCCACAAGCAAAAGAAGAAATAAAAATGACGATGACATTTGTGTAAGGAATGAAAAACAGAGGATCCAAATTAGAATTCTGAGACACCAGATGGAGCAGACAGCAGATGGATTTTAGAAATTCTACCCAACACCTTTAATTTAAACATCTGCTTAAATATGTAAAATTTTAACCAACTTAACATAGTACCTTATCAAAATGAGCAATTTTTTGCTGAAGTAAATCATGAGGTACCTTTTCAAGGGCCTTCTGAAGGTCAAAATATACAACATCAACTTGTTTCCTACTTCCTTTGAACTTAGGCTTATGAATGATAATATTTCATTAAAACTACTTTAGACTTTATGACAGCTGGCAGTAAGCTTCCTGGCTGTTGAGGCGGTCGGCTTGTCAAATGTAAGTGATGAGGCTCAAAGTAGTGACTCGCACAGGCACAAGTGCACACGCATATGAGACAGAATCACCCTCTGTGTACGGCACCACTCTGTCCACACACTACATTGCCTGCTGTCACCCTCTACAACAGGTGTATGTATAGCCAGCTGATTGTACACTTACTGACGTCACATGCTTGCTGGCAAATGACATGTTGTGCTACAACTGATCTGCTGCAATTATAGTGCTTACTACTTTGAAAAGGACATGTTTTCCATATTTTATTTTGTAAATGGTATGATAATACCATCAACAATGGGTTGATAATATGTGTAAAATTTATTTTTTGAAAAAAATCATATTTTTACCCAAATTGCAGCCCTGGGTCTGGGCCCATGCCTAAATTCAGCCGAGCTGGTGGGGGCACCATATTTGAAAATCATGCTAATAAAGCATGGTAGACTGCAACATGCTGTTCCTTTCATCTCTCTGATAATTCATTCACAAAAGTTAGTAGAAATGGTTTCATATTCTAGTCTTTTTTAATGTAGTAATGAAACTTAAGAGCAGGAATATTGATCTCAGTAAACAAATTATTTCTTAGGAACTGAATACTGTAGCACTTTCAGAACAGTAGCAACATTTAATTGCAGGGAGGGGTACAGGGACTTCTTGGATGTAGGGTACTTTAAAAGAGCTTTTACTGCATTTGATATAATCTAAAATAATGCTGCCTTTTAAATATTACACTATATTTTACATAAACATTTTTTAAGAATCAAATATGCCAATTTTTAAAACAACATTTATATTTAATTATCTAGACTTAATTTACTTTACTCTCTTTACTGAATATTTAATATTTTATATCTCAAGTATGGACTCAGTTCCTTATCATAAACACTAATTGCAAAGCAAAGTTAAATGAAACATACCTAAAGGATTATTATTAGCCATGTCAAATTTTCCGATTTCAAGAAACCGTCCTCCTGTAGCTAAGCAGCGTACAGAAGCTTGCAACTTCTCTTCAGCTAATGAATTCAATACTAAATCGACTCCACGACCACCAGTTTCTTTCATTATTAACTGTTCAAATGATGTATCCCTGGAGTTACCGATATGCTTTTCTGAAATCTTCATAACAAACAAGACATAGCAGAAATTGAACTAAATATTTCTGAGACATTAAAACATTTTAACATAAAGAAATTACATATTGATAAATATGGTTACAAAACCTTACCTTTACTTAAATCATACAAAAAAAAGATTCTTTTCTTAATAAAAGAGAGAACCAAATTAGCTATTAAAATAAAAATATAACTATAAACACAGCTGACATAAAAATACAGATGTGATTTTTATAAGGGCTGTGGATGATATGGACATATATTATTATATATATATATGGACATGTATAGTAAACAGAAGATAATTTCAGTAATGATTTATTTTGCACAGATTTCCTTGGTAATGATAAGAATTATGGAATTAAAACTGCTGCCATTTTTTTTTTTTAATTTTGTAACTAACCAAAATATAAATAAATTCACATGTATACTAATTTTTCTACTAAATTCACATACATTATGTAGATTTATTTCAGTCTACAACAACTGTCAGTTTCAAAATATGACAAAACTTATTTCATGAGATAGAATTAAAATTCATATTTAACATAAGTTTGTGTTATACTTGTGATTACCTGAGGAAAGTGTTTGCGAATGAATTCGACTTTTTCAGGAGTCCCAACTGTTGTGAAGACAGTACAACCAGCATGTAGGGCCAGGTTAATAGCTGCCTGTCCTACACCTCCACTGCCAGCATGAATAAGAATACTTTCTCCTTTTTTCATTCGACCACAAACTATGAGTGCCCATAATGCCTATAAAAAACAATAATCAATCAATAAAATTAATCACATATTCTGTAGCTAATTTATATATGTAGAAATGGAAGAGCACATCATGCATTAATGCCATTTTTTCAGCAAAAGTACATAATCTTTCATATGTATATAATTTTGATACACGGTTTAGAAACATTTGCACAGACAAAAATCATCTGCTGTTATACAAACGTGGTTTGTAATATGTAAAGTAAACATTGATTCAGTAAAACTAGTTTTTTTTCTCAACTCATATTTTATTCACAGAAACACACACACACACACACACACACACACACACACATATATATATATATGTATATATACACACACACAAAAGATTCATTTAGTGAAAAATTCCCAATATTGAGGTACAGGACTTTACTCAAACAGAAAAAACTATTCCTGAAATAGGTACATTCTTACACTAAATGATGCTCACAATGAAGCAAAGTTTTAAAGCCTTACTTTCACAGATCTTAAGATATATAGACAGGTTTGCTCCTCATGCAGCAGCTCATTAGATAAAAGGGCATAAATAAAAGCTTCAGAAAAATGTTTGAAATGAGCCCAAATATAAAAATTTCTCATCAAATAAAACTTACCAGATTGCAGATAGTAAAAGTGAATGTGATCTAGATTACCAAATCCATTGGGTTAGTATTCCATCTTCAACACAATGAAAGTATTTGTCTTTCAAAATGAGAGCAACTATAGGCATCATAAAAAATGCACAGTGTCATACAGTTCTGAGAATTATTTTATAAATTTCAGATTAATGTTGCAATTTTTTTATCATAAAGCAGAGCAGAATGTAATTTCTAAAAAAGCCTAATATCTTGGCATTACTGGCGTAATATAAAAATGGAACTCTCTGACAACTGAAGTATGGAAAGAACTATCTGTTGAATTAAAATCTGAAATATGACTCTCAATTTAGACTAAAATCCTATTATTTAAGCGATCATCAAGTGATACAAAAGTTATCTTACAGAATATTGTTTTGAAAGAGATCAATTTCATCTCATGATAAAATAAGTTAGTGTAACATCTTATCAAATCAAAAAAAAAAAAATATTCAAAAGAAGTTAAATAAATGTCTTAATGACTGTTACTAAAAGCAAAAAGTGAAAATTTATACCAAATACAGGACAAGGCACAAGTGCAGTTTGTCAGTAAGCAGTGTAGATTAATGTTCATTAATTTTAACTTTGGGTGAGCTGCACTGCACAACTGTCAACAAGGTGTACAATGTTTCCATTTTCGACAGATCTTTAGCCTATTTTCTGAGTTCATCTTCAAAAAAAAAACACAAAGTAATCTTTTGAAGCTTCCTACTAGTACATTTTTATTTTTAAAACTAAAAGACTTTTTTACATAAATAAAAAAAAAAAATAATCCTACATTTATTCTATTAAAAAAAGTTTACTATGAAGTATTATATGATCATCTAAGATCTGGCCAAATTTTTCATATCAGATCACTTGTTATATCAATATCCATGCCTTTTGCTTTACCACAAATTTTTACAAAGGAAATCAGATGTTGACGATTTTCTTTATAGTGTATAGACAAAATTTTTCTTTTGAGCTACAATTCTTCACGATTATAAAAAAAATATAGGCCTATGAAAAAGTGTAGAATGCCAAATGCAATTTATATTAAACTTATACAGCACAGAAAAGATTATAACTTATTAATACAAGCAAACAATAACACTAACAACAAAAGAGATGAGACGACAACATGTGAGGAGCTTGATTTCAAAAGTGAACTTATCCACTAAACATAATTTTTCAGGAGATGCAAAATACCTCTCCTCCTGCAGTAGCCTCTCTCCTGCAAAGTACCTCAGAGCTGTGTGGTTATTTTTAATTTATATTTATCTTAAGATATAAGTTTATGGCAACTATTTCAGACTCTGATTTCATTTAAAAAAATATTAATTGGTTTCAAAGTTTTCAATAAAAAATGTGCTGTTTGCTGTTTGTGGCACAGACATTCGATTTGTGACCAAATGGAGTGGTGGCAGGAGAAATGCCGAGCAAACCACTCTTAATAGTAGTAAGTAGTTGAAAACACAAAAATGACGATTTGTGGATCTGTTCAGTTTTGAAATCAAGCTTGTCAAGTACATTGAAATGGGTATTAATACCATTGATCATTTATTGTAGAGATCCTCAGTGCAAGTTTAATGCACCTATGTAAATTGGTATGATCGTACAAGTGTGTTCAAACAATGGGCAGTGGCCTGTACATTATATTTCTTATGAAATCTATACCCACTTCAACTCTCTGATCTCTATAATTTCATGTAAAAGCACTGTTTACAATAAATTACATTAAAATTTTAATACATTTAAACGCAAAATTTCTGAGTAGTTTTTAATGAAAAAACATTACATCCAAGTTAACATAACAGATAAGACTATTACAACCAAATTCCACTGTAAATATATCACAGAGAACCTCAAGGGAACATTTTTAAATGCATAATGTATGAAGTTTGAATTGTGTTACTATTGTTATTAGTGAGAGTATAATTACTTGCTATAACTGTTTTTTTAAAAATGGAAATCTAGAAAAAAAATAAATCTGACATCTCAGTATTAGTCAGTACATCTTATGACTGGCATAAACATCAAAACAGCCAAAATATTATTTAAAAGAAGGTTTGTCTACATCATAGTTGTCCAAGTGAAGCCTTTTGACAAACTTTTTAGCAAGCTGTTTTACAAAACTTACATTGTGAAAATCTGAAAATTTTTTTCTTGAATAAAAATTATTTCATGATGGATGATTACACTATGAATAATTTCAGTACATCGTTAATCTTTATGTTATTATTTCTGTCTTCTACTTATATACATGTAACAATAGAAGTTATAAGTATACTTATCACATTCATTTAAAAAAGTAGGGATATTATTTAGTAATAATTCCTTTTATACCATTGTAATGTTTTGTTTTTATCTCAGCTTATAAAATAACTTAAATTCATGTTAAAACAAGAAAATGTTATCCAAAAAGATTTTTTACATAAAAGCTTTTAATACAAAAATAAAAAATTACATCCATTATTCATATTTTCATGTTTCAAATATTACTCTTCGTTTACTAATGTGAGGTACAGTTATTGCTAACTGAAACAGGAAAATTAGGTTTATAAAACTTTTTATGATTTTTGTTGCACTTCATAAATAACTATTTAACTCTGTATTGGAATAAATTTCAAAAGTAGAAATTGAAATAAGTCATTCTTCAGAAGAATAATCTTTGTTTTCCTAGAAGGCAGCTTACTAAAGCTTCTTATTAAAAACTGTTGTTTAACAACAAATGATTAACTTGCTCAGGCATTTTATATAAAAATGAACACAACATTTATAAAGTGTAACACATCAAACTCCTAGCATTTCCATTTCTTTAGTGTTCGTCAGTAGTTTAATTAGTTTAGTACTGCAATATTGCAACTCCATATCAGTAATTCTTTTGTAACTTACTTATAAATGAACACAACATTTATAAAGTGTAACACATCAAACTCCTAGCATTTCCATTTCTTTAGTGTTCGTCAGTAGTTTAATTAGTTTAGTACTGCAATATTGCATCTCCATATCAGTAATTCTTTTGTAACTTACTTCTGGGCTGGCAAGGACTATGTAATAACATCAACCCCAATTATCATTTATATAGCCAGTAAAACACATTTTTTTAAAGAATATGAGATATTTAACAATAAATTAGAAAATCAATTTCTCATCTGAAAGATCTTGAACCACATAGCTGAAGAGATATGCTATAAGTATGAAGTATTCCAGAAGTTAGGCTGGAGTGAAGATCTGAAAAAAAAACTGTAATCAATAACGCTGGAGCTATGTGAACAAGAGTAGTATGATTGCTATAACTGGCTAAAAAAAAAAAAAATAAATAAAATGGAATATCAATCATATATCCATTATAATGAAGTCAGTAAGAAATAATTCTGACAGAATGATGTAATTAAGTTCTCCTTGTTTGATATACTAGTTTATTAATGGATAGTAATGAATATGTAAATAAGTTATTGTGTAAACCTTAGAAAGTTCTTTTTGCAGCTGCAAGAAAAGAATAAAAGAAAGGTAATATAAGATAGAAAAATTAGGTAAGTATTTGTGGCTGGGTATGGAAGCCAGAATTAAAGTTGGGAAAGATGACAGAAACTCTGCTACTGTACGTTCTAAAGATCCTAAAAAAACAAAAAAACAAAAAAAAAGTAATAAGAATAATTCATCATATACTGGGGAATATCATGAGAGGAGAAGGATTGAATAAAACATTTTTGGAAAGATCAGTAGAAGGTGCAAACAAGAGAGATCAGAAAAGATTATAGATGATTCAAAAAGATATGGGGGGTATTGAGATCTTAAAAGTTTAGCTTGTAATAGAGGAGAATGGAGATGGACAAGATGAACGGGACCTGTCTAAGAACATATAACTGTAGATTATGACTATGAATAAGTTTAATAATCTTGTAAGAGAGGGATTGTCAAGAACCATCACCAGTTGAAGAGCCCCCAAATTGAAATTAGCTTTTTATCTTCAAATCTTAGAAAATTTTTAGGTAAAAGCTGTATGAGATTTAATTCTAGTCCTTATAAATTTTCTATCAAGTAAAAAAACCAAAAACTTATTAAAGAAAAAAAATTTTTCCTTTTTTTGCCAATTTTTCATTGAAATGAGGTACTTAAACAAAGCGTTATCCAGTCTGTGTTACTTTTCAGTGAAACAAAAACTCAATAAATTTGAGACTGATTATTAGAGGCTGTTATTATTTAAACAGAAAAAAAAAATTCTTCAAAATCCATGAAAGTACTCTCTTTTACATTAACCATGAATCAAATAAAAACCAAATAATTGTAAGGGTATGAAAAATATGGCAAACTATATTCTTTTAGGTCAAATGGTTTGATAACAACCAAAAGATCTCTGAGAATAGCATCTGGAAAACAAAACTATCTGCTGAATTAAGAATCAGATCCTACTGATTAAAGTTGTACTTAATAAATGTTTCTTTATAGAAAAAGGAGTCTTCTTTAAACTTCTTAATTTTCTCTCATTCTAGTAGGAACTATTCAAAACCTAATCTAGAAACTGATTTTCTCTCCTTAATACAAGATCTCCTTTCTGTAATAATGCAACGTGACACTAATAGACTAAAATTTAAATTAAAAAAATTTCAGTACTCAAATGGACTAAAATTTACCATAATATGTAAATTGTAATAAATAACTAAAAATCAATAACTAATCGTAACTTTATAAAACTAAAAGACAACCTAAGCATAGCCAAATATATGTGCTAGAAATCCAATCCCATTCAACTTAGACAAGCAATTTTCTGGTAAAAAGTGAATATAAATTTCAAACTTTCCTTTTAAACAGATATAGATATTTTATTATATGTAGAATAACTTGTAACACCCTGAGCCCAGTACACAGACCGTGCTACAGTACTTAGTGGTCAGCAGCTTAAATATGTAAAATTTATAAAAGCAGAATAACAAGTAAATAGACATATTAATTACATATATTTTAATTAATTATGTATAATAATTTTATTACATTCTTGTTCACTAATTGAAATTATTATAACTCAACAGAGTACAACAGACTTCTTGATGTTACATACTGAATTAATACCCACAATTAATCACTGATAACAACAGATGAAATTACTTACAGTTCCATAAACTATAGGGACAGTAGCAGCATCTTCTAATGTCCAATCATCTGGTATATCCCACATTAAAAGTTTATCTCCCAGTACCACAGAACTAATAGCTTTGCTTGTTAACAGTCCCATAACCCGTCTTCCAGTAGAATCTTTACCAGAATACTCTATTCCTTGTACACATTCCTGAAACAAAATAGCATTATAGAATTGTTTTTTTTTCTAATTTGCAACCACTATCTTTCATTTATTTGCTTTTTGGTTACATATAAATTTTACTTACAGTAGATATCTATGGTGATATATATTTTCTACAGTAGGTTTTGCAATTAGATAAAAACTGACCTGAATAGAACGTTTTTTTTTGGAATAACCTGTTCTAGTTTACTAATTCATGTTTTTTCGGGGTCAGTTATTATTAATGTTTTTGTATTTAACATGAAGTTGAAGTCCTATAAAACAAATAAGCTTTTATCAAGAAATCAGTTCCTAGGAAAGATGGTAAACTGCTTCCTTACAATCTGATGGTTCTGAAACACCTGGAAAGTCTCATGGAATAGCATTCTGAAAATTGTTGAATGTTACAAAGTAATATAAAATGTCAGCAGCCAAAACAATGTTTAATAAACTGGTTTCTGTAGATCACTGAAGTTAAATGACACTGGATGTAGATAAAGCATTGACATTTATTAGTGGCTAAAAATATAAATAAATAAAATAAGAAGTTCTGTTTTATTAGTTTACACATAATAATTAATTTTTTCAGTTAAAAACAGAAGATTTTGTTTGTGGACAAAATTAGGTTACAGCATTTGATATTTGAGGTTTGGTCTACTTCAAATTAATTATTGAGCAGCTTCTGCTAGACATATAACTTTACTGTTACGTATATCTCTCATACAACCTTATATCTCATTTGAAGTGTAGTGAGATATGAGATTTTCACACCATGGGAAACCAGTTTGTGTTGTGTGACATCACACTGTCTCACAACACAAATTTGAAGAAAGTTATTCAGTAGTAAAAATTATATTGAGTTACACCATCCTTAATAAATGATTGTAATTACTTTGGAATACATTTACTGATAGGTACTTTAAAAAAGGATATTTTATTTAAATGGATATGAATGGTAGAAGTTTAATAAATTTAATATTACTCAATTTAACTTGTTTTATCTTATTACATGAGTGTTTTCACATGGCAATACTATTTCTTCAAATAAATCACAAGATTCATGCATGCATTTAGACTATAAAAAAAAAATATATATATATATTTTGTGTATATACACAGATTGAATTTAAAGAAATAATTCTAATGTAAGAATAACCTAGTTCAGAAATTTTGAAAAAAATATGAAATTTGTTCATTTAAAAGATAATATTTTATGTATATGGTTTTATTAATGTCATTTTTGTTATAACAAATATAACAATTTGCTTACTGCTAGTTTATCAGTGACTAACTGCAACAATGAAGAATGAAATATAGTTAAAGTTAAAGTACAAATGTTACATTTTAATGTAATAGATAGTCTTTTAATTTAAATTTACTTTTAATTTATGTTTTATAACTATTTAACTCATAAAAGAGTTATATTAAAGATTATTAATGTACAGTTAAATAGATGTTTTATTCTGATCGGTACATAATAATAATAATTTACACATATATACATTAGGAACAGGTAGATATGCTAATAGACAACTGAAAAAAGGAACTACCCTAGCATTTGTGTGGATGGATCAAGGGAAACTGCAGTAAAACATTTATCAGAGCAGCATCACATAATACTTTATTTAAAAAAAGATATATCTATATATATCTTAATCAATCTTAAGAGCGTATTATTATTATTATTATCTTTTATGACCACATAGGATCACTTTAGTCAGTTTATCCAAGTCTCTTTGATGGGACTATTTGGGTCTTGCAATCCTCCTTTTTATATGTTTTGTATGTAAAAGTATATATAAAATATATTTATACTATACATATATATATATAATTATTAAAATATAAACACATGAGATAAGATTTAAAATAAAGACATGAAAATACTAATCACATAAAGTAACTATGAACCTTTTTCAAGCTTATATATGCAGTGATTCAGGAGGAAAGGGAGATAATTTGGAAACTGATTCTAGAGCATGATTTAAGGAAAAGTTTACAAACATACGTCCGAGCATTGTTATCAAGTTAAGGCTAGTGAAAAAATTTGTCCAGATTTCAATTCTCCAGCTGAAATAAGGTCATACTGAAATTTTTAAGGCATTATACAAGAAGTAAAGAAGATTGTTTCTCATGTTTTTTCACCTGAAAAATCTAATAAAACAGATCCCAGAAATGTATATCCTGTAGTTTTCATGATATCTAATATAAAACAGAAAAAATCGGTGATGAAAAACACTTTTTTTTTAATGTTTTTAGTACAATAACTTTGTTTAATGGCTAATAAATGCATAAATTTTATTATGAAAGCTTAAAGAGAATCTAATTCTGAGAAAACTGATCTAATAAAATCTATGAAAAACAAAAAAAATATCAACTGTTATTATTAAAAACAAAACTCAGAAAAATATTATGAATTTGTAAAAATCAAATACAGCTGTTTTTAGTACATTGGTACTAAAAATGTGAGAATGCTACACTTCCCAACACTCATGTTTCATCTGAACATCAACCACATGGTACATGGTGATGAAAGGGAAAACATTCTTCAGGTTGCACAGCTTAGTCCTGCAATGAGCACGTGAAGAGATTCTACAGGACTCAACATTCCACGGAGTACAATATGGAGGACATTACATGCTCATAGATTGAGCCCTTATCATGAGTTAACAATAATTACCACTTAATTCCTTTCGTTTTATATTCAGACAAAGCTAATTTTATCCGTAACGGCATATACAACACACGGAATTCACGTCGGTGGTCTAAAAAACACCCACATTCTGTAGTTGAATTAAATTTCCAACAACAATTTTCAGTGAATATTTGGTATGGCATGAGCGACAACCAATTAATAGGTCCTTTCATAGTAGAACAACTTGTCACAGGGAGAAGTTATCTTGAAATTTTAAACAATGAATTTCTTACAGTGCTTGAAAATCTCTCATTAGTGAAACGAATTTAAATCTACTATCAACTTGGGGAGCACCAATACATTTCATAAAGCAAGACAATTCTTAGTTAAAAACTTTACTGGTAGATGAACTGGGCATAGAGGGCTGGTAAATTGGCCTCCCTCCTAGATCACTGGACCATACTCCCATAGATTACTTATGGGGATGGATGAAATGCGAGGTATAGAAGCAAAAGGTAGACACATGTAATGAACTGATCAATCACATTCTCAATACTGTTGCCCTCATCAAGGAACTCAAAGATATCATTAGGTTGGTGGCAGATGATATATCTCGCCAAACTGTTCATTTGATGCTATTGAGCATTACCTGGACAGTTTAATAGTGGAAGTAGGTGGACAGTTGGCAAAAACCATCTTGGTAGAAGGCAATTTCAATGCAAAAAATCCACTGTGGGGTGGAATGGTGAGTGACTGCCATGAGGTGGTCACTCACTGTTTCACCCCACAGCCTCTATGAAGCGATGGATGGGGCGGGAGTCACCTGCCTTAATCAAGGTGATGCCCCTACTTTCAACAGAGGTGAGTCTGCCTTCTACATTGTTGTAACATTTTTGAGACCCAGGAGACCAAGTGTTAACCACAAGTGGGAAGTTCTGGAGGACAAGATGCTGTCAGATCACAATGCTATTTAGTGTGCCATCAGTCTTTCAAGAGGGGCAACAGAAGGCTCCTCATCATGTAGTCAGTCAGGAGGTTTTGGCTTCCTTCCAGGCCAACCTCCTGGCACATCTCAGCGATATTAACCATACGGACCGTGAAAGTCTCTCGAGCATCGTAGTTGATACATTCAAGGAGACTCAACCGAGCGGTCAGGCAGCCTACCATAGGAAATGGGCCTATTGGTGGACTGCCGTGGTCGATAGGCTAAAACGATCTTGCATGAACGCAGGTGTAGACTGCAGAGGGCTAATAGGAGGGATGATATCGAACTCGTATCTATTGGCGGGGCAAGCTCAAAAGGACTAGGCAGGATCTGAAGTACGAGATCTCCAGGACCAAACGGCAGAAGTGGAGGGAACTCTGCAATGCCTTCGATGAGGATATATTGGGAGACGGTTACAAAGTTGTTACCAAATAATCTGGTAGGCGTCTTCTCGTAGTCGACAGGATTACTCTATTGGTTGCGCGGAGGCTCTATTTCCTAAATGTGGTGAGACAAACCGCGAGGAAATAGTTGCCATTGACATCCCTTTCGTTACCAGATAAGAACTCGTGATGGCCAGTTGTAATATGCGCGGTAAGAGCCCTGGATTAGACGTTGTGCCCTGGGAGGCGGTCGAGCTTGTTGTAAAACTCGCTCCGTGGTGCATGGTTGATGCATTCATCTACGCCATCATTCGGGAATGTTTTCCAAACTACTGAAGATCCGTCCCGCTTGTGCTCCTCAGGAAGGAGGGGAGAAAACGCAGCGAACCAGCATCCTTTAGGCCGATCAGCTTGCTCAATTACCTGAGTAATCTTTTTAAGAGGGTGGTGGTTAACAGGCTCAACCAAGAGCTAGAGGCAACTGGCGGTCTTACCGACCTCCAATTTGGCTTCCATAAGGGCAGGTAAACTGAAGATGCCATACACATAGTCATGACTAACATCCGGGAGACGTATCAAAGGTATATGGGTTTGATTTCAAGGGTGATCCTGTTTGATGTAAAAAAGGTGTTTAACAGTGTACCGTGGGGCACGATATTCCGGACACTGAAGAGTCATGGCGTCAGTCTATATCTAAGAAGGATAATCCAGTGTTACCTCTCCCAAAGATCAGGAACGGGTACTTCCGCCGAGGGAGAAGGAAGGATCAGGATGAGTTGTGGTGTTCCATAGGGTTCAGTGTTGGGGCCAACACTGTGGAATATCGCATATGATGAAGTCCTATTCGTCGTGCTTCCCGTTGGGACAACCGGGTTCGTCGACAATTTGGCACTCGTTGTGACGGCGAAGTCGGAGCGGGTGGTGATGGACACTGAGAACGAGGCGATAAACATTATTGTCTCGCACCTACAGGAGATCGAGCTTCAGCTTTCGCCGGAGAAGACCCAAATGGTCGTAGTCTTGGGTAGACGTAAGCTGAGCTCGACTTCATTTAGGATCGGTGCCACGGTAGTTCACTCTACCTTTGCAGTGAAATACCTCGGGGAGTTAATAGATAAGAACGCCAAGTTTCAGAGGCACTTAGAAGAAGTGTCGGTCAAAGCCCAAAAAACGGCTGCCACGGTCGGTCGGATAATCGCCAACATCGTGGGGCCTCGCACATCGAAGCGGAGGGTCTTGTCTCAGGTGGTGCTCTCGAAAGTACTGTATGGAGCCCCAGTCAGGCCCTTAGCGCTGCAGAGGGGGAGAGCGCATGGACAATTTTTAGCAAGGTGTACAGGGCTGGCTCCCTTTGAGTATGTTGCGGGTACAGGACCGTGTAAGGTGATGCCGCCGGCGTAGTGGCCGGAATTGTGTCCCTGGATCTCCTCGTTCGGAAGAGAGGAGTTGTACAGGGGATTGGGTAAGGCGGATGCAGAGCCATTGCTTGTCCGTAGGTGGCAGGAGAGATGGGATCAGTCGACGAAAGGTAGATATTTCAGGATCAGTCTGTAGGACCTACAGACTGATTCCGGACCTCCATAGATGGCTGTGCTGAAATCACGGGGAATTAGGGTATGAGTTGACTCAGTTCCTTACCGGTCACGTATTTTTCAAGGCATACTTATGTGCACGGATGCTGAGACCGTCCGTACATTCCGATTACTGCGGGGAGGAGGACACCGCAGAATAAACGGTGTTCGTGTGCAATCGGTTTCTGCAGCAAAGGAAATAATTCAGGAAAAACTTTGGTGTGCTTACTCCAGAGAACATCAAAGGGACTATGCTTCAGACCGAACGATCATGGGACGCATTGTCCACGATGCTAATTAAGATCATCCGAACCATGTTGACGGAAGATTTCCAGGGGTAAATAACTACATCTGAGTCTCTCTTGGAGAATGCTTCCGGCCCCAAGAGGTCGAAGTTAAAAAAAAATGCAGGAACCCAACAAGTTGGACATGGGGCCAGCAATGGAGGCACGGATGGGAACAAGAAACATGAGGTGCTGTGATAATACCGTAAGATGGGCCCAGCATCCCATGTAGTAGAGGGAGAGGGGTTTTAGTGGGTAGGCCCGAAAGGGAGAGTCCCACACTACTATGAGGTATGAGACCAAATAGTGCCTTGGTGACAGAAAGTGATGTAAGGATATGAGTGGGAAAGTGCATCGATGTGTCAATGGTGGAATTTTCAAAGATATATTGTAAATTAATACAGTATAAACTACAATAAGTAATTTTTTAAGTAATCTAAAAGTATTTTAATTTTTCAAAGGTTTAAATTCATTATACTAAAAACACCTGTTTTTAATTTTTTTAAATTCATAACATTAATCTGTTAAGTTTTATTCGATTTTGTTTTTAACAATAAAAGTTACATTTTTTGTTTCTTTTTTATAGACTTTGTTAATCAATTTTCTCAGAATTAAGTTCTCTACAAGTTTTGATAAAAACTTACTTAAAAATTTATCCATTTATTAGTCATTTAACAGTTATTGTACTTCAAATCTAAAAAAACTTCTTTTTGTCACCAAATATTTCTTTTTTACATTTGATATCATGAAAACTAGGCAGATACAGTTCTGAGGCAACATGTTTTATTTATTTTTTTATATGAAAAAACATAAAAAAGCATCCTTATACACAGTTCTCAACTTAAAAAAGATACCATCACTCAGTCGTTTCTATTAAATGCTTATATTGATGTGAGATGGGTAAAATAATGTGGAAGATATTGGTATGACGAGCTAGAATGGAGAGGACTCCTTATTGCCTGCACATTTGAGTATTGCCAGTCTGTGTCAAGAATCGGGTATTGAACAAGGTTGCATAGTCGTCGTTGTTTGTTAAAATGTGGTTAACTGTTGAAGAATGTGTGTTCATGTTGGAAACTTCTTTAGAGGCAAAATCTCATATTGTGTATTGGTGAAAGTTCAGGGAGAAGTTTGAAAAGAAAGCACCAGTGTAAAGTGTTATTCAGAAATTAGTTAAACAATTTCGTGAAACAGGTTCAGTGTTAGACTATACATGTGTCCAACACAAGTCAGTTTTAATGATGCAGGCCATACAGGATATTAAAGTAGCAAGCAGTTATCTATATCAAAGAAATGATATCTGTATCAAATGGAGGTTTTTCCATGAGCTAAATAATGCTGATTATGCTAAAAGGGTTCACCATTGTCAATGGTTCAAGAACTTCATTAGAGACAATGTTATAGCATTTTAAACACATTTTTTTCACACATGAAGTGTGGTTTCACCTTGGTGGGTATGTTAATAGTCAGAACTACCAGACCTGGGGTACTGAAAATCCACAAATTTTCTTTGAATCTCCTCTATACCCACAAAAAATAGGCGTGTGGTGTACGATTTCAAGGTGATGAGTAACAGGACTCTTGTTTTTTGAAAAAAGTGGATGCTCCAGTCTCTCAAGAAATTATCTAACAGTTCATAGCCTTACTGTATGAAGATGAGTGTGTCGCAACAGGAGAGCGCCACTTACCATACAGTTCACTCAACTTTGGAGATGCTATAGGATTTTTTCAGTGGAAGAATCATTTAAAGGATTGTGGGCACCAAGATACCCTGATGTGACTGGTCCAGACTTCTTTCTGTGTGGTTCCTTAAAAGAAATCGTTTATAGGAGTGATCTACGCACCCTGCAGGAATTGAAGATAAACATTACCAGTGCCATCTAGGAAACAGATAGCGTACAGCTAACAAGACTAGCTAAGAACATGTTCAAACATGTTGACAATTGCATATAAGTGGATGGACATCATTTTCAATGTTTTCTGTAAATTAAGTAAATGTTTGCTTATAGACTAAACTAAGTGATGGGAGCTCTTTTAAGTTGAACATTCTGTATAAAACCTTAAAAATTTCAGTATGACCTTATCCACTGTGGTAACTGAAATCTGGGCAAGATTTTTCACTATCTGTAACTCGATAACAAAGTGTTTTTAGATGTATGTTTATATGAACTTTTTTTCTTAATTCAAGCTCTAGAATCAATTACCAAATTACTTCCCTTTCCTCCTGAATCATTCTATACATATAAGTAGACATAATTAATCACAAAGGAATTAAAACTGCTGTGCAATATTGCATTCAAACCAACAGAAAAACACAGCAATTGCTCTCAAAAAGCAGTTCTTAATAATATTTTTATCACTATATCTTCTACATAAGGAAGCTACAGTGTTTTATTGTAGTTGGTTGTTAACTGAGGTGCAAGTGCACTAGTCAGAGTTGCTGTCATGAGAGTGATGATGTTCACTATACAGCCTATCTATATAATGAATAAAGTGAGTGATTGCAAACCTGAATATTTACTCCATTTCAGTGTGCTTGGCATCCTGATGCATGGCAGTATTTTTGTCTCAATGAAGATGGCAAAGGGAAAGGAAAAGGAAACCACTTCAGTCCTTACTTTCTTAAGTAAACCTGGTCCAGGATGCTTGCTATCCTGAGAATGCCAATTTGAGGAATGACTTCTTTCCCATGTTAGATTGCCTTACAACCTTTTTGTTTACGTCATCTATCATACATATATAGTGGTTGACTGAGTTTTTAATAAAGGAAAACTTCTGTATTCATTAATTTCACTCTTTCTTTTTAACAACTTATCCAAGTTTATAAACAGTGATGCTTTTGAATTGCTGTCATTTAACTGTTTATTAACTTTAAAAAATAGTTTTGATATACTAAATGGAAAAGGAGAAATAATGTTTTTAATGACCCATTATCACCATGACGTCTATAATTCTGGTGAGAGTAAAGATAAAAGTCCGAATTTAACAAACAAATAACATATTTTACAAAATTATTTTGCCAAACTAAAACTGAGAAGTTGTATTCGCAAAAAAAGTGTAAAAACTGTGTTTTTCTGAAAGTATAAATGATTAATTTCTTGTTGTGTAGACTAGTTTTGAATAAAATAATGCCAAACAAAATAGTTTTAATCTGGTATATGTTATGTATATTTTGTAACGGTTACAAAGTCATAACACCTCAAACTCAGATGTCTTGTTAGCCAGACCAATGTTGTTTTATTTTGCACCTTTGTATGTTGCTGTGTGTATGGTTTTTCTTTGGTTTTTCAGCAAAATTAAATTATTATTTAAGCCGCAGTGCAGCAATAATTCCTTGTGGTGATCAGGCAATAATAAACTTCTTGTAGTTTGCTCTAGAGATCTTAATTTTCTTCCTGTCAAACTGTTTGCCACAAATAGAATACAAATTGAAAATGTTTTTCAGATTATGCACAAGGTACATATCCTATTTTTTCAATAATTTGGTGTTTGGTCAGGAAGACTAAATGCAATTAAGGTATGTTTAATTAAGAAAATAATAAAAAAAAGAAATGAAATAATAAATTATAATACTTCTGTAACAAATAGAATTTCTCATTCATGCTTTAATAATCAGTTAATAGATCAATTTTATTATTCTCATATAAAGATCAGGCAAAAAATGAAATCAATAATTTTTTTTGAGTTCTCTTTTTCCTGTAAAATATAACCTAACTTAATATTTTTCCCAAAAATGTTTCTCAACAAAGCAATCAATTTGTTGGATTACAACATCATAAAATCGATTATTTTAAAGAAAAGGTGATTAGATAAGAAGTATTTCAGATTTTTATAGCCTCTACGGACAATGCAAACATATATGTTGGATGTTTGTCTGTGTGGGTTTATTCGTGGTGAGATTGGAGGATGTTTACGATGTATTATTGAAGAATCATGTGTTTGGGGGCATCATCTATAATTTTGTGTGTAGGAAGAATTTCATGCATCTATTTGTACTAGAAATTATTTCAGTAAAAATACTGAATATAAAGTTTGTGTGTGTGTGTTTTGTTGCACATGTAGAGTCTAGATATTCAACAACAATATTAAAAAATTAAAGTATATTTTTCAAAAAATACAGAAGAATGAAATATCTTATAGAATTAAAGATTGGCTGTTTTTTTTTGGTTTACCTTACGTGTACCTGGATTCCTTTCTTCTGTTAGCTGACATATGCTAAACACAGCATAAGTAAGTTTTGTAAGATTTTAACAAATTTACAAGTATGAAAAGTGAAATATTCTATTAAGTACTGTGAATAAAAATGAACTGATAAAATGGGAAGTGTTTTGTGTGTACTACAGTCTAGGATGAACTGGTTTGCTGAGAAGATTAAACAGGGTACATATAAAATTGGAACCAATCTTATTTTACCAAATTTTTATGAAAAGTGTAACATCCTCTGTATTCATTGATATTGTTGAATATATAATATTAAATACGCATAACAATACAGTTGGTTAATATGTCTGATAAACTTATATTTTAAAAGAATTATTACAGAATAATAACCAACCAACCTGATCGATTCTTCCCCTAACCATAATTTCATTTGCCAATTTTCCAGTAGCAGTCATTATATCACGAAAATTTAAAGCTGAATAATAAACTGATACAAGAACTTTACTTTGGGGAAGACATGTTCTGAAATAAAGAGATAGAATAAAAATGTTAATTTCAGTGGAAGGTCACATCATTATTTATTACTGTTTGCAAGACTCTAAGCTGAATAAAAGTAAAGTAATTTTGGTACCTTAATTTAATTTCTTATGTAACTAATTCACTTATTTTACTGAGAGATCTTACAACAGCAAAGGCATAAGTATTAATTTATACAAATATATATACGTATATGCATATATATTTGTATAAATTATATAAATATATATATATATATATATATATATATATATATATATATATATATATATATATAAAACCTCATATATCATCATATTGTTGTTAAATAGAAACACTAATCTAACTTAAAAACTACACATTAGTGCATTTGCACTAATTTTAATGTTAATTAAACTAAATAGTTTAATCCTTGAAAAAGTTAATTATTTTATTAACTTAATGTTTATACATGTTTTTATCAATGAGTAGCTTGGATTTTTATTGAACAATAAATATGCCTCTGAGGACAGAGGCAATAGATCTAAATATGCACTCTTCACACTCGCAAGAAGGAAATAAATAGTATATTATGTATGTTTATATGTTGCTTAGATGTATTTATCATCTTACATTCAGACTAATTAGACAAAAGTATAAAAAAACAAAGTACACATAATAAAACTTCTATTAACTGACATCTCCCAACTATAAACAACTCTAAACAGCAGGCAGTTTTGTATTTCCAATCTCTAAGAATAGGGGTTTAAATAAAATATTTTAAACAGTCTTCATTCAGATCCATGAACAAAAATTAATATGACAAAGATCATTTGTCAATTTTAATAATTATGCTTTATGAAAATACACGCGCTGTAATTGAACTGATAATATTTTTAATCAGTCTTATGTTTTCATCTCATGTGTTTTTTACCTGAAGATGCTATCTATGGAAAACAGTGAATGATATGGCTTACTTGATGTAATACATGACTATATAATACATTGATAACATGAATTATTTGCACTAAAACATTTGATAACATGAGTTACCAAACATTTGTACTCAAATGAAATTAAAATTTTTTTATAAAGCAGGGTTTCTTAAAGAAATGTAATTTCTGTGTAAACATAGTGAATGACATCAATGCTTATAAATGGGGTATGTATAAAGTTGCAACATAGAAGCAAACATGTTTGCTAACATTGACAGAAATGTCTGTATAAAAAAAATATTTATTTTAAGTTCACTAGATCAACATAACCATGAAAATAGTGACTGGAGTTTGCAGATGAAATTATGATAACGGACTGCTGTTAAATTAATTTGCTAAATGAAGTAATTCATTTATCATTCAATAAATGATAGGATCATTTACTGAAGTAAACTGACATATTTTAACTCTAAAAAGTAATTGGAACCGAAAAAGCCAAACCCAGTATAAAGACAATGATTAATATGATGTTTTATTTCTCAAATAAAAAATGATTCATTTTTTTTTCACCATAATGAAAGAAATGAATCGGGAAAAAATAAAAAATAAAATTCCACCAGAGGATTGTTAACATAGCTAATATAAGTTTAAATAGAAATAAATATGAACTGCTAAATAATGGATTAAAACATAAAATAAAAAAAATTCCAACGTCGAAAATATAGTTGAACAAGACATTATAGATAAGGGACGCAAGACATTTAGCAGCAGAATTAATAAAAAAATCAATTAAAAAAGTAACCACCAAAAACGAAATATATGTAAAAAGAGAAATATAAAAAAGAAAATAATGCTCTAATTACAAAAGCAGATAAAGAAAATGCAGTAGTTATCATTAAAAAGGAAGATTTTATAAATAAGACGCAATAGAAAATAAAAATAAAATTGAAATATATTAGAAAGTAATTATAGAAAATGACTACAAGTATATTAACATGAATCCGAGTATACCAGTTATGAGAACACAGGTTAAAATTCACAAAGAGAATTTACCGAAAAGGTCTATAATAAATTACATGAATGCGCCAGCATATAAATTAGCAAAACATTTAGCAAATACATTTAAAGATGTAAGGATATTGAAAATCAGTGCACAGTAAAAAATATAATCGAAGTCACAGAAAAATAAAAAAAATATAAGAATAACGAAAGACTGCAGGGTTTCATGTCACATGTCCTACCTAACAGAAGTTAATTTTGGCACGTAAAAATCCAATTTGATTGATTGGCCTAAAACAGCATTAAAAGAAAATAAACAGATTTTATAAAAGAAATTAAATGAGGAAAGATAAATAATAACTTGAAAATAGAAATTATTAAAACTTTAGAAACAATTCTTCAACAAAACCAACTTAAATTTAATAATAAAATATATAAAACGAAGGATGGATTAGGCATGGGCAACCCACTATCAGCGATACTGAGCAAAGTATTCCTACAGAATATGGAAGAAGAAAATATACCAGATCTCATGAAAAAGTACAATTGTTTAGAAGATATTACGTGGATGACACTCTATTAGTAATTAATACATTTTTTTTTGAGGTCGAAAAACGCCTACGCGTTATCATCGCCCGGATTTAAAAAAAAAAAAAATAAATAAAAGAAATTAAAGCTAATCTAAAAGATAAATAAAACTTACAACTAATATCACAGATAAAATCTAAAATAAAACCAAAAGTAAACAGAATTTAACAAAGTCCGAGATGGGTGTAAAGGCCCCATTCTCGGATAACAAAAACACTAACAAGAAATCTAAAAAACATAAAAGCTCTAACATAAAACTTTAAACTAGGTTAAAAACTAAAATAAAATTAAATAAAACTTAAAACTAATACAAACTATATAATAAAAAATTAAAACTAAGTTAAAAACAAAAATTAAAAAAAGTGAAATAAAACTTAAAACTAATATCATTAAAAACTTACAACAAATATCATTGAAAATCTTACAACTAATATCACAGACGGAGTCTTTAAAACATAAAAGCAAAAATAATAAAAAAAGTATATAAAATTTAACCAATTCCGATAGAGAGTGTAAAAGGCCCCTACTCGGATAACAAAATCAAAAACACAGAACCACAAAAATAAAAAAAATAAAAAACAAACTTATTAAAAACTCTTCCAACACACAAAATATACGCGACAATTCTTTGTCGCATTCTTTGACAATTTTTTGTATTAACCCAGCAAGTAATTAATAAAGAAAGACATAATAGTGAACAAAAGATTCCAGAAGAAATGAACAAATTTCAACAAACATTAAAAATACGATTGAAGAATAGAGAGACGAAACTAGTAGTTTTTTTATTCCTAAAAATAAAAAGAAATAAGAATAATCTAGATTTTCAAATGTATAGAAAGAGACTTACATAGATAACATCATAACTTACGATTTGAATCACCCAATGGAACATAAATTAGCGGCATTTAGATAAAGCTAGACTACATAAATTTCTATTAAAGAAACCGGAATATAAAATAAAGTTAAACAATATTTTTATATAGCAGAAAATAACAGGTATAAAAGACAAATGATAAAAAAAACGAATAAAAACACAAGCCTGCGATGGTTGTGGTTTATAGTTTTTGATAATTTATTCTTACGTATTTTGTAGCTGTGAATCCGAAAATTAACTTAATTTTTTTCCATCACGTCAGGAGTTTTCGCAAATCGCAAATTTCAAAATTTGTAAAAAATTGAAAAACTGCGAAAATGTGATACAATAAAATAGATATAAAAGGTTTTCTTTTTTTAATAAATTAATATAATATATTATTTTTTGGCTTATACTAAGCATTCTTATAGCTAAAACGTTGAGTGGTCTGAAGAGGAGGGCGGGGGGTGTCATTATTCTCCTTTTTTCGAAAAATTTGGAAGAAAATCTGTTTCTCTGTACCTGAACCGGGAAAATTAAGTGAAGAACCTGCTGCTAGCAGGTTCTTCTCTTTAAGCCTCGAATCAAGCAATTCTGAATTTTCTTTGATCAGATGTGTCTCGAACCGAATCGTTTACTTCATACTGTGAATAAAGCTCTGGTGCACAGCTATCTCCGGGTGCGTACTCCTCGATATTATCTTCATTTAAATCACTTATGGAACCGTCTATTTCAGGTAAATTTTCTGGTGGAATTAGCACTGGTACGTCTGGATCATGAGGAACCGGGCGTAAAGCTGATGGCATATTTGGATAGACGATTCTTTTTTTATTCTTCAAATTGAAACCGCGAACATCAGTCGAACAAAAGTAACAATCATTGGTGTGATTCGTGGCTCTCGCCACACCATTGCAACTCCAAACCTGAACGCTTCTTATTCACCCTTTGACCACCGTCTAAGTCATTCAACACATGAGTAGCAAACTTAGTGGGGCGCCCAAGTTTTGTCTTGATTTCCTATTTTCACTCCGAAATACGTAAGGTACACTTGTCGAACGAAACTTGTTATCTCATTTTTGCCTTTACACCATTAACTAACAAAAATGTAACAAAAAAATCTGCAGAATTTTTGCAGCGACTTGAAGCCGGTTTGAAAACGGAAAGATTGCTTTATGGCCTGAAAATGTATTTTCCACCGACAAAAACGCGTTTGATCACGGAGGACGGAAAAACTCGATTTACGCACGCTGATGAAACAGCACTGAAAGTAGTTGCACGGTGCATAAAAGGTGCGGATAGCTGCCAATAAATATGTCACATCTTGTTAAGTCTTGTCACAACCTTTCGGCCAAGCTCTCCCACCGCACCGTCACGTCATCTTCAACCCCTCCCATCCATTACTTAGACCACTCAACTGTTCAGCTATAAGAATGCATAGTATAAGCCAAAAAAGTGAATGTATTATATTAATTTATTATAAAAAAAAATATTTTTTTGTCTATTTTACAGTATCACATTTTTGCAATTTTTCAACTGTTACAAATTTTGAAATCTGCGATTATCGAAAAATTCTGACGTGATGGAAAAAATGGACGTTATTTTCGGATTTAGCGCAAAAAATACATAGGAATCAATTATCAAAATTTAAAAATACATTGCACATTCCAAATTTTGCAGGCTTGTGAAATAAAATAAAAGAAATGAAATTAAAACTACAAAAGATAAAGGTGCCTGTAAATAGAGTAAATTAATATTTACTGGAAAAGAAATTTGTCCAATTAAACAATTTTTTACTAAATAATACATAAAAAATGACTAGAAATACAAATAATACACAAAAAGTATTTTTAATTGTAATATAGAAGAAAAAGATATTTACAACGGTAATGGTATATACAAAATGAAATGTAAATGCAATGCAACATATATGGACAAACTGGAAGATAATTGAAATTAAGATATAATAAGCACATGAGATCTTTTAAAAATCAAAATCAAGATTCTAATTATGCAGCGCATTTAATAAAAGGACACACCCCAATGAAAATGGAAGAATCAATAAAATTAATTAACAATTGTATTAAAGGAAGAAAAATGAAAATTTTAGAAAGCCTTCTGTAACAAGAGTAAATTATTATGTAGTAAAAGTCTAGGCTGAGAGTTAAGGAAGAGGTTAGCCAAGTGTTATGAATGGAGTGTTGTTATACGGAAGTGAAGCATAGATGGTGAAGAAGAAGAGAGAGAGAAAGAGACAGAGAGAGGGACTGGATCATTGCTTTTGAGATAGGGATATGGAGAAGGATGGAGAAAGTAAAATGGAGGATGAAGTGAGAAATGAAGAAAATAAAAGAAGAAAGAGCACTTGTGCCGTAAATCCACAAAAGAAAAGGAAATCGGTTAGAATATGTGGTTAGATGAAGTGAAATGTTGACAACTACATCAGAAGGATCAGTAGAAGGAGAAAGGAAATAAGGAAGAAGTACAAAGTTAATAGATGAGGTGAAGACTGCAAACTATAAGGGGACAAAGGAAAGGAGTGGGACAGAAATGGATGGAGACAGAGGTGGCTTAAGGGACCTGCCACCAGTCAGAACACCAGATGATGATTGATCATTAAATTTATAAAATGAACAATTTTGCTGTTAATATAGCTTGGTTGAATGTACTAAAATTATTGTTTTTGGTAGTGCAATAAATATAAATTTAAATAAGTTTAAATCAAACTTTAAATAACTAATATATTTCTCATATTTCCCTAAACCGACATAATTTTGAAATTATAGTACTCCATTAATTATATATTTGTTGCCATTTTTTATTCTCTATATTTTTCCAATTGTAAGGGATTTAAATTTTTTGATATTGATTATTTCAAATATTGATGTATTTCATTCTTGAAATGTATTTTCCCTAATGCGATTAGTATAAATATATTTCTGTTTATTGTATTTAGATAATTGTAAATGTTCCTGATTTTGTTTTTAATTCTGTTTGTCTTTCTTGTGTAGAATATTTTACAATTTTCTCTCCAAATTCTATTTCATAAATATATGTTTATTAGAAATATTAAAATTGATCTATTATTAATTATTTTTAAAATTTGTTATTGTTAATTTTAAAAGCAAAAGGATTTTTATAATTAGTTAAATGATCTTTAAAGATTTATACACGTATGATTATAACTTAAAGAAATATAAAAATTATTTTTGGTCTCTTTTAATGCGGTTTCAATTTTACTATTATGTTCAAAATTACATTTATTAGTTTAGGGTCTATTAACTGTACAACAAACAGTTAATTTTTTGGTGGTGTGGATGTATTTAATTATTATTAATTGTTTATACAGAAATTACCCAAATACATCATATATTGCTTTCTCTGATCTTCCTCTCAGATTCAAAACTATCAATTGACTTATTTTTCTTCAGTGATGATTTTGTTGCCCATGATGACTAGTATTGAAAATTATACAACACAATTAATTTTAATAACAAACTCGACTTTAAACACCAAGAAATTGATCGTAGTGTTTTATTTTTAACTAAACTCATCTTATAGTACCTAAGTTTAAATTTTATATTTTATCATCAAAATTATTTATTCGATTATTACTGGTGGCTTTCAATTCTTGCAATATGACTTTCATAAGTTATTCTAAGTCCTATGCTATTGGAACATGAGAGGCTCTGAAACCAAAAAGTGTATAATTTTTGGAAGATCCTCTCTCCTAGTATACTTTCTTAATTGGTAAGCGAGATTACGACTTTTAATAAAGTCAATGATCCGGGGTAGAAGAATTATAAATTTAGTTATGTAAAGTAGCCTAAAAGTTGAGGGTGTACAGATTAATCTGTTCTTCAAAAAAGATTTCATCTTCAATAGTAAATACAAACTGATATTTTTGACCAACTTTTTTAGGATTGTGTAGCAGAAAATTTTCTTTTCCCGTCTGTGTATTTTGCTGTTCATAAAAATTATACCTGAGCCAAACAAAATTAATTTTTTTCATTAACTGATGAAAAATATTTTTGATCATAACATTTTCTATACTTTCTGTACAGGATAACAGGGGCAGAGGAGCCCGAAATCCACAGGGCTATACACAGTCAAAATCCTGCGTTGAATATGGCTGTCAAGGACTTCTTCAAGGGGTCAGGGTGATCTGGCAGTTGGGTAGCAAGAGACCCCAAAGGGCCACTGCATAATTGAGAACTTGCCAAAGATTCGGCAGGTCTTGGTAGCCAGTGGTTGGCTGTCTTTTGGGTGGGCCTCTTGCAGGGTTGTCGACCATACAGAAGTACCCCGGTGCTTCAAATGCCAAGGCTTTGGTTACACCTCACTCCGCTGTAGAGCACAGTCGGAGATGCGCTAACTGATCTAAAAAGATCGCGCCTGCAAAGTGCGCTCCCTGTGCCTTGGTGAAAAGCTTTGATGCCGGACACCGGGTCGGGGGCAAACAATGCAGATCGCATGACATAGCCCGAGCGAAGATGGTAAACAATACGGCGACGCCTGAATTTGGGGGAAGCTTTCCAGGACGGACGTCACCTTGTTGAACGATGGCGCCTGGGGCAGTTAAACCTGCATCATTCCCGGGCAGCCACCAATGAAGCCATGAGGATGTACGACCTCGAGGTCCTCTTGGTCCAGAAGCTGTACACGGTCGAGGATAGGGTGGTCAGCTCGGTCTCGTTGGGTGTCTTCTGAATGCCCCAGTTTTCTGACGATCGGTTCACCGTTGTGCGAGTTACGAAGGGTACGCTCGATTTCGTACTAGTGTCGGGATACTTCCAGCTTGGATGGAGTATCGATGATGACTTATTGGCGAAATTGGGGCGGTTTCTGGACGGTCTCCCGGTCATTAGAGTGCTGATTGCTCTGGACGGTAACGCCAAGTCTTCCGTCTGAGGTTCACCACTCACTGAATCCAGAGGCGCTGGTCTCGCACAGTTCGTTGAAGCCAGGAACCTCTACTTGCTTAATGAGGCAGAACAACTGTCGACTTTCTCTTCCGGACTGGGGGAAATCTACATCGACGTCACCTTGGTGACAGGCGATCTGCTTAGGTGTACAAGTAGTTGGACTGTATGGCCCGAGGCCAGTGTGAGTGATCATAGACTTATAACCTATGAGATCGCTTACGGTGGCGATCCAAGAGCTCCGGATTCGGGTCGCTATAACCTAAGGGGCCTAGATCAGCACAGGCTGCGGCGTGAGTGTGCGGCTGCCTTACAGGGATTAGAATGGCGCATGGAGCACAGGGAGGAGTTGGAATTGATGGCTGAACAATTCGGCCGGGCCATCAAGACGCTAGGGGAAGATACCAGCATCACCCCCTAACGAGGATTATCGTTGATGACGTGCGCGCTGAGGGTCTGCGGATCTACCGGCGCGCCCGTAATGAGTATGTTCATGCCATCAAGGAAACCAAACTCAAGTTTTGGCAAGACTCCATGCATGAGGTGCAGCGCAATCCCTGGCAGCTCGTGAAGTCATGTTACCGGCCAAAGCCATTGCACGTGCTGTCCAGTATTCGATGTGGGTTTGGTGGTCGTGACCACACTTTACCATTTGTGGCGACTTACCAGGCGCCGCAGGATTGCATCTTAAATGCGCTTGCCGAGGTGGAAGCGCCGACTGTAAACTTGTTTTGGCAATTTTTATAGACATAGAGGCAGCATTTCCTTCCTTGTGTTGGAGTTCTGTCCTCTATGAGTTGGAACGCCGCAATGTTTCTGTAGCCCTGCAGGCCATAGTACGTGACTATTTGTCTAATCGTACGGCTCTGTTTAAGGATGCGCACCTAGTTGTGGAAAAATCCGTTACATGGGGAAGTCCGCAGGGTTCCGTTCTTGGTCCCCTGCTGTGGAACAGAAGGGGTCACGGTCCAGACTTTCACCGATGGCTGTCTCCTTTTAGTTCGTGGTAATTCATGACCTCAACTAAAAGACCGGGCGCAGGCGGCCTTGTCAACTGCAGAGGGCTGGATGGACATTCAAAATTTAAAGATTTCTGTGCCCAAGACGAATTTTATTCTTCTCAAGGGTGCAGACAAATTATCATACTAACCCCCGGATTAAGTATAAAGGCTGTGTAATTAGCCGAGTTCGAGTTCATAAGTACCTAGGTGTTTTGTTTGATGAGAAGTTGCTGTTTAGAAACCACATTAGGCAAGTAGCGGCGGATGACGTCTCTGTGATGCACAAGCTTATCAGGATTGCTCGAAAGGATTACGGACTGTCGGGCCGTCATTTGTACATGATGTACTGAGGTATCTTCGAAAGTCTGACCTCTTACGCGGAGTCCGTTTGGGCGCATAGGTTAGAAAGAAATCAAGCTCTTATTTAACATTTAAGGAGTGCACAGCGCAGAGCCTTAATTGTATGCACTGGTGTTTTTAAAACAACCTCCTACAAGGCTACCACTGTATCGGGAAAAGCTCTCCCAATCAATGTAGTGGTGAAAGTTCGGGCGGCCATGTGTAAATTTCGAAGAGGCAGGGAGGCCGAGGTATTTGGGATGCGGTTTTGAGCAGGTCCTGTACCGGAGTGGAACGGTGATCTCAATGCACCAGTTCTAAATTTCAAACAGTTGCCCATCTCCCGCATGCGGAGGAGGCTTTACAGCCTCGCGATGGAAGCATGGCAGCAAGAATGGCAAGCCACGACTAAGGGTAGGTCCTTGTATAGATTTATACAGGATCTGGGAGATGGTATGCCTCTCCTTCGTTTTTAAGGGCAATGGGATCCCGAATGCTCTCCTCCAACCATGTAAATTTAAACCAATATTTGTTTCGATTCCACCTGGCAGCTGATGAGCTGTGCGTCTTCGGGGAGGTCCAGTTGAACGAACACATGATGTTCGACTACCCAGCTCTTGGGGGGGCCAGAACTCAGGCCACCCTGGAACTTAGACGTCAAGGGGAAAATTGGCCACTCACAAGCGGCGAGTCAATGTGGCCAGTGGCCAGAGCCGCATTGTTGGGCCATGTGGGATTACCTTGATGCAGTTGATTTGTTCAACCAAGATCAGTAGTTTACCTAAGGGAAAAGACTCCTACCACGCTGCTGTAGGAAGCTAACCAAGAGATAAGGCTGGCTACCAGCCAGATTAAGGCTCCAAGCGCTTTAATGGTGGACAGGTACTTGCTGGCATTCAGCGGCCTAGGCGTGGCAACGAATTGATGTCTTTGATGAGATATAATAATTATTGATAGTCATATATGTTTTAGTGGTTGATGGGGTTCACCTACCCATTTTAGTGATATATGACAAGTGGGCGGTGGGACATGCAAGTGAGTGATGTATGGTGCCACACTTATTCCGCTCACACTTTTAGGTTAGCTATAGCAGCTGGTTAGGACACTGATTGCTAAACTGTTTCATTGCTCAGTAGCCGTTTATGGCACAGACATTTGGTCTTATTATGCTTTAGGGCGACCGAATGGGGTGGTGGTGGGAGAAATGCCAAGCAAACCAATACTGTCTGTATTAAAAATCTGAAAAAAACTCATACTTCTCTTGTCACTAGTGGTACTAATACTAATAAAGCAAACATTTGTAATTTCTCCTACAAAATGATAAATGGCAGGGATTACTAATTCACTTTTTTTTTTTATATTTTTGTCTTATCAACAAAATGTTGCATTGATTTTTAACTCTGCAAAATTATATATATATGTAATTGATAAAAATCAGCTCTAGTTTAAAATGTCAAAAAAAATACTACATTAATTTTGCAGAGTTAAAAATATTATAATATATATATATATATATATATATATATATATGTAATTATACTTCTGACTGTGTATATATATATATATATTAACACAGTCTGAAGCTGCATCTTTAGCATTTACTACGGACAAAAATGAAATAAAATATAGTACAAATAAAGTTGTTTTAAATTTTCGAATGAAGCTCCATGTGTTCTAAATAAAACAGATTTTTTTTTGTAATTCTTTGGCATCCTCCCCATTGAGGATGTCAAAGGAAAAAACTTAATTACTTTCACAGAAAACATCTTTTTGAATTTATATTTACATTTCTTTTCTGGAAATAAGTAGATACTGATAATGGCACAAAACACAAAGTAATTTCCTAATTATCATATATAACATTAAATACATTATTCATTTCAGCAAAATTACACATCAATAATATTAGTAACTTAATTTAATTGCAATAGTAAATAAATATTAATAAATACTTATACTGACAGATTTGGTTTGATCGAGCCTTCACACCAAGTCAGACTTGATATATCACCACGAGTCAGTTGGTTAATATAGCTGTGATAAACTTTGATGGTTTTATTACTAGTTTTATCATCAAACAACTGTAAGTGACGGTAACTACCCCACTGGCCATTTTTGTAAACATTAACGGCTAGATCTTTTGATAATTGAGACTTGTAGGTCATATCATCGATAGAAAACCGCTTAATATTTTCATCTGTTATCAACACGCATCTGCAAAGTAATTATTCAAACAATTTTACATCTTTGAATCAATTTACATTCAAAGTATCACATAATTTTATTTCTGGTTACATACTTAACTCTCAAAGATACCACAAAAAATTAACTTATGAGATGCATGTCAAAACTAATATTATGTTATGAATGAAAGTGACTTGCCGCACAGAATCAGATCACACACACACAATTTTGATTGATTCATTAAGTGTCTGCCTGTAATTCAATTTATTAATGCAAACTGTCTTAATGCTGTTGTAATTCACCATGAATTGTATCAAATTTAGGACCTACAACAATATTTAATAAAAAAAGAAAATATTCATTTTAAGATGGGAAAGTTAAAATGAAATTTTAAGTAAGAAAAGAGGAGGAGACCTAATTACGTTTTCCGATGGATGGCCTTACTGAACCTTTGAATCTAAATGTTTTAGAAAACTGATGACTAACAATCAGTGCTCATACTATAGAATTCTTTTTAGTCATTTTATAAATTAAAGTGTGCAGAATTGTTACTGATAAACTAAATTATCATGATCTGTGTGCAAGATGATTTCTGGAAATTTTGATTCACACCTGTACTGTTTTCAGACAATTTGATAGTTTTAATAAAAAATCTTTGATTACCCTATTCACTTCCTATAACTCACCCACTATAATTACCCACTCACTTCCTATAACAGAACTAAACCAAGTGATATTCCTTCCTTCTTCTCAAGAAGCAGCTTAATTTTCAACAGTTCAATGGTTTAAATGATGAGTTGAACTGAGAAGCATAATTTTTTGCACTATGTATAAAAATTTTGTCTCTCTTTTTGAAGAGTGTTTAGAAAACAATGGTGATTACATAGAAAATGGCAGTAGATATAGATACTGAACCAGTAATTTTCTTATTTTTTATTTTGAACGACTAACTAGCCTTTATTTCACATACATCTCATAAAATAAATTTTTTTAAGCTGAAAAAAGTTACTTTGAATAATAAATAAAAATCATTTATCATCTTTAAAATACAGTAGGGTGTTGACCATAAAGTTGTCCGATTGTTCAGATCTTTCAGTTTTTCAATTATTATGTAATTTTAAAAAAGTTTAAAAAATATTTTGATAATGTGTAGTTTTAACAGGTAATCTGTTTTTAAATTGGAGTTACAATTTAAACAAAATCTTAATCACATCAGCTCTATGTTAATAACTGAAACGACGTGTTTCTGGATGTATTGACATTTTTATTCATTAAGTCAACATGTTCATAAGCATATTTATGAAATTAACTTCTAAAATGAATAATGAAAACATGTAAGTACTGTAGGATATAAACAAGTTTTATAATAAGCCAAATTTTTATACATTTGTCAAACATATGTGACATTATAACTGTTTCATTTATCAAATAAACTTTCATTAGACAATGACTGATAATACTACCATGTGATAAGTAATACTGCATTAATAATGAAATACAAATACAAATAATATTAATAAAATAATATAAATATATTAATAATTCAAATAATATTAATATTAATAATTTGAAATACAAATACAGATAATATTATTCATCAAGATACTGTAAGCCAATGCCAAAAAAAAGTTTTTTTTTTTTTACTATAAATATTGATCTCTGAAGAAGAGCTGCTCATTTTCCTCTAGGAGTGGAATTTTTTTCACAAAAAGAGGAATCATTCTGTTGATTACAGATAAACTACGAACTGTACAGAAACATTTGTTGGGAAAATATTAGTAGATAATTTCACCATCAGAATATCTACTATTTCAGACATTAAGAATAATGATGGCTCAATAAAAATGCATGTTACAGCCTGAAAAGAAAATCAAGTAAGTTTTCAGAAAGATTAAAGAAAGTATCAAATGAAAGAATTTCATACAAAAATGAATCAGTTTCAGGTTAAAAGTGTCAAAACAGCATGTGACATTGTAGGTAGTAACATAACTGAAGATTACAGATTAAATCTGATGTTAATCGACAAATAAAAAAAGAAACACTGAGCTTTTCAGTCTTCCAGTTATTCACAGTAATCAAAAGAAAGCTTGGATAACACAGTAATTTTTCCATTCGGTACAATAATTGTTTTATACTCGAGATAGAAAACACCAAAATAATTTGAGTAAAAGTGAGACCAAGCTTTAATATTCATATTAGACATTACATCTATTAGTTTTTCAACGGACTGTTTAGACTTCTATTCCCAAATGCTCTATCAATTCAAAAAAAACAAGTAGTTATCATTTCCCTGAAACATGTTTTCTGTCAAAAATTAAAGAAAATAACCATTTTTACAGGTAACAGAGGTGTGTGTGGAAAATCAAGAGGTTAATTTAAAATTTTCTGCTTGTGGTAGCTGATACATGGAAATCTGACAAAAGGCTATCACAGTTAAAAATGTGAAGTAAAATTTTAAATAGAACAATTATCAATGAAACTAATGAATCACAACATGAAGATATCAAAAATGTAAGAAAGGACTTGGATGAAATAACACGTATGGGTAGTGATTTTCACAGTGGAAATGAATGATCATCTGTATTGCTGAAAATTCTAGATAGCATATTTGTGCAATAACAAGATTGTAGAGGTCATAAAAGTAGATGATTATCAATTTTGTTTCTATAGGTCCAAGGTTGTTGCATAAAAGTGAAGGATATGTTCCGTATTGAAGCAACAGGCAAAAGCAAAAAATGGGGTTGGCTTTATTGTGGGTAAGAGATAAACGAGTGCATAGAGAGGGTGGAGATAGTAGATGATAGAATCATAAGATTAAGGCTAAGACTAGACATAAGACCAGGGATATCATACAAGTGTATGCATCACAGGTGGGATGTATTAAAGAAAATATAGGACAGTTCTTAGAGAAACTGGAAAGCTGCATGGAGAATAAGGAGACAGTAATAATAGGAGACATGAGTTCGCAGGTGAGAAAAGAGAAAATTGGAATAGAGGAGTTATGGAACCACATGTATTTGGAGGAAGAAATGGGGAAGGTGAAAAATAGTAAAACAGTTTTTTGAATGGAATAACTTTATAATAGGTTTGATAGAAGAATAGAAAGAAGGTTACAAGGTATGAATGAGGAGAGAGAATAACAAAATCGGTAATTGACTACGTGTTAGTGGTGAGAGAGAGAGAGATAAGGAAGGAACTAATGGATGTGAGGGTGGTGAATGAAGAAATAGTGGTTTGAGGAGGCCATAGGTTGGTAATGGCTAAGTTTAGATTTGGGAAAATTTCCAGTGTGAAGGTAATGAGGGAAAGAAAAATTAAAGCGTGGAAGTTGAAAAAAACCAAGATTAGGGAAGAGTTTGAAGAAGGGATAACGGAATGCTTACATAAAGGAAAAATAAGAGAGGTGGAGGAAGAGTGAAAGTGCTTCAAGAACACCATGTTGGCTATAGCAGAGTGGATATGTATAGAACCAGTGGGAAAAGAAAAGGAAAGGAAACAAAGTGGTGGGATGAAGATGTAAGGATGGTAGTTGAAAAGAAGAAGATAGCATGGAAGACATGGAGACAAAGCCATAAGGATGAAGATGAGGATAAATATAGGGAAGCAAAAAGAGAATGTAAGAAAGTTGTAACCAAAGAGATGATCAAAAATTGGAAAGAGTTCACAGAAGAGCTGGAAGGGGATTTACTAGGGAGTAAAAAAATGCTATTTGGTGTCATTAAAAATAAAAGAAAAGGGAGAGAAAGTGCAAAGTTTATTAAGAACAATCTAGCACATGTGATAGTAAGAAAGGAAGAAATACTTTGAAGAGGGAAAGAATATTTTAGTGAACTCCTAAACCCAAATTGATTGGGAGAAAAAGGACAGGACAGTGGCGAGGGGAGTGATAACAGAAGAGGGATGTTATATATTAATGAAGGAGATAGAGAATGCTTTAAAAAGAATGAAAGGAGGCAAAGCACCAGAAACTGGTGAGGTAAGCACTGAGATGGTGAAGGCTGCAGGAGTTTGTGGTTTACAGTGGCTTTACAGACTGTTCAGAAGTATATGGAAAATGAAGGTGATTCCAGAAGATTGGAAAAAGGGAATAATAATTCCCATATTTAAAAAAGGGGACAAGATGTTGTGTAGTAATTACAGAGGTAGTACACTCATTTCACACATGGTATAGCTGTTTTAAAAGGTACTGGAAAACCACATCAGAAGGAAGACTGAGGGGGGTTTGGAAGAGGGGAACAGATGGAATTCAGATATTGTAGATCTACTATGGATGGAATATTTGTGCTGAGACAAGTGAGTGAGAAGAAGTGGGATTATAATAAGAAATTAGTAATGGTGTTCCTGGACATAGTAAAGTCCTGGATAGTGTGGATAGAGAAGTTTTGTGGCAGGTGCTAGAAGAAAGAAATGTGGATAAAGCTGACATCCAGGTGGTTAAAGTTGTGTATGAGGGGACAAGACACAAGCGTTGCATCAGGACAAGACTGGGGAGGTCAAATTGGTTTGAAATAAAGAATGAATTGAGACAAGAAAGCTAGTGGATAACTCCACAAACAAAAGTGGATATCTCTACTTTTGTTTGTGATACTATGATGGAATCTTCAAGAAAGTTAAAAAGCAATATAAGAGAGTTATGTATAAAGCATACTTTGTACCAATTCTTACCTACAAGGCTGAAACCTGGGCAGGTGATAGAAAGATGGAGAGTTGAGTACAGGCAGCAGAAATGAAATTCAAGAGAAGCATCCTAGGGAAGACAAGAAGGGAGCAGGACAAGAAGGGAAGGGTAAGGAGCAGTATGATTAGAGAGGAACTGAAATTGGAAAGCCTTGTCAAGTCAATTGGAAGATCAAAGTTCATGTGGTTTGGACATATTGAAAAGATGGATGTGGAAAGATTACCAAACAGAATAATGCATGCAGAGGAAACAGGTAGAAGGTCAAGGGATAGACCAAGCATGAAATGGATAAATATGGTGATGTGGAAGTGTGCAAAAAAGGGGATATGGTGAGAATAATGTAAGAGAGATGGCTCGTGGATCGAGGCAGATGGAGCTGCCTCGATCTACGAGGCAGCCTATTCCCCAGATGGGGAATACTAAAGAATTTTTATTTAGAGTGTCAGAAAAGTCCCATACCATAGGTGAAATTCTAACATTTCTCTTTTGTTTTGTCTGGTTGAAAGAAACGATGCTGTTGCAGGAGGAATGTGTGGAAATCATCCTTTTGTGTATCTGTGAAAGTTATTTACATTGTGATGTTAATAAAGAGTTTAATAGATATCATCCTGAACACCAACTAGTATCACACAACACTTTGTGAAGATTACTTGACGAGTTTAAAGGAATGAGTAATGTTGCCGATTTGCCCTGATAGGGAAGGCCACAGACTGATGATGCAGTACAAGAACCTGTGATTGCCAAGGTAATCCAAAGAAGTCAATCTGGTGAACCGACCTGGAACTGAATGTTCCTCAATCCACAGTACACAGCATTTTGAAGAAAGAAAAATTTCACCCATTCAAACTCCTGCAGCACTTATTGGAAGATGATGCAGGATTATCTTCTGATGATTAAAATGTCTGGATGGTTTTTAGACAGGATTGAGGGGAATGTGAACTTCTTGACATCTGTACTGTTTTCTGATGGGGCTAATTTTTATGTGATAGGTGAAGTCAACAGACAAAATCTGTGCTACTGGTTATAGGAGAACCCCACTGGTAAAATCCCTGAATACAGTAGGGGTTACTCATGTAGTGGTGTTGTGTAGCATCTGAAATCATTGTAATACTGGCCCATACTTTTTTAAAGGAAATGAGGATGGTGAAAAATGCACAGAGATTAGCTAATGTCCACATAAGATATCATTGGAGAGAGTCCTGAATGGTTCATGTAAGGCAGAGCCCACCATATTATGTGAATGCTGCATGACAATGGTTGGATGAAAACTTTCCTGAACATTGGATTGGTTGTAGAAAACCTGCTGATTGGGCTCCAGTCACCTGATTTGAATCCAATGGACTTTTCATTCTGCGGTTATCAAATGACATGGGTATACAGTGTGAAGATTCACGATATGGTCCAACTACACACCAGGATTGAGGATGAATGCCATACTGTGAACAATCATTATCATCCCAAGGTGTAAAAAACCTGGAATTTTATCTACAGAACCTGTCTGGAATTCGATGCAGGACCTATTGGAACATACTGTGATTTTCTATGGTGTGAGAGTTTTTGGATACTCTATGTATATCTAAGAATATACATGATACATAATAAATATCAGTATACATATGATATATAATCATATGTATATATACATATAGTTTATGCATATATTTATGATATATGGTAAGAGATATGTGATATATATATATATCTAAGAGTAAATTAAGTTTATTACTAAGAAAAAATTAATTTGAAGTGTTAAATTAGTGATAAAAGATACATGAAAATAAAAATTAACTATTCAGAATTAAGTGACATATCTGTAAAAAAAAAAGTGAATACAACATAAATACTGTTGTATTTATGTTATAAATGTTGTTGTAATTGCTTAAAAAGTAGTATCACATTTGTAAAATAGTAGCTGATATGATAGCATTGCTAGTCAAAGTTCATTTAGTGAATGCTGTGAATAACTTGGCTTACCACCAGTTATTCACAATGGGATGAAGTTGGATACCAGGACATATAGATCTGAAAGGAGACTTTAGCCACAAGACCAGCAATTTCAATAATCTGATCAAATAATTGGGTTCATGAGAGCATGGGAGGATAAACCATTTAAGTAGGGATAATAGCTTTCAATGTCATAAAGCAGTCCTTTTGTCTGCCATCACAATTTTTTAAAATTTTCAATTTCGCTCAATTTATTAGATTAATACAAAAAGGGATGAGGTCTACTGCTTCAGACTTATAATTTTTAGTAAAAATTTTAACTATATATATGTTATTCTGCTTTTAATATATCCTTCTTATCTATAAATCACACAATGCAATGTTTTTACATCTTCTGATTGTGAATGAGAAGGGTACATAATATGCCACAATTATGAACTCACCGAGTTTTCAAACCTCCTGGTTCTTTCCTTAAACAGTTTAACAGACCCAAAAGTCCACTTAAAGGCTCATTTTGAGCGTACAAAATAATTTTTTGGTCTATAGGTGCATCATCTGTCTTAAGTGCAGCTTGAAGTGTTGGAACCCATGAAAAGTTTTCTTGGCTTATTTTGATAATGACAGGAGGTGTTTTGCTTTCTTGTACCTGAATAAAAAAATGTTTAATTAAATTTTCACTGTATTTCAGAATAGAGTTAACTATTTACTAGTAAATAGTAAAATGATACCTTCATTTTACATTTATAAATGACAGGCAATCGTCAAATCTATCTCTATGATGGTTGCTTGCTTCTTATTACTATAACAGTGCCATCCTTCCATCACGCTATCCTGAACACTTTGGACAGTAAATAAAACTTTAATGACCTAGTCTACCTGATTCATTTCCTACCTGTTCTATGACAGCTGCGTTCAGGATTTCTGTGTATAACTAAACCTGTCTTCACAGTGTTTTAAGAGTTCCTTAACTGATATATATATGATTCAAATGTTTTAATAATGAAAATGATATACATTAAATTTTATTTAAAAAGCTTTAAAAAATATAAATCATATCTATTTAGACACAGCATATTGTGTAGTAAGGTTTATAATACTGATTGAACTAAGTGACTTATTTTAATGAAAATGAAAAAAAAAACAGTCTCAAAATATTTTATTGTTTTGGATGAATGGAGCAATTGTTATTATTTATTATTAGAATTTCAAATTTATTTATTTAATAATCATTGCATAACCTCTATTACAGCTTACAGATACCATAGACAGGTGATTCTGTTACATAACAAAACATAGTTATACATTCAAAAAAAACAATGAGGTAATCATCCATTTAACATCTGTTTTGTAAATAGTTATTGTAATGTATATTTGTATTTGTTATTTGTATAGTCATTGAATGAGTTGTTTTTGACGATGATCAACCTTTGTATATTTAAATTTATCACTAGTAAAATTCTATTCCATTTCTGTAGCATTCATTTATTTATAAATCAGTGAAATTATAAAATAATTTACATGGTAAATAAAACGTTTTACAGTCCAGTAGTTAATAGTTTAATGAATATCATATTGCCTAAAGTATTTTAGTTTTATGTTGAAACTTTAGTTTTACTTCTGAAACACTGAAAAAGGCTTTGTATATTAGGAATGATGACTTTGTTTATAAAATTCTCAAAGAATATTGAATGATGAGTAGGGAAATCCATATCATGACCATATCTCTCATATGGTAATTTGTGGACATAGTTTTTATGCAAGAACACAATCAAGTTTTGTTAAATGAACTTCTTCTGTTGTCAAATAACAGAAATTTGTAAATAGATAAAGATGTTAATGCTTGTTCTTAAGTAAAGTAAGCTTCTTGAAGACTGGTCTGCAGCTATTTCTATAAGTAACTTGTTTTCTTAAACTTTTTTTCGTTAGTAAAACTTGATAAATGTAATAGCAATTATCCCCCCAAAAAATAGCCTTAAGAACCAAGGGAGTGAGCATTTATATAAAACAATGATTTTAAAATTCTCAGCTTAACAGTATCAGATAATATAATTATAGAAAAATAGGATTTTTTAACTTCTTCTCACCACATTCCATGTGCTTCTTCTCTGTTAAATTGCAAATTGCCATGGATTTACACACCCAAAATCTTAAAGTACAGAACAACATCAAAAGTGCGAGGAAGATAATAGATTAAGGTAATAGGTTCAGAAAAAGAAGAAATCTCATTGTGGTGTTAAAGTAAAGTAGGGTAAATTTTAAGCTGTAATCTTCCTGGTTAAGCCTTAAGCCATTTTCAAAGAAACTTGTGTTGATATCTTCAAATTCAATGATCAAGTTGGATGAAAAACTATTTTTAGTGTCATCTGTAATAACAAGTGATATGTCATTTCATAATCTCTTTACTAACAGAAACAAACGTAATTACTTTTGGCAAGTTATTTATACACATCAGGAAGAGCAGTAGACTCAAAATTAAACTAAGCACCCAAACACATGTCATAGTAACTGCTACGATGGGACCTGTCCTCCAGCATAATTCTTTTCTTGTGATTAATATTATGACACTTTAGAACATCTTCCTTGATATCAGAGAGCTAATATTTAGCAAAATATAAATGAATAAAATTGCCACATAATGTACACAAAACAAATTATGACTGATTCACAGCAGATGATACATGTTCTAAAAACTCATAAATTGTTAGTTGAATTTATCTGTCTTTTCTCAAAAAGCTAATTTGAAAATTGATAGTTACAGAGGAAGTTATGTTTAAAATGGTTATATAATAAACTGACTTCATTGTATAAAATTACTTTTACAAATATTTCTGAAAAGGATAACAATTTTTGACTTTTAAAGGATAAGAATGTTATCCAAGCAATCAAAAGGTAGCTGTTTGACTTCTTTTTTTCATCATGGTTAAATAAAGTTAGTAAGGCCATAATTTTAAAAACTGGTATTTTATAATGTATGAAAGTAAAAAATACAACATGAAATTAATTATTCAAATGGGAATGGACTTAATTTTTTATATTTTCCATAAAATAATAATAAAATTTTTTTCTTTTAATAAAAAATTTAATAACAATGATTTCTAATAATAATAATAATAAAATAATTAAAAATGTTTAATAAATACTCTTTCTTTTTTTCTAATAAAAATCTACTCTTAAACATAAAAAGTAAATTTTAATTTACTTCAATTTTAAATAATGTCTTTATAACAAGGGCATAGATTAAACTACTTATACTTCTTGTTTTTAATTACACATAACACTTTAGCTGAATTATAACTTTTTTTTTAAATACTTATTTGTAAATTTATAAAACAGAAGTTGTGTCTAAAACAATGGGGATTGAAGTATCACAATTTGAGATTAATTTAATTTTTTTAGATATTTTAACTTCTAATATTACAGAAAATACAACACAAATGTAAAATAATTTTAATATTACTCAATCTTTCTCTTTAAATACAAGAGGTGATCAAAAAGTAAACTGAAGGGGTATACATTTCAATAAAAAACAAGGCTGGTTGGATATTCAGCACAAATTAATCTTGTGTCATAACTAACTATTACCAGAAAGAGTGGGCTAGTTACTATTTGTAAACTCATACATATTTGTTTAAAAATAAATAAAATTTCAAGCAAATATTTTTTTAACTGTGCTAGGTAGTCGTCATATTTTTTACAATAATTAGCAGCAACAAATAAAAGAAACAAAGCCTCTGACTACAGATAGTATAAAAATATTTTTAATAAAAAGAAAAGATGAAGAGAATTCAACATCCTATTTTCCTTCTACCTTTTTTCTTAAGAGAATCAGCCTTTCACTCTGATTGAACAAATCAGCGCAAATATCCAGATCGCTAGGAATCACTATTTTTCCAACAACTTTTTCCCTTGCTAAGATAAATGCTCCATCTTTAATTGTAGCCAGTGCATTTTTCAATAACTGGAAAAAATAAATTACAGTTATTGTATCGGTAACATTTAACTTCATTAAATTACTTACAAAAGAGAAGCTGTTTAGAATTTCACATACGAAGATGACAAAATTTGTAAATCAAAATCAAAATAGTTAACTGTTAGAAGGAAGTTTAAAAATAGCATTACTATGTAATTTAATTTTAAAATTCACATTTTTATGCTACTTAAAATTTGGACATAATTACTGATATAGTAATTAGCTCGATGCAGCTAATACTACAGAAACTATAGCTACTACAGCAGCTATGGTAATTATTGTGGTAATAAACGCCAACAGTATGTCCTGAAACCATACTGGTATTGTTTAGCTTCAGTGATTTTTTAAAATTCTAATAAACTTTATTGTTTTTTAAATGAGGAAATGATTTTTAAATAATACAATATGAATCAGCTATTGCAACATCATGTAAATTTGTAATAACAATTTTTATCCGCATAGAGAAAAGGTAAGGAAATAGCAATTAGATAATAGCAGTGAAATGTCTTTTACCACCCTGAGATACATGTAAGCTTACTTCCCACAAAATAGAAGCATACTGCATTAATGCTATGTGTATATGTGTGTTTGTTCGACATGTGTGAAGAAGGAGACAATGATTTTGTTCAAATTGATACTGAAAACTCTGTTACTTTGTTTTTTGTCAATCACTTAACTGGTTTAATCAATTTCTCCATCAATGATTTCTCTGATGATTATTGAAAGTATGATGTGCCAATCAATTTTTATTGGAGTTAATAAGTTACAACATTTTCAGTTATTTGCTTTATATATTCTAATCTTTGACTCTCCTTGTAGTTATTATCTTTATACTTTCTTTCATTACAAATTAACTGATTCCATGTACATTAATGTGTGATCTACAAACAAAACCCTCCAAGAAAATATCTGTTGAAAGTTTTTTCTTTTTTTTCTTATTAGAATCTCTTTGTTAATTACTTTATCAACCTGCTTAATCTTTAATATTTTCTGTAACACTAACTCTGAAAGCTTGTATTTTTTCCCCACCTAGTTTTCCTGTTATTTACCTTTTGCTGTCATCAATTGCATAGTGTAGTCCAAACAAATAATTTTTAGAATTTTTTTAACTCTTACGTATGTTTGATACTAGTAAATTCTTTATCATATTCAAACTCACCTTTCTTTCCTTACATAATATTTATGTTTTCCTTACATCCTTACATAATTCATTCTTGTAAATTTACTGCATATGTATTAACCTTTTATAATCTTGTCTGGTTAGGTTATTTTATTAAAACATAAACACACATTAAACTGCCTTTTGACTCATTACCTATATTTTGCTCATTAAATTTCATAACCGTTATTTCCTCTAATTTATTTTCAAATTAAATTTGAAAAAATTAAAAAAAATGTGATCAATGGATCACATATAAATGATTTAAACAAGAATCACTGTCAAACTGTGAATTTAGTATAAAGTCTCCTCTGAAATCATCATCGATTTCTTTTTCCACTTTTAACACTTTGGTATAACATTTTTCCTTTCTGTATAGTATAGCTTTTCTATGTATTCCCGCCATCTATTAGCTCTCTTTTTTCTGCTAACAATAATATTCAAACTGGTACTCATATTATTACAATTTGTATCATTAAAAAAAAAAATTATTCACATAAAAAAAAATAATAGACCTCAGAACGATTCTGGACAAACAAGTTTGAAGCCACAACTAAAATCGCTGATTGATCGCAACCTAATTTTTTATCTTCAAAAGAGATATTTTGATTTGATTCAGCAATTTTTGAATTATCTAATGATGACAAAACCTGACAATCCGCCTGAAACAGTACAATAAACTAGATTAATTGGATACAAAAGAGAACATTAATTTATAAAAAGATTTTATATGAAAAATGGATCAGTTTACCACAAAAATTAACTAATTTTACAAGGAAATTTTTGAAACTAGTTTTGCAGTATAATCTAATTTTGCTAATTTTTATCACACTGGACAAAATTTTTTTCTATGATTCAAAATAATGACATAGTTTTTCATTACAAGGATGTGCAACAACCTATCTACTCAAAAAGTTTTCATGATGCACATTTCCAGCTAATTCTATGCTCATCTTTGTAGCAGGAAAGATTCATTAGTCTTATGAAAGACTAATGAAAGATCAGAGCTAAAATTCTTCCAAGCACAATTAATTTGCCCGATCTGCAATTAATTTATTGTTCTTATCAATTTTTATAAGAGTAAACTCAACTAGTCACTGTTCCATGATCTTATGCTCCTTTTTAAAAACTCTCAAACAGTAGAATGATATCTGCTTGAGAGACATAACTTTCAATAGTTTGAGATGCGATTTTCATTTTCCCAACATTTCTCAGAGCAAGAAGGCACCTGAGAATTTTACAATTATAGGAAATAAATTTATGGTTCTCCTTCATTTGACTATGCATGATCCATGCAAGAGAGAACTACAAAATCATGCTATTTCAACATGTGTAGTTGCCACGGATTTTTAGTAGATCCTACATTCAGTTGTAATTTAAACTAAATATTTTATATATGAAGGTAAGAAGAGACAAAAAAGTAGAAGGATCAGTGACAAAATCAGACTTTCAAGTGTGTATGAAAGTGTAAACTCAAAATAAAAACCCTTGGAATTGGAAATGAGAAAGAGCATTTAGTGGATCATCTGAATGGCTCAGACTCAATTAAGGCTAGATACGCAAAAAAAGGTTTTTAAGTGAATAATAAAAGGCATATTTTCTGCTTTTCTACTAAACTGAGATACCAAAAATACTGTTCACATGATATAATAAACCGGCTCATCTGAACCGCTTACCTGAATAAGTGGTAAATCACCCAGCGCTACGACAATGATTTTACTCAACAATTCACCGTCTGGATTGCAGAAAGAATCCAACACTTCTATTGTTTTCACTTTAACACTGGGGAGATTTTCAAGAACTATGTGTACATAGATGC
Source organism: Lycorma delicatula (assembly GCF_047948215.1). Classification (NCBI taxonomy): domain Eukaryota; kingdom Metazoa; phylum Arthropoda; class Insecta; order Hemiptera; family Fulgoridae; genus Lycorma; species Lycorma delicatula. Next base: position 3,538,132 of record NC_134458.1, read on the forward strand.
GTACAATTACACTCAAATCCATCTCCTGTAAAATTCCAAGGAATTTATGTATGAAATTAAAAACAGAATTTTACAATTTATATAGAAATTTTATTGAGTTTTTGGAAATCAAATAAATTCATTGAGGTTAGATATTAAAAATAAATTAATATAATTCAAAATTAAAATACAATTTGAAAATTTAAGACACCAGTAAGATGATGGAAATGTGAATTCACAATATGCATTGATTAAACTTCTACTACACAAGTAAATATAAAGAGAAATCTGTGAATCAGTGATGAGCTACTTTCCAATCCTTTTACTTTACTTTTCATATTTTTAAAATTATGCTCATAAAATTTACAAATTATGCTGTACCTATAATCCTAGAAAAAACTGGACTTCATAATGAATGTTAGTAAAGTTTAAACTGTCTAATAATTGATTAGGTCCAAGTTACCTGACTCGTAAAAAAATCTCATCACATAGCTCATACATTTTTTCATCAACTTAATTGTTTTATTTTTAAAAATAAAGCTATGAAATAACTTATTTAAAGGTAGATACTTCATATGATGTTTTAAAAGTAAATTATCTTCTTTTATTAAACTTTTTTTTTTGTCTTCAGTCATTTGATTGGTTTGATGCAGCTCTCCAAGATTCCCTATCTAGTGGTAGTAGTTTCATTTCAGTATACCCTCTACATCCTACATCCCTAACAATTTGTTTTACATATTCCAAACGTGGCCTGCCTACACAATTTTTTTCTTCTACCTGTCCTTTCAATATTAAAGCGACTATTCCAGGATGCCTCAGTATGTGGCCTATAAGTCTGTCTCTTCTTTTAAATATATTTTTCCAAATGCTTCTTTCTTCATATATTTGCCGCAATACTTCTTCATTTGTCACTTTATCCACCCATCTGATTTTTAACATTCTTCTATAGCACCACATTTCAAAAGCTTCTAATCTTTTCTTCTCAGATACTCCGATTGTCCAAGTTTCACTTCCATATAAAGCGACACTCCAAACATACACTTTCAAAAATCTTTTCCTGACATTTAAATTAATTTTTGATGTAAACAAATTATATTTCTTACTGAAGGCTCGTTTAGCTTGTGCTATTCGGCATTTTATATCGCTCCTGCTTCGTCCATCTTCGTTTTATTAAACAAGCCCACAAAATTCATACATTGTTTTTAAGTGTAAAACTGATCTAATAATGAATAAAACCAAACCTTATAAACGGGGATCAGGTTGACAGTCCAGTGGCATCTATAAAAAAAACTGCAATACAATACATGTTACTGTGCACTCCTTTACACAGGAAATAGTTCAAAAATTAGATGACTAAATAAGTATTGTATGGCAAAGTTAAAAACTTACATTCATGTAGTTTCAGTAAATAAGACCTGAATCGATGATTAAAATACAATATTTTGGTTTATATTTACTGAACCATAATACTGGTTTTACAAAAATTAATGTGTTCTGAAAAATACGGGTTTTAATAAAAGGAAGTACAGTAGAACCCCATTAATTAAGATTTCACAGTGCACACTTGGTTTCAAGCCATTAAATATGTGAATTCTTAGATCTACAACACAAGATACACCAGATGTGTCACTTGTCTTCTTCCCCAACTTATTATCTTCCTTAAGGCATTATACATCATCTTTTGTGTTAAACAGGATTAGAAAATTCTATGTTAGCAGTTCAAGAAATCACTGACTGGATCGGTATCTGGTATTACTCACCGGATTGGTAGTGACTATCTAACTTTTAATGTGAATGAAACAATTACAAGTAGACATACAATTGCTAGTTGCATGGAAAATTCCATTTAATGATAAATAGTGCGTTTCAGTTACCCATGAGGTAAAATGTTTGGGCATCTTATTAGATGGTGAAATTTTATTCAATAATCAAACTGATTTCATTTGCAATAGATTAAATAATATTTTATTTTGGTATTTATTAATTGGCTGCTAACATTATCATCATTATTAACTACTTGTTACATTTACATATACACCCATCTAAAGGGTAATGTTCCATCTTGTGGCTACTTGAAAAAGTAAGAACAATTTTTCAGGGTACAGATTCAGTCACATCCATACCTACTTGTTTAGTAGTAAACAGATTTAGTCATAAATTTAGTGTTCTATATTTCCTAACAAAAAAAATTAATTCCTGAAAGTAACAAACAATATTACCATTTGTACTGAATCAGACAACAGATTATTTTTGTATTACTCAGCAAAACACTTCTGCCTGCAAAGAAGGACCTTATTATTCTTCATTTCTTATTTTTAATAAATTCGATTTAAAAGGTCTTCTGAACAATTTTTTCAAATTAAATTAAGAGATTTCCTTTTTAAAAAAAAGTTATAAATATATATATATATATATTTATATTAAATCCATTGATGGGTTTTTAAATAGTACTAATTAATGAAGCTGAATTTTATGTATACTCATTTACTGCGTATTTAAATACTTAAATATTTAGCAATTAACACCTTCAGAATTTTTATTTTATTCTGTACTTACTTTATTTATTATCTTTATGTAGCTGCTTTCCTAATAATCTGTATAACTATTATTATTACGCATTAATGCAACTGTAAAGTCTTTTCTTTAATAATCCATTAATTTTTCACGTCGGGATGATGCTATGATCAAGGATTTTCCTCAGTTTCTTTTGATCCTTCCAGGAAAATGTGGGAGCAGTTTCTTTCCATTATCCACAGATTAGTGTACCTACCATTCTTAATGCATCTATATAAAGTATATCTATATTTTGATCTGAATAAATTATTTGTTTAATTTATTATTAAAAGCATTTATTTAACCTATAAAAGCATACCATTTGTGTTTTACTTGTTTTCTTTTACACATACATTTACATGCACACATACATGCATCCATTCACACAGAAATAAAGAGATTATATCACCTGTGAATAATTAATGTAAGGAATAAATTGATATCTCTCAAGAATAGGCTCTCCTAATGGCTTTCTTCTAGATATTGCACTTGCTTTTATTCCTCGAAATTCCACTCCACCAGATTTCAGTATCCCAGATTCTTTGTATAAATACACTGGAAGTTCTTAAAAAAAAAATATATATATATATACATACATGATTATAACTGTTTTTTCTTATGACTATATTGTATGAAACTATTGCATTTAACTGCACAAACATATGGTTGAATCTTTTTTTTTAATTTATTAGGAAAACTGGAACGATAAATAAAGCAAAAAAACAACTAAATAATTATTTTAAAAACTGATTATAATTTGTTTAAAAGAAAAATCCTAAATAAAATTGAAATGCAAATGCTAAATCCAAGTAAAATTTATAATAAAATCAACATGGTGAAATCAAGTGGTTGAAAGATATAAGCCTCCTTTGTTTCCTTCTGTATGAAAGATGTTAAAACTGATTTAAGAAAAAGAATTTATTGATATCATCCTATTAACTATTATCGAATATATTACCTATTTTTTGTTGTCTACACATAACTTGAGAGCAACTAAACTGATTTAAGAAAATGTTTGTAGGTTACAGTGAGTTCTTCAAACATGGGTTTAACAGAATTGAAAGCCTTGAATTTCTCTATAAAAAAGTTAACCACATAAATTATTTACTAAAGTTTAGATTAGTTGAACAGTAGTTTCCATTACCACTAATGATAACAATTATATAAAATCAAAATGTTGAGAATAAATTTATCGATTATTAAATTATAAAGCGTAAGTGTATGAGCTAGTCAATGTGCTTGTTTGTAGGAGAAGTGAAAATATTGCAGGATGTGTCATTGCAGGAAATATTGGTTTGATATGTCAATGACACTGCAATTTCCTAACATATAAAAATAGTAAAGGATAATTCAACATGTTTTGTGATTTTCAGACATAGTGATGTTAAAATGGCTTTGCATTTACATGTTTCCAAATGGGCTATGTACTTTTGAGCCGTTGCATCGGAAAAAATTATTTACAAGTTAGATCTTGGCCAAATGCTGTGAACTTTTTAGCTTTGCTATTAACTGACCATTAATTAAAATAAATGGATTATTACAAATAAATTAACATATTTTTGCTTTATGCTTTTTTCTCAATCTTTCTGAACCCAGAAAGAAGAATTTATCAGACTGTTTTAGTGACCCTTTTAACAAATAGACAGAGGTGGCAACATAAGTATGATGGTAGGAATAACTCTGCAATAGCTTTATTTTACAAATCTACATGTATCCTCTGATGCCACTATGTTATGGTAAGAACCACTGTTAAATATGCACCACTGAGAGCAAACAGTAGATGCCTTGAAGAATGATATCCTGATGGCAAGCAAGGGTAGAAGAGCCATGATGACCTTAAAGCTTACTAAGCTTTGAGTATTACTCAGTTACAATCAAAAGAGAATTACAGCTATAGTTTTCAGCAAATTATATTCTTCTTCCTTTTTTATTAAATAAGGCGGAGTCCTCTTGAGTAAAATATTCTTGAGGAGACAGTCCCAAGATTGGATCTCTTAGCAGAAAGTAGTCAAGAGGAGGTTATAAAAAAGTAAAAGAATCATAATATTGTTCAAAGTGGAATGCAGAATGTCAGAAGTCTGAATAAAAAGGTAGATTAAATAATTTAAAATGGGAAATGGATCGGTTAAATTTAAGGATAGTAAAAACATTGAGTAATGTAAAGACAAGCAGGATTTATCATCAGAAAATTTTTTGTAAAGTAAAAAAAAGCTGGTAGAGTAATAAGTAGTAAAAATATGGGACAAATAATGTGTAATTACAAGTGATACAGTGCAAGAATGATTTTAGTTTGGATTCAAAGTCTAAGACTATAATGATATTACAGATTTAGATACCGACCTTTTTAACAGTAGATGAACAGAGAAAATATATATGTAAAAAAAATAGAAAAACCATTCAGGTATCTAAAAGGAAGTGATAGCTATGAACGACAGATTGAAATCTAGGTAGGTGAACAAGAAGGGAAAGTTTTTTGTGAGTATAGGCTAGGTCAAAGAAATGAAAGAAAAAAAAGTTTTTCTCAGTTAAAAACCAGTAATTGTAAACATCTCTTTTAAAAATCATAAAAGAAGAATATACTAGCTGAGTATGAGCTGAATATACTGGCTGAGGACAGAAAATTCGGAAGGGTATCGAATAGATTATACCATGGCTACACAGAGATTTCAGAATCAGAAAACAGACTGAAAAATATATACAGGGATAAACATTAATTCTGAATTTTATCTAGACTTCAGTGAAATATAAAATAAAGTTTTAAGAAAGTAAAGGAAATGCTGAAAACAAAGAGGTGGGGTAAAGACTTACAAAGTAAATTGATAGGAAGTTGAAATTTTAATTAAATATAAGTTCAAGAATAGAAGTTATTAAAAAAAAGTATATTTAGGAAAAAACAAATTTACAATTTTGAAAAAGCAAATAATTAAGGGAGGCGAGGAGAATTTAGGCAGAATATCACAACCTATCAAAAGCCTTAGATAGTGAAAAATATGTAAGAACTAATTTATAAAAACAGATAGGAGAAAAAAAGTTGATGAAAACAATTTCAACATGTATGAAATAAGATTAATAAAAAGAGCAAAGTAGTAAAGGAAGACTAGTTAAAGAAAATTTGATGAGGGTTGACAGTGCTGAAAAGAAAATAACTGAAGGAAACACATTGCAGCATTTAGAAAAATAAAAAGTTTTTCTATTTTATTTTGGGGAAAGAAATGAAGCCTGCACAGTTACAAAGAGAAGAGAGAAAAATAATGGTGGCAGGAAATGCAAGTAGTAGGATTGTATTTAGGTTAAAAACTACCTAATAGAATGCTAGAGCTGGAAAAAGAAACCGATGATGATTTTATGTTACAATCTAAATTTGAAAAATTCTGAAGGATTTAAACTAGAATAAAACAGTAGGATCAAATGATATATTATCTGAATTACTACACTGTGTGGAAGAAGTAGGACTCGATAAGTACTACAGATTAGTATGAAAAATTTGAGACCAGAGAAGTACATTCAGATTTCAGTAAAAGTGAACTTTTACCATATGAAAGAAAGCAGGAGCAGAAAGTATGAGAATAACTGCACGTTAAGTCTAACTTCTAATGTTTCCAAATTACTGGCTATACTTATTTGTAGAAAAGTAGAACAAAAAGAATATAATATAGGAATATTAGTGATAACATAATTCTGGAGAAGAATAATACTGGAAGAGAATAAAATGAGAAAATGAAAGAAAGCAGAGATACCTTGTTAAACAGTCATCAACGGCTTCACTTAGCATATGTATCTATGTGTTTTTTCAGACAATAATTTACAGAGTAATAACTACACGAGTTTTATAAATTTTTTAAATTTCTTTGTTACCTTTTTTATCTTCAGGTAGATTAAACAGATCATGGACATGTTTCTTGATGTTTATTGAAAGCTTTGATATAGCTGTTGGTACAAAAAGAGCCCGTGTGTCTTCCTGTAATATCTGCATTTGTAACATGCTATCCATAAATGCAACCCAGTTGTTGTTCCACGCTACTGTTCCAACAGTTCCTTAAAATAATGAAAACAATTATAAAAATTAAAAATCACGACTGCCAAAAAATAAAAAAAATAAATAAATAAATTTAACTAATAAAATGTCAATAAATCGAACTAAAAAAAAGAAAACAAGGTATGGAAATAAAGAAGTAAACATCATTATGCAGTATTTAATTAAATAAAATAATGGGGTAACCATTCAAAATTTCAGAGAGTTTTAATTTGTTTAAATAAATATTTCATGTTGTAGAAATAGCAGGGATTTAAGGTAGTCTAATGATTAAGTTTTCACCAGGTTTTATATTGATAAGAAAATTTTATTTTTCAATGAAAATATTCAAATGCAGTCGTGGGGGAGGGCTCTGAATAGTAATTGTCCTATATTAAAAAGCTCTGAATAGTAATTATTGTATATTAAAGAGCCCCTGACTGCATTTAAATAATTTTGTTGAAGGATAAAATTTTCTTATCGATGTAAGACCTGGTGAGAACTTATTCATTAGTCAACCTTTTTTTAAAGTGTTTTTATCTTTGAGAAATATAAAATATTTCAATACATCATATTTCTGTCTTCTTATCCCTACCCAAATCAGGTATCAAAAAATATAAATATATATAATTTTTCAAAAGATAATTGCTTCTGGGAATCAGTAAAATAAATGAATATTTTGAAAAATTTGTACCTCTTCACCCAGAAACAGAAACCCTCTGTTTCTGAGCACCCCATGAAATAGGAAACATTAAAATATTGTGACATTTATAACATTTATTTCAAATGTTCCAAATTTTAATTTCAAGAATAAATATGAGAAATGACATTGAATGGCTTTATAGAGATTCTTAACGAACCAAATGTTGATTGCACATCAAATGAGATGAAATCATTTCAAAAATGGTACAGCCTTTCTTAAAATAATAAAAAGCATTCTACACTGTGCTAATTAGGAAAGAAGTAGATTCCAGTTCCCTTCTTCAAGAGTTTAATTTTATTTCTGCACCATTAGGTAGCAAAGGCACTGATTTACAGATGATCTGTGTCTATATAAGTCAGTCTGACAATTTCATGTCGGTTTTAAAAAAAAACGCGTGATTTTTATGATCCTCTTTAACAATTTCAGCTATATTGCAGCTGTTTATTAACCGATTTGAATAAATTAATATTATTTTATTCACAAGAAAAACCTTAACATTTTGTCAAATAAAACGTAATTCGATAAAACTAATATTTCGAAAGTGTTAACCATTAAAAAATTTAAATGGCCGCCATTTTGAAATTTTCAAACTTATTTTATAGATGTAGTCGGGTAATTTACACTAACTTCATCAAAATATCTCAATCTTCTAAAGGTATAAATTTTTATTGAAAAAAAAAATTAAAAAGATCGTACAGAAAAAATTAAGTTAGATAGGGAGGGCATTTATCTAAATGAAGTTTTTTTGTTTATTTTCATTTCCTGAAACAGTGCTCTGAAGTTTGGCCTACACCGAGTTATACAGTCTTCTTTCGGGACATTGAATATAGTAAAAAACTAATGTTAGAAGCACTCATAATTCTATTACTGCAAGTTCTATTTTACTTTTGTTATCATTTATATATTTTTACACAACTGCCCAAAAAGGAGTGTAATGTATTTAGGTGTATGTTTGTATGTATGCACATATGTTCCACCGTAGCATCTCAACGGCTGAACCGATTTAGATGTATGACCCCGCGTTGGAATCCGTATGTTACCGGGAGTGTCATAGGCTATATATATATGTAGTAGCGGAGATTATCCGGCTGAAACACAAACTTTAATGAATTGAATTAATGAACTGTGAGCCTCTATCACTGTCTGAGCTGGGTTTGAACTGAATGATTAGAAATAATCGAATGAATAATATTACAGAAATTATAGAATTAAATTTACGTTAAATAGAATAAAATAATATTAAATAAATCTAAAAAAATTGTTTAATAAAGATTTCTGTTTCATAATAATGGATTTCCCGTGTGGGACTGTATGTGAGGCTAGAGTGGTGAGATGATGCAAGCACCTCGTTCGAGGCTAGACCAATCATCACCATCAATTGGCAACAAACGAGGTGCTTCTGGGGCGCTCTTTTGGAAGGTGCAACGGGGTGCTCTTATAATATCTCTGCAAACAATCGTCCGATTTTTAAAATTCAAACGGGGTATTTGTTAGTAGGTTAAAAGCTAATTTTTGCATGCATCAGGTACACTCTCGATCGAACAGATCACAGTTATTCGGATATGTTGTTATATCTTCACAACTAACTTACTGAGTTTCAAAATTCAAACGGGCTGTTTGCTAGTATAATACAAAGTCGGATAGTCCAAACCGTAACAAAAGAGCAATATTTGTCAACAATGTTTTTTTTCGGCAGTCGTGTTTTTTAAAAATTTATTCAAACATATATATATATATATATGTATATAAAATTTGTACAACCTATGACACTCCCGTTAACATAAGGATTCCAACGTGGGGTCATACATGTAAATCGGTTCAACCGTTGAGCTGCTACAGTGGAACAAACATATATATATATATATATATATATACCCTAAATATATTACACGCCTTTTTAGGCAGTCTCGTAAATAAAAGAAAGGGATTATTAGTTAATATTTAGCTATACATAAAACGGACCAATGTTAATGCGCCGGCGGCTGCACACGGCTCCCTCCACGATTTTCTCCTGCTAAAAGCAGTCCGTTGTCAATTAATTTACAGAATATTTAATTTAATTTCTAAGCTTGGGTTACTTTTTTTTATATCTTATATTTGTATTTTTATTAACTTATTAATTTTATTAATAAAAGGAAGAGACTATTAGTTAATATTTAGCAGTAAAACGAACGTGCTTACATGTTCGAACAAACTGCTATCAAAAAATCATAAGATTTTTTCATAAATGTTTATAAACAATAAATAAAAACAGTAATAATAATGATAAAATAAATTAATAGAATTTACTGCCGTAATTCATTCATTCAATATCGTAGCAGATCTTAAAACACAATTATTTTCGATACTAATAAATCGATACTGAAAATACTTTCAGTTACACAAGCCGGTAAATTTGGGTTTTGGAATGTTTTTTAAATTTTGATAATTGATACGTATGTATTTTTAGCGCTAAATCCGAAAATAACGTCCATTTTTTCCATCACGTCAGAATTTTTCGATAATCGCAGATTTCAAAATTTGTAACAGTTGAAAAATTGCAAAAATGTGATACTGTAAAATAGACAAAAAAATATTTTTTTTTATAATAAATTAATATAATACATTCACTTTTTTGGCTTATACTATGCATTCTTATAGCTGAACAGTTGAGTGGTCTAAGTAATGGATGGGAGGGGTTGAAGATGACGTGACGGTGCGGTGGGAGAGCTTGGCCGAAAGGTTGTGACAAGACTTAACAAGATGTGACATATTTATTGGCAGCTATCCGCACCTTTTATGCACCGTGCAACTACTTTCAGTGCTGTTTCATCAGCGTGCGTAAATCGAGTTTTTCCGTCCTCCGTGATCAAACGCGTTTTTGTCGGTGGAAAATACATTTTCAGGCCATAAAGCAATCTTTCCGTTTTCAAACCGGCTTCAAGTCGCTGCAAAAATTCTGCAGATTTTTTTGTTACATTTTTGTTAGTTAATGGTGTAAAGGCAAAAATGAGATAACAAGTTTCGTTCGACAAGTGTACCTTACGTATTTCGGAGTGAAAATAGGAAATCAAGACAAAACTTGGGCGCCCCACTAAGTTTGCTACTCATGTGTTGAATGACTTAGACGGTGGTCAAAGGGTGAATAAGAAGCGTTCAGGTTTGGAGTTGCAATGGTGTGGCGAGAGCCACGAATCACACCAATGATTGTTACTTTTGTTCGACTGATGTTCGCGGTTTCAATTTGAAGAATAAAAAAAGAATCGTCTATCCAAATATGCCATCAGCTTTACGCCCGGTTCCTCATGATCCAGACGTACCAGTGCTAATTCCACCAGAAAATTTACCTGAAATAGACGGTTCCATAAGTGATTTAAATGAAGATAATATCGAGGAGTACGCACCCGGAGATAGCTGTGCACCAGAGCTTTATTCACAGTATGAAGTAAACGATTCGGTTCGAGACACATCTGATCAAAGAAAATTCAGAATTGCTTGATTCGAGGCTTAAAGAGAAGAACCTGCTAGCAGCAGGTTCTTCACTTAATTTTCCTGGTTCAGGTACAGAGAAACAGATTTTCTTCCAAATTTTTCGAAAAAAGAAGAATAATGACACCCCCCCCGCCCTCCTCTTCAGACCACTCAACGTTTTAGCTATAAGAATGCTTAGTATAAGCCAAAAAATAATATATTATATTAATTTATTAAAAAAAGAAAACCTTTTATATCTATTTTATTGTATCACATTTTCGCAGTTTTTCAATTTTTTACAAATTTTGAAATTTGCGATTTGCGAAAACTCCTGACGTGATGGAAAAAAATTAAGTTAATTTTCGGATTCACAGCTACAAAATACGTAAGAATAAATTATCAAAAATTATAAACCACAACCATCGCAGGCTTGTGTTATCGATTTGGAGTCGTATATATGATTTTTGTGGCCTTTTAGTTCCAATTCAACATTCATATGTACATATTTATATAGCTTATGACACTCCCAGTAATGTAAGATTCCAACGGGGATCATACATCTAAATCGGTTCGGCCTTGAGCTGCTACCGTGGAACAAACATACATATACATACCCAGAAACATTACACTTCTTTTTGGGCAGTCGTGTAAAAAAACAAACATGTTAAGCGATACTAAAAAAAAAAAGCAAGCGGTAATTGATTTTTAAAATTCAGTGAATTAAAAACGGCAGAGATGAAAATTACAAAACTAATCGATACTATTTATCTTCATAAAGGCAAGGAGATAATACAGTTTGTAACCAAGTTCTTTGGGAATGAGTAGCATTTGTAAACTGAATCCATAATTCCATTATCGGATTAATACATGAGTTTGAATGTATATTTTTATTTTTCCTCTAAATCTAATTTTTTTTTTTTAGGAAGAACATGTTCTTGTAGTATTACTCTACTTTAAGTTAAATACAGTTGTACGAGTAAAAGTACAGAGTGGCACAGGGAAACAGGCCATTTTGAAAGTATTAGTGACAGCCCTGAGGAGCTTGTAGAAAGGTGGGAGAGGCATACTTCTGTGTACAACTACCTGACATTTACTTAATTGTAGACCAGTTGCTCAGTACAGAACGTGCATTTGCCGTGAAGGCATTTTACAAGAATCATGACAGTGTGCCTACTGCTGAACGGGAATTCCGACGTCATTACAATTTTGGCCGTCACGGTCGCGTTTCATCTTACCACGCCATCACGACGTGGGTTGAGGATTTCGAGGAAACGGGTTTAGCTTTAAAAAAGAAACCACCAGGAGGTCAATTTACTTCAGAAAACATTGAAGCAGTTCGGGCCTCAATTGGAAGGAGCCCACGACGATCAGCGAGGAAACACGTAGCAGCATTGAATCTAGACCGAACAACCGTCCGCCGAATATTCCACAGTGATTTGAACTTTCACCCTTACAAAATTCAACTTGTACAGAAACTGAAACCATCAGACTACGTTGTCCCATGAATTTCTATGGAAGTGTTTCAAAGTGCCGTGCGCAATCTCAGCATTCGCTTCCAGGAATGCTTATGTTCCAGTGGCCATCATCTTATGCTCATTGCTTTTAGAAACTGAAAGTTTTTGTGTTAGAACACTTAATGGCGTGATTTTTACGTTTTGTTTCCGACAATAAAACTTGTAAATTCATTTTCTTTTTTACTTTTATGAGAGTTACTTCAAATTTTTTCGTTTCCTTATGCCGCTCTGTATATATGTAAATTAATGTGAAACCTTATCGAGTTGCCTTTTGCTGAAATCCTTTTTTTTTAAATTTGTTATTTTCAGTGTAAATAGCTATATTTTAATTTTAAAACTAAATTTAAGATATTTAAAAAAGGTAAAGAATTTCATATTAAATCCTAAAGTAGAATCATTTTAATAAAATATAGTACTAACTGTTTAATTACCTTATAAATAAATACATATGTACACATACACATACATACATACATACATACATACATACATATATATATATATATATATATATATATATATACTCTCTCCATTCTGTTTACATCCGGAATCAACGCAAGGTATTACTTCAGAGGAGGAATGAGGATGATATGTATGAATGTAAATGAAGTGTAGTCTTGTACACTCTCAGGTCGACCGTTCCTGAGATATGAAGTTAATTGAAACCCAACCACCAAAGAACACCGGTATCCACGATCTGGTATTCAAATCCGTATAAAAGTAACTTTACTAGGATTTGAACCTTAGAACTCTCTACTTCGAAATCAGGTGATTTGCGATGACGAGTTAACCACTAGACCAGCACGGTGGAGTATACATATATATATATATACTGGCTCATTTTTTGTGCAGTTATAAATTAGTAATTAATTATTTTTATTAAAAGTTATTTTTTCATCTCGCATACTTTTGTTTGTTACTTGCTTCATTAACAACTTTCACAGATAGATCTTTGTATCATCGGAAATGTATGTTTTATTCTTTTTAATACGCGGTGTAAAAGCATAATTTAAAACATTAAAACTAGAGCTACGTGTATAGTATCTCAGTAATAAAATAAACATATTTATTTTTTGCTTCCTCCGGCCTGACTCCAAAGAAAGTTGTTCAGGAGGTAGAATGAAACTAGTCAATAACATATAAAGCGATTTGCGTAAGTAAAGAGAACATTAAATTATCACTGTTTACGCCGTTTAGCGTAAAGTCGTTTTTATTCCAATGAATTCAAGGTTATGGTGTTAGCTCATTTCTATCACGCATTATTTCATTGCTGTTTAATCTTAATGTATATATTAGGCTTAGTGTTTTTTTTAATTCTCAACCAATTTCAATATTGCCATAGTTCCTAGAAGTCTATTTCTCTTTGTCGGCTCTGATGTCATTTCTTCAACTTGCGTATTCAGATTATTTTTGTTATGTCTTCGGTCTCGAATTCCAACACGTTCTCTCTAATCGTTCTCGTACTAACTCTAAGACACTACTCTTGTTGCCAACACACACTCTCTCCTGTTCACTGCCTAGCCGTGGTTTCCCCCTCCTTTCGTTCACGCCATCTTTTCGGCAGATTTGACCAGACACTCACAATGTAAACACGTCTTTACGTTTCGCTCTCAAGATTTGTGCTAATCTCATCATCACCGCCATACTCGCATGCACGATGCGGTATTCCTGTGTCAAAAATATTTTCTAGTTCTACTCGTCAGTTTTTCGTGATTTCACAGTTTTTCTATGTTCGTCCAGCTTCGTTTCTTCGTTAAATTATTCTTCAAATTCACTGTATTACGTTTCTTCTGAAAGTGCTTCAATTACTACAAACTGCCATTTCTATCGACGTCGAATCTTCTCGAAACGCAGATTTACATTTTCCTCGATCCAGAATCTCCAACCTCGTTGCTACATATCTACTACGTATTAGTCTAACTCTACACCACGTCTCACCCCTGCGTTCCTGATACACCACGGCGGACTACGCTCAGGAATTTACTGTATGTATTCGTTTTACCTTCATTCACGAGTTCGTCTCTTACAAATATTTGTGTGCTACAGGCAAGTTCAGTTTATCATTATTTATTACGTTTACACAGTTATTTTATCAGTAAAAATTTGTGGAACATTCAGTTCATCGTACCTTACGCATTTTCACTTTCAAGTGTAGTTCACAAAACCATTTACTCACTTTAGTACAGTCACGACAGGTTACTTACATAAGGTTGAGTCTTTGTTCAGCTGCAACCTATTTCACGTGCTTTATTAATTTCAATTCTGTAGTTAAGATAATTAACTCTACAATTTAATCTTGTATCTCGTTAATCGCCGAGATTAATCCATTTCTATTCATGAACTGTGTTCATTACTGCTCTAAAATTAACCTAAAACAATTTGTTCCTGATGTGCAATTATGTTTTAGGACTTTATAATTTATATTTTTCAAGAAAGCTTACTAGCTTAGGAACTCTATTTATATGTTTATTAATTTCAATTGGATTATTGTAATTAACTCTTTTTGTCCTAGAATATTATTATGTCATTTTTCTACGTTAAACTAGAATTACATTTTAATATTATTTAATGCTAAGTTTGTTGGTCATAGATCAGGAAAGGCCAGTGCCAATTAAGATTTACTGTAATTTATTTTTCTAGTTAATGACATTTGTTCATTCCTAATTTTCAATATTACTGCATTTATCAGCAATGCAATAGTTTTTCAGACATACTATGTTTATTGATGTTATATTTTTCTAAATTTATAATTAAAATTAAGGTGTTTCATGTTCTCTTGTTTGCAGGCTTTGTTAAAAATGTGTATTTAAAAGTGTATATTCATGTATTTTTTCATTTAATATCATTGCTATGCTGATTTCATTTGATATTCTTATGTATCATTAAATTATGTTATTTTCATAATTTCTTTTTCGTTTTTAAGGTTATGATTTAACTTAAGTTAAGTTGTTTTTCTTTCTCATTAAAGTCCAATTTCTTTTGGCAAATACGAGCTGTGTTTTTTTTTAGTTAACTTTACCCAACAATCACATAAATAAATATAGGAGTATGCATACATTTTGTTAATAAATATGAATAATATTTTTATTATTATTCATTTATTAATTACAAATTACTAATATATACTTGACATCTGTATATAATACCTTTAAAACAAATTTCAAAGCGGATAACTTTTAGCAGGTATGTTTTATACATAATCTACCTCATTAAAGTATAATATCTGTGTGGCAGTATCTGTATTAAAGTATAATATCTGTATAATATCATCACATAATATATGTATGGTTTCATGATGAAGAAATAAAAAAAAGTGTAGTACACTTGTTGAATCCGTGTACGTTAAGTGATTAAGAATAAAGAAGGAAATATTAATTACTAGATATTTACAAATTGTGCTGGTATGATGTTTTTTAAAAATAAAGTTACTTTTGTTAAATTTCATCGCTTTTCGGATTAATTTTCATGCTACAGTAATGCAGAAAATAATAGGTTTTAAACGGTATAAAATTCATCTTTTCCATCAAGAGGTTTGTAAAATAGAACCTTCAAAAGCTAGCTTTCTTTTGTGTTGTCTACTATATAGAAAATAAATATAAATAATTTGTAATTTTTCTTAATGTAAAAATATATAAAATGAAAAAGATCTTACAAAATGTATAAACAAAGTTGTATTTTCGGTATCTCCGATCGATGCGTTTATAAATATGCGGTGTAAATAATTTTCACAATGTATTCTTAATTATGATTTAAAAAAAAAATTATTTTATTTATTTAGTATCTTCACGTATTCATTTATTACTTCATATGTTTATACTTTAAATAATTAACGTAGTTATATATATTTTTTATTTCATAATTAATTCTTTCTGTGTGCTGTAATGCTGTTCCGATCAAGCTTTTACCCAGTTATATACAATTTCTCTCGATCCATCCCAGAAAATTCCGGGGGACTTCCTCTTTTTTATCTGAGGAGTAGCATATATATCCATTTCTGATGTGATCATTATAATGTATTATTTATGACCGGAATAAAAGATTTATTTACAGAAATAACCTGTATTTATAACTTAAAAATCACGTTGACCTTTCTATTACCTTAAAGCATGCGAGTGATAGAATCTTTTACTCTACTGAATCTCTATACGAAGTCTGATAAAATTCAAATATTATAAGGGAAGCAACAGAAGGAATAAATGAAACTTTTGATGATTCAGCTGAACTCAGATTGTTTGTGTCCTAAACTTTACAACCCGTGGTACGAGTTGTGTTTGTTTATAGATCAAACCTTTATTTTTTCAAAATCTCGTAAGAGTTTTGCAAAATAATGACGTCACCACTATTAAGGCTGAAAGACCCCTAGTCTTTAGAGAACGTCAAACTGTATTACTGAGAAGCTTCTTAGATGCAAAATTCAGATGAAATTAAAATTCAACAACGGGTAAAAAATGATGACTTCTTAGGTATATTAGCGTGATATCTAAATATACAGTGATAAAAATCACTTTTACTTTTGAAGTATAAAAAACAGTGTAATTACATCGAGGAAAAAGAATCAACTATCTAAATCAATCAATAAATAACTGCTGTATTGCTCATAGTATCGACTTGAGAAGGTACAGAATAATAGCAGAAATCATGTTGATAAAAGACTTGTTGCTGAGTAATGTGATGACGGAAGGAAAAATAGGCGGTATGCACAGAAACAGTTGAAGAAGATTAACCGTGTTATTTTTAATTGTCTTTCATCTATTATTTTATCAAAAAATAAATGAAATATCAAATAATTACATTTTCATTGTTTTTTGAAACAGTAACTTACAACAATTTCCTCTATTCTACTACTACTTGGTTTTAATCTCTAAATAGTTGTGTTAAGCCAGTGATTCTCATGACCCCCAAAAATAAAAAAAATAAATAAAAAAATAATGAATGCTTTGCGACACCTCAACCACAACCCGATGAAACCTAGTTAAAACTAATTAGCTGCGTTGATAGCGATGGTATGAACATGAGCGATTTAGAGGTTTCAACTTATTGTGTGTGTACGTGCTCCTTATAATTTGGTCTGGCGAGCATTAGACACTAGTGAAGCGTCAACAAGTGCACAGATGACCGTGGTTCCGAAAATAAAGTCAAGAAAATATTCTCAAGAATACTTAAATTTTGGGTTTACCAGTACTGAAGTAAATGAAGAAGAAATACCACTGTGTGTCATTTGCTTAAAAACTTTAGCAGCAAACAGCATGAAACCTAATAAACTTAAACGACATTTGGAAACGCTTCATAGTGAGTACGTTAACAAACTCTGAGAATTCTTCGTATTAAAATTAAAATCATATGAAAAGCAAACATCATTTTTAAAAAAAAAAACTTTGTCTGTAAACGTAAAAACTTTACTTGCCTCTTACAAAGTTCATATAAAATAGCCAGATTAAAAAGCCTCACACCATTGGTGAAGAGCTTATTTTGACAGCTGCAATTGAGACTGTAGAAACTATGTTTGGAGATAATTTTGCAAAAAAAAATTGCAGTCCATACTTCTACCTATATCAGATGATACTGTTGCGCGTCTAATTGGTGATATAACTGAAGATGTACAGACATCATCAGTTTTTCGGGAAGTTGCGTGACAAATTGTTTTCAATTCAGCTTGATGAGGCAACAGATAGCAATAAAGATGCTCATCTCATTGCCTATGTTAGATTTTGTGATGGTATGTCAACAGTAAAAAAACTACTTTTCTGCAAACCGTTAAAACTCAAAGCAGTAGCGCTCGCATTATTTGCTATCTTAAATGATTTTACAAACGAGGCAAACATCGAGTTGAAAGATTGCGTCGGAATATGCACCGATGGTGCTCGTTCAAAGTCTGGAAGATTCCAAAGTATACAACACTTGTGAAACAAAAATCTCCACAGGGTGTCTGGACACATTGCATGATCCACAGAGAAGCTCTGGCTTCCAAAAAAATGAGTCCTGGTCTGAATATTGTGCTAATGACGGATGTAACCTTAGTAAATTATATAAAAATGAGACCCCTAAAATCTTTTCTGCATTTTATAAGAATCAAGAATTTTTTCTGCATTTTATAAAGGCATGGGTGCAGTACATCCTGACCCCGAAGAAGAAGACACCCGCCATATGACGGATCTAAACGCCACACCACTCCCTCCGTATCTAGCCTTGAGGAGCTTTAACGGAGGTCGTATTCAAAGGCCTCAAGACATATTCCATCTTGCCTCAGTCAGGATGCCACCGATGCGAATACCACACGTGACATTCCCATCGGTGTAAGACTTCTTTACAGATTCTACTGACCTAGTAAACCAAGTAAAACAACCTGTAAAAACCTAGTAAAACAATAACTTACAAACAACAAACACAAAAATACCTCACATTAACAAAAACAAAGTTTCAGTACATTCAACGTTACTATTTTATTGCGAGGCAAGATGGTTATCACATGGGAAATTTTTGCAACGTGTATGATTTAAGAGATGAAATCGCCATTTTTCTATAAGAGAAAAACCGACCAGAAGCCGAGACGTTTCGAGATGGTTTATTTGTTATGGAATTGAGCTCCTTGATCGACATATTTGAGAAATTAAATACTTGATTCTTAATTCTTAAACTCCAAGGAACAAATACACATATATTGGATGTAAGTGATAAAGTTAATGCTTTTTGTAGAAAATTGGAATTGTGGAGCAGAAATTTAAAGCAAAGAACCTAGAAATGATTGCAAATGTGGATGATTGTGTTAAAACTTACAAGGCTGAAGACAAAATATGTAAGTTGTTTTTGTAACCATTGAAAATCATTTGTCATACTGGCAAAGAATTTTAAAAAGTATTTTCTTGCTGACGGCAACTTGGTGTCGAGGTGGGATCTTCTCCCCTCGGGGGGGAATCGAGATGACAGCAACTTGGTGGCTAGTTATGAGTGGGTTAGGGATCCATTTCAAAATACTCCTGAAGGACTCTCAACTGCCGAAGAAGAAATCTTCATAGACTTCACAGCAAATGGCGAAATCAAAAGACAATTTAGTAGTAAATCACTCTGAATTTTGGGCAGGGGTGGATGAAGAGTTTTCTGCACTGAAAACAAGAGCATTTCATACACTATCATTTTCAGCAACATACCTTTGCGAAACTGGATTTTCTGCGGTGGCTGCATTGAAAGAAAAATATAGATCTCAGCTAAATATAGAAAAAGAATTCAGTTTCTACTTCTAATATTAAACCTTCCTTTAAAAAAACGTTGTTCTGAAAGACAGACCCAAAGGAGTCTGTCTGTTGGAGATTGGAATGCAAGCATTGGAAAAGATAAGGAAGGAAATATTGTGGGTGAATATGGGCTGGATAAGTTAATTATCTCCCTCTATGAATCATGAGACCACTAGCTGCACTGAAGGTGCAACCATATTGGAGAGATATCTGTTGAGAGCCAGACTAAGCAATGATTCCTGAAAGAGGGCAACAGCTCTTTCAGTAGTTGTTAAGGTCAGCAGGACTTAAAATGGCCACATCAAAATCACTCAATCTTCTGAGTACTGTGCATCTGAAAGCAATGAAAAACTACAGCTGCTTTTTTTCCAAGAAAATGTGATTCTCTTCATTTTCATGTAATAAAGATGGAGGCCTTTCCTTGGTAAAATATTCTGGAGGTAAACTAATCCCCCGTTTGGTTTCCAGGTGAGGGTGAGGACTACTAAGGAAGGGGTCACCAGAAAATTAAAAAATAACATTCTATGAGTCGGTGCATGGAATGTTAGCAGTCTAAAAATAGTTGGTAGGCTAGAAAATTTAAAAAGGGAAGTCTATAGATTAAATGTAGATGTAGTAGGAATTAGTGAGGTTCGGTGGGAAGACAAAAAACATTTGTGGTCAGGTGATTTTAGAATAATTAACTCAGTTTCAAATAAAGGGCAGGCAGAAGTAGATTTTGTAATGAACAAGAAGATAGGAAGAGAGTAAAGTATTTCAAAATACATAGCAATAGAATCATTGTAATAAGGATAAAATCAAAACCTAAGCCGACAACGATTGC
Source organism: Lycorma delicatula (assembly GCF_047948215.1). Taxonomy (NCBI): domain Eukaryota; kingdom Metazoa; phylum Arthropoda; class Insecta; order Hemiptera; family Fulgoridae; genus Lycorma; species Lycorma delicatula. The sequence continues at coordinate 3,558,395 of NC_134458.1, forward strand.
TAACGTCTAAATAAGTACTCATGATGATGATGATGATGATGATGAGGTAGAGTGTGTATACCAAGAAATTGATGAAGCAGATACACACATAAAAGGGGATGAAAATTTAATAATAGTTGGAGATTGGAATGCAAGCATTGGAAAAGGTAAGGAAGGAAATATTGTGGGTAAATATGGGCTGGGCAATAGGAATAAAAGAGGGGATCGACTTATAGAGTTTTGTATAAAGTATAATAAGTAGTTTTAAGTACAGTTTTACAAAGTATAAATAGTTTAAAAATCATAATAGAAAAAGCACATGGAAAAAGCCAGGTGATACTACATGGTATCAGATAGATTATATCATGGTTAAGCAGAGATTTAAAATCTACTGGTTAACTGCAAAGCTTACCCTGGAGCAGAAATTGATAGCGGCCATAATTTAGTGATAATGAAATGTAAATTGAGGTTTAAAAACCTGAAGAAAAGGTGTCAGATGAGTCGGTGGAATTTAGAGAAGCTTGAGGAAAGAAAGTAAAGAAGATTTTTGAGGAGGAAATCGCAAGAGGTCTGAGTAAAAAAGATAAGGTAGAAAATGTAGAAGAAGAAAAATGGAAGAATGTTAAAAAGGAAATTCTTAAATCAGCAGAAGTGAACTTAGGCGGAACAAAAAGAACTGGTAGAAAACCTTGGGTTTCAGACGATATATTGCAGCTGATGGATGAACGTAGAAAATATAAGAATGCTAGTGATGAAGAAAGTAAAAAGAACTATCGACAATTAATAAATACTATAAACAGAAAGTGCAAACTAGCAGAAGAAGAATGTATTAAAGAATAGTGTTCAGAAATGGAAAGAGAAATGAACATTGGTAAAATAGACGGAGCATACAGGAAAGTTAAGGAAAATTTTGGGGTACATAAATTAAAATTGAATAGTGTATTAAACAATGATGGTACACTGATTTATAATACGAAACGAAACATCAATAGGTGTGTGGAATATATTGAAGAGTTATACGGAAGAAATGAATTAGAAAATGGTGTTATAGAGGAAGAATAGGAAGTCTAAGAGGATGAAAGGAGAAAAAAAATACTGTGATCTGAATTTAAGAGAGCATTAAAAGAGTTGAATGGCAGAAAGGCTCCTGGAATAGCCGGAATACATGCATAATTACTGCGCAGTGCAGGTGAGAAAGCAATGGATAGATTATACAAACTGGTGTGTAATATTTATGAAAAAGAGGAAGTTCCATCAGATTTCAAAAAAAGCGTTATAGTCATGATACCAAAGAAAGCAGGAACAGATAAATGTGAAGAATACACAACAATTAGTTTAACTAGTCATGCATCAAAAATCTTAACTAGAATTATATACAGGAAAATTGAGAGGAGAATGGAAGAAGTGTTAGGAAAAGACCAATTTGGTTTCAGGAAAAGTATAGGGACAAGGGAAGCAATTTTAGGCCTCAGATTAATAGTAGAAGGAAGATTAAAGAAAAACATACTTGACATTTATAGACCTAGAAAAGGCATTCGATAACGTAGACTGGAATAAAATGTTCAGCATTGTTTTAAAAAATTAAGGTTCAAATACAGAGATAGAAGAACAATTGCTAACATTTACAGGAACCAAACAGCAACAGTAATAATTGAAGAACATAAGAAAGAAGCCGTAATAAAAAAGGGAGTCTGACAAGGATGTTTTCTATCCCTGTTACTTTTTAATCTTTACCTTGTACAACAGCACAAGGTGAAAAGATAAAGATGCTTCAATTTGCTGATGATATAGTAATTCTAGCTGAGAGTAAACAAGATTTAGAAGAAAAAATGAACAGCATGGATAAAGTCCTACGCATGAAAATAAACAAGAACAAAATGAATGATGTACCACTGAATATAAAAATAGGAATAGAAAAGATTACAGAGGTAGAAGAATTTTGATATTTGGGAAGTAGAATTACTAAGTGGACGAAGCAGGAGCGACATAAAATACAGAATAGCAAGGCAAACGAGCTTTCAGTCAGAAATATAATTTGTTTACATCAAAAATTAATTTAAACATCAGGAAAACATTTTTGAAAGTATATGTTTGGAACATAGCTTTATACGGAAATGAAACTTGGATGATCGGATTACCTGAGAAGAAAAGATTAGAAGCTTTTGACATATGGTGCTATAAGAGAAGATAGTTTATATTTGGAAAAATATAGTTAAAAAAGAGACAAACTTATAGGCCACATATTAAGGCGTCCTGGAATAGTCACTTTAATATTGGAGGGTCAGGTAGAAGGGAAAGATTGTGCAGGCAGGCAACGTTTGTAATATGTAAAACAAACTGTTAGGAGTGTAGGATGTAGGGGATATATGGAAATGAAATGACTGGCACTAGATAGGGAATCTTGGAGAGCTGCATCAAACCAGTCAAATGACTGAAGTCAAAAATAAAAGTTAATTATTAAATGCATTGTGCAGTACTGATACAATACTATTTATAAGAGTAAATGTGTATTTTATTATTTATTATGTCAGAATATATTTTGTTTGGTTTTCCTTTCAGTAAATTAATACGTTTTTTTTAAATATTTCCTTTTCGATATGCTCGCGCCTCTCATTTAGTGTTATCACACAGGTTGAGAAACACTGTTCTAAAGGGTTATAGCAGGACGGGTGACTATTGCCTAAAGAGGCCCTTGAAGTTCTACTCTGGGTTGGAGGGGGTCATTTATCTGGTGCTGCTGTTTTTCTGAAGGTAGATTATACTTTCTCATTGTTCATCCTTTTTCATTGTACTTCTTCTTCTTCTCCAGTTTGGGTTTGAGTCACACGTACTTGTTAGGTCTACACTGAGGAAGGAACTATTGAGAAGGTGCAACTTGAGTCATCTGTTGGGGTGGTCTGCCTATGGTCAGGGACCACAGATCAGGGACTCTTTTTCCTGTCTTTCGATTGTACAATAAGCCTAATGACTGAAGCTGAAGCGCTTATCAAGTAAAGATAGGATTACTTTATTATCACCTAATAACTATTATTTGCAGATATTATTACTAAAAATAATGTGATATGAGCAATGAACTAAACTGCAGCTGCTGCTGGGTATATAAGAGTATTATTTATATGTAAGTATTTTAATATAAAAACCAAATTCACTTATTTAACAATAGATTACCTGTATTATCAGAAGAGACTAAACCACGAAACAGTCCCTTGTAGTTATAACCTCTTTGTCTAAGTTCTTTATATATATCTTTGGAATTCAACGGAAGGAGCTTAGAAGCCGAATCGGGTAGCTTGACCCGTTTTAAATCAACCATCTCTTTATTTATATCCCCAGGTGCGTAAACTCGACCGCTAACGATCGCTGCTCCTCCTTCAACGACTTCAAAGGTACCACTTCCTTTTTGAATCATTACAACAAATTCAATAGAGCCTATTAAACAAAAAAATTTAAGTAAATTAGTGTCTACAAATGAAACTTGGACTCGGTTGTTAAAAAAATTATTGTTATTAATGACTGCAATGATTAATAAACATATGAAAATAATAAAAAACATCAAAATACAATATATCAAAAGTCTGATGATTTGGCACAGGCAGGACTATAAAGTTTATTGGTGATCAGACTCTATTGTCAAACTGAGGACAACAGCTCTGGCCGCGAGGATAAATCTACAGCGGGCCAGGGGCCACTGTGTGATACAGGTAGATGATCTTGTCACACGTTATCGCTTGGTAAGAAATGACCTCTGTGCCGCTATCAAAAATTTGAAGGCGGCGGCCTGGCACAAACTCATTAAGGGGCTTGACAACAATTCATGGGAGAGGGCTTACCAAATAATGATGAAGAGGCTTGGCCGGTCCTTTCCTCGGCTGACCCGAAGGCATGCACTAAGGGCGGTTATGGATCTGTTCCTCTGTCGTGAGGAGTGTTGCACGAGAATGGAGTGTCATCATGAGAACAGATTCACGATTGGTGAGCTCATTTGGGCCGCCAGGAAGATAAATATCAAGATACTTCCGGGGCCGGGCTCCATTCCGGCAGTAATCGTCAAGAAATTTGTAGAGGAACACCCGTGGACCGTCCTTGTTGTCATGAACGGGGTCCTACGGGGGTGCTACTTTCCAGGCTGCTGGAAGGGAGCCTGGCTGGCTTTGATTCCAAAGCCAGGAGCCGGCGGCAGTGATGGTCCTAGGTAATATTTGCCTGCTAAATATCATGGGCAAACTCCTAGAAAGATTGCTTGCTGAACGAATAAGGGCCGAGGTTGACGCGTCTGGAGGTTCTCCCCCAATCAATATGGTTTTGTATGGGGGAGATCAACCACTGACGCGATCAAGCATGTTCTTGACTGGGCGAGGGACCGTGCGAGCGGCTCCAGGCGGAGGATACCTTTGGTTGTCCTCCTCGATGTCAGGGGCAAGTTCAATAGCATTTCATGTCCGTGGTAATAAACGCAATGAAAGATCGGGGAATCAGTGATTACTTAATCGCCACTATTAATGATTACCTTCACGACAGGTACGACACTTGCAACCGAAGAAGGACAGGAAGAACTAGAGGTGTTTCGAGGTGTTCCACAGCGTTCTATCTTGAGGCCGCTCCTGTGGAACCTCTCATACGAGAACCTCTTGGGAGGAGCTTCCAGGGGACGCCCATATCATCGGCTATGCGAACAACCTGGCCGTGCTGGTTGCAGCCGGTTGCAGCCAGCACAGAAGAACAGGTCTAAGAGATCGCAAATAACGCGATGGAGATGATAAATAATTTACTGGACGATAGGGGACTGAGCCTGACCCCACATAAGACTGCTGCCTTAACCTTGGTAGGTTGAAGAAGAATCCGAGATATGGTCATCACGGTTAACAGGGTAAGGGTTGCCATGTGTCAAACACCTCGGCGTGTGGTTAGCAAAATCTGGTTTGTTTAACGTTCACCTGCGGGAGGTGACCAAGAGTGGAAAGTCGGTAATGAATAACTTGAGCAGGCTTACGGGGAGGCGAATCGGTCCCAGGCAAAGTAAAAGAAGAATGATACTGTCCCTTGCACTATCTGTTGTATTGTATGCTGCACCCGTCTGGGCATATGCACTTTCCAAAAAGAGAAACGTGAGGATGCTGGCATCTCTACAGCGGTGGGCGGCCATTCAAATCGTTTCAGACTCGTTACAAAATGACTTCAACCACTGCGATAGAAGTTATCGCGGAAATTATACCCGTTCACCTGAGAGCAATGCAGTTAAAAAGAACGCATGAGGGCATGCCTAAGGGTGAGGCACGCAGATTGGCATTGGAAGAATCGCAGGCGAAGGGGGCTGAGCTCCCCTCATAGGTGAGTGTGGACCAGGAGACTGATCCCCAGAATAGGGCCATGGGTTTGGAGAAATCACGGCAAGGTGGATTAATACCTTGCCCAGTACCTTTCCGGCCATGGTGAGTTCGCCTTTTATCTGCATCATTTTCGCAGGAGGGAGTCCCCGGGGTGTATTTACTGTGGAATCGAAGGCACCCCGGAGCGTGTGCTCCGGGGTGCTTGCCGTTTTTGATTGCACCAGATGGGCTGAAATCAGGCGGGGAAACAACTTGGAGTCGCTGACTCCGGGTAACATCACTGAATTTACGCTCAAAGGAAAGCAAGAATGGGTTGCTGTAGGAAACATGGTCACGCACATTTTACGATCCAAGGAAGCTGACAGCAGGATATAGGGTGCTGATTAGACAAGCCGAAGACGAAGACCTCTAAACAAAGGACCAAGGTGAAGATTTGGGACTGGGGAGCAAGGGGGGGGGCGGACAGGTCCCTCTGGAGCCGTCGTTTGTCCGCGCTTGCGTGGATGGGCGACGGTAATGAAGCACGGGGACTCTAAATCCCCCGAGCTCAAAGGCACCTCCCGGGGCTGTGTAATGCTTAATTTTGGGTCCGGCTCCGGGAGGGGAGTTAGGTGAGGTGGTGGTTTATTTAGTATGGCGCAGGCACACATAGGCACATTAGCAAGATCTCTCGTAACCTGTTAGCCCAACACGACGCCCGTAAATGGGATTCCTCTACCTCACCTAAAAAAAGACTGTAAACTTCATTGAAAATGTTTAATATTAATGAAAAAATCTCTAAACATAGGTTTTTTTTTCTTAAATAATTGCAATTCCCGTTAAGAGTAAACTTATTGTAGTTATAAAAGCGATTAATTTAGATTGAAGCACAAAGCAGTGCCAAACATAATTAAATAGCAAACATGAGTATTAAAGCTAACAGATAAGAACGCGGTAATTTCAAAAAGTGCCTGAATCAGTGCTTTCTGTTTGTACTAGTCATTGTTAAACAAAAATATTTGTTTCATATGTTGACAGTCTTCATGATATCTCGATACTGTCGGGATTGCATTCTTGTTTCTTCTCTGAAATAGCAACAGCTATAAACGTTTCTAATGTGTATATAACACCACTGAAGTTCAAAATGTCCACCGCTGAACAAGATACAAATGAAAAAATTTGTGTTTTGCTTAAAATTAACTTCCGGAGGCATTAATGTCGCTTGAAGAAGAATATGGTGAAACGTAATGAAAAAATACATTTACGAGCGACTCAACGTTACCGTGACGGTAATTTTAGTATAGATCATGATGTTCATAGCGAGTATCGGTCTAATATGACAAAATTATGAAACGTGGAGCATATTCCAAGAATTGTTGGAAGCGGTAAAAGAAAATTTGTGGCATCAGATGTTGGTATATCAGTCGGAAGTTGTTTTTTATCTTTTTCTACTTCTTGGGGTAGGACCTGCTTTGAACACGAGCACAACCACAATGGAATCCATTTCCATTGTGGTTGTGCTACCACACAACAAAGCAAGATGAATAAGCTATGTGCTAAATTTCTATAAATTTTCATTCATAAGATACAAAGGCTTTATTGTCTGTTTTTCATATTATGTTAAGAACTGAACCGTGCACAATGCCTTTACCAGCCTTTATCTACTCAGCCGATGAATATGTAACGCTATTGTTGCAGCGACTGTCACATTTACCCCTGATCCGTAATCGATTCGTTGACGCGGCATTAAACTGCAGTGAAACCTATTTCATTACGTCCGACTACTCAGAACACGGTGCATTACAATCGATGAACTTAGGTCTGATGCGTGGAGTCACACGCATAAAATAAGTGTAAATGTAAGCAGTTTTAATATTATATAACTAAATTAAATTATAAAAGGAATTTTTATTAAGTTCAAAACAAAATTACAAGAGATTCAGAATAAAACACATCGAATGAGTAATTTTAAGTGGAGAAGCGTTTTGCTTAATGTTCTTTGCATAATGCTTAAATGGCTTTTGTCACCTGAAAAGATGGCATCGATAAACGATCGGTACAAGTACTTGTGTTTTACACTTTGTATTATTATAGATTATCTTAAAGACATGAAACTGCAGAAAATCAGTTTTAAAGATCAACACACTAACGATTAAAATAATAATGAATATTGTAAAAACACATAAAATGAAAATAAATAATAACGTTAATTATTCGCAAATCATGGTACTAAACAAAAAAAAATTGTCTAACTTAATTACTAAAATATAAAAGTGGAATAACGGGATTTTAAATATGAACAACAAACGACACAGGTCCATCGCTTATAATTAAAGACAAGAAGAAATGAAGAAGTTAAGTCAAATATTTCTTTACACAAATGTGAGAAATCAAAAAGAAATGCTCTTCTGCGAGAAATATTCTTCGCATCACGTCAGAAAGTATGTCGAAGAAAAAAAGTGCCAAATGTGCTGAACTACCGGATACCAGAATAACAGACCGTAGAAAAGACGCTATTAAGTGAAAAAATTACTGATGTGTAACAAAACAATTAAATTTAATTAAACATAAAATACGAGTAGATGAATTTTTAATGAAATAAATGATAACAACAATAAATAAACTTTCATACCGTCTTTGGGAATATTGGTTGCTCGCTGAAAACGAACATTTTCAAATACTACTGGAACTTCTGTGTACAATTCACCTCTCATCATACCAAACGTTTCCCAAACGAGAACCTTAAACACAGATAAATAAATTAAACTGTATGGATCGTTCAGAAAGATATAAAACGATAATTATATTAAAATACGGGTAAATAAAACGATAATTAAATTAAAATATTAGTAAATTAATTAAAATATTCACAGTCGAGAGCTACAATATACATCTCCTGAAAGCGAACATGTGTGCAGTTTTGGAATATTGTCGGGGACGGTAATAAAAATTTTTTTATACTATAATCCTCACAGGTAGCCGTTTTTACGGTAGGCGATTCGTCCATTCCGTATTCATTACTGGTATTAAGACGATCCTGTTAAATTAACTCCTGCGGCTAAAGTGCACTGATAACATAAGTATTCAAATCTTATCAGTAAGTGTAATTTAAATATACACGAGTACTTAACTGTTTAATCTTGATCCCTGTAGTCTTATAAAATAGTCGTAATAATAAGTAAATTGAGATGATGAATCGCCTCTATTTCTGTTAATTATAAATAATCTAATGCAAAGTCGATAAAACTTTTAATCTGTATTATGCTATTATGTATTATATGTATTATGTATTAAGCTTTGATCTAAACTGTTAAAAAATGCCAACAGCAAAGAATTACAATCAAATACAAAGAATTACCATCGATATTATCATTCTACGGGAAAAATTAATACACTGAACGTGGCTTTGGCCGTCGGGATTTTAACTTACTTCACATCCTTTTGAATGTTATTTCTTGAGATGCTCCAAGTGTTGCAGAACCGCCTGTTTGTAAGAGTCGAGATGAGTTGTAATAGTTTATGAGATTCGGTTAACCCTCTAAGCTAGGACCCTTTAATAATATTGATAACATGCCTGGTAGCGCGTTATATAATAAAATTATGCGACCGTAATCGGTAGGCCATGTTTGAAATTTTTTTTAAAGTCGTATCTGAAAATATTTGTTTAAATCTGTCATTTATCGTTATTGATCGATGTGCCGTTCATCGATATAAACTGATTTTAGTTAAATGAAGAATTAAAAATGTATATATATATATAAATATTTTTTTTTAAATTCTGTTGATGCACTTACCTACTTTTTCTAATACACAAAAAACCACAAAAAAATTAAAAAAAAACCTAATATTAACCTGATCGCACAGCGATTCGATGGAGCAATATTTACTATGAATAACCAACTCGATTCAGCGATAGGTAAAATCATATAAACTAATTTTCAATTAGATCCGTAACTATGAAATATAATTTTTCCCGAGGTATAGGATAAAGATGTCACTTATAACAGGAGAGAAACTTAAAATCGAACCACTACAGAGTAAACGCAGTTGTGATGTGTAAACTTTTTGAATGAAATAAAACAATTAAAACGTAGACTAAATTAAATTTATATTTACTTTAGCAAAGGCTTACACGTTTACCATATTTTTACAAAAGATGTTTGAAGTGAGGGCCTTGCTAAGCGATGCGCTTTCGTGCTCGAGTGATGAAATTGAGTCACCTGATGCAAAATGTTGTCGATGACGTCGATTTCTTGTCGAATGTTCGCCTTCGGTTCATCGATAATGAGAGAATTCGATTCGTAAAACCCATCCTTCAAATATCCCCGAAAGCGACTAGTTAGATCTGGGCACCGTGAAGGAAACCGCCCTATCGCGGTTGCCTCCGCGATAGGGTGGTTTGGATTGTCTGTCCTCAAGTTGTTACACGGTACGGTTTTAAATTTAAACCGTGAAGAATCTTACTCAAATATGTAAATTTTACACCGCATTATTGTAGTAATTTACGTATAGATTATTTTGGACCGGCAGAAATTCTTCTTTGAATATCCGGTACGGCCTCTGGAGTCCTAATGGAAGGTCACCTATTTCGTTTCAGGTTTGAAACCGACCCCGTTGTATGCCATCTTTTAACCGAATCATGTACGCTAGTCTTTGCTGGACATTGGCATTCGGAAATTTTTCGCGAATATTTGACGCGTTTCTTGAAAGGATCCAGAATGCACAAAAGCTTCCGCTATATCAACCGTTTATTCGATCGAATAAAAGCGTTTAGAAAAACACAACTGCAAAGAATGAAACTATACTGTACTGAAACGCGATCGGTTTACAGCTGACAATAAACGAGAATACTAACATACACAATCGATAGTGGTGGAAATAATAGCAGCGTTAAAGGTGACGCTCTAATAACTGCGGTTCGAACCGGCTCGATTCGGTTTTAAGATGCTCACCCGGTGCTTTTTTCACACACACATTTTCTAAGGATTCTTTATGTAGTTTAATTTTAAAACTAAGAAATGAATGTACACATTAATCAGAGGGTATGATAAATAGTTATCCTATTGAACATGCAAAAACCAAAAATCTGACAGAAAACATAAAGGTAAAATAAAATGCGCGAAAATGTACAAAAAATGATCACAGAGGCGATGTTTTAAAAAATGTGTGAACAAAAGTGTGGGTGCAAAATGTCCTAGTAATATAAAAAAACGTATCGCTTAAAAAATTAAGACTGAAGAGAATAATCATCCGCAATAAATCATAAAAAATCTACGGTAGATAAAAAATAAGTTTAACAAAATGAAAAATTAATTAAAAACAAAAATACTACCTCAGGAAAAAGCTACTGGGTGGGAGAAAGATGGTGATTTGTGAAAAGGTTCCAAAATATAGGAGTTAGAACTGAATAAAGCTTTACCGAACAGTAATCTTAGGCCAAATGGAAACATCAACAGGATGCGGTAGGAATTAATCTACACAGGAGGCTATTATGCCAAAACCCACATATACTCTAAGAAAGTGCTGTGTTACGTTGAATAAGTCCTAGCTTTGCAATAATTACTGCCGAGGGCAAACGTTCAACGGCCACGAAGGAGTTACCTCGATAGTGTCAAAGGCGGAAGAGCTTAGAAGTCTGAGTCTGTGAAAGAAACTAGGAGCAAGGATTCCTGAAGAAGAGCAGCACGTCTTTCAGAAATTATAGTGCGGCTAACAGAAGAAGACACCGAGTCGGTGTTATTTTTTTTAACCATAATTAAAAGTTAGAAAAAAGAATGTATATCGAATTATTGTTTACACATTATCTGCAATATTAATACTTTTTACATTATTTTGTTCAGATCTTGTTTAAACAATGAGAAAAGCGTCATTTGCATTTGCAGAGAACCAGGGGAAAACACAGTTTTTTCGCCTTTTTTCTGTATATGAAATTTCTAATCTCTGCAACTTGAACACAGCGATCGAGTAAAAGTTTTAGTTAATATAATCAAATTATGAAATTCTATCTTTACCTTAAGTTTTTAGGCTTTTTCGGTACTTTACCTCCAAATGCAGTCAGTAATCAAATAGAAATAAATTCTCAATAGCAGTAAAAAAGCTCGCAAAGAAATTCAAAATGTAGCTATTTATAAGTTTAGAATCGTATTTATCGAGATATTTAAAAAGGTATTTATAAATATTTAGTTTAATTTACGATTCACACCATTGTTCGCGCGAAGAGTGAGTGAAGTATGTTCCGCGCTTTCGTAATAATCTAGTCTATAAATACATAGTTTAAGGTAATAATCATTAATTTTCGCCTGCAACAATACATTTTTCCTTTTTACAAAAGTAATATTTAATATACTTCCGTAATATTTCATTCCGAAAACTAAAAAGTAATAATGAATGTCTGTCGACGGCAATAATGTACGCTTCGTATCGCACAGAACAAAAACGGACCTTAAATGTATTTTTAGTATCAACAAAAGTTGCATTTACTACAATTTACTATGCGACTATCGTAAATATAAGTATCAGAAGTACGATTAAAGTACTTCAATTAATGATTACATAAATGTTCTTCATAACTCATATATTTGTTGTAGAGTGCATCATTATTATTGTGCTTTTTTATTTTGTTTTAGCTTCATCGAATCGCTGTAAGTAAGTAAAATTTATTATATGTAATTATGTATTACGATTTATTTAATATATGCATTTATATATTTAATTTAATATATATTTTAATTATATAATTTAATATATGTAAAATTCATTACAATAACGTAATAACGTAGTCATTACAACGATGATGCTTGGTTGATGTTAACACAAATTTGATGACACAATTTTTGCACTGTTTTTAACACATTTTTTGCAATAGATTGTAAACAAATTATTTCTTGTTATTGTTCTTACTGTTGTTGATTACCGATCGTTGTGGCTCAGCTGGTTCCCAGGCACGTTATAAACACAAAGAACAGGAACAGGAAACTCGAGTGAGAGATCTCATAGTGTGCTACACGTGTGTTTTTCGCTCTGCTATTTTTGAGTGTTTTTTGTAGGTTTTTGGTTTTTATTTTTTTGATTTGATGTTACGGAACTGTCGGTGGAAACTTGTTGGATACGTATAATAAAATTTGGTGATTATTGGATAACGGGTTAATGTGCTATTTTAATTTTTGTGTTTATCCTATATAAAACTATAGTGAATTGGACATATTTAACCTTAAATACATGAAGAATATTTCCAAGTAAATTATCATGACCATACAGGTGAGTTATGTCACTGTTAATAACGTAAACAAGGACTTTCATAAGTTTACTCTTGAATGAATATATTCCAAGTCCAACGAGCTTTATAAGGGGGATTTGTTTTTTCCATCTATCTCCCTATCCTTTCCCTTCACAACCTTTTTCCCCCGGATCTCCATCAATCCGGGTATTCCAAAAATGTTGGTGACCCCAGGAATTTTTTTTGAACCTCCCAAAAAGGCCCTTCCCCAAGAAAGGTCATGTGAGGTATTGTTGGATGAGATTTCGTGTGCTGACTTCAAAATAAGTGTTGAAACCAAATTGGGACGTTTCTGGAAAGAGTTGGGGGAGTTTCAAAAAAGACCCCCCCAACATAGGTAAGTTGGGTATCAAATTACTGGATTTTGGGCCCTAAACTCGATTCTGATACCAGATTTGGAATACCTCCAAATCCTCCAATTCCTCTTTGTTGGAAAGAGATACAGACAAAAAAGGAATGGATCAACGATTTGATCCTTTCAAGTCCAGTAAGCCGTTAGGAAGACCGCCCACAAGAGGAGAACAAGAAATAATGAGTCCAGAGGAAGAATCTCAGGGGTTGATGACGCCATCTACCAGCATGGAGTCGGTGAACACTGCTGAAAGAATTGAAGAACGAAGAGGGCGTGAAGTCAGAAAGCGACAAAGAGCCCCAAGCACAGAAGACAGAGAACCTGAAGGATAACTAGTTGGGTTAATTACCGAACCAGAAGAGCTTGCTACTACGCTACATGGTAACATAGACAAAAATAATAAGAAGGAGGTGAAACAGATTGAGAAACAATTGTACGGCTTAGTGCGGTAGATTACGGATTTTACGTCATTGTTGAAGAAAAGGTCCGTTGAGAAAAACACAACTGAGGTAGCTACGCAGATTGATTTTCAGGAAGATCGTGAGGGTATGCAACAAATGTTAGATTAAGATCTTGGTGAGGAAGAGTTGACTGAATTGTTGCTCTGGAGGTGGCCGGCTGAGACCTATAAGTATGCGGTAGATTGTAAAGATCCATGCTTAGAAATCGAGGATGTAGATCCGGTGGTGGTTATTGGCCTTACGTCACTGGAGACGCCGTTTGTGAACAGTGTGTATAGGATGATACCTAATTTGAGATTACACTACGGTAATAAAAAACTTAAGGCAGGGCAATTGGTGGCTTTCACGCCTACCACTAAGGTGCTCATTGGTGAGGATTTGATGGAAGCTGAGAAGACGATATACGTAATAGTTGCGGATTCAGCATTAGAGGTACGTTGAGTTATAGCTGACATGACAAACTGTATTGGTAGGATTTTTCAAATGGGAGATAAGTTTGTGTTTGGATCGACTGGTGATAAGACAGGAGGATTATTAAAGAAAATGATGGAATATGTAGGCAGGAAAAAGAAAACTGCATATAGAGTATATCTTGAGATTAATCCGAGAGCGAGGTCTATGGAGAGGCCTCGTGGTGCTCCCTCAAAGACTATTGCAATCAAAGCGCAAGATAGGAGCTACGCTGACCTCTTGAAAATGTCAAGGAGGGTGTAGCGTGTGAACTGCTGGAGATCATGTCTGTAAGAAGTGGGCAGGCAGGCGTAGTTCTAGTCAAGATAAAGCACGACGGAAAGAAGGATGAGGACTTCCAAAAGAGAGTCACTGATGAGGTGGTAGGGGTTAAGATTTCCCGTTTGGACCGAGAAAGATACAAGAGGATTGTAGTAAAAGACATTGATGCGTTAGTTACTTCCGATGAGATAATTAAATCCGTGGTCACAGCTACAGGGCTGGAGGCTGAGCAGTTTCAGGGCATGACACTTTGAGAGACATATGGCAAGACAAACTCCGCTACGTTGTTGGTACCCGCTGATACGGCTGAAGCCGTTTATAAAAAGGAACGCATCAAAATTGGATGATGTTATGTAGAGTGATGTTGGGTACAGAAGTTGAAAGATGTTTCAGATGCTGGTCTATGGGGCATAGGGCGTCTAGATGTGATGATCCGGATAGGAGAAGGTCCTGTTTTGCTTGTGGTAAGGAGGGACATTTTAGGTCGACTGCCCCGAAAAGTCTAGAAAGATAACTGATAGCAGTGGAAGCATGGAGTGCTCTCAAACGCAAAATGCTTAAGATACTGCTGACTAATGCTAATAGGAGTGATCTCTCACATGTTGACATCATTGCGAGAGAGAATAAGATGGACTTCATAGTGACCACGGAGCCTAACAAGTATACTGTGGCCAGTAAATGTGTGGTGTGCTGATGCAGCGGGTGATGTGGCCGTCAAGGACGTCAATGGTAGTTATGGATGGAGTCTATTCTATGGGGATAATGGCATGGTTGCAGTTGAATTTGCTAATACGCATATAATACGCCTAATTGTCCGGATAGACAATTAGACGCAGGCAGAAGATAAAAGAGACGACCACGGGGGGGGGGGGGACAACCTGCCATGCCGGACTTTCAGCCGGTAGGTGGGGAGACCCCTTAGAGTAAATGGACACTATCCTGAGCCGAGCTTTATTTAATTGTTGTATGTCCGGCCCAGGGGAGTAGGGGGGAAAAAAAACAGGAAACTCATTGCCACAAAGCATTTCACAATCTCATCCATTGCTGTAATATTATTTTTTTATAAAAGATAACCTTTTTTGTACGGCCAACAGTATTTCATAGAATGGGATTCATATTTTATCCATTTTAATGTACAAAATATTTTAAAGATAAACGACTTCAACGTAGACTCAATAATAAGCTTGGGTAATAGAAATAATGCAAAATAAAGCTAAGTAGGTTTTGGTTTACCTAAAATTACAGCGCTTTTATTTTGCTTCCCTTTAGCAATTTTCTTTCTTTCCAGGCAGTGTAACCTATTAATTTGCCACGTTGCTCCCCATCACCGTCCGTTCTCTTCGCTAGACCGCTGTCTAGCAGTGTCTCTGCTCCCCATCACCTACTCTTATTATTTAACTATTCCCTTTTCTCTCTCCTTCTATTAGTGTTCTATTTAAATATATTATAATTTCTACTCTTTCTCACTACTTGGTTCGTTCTTCTTTCCGTTTCTTAATCACTCTTTGAGGTCAAGCACGTGGACTTTTTTTTTTCTTCTTTAGCCTCCGGGAATCATCTCAGGTATGACTTCAGAGGATGAATGAGGATGATGTGTATGAATGTATATGAACTGTATTCTTGTACAGTCTCAGGGCGACCTTACCTGAGATGTGTAGTTAATTGAAACCCAACCACCAAAGAACACAGGTAACCATGATCTAGTATTCAAATCCGCATAAAAGTAAACTGCCTTGACTAAGATTTGAATCTTAATACTCTCGACTTCGAAATCAGCTGATTTGCGTTAACAAATTAACTACTAGACCAGCCCGGTGAGGTCGTCTGTTAACCTAGTTGGTAAAATAATAATGTGTGATTCGAGGTTTGCTGTTACGGTCTTGACGTGTTAGTCGGTGGTGTAGTTCGGTAAAGCATTAGCGTCTAGCTGTCTCATGTTTATACGGCGTCAATTTTTTTTTTGATTAATTAAACAGGGCTGCGGGAGTTGAGCAATTTAAGCCTAGTCTAAATCTCTCTGGGTACGTGTTAGGGAAAGTCTGGAAAATTTTTTTTCGATTGCTGTTAAACGCTATTACTAATTCCTCCCTCGTTCTCCCACGTTCACTACCTCTTCACAAAACCTCATCTAAACTACTAAATAACCTTTTACAAAATTAAATAAAATAATTAAACATTGTAATTAAAACTATATAAAATTAACTAACTTTAAAAAAATTAATACAATTACTAAACTATTTATATTAATTTAATAAAATAAACTAAATAAAAAACAAAATTAAATAAGCTAATTAATTAAATTAACGTATATAATATTCATCATATAAATAAAATGAACTTCAGTGCTTCAGACGAGATCAGATGTGGGCGTTACCGATTAGGACTCGATACCGTTATCTCTAGCTCCTTATCGGAGTTCAAGGCCCTACACGTTTAAGTGTGGGCCAACACAAAATCAAGCAGGAGATAAAGGAAAGCAGGGCTCTCCTTCTCAAAGTGACTGATGATCGCTTGAGGAGATGGTGATGGTAGTGGAGGTCTTGTGGTGGTGGAAGCTGCCACTCAGATAAGGAAGCAGGGAAGCGACGACCTACGTTCCCTTATTTCACAGGGGATGTCAGATTACGAGGTTGTGAACCTTGTCTGTAAGAGCTGGCCAACGAATTGCTTCGAGAAGTCGGAGCTTGTGAGATGCCAAGACCATTTCCCAAGATGTGCAAGAGGGCGTCTCGCTTGCCCTTGGAGATAAAACCTTGGTGTCAGTTAAGTCCCTCTGGCTGGCTTTCGGCAATACCCAGAAGGCGACCGAGGCGCTTCTCATACGCTCCACGCAATGGGAAGGATCTAAATCGGGTGGGTCAGCTGCCGTATCGCCAGACGGAAGTGAGAATCAAAGTAATTTTGATGCTGGGATAAGGGCCACCTTGCCTCTTAAGTGCAAGGGCCCTGACCGCTCGTCGCTCTGTTTCAACTTTGGCAATGCCGGCCACAAAAAGTACAAAGATGCGCAGCCTGCGAAGCTATCAGCCACAAGACTAATAGCAAAATGCCATAAAAATAGGAAATGAAAGTTCTTCAATACAACTTAAACAGCTGTCGGAGGTCTACCAGTTGGTCTCGATTAGTTCGCAAGACGGGAAAAAGCTGATTTCACGTTGTGCAACGATCCAAATATAGCATTAGTTGCTGGTGGGCAGAGGGGTTTGCGAGGCTGACAGCAATACCACCGTTATCGAAGTCTGATGCCTTGCCAGTAATTCGTTCCCGCAGTGCCTGGCTAGAGACTTCGACAGCGCTGTAGTTTAGTTGCTAAATCTCTCCGAACCGTTCATTCGATGCTTTCGAACATTGCCTGAATGGTTTAATGGTGGAGGTAGGTAGACAGTCTGCAGAAATCGTCTTGGTTAGAGGCTTTATTCTAAAAATCCAGAGTGGAGCAGAACGGTGAATGACCGCCGCGTTCACGCTCTCTATAAAACGATGGCCGGGACGGGATTCACCGGGCTGAATCAAGGTGACGCCCATATTTTTAACAGAGGTGAGTCCGCCAACTATATTTATGTAACATTCTTGAAACCTAAGGGACCAAGAGTTAACCATGAATTGGAAGTCCTGGAGGACGAGACGCTATCAGATCCCAATCCGATTCTGTGTGATAGCAGTACTCTCAATAGGGGGTAGTAGAAGGCCCCTAGTCCTGTAGACAGTCAAGAGGTTTTGGCTTCCTTCCAGGGCAAATTCCTGGTGCATCTCGGCGATATCGAGCTCACTAAACCTGAGAGTATCAGGAAGTTTGTGCTTTTCAGGAAGGAGGGGAGGGAAGTCGAAACTCCCCTTCTAAGCCAAACAGTATCCTTTAGGCTGATCTGCTTGCTCAATTACCTCAGTAAGCTTTTCGAGAGGGTGTTGGTTAACAGGCTCAACCAAGAACTGGAGGCAACTGACAGTCTTAATATTCTCCAGTTTGGCTTTCGTAAGGGCAGATCAACTGTAGATGCCATATCTAGGGTCATGCCTAACATCTGGGAGGCCAGTTCAGGCTCAAGACATACGTGTTTGATTTTGGCAGTGATCCTGTTTGATGTGAAAAACACATTGAATAGTGCATTGTGGGGCAAATACTTTTAGGTAATGAAAAAGAAAAATGAATTTGAGAAAAGAAAATGCAATACTGATGTGTTTAATTATGATAGTATCATAAAAAAATTGTATCAAAAAATGATAGTATCTATTTTAAAAAAGAAATGAATAATAGACTTAAAACAGAATTACCAAATATCCTGTGGCCGGAAATAAATTCCTTCCATCTATAACATGGCCAGAAATAAACTCCATCTCATCATCTTTTAATGAAAAACTTATAAGTCTTTCTCCTGATTTGATTTTTTCTTGCATCCGGTATGAAGTCACATACCAATCTTCTGAATGTTCCCAGCAAATAAGGGGAGCAATCATTGGAGTTCCTCTGGATACAGGCAAAGGTACTTCAGGATACAGGTTAGAAAAGATTGGATTCAGTCCGACAGTAAAAAGTCTGTGAAAATAATCGACAAAATGATCTTTAATTGAAATATCTCCTTAAATTGACTACTTTTTCATAAATAAGCTGGTTATTGCAAATAATTAGGTCAAAATAATTTACTCTATTGAAATAAAATGAAGATTTACATACAGAAACCATTCTGTTTTCAATTCAGTATATATAGAATAAAGCATAATGATAGACTCGATTTCATAACTCTGTATTGCAAATTATCAACTAATGACAAATGTGAAGTAAATTACATCTGATAATACTCACTATAAAGTTTACAGATACAATTTGTAAATGTTCAATGTGGGCCCCCTCCTGCTGCACGGCACACATCTAAGGAGTAGCTGAACTCATCCCACATGCGAGGAAGCATATCTTATGTTACTGAGTTCGCTGATATATGGTTCTGCAGGTGAGCCAGATGTGTAGTATAGGTGATATATAAACTGCATCTTTCACAAACCCCCACAAGATAAAGAGACATGTAGTGAGATCAGGTGATCTTGGAGGCCAGAACTGAAGAGCCAGGTCTTCATTTCTGATGTATCCTATCCATAGTTGAGGTAGAGATTCATTCAGATAGTGACGAACATCTAGGTACCAATGGGGCAGAGCTCTGTCCTGTTGAAAATAAAGTCTTGTAAATCTTCATTTAGTTGAGGGAAAAGCCATTTTTCCAGCATGTCCTGATATGTATCTCAGTAACCATGAGTTCCACAAAAAAGAATGGTCCATAAATCTTCGTTTGCGATAGGGTGCAAAATAGATTAACCTTGGGGGAGTCTCTCTCATATTGCAGTGAATCATGGAGATTTTGTAGACCTCATATACAAACATTGTGTTTATTCACTTTTCTATTGTGATGGAATCTCACTTCATCGCTAAAAATTAAACACAGAAGAAAAGTGTCACCCTCAATGTTTTCAAGCATTGATCACAAAATTCAATACGCTTTAGTTTGTCACCTTCGTGAAGAACCTGTAAAAGTTGTAAGTGGTATGGCTTGGTAAATAATGCCTTAAAACACACCAGCCATTTGGTTGACATATTCCAAGTTCTCTGCTTGCTCTATGGGTTGACTTTCTTGGGCTTCGTACAAAACTTTCTTGAATTCGTCTCATGTTCTCCTCTGCCACACATGTTCAGCTTGTGCTCCTGCCTTTAAAGAGACCTCCTATATGTTGAAACTGGTGAAGCCAACGATATATGCTCTTCCTTGTTGGAGAGTCAATGTTAAATCAAAGATGAAATGCACACTGGACTGCAGTTGCTGACTGAGATTTGCCGTACTCATGAACACAGAAAACCTTGTGTTACACTATAGCCTTCTTACTCAAACTGACACGTAATGACGGCACAAGCACTCTAGCAGTTATTTATGTGACTACATGTGCTTTAGTGATGTTATTTAGAACTTTCGAACCTACTCTCTCAACTACTATGTAAATCAGTCAGATGCAACGTATAGTTCAGGAAATATAACGTTATTAAATTGAGTTAATAACTTAGGATTGCCCTATTTAATAGACAACATGCATGCATGAACATTTGGTCAACTTCCCTGATAGTAGGTTGCGCTTCTCTAAAGACCTTACCCTGTTTCACACAGCTGGTAGTTAGTAAGCTGTCAGCACCTTTTTACAAGCAGTAATTACTGTTCACAATGAATTAATTGAAAATTTAAAAAAAATCTTTAGTAATAAAACAATAGTTAAAAATTTTCTACAAAATCTGTTTCAAACTTTACATATTATTTTCACTTGAACATTTTTTTGAAATTCTCAAACAAAAGTTTCTAGAGAAGTTGTGGCATGTACACTTCTGTTACATTGTAGCAAAAGTTGTTATATATACTGATTTTTCCTTTTTTAATTTGTTGGTTTAAATGTATCCTAATATATTAAATTAAAAACATCTGAAACGGGGGAAGAGCCTCTATAAATATCTATGTTAAAATGTAACATAAACTGAATTTTAAGATTAAGATGTGAATTTTCATGTAAATATTACAGAACCTTAGCCATTCAAGAAGTGAGTTTTTAAATAGTGAAAGTTTTACAGTCAGTTGAATATTTTCTTAGGAAAACCTGGACAAATAAACAAAATGTAACCTTTTTATATTCATGAAATGACAAATAACTTTCTTTAAAATAAGATTTTAAATGGTCATAAGCAATTTTCATAAACTACTTGTTGGGAAGATTTAATTTGAACACGTGAGTTACATAGATCATATGATGCATTAATTTTATATCTGTAAGATTAAAGGAATGATAACAAATAAAGTGACTAGCAGGCTGCAAAGGTGACAAAACTTACTTTCCAAGGTTAGAAAAGAGAAATGATACATCAACATTCCCTTTTTGAGTAAGAAAAGTATTGATACAATCTTTTCCAAGAGATCGTCTTAAGATTGCCTGCAACAAAGCATGAGGGGCAATCTCAATAGTTATTGCACTCTTTGGAATGTGCCGACAACCTTCTTCAAATAAGACTGGACTTAACAAGTTGTTGGTGTGGTATTCAGCTGAAGATGTTTGAGCTATGGGCAAATTCCAGTCTGACTCTTTTACACTTGTACTGACCCATTTATTGGACCTAGGACTTGGCTTTGGTATAACCTGAAAATAACAATAAATTATTTTTTTGATTGAATTATTTTACTTTAGAAAGTTCATGCATTAAAATAAAATTTTTTTTTGTCTGTCAGTAAACCTTGCTTTTGGTTTATATATATATATATATATATATATATATATATATATAAACGATAATTGTAAAAAACAAACACCATACACAGTAATAGAGAAAAAAATCTAATAAATTACCAATTGTTAACTTTCGTGGAATCCCGCATCATCTACTGGTAATTTATTCGATTTTTCTCTATTACTGTGTATGATTTTGTTTTTTACAATTATTACTTTCTCATTAATTGGTATAGTGGTAAGTATGTTATGAAATATTTCAATTTTCAGAAACAAATAAAAGTTTACACTTTAATAAATTACAATTCAATTAAACAGTGACTTGTAGCAAAAATTAAATTCTAACTGTTTAAAAATAATAAATAAAATTGATAAAAATTTAAATATATATAAGATATGACAACAATGAGCTCCATTTTCTCAACACAGCAAAAATATTTACGATCAGCCTGTACTAGTGGTCGGCAAACCGCGGCTCGCGAGCCGCATCCGGCTCTTTGACTATATAATGAATTGTTTTATAAGTGCATCCGAAGAGGTTTTTCGAGATTTTAAGAATAAAGCAGACATTTTTAAAAAAATGCGAGAGATACCTTTGTCTGCTAAAACAGTGAAAGATAGAACAGTAAAAATGTCTGCAAACACAACAAACCGACAAATTGAAGATCTGAAATCGGCCTCAACTCTTTCAATAGCAGTTGACGAGTCTTGTGATATAAATGATACAGCGCAAGTTTCTCTTTTTGTGCGATTTATCTCCACTACAGGCCCTAAAGAGGAACTTTTGGGATTATTGCCACTCAAAGGACAAACGCGTGGAGTAGATATAGCAAATGTTGTAATTGAGTGCTTCGAAAAACATCAAATTCCATTAGAAAAAATTGTCTCGATTTCAACAGACGGAGCGAAAAGTATGACAGGTGCAAGAAATGGGTTTATCGCTATTTTGAAAGAAAAAGGTAATCACGAGATACTTACTTACCACTGTATTATTCATCAGGAAGTACTATGTGCGCAGAAATTTCCTGAAGAAATTTGCAAGGTAATGGAATTGGTGATTAAGATTATCAACTCCACTGTAGCTTAAGTTCTTTACCATTGCCAATTTAAAGAATTTATAATTGAGGTAGAGAGTAGGTATACAGATCTTCTGCTGCATAACAAGGTTCGTTGGTTATCGAGAGGAAACGTTTTAAAACGTCTCGCTTCACTGTTTACTGAAATAAAAGCATTTCTTCTTGAGAAGAGTGTTCACTATGCAGAGCTAACAAACGGTCTGTGGATCCAGAAATTTAATTTCACGGTGGATGCTACTTCTCATCTAAATCAGCTTAATCGTACGTTACAGGGAAAAGGAAACACAATTTTTTCGATGTTAGAAGATTTAATTTCATTCGAAAACAAATTGTCGCTTTTTGCCGAAGATTTTGAAAGAGAAACTCTAATTCGCTTTCCACGCCTATTGAAATATTGTCAAGAAAATAATTCTAATATTGATATTTGCTATTTCAGAACAACACTGTTAAATATGAAGGAAGCTTTTCTCAGCAGGTTCAAAGACTTTAGAAACAGCAAAGCGACGTTAGCCTTTGTTAAAAAAAACCTCTGAATGCCACGGTAACAGAAATAAATTTTTCGCCCTTTAATATTGATATTGGCAGCTTTGAAATGCAGTTGCCGGATTTAAAAAAATAAAGAATTGTGAAGCTCAAAATTCGAGCATCTTTGTACCGATTTAGAGCTACTGGAGAAAAATAAATGTGAATTAAGTTTACAGTACAAGTGGACTGCTTTGAAAGATCTGGAGAGGCAAGATATGTTTATTTTTAACACCTGGAATAGTATTCCTGACTCGTATGATCGACTGAAGAAACTAGCGTTTGCTGTTCTTTCCTTATTTAGGTCTACATATTTATGCGAACAATAATTTTAAAGCGTGAACTTTATCAAGAGTAAATTAAGAAATCAAGCCACCGGGTTGGTCTAGTGGTGAACGCGTCTTCCCAAATCAGCTGATTTGGAAGTCGAGAGTTCCAGCGTTCAAGTCCTAGTAAAGGCAGTTATTTTTACACGGATTTGAATAATAGATCGTGGATACCGGTGTTCTTTGGCGGTTGGGTTTCAATTAACCACATGGCTTATCGATGAAAACTTGGAATCGTGACTAAAATTAAAAACAACAACGTACAAAGCTGACTTACCATTACTTTCCAAGGAAATGCAAGGCCATTGTTCACATTAGTGGAGTATTTGTAGTTTTTTTAAGGATACCTTTTATATTATTTAACTTGTTATATTTTTAAATAAATATTATCTTTATATAAATATGATACCAAGTTTTATTTAATGTACCGTTAGTTAAACTAAGACATATTTAGCAAAGGCAAGCTTGAGAGTGTACTTTTGATCCTAATTATTTCCATAAAAATGTCTCTACTAAAGCAAAGTTTAAGTTTAAAAAAATGGCTCTGTCAACTTCAATTTTGTATTGTTTATATTTGGTTCTTTTGGATGACGAGTTTGCCGACCACTGGCCTATACCTTTCTAGCTAGTCAGGATATGTGAGATTTTGTGATAAATAAGCGAGGGATTTCTCATTTATATATATACTACAGATAAACATGAATTTACACACACACACACACACACACACACACACACACACACACACACACACACACACACACACACACACACACACACACACACACACACACACACACACACACACACACACACACACACACACACACACACACACACACACACACACACACACACACTCATTGTACCAGACTGGAGAACTGAATGAGGAAGTGTGCAGTGATTTGCCAAAAAAGATCTGCCTGAAATAATCAAAACTGAAGTTTTCATTTTCCAAACTGTTTTAAAAATATTTCCCATTCAGTGTTACTTTTCTTTTAAAATCTGAAAGTTTTTTTTAAAAGTTCCAGTTTCTATGATTTATGACCGTCCTCTACTGTGTTCAGTGTTGCATGCCTTTTCCAGATTTCTTGCTATGAATTTAATGGCAGAAAGGCTCCTGGAATAGACGGAATAACTGTAGAATTACTGCGCAGTGCAGCTGAGGAAGCGATTGAGAGATTATACAAACTGGTGTGTAATATTTATGAAAAAGGGGAATTTCCGTCAGACTTCAAAAAAAGTGTTATAGTCATGATACCAAAGAAAGCAGGGGCATATAAATGTGAAGAATACAGAGCAATTAGTTTAACTAGTCATGCATCAAAAATCTTAACTTGAATTCTATACAGAAGAATTGTGAGGAGAGTGGAAGAAGTGTTAGGAGAAGACCAATTTGGTTTCAGGAAAAGTATAGGAACAAGGGAAGCAATTTTAGGCCTCAGATTAATAGTAGAAGGAAGATTAAAGAAAAACAAACCAACATACTTGGCGTTTATAGACCTAGAAAAGGCATTCGATAACGTATTTAAAAAAAATTAGGGTTCAAATACAGAGATAGAAGAACAATTGCTAACATGTACAGGAACCAAACAGCAACAGTAACAATTGAAGAACATAAGAAAGAAGCCGTAATAAGAAAGGGAGTCCGACAAGGATGTTCCCTATCTCCGTTACTTTTTAATTTTTACATGGAACTAGCAGTTAATGATGTTAAAGAACAATTTAGATTCGGAGTAACAGTACAAGGTGAAAAGATAAAGATGCTACGATTTGCTGATGATATAGTAATTCTAGCCGAGAGTAAAAAGGATTTAGAAGAAACAATGAACGGCATAGATGAAGTCCTACGCAAGAACTATCGCATGAAAATAAACAAGAACAAAACAAAAGTAATGAAATGTAGTAGAAATAACAAAGATGGACCACTGAATGTGAAAATAGGAGGAGAAAAGATTATGGAGGTAGAAGAATTTTGTTATTTGGGAAGTAGAATTACTAAAGATGGACGAAGCAGGAATGATATAAAATGCCGAATAGCACAAGCTAAACGAGCCTTCAGTAAGAAATATAATTTGTTTACATCAAAAACTAATTTAAATGTCAGGAAAAGATTTTTGAAAGTGTATGTTTGGAGTGTCGCTTTATATGGAAGTGAAACTTGGACAATCGGAGTATCTGAGAAGAAAAGATTAGAAGCTTTTGAAATGTGGTGCTATAGAAGAATGTTAAAAATCAGACGGGTGGATAAAGTGACAAATGAAGAGGTATTGCGGCAAATAGATGAAGAAAGAAGCATTTGGAAAAATATATTTAAAAGAAGAGACAGACTTATAGGCCACATACTGAGGCATCCTGGAATAGTCGCTTTAATATTGGAAGGATAGGTAGAAGGAAAAAATTGTGTAGGCAGGCCACGTTTGGAATATGTAAAACAAATTGTTAGGGATGTAGGATGTAGAGGGTATACTGAAATGAAACGACTAGCACTAGATAGGGAATCTTGGAGAGCTGCATCAAACCAGTCAAATGACTGAAGACAAAAAAAAAAAAAAGAATTTAATGGGTAAGTCTTTTTACTCAGTTACTTTATTAAATGGCATATTTTTTTATTTTTCATAAATAGATGTTGGAAAAAACACCATACTTGTAATTTTTCTTCTCGATTCATTCAAATTTGAAACCTAATTTAATAATTTATTCTCTCAAAGATATAACAGCCAAAGTTAGAAACTTCTAAAACCTTAAAAAATGAAAATAAATACTAATCTCGGCGTCTATAATCTATCAAAAATTAAAATGTTAGCAAGATTAACTTCAGTTTAATCTGAGAAATTATTTTTTCTTTCCATAATATTTCACTTGATTTTTGGAAAATCAAGTAGAATTCAAAATTCCATTTGGTTTTTGACTCCTTTGTAAAAATATTTTGATGTTTACTCTCTAGATTACATTTTATAGAAAAAAAGTTAAGTAAAAATTAAATTGCTTACTGTGATGCTTAGAGAAAGATTTTTAAATTACAGAGTTCGACGTCCTTTAAGTCTGAAATGCAATTCTAGATATTGGGAAATTTAAAAAATTCTAAAACAGTACAAATTTATACTCGGTGTTTTGAAGAAAAAAATAATCTCTAAATAATGAAAGCCAGGCAGGTGAAGGTGCTCAATTTCAGAAATGTTAACAGCAAGAGGTATAATAATTTTGGGGGGTTGATCTCATGATTTTGAAATTAAGCAAGTTAGTTTCATATAAAAATAATCAATTTCATAAACTTTTGGATCAAGAAAATTGATTTTAAAGATACTGAAAGAAAAAACCTATGATCTAGGTGAAAATGTCTTTTCAATTTTTCTCTTTTATTAAAATGTAATAAAATTTAAATACTGTTTATACTAATATGTAAAAGAATAAGCTTATAAATAAATAAATAGAAAATTAAGAAATGGAAATAAGCCAAATAAAAAATATGTATGCAATAGGATCCCTAAGGTTATCGTGCTGGAAGCATAATTATTGAAAAACAACTGTAACATATCACTATATTTATTGTTACTCTACATTATAATTTAATATAAAGAATTAAATTAAATTACAATATAAAAAAAATTATAATTATTACTCTAATTTCAGAACCTTATATCTTTTTACCTTTCCTCAGAAAAGAGTAGTAACATATATAAATATATAGGTCAACAGATTAATACTTTAATGTATTTGATTAATATTATTTATCATAATAATATTAAGTGAATAAGGAAAATAATTCTATAATGGACAATTTGCACGACAGTATCAGCATATAATGTAACAAAATAACGAGAAGAAAAAATTATCTACATTTTTATTTCTCATTCCTCTATATCAAATTAAATTTAATATCCAAATCAAATTAAATTTTATGAAAATTCTTTATTTAAAAAAAAATAATAATAATTGTTTTGTGTAATTTTTTTTGGCTCAATCTCTATAGCTGTTTGTGTTTTCCTACCTGGGTTCTATCTGTTTTTTAATGGCAAAAATCCAAACAGATCATCATCATCATCATTATCATCGTCTAAATACCAAGATATAAGAATTCTGGAGTATAGATTAACAAAAACAGATATTTCACTTTATCACATCACCAGAAAAGAAAAAAACAGCCACTAAAAATACTGCATCAAGGGGTGGTGTACATAAGCACTATGGAATTTTAAAGGGACCCTGCTAAAGAGAAAATAAACTGATAAGGGTGTAAAAATTAGTCACTGAACTGAGAACCATTCAATGAATCAAGATAAAAATGAGACTGAACTCAAACATGAGAGAGAAACGTGGAAAAAATGAAAACATGGAAATCGAACTAAATGTTCAGTTTTCATGAACCAAGAATAATTTGTACGGTTATCGTGAATGCAAGAAAAACAATATCCATAAAACTACATATTGTAAGACTAAGTAGGTAATAAACTGACAGAGAAATTTTGGCAAATATTTTATTCACATTAAAATAGTTATTAGATGTTATCTAAGGCTTCAGTCTATTCAGAAAGGTATATAAACTTTTTTAATGTTATTGGTGATAATGATATTGGTGATATACCCTTAATTTTTGAAATTTGACAGTTTTAAGTGAGAATCAGGCTAAATTGAAATCAACCCACAAATTTCACAAAAACAGATAAGCTGTTTAGGAGAAATTAATAGACAGAATTTCCTTACATACTTTACATATACATTATACGTACATTATAAAGTATAAGGCTGCTATACATGAGGAAGAGTCTGAGGGAGTGGCCAGGCAACTCCCTCACACTTAAACCCAATAGAAAATTTTTGGGCAACAGTCAAAAAACAATCCAAAAATCAACTTTACCACAAAAATTACATCATTAAAGTAATAAGATCAGTATGGTTTTATGATGAAGTAAAAAAAATCTGTAGACTCTTGTTGAATTGATGTTAAATCGTGTACTTTAAGCGACTAAGAATAAAGAAATTATATTAATTACTAGATATTCACAAATTGTACATACAGATTTTCCTTATATATGTATATACTACTTGTGAAAATAATGGAAAAAGTTCATTATAAACATACGTACTAAAAGGCTTTGTTTGTGAGTTACGACTGTTGAAATATTTTGCTTGAATTTCAGCTACCCTGGTGAAATGAAGACATACTGAAATTGCTATGGCGTTAATTAAGGGACAGAATCAGTTATTTCTTATGGTTTTTGAAACCATAAATCGAAAGTTCTGAGAAATCGAATAAAATAGATTCCAGAACAGTATCTGCAGTAGTTTTTGATAAATCTGGCATGAAATCAAAAAATTGAGGTAAAAACCCCTGTTTTTTATGTTTGACGTACAATAACTTTGTTAAATTGTTGACAAACACATAAAACTTTTAAACAAAACTTGTAGAGAATTTAACTGTGAACAAAATGGTGTAAGATAAGTTGAATAAAACAAAGAAAACTTAGAAAAATTCGAATTTTATTTAAAAACAGTACACTAGACCAAAGTGCATTAAACGTTCCAGTTAATAATAAATGTTTAAAAAATGAGCCCGCCATTTTCAACACATTTCTTACCCTTCTGTACTGCTTTTTTTTCTCTTTTTAGTTCTTCAGGGCTTTAAGTTGCTTAGCTGCATCCATAATGCGGATAGTTAATTCTTCACGAGAATGTATGTTTGTTTTGTATACAATATTTTTCATCCATCTCCAGATGCAAAATTTGAAACTGTTAGATCAGGCAACCTTAGTGTGCTGGAATGTGGCCCTCCACGACCGATTTATTTCTCAGGGAAATGATGATTTAAGTCAGTGGAAACGGCTCAAATGGTGCGCCATTATGTTGGATGGCGCAAGTCCCCATACTTTGCGTCTCAGCGCTAGAGGAACATCTTCAAGCAGCTGTGGCAATTCTTCTTGAAGAAAGCGCAAGTAGACCTCACTATTTAACCGGCCAGGTAATATGAACGGTCCAAACAACTGATTGTGATTAAAGCCGCACCATACATTGACGGTAAATCAGTGTTAAAAATTGCCTTCCACCTTTACATGAGGATTTTTCTGCCCATGCTTGTTTATTGTATAAGTTGTTGACGCCATCTCGAGTGAAATTTGCCTCGTCGGTAAACAAAACATACTTGTAGATTTGTCGGTTTGTATCCACCAGTTGCAGAACTCCAAGCGAAGCGGACCGTCTCTCCTGGATGCAGATGTTAATTGGCTGATTTTGATAGAGATAAAAATTGCTTTGTTTAAGAGTCCTCCAAACCATCAAATGCGAAACTCCGATCCACTTAGAAAGGTGTACTGACGCATGGTCTGCGCTGTTCTGCATCGATAATAATTTCATCAATAACAGTATCGTTATACGTAATGTACCTTACAAAATTATTTAAACACTAACACAGCAGCGCGCATTGTTGATCAATTGTTGTTATTTTATTACCGACTTTGAAATAATACATTT
This sequence comes from Lycorma delicatula, assembly GCF_047948215.1. Lineage (NCBI taxonomy): Eukaryota > Metazoa > Arthropoda > Insecta > Hemiptera > Fulgoridae > Lycorma > Lycorma delicatula. The sequence goes on from NC_134458.1 coordinate 3,588,135, forward strand.
TTCAAATAATTTGTTGTATTTCTGTCATTAATAACAAATCATTATTTAAGTAATTTTTATTTTACAATTGTTGGGTAATTTTTGACATTACCAAAAAAGAATTTGGTTTTTGTTTACATTAAGTAGGTACTTTTCTGAGAAATTTAGTAATATAGTGTTAGTAAATAAAATTCGAAGTTTACTAACTTTTCTTTGTTTTATTCAACTTATCTTAGACCAATTTATTTAAAACTAGCAGACCTGGCAATGCTTCGCCATTGCTAGATTTGAGTATATATATATATATATATATATATATATATATTATATGAACACAAATAAAAGTTTGATAAAACATTAAAAAACTGAACATTACGGAACTTCACAAATTTTATCCGTTCCCTTTTTCCCATTTTCGCATCTTCCCTTTTTTCCTTTCTTCCTATTTCTCTCTTTCCATTTTTCGCAAAATTATTTCTTTTCACGTAACTAATATATATTCTGAATATGAGCCAAATCCGACCACAAATGAAATTTTTTCCAAATATCTCAACCCCAGCGCCATCTAGCGGATCAAATTTTTGTAGAGGTATTTCTTTCCATGTAACACATATTCTGAATATGAGCCCAATCGGACCATAAATACAATTTTTCAAAATATCTCGACCCTAGTGCCACCTAGCGGATCCAAACTAATTCAGAAACCTTCGTGAGCGTGCGTACAACTTACCAAAGTTTCATCGCAATCGGATGAATGGTATCGGAATGCATACGGGACAAACAAACTAAACATTCATTTTTATGTATATATAAGATTACATTTTCTACAAGTTTTGTTTAAAATTTTTATGTGTGTTACTCATTTAACGAAGTTATTGTACGTCAAATATTAAAAAAACTGGGTTTTTTTTACCTACTTTATTGGTTTTCACCCCAGATTTATCAAAAAATACTGCAGATACGGTTCTGGAATCTATTTTATTCGATTTTTCAGGTCAAAAACCATAAGAAATCACCAATTCTGCCTCTTAATTAATGCCCTAAAAATTTCAGTACGACCTCATTTCTTCGGGGTAGCTAAAATCCGAGCGAAATCTTTCACTAGTCGTAACTCGCCAACGAAACATATGTATAACAGGACATTTGTTTATATAAACTTTTTCGATTATTTTTACGAGTAGAATAGGTTATGAAAGTCCCAGGAGAACATCGTGATACAATCTGTATATACTCGTGTGTGTGTATAAATAAACAAAATTATTTTATTTCAAACCTAAAAAAGTGTATTTTCCGACAAAACGTTTTCGTGTTTACCCCGTTTTTCTTAAAGCCTAAATGAGATAGAATTCTGGGACCACTTTAATTCAATTTCTTAGATCATAAACAATAAGGAAGCACCAAACGTACCCCTCTGTTAGTACCACAAGAATTTTAGTATGGTTTAATTTCACAGTGGGAGCAGAAAGCAGGGTAAATGTTTAGAGTTTCAGCTCTCGAACGAACCTTTTTCTGACCTTTGTTTATAATAGTTCCTCATACTCGTGTGTTAAAGAAAAATCTGTATATGTAAGTAGAAAATCTGACTTAGTTTAATTGTGAATCGGCTAAGTCGAAATCAACCTACAAATTCTATTAAAAACAGATTAAGCTATTTAGGAAAAATAAATAAATTTTCCTTATAAATATATATATATATATATATATATATATATATATATATATATACTTTTTTCTTTTTTTAAAAAGTGATTTTTTATTTATTTACAGTTTTTAATTGTGCTTTTGGTTATGTAATATTATTAAAGACTGATTTGCAGTAAAGTACTCTACAGTTTGGGTGAAAAGTCCCTTTACATGTAAATAGCATAGTACAGTTACATATGTAGACAAACATTGTTAAGAATATAAAAAAAAAACATTATATTTCAACGTTTATGTCTGGTTAACATTTACATTTATCGTGAGTAACATTGTTACAAAGGTTCAACGTTCATTTATTGGTACGGCTAAATGAACTGTTCATTTAGCCGTACGCGAACATTCACAGCAAAATATGGTAGAGCGCCGTCTTGTTGAAGTGTAACGATGTCAGCTATTCCTTTTGCCATTAATTCTGGAAGCAACTACGAATTAATCATGTGAAGACAGCTGTGCTAGTTCACAGAACCATCAAAGAAATGTGGTCCAAGCAGATGGTCTGCCGTTATTCCTGTCTAAATCATAACATGCAGCAGATTGTCTTTTCCTCAAAAAAAGACGTTACGATTTCGTGAGCTACGATAAATCGCACACTCGTCAGAGAACATAATGTTTTTTGATAATTTGCATGTAGGAAGGTTAAGAGCAGTATTTCACATGCATGCACACGTTCCAAGTTACGATCACTCAACTCATTCACTGAGGTTGGCCGAAAACATGGAACATTTAAGTCTTTCTGCATGTGGTCTCGCATAGTCAATCGTGGGATGCTTAATTCTGCAGATCGCTTACGGGTTGACTTCAATGGCGATCGTTCAACTGATTCCAACACAGCAACACAAGTTTTAGTGCGAGTCTTAGGCCTTCCGCTACGTGGTACATCGAGAACACTTCCCGTCGCAAAGGTTTTCTTCTCTCTTGCGAATAACGTTGGTCGTGATGGCGGCGGTTTTTCAAACTGCTCAGCGAAGTCCGTCAAAATATCTGTCATTGTGTTTTTTGTGTTCTGACGTTCGTGAACCCACACAGAAGCCACGAAACGCTCCTCAACAGTGAAAGCACTTGCATCTGCCATGGTTTAATTCGAGACTGTCCGACACTAACCAAAGTGACATGCGCAGGACTCAGCTTATGACGGGAAATAATAATAAAGAGACAATCTGCCCAACAATATTAAAAAATATACCGTTTTTTGTATTGTTTTGTATTCATAGCAATGTTTATTTGCATGGCTAATTGTACTATGCTATTAACATGTAAAGGGACTTTTCGCCCACACAGTACATATATATATATATATATATATATATATATATGTATACATATATAGTACACATGAATGACCATCAGTCATACAGCTAAAAACTTGGTTACCATACCTGCTTCAGATACTTAAGAAGTTTAGGTCCAGCTTTGGCAATGTGCTTACTATGGTATGGAATATTTGATACCTTAACTTCTCTGGCAAAAATTCCTTCAGACTGTAGTTGAGACACAAATTTTTTAATTTCCTCTACTGGACCAGAGATTGTAGAACTGTCTGGGCCATTATGGCATGCGACTTCCACTTCAGAAGGAAGACGCATTTTTACCATATTATACCCAAGTCCTGAAAAATAACCATTTAAATGAAATCAGATAACTTTATAAAGTGAAAACTTTTAGCATAACATTATTTTATATATTTTAAGTTAATTCTAGTCCAAGTTAATAGATTAGTAACTAACTTTGATTCTAGACTAATATTAGAAATTAATATTAAAATGATGAACCAGCAGCCTTAGCCATGATAATACACCAGTTTTCATTCACACTGAAATTAAGTAACAACAGATTCAATTGGAAAACTACTGTAACCATTTATAAGATATGTACTGTTGGCATCCTCTAACAGTTTGGCATCTAGAAGAGAAGATTGCCATAAGTGTTTTTTCAAATCTTCTCTGTTTATAACTGAAGGGAAAACCAGGAAAAAACAATGTAAAATAAGAACGATGGTAACTACATCAGATTATAGTTTATTAATGTAAATAACATATTACTTAAATTTAAATAAATAAAAAAATTTTAAATAAATAATTTAAATTTTAAATAAAAATAGTAAATGGAAAAAATATTTTTATAAATAATCTAGCAAGTAATTCAGATGATTATATTCCAGCTTGTGAGAACTTTTGTTACTTTCACATTGTCAGTCCATTTATTTGAAAATTCACGATTAAAAATACCAATAAGAGCTTTGTAAACTTAAAAAATATGTATTTGAACACTAAATACAGTTTAATTGAGTGAAAAAACAATAATAAAATCATATTTAACTATGATTAGATGCAGTTGTACTGTTTTGACAAAGTTCACATTGATATTTAAAGAGAATAAACTTGAAGTGTTTTTAAATAAATTAACTGTTAATGTTATAAAATAAAGTGCACAGAGCTTCTATTTCTGAGAAGTCTTTGTAATATAGTTTTGATTGTTTATAAAAAAATATTTATTTAGAAATAAATATCCACTGATCTCCTAGCAGAATCTTGGCCTTTCATCTACAGGTCCTGGGTTCGAATCCTGGTCAGGCATGGCATTTTTTGTATACTACAAATTTCCATATTCATATTCCCAAGTACAAACTTCCTTATAAGGTTCTGTGGTGAATTAATTCATCAGGCAAAAAAAAGTATATACATAAAGATTTCTTCATACATACCTGGAAATATTGAAACTTTATGGTAGATTAAACTGTGAAAATTATTTTTCTCTTAATTATAACAATGAGCTTCAATGAAGTTTATGATTTTCAGTAATTTAAATGATTAATTAAAATGGCCAAATAAATAAACTTGCATTGTTCATTCATTTGTATTATTTTTAATACAAGTGCGTATTATTTTTATTCAGTCAGGTGGAAAGGAATCACTTTAATTTAAATTAATTCCTGTGCATTATGTCAACTATGAGTATTCCTTGCTCACTTCACTCACTCTGACAAATGAAACATGGAAATTCTTTTGTGCTGTCTAACTGGAAGAGATGGATGTGGTGAATTCTATAGAATTATACAGTATTGTATAAAATGTGAAATAAGTAAATCGATTATTCATTCCATAAAATAAAACCACCATAACACTTTAACGGTCACAGAATTAGTTAATTAAAAAATATTAATGAATTTAAAATAATAGCAAAATTTTGATTTAAAATTAATTTTTTTTTAACTGAAAACAGTTGGTTTTAAGAAGTTATTTGAATTTAAATTTCAAATGGCATATTAAGTTGGAATAATAGAAGCAGGAATCTTAATTTTAATATTTTTCCTTCTTTTTCATTATTATACACATAAATTATGATAATGTGTTTTTTTGATAAGAAATAAATGCAAGACTGTTTGAATGAGTATTGTTGGCATAAAGGGAAAAATACTGTACGATATATTCTCTACTTTTGATCTCATTCGTATCATGTGACCATATTAACACCTGATCACTGCAAATGCTGGATTAGAAGAGAATAAGTAAATTCTACTTTTAAGAAATTTCTTTGAAATTACCTTTGAAATGTTTCTTTTTTAATCATTGTTTATTTTGTTTTGTCAAACATAATTTTCTCAAAATTAATCATCCTGTGCTATTTTTAGTTTTTTTTTTAAAATTAATTTGCTATTGTTTTGTAGTTTTAAAAAGTGTCCTGTCTTCTCTTTATATTTTCTTTTTACTTTTGTAAAGAGGGGTATTTTATTTCCAGCAGAAGTTTTTCAAGGTCAGTTATTTTTAATTTAATCTTAATATTTTTTAATATTTTATAAACTTATTTCTTTTTAATCTCATTATCAGGTTATTATTTAATTTCATTTTGATTTGCATCATTAAGAATTTTATTTTAGTTTTAATTTCTACATTTCCTTAGTATTCAGTATCTTAAATGTCAGTGAGGATAAATAATGACTTCATTATTTCTATTGCAGATCAATTCTCAGGGTGATATATTTTTTAAACAATTTCTTTCTCACCCTCCTTTCCTACTTTTGTCCTGTTTTTTTTTGTTTATGCATTTCCGAAACCTAAGGTTTGTCATGTTTTGTTTTCTAATACCTCTTCCTTTCTTTCTTTTTTTGTGTAACTTGGAATTCCCTTTCAGTGTACAGTATGAGTTCTCTACTTAAAATGTTTCATCCTTTTATGCTCTGAGGGACTGAAGGTTTTGCTGTTTTTTATTTATATGTTTAAAGATAGATAGAATATATATTATAATTAATTTGTGTGTGTATATATATATATATATATAAAATCGATGGGTGAAGGCTTACTCATAAAAATTCAACATAACAAAATTAAAATAAACAAATTATGTTATTTTATTTTATTTAAATTATTTAAAAAAATCACGACTACTATTTGTGTACAGAAACAGCTGTTGTGATTTACAAATTGATTTTACAAAAATCAAATAACATATTTTGTTTGTTTTCTTTTTGTTTTTGATATTTATATTTGTATAGAATACATAATACACATACAAAGCATATGCTTCTAGTATGTTGTATGCAAAATTTCTGTTTTTAATAAAGCATAAACAATTGTTGGATTATAAGTACTGGGACAGTTAAAAGTTTGGTGGCTTTAAGCAGTTTGAAGTCATTTTTTTAATTTGTTCTTCAGTTATATGGAAGCTTCCTGCATTTTTTTTTTACTTTTGGGTACTAATTACTAAAATTTTTTAATTGATTTTTCTGGAGATAAATTCTTTTATGTATTTAAAATTTAGTGGAATCTTACTTGAAACAGCACTCCTTTTAAAGTAGGTATACTCATAAAGTAGGTATTACTAAATAAGTAATAAAACTATATTGTCAATTTCCTTTATTTTCTTATGGGTTAATTTTGTTTCTCTTTTTTTCTTTCTTAACCACTTTTGATTTATTTTTCAACCAAAACTATACCAAAAATTTATTTTTATTTGTTTTTTAACTGAATATTATACTCTAGGTAATATTGATTTGTGATGACCTATTATTTATTTTTTTATTATGTTACAATCTTACAAATTCCTAATTTCCTGCTGTATAACTTACAATAACAATTTTAATTAAATATTAATTTTAACAATCTTACCTATAGCAGCCATAGCTCCTTTAATAAATTTTGTTTCAAGAGATGCCAAACCTCTATAATATGCAGAAAGTATCACTTGTTCAGCAGTAAAACAACCATCGGCATAAGCACACCCCAACTCTCCAACTGAATGTCCAATGATACGATCAGGCTCAATAGCGATAGCTTTCAAGATATCAACAAGACCTACCTGTTATATTAGAAACAGGGAATAGACTTAGAAGTTAAATCAAATGCAGAGAGAATATTGGAGTCAAACTTATGCAAACAAAAGGGAGATTTAAATCATAGGCAATCGTTAGTAAATATATATGTGAATTTCTGTGGATGTTCACTCTAACTTGTCCAACACATTATCTTGCCTATCAGAAATACTGCATTTATCATAACAGTTGAAAAAAATGTCAAATAGAATTCTAAAGATATTAACATAACATTTTGACATGACTCCAATACATCAGCCAACTTATTATTTTTAATGTCCACATTTATCTTTATATATATATATATATATATATATATATATATATATATATATATATATGCATTTTATACATTTTTTGCAAGAAACACTCATTGTTTAACCATCAACTTTAAAGTAGATGGTTCAAAATTAACATAATATGTAATCGATTATTATTACTGTTATGTTTGTAGAACATTAAAGTAATTCAAAAATATAATTTCATAAAATATAGATTGTTAACTGAGTAACAATAATATTTAAAATAATGTTAATAAAAATGTGTAAACAATATTATTACTTAATCAGTCATCAGTAAGTGCAATGAGTATACCAAATTAAAAAAGAAAGAAAAGTAGAAATAAAGTTTGGCATTAACTGTTCAAGGATTTCACAATCAACAAGAAAACAAAAATTAAAAGATTAGTAAAATCTAAAAATTATTTTGGAGTTTAAAATAGATTAGAAGATAAATAATTAATTACTTATAAAAATTGGTTATTAATAACTATTGTTTAATCTACAACACTGTAGTGTAATAAAATACCAGTCAGAATACAGTAGTTATTTATACACCTGAGTAACAAACCTGTACTGCTGCTATTCCTATGAATGAATGAAGTATATTATCGAATATTTTGGGATCTTGATCTGTAATAACTTTTATTAGATCGACGCCTTTAGGTTTAAGCAAATCATGGGATTTTTGAATTGAAGCAGCAAAAATTGGTATTTCCATAAGAGCTAATGCCATTCCTGGCCACTGCGAACCCATACCAGAAAACACGAACCATACTTCACGTTTATTTCCTGCGTAGTACTGTGAACAATATGACAATCTTTGTAACAATAATTTTGAAAATAAATAAAAACAATATATTCTCTAAGTCAATTACTTTCTAGTTTGAAGTATTTAATAATAAATTATATAAACAATGCCACTGAACTAAACAGATAACATGACATAGTGAGTGTGAGTAATTGCTAATCACCTTTGTGCAGCTACAACAACGTATGCAGCAGAGAGTGGCTGCAGATCTGCAGAAGTACACTGCATTGAAAATCCTGAAAAGTTAAGTTAATGGAGGCAGTGATACTATCATTAAGCTTATCCTACAGGCTATTTGTAATGGAAATAACTGATAAAATATAATCCACAAAAACTGTGTACAGAAGGAAAAACAACTCAGGGAGAAGAAAAATGAATAGGAAAAGCTATAAAAACAACTTGTTCTACAGTTTCAAGATATACCATAAACAATCTGAACCAGACATAAAACTCAGTTAATAGAGAAATAGTAATGGCAAAAACAAAAAAAAAAAAAAAACATTGGTTTGTGTGGAACTACATTTCGCACGAGATTTGAGCGTGACAACGTCTTGCAAAGACCGACAATGTAAATCGACCCCAAAGAGCTGAAGGCATACTAGACGATTATCAATAAACTTCGTCATAAACAGAACCTTATAGCAAACTTAAGGAGTTCGATAAAATACACAATAGCGAAATCATAAATTTACAATTTTTATTTACAAATTGTTTTTATTCCACACAACACAAATATACTGTAGAAATTTAATAATAAATCAGGCTTTTGTTGAAAAATTACTGAACTGGGACAGAGATAGTGTTTTTTAAACGGAAGTAACATATTCACTTCCGCAATTTTATATAATCACTATCAATAAGCAAATAGAAGGGTTTTTAATCTTGTGATCATCGGAAGTGGGTACTTTTCAAAAAAAGAAAAGAAGCAGTATCGGGAACAAATACTATTATATATATATATATATATAATGAAAAATTGTTATAAAATCTCGAAATTTCTTTTATAATGTTTAAGCCCTAGAATACATAAAACGCCAACCGGATATTCTGAAGAACTCTAAACTGAAAGAAAGCTATTTGACCTTCAATACTTTTCTTAAATTTTAATTTCTGGTGCTAAACACATTTGAAAAAATTTACTTTTTTCGTAAAAAAAATTTTTTTAAATGTTATCAAAATCTTACAAACTTTTTTTTAAGATGTTGATTTTAATATTTAGTATTTTCATAGAATGTATTCTGATAATTTTTTTTAAAAATCGTTTACGGGAACTAAAAAATAAGTTTGATTGTTTAATTAGCTAATGAAAAACGTTAATATTCCATTTTTCATTTCATTTAATAATAATAATAATAATTAATATTAATAATTTTTGCAAGTTTAAATTGAATGATTTATTCAAAAATAATTATGAACAATTTCTTATAGAAATAAACTTTAATCAAATCAATGTTGATAAAATGTCAATTTAAAACGATGAAATTGAAATCATAAATCAAATTCATGAAATTGCTGTTTTTGAAAAGCCCGCCAAAACCTGCTTGACATGATAGTATATTCATTCCATTGCACGACGGTTCGGCTCGGCTCAGGCGGAACGGGACAATTTTTTGTGCGTGCTGCGGCGTTCATCGATTTATAAGACGTTGTCACGTCAAAAAACCGTGAAAACTCAGTGCAATTTCAGGATTATTTTGGTTAGTATTTTGTTAAGGGTTGATTAACTGATGGATTATTACTTGTTCTAGGATTATGTAACAGTCTATGATAGAAAAGTATCAAACAATACAAATGATAGAAAATAAGTTCAAACAGCAGTAGTTATAACAACCATATTTAAAACAAATTAGAAAAATGAAATTATAAGGAAGAACAAATATTTGAAAGTTTAGCATTGTAAATAATATACTAAGCTTTTGACCTCATGCTGCTGTACAGCATGAAGTGATTACCAATTTAGAAAAATTATGTTTATATAATTATACTCTAACATTTTTGCATCAGTCATTTGGTTTTGTAAGCGAAAAACATTTTTCATAGAGGCATTTTGGTATTCAATACATTTTAATGAACATTAGTCAAACAAAATACTTAACAAAAAAATTATCACAGTTTAATTTTGTGTTCAGTTTTTAAAATAGCCACCATCTCTTTTTTCTTGTCTAAATACTAAGTAAGTGGCTTCCTGATGGGTGAGAGGAAAAAGTATAAGTGATCTTATGCTCTTGTTGGTCAGTCTTGTGCCAACCATCAATTACTCAAAATGTGTTAATACAGTATTGGTGTATACAATGTTATTACAAATTCAAATATTATAATAAAATTAGTTTACAAAATAAAATAATAAAGACTATTATTTATTTCAATGAACCAGTGAATAAAATAATACTTAGAAAATCTAAACCCAACTGAGGTATTAAACCAAATGTCTTTTTTAATTTATTATTACATTGTTTCATCATCTATGTAATATCATTGATTCATTTCACATTTAATTTACTTTGTTAATATAAGTTATTTAATACTATTATGGAATTGGAACAATTAATAAGAGAAAGAGGGTCAGTAAAGGCCTCTATAATGAGAATTCACACTTTTACTGACAAATTTGATCCCTCACAAGATGATAGAATTGACTTACAAATTAAGTTAAGGAATCTTTTTAACTTGCAAGCCAAATATGACATCAAAAATCAAAACTTAAAATGGAATTTGACGATGATGATTTATCTTTGGATTGTGAACAAGTCAAGCAAGACTTGTGCATTATAGAACGGAAATTACAACATTTAATAAATGATACTAATAATGATAAAAAAATCATCTAATAAGGAAATTAATTCAAATACAGTTATTTAAACAAACACAACTACAACCCATTAATTTACATGTATTTAGAGATAATGTGTTAGAGTTGCAGCACTATTTTGATATATTTATTTATTTGATACATAGTAGAAATGATTTAGCTAATATTAAAAAATTTCACTATCTAAATTCTTCTTGAAAGATGAAACCTTAGCTCTCATTAAAGATCTTCTAATAACTAGCAAAAATTGTATTATTGATCTAGAATTAAAGGCACGATTTGACAACAAATATATAATTGCATTTCATAATGCTGAGTGCATCTTAAGGTCAGATTCTATAAAATGAGATTCCATAGATACTTTATCCAGATTTATTAATGAAATTTCCTCAAATGTAAATTCGTTTGAAGCAATGCAACTTCTTGTAAACAACATCAAAATTGGATTACAATATTTCAAGATTATGGAATGAAAAGTTGTAAAATGAAAGATTTCCCACATTCAAAGATTTTATAGAATTTCTTAATTTGAGATGATAACTTCTCGAAAATATTAATGCATTCACTTCAAACTCTTAAGTTAAAACAGATAACGAAACCAAAGGACATCATTAAAAATTCAACCAAATCTTCAAACGCTTTACTTTAAATCCTGATAAGCAATATAAAGGATATAATACCAGCTTTTTATTCAAAATTTAATTCTAAGCAATGTTTGTTTGTAATTCAAACCATCATTTACAATAGTGTAAGACATTTTTAAATTTGTCCATCAATGAATGCAGAGATTTTTTGAGTCATAATAGCTGTTTTATTTGTTCAAATAAGGGCCATTTTATTAATGAGTGTTACTCAAAAAATTTATGTATGATTTGTACTAAAAAAAAATACACTTGTTCACATGGACTATATTCTAATTTAGATAGCAATAAGACTGAAAATAATACCTATTTTTCATTAAATAACACTGATAAACATCATTTTTGTTTCTTAACACGCAATATATGATTTTAATCTGTTTTTTTATGCTGAAAATGAATATGAACTCAAAATCTTTCTATAACCCACCATTTTTGAAAAATTTTTAAATTTTAATTAAAGGATTTTTCATTTTTGATTGTACAGTTAACATTTTAAGCTCCTATAATGTATTTTGTTTGCTCATTTTTTATTGTTTAACTCTGTTAACATAATTTGTAAGCTATAAATAAACAATACTAGACAAAGAATTAAATCATATCTTAGTCACATATCTAATACTGAAGAGTGAGCCTTCATGGAGAAGATTAATCGTGTCTGTGCAGGTCAAAACATGTAGCTGAAAACACAGCTGTGTTATTTGTATTAAGCACTGGATTTAGGAATGAATTAATTTTGTTCATTCTTAGTATTGTCTTAAGTTTGTTAACAGTGAAGTGTCATAATGCCATGAAATTGTGTAAATGATGTGAATGCCTTTTGTTATGTATGTGGTGAGTTTACCGTAAAATCAAATAGAAAACACAATATACCATTAATTAAAAAAGCATATCATTTGTACTTTTAGTGTAAAGTTGGTGAACAGGATAACACGTGGGCTCCTCATATAGTATGCACTAATTGTTATGTATATTTATGAGGATGGCTGAAATGTACACGGAAGGTTTTGCCATTTGGTGTACCTATGATTTGGAGTGAACCAAAGGATCATGTAGCCGATTGTTACTTTTGTTTAACAAGTGTGTGTGAAACTTCTAAAAAATCTAAACATACTGTAAAATATCCTTCATTGCAATCTGCAATCAGGCCTGTACCTCACAGTGAAATTATTACAGTTCTTGAGCCACCTGTGAATGTATGTTTCGAAAGCAGCGATGAAGAATCAGGCTGTACCGAAGAAGACAACAATGATTTTGATTTTTAATTATCTTCTAAGTTACATCTTATGTCATAAAGTGAATTAAATGATTTGGTTAGGGATTGATCAAAAAATCAAGCTGAACTGTAGAATCAAGACTGCAAGGTTGGAATTTAATTTAAAAAAATACAAAAATTTCGGGCTTTCGAAGCCTACAAAAAGAACTTTCTCAGTACTTTATTGATGAAAATAATTTGGTTTATTGCACAGATATTGATGAGTTTATGTTGCACTTAGGGCAAGTTCATAAACCTGAGGACTGGCACCTTTTCATAGAATCGTCCAAATATAGTTTAAAAGTAGTTCTACTACACAACGGTAACAAATATCCTTCGATACAAATCGCTTATGGTATTAATTTGAAAGAGACATACGATGTGATGAAAGACGTTCTTGAAAAAATAAATTATAAAAAACATAGCTTGAACATATGTGGTGATTTGAAAATTATAACTATTTTGTTAGGCATGCAGTTAGGGTATTCGCAAAGAATACATGTGTATTCTTTGCGAATGGGACAGCCGAGCTAGGGATAAACATTATGTTACCAAAAAATGGAAGAAACGATACAACTTAGCTCCAAATGGGAAAAATATTATTCATGAGCCCTTAGTTGAACACAAAAAAATATTTTACCTCCTCTCCATATTAAGCTAGTACTAATGAAAAAATTGTTTAAAAGCAATGAAGAAGGATAGTCCCGGATTTTTGTACATCAGGCAGAAATTTTCGAATGTAAGTGAAGGAAAAATTAAAGAAGGAATATTTGTTGGTCCTCAAATAAGAGAGTTGGTCAAAGATGATGTATTTAACTCAATGTTAAATAATGTTAAAAGTGCAGCTTGGGCTTCATTTAAAGACGTTTGCAAAATTTTTCTCGGGAAACAAAATTCCGACAATTACAACGGTATTGTTAATCAACTTCTTACTTCATACAGAGTTATGTATATCTTTGAAAATACATTTCCTCCACTCACATCTGGATTTTTTCCTGGACAATCTCGGAGACGTGTGACGAACACGGTGAACGTTTCCACCAAGACATTTCGGTGATGGAAATTATAAAGGGAAATGGAATACTAACATGCTTGCCGATTACTGTTGGATATTATTTCGGGATGTGCCTGAGGCTATTTATAAAAGAAAAGCATCAGCGAAATCATTCTAACACACGTAGGGCCATGCAAAATTATTCATTTTACAGATTTTAACTATATTTTCCCTTAATTTTTTTCTTAAGCGTAATTTATTTAAAACTAAGGGTGATAGAAAAATTGTATTTACAGATCTGTAATGCACGCAAAAAAGCAATTCAAGAAGTGGTATCACACTTATAAACATTATACATTAAAAATTTTGTTTTGTGTATCAGTGTAATCAGTCAAACGATAATACACTTTTATCAACAGCGATATGTAACACCAATGACATATATGATAATCGTCATTCATGTAGAATCTTATTAGATTCTGGTAGCCAGGTTAATTTTTGCACATATAAATTTGCCTGAAAATTAGGACTTAAACTCATTAAAACTGATTTTCACATTTCAGGCATCTCATTATCTCAATCCAAATACAGTGTTACACTTACATTACATTCTCGATATAAGAACCTTTTATTCAAAGTGCAATGTGCTATTTTATCTGATATATCAGACAACCTTCCATCAACCATTAAACCATTAACATCCATCACCCATTAGCCATTAACATTAACCATTAAACTATTAACATCCATTAACATTTCTAATCTTAATCTTCCTCGTAATATACTTCTAACAGATCCGAAGTTCAACATAGCAAATAACATTGACATACTGATTGGAGATCAATTCTATTTGACTCCTATCTTGCTTGAGAAATTCATTAGAAATTCCAGATATCCTATTGTTCAGGAAACCAAGTTAGGATACATACTTAGTGATCGCCTTCCTAGTAACGTTAGGAGCAAGAATACTGTCGCATCTTTTTTTTCCGTAACATTCATAAAATTCTTTCAACTATACTCGAGAACTTCTGAAAATTGAAGAAATTAATACTGATGCCACATTTAATGACACATCTACACGTGAAAAACATTTTCAATCCAACACTACTCGAAATAATCAAGACAAATTTGTCGTGTCGTTACCACGCAAACATTCAACTAGGCGATTCTTTTGTTAATGCTGAAAGGTTAAATCAAGAACTGAATAAGTCAGAACAGTTAAATGTAAATAATAATATAAATAAAGATGTATCTAGGGAATTAAGGATTCACTTACAGAAATTAATGTTAATAATTTGGTGAAAACGACTGTTAGTGAAATTAATCCGAAGAAATTGCACTAAGAATTTTTTTTATCTCGTAAAAATGAAAATGAACTCGATTCTTTAAAAAGTAATGAGAATAACAGTAGTATTAATATGAAATTGTATCAACAAATATTTTTTAATGATGTTAATACAGAAAAAGGATTGATAGTAACAGTAAATTAAACGAACTGCAGAATCCATAAACGTAGTGATAAAAATAAAAATGTTGATATTTCACTCAGTAAAAATAATAATGATAATAGGAATATAAAAAAGAATAAAAAGTCTTTTAGTGATATTGATTTAACTGGAAATAGTGATTACAGCAAAGTAAAAAAAAAAAACAAAATTGGATTCATCATCATCATCTTCTTGTCAGAGTAGCAGCGATACAGATTCTGGTTCAATACGGATATAAGTAAATCTACCGAAACTAACTCAAATGTTTACAGTACTAACTTAAGTATAACTCAGTACAACTCGAATTAGATACAGATTTAGATACTAAGGAGGACATACAAAAAGAAAAATGATTTGTTAGATACAAAGAATGTGAACGTGATAAAAACGGAAAGAAGATAAAAAAGAATACAAGTGCATGCATTGTAAAAAAATATTTGATAATAGAAATGAATTAGGCCAGAAAATTACAGTATGTCGTGCTAGCTATACTTATCGTTGCAAATTCTGTATAAAGAAATTTCTTTCTGGGAAACAATTACGTAACTATTACTGTCCTAAGAGAAGCTCTATGAACCATTTTATTTATAAATTTAAAAATCCTAGTTCAAAAATGATGTACACTTACAATACGTTCAGTCAAAAATATATTTGTAATTGTTGTAATAAGACATTTAAAAATTAGATATGCATATTAGTAAGCATAATAAATCAATAAAATATACTTGTGATATATGTAAAAAATTATGTGATTCATTGATTATATACAATGAGCATAAATTGTCACACAACTTGGATTATAAATGGTAAAAAATTATTTCTTGTATCATTCGTAAGTGTATAATATGCTTTCGATATAATGCAAAATGTCAGAAACAACAACTTGGTCAGTTACCATCTTACAGAGTTATTCCTTCCTTCTCTACTTGCTCAGTAGACTACGGCAGTCCAATTATGATTCTTCACGGCGGGCAGAGGTGTAAGATTTTAGTAAGTCTTATGTAGCACTTTTCATATGTCTCACTAGTAAAGCTATCCATTTAGAATTAGTATCTGATCTGACTTCACAGTCGTTTATTGCACCATTTAAAAGATTTATATCACGTAGGGGTATTCCCACTCAATTATTTTCTGATAACGGTTCCAAATTCCATTCCGTCAAAAATATACTTTATAAGTTGTATCAATTTTTAAATTCAGAAAAACTAAAATCAGACATTCAAGCGTTTACAACTACACAAGGTATAACCTGGTCATTTATTTCTCCCTCTTCACCCATTTTGAAAGCACAATCAAAAACATCAAATTTCATATGCGTCGTGTAATTGGACAAACGTTACTTAATCTTGAGGACTAACAGTTTTAACACAAATTGAAGCCTGTCTCAATTCCCGTCCTATTTTGAATAGTTCAATAGATCATAGAGACCCAGACCTCTTATCTTCAGGACTCTGTCTCATAAGATGTCCACTCAATTCTTTGCCTGAACCTAGTTACAAAAAATTAAATTAATCGCTTTGGCCTTTGGCAATTACTCCTAAAATTTATTCAATCTATCTAGAAACGATGGTCTAAGAACTATTTACATTATTTATAGCAACGCAATAAAATGGTGTTTTCCTTCCCGTAATGTTCGTCTTGGAGATTTAGTATTAGTTACCAACAAAAATTCTTCACCCATGCAATGGAAACGAAATTATCACCCAGGTTTACCCGGGTTCTGACAACCTAGTAACGGTTGTTAATTTACTTGCAATTAACGGTCCTTTAAGAAGACCTGTGCAAAGGTTATGCCTATTACTAATCTCAAACGATTGATTTAAATAGTATTTTTAAGTAATATTTTTTTATTGATTTAATTATTTTCATACTATTGTTCTTGTAATTTTATTTGATTACATTCTTATAATATGGCTGTTGTTAACATGCTCATAAATATTGTTTTAATATTTTTAACCTAATTTACATATTTGTATTAATTTAATTATGATTTCACATTTATATCATACATTATATGATTATGTATATATATATATATATATATATATATAAATCAATATTTACAATATATATATAGGTGCAATAAGACAGCAGTGATAATTGATTTGAGAATTAGGATTCCTAGATATATTTATTATTTAAGATTAATGTCAATGTAATTTCAAACCATTGTAGATTAAATAATTCAATTGTATTATTATTTATTTAGCAATATGCTGATTATTATTAATAAAAATACTATTTACAGGTTATATTTTTTATGAGCTTTTAATTAATTTATTATACATTTATATGAGTACTATTAATATTATACCACAAAAAATGTAATTACCATTTCAACTAATCATAAAAATTAACAATCTAAAAAAAAAATCACCGTATGATTTTTGGGGGGCAGTTATGTTAAAGACTCAGGGTTATTTAAATGAGGTTATTTAATTTTTAAATGAAGGTTTTTCACTTTTTCTTATTCCTTTTTAAATTTCTCACTTTTTTTTATATTCTCTAAAACTCCCACTTTTTTGTTACTCCTTTTTAAATTAATTTTTAACTATGGTCTTACGCTCTTGTTAGTCAGTCTTGCGCCTGCCGTCAATGACTTAACATGTGTTAATACAATATTGGTGTATGTAATGTTATTACAAGTTCAAATATAATAAAATTCTTTTACAATATAAAATAATAAAGACTATTATTTATTTCAATGAAACAGCAAATAAAATAATACTTAGAATAATTTAAACCCAACCAAGATATTAAAAAAAGGTGGTAAATTATTCGATACCTATGTTGGAATGAATACTGTATTAATAATTACATCATTTAATTACCTGAATATCCCTAACTTTTTTCACTGAATTTTTGTTAATTAAGGTGTATCCTCTATAAATGTGCCCAGGAATATCTTCAACATGAATTTCATGATACAATTTAACATACTCTGCATCTAATGGACGCGACTCGATCTGAAAAAGTGAAATATTTTATTAAAAAATAAAAATAAAATATTTTATTTCAACAAAGTACTTCATAAAAAAAATCAGAACAAAATGAAATGGAAATAAGTACCTGACTTCCTAGAACTCCAATGGTGTGCAGAAATTTATTTTAACCTAAAATATGTCGTGATTTTAAGAATTCACAAAATACATAATTAAATTTTTTAAATACAAATTATGTTAATGACGTACAGAATTCAGATATTACAAGAGAAAGAGACAATATCGCTGGGTACTAATACTGATTGTAATTAGGGTGAGCTTTTATTTATTCAGAATATATAATTTTAAAATAAATCTCAAGCATGTTCTAAAAGAACTTTCATATTTTAATTGTAATTGCTGGCCATGAAAAATATAATAAAATTAACTTGAAAAATATTGAAGATGTTTGACATATTGAATGTTAAATTACTAAAACGAAAAGAGGTGGTGATGATGGAGCTAAACAAAATATAAAAATATCAAGAGGTTAAAAAAGGATTGGTTGATGTTGCTTCACATGAAACAATTTTTGCACTGTTTTTAACACAAATTTTTAGTGGACTGTAAATAAATGAGTTCTTATTATGCCCTTATTGTTGTGGCCCAGTTGGTTCCACACATGTTTTAACACATAAAATTTAAACAAGCGGAATGTAGATAGTAAGCAAATAAGAGCACTTCACGATCTCATCCATGCCCCCCATCTAGAAGATGCTGCTTCAAAACACCATACAAATGTACACAAGTAATAATAAATACACGTAAATAATAATGATGACATTAACAAGTTAATGTCCAATGTTTTCTTAGAGGAAAACTGTCAATAGACGTAATTTGTGGATTGATCTCTTCAATAGACTATCTGAAGTTCCAGAAAAGTGACAACTCGAACCCTGCCATCTCTCGCTGGATGAAGCTCCACAATACGAGCCATTTTCCATTGCAAAGGGGAAAGGAGTCTTCCTTGATGATAACCATGTCACCAATTCTTAAATTAGGTGAAGAAGTGGTCCACTTCTTTTTCTGCTGTAGGCCATTGAAGTAGTCTCGAGACCAACGTGACCAGAAGTGTTGCAACAACTGTTGGATTTGTTGCCAATCAGATAGTTTATTACCTGGAAGATCAGATATGAAAGGTTCAGGATTAGTTATGAGTACATCACCGATTAAGAAGTGAGAATGAGTTAAAGGAGAAAGATCGGTTGCAATATCTGACAAAGGAACTAATGGACGTGAATTTATCCATGCCTCTACCTGTGTTAACAATGATACAAACTGAACGTAAATTAAAACTGATGTTTTCATGATATGTTTAAGTGTGTTTTGACAAGTTTGACTGATGACTCCCATAAACCTCCAAATGTGGAGCCTTGGGTGGTATGGAATGCCACGTTTTCCCTTCTTGGGATAGAGACGTTAAGATAGAACTCTTGAATTCCTCGTTCTTCTGTAACTCAGCTAGTTCTAGCAGTTCTCGCTGAGCACCAAATATCTTTGTCTTGAGATAAATCTTCGAAGCGCTGCCAAGAAAGACTCTGTAGTAAGATCTTCTACTAGTTCTAAATGTAAAGCCTTTGTACTAAAGCAAATGAAAAGTGCAATATAACATTTTACTGGTGTAGCTCCTCTTCGTTTAGTTAATTTATCATGAAATGGACCACAGTAGTCTACACCCGTGGTGTAGAAAGGACGAGGTAGTTTTTGAACTATTGATCTTGGTAAATCATCCATGACTTGTGTCTGAAATTTGGATTTACCTTGAAGCTTTTACCTTTTTTCGTGAATTCATTCACGGAAGATTTTACTAGCTAAACTCCTGCCATTGATCGGCCAATATTTTTGATGAATAATGTTTAACAATAACTGTGGCCCTGCATGAAGCGTTTTAGTGTGAAAATGTCTGGCAATAAAATTAGTAAATGTATGACTCTCTGGTAAGACGATGGGGTGGATTTGATATGGAGTTAAAATCTGAGTGCTGTAATCTTCCACCAACTCATATTACATTGTTTTTGTCTAAGAATGGACTTAGAGAAATGAGTTTGCTGGTTTTGGTTAGTGGTTTTCCTAGCTACAAATCGTTAAGTTCACTTGGAAACGATTCCCTTTGCACAATATTCACCAAAGCACGCTCTGCTAATCGAAGTTCAGAAGCTGATAATGGACCGTGAAGATGTGAATTTTGTGGTTGAGAGTTATTAATAAAGCATAAACAGTAACTCATTACATGTTGAGCCCTAGTAAAACTACAAAAATTCTTTAAATTGATCATTTCGTTTTCAGCTGTAACACATGATAACACAGTGTGACGATGCTCTGGAATTCAATTGCCAGTTGGTAGAGTAACTGGCTCTTCTGGAGATTCCTGTGACCTATACAAAAATGAAGGCCTCTTCCAATACAAGTCCGCCTTTGAAATCTCATCTGGCATTAAGCCTCTCGACAGATTGTCAGCAGAATTGTTTTGACTTTTCAAGTGCTTCCACAAACTGATGTCGGTGTTGGTTTGCATCTTAGATACCCTGTTAGCAATAAATGTTGTCCAATGAGTAGATGGAGCCTTAATCCATGCTAGTGTTATAATCAAATCAGTGTAATATGAAATTAAATCAACTTGAAGATGTAATGCATTGACAATTGATTTGCATAGTTCAGATAACAACAAAGCGCCACACAACTCTAGTCTGGGTAACAAAATTTTCTTTAATGGTGCGACATGAGATTTTGATGTGACTAAATTAACAGTGATGATTCCATCAAGGTCAATACACTTGAGATATGTTCAGGCACCATATGCGGATTCTGAAGCATCTGCGAATCCATGTATCTATAACTTCAGAACACCTTTCTGTTTAGGGACTATGCCCCTTTGGACTTGAATGTTTGATAGCATATGGAATGATTCTTGAAACTGAATCCATTCATTAAATAATTCATCAGGTACCCTTTCATCCCATCCTAGTGAAAAGGACCACAATTTTTGCACGATTAATTTTGCGGTTAAAATTACTGGACCTATGATTCCTAGGGGATTAAAAAACCTTCCGATTGCCGACAAGTGCGTTTAATTTAGTCCGAAAAGTGTGTTTAGTTGTTTTTACAGCTGTATTTTTGTCACGAAAAGAAATTTGAAATACATCTTGTCTTGAATTGCACATAAGACCCATTGTCTTAATCGTAATTTCTTGATCAATCTCGATGCAACCCTTAACCATATCTTCTAATGGAATGTCAGATAGAATGTCTGGATTGTTAGTGTTCCACTTTCTAAAATGAAAACTGCCTCGACGAAGCAGATCATTTAAATCACGCCGTAATTGTTTTGCTTCTTTTATTGTCTTGGCTCCAGTCATAACATCGTCTACATAACAATCCTCTACAACTACCTTGGATGCGACTGGAAAGAGGATTCTTCATCCAATGCTAACTGCTTTAGAGTTCTCGTTGCTAGGTAAGGAGCACTAGCAGTGCCGTAAGTGATTGTCAGCAGTTTAATTTTTTAATAGGATCTTCTGGCTGGTTTCTCCAAAAGATTTGTTGTAAATTTTGTTGAGCTGATTGGACGTAAATCTGATGATACATTTTCTCTATATCTGCTGTTACAACATATGGAGGTGTTCTGAATCTTGATACAATACTGACAAGATTTTATTGTACTGTTGGACCAATAATTGAGATGTCATTCAATGAAACACCGGAGCTTATTTTTGAGGATGCATTGAAAACTACCCGTAATTTGGTGGTTGTGGAATCTTCCCTTATCACTGCATGATGCAGAATGTAATAAGTGTTCGATGAATTGGCTTCAGCCATTGTAATTTCCTTCATATGTCCTAGCTCTTTATATTCTTTCATGAATTGGATGTATTGTGAACGCATCTCTGGGTTAACGGATAAACGCCTATTTAATGATAAAAATCTTCTGAATGCAGAATCCTTTGATTCACCAAGTTGACAAATATCACCTTTCAAGGGGATTTGCACACAGCACCTTCCAAGATCATCCCTGAAGGTTGTATTCATATATAGGTCTTTGCACAGTGTATAGTTTCCGGTGTACGACCTTTCAGAGCAACTGTCCCAAAACTTCTGTATGGTTTTGTTTATGTTGTCCAGCGTAGATAGTTGACAAACTGTAGTTATGTGCAACATAGTATTGGTTGTTACTTTGCCGGAAATGATCCAACCAAGCACTGTATTTTGAAGGGTTGGAGATGAATCATGACATTGTAGTCTTTTGTCACACAGCAAGTTGAAAAATAACTCTGCTCCAATGAGCAAGTCACTTGGCTGATTGAAATGAGGATCTGCTAATTGAACATTAAGTGGAATTTTCATGTCCAATTTCTCAATTGGCACAGTAGGTAAATGTTTGGTAATAGATGTTAGGACTACACAAACAAAAACGTGAAGGAAAATTGATTAAATCTTGAGTTAATGACAAATTGAACAACCTTAGAAGTTTTGGTAGTGGATCTTCCAGTTCCATTCACTTCTACAGATACATTTGCAAATGTCAAGCCTATTTTTCTGACCACCCTATCAGTCAAAAAATTTGACTCTGACCCTGAATCTAATAGTGACAAAGATGAGAAATACGACAAAGATGAGGAACCCCATGATGATCAAGAACAGAAACTAGGGCAGTAGACAACAACACAGAAGAAGGAACACCTTGGCATGATATACGTGATGTAGATGCAATTGATTGATTTTAACTACTGGATTCAGCCTTGGAAATTGATGTAGTTGATTCAGGATGAAATATTTATTTGTCTTTTCTGAATAATGCAATAACATATTGTAATGTTTACCACAAAGTTTGCATGAGCCTGCAGCACAATTTTTTTATTTTATGATTACCAGAAGAAAGGCAATTAAATCACAGTCCTAACTTCCACACCTCTCTTTCTCATTCATTAATGGATAATGATTTGAACTTATCACAAATATACAATGGATAGAAATTGTCACATAATGAACATTTATTTATAGAATATAAATAATTAAATGTGGATATATTATTTTTTGAATTTTGTTTGAGTTTTGATTGGAAATTTCCGGTTTGAGATTGTTTTAATAAGGGTGCTGGTTTAGATTCAACAGTTTCTATGATTCGACATCTCTTCTGTAGAAATTTCATTAAATCAGATGAAATGGGTACATTGTTAGATTCTATCTCTGATTCCCATTGACGGTGAGTAGTTTTATCCAACTTGCTGATAATCAAGTGAATTATTATTAGAGTGTTCCAATGTTCAGTGGGTTGACTTAATATATGAAGGGCATGCACATGTTTTTGTACATCGTCAATTAATTTTCTCAAATTAGAACTACATTCTTTGTCTAGTTTATTTAGATTGAATATAGCTGAGACGTGTTTGTTGATTAAATACCTTTTGTTTTGAAATCTCTCCACTAAGAGATCCCAAGCAATTTTATAATTTTTGGATGACCCTTCTAGAGATTGTAAGACACTGGCAGCACTGTCCTTTAAAGAAAATTTGAGATAGTGAAATCTCTGACAATTAGATTTGGATTGTCATGAATTAATGATTTAAAACTCTCATGGAATGATAACCACTCATCATTATCTCCTGAAAATGTGGACAGCTTGATAACTGGTAAGGAAAAAGCAGGGATAACCCCAACTTGATTCCTTATTTTCGTCAGTTGTTTCATGGTTTACACCGATATTGTCAGCCTTAGTGAGTTCCTGAATTTTAGTTTGGGCTTGTGTAGGTAATCGATAGAATGTATCTTCAAATTGAGCCCAATCATCATCATGGTTTCAGAATTGTCTAAAATGTCGATTTCAGTTTGAATTTTTTTGAAATCCGACAACAGTTCTGGATATTTAACTAACCTAAATTTAAGCTGAGTAACATCATCCGATTTACCTAAGTAACTATTGAATCTCAGCATTTGTCCCTTAACTACACCTTGTTTTTTAATTAACAGTCTTAGCTGTTCTGAATCTTCCATATTTGAATTGATAATAGTGAAGAGATGATAATTTACAAATAATTAAAAATAATTAATTTATGACTCATCTTAATTATTCTGGTCACAGGGCGTTGGTTGATGATGTCAGCATAGTCTGTACGCAGTAGCCAATGTCACTGATTATGAAATAAGTGTCGCATGTGATTAGAATAATTAAATTACAAACACACTAATTAACACAAACACATTAAATTGTGATTCACTATTTGGATCAGTGTGACCAATTTATGGGTCATGTTGCTTCATATGAAACAATTTTTACACTGTTTTTTAACACAAATTTTTAGTGGACTCTAAATAATTGAGTTCTTGTTATCCCTTATTGTTGTGGCCCAGCTTGTCCCATACACGTTTTAACACATAGAATGTAAACAAATAGAATATAAACAAACAGAATGTAAATAATAAACAAATAAGAGCACTTCACGATCTCATCCAAGGATTTTAAATGTTTTGTGAAAATTTAAAAGCCATGAATGTTCAACAGCAGAGTTGAATTTTCATCCTTTTTTTACACACAACAAAGCAAAAAAGGTTATGAAAATAATCTTGAATTTGTCAAAATAAAAAAAACTGAAAGGTAGAGTAACAGCAGCTACAGTTTTCAGCAGCTACAAAACTGTGTGTATCAGAAAATAACAGATGATAGTTTAAAATAATAGTAGTTATTTTAAAATTTTTCAGCCTGAATAAGTAAAAATGCTTCTAAAGGTAATTTCAGAGCTACAAATAAACTATATGCTTGCTCAGCAGAATTTCTGGGTAAAAAGTATGAACAGAGGATTACTTCAAATAGGAACATATTTTTAATAATAAAAGAGATAAAGAAAATTTTAATAATTTTTAAAATAAAAAAGCGATTTTCTTTTGACAGATAGTCAAGTCAAAGAGGTTATTTATTTCAAAGAATTTATTTTGATTGTGCATTTGAGGATCACGATAAAATCTGGGCCCCTCATGTTATATATCGTGCTCAGTAACTCTAATTGAATGGTTGAAGGGGAAACGACAAGCCATGCCATTTGCTATACCAATTCTTTGGTGTGAATCTAAGGACCACTTCACCAACTACTACTTTTGTGTGACAAATACATTTGGATTTTCATTCAAAAATAGAAAGTTCATAAAATATGCAGATTTATATGACCTCTAAAACCAGTGCCACACAGACAGGAGTTACCTGTACCTGTACCACCATCTAATCCGACACTGCTAAAAAAATAGAAAATGAAGCAGAAAATGTAGAGGATGATGAAAAATTTCTTCTTCTTCGATTTAAAGTTATCAAAGCAGCAAGCTGAACTTCTTGGATCTAGACTGCAACAGTGGAATCTTTTGGTGGAAAAAACATATATTATTATGTTTAGAATACAAAATAAAACTTTCAACTTATTTTACTATGAAAAATTCATTGTGCATTTGTACTGATGTCGATGACCTGGTGAAAGAGCTTGGAATTCAACATATTCCTGAAGAATGTTGTCTTTTTATTGACTCTTCTAAAGCTAACATGAAAGTAGTTTTAGTGCATAACAGTATAATCAAATAGCCATCCATTCCATTAGCTCATGCAGTCAACATGAAAGAAACATATGAAACTATGACATCAGTATTAGAAGCAATAAAATACAAAGAGCATATGTGGCAAGTTTGCAGTGATCAGAAAGTTGTTGCGTTACTTCTTGGTTTACAAGGTGGGTTTACAAAATATTGTTGTTTTCTTTGTCTTTGGGATAGTCGTAATACAAAAGGTCATTACCAAGTAAAGAACTAGCCACTGCGGCAGAACTTTGTGGCTCGTGAAAAGCATTTATCATTAATTGAGAGTGTAAAATCATACTTCTACCACTTCACATAAAACTTGGATTCATCAAAAATGTTGTAAAGGCATTAGACAAAGATGAACCAGGATTTAATCATTTAAAGCTCAAGGAGGGTATATTTATTGGGCTCTGTCAGCAATGAGCAAGGAAAGCTTTTCCATCAGGATATTCCAGCCATGGAGCATCAGTACCAAAGAAGAAGTGATCCTGGAATGATGGGGGATTATTGTTGGTTTTTGTTTACAGAAACTGATCAAGCATCATACAAGCGAAAAATTTGTCAACGTATTTTAAAAATTAAATGTAAGACAATTCCATTAATTTAAACTTTTAAAAACTGTTATTTTAAAATTATATTAATGTATTTCAATTTATTTGTGTTTGAATAAATAAAAATATAGTTGATTTAACCAAATTTTAAATGAATACACATAAAAAATAGTTTTATTTAAACACTAATTTCATATTGATCATGCATTTATTGGTAAATAAATTGTATGTCTAAATCATTTGTATCTAAAAAATGTGACGTGTTACACAAGTTCTGATAACAGTTTTGAATTCAGCATCCCAAAATTAATTAAAATCACCATGTACATTTCCAGATACAAGAAAAAATTTTTTTTGTTGACTAGTGTAATTTTAATACAAAGATAATTGTTTAGTGTTTAATAGTCTAAAGAATTTTAATCGTCAGTGCTTACAACAGCTTAAATATTGTTCAGGGTTCAAGAAATGTGTCAAAAAAAAAAACCAAGAATTCTATTTTAATTCTAAAAGATAAAGTAAGTTTAAATTTGAGCCTTCTATTCAATTTCATATAAAAATAGATATAGATGTTAAACCTCAAAAATTATACTTTTTATACAGGGGGTTAGTATATAAGCTGGCTTGATGGGAAAAATATTCTAATGTAAAAACTGTTGCAAATTATGAACAAAAAAGCTTCTACATTAAGTAAGTACATTATTTTTTTGCGGTATCTGAAGTGAGGTGTTTAAAAAAAGATTACTCCTTTACGTTTGATAGTGTATTTGCATAATTGATATTTCCTTCATTAGCAAGGGTATTAAAAAAAAGCTGACAACAAAGTTGTT
Organism: Lycorma delicatula; assembly: GCF_047948215.1. Classification (NCBI taxonomy): domain Eukaryota; kingdom Metazoa; phylum Arthropoda; class Insecta; order Hemiptera; family Fulgoridae; genus Lycorma; species Lycorma delicatula. Next base: position 3,615,302 of record NC_134458.1, read on the forward strand.
ATACTTTCCTGGCATTGGTAATTTATTCTTATATAATAGAAAAATGATACAGCAAAAGTTTAAAATTTTTTTAAAAATCAATATTTTTTACCTTTTTTTGCTTCCTCCCAAGAAAGTTTTTTGATCTGCTTACATTGACTGCTTTAAATGAAAAAACCTATAGTATTATTAAAAATTTTTATAAATTAAAAAAAGTTTTAAAAACTAAAAACTGCTATTTTTAAACTTTTATCAGCTGCTTCACTCCAATATTGCCCCCAAAGTACTTTTTTGGGGCCACTTGCACTATTACTCTGCTGAGAAAGACATAAAAATTTTTTTTTTAATTATTCAATAAATAAAAAGATAGCTTTTTTGATTTTTGGGGAAGGGGAAGAATTTTGGGGCAAAGTTTTGGTTAAAATGATAAGGTATGCATGTACTGAGCTTAATATAAAGTGAGGTTATGTTTGCAAAACTTTTAGAAAATTGATCCCAAAGAAACTATTTACCCAACTCATTGGAGATAATAACCCCAAACCTTTACCAACAAATTGCCTCATGTACATGAGTCTCTGTCCAAAATTTCATAAAAATTAGTCTACCCAGTCAAAAATTATTAAGTTTCAAACACACGAATATTAACCTCACACTTTTTGTTTTTTGGGGTCCCTCAGTCATGAAACATCGAGAAATGCAAAAACTCATACTCCACTTTCTGATTAATTACTATACTTTCCTTCTTGCAGCATAGCTCTAGAGCTATGATCCCAGGAACGTAAAACCTGACTCTTTTAAACATACAGTACATTAACTTTTTTTATCAGATTAATTCATCTGAAAAGTATGTTCTGAACATAACATAAAGGTATACTATTCCTGGACAAAGTGTGTTATTAGTGAACTGTGATTATTTTATAGAGGTAAGCATAATGGAAACTGACATCAGTTAAAATTTTATCCACAGCGATCTCAGTCCTCCCAGAAGTTGGAACCAATCGTGGTAATGAGTCAGCAGGTAAACCACCATTTATCTTTCCATTTTCATTCCATTTAAGCAATACATGGCAGTTTGCTCCGCCAAAACCGAATGAATTGATACCAACCATTCCTCCATTCCATAAAGTCTTACTGGTAACTACCTGGAAGAGAAACAAATTTGAAAAATAACAAATATCACAGTAATTTTAGTCTAAAAAATTTCAATCAGTCAGTCTCTATGACTCAGGGACATGGTGTAAGCCCAGAGTTCAATTTCTGGTTTAGGCTTGACATTTTTCAGATATACTTCATTAGGTTTAACCTACATCTTCCCATAAGCTTTTCAGAGGTTTGAAGATTCTTTCCCTGAAATAAAATAAGCTTACTATTCAGATGTAAAATACATACAAAGAAAATTACAGTAAGACAACTATGTATTTAAATTAGCATATAAAATCTCTGAGAAATTGATTTCATAAAAAATAAATTAAGTAATAGACTGACTCTTAATCTTTTATTAAATTGTAATCATTCAACTGAAAAAAAATCAACCATCACACAGTAGAGTAATATATTCATACATTAGTAAAGGGGAAAGGTTGAAACATTGGTCTTTCAAATAATTTTAAATCTATTATGGCTTCTATTAATGCTATTTTAAATTATTTATTTTACTTTAGCATTATCAGATACAAAAATCCTTTTTACATTATTGTACTTTTCCTTCACTAAAATTCTTCACTAAAAATGATGAAGGAAAATCTACTTTTCCTTCATCAAAATTTAAGCTTTAAATGAAGTTTTTTTTATTCATGGAGGGTGTATTATTGATTACTGCAGTGAAAAATAGCTGAAGGGATAATTACTAATTCTTGAAATGTGTTTCTGGAAAATAGAGGAGTTTCACTGATTTCTGGATAAATACTTTTTTGAAAGAATATTCATAATAGGCTAAGAAGGATTAGATGAAAATGAATTACTGTCATCTAACAATTACCTTTGAAGCAGCATGTCTGAGCCTACAATTATGAAACTACAATATTCCAAGTATCCAAATGATTTTTACCATTTTAAGATTGCCTATTCTGTGAGACACTTTCACTGATGACAAAATTTACCATTCACTCTTATATTAAAACTCTACTATTTTGGCTTGAATTATCTTTTCATTTTTTCAAATACTATTTTTCAAAGTTAACAATGGAAAAAGAGAGTCAATAGCTCTTCTATCACATCTAGTCAATAATCTGCTTGCCAACAAAATTAAGGAAAAGAAAACTCCTGACTAGGGAAATTTACATGTAGTTAAATGGAACCCCACCTACTAGTCTGACAAGAGAAAAAGTAAAGTGATGAGAGATCCAAGAAGGAAACAGTCCATCCAGTTTTCTTTTTCTTATCTCAATAATAGGGGTAGAGAGAGTGAAACATCAAAATACTTTATGCATATTACCCAATGTACATTTTCAAGTAATATCAGGTAAACTTCTTTGATGTAAATGCTCAGAGATAAGTATGAATCATTCATATTTTTATTATTGTAATTAGTATGTGTGATTGCTGTCTACCATGTCTAAAAGTTTTTATTAGACATATGATGTTCTTAATAAATCCATATTATCAATAAGTAAACTCAACTAATATTTTTTAATTACTGTATAGTTTTCTGTAATTTTTCCAAATACACTGGAACTTAATATAAATAAATTTCATTATTAATATCATAAAAGAATATGTAATAAATGATATTATTGTAAAGTATGTGTAATGAAATGTAGATAATAACAAATTTAATAAAATTACTACATAATTTTATAAATTTATTTTTTAACGTTTCCTACAAACATAGGACATAATAATAAAATTTATAAAAACCACTTACCAATAACTTTTTAATGTGTTCAAGTACTTTTGGATATCAAATCTGTCTTCAGGAAATCAAAAAACTTTATATTATTTTTATAATAAAAAAACTAAAACTCATTCATCATGTGTAAGTCGTTTCTACCGTTAAGTGGAAAGTACTTGAACACATATAAAAAAGTTATTGGCAAGTGGTTTTTATTAATTTGTATTATTGTATAATCATACCAACGGGCCATGTTTGATAAAATTATTATAGTTACATACTTATTTTAATAAACTCATAAATGGCTGAAAGCTGGAACATTTGTGATAAAAATGTTTACTACAGCCTAAGAATAGTAAAGTATAAATAAACAAGTAGCCAAAAGAAAAAATAAAGAGAAAAATATAAAATATGTGTATAATCTGTTGGTCATAAATGTTGAAGGACAATTTTATATTTTTTATTTTATCACCAACAAATTTTTTATAATTGTTATGTACTCACACAGTGAACAAAAAGTGTATACAAGAACACTAAAATTGTTTGAGTGACCTATAAAAATGTTTACACCTAAGTTAAATGTTCCAGAATTTATTAATTGCAACAGATTTCTTAACCGTATTTATTCTTAATAAACCCATATATTTCTTGTGAGATTAAGCAAACATTCACAGTTCAGAAACATGTTGCTAACCTCTCTCTCTTTCTAAGTGCAAACATCATGGTCAGTAAATTGCTGAAGATGAAGATCAGTTCTCATTATTTTAATTTTTTTTTTCTATTTATTTTTCCAACAGTTGCAGTCCAATATCATTTCACTGTTATCTATAATCAATCAAACTTAGTCCTTTTATTACAATCAGGATTTTATACAATGTTAACTTCTTGTTCAACTTAAATCTAGATATGGTTTTTATCATTTGCTTAAGGATGATTGCTTGCTGGTTTTACACCCAGGTTAATAATTTAAGAAATAACATTAACAGGTGTTATTTTCATAATGCTTTTTTAAAATACTTCATATTTACTTCATCTTCATTTCAGGTTGCTACAAAAAAGTTAATATTTAAGAAAATTAATTAGAAAAAATGATTGCTTTATATAGTATGTTACAGAAATTATTGATGATAATAGTAATTTTACTTACATTAAAAAATAATGTAGTGATGGTCTATGAAAAAATAAAAAAATATCCATCAATACTTAACACTTTTCATTGCCACTACTTTAGGGTCCCGATGATGGTCTAAGAAAAGTTAATTCCATCAAAGTTTAAATATAATGATACCACATTTAAATTACAAATGTAGGATTAATAGACTTTATCAATGAAAGTTAAAGGGTTTTCTGTAACAAATGATAATACAGTAAAGTCCTAATTATCTGAGTCTTAATCATCCGAGACTTTGGGTTAACCACGTCTCAGCTATTATTTTTCAGTTTTGAAAGATTGAAATCAAAACAACTTTTTGTGGCTTGTATGCCTCCTTTACATCTTTGTTTCTACAATGGAATTCGATTACAAAGAATGATGTGATTAAATAGAGAAAAGCTGTAATTTAGTAGTAACTATAATTTAGTTGCCAAAGTGATCAGTTTGACTTTTTCCGCTTAATATGTGATAAGGACTACGATAATAAGTAGAGTAGGGCAGAAACATGTGAAATTTGTATTTAAACAATTTTAATTACTATTTATTTATTGAGGTACACACATGAATGCTATATTATGTTATTTATTTCTCTAATGAACACTTGAATTAAAATACACAACCTATGAAATAACTTAATCAGGTATCTATGATTTATTTAATTAAATACAGGATAATTATGCATACATACATGGGTTCTATATGATAGTTTTAAGATATAATTTGATACATTCTTCCACCTTATCCGAGATACTGGTTATACAAGATAGGCTCGGTCCACATTCCCCAGATAAACAGTACTTTACTGTATTGTAATTATTTAATGCTATGAATAAATTATATATGTCTACATTATTTTTTGGATATCAGTTGCAAGGAAATGGTAAGTGGTGTTTCCTTAATTGATCAACTGATGTCTTGTACATCTCTTGATAACCATCAATATCAGCCATAAGTTAGAATTAGATACAAAATAGTAGTCTATCTACAGGCTCCATGCTTTAATATTAAAAGATTTTAGTTTTAAGCTTTACATTCAATTATAGGCTGCATAGATGGTATTCATTAAAAATAACTCTTAACTCTTGTAATAGTTGCAAATGAAAAATGGCAGTAAAGAATTTTGCAAGTTAATTTACATTAGTTTTCAGTAGCAGATCACAAAACATAAACAAAATAATATAATAAAAAATGTATAGTAATAAATGCTACACATTTCATTTTCAAAGATAAAATGTTATAATTTTTTTTTAACATGTTGTGGTTTAGAACTAAGTTTTTTAAGTAGATATAAAATGTTTGATTATATAAGAATTTTTCTTTAAAAATGTTAGTAAAGTTCTCTCTTTGAATGAGAAATATTTGTACAAACAATATAAACTGTTCTTTTTTTAGTTAATGTACTGCCGATTCAAAAGTTATGTGCTAACATAATATGTATTGTTGATTTAGGTTGTACACTAAAATTAACCCATGAATCTTTTTTTTCTGTTTAGCCTACAGAACCACCACAAGGTATTACTTCAGAGGATGAATGAGGATGATGTGTATGAATGTAAATGAAGTGCAGTCTTGTACAGTCTCAGGTCGACCAATCCTGAAATGTGTGGTTAATTGTAACCCAACCACCAAAGAATACTGGTATCCACGATCTAGTATTCAGATCTGTGTAAAAGTAACTGCCTTTACTAAGATTTGCACCTTAGAACTCTCAACTTCAAAATCAGCTGATTTGCAATGATGAGTTCACCACTCGACCAACCCAGTAAGTTAACCTACAAATCTAGTAAGGAAACTATTGGAACTTCATGCAGCAGTAGTACTGATATAATAAGAACTGTAACATTGGTTTTAGACTGGATATAGGAGAACGTGGCCTATCGGTCTGGATGAAGAGGCACACATTTAGTCAATATGTAACTCAAAATCCACTACAATTAGTTTCAACTACAGAGCAGCGGGCTTGTAGTGCTCAGCCATACTTTTATACTTCTGAGTTATAACCTCTGCAACTCAGAATGGAAGAAGTAATTATTACAGATGGAAAATATAATGGGGATGCCCTTCCGATTCATAAAGACACCCTTGAATACTTCTCCCACATTGTAGCTGAAATTGAGAAAACTGTTTTGGCTTATCTCAGCTAAGCTCCCATCCATGAACATTCCAGCAGGTAAATTTTAAAGGCTTCACTTTCAGTACCTAATAAAATTTCATAGATGATTGGACAAAGAGGATTTTGGTTTTAGACCTTCATGGCATCATCAGAAACATTAAAAGTTTCAGAAATGGGTAAGAAAGATGTCTAAAGAGCATATGTCAGTGAAGCTCTGTGTGTTCTCCTGCATGCCTATACGGCGAGGAGTGGAGGATGGACTTCATTATTTCCAGCTACCTGTTATTAACTTGACTACATTATCAATCTTGGAAAGTTAACAAGTCGGTCTATGATGGCAACATTCCATGTCTTCAAATCTAGAATTTTTTATTAGATGTTGATCACTGGTAGCGGCACTATATGGAAATGAAAATTATAATATAATTATTGTATTAATATTACTTTAATAATATAATATATTTATAATAATAAAGTACACAAAACGAAGTAAACAAGAACATGAGGAGTAAATTAGTACCAGCAGCCATAATGTACCTGTTGTACAAGGTTTACTATGGTTACACTGTAATTGATTCAGCCTGGGTTGCCACTAGTTTACAAAAGAATTTGCACTACCACTGCTTATTATCTAAGTATATAGAAACACAGGACTCAATTTTACCATAGGCTCATCACTGGGATTGATTGTGATTACTAACTGACCAAGGATAACAAAAAAATATTGTGAATATTCTTATTTATAGTACAATATGAAAATCACATGACAGCCATGATTAATTAGCCTTGTATATCAAGTATAGATATATTTACATAATATATAAAAGTGCACTCACTACTGCTAACAGATCACAGATTGACAACTAAATTCTGGGCTTCAAGCAACATTTATATTATTCAACTGGTGATTAAGTCCAAGCTGCACATTTATTTTCACCTTACATTGTGGATAACACCAAAAAGATATTTTCAAAGATTATCGGATAAAACGCAAAAAAAAAATTATATAACAAAGAACCAGGTAATACTGAACCAGACAATTCTACCAAGAATTTTATTCTAACACATTAGGTAAGACAGTTCTTACTAGTGCAGTACTCATTTTAAAAAAGGTCTAGAAAGAGCAAAATGTATCACCTAACAACAAACATGATGACCAGATTGACTTTGTTATTAAATAAAAGAAAACAGAGAAATTCTTTTTTTTGAAGCATATGAAAGCTTGTCTTCAGTGAGAAAGTAATAAAGCGAAGTCCAAGTTGGTGACCAATGGTACCTCCTAACATAAAGAATTAACACCTAAAATTCTGTGTTATGTAGCTGTACAAAATTTTTGGTTTCAAAATAATACTATGCACTATCTAGAATTAAACTGTGAAGTAAGTGACTGGTGTATACTGTCTTGGATATAAAAGCGCGATGGGTTGAAAGTAGTGTAATTAAAGAAAAAAGAAAAGGAAAAGTTGGTAAGACTGAAAGGGAAAAATTCATTCTCCTATCCATTCGAACTATCCAACTGACTTGTTAAGTAGTTGAAGGTAAAGGCATATATCAATTTTTAGCATTCAGTTTTGTCTAGCTTATGTTATTCTATTCAGTTTTCTATGCTTCTAAGGGAGAAATGAAATACTGTGATTCTGACTTAGTTTGCATTGCTGGTATTCTCTTGGTTTCACAGCATCTGACAACACATTCGTGAAGATCAAACTGACTTTCAGCTTCATATTAGGTAATTTTGCAGGATAAAGAAATCCTTGAATTCAGACACTTTACATTGGTATATTAGAATTCAGAAAAACTGGTAGCTGATCTAAGGATGATCTCTCCAAACCTCTATTGTATTTGAATAAGTTTAAATTACATTTAAAACAAAATTAAATGTTTCACCTAAAATTTAACCAAAATAGTCTAAGGCTCCTTTTTTTTATTTTTAAAAAATTTCTGGACTTGAAAACCAATATTGATGAAAAGGTTTACAATTTGATTTGTTTGTTTACGATAGTGTGAGTAAGAGAAGAGCTGTCTAAACAGACTACACAGCACCTTCATGTAACTACTGCAATGCTACATCCCGCAGCTTCACATACAGCTCCATTTAGATATCGGTGTTTGTCTTTAGTACACTCATCTGGTAAACTTTATCTTCAACTCAATGGAATTGTCTTCATCCTAAAGAGGCAGTATCCATTATTCTTCGATCTTCAACTTTATGGATAGCATTCCAAAAAGGACAACACACATATTATTTTAATAACTATTTTATCATACTGTTTCGGTAAATATAGTATACTTTGCTTCATATTTATAAATAAAAGTTTAATATAAATAAAATGTTTTTAATTACCATAAACACTTTCCAAACAAATAGCTCTCAAGTTCTTAGTACTCAGTATATTAATAATTATTGTATTTACTTAAATAATAAATCAGTTAAATATAATTTAATAATCTTTTATTAAATAATTTATTTTACCTTGAGTATCAGATGATTTAATGTATAATTATGTACTGATCTGAATAAAAAATTTATTTCACTAGAATTGGAAGAAATTTTCAGATAATTAGAAAATTTCCTTTAACCATTAATAATGAGCAACTCATAATATATACGGTAGCTGTTACATAAAACAGGCTATGCTTTTAACAGCTGTGAATATTATGGTTTTATTATCTTTTTGCATAAATGATATGTGAAAAAATGCTTGAAGTAATACTTCTCATTTCCTTAACCTGAATGATACGCTGAATTAGTTACGAGTATATCTGATGTAGCAGAGTATTTATATTTAGTGTATTTATATTAGCAATAGATTATATCAGTATAAAATGAAATTAAGATATTTGTAAAAATTTAAAAGCAAATAATTATGTTTTAATAACAACATTTATAAGATGCAATTTTTTCTATGTAAACATACTTAAAGTATATATTAAAAATATTTTGATAATGGGCTTACTGACTTTGATTTTTCCGTTTTGTAAAGCTTCAATATCAGAACGAGGAGTATTAAAATTAATATTTGGTGGTATATAACCGGTTTCCATAGCAATAATGACTTTAGTGACAGAACACAGTCCTGATGCTGGTTCTGAATGGCCGATATTGGATTTAACTGAGCCAACAAGTAATGACTCTGTCCTGCCAGGACAAAATACATTTTCTAAAGCTTTTACTTCTTCTGGATCTCCAACCTACAAATAATTAATAATTTTAATTAATGTCTATAAAAACAAACATTTAACTAATGAGAGAATAAATAAGAAATAAATCTAATTTTTTGGTCTAGATATTTTTTTTTTTTAGAAGCTAAATGAAATACCTCCAAAAAAAATTAACTTAATTTGTTTTATAACCATAAAAACAGATAATTAAATTGTACCATTGTATCTGTATTTTATATTGCAGTTTCTTCATAATTACTTTGGTATTTGAGGTGAAGTACTTTGTACTAATAAACTACCCATGTGGTTTAAAATGTACCTATTTAGTTACTTTTATGCACAGTCTTAATTTAAGATTTCCATTGGTGCAACAGCAGTCAACATCTTTTTTTTTCAGTTGATATTCTACAGTCATCGTAATATAACTACACTGAATGTAGCTTTATTTAGGTATAGTCTTTTTCTTAGGAATGTTATTGAAAATGGAGAAAAGAATTTTTTCAAATATGAAATGGGAATATTCTTCAGCTGGATTAGTGAAAAATTATTGTAGTTTTTCAGTACTACACAATAAATTAACACAGACTTAATTCACTGAAAATATGCAAACATAAATGTTTATTATTAATGACTATGTCATTAACTAATAAATTCTATGTAAAAAAATAGAAATTAAAAAAAAATCACTTTCTAAATGCTGTTTGAGGGATAATATTTTCATAAGATCATTTTAGAGCTATTGTACAACTCATCAGTGATGTGCCTGCTACTTGTAGTATTAGAAAAATTACTGTTACTTTATATTATAAAAAAAGAAAAATAAACAGATAAAGGTGGTTGTCTTCAGAACTGAATAACTTAGTGAAATATATTTTTTCCAAGTTTTGACCAGTCCTTATTACAAGAATATCTCTACTGTAAGTTAAAATTATAATTTTATTTAATTCAAACTGAAATTTAAAATCTGAAACAAGACTTTCTTCACTACACTTTCTCAGATTCATTTTTATCTGCTGCAACTTTTACTAAAATATATCGTGAGTGAAAAAAAAGTTTGGCCAGAAGGTGAGCAGACTCACATGAGTTTGATATTTAAAAAAGTGATTCTTGCAAACACAGTTAAACAATCCATGAGTTTTAAGTTCTGTTTGATTAATCTGTTTTATAAAATTTACCCTGAACAAACAGATGCTAAATATCTATTTTCACTGAAGGGAGAAGTTTATGAGAATATTTTCTGTTAAGAGAGCCGATTAATTATGTTAAAGGTTACTATAAATCATTCTGCAAGGTCTTTTAAAATGCATTTTCCTGCTCTTGTGTAATGTGTGGACAAAAGAAACAGAAGTTAAGATAATGAATGAGGGAATTTTCTTGAAAAATTACCTCATTCATTATAAACAACTGTCTTATTGTAGACCACATCGACAGCAGAATTAATTAATATTAGCAAAACATAACAGGTGCTTATTGTCTAGTAGAAGATAAAAAGAGGATAAAAATTAATAGCAGTGCATCACAATTCACTCACATACACATATTTAGGACAATCTATCTAAAAAGTGTTAAATTTGATAAAAAAATATTGAACAAAACAAGTTTTGACTGAATGTAATTTCTTGTGACACAGGTTACTAAAAGAACTGATAACTAATCTGAATAAAATGATAAATCGGTCACAGTAAACTAACCAAAAACATAATAATCACTGAAGTACATTGCACAAAGTAAATTATCTAATTCAGGAAATTTGTAGTTATTTGGTTAACAATAACTGATCTGATCAGTGAAAAGTTGACACAAAAAATTTATATCAAATTTTAATAGGAAAAAGGTAAAATAGATTCTAAAAGGCAAAACTCTTTATCTCATATTGTTCTTTTGAATTGCATACTCATTATATTTTAACAGTAGATATAAAACATGTTAAGTTTATGTAGGTGTTACATTATTCTTCATCATATTTAGAATGCATGGAGTAGCTCAGCAATAGGTGTACAATGGCTTCATTTGTATTGCTGGCAACTAACAATTACAAGCAAATGATATACTGATAATATAACTGGTCTGATAGTTTCTAACTGTTCAACTTCTGCCTGATAGGGAACTAGTAAAAACACACAAAAATTTATTCAAGTATTACTTTTTACATTACCTTTCTCCAATCTCTAACAAAGATGTATGAATTACAAAAATACAGAACAAATATACAGGAAAATTATGATAGCTCAACAGTTTCATTCCCATAAAAACAATATAACAAAAAATCTATTTATACCCTTGTTCCTGTACCATGAGCTTCAACCCAAGCTAATTTACTGGGTTCAACTTGGCATTCTTCATAAAATTCTTCAAGAAGTTTTTGTTGTAAAGGACCAGAGGGAAATGTTATGCCTTGTTCTTTAAATCCATCACAGTTTGTCTTAGCATGTACAACTGTTGCATATATTCTTCGTGCATCTTTTCTCTTTTGCACAAATACAACAGAGATTGCTTCGGAACGACAGTATCCATTTGCTAGAAAAAAAAAAAAAATAATAATAAACAATTCCAAATAAATGATTCCAATATTCTAATCTTTCTTTACTAATATAAAATAATTTTCAATCTGTCAAACAAAGCTTGACCAACAGAACAATTTTTTACGAAACTGAATTTACAAATTTATATTATACATGTGTGTGTGAGTGAGTGAGTGAGTGAGTGAGTGAGTGAGTGAGTGAGTGAGTGAGTGAGTGAGAGTGTGTGTGTGTGTGTGTGTGTGTGTGTGTGTGTGTGTGTGCGTGCGTGTGTGTGTGTGTGTGTGTGTATATATATTTATTTATTCTTTTTTTTTCTTTGTACTTAAATATCTATATATATACACTATAATATTCAGCCTCCGTAAAGCACAGAATTAGACACACACTCTTACCTTTAATTTTTTTAGTTCATCAAAATGCTTTCGAGCCTAAGCACATCCTCAGTGATAACTTTTATAAATTCTTAAACTGTTTCCAATTTACAAAATAATTCTATTAGCTTTTTACACTTTGTAAAAATTGTTTGTTTAAAATACAATAAATTAAAAAAAACTTTAAAACATTTAAAATAAATTTAGAACTTTAGAACAAATATTTGTTCAGTCAAGAATGAAAAAGAATCTCTTTACAAATTGTAGTTATTGTGTAAATTGTAACAGTTAAAGAATTTAAAAAAGATATCACTGAGGGTGGGCTTAGGGTCGAAAGCGTTTTGATGAAGTAAAAAAATGAAAGGTAAGAGTGTTTCTCTAAATCCGTGCTTTACTGAGGCTGAAATAATATTATATTTTATGTGTATATATATAATTGCCGAATGGCTTCGACGGGTCGTAATTAATAACCTTGTGGTAGACCTGAGAAAGGCGATTTTTTGCGTTAGCTCTGAGAAGAGCTGTCGGGTCCGGAAGTTGGTCTCCGGCGAAGTCGACTTGGCTGTAGTCGGGGTGTTGCGGCTCGTCCATTGAAATTAGACCGGGCTTCCCCTCAGCGGCAGTTAAGTCCCCACTACAGCGTGGCAGTGGTGGGCCCCCAGAACTCCGCAGGTCGGGCCGGCGTCGGTCGTCTTTCGCCGGCGCTGCCGAGGCGGTTCTCCTCGAGTGATCCCACGTTGGACCGGCTCCTGCTGCTGAGTCCGTCGGCCAGGGCGATTGAAGCTCGGCGAGCTTAAGCGGGAAGGTAACTTTCGCGTCCAGTGGCTCCCTTGCGGGCCGGCCAGGCCTACTGCTCCGGCGGGGATGTTGGCAACCGCCGGGAGGTCTCACGTTGAGGCGGCCAGGGAACTTCTGTCTTCTTCTTCTTCTTCTTCTTGGTCTTCTCCAGACGATTATCGACGATGAATTAAAATTCACTCTCGTGCAGGCTCTTTTATTGGAGCCTGAGAATGGTGGGACCGCAGTGCCGCTATGGTGGGTGAACTGCGCGGTCATCTGCACGACGGGAATGACGCTGCACCAGCGAGTACGTGTACTGTGCTCCCGCTGACATCTGAGCTGCTACCGTTACCGTCCGCCGATATTAAGTTAAGCATATATCTGGTGAGGGGTGATCAAAAAGTATCCAACATTGGCTCATAAAAACAAAAATAATTAACCTATTTAGTTCAGCGACTTGTCCCCTTCAAGATAGGTCCCTTCTGATGCGATGCACTTATTCCAGCAAAGTTTCTATCGCTGGATGCATTTTTCATAAACATTTTTAGTGAACATCATAAATCCTCTTGTCACATTTTTTATCTTTTTTATGTCTTCAAATCTCTTTCCTGTAAGTGGAATTTTAAGCCCAGGAGAAAGCCAAAAATTGCAGGAAGCCACGACTAGTGAGTAAGGAGCCTGGTGATCCTGTGTTTTGCCAAGAATTTCTGGATAAGTTGTGTTGCATGGGCTGGAGTGTTTAGTAATGAATTTTCATGACAGCATGGCGGTCATGCTGATAGCCTTTTTATTATCAAGCTATGGCTCATAATGAGTACGGTCCTCAAGGACAAACTCTCAATAAAGAGTACTACATATCTGTTTTTCATCAGCTAAGAGGCACTGTTCGATGCAAGGGACCACAGCTTTGGAAAAATTGCAATTCAAAAATTTCACGACAATGAAATTCATGTTCAACAAATAGAATTTGTGTTATCTTACTTATTTTTTGATAGATTTTGTGCCAACATATTACACAAAAACTATTCTTTTCCCCTTTTGATACTAATAATTAAGCTAGCCTGACCGTATGTAAAAGAAGGGTACGTCATTTTTTAAGACAAGCATAATCTTTCATGTTGCACACTATTAAAGTGTATAAAGTAACTAGTGTTGACAAATATGTGGTCATTATGCACTGAGACAATGAACAACAAAAATCTCATCAAAACAACCTTTATTTTTAGGTTTGATATAACCTTGAATATATACTAAGTAAAATTTAAAACAGGATTTGTATTATTATTATTATTATTATTGCTTCTCAGTCTCTAGCCATAGGCACACTGTCTCTTAATGATGTCCCCAAAGTGCGGTTGAAAAGTATTAAAATAATAATAATAATAATAATTAATTTTTTTTCTTTTTTACTTAATATTGAATGGCCTCCTCACATTCCTTATAGCCGCCATCTCCAACCTCCATGAAAAGAGTCCTACTCTAAATAGGAAAGCAAGAATGACCTACTCCAGCATGGAAGTAAGTGCAGTAGGACAATTATTAAAACCTTAAACGTACTGTACTTACCTTTCTGGAAAGGGGAAAACTATAATCTATAACTAACAATTACAACTTCTCAGAAGAAAGATATAACAATAAAACTTATTTTATCTAAAACCCTATTAATAAAAAACCTGTAACCAATGATGCTGCAGCATTATGTTGCTGCTTATCCAGTTTTCCATGCAACTTTATTCTTCAATTTCGATGCATTTCTTCAAGCATCCTCTTTCTAAACTCATAACTTGTTGAACCAAATACATCGATGTCATTTCTTCTGCATAAGTTGTTGAAAACTCAAACACATCTGTCTAGTGGGCTCAATCGACCAGTGTCTTCGTGAACAAACTAGTCTCTTCTCCTCACATTCACATTTGAGACTTGAATTCCTATTTTCGATCTGTCAATATCAATTTGTTTATTAAGAGCCTTATATACAAACAGCATATCGTAAATTGCTCTTCTCTTTTCTAGGGTTAAGATGTTCAAACCCTGACAATCATCCTCGTATGACTGATCTCTATAGCACAAGGTTGATAACAACGTTTTCTGGACCGCTTCTACCTTATCACTAGTATAGTCCCAATTGTAATTCCATATCGTGGAACAATACTCGAGTATGGGTATAACAATAATTTTATACAGCCTTAATATTTTATCTGCTGTATGAAATCTTCTTCCAACGTATCGAAGCAACCCAAAATTTCTTCTGTTCTTTGAAAAAATAAAATTGAATTGACCACAAAATAACAGTTTTGAATGAAAAAACACTCCTAGTTCATGTATGCTGGTCTCTCTCCTGATTTTATTACCAGCTATATTACATCCATAATGTACAGTCGTCTTTCTTGAAAATGTTACTATGACTGTTTTATCGAGAATCAATGGCATTCTACTGACAACTGACCATCATTTATCCAGTCAATATCCTGTTGCAATAACTTTCACTCTGCAACATTATTCGCATTGCCATATATCTTAATGTCATTGGTAAACATCAATATATTTTCTTAACCCTTAACCTCCCGCTTTATTTCGCGCGCGAATCGAGATTTCGGTAAACGTTTGTTTATCTCGCTATTACTGAATTGTTTTTCATCCAAAATATCTGAAAAAATTAGGGTATGTTACTAACAATGAGTTATAATTTATATTGTTTAACAAAAATTAATTTTTGTTAATATTTGATTATGTTGCACGCGCACAAATGTGGTATAAAAAAATAATTTAAAATTATTGCTTCCTTTCATAAAAGTCACGTTCACTCATTATTCTGTTGAATTTATGTTTGCATAGCAATTATATAAAAGATAACAAACCGCTAATGTATATAAGAATCAAATAAACAAAAAAATACCAAAATACTAGGACTTAAACAATGACGTCAGTGAAAAAAAAAGTACTGTGTGTTTGATCCCTGGTGAAATATCTACACAATACATGGCTGATATGCTTATTGCATTTTCTCATAATTCAATGCGTTGTGATTAAATCCATATAAAAATATTTTTTCTATGTTAAATGGTTCATGAGAAATTTGAATTTGAAAAATTGATTACCAATGGTTAATATAGTGACCAGCAGGAGACAAGGGATTAATATTGCTGGTTATACCATTAATAAATAGTATATAAAACAACAGACCAAAATTGGATTTCTGCGGGACACCAGAGGTAACATCATACTCATCTGATACTTCTCCAGCCACCTTAACTTTGAATTTTCTTCCATTCAAGTAATACCTTACCCACTTTAACATCTCTCCAGTAATACCAATTTTGAAAAGTTTCCTTACAAGGATGTTGTGTGGAACTGAATCGAAGGCCTTATGAAAATCAAAGTAAACTGTATCTACTTGTTTTCTATTTTTCACTGCAGGGGTAACAAAATAAAGCGGTTGATTCAAATTAGAAGTAGTTGACGTTTTCTTCATAAATCCATGTTGTCTGCTATCGACACTCCCCCCTCAGTATAGATGCTTGTGAACAATCTTCTCAAAACTTTTAGACACGAAACACAGCACCGATACTGGTCTATAATTGCATACACTGTGTAAATCCCCTTCTAAGGAACAGGAGGAACTACAGCAAGTTTTCAACATTCTGGAAAAATGCCATCTCTCAAACTATTGTTATATATGTGAGTGAGTACTGGAGCAATCAACTCACATCAGCCTTTAAATATATAAGGTGGAATATTATTATTACTGGCAGTAGCATAGGGCCTTAATTCACTGATGTCCTTCACTATATCTTCCACATTAACTTCCAAAATCTCAATATCCCCCTGCGGCATAAAATTCTCCAAATTTTCCAAATTGGCGTACAAGGTCTCTGCTTGGTAAACTGAATGAAAGAAGTTATCAAACTCTGTACCTATTTCTTTCGCATCAGTTATTATCTCATGTTCAGTTTTAATGGGCGAACACATTTATATTCTTTTAAATAGGAGTTGAAATATTGAAATAAGTTTTTTTCCCCCCTACTACCATGGGCCGGACATACAATTAAGTAAAACTCAGTCCAGGGGAGCGTCTTTTACCTCTAAGGGGGCCTTCCCACCTACCGGCAATAAGTCTGGCATGACAGATCAGCCCCTCGGGTTTTTATTTTTATTTGCGCCTTTTGCCTATAACCACAGGGGAGGGGGAGCTGGGCTTGACTATGTCGCCCCCGGATTCCCACCCTGTGGCCGGGTCTCGGTCTTTTGTTTTATTTTATTTTTTAATTCACCAACCTAAGGCCCCAGGAGTCCCCAGCCGTTCATTGGAACCGGCACCCCTCGGCATGCCGGCTCTCGCGAATGGGGCTGTCCGCCCTTCCCTAATCTAACACTATAAACCACGTCTGCGAATCTCTTCGTCCTTAGTGCGCAGAAATAACGTTGTAAATTCGTCAAAAGCCCTCCAATTATTTACAGATAATAACATACCGGGTACCAGTTCAGGTGGTCTTAGGACCTCTATACCCGCCTGTATTCGTATTCGCAACTCTTCCCACTCATTACATTCAAAGAAGGTATGTTCTCCCGTATCATCCCTGCTGCAATAAATACAGCACGGAGAATCGCGCCTGCCCACTATATGTAAATAATATTCAAAGATACTGCGGTCTGTAAACATCTGGGATAGTTGATAATTCACCTCACCATGGACACGTTTGATCCATACCTCTAGATCTGATGTGAGACATTTATTCCACAACGATTTGTCACCTATTGCCCGTCTTTCACCCCAAATATTGAGCATTCTACGTTAAGCATCTGATCTATCCATGCCTCCGTAAATTACTCCTTTCCTCAATCTGTAAATCTGTCGGAAGAACTGCAGCCAGCACGCATGCTGACTCGTAAGAGACAGTCCTGTAACCTTCAGTTGTGAACAGCGTGCATCTGTGGACATTCTGTCCACAGATGCACGGTGGCCCTTAAAATCAGTATTTTAAGGGCCTTAGTGGTTCTCTCTGCCTTGTCACAGCATTCAACCACATGCTGGCTAAATTTGCATGTTTTATCAATCTTTACCCCGTAGGTATTTTACACTTGCTTTGTTCTGGAGCGGCTGGTCTCCCACCCTTAAATCAATACGACCTATCTTTCTTCTGCCGGTTAACGTTGTGCATTTGTTTATGCCGGTTAACTCTCGCATTTATTCGGTGACTGTCCGTGTTCATTCAGCCACATAATTATATTTGCTAAAGTTGACTTGCCACGTATCTCTAAGTCGCCCTCCATCTTACCGATGACCAAGACGACCTAATCGTCAGCACAGGCCTAATCGTCAGCTGTGCTTAGGCGCAGGCTAAGCACTCCGTCATACACTAAGAGCCAAAGAAGCGGGCCCAACACTTATCCTGACGGTACCCCACCAAATATCTGGAATTGCAATCTCGTTCTGTACGTCTGCGGTTATCAAACGGTCCTTCCAGTATCCCCCAATCTGCCTACGTAGGTAATGTCTAATTTCTTTCGTCGTAAGGGCCGTCTTTATTGAATTCCAGGTTAAGGATCCGAACGCGATCTTGACATCCAATAATAAAAACATTTGCATAGATCTCGTTCTCCATGTGCCCTGGCGTACTTCTGCTGCTCAGTTTACGACTTTGGCAATGACTTGAACAGCCGAACGTCCGCGCCAAAATCCGAATTGATTTGCGTGGATGCTGACGCCCGCTCTTTACGCCTCCATTAGCTGAAACGCCAGCATCCTTTCAACCGCCTTTCCCATTTAGTTTATCAAGCTTAGTGGGCGGTATTCAGTGCGTAATTCTCCAATCTTCTGTTGGTAGAAAGACAAGACGTACATCTTTCCATCACCTTGGAAAGACCTTGTTATCTAGACCGTAATTTGCAGTATCAGTCATCTCCCAAGGTAACAGTTTGACCAATCCCTTCAGCACAGATGCGAGGATACCATTTGGTCACGAACTCTTTCGATCTTTTAGATTAAGAATCGCCGTGACAACCTCTTCTGTAGAGAAGCGTTTCCTCTCGCATTCAACTACTAAATCATCTCCCACAGCTTCTCTTGGGAAGAGCTTGGCAATCTGTTCCCTCGCCTGATCACCCGTGTGTACGGGTAAACGTCTCCCAAACCGTTTTTCTGCAATCTAATACGCCTGTCCCCACGGGTCTTCATCCAACTCTCCATACAAATCTCGCCACTTATTTGCCTTGGCTCGTTTTATTTCGTAATTTAATGTTCTTCTGTTTGTAACGTACTCACGAGTACGTTACATCATAGGCATCACCGCCTCTTCTTCTGAGTCGTTGAATTCGTTGCCTGGAATGCTGATGTTCTTGCCTTATGTGCGCGATTGTATCCGACTACCAATATGCAAGCCTCCTGTCAACATCTGGTTTTTGCGCTATTTCTTGTATGATGAGGTCTTGCAGGACTTCAGGTGTCAGCTGTCTCCCGTTCCATAACCTCCTTGACACGTTTGTCACATGGTCGAAATCTACCGCTGCGTCAGTCTTTGAGGTTTAAATCGATCGATTGACCGAAAGGCGGGATCTTTTATCTCGATGAGCGTGGCATGGTGATCGCTGGCTGTCTCACCTTCTAGGACCCTTCAGTTACACTGATTATAGTCCCACCTGTTCTCCAATATTATCGTCGAATACGGATGAATGGCCCCTTGCTTCGAAGGTCGGCGTTGAGTCGTTCAAGCAGTACAGCCCAGCTGTCTGCATCAGATCAGCAACAATCTCACCTCACCGATTTGTATACGAGCTGCCTACCGCAACCGCCTTGCAGTTTAGATCACCAGTTAGTATGATCTTTTTTCATGTTCTATTGATTTCATCTTGTAAACGTCCTATGTATCTCTCATAAACATACACATCACAATTTGGGTTAATATACACCCGTATTACGAGGGCTTCTACAGCTATTATCCATTGTTCTAGATGGAGCAGTTGCCACCCCAACCTGACGCTGACATTGTGTATGGCGACGTTCCCCGACTCGTCCGCACACCAGTCACTTCTTACCGCGATGTATATATTCTGTTCAGTTAATAATATATCCGCACCGATATTTCTCGCCAGCTGTCCCACTAAGTCGTGGGAGAAGGATCTACGATTGGCTTTTGAGAACACGACCATAATCATTTTTGTTTTGTTCGGACGTCGAACCTCCGATGCGATGGTGCGTGCTTCCACAGTCCAAGCACTTCATATGTTCCCTGCATTCTCGTATCTTTTGTCCGGGTCCTCAGCAATTATAACATAATTCGGTCCTGTCGGGTCCCTGACACTCGACGCTTCTGTGGCCAGAGCTCCAACATCTATAACATCTGCCTGTTTCTTCTCTAGTGTAGGCCCGACAGTGGAGCCACCTAACTCTGATGCATTCATTAACCAGTTTCAGCGCCGCCCGATGCGAAGTGATAATTGTAACGTTGCGTGTATCGCCATACGTCGGCCTAACGACGATATCCTGAATTCTTCGTTCTTGCCTATAACATCAACTATCGCGTCGCACACCTCCTTTTCCGTAGTATCAACATCGATGTCTTTTATATGGATTACAGCCCGCCTATCATCTCGTGTTCTCATGTCGACTTGTCAGCTCGCTAGCTCGGTCCCTAAGTGTAGCGGTAAATTGTTCCGCAGTTTGTTTGCCTTTAATTATAATTTGTAATTAATTTCCTCTGCTCTGCCTTACAGAGAGCACTTCACCCGCCTCTTCTTTAGTGACCGACGTCTTCATCGTACACAGCAAGTCTGCGTATGTCTTACCCTGGACGCGCACTACAACAATGCGGCTGTCTTTGACTGGAGGAGTCTACCTCTTAGCTGAAGCTGAACTTGATTTGGAGCTTTCAGGTTTTGGGAAAACCACTGATGCCGGCTCGGCATTCTTCCTGAAGATGTAAATCAGAACCTATTTGACCAATGTTCCAAGCAGGCCTCCTTGGAGAATAAATATAAAGATGCCGACTTCCCCAGCACTCGCCTCACTGTCTTCAATATGACTGCTGCAGTTTCTCGATTACCACCTACTGAATCGTAATATATGCTATATCTCCATCTCTGTTGAGATTCGGCTTCTTCCCCCATGAAAGAAAGGACTCCTCTAACGATATCACCCGGTTTATAACTTGTTGCAGCCGGCTGTTCTATTCCTGTTTCTCGGGTGCGAATAATGTCTAGCGTTTTCACCTCTATAATTCTATTTATGAACTCGTTCATACAATAAAATCAGGCAGCCATCTACGCGGAAGCTGGTCCAGTTTCTAATAAGTCAGTATCTAATAAGTCGTGCCTAAGAATCTCGTCAATTTCTGATGTCTTTTGTGGGTCTGTCTGCGTCGATTGAGTGACCAGCATAAGATTCTTCTGTATATGCCCCTGCGGAAGCGTTTGTTCGAATACGTCAGAAAATCGTGTGCCAGTAAAGCAAGTTCCTTATCCAGGAGTTTTATTTCACGCTTAGTACTCCTTTCTAAGTAGCTACTTAAATCACTGGAAGGCACCGCTAGTTTAGCAACAAGCGTGAGGAAGTAGATAGCTCCCTCTTCGTCTGATGATGCAACTCGGGCACGTTTAGCCACTTGCGTGATCCTTTCTGAGGTCGACGGTGCAGCAGTCGCACCTGGGTCTTCGGCTATCCGCAACGATGATATTGAACCATGAACTGATGGATTACCCGTAACTGGTGACCTCTCTAGTCTACTGGAAGTCTTAAAAGGGTTTTCGTCCATTCCTGGCCGTCAGGTATATTTTATCCTAAAAAGGGTCTTGAATTCTGGTTTTGGAAGAGGTTTTGTATAATTTGAGTACCCACTATGCTTTTTCTTGGGGCACTTTTTAGGGAGTAAAGTGTATTACCCCAAATCTGAGGTCGGATTTTGGAAGGTGGAGGGGGTCAGAAGGGTGCGGATGGGCGTGAAACGTGAAAAGTGTTTTTGGGGATTTTTGGGAATTTTTTGGGGGTTGGGGTTTTTCGGGTCAGGGGGTCCGGGGGAATATGATCGGTGAAGATCTGAAAGGGTAAGGGTGGATTAGGTATGGTTCAGGAGTTATTTAAGGATAAAGATTCTCCCTTATAATGAGCCTCAGGACTTCGAAAAAGCACTGGTATAGAAAGCATTACTAGTCCTTGTTTACTTACTGTATCACTGACGTCACAGCCTTGCTGAGTCGTGTTTAAAGACTTAGAAAATATTCACTCAACTAGTCTATACGTTAAACACTATATTATATGGAGAAATAACACTGTCGCTAAAACACTCCAAAAACAGTGCAATCCGTCAACCAAAAAACTCGAAACTTTAAAGACTTATCCGGTAACCTTACACCAACAATTCCTCACTACGTATCCGTTAAAATTCACCAAAAAGCCAATCCAAAAGTTATTAAACGCAGAGCTAAATATAACACGACCTCTCAGTATGAGCATCCACACTCGACTATTTAAATAAGTTAGCGGGCTTCATCTTAACTTCGTATTCAATTCAGACGTTAGCCCGTCTATGAAGGTCTTTGTTCAATATAATCTTTGCCTTCTTTTTCAACACCGCAAAAACCGCATAGTACTCTACATAAGTTTTCTTATATTTATATTTCTTATGCGCAGTGTTCTTGTTCTTCAAACAGTGTATCAGATCTGCAGAAAACCAATGAGAATATTTGCTCGTTGGCGGTCTCTTTTTGGGTATGCACACCTCTAACATACAACCAAGCATCTCAGAGAACCCAACTGCAGCCTCGTCCACAGATTCCGCATCATAGATCGTCGTCCAGTCAGCATACCTAACAGCCTCCTAGTAAAATCAATAAAAATCGCCTTTTCTATAATCCAGACCTTCTCTTACATAATCGGTAACAGCTTCTTCGAATTCTACAGTGCCCACGAGTGGATCGTACAGAGCGCTCAACTTCTACAAGCGCATCGCCAGTGTCCAACAAAGCAATGTACAAGCGCATCACCATTCACTACAAAGTTTGACAGTACTAATCAAGTATCGATTTTCCCCCTTCTTGGTTCAATATCTTTATATTGGCACAGATTCAGGTCCATAAAATCAAATATTATCGACGTCTTATTTCGAACATAGAACGGAGCGTTACCACATCTTTAGGTATATTGAAATCACACATCATAACTACTCGGCACTTTAAGTTGGATACTGCCTCTCTTATTGACTGAAAATGGTTATTAATTATATCTGGGTGGGTTACTCAGTAATAAATTACTATCATCCTTTGATTTCACCTCAACCGAAACACATTCTGCTGCAAGTTTCAAATCCTCTTTTCTTTAGCTCTGTATTCCATTTCTGATAGCCAGCAAAGAACCACCGCCACATGTTTTATTGGTAATCCCTGTTACATTCAGCGCACGACATACATTCCAGCCGCTAGGAAAATACTCAGATGTTATTGGGTTATCGTTAAACACTGTTTGTCGCAGCTACTACTCCAAATGCAGATCCAGCAACTGAAGCAAAAAATTCTTCTTGCTTAGTACGAAGATCCTGCGCATTCTGATAAAAAAATTTCATCATTTTAGAGCCCATTATACGGGGTTTCATTCTTCTTACGAAAGTAAGAAGAATGAAACCCCGTGGAAACAGTAAAAGTGGAAGTGAAAACTTCCACTTTTACTGTTTTCTTATACAAACTTTCTGGAGCCAACTTTCCATAGTACGGCAGAACAAACATTCCTCTCGGCCAAACATCAGGGGATGCTACTTTCTCATATTCTTTCGCCGGAACCAGCACATGGAATTAACTGTAACCAGTACGCCTTTTACGTAATTTAGTGCAGGTCAATCAATTTTAGCTGCTGCCTTAATAGGTTTTCAATCTCTTCACTTTTGATATTTTCCTCAAACCTCGTGACAAAAAGGGTCCTCTTACTTGGCCTCACCAAATGCATGTTCTTAGCACTCTCCAATAATAACGTTTTTTCTTCTTATTGTTACTTTTCCCTTTAGTCGGCTGATCCTGCGACTTCATGGGTGCTTTATTTTTGGATTTTCAGCTGACCACCTTGGTCCAAGCTGTGGCTTGAAAAACATAATTTATTGTTATCATTGACATCTCCCACCTTATTTTCAATCTCAGAGATGGTTGGGATTTCTGTAATTCCACCTTTAGACTGGTTTTGTTGAATCTCTTCACCTAAGTCATAGGTGGGAATTTGCACTCGGGCTTATGTTTTCCTGCTCGCCCAGCACTGCCTGAAGCAGGCTCCACCACTTTCAAATTGTTTTCAACGGTGGTTGTGGCAATCGTCAACAACTCAGCCACCTGGTCTTTTAGAATCTGATTGTCCTCTTGAAGATTCTCAATAATAGTCTTCATTGAGACAATAGTATTCACCAATTGTCCAATCATATCGTTAAAATTATCTTTACTGCTCATTAGCAAAGGTAATATTTCCTAGCAGTTGCATTTCGTCTTTATTTCGCACTTTACATCATCGTTGGACTTCCATTCGTCATGTTGGTTCTATTCTTTTTTGGCGATGAATTTCGCACTGTCATTCTTCCCAATATAGGGGTACCATCATCCTTTGGCTTCTTCGAGTAAGTCTCACACTTGTACCTCGAGTTACCCTCGCCGTCGAAGAGGAGAAGAATGAGTTCTTCATTCTTCACTCCTGCGGAAAAAGCATGGTATACTTCTTCACACATCTTACAACGGAGACGATTCTGCCGTCCGTAGATTCTACGGAGGGCAGAATGTGGGAAGATTCCCTTCCCACATTTTGGACATTTCAAAGAAACTGTGATCTGTTTTTTGCCGACGTTGGACGGAGTGCGTACGGAGGGTGCTTATCCTCCACCCGGTAGTGGAAACTAGGTTGGGGATGAGCTGATGTGAGCTTGCGCTGCTTAGGTCTTTCGCCGTTCAACGTGAGTCAATCACTTCGGCCACTGGCAGGGACTGTTTCATGGATAAGGGTACCTGAGCCTGTACTGCTACGTGCGAGCCCTAGGATGTCCGTAGAGTGGGTCAGGTAGTATCTGACTCCCCGGCCTTGGTTAAATCTGTGGGAGGTGGGTGACTGGGAAAACCCAGGCAGGATCAATGATCCGGGGGAACACCCAATTGCCTCTCCGTTCGCACCTTTTTTCCCCCTTTCCTCCTCCGGAGTGGAGCGATACAGGCACCATTCGCACCTTGTGACATTTTGAATGGAGTTTCTTCATGAATGGGAATTACTACTACTTCTACACATTTTCTGACAGAGGGTCCACATTAAAACCCTCATCCTGTAGATCTTTGTCTTCATAAACGAAGCGAAGGAAGAGTGTCGAGTTTACCGATGTAGTAAAGACGGATTGAACTAAATTTTGATCGAAGAGCAGTACATCGATTCCAAAATATTCTGTGATCAAGAGAAAAATAGGGGATTTCTCCTTTTGTGATAGTTCGAGGTATCACGGAAGCTATAGGAGGGCGGATAAAGGAAATAAAAAAGAATGGTATTGGACTGCTTATAGAAACTGTTAACGATTTAAAATCGTCATGGCTACTTAAAGCCAAACAGATTGGAGCCATTATACCGCATGGTAAGCTAAATACCTCAAAAGGAGTAGTCGTATTCAGGGACTTGTTGAACTGCACATAAGAGAATATCGTTGAAGAACTTCATGAACAAGGAGTTGTAGCATGTCGATGATTGAATACACGACCCAACGGAGAAGTTATACCCTCCGCGTCACATGTGTTGACGTTTAACAAAGCCAAGTGTCCGAAAAAATAACGTCTGGCTTTCACAGACGAGAAATTCATCTCTTCTTTCCAATTCCACCACGGTGCTTTGGATGTCAGAAATTCGGACATACAGCGGCGCAATGAACGAAGCAGCAGATCTGTGTTTATGGTGACATTGCATCCGGATGATCCGTGCAGGGATACACCTATCTGTGTCACTTGTCATGGGCATCACTCTACGAGATCTCGAAATCGCCCAATTTATAAGGAAGAAGTAGCAATTCAGGAGGTAAAGACAATACAAGAGGTCAATTATTTCGAGGCTAGGAAAATTGTGCTTAGCAGATCGCCAAGGGTTACGTCTTATGTATAGTTCACTGCGGTTCCTGCAGAGTCCGTTAAACCAAAAGCCGAAATCTCTGAACTAGCGCCAGTCTTAGCTAATACGGTCGAACGTTATCATCAATAAGAGATTGGAAAAGTCGACCAATTAGAGATAGTAGACCAAAACCAACAGAGAAAAAACAGATATCTCCACACAAAAGAGTTCTTTACAAGCTAGGAATGAGCCTTCAACTAGTTATAAGGTGAAGGGAAATGAAGTCAAAATACAGAAGATCTTAATGCACCGCAGGTCAAAGTTTAAATAGAAGAAATCCCAGTTCAGAGAATCCAGGAAGATGAGATAGTGATAATCGAAAAAGGGATGTTCACCAAGTAGCAAAGTTGTTCTCCGAAAGCACAAAGGACTCCAAAAGAGAAGACAAGCACTTAACGCCGCCTCAAAAATTTCAACGGGCAATACATTTTAGACTTGGATTAGATACTCCCCGCTCCACTTGAGCCGGTATCATCCGATAAACATCTTCCGTGGTATCAAAGATGGTTGAAGACTCCATCTCCGAGGCCTCAGACATCCTGTCATCAGAGGTGGAGACCGTCAGGAGGATGGAAAAAAGATAGAAAAACGGTTGGATTAGGCGAAAACCAAGGCGATAGATATTATGAAATTAGTTTTCTAAGTTTTTGACGAATTTTCAGTAAGAATGAGTTTTTAGTAATTGCCGGACTCTACCCCCATTTTTGATAATTTGACATTTCTTTAGATATAAATTGTATGTTTTTAAGTGGCAAGGGTCCTGTACATCCTTGTCATCTTGTGTTCTTTTGCGGTTTTAATGTATTATGACAAGTTCGTTTTCTGGATGATCTGTCGACAAAATTAGTTTCCGACTTAATTTCTTTTTTCAAGCATGTTGGGAATGTTTTAGGTTGTTCTTCGCCTTTAACATCATCCCATTAGATGACCATGTGGTCAAATATTTTCTTCGGCTTGATACAGATCTTGGAAGCGATTCCCCTTTCCTACTTACCTAAGGTCAGAGCTTTACCATTAAAAAAAATAATTGAAAAGATACGCCAAATGACTCAAAAAATTTAATTTAGTTATAGTTAGGTTTGGTTAGTTTTATTTCTTGAGAGAATGGCAACTTCTACTGTCCAGTGTGATAAGTGCACTAAAGATTGTTATAGTAAACAGAAGCGTCTTCCATGTTGTGGCCCAAGTGCAGCAATATTTCAATTGAAATGTGTGGGCATTACCAAGGAGGATTTTGAGTTTTTGACAGTTGATAAGGGAAGCAAATATATTTTTGATGAATGCTTATGTATTCCTAAAGGTGAAATACACAAATTTCTAAAGCTGAGCAAGGACGCCTGCCAGAAAGTATACGAGTAAAGCTGTTTAAATTATCAAGTATTAACTCAACTGAATTTGAAAAGCATGATGTCACCATTAAAATGAAATGTACTTGTAACGATTTAGTTCCTAAGTTGTTTGATTTCACCTTTAACTTAGGAAAAACAGATATGCCAGATGATTATAAAGATCAGCGACATATCTACTACTAATATACTGGAACTAAATGCTCAAAATAGACAACTGAAAGAAAAACTGGACTCTTTATGTAATCAGACCCAGTTGCCTCTACCTCCTGCCAATAACATAAAGTTTTATTGAAAAGGCTAAAGCAGAAAATGATGATGCTAGCAAGAAAATTAAGCAGGTTAACAGTATGATGCCTTAGTTTAGATACTTCTCAGGAAGAAAATGTTAACAATAATTAGAACGTGGTTAAATCATGAGAATGCATGAAGAAGACTAAAGGGATGAAGTAAACTAGTTACAAGAGAAAGCCTGTTTTAGGTAGTGGTGATGCTAATTTATATCTGGTCAAGCGTAGAAAGAAAGCATTGTTTGTGACTCGGTTTGAAGCTGCTACTGAGGATTCCAATGGACCGTTTAATTGTAAAAAAAAAAATTCTGAAAACTTTATAAATATTTTTTATTTCCCTTAAACTACATACATTATACTACTTCTCTATATAATCGCTACAAGAATTAAGACATTTATAGTAGCGATACACCAGCTTCAATATATCGTCGTCGTTTTCTTCTGCCGCCAGTCCATTTAGCCACTGATTAACAGCATTTTTAAGTTCATCGTCACCTGCGAATTGCTTACTACTCAAAAATCCTTTCAATTTCCCCAAAAAAATGGTAATCAGAAGGAGCTAAGTCCGGACTATATGGTGGGTGATCGTAAATTTCCCATCCAAATGTTCTCGGTAAATCACATGTCGAACCCGCAACATGTGGACGTACATTATCGTGCAGCAGGACGACGCCGTCGGTCAGCCGCCCACGACGCCGATTTTGAATGGCGCGCCGTTAAGTTTCGCAGTAGGCTTCTACATTTATAGTCTTTCGACGGGGCATAAAATCAATCAGCATTATGCCAAACCGATCCTAAAAGACTGTAGCCATCAGATTGCGTCCAAATGGCTGTACCTTGAACTTTGTCGGTCTGATTGGTGACTGAGGATGACGCCATTCACTTGACGGCCGTTTTTTCTCTGGCGTGTAATACAAAATCCATGTTTCATCGCCGGTAACAATTGAATTAAGGAACTCATCACCTTTTCCTGTGTAGCGTATAAAAAATTTCAAAGCTGATCCCATTTGGATTTTTGTGACGTCCGTCGTGCGGCACCCGACGTGCTCAAACCTTTTTGAAGCCTAAATGGTCATGAACAATGCGACCAACAACAGCTCTTGAAACATCAGGAAAGAGAAGAGCTAGGTCGGAATCGTTGAGCGACGATCTTTTCTGATTTCATCATCAACGCGTTTCAAGTCCTCTGTGATTATCGAGAGCCTTTCCTATCGTTCTTCATCATGTACAATTATTCTGTTATTTCTAAATCTTTCACACCATTTTTGGACGTCTCTTTCATTCATTACATTATCACCGTACACAGCAACCAACTGCCTATGAATTTCAGCCGACTTAACGTTTTGGTGGTTTAAAAACGTTATGACCCCATGTATTTCACAGTTGGCGGCATCATCAATTTTCCTATTAATTTTATAACGTAATAACTCATACGTTATCAAAGATACTACAACGCGACAATTTACAGACAACAATGCGGTGTGTTCATTACTAGCGTGGCCATGAACGACACAGGTTCGCTAACCTTAAGAAGAGAGTTTTTACTTTAAAGATATCCCTCGTAGTAAGAGAACCAGCACAGATAATGAAATTATTTTACTAGGCACAGCACTAAAGAAAGTGATACAGATCATTTCATGTTGCTGTATCGATTGGAGATTATTAGATGGTTGTTTCCCCTGAGGTTTGGTCAAGAGGAGTTTTGATATTACCAATTTCTGGAATGTTAAGAGATAATCAAATAATCAAAGGACCTGTTAATGAAAAGGAATCCTAGACAAGAGTATTGAAAAAAAAAACAATAATGGACTGTTACAAGCTTGGTATTTTATATCAAAATGTCAGGGGCCTGTGTTCTAAATCTGATGAATTTTGCCTCAGCTTCTTGAGTCCAACATGATATTGTGTCTATAAGTGAGGCAGATTTTAGAGAAACCATTTTGTAAAATGATTACTTTTCAAATGACTTGATAGTCTATAGAGCTGATAGGAACCATTGTGAAACTAACAAAACTCATGGAGGAGATTCCTTCACAATAGTTAGCAACAGAATAAAATGTTTTAGAAGAATGGACTTTAAATTTATTGCAGAAGGTTTGGTTTAAGATATGAATGAAAGATGATTATAATGTTTTAGTTGGTAGTCATTATTTCAGTTACAAGACTCATTTTGAAGTAGTAATTACATATTTAAATCAGTTGTGCAGTAACTTGATTTGAAAATTATAGAACTGTGATAGCTGATTTCAACTTGCCAGGAATTGATTGGAATAATAGCTCCCTTAAGAC
Organism: Lycorma delicatula; assembly: GCF_047948215.1. Lineage (NCBI taxonomy): Eukaryota > Metazoa > Arthropoda > Insecta > Hemiptera > Fulgoridae > Lycorma > Lycorma delicatula. The sequence continues at coordinate 3,645,230 of NC_134458.1, forward strand.
TGGTACTCATTATTATCCAAAGGAAAAAGCTGAGGTTCTTTTTGAGTTTATGGATGACAGTAAATTACACCACTGTAATTTTCATTTACTGGGAAGTTATCCTTCAATTTCAGAGCTTACATTGTGAACGTAGGAGTGGGAAACAGAATAAACCTTCTTGTTTTTACTTATGCACCTCATGATGTCTTTACAATGCGTGTTTATGTAGAAAAAGCCATACTTTCTAAATTCAATGGCAAGCTTATGATTATTCTTGAGGAGACTACCTCGGATTGTATAATAATGTTATGTACATGTTCTGGAGCATGATCTACTCTTTTCAAATATTAATGAGGCTGCCACTGCCTTTTCACATATTCTATCCAAAAGAATGAGTGAATGTAAACCTATGAAGTGTATAAGGTCAAACAAGTACTTTTCCTGCCTGGTTTACTTCAGAGTTCATGAAGTGCCTTAAGAGTAAGAAAGTAACTCATATAAATTATAAAAAATAAACTGATTTAGCTGTTTACTATGATGAGTTTGCTCTATTAAAGAAAAAAATTAATGATCTACTGAAGAGAAATGCCTTTGCGAGAGGTAGAAAGATAGAGAATGGTCTGAAAATAAAACCTGCAAACCTTTTTAATTATGTTAAAAATCCTTTATAAATGATTTTTGAGGAGTATTGAACGTCCAATTAAGATCCAAGGTTATAGTGGTTGCAAAAGAACTTAGTGAAGAATTTGGAAAATATTTCCAATCAGTCTATTAGTCTGTTAATAAGTTTTTAATAATGAAGAGAGCGATCACATTACGGAAACTGTTGGCGTTCCTTAAATCTTACTGAAAGTAATATTTTGAAATGTATTACGAGGGTTAGAGAGCAATCTGTGGCTGGTAGTGATGACAACTCATCTTTTATAATAAAAGGCACTGCAGAACTAATTTCATTTGTATTATTAGTTTAAATTTAGTCTACATCCTGGTGAATTTCCTGATTGCTGGAAGAAAGCAATAGTCTCGCCTATTCCTTAGAAAGGGAATTCTTTCCAATTATACCTATGTTTCTGTTTTAAATGTATCAGCTAATATTTTCATAAGATTGGTACATGGCAATTTAGGAAACACTATAACAATTTAGCAAATTTATTGATCAACAACAACATGGTTTTGTGGCCCAAAGATCTTCTGCCACAAATTTAAATATGTTATTTTTTGTTGCTCCGGAGGTCAAAAACCATAAACAGATTGATACCATCTTGTCCTAAGGAAGGCTTTTGATATGATTCTTCATGAAAATCTGTTAGACAAGTTAGAAATTAATGGTGTTAAGAATGCTATGCTGAGGTGGGCCTATTCGTACTTTTGCAATAGAATTTTTCAGGTTAAGGTGAATGGTGTAATCCCCAGTGAGTATGCAACAACTTTCTAGTGATCTGCAGGGTTGAATTTAGGTCCTTTCCTATTTATCAAATTTATTAATTACATCAAGAAAGGTATAAAATTGAAGATAATCAATTTGCTAATGACGCCAAAATATGTGGCAAAGTGAACTCTTTTAGAAATTTCTTATCCCTTCAAAAGGATGTATATAAGATACACAAATGGTCAACTGGGAATGAAATATTTCTTAATCTTGACAAGACCATTATGACCTATACTAGGAAAATGTAACTGGTTAGATACAAATAAAGATTAGGGTCAAAAGTAATATGACATGTAAAGACAATTTATGTGAAAGGCATTACCTTCAATGCTAAATTGCTTTTAACTCAACAGTGGACATCATTACATAAGAATACAAAGTAATCTTAGGCAACATTTTTGGGTGTCTAGGCACTTCAAACAAAATAGCATCATCAGGTACCTCTACCAAACCCATGTCAAATCAGTGTTGGAGTACTGTTCTGAGATTTGGGATTATGGTAGATTACTAGTTTAAAAATTGAGGATGTATGAAGAAAATTCCTTTGGAGGTTATGCCATTAAGGGCTGAATGCACACCAAATATCTTATGAAGTTCAATATAATCTCTTGGACATTGCTTCCTTGGAATCTAGGAGAAATAAGCAGAAAGCTACTTTTATTAATCGATAAATGAATGGATTTACCAATATTGATATTTCTAGTATAGGTATCAGGATTCCATATATGAGTAATAGAAGATAAAAAACTTAATTATTATCAACCTAGTGAACTTTTACCAATAGCTACAGATATAAATAGCCTAAATTTAATTAATGAAAGTAGAGTAGATGTGTTCAATGAGAAATTTTTTTCTATTAAGAGAAAAGTTGGGGGAATTTTACAGATAATCGAATGGTGTATGTAACACAAGGTTACCTTCTTGGTTCTGATTTACAAACATTATAATTGTTTATATCAATTTTAATCAAATAGCACTTGATATTAGATTTAGTTTAGTCATTTAACTATTTGCATTAGTTATGTACTAATGTTATGGACTATGGTAATTAGTTATAGACTGACCAAATACATTCTGTGATTGTAGTTCCTTTCATTTTTAAGGTATTGTAGTTTTAATGTTGCTAAGACCATTTATATTACATTGCCCCGATGGGTTAGTGTAGCTTAATAATGTTTTCATATACTGTTCTGCTGCACTTTTCTTTTATTTGATAGGATTTCACCGTTTCCCTGTCAACTACTAAGGTCATTAGCCCTTGTCCCAAGCTAAAATTTTCCCATTCTGATTAAAAATATTTGACAAATATAAAAATAAAATATAAATATTTGACAAATATTTGATCAAAAATACTTTTTTAAATTTTGACTTGGCCAGCAGCCAAGTCAAAATACCAGTCTTGTCAGATAGATCATCCTGAAAACAAACAAAACAAACTTTCTCATTGAAAATTAAAACCCCAAAATTGAACACAAGGGTGTGTAGGGCTCTTGACAGTTAATAACACAATCCATTTCACACACAAAAAGTTTAAAAAAATTAGCCGCTTGACATTTTCCATATCACATACATTTATTCCCTAGGTTTTTCCTTATGCTATTCGTTTTCATTTCTTTTCTGCATCATCCTGATGGCCTCCACCTCTAAAGACAGAGTGTCTGACACCTTGTAGATGGAATCTTCATTCATCTTCGATACGACTGATGGTGGTGGAGAGGATGCCCTGCAGATAGTATCAGATGACTCAGGCTCAAGTGGAGCGGGGAATATTTCATCCCAGTCTAGACTGGATGCAGTCTCCACTGAGATTGAAATGCTTGACCTCTCTCTTTTGGAGTTCTCTGTGGTTTTGGAGGTTCAATAGGTACATGTTGAACAGTTTCACTATCCAGAGCCTTCTATATGTTAACTTAGACCTGCATCACATCAGGGTCAGACTTCTTTTGAGTACTTGCCACACTTTCATTCAGTTTATGATTGGCCGAAGGAGTGTTTTTGGTCTTTTTAGAGATCTCCTTAACATCCTTATGCACAATATAGTTGCTGCAACTTTGCAGGTCTTACACGTTCTTTTGGGAGAGAAGATTTCATTATACTATCTATGATTCTCTCAATTATAGCTGCAACGCTTCACCCAAAGATCTGTATCTGTTCTGCATTAACCTTTGACGAAAAAGGTGTAGCGGTTGCTTCTGCATAAGTCAATATCAGTCAAGATGTTTGGCTGCTGACAATTTTTCTTGTTCAGGATAGCTGACCTTTTGCAGGGTTTTTACCTCCTGAACTGCAGTTTCCATTTTTGTAAATTGGACATTTCTAGAATGACAGTTGTGTTGCCCTTTACAGTTGGCACAAACTGGAGAATCTCTGCTCAATTTATCTTCATGACTTGCTTCACCACACGTGCAGATTTATTGATTTCACATCTGAATGCAGTGTATCCAAAGAGCTGACATTAAAAGTCACGCTTGTGGTATATCTTATGGCTCTTATATCTAGGTGATGTATGCCAACACACACCTTCTTGGACAAGGAAGGTCTATTGAATGTGAGCACGTGAGAAGCAGAGAGCAGAATTTCACCATCTCTTCTCATACTCAGTCTTCAACATTCAATCATACCTTAACTTATAGTTTAACTATTTCTTCTTCAGTGCAATTAAACAGATCCCCAAAAAATCCCTTTTGATGAATTAAGGGTGCAATTCAGATGAACAAGTATGGGGAACTCACCGGTCTTCTTCAACGCAAGAATTTTCTGTGTTTGGCTATCATTTACAGTTTCTATTTATAGACCATTAAAAGTTTTGCAAAGTTCTGTAATGGATTCACCAACACACCTGGTAATCTCGTGAGCAATCAAGAATGGGGTCATTTCAGAGAAGTTACCATTCTCTCTTTTTATAAAAATATACCTGGAACTGGGTGTGCTACATGCTGGGTCTTTACATGAACCCTCTGCCACATTTGGTCGTTCAAGATTTTGCATGGAGAGTTTATTCATAATTAATATGCTACTATATTTTAAATTCAACAACAATAATTTTATTAATCTCCTGAAACTGAATTTATTAATCTGAAGATGAAAGTGTGCCTTCCAAAAGCTCCTCAAAAGGGGTATAAGGCTAGCTGCCACGGTATACCCCCACTCCAGAGCTACTAACCTTGGAAGTCTAACCTGGTTCTCTGGTGGAACCAGCATGTGATCTGTTAGAGAGTGGTTGTGCAGTCTTTGTACTGACTTCAGATCCCTACTAACCAAAGCTTTCAGGGCTCCCATGCACTGACACGTGGGCACCTTACAACATGCTTACATCTTTCTTAACTACTTTCTTGACTACTTAACTACTAGGGGTTTGGGTGGTCAGCTTCCCTCAAATTTCATTTTCATTATATGCTAAAAAATTGCAATAAATGCAACTGGTTGCCTCAAATTTGAGAGAAATATTTAAAAACTACTAATCAATTTTTACAAATATTTTCTCTAATTTAAGAAAAAAAAAATATATAGAAAAGTTGTTTAGAGTATAGATTTTGTTTTTTCAGAGGAATCTTTTGTTTCAACTAATAAACAACTAATTTAATTATCATTGTCATATGCATGCAATACTTATTTCACAGACTTTTTGATAATTCAGCTATTTGTTACAAAAAAACACACATGAAATGTTTCATAAATTTTATATTCTAATCAATCAAGTACTGTATGAAAGAGTAATCATAAGGTATTTTATTATATTTATGAGGTATTGGGATATTTATCGCAATTCTTTGGAAAAATTGGTATTGTAAAAAGAATTTATTCTATCAAAATTTAAATTACTTTTAAATTTAATATTATATAATTATCGTGCTTGAATCTTAAAGATAATTAAATTACTTATAAAATGACTCATTTATCTCAATTGTTGTATATCTTATAATCACTTAAAATCATATCGCATAACTATTGGTGCTGAAATGCAAAATAATATATTTTAAATTATAACAGTTTCAGGCAACTAGAATTTGAACATTAAACCTTATTTTTACAGCCATGGAAATAAAACTTAAGAATACTTAAAAGAAATGAATTCTAATGACTAAAAGAAAAAAAAACACAGAAAAAATCTACACTTATGAGGAGTACAGACTTTAAAATGGATGAGACAAAAAGAAACAATTCTTTATATTATATTGTTCATTAACAACTTAATTGAATGTTTCTAGAATTTATTTGCCATTGCTACAGTTATAAAGTTAATTTGTCTGGTAAAATTTTGAAGATTTTTAAGAGCAGGTAGAATAACTATCCATTCTATTTAAAGATTTGAGAAAGCAGATACTTTCAAATGATCTTATTTTCTGCTCAGTTTCATCAAGCTCTTTATTCACTTTATGAATGTGAAAACATTTATATTTTGCATCTTATAAAAATAAAAAACAATGAAAAGAAGCTATTTTACCACAGATGCATTTATGCAAAAAGTTATATCCAGATCATTCTTTATCATAATAAAAATCCAAATTAAAATTAATTAAAATAATTTTATTTATTTTAAAATTAATTAAAATAATTTTATTTAGCTTCAAAAACATATAAATGTGATGTTTTTAATGAGCAGCATTTTTCAAGAACTTAATAAAAAAACCACTTTGCCTTCATCTCCCTAATCTAACACAAAAAGAAGTAAATTTTTACAGGGGATCCAGTTTTATCAAACGTATAACTTTTTTAAAACATCTGCAAATTTTTTTCGACTTTAGTTTGTTTCTTATATAATGAATTTTCATATATTTTTCTCCATTATGCAATCAAAATTCACTTAAAAAGAAATTTATCCTTACCAGCTTCATCAAAAGATTTACATCTCCCATCGAGTGACAGAACACCAAGACGTGCGAACTGCAAAGATACATAAGGATGTAAACAAAGATTACATCCTCCGACGATTGCTGAATCACAATGTCCATCTCTTATTGATTTGTATGCATGTTCAAGAGCATAAAGACTAGAAGAACAAGCTGAGTCTACAGTGTAACTTGGACCTGATGAAAATATTTAAAAAAATCAAAAAAGATAATTAAAAATGAGGGTGTTTATTTGCAGGGAAAAGCAAACAAGGGCTTTAAAAACCCTGCAGTTAGTCATTCGATTTAAAATAGCTCACAACACATCCAAGAAATTACTTAGATATCTTGCTATTAATAGAATGATAAATGAGATTTTTTTGGAAACTCAATAAAAAAAATTAACAAAAATAATATATTAAAAAAATAAATATTTTTAATTTTATAAAAATTTTTGAAGGAATTATTTCTTAAAGCCAAAAAATTATGTAATACTAAATAAAAGAATAGCTAGTATGGGGGAAATAGTCTAAATCCAACAAGAAATATTATTTTTCTTATTCATAATTAATAGGCTACTATATTTTAAATTCAACAACAATAATTTTAGTAATTTCCTGAAGCTGAATTTATTAATCTGAAGATGAAAGTGTGCCTTCCAAAAGCTCCTCAAAAGATAGTAAAAGAAAGATTCAGAACAACACAGTAATGTACGTAAAATAATATAATGTTACTCCAAAAAGAAAATTAGTATTTACTTTTTAATATTTAAAAATTATATATAGTAGAAAATGTACCCATCTACTTTTATATTTTTTATAAAAATGTTGCAGTCATATACTAAAATTTTTTCAGTTAAAACCCAGTAAATTTTCTTCTTCATTAAGCTGGGAGTCTTTCAACACTTTTATTGGTTATTAATGGGCATAATCTAATATTATCATAAATAAGTTAAATTAAAAATTTACTTTATAAAATTGGCTATAATTTTTTATAACATTTGTCAAAAACCTTTCGTATTGCACTGATACTTCTGCAGTCATTGCATGAAATACATTACTTTTTTTTTATTAAAACCATTAAAAGTTATGAAATGAATGCACAGAAAAATCATAGTGCTTTTTAGTATAGTCTAAATTGAAAGCGATTATAAGTCATCTGATTATTCTTCTGTAAATGGAATTTTATCTGTTGATTTATTATGTTTATTTTTTATATTATTATTAATTTAGTAAGATATTAAATTAGATCTATATATTTTCTGGCTCTATTATCATCAACAAAATTTAATTCTCCATTAGTTATTTTATTATAGTTGCAATTTTTAAATGCATGTGTTTTCAAATGTATGAGGTATAAAATCTATTATTTATTTTTAAATTGAACTCTTCTACTTTTCAAAACGTGAATTTATTTTTTTTAATGTGATCCATGCGGTTTGATTTTTTCTTAATATTAGTAGGCTTATAATAAGTTTTCTTTTTGAAATAAGTCTTTAAAACTTCTGTCTCTTAAACCTAAAAAATATTTACAACTGTTCTCACTGGATGTTATTTTAAAAACGCTTTATCAATAATATTAAGGTTTCTGTTGCTATTTTTGTTAATAATTTTTAATTATTTTGTTTTTAATGAAATTTTTTTGGGGGATTTGAATTATAATTATAATTATAATTATAATTATTATTATAATTATATAATTATTAAAGAATAAACCGTGTTTATTCTTTCTTTGTATTTATTTTTATCTATGTTTTTATTTATATCGTTCGTGCTTTAAACTTTATTTATTGTCATAAGCTTAAATATATTAAGTTCTTTAGTAAATTTACTGTTACTATCTCTTAAAAATATGTTGATTGTGGTGTTGTAAGTTACTATTTTATGGAGGAGAGAATGTACTGATTTCCGCATACAACGAAGGTACATGGCCACCTACATCTCCAGTATCACTTCTTTTGATTTTTTTGCTTGGAACTTATTAAAAGTTGTGTGTACCAAAGAAAAGTTTGAGATTTGGACAATTTAAAACAAAGAATTGTTGAAGCTGTAGTCTAATAATGGTGCAGATGCTTCTAAACAGCTGGCAAGAGTTAGATTATCATCTAAATGTCTGCCGAACTACAAAAGGTGTATATACTGAACTTTACTAACCTAAATTACAACTTAGTGGGTTGCTGTGTTTATTAAAAAAAAATTATAAAATTATATTAACTGATTCTCTTAATATAAGCTGTTACTTTTGGATAGCTTTAGCCTGGACACTCTGTATAGTCTAACTGATATAAATAAAATTGAATACTGCAAAGGTTGAAGAATACAATTATTGAGGCAGTAAAATTATAAAAGGTGAAGGATACCATTAAAATCAGAATTGCACCAATTGCAGCTTTTATAAAAAAAGAAGCCTCATTATATCACAAAATAGCTTCAAAAAATTTAAAAAAATGTTGTAAGATATTTCTATGGAATGCAGTGGAAAATGGTTACTAAAGAAAGACAGAAAAATAGAATGTGTGGTGTTTATTTAACTATTTTTTTAATAATACTAACACAATTTATAGTTTGACAGTTGCTACTGTTACCTGCATTTAAACATTAGATGGGTTGATAATGTACAAAGCGAAGAGATTTTATGATGAAATGAAGAATACAGTTTTATAGCAGAACTATATTAACAAAAAACAAGGTTGGTGAGCTGTATATTAAGGTAACCAGGGTTAGTGATTTCATTGTACAAAAAAAATAGAGTAAAAAACTGTAAATGAAACTAATACAAGAATATAAAAAACACAGATAAATGAAAATGTATGATTTAGTAAATATGCTGTGATTAAAAGATTGGCAGCAAACAGAAAGGAGTGGTTAAGTGATGACTAATGGCAAAAAATTAAAATTGAGTTCAATGGAGCTAGATTATTAATACAATCAGTTAATTGTCCTAAGTGAAGGGGACGAAATTTCTTCAGACATAGATAGGTAGCAGCAGATTTTAAGAAACGGTACTTTATTTTATTTAGGATGAAATAGAAGTACAAGAGAGTAGCATTAAAGTATTACTTAAAACTAAGAGAAGTAGTGGCATTAGAAGAGTAGGTATTCAATGTATAAACTGAGAATTCAGCTAGTGGGATATGATTTGCATAATAAAATAAGCATATCGTATCAAAGATTTTACAGTTTGGCCTAACAACTTGAATTTTGTGTTTATGGAGGGATGAGCCAGCTGAGCGGACAGAGATTTCAATTGAACTCCCTAGAGGAGCTAGAGATTGTACTGCTTTGGAACCGCAAGGTCAGAGGGAAGACCAACTTTTCATCAACAGCAAGGCTTTTTGGCAGGAGCTGTGTTTTGATGACATATAGGTATGCCTCAGTGAATTTATATTGATAGCTGTCATTACTGATTACTTCCAAGGATCCTCAGTATCACAGAAAAATCAAATCATTTGAACTCACATCTTTGATGTACTTTCTTTTTTCCTGTTTAGCCTCCGGTAATTACCGTTTAGATAATACTTCTGAGGATGATATGTATGAGTGTAAATGAAGTGTAGTCTTGTACAGTCTCAGTTTGACCATTCCTGAGATATGTGGTTAATTGAAACTCAACCACCAAAGAACACCAATAAACATGAGCTAGTATTCAAATCCGTGTAAAAATAACTGACTTTACTAGGACTTGAAGAACGCTGGAACTCTCGACTTTCAAACCAGCTGATTTGGGAAGACATATTCACCACTAGACCAATCCGGTGGGTTATCTATGATGTACTGGAATCATACTAATAGTAAACATATAATATGTAGAAACACAAAGTTAGGTGACAAAAAATTAGGGTAGCTTCAGCCCAAACAAAAGAACATCCACCTTTTTTACTAATAACTAAGCCAAATCTAATTCTAGATTTGAAGTGACAAAGATGCAGATGCATTACATGGTGTAGAATGAGGTAAAAATCAATCACTTCTACCTTCTATTACTTATAGGTTTGTCTTAGTTACATTTATAATCAATAGTAAAGTACTAATTCTGTATAATAGTAAGGCTCTAAAAAAAACTGTACGTGTGTGGTATTAGGTGTTCCCCAAGGAAGGTGGGAGAAGAGATTCGTACTTTTAAACCGATAAATAACCTAACCTTTGTGACATTGTGATGCAATTACTTTATTCTTATTGCAATAAATCAGAAATCTTTGCAGGAGTTTCCTTCATCATTTGATGTTCTGTGTCATTAATTTAAACTTAACAGAAATGAATTTGTGCTACAGCAACTTACAAGGACAGTGCTGAATTCATTCATATCTATTTATTAAAATCAACAGAAATGCTGTATTCAAAAAATTCAGATATAAAATACAGTACTACTGATTCAACTTTTATAAATGTATAGAAATATAATGCCATCAGAAAAATTGTAACAAAGATAAATAAATGAACCGCTCAGGGATGAAATATTACTTTTTTCATCAAAGCCAGAAAGACAGTGAAGAAAGTTATTGTAATACTAAGTCATTAGCAGAAATATCACAACAAAATTATTTGAATATTACCATTAATTCCTAGCCAGTATGATATACGATTAGCGAGCATAGCTCTTGAACATCCTGTTATACCAAATCCATTCACTTGAAGCTTCTCATAAAACCATGTCTTTTCAGATTCACTGAAACATGCTCCAATAAAGACACCAGTTTTTGTACCTCGTAATTTTCTTGGATTGTAACCTGAAAGATAAAGCAAAAATAAATTAGATACTGTAATATGCAACTTATTTATTTATGAATTAAATTCAAAAGTGATACGTCCAATTACAAGCCATTTCTCTCCATTAATGACAGTGATGATGAAAAAATGCCAGACCCTGGTTGGAAATTGAACCAGGACTGATCAAATGATAAGTCAGCATGCTTAACAATAATCATAAATGCATGTATTTATTGGATGACAAGTGTCTTGATTTTCTGCTAATATATACGTGTTTTTCTCACAATTAAAATCATAATGATTGATTTTTTTAATTATGAGACAGTTTCAGGGAGAATTTCTATTGTTGCTCATATATCTCTGTGTTTTAATGTTTGGGTATCAAGGTGTGTCTAATAATAAACTTAAGGCAAAAACATGTATAGAAATAATAATTTAATTATAAAGCAAAAATTAAGATGTATAATTTAATAAACCAGTAAAAAATGGCTGATTAATAAAATGAGACGAGATGATGAGATAATTAAATTATTTTAGGGTTTGTCAGTATTATTTTGAAACTCCCGTTTCATTTGATTGAGTAGTCCCCTGGCCTACACTGCCAGCTGTTTTTGGTCTACTAGGTTGGATTAATTATAAATGATAGTTTATGTTTTTTTTTATTTTACGTGTACAAAATACAAAACAAAATAATTACATAATGTTTCTACATAATCACAAACTGCTTTTGAAAACACATTTTTCCCACCTAATTAGAAGTTTTTATGCCTTCAATGTAAAAAGAAGAGGAGCGTATTATGAGTCAAAAGCCCACAAAGTCCTTATCCCCCATGTCATCCGTGAAATTTTGTCCCCTCAATGCCTCTCTTAGTGGTCCAAACATATGCAAATCACAAAGCAAGTGTAAACCCAGACATTTCCTACACTTTTTGTCACATTATGTTTGCCATGTGTGTGGCATTTTCATAGAAAACGCAAATTGATATCCGTAATGGGTTGTTGTTCTCTTTCGATTCAATAAACAGCTTTAACTTGTTCAATGAGTTAGCAGTATTATATCTTGTTAACTGCTCTTTGTTCATGGAGAAAATCCTGCAGAAGAAGGCCTTTGGAGTCCCAGAACACAGCGACTGGGACTTTCCCAGCAGATAACCCAGTTTTGGCCTTTGTGCCTGCAACCTCTCCTTTTTTTCTTTACTCCATACTCACCTGCTCGCTCTGCGGAATGAAGTGATGAACTAAAGTCTGCACGGGTAAGTATGCGGTCAAAAAAAATTTCCCTTTTTGAAGAAGTTGGAAGACGCCAGTCAAAACGAGCATTTCTTTGTTCACTGAGAGAAGGTGCGTGACCGACTAGCTGACAATTTCTTGTACCCGAGCTCATGAGTGATTTCTTTGATACTGTCATGACTGATTTAAAATCGAGCGGCAATTTTACCAATTGTAAAGCGCCAGTCAGTCTCCAAAAAAATCACTAACCGCACGAATGATCTCGTCCGTTAGACTTCTCCTGGGCCGATGATCATGACTCTCGTTTTCAACCCTCTTTCGTCCTTCAGAAAGTTTTATGAAAAAAGAAATAAGGGGATACGAGAGGATGGATTCTCCTGATCAGTCGCGTAATCTGCGGAGAATTTCCGCCCTCCATACCCTTCCTTTGTCAGGAATTTGGGTTATAACCCATTGAGCAACAAATGGATGCCCCTGCATGTCGCTCACCCTACTGTATATTGCCATACAAACTCGCGACGCTCTCACGCTAGGGAATGCTAGTTAATATCATCGCCGACATCACCACAAGGTTCCATCATCTACTCCAACTAAAATGAGCTTCAGGGCAAAATTCTCGGTTATATTTGATCCACCCTCGTATTATGAAAGATCATGTAATTTTTTATTCTTAAATTATATTCTCTTGTCTATAATGTGATACAAACAATTTAAAAATTTCATTAAAAATTATACAAAAATTTAAATACTTAGAAATTACAAGCACCGTAAAATATAAACCTGTTTATTTTATCAGAGGTTAAAACAAAGATCAAAATCCGGTCCAAAATGGGTATAATATTAGCTGAAGGTAAATTATTCTCTATTTCAGTATCTGCAAAATATCGAAAAAAGTATTTAAATCTTCCAAGAGAATATCCGTGCAAAAAAAAACTAATAAAAATTAAATAAGTTTGGAAGTACATATTGGAAAAAGACTCGAAAAACATATGTGACAATTCTTAACATTCAGCATTATAATTACGACTAGAATTACAACACATCGAATTACTAACACAATTGCCAGTTTCTGAAAATAAAATGTTTTATTCGACAAAACCTAGTAAAACATTACACAGCTACCGATGTGCCAAATTTAAATAAACATTACATGTGACGATATCAGTAAGTGTCATGACATCATCGTTAAAAAATAATCATTCAGAAGAATCATCGTAAAGAAAAGATGTTTATAGTCAACAGCTGTTAAGTGTAACAAAATTTAAATACAACTGAAAACTATCCGAAAACAACAGAAAGTACAATAATACGGCTATACACATTATATCACACGAGAAATGCTATGATGTACGGTAAAGGCTCTGAAAAAGCAAAATATAACTATTAAGCCGTACAATTACGGCGATACGTAAACTGTAAATGCAATCCAATAATAGTAGTTATACGCGAGTATGTGCAGTAACAGTCAATAAATACACAAATTCCTTAGAGTAATAACATCAGGATGCGATTCTCTCTGGCTGTCGCCAGAAAATAGATGCAGTGAGGGAATTACAGCCATAATTTCGGATTTTTCTCTAGATGTAAGTTATCGTAACTAAATTTAATTTGTTATTTTTTTTTGAAAACCGCCTATGAACAATATCTACAGCTGTCGTATTTTCTTTCTATCTGTAGGCAATGAATTCCACGCAAAAACTGCGGTATTTACTTGTACTTACAACACCGACAGCAAAGCAAGCTATTAAATATAAACAATATTTACGCACGATATTGTATTAAAAAAAGGAACTTAATAGTATATAGAGGCAAAATACAAACTAGATCTGTTCACGAGTGCTTAAATGAATTATTATAACATACTTTAAAGTAATTTTGTTTTCTGCATGCCCTTAAAATACTAACTACTCCTGTACGACATATTTAAAGAAATACGTAAGCGGAAAACACCGACATTATTAAATCTTTCGAAAAATTTTGCCGAAGTACTGAAAAACATTTAGAAATTCGGGAAAGTTGGTAGTAACCAAACAGAACATCTATGACTGCATACACTCGCAACCGTTTAATTGTGGAAGGCTGTTACAGCGAGCATTTTTAACTTCTTTTCGGTTACCACTTCCTTTGATCCTCACGTACCCGCATGTAGACTCTTAAAGATAGGCATCATTCGGTTGAATTTTTTTGAAGGAAATTAGATTTTCTACAATTTTAATTCTATAAAAATTTATACAGGATATTTTTTACCGATTTTTCAGTATTTTTGGGGAATTTTTCGAATGAAAATTGGTAAAAGTAATAACTCATAGAACTTCATGCAGGAATGCTATTCATGTTCCTAAAAAAAAAAACTGATGCTTGTGAACAATTTATAACGATAATATTGTTTGTAATACAGTTATCTTACTTCTTTGAAGCGAATTCACCTAGCCGAGAAGTATAAAAAAAGTGTAGGTTAAGTTATAAAACAAAACCCTATTATTTAATAAAATGACGCGACTTCTATTTCTTACCGATTACATTTAGATGAAAATAACTGAAGAGAACCGCTAGAAGAAACATAGAGTAAATAAATAAAATAAGAACGTTTTAGAGAGAAAATAAAAAGTTATAGCATAGTCTTTCGTTGAAATAGGTGTGTTTGCATACCAAGGCCGAAGATATCATAAAAAATTGCAAATTTTTGCCTCGAAGAAACTTGAATAAGCAATAATAATTGTTCTTATCTGCTGTTCTCAATTTACTGGATTAATTGTCAACAATAGTTTATAGAGTAGAATATTTTTTTTATGGTAATTCATCGTACATTTATTATTTATTTTGTTTGGTTTTTTTTTAGACGAGCACATTCATTTAATAACAATTTATCGGTTTACTTATAGTTTTTACAGATCTGTCTTAAGAAAATAAAGTAACTAGCTGTTAAAAAGCATGTAAGCTTAGTTAGAATTACCGGCATCGATAACAGCTTCGTAAGATTTTTCTAACAGCATTCTACACATCGGATCCATCGTATGCGCTTGCTTATAATGGACACCAAAAAATGCAGCATCGAATTTGCTCACTTGCAGTAACTTTCCTGTTCGCTGTGGAATTTCAGGATGTTCTGAAAAAAAAATAAAACAAAAACTGTGCTTACCATTGGTACTAAAACAATTATTTTTTAATTACAAACCGACGTTTAATATTAGATTTAGAAGTTTTGGTTACAATTTCTTCAGAGTTTCTTAGTAATTTGATCGGAGTATGTATCTAAAGGATTATTATTTTCTATTTAACCAGATTAAAATTCGGTTTGGAATTTGAATCTTATAAAAATCCTAAAAAGAAAAACCGGCTCTTTTATTAGGAGCGACTACATTCGGGAACTATTTCATAATTATAAAGAGTTAGTCATCTTGCTGATATAGACGATGAGCTAATTGTTTAAAAGAAGCCAGTCAATCACTATCGGGAAAAAATTGCCTAGTTCAACGAAGGTCTGCTCTGGGATGGTTGTAACATGACAGCGTTCCTGGAGGTCTGGAATCGGGCTCGTTAGGTCGTTAGCATGTCAGAGATTAGATGGTGATAAGGAAATATAGCCCACTCGGAATGGATTGAACTTCTCCATCGCTACTTCAAAAGGGTCCGGTTTAATCGATTCATATACTCTGTGGCTTTTAGGTATTTCAATAGCCTAGATTACCAGCAAGTTAGGTTTCATTCTGAAACACGGAAAGGACACCTAAACGAATCTTAAAGCGATTCTACAGATTTCAACTCTCAATTTCTGCGTCAAAGATATAGGAGAGAGCGATGGAAAATCATATCGAATTAATCGTAACGGATCGCTATTAAAATACCGCTTCATCATTATCAGTATACTTATCGACGCGGACGATCTTGTGACAGAATTATCAGCCTAAGAGCAGGACTGAAAAGTTAACTTCTTTCAAAGAAGTTATCATCGGAGTATTTCTTGATATCCGAGGAACATTAGATAATACCTTCTGTAGAGCCTTTTTTCCTATTTGTGTAGCTTTTAGAAGTACACCCGTAGTTACTCTTGAAACGCTGTTAGGCCTTAATGCGCTCGACCTTAGCGTTCTTGCTGAGGGGGGAACGGATACATACAGAACATTCTGTTGTGGGTTTTTGAAAAACGATCATTTTAGCGTTGATTATTTCTCGATTCAAAGCAGGCAACTGCTCAACCACTCAATATCAAACATTAAATCCGACTAAATAAAAAATGAAATTTCAATTTAGAAGTTCTCAAATTCTGAAAAATTAACCAAAACTGATAAAGAAACATTTAAATTTTTGTACGTACAGTTTACGTAACAATGGAAAATCCTGAAGCCGGTGAATACCTTTAGTTAAAGTTTAGTCAGTTTCAAAAAATATATCACAGTCTTTCAGACCGAGAAGTTCTCAGGTGCACCTGCGTATATTTAGAGATGCGATGTTATAATAAACGAACGCACAACCGTATTTTCAGTCGGATGACGCTTAGGCTCTTAACTCAGAACGGTATGAATCTATCGGTTCGGATTCGTCATAAAGCGGCTTTTCACCCATTAGCGATGTAGAATTATACTAAGATAATGAATACTCAGGAGTTGAAGATTATAAGACTTTCTGGCCGAGAAAGGTTCAAAAACCTTAATTATCGGTTCTGAACCTGCTTATCGTTAGCTTTTCGGCCGCCCAGAATAATAGTTAAACTGTGGGATTCCGATAAAACTAGAAAAATTGGAAAACTGAAATCGTTACAAAAATCCACAGGTTCATAGCTTAGAAAATGTCTAAAGACCGTTGTTATTCCTTATTAAGACCGAATAGATCAAGTCTTAGGAAAGTTGTCGGATTTCTGACCGAACGTAGAATGAAAATCCATACGGAACTATAAAGAGAAGACCCGATACAGGGATCATATACCGACACTGCGGTAAAAATGTATGCCAGGCATATTTTCCTAAAATACGAAGAGAATATAATGAAAATACAAAAGAAGTTTTCATTTTGGACCGTCACTCCTTCCAGATGTAGGATGTGAGCTCGTAAGAAAGACAAGAGATGTGCGCGCATCTCTTTCAAGACGTAAAGGTGAGAGCTTGTAGCTCATAGTAAGTAGAAGATACACAAAAGGCTTTCTGCTGAAACCAGCTGTTTAATATTACTATAGATAATACAGATCGCATCAGGGATCGTAGGCAAGCGATTCTAAGATAACAAGAAGAACCGCTTCAGTACTTGCCCGGAAGGAACAAAATAAACCATGTTTAGATGCTATATTTTAAGATTTATTTATGTATTATTACCTTTGACACTGGAGCTTTGTTGCTCTACATATTCCAGAAAATGGAACGTTTTTATATTTATTTGTAAAATTATTACTGGAATAAATTTGAATTTGAATCTGAAAACTAGATCGGAATAGCAATACAGGGTATGAGATTATAAATAAAAAATAAAGAAGTCGAAGCCCATATATTAATATTCATTAAAAAAGATAATCATTATAAGAAACAATACTAATGTATTCTTTAAAATAATAAATTCATAAAATCGGTACAGAATAAACTACTTTAATAAAATTTGAAGGCGTTAATCGGTGTAGATATATGAGTACATAATTATACATATACTGTTTTAGGATTCTTATATATTTTTAGGCGCACGTAATAGAAAATGAAGCGTAATAATACCCTTTCTCATCTCCTCTTCCTCCCTATCGTGTGTCACTCTGTGATATAAGAATAAAATATTGTTAATTTTTAATAATGTGTGATCGTAAATACAAGAGCGTGAAACTGTTTTTCGAAAGTCGGTGAACACTACTCTTATTTGTGCCGGTAACATTTGAAATAATTCCGATGTATAATTTTGTATTTTATACAGGAGAATTGGTACGATTAGAATGTACGTATCGATATCGTACAACATACGTAGTACGTCCTACGTACGTATCGATAACTCGCACAGGAATATGCCGATTTTTAAATCTACTGGACCTTTAACTAAAGTAAAAAATAAATTGAGTTACGAAACAAATTACAAATTTCATTTACGTTTAAGAAAGAAAAAAAAAACAGAAAATTCCAGCGTGTTTAGATTCCTATCTTGTTTAACTCGATACTTACACTCTGACTAGATTTCTTCTCAGAGATTCCGCTAACAAGAATCCCCGTGTTAGAAGACCCTTAATTTGTTAAAAAAAAGTAAATAAATAAAGTCGCTGTGATAAAAAAAGATCAGAGTGGTACCACAGATTCACTTATTTTCTGCACTAAAACTCTTCTCGCTCGCGTTATACAGCTTTTTATATTTATTTTTACTCGGTCAGTTCTTTGTAAATTTTCACATAGCCTCGATAACGAGGTTTTGCAGTATATCGAGATATCTGGTATCCGATGTATATTAAGGTACCTCGTTTCTTCATGCGTATCTCCTAATTATCTCTCTTTGTAACCCGTTTCATTTTATTTTGCGTTGCTCTCAAAAGAAAGCTATGTACTCTACTCGAGAAAACGAGACTGGTGTTTAAAGATAGTTAACGACTAGTATCCTCTAAACTGATCGATTCGTAAATACTTGGAACTCAGACTAGAAAAAGAATGAATATTAGGGAAGTTATATTCACCTCGCGGTTATAAAATCGACAAAAACGATTAGGCCGGTGAAAGAACATTTATTTAAAAAACAGTAAATATAAAACATAAAAGGTAATATTTAACGCGCTGTCAACTTATAACAGTTTAATCCATCCAACTCTCATTGGATTAGCACATTACTGATGCGCTATTGTTTGGGATAGTTAATCGGAAGCTCGCAGATTTATATGACGACAACGTTACATCGTATGTGATCTCATTACTGAAAAAGAGCTCAAATTGATAAGATAAATAAACCTCAAAAAAAGGATAAGAGCGAGGAGAAAAATTCAGATATATAAATATTTATGAAGTTTAGTTCCATTAAAGAAAGAGTAGGGCACAAATTCTTATCGTTCGGTTACTCCTAAAGGCAGGCCTGTCGAAGTAACTTAATAACGTAGGTAACAGGACTGAAAAATAGAGAAAACAGTGATGATGTAAACGGCATACATAATCGTATAAATAACTGAACGATCCGTTCTAGAACTCTCAAGTTGCTCTTTGATGCGTATTGAATATCAAAGATGAAACGACAGAGCCGAAGAAAAACTCGAGGAAAAAGGAAAAAGCTCTACTAAATACCTTGATGAAATTGTTCGTTTTTTGCTGAGAATAAAAATCGGTTTAAAAAATCCTGAACGGATCACGGACTCGTTTCTAAGAAAGAAATTAGATTTAAAAATAAGTAAACGTAAAAAACAAATAAAATATACGATGACTAAGAGAATTATAATGTATTAGTTATAAGACCATAGTGTTTCAGAATCCGGTGCGTTCTGTCGTTTAAATAATTAATAGGTACGATCATCAGCAGAGCGCAATGTTTCTTTTACTAGTGATAGTATACGAATTCATGATTATGGAATATACGAAGTTATACATAATTTCATTTTTTTAACCCTGATCCTAATCGTTTTAATATAGAATAGGTTATGCCTAAACCCGATTGTGTGAGCGATTTGTACTTTGTTCTGAATTTCTTTCGTAAAACATCACGCTCTGAAAGTTAGATCGTGTTAAATTTTAAAATCAGACTTTACCTCTTGCTCTATAGATAAATAAAAATCAAAAATCGTTACAAAAGTTAAGTTCTAAAATAAATAAAAAATTAATTTGTACGATGAAATAATAAATATTTTAATGTCGGGATAGCGATTTGAATTTTTTAGTGTGAGGAACGATTTGTTTCCGTCTTTAACTATAATTTTGATTTTTGAACTGAAAAGCTTAAAAAATAGGTTAGAAAAATCACTAAATAAGATTACATCTAAAAGGTCGATCCGAAACGCCATTTAAAGGTATGAGAAATTCATCGATCCGAATCGTAAAGTTTTTACGCAAATTTAAGTCTATAAGAACGAATTGTTAGGAACGGTTTAATGTTTAAAATTCATTCGGCGTTACCTAGTTTCCATCGACGGTCATCGTCCGTTATTAAATCGACCTTGTTAAAAAGTTTCTCTGCAAAGTCGGCTACGTTTTCAGAATCCGGGAAAAATCCGGCGGTTCCAGTTATCACCACTTCTTCACCGTCACCCGGGTTAGCCAACCTTCTTCCTGCTTTTAAAGCGGCAGCTGGGTTAGGAAGTACTGTCGGCACCATCTGAAAAAAAACATACACTGGTGAGAAGGAAATAAACAAACAGAAAAACTGATCGTTGACATCGCAGATCTTTCCGTTAATTTTTTAAGGCGACTGGTACATTACAGAAAGATGTTGCGATTGCAGATCGGCTAACGCATAAAAATATTTCTTTTGACAATTTTTGGGATTAAAAACAGTCAGTCGGAAATTACTAACGGTGTTTCCTGTATTTAACTATTTGTATGAGATTTATGTGAGCGAAAGATTATTTTTTTTCCGGATAGATTTCCAGTTTACGTTTGCTGGAATCTGTTTTAGTAGAATATATGAAATATTCTGTCGCATCAAAAGAATTTTATAGAAACACGGTATGATTGAAGCCGCCCATATGTGGCACATTCTTCACTATGTCTGTAACCGTTACATTAAAATTCGTATGAACATATAAAATGCAGTGCGGAATTTAACGGAGAACTTCTCTTTCCAGTGTGCTTTTGGAAGTCCCGTTCTTTCCTTACCAAAACTTGAGCAGTTTTTCAAACTACGTGAAGAAAAAGCGGAATCGCATAGAAAATCATACCTGTACTGGTTTTTTTTCATTGCAAAAATCGCAACAAAAAGACTAAAAACCCCTCAAAATTGAACATCAAAATATTTAAACATATTGTATCTTAATTTTTTTTAAATAAGTCATCATTTTACGTGATAGAATCTAGATTGAATCGCTTCTTCTTTAATTTATACAAAAATTTGCTGTCTGACAGCGACAGCAAATGTGTAAATAATTGTGATTTTTTGTCGATTTGCGTAATAAAAATTCTTTGTTTTGTAGTCTTGGTTAGAAGATGACTATTTGACACTGAAAATAAATTATTCTGAAACATTTCGTTGAATTGACATGCACAATTCCGGAAAATTGGAGTACAACGAATGAAATTTTGTTTTTTTTTAATCGGAAGTCGCTCTACTTTGATCGATTCGGTAAGAAAATCAAGATATTTCGATATATTACTTAAGAGCTCATATCGTTTGTCTTCGACTTGATACTACCCGAAGGACGTCCTGAGCTGAATATAACGTCTAGCCGGCTGGGATATACGACCTGGGATATAAACACGTGTGTAAACGCACGGTACAACACGATTTGATTTATTTATGACGGAAAAATCTTTCTGGAGACATTTTTTTCCAGTTCTTTTTCCTTCCGCTCGGAAGTCGTCGGCAGTACGATTACAAATCGCCGGTCAAGCGACTCCTCCGCCGGAGCATTTACTCCTCATTTTGAGCATATGTTCCGACCGTAAGAGTAAACTTGATGTTTGTTATTATGTTATATTACTGTGTGGTTTTCACTTCATCCCTTTTGACTTTAACTGATGTCGTCCACTATCGACTCACACGCCGATTTATTGCTAGTTTTGGTTTGTTTAATTATTATAGGCATTTATGTTTTTGCTTTCAAAGTTCTATTGCAAGTGTAAATTTTAATCTTCATAACGGAAATAAAGTGAAAAAAAAGAGAAAAACATACAAAAAAATACAGTTTTAAATGTATTTTTCAAAAGCAATAAAAAATTAAAAGTTCAGTCTTACTTCAGCCATAAAGAAAGTCGGCAAGGCAAACAGCTAAGCCAGAAGACTATTTTTCGATCGAAAAAGAATCAGGCGGCGTGAATTAAAATTATCGTATCAAACGAAAAATGTAATGTAATTAAGTCGGATATAAATTCGAAATGTTCAACCGCGATGAGTTTTACATTTCATTGTTAATGCAAAACAAACCGATTTCAACGACGATATAATGAAAAGACGACGTCAAGGAACTTTTAACGCGTAGGTACACTACTGAATAAAGAATCGACTACCACGTACGAGATCAAAGTCAAGGTCTCGTATACTATATTCCCTATCAAATCCCTAGAAACGATACGGGTTCATCTGAAACCGCGTGCGAAGGTAAATGATAGAAATCTTCTAAAATTATGGCGTACGAAAAGTAATAATAATCGTCTGAAAAAAGTAAGATATCAATTCTTATCTGCTCAAAAAAGGTTAACCGAAAAAAGCTTATATGTAGATAATAAAAAAATTAGACCGAATAAAAATAAAAATTTAATTTTCAAATATTAATTTAAATTTTATGCAAATAAAAATTTTATTTTAATCGTTAAAAGTAAACTAAAATATTTAAAAAACACAAAAATAAAGTTAAACGCACCTTAAATTACTGTACCCCTTTGAAACGCTAGAACATAAATATTTTGCATCGACGTGCTTGTTTTCGCAAATCGCGTCGACAACTGCGTGAAAACTACGAGTAACATGCAGTCAGTGCCGTAAAGATATTTTATAACAGCCTATAGGTCGTCTGACGAGAAATTCTCGTTCTGCGCGGGCGATTAACTTAGGATAATGCAACCCCGTACTCGTACTTCAGTATCTCGTGCAGATATGAGGTGAACGATGAGGATCGTATAACATCACCGTTGCGCTTCCGCTGATATACCAATACGGTTGAAAAACTAAAAGAATATTCTTAAAATAAAAAAAAATATTTTCATCAGGAAAAACATTCCAGCTTACTCACAGAATTACAAGTTATAAAATCGCCAAGTAATAATCTAATTCACTGGTAATAAAAACAGTACGATTACTAAACACAAATAAAGAAAAATATTTCGACTATTTATTTGTTTTCGATAAAAATAAGTGCTTATTAAGGATGCTAATAAGTTGCTGAAACCTATTTTTATGTTCACGATCGCGTAAGTATTGTCACACTTAATAACGGTCTAAATAAACAGTTAGATAAAATTTAAACATTTTTTTTATTTAAACTGCGACGGCATGTTCGACAATGTAGCTAGTAATAAGTAAGATTTTCTATTAGACTACATGAATGAGCGTAGATTTCTGTCAACGTAATGACGAAATATGATTTTTGTATGTTATTTTTCTTATAACTAAATAATACTCTTATTAACGGTCCTGGCGTCTTCCACACCGTCTCCCCTTTCTACGAGAAACGTAGTTTATTATACTCGGTGTTCGATTCTTATTGAATTACGTTGTAAGTTTCGAACCCGTGTCGATCAATAGCAAGAAATTATCATTTCTTTTTATCGTTGATAATTCTAGGCCTTCATTTTATATTTATTTACTACTTTTTTTTCACTTACTGTACAACACAAATTCATAGAACACTGACTGTGACTGGCAGTAACAAATTAGTGATTCAAAGCTCAGTAGATCGAGGGTATTGTGATTCTATCACCTGTGCTCCCCCACACACACATACATACACGTGTATGTTGTACGTACACTTCACTTACCTTTAAGGTTACGTTAATATAGTACTTTCGGTTATACCCTACATATTTTTTTCTAAGGTATCCTTTTTACGAAAGTAATCATTTAATCACCCGTTTACAATAAACGAATTTCGTCATAAATTTCAATAATTATTTAATTCATTATATATTCAAAAGTTTAAGTGTATTAATAATTAAATACGATTCGTTGAATGTATAATTTTTACGGCTCGGAAAAAATATATTCAATGTTAATGTTGTGACCTTTCTAAGAACTTAGGACAATGTTTCCTGTCTTGCAAAGGGGATACACAGAAATAACATAAAGCGATTCACCGGACGGTATTAGCATATATTAATTGTAATACTAGTTTTATTTTCATTATACTCGTCGGTTTATTCACACATCTAAATGCTTTCCGTTTAGGTCGATATTCGTACTAAAATGTACGAGTATCGACAGCCCGTTAGACTGATTACACATCACATAATCTTTAGATCACCGCGACCGAAAGTTTTTGAAGCAAAAATTTAATAAAAATACAAAATATTAATAATCTATTATCATATACATAAAAGTACGTATGACCTTATAGTGACATAAGGTCATATTAAACAAATGAAATAATTTTTGCCTACAATCTACGGCACTATACGTAAAAGCTTGTAGTGCCCGCAAAACCATGTTTACATTAATAATGAAACGACAGATAAATTCATATCTTTCTATTTTTATGTGTATACGTAATTTTAATCTAATTTTTTCCTGAATACTGTTCAGCCTTCTTAATGGATTTGTAATGCAGATTGGACCGACTGCTAAACGGATCACTCGGATTTTAAGTTTGTCGTAAAATTTAACTCCATACGTAAAACCTCCGCTTCACCCTACTGAGATATATGAAATTATTCTATACTTTTATTTCTTCCCTGTAGCGAATACCGTAAACCATCGTCCGTACTTACCCCCAGGAAAATTACATCTCTGTCGTGAACAGCACGTTATTAAGTTTTTCGACTTCCTCGGTCGTGATTCTCTTTCGGTAGATGTAACAGAATGCCGGTTACGGACTTTATATTTAAAAGCAGGTTTTCAAACGGCAGCTAACTTTTACACTCTGTAGTATTTGCGGTAAAAATATATAAGGATCCGTACGTTCTGGTATTTATACGAGCACTTATTGTGTACAGGTGACCTAAAACAAAGAAGAAAACACATATACACGTGAATCCAAAATCCATGCGCTTTTCTTCACCTCGAAAACCGAGCGGATCGGCCGTTGCTGACGACTAAAAAAGGTTTTGTAATTTTTTTATTCATATAATTATATAGCGGGTCGGACAGTTAATCTACATATCTTTCGCCTCTCACCCTTCCGCCGTTCTTTGGTTCTCGGTGTGCACGGATAGTTTGGTTGGACGTAAGTTTGCGCCCTCGATGTCTGAAAACCCACTTTGCGGTGTAAACCGCAAAGTGTTTTTGGTAATCAGAGACTGAATCTCTTCTTCCTTCGATCTCGAGACTTCAGTGCGTTGAGGTCTGTACCTCTATTAGATCGGGGTAACGGTATTCTAATTTAACAACGGTTCGATCGCAATATTAATCGGCCGACAGGATAAAATTCATAAAATATTAAGCGAGTTCACCGATTATGTAAAGGATCGTAACAAAATAATGTTTTTTCGTGTATTATTCGCTCGCAAGCTTCTTTAATACGTACAGCACTCAAGCGACTAACATCTTAGAGCCAGTATTTAAAAAAATAATTTACAAAACGATGTACATTTTCAAACATATGTATAAGCTACGATTTATCCAGCACGTACCAAATTCTATATTAAACGTTGCGATGTATAATAGGTATAATTACCGGTATCCAGTGGCAGCTCGTAGCCATAATTATTGGGAGTGCTACTCCAGAAAATCTTTTTCTGGGCCTTTCAAAGCCACGGTTAAAGTTTTCTGTATAATAAAAGAACCGAATAAAAGAATCAAATAGAATAGCTGGAAGCAGGATAATAATCTAATTCTACACTTTATCAGTTCAACAATACGGTACACGGGTTTTAAGCGCATCGTGCTTAAAAACCGTATTCGGTTTAACCGAATAATAAAATGTCAATACAGATAATATTATTATATAACTTAATTAAAATTAATAAAAATGTATTAAAATAACTTAATAAAATGTCCGCTTAAAAACACTGTAGTCCAGCGGTGTTTAATTTAAATTACTGCGTACGCAGAAACAAATATATAATTAGTTTTTACTAATTACCTTCTTTTTCGCCTCTCCAGCGTGTTTTTGGACAGATCTGGCGATCAAAGAGCCCTTGCTTTCCGCCATCTTCTGATCGCTACTGAAAAAACAACTAAACCGCTTTCATATTCCTTCTACTGACTAAACTACATAAGAGAACGAACAAGGAACGTTCCATGCACACGCGGAGTAAAAAAAAAACTACCTTTCACCAGCACGCCAGGGTCGGCACTGCGGAAGCGAAAGTGCTCTCTCTCTCTCCCCCTCGGAGCCTCGCGTTCAGCTTCTTATATGCGCATGCGCACAAAGCCAAACACCACGCCGCTGGAACTAAGAAGCGCACAGTTCCATACAAAGATTTCTGTATCTTTTTCATAAACTGGAGGATGGCTACTGACATTAGGCTTAACGATTATATATTGCACAAGTATAAAGAAAGAATTAAAGTAAAAAGGACTTGTTTTACTAAATGTTATCAATAATATCGATTGGAAATAGGGGGTGGTGCAGTTCCACAGTGCCTACACGCGAGCCTCCACTACCGGTATCTATAAATACAGAATGACTGTAATAAATTTAGGTCGGAAGTTAAATCGTAGACTTCGGCGGCAAGGCCAACGATAGAGTTTTTCTCTTTATAATACCAGGTTTGGATTTATTCATACAAATTTACCGAAATCATCTTTACGATGAACATTACACTGAACGACTAACTTTCATAAACGAGGAAAACCGCAGAACACCAGCCTAACATACACGTAAATTTTATTTACACGATATCAGAGCCATGTACTATTTAAAGCGCTACAGTTCGTACGAATACGGAACACCGATTTTAAACTACACGCGCTTTATCACCTCCTTGCCGTATTAATCATCGATACCTTAATAGAATAAATCTACTCGCACATCACTAAAATGTTTCTCCACGAACATACATATATTGAAATGTAATTTCTGGAGATAAATGTTGAGTTTTATTTTTATCTCGAGAGTTATTTGAAAAATTTGTTCCCCATCTATTGAAAATTTAACGGGCTTAAATAACAATTTTTTTATGTTCTAAAACCGGTAAAGACTCACCCGGATCCCCCCCCCCCCTGTAATAAATCACTCCGTACAGTAAAAGATACATAAAAACTCCTCAAACGACTGTTTTCAGCAGATCCAGCTAAAATTATTTTTAAAAATGCAATATGCTTTCTTCCTGGTAACGGTTAGTTTACATAAAAATAAATGAAGATTCGATTAGATCGCTTTTTAATAGGTTAAAAAGAGAAAATGTTAGGAGCTTCCATTTTTTTGAAACTCGAATTGTCACACACTCGATCAGAAGGTCGAAAACTATTCTCTACTCGATAACACTTCATTCGGGGATAAAAAAAATTACGAGAGGCTGGGGAAGGATAAGAAAATTGAAAGTTTTAGCTACTAAATTTTCGAAACCAGAGTGATTTAAAAAAAAAAAATAATTTTCTTTGTTATTATTCTTTTTTAAGATAAAGACATGTAATAGTAAAATTTTCACAACGTCCGAATACGTTCCTAGATATCGTACCTCTTCGATATCTCCTTTCTTCCTCATTCGACTTTTAAAAAATTTAATTTTAATATAATCAGTCCTAATACGAATGCTGTCGCACCAAAATTCACGATAATAGGTTAAACGATACCCTATGAAATTTTGTCATCCAAATTTTAGTATTTTTTTCTAAAGGGACTATAGAAATCACAGGGTCGATCGATCAATCGGTTTTTGAACAATTATTTTCAGGTCGTTACATTTATAACGGCCGAGAAAGTAAAACGATACTGACGCTTTTTATTCGGTATAAACGATATTTCCATATCATAATATCTCTGTGGTTTAAATAATACTTATCCTCAGAAATATAGTACAATTAATTCTATTAAATAAGGATGGATAATATTTTACGCGATTTACGTTGTAATTATAAACTTAAAAAGGAATGAATATCCAATCTCCTATAGTGACGTTTATATAACGTCAGAGAAATGAAAATACAGAAGTGGTTTCTTCGATTTCAGGCGGCGACGGCGGCGTAGTGTGTGGACGCCGTTAATTACAAAATACCGTGAATTAAGCTTAATCGGACTAAAACATTAAAATATTAATAAAGATCGACGAACATCGAGAAATAAAATGTACTTGTGAAATTATAAACTTACATTTGACTATTTACGATGCGACACAAACACCAAAAAAGCACAAATGTTATTACGTCGTCGAAGATATCGATTTAAACAGAATGTACGTCCTTTACGGTCCGCTAACGTTCACACTGCCGAAAAAAATTCACTACTGCCGTTCCGAAGTCACGTCGTTTAGTTTTTATCGGAAGAAGTTTCTCATATCCCTCCTTCTTCATTCTCCCCTCTCCAGAACGACAAATAATAACGACTCTTACGATCGACGGATATAAAAAATAGCCTGATATATGCGATATACCGTCGCCCGAGTCGTTAATTTTCAAAAGTAACCGTATCGCAGGAAATATCTTTGGGTCGAAACCTATTGTTTTAAACCGATTTAATAATTCAATACTTTTTTTGTCGATTACATTAACTTTTTCAAGTCTTCTTTTATAAAAAGGTTAAACATTTTATAAAGTTCATCCGATCATTAATTCTAGGAAATAAATTAAAATATTTTAACGAAATAAAAATATTACGAATCTGAAAAAACTTTTCGACGGTAAAACTAACCAAGACATCAGGAATAAGCCGTACGCTTAAAAATTAGACGTCGTTGTTCACAAAACAGGTCTTTAAATACACGGGGGTCGGTAGATTAAGAAATGACGATTTTCAGTCGCAAAACGATAAACAAGTCGTATCACGGAAGCCGACCGCGTGCAGGTATCCGGTCGAATAATTGTAATCTCTGTTTTAAGAGGTGCGTATGAATTTTTCTAACCTCGTACCGCACGACGGTGTTTACCGAGCGGCCGAAATACGTCCCAAAATACTACTTACAAAGCTCTGTATTTTTAAAAAATATGAAAAAGAATTTTAAGATATATTTAAAACCGTACGTTTTCATTTAATTCGAACGGTAAAGCCGGCGATAAGGACAATATAAGCATTAACTTTTTTCCGACCTAATTCTATTTATAAGGGCTATATTTATAAAACCGTATCTGAAAAATAAAAAATTAGGGCACTAAATCCATGAAAATGGATGTATGCTCTGAGACGCAGCAAAAAAAGCCGACTCGCAACTCCCGTAGACTACAAAACAACATGAATGTGATACTAGCGGAAAGGAATTAGATAGTTGTTAAAAAACTTTTGAGTTAAAATACCTTTGAAAAGGTATTTTAAAGTTTGTAAAAACAGATAAAGTGGGGTCTTCTGAGTTAACCGTCTTGGTCAATTTTTTGTTTAACAAATAATAATATACGCTAAACAATTTTTTAGTAGTCTGTAACTTTTTTCTATTTTTTCCTTTTTATTGTACCGAACGAGAAGGCAATTTTTCTACAAAAATGTACACATCTTTAAACGATATTTTATGAAAAAGAATTTCGGAAGTAATATATCAAAGTTACTTTTTTTAAAACGTTTTGTAAAAAAATAGTTACGAAGCGGTTTTAAAGTAAATATTCACACCTAATATTATGAATGTCGACGCAATATAATAGGCGACATAGGCGAAGCTGAAAACTTCACTTTTCACTTAACAGAGTTTTGCTTTCTGTAGGCCGTATCGATTACAACTCGTAATGCTCGGTCTGGTTTCTGGCCAAATACCCAACAGTAGCTTAAAGAATTTCAATATTCCCGGCTCCACGGCAAAATTTAAACTATACTTTTTATAACGTATTTTACTTCCAGACTCAACGGTGTAAAAATGTTCGTGCCGCCTTCCGCGCGTAGGCCCCTTAATCGCTGCCCTCCAAAAATTGAGATATACCCGTTCTAAACGTTCTTTTCAAAACGATCGTCTGCTACCTAGATACTGGTAAAACCTTAATGATGTCGTCTACGTCCCTAGGCTCCTTAAACGAAAATAAATTTGTAATCGAACCGTTCTTTTTAAAAAGAGAATCGTTTTGTAAAAAAAATACGCTTTATAAAAAAAATCTTAGCACATCACAGGCTTAACAGAACACAACGATATTCAAAGACGAAGAGATTACACAAAGAACGTTGTGCACTCGAAGGCGATCGACGGACGACTGAAATTCCAAGTCTTAATTTTAAAGTCTAAAGATCTAGCTTCGATCTCATCTCTTACGTAGAAGAGCCTACGCGTATGTGTGGAAACTCTATCTCGTGTCTGGTTCATCTTATTTATTCGTTCTGATCACTTACTTGCACAGGACGATGCTTTCCGATCGATTTTTCATCATTTTGTAATAACATAATTTTTTTAAACTACCGCTTGTTACATGTTCCTCCACTACTAACGGTCAATTTGATATTTCAAAAATTAAATTCGTGTTTGTATGTTCATGAAGATGTAAATACGGCTTTTGATGCGTTCTTAAAAACTTTTGAAATGTTAATTCACAACTCATCAAAAGTAAAAAATTATCGGGAAAATATAAAAACCGCCTCAAAATCTTGATTAAATTTTCACCTTCTAGATAAAATCGACGAGAAAAATAAATTATACAAAAAGTGAAGTAATCGACCGTATAACATTAAACGAACACAAAAAACTACGCGAACAAGTAAAATGTGAAATAGCAAATGCAAAATCTTGATTCTACAACGAAACGCTAACTAGTTTAAGGAGTAACCCGAAGGAAGGCTGGCGTATCGTTAATAAACTTATCGGTAAAAATAAACAAAGTAACGAAATAAACCAATTTAAAGGTAGCGAAGGTTGAATATCACAAAGTTTCTGCATTGCGAATGAATTAAATAATCACTTTGTGAATAGAGCCCTGCCGCTTTTATCGTACACGAATAACTGTAATGAAACCGTCCATAAACGCTATAAAACACGATTCTATTCCGAAAATGCAAGTCTGTCTTCAATGTTTTTTACGCCTACACACAAGAGAGAAATAGAAAGTATAGTAAAACCCCTTAAAGGAGAAAGGTTCACGGGCTTGATCCAATTACAGTAGATACAATAAAGGCTACAATAGAAAAAATATCTGATATACTATTCTTTCTCTTTAATTTTAGCATGACAACAGGAGCGTATCCAAGACGATGTTTATCGTTAAGTTGCCAGTGATTCTTGGTCCCATGACAAGAGTTTTTAATAGGATGCTTTTTGCTGACTATTTCCCAGCATGTTGGAAACGGGGTGAGTTGAAACTGCTCTTCAAAGGTGGCAACAAGGACCCCACTGTAAGTTCTTCTTACCGGTCTCTGACGATCTTGCCTGTAGTAGGTAAGGTGTTCGAGGTCTTGTACCTCCATATCAAGAGCAGGTTGACTTCTAATCCTATACTGATGAACGACCCTAGAAAAAGCACAGAGAACGATATTCTTAGGGTAATTGATTTGGCTTCAACCAGCGAGTGGAAATATGTACTCAGCGTCTTTTTGTATATATCCGGGACCTTCAATAACTTGTGGTGGCCCTCTGCCTTGTTTCAAATGCAGCAGCGTGGTTGCACGCAAAATGAGATTGTGACTCTCTCGAGCTATTTCAGCAACAGAACCGTCGTCCTTCGTCACGGCGGCTCGGAAGTAAAAAAGATCCTGTCAAAAGGTTTCCATAGGGCAGTGTTCTAGGTCCACTCATCTGGGTCGTTGAATTCGACTCTCTAATGCGGTTGCAGATGCCCAGTGGCTGCCGCATCGTGGCTTATGCCAACGAAGGGTTGCTGTTGATCGAGGGAAACTCGCGTGCTGAGATAGAACTCAGAGCGACACAGGCTTGTAAGGCACTAAGGTTGTGAAGTCTTCATCATAAGATCGTTTTCAGTGCGGAGAAAACCACTATGATGTTTCTTAAAGGTCGTCTAGCCGCGACCCGTCACCCGCGGGTCGTGATGGACGGCCTTCCGATTAGGTATGTCACCATTCAGAAATATCTGCGTGAGATGAGAGGCTTCAATTCAGGGAGCATCTTCAATTTGTCGTAAGGAACACTACAGTTGCCTTCTTTGGTGTCCGTAAAGTCATCCATCCTGACTGGGGACTGAATTATCGTACCATGTGTATTCTACACAAAAGTGTCTGTGAGGCCATAATGTTGTACGCTGCGCCCGTCTGGGCTCATCGTCTGCAATTCCAATGTTATAGGGATATTTTATTGCGAGCCCAGAGTTTTCTATTGTTAGCTGTTGTCGGAGGCTACAGGACTGTCTCGAGAGGCAATCTCTGAAATCGCCGGCATAAAACCCCTTGATATTCTAGTTATGGAACGTAGCAAGCGGTATGTTTCTAAGAAAAAAGGCCTTCTTACTTAACGTAGGCCTTAACGTAGCTGTTAAACGCTCGAAACGTTCAACGAGGGTGGAAGAGCCCGAAATCCTCAAAGCCATACAAAGCCAAAATCCGGTATTGGATATAATTGTCGAGGACTTCCTCAAGGGAACCAGGGTGGTCCAGCAGTTGGAGCGGAAAGAGGTCCAAAAGAGCCACTGGATAATTGAGACCTTGCCAAAGATGCGGCGGTCTTGGTGGCCAGTGGTCGGCTGTTCCATGGGTGGACCTCTTGCAGAATCGTCGACCATACAGAAGTACCCCGATGCTTCAAATGTCAAGGATTTGGTCACCCCTCTTTCCGCTGTAGAACACAGTCGGAAATCTGTGGTCATTGCCCTCTTGCTGGGCATAGGGCAGCTAACTGCCTTAATAAGACCGCGTTTGCAAAGTGTGTTGCTCGTGCCTTGGTCAAAGGCTTTGATGCCGGAAACCGGGTTGGGGGCAAACAATGCAGGTCGCACGACATAGCCCGGGCAAAGATCGTGCATAATACGCGTATGGCGACGCCTGAATTGACGGAAGCTTTAGAGAATGGGCGTGACCATATCAAACGCTTACGCCTGGGGCAGTTAAACTTGCATCATGCCCGGGCAGCTAACAATCAAGCCATGAGGATCCTTAAGGAGTATGACCTCGAGGTCCTCTTGATCCAGGAGCCGTACACGGTCAGGAATAGGGTGGTCGGCTTCCACGGGGTTGATGTTATTCATTCTCGTGAGGGACGGCCGCTCTCTGCGATCGTAGTCGGCTCGATCTCGTTAGGTGACTTCTGGATGCCCCAGTTTACTGATAAGCAGTTCACCGTCGTGTGAGTAACTAGGGTTACGCTCTATATCGTACTAGTGTCAGGATACTTCCAGCTTGGATGGAGTATTGACGACTTGCTGGCGAAGTTGGGACGGATTCTGGATGGTCTCGCGGACACCAGTGCTGGTTTCTGTGGACGCTAATGCCAACTCTTCCGCCTGGGGTTCACCACTCACTTACCCCAGAGGCGCTGGTCTTGCACAGTTCGTAGAAGCCAGGAACCTCTATTTGCTTAACGAGGCAGAACAACCGCAGACTTTCTCTAGCGAACTGGGGGAAAGTTATACCGACGTCACCTTGGTGACAGGCGATCTGCTTAGGTGTACAAGTAGTTGGACTGTCTAGCCCGAGGCCAGTATGAGCGATCATAGGCTTATAATCTATGTGATCGAACACGGTCTAAGAGCTCCAGATTCAGGTTGCTGCAACCTAAGGAACCTGGTTCACGACAGGCTGCGGCGAGAGTGTGAAGCTGCCTTACAGTGGTTGGAATGGCGCATGAAGCACAAGGAGGAGGTGGAATTGATGGCTGAGCAATTCGGCTGGGCCATCAAGACCGGCTGTGATAGGGTCCTACGATGATCACGCCCAATGGTCGGACCCTTTGGTAGTGACCAGTCCGCTAATCAGAGAGAGTCTGGAACCGTCATGACCTCTGTTTCCAAGGGGCCGTCTGTTAGTCGCAGGTGACGGCCCGAACACTTATTTTCGGGCCGCCACCCATCCATCGGAGATGGAACTGGTCTTCTGACCTGAGTGTGTTGTGCGCAGGAGTGAGATCCGCGCGTATAAGATACCGGCAAGTCCGTAGCGAATAATTTCATGTCATCAAGGAAGCCAAACTCAATTTTTGGAAAGATTTCATGCGCGAGTTGCAGCGTAACCCCTGTCAGCTGGCAAAGTCATGTTACCGTCCAAAGCCATTGCATACGCTGTCCAATGTTCGGTGCGGGTTTGGTCGTCGTGACCACACTACAATCTGTGGCGACATACCAGGCGTTCCTGGATTCTCTGTTTGCAGATGCTCTGGAGGGTGAAGCAGAAGTCGGCGTTAAAGCGAGAGTTATGCCCTTCCCTGGCGTACGGGCTATGGATCCCGTAGATATAGACCGAGTGGTTTCTCGAACGGCACTGAGAAAGGCACCGGATATTGACCAACTTGGCCCGGACATTTTTTATCATCTTTTGCCTGTCATTAGAGAGCCGCTTGGCAGACTATTCTTGGGGTGGCTTTGGAGAGGGTGCTCTTAAAATCAGGAAAGGATCCAAGTGAGGTCGGCAGTTATCGACCCATCAGCCTCTTGCCGGTAATCGGAAAGTTGCTTGAAAGGCTGATTGTGAAACAACTCTGGGAAAGTATCGATATGAACTGTTTTCTAAGTTGAGGCCAGGATGGCTTCATGGAGTTGGCACCGAGGATTGCATTTTAAATGCTCTTGCCGAGGTGAAAAGCGCCAACTGTAAACATGTTTTGGCAATTTTTATAGACATAGAGGCAGCATTTCCTTCCTTGTGTTGGAGTTCTGTCTTCTACGAGTTGGAACGCCGTAATATCCCCGTAGCCCTGCAGGCCTAGTAAAAGACTATTTTTCTAATCGTACGGTTCAATTTAGTGATGCACACCTGGCTGTGGAAGCGTATGTCACAGGGGAAACCCTCAGGGTTCCGTTTTCGGTCCCCTGCTGTGGAACCTGGTGTTTGACGGATTTTTGAGATTAACATTTCCAGAAGGGGCTACAGCGCAAGCTTTCGCTAATGACTGTCTCCTGTTAGTTCGTGGTAATTCACGACCACAGCTAGAAGATCGGACGCAGGCGGCCTTGTCAACCGCAGAGGGGTGGATGCACATACAATATTTAAAGATTTCTGTCCCCAAGTCGAAGTTTATACTTCTCAAGTGTGCAGACAAATTATCGTAGAGTCGTAACCCCCCGTATTAAGTATAAAGGCTGTGTAATCAGCCGAGTTCGAGTTCATAAGTATCTAGGTGTTTTGTTTGATGAGAAGTTGCTGTTTAGAAACCACATTAAGCAAGTAGCGGCGGACGCCGCCTCTGTTATGCACAAGCTTAGGAGAATTGCTCGAAAGGATTACGGACTGTCGGGCCGTCATTTTGTAATGAATTTGATGTATTGGTAATTCTTCTTATGTCCTAAGTAGTAATTTAGTAGAGGAATCTATCTCGTACCTATATAAGTTATATTACTTAGCCCTCAGGAATTTCTTTATTTCTTATTCCATATAAAAATTAAAAATCAAATGAATAAGCTATATTGTAGTCTCATTCTGCAGGTTGGGTAACCAAACCCATTGGGTTGGTGTAATGGTGACCTCGTCACCGCAAATCAGTTGATTCGAAGTCGAAAGTTCAAAACGTAGTAAAGACAATTAATTTTATACGGATTTGAATCCGTATCACCAGTTTCCACAGTTTAACACCACTCTCCACTAGATTGTAGAGACTGGTGTTCTTTGGTGGTTGGGTTTCAATCAACCTCACATCTCAGGAACGGTCAACCTGGGACTGTAAAAGACTACCCTTCATTTACACTGATACATATCATCCTCATTCATCCTCAGAAGTATTATCTGAACGGTAATTACCGGAGGCTAAGCAGGAAAAAAGTACATCAAAGATTTGAGTTCAAATGATTTGATTTTTCTGTGATACTGAGGATCCGTGGAAGTAATCAGTAATGACAGCTATCAATATAAATTCACTGAGGCATACCTATATGTCATCAAAACACAGCTCCTGCCAAAAAGCCTTGCTGTTGATGAAAAGTTGGTCTTCCCTCTGACCATGCGGTTCCAAGGCAGTACAATCTCTAGCTCCCCTAGAGGGTTCAATTGAAATCTCTGTCCGCTCAACCAGCTCATCCCTCCATAAACACAAAATTCAAGTTGTTAGGCCAAACTGTAAAATCTTTGACACGATATGCTTATTTTATTATGCAAATCATATCCCACTGGCTGAATTCTCAGTTTATACATTAAATAGTACTCTTCTAATGCCACTACTTCTCTTAGTTTAAAGTAATACTTTAATGCTACTCTCTTATACTTCTTAAATAAAATATCATCCTAAATAAAATAAAGTTATCTTGCTTTTATTCTTAAAATCTTCTGCTACCTATCTATGTCTGAAGAAATTTCGTCCCCTTCACTTAGAACAATTAACTTGATTGTATTAATAATCCAGCTCCATTGAACTCAATTTTAAAATTTTGGTTGGTCTAGTGCTGAACGCATCTTCCCAAATCAGCTGATTTGGAAGTTGAGAGGTCCAACGTTCAAGTCCTAGTAAAGGTAACTTTTATACGGATTTGAATACTAGATCTAGGATACCGGTGTTCTTTGGTGGTTGGGTTTCAATTAACCACACATCTCAGGAATGATCAAACTGAGACTGTACAAGACTACACTTCATTTAAACTCATATATATCATCCTCATTCATCCTCTGAAGTAATACCTGAACGGTAAATTCCCGGAGGCTAAACAGGAAAAAAGAAAGAAGTAAACGTAAAAACGTAAGTTTGTTTTCTTAAAACGGCTCTCCTAAAATCAATTGTACGTCTTAGCCGTCAAATTCAATTGTACGGCTGGTAGTCATGAAGGACTAATCAAACAGGAAAATAATTTACATTAGATTTCAGGTAGACAAATAACATTTATTATACATAAAAAAGGAATTAAACTAAAACAAATGATGTTACGCCTAAATGAACATTTCAGCAGTTAAAAAAACCGCATACATTCTGTTTCACTAAACTAAGTAGAATTTTAAGCAACCGCGTATGGCAATTAATACATTACTGGATTGTAACCGGGAACAACCATTTATTACGTACATAGCGCATTTTTTTCTATTAAAGATACATTTACTATTTTACATTGAAATTAATACACTAATTTCTGTGTATCAGATTAAATCTATCTAAAACTCAAAATGAATATGTTTTTAAACAAATCTATAGCAGTATGACAAAAATACTGAACTAAGACTTCAGAAATTAAATTTAAAAAAAAATTAATTAAACTATTATTAATTTTTCAAATAAATAAATTTTAGATATACTCTAAGAACATCGACTAGTACAGTCATTATCCATTAATGAATGCCAAAAGCATGACGTTTCCATTAGTATCGCATCGGTCATTGTCATTTATTTAATTCACAACATTTTTCTCCAATATGCTACTCGATGAGATATAAATAAATTACGCATTCATTCTAAAAACTGGAAAGAAACACCAAAAGGTAAACGATTTTTTTATGTTAAAATTATGTATTTAAATACAAAATATTATTTTATTTGCTTTAAATAATAAAATTTTTGAATTCTCTGGAAAGAAAAAAAACATTTTTATTTGCTTTAAAAAGACAAGAAATACTAATTCACTGAGAAAATCAGCCATATTGAGGTCAACCTTGCGGCCTCAACACAACTACACTCAGTAATAATGGAAGGTATCAAAAATTTGCTCTGTAGTCATAAGCTATATTAAGGTCAATAATTCTATTTTTTATAACATACTTATATAACATTTAAAAAAAAGGGGTCGTAACTTCCTCTCAAAATTAATTATAAGTATGCCACTGTTTAAGTTAAAGTTACGTAGTTATGACATTACTGTGAACAAAAATAAATAGTTTTTATAACACTGATCAAGTAAATCAATTAAAAATATGAGTGAATATATTTTCCCATTCTAAAAATGGCATAATACATGATTTAAATATAGGAGTATGTTATTAAAAAAAAAAAAAAAACAATCTTTGTTGCAGTTTTTCTGCAAATTTTTTTACAGTAAAAAAAGAAAATAAACAGTATATGTTATTAGATTTTCACAAGATTAAATTTTTATGGATGCACGTTTAAGATGATGGATTTGCATCGAGTAATGGCTTCATCCATTGATTATGTTTTACAGTATTAATAAATACAGTGAAACTTTGATCTGCAGTTTGAATTCATCAATTACATATGTTTTTATCGCTTTCTTAAATTAGCTGTTTAAATAATACAAAAAATTCACATTTAATTATACCTGCCAGAAAATAAAAACAATTGGCAGCAGTCTACTTGTTCTGAGTAGGAGAGGGAGAAATGTCATTTTAACTAATTATTAATACATTCGTAAGTATTGTATATACACATTAATTTACATCATTAATGAACATTACGTTTGCTTATATTCATAGAAGCACCGGGAAATCACAGCAGAAAGTTTTACACCTTTATTTAAATTTTTAAAAAGTAGTTTTATTGTGTATCTCGTTAATAATGAGCATAGCATGGCTTTTTTCATTTCAAACGTATAAAAAGCATGTAAAACACAAACGATTTTAGCCGCTCAGGGTTCTTAAGATTTTTTTTAATTTTAAGGAAGTAGATAAATTTTCAGAAGATTAAAAGAATTTCATTCGCTATTCTTTTATTTGTTTATAATTCTTAATATTTTTAATTTAATGCTCGGATAACATTTACTAATTTTTTGCTGTCGGTCCTGTTTTTGATTCAAATTATTTTTTTTTGTTTTCTTTTTACAGAAAATTAAACAAAATCGAACCGACAAAAGTAAACATAATATAAAATAGCCATTTATCAATGAAAATTATCCTGTCAAACAACATATAATAACAATAATAATAAAATATCCCTACAGTAGAGGCCCACACGTGTTGCCAAGTACCGACTGATCCAGAAGTCAACAGTAAGTTTTTTAATAAATTACTGTAAATTAAATATTAACCGAAAGCTGTGAGTGCGCATCACACTCTGGTAGTGAACTTACTTTTAGGCATTACACGTAAGTTAATGTTTACATCTCGGTACTATCTCTAACATTCTGTTGACCAAAAAATCCCTTTCGATACGCCGGAAGGCGGAGGGAGATTTTACCAGTGCTAAGTGGGAAATAAAGAAGATTTCCACCTTAAACTTAATAAAAACTTCAAATTTACTCAATACGACGATGGTTGCATGTGAAAAAAGTTTCACATGTTTAGCATACGATAAGCCCCATCTTCTTACAATTCCAGCAAAGGTTTTGTCATCCCTTGTCGTAAGGGTTTTTCATATCAAAAATTGTTTCAGACAAAAGTTTTAGGTAATGTTTAGAGGACTAAGGACTACTTTAAATCGATTCGATACTGTGCCTATTAAGGGAGGTATGATTTTTTTTGTCTTCGAAACCCCATTTTTTCCACCCTTTGGGCCAATGTTTGGTGACATCAAAAAGCGGTAACTGTGAGCCTGAACGTCCTCAATCTTAATCTTTTTTCAAATTGAAGTATGCTGTAAAATATGTTATATAATTAATAAAAATACAAGTTTCAAAAGTCGGAAGAATGAATTACCTGATTATTCTTCCTCAGAATCTGTAATGGCAGTAGCGTTGTTATCAGTTGTTTGGGCAACTCCATCGTACAGTGAGGATACAGTGAAGCAAGACTGGACCATAAATGATGTACTTGGGTCTTGTAGTCCCTGTATTTTCTTTTGAAAAAGAACTCTGCGAGATGCTCGTGCAAGTGGTGCTTACAATTTCCTACCGAGGAACGTTTGAACGCAATTCTCGCTACACACGCCCCATTGTCTGTGTTTGAGCTCCCGTGTCCGGATGTATGAAATTATATTTGTGGTTTATCGCTAAATGTTGGTAGCCCTCGTGTTGCAAACAATTACATGTCTTCCAGCAATCGCTAACAGTTATTGTACCGGGAAGAATATACTTTTGTATGATAGGCAATAAGGTGGCATGTTTGGTATCTGGTGTAGCAAATTCTACAAGGTATTATATTGTTAAAAGTAAAACTAAAAAAGATCTGAAACAGTAACTTGGATTTACAGAGTGTACAAAAAAGAATATCGGTACTTAACGGTTATACGGGACCCCTACTGAAATTCATTTGTTTGCGTACATAAAAATAAAATCACCTATACGTGTAACTTATTGCATATAATTTTTATTTTTAACGTTAATCAGACGAGGTTAGCAAGCAAAGCAAGCGGAGGTTATCTTTGATTAGGATTATGTTGATTCCGTGTAATGACGTATCGCGCACTATATATAGTGCGCGACCTCCTTTTACGGGCGCCAAAGCAGTGACGGTCTCGCTAACAGGTTCCACAAGCTGTTACAGAAAATGCGTATGTGTTCCTGCGCACTAACGACTAAACCTCCTAATAAACACTAATAAAGCATTACTTCAGGAAGTGGGTTAGTGGCCACACATTCAGTATATCAATATAACCTTTTTTCCTTACTCCCCTATGCTGGACCCGCAATTAAACATAGAACGGCGTAGGGGGTGTCCTTTATACTCTAACAGCCCTTCCCACCTACCGGCAGTATGCCTGGCATGTTAGGTGGGCTGCCGGTCGGATCTTTATTTTATATTATATTAGTAAGCAACCCATTAGAGTACCCCACTTACTGTGTAGTTTTTTAGCAGTGATCCTATATAAGGCTAACCCCCCCCCCCCCCCCGAATCGATAATTAAGGTTAAATCATAATTCGCTTTACAGAAAAGTAAATCGATTAATGATTTGACTATGTTATCGATACGGCCGGTGCCAAGGTCGGGATATAAGAGTGGTGAGGCGGGTAAAAAAGGAATAAAGAAATAAAGATCCTTTTTCTTCCTATTCCTATCCAAACACACGAAATACGGTCAGTACAACAATGAATGTCAAGGCATCAATAGCTAAAGAGCTCCATCGTCAAGCTCGACGAAATTTCCTTACCAGAAGAATTGAATTGAAGGGCGTAAGTGATTTATATAAAGCTGATATGGTGGAAATACTTCTATATGCTATATTTAACAAAGGTTATTAGTACATATTGACGATTATAAATTGTTTTTCGAAACAGGCTTTCGGGGTAACGGTAAAAAACAAAAGCGGTACGGAAATCGCTAAAGCCCTCAAACCTATATTGGATAAACACCCGATGCGACATTTTCAAACTGATTTGGGCAGTTTTACAATCTGTTGGTAAAACGTTATTGGATTCGTACAATATAAATCACTATTCTACACATTCGGATAAAAAGCTGCGATCGTCGGATGTTTCAGCAAACTCTGAAAACAATGATGCTGAGAAAATTTACCGAACAGGGTACTTACAAGTAGTTAGATTTTCTACCGAAATTAATTGTTAAATACAACACCCCTCACCGCACTATCGGAATGAAACCGAGATGTAAAGAAGAAAAACGAAGCTATCGTTTTAAGACGACTAAATACAGTACTTTATCGAAAGCCTACCTAACCGAAATTCAAAGTCGGTGATGGAGTACGTATAAGCAAATTAAAAAAGACGTTCCCCAAAGGATATTTACCAAATTGCACAAATGAAATATTTACTGTACAAAACGTACACGACGATACTCGTCCCTGTACTTATACGCTAATTGATATTCATGGACAAGTGTTGAGCGGTAAATTTTACGGTGAAGAGCTTATTAAAACTAAAGTTAAAAATAATTTGTATTTAGTCGGGAAAGTCTTACGAAGAAAAGGTGAAAAATTGTTTGTAAAGTGCCAAGCGTTCGACGGTAAACACAACAGTTGGTTAAATAAGGCGGATCTGGTATGATAAACACGTCAGTTATAAACATGAGGTTGGAACGTCAAGTCTGTAATATTGCGCTGCAAAATTTCGATGAATATACTGGCCGTGGTGAAGACGGTGAAGAAAAAAGACGTCACGGTCCTCTGTTACCAAACACAATCAATTTATTATTTGCGGACCATCAAATTCCGGGAAAACAAATGTTCTATTCAAGTTGTTTTCGCCCGACGGGTTGCAATTCA
The DNA here is from genome assembly GCF_047948215.1 of Lycorma delicatula. Lineage (NCBI taxonomy): Eukaryota > Metazoa > Arthropoda > Insecta > Hemiptera > Fulgoridae > Lycorma > Lycorma delicatula. The sequence continues at coordinate 3,687,256 of NC_134458.1, forward strand.
GAAATGTTTAGTTTTTTAAATCGTTATGCCAACCCAAATATAAATTTTTAGAACGCGTGATGACCGATATTCCGAAGATAGGTTATTCTGCGTATTCTGAAAACGACCATGTAACGGCTCTTGACGAGGCTGAGCCGAATTCGATAATGATTTTTGACGATGTAGCTTGCGAAAAGCAACATAATATTCGCAAGTACTTTTCTATGAAACGTCACAATAATATTGATGGCTTTTATCTCGGAAAACCCTATTCTAATGTGGGTAAACACTTCGTACGAGATAACGCCAACCTACTTATTTTATTCAGACAAGACGATCTTAATTTATGTCATATATATATATATATATATATATAACTATCATATAAACACCGATATGAAATTCAAACAGTTTAAAAGCCTATGTGGAGAGGCGTGGAAAACAAAACATGGATTTGTATGTGTGGATAAGGAGAGCGATATTGATAACAGTCGCCATCGAATAGGCTTTGATGTCTTTGTGAAAGAGATCAGTTGAGTTACAGCGGTGATGGTAAGCATACACAGCTACAAGGATGGTTTTCCGTATGCGAACGCGATACACGTTAAAGGAAAACTACAGAATAACCTATGCTCGAAATACTTTAGCAAAAGTGAAAAGTTTTGCAGCAACTACGTTTGTCGACGGGTAAACTACTGTGAAAATGAAGGTCGGAGGTGTTGGTGTCATGTGAAACGATTGAATCGTGACTACTTTTAGTGGTGCTGTTGATGATTACTAACGACGGAAAGATTTTCAACAAGTGAATGTGGTTAAAATTTCTAACAGACTGCAATAAATACGAACTCCCGATCTATTTGGTGATTTATGATAAAAACATGTTCAACACTACAGTTCGAAATGAATGGAATTTTATCTTAAGATTTCGACCGTCATCGCAAATATATATAAAAACCCTCTGTTGGAGCTAAGAAACCGACACGCGTCCGTGGACTATAAAAATGTCTACTGCACATGTTAGAGTATGGTAGTCGACTTAAAGGAGCAAGATGTTGTATTCTTGTAACAGAACAATACATATAAGATCGCCTAAAACTTTGTACCGTTTACCTACATCTTTTGGACGAAAATGTTTTGTCGACACAGACTACGAAGTATAGTGTACCGACGATGTACCGGAAACCTTACCACTCAGACGTGGAGGGGTGCCCTTCGACATTGTTAACAAAAAGGCTCAGGCTCTCTTTTCCAGTGATTTTCTAACAACAGCGTTACCAACCTTATAATTGTACGCCAATATATTCGGATTGAAATATAAAAATGAACGCAGTGGTGATGATCTCTTTCAGTCTAAAGCCAATATTTACTGCAAAAATGATGCGAATATGCCGCAGCAAAGCCAGATGAAATTTGGCTAATCAACAGCTACTTGTTGGATCTATATTCGCAAACATCCTATTAGAAGATTCTCCCAAAAATATATTGCGAAGACTACACAACGTGATCACTCGGTGGTTGCGAATATTCCTTTGTGGGTTGGCAACGTAAAAAGATCTATTGGGTTTAAAAATTCCAGTAAAAACCTCTCGATTCCATCTATTGATCAAGGTGTTACACAATATTACCGCAAATTCTGTAACGCAAGACGAGGACGACCTGTAAGGATGAACATCTCTCTAATCGATGTTGTTCGTTTTTTATGAAGAAATAAGAAACACGCAATGTTCTTTAGATCTGTTGAAATAAGGCGATGAGGTGAATGGGTTGTAATCAGTCGTTATTATGATGTCGATCAAGTATGATATCACACCGTCCTCCACCTCGAAAGAGGTTTTATGGAAATTGATAGAATACGAGATTCGATTAAAAGAAAACATCGTGCTATTACCCAAGAAATAATGGAGACAGATTAAGTACTACAAAAGCATTTTAAACCGATTGCCAACCTTTACGTGATCTTAAGGAAACATTTAATGAAAATATGAAGAATGAAACAAAAGAAGAACAAGAAATAAAGCAGGAGGACGAGGGTGGAGTATCTACACCGACAGTTATGAGAACACTTTTTAAAACACAACATCGTTTCGTTAAATCTGTAGACCCCTCGTCGCCGGGTAATCGTGCACAGCATTACTTGGACCTAGTCGTAACGGATAAAAGTATGAAAACCGACAATGTGTAAGGAGTGAAAAACATAAACGACATAAACGTTATGTTTTACAAAGGGTGTTATTTCTTCACAAACTCGGTTTTACAGTGGTGAATTGTAATGGCAGCAGTGGATATGTTAGACGTTGGTGAAAGTGTTTCCTACGGCAACACGATCACTCAATTTGAATATCACACCCACCTACCGTACGCTTCATTGACTTATAACAACAATGATGAAATCCGAATACCGATTCACCAACAGGACGTGTACACGTTACCGCATAAAAGTTTTTGATGGTAAAAGATACACTGACTACCAAGAACGGTGATAAGAAGGCGGTGGAATCAACACTGACCAACAACGCTGTACCGTTTCTGTTTAAGAAGATATGATATGAAATAAACGGTACGGAATTGTGTCGTGTACAAAAGTTGGGAATAACAACTACAATAAAGAATATTCTGCCGTCGTAAAAACGAGAATATTTTGGAAAACCGGTTGGCAGTTTAAAAATGCGGATAAATTTACTTTAGGTGAAAAAACGGGACGATTTTGTTTCTATGTGCCTCTGCGTATACTTATGGGTTTCACCGAAGACTACAAACATATAAACATATATTGAATGTGAAACAAAAATTGGTTTTACTTAGATCTTCCAGCGATGTAAACGCGCTTGTATCTTCGAAAGAGGCGCCCGATTCCAAGTTGAACATAATAAAAGTGGCATGGAAAATTCCATATGTTCATGTCACCGATACGATGAGCTTGCAATTGTTGAAAGTAGTAGAACGAGATAGACCATTGGCCGTTGCTTTTCGTACATGTTAGATCCATGAGTGTCCGTCTATAACGCAAACACATTCTTGGACGGTAAAAACGTGTCCGTAAACGTAGAAACTTATATGTGATATTCGGTTTACAGACCGAAAGAAAGGATAAAGCCACAAAGACACTGACCAATTTCGATATGTGCGAGTTGGTAAACGTACGACTGTATTTGAATTCGTAATACTATTCGTATCATAATCTACAGGGTGATGTAAATATGATGTATGAAATGTGTGCCAGCTTTCTCTCCTGTTATTTCAACAAGCCAGAAGATGAATATTCTGCTTACAGTTTATCAGAATTCCAAAATAATGTACCGTTGATCGTTATCGATTGTTCCAAGCAGAACGAATCGCTTAAAACGGATACCGTAGACGTACGTATCGATTTCGAAACTAAAAACAATATACCTACAAGTACGGCTCCCTACTGTCTCATTATTCACGATACTATAGTCACGTATACACCGCTTACAGGAATAGTCAAAAAGGTTATGTAATGTGGGAGACTTTTACATTTGATAATCAAAAAGGAGTAGATGAAGAAGAAAAAGTTGATAAACGTACATCAAAGTGGTGGTGGTGGTGGTCGTTTAAGTGGTGGCTGGTAACGCTAGGGGTATTTAAAACAGGTTTTTTGATTGGATTACTTGTATCAGTATTATTGAACATTTACTCGGAACCATGTCCGAAGATGAAGCCGATAAGATGTAAAGTTGTTTTTTCTTCGTCACCGGCGGGGGTTAACATTCCATTAATATGGTGCAATTCATCGGTGGTGGAATATATGACTAGTTTCTACAATTCTTTCAATACCACCATCACCACCGCTAAAAAAACAACCTATGGTAAGAAAATGGTCTTTACCAACAACAAACACTGTTAGCAGAAGACCTACAACCACTGTTAGCAGTAGGCCTACTTTAAAAGATAGAATATTCAGTAGCACATCGTCATTACCTCGATCAAGACCTACGCTGTTACCAATAAGTAACAATACTACAGCTACTGTAAATAGCACATCATCATCATTAACTTCAGCAACAGCAATGACTTTGAAGACAATTACTGTATGAGGTACACTATATAAGAGCAAAAATATTTCTTTACCAAAAAGATATTGGGATGATTATGATGAACCTACAGACTCAGAAGAAGAAGAAGAAAGTTCATCAAAAGTTCATCACCACGTCTACAGTGATATAATAAAGGACTAAGAAAGTTGCCTTAGACCTCGCATTCACAGTTGAACAGCGGTCAGGAAAGAAGTTATCGAGCATCACGGCTTCCTCAGCAACCACGGTGAGTTTATAAAGAACTCGCTGTTGTCAGTGACAGATGCTACGTGATTCTACAGTTTCGTTCACCGTACTCACTGAGTTGAAATCAAAATACAGGCGGATGGCCACTTGGTTAGAAAGAAACTTCCACAAAATAGAGTGGGATTACGGCGACGCTGTATACAAAGAAGATATTATGAAGAAGTTTTGTTCGCAGTTCTCTACAATATACACAAAGGTGTTGGAGAAATCTGAATTTCTACTTCGATATCATAACGATGTTCGAATGATAGCAGAGGACACACCAAAGCTGGGTTCGAATTACATCGTAAATTGTCCGTACCGTAACCTACATCCAGACAAAAAATGCGTATACAAACCGGATGTTTGATACAAACCGGATGTTTCTACATGGAGTGGTTAAGGTTGTGTAAAAAGCCGTTGCATCTGGTCAGAGAAGCGGATCGTTTGAAAACACAAACGTAAACAACAAAGAACTGGCCAAGAACAGGTTTTACTATTCTTTCAACGATTTGTGCATAAGATGTTGGTGCAACGAACCAATAAACTTGCACAATTTTCCACATTGTAAGAATTGCATCAAGGAAAACATTCCGCTTTTACTAGAGTCTATTGTACCTTGAAGAGGACTACCGCTGTAGAGCTCAGTGTGGTGCAAGATGCTGTTGAAGCCACATCTTTGGTTAGAGGTCTCAATTATAGTTGTAGCCTTCCATCTTGGCTTAATGCCGGGAATATTATTTATACTTGCATTGGATTACTTACAATCATTTGCAAGAAAAAGTCGTATAAGGAAAAAAACGTAAAAAGAAAAAAGATATTAATTAAAAAAATTACAAAAAAAGGAAAAAGATAAAAATAATTCGAGTGTTTTATAGTAGACCTCTTGGGGAGAGATTTCACTTATGTAAAAAAATAATCTCAACGCGATGCAGTTGCTACCTCCAGGGTGGTGTGGAAACGCAATCAATAAAATGGGTCTGATTATTGAAAGTAGTCGTCACAGTTTAACGATGGACTTTGATGTAGCCGCATCGGTATGGTTAGTTAGATTTTCCCCTATCAGTACGGAAATAGGGGTACGGCGTCAAAAATGACGTCATTCCAAGATGGCAGCCGCCCGCCATCTTGGAATCCAACATGGCGACCGTTTGCCATCTTGGCGACCATCTTGTCCGCCATTTAAAGATGGCGGCCGAGATGGTGGACAAGACGGCGGTGGTCGTTCATCTTCGATTGTGACGTGCTTTTTTTGACGACGTACCACGAGGATGATCCTGGTCGTCCAGGCGACGGCGTCGGGAGGCGCGGGTCGCAGAGAGAGGTTCTCGTCGTAGATCGTGCACCGGGAGTCGGGGGCGACGAGGGTATATACACACACACACACACACACGTGAATAAAAACATTTTGTAAACGTACTTCGAGGATGATCCCGGTCAACAAGGCGACGGCGTCGGGAGGCGTGAGCGAAGAAGAGAGAGATAGGTTCTCGTCGTAAATCGTGCACCGGGAGGCGGTGGTGTGTGCGCGTGCGTGCGTCAGCGAAGCGACGTAGAGAGAGATGTTTACAGTGCGGGATGCGGCGCTCGACTGAAGAATTGTAGGTCTGAAGTTGTCCAATCGGAGCGTCTGGAATCGGCGCGCATGCGCACTAGCCGTTAGTGTGTACGTGCGAACTGGAACGTCGTCGTCGTCGCGTTTCTAATAGATGCTATAGCAAAAGTTTTTTTTTTAAATTATCGAGTCACGTGTGTATTGTAACCGGTTAAATCCAGTTGTGTTTGGATATGAGCGAAAACGTTTTGTGTGATTTCATCTGACGTCGGAATACACCGCAACCCTTGCAACCTTCATCCAGTAATGCCGATCGACTAAATTTTATTTCTAAAAAAAATAGTCCTACATTACTGAGGGAAAACATTTTGTGTGATTTCATCATTAGCAATCCGTTATTGAAAATGAATACATCGATCGCAGAAAGATCATTATCTTTTCATCTTAATCAGCAAGGCGCAATCTGTTATTGAAAGTGAATACATTGATCGCAGAGAGATCATTATCTTTTCATATTAATTAGAAAGGTAAGTTACACTTTAATTAAATTTAAAAAAATAAATACTAATGGGATAGTATGATATTATCAAATAATTTTCACTCAAAAAATTAATATGATTTTCAATCAAATAAAATAAATAATTTAATTAAATTTAAAAAAATAAATACAATTAAAAGAATACTTTTAAAGAAATAAAATAATGAAAAAAAAATAAAATGTCTTCTTCTGTTACTCACTGAAACACAAAAAAAAACAATGTTACGATATATGTTATTTTAATTTGTTTTAGACGTTATCATCTAAAATGACATCACCGGTAGTTATCCGTGCAATAAACAATAATGTCATCCGTCTTCGATGGGATTTGTCTGGCTTTGAGGAAATGTATCTCTTTCAACCCTTCTGCGATATCAGAAGAACATCTTGAACCGTTTGAAGGAAGAAGGCAGACGTTTTGACGGCAACATAAAATGGTAATTATACATGTTTTATGTATTTTTGAAAATGTACTGTTTTTATCTTAATACATTTTTTTTCAGTTATAAAAAAAATAGTAGTCAATACGCACTAAAAGTATTCTGTTTCTACAGGTACGTTGCTGCAAACGTTGAATTAATAAAGCAGACACATCTTGAAGAGGGAGTAGAGACGACATTTCCTAATCTATATTTGCACGGGAAAACAAGAACGGTGATAAATTTGTACGAGAACACCGATGTTGTTGAAGAATCGTGGATAGAATCTGTGGAAAAGATCATACAGACACTAATCAAATTCATCAACAACGGCAGCGGATGGGTGGTGAGTAAAATAATTTATATAGATTTAAATATTACTCGTTACCGTCTGCTGCACGGTGCCTCTAGCACATTCATTGCTACACCGAAAAAACTTGTAAGAAGAGAGGCAATAATTAATGTAAAAAATCCGCGTGATGAAAAATATTTCCTATGGTCTGTGTTAGCATACCTACATCACCAACCAGGGCGTAACTATCGTCAGAGTTGGTATGCAAATTACGAACATGAAATTAACATGACCGACATATTATATCCAGTAAAAGTAAAAGACATTGATCGCTTCGAGGTGTTGAACCCCACAATAAGCATCAATGTCTACGGCTATGAGGAAAATAACGATCATGTGTACCCGGTACGTGTTACCGAAAACCGCAATCGTACTCACTGCATACACCTATTGTTGCTTGCAGGGGAGACGAGAGATAAATTCCGTTATTCCCTTATAAATACCAAACCTGGTATGAACGGGCTACCTCGTTTCCTTTCGGGTTTAACAAAGAGTCGATGCAGCAGTCAATATTGTCCGTATTGTCTGCACCGTTACAGTTCATCAGATCCACTTGTCGCTACACAAAACCTAAACAAACATTTGATCGAGTGTAAGCGACACGGTGCACAAAGGATAAGATTACCTGATCCTGTTAAAGAAAGGGAATGCGTGATGAAGTGTAGGGACTACTCGTCCACACTTCGCGTTCCGTATTAGGGTATGCGGATTTCGAATCGTTTGTTCATCCGATGGACACAGCCACCCCTAAACCTAACAAAAGTTTTACCGATAAGGTAGCCCATCACCTTCCATCCGGTTACGCCTATGTAATCGTTGATGAGGAAGGGCAGATTTGCGAAGGTCCTGTAGTCTACCAAACTAGAACCGATGGTAAAAATATCGTTGAAAAGATGCTGGATGAATTGGTCTCACACGCCGATAGATTGCACAAAATTATGATTTTCGAAAACCCGATAGTGATGACGCCCGAAGACACGGAAACATTTCAAAGAGCTACCGAGTGTTTTCTTTGTCATTGCAAGTTGAACGACGATCGTGTACGTCATCACTCGCATACCACAGGGCGGTTTCTTGGTGCATGTCATCATCAGTGCAATTTAAATTGTAAACGCACCGAGCATATTCCAGTATTTTTTCATAACCTCCGCGGTTACAATAGCCATCACATAGTCACGCTTTGGGAAAATACAAGGACGACGTAACAATAAACTGTATCGCCAACACGTCCGAGCGATTACAGTCACTGTCCGTTGGTCCATTGAGGTTCTTAGACTCTTTACAATTTCTTTCGTCGTCCCTCAAAAAACTTGTAGAAAATCTAGTAAAAGATTATCAGGACAAAGACACCTAACGCACTGTTACCTAAAGACACTTAAACGTCTCACGCACTGTTACCCACTACTCGAGAAAAGAGATTGTTTAATCCGTAAAGGCGTTTACCCGTACGAATACATGACCCATGTAAACAAGTTTTTCGAAACCCAACTTCCACAGCAGACGGCATTCTACAGCACGCTAAGAAGAGAGAGCATAACAGACGAAGATTACACCCACGCCCAAAAAGTGTGGGAAATATTTGACTGCAATACGTTAGGCGATTACCACGATCTTTATCTTCTTAGCGAGGTATTATTGTTGGCGGACGTATTTGAAAATTTCCGAAATACGTCTATGCAATATTACGGTTTAAACCCCTGTCACTTTTACTTCACCCCACATTTCACGTGGAATGCCATGTTAAAATTTATCCGTCACAAATTGGAACTGTTGACCGACATAGATATGCATCTGTTTGTTGAAAAAAGGCACACGCGGCGGTGTATCTATGATTTTAAACAGGTACGCAAAGGCGAACAACACGAATATTCCGGATCAATATGACCCATCCGAACCCACGTCCTGGATTCAATATTATGATTGCAACAACCTTTACGGGTCAGCCATGGATGAACCCTTACCAAACGCTAATTTTAGGTGGTTGATTACTGAAGATAATGACAATATCGATATTAACGGGGTTAACGATCTAGGTGAAAAGGGCTACATCTTGGAAGTGGATCTCGAGTATCCACAAGAATTGCACGATAGTCACAAGGATTACCCTCTCGCACCAGAACGATTAGTACCAACCGATGTTGGTACTAATCGGTACTAATCACCAACATTTTGTCCCCCTATTTGAAGGACATAAAGAGATGTCCCGTAAAGAAATTAATGAAAACATTGTACGACAAGGAACGATATATTTTACATTACAGAAACCTAAAGTTGTACACTCGACTAAGACTGAAAGTGAAAAACTTTCACAGAGTTCTGGAATTCTCCCAGTCGCCTTGGTTAAAACCGTACATCGACTCTAATACTGAAAAGCGTGCGCAAGCACGAAACAGGTTTGAAAAGGACTTTTTCAAGTTGATGAACAACGCGGTGTACGGCAAGTCCTTGGAAAACGTACGAAATAGAATAGACTTCCAATTGGTCACTAACGAACGTAAACTGGATAAGGTGATTGCAAAACCGATAGTTTAGGCTTGGTACATCTATAACAAGGATGTCGTCGGAGTAAGTCTGAAGAAATCGGAGATATTCGTCAATTGTCCGATCTACATCGGTTTTACCGTATTGGACATTAGCAAAATGATCATGTACGAATTCCACTATGACTACATAGTGGAAAAGTACGGTCATAATATAAATCTTCTAATGACCGATACGGACAGTCTGATGTATCATATCGTGACCGATAACGTTTACACCGATATTCGTCACGATATCGATCGGTTTGATACTTCAGATTACCCTCGCGATCACGTATGTTTTAGTAATACCAATAAGAAACGACTTTGTAAATTCAAAAACGAGATGAATGGAAAAGCTAATTGTGAATTTGTCGGACTTCGTGCTAGGATGTATAGCACTCTCGATTTCAACAAAAAGGAGAAGAATGTTGCAAAGGGTATTCCTAGAGTATCCATTGCAAAAGATTCTAGACACGATCTGTACAAAAAAGTATTTTTATGATTCCGTTACGTACACAAGCGCGTACGGAATCATAAGGACTTTGCACAATATATTTTTTATTAACAAGTAAAAGAAATCACTTTCGCCTTACGACGATAAACGATACTTATTAGAAAATAAAATCAACACAGTTACATACGGGCATTACAGTATAAACAAAAAGAAACGTAATCTCCCACCCAACAATGACGACAACACTCCGCAAAAGAGAACAAGAACCGTAAACAAAGTGCTCATAGCCCACGACCATGACTAATGTTAATTTTTTTATCATGCAGATATATATTGCCTTTCTTTTATTGAAAAAAAACCATTATGTAGTAAATTATTGATCATGCGGCTATATATTGCCTTTCTTTTATTGTAAGTGAAAAAAATTATATGAATAAAATAAAATACTTTTTTTTAAAATTACTTTGACTTTCTTTTATTTAAAAAAAACATTATGTATGTAATATAAATTAAATTATTGATCATGACCATTGTTAATTTTCTTTTATTGTAAGTGAAAAAAATTATATGTAATAATATAAATGACTTTAAAAAAAATTACTTACATCAATTACTATCGTCTCCCTCTCTAATGCTACGGTAGCCCAATACATCTCGTCGACAGACGGAACAATTTCTGCTGTACCTCGCTAATTTTCGCACACAGCCTTCTCAGAATCTATGACTGCAAACCAACAACTCGACAGTTACCGATTCTGTTAAACAGGTCGGACATCTGTCGGTTGATTAGTTTCTATCATTGACATCAACAGACTGGCTTGAATTAGCGTCGACCTGTTGTAGAATTCTATTTAGAGTTCTACAATGTGGTCGACGTGGACGTGGTGTCGAACAAACATCCACGTCTGTGACCTCCGGACGACGACACACTCGAACACGTCGACGTCGACATTGATGTCCACGACGAACACGATGATTGGTACTACTACTCTTACCATTATTATCTGGTAATGGCGATGGTGGTGGCTGATCGTCTTTGTTATTGCTGTTGTTGTCGTCGTTGTTAGTTGGATTGAAATCCGTTGTGGACCCATCGGATTCTGCCTCTTCTTCTTGATAGTTGGTGATGGTGATGATGGTGGTGGCGGAGCATTGTGGTTGAAACGAACAACTAATCGCATTGCCTGTCGTCTCGCCCTCAATATCCCATTCATCAAGTCATTCGACGCGTGTTCGACTTCATTGTGGTCATATATATTTCTCAGTATGCGATCCTTAATCTCAATTAAGTCTTGAAAGGTGCTCATCAAGTCATTTATCTCATGCTGTACTGTATAGTATGCCATTGTGAACACTTCTTCAATATGTAATGTAGTCATGTAGAATGTTGAAGTCAGAATGATACAAAATATTAAGTTAAATGCAATCTTATCAATTTAGTTTATATATATTGTTTGGTAAACTTCGTATGTAATTATTAAATAAATTAAATTTAGTAGCTTCTTTTCAAAACGCAATTATAAAAGAACATCATAATTTACTAGATAAATAATATTCGTTTTATATTCATTAACATCCATCAATTATCTAAGAGATTTATTACTACAAATAATTATTAAATAAATTAAATTTAATAGCTTCTTTTTAAAATGCAATTATAAAGCATCATTATTATTTACTGCATAAATAATATTCGTTTTATATTCATTCAAATTCGTCAATTATCTAAAAGATCTATTACCACATAAATAATACAATGTTGTTTCTATTCCAATTAAATTCTTAATAAAAAAAGATTTATGAAATGCAATTATAAAATCAAATTAGATAAAATAAATTTAAAGAAATAATTATTAAATTTTACACATCTGAAAATAGCTTTAAAAAAATATAGAAAATCGCATTTCTTTCTTTATGCAACTTATCAACGGAAGTCGCATTCAGATAAGAATAATTGGAAAATAAAACAGTTTGCATACGATAATTTAATCGGGGTTAAAAAGTCGACTTTTTATATAAATTTTATTTTCGGAACTAGCATTTAGATAAAAATAATTGGAAGATAAATCAACCAAACTTTTTATATTAATTTTTTAAGAGATAAAAAATAATATTCGAAACTTCTTTCATTCTTGCGTTAACACTCAATCATAATGGAACGTTCTTTTCATGATAGAGTACATACGTTTTACAGGGTTACTAGAAACTGTAAAAAAAATATATACACACCGTTATGGCCGCATATGAAAAATCCATTACTTTCCCCCCTGATCAAAGCTATGCATGGGTTCAGGTACGAGGGTATTGATGATACGGTCAGATGTGACCATTGTTGAATACGCTTGTGGAAGTGGGAAGAGACGGACCATCCATATGTCGAACATAAACGGTGTATGCGATCTTGTCCGTTTTTCGGGTAACCGTTTAAAATGTAAAACGGCACTTTTGAGGGCCATCCTAAACCCCCCGAATCGATCACACATTAAATCTTTAACCGAACTACACATGTCCAGTTCGTTAATAATTTATCATTGTTATCGATACGGCCGGTGCCAAGGTCGGGATATAAGAGTGGTGAGGCGGGTAAAAAAGGAATAAAGAAATTAAGATCATTTTTCTTCCTATTCCTATCCAAACACACGAAATACGGTCAGTACAACAATGAATGTCAAGGCGTCAATAGCTAAAGAGCTCTATCGTCAGGTACGTCGAAACTAGCCTACAAGACGCATTGAACTTAGAAGTATTTCAGACCTATATCAAGCTGACCTTGTTGAGATGATACCGTATGCTAAATCGAACAAAGGTTATCGTTACATACTGACGATGATAAATTGTTTTTCTAAACTAGCATTCGCCGTACCGGTTAAAACCAAAACCGGTACGGAGATCGCTAAAGCCCTCAAACCTATTTTGGATAAACACAAGATGCGTCATTTTCAAACCGATTTGGGTAAAGAGTTTTACAATCCGTCGGTTAAACGACTATTACATTCGTACAATATAAATCACTATTCCACACATTCGGATAAAAAAGCGTCGATAGTCGAACGATTTAATCAAACACTGAAAACGATGATGTGGAGAAAAGTTACCGAACAAGGAACTTACATGTGGTTAGAATAACTACCAAAATTGATCACAAAATACAACACCAGTCATCGCACTATCGGAATGAAACCGAAAGATGTAAATAAACGAAACCAAGCCGCAGTTTTACAGCGATTGAAGACGGTACTCTATCGAAAGCCTACTTTACCAAATTTCAATGTCGGCGATCGAGTGCGTATAAACAAATTTAAAAAAGCATTTGCCAAAGGATATTTACCGAATTGGTCAAACGAAATATTTATCGTATATAAGGTACACGATAATACGCGTCCGTGTACTTACATGTTGATCGATGTTCACGATGAGGTGGTGAGCGGTAAATTTTACGCTGAAGAGCTCACTAAAACTAACGTTACAAATAATGTGTATTTAGTCGAGAAAGTCTTACGAAGAAAAGGCGATAAGCTATTTGTAAAGTGGCAAGGGTTCGACGGAAAACACAACAGTTGGATACATAAGGCGGATTTAATGGGGTGAATTGATCAGTCATAAACATTAAGTTGGAACATCAACAGGTTGGTAATATTACGCTTGAAAACTTCGACGAATATACAGGACCCGGGAGCGGAGAGGGAAAAAGGACTCGTTATGAACCTCTTCTACCGAATACAATCTGCGGACCGTCTAATTGCGGAAAAACAAATGTTTTATTCAACTTGTTCTCCCCCGACTGATTAAGATTCAAAAATATTTACGTGTTTTCCAAATCGCTTTACTAACCGAAATATAAATTTCTAGAACAAGTCATGACTGGTGTTCCGGAGATCGGCTATTTTGCCTTTTCTGAAAACGATCATGTGATGGCGCCTGACGAAGCGGAACCGAACTCGATAATGATTTTCGACGATGTAACTTGCGAAAAGCAACATAATATTCGCAAGTACTTTGCGATGGGACGACACAACACAGCTTTTATTTGACACGGACATATTCCAGTGCCGGGAAGCACCTTGTACGGGACAACGCAAATCTCCTTCTTATATTCAAACAAGACGATCTCAACTTACGTCACATATATCAAGATCATGTAAATACCGATATGAAATTCGATCCGTTTTAAAGTTTGTGCGGTGTTGCATGGAGAAAACGCCATAGATTTTGGTTATGGATAAGGAGAGCGATATCAATAGCGGACGATATAGAGTAGGCTTCGATGTTTTTGTAAAAGAGATCAGTCGATAACCGCTAACAATGGCAAGCATACACACCTACGAGGACGGTATACCGTACACTAAAGCGATACGTTTTAGACATTAACCGCAAAACAACTTGTGTTCAAATATTTTAGCGATCGTCAGAAGTTTTGCGGCAACTACGTTTGTCGTAAAGTGAACTAATGTGAAAATAAAAACCGACGATGCTGGCGACATGTAAAAAGAATGAATCGTGACTATCCGCTAGTTGTTCTGTTCATGATTACTAGCGAAGGCAAGATTTTCAATAAGCGTATATGGTTAAAGTTTTAGAAGAATGCGACAAGTAAGAGATGCCTATCGAACTGGTGATCTACGATAAAAACATGTTCAACACAACGGTCCGACACGGATGGAACTTTATTTCAAGATTTAGACCCTCTCCGCTCGTGTAAAAAAAGCCTTTATTGGAACTTCGAAACCGTCATGCATCTATGGACTACACAAACGTTTACATACACATGTTGGAATACGGTAGTCGTCTAGAAGAAGCGAGATGCTGTAGTGATCACGGAACGAACTATTCCGATCAGATCGCCCAAAACGTTGTATCGCTTAGCGTTATCATTCGGGAATAGGTGGTAAGAATAAAAAAAACACCATCGTCGTCGTCATCTCCGATAAAGGGAATACCAGTGCGACCGCTATCGAATGTCGAAGTGGAGTGATGTACGCGAAAAAAAATTTAAAAATAAAAGATATTCGAGGAGTATTCATTTTGGATGCATTACCCAAACAACCATACACTAACGAGTCAGCAATAGTTAATCTTGATCGTAACACCGGACACGGAACACATTGGGTATGTTATCGAAAACAAGGACGATTGGTAGACTATTTCGACAGTTTGTGTAATTTGCCTCCACCCAACGAGTTGATGCGTTATTTTCCATCCAACTAGATTATCAATTATAATTATGAAAACAGACAGCGTATAAATACGGTTATATGTGGTCATTTATGTCTTCAGTTCCTCAGTCGTGGATCATCCGCATACCACTAAAGATCATAATGTTCTGCATAAGTGGACATTCGTCGTTATTACACACTACATTCTTCCCGGGTTTAGATCTAACTGATGGTGATTGGGAATTGGCGTTGATAAACCTAACCACGTACAACTCGATACCGAATGTGGAAGAGGGGATCAACAACTCGTTTTCCGTTTAACCAATTAAACAAAACAAAAAAATATATATCAAGCTGACACTACCGACTGGATCGTATGAGGTAGACGATATCGCTTAAACAATAAGCGTTGAATTAAAAATCAAACACGATATAACTTTAGTTATGCGACCGAATAACAACACGCTAAAAAGTGAAGTTAAATGTGACGCCAAGATTGACCTAACATCGAAGCACAGCTTGGCACCACTGTTGGGGTTTGAACAAGCGTGTCTAGTGGAGAATATATGGCACATGTCATCAAAACCGGTAGCCATTAACAACGTGAACGCCGTGCGTTTCGAATGCAGTCTTATACTAGGCTCCTATACTAACGGATCAGAAGGTCATGTGTTACACGAATTTACACTAAGCGTACCGCCAGGTTTCAAAATAATAGAATCGCCAAAGAATATAATATACTTACCGGTAAATACAAGGAATATAAACGAAATCACTTTAAGGTTTACCAATGAGAACGGAAAATTGATAAATTTCCGCGGAGAGACAATAACCGTGAGAATACATTTAAGACGAAGATTAGAAAATGGGACTAATATACAATAGTGGTGGTACGGTACGCAAACCGATCAGTCGATCTTTGAACGCCAGACGGTTAACATCGTGGAACGTGTTGTTTCTTCGCAAATTCGGCTTTACGGTGGTGAATCGTAATGATGGCAACAGCAGATATGTTAGACATTGGTGAAAGTGTTTCATATGATAACACAATAACTCAATTAGAGTACCACACCCATTTACCGTATGCATCGTCGACTTATAACAACAACAATGAGATCCGGATACCGATTCACCAACAAGACGTATACACATTACCGCATAAAAGTTTTTTGATGGTCGAAGGTACATATTAACTACTAAAAATGGAGATAAAAAGCGGTGAATCAACATTTACCAACAACGCGGTTCCGTTTCTGTTTGAAGAGATACGGTATGAAATAAATGGTACGGAATTATGTCTTGCAAAAGTTGGGAATTACAACTACAATAAAAAATATTTTGTCGTTACGTAAAAGCGAGGAAAATAGTTTGGAAAACTTCGGTTGGAAGTTTAATCTGACGGATAAATTTACTTTAGATGAAAAAACGGGACGATTTTGCTTCTATGTGCCTTTGCGTATGCTTATGGGTTTCGCCGAAGACTATAAACACATAATATTGAACGTGAAACAAGAATTGGTCTTACTTAGATCTTCCAGCGACGTAAACGCGCTTGTATCTACGAAAGATGCGCCTGGTTCTAAGTTAAAGGTGATTAAGGTGGCGTGGAAAATTCCATATGTTCACGTAACCGATACGAGGCGAATGTAGTTGTTAAAGGTTCTAGAACGAGATAGACCGTTGGCAATCGCTTTTCGTACATGGCAGATACACGAGTATCCGGCTCTACCGCAAACAAACATTCACTCTTGGACGGTAAAAACGTAAATGTGTCAACAAACGTAGGAACCGACATATGTAATATTCGGTTTACAAACAGATAGAAAAGATAAAGCAACAAAAATTTTGACTAATTTCGATTTGTGTGAGTTGGTAAACGTACGACTGTATTTGAATTCACAATACTATCCCTACGATAACCTGCAGAGTGATATAAATATGATGTATGAAATGTTTGCCAGCTTTCACTCAGGTTATTACAACAAGTCAGAGGATGAATGTCCTGCTTACAGTTTGACAAATTTCCAAAATAATGTGCCGTTGATCGTTATCGATTGTTCCAAGCAGAAGGAATCACTTAAAACAGGAAAAGTTGATGTACATATAGATTTTGAAACTAAAAATAATATACCTGCGAATACGGCTGCCTACTGTCTCATTATTCACGATACTATCGTCACGTACACACCGCTTACGGCGATAGTGAGGAAGCTTACGTAATGTTGGAAAAGTTTACACTTATTGATCAAAAAGAAGACGGAGATGAAAAATTAAATAAAAGTACAAGTACGCCGTCATGGTGGTAGTGCTGGTGGTCGTGTAAGTGGTGGTTGGTAACTTTGGGCGTATTTAAAACAGGCTTTTTGATCAGATTACTTTTATCTGTTTTATTCGGTATCTATTCAGAACCCTTGCCACAATGTTCGACGATGAAAGCGGTAAGGTGTAAAATTGTTTTTTCACCGGAAAATCTTCCGCTAGTATGGTGCAATTCGTCGGCGGTTGAGACAAATTTTTCATCAAATACCGCCGTTAATATAACACCTCTGGTAAAAAACTGGTCGTTATCAACAACAACAGCTATTAATATTGTATCTACTTTAAAAGATAATGTATTCAGTAGCACGTCATTAATATCAATCAGTAATAATATTACAACCACCAATGAAAATGGTACTCTGTCATCATTACCTTCAACAACAGCTAAGAAATCTACTGTAAGAAGTACGCCAGAAACTGCGGAGGATTATGACTTTGGATTAACAGATGAAGATGAAAACAATTCATCAAAAGTGGAGGGAGTAACACTAAACAAATCATAAAGCAGTAAGAACAATGTCTCAAACCTCAATCACAGTTGAGCAGCGGTCATGGAAGAAACTTCTTCTTCACAGAACTAAAACACCGACCAATCGTCAATGATTGCGAAGGAAACGTTAGTAGAGAAAAAGAAGAAGAATAGTAGTAAAAGGAAGTTGAAGACCGCAGTACGAAGAAAGTCATGTGTGGAAAAAAAGAAGAATATTAAAAATAGATTGAATACCGAAGAACGAAAAAAAAATCGCATAAATTACCAATGGATAAGAAAGAATTAAGCAAAGAAGATATTTGTTGTGATGATGGTGGGGGTAAATTTAATGTGATATATAAAGAGAAAGACACGTCAGAATTATTCGCAGTTGAGTGCTCTTCATGGAAAATGTAATCGAGTATCACGGCTTCCACGATAATCACAATGAGTTTATAGTTAAAGAACTCGCTGCCGTTGGAGATGGGCATTATATGATTCTTCATTTTCGTTCACCGTACGCGAGGTCCGAGTTAAAATCAAAATACCGGCGAATGGCTTTATGGTTGGAGCGAAATTTTCACAAAATCGATTGGGATTACGGTGAGGCCGTATACAGCGATGATATTATGAAGAAGCTTTGTTCTCAATTTGCTACAATATATACCAAGGGATTGGAGAAATGTGAATTCCTTCGTCGATTTCATAACGATGTACGGACGATACCGTAAGGCACACCGAAACCGAGTTCAAATTACATCGTAAATTGTCCGTATCACAAACTTCACACCAGTGGGAAATGTGAGTTGTAAATTGGATGTTTTTACTCAGAATGGTTAAAGCTATGTATAAATCTGTTGGATCTGGTCAGAGAAGCGGATCGTTTGCGATCGTTTGAAAATACTAACGCAGAAAAAAAAGAAGAATTGGCCAAGAATGGTTATTACTATTCGTTCAACGACTTGTTCGTAAAATTTTGTTGGTGCAACGAACCGATTAACTCGCATGGATTACAACGTTGTAAAGATTGCATCAAGGAAAACATTCCGCTTTCATTCGACTCTATTGTGCCTCAAAGACTATCTCTGTAGTGCTCAGTCAATATGCTGTTGAATATACGTCTTTGGTTATAGAATTTGCAAGAAAAAAAACAAAAAAATAGATATAAGAAAATTCGAGTGTTTTATAGTAGGCCACTGGGGTAGAAATTTCACTCATGTAAAAAAATCTCAACGCGCCGTGGTTGCTACCTTCAGGGTGGTGTGGAAACGCAACCTATAAAAAGGGTCTGATGATTTAGTGTATTAACAGTTTAGCGATGGTTGTTGATATTGCCGCATCGGTGTGGTTAATTAAATTTTTCCCCCATCGTCGTATAAGAACATTGCGACATCTTATGAAAATTGTGAATGCAGCGTTTCCGCAAGCTTTAAACACAAATATTGATTTGAATCGTGTCAATACGGTTAGAGTAGTTTTCAATTATAACGCCACTTATGATGAAATTCATAGTCGCTTGCAAGAATATCTTGATAGCTTAAACATCGATACTGTTGACGGTGCGTGTAACGGTTGTAGTGGTGGTGGTAAGACATACTAAATAAAGTACAGTTTTTATCTATTATCAAATGGTTATCACAAAAAAACACTTTTACTGATTTGGTTAACGAATTGAAATTGGTTGCATCGTACGTATGTAAAAATTGTTTTATGATGCTTGTTGAACACTGTAACGATGGTCAAAGTCATGCAATCGATTGTAAAAAATTCGACTATAGCGGACGTGGGTTACCCGAATACTTGTGCTCGTGCGAACTGATTATGGGAAACGTGAATAAACTTATAGCGCTGTTGTGTGAAAACAAATTTCAATTACTGTGGGACAATCCTCCGCCATTTGGGTGTAGAGTTATCGATGAAAACGAACTCTACCGGTTGTTTTGTAAACTTACCGAAAAAAGTGGGAGAAAGGAATACGATATAAATATCTACATGGTACCGACGGCATTGGACAATCATTCAAGTACAAGTGCTGCAACTGCAATGACGTCGATGGACGCTATATCGTTCATTAATATTTTCAACGACCACCAGGATTTTAAGCTACCGTTGAGAACGTTGACCGATATTAGTGTCGGTGGAGTATACATATTATTAGATATGAGTATTTACAGAAAATGGTGAGATTCGCATTTGCGCAATATTATATGAACGTGATTTTTTGGACACAGAATTATGTTGCCTTCAATTATATTTACCAAAGAACCATACAAACAAATTCACCGATGATGAACTGAGTGTCGTAAAACGCCATCCGATGAAGCTACGGTTTAAAAGACGATGGTATCACTGAAGACTTAAAATTAAGTTTGTAAAAGCATCAGTTTTCATGTTCAAGGTCATTCGTAATCAGTATTTTAGAAGCAGACGATGTGAACTTGTCTGATTTTGATTGTGGACTTTGAAGTGTTAACAATGTTGTTGTCATTCTTCTACTATGTGCTATGGAGTTAATTAAACAGGTAGATGTTACGGTTGGTAAACAACATTTAACACCAATGTCTTTCAAATTAAAATACAGTTATATATACATTGTTGATGTTAACGATCATGTATTTTATAAAGATGGTGATAATGTAATTATAAAGATGATTTTCGATCTGATGAAAAATGAAAAAGTTTTTTGTGACTTTGAATGTGGGAACAAAACGATTGGACTTACCGGCAGTAGAGAAATAGTATTTTCTGGTTTCCAAGGCGATAATGATAACCGTGTAAAAGCTTTTAAGTTACACGATTCTTTGAACATGAATTTAAATACGATTACGTTAAAAAAACTAACTACAACTTGTTTAAAAAATAACGTTCTTGCTGTTAACTTGTACACCGCAAAAGAAAGAAGAATCAACACTGTCAACACATCACGTGTTGTGTACGATGGATGGAAAGGCTGTGATGAAACGGATTACATTCCTCTTTGTGATATACAACAAATGGAACCAGTGCTTGTTGCATAAGATACTGAAGAGAATTCCGAAATTAATTATGATGAAAGTAATCAGTACGAAAGGGGACTCCGTTTGCGTCGATTTATTTCATAATGTACAAGAATCATATACAACGTGGTGAAGTTTTATCGAATAGAAGAATATTTCATTGATAATCTATATTGAACAGAACTACAGCAATTTACACATACAAAACACACACACACACACACACACACACACACACACACACACAAAACAAAAACACTGTAAACCCCCATACAATAATGTACGACACTATTAAATTTTAATAAACTCTTACATTATTGAAAGAAGTGGTTCCAAGGCCCGTTATATGATTTGATATTGGATTTATCCACCGTCAATTTTGTATTGGATTTATCCACTGTCAAATTATATTACAAATGGTGAGGACAGTGTTTAATACATTAAGTTCTTTTTTTAGGTTATTATTAGTATTGACGCGTTGCGGTTCAAAATTGAAAAGGTTTTTTAATTCGGTGATAAGGTTTCTTAATATGAGAGTTGCATCATATTTAATAATGTGTACGTGACTGAATACACATAGACAAGGTAACATAAAGAATTTTAATAGTCGTTTTTTTCCATGTTCGAGGTCAAGTTGATGTAATAAATAATATGTTGTACACGTGATTGGATACACATAGACGAGATAACGTACAGGCTTTTAATAATCGTTTTTTCTTGTTCGAGGTCAAGAGGTTGCTATCGATCACGTGGCTTGGGTGTTGGTACTTCGTGCACGTGTGATAATTGCCGTGTTTCTATTGGTAGAGATGACGTAATCGTTTTTTCCTGTTCAAACATGTTTGAGGTCACGGGGCTTGCTTGTGGTACTTTTTGCACGTGTGAACAATTAAATGATAACTGCTGTGTTTCTATTGGTCGAGATGATGGCAATGTCTGAGTGAGTGGTGGGAAGAAGAGATATATATAAAGCGTTGTACATACTGTTTAACTCATTCACTTGTTGTATCTCGTGGACTGTATCTCGTTGTATCTCGCTACTCGCTACTATACTTTACAATGGCAGAAGGTTTCGTTACAAGATTAAATAATATAACGGCAGCGTCAAATGTAATAACAAAAAGTGACGGTGATTTAGTAACCGGCAAAAAATACAAAATTAAAATTATGGATTTGACAAACACAAAGTATTGGAAGGCCATTTTGTGTATGCCGGAGTGTGAGGGTGAGGTATGTAAAGTGTTTCTACCAAAGAGGTTTGTCAAAGCGATGACCGAAGAGGAGATGAAGAAGGTAGTGGAGATGCGATTACATCTAATATATAAAGGTAACGTTGGAAAAACTTACAATGTAGTTTTCGAATAGACTACAGTAACAATTTAAAAAAGTCCTTTTCAGGACTACAACATATTACACATACAACACATAAACACATAATTACACAAAACAAAAACACTTTAAACCCCCATACAATAATAATTGTTATTGTATGTACGGTTCCAAGGCCCGTGACATGATCTGATATTAGATTTATCTACTAGCTGATTGTGTTACAAATAGTGAGGAAAGTGTTAACATAATTCACATTACACATTCAACACAACAGAGATGACGGCAATGTGTGAGTGGTGGAAAGAAAATTATAATGGTAAAAAGTTTCGTTACTAGATTAAACAATATATAGGTGGTGTCAAATATTATAACTTAAAACGTCGGTGATTTATTAAATTTAATGTATGGATTTAACAGACAGAAAGTTTGGGAAGGCTGTTTGTGTATGCTGAAGTGTGAAGGCGATGTATATAAAGTGTTTTTTACCAAAAATGTTTGCCAAAGTGATGACTGAAGAGGAGATGCAGAAAGTTTCGTTACTAGATTAAACAATATAACTACAAGTGTCGGTGATTTAAATCTATACCAAAACGGTTTGTCACAGCTATGACCGAAGAGGTGATGAAGAAGGTAGTGGAGATGCAATTAAATTTAATGGCAGAAAGTTTCGTTACTAGGTTGAAAAATAATACGGTGGCGTCAAATATTATTACTAAAAGTGTTGGTGATTAAAAATATGAAATTAAATCTATGGATTTAACAGACACAAAGTTTAGGAAGACTGTTTTGTGTATGATGAACTGTTTTTTACCGAAACGATTTGGCAAAGCGATGACCGAAGAGAAGATGCAAGACCTAGTTTTTGAATAGACTACATCATATATACACAAAAAAAACATGTTAAACCCCCATAAAATAATAATTATTATTGTATGTACGGTTCCAAGGCCCGTGACATGGTCTGATATTAGATTTATCTACTATCTGATTGTGTTACAAATGGTGAGGAAAGTGTTAACAAAATTAAAATACTTTTCAAGATTACAACAGGTTGTAGTACACTTATGTATGCGAAACTAGTAGCCAAGCAGTAGTAGTAGTAGTAGAAGTACAAGTAGTAGTAGAAACGAGTTTTGGATACATAAGTGGGTTTCCTGTGAAAAGTCTTGCTAATTATTATTTACTATTTTTAACCAATTTCCTCCCATGGTTGGATAAATTTTCTTGTGCAAGTTTATCAGTATCCATTATCTGCATTTGTTGTTCATTACTCATGATATCATGGTTTTGTAAAAAAGTATCATGAAGATGTTTCCATGTTCTACTATTGCTTGGTAAAACACTTTAAATCCCCATACAATAATGATTGTAATTGTATGGACGGTTCGAAGGCCTGTATTATAATTGATATTGGATTTATCCACTGTCGAATTATATTACAAATGGTGAGGAGAGTGTTTAAGATTTTATTAATGAAGATAAACTTAATGCGCCGCGGTTGCTACCTCCGTATTTACGTACATTTTTTTATACGCAGAATACAAGTCTCTCTTTATTTTTGTTCGGAGTAATTTTTATAGTATCCAACTTAATTTTTTTTGTACGAGTGTTTTGTAGGCCTATCGGGGAGAGATTTCACTCAAAAAAAAATCTCAACGCACCGCGGTTGCTACCTCTTGGGTGGTGTGAAAATTCAACAACAACTCTAAACCCCTCCCTCACCAGTAATGTAAGACCATTTTTTTAGAAATAAAATAGTCAATCGGCATTACTGGATGAAGGTTCCAAGGCTTGCGGTGTATTCCGACATCAGATGAAATCTCACAAAATGTTTTCGCTCATATCCAAACACAACTAGATTTAACCGGTTACAACACACACGTGACTCGATAATTATCAAAAACAATTTTCCTTATAGCATCTATTAGAAACGCGACGACGACGACGACGTTCCAGTTCGCACGTACACACTAACGGCTAGTGCGCATGCGCGCCGATTCCAGACGCTGCGATTGGACAACTTCAGACCTGCAATTCTTCAGTCGAGCGCCGCGTCCCGCACTGTAAACATCTCTCTCTACGTCGCTTCGCTGACGTGCACACACCGCCGCCTCCCGGTGCACGATCTACGACGAGAACCTCTCTCTCTTCTTCGCACACGCCTCCCGACGCCGTCGCCTGGGCGGCCAGGATCATTCTCGAGGTACGTCTAAAAATTGTTTTTATTCACGTGTGTGTGTGTGTGTGTGTGTGTGTGTGTGTGTGTGTGTGTGTGTGTGTGTGTGTGTGTAAGTACCCTTGTCGCCGCCGCCTCCCGGTGCACGATCTACAACGAGAACCTCTCTCTGTGACGCGCGCCTCCCGACGCCGTCGCCTGGACGACCAGGATCATCCTCGAGGTACGTCGTCAAAAAAACACGTCACAATCCAAGATGACCGACCACCGACATCTTGGTCGCCATCTTAAAATGGCGGACAAGATGGCCGACGGTCGCCATCTTGGAATGACGTCATTTTTCGCCGTACCCCTATATCCGTACTACTCCTATCGTCGTGTAAGGACGTTGCGACATCTGACTAAAATTGTGAACGCTGGGTTCCCACACGCTTTAATAAAAACTATTGATTTAGATCATTTCAATACGATTAGAGTGGTTTTTACGTATAACGCAACCTACGATGAAATTCACAGTCGGTTGAAGGAATATCTCGATAGTTTGAAGATCGATACTGTTGATAGTATGTGTAAACGTTGTATTGGTTGTGGTTGAGGTGGTGGTGGGGATAAGGTATATTAAAAAACAGTTATGCAGCTGACCTTCATTCAAGGTGAGACGATGGAAGTGTCCACATGGTTGGTATCTTTCTTACCAGGCGGACCGATAACGGACCTAAACCATATAAAGGATATTCTAAATGTACTGTTCCCGACTTCAACAATCAAAGCAACCGATACTTTACCGAATACACTACTCTTAGGTATACCATATAAGACGAACATAGAAGATATCGAATACGAAATACCGGGCATCATCGATTGGATTGTGGTGAGCGAGTGTGATATCCGTAAATTTCTGGAAGTTAAACAAGTTAAACGATAGAATCGTAAAGACGAATCGTGCGTTGGACGGTTACAAAGACGTATTGGTTTTGTGCAAAAAGGTATCGGATTTATAGAAATGGTTATCAGAAAGACGTTTACCGATTTGTTTAACGAATTGAGATTGGTTACATAGTACATGTGTAAACATTGTTTTATTATGCTTGTCGAGAACTGTGATGATGATGACAAATATGTCAGTCATTCGTGCGTGAGCACTGCCGGTGTGATGATGGACGCCTTACCATTTATTAACGTTTCCAACGATCAAGACTTTTCTCAAAACGGTTAGCATTCAAGAGGTTGACCAATCTTCATATCGGTATTGACTACGTATAATTGGATATGAGGAAGATATATACACCATACGGTTTGGTTCGCATTTGCGTCACCTTAAACGACACTGATTCTTCAACGAATCGTATTGCTTTCAGCTATTATTATCAAGGTGGTATACAAACTGATTTACTGAAGACGAAATGAACGTTGTACGACGTCATGTGATGAAGCTAACTTATTACAGTTTAAAAAAAGATGGTATCACCGAAGATTTAAAATTAAGTTTATAAAAGAAAATAGTTTTCTTTCATGTACTTTGCAACAGAACGTACCGTTTCCGGTTGATAAGAATTATTTTAAGCTATTAAAGCGGATATGTGTAGGCGTTTCTTAGAATTACTTGATAAACTTGTTCGGACATGTTCAAGGTTGCTTGTAACTGATAACAGTTTATTATAGAGGTTGTAAATTTTCTCATTACTATTGAACACTTTGAAGTGTTAACATCGTCGTCTTTGTCGTTGTGATACTTGTGTTATGGAGCTAATTAAGAAGGTAGATATGCGGTTGGTAAACGACATTTGTCACTATTGTGTTTTAAATTAAAGTACAGTTTATGTATACTTGTTGATCTTCGCAGTGATGTATTTGATAAAGACGGTGATAATGTAATATAAAAATGTTCTTCGATCCGATGGATAATGAGAAATTTTATGGTGATTGAATGTGGGGAAAATTCGATTGGTCTTATCGACAGTAAAGAAATAGTATTTTCTGATTTCCATGTTGAGAAAGATAAACGGGTAAATGCCTTTAAGTTAAATGATCCATTGAACATGCAGATGGATACGATTACGTTAAATAGGCTAACTACGTCTTGTCTAAAAAATAAAATAATGTTCTTACTGTTAACGTATATATCGCATAGGAAAGGGGATTCACCATTTCTCGTATTGCAACCGACAGATGGAGAGCTTGTGATGAAACTGATTACTTTTCTGATAATGTACAACATCAAAAATCCGCAATCATTGCTTGTTGCATATGATACGGAAGATTCTGAAATAAATTACCGTGAAAGTGATCAGTATGAAAGGGGACGTCCGTTAGCATCACTCTATTTCATAATGTACAAAGACTATTTAAAACGTGAATTACATTCAATTTCATCAAAGAGAATATTTCATTCACAATATAAATAAACAGTCCTTTTCAGGACTATATCACCTTACACATACAACACAAAATTACAAAGACACACACACAAGACAAAAAACACTTTCAGGGCCATATTATACACAGTAAGACTTTTATGTGGATCATGTGTATACATATTATACAAATGAGACCCAGTTCACCAGACCAGCTCATAATCTTAAAAAAATTACCCTGGGCCCAAGCAAAGTTTTTTCAAATACAAGCAATATTGATGTAAGTTAAGTAGTTTGATGTACTTAAAATTACATTTTAATCAATTTAAGTCCAGTTTTAATGCGTGTATAAAATATATACATGTGGTCTGTGGAGAAAAATTGGTAAATGGTCCATAAATATAGCAGGGTACTTGTAAATTTAAGAACATAAGTATGCTGGTTTCTACAACACAATTATGTTTAATATTCTTCCCTAATGTAAAAATACAAAAACTGATACAACTAATGACAAAGGCCAACTATCCTACAGTTTTAAGTTTTTTATTCTATTACTTTCACTGTTTATAGTCTAAAGTTCACTGCTTCTCAAGAAAAACAAATTATTAGGATTACAAATTATTAAATAACAAGCAATATTATAGGCCTATCAATGTACCATGGCGTATCAACAAAACGCAACATACAGTATTTTAATTCAAACTATTAATTTTTACTGTTTATGATTGGTAGTCGACTGATTCTCTGAAAAATACAAATTATAAGTTACCCTAAAGTGCTTTAGAAGTTACTTTATTAGTTATTGCTTCTACTATAATTGGCAGTAGACTGCTGCTATAAAAAAATACAAATTATTAAGAAATGCTGTAGGCCTAACTATTCTAAAGTATAAGTGTTACTTTAGTCTATTATTTATGGTATTTACAATGTGAAGTTCACTGCTTCTTTATACACTTATGGATTTAAAAAAAAATACTGCATACACATAAATTTTTCCTCACAACATAAACATTTAAGAGTAACTTGCAGTGTCTTCTTAGCAGCAGTATTTCTATCAAATATTTTAGCAAAATGTGCATAACACATTACACACCTTCCTCTTTTATTAATTTGTACAAGTTGATGGTCAGCTGGAACTATATTTGGTGGTTCCTGTGTATTATTTTGAGGTTTTAGATTGAAAATTAGAAGAGTTGCTAACATCTCTCTCAGGAAGTTCAAACTGTTCAAAAACATCACATTCACTTTCTAAATCACTAGACTCACTTTCAGCATTGTTAATATCAAATATTGGGTCATCAGAGTCTGAGATATCAGCAAATTTACTCAAGTCACTATCACTATTATTATTTAAGAAGTTCATAATGTCTTGAGAATTCATTATCGATTATTTGCATTAACAGCAACACACAAGCTACAAAACAACAATCATAACTACAAAATTTTACTAGCGATGCTAAACACATGGACTCAAAAAGTCAGCTGATTTTGTGTAGCTGATAGGGCTACCAATGTGTTAAATCTTACAACCCAAACGCATAAAACTTTTACCCCAGCACAGACCTACACATTAACCCACACAAATCATTGCTAGCGTGCAGAATATTGATACACAACCTTCTCAAATTGGACAACACATGTGAGACAATATGATACACACGGCCTGGGGTGAAACTGTGACTGTGTATATCATTGATACACATGGTCTGGTGAAAAAAAGAAGGGAAATCTATCGTGGGCTACTGCAATAACACTGCCATATATGCCTGGCGCTGAAAGTGTTTAAATCCCCATACAGTATTGTACGACTATTATTTTATTTAAGATAATAGTTTGTACAGTTACTATACTCAGAGGTTTCCAGGAACGTAACATGATCTGATATTATATTTATGTACTATCAGATTATGTTACAAATGGTGAGGAGTGTTTAATAAATTAGTTTATGTTTTTAGGATGTTATTAACTCAACGCACTGAGGTTGCTACCTCTGTAGTGGTGTGGAAACTCAACCATTAAAAATAGAAAATATTTCTTAGTTGTTAAGGGTTCTTAAGAGAAGCATACTACTTCTCTAAACCTCTCACCTTGTGACGTACCCTTACCTGAGAGGACTTTGTACTAATAGGGTTAAGTCCTTATGGTGTTACATTTCTTTTCATACTTAATATTTTTTCTTCTTTGGTGGTGTTTCTGATCTGACGTTTTCTTTACCGTCGATTTCGATTAATTGCACATCAAATTCTTCGTGGCTAAACAGATCCATGTCACAACAGGAATGAATGCATTTCTATTCTATGTTAATATTCGGGTTGCATCATATTTGATAACGTGTGATATTAACAGTTAGTCGTCGTATGTTGCATACGTGACCGGATGCATATAGCCGTTGCTACCAGGCAAGTGGCTTCAACGGTGTGGGTGTGGTACTTTAGGCGGTCATGTGTACAAATAAATCGTAGCTGTGTACCTATTGGTCGCGATGTGTGTGACGTCAAGGTCACTAGAAATAAACGTTGTTTGCGTGTGGGAGTTTTCCTGTTCAAACATGCTCGAGGTTGATTGGATGCGTAGGCATTGTAGGAGGGGATGTTAAGGCCTTGTAGGAAGAGACGGGATACGTCTTAGATCGTTTGCTTCTTCATTCCGTCACTGCCTATTGACTTGAACGCATACATATCGTCGTTGTCGTTATCATCAATATATCATAAACATTTATTCAAAAGATAAATGCAAAGACCGCACTAAGCCACTTAACTCAGGTCATAAGTGTTGGTGAATTACTTATTGAGAAGAGGTACGACATTATATCAATGAACAGATTAGGTACTAAATAAGGTGCTTCTGTCATATGCACCCTTCAGCGTGAAGGTGTGGATGAACAGCGTAAAGTATTTCTACCAAAGCGGTTCGCCGAACGCTTAGACAACGATGAGATAAACTAGCTGGTGGCAAGGAAGACGAAATTAATATTCAAGGGATTGTAGGGAAAACCTACAGTGTCATCTTCTAATGAACGTAATTCAAAAGGAGAAGACCATGAAGTATAAAAAATAGTTCTTTTCAGGACTACATCACCTGACACATACAAATTAATACACAAAACAAAAACACTTTAAATCTTCATACAGTAATGTACGACTATTGTTTTATTTAAAATAATAGTTTTTACAGTTACTATATGTAGTGGTCCCAAGGCCCGCGACATGATCTGATATTAGATCCATCCATTGTCAGATTATGTTGCAAATGGTGAGGAAAGTGTTTAACACAATTTCATTTTTTTTTAAAAAGTACTTTACAGGACTACAACAAGAAGTGGAACTTTATTTATGTATGCGAAACTCACAGAACCAAGCAGTAGTAGAATATGGAAACATCTTCATGATACTTCTATACAAAACCATAATATCATGAGTAATGAACAACAAACGCAGACGATGGATATTGATAAACTTACATAAAAAAACGAGTTTCGCATATATAGGTAGTTCAATAACCAATTCCTCCTCCCTCAGATAGATATGTTTTCTTGTGTAAGTTTATCAATATTCATCGTCTGCGATTATTGTTCATTACTCATGACATCATGGTTTTGTAGAGAAGTATCATGAAGATGTTTCCATGTTCTACTACTGCTTGACAAAACAAAAAAAAAACACTTTAAGCCCCCCATCCAATAATGTGAAAGATTATTGTATAATAATATAATAGTCATTAACATTACTGGATGAATGTTCCAAGCCGCGTGTTCGCCGGCTGTTCTTCCCACTCGCGTGCCACAACTCGCACCGTCAATATCTCGCTGCTCTGTTGACGCACGCACGCGAACACACACGCATATAGTCTCCCGGTGCGGTGGCCACAACCACCAGGATCGTCCTCGAGGTACGTCCATACTTTATTTTTAACATATATTTTAAAAGTTCTTCAGAAGACGTTTTTCTTGAGAGATTTTTCTTAAGACATACATCTTGTGACATCACAACATGGCGGATCCAAGATGAGCTGCGACACTAGCGCTCACAGGTCGCACGTACGCACACTTGTATAATGGCAGCGGCAACAGCCGTAACGTTCCCGATGTTGCGCTTGCGCGACGCTTTGAATCCTAGCGCTGCGATTGGTCGGTAGGGCGTGGCGCCTTTCGTGAATACCACTGTAACGGCTGTTCAAAATAAGACGCTCAAACTTAGGCTGTGTGTCAGCTGTTCTTCAGTCGCGCGCCAGACCTCACACTGTCAACATCCCGCGCTGCTACTTCGACGCACGCGCGCGAACATACGCAACCACCGCCTCCCGGTGCTCGACTTATGACGGGATCCTCGCACACTCACAGTGACGCTTCCCGGTGCTACCGTCACGATGACCAGGAACATCCTCGAGATACGTCTAAATCTTTATTCATTCACAAACACCATCTCCCGACAGGAAAAATTGACGGGAAGGTCATACTTATGACATTTTTTTTTTATTAAGTCGCCAATAGGACGCTAGGCTGCGCGGAGCTGTGATTGTGACGTTTCTTCATGACGATGGCAGCTTTAGCAGGTACTAAAATTAAATTCTTAGTTATACAGAACAGATTTCACTCGGTATGTCGGAGAGCAACTGTAGTCGATTGGCTTAAGGCGAAAGTCAACCGACCAGTCGACCAAACGTCGCCGGTTCCAAACCTAGCAACCAGTTTTTTTTCACTGTAAATATTATTTATTTAATTGTACGAGGCAAAAATCATAGGGGTACAGTCTTCTGAAATAACGTCATCCAAGATGGCCTACCACCAACGTTGGGGCCGGAAGTAGACGTGGTCGACCACCATATTGTGACGTCATAAGAAAATGTCTTAAGACATACATCTTGTGACGTCACTTCCGGTCGCCATCTTGGATGACGACATTTCCGGCGGCCTTACTCCTATTTTCGTACTGCTTCCAGCCAACACGTCTATTGGCCCTCTGTAATTTCCTCCTGTCCGAAAACACAGCAGTTCATTTCTCAGCAGTCACTGAACCACCAATATACTCGATGTCTACGAGAATTATTTAGCGTCCCACCACGTCGACATTCTTCAGTAACAGCTTCCGATAGGCTCTCAGGTGTAATTGGGTTGTTCGTTCGAAACTTTGCAGCAATCCTATCGACAACTCGGGCGGCCTGAAATTCATTCAGTTTCCAACGCTAAGGACGCACCATACGTCCAGGCAACTCAGTTTGGAACTCGAAGATAATCGCTAGATGGTCACTTGCGATTTCATCAGAAAGAAGCTTCCAGTCTCGAATCCTAAGTGTTATCTGCTCGGAGGACGCCGTAAGGTTCACTACCGACCCACGCCCCCTACCAGCATAAGTACGTAAAAAGCGCTCATTATGGACAACAAGCCCAAGTGCTGAGAACAATGCTGCCAAAATATAACCTAACCAAACACAACCTACGCTCGCTAACTTCGTCTAATTAACATTAAATATACAAATTATACATATATTTTACCTATTTAGGTGGCCATTAGACAGCTTCACTGTATCCTAAATATATGATGGAGTTGCCCAAAACAGCAGATAACAACACCAATGCCATTACAGATTCTGAGTAAGAATACTAGAAAATTTCATTCTTTTCACTTTTGAAACCTGTATTTTTATTAATTATATAACATATTTTTCAACATACTTCAATTTGAAAAAGATTAAGGTTGAGGACGTTCAGGCTCACAATTACCCAAAAAGCTTTACTTACATAAGTTTTAGGCCCTTGTCCAAAGAATAGTAGGAACTTTAAACGAATCTGATGATTTACTTAATAGGAAAGTTATAGCGATATTTTGTTTTTTCAAAAAAGCCTCTGATTTCCACCCCGAAAGTCCGATTTTGCCCATTAACAAACGTAACAGAGATTTTGGGTCGTTATATTTTATGTATAAATTTGAAAGTGATTCCCGGAAAATCACGGCAGTTATCGTGTCCACAAGAAAGTAAAATATATATAAAATTTTGAACTGTCGGTGGTTTTGGGGTCTAGGGGATGTGAAACGCGAAGATATGTAAAAAATTAACGGAAGTTGATTCACTGTACCCATTACAATAAGTAGTTTTCTTATGAAATCTACCTACAACTCTTGGGTCAGTTCTGTACAATATTTTTTTTTTTTTTTTTTCAATATAATGGAGCCCGTAGTACTCCTGAAGTGCATAGCTCTGCATAAAACTAAGGGATTATTGTATTAAATTTAGCTGTTAGAAAATAACTTCTTTTTTAATATCATTACTTCAAATTAAGAACATTTTAACCGACTCTGGTCACTTGTCCAATTTACTTATACAGTGTTGAAATACTTCTTCAGGATTTATTTCATGTAGTAATAAAAATAATATTAATAAATATTAATTTGCTTTATTTTATTTATTATATATTATTATTTAATTTTTATTTAATTTAATAATATATAATATTTAATAATATAATATATAATAATTTTTATTTTTTATTTAATTATTATTTATTATAATTTTTTTTTAATTCAATTTGCTTTATTAAATAACTAAAAAGAGAAAAATCTTCTGTTACATATTTACAACAGTTTAAACACATATTGTAAAATCTGTAAGCCCATTACAAAAGTGGAATTCCTGTACAAATGAAATTGACTTCATAATCTGGAAAACTTTAAACAATATAGTCAATTAAATACAAAATGAGATATTACCTGAAAAATAAAATTGCATGATTAATTAGCATTAATCATGCTAATTATTCATCTAATTTTACATAAAATTGCAATGACATAAATATTTTAAAAATTCAATTTGACAACAGAGAGGTCAGGGAAACAAAATCAAATTTTTGAATATAAAACAAATTTTAAAGAACTCTCTTTCAAAATATGTGGAACTGTACTTTCCAAAGCTTCTACATCAGCAGATTTGCTACCAGGACTACTGTAAATTTAACCTGTCTTGGAGGGGTCAAGAAAGCGCTTTAGTATGGGATTAAATAATATATTTGAGGCTGTTTAAATTTGTCCATTTTAACGTATTGGTTTTGTCAAATTTAGTTTCTGTTAAATGTGTATCTTTGAGTGTTTTGCGATTCAAACTTTTACAATGATTAAGACCTGCATATTATGAACAGTATCTTTGCATGTTTGTCTTCTTTTCAAGAAACGATTTATAAAGATCGATTCCAATATGTATTATGCTAATGTCAGTTCTTTAGCGATCGAATGAGTTCTGCCTACCTGATAAGACTGGCATCAATTTATGATCAAAACTGCTAATGTTTTTTTTTAATTTGTTATATCTAAAGCTATAACGATAATAATTCTTTACTTACAGAGCAAAAACTATTTTTACTTTTTTTAAAGGTAATTTCTAACAGTTTCTTAGTTACATTAATGATTTATGCACCTACTGCCAACTCGCATTCTTACTTCACTATGCACTGAAATTTTTTGTTATGAAAATAGTTAACAAGAGCTAATTGTCGGTTGAATATCAAATTAATAACATTAACAGATATTTCTCTCTTTCATTAAAATTTCTTTTTGATTCCATCAAAAATTAAAACAATGATTCATCACTTACACTATTAATGGCGTGGAAATAAAGGCTTGTTAACAATGAAAATTGAACGTAAACCAAACATGAATATAACAATGCATCTATGTTATTCACTATGAATTATACTAGTGTAACTTTAATCTTAATCATGAGACAACAGAGAAAAGTTTGCAAACTTCAAACTGCAATGTTTTTGTTTAAACAGTTTAAAACAAAACACAGTTAAAGAGATCCGATCTTTCAATCCTTCTCTAGTGCTACTGTCGTGACATTACTTTCTTAGACAAAGACCCAATAGACTATGTTTATGAAACTCTCTGATTCAAGAAGTACAAAAGAAATTTTCATACTTGAAGGTTGATCTGTGTTTAAAGAACAGGACTAATCTTGAGCTCGTGACAACCACTGATAAGTTAGGAACACTGATGAAGAAAGGATGGTATCTTTACCATGAGGAAATTCTCCATCGGGTGTTAATATCAGTAAAAAAATTAATTATAACTATTTTTAATATAGACTCACTTTTTGCTGTTTTTCAATCATCATGCACATTCCTGCTTTTATAGTGATCGCCGTTTCATTAAATGAGTTTATTAAAGGAAAATTTAATCTAATATTTAAAAAGATTATTACAATAATACAAAAGAGTATCTAGGTTCTTCCAATCATTTAGCAAAACTGGACACTTATCGCATGAGTTTCAAACAGCGGTAGAGATTAGAATTACAATTTTGGTGATTTATCTGAATGTAATTTAAACACAAAGCGAGCGATTAAGAACTTTTGTTATTTACTGTAATTTTTATATAATTAGGAAATAATTTATTTTTGTATACTCTATCAAATTTATTTTTTAATGTAAATAAACGTGATATCTTTTAATTCATTGTTAATGAATAACAATTAGTTTACTCATATTAATAACTAATGATTAGTTTTCAAATGACTGAAAAAAACAATGTGTCCTTAAGTTAATTTTTTTTTTAAATAACAATTTTAATGAATTTTTAAAAATAACCACACAAATGATGTTGCAACTGATAGGAAAGTCTTCTTGAGTGAATATGAAAATACGGCAGTGAGGTAAGTCAATATAAAAAAATCGGGTGGGGCTGTCAGAGCGTACGACCGTTGGTTTAACGTGAAACATTACAGACCTTGGATCAAGTTCCTCCGAGCTACAAACCGACCAATTATCTGTAGAGTTAAAGTCAAGATCGTATTTTCTGAACAAAACAGAAAATCTCCAATCAAAAATCCTAGTTCCTTCATTTGGCCAACTCTACACATAAATTGGTCAGTCTGTATGTCAGCGAGTCAGTTATAGTGTATTGGATTGAAATAAAAACGACACATTGACTGCATACAAAATTTAGTTTTAACATAAAAAAAGGCACTACATGATATATAATATTAATTTTGTTCAACATTTGTCTGCGATATGTGAAGCAAGAGACATAAGGCATAACATCAACCTGGTGACCTGTGCCTGGACGTACAATCGGTAGTCGTGTTGTTAAAATGCGACAACATTTTCACCGGGGAATTTAATCTGAAGAAGAGGAATGTTGCAAGCTTTCGCCTGTTTTAAATCTCTATCGAACCAAAGTCGATCAAAACGGATTGTTTTCAAGTGTTTGTCCGC
Source organism: Lycorma delicatula (assembly GCF_047948215.1). NCBI lineage: Eukaryota > Metazoa > Arthropoda > Insecta > Hemiptera > Fulgoridae > Lycorma > Lycorma delicatula. The sequence goes on from NC_134458.1 coordinate 3,723,356, forward strand.
TGCACGCCAATGGTCCTGCATCATATCAATTTGACTGATGTTTATATCCATCAGCCCGGGAACGTTGTCGAAGATGTACGGGTGTTAGGATGTTATCTTCATTCGTATTTATTTATTTTTTAGTTCGGGTACAGCAGCAGTAGAGGTGCTCGCGCCATGCCAGCATTGCGACGCTCCCAAAATAGTCTCGCTTGCTCGGCACTGGACACTGGGTTACCTGTGCATGGCCCACAACCTCTCCTTTCCAACGACATGCGTAATTTACATTTGCGGCTGGCTTTTGCGTGAGCTGAGGCTGACATATTGAATTTCTATATTTTTTTACTTTTAATTTTTTATACATAAATATTGTCCAAAATACTTATTATTATTTAAATCTATCTATCTCGACAAAATCTAAACACAAACACACCAATTACCACACTATCATGTCTAAGTCGTGAGCTACATTGAATGGAAAAGAGCAAGAGCGCCAGTTTTGGCCGATCTGCGCTGTGCCCACTCCCAGCCAACTCGCTTGCCAGTGACGCAAACTCAAAGTCGTATCGGCGATCTGGCCATGTAAGTTATAAAATGGCACCGTATTTACGTCTCTGACACTAATAATTAGGGAGTTATTAAGGCAGGACGATACAGACCTTTTCGTTACGCTAATAACTTCTGTTCTGGTACCGGTATGATTTTAAAGACATTTCATGTCAAAAAATGTTATATGAAATCCACATTTTCTCTTTTGACAATCATATGAAGAATAAAATATGTGGGAATAATGTATAGGCCATGTAACGGCATGTTTAACAGAACAGCCACAAAACAACATAAAATAAACTGTGATATATTAAATTGTTAATATTATGAATTTAATGAACTCGGTTTCCAAGTCAATAAAATACAAATTTAGTATAAATATAACCAAGAAATTATTGTGCAGTTTGTACTTTTACTTTATCGCTTCTAGTTTATTTACAATTTAAATAAATAAATATTTTTGTGTCTGTGAACAATTAACAACAAAAGTACATCATCCAATTAAACGTAACGACAAACAAGCTTTTAGTACAAATGATAAAAAAACAGATAATTTTTATTCAAATTATTATAGAATTAAATACGATTGTAAACCATTGTTACTAATAAACTACATTACGAGGGTGAATCAAATATAAACAGTAATTTTTTTTGTTGAATTTATCGATTAATAACACACAATTGACTTATCTATACAGTCCCCTGAACGATCTACACACTTTTGCCAACGATTTGGAAGCTTGAATATCCCTTGTTCATTACAAGTTTGAGGACAAGTTGTCAACAAATTGCGCGTGCGCTCCTCGACGTCTTCATCGTTTTCGAATCGTCCCCCCCCCCCACCCAAGCGATTCTTACAAGGGCTAAAACAAAAAATTGACATACGGGGACAAATCTGGACTGTAGGGAGTTTCCCAGTGAATTTTCCAAGTTTATCCCTTGTCAACATCACGGTATGTGGCCTGGCGTTGTCTTTGAGAAAGATTACGTCTCTGTTGGGCATACCCCATCTTTTGTTTCGGTATGTGGGTTTTGTTGACTGTAGCAGCTGGCAATAGCAAAGTCGCATTCACCGTTCGTTGATCGTGGAGAAAATCAACGAGTAGAACTGCCCTTGAGTAAAAAAAAAAAATCGTTGCAAGAACTTTCCCACCTAATAGACGGGTTTCGGCCTTCACTGGGCAGCCCTCATCCTTCCTTTGCCATTTTTGGCTCCGTTGGGTAATGATGTACCCATGTCTCATCACACGTGCCAATGCGCATAAAAAATCATCCCCTTCTACCGGAAATCGATTCAGAAGTCTTTCACAGATCTCTAACCTGATCTGTTTTTGATCGTGAACCTCGGAACCCATAGAGCACTAAATTTTCTAAATCCAAGATGATCAACGATAATGGATTGAACACTCGTAAATGATAACCACTTCTGACGCTATTTCTTCAACAGTGAACCGGCGATCAACTTGCATGAATGTTGCTAGCTATGAGAAAACGTTTTTTCCTGTTTAGCCTCCGGGTATTCTCGTCAGGTATTCATTCAGATCATATGTATGAATGTAAGTGAAGTCTGTACAGTAGTCTTGTACAGTCTCAGGTTGACCATTTCTGACATGTGTGGTTAATTGAAACCAAACTTACTTCTGACAGTCAGAGGCTATTTACTAATTATTATTTATCCCAGCTAATAATAACTCCCACATGATGAAGAGCTAGTAGCTCTTCATCATGTGGGAACCCCAAAATCCATGAAATATTAGAATAATTATTTTTCACCTTATTTTCTACATTCTGGGAAAAGTAATTAACAAAAATTTAATACTCCAATATTCAAACCCCAGCCATTAAAACTTATTTTGCATTTGAGGGAAAATAAAAACTAAATAGCGTCATTGAATGCAAGCTTCTTTGGACCTTCAATCCACCCTAGTTCTCTTAAACCTCCTTTATATAACAAAAATTGAAATATTTAAACAATTCTTTTTCAAAATGCTTTCTATCCAGCAGGGGCAAAAAAAACTTAATGGATTTGAAGAGATCAGGAACCCCTGTCCAAAAAAAGCTCAGTTAACAATTTAGATACTGCAACAATTAAAGCATTTAAAAAAATGTATTTTTTCTATTTCTAGTGACGTAAAGTATAAAACTTTAGCATAGAGTTTGGGCCTAAATCAAGTTTGGAACTAAAAAACTTAGTGTAAGTTTTAATTTTATTTCAATTTTGTATACATATTAAGAAGATAATTAACAGTTATTGAAATTTTATAAATATTTAAAAGAATTAAATATTATTAAAATAATAAGATTAATTTTATGAAGGATTTATATGTATTAAAATAAAATAATTATTTGAATAAAATAAAAATAAATGTTAAACTAAAATAAACGTAGAAGAATTAACTTATATCATGAAGTGAAATAATTTGATCTACTCTGTTATATTTAAAAATTAGCACAATGTTAAAACATAACGTTAAGAGGATGTATGAAAATATGTAAGGAGATACTTTCACAGCAGTACAACAAAGATTTGTCACGTACATTAGGTAATAATACCAAGGCTACATTACAGTGAAAAAACTATTTACAAAATATAATATAATATGTTAGAAAATAATATTAATGCAAGAATTAAAATCAGGAAGAAATATATAACTTATGCACCCAATATAATTATTTTAAATAAATGTATTAATATGAATAAGCATTATTATGAAGTTTATTTGCGAGTATTTTGTTATATATTAATAATGAAGAAATATTATGTATATTTTCAGAAGGAATTACTATACAAATAATTCATTTTTTTTTTTTAACTGAAGAGAATGATGCTACAGTTGTGAATGGCATTGAAAATGTCTAGGTCTACATCAAGATTAAGTACATTAATAGAATACATACATCAAATGCTTAAATGATTTAAATGTTGTGAATAATGTAAAAATATTTTATTTATTGAACTAATAAACTTCATTATGCAGATTTATTAAAATAATTTAACTGACGTTTTAAATTTAGAAAGGGATAATATAACTGGAATTTAAAACAAATAGATATAATTATGAAACAGCTTATAAAAAAAAAAAGGAAAGAAGAATAAAATATACCAATATCAGATGATCCAATTAATTATAATAAAAATCAAATAATATTAAAACTAGTTAGAAATAACCCAAATATAAAATATAGATTGTATTCTGAAGATAATTTTCTGAATAATTTACAATTGAAAAATAATTATATTTGTAATGTAACATACACAATAATTTAATATTATTATTAAAGGGAATGAATGAAGTTATTTGCAGGTCAAATACAGCCTGCAGTTGTTCAATGCACATTATCTAAGAAAAATGAAAAGAAAAAGAAAAAAGAAAAGCCTTACATAGTACCAGATAAATAACTAAACCGGTATATTAAACAGATTATAACTAGGGCAGTAAAGTAAAGTAAGTAAATGAATATATATAATTGAAATAAAATAAAGTACACACATGAATTTAACATTAGCAGAATATTTTAAGGTAGCCGACTAAAACCATTTAAATGTGATAATAGATTATTAGATATTAATAATAATGATGACAAACAAGAAATAACAAATAATTATCATGTAAGAAAAGCAAATCATTGTGGAGAATACAAGAGAATGTAAATGACACGGAATTATATAAACAAATGCAGAACGAAATAATTATATTTAGTAATTTAATAGTAAAGATATTTTATGAATTATAAATGAAGTTTTAGGGTAGGCGAGACTAAAAGATAATAATAATTTATATTACAATAATACACAATGAAAAAAAAAAAAATATATATATATATATATATGTATATGATTGAAATAAAATAATATACAGTTACATATAATTAATTTAAATCCTGTTGCAGATACATCCTCATATCCTTAATCGAGCTTAATTCCAGATCCCCGCTGATAAAAGCAACAGAAATATAAAAATGTTATAATAAATTTTGTCCAAAGACAATCTTGATCAGTATTGGACCTGACATTTGTCGTAGAGGAGCAGGTCAATAATTACTGCAATTGGAGATTGCTTGAGGAGGAGAGCAAATCGGATCATAGACTTATCAGGATCGACTATTTCCATATTGCAGACCAGATCCCCAGAGTAAGTTGGCCAAAAACAAAGGGAGAAGGCTGGTCAGAACCACATCCCCCAATCAATTGAAACTGTGACCGATGAGTATAGAAGATCAAGAGTCACATATGAGCTCACAACAAGAAATCATGCGTACTGGTGGTGCGCAGACATAGAGACACTGCACAAAGAAGCCCTTGCCAAGAGAAGGATTTATAAGAGATTCAACCGCAGAAGAATTTTGAGATGTACTGCAGATGCGTACCTGGCATACACAGTGTCCATGGCCACCCTCAGGGATGCAATAAAACAAGCTAAAAGGAAGTGTTGGCTAGAGCTGTGCAATGAGGTGGACAAAGACCTATGGGGCTGAGGGTGTAGGCTGGTGATGAGAAGGCTCCGCATGTCTCTTCCCACCCTTACTGAGAGCCAAGTGTGCGAAAATGTGAGTACATTGTTCCCAGTTCACGAGGAATACTGAGAAGAGGGAATAATAGCAGAGGAATACCACCCTTCCAGGTTGACAAGCTCCTGAGTGCATGCAAGAGAACATGTTTCGTAAAAGCTTGGGTCACGATCTACCAGGACTCTGTCCTGGTAGAGATCGTGAGAATCTTGGTCGAGTGCGCCCCTATTAAAGTGTTACAAGATTTCAATCAGATATTGAATGATGGAGACATCCCAGAAGTTTTGAAAAGGGCAAGGCTGATTTTTATACAAAAGCCAGAGTCAGCAGGTGGACAGATGGCATACAGACCGATTTACCAGGTCAATAATGTCTGTAAACGTCTGGAGAGGATGGTTGAGGCAAGACTAAAAAAGAGATCAATGCGAGAGGTGGACTCCAGGATAGTCAATATGGGTTCAGAGTTGGAAGGTTCACATTGAATCCAGTAAAGAAGGTGGTGAGGCATGCGGATTGTGCCGCTGCAGGCACTTGGAGGACCAGGAGAATCCCAGTTGTGGTTCTCCTGGATGTTTCTAATGCATTTAACTCTCTCAACTGGAAGGTTACCTTCCGGGTGCTCAGGGGGTGGAACAACAGTGCATATCTGAGACAACTGCTGCAGAATTACCTCAGCAAGAAGAATCTGATATATTGACTTGGAGAGGATGAGCAATGGTTAAATTCTACGAGTGGGGTGCCCCAGGACTCTGTCCTCAGTCCCATGCTCTGGAACACTGTACTTGATGAGATTCTGGTTCTACAATACCTGAAGGAGGTCACCCCATTGGAATACGCTAATGATTTAGCCCTTGTGATAATGGCAAACACCGAGAATGAAGTGGCTGCAGCCGCCAATAATACGATCATTACAACAGAAGACTGGATGGGAACGGGCTTCAGCTCTCAAAAAAATATACAGAAATAGAAATCTATATATTTGGACAAAAAAAGTCCAAATACATAATAATGGTGGTACGCAGACCTATCACACCTCTCCACATTAAAATTGGTGAGGTAGAAATACTACAGCAGGACATGTTAAAATATCTAAGAATAAATGCTATACTGGAGACGGAGGTTTACCCCTCATGTGAAGTAGGTATGTGAGGCGGCATGGAGGTTGAATCAAGAATTTAACTAGGTTGCTAGCAAACAAGGGAGGCATGCGTGTATCCAAAAAGAAACTTTATGTCCATGTCGCCGACTCAATTTTGTTGTACAGAGCCCCTGTTTGGATTTCAGCAGCAGAGGTGGGAAGGAACAGGAGAGCACTAGAAAGAGTACAGAGGAAGATGGTGCTGAGGGTGGCAACAGCTTACTCCTCAGTTTCAACCAACACAATTATGGTGGTAGTGGGCATGCCACCATTGCATCTTTTAGCAAGGGCTCAGTCTAGAGTGTACAAGGGGGAGGATAAGAATGATGTTCATGCAGCCATGATGACAGACTGGCAAGCCAAATGGGATACGTTTGTCAAAGGTAGGTGGATACATCGCCTGAAGCGAATAGAGCCGTGGGGCAGAAGGGGATTTGGCAAGCAGAATTTTTGGCTCACCCAGTTCCTGAATGGCCACAGTGGATTCCGGGATTACCTTCACTAAAGGGAGAGAGCTGTGGATCCCTTCTGTACATACTGTGGCGATCTGAATACACCGGAGCGCATTATATTCTAGTGTGTAAGATGGGAGAGTCAGTGCCAGGAGTGTGCGATGACAGTGAATATCGCAACTGCAGAGGACATCATCAAAACCATGCTCGAAAACAAGAACTGTAGTACTATTTCACTGTTTATTTCAAGAATACTGCAGACTAAAGACAGAGAACAGAGAAACAGGTCCAAATGACATGGAACAGGCTGCTGAGAGGGGGGTGAAGGACAGCCCTCTGCGGAGCTGTCATTTGTCCGTGCTTGCGCGGGTGGGTGGCAGTGATGTGCCATAGGGACTCTGGATCCCTCTCAGTTGAAGGCACCTCCAAGGGCCTCGTGATGCTCAATTGTAGGCCTGGCCTCAAGGGAGCGGTGAGGTGGAGATTTAGCTGGTAGGGCGCAGGCATACATACGCACTTTAATAACATCTTGCAGAACCTGTTAGTGAGTCCAAACTCAGTGTGTAAATGGCGTTCCTCCCCTCATCAAGAAAAAAAAAGCTAGAGAATATATATCGCATTTTTATACATTACTATGATTTGAGTAAGTTATTTAATAATATTGAGAGTATGAATAATATTTGTATGAATGAATTAAAAAATATTAATAAAAAAGAATTATACAATATTAAGTAGTAAAAAAGATTTTGTTACAAAAAATAGCAGTAAATACAGAGATATAAATAATTATATAAAGTTCTATAATCACCCTAGACTTGTAATAGAAGGAAAATTAGAAATAATATTTAAGTGGTAATAATAATAACTGGCATAGAAAAAACATAGTATAATAAATGGCTTAGGTTCAATTGTAAAAATGATTACTGGTAACATGGACGCTAACGATGAGATGATATTAAATTAAATAAGTATAAGCAGAATAACATAATTGATCAAATAAATAATCAATATACTGTACCAGGTGTGTAAATAGGAAACCAGAATTTGCCCATAGATGGCCCTAGCTGTCAATATAGTTACCGTCAAACCCCATCATTGGCACCATTTTCTTTCTTCAACAGCTGACAAAGATTTTCAACTCACAAGAATACAAGTTTCATACAACAGCATAGTTTTAATTATCATTGAACATATTGAGTTTTATTCCTACAAACTACGATTTGAGGACAGCATTGATTTTCTGTTACAATTTAAAGAAAACTGCTGCAGAATCGCATCAAATGTTTGTTGAAGCTTATAGTGAGTATGCTCTTGGTAAATCACAGTGCTTTGTGTGGTTTAAAAAATTCAAAAGTTGTGATTTTGACATGAGAAACGTAGAATTTGGAAGACCATTGAAAAAGTTTGAGGATAGCGAATTGTAAACATTGTTGGATGAGGATGATGGTCAAACGCAACAATTCGCAGATCAATCAAATGTAACACAAAAAGCCATCTCCATATGTTTGAAAGATTCAGATGGGAAAATGGATTCCGCAGAAACTGAATGAAAGACAGCAAGAAAACCAAATAACCACTTCCAAAGTGCTGCTTGCCAGGTACAAACGAAAGTCAGATCTCCATTGAATTGTGACAGGTGATGAAAAGTGGATATATTTTGAGAATCCTAAGCGTAAAAGATCATGGGTAACTCCAGGCAAACCATCGACATCGATTTCAAGGCCAAATCACTATGGAAAGAAAACAAAGCTCTGTGTTTTATGGGATCAGAACGGTGTGATCTATTATGAGCTGCTAAAACCTGGCGAAACCGTTAATACTAAATGCTTCCAAGAAAAAATGATCGATTTGAATCGAGCATTGCATGAAAAAGGACCAGAATATCAAAAAAGGCAACACAAAGTGATTTTGCTTCATGATAATGCACCATCACACACAGAAAAACTGGTCAAGGAAATGAACGAGGCATTCAGTTGGGAAATACTTTCGGATGCGCTTACCAGACTTGGCTCCATCTGACTACTATTTATTTGCATCGATGGGATACGCATTTGCTGAGCAGCACTTTACTTATTATGAAAATGTACAAAAATGGCCCGATGACTGGTTTGCCTCAAAAAAGCAACAGTTTTTTTGGCGTGGCAATCATAAATTGTCAGAGAAATAGGAAAAATATATAGCTAATGATGGACAATATTTCAAATAAAATATTTTTTATCATTTTCATACAATAAACATGTATTTTCTATTCAAAAAATTCTTGTTTCATATTTACACACCTGATAAATGTAGATATTATAAGTGAAATAATAAAATAGTAAAGATAATTGAAGATAATTTTAACAAATTTAAAAATAAAATATTGTTAATGAATAGAAATGTAAATGATTTTATAGAATTAGTAAAGATAAGAGATTTTCTGAATCAATTAAATATATTGTATAACATTATGTTAAGCCTTGTAAGACAGAGAATAATTTAACATTTTGTAAGCTAGGAATGCTACATCCAAGTATTATATCCATAAAGGAATTGTTTAATGAAATAATGAAAATATCCAAATATTTCAATAATAGAATACCATTAGAACCTAAACTAAATAAAATAAAAGAGTTGAAAATATGATAAGAATTAACTGTAAGATTTGCAAAAATAATATTATGTACTTTCTTGAATTACTGATTGTAGAAGAAACAAATTATAATTTATACAAGTTTGTATCCATTCCTACCAGAAAAGACTTATACTATGTAACTATTATATCAAAGGTAAAATATATGTTAAAATCAGATGAATCAAAAGTCATAGGGTTAAGTGATAAATGTAATAGTAATAATAGATATAAATATTTGTGTTCAAGTAAATTAATAACCCATGAAAATATTGATTGTGAAAAATATATTGTATTAAATAGTAAAATAAATATATGTTAGATGTAAAAGAAAATACGATAAAATGGATACGTTACAATATTTTTTGGCCATAATGCCACATAAAGAAAAAATAATGATCGTAAATGTAAAGAAACTATAACTAAAATGGTACAAGGAATATATATAATAAATTCAAATAGTAGTATGATATTGTATAAGGACAGCCCATTGCAATATATGAGTAAGAGTAATGGGCATCCTAAATTTACTGATGTAAATGAACTGAATGTGGACAAAGTGCAACATTCTGAATTATCAAATGATTTAAAGACTTTAGAGTTAGAGAAAATAAACTTAAATAATTTATTGATGGTCAGGAAAAATAATATGGTCACAGGTGACATATCAATATGGGTCATAATATTGTATTGTAAATTAAATGTAATTGTTAACAGTGTATTATGTATTTAAAATAATAGGAAAACACCTGTGGCTGATACTAATCAACCCCACGTTGTTTTATTTGGGGATGGGGGAGTTATGTTACAGTAAAATCCTGACGAATTGCATTCCATAGGCCACGGGTGCTTCACATCACTTAATACTAAGAAATCCACCAGATGATGGAATGCAATGCAGGTGCATCTTGTACCAAGTGTACAGAATAATTATTCAGTTCCAGACAGACTCTCATGGGGTAAAGAAGTCTTTGTCCTGGACTCATTCAATTCGCATCATCCTATTGAAGTTCTAGTCAGACGTTCATACAGTAAAGTTCTATTAGACAGAACTCGTTCGATGCACTCATCTTCCTATTCAATTCATCATGAGCATGTACGCATGCTCAATTAACAATGTTGTTAACAGTTAATTATTTAAGATTGCATATAATATTAATTGTACAAATAAAGTTTATTTTTTTAAAAAACAGAACCCGTTGAGTCACAAACTTATATGAATCACATCCCAGTTTTTTAAAAGTTTTCAAGAAGTTCCCTGATCAATTCTGCACAGTTCTTAGCCCTCTTTCTGGCCAGGAATAATTCAACAATATTTTGAAATAATACCCATGCTGCTTTCTCAGATTCATTCAAACTTGTCTCCAAGAAAAAATCCATCATTACCTTATGTGTCTGTGGTCCAACAAATATTCCTTCTTTGGTTTAACCTCATTGATCCTGGGAAACTTGCTTTTAAGACGTAAGGCTTTACAGCCATATCAAAATTTTTCAATAATATTTTAATGACAAAATTTTTCATCAAACCAAGTTGTGTAATAGTGAAAATTTACACATTCTTAGAATTAACAAGAGCTTAACAGATAAAATTTTTCTAGTGCCTGTCTTTTTGGCACTAATGCCAAAAATCTTCCTAAATGTAATGGTTTTTCCTTTCCCTACTATCCTGCTTGAATAAGAAGCAATAATACTTCCGAGCTGGTGTCCTAACAAAATGGCTATCACCTTGTATGGAAATGTGTGGTTTCCTTGTATGTGTCAAGAATAGTTTTCTTACTGTAGCATCTTCAGTAAAAATTTCACATTGTCATATATCTCCTTTATTTGTGCTGCATATGATAGTTTCTCATTTCCACTAAGATGCCTTCTAAACTTTTTATAGAGGAATCAATAAACAAGTGCCATTCTGCAGGATTTTGTGATGCTGTCCTTGTAAATTCAATAATTAATATACACTATTACAGTACACTACACCATCTTGTACTAATATTCTTGCTGGCTATCATGGAAAAAACATATTTTAGTGTTACTTTCGAGGAGGTTCTAGCCTTTTGATCTTGAAACCATTAAAGCAGACTACATTTTAGACAAATTAAGATCACAAACCACATCATTAAGCTCTATTTGAGTAATTCTGTCAGGTTCAGTGCTCTTGCCTTGGAAAACTGTATCCTCTTCTTTATTACTTTCTAAATCACCATAACCTTCTTAATCATCAATATTTTCTTCTAAACATCATTTTCTGGAGGAACTAGATCAAGTAATTCTTCATTGCATGGAATGTCACGAGTGAAGGAAGTCTAGAATATATGAGGTGCTACCCAAAAGTTCGGGGGATTTGAATTTTGCACACGAACCATTGCTGGTTCGACCTGCTGCTGCTAGATGTGGCTAACAGTACTCTTTGTGAATCAGTGTTCCAACAGCTGTGATGGTGAGAGGCTGCATTGTTGACTTTCGTGTGGTTGTGTAACGCTGTGTTTTACTGCTTCGGCGAGGTTCTAAATGGCAGATCTTAAAGAGCAAAAAACCTGCATCAAATTTTCTTCATGCTTAAAAAAACTGGTGCAGAAACCCATCGCATGCTTGTGAAAGCATTTGGTGACAATGCTATGAGTAAAAGTAAAACTTTTTTGTGGTACAAACGATTCAAAGATGGCCAAACAACAGTCGATGACAATGAGCGTTCAGGATGACCATCAACAAGCGCAACACCGGAAAACATTGCGAAAGTGCGAGAGGCTGTTGTTGCAGACCGTAGACAAACAATCCATGATGTTTGTGCAATCGTACAAATGTCATATGGGTCCGTGCAACGCATCTTATTGGACAGTTTGAACATGAGACGCATTGCTACAAAATTCGTACCGAGACTGTTGAACAGCTACCAGAAACAAAATCATGTAGGTCTGTAGTGAATTGAAAAATTCAGCAAGAGACGACCCTAACTTCATCTCCAACATCATAACTGGTGATAAGACATGGGTGTATGGGTATGACCGTGAAACTAAGCAGCAGTCGCCGCAGTGGAAGTCGCCAAGTTCGCAGCAACGTGAAGTCCATGATGATTGTTTTTTCGACAACAAAGGTATTATCCATACGGAATTTGTTCCTCTTGGTCAAACTGTCAATGGGATGTTCTATTGTGAAGTTTTGAAGCAGTTACATGAAAGCATTAGCTGCAAACGTTCAGATCTGTGGGGTAACAACTGATCAGCTGGGTTCTGCACTATGACAACGCACCCGCGCACACATCGCTAGCCGTTCGGAATTTCTTGGCTTCCAAAAAGACGATAGTGATTCTCCACCCACCCTATTCGCCTGACCTTGCCCAGTGCGACTTTTTTCTCTTTCTGAAAATAAAATTTCAATTGAAAGGCCGTCGTTTTAACACAATTGAGGAGATTCAGGAAGAAATGCAGAACGTGCTTCGAACACTTACACCTGCAGACTACCAGGGATGCATGGAATCATGGGAAAAACGCTGGGATCACTGTATCAATGCCCACGGGGATTATTTTGAAGGAAACAATGGAAATTATAAGTTATGGTAAGCTATTTTATTTTTATGGTAAAATTCCTTGAACTTTTGGACAGCACCTCGTACAACAGATTTCTTGAATTACTTGTGATGCCTTTGATTTCTGTGATATAAAAATAAGTCTGTCTCGTAGTTTTAAGGCTCTTTCCATACTAGAGTAACAACAAAAGGCATATGTCATGGCTTCTCACTTAGCCAGCTGATCAGTAAAGTTATACAAGGATGTCAACAAATATGAGGTGCCCAACACTTGTCCTGAACTCCTATTTTATATCCAAAATAAAGTTCATATTATTTTTGTAACCCAAGGAATAATATTTCTTCATTGAGATTTAAAAGTTATTTCACCATGCAAATAAAAAAAATTGTTAGGATGATTTATAAAACTAAGAGGCACTTTTATTTTTTATTAAAAATAAACAAAAAAAACGATGTGTATGAAGCACAACAAAAACAATACATATCTGTATCAGACAAAAGTAGGAATAAAACAAAAGACCAAATCAGTGATGGTAATCATGTGAAAACCAGAATGATACCAATTCTCTTATCTGGGTTACTCCATAGTAAAAATAGTGATTGAAATGACATCAATTATGATGTCATTAATAGACTCTTAATTAAATCTTATTACAGTGGTAAATTATTTTTCCTAGAAGGAATGAGTCATAGTAGTTAGTATTGACGTCATTCTGTAACTAATATGGTAATACCATATTAGTTACACCATTCATTCCTCCAGATTATTCCACTCTGAGACATTCATAAATATGTTTCATTTATAAATAAATTAAGGAAGAAGAGGAAGTTGAGGAGGATGAAATGGGAGAAACAATACTGAGATCTGAATTTAAGAGAGCATTAAAAGATTTAAATGGCAGAAAGGCTCCTGGAATAGACGGAATACCTGTAGAATTACTGCGCAGTGCAGGTGAGGAAGCGATTGATAGATTATACAAACTGGTGTGTAATATTTATGAAAATGGGGAATTTCCATCAGACTTCAAAAAAAGTGTTATAATTATGATACCAAAGAAAGCAGGGGCAGATAAATGTGAAGAATACAGAACAATTAGTTTAACTAGTCATGCATCAAAAATCTTAACTAGAATTTTATACAGAAGAATTGAGAGGAGAGTGGAAGAAGTGTTAGGAGAAGACCAATTTGGTTTCAGGAAAAGTATAGGGACAAGGGAAGCAATTTTAGGCCTCAGATTAATAGTAGAAGGAAGATTAAAGAAAAACAAACCAACATACTTGGCGTTTATAGACCTAGAAAAGGCTTTCGATAACGTAGACTGGAATAAAATGTTCAGCATTTTAAAAAAATTAGGGTTCAAATACAGAGATAGAAGAACAATTGCTAACATGTACAGGAACCAAACAGCAACAATAACAATTGAAGAACATAAGAAAGAAGCCCTAATAAGAAAGGGAGTCCGACAAGGATGTTCCCTATCTCCGTTACTTTTTAATCTTTACATGGAACTAGCAGTTAATGATGTTAAAGAACAATTTAGATTCGGAGTAACAGTACAAGGTGAAAAGATAAAGATGCTACGATTTGCTGATGATATAGTAATTCTAGCCGAGAGTAAAAAGGATTTAGAAGAAACAATGAACGGCATAGATGAAGTCCTACGCAAGAACTATCGCATGAAAATAAACAAGAACAAAACAAAAGTAATGAAATGTAGTAGAAATAACAAAGATGGACCGCTGAATGTGAAAATAGGAGGAGAAAAGATTATGGAGGTAGAAGAATTTTGTTATTTGGGAAGTAAAATTACTAAAGATGGACGAAGCAGGAGCGATATAAAATGCCGAATAGCACAAGCTAAACGAGCCTTCAGTAAGAAATATAATTTGTTTACATCAAAAATTAATTTAAATGTCAGGAAAAGATTTTTGAAAGTGTATGTTTGGAGCGTCGCTTTATATGGAAGTGAAACTTGGACAATCGGAGTATCTGAGAAGAAAAGATTAGAAGCTTTTGAAATGTGGTGTTATAGGAGAATGTTAAAAATCAGATGGGTGGATAAAGTGACAAATGAAGAGGTATTGCGGCAAATAGATGAAGAAAGAAGCATTTGGAAAAATATAGTTAAAAGAAGAGACAGACTTATAGGCCACATACTAAGGCATCCTGGAATAGTCGCTTTAATATTGGAAGGACAGGTAGAAGGGAAAAATTGTGTAGGCAGGCCACGTTTGGAGTATGTAAAACAAATTGTTGGGGATGTAGGATGTAGAGGGTATACTGAAATGAAACGACTGGCACTAGATAGGGAATCTTGGAGAGCTGCATCAAACCAGTCAAAAGACTGAAGACAAAAAAAAAAAATAATAAATAAATTCAGGTACTCATAATTCATTATTAATATAAACCTCGCACACAACAAATCTTTACAAGTTTTTAGTCTTAATAGAGAAAATAAATTATTTTAACAATTTTCATTTTTTTATGAGTGACAAATGCAAAAAAATAAGCTCTTAAAACAAATTTGAATTTAGACTAAAAAAATAAATAATACTAAGCCAAAATTACATGTGTAACAAAACTGTTGTAGATTAGTACAATCAGTGGAAGTTGTACTAGCCATGTTCTGCTGATAAACACTTTCCCAGATTTTGTGATATAATCATCAAAAAAAAATATCTAAAAATTTACACAAATGTTTACAGTATTATTTCTACAAATGGTTGTAAATTTAAGGGGAAAAAATGATTCACCTGGTGTGAACAGATTCAGGTAAACAGTATTAGCCAAATTTCAATTGGAACAAAAATTACATAAATATTTAACATAAATTTCTTTTATTATAATAAGAACAAAATAAATACATAAATAAATTAAAGCTAAGTCTTAGGGAATGAAATGGAGAAAAATAAAAAAAGATTAAAATGTACAATTAACACAACAGAAAATATTTTAATCATAATTAATAAACTGTTAAGTTGACTTTGAAAAACGTTTTTAAAAAGCAGACAAAATTTATATGAAGAGCAAATAATCATATTGATGCATCTCCTTGAACACTGGGTAACTTATAGACGTAATCAGGACGACTGAACAGAGAATGAACATTCACCAGTCCATATAATAAGTAAGCATTACATGTGTTCATAATATTTTTTTTAGTTTCATCTGCAGGTAAACTTTTATTTTTGCTCTCAATTTTTTGGTTGAAGATAAAAGGTGCAGTTTTTAAGTTTAATAAATAGTCTTTTAGGAAAGCCTTACTTAAGCCTTAATTTTTGTCCATTAATAACAAATATGTATAATTTTATGGGATATCTTATAGCGTTACTTTAATTTAACTACTTTATTGTCTAATACATACACTGACACACCTACATTAGAAAAAGATTCATAAGACATATTGACAACGATAAAGAACAGATCATCTGGTGCAAATTTTGTGGAAAAAGTAAAAAACCATTTTTAACTATAAAAAGGAGACATCCCATGCACAATGTTTTTTAATCCTACATTTTTCTCACAATTACGCTTTGCGACAGAGACAGTAAAAATTTCTTTGAAATTGATTAACTGGTTCTCATAATCCAATATAAAAAGACAGATTAAAATTCTACAAATGATGAATGCCACTGCTATGTGAAAAGGATATCTCTCAAAAATTTAAATGTATATTACTTTTCTGGAAATTCAGGTTATTCTAGTCAACTCATTCATTTTAGATTAAGTTTAAGTTCCATAACAAACTTAATTCTTAATACTGACTACAACTTACAGCATTGTCACTGGTTTTGTTTACGTGCTGTATGTAGAAGTATTAATTGGTTTTTGAGCTCTATTAGAATTTTGAGAATTTATTTTCTTAGTTAAAATCTTACATAACATTGAAAATATACTATCATTACATTAAAAAAAGTTTTGAATATATTTACATGGTACTCATTAATATTTACATTAAAATAAATGCAATCTGTTCAAAAACAAAACCGTAAGAATGATCTGCCAAAATTTGAATATCAGGATTTTTGGAATTACAATAGCTAGCTAGTCTTCAATATTGATCGCTGTAAAGGGAATAAGAGCAAAGATCATGTTATACACTTGGCAATTACTGAGAATGCTAATACAATTTTTACATATAACACTAATGTTTGAAGACTACATTGATAAGACTGGTTTTTCCTAAAAAAAAAAATGTTTTAAACTTAGCAGATAATGTCTTCCAGCTTTCCTTGTTACAGTACTTTTACTGTATTGAACTCTAGACTTTTAATTTATTTTAATAATTATAATTAATTTATTTAAGTTTACGGTAATATCTAGTATTCTGAAAACTATAATGATGAAAATCTGGTCTGTAGAGCATCAGAATGATCCTATTTCAACCGGTTCGATAAGAGTTCAAAAATAATTAAAAATTTTTTTTGGTCCCTTTGACTGAATTCTACCCCCCTTCTCAAGGGGTGGGGGGGTCAAAGGGAGAATTCAAAGGAATTATCCCTTTGACTGAATTAACTGAATTCTACTGAATAAAGAAAATAATAAGATGAAGTTAATCAAATTTAAAAACCAGGAATTAAATACACATTAAACGTAGATATTTTAGTAGATATTTTAGTATTTTATTAAAGTAGATATTTTAAAATTGTCAGATCTTTCCATTGTAAGGAATTTAAAACCATTTATAAAAACAGTCTTAAAGTTTATTCTACTTTCAATTTAATAATTTTTTTATTATTGAAAAATTGGCACTGTGACCAAGGTCTTATTGACCTGAACGTTAATAAAAATTAACTGATCAATTTATTATATTGTCTCTAATGGTTTTACACTTTACTTTTGGCTGAACATATTATTGACTCAAAAAATTTTATTCAGGATTAAATTTTCAACAGAATTCAAAATAGTTTACAAAAGATCTCATATTAACCAGGAGAGAGAAAAGTTAAAATTGTTGAATACCTGTTTTCTGATAGAAAACATTAGTTTGATCGTCGTACTTCATAGAAGTTACTTCTGCAATGAAATGAGCCTGTAACTTTTATAGCTACGGGGAACAAGAGTACTGAAACCGCTTGACGGATGAATATGACAAGGGTGCTCATTAATTTCCAATGAATTACAGGCGTACAAGATGATATAAAATTTATGTTATAAAACAAAATTGTACAATGATGGGAAAAAGATAAATAATTGAAACCCAGACATCCGGACAAGTTACAGAAAAGATCCAATATTTCTATTTAATAATTTAATGTCTTGTAAGAATGCTTGACAAAATTATGTTTGTGAATGTTCCTGTTTGTAAACAGCATGGTATGCATTACGAATCAATGCGTATGGAAAGCATGATTCCAACAGATCCATGGTAAGAAATGGAGATTCCTGAACAATCTGAAAAAAATGAAGTCGATATCATTAGTAAAATGTATAAAATTTACAGAAAATAGCACTGTCATAAAAAATTAAAATGCTACAATTTAACAAGTAAACATACCTGAAAAATTCTCCACAAACAAAATGAACATACAGAAGATACACAGTCAATAATTTTCATCTGTATAATACATCTAACTGACTCTAAATAAGACTAAATTCAACAACTGATAACTATTGAAGTGATTACTGTTTTATAAATCAATATTTTTTTTTTTTAGATTACAGCAAAATAACAGAAAAAACATTATAAGATAAAAGTAAGGCAGTAAATATGTAGATTAACTCAAATTTCATTTTAATGGACTTTTTTCTATGTAAATGGGTCTAGATTATACTTTTTTTAGACAAGAGGTGACACACTATTGATTAATATTTTTTGAGAAAGGCCTCAATTTCTGATGTCATTCTTCAGACTACTTGATAACTGACCGATTTTCATAGAGAACCTTCTTTAAACTTCCTTCTCACTATAACACACCCGTCCTAATCTGAATTGCTCAGTCAAACTGACAACTATGCCTATTAAAAATTATTATTAGTAAATAAATACATCGATAAGGTCATACAAATACATCGAATAAAAGTATAATTATTATAAATATATTAAAAACAGCTTACAATATATTATTTGATTTCCTCAAATGTCTTCGGCTAGTCTGCCACCTTCAGGAGGAATTTATAATAATTTAGAATTAATATAAATAAAAAATAAAATTCACATGATAAAACATGACATAACAATTGATTGTCATGAGGTACAAATTTTGTAAATGTCATAAGTTAAATTAAAATGATTACATCTGTATCGTAAGTGTCACAATCGTTACGAAAGAATTGTGAAATTTAAGATAACAATTGTGACCTACAAAACGGATATAATTACTTCAATTTAACTTATGACTAATATACCAAATAATATATTGGTGAGCTGTTTTTAATATTATATTTTACCAATGGTACCATGCTTGAAAAATTTAATTTAAAAGGATATTATATTACGTACTATTTTATAATGACCAATGAAAATCAAATCCATGTTATACACAATGAGTATAACAAGTGTATTTCAAGGGACATAAAAAAACTGCAAAATATTTCACCGCCTCCAGCACGTACAGATATTGATAGTACACTGTTTTGTTATCTTTTGTAAGCCTTCCTTCTGATCCACAACAAAGAAAAAATGATGACTAATCATTGGTAATACAGGAAATTAAAAAAATAGTAGTTAGCTCCTTGGTATCGCTATCAGTAGTAAAATTTATATCAGTATCACTAAAATGTGGTAACAATGTGATCCTACTATTTATATTTGTAAAATAAAGGTAAAAATTATATGATTAACTCACTTAAATTATTCTAAGTAACATCAACCATATTTTATTGTGATTTCATTGTAATTCAACTAATTCACCATGACAGCAGACAATACTGTTGGCATTTTATTTTCCAAACAGGGAAGTTGATTTATAAGTCTGTTTTTTACTCTCTGCATCTAGCCAATAGAGTACATAAAATAAAATATATAAAATTCTTTGATTCCAAAATCTGCCATTACAAAAGAGTTGTCTGCATTTGGAGGTACCCACCAAGACAATTTTCAATGGATTCAGTTCACAATATTACATGATTAAAGCAAAAACACAAATTAAACAACCTCTTATCAACAATTAATCTCCTAACTACTGCTTACATCTGATATCTGTATACCTCTTATATAATTCTTCTTTCCTGCATTAACATAAAAATATAAATCAAGAATAACAAATTCATAAATATTCTATACTGTATACCTGATCGAGTAGCAAATATACAGATTCTCTGTTTTTTATCATTTCTCGGTCTGCTTCCTGTCCTAACCGAAGTAAACTTGAAGATGCCAGCTAAAAAATGGATAATTCATGTTGTATAACAATAGATAATCTAAATGAAAAAATAAATCTACAATTATCAGTAAAATGCCAACCACTGATTATATAAATAGTAAGCATAAATAACAAAACTAACTATGCTACAGATCTAAGAATTGACATTTTCCCATTTGTTTTGCTATAATTGTAATTTTCTGTAGTCATCATATTCTATTGTTTAACAAGCAAAACTAAATCATAAATACTATGACATGAAATGTTCTCATTAGCATTACAGAAAATACAATGGCAGTAGGATCAATGGGCTTCAATGCAGTAACTGTCTGATATTTCATAAGGATGTGCTGTATCATTACAAAGATACAAAAAAATGAAAATATTGTCCAGTATCAGAGGATTGTCCAACAGCAGCATTTAGGCTTTGTAAAAAATGATTGAGAATTTTAAGTTATATACGAGTAAGCATAGCACACAAGGTATGATAAAAAAATATGGTAAATGTTTAAATAAAAAAATCTATTACATTAAAAAATACATTATTCCCCTCAAGATAATCTCCCTTTGTTTTAAACACACCTATCCCATCATTCTTGCCATCTTTCAAAGCAG
The DNA here is from genome assembly GCF_047948215.1 of Lycorma delicatula. Taxonomy (NCBI): domain Eukaryota; kingdom Metazoa; phylum Arthropoda; class Insecta; order Hemiptera; family Fulgoridae; genus Lycorma; species Lycorma delicatula. The sequence goes on from NC_134458.1 coordinate 3,744,034, forward strand.
CTTTAAAAAGTCCTATTTCATGAGTGTCTGTAGTTACATTTTGTGGCTTCCTTGACATCCTAAATCAATTCAAAACATTTATCTCTCATGCTCATTTTGACTTCAGGGAAGGCCCAGTCACAAAGTACCAAATGAATAAAATGGATGAGGAAACACTGTAATGGTTTTATGTAACAGAAATTGCAGCACTAAAAAGTACTGCAATTTTTGTCACACATCGCTTTTGTGATGTGCGACATAAAATGATATCATGATGGAGGATGAAATTGTTGGCCATTACTCAATTATTCTCTATACTCATTGTTTCATAAACACCCAATATACCCTTATATTAATCAGAGTTAGATGGAGTCAAATAACTCCATCTAAAATGCAAAGACTTCCTACTCTAACAGAATGCAATGAAAATTGTACGTTATTTCAAAGAATACTGACCCACTGATAACAAGGTCAATAGTTAAGTAGTCCCACTGATAGTCAAGGTTTAATAGTTTGGTTTAAAACCAGTATTTTTAATTTCAGTCGACATCCAAAAAGTTATTTTTATATTTATTTTACATATAAAGAGTATACATACATTAATGAAATTCCTGTCTTTACTTTGAAAGGCTCTCCCTCTTACATATTTAATATCCCAATGGGATAATTTCCAAATTAAAACTAAAGATGAGTTTGAACTAAAGGGGTAAGTTGCACCTTAAAACTTCTATTGTTATCCCCCCTTCAAATGCGTATCATATGTGTCTGTGTGACTCTAATCACACAGTAATTTCATTTGTTACTTTTAAACCAATTTCACTTTCACTATATTTTTAAAATTGTTTGAAAAAGGTATGCACAACAGACTAAAAATTTCTTGAAAATATTGGTCCACGGTTTTTTTATTCATGGATCTTTGTTTGGGCATGCGTAGTCCTTCCTAACATTATCAATATAATGTACTAGTACAGTATAATTACATATCCATCTGATTAAGATATTTAAATTTATTACTGTTCAGCAGGTGTGGTAAAACTATGCTAACAATCCGTTGTTAGCATATTGTTTCTGAAAAACAATCTGTTAACAAACTCTGTTTTTGAAATTATCTGAACCAAACTGTAATAACTCTAACACTACTTGACTTAGCATAATTCTTTCCATCACTTTCCATCCTGTTTGAGGTAGTTTGCTCAGGCCATTTGTTAAAAAGAAGGAAACACAAGTGATGCCATGGGAATAACTTTTTCACTGAATATTTTTCATCAATACTATCAGTTTTTAAGCCGATATATTATAACAAAGTTTTTGTACAGATTCATTTTTAATTATTTTGGCCATCAGAGATGGACTGCAAAATGGCACACTACATGTTACAACTGAAGAAGAAAGAAATGCTTTCCAGCTGATTCTCTATCGTATATGAAGTCTGTTTAAATTCTAATAATTTAAGATGGAGACTATACTTTAAATGTATAGATTTTAACTGCATGTTTTAGTTTGGAAATTCAGTTATGAAATTAAATGAATCAGAACTTTATGTTTTAATAATATACTGTTGCACTCTTAAAATAAAAATATTTACCGCAAGGAATTCTTTCATTCTGTCTTCTATATCTCCTTGGCCACAAATTGTAAATAGAGCACCAAATATATTATTAATCGCTGCAGCCATACAATGAATATTATTTGAGTGTCCTTCCAATGATGCTCTATAAAATGAATTTTCATTTCGAGCCAACTTGGGAATTGAAACTGCTACAAATACCATTAATAAACATGCTAGTAAATGTTCATCTTCATCAGTCTCTGTAAAATTAAAAACATAATAAAAATAGCTGTATAAATGTAAATATTTTTCTATACGAAACACAACATCCCTAGAATGAAGAGTATTTATACTTAAAATATTTTAGTTGAATATCAAAGTTTTTCAAGAGATTAACTTTGATACTATGTCTGAGAATTGCTTCACTTACACGGTTCTCAGACGTTAATGCACATAATGGAAACTTTTGCTGAAATTTTCACTTTAGAAATCTAAAAAACATTAATATAAAAAATTTAATGTTTTCAAAAAAATATAGTTATATGTACTCATCAGTTACACAACAAAAGGTTCAAATATTATCTTTTTATTTTCTGTTAAGCTCCCCAAAATTACTAGCAAGGGTCTGGCAATTTTTCATATCACTTATTCATTAAAATATGAAGATAGCATTTCTGAGCAGTAATACTGAAATAAATTCAAAAAATTTGAACATATAACAAACAGACCATGCACAGATCATTAATCTAAAATTCTATCTGCACATAAAATAGATTTTACATAAAATAAGAAGAAATTATCATACAATATGAAGCTCTAACTTCCCCTATTGCTGTATTCCTGTAATAAGTATAAAAAATCTATTATACAGGTTATTTTAAAGAGATAGGGACCATGTAATGAGAATTATATATAGATAACTCCATAATAAAATCATTTATATCAATGTGTTTATCAATGATTATTTCTAATGATTATAAAAATTAACTCTGTACTTACAAATCGTTAATGTAACTAACTGGTAATAATGTACTTCAAAAAACAACATCAGTTTTGTCTCGTATTTTATCTACAACAACTACCTGAACTGATGCAAAAAATGACAATGACAGAAAGATTCCTCCCAACAGTTATAAAATGTTCAAATATTGGTGTTAATTCAATAGATATATCATGAAAATTTGCAATCTGAAATCAATTAAAAATGACAATCGATTTTTCCCACAAGGTATACTAACTAAAAATATAAAGCACATTAAAAATGTGTACAAATAAACAACAATGAAAAATATTCTTCAAACCACAACTGTTCTGACAGTGTGCCAAAAAAATTTCAATAGGATTAAAATTATATAACTAGTATGAACTAGTTTTCTGTTAAATAAAGATTCTATAAATTCCTATTCATAGTATAAGAATAACTGATAGCTATTTTTAATTTGTATTACAATCAGCGATTGTATAATAAAAGTGGAGAATGAAGAAATGAGGAGAAGTGGAGAATGAGGATGTAGCTTCAGCCTGTCCCCATTACATCCTAATTTTTAAGTGGAGTAGGCAATAAAAGAATTAAAAGAGACTTGAGTAGAATAACAATCCAGAGAAAAAATTAATATTATTGATTTACTGATAAGACTATTATTTCTGCTGAACCTAGGATAAGCTATCAGTAATGAATGAAATGAATTCATTGTCTGGGTGGAGGAGTTTAACGCTAAATGAAAAAGAAGAGTAAAGAAGTGAAGAGTAAAATGGTAATGAAATGCTACAGAAAGGAGGTTAATAGGGGAGAGAGTCAAATAAAAAAAGGAGAACATACCAAACAAGAAGTCATAAAATTTTTTTTTAGGTGATAAAATTTGCAGAATATACTGCAAGAAAAGTTATAACAGAGATATAACAAAAGCTAGCTTGCAAAATGTTGGAGAGCTTTTATGCAGAAAATAAGTCTGCCAGTATGAAAGGTACATTTAGGAACCAACTGAATCAGAGAGTGTATCTCAAGTCAGTCAGGATATCGACTGATAACTAGTCAATAGAACTTTAATAATAAAAACTTGAAGTGTTAGGATATGCCAGACTTTGAGTACAGCATGGCTGAAACTAATGAAAAACTACAGCCATACTTTAAAAGGAATTGAAGGAATCCTCTTTATTCATCTTCTCTTTTAGTGAAACACAATGGCCTCCTCTTGGATAAAATATTCCAGTAGTAAAACTAGATCCTTGATTGCAAACCACAAAACACGTCTAGCAAAACATAATAATCATAACATTCTCAGAAAGAATGTGTGCAAAAGATCGAGAGTCTGTTCTGAAGAACTGTTATGATATTAAATCGGTATGACCAATAAATAAAAGAAAATAAAAACATACAAATTTAAAAAAAAGTGTTGAGGGTTACACAGCCGATCAGGTCCTAATAACACTTTATGTCTGCTACTGTAACATTCTAAATGATAGTAACTCTCATCTACTAAACTTAAAGAGACTAAAACTATTATATAAAGTAACTCTGGGATAAACTCCCCTCATTAGGTGGAGTGGTCGAGAGCTGCATCTGTTCGAACCACAAGTTGAGCTGCTCATTTATGCTAATAAGCATCAGCGTTCCAAAAACAATAAAATCTGTTTTGTCAAGATTTTATCTACTTTCCACAGCAGGAGAGGCATTCCCCAACACTAGTTGAATGATCATAGTTAAGCTTCACAAACTCATGGAATAATTTATACGCCATCCAACAATTTGGATTATGCCATAGCACCTATCGAAGGCTACTTTTCTCCTGATGTTGAAGTTTCAGAAATAAGTAAACAGAATTTTATATTTAATATTTTAAAATTTAAGGAAGGTATATGGTAACATACAGGTAAATAAAATTCAGCAAGCTTTGAGCATATGTGGCATAAGTCCTGGCTCAATAAGGCTATTAAAATTTTCAGCAGAATAGAAGCCACATCAAAACTGAAAGGGTGTTATCAGATTTCTATGTCGGCAACAAACTAACTTTTCTATTGTGCTAACTGTTTTCAAAATTTGTATACGGTATACATTGAAAGAATCAGTGTACATATGAGGGTTGTCTGAAAAGTTTTGAGCCTGACATAAAAGACATATTTTTTCTGTCAAATATAATTTTATTTTTCAACAAAGTCTCCTTTCAAGTTGATACGTTTTTCCAGCGATGCTCTAACCTCTTTTGACTGTTGTTTTGTCTCAGAAGTGTAGTGGTGGATCCACGTTTCATCTACAATGAATCAATGCAAAAATCTGACTTGTTTTGTTTAAACTGCTCCAGCAGAGCCTTGAAAATGCCCATTCGAATGTGTTTTTGGTCCAAATTGAGCAAACACATGGATAGCTTACGCACATCCAATTCTTCAGTTAATATATGACAAACATGTTCTTTCGATTTGCTCATAGCCTCTGCTATCTCTCTAACCTTAATTCGTTGGTTATCCAGTACCATTTGCTGAACTTTTTCAATGATATCAGTGGTATTTGCAGTTTTTGACTATCCTGAATGCTCATCATCAACCAAGCTGGTATGACCATGTTTAAATTCTGCTGCCCATCTTTTCACGGTGGCAAATGATGGGACAGAGCCCCCGTAAACAGCATCCAGCTCAATTTTAATTTACGTAGGCGTATTGCCTTTCAAATCCAAGTATTTAATCACGGCATGATATTCAAATTTTTTCATTCTCACAAAAATACTTACAATGACCCTTACTTAAACAATTATCAAACAACTGAACATCCAAAATGGCTGAAATTTTAGTGAGTACCTTTCAACGCATGTGCAAATACATTCCCTAACTTTTGCTGAAGAGTGCTGCCATCTTCATGTTGAGGATCAAAACTTTTCAGACAACCCTCATAATGCACAGAAAAATGGTGATGGTACATATACTTTTATTTGCTGGTGGTTAGTGCAGGCAGAAGAAAATGATGATGTTGATATTACTTACAATAATGATAATTTGATAAAAGAATATGGAAAGCCGGTTTTAGAAGTAAATGTAGCAAGCCCCAGTTTCTGGTGTTAAGATGAAGATGCAGTAAGATTTATTGATTATGATCGCATACATTCACTTTGAAAACCAATGTTTATATATGAGAAGGAATTTTGCTTTTGATGGACATGATGTATCCGAATTTAAATTGTATATAAAAAATATCCACTATAAAATTTTTTATTTTACAATCCCGGTCAGCTCTAATTTCTTGTTTAGATTGCATCTTCAATGGTTTCGCACACAATAATAAGGTTTACAGTCAGTAACAGGGTTACAGGTATACAGTCACACTAATGTTTTTACCTGACGTTAACATAGAGAGTCTAAAGCTTGAACACTTAAAGAATATTTAGCCTTCACTCAGGCTATTGATCAGGTCAATCAGGAAACAATTGTCAATTAAATTGTTCTCAGTTTATCACTAATCTTTTTTTTTGATTGGTTTGTAGTCTTAGTGATATTAATTTAAAAAAAATAAATTAAAAACAATAATAGTTAAAAAAATAAACTGTAATAGTACATCAATGAACTAAAAAAAAATTATACGAGATAACCTTTTCTTTTATGATTTTAATATTCTCAGTCTAAAAGCTATCTGGCAAATGGCTTTAAGTAATTATGAATAAAGGTGATGCATTCATTCACTAATAACAACAGTCTCTGATTTATACAATAATTTTGTATAAATCCTTTTGCAAGTATTGTGCCCAGCATTAGTAACATTGAAAAGGTAACAGCAGTAATCGAAAAATAAATAAAATATAGATTGTAAAACAATGTAACACACGCATTTGACTGGACTCCTGCTGGTCAAAGTGATGTAAAAATTGATAACCAGTCACTTAAACTAAAAGTCTTTTGGTTTTAATCAATTTTCAAACTACTTCATTAAAAGAATAGTCTTTTTGTCATCTCCTTTATTTAATCTTACTAATACACTTTTTCCTCAAGCACTTTGCCCTCATTGAGCTTAAAACATAAAAGATATTTATAAAAATTAAGAAAGGATAGAACCTAACAGCTAACAACCTTTTTTCTCATTTAAAAAAATATTTTTTAATTTAATATATAAACAAATTAATTACAAGTTATTTTTGTAAGTACAACCTATTTGTATTCAAAATTAAAGCATTCATTTCGTGTGGCTTATAAAAGACTGCTGATATCGAGTTTTATAAGTTACCACAAAGAAACCTTGTAGCTTTGATAAATACTATAAATGCTTGAATGGAGAATATGGGCCATACATTTTTATTGTGTCTCCGTGACAGAAAGCAAGTAACTTGCCAGTAATAACATTTGTTTTGACCTAGTGATCATTAAGTAGTGTTATTCTTTCTACAATAGAATTGTATCTTTATTTGTTAAAGAATACATCACTAAACAACTTAAGAGAATAACTGCAACAAACAATGTAATACTTTCATTTGAAGCAGCAAAGGGAAACAATCTTCAAGTATCTGTACATTACTGTTGAACTACTTGTGTTCATCATCGACGAGTCACTTTGAGTTTCATTTATCTAAATTTAACCTATCATTTTAGGGCAAACAAGAAAGTAAATTTTACAAACTCAATTGCATATCTTAAAAAAAAAACTACAGTTCAGAGAGATGAATCCATGCTCTAATTTACAGCGCAGAGAGATGAATTCATTATTTATTATTCCCTAATTTACTTTATCACAAAAAAAAAACAACAGTGCTTGAAACATGAAAAACAACAGGGCTTTTGGTGGCTTAAAGATCAACTACATATCTTTCACTTTTGTAAACATATGTATTCCAAAAGATATTTACATTGCCCATTTTTTAAAAGTAAATTTCTATGAATATAATGTGTAGGCTTGTATGAGAAGGGTGTCACAGACCGGTGTATCAATTACCAAGTAAAGATAATACTGTTTATCATTTAGAATAAAATAAATTTTACACTTTTTAATTTTACTGGCAGATACTAGGTGAATCAGTGAATTCAAAAACAATATAAAAGAAATCAGTAAGCATTAACATTTGATAGAATAAAAGGAATATGATAATCATTACCATTCTTTTGGTTTCGAAGGGCTGCTGCTAAAGTCGGATCAACCTTACACGGCAAGCCAGCTGCAGATGCCATTTCACTGACGACCTGTAAGAACCAAAACAACATAAATAACTGAAAAAAAACCACTAAGAATAAAGTAAAACAAAAAATATGTAAATTTTTTTATATCTAATAAACAAACAACAGCATTTGGAACATATGTATAAGTAGACTTTAGGTAAAAAAAAAATTATAAGATAAAACAAAAATAAACTTATCTGCTGAAGCTCAAATTATAAAAATCTTATTACCATCCTATCTTGAAATCAGTGCTGAAAACTCACACTAGTTCCATATCATTACAAACTATATACTTCACAATAACACCTGTAATATGTATCTGGTTACTATCTGTTCAATTTCTAACCAAATAGCTTATAAGTTTATTCAGTTTGCTTAAGTTTTAGCTCACTTTAAAATAATTTTTCCATAATCATACGAATCCTTTTGCACATACCAAATCTGAAAGAAATGACACAGTTTTCATAAATTTTAAGAACAATTTAAACCCTAGTATGTAGATTTTCTTTTTCATAAAATATTTTAGATATTAAAAAGTTTAACTGATTATTGAATATGTGAAACAGCTAAGAGGATAACAAATACATCTCCCTCCATTCAATGAACACCAAACACAACAATACTACTGACGCTAACATTATTACTAGTAATTTCAAAAAAGATTTATAAATTAGTTTATTAGACTGCATTTTAACCCTCCCCCAAAATTTTTACAAGTCTTAGGTTATTTATATTACATACAAAAATTGTAATTTCTATGACAAAGATAATGAATAAACAAAAATATTACGGATTTGCACTGACAAGAAAATAAATTCACAAACAATTTAATTTGATCCTTTGTAGATTATTAATTATTAAATATTACATTTGGAACTGTTTTTCAATTTAATATGGCTATTTACTCCCCTGTTGGATTAAAACAGTGTATATAACATGTTGTTTCACTACAGAAATGGATATATTAGTCTGTTACTTTATAAAATCTTTCCCAATCTCTTTTATAAACTGTGATGTATAAAAGTACCTGAAGTTCAAGAGGCACTAATGAGAATTGCTTTATCTAAAAGTAATGATGTTTATTATACAACCTTGTCTTTGTGGTAAACAAAATGAAGGTGTCACCTGATAGACTGAATATCATGTACATTTTAGTGGGCTTGGCTGCTGATAGGTGACTGTGTATTTGGTTCAATAAAGAAGTCAATGAAAAACATCCCGCACCTCACTTTCCCTAGTTCACCTGGTACGAGATGCTTGTTTTTGTTAAAGATGGTTATGTTATCTTGGAAGAGAATTGTGACCCATCTCAGGTCACCCACAACTGTTAGGTTACGATACTTATACGTACATACATACATTCACTCACCACTATATATAATATTTGGCTGCACTTTTTGCTTTTTAAGAACCTATACAAATTATAATCACTAATGCCAGTTAGTATTACAAGTATGAAAATCATGAAATAGCAAAATGAGAAAAACTTTTTTGTATATTTTCCTCATGCAAAATATTCTTAATATTATGCATATCTGCATTAAACTCCAAATACTTATGCTAAACATCAAGCTTTGTTGCTAATGATTAAAACATTTTTTTCATTTAATAACTGCATAAAGTTACATAAAAAAAACGTAAAACCCTAACAGCAAAACCATCACCTTTATTAAATGCTCAGAACATAACCTGCTGTTAACAAGCTATGAATGCGCCAATGTGTAGTGATGACTGCTATTACCATTGCCAACTCATACAAAGACAAAAATGTAATTTTTTACTCAAAATTTTTCATTCTTACATTTCTTTTCCATTAATGAAAAACTGAATATGAACATCAATAATAAAAAATTTTAAAAAACCATTTTTATAGATTTTTTCAATGGAGTTAAAATTAACAATACTGTTACAAAAATGAAATTTTAACATTTTTCTTATAGGCTTTGGCAGAATAAACCAAAAATGGTGTTACAAGCAGGAAAATATTAAAACCAGTAATAATTGAAAATAAGTTTTACTATTTCTTTCTTTCTTTTTTTATCTTGTGTATGAAATAAATAAAATAATTTGATCATTAATTCATTTACTTTTTATTAATACTCATATAAAGCTTTAAAACATCACATCCTCACCAGTCCCACTCTAAAATAAAACCTGGATTTATTATGCTAAAATTTAGTTTCTTATAAACTTGGTTGCCTTCAGACTGCATTTTAGTACAGTTAATTTTCAAGAGATTAATAATTTTAAATCATTCTAGTTAATTTTTCAGTCAGCCTTTAACCAACAGAAATTGTAAAATAAAAAAATAACACCTCAAATCATAAAAGAATTTTTCTTACATCTGACATAAAGCATCCAAAATATTAAAACTATAAATAAAACTTATAAATAAAAATGAAACATATTAAAACTTTAAAAAAAATTCTGTTAGTAAATTACCATAGGATCACCCGCATGATGACGAAAATCTAAAATTGAGCTAAGAAGGAATGGAATTCTCTCTTCAAGAACATCTACCAGAGCACCCTGCGCCAATTGACGAAAGCTCAGTATCACACCAACAATAGTCATACGCTGCAAAACATTATCTACATCTGAAAAAAGTTTTTACATGTCATGTAGTAAAATTTAAAAGATTTCCTCAGAAATCAAATTGTTTAAAATAGAATATAAATATACGATATCAAGAAATACAAATAAAAGTAAACTTAAAAGAAATTACAAGTTCATGCAATGGGAAGGAAAGAAGAAGAGACCTTAAGCTGAAGGTATGACTAACAATCACCATGTAATTTAGTCAGTTTCAATCCATTTCATTCATTTACATAGCCAAAGCATAATTTCATACAAAAATTCATTCTGGTTTATGTTGACATTAACTTCTTGGTTTGTTCTTCACAGCTAATCATTATTTGTATCACTTAATATTAACTTTGATGCTTCTACTTAATGTAAATAGATTATTTTTCTGAAAATTAAATAGACAGAGCGCTCCTATTTTGATATCTTTTATTGGTTGAAGCATACAAAGTCACAAAAAATATCTTGGCTACTTTTTAACATACAGACATTATGAGTTAATTAACAGGCTGCTGCATATGATCCACTGAGTTGAAAAAGCCAACATAATCAATTCTCTTTGATAAGTAAAGATGCAATAAATTTCTGTATGTTTGTTCAGTAAGTCGACACAAGGTGTAGCTTACTCTTAGATGCCAGGACTGATTCATTAATTGTCTTAAATGAGGATGTGAAATTAATGACTAATAATGATATAATATTACACACCTAATTAGTTTTACTACAGACAATCTAAGGCAGAATTTTAATAAACTATCATTAAAAGCAAGGCAAATTTTACATTATTTATAATCCACTACGGCATCCTTCATGCCATTGCTAATGGTCTACTCTTTCTTTCAAAACTTTACATCTAAATCTTACCTCTTTCTCATAGCTCAACCTCTGGTTTTCTCATTCTATACAGTCATACAAGGAGTAACTATTGTTTACTATTAAAGATTAAGAAGGTGGTGATTTTAGCTCACACTTTAAATGGCAAAGAAGCAAAATGTTTGAAATTGCATACTATTGGTAAAAAATAGCCCTCTTTGTAGTTGGAATTCTCTTTTAAACTTTAAATTTATTGATTTACAATTGATTTTTTTTATCAATTCTAAGTTCTTAGGTATGTAGTACCTAATTAATATGGGAGTTTATTTGAGGAATCACACAGTGTTCTTATAATGATTGTTATAATGAATAAATAAATATTGAGTTCAATCACTATTTTTGACTTCTTTGTAATCATTTTTAAGATACAGGAATCTAACCAGTTATTTCCTGTCTTATGACACGTAGGTAATACCTCTATATGTTTGAAAAATACACTATAAATAAATAGTTTTAGGTTTATACTCCATGAGTAATCACATTCATTACCCCAAGAACATTTACTGATCTTCATTATAAGAGATAAAATCAATAAAACAAAAAATATAACCACTTCTATAATATGCTGTATTGGCCTGAATATTATGTAACTTTTTTTTTTGTTGGAAAATTGTTATATAATATTAAGTCTATTTAGTTTGAAATTGTTCAGGAACAATTTTTCTGGAAAAATTATTCTGAAATTAAATTTTATATTCAAGGCCATTTTATTTACAAAAATAATTGTTAGATATAAGTGTTAATTTAACAGCCAGTCATAGAAAATATAAAAAAAGAGAAATTGTATGTGGTATAAGAGAATTTATTAATACTCATCAATATATTTTCAAGCCACTGAAAATGTACAGTTAACTTATAAAGTCATTTTGTAGTTGGTATCACATACAGTGAAATCGGACCAGAAAGATCAAAGACCATTTCCCTCATTGATTCTTTTATGCAACGAATTTGAACAACACTTCCTTTTCATAAAAGAATTGACTTCCTGGTCCGTAAACTAAACATGATACTACTTTCAATAGTAAAATTTTTACACAAATGTTGCAACCTTCCACCTTTTAAAACTCTTTACTGGGCTGTGAAGGAACATTATCTATAACATAAGCTTTCTTTGGCAGGCTTCTTTATCTGAGACAGTGTAATAATAATTGTCAGACTAGTTGCTTCTTTTCCTTTGAAGGATCTCAGTTTTTAATTTTACCTATCACTAGTAATTTCAGTTTGTGTGTTCCTGGTTGTTAGAGCAATGTATCAGTCGGATGTTTCTTTACACAATTTATAACCAGATGCACAAATTTAATTTGTGCATCTACTGTTCAGCTCAATAAAGATCATGGTCTCATCAAGTCTGTAAATTTTTTTCTCAGATACAAGTAGATTTTCTCCATAAAATGAAAAATAGATTCAAAAAATTTTATAATAGATTCTTAAATTCTATAATTCTACAATTTTAAGAAATAGATTCTTAAAATTCTATTATATAAACACTGCAAACATAAATAGCTATCTTTATTTTGCAATGATTAATTTTCAAGAATTTTCATTATCATATGACCCACCACAGTTAACCTGAAAACTGTTTCCTGGTTAATCAATAGTTGGGTATTCATATAATTCTCTTTATATTTAAGAATTTAGAATACCTTAAAACTCATTTGAACATGTTTCTAAACAAACACGTTTACATCACAGGAAAGAATAGTTAAAGTCAATTAATTTAAAAAGTTGTTTAAGTTTCACAGAAAAACGTCGATTAGGCTTCACAACAACACCAGTCATTTTTAATTGTTTTTTGTGAGGACTGTTCATTTGTTCTTATAATAGATTGTAAACTTCTTAAAATACAATTTCACATCCGGCCGCACAAAAAAAATTAATCTATTAATCTACAGTAAAAGATATGATGTCCATAAGTGAACTACTCACGCTGCAACTTTTTAAATTGTTCTTTCATAATTTCTGGTTTATCAAAATTTGTTCTCAGGGCGACTAGAACTTCCTTATTACCAGCAACTAATTTCTGAAAAAAAAAGGAAAGAACAAGATTATAATAATGGCTCGTATAAAAATTTTAAAAAATGGAATTAATATAGTGCAACTACAAAGAGTAGAAAATGGGGGATGCCGTATCAGAAATTCTTACACACATGTTTTTCCATCTAGGATCAAAATATGCTCCCATTCATTATATAATAATATTTATAATAAGAGATAATCATCAACAAAAAAAAATTATTTTTGTGTAAGGACAAGAACATATTTTGTTATATTCATTTCAGCTTCAAATACAAAAATTAAAGAACAGACTTTAGAGAAAACACTGTTTCTTTTTTATATGTATATCTGAGATAATATATATACCTAGAAATCAAGAAAAAATCTGCAACGAGAAATAGATTTATTTCCAATATTTACTTAATTTTTAGATTAACATCACAATTATTCATTTTTTAAAAATTAATTCTTCAATGAGAGAAATAAATTCTTGATATTTGTTTGCAAATGTCAAGAGCTAGATATCAAACATATAGATAATATTTTGATGTACGAAGTATACAAAAAAAGAATATTGAGGTTTTAAAGTATTTAATATCTCTCAATTTTAACTTACAGCAATGAATTGCAAATGAAGGAGTAACTGTTACAGTTTTTCCCTACAAACATTCAATGTGAGCATCTTTCGTCACACGGCACACATCCTACTGAAAGGAGAATTTCTCGTGGTACTTTAATCAGCATGTCTGGAATAACAAAAGTGACACCTTCTTCAATCCTTTTCCTTAAATTGTGTAGATCAGAAGGTATTGGAAATAAATACACAAGATCATTTATAAAGCATTAAAGGAAAAAACCACATGGGATCATATCGGGTGACCTTGGAGGCCACAGCAAATAAGCAGTCATCGAATTCATGCCAACCAGTCCAGCAGTTGGGGAAATATGGGGGCTTTATATGCAGCATATAAAGCAAATAAGCGACTCCTGTTATCCTGTTATGCCTGCACTGGTGAAAATGAACAACATATATAAACTTACTGTCAACATACTGCACAGAAAACACTTAATTTTGAGGAGTCCCTTTCACACTGTAAGAATTCATAGAGATTTTCAGACCCCCAAATATAGACATTATGTGCGTTCAACTTTTCCACTAAGATGAAGCTAAACTCATCACTAAACAAAGTAAGATCAAGAAAGTCGGCATGCAAGCATATCCAATAAGCTTCAAAGTCTGAAACAACTGTAAATGGTATGAATGCGTTTCCTCAAAACATTCCATACTCATCACTGGCATTGCTAGTTGGCGGCTGGTCTTTCCTAAAGTTTTTTCAGATTACCCTGGAAAAACTCCCAGACACATCCAACATTTTCTTTAGCTGCCCTTGGTCATCCTGTACTCTTCCCTTTACACAGACATTTAATCATTTCAAACTGATTATTCTAACAATGAATGTTATTGTCATTTGAGGATCACAATTAAACTATCTTTGTAATGCACGTCGAACTGTAACTATGCATTTAGCAAACTGCAAAACACAGAAGACTTTCTGTACAGGAGTCATCTTTGCTAGTGGAACTGGCTAGTAGAAAAATAGGGAATCAATCTATGGCCATTTGCGCAACAAAAACTGTCCTTTTTGCTCTTTGATTCTAGGCTTAAATCAACATTGTTCACCTCATCCAAAAGATATAACAAATTAAAACCCTGATTTTTTTTTTTGTATATCCAGTATTAATAAAAAAAATATGTAATATAATTCTTCCTGTTGAAACACTTTATAATTATTAAAAATATTAAAATTTATGCATTTAAAAGACAGAAAAATCTGTAATGCTCTATCAACAGTGTTCAATTTAGAACAAATTCCCAGTTATCAAATAAACTCTCTTACTAATGCGATAATTTTGTTTAACCTATAAATTATTAGTAACACTTTGTTTAGTAAAAATGAACTTAATATTAAATTTGATAAATAATTTATCTAAGCTCATTATGATTATCAAAATTGAACTGTTCATTAATTATAGTGTTATTCATTTTCAGAGTTATATGAAGTACAAATTTATTCTTCTAGTCACTTCTGGGTCAGGATCGTGTCCAGCTGCCACCATTTTTCTTCTGTCCATCCACATCTCTTCATTGAAAACTTTAACTAATAGCCTCTTTTAATCATGTCTTCCACTATCTTGTCTTCTATCTCTTCCAAAAGTTAGGTCTAACTTTTGGTTGCTTTTCTGGTATTTTAAGATTATTATGATTAATTAATTTTTTATGATCATTAATTTTTAATAAAAAAAGATGTTTATTTTTGTATTCTTGAAAGATTTTTATAAACTTGTGATTCTGTTTTTACTAATATAATTTTTTTGCAATTTTATCCATCACGTTCTATTTTATGTAAATCAGTTTTAATATAAATGTTATTGTTGCTAGTTTTAGTTCATTAACTCTTATAACACGGGCTGTATAATGAACATCATTACTGTCAAAGAAGGCAACTATACAATGTTTTGAATTTTGATTTTAACAGTATTTATATAAACAGTAGGTACATACTGTTTATTGCTGTGTTGTAATTGTGTTATAATTATTATTTATTGCTACGTAACATTATTAAATTCTTTAATTACTTCTTATTTATATAACTTAAAGCATTGTTGATTATAGACATTATAAGTTGTTACTTTTTTGTCATAATAACATTTGTTTTTTGTACATGCACAATAATTTACATGTATTTCCCTTATTGATTTAAAAACCTGTGTACATAATGCACTGTTTCAAAGCAGAAAGGAATAGACAAATTTGTTGCTTTACACTAACTGTCCCAGTCTTTCTTACAGTTGCAATCTATATAAAGTACCTAAGGTACAATCAGCCCTAGTCAAAGTTGCCTTCTTTGAGAGTAATGATGTTCATGATACAGCCAATCCCTGCAAGACCGGTTAAGTTGTCATAGGAATGAAACATTTGCATTTCAATGGAATTGCATGCCTATATGCAACAATAGGTTTCAATCAGTGAAAAAGGCCGGGAAAGATCAATGGTTTGTATCAGATTACCTATAATCATTATGAATATGGTACTTAACAGATGATGTTACATCTCATTTTGCTAATAAGCAATATATTTTTTTGTTACATCAATATAATAAAACATACTCTGAAAAACTGGGCTTATCATTATTATAAAATTAATAAAGAAGTTTACTAATAAAACTTCTGTATAAATATAGCCCACGAGTAATTAAAGTATTTTAATTACCTTTAACTCTTGCACTTGACTCGCAATGTGCCACATTAGAGTCTCATTTAATAGTTTCATTCCATAAGGTCCTATCAACTCAGCAAGAGCTCGCAGCTCATTGATATCAGAAAATTCTTCAGCATTGAATGGTATAGCACCTTCTGCAGTAAGACTGACAAATGCTCTTTGGTTCATTGAAAAGCATATATTACCTGCACTTACTCTGCGCAGGAGTACCTCTGAATACCTATGAACAGAAACAGTTATTCCTGCAAAAATTATCTAAACTATAATCTAGTCTGTAAATTGAAAATGTTATACTTCTCATGAATTTTTAACTGTTTTTGAATTTTTTCCAATCCCATTTTATATTCCAACTCATCTCAAAAGAGAGAAGAAAAAGAAAGAAGAAATTGTTATTAGAAAACATAACACAACTAGAATAGAAAATAATACAAAGACCATATAAATAAACCACAATACCAGAAATCGATTGTCTGAAAAAGCATTGATTAATAAATTGAAAAAAAAAGTATAAATTAATAATCCACCAAAGAGAAAATAGATTATGATGACATGTATAAACTAGAAAAACTACGCTTATAATACAAGTCAGTTTATTTTAATCAATGATTTCGACCTGAATCTGGCCGTGAATGGTTTCACTTAACAAGATTTTCACCAAACTATTTTACTGTATGTATATTTCTTAAAAATGATATCAATGATATAACGAAGAAAGCACTATTCATATTTATTAATATAAATTAATTTTTTGATTACATACTATATATGTAGCGTTAATAAAGTTCTGAAACCCTTAGATAATCTTTCAACAGTTAAACATAGAAAAATGAAATTTATCAAATGCTCCAAACTCAAAAAAATGTATTTTTGAGTATGAAACCATCACATTCCAAGCGCTTAGGGGAGCAATCTCAAAAGTTTTTATGTAAAAAAAAATATTTGGGAACACAATTTAAACCAAAACAGAGGTCATTTAATGTGTTTCACAACTAGTTTCAGAAGCAGCCTATAGAACCTCTTAAATAACTGCTTGATAGTGAAACATAAAAAAAGCTTACAAATGCTGATACCTCAAATGATGTATTCAATTTACACAATAAGATATAATCCTCTCATTTATTTATTTTTATTTAATTACACACAGATAATTTATTTTTAAATAAATTTTTCAGAAACCGTAAAAAAAAAATTATTTAAAAAAACCTATACATATAAAAGCTTTTACTTTGTTTAGGTATTTAAGAAAATATTTAAAAGTAAAATTTCAGAAAAAATTCTACAAAATATTTACCATAAAAGCCCTCAAATATTTAATAGAAATTTAAAATATTGAATAAAAAGAGATAAAACTTTGAAATTTCAAATCCTATTAATATTTACAGTACATATTTCAGTTTAATTGGGGAAGGAGGAGAACTGGGAAGTTTATTATTAAATATTTAAAGCAAATCACAGGGGACCTCAAAGAACCACAGTAAAAGCCAACAAATCTTATAGCAACCATGTAGTGTTACTAACAAAATATAATATACTGTGTAGTTAACACAAACAATCATGATTTATTGAAAACTACAAGTTACAGACCACAATGTTTCATTACAGTATGGTATCATGACAGTCGCTGGAATAGCGACTGACTGGAATAGTCAGTGCAATATTAATAATATGTAATATAATATATAATAAATGTAATATAATCTAGTACAACAAACCTAGTTTTACAAGGAATGGAATTCATTAACCGATCAGTATCCACTATCAATTTAAAATATTTTTAATCGAATCCCGATGAATGATGGGGTAATTTTGAAATAACATTAAATTATGTTGTTCAACTAAATAATGCCCTTATTTCTTATATTATTAAACTATCATATGGAAACATAACAATAAAATTGAAAGTATATATATATACTTTCAATTTAACATAATTTTACTTTCAATTTGTGTAGTTATATATAAATTAATTTATTATATTAGATTTTTTGTAGTCCATATTTCATATTTCCTCTGCATGTAAATTCTAGCTAGCTAATAATATAATATAAGCTTATTTATCCACACCACGAAGTACAGAATTAAAGAACACTCATCTTGGGCGCTTTCACTGTCACGTTTAAACTTGGCCACCCATTTCTTCATGGTGAAAATTGAAGAAGTCACCATAAACATTTACGATCCTCAAATGAATTTCGATCAGCATCAAACTTTCCTTTATAAATGAATAATTCCTTTACAAATAAATGACGGTCGTCGTCAAACCTTCTTTTACAAAGAATTTTATCACTACACGATACTTGATTTTCTCCATTTCCAACAACAGACACACCGCACCTGATTCAGACAGCTGCCTACAGCCAACTGCTGGATGGAATGAATTGCAATTTCACATGGCGCCTTGTAACAGTTGTACAAACATACAGGTAAAAAATTATGCGACTTGTGTTATGATTTATGGAGAAGGTCAAGAACTTTTCAGACTACCCTAATAAAAACAATATACTAAACTTTAAAACATAATTGAAATGTTCAGTAAAGTAATCAGTCCATGGATATACTGAACGGTTGAAATGTACTGTTCACAATTCATGTAGTTTTTAGAAGTTTAGCTTTAATCTGCTGCACCTTGGTGACATACAACTAAGTATTATCGATGACATTTTGTGACATTAAAACAATAGTTTTTAGATACGGTTGCAACAAGCTAGTTAAAATTATTTTCATGAATAATGTATTAAATAAAATCAATTTAAGAAGCCACTCCTCTTCAGTGCTGAATAACCCCTCCAATTAACACATTTCTCCTAGCTTTTTTTCAATTTCTGTAGAAAATATCCCTTATTTCATGATAATCCCACATTCCTGCAAAGGAAACTTAGTAAAATAATATGAAACATTCTAAACTGCCAGTGAATCTAACTTTCCAGTATATGTACAATTTGATACTACCTCAAGATAAATCAATAAGTGAAAATCATGATAAAAGATATGGTAAATGATTATAAGCAAATATTAATTAATGGTGCTTTTCACAAGATATGAAACCTATAACATAAACTAATTATAAATTATCAGTGACAGCTGGCTTATTTGCAACCACATTATATAATGATAAGAATCATCCATCATTAGTTCCCTTCACCTGATTACTATCGGCTTGTGTTGTAGATCATGGTCTAGCACTTCACTCTGTCTCTTTACCATTACACTTTATAAATTTTCTCTATTTCAATTTTCTTTTTCAGGTCTTCCTTTACACAATTTAAACATCACTTTCTTGGTTTTCTTATTTTATTTAAATAAAAAATTTCTTTTGCTACTCTTCCCCTCAGCATTCTTTATAAATGACGAATTACCTTAGTCTTGGCTGTTCAATTCTCTATTGTAGTGTTTTACCTTTTAAGTCTTCTCTTATTACAGTATTTCTTACCAGATATTTTCTCATCTTTCTTATAGAGATTCTACAAAACTTTATCTCAGTCTCCAGTATTTTACTGCCTTCTCCACTTGAAGTCAATCAAGAATTTCAACACTTTGTTAGAATGGGGCAAAGTAACTCATGACTATAATCTTTTTTACAATTCACTGGTAATTACTTATCCCATAATAAATTTCTACCATACTAAAATCTTCCTTTCAAGTGTATTCTAATACTAATTTCCCAACTGGTCTTTCCGTCCTCATATATTTTACACCATAATTACCAAACATTTTAACCATCTTTGGTGCGTTTTTCCATTTTGACCAGTTACTATCAATGTCTTGCTTTTCTCTATGTTTATTTTCATCCAACTCAAGCAGTAAGAAGACTCTAGATTACATCTAAATTTCTTCCAAAATAACATCAACAGCAAGTAACCATGCTCTTTCTTGGTTTCTATTTACCTTTTCACTTTCCTACAGGTCTCATCTGAAAATCAAATATAAATAACAAAGGTGAGAATAAACTGCTTCATCTTAAGCCGGTTTCAAACACAAAACTTTCAATCTCTCCCACTGTGATCCTTAATGTGTTTTAACAATATTTTTGTACATCCATTTAACATTTCTATACTTTTTTGGAACACTTCTTTTCTCCTTAATACTATCCACATGTCTTTTATGGTATACTATTGTAGGCTTTTATCATTTATAAAAGTTATAATCTGGTCATTCTCAAAATTCCAACTTTTCTCAATCTACCACATTGTAAAGATCAACTTAATCAGTAATCTTCTCTTCTGGAAATCTGTACTGTTCTTCCTTTTACCAGTATTCCACTTTTTCTCTTATTCTCTTTTAAAATACCGTTCAAAAATTATTGGCAGCACTCAACTATAATATTTATTATATCTATAAGTAATTTATTATTATCTAACTATAAATTCTAACAAAATAATACCTTACAGCCATTCTTCTGGCATTTACTTTGTTTTCTATCCAGCTTTTGCTGACTCAACTAACATAGGCAACCTGCTTGCCTAGCTGCCTTGTAACAGCTTATTGTTATGTCTTGTATAATTTAATTAATCACTTCCTAAAGCTTTCACTATAGCCTCTTCTACTTAACCTGTGGAACCATCTTAACTTTCACACTTGTACTCGGCTTTTTATTTTTTTTCGTTATCAGTGTTGCAGAGAAATACCATTTATGTACCCCCAAGTGGAGGAGTGTCGGACTCGCACGGGTTCAGCTAAGTGTTGTTATAAGAGCCTATGTGTGCCTGCACCCTACTGACTAAAACTCCTATTTCACTGTTTCTCCCCACCAAGGGTCGAATCAGAAATTAAGTATAGCTCAACCCCGGGGGTACCTTTGAACTCAGAGGTTCAAGAGTACCTGTATTTCATCACCGTTTCCCACCCGCTCAAGCACAGAGGAATGATGTCTCCACAGAGGTCTGTCTTTCCTCCCTTCACTCTCTGATCGATTCTTCACCAATTATCTCAGGTCTTTTGTTACAGCAATTTGTGTCTTCTAGTAGTGCCTGTCTTGGGTCTCAGTCTTTTACTTTATCACCATTACCTTCTTTTATTTGGACTCAACCTGGTCTACTTTATTACCACCTTTCTCTATTATCTCTAATAATACCTGTCTCGGTTCACAATCTTCATTCTTCTATTTTGACGCATTATATATCCAACCTAACGAACCCCTGGAATCCCCAGCCACTCATTGAAAACGGCACACCTAAGCATGCCGGCCCTCATGACTAGGGCTATCTACCCTTTCCTACTCTATTACTTTTGTTTTAAAACCCTGGTAATGAATTTGGACACAGCCAAAAATGTATACACATCAGTTAACATCATGTGGACCCCATTATCTGGATCAATCAGACCTGTTACCGCAGTACACTGTCTTCTCTCATTCTCCCATCTATAACATTTGAAGAAAACATGTTTCGCTGTTTCCCATTGGTCGCAATAAAGACAAATTGGGCTATCTGCCCTATTCCTTCAAAACTACAGATATGCCCAGAATGAAATGTGGCCGGTCAGGAACTGGGAAAGCCAGAAACTGAGCTTACCAAATCCCCTCCCAAGCCACAGTCTGATCTTGCCTATAAGTCGATGAGTCCACTCCCCTTTCCTGGAGGTCATCTACCTATTTTGCCATTCTTCTATAAGCTCTCGATTAGCATCTTCTCTACTCATCCCCTTGGAAACTTTTATTCTTGCTCTCGCCATCTGTTGTACTGGGGGGACCCCAGCAACCACCAGGAGTGCCTCGGTGGACACCGAGGAGTATGCTGACGCTATCTTCAAGGCAATTTTCCATTGGACCCCTGCCAAATGCTGCAGATTTCTATCACTGTTCAGTGCCCTATGTCATACTGCTATACCATATAGTAATACAGAGTTTATCACATATGAGTATATCAGTCGTCTGATTGATGCTCTCTGTTCAATCGTTGCTTTTAATAACACACTCAAGTGTTTGGTAATTTTTCCTGTATTCATGCAGGTCTCCTTAATGTGGTGAGTAAATGATCTTTGGTGGTCTAACCCCATTCCAAGGTACTTAAGATTTTCTACAGAGTGAATGAGGCCTTCTTCACTTCTAATAGAAATATCTTCGATTCTTCTCCTTCCTGTCATCGGTATCATCACTACTTTGTTATAAGATATACTAAGACCTTTCATTTTCATCCATTCATATAACATAATTGAATGCTGCATTTGCGGCTGATGTCACATCCTCCTCTTTCCTCACAGTAAACACTAAGGCTAGGTTGTCCACAAAAGCTATGGGTTTTACCCCATCTGGATAAGATAACCCTAAAACCTCATCAAAAACGAGGTTCCAGAGAGTCAGGCCCAAAACTGAGTCCTGAGAGACGCCACTCGAGGTTGTGAACTTCAGATCACCACAGCCCATAAGGTAAATCATTCCCTCTCTTGGAGGTACCTCTGAATCATTCTTTGTATGTAATCAGGTATTTTCCTCTCTTTCAATGCTTTAAAAATAGCTCCCCAACCAAGGGAATTAAATGCATTTTTAACATCTATTAATATAACCACAGGAATATTGCGCATTCTCCAAGTTCCTGCTGTGATGGTATCTACGATACGCATCACCTTTTTCACCACGTCTGTCGTAGACTTCCCAGAGTATTTCAACAATAATAGCAAATATTAGATTTTGTAATTATCAAAAACTTTACATGACTTCATAAAATAACCAATCATCTATATAGCTTATTGTGATTGCAAATTGATAATTATTGATGTTGTTATTTCATGTTGTTTGTCATATTTCATTATTGTATACAAAAAAAAAATCATCTGATTTTGACGAGCAGTACTTTAAGACTCATGTCTCATCTCCTCTTTTTTATGTTGTAAAAGTAAATAAATATATAATCTGTATAGTTCTTCTTACTTATTGCAAAATTAATGAATTTGTCTGTATTCAGCTAACCTTGTTATCAGCTGATATTTTATATTAATAATATAACAATGTAACTATTTTTGTATTGTTCAGTCGACATACAGTGCTCATACAGTCAAAACGACACTTACTTTAAACCATATATTTCATTAACAATGTAATAAAATTATGGAAACATTAAAGATCATATATAAATAAAAATTGATAAAGTCTCAGTTTATTAGTCTTGAACCAGTGAATTAATCTTAGAATAACAGAACCAGGATGGTTTGTTATTTAATGAACATCATCAATAGCCCTTTTTTATTTATATTGCCATAGGACCCCATAATCAGCTTTTCACATTTTTCCTTTTCTAATCTGACCATTAACATCACCAGTTTATTTGTTATTTGTTCCTCTGAGTTAAAAAAAAAAGTTACTTATATCAAAATCAATCTTTTACAAGTCCTGGAAGTAAACAAAATACACTGTTTTTTAACTTTAATTTAACCTACTTCAATTTTTACAAGAAGCATCATTACTGTAAAGTAAGTTGTAATTCCTGTCTTCAGTTATCCTCTGATTCACAAAAGCATTCTAATGAAAAGTTCCTGATTAATTAAATTTGTCATTTTTTCATTACCTTGGCCATTAAACTTTTTTTATTTTCCTAATATTATTTTTCTTCTTATCTGTATATTATTTTTTATACATTCCTGATGACTAAACTAAGTAAAACGTAAACCAAATTCCAAACCTACAACCAATTATACTTGTAATTAGGGAGGGAACCAATCCTTTGAAGTTAAAAACTATTTTCAGTTAAAAATAGCTAGTCTTTATCTAAAGTATTTGTATTATTACAAGTATTACTACTTTCATATAGTAATTCCTCCTTGAAATTTGAAACTATATAAGTTGGCTTAAATTCAAGTAATGTTCTAAAATATGAGAGGTTATCTAAAGTAAAGACCATTTCATTATAAAAATATTTATTCTGTAAACTTTATAAATTTTTATTTTATCTTTATAACTACATACCTTATACTACTTCTCTATATAATCGCCGCATGAATTAAGACATTTATCGTAGAGATACACCAGCTTCAATATACCCTCATCATATACTTCTGCCACCAGTCCATTTAGCCACTGATTAATAGCATTTTTAAGTTCACCCGCGAATTTCTTACCGCTCAAAAATTCTTTGAATTTCCCAAACAAATGGTAATCAGGAGCTAAGTCTGACAATATGTTGGATCTAATGCCCATGTGAAACAAAACTACTTGGCTTTTTCTGTAATCTGAATTAAATTCTAAATGTGTAACAAATAAAAAATAGCTATTTATATTAACAGCAACATCAATGAGGTTTGCTTACAAGCAGTAAATTCATAGATCCAATTCTTTTACTTTCCTGGCCAAATAGCATTAGAGATATGCTGCAAGAAGGAAAATATGGTAATCAGCCAAAAGATAGGGTACAGGTTTTGCATTTCTAGTCATTTCATGACCCAGGGACTTCAAAAAAACAAAAATAAGTAGGGGATAATGTTCATACATATGTATGTACACGTGTTGAAGCTTAATAACTTCTGACAGGATAAACCAATTTTGATGAAGTACAGAGACTTGTGTATATGGGTAGACTTGTTAGTAAAAGTTTGGGTTCAATATCTCCAGGAGGTGGGGTAGAAACGAGAGGTTATCTCTAAAGACTGTTTCATCATAAAAAAATTTATCCTGAAAACTTTGTACGTATTTTTTATTTCTCTTAAACTACATACCTTATACTACTTCACTACATAATCACCACATGAATTAAGACGTTTATCCTAGCGATACACCAGTTTCAATATACCCTAGTTGTATTATTCTGCCGCCAGCCATTTAGCCACTGATTAACAGCATTTTTAAGTTCATTGCAACCCATGAATTGCTTATCACTCAAAA
Source organism: Lycorma delicatula (assembly GCF_047948215.1). Lineage (NCBI taxonomy): Eukaryota > Metazoa > Arthropoda > Insecta > Hemiptera > Fulgoridae > Lycorma > Lycorma delicatula. The sequence continues at coordinate 3,769,228 of NC_134458.1, forward strand.
ATTCTTTCAATTTCCCATCCAAATGTTCTCAGTAAATCATGTGTCAGACCCGCAACATGTGGACGTGCATTATTGTGCAGCAGGATAAAGCCATCAATCAGCCGCCCATGTCACTAATTTTGAATGGCACGCTGTAACTTACATAGAGTTTCACAGGAGGCTTCTGAATATATAGTCGTTCCACATGGCATGAAATCAATCAGCAGTGTGCCAAACCGATCCCAAAAGACTGTGGCCATCAGTTTGCATCCAAATAGCTGTGGCTTCCCTTTTGTTGGTCTGATTGGTGATTGAGGATGATGCCACTCACTTGACTGCCGTTTTCTCTCTGGCATGTAATACAAAATCCATGTTTCATTGCCAGTAACAACTGAATTAAGGAACTCATCACCTTTTTCTATCATCAAAAATTCCAAAGCAGATCCCGTTCGGATTGTTTTGTGACGTTCCGTTAAGACATACAGCACCCAACCTTTCTGAAGCCTAAATGGTCATGAACGATGCGACCAATAACAGCTCTTGAAACATCAGGAAAATGAAGGGCTAGGTTAGAATTCGTTGAGCGACGATCTTTTCTGATTTCATCATCGATGCGTTTCAAGTCCTCAGTGATTATCGAGGGCCTTTCGTATTGTTCTTCATCATGCACAATTATTCTGTTATTTCTAAATCTTTCACACAATTTTTGGATGTCTCTTTTATTCATTACATTATCGCCATACACAGCAACCAACTGGCTATGAATTTCAGCTGGCTTAACGTTTTGGTGGTTTAAAAACGTTATGACCCCGTGTATTTCACAGTTGGTGGCAACATCAATTTTCCTATTCATTTTATAACATATTAACTCACATGTAATCAAAGAAACTACAACGCAACAACTTATACTGAATTGCATTAAGTTGTCTGCAACTTAAACGGATAACAATGCAGCGTGTATATTAGTAGGGTGGCCATGAATGACAGGTTCGCCAATCTTATGGAGAGAAATCTCCCAGCGGCCTTTACTTTAGAGATCCCATGTATAAAAAAAAAAATAAGAGGTTAATTTTATTTTTATACTGTAAAATTTGTTATTCCAACATAAACACAAATCTTATTTTACATAGTGAATGTTTTCAATGAAAACTGAAATTTCTCAATGCATTTACAAACTCATCTATTCATCCAGTAAATGCATTACTGAATTTTGCATTTACATCCTATAACAAAAATTAGTAAGTGTTCATCTTTTAATTTTTTATCGCTTTGGCAAATGCCCAAGTATCATTTCAGAATATTAAATTTTACAATATATCAACACTTCTTGTTTATACATTTACTTCATTTATGTATAAATAGAGAAACTTAAAATAAAGTTTTTACTTTATAATTTATATGTATAATTTTATATACTGACCATTGTGTATAAAGTGCAGCAACAGTTTTGTCTCCATGACTATCAACTTGCTGTGTCTGCTGCAGTAACGCATTGTTGAAAACTCGTGTTATATCAATATGCACTAGAAAAAACCAAAGAAAAATACAGATTTTTTTATTATTAAAAAAAAGATCATAAACTTTTATTATCAAGCATACAACCCCAGAATTCAGAAGTGTACTTCAGTAAGGAAGACATATTAAACAGCAAATATAGAAATATCATATTTCTAAAGATGTATCAGTTTATATATTTAGTAAATTTATTTTTGGTATAAATAACAAATTTGCACACCTCAGGATCACGCACGCACGCACTTTGGAGCAAGCTCCTTGACTGCAACCCACTGATTTGAATGATTTCAATCAGTAGTGATGTTTTCAAATTTCATTAGCCGTTACAAAAATTGTATGAAAATTCTTCTCAATTGTACTGAAACCTCACACCTGCTAAGTAATGTTAACTGGTTCATGCTGTTGACAAATTCTGAATGATTCAGTTTTTGCATATGTAAATACATAACAATGACTAAGATTGCCATCTTTTGACTTTGCACAGACTTATCAAAACCTCTCATATAAAACATTATTTTATAACAAGAACCATTTGCCTCAGCAAATTATTTAAAAAAAAAAAAATTTTTCCTTTATTATGTGAATATTATAATGGAATAACTTAAAATTTGGAAGAAGATTGTAGTTTGGTGCTACCAGTTTTTTAAAATTTGACAAGAAATTGACTGAACAGACATAAATTACATAAACAAACATTTTTGTTTCTTAAAATGTGATAAGTGAATTTAACTTATTTTTAATGCTGAAAATGAATATGATATGGAATTTTTCATTGTTCTTAAATTTTGAAATCCTTTTTTTATAATTTTATAATTATTTAATAATTTTAATTATTCTTAAACATTACAGATGAATAAGCAAAAACTTTTAATAAGAAAGTTTACCATTTGTGATAAAATAAACATCATGTACTTCCAAACACAGCATCTATGAACAAATTTGAGAATTTTTATACACCTTAAAGATATACAAACTGATTTTCTTTGTTATTACTTTTTTATATTTTTTATGTAGTCAAGTGATAGTTGCAGTTAAGTGGAATTCAGAAACAAGTGAAGAGTAAAATCTTATATCTCATAAAACTTAACATCTTCAGAAAACTTTTAATTTGAAAATAATGATCAGGACAAAGCGAGGTTTACGGAGAACAATAACGACTAAAATAAAACAAAATTGGTGGAATTTAGAGCTAGTGAGGTCTGTATTTTTGATGAGATGGTAGATGATGAAATGAAGCAATGCTGTGTTCTTCTTGAATCGTTATATTTTATTTCTTGTCACCCTTGACATTTTGATTGAATTACAATAGTTACATTAAACTTAAGAATGTATGACACTTTAGTCATAATTGAACTTGATAATTGAACATTATCAAGAAACTATGAGTCCCCTTGGACTGAAATGAAAACACAACCTCACTGCACGGGATTCTAACGTAGAATGCTTGTACAAGAATAACTCGCCGGCCAGCACTAGTAGATGCTAGAGTGCAGCACCAACTGGCTCAACATGGAACGGAACAACAATAATTTAAAAACTTGAAACTTAAGGTCATTATTCTATTTATTTATTATTTAATAAAAAATGATGAGTTTAAAATTGTATATAACACTATCAAAACACCTCAATCCATTTCTGAAGTAGGATTAAAAAAAATCATAACAGATAAAAATTTAAATGCGTTTTGACATGTGTTTATATTTATTTATTTTTTCTTTATTTTAAATAAACAATAATTTTTTACAGTTTGGTTACATAGTTTTGAAACATCCTTACAATTATAAATAATAAACAAAATAATCAGTATTTTATCAGAAAATATTTTTGAAAAATTTAGTTCTGATATTTTGTAAGATAGGGCTGGACTTACTGTGCTTGTTTTTGCAGTCAGCTTTCTTGTATTTTAATAGATTTCAGATGAGTCTTTCACAATGATTATATGTAAAACAAACAAATAATTTAATAGGATTGAGTGTACAGTTATAATTAGGTTTTTTTTAAATGATAATTATGGTCAATGTTCAGTGGACCAAGTTTGATTTTGGTGTGTATAAATTTTTAATTCTATCGATATAAACCACTTAAAATTAGTTTCCTGAAAACATGCAGCAAACCAAAACATAACGGTATGATAACTTTAATTTAATTTAGCATAATCCATCCAAGAAAAAAAAATACTTCTCTTTACTTTTAACAAAAAAATGAAGTAAAAATAACTTTTAATATAAAAATTAGAAAATTGTGATAAAAGGATATATTTATCTTAATAAAAATTCTAGGACATGCTTTTTTCTTCTTTAATTACATGTTGAATACATTTTTTCAAATATTTGCATTTACTATATAACACCTTTTATCAATAGATTTTTTACATCGCTTAACTTAAACATTGTATTATTATTACCAATATAGCCTTTGATTTACGCCCATATCAATTCTATCAGGTTAAAATTGCAATGGTATGGAGGAAGACGCAACATGACACAATTGTTTATTTTGCTATTTCACCTACATAATGAATATATTTTTGTTTAACTGATTTTATTAATCTTTAAACTCTACTTTTAACATGTCTATGGTGTATGCGATTTTAATCATTTGGCGATTTCTGATTTTCAGGTCAAAGCATTTGGAATTTTTTCCAGTTTACAGGCAATGGTATTAACCATTACTGTGACAGATCCTTCCACAACAATCTTTTTAATCCGCTGCGTAAAATTATCACCATTCATTTCATCATAATAGTCTTAGGAAAAGTATTCTGAAATACCCATAAATCACATTCAAAAACCCATTTTCACTTTCTACATATATTACTATTGTTACATTTTCCAGCCAGGGTTTTCACCCCAGTTGACATACTTTTCATAGAAGTGCCTTATGCGCTCTTTATTTCTTTATCCACCCATACCTTTTCCTATACATGTCCTGCATTAACCCAAGTTTCATTTAGATAATCAATTGTTTTACCCTTTCACAAATTGCTTAATTTCTCTTAAATATTCCCTATGCTATGAAATAATATCTTCATGTTCGATCGATGAAGAATTATTTTTTCTGGACATGAAACAAAAATTCATTGATTTTAAAACACGAAGTGATGTAATTCTAGAAAAATTTGGCCGGTCAAAATCGGTATTCGATGGATTTAATATTTTGTTCGAGTTAGGAAGGTCATTATTGAAATAAAATTAATGAACTTTTTTTCTGATAGTGGTTTCAGTAAAATCATCCGACTTTTCAATCGATTTCACATGTTTTCAAATCTTTTTAGGGCTAATATGTTTATCATCAATATTGTGTTTACAATACAATAAACACAATTTTTTTTTTTTTTTTTTTTTTTTTCTGAAGACAAAAAAAAAAAAAATTGTGTTTATTGTATTAAAAACTGTTCTTTCATTAACATCTGTCGCATTACTTGCTTTCCAAACAATGTCTCTCTTTTTTGGTGGTATTATAAGCCCCCCCAAGGTAACTGGTCCAGCAATTAAGCACATGCAGTTACCTTAGGATGCCGTAGCAGCAGTCTCTGCCATCTCTGTCTACCCCAATTAACAGGGTGTCCCACGGGGTCCCTTCAGCCTTACAGGAACTTGCCAACCTCCTCTTCTAGATGGTTGACCCGCCCTCCATTGAAGGGTTACCCTCCCCAGCCATAACCTAACAGCACCAGGCAGGCACCCTCCCTTTGCTAGCGCAACCCTCTCCCACCTCAAGGGTCCCTCATGCGATCATCAGGGAGCTCCGATCCACCCACTCTTTTGTGTGTGGGTAGACCAAAACACCCTAGACATGAGGGCTGCCTTCTGTGCTCTATTTGTCGCCATGTTTCATCCCGGGTTATTTTATTTAATTTATTTTTTCTAAAAATTCCATTTTCTCCCCTTGTATTCAACAGTAAAAGGCCTTGTGAAAAACAACAACCCTCCTCGCAGTAGTCTTCCACATCACACATTCTACCCAATCAGGTTATCATTGCTGCCGCGACTGTCATCAATGCAAGATTTATCTAAAAAGCACAGTCTTCTTCTTTACCTCAGCCTTCCATTAAAATTGACCTTGTTACCATCTGAGGTTACATACACAAATTCTAATACTATCACCTTAAACTATGAGAATATTTACAAATTCATACAAGAAATATAACTGTTTCAGCATCGTTGCCGTTTAACCATAAAAGGCACAGCAGCTTATAAAATAAACAGCGTACATTGGACAGAGATCAGAACAGTATTTAACCTAGAACTAAATACTACACAAGAATCATAATAATTAACACAGCACCATAACTGTACAGCAATGAAAAGGCCCAACATTTCAGGCAAAACATAGTTACAAACAAAATATCTGATAAACATAAAACATCTTAATCTTAATAACTAGACCAGTCATTACTCTCTGCTGCATAACTTAAGACAGAGGACAGTATAGTATCTAATCAACTAACAATATATTATACAATAAACACAGTTACAAAGAAGGTAATGAATCTTATAGTTATAAACTATATTATATATAAATATATTATAACTATACTTTATCATCAACTACTCTTCATAATAATCTTTCAACAATACTTCAATATACAGAGGTCAGCACAATAATTAATCAGCCAAAACAATTCTATACAAAACATAGCTTATTCAAAATGATACGTACAAATCAGTAAATGGAAGTACATAATACAATGTTAACAACCTAACTACCAAGTTATCTCATTCTTTAGTTAATTTCATCAATTTAGGAAAACCTTAATACAATACAGAATTTTTGAAATAGAACATATCCATAATATCTGATTACATATAAAAACAGAAAACACATCAAATAACTATAATGGCAATAAATAATCTAGAATTACACCACATTCTGAAATACCCTCAAGCTACTTAACCAGTAGCTGTGGCTGCAGATGGGCCATCACCAACAAGTTCAATAGTGCCTAATCTGTACCCTACTCTGTGTAGTCAAATTCCTTTCGTTTTAGGATGACAGCTGCCAGTCCTGTGACTGTCCTCCAGTTTTCAGCATTTCACAATATATACAACACCATAGTTACTGGTGTGAGCCGCCCAAAACCTGCATGCTCCTTGACTTTGTCCCAACTTGGGCACTCGAAGAAGGTGTGCTTGGTTGTGTTCACGAGTCTACAGTAAATGCAGTTGGGAAATTCCTTCATGAGGGCTGCAGAGCCCCTTTTTGTCATTCCCTCATAATCTCTTTAGCTGTAGGGCCCGCAGACGATTCAGTGGAACCCCCTCCTGGACACTCGCTGCCTCCCTTGACACTGTTCTGTAGGCTGCATGATTTTGATAGCAGCTCTTCTCTGCATGGAGGCCAGCCGATCTTCATTCCTTTATATATGCAGGGCTCAAACCAGACTGGTACAAAACCATACAAGACCACTGATGTCGCAGCCACTATTAGGAGCTTTCGTTCTGCCATTCATGGCTCATCCCTGGTTCCCATCAATCTGCCCAGGGAAGTAATAGCTCGTTCTGCCTTCACAGTAACTTCACTCAGGTGCTTGGTGTATCGACCAGACCTCTCCAGCCATAGCCCAAAGTATTTAATGAATGGAGATGCCATCATCCAAAATCCCCTGGCCGTGATGCCAATATCAAAAACCTGAAGCCTGCCCATCACTGCGACCATCTGCATCTTTTCTATTGCCAACTCTAGACCCTGTGCTTGCAGCCACTCATCGACCTGGCCGACTACTGAGGTTGCAAGCACCTCGATTTCCCATTTAGTGCAACCACTCACCATCAGCGTCAAGTTATCTGCATAGGCTACCATCGATATGCCTCTCCAGAACCCCGGCTGCAGAACCCCATCAAACGCCGGGTTCCACATCAGAGGCCCTTGAGCAACGTCTCTGACTGCAGTTTCAAGGTTATCTTGTTTTAAGGTTATATATAGGAGGTGTGTTCAAAATGTAACAAGAATTTTTGTTTTTTGGAAAGAATTTTATTTATTCATCTACATTAATGTTATCACCTTCAAAATAATCCCCATTAGATATTATATACTTATGCCAGCGCTTTTTCCAATCCCCAAAACACTTCTGGAATCTGATCTTTTGAATAGTGTTTAGCTCTTTCAGCTATTCGCTTTTAATCTCATCTATGCTTGTAAATCGATGGCCCTTTAAAGTTCTCTTTATTTTTGCGAATAGAAAAAAGTCACATGGGGCCATGTCTGGCATAAGCTGGGTTATCATTATACTGTTGTTTTTGGCTAAAAATTGACAAACAAACAATGAAATGTAAGCAGGCGCATTATCGTGGTGTAAAAGTCATGAATTGTTTTGTCACAAATCCAGGTGTTTTTTTTTGGACTGCTTCATGCAAACAACGTTGAACTTGTAGATAATACTCCTTATTGATCATTTGACCTTGTGGCAAGAACTCATGTAGAGTATACCGTTAAAATTGAAAAACATGGTGAGCATAACCTTCACATTTGACCGTACTTGTCAAGCTCTTTTCGGTTTTGGTGATCCAGAATGCCTCCACTGGGACAATTGAGCCTTAGTTTCAACACAATATCCATAAACCCATGTTTCATCACCTGTTATGACACGTTTCAGAAGTTGACTTCACGCATCGTTGTTGACTTCATTTAGCAACTCCTGAGCAACTTCCATTCACCACTGTTTTTGTTTGAAATCCAACAATTGTAGAACAAATTTTGCTGTCACATGTTTCATACTTAAACATCTGAAAAAATTTCATGGCACGAGCTAGTTGATATCCCAACATCAGCGACTTCTCTGATTGTAGTACAGCGATCATTCATAATCATTTCTTTCACTTTTTCCATGTTTTCATCGGTTGATGTGCGGGGCATCCGAGGTGCTTGTCATTTTCAACGTCTTCATGATCTTCTTAGAAATGCTTATACCATTCATAAACCCTTGCTTTAATCATAGCAGACTCACCAAAAGTAATATTTAACAGTATTAAAAGATTGCTACACTTCATTCCATTCTTATAACAAAATTTAATACAAATTCTGTGATCCATAATTTATACAAATAAAAAATCGCCCATCATACCAATACACATGTTATAATTTTCTGGCAACAGACTAAACATCCAATATGGCTAAAAACGCACATATATTTTTCAGACATGTTTACCAATACAACAACAAAAAAAATCCTGAAAATCAGACTAATACAACCTGCAAAATTTCAAAATTCTTGTTACCTTTTGAACACACCTTGTATGTTGCTGATTATTTATTTTTTTTAAGCTACTTAACGGTTTTCCTTGTTTATGTTTCACAACAGAATTATTCATTGTTAAAATAATGATAAATCAAATTTTAAATAATTTTAAATAAACCCTATCAATAAAATTGGAACTTCAATGTTAGTTAACTCAACTGCCTTTTTTTTAATTTTTTTTACCCCCCAGCAGTTGTTTCTCTCTAATAATATACATTCTAATAATCCTTATAGAACATTCATGAAATTTTTGTCAAAAAGATAGCCCTTCACATGTCTTGAAAATTAATAACAAATTAGCATTTTGTGGTATGGTTACTTTCTTTGATGTGCTTTTTATTTTTATTTATTTTCTTTCATCAATTTAATTTAAATATATAATTAACTGTTAACAATTAATTCTTTAAACCGAAGAATTTTTATATGGTGAAATCAATGTTATTGACTTAAATATAAATAATTTTCTTACCAGGTATAAACTGCGTAGAATTTGTTTTGTTTTATAAAAAAATAATGAAAAAATACCAACAAAAAACTGAAGAATGTTATCATTAAATGAACCAAGAAGTAAATTCGGTACCATAAACCCTAACTGAATTTAAAATTTTATCTTCAAACTGACATATTAAATGTTGATGAAAAATTCAGTTACGAGATTTTTAAAAAGTGCTTGTGTGACCCTAATTAAGTAATTGCTGATTCTAGGCAAAACTATTTTCCTCTAAATTAACCTTATAACATTTATCTATTTTATAACTATGAAATTTACCCGACTAGCATTCTATATTTTTTTTCAAATTGCTTTTGTAATATATACTACTACTTCTTCTTCAGTAAAAATATCAATTATATAATACTTTTTTATTGCAGAAGTATTAAAATTAATAAATTAAAACCAGAAACCATAACCACTCAATAAATATTTACATTAAAGTGCATCTAGATATCTGTCTACAAACAGATGCATTTTTAAACTAGTCTAACAAAATTTATAATCTCTTGTTTTATTTACATATCAGTTATTATTTACAACATAAAAATAATATGAAATAAAAATGCATTTCAACTTTTTCCTTTTCATATAAAGAATCTAAGAATTCAACTAACTTTAATTTAGTTCAACAGCATAAATGAATGTTAATCTGAAGGTTCAAATTTGCTTCATGGTAAAGATTTAAATGTTCAATGAGAGATAAAGCTGCATTTAAAGATCCACTGTTAATAAAAATATACAAGAAAGAAGACAGTAAATACGCTGTATAAAAAAATAAAAGAAAAACGTTTTGACTGAGGAAATTATACAACCCAGTCGACTAAGCAAAAGAAAAAAATAATCTGATTTAGAATTTCCATTGTACTTTCATAATAAAGCGTAAGTAGATTTAATAAAAAAAAAAACTTTCATCAAGAATACGAATAAGGAAAATTTTTATACAAGTACAGAATTATATCAATCCCTAACTTATTAACTGAATTTAACAATTTACATACTAACAAATAAATTGTTTCTTTATGAGAAAATTACATTAAGTTTTTTCATATACCACATCTATCAGTTTACCATCTTATGTGACATTTTTAAAATACAAAGGCGGACATATACTCTGTTTATAAAATGAAATACAGGGTTCTCAAATTAATTTTAAAAAAACCAACATTCATGACTTGAGAACTTCAGTCTGTGTTTAGGCATTTTTATAACAAATTTTAATGAAATCTTTTAACACTATTTATAACTTTAGCATCCCTTAAGTATCATAACTTATGACCTCTAACGCTCTAAAGTACCACAAAAAACATCAATTAATTATTTACCATAATTTTCAACTGTTTGTAAAACATTCATGTACGCTCGTACACTGGCAAGCAACTCAGAAGGCTTGGCAATTTCACTAGTATCTTGATTAAACATGACCATTCCGACTAGCGCTCGAGCAAATCTATTTTCAAGATGCTGATGCAAATACTCCCGTGGTGCAAATGTATACTCCCAGACATTTATAGTAGAACAATAATTTAAAGCAAAACATAGCTCAGTGAGAGCCATGTGAAGTTTATCCATCCTGTAAACACAGACACAAAAGTAAACAATTTACAAAAAAAAAAATATATATATGTCATTAACATAAATCATAGATCCTTATGAAGATGTTGAAACATTATGATCTATGGTTCCAGTATAACTGAAGTATTCAAGAAGCATCTTTAAAAATAAAAAGTACATGAGAAATCAGACTGCCAACAGATTAAGATCACTTGGTTTTATTTATTCAATAAATGGTTGCCTATACATTTTACTGTTAGTAAACCATACCTTCCAAAGATAAACTTTTTATCAAATTTTTCAAAACACCTAGTCTGAAGTTAGAATTCAGTTTGAAAAATTTTACGACTGCTGTTTACTTTGTTAATAATATTAAGATAAAAATCAGCACGAAATCCTAAAAGAGTATCCTCCAATTCATACTCAGCATTAGCAAACATTAATGGAATTAGCAAACTCATTCTGAAATTTTTGATTTTGTAAACCATCTCAAAAGTTTTTCTAATCACCATTTGTTTTATTATTAAAATATATATCATGGTTTCTGTGTGTCGACCAATCCAATCCAATCCATTTACATTAACTAAACAACATTTGCTGCATCTTAGATGCAAATCATTCACATTAATAGTAGTCTTTCTTATGATAAATGTACAAAACTATTACAAATTAAATCATACTTAAAAGCTAAGATTAACTTATTATATTAGCATATAATATGATACTTAAGAAAGTTTGAAGTCTGAAGTATTTCTTGGCCTAACGTTTAGCTACATCATTAAGGTTAAACAAACTACAAAACAATTACTACATTACTTCACCCCCTAATAAACTTTCAACAACATCGACAAACCCCAACCAAATTTCACAAATCCCACGGCCCTCAGTTCTTTACTTCGATTTCTGAAAAAATATTAACTCTTTCAGAAATATTCTCCATGAACATTACAACTTGATGAATATCTGTTTCATAAACCATCTTGAGGTTTCCTTTTATCTTAATTAAACATAGACAAAAGTTACTTTTTGGACTTTTATTTTGCATCTAATGTACTTCACATTCCTCTAAAATGTGACTTAATAGATAGTCCTGCATAAAGTTTAGATTTTGTTCTTCAATGCCTACTCAATGAGAAATACCATCTAAGTCAGCGAGTGAATGGGATCTATTCTGTCTCAAGACCAAAATATCTGTTGGTACGTAACAGTTTACTATTCATTATTACCAAAAATCATCAGATTTTATCATCTGGTCATTGCTTTTCTACATTTAACTCGCTTGAATATTTTTATTTCATTTATAATGAATTTAAAATTAACCTTAACAATGTTATTTGATGAATGAATACATGAAGCAATCAACCATATTCATCATTCAATGCATTTTCAACATCATTATTAACCTCAACCTTGACTAATGCATAAAGCAATAATACCTGCTTATGAAGATTACTTTACTGTACCTTGAAAAATGAAATCACTTATCAAACGAATGAAAAATAACAACACTTCTAATAATTTCAATACACGTTTTACAATTTCTATCATAAATCATTCTAATCTTCAGTAATGTGATGCAGACAATAGCAAACTAACAAATATTATACTTCTGCCAGAATCTACACGTTTTTACAAGTTTAAGGAATCATGAAATAATCATCGTGACAAAACTGGTTTTGAACATATTTTCTAAGCCACAAAAAATGTTTGAGGTTATGAGTAAACTTGTGCATGCTGTCACCTAAATAAAAGCTGTAGTCTGACTACTTTATAAAGATCCTCGATTGCTGTAATACTGATTCTAAGAAGACTTTGCTGGCCAATGATTCTCTTAAGGTTGTTATATTCAGTTTCATTTAAAAAAAAAAAAAAAAAAAAAAAAAAAAAAAAAAAAAAAAAAAAAAGAGTGTATAAATGATTTTTACAAATTGACAAATTGGAACAGAGATATAGGGGATTACCTTAATAATTTTATCTTCACTATGAAATTACCAAGATCAGATTTAATAACTGCAATTTAAATCCCAACTGGAAATGAACTATGATTTAATGAACTGCAAGTTGAAGCAGATTCTTTAAAATCTGATTCATAACTCTATTGAATTTTAATGTAATTTAAACAACAGGACTACTGAGTGGTGGATTTAGATAAAAAGACTACATCTTTAATCTTTTAAGAATTACACATATATATGTATGTATATATAAAGCATCATTAAACATTTAATATATATATAAATGTTAGCTATTTTTAGCACTGTAAATATATACACAATGTTAAACAACATTTCAAATACTACATCATTCAAGTACTGCACAGTAGAATTTGCATGTTCATTGAAAATAATTTTTCTTCATTTTCAAAAAAACAAATTAGCAAATCATAAATAAATATATTTTATGTAATAATAGAATTTAATAACAGCTGAAGATGTGGGATCCCACAAAAATCAATTCTTGGGATTAATATGGTAAATTTACCTTATCTATTACTGCGTCTTGGTAGTTTACATTTCATTTAACATTAAATTTTATCAGCATAGGGGTCAATATGAGAATGAATTATTTGAATTTGAAAAAAATATAGATATAATTTTAAAATTGTACATACATACAAAAAATAACAACTTAACCACCAAAACAAAGTAACAGAAAAACCAAAAAACTAATACCAATACTTGACTTTTGCGGGATCCCATATCATCAGTTGGTACTTCTACAATTACATCAAACAAATTAACAAAAAAGAAATAAAATCTTAAAAATTTAGAAAACATTCCAGTAATGGCAGTGGAGTTGTGATGTTATTACAAATTTTATGGTTGTTAGAGTGTTTATGTTTTCTAAATTTTTATTTCTTTTTTGTTTGATATAATTATAGAACTGTGTACCGATTGATGATGCAGGATCCCACAAAAGTCGACTATTGGTATTAGTTTTTTTAGGTTTTTCCGTTACTGTGTTTTGGTGATAAAGTTATTTTTTCAATTTAATTAGCTAATTCTGTTAATTAATAATGACTGATCTAATTCATATTAGGTCCAGTCAATATGTTGATGAATTATCTGAAACTTAAAAAAATATATATATTTGTAAAGTATAGAAAATGTAATACAAATATACTGTTCATATATATGTTGCTCAAACAGGTTATATAGACAACATTTAACTTGGATCTTCACAACTTCAATATTTTACACTTATACTTAATTTGAAATAAACTGAATTAGGTGAGATAAAGTTATCATTTGAAAAATTTACTTATATTTTTATTTAATGTAAATACTTACGTCGTAAGATCTTCTCGTGTCTTTCTGTAACTCTCAATGCCTGGCTTCGCGATTTCTGGAGTAGTTTTTTTATTTTTATCTTTCTTTTTTCTATTAACAACTTGAGAAATAAGCATGGCACAATGCTTTGGTAACAACTGCAACAAGCAAAATTAATTCTTTTTTTTTATGCATGGGATATGGAAATGGAATTTTGAAGCATATGAAAAATGCCATGTCTGACCAGGATTCAAACCTGGGACCTCCAGATGGAAGTCTAAGACGCTACTACTCTGCCTAGAGATCGGCAATTATATTTTGTTTATAACAATTGTAAACAAAAAGAAATATGCTGTATCCTTAAAACTTAAGACAAAGACCTGATCCGGTATTCACTTCGAAAGGAAGTGAAACAATGAGAAAACTGATCAGAATCTGTCCACTAAAAGTTTGATCAGAATCTGTACAAACACTGTAGTCACAAAATAGATTCAGTTAACGTTCATAGTAAATAAAAAATATATGGAGTAATAAGAAAGCAAATACAAAAACATACTAAATAAATGAAATCAATAAAACATTAAAAAAATGTTGAAGTTAATTAAAATTATTTGAGTACAAATTATTAACCAACATTAATTAAACAGGAGCACATAAATTGCAAGTTTTTTTTAAAACTGTTATTAAACTAAAAAACAAGAAAAACTCAAAAAACTCTTACTTAAAATCTAAAACCAGATGTATACTATTTTCCTATAACTAATGATGATGATCATTTAGCGATCAAACATGGCAATCAACATCAGTAGTTACTGCAGAAATACCATACATTTAAAATATAAATAAAAAACTCATAACTCCAACTTGACGGGCTACCACAACCTAAAGCATCCCTATTATAAAGACTGACTAAATTACAACCATATCTAAAGGAAAGTTATTATAAAGATTAAACCAATCAGACAGATATCTCTTGAAATGAACAAAATTTATGGAAGAATATAATGGAAGCCATTCAAGGGGCTCTCACTGGGACCATATCTTGATATGTGATATTCTATTGTACAACAATATAAACAAAATTTATTAACAGTTCTGTATTTAATACTAGCGCAAAAATCTCATTAATTTAGTAAAAAAACAACATGTTGAACTTATTTTATATAAAAACATTTCTCATGAACTATATCAATGATAATTTGTAATGACTTAAAATCTTTTAGACTTACTTTCAATGTGACCAAACATCAATATGCTACTTTTTTTTTATAGTCAGCATTTTTATGAAAAATAAAATTTTGTTGATCCAATAACAATTAGTGTATTCATACATGATTCATAAAAAAATTAACGAATATCTATCCATATTGACTCAAAATGCACGCTGACCTTCAATTTTTTAAGAACAAGTTTCTCTCTACACAAACAATCCAAAATTGTTTAACGCTCTTTTAAAATCTTGTTGGCTTTAGTAGAAGCAAACAATATGGTTACAGCTGTTTCACGACAGCATTCTTCATAATATATGTTTTACAAAAACAACTTGCCAGTCCTATGAAAATTCATCATCTAAGATACCCAAAATTTTTACACTAACAGCAGCAGAAGTACAACTTTTATTGATGATAATAATACTAATCACACAACTAGAAATGTTATATTTTCCTGAGAAATATGGTTTTATCCATATTTCTTTAATATGGATGTATTAATTATTTAAATATTTATCATTTTTATCCATATTTATTTAAATACACATTTCAAGTTTATAACAGTATAGTAATCTTGCATAATGTTTTGTATACTTATCGATGACTCACTGTAATATTAAAGTCAAAGCACGATTAAGTTGATATTAAAAGATCATAATTCTTCTATACAACAAACATAAGATTTTTATACATAAAAATAACTAATTTGTTAGTTTCAAGCAAATCATAGCTCTATATCTACATATATTTATTATATTTTCAACTGACTATTGATCTTGATATATATTTATAGCAATAAGCTGCAGCTCATGATGTCACTGAATGTGCTCATAATACAAACAAAATCCGTTCAAAATTTAAAAACTTACCTTTTCAATTTTTGTTCATAATACAATTTTAATTCTACTCACTACCAAACTTTTTTATATCTGTTATAAGACTGTTTTCCACAGTTAAAAAATAATTTTATTTTTTATGTGAAGTGAATTGTACATATTTACTTACATTATAATTTACAAAAGCATACGTGCTTTTTTGGATGTGTCTGCTTCCTAATAGTACAAATTTAACAGATAAAATTAAAATAAAAAAGAATATTTACTTAAAACTACAATTTCAAAAATTACAGGTAAAATAAATCAATATTTTTTTACTTAGTTACATTGACCTGATTTTATACTTATTACTTATTTTAATTGTTTTTTAGGTATATTTTATAACCATTTATTTATTTATTTTTGTATTTTTTTCTTTAAAACTTCTTTATTTGTGTGCTGTTAACTAATTTATGCAGCTTAAAACTATATTTTGCTAATTTCTTTGGCTATTACAGGTATTTTAAACAGATTTATTGTTAGATTATAGTGCACATCCATGACATATGGTTTCTATTTTTTGTTTTTGATTACAGTTAATATAGTATGTTAATACAATTATTATGGTTATTTACACAAATTAAAGAGTGATATCACAAATTCCAAAATGGCCAAATACCTATCAAAAGTGACAAACATTCTGGAAGACCTTCGACCATCAAAAATTCCTAAAAACTTGAGTGAGTTCAACAGACAGTGATGAATAATCATCAAATAAAAATTAAAGAACTTGAAGTAGGAATTTTGTTTGGCTCAGTGCAATCAATTTTAACAGAAGATCTCAGGCACATAAAAAAAAATTTCTCCATAAGTTCTCACTCATGGACAAAGGAAAACCAATTGTACGTCGCATAAGACATGTTGAAATGTGTTAATAATGATCCAGATTTTATGAAAAAAATAACCATAGATGAGACATGGATCTATGGCTATGACCCCGAGACCAAGGCACAATCATCCATTGGGAAACTCCAAGTTCTGCACAGCAAAAGAAAGCCACACAATCATGTAGCAGTGTGAGATCATGCTGACAGTTATTTTTATCAAAACATATTTCATCACAAGTACAAGGTTTGATAAAACAATATGAAACATATTTTTAATTTCCTAGGCTGTATAAGTCCAACTGTCACAATTTTGTATTGATGTGTTGGTACACTTGTCCCTAACATATACTGACATTGGTAGCCATATTGGATGCTTTGTTTATTATTGGCTATTGAAAAGGTTACACATGCTTTGGTTGGTGGGTGATTTTTAACTTGTGGAAATAATGGAACAAAGAATTTTCTTTAAAAATGGAATAAAGTGCAGCACTGCATTGGAAATGCTGATAAAAGCATTTCCAATGCTTTTATCAGCATTTCCATGTTCATGTGTTTTCTTTACGAATGGGACAGCCGAACTAGAGATAAACATTATCTTACCAAAAAGTGGAAGAAACGTGTCAACTTAACTCCAAATGGGAAAAATATTATTTATGAGCCCTTAGTTGAAGCCAAAAAAATATTTCTACCCCCTCACCATATCAAGGTAGGACTTATGAAAAATTTTGTAAAAACAATGAAGGATAGTCCTGGATTTTTGTACTTCAGGCAGAAAATTCTGTATTTAAGTGAAGGAAAAATTAAAGAAGGAATAGTTGATAGTTCTCAAATAAGAGAGTTGATCAAAGATGATGTATTTAACTCAATGTTAAATAATGTAGAAAGTGCAGCTTGGGCTTCATTTAAAGACATTTGTAAAATTTTTCTCAGCAAACAAAAATTTGACAATTACCGTGATATTGGTAATAAACTTCTTACTTCATACAGAGCTATTGGATGTAATATGTCTTTGAAAATACATTTCCTCCACTCACATCTGGATTATTTCCCAGACAACCTCGTAGACATAAGTGATGAACATGGTGAACGTTTCCACCAAGATATTTCAGTGATGGAAAGCTGCTATAAATTGAAATGGAATACTAACATGCTAGCCAATTACTGTTGGACATTAATTCAGGATGTACCTGAGGCTATTTATAAAAGAAAAGCATTAGCGAAATCATTTTAACACAGGTATGGCCATGCAAAATTATAAATTTTTCAGATTTTAACTGTATTTTCCCTTAATTATTTTTGAAGCATAATTTATTTAAATAAAACTACGGGCGATAGAAAAATTGTATTTACAGATCTGTAATGTACACAAAATAGCAATTCAAGAAATGGTATCACACTTAGAGAAACATTAAAATTTTTTTTTGTATATCAGTATTATTTGTCTTCAAACACAACAGCAACTAAAAACATAAAAATAACGAAAAGTTTGAATAATTATAGTCTTAAAAAATCAACACTAGCATTTTATTACAGCACCATAAAAGTAATAATGCTAATATATCAAATGACAATCAGTAATAGCATAGTTACAGATGATTAGCAAACCCAGTTCTCAATAGACAGCTTAAATTATTTTATATATAAAAATATTGCAACAAGACCTAGACAACAGACCTCGGTAACGGATTCCTTCCAATTACGAAGAAAGCATAAGAGAATAATCATGAAAGGAATCCAGAAGAGTACTAAAAGGATCCTTTCAGGCTAATAGGTTCGTTTAACAATTGTTCTTTGTAATACTGTCAACAGCACACCTCCAACTGCTATTTATAATCACACCTATTTAGTATTTAATTTATTTATTATTATTATTATTATTATTATTATTTATGTTCTTAGAGTAATAGATCATATTTATATAAACATTTGTATTTGTTAGTGTCTCAATATCCTGGTCAAGCTGCGAACACATGACAATATCATTACCTTATCACTCATTGTACATTGTTCATCACATATAGTAGTTATAATATTTTTAGCTTCTTTAGCCATCTCATCCAAAAACATATTAACAACAGACAAACTTCTTTCTCTGATGTGATGTCTCTGAAAAATAAAATGAAAAATTAGTTAACATAACTAGAACATTAATTAAATAAAGTTTTGATCAAACAGGCTGTAAATCTCATAAAGCAAATGTGGCTTGCAACCAAAATTATGTACATTCATTTAAGCCTTACAATTTGGTAGTCATAGGATGCTCATGACATTTTTTTGCTCTTATCCATAATACATCCCTTATTTTGCAGGATGAACTCGAACGATGCAAGCAAGCGATTTTCAAATGTCTCCCTGCAATCCAAATTCAACCCTAAGTAACTACTACATCATCTTAACTGAAATAAAGGTCTGCCTGGGTGACTGACACTTTGACACAACAAAGTGCTCATGTATAGAGTTAATAACTGGCCGGGCAGACTTCTTCAATGAGAGTCTGAAAAAGCTGGTGTCAGTGCAATAAACAGTTGAAAACTATGTTGAAAATTAATGAAGATAAGGTAACTTATGTATAAAATACCAGCTTTTTACCATCCAATACAGAGTCAATTTTTGAAATCATATTATTTTGTATTACAGCCACAGTATCATGCTCACAATTTTGAACAACACAAGAGAAGAATTCAGAATTAGATACCTTAACTTACACTATTTGATTTAATTAAATACAAAGTTTAGAACGACAATAATTTAACAATATTTTTTCAACTTTATTTATTAGATAACAATCATACAAGATTATTCAATATCAGTACTGATTCAACCAATAGCTGCTGCTATAACAATCAG
Source organism: Lycorma delicatula (assembly GCF_047948215.1). Classification (NCBI taxonomy): domain Eukaryota; kingdom Metazoa; phylum Arthropoda; class Insecta; order Hemiptera; family Fulgoridae; genus Lycorma; species Lycorma delicatula. The sequence continues at coordinate 3,789,032 of NC_134458.1, forward strand.
TAAGAGTTTCACTGATATTAATATTCCAGTTTGATTAGATCTATCAATTAAATAAATTGGTCTCTTAAACTTGGGCTTTATTTAAGTGAACAAAGCTGAGAAGCTTTAATTTTAATCTCCTCTATACATTTATATAAAGAGTAGCACTCATTTTTCTATTGTATAAAAAAAAACTTCACTTAATTTTAAAAAACAGGTACTTACCTGGTTTTTAACCTAAGAACCTCCTCTACTTACCCTTATTTATAGAGGTAAATATAATCTAACTAGAAGAAACAAATTTGTCTCACTCATGTTATAAAAATATTAATTCAATAAATTTTTAGTGCTATATTACCCAATAATCACAACATTTATCAGCATTTTTTGGCAAGGTTTACACTCAAAACACCACTACAGTTGAAAAACTTTTAAGGAAGAGAAAATGTCCATAAATCATTTCTTTATGATCAGGAAATAGTAAATCTTCCAAGTCAATATCATTTCTAAAATAAATCAATTCTCAATAGTTAATGTACAAGAATCAGGTTCATTTCTACCTTCCTGATATTATTTTCCATTCCATATTCTATATTCCTCAATTACAATTCAATTCTTCAATTACACAGTCACCTTTAAGTTACTGTAACATATAACTTATTTAAGTTATTGTAACATATAACAAACACAAATAATATTATTCACATCATTCACTATCGGCCTGCAGTGCCAACAACAGCTATTTATTTAGAGTCGATCATCAAAAAATACGTATAATACCTATTTTGACGTGTAAATTATTTTTTTTTATTTTTTGGTGATCGACTGTTATGAACACAACAATTTTAATTTAAAGGGCCGATACCCTGAAAATGAGTAAATATTCCACTGTAATTAATGGCAATCGATAGATATATTCTGTACATAAGGGTTATGCAATATTACCCATAATTGCACTCAATGTGCAGGACGTGTTTGACTAAAAATTTGTTACATTAACCTGAAAAAAGGTAAATTTAACGTAAATATTGTTTTGGTGTTGTCAAGTGTGAAATCATATTTCAAGATTTTCTCACTTACAAATGACACCATGCAATAAAGCATTGTTATCATGCAAGTGCTTAAAACTGCAGTGAAAATATGTAGACTTCTCTAATTACAAAACTATACTGGTGAAAATCTATACACATATTAAAGTGTAAGTTCATGCTTTTTTACTTTTTATCTTACAGATTCAACGCAAATTTAAAATCCTAATATCTCTGAATTAAAGTTAGGGTTATTTTATTAAACTAGCACCTGCTAAATCAAGTCTGCTATTTATAAAAAGCCAATGAAATCTACATGTTTTAATGTCTCTCACATAACAAAAAAATCTACGGAAAACTTGATATGTAGTGTCCTAGTAATACGTGACACATTTTTTATCTTCAGGTTTAAAAAAAATATAAAGTTAATTATTAAAATTATTGAATTTATTATATCTCCCACTTCTGGTGACACATGTTCACCATTAATGCTTAAAATCTAATTAGACCTTCATACCCACTAGAAAATGTACTAAACATCATTCAAATCAATTAATCTCTAATAGAGCTATCGCTCAGCCATTTTATGAAAGAATTGGTCCCAATGGACTTTTAATTACTAAAATGCATATCATTAAACAAAATGGCAATAATAAAAATATTTAAGGTAACAATGTTTTTTTTTTAAAAAAAATGAGTTAAAATAATGAATAAATAAAAACAAAATGACTTGCCTCTTCAGGACACAGCTCATGCGTACAACTTTGAAAATGATTACAAATAAGAGGAAAAGCAACTATGTAACGATTTTGAGCAGGAAATTCTAGGCACATATGAAACTGGTCTTCAAATATTTTGCTGTAAAAACTGGAATTAGAAAAAAAACAATAATAAGCATCAATTTTCAAGAAATCTATTTAACAGCATTATTTGAAATAAATACATAATAATAATGCTATATATATATATATATATATATATATATATATATATATAACATTAATTTAATAAGATAAGAGCTTTTATTGATTCTGTACTTTGGTGAATTGTGCTGAATTTTGTTTATGCTTTTGGAATTAATTAGTACAGAGGAAGGTATGGACAAAAAAGAATTTATTTTATTTTATTACTTTTCTTTTCTATATATCAAAAGCACTTTTGAGGAAATTTCTCATCATCAGCTAATTAAAATTAAAAATTAATTACATATTAAAGCATTAATAAAACACTGAACATAATATTATTGCATAATGATATAATATATGCAGTCAAATAATTAATTAAAAACCTTAAAAAATTATTTTTTTTTAAACATGTTTGTGGTCATCCACTAAATACAGCACTGTACTAATATAATATAGACTTTACCTATTATTAACAAAATATTTGGAACAAAAAACATTTTACAAAAATATCATATATATAAATATAAACAGAAATTCAGCTTAATCAATCTATAGACAGAATTTGATAATGACACTCTTATCAACGCTGCTATAGGTAGCAGCACTTTTGTTAATATTAGGTAAGGTTTACATTATATTAGTACAGTGCTGTATTTAGTAGCTGGCCATAAACATGTTTAAAAAAAATGTTATGTTTTATATTAAAAGATTTTTAATTAATTATTTGAGTGTATATATTACATCATATGTGTAATAATATTATTTCAGTGTTTTATTAATGGTTAATTAATTTTTAATCAACTGATGATGATGAAGAATTTCCTCAAAAGCGCTTTTGATATATAGAGAAGAAAAAGAAAAAAATAATAAGATAAGGTAAGAGCTCATATTGATTCTGTACTTTGGTGGAATGTACTGAATTTTGTTCATGCTCTTTGTATATATATATATATATATATATATATATATATTTTTTTTTTCAATATTAACAAATTAACCACCAACACACAGTAACAGGTAAAGCCTTAAAAAAGTAATATCAATAGTCAACTTTCAAAGGATCCTGCATTATCAGTTTGTAAACAAATTCTATAATTACATTAAAAAATGTTAGAAAACTTAAAATTTGGAAAACATAAAACATTATTAATAACCATCAAATCTGTATGAACAAAAAAATTCAATTATCATTACTGGAATGATGTTTTTATATTTTAAGTTTTTTAATATTTATGTAATTATAAAATTTATGTACCGACTGATAATGTAGGATCTCACAAAAGTTGAAATTGGTGTTAGTTTTTTTTAGGTCTTATCTGTTACTGTGTTTTGGTGGTTAAGTTGTTAACACTGAATTTAATTAACGCAGTGGTCAATATGTTGAATTATTTGAATTTTCAAGACATATATAAATTTAGATGTATCACAAAGTTCTCCCAGGATTTTCATAACCCTATTCTACTCATGAAAATAATGAAATAAATTCAGATAAATACATATACTAAAATGCTTCGTTTGTGAGTTACGGCTTGTGAAAAATTTTGCTTGGATTTCAGCTACTCCGGTGAAATGAGATCATACTGAAATTTTTAAGACCTAAATTAAGGTAAAGAATTAGTGATTTCTTATGGTTTTTGACCTGAAAAATCGAATAAAATAGGTCCCAGAACCAGAATCATATCTGCAGTAATTATTTAAAAAACTGGGATTAAAATCAATAAATTGGGGTAAAAACCCTATTTTTTAAGTTTGATGTACAATAACTTAAACAGTTAATAAACACAAAACTTTTAAGCAAAACTTGTAATTCTGAACAAAATCGTGTAAGCTGAATAAAAGAAAGAAAGATTGGAATTTTATTTAGAAACAGTACATTACTACATTTATCAGAAAAGTACTTATTTAATGTAAACAAAAACCAAATTCTTTTTTGCTAGACCAAAGAACATTATATGTACCAGTTTACAATAATGTTCAAAAGTGAGCCCGCCATTTTCAACACATTTCTTGTCATGCTTCTGTTCTGTTTTTGTTGCCCTTTTTAATTCTTCAGGGCTGTCCTTAAGTTGCTCAGCTGCATCAATAATGCAGACAATTAATTCCTCACAAGAATGTACTATTGTTTTATATACAATATTTTTCATCCATCCCCAGATGCAAAAATCTAAAGGTGATTAGGTGATCTTGGTGGCCAGGAATGTGGACCACCACGACCAATCTACTTACTACTCATGGAAATTATGAGTTAAGTGAGTGGAAATGCCACAAGAGAAGTGGGGAGGTGCACCATTGTGCTGGAAGTATTCTTTGCGTCTCAGAGCTAAAGGAACATATTCAAGCACCTGTAGCAATTCTTCTTGAAGAAAGTGTAAGTAGACCTGACCATTTAAGTAGCCAGTTAATATGAAAGGCCAGGTAATAATACAAAGGCCTCACCGTATATTGACGCTAAATTGGTGTTGAAAATTGCCTTCCATTTTCATAAGGATTTACTTCTGCCCATATAGCTCATTGGGTAAGTTGTTGACACCATCTCAAGTGAAATTTACTTTGTCAGTAAACAAAACATATTTGTAGAGTTGTTGATTTGTATTCTACCAGTTACAGAACTCCAGGAGTTGAGTTGGAGATCCCGAGCTGTTAAGAAGTGTTTTCTGTGCTCTGCATTCTGTATTGTTTTGGATGGTTTTACGGTTATTTTTTTTTGGTTCTGGACATTTGGACATTGTGGTTTAGTGATTGTGGAAGGATACAGACATCTTTTTTGAGTTTTGGTTAATGGATTTATTGGTGTTTTTTACTGTTACGGAGGTTTTTTTGCCGTCTTTTGGACTCACCACAGATGTTGTTTTTTCTGGGTAACAGTGCCTGACTTCTTGTGACAGTTAAGGTCTAAGTAAATGTGATATTGTATTTATTTTTTATTAGCATACTTTGGTTAACATAAAATAAAGGTTTGTGAAATTATTCTAAATCATGCGAGCAAGCTGGATCAGGTGAGTGACGTCATTGTTATGTCACCACAAGTTATAAATGACTTAGAGATTTTTCGTTTCTATTGAGAAGCACCGGTAAATTTTTCTAAGTCATTGAAGAGATCATAAGGGCACCCAAACCAGAAACAGTTTGGATTCTGTGCAAATTGAGGGTTTTCCTTCCCATTACACTGCCCCCCCCCCCAATTTTAAATCCCTTTTTTGGACTAATTTCCCTCCACAATTGCCCCCCCCATTTTTTTGAGCATGTGAGTACTCTACAAACTCATAATTAAGAGTAGAAGGTGTTCCAGATATTGATTTCAAAATATCTAAATCGAGTTCATCAAAAGAAGAGGGAATGGATATTGAGTCTCCTTCCCAACGAAGCCAAAAGACAACTAGGTTGCCTAGGTCGACACCGCATCTAGTATGATGGAACTAACAGTTAGAAGTGAGGACACAGTGGAGAGGGCTCGTAAGAGGAAGATAGAGGCCATTCAAAGTTGCAGTGATGTGAACCCGACAGAGGGGACAGATATGGACCACCTCCTGGAGGCCATTCATAAACTGGTGGACCCCTTTACCGCAGGCATGTAAACTCAAAAAAAGAGATTAAGGAGTGTGCGGTTTTGGTCAGCAAGAGAGAAAGGGATGTGGAAATTGTGATGAAAGAGTTGTACGAATTATCACATCTCACACTTACAGGGGCACACAGTAGCGGTGGACCGATGATGGATGTGGCCACACAAACGAAGAGAGCCGTCAACAGAGAGCTGTTGGCCAGATAGAGGAGGGTGTTCCAGATGAGGAAGTCCCAGACTTAGTTCTCAGAAGGTGGTTGTGGGAGTGCTTTCAACATTGTGAGGAGGTCAAGGGGTCTATTTTTGATGCTAGTGGTGACATTCTAGTCACATATGACCTAGCGGAGGATAGCAGGACAAGCCACAACAGGAAACTACTGGATAGGGTCGTACCATGCATAGGCTGACAAGGTAATCTAAGCTAAAGAGGGGTCAGCTAGTTGTAGAACAAAGCCTAGTAGAAGTGCTGACAGGTGACATTGAAGAGGATATCCAGGATATGGTGTACACCGTGGTAGTGGACACTAAGGCTGGAGAGAGAGTAGTCACAGAGGATTTACACAGAGCAGTAGAGAAAATGCAGGAGTTTCAAACAGACGTCAATTATGGCTCAGTGGTGAACAAGGTAGGCATACTTCTTAAAAAAAACTTAATCGTACCAAAAGAAGTGGAGGTAACAGGGTGGTGTACCTGAAAGAGGCAAAAGTGAAAAGGGTGGCAAGCAAATGGTTGCAGCAGCCGACAAAGCCTACCAGCACAATATTGATTAAGTCAGAGGGGGCTACATATGCAGACCTCCTTAAAAAAGTCAAGAAGGGTGTGAGAAAGGGGATAGGGGATATACTATCCATCAGGAGAGGAAGCGGGGAGTCCCTGCACATGAAAGTGAGAGCTAACAAACAAGAAGCTATAGAGGTCCAGAAGAAAACATCGAGCAAACTGGAGGGTGTGAGTATCACAAGTGGGTCATGCAGGAGAGGCCTTATTATCGTTAAAGACCATGAGGAAGAAGTGACAGAGGTGGAGCTCCTAAACTCCATCAGTGAGGCCATCGAGAACAGTGGAAAAATGGAAGATATGAGGGTGACCTCTCTATATCCCCAGCCTTTGGTGGCACAAAGAAAGCCACAGTCACGATGTCAGCATTGTTGCAGCAGCGTTAGCAGCTAGGAGGAGAATCTGGTTGGTATAGATCCACTGCAGGGTGACCCTGAGCACAGAGGAGCCATGGTACTACAGGCGCTTTGAGTTGGGGCATACGGCGGCCAGATGTGGTGGCCCTAATAGGTCGGCCATGTGTCATAATTGCGGTAAGGAGGGGCACCAGGACAAAGTGTGCAAAAGCCATGGCAAAATGTTTGAGGTGTGGTGGAACTGGGCATCGGTCTGGTATCATCCTTTACAAGAGAAATGCCTAGATTCCTGGAGTTAAATACAAACAGGTGCATGGCATCACATGATGAGCTTCTGGAACTGGGAAGGACAAAGGGCGCAGACCTTCTGCTGGCCGGCAGAAAGCGACTCACCCCCATCAAGCTTCAGGTAAAAGGGGTCATCATTGAGCCAGTCAGTAGAGCCAAATAACTAGGGGTATGACTCAACAGCCAGAGAGCCTTTTAGGACCATGTCAAGGAAGTAGTTGACAAGGCAAGTAGAACCATGTCAGCTGTCCCAAGCTCATGAGCGAGATTCATGGGCCAAGTTCATCAAAGAGGAGGATGCTGGCGGCGGTGGCTTGGTCTGTCGGCTTGTATGCTGTGCCAGTGTGGAGGAGGGTGCTGAGCAGAAAAGTGGCCATTCGGTGGCTGAAAGGGCTGCGGTGCTGACTGGCAATCGGTGTTGCTAGGGCCTACTGGATCGTCTCTACAGAGCCAGTTCTGGTGATTGCCTCGATCCCCATGAAGCTTCTGGCGGAAGAGCGGGTCAGAAGAAAAGAAGGGGTAATGAAGGGCATGGCCAGGAAGGAAATAACAGAGCACTGGCAGGAGAGATGGGCTGGATCAGAGTTAAGCCTCTGAACAAGGAGGCTGATTCCAGACATCAGGCCTTGGCTCAAGTGTGAACACAGGGAACTCACATTTGAGCTAATCCATTTCCTATCAAAGCATGGTAGCTTTAACAGATACCTATGGGGCAGGAGGAGGCAGTCATCTGAGAGCTGTCAGTACTGTGGAGAGCAGGACAACGCAGAACATACTGTCTTCCAGTGCCCAAGGTGGAAACAGGAGTGTGATGCGAACGCGGCCAGGGGAGGTTACTGCATACAACATAGTGGAGGCGATGCTCCATGGTAAGTGAAACTGAAGAATAAATCAGCGAGGTGTAAGGAGCATCATCTGGAAAAAGACACTGGAAGAAGTGGAAGATGGGTGATGGGTTGTTAGCATTAGGGCAGGACAGACAACCCTGTTCAGGAGGGGTGGGATGCTCCGGTGTCCCACCTTCAATGACTGAACGGGGACTCCTGGGGTCCTTAGATGGGCAAAACAAAAGACTGAGTCCTGGTCTGAGGGACCTCAGTATGGGGAACCCTGGCCTGTGGTTGTCCCCCATATGAGTCCCAGTCTCTGGGTGGGTGATGCTGTCAGGAATGGTATAGCCGGGCCTGAAATGACCACCCAGGGGATTAGAGGCAACTGGCACCCTCAAGGCTGCATTATACGAGAACATGGGTCTGGCCTTGAGGGGAAAGAAACAAAAAAAAAAGTTGCAGAACTACAAAGTTCCAGTCTCTCCTGGATGTAGATGTTGAACTGGCTGTTTATGATAAGGACACAACTTGTTTTGTTTAAGTGTCCTTTCACATCAGAAAAATAATTTGGTTTTTGTTTACATTAAATATGTACTTTTCTAACAACAGTAGTAATGTAGTGATACTAAATAAAATTTGAATTTTTCTAACTTTTCTTTTATTCAACTTATCTTACACCAATTTATTAAAAATCAAATTCTCCACAAGTTTTGTTTAAAAGTTTTATGTATTTATTACCCATTTAACAGAGTTATTCTACGTCAAACATAGAAACAGGGTTGTTTACCCCAATTAATTGGTTTTCACACGAGAATTCTCAAAGACCATTCCACATACTATTTTATTTGATTTTTCTTGTCGAAAACCGTAAGAAATCACTAATTCTGCCCCTTAATTAACACTCCAAAGATTTCAGTACTTCATTTCACCAGGGTAGCTGAAATCTGAGTAAAATCTTTCACTAGCCGCAACTTACAAATAAAGCATTTTAGGACATATGTTTATATGAACTTTTCCATTATTTTTACAAGTAGAATAGGTTATGAAAGTCCCAGGAGAACTTTGTAGTATATTCTGTATATATAATTCAATTCCAGAAGATTGCAATTGATATGTGCAATAAAATAGTCCAAAGATAACTATTTTGAATTCAAATGACTTGAGTGTAACACTACATGATGTCACAATTAAAAATTATGTTTAAGAATTAAAATGCATTAGAGCCCCTTTACTATATATTTAGTAGTAGCATTAACAAGAATTATAAGTAAAACCAAACAACAGAAAAAAGATAGATGGTTTCTAAATAAATACATCAATTTATAATAAACTTTCATAGATAAGAGAAACTTTTGTACTGCAAGTATGCACAAAACAACTAACCAGAATATAGATAAATCAGAAGTTTCAACCATTATCTCATCAAGATAATCGACCATTTTCGTATGAAAAATAACAGTGTCAAGTAGTGAAGCTAAATCTCTATTTTCTGACAGAACTAAAGGTGACTTGCTGACTGATGTGTAAGCTTGCAAACGGAACCAGTCAATTCTAAGAGCACGGAAATCAAACAAATCATTGTCTTCCACTGAAACAACAGACAAAACTGCTTTAAAAAATATATCCATAAAAACATAACATTAAACACAGAATTTATTAATAAAAATACAACTGTAAAAAAATCAAAAACAGGCAATGCCATCATGACTTTATTTACATTATTAAAAAATTATCACAAAACCTCTGGGAACAACTAAAGTAAGCCTAAAGAATATTCTCAGGGGAAGAATAAGATTGGGTTATACGATAAGAAAGAAACTATAATATTCTGATAGTTATCAATGGAACAGCAAAGTTTATAATGTGCACATATATAAATGTAATATCATACATATTAAAGGAGTCACAAAAAATAAATAAAAACGCCAAAACAAATTAATAATCACCTAAAACAAAATATCCTAATAATGAATATATCATTTTAGAAAAGGAAACATTTGAAAACTATTATTAAACTGACGCTATGGTAACACACACAAACACATAAATAAATTTTTAGACATTTTAGAAAAATATTATATATACAAATATAGACAAAAGTTCAGCTTGATTAATCTTCAAATAGTCTGATTATCGAAGCTGCTATAGATAGCAGCACCTTTGTAAATATTAAGTAAAATTCATAAAATATTAATATAGTACTGTAAGTAGAGGCTGGCCACAGTCATGTGTAGGAAATAAAAAAAAAATTGATGTTATTAAGAATGTTTAACATTTAATTTTAATTTTTGACTGCATATTTTACACTGTATATGTGATAATTTTAATTTTTAATGTTTAGTTTTTTAATGTGTAATATAAAGTTTTTAATTTTTTATCAACTGATAATGAGGGAAAATCCTTGAAAGCACTTTTGATGTACAAATGAAGAAATAATAATTAGGTAAGAAATATTATTAGATTTTGTACTGTAGTGGATTGCTGAATTTTACGTTTAATCTTTAATATATATATATATATTTTTTTTTTTTTGAAAATTCAAATAATTCAATAACAAATTGACCAAAAAATTTAAGTTAAATAAAATATAAATCACCAAACACAGTACAGAGATAAGTTAAACTTACCATATTAATTCTAAGAATTGATTTTCACAGGATCCCGCATATTCAGTTGTTGCATAATTACATTAAAAAATATTTATTTACAATTTGCTCATTTGTCAAAATTGTTTTATTTTTTGAAAATTTTGAAATCTATTATGGATGAATACGCAAATTCTGCTGTCCAGTACTGGAATAAATACTGCAATTTGCCTTGTACAAGTGCATGGGCTACGCTGAATCACACGATATTCATCATTAACACGATTTATTTGGTGTTCAACAGAAAACAAAAATGCCAGAAATGACCCTTTCTTTGCTAACTGCTGATACACTGAAGAATGTTTATTAGGTACAGAAAGAATAATAAGTTTTTCTGTTAATTTTTTGTCTGTTCTGTTTCAATAAAAAACAAATTTTTAAAAGTTTTTATTTACTTTTTATCAGCTGAATTTAAAATAATTTTTTTCAGAATTAAATTCTCTACAAGTTTTATTACTAAATCTTAACGCATTATTAATCAGTTAACAAAGCTATTGTACTACAAAGCTAAAATAAAATTGTTTTTTGACAATGAATTTTGTTTTACATCGGATATCTTAAAAAACTACTGAAGTTAAAAGTTCCGGGACCTGCTTTATCCTATTTCCCAACTCAAATTACATAAGAAACCATAACTTTACTTCTTAATTTGGGTCCCAAAAATTACAGTAGGGCTTCTTTTTATTAGAAGAGTTGAAATCCAGGCGAAATCTTTCACTAGTAGTAACTCAAAAACAAAGCATTTCTAGACCTATGTCTATATAAACTTTTATCATTATTTTCACCAGTAGAACATGTCCTGAAAGTTTCTCAATTTCTTCGTGAGACATTACACGTGTGCACGCTGTGTGTGTGTGGATGCATGTGGGTGTGTGTGTGTGTGTGTGTGTGTGTGTGTGTGTGTGTATAAGCTGATATTTAAAAAAGTCCACAATAATATGTTAAATACATATTTTACAGAATTTTTTTTTATCTGCCTTAAGGTACTCTTTTTCCCGTTTAGCCTCCGGTAACTACCGTTTAGATAATTCTTCAGAGGATGAATGAGGATGATATGTATGAGTGTAAATGAAGTGTAGTCTTGTACATTCTCAGGTCGACCATTCCTGAGATGTGTGGTTAATGGAAACCCAACCACCAAAGAACACCGGTATCTACGATCTAGTATTCAAATCCGTGTAAAAATAACTGGCTTTACTAGGACTTGAACGCTGTAACTCTCGACTTTCCAAATCAGCTGATTTGGGAAGACGCGTGGGAACCACTAGACCAACCCGATGGGTTTGCCTTAAGGTACTATTTTGCTGAAACTGCCCTCAACAATGGTTGATAACGACTGACCATGATGGTTGAACTATTTTGCTCAAACTGCTAGCCATCATTACCAGTCTTTCACCTCTAGTTCACCCTGAGATCTAGCAGTATATGGAGTGATATATAATTCATGTGTGTGCTGGAAAAATGAAATTCAATGCACTGGTTGCACTTATAGTTGATGAAGAAGAAGAAGAAGAAGCAGTAAAATTGATTCCATTAGCAAAGTCAAATAAAATTTTATAAAAGAAGTAAAAATAAAGCATACGAAACTAGGGTGAACAATTTATTTTGGGTACATTCTGATTTATTTTTAGTCACTGTTCAGATCTATACACTTAGCCCAGTATTCCACAAGAGTACTTATGCCAGTTTGGTACATTGATTTATCCAATTCCTTAAAATAACCATCTATGGCAGCAATAACATCATTACTGGTCAAAAATTTCTTCCCTCCAAACCATTTTGTTATGTTAAGAAACAAGTGATAGTCACTTGGAGCCAGATCAGGTAAATACAGAGGAGTGTTTAAGCAATTAAAACCGTAATTTGTTGAATTTTTGCCATTGCAATGACTGAAGTGTGAGCTGGAGAGCATTGTCTTGATGGAAAAGCACTTTATTTTTTGCCAAATGCAGTTGTTTTTCCTTAATTTTATCACTGAGATGCTGCAATAGGGTTGTATAATATTTTCCATTTACTGTTTCACCCTTTCTAAGATAATCAATGAAAATTATTCCATGTGCATCCCAAAAAACAGTTGCCATAACTTTTTCTCTCGAAGGTCTCATCAACCGTCATAAATCAATGTAAAAATTCCTCTGCATTGCAACAAAATGTTTTTCTTGGCACTGTTTTTGGTCAGGTGTAAGCACATGCAGACATCATTTAACACACAGCTTGCTCATGCCAAATGTTTGTGCAAAATATTCCACACGCACTCTGTTGACATGCCTATGGACTCTGCTAACTCATTCACTGTCACTCACCGATCTACCAAAACGATTTTATGCACTTTTTCTATCATTTCTGGCATAGCCACTTCAGAAGGGCATCCACTGCATGGTTAGTCGCCAGAGCATGTTTAACCCATTTTAAATTCTGTGACCTAGTGTTTAACTGTTGTATTTGATGGAGAAGAGTTTACCAATGTCACGTAAAGCTCTTCTTTAATTTCCTTTGCATTTAAGCCTTTCATAAAAAAAAGTATTTAATCACGACATGGATTTCCAGATTTTTCCATTTTCCAAAAATGCCCAAATTCTCCACCTTGATGAACTGTAAATATTATACTAAGTGATGCAGTGACTTGAAATTCTTATAGTAAACTAATGAAGAATGGAATCATGTGACGCCATAAGAAATTAAACATACTAATGCCATCTCTGTGTGAGTCCCGGAACTTTCACCCCACCCATATATATTGCAACACCGATTAATAATCATCTGAAAACTGATATGGAGATGTTCCAGAAGTTCTTTGAATTAAACCCATCTCAATTTAATTTTGTCTTCAGCTTGGGGAGAACTAGTCAAGAAATATGCAAAGAAATATACAAATGCAAAGCAAGACCCGATTCACACAAAGTAAAGATTAGCAATTGCATTAAGATAAGTTGCATAATTTTGTAATTACATAAAGGGGTAAAGCAATTGCTCATTATGTCATTAGAACAGAAAAGAAACAAAATTTTATTACGTGCAAGATAAACAATAAAACAGAAAAATAAACATTCTAAAATTAAAATTTCAAACTTGTAATGTCTAGTTTCTTAATAAAATACTCAACTTTCCTATTTTTTAGTTTTCTAATTAATGTTTGTTTATCTTTTTGTAGTTCATTTTGTTTCTCATTAATGACTATTAAGGAACTTTTGTGAATACAGTACACTGACATGATTTTAAATGACAATGTTAATAAACAACATTTAATTAATAAGAACAATACAATTTTATTAAAAAATGCATAAATTTTACATGTAATAACTTTATTAAATATGCAATATAAATTAATAAAATGAAATTATTTAAATTTATGAAAACATATTTTTACATATAAAATTTTTAAAAAGATAAATAATAATTACAGGAAATTGGTCAATAACACATAAACAAATTCAACTTCACATTCTTCAGATTGATTTAAATCTCCCAAAATCCCTTCATTTACAGGCTTGATAGAAATACTGCCACAGTGGGAGGAAATCAGAAGTTGGACCTAAACTTGTGACAGCAATTTGTGATACAAATGCATGTGCTTTGAACTGGACAACAGTTGATAAGATTTCCAGTTTTGCCCACGAAATAAAACAAGGAGGCAATCTTTTCATGGGTATAGCGACAATTTTCATAAATAAAACAATGTTGTCTTCTGCTGTTTCTTTTTTCTGAGCAATCTACTAAAGCAGCTCCGAATGCTTCTTGCTCATTTCACTTAATTCTTCAATATGACTTGCTTTTGTCATCCTTGACTAGATCCATTATGTAGACCAGTGTTTCTCAACACAACTGATACTACAGACCAATAAAAATTTTAAACTTGTATTGCGACCACAAAATGAATTACATACCAAATTGAAGAAAGTGCAGGTTTTTATTTTTTAGTAATTCGCAGACTGATAACCTAAAAAGTTCTGACAGTATTCTAAACTTAAAGTTGTATGGTAAGCAGTGATCGGTTTTCTCAGCTGTGTGCATTATTATTGCCATTAAAAAAAGAGTAATAATGCATTTTAACCTCCTCTATGAATCATGAGACCTTGCCGTTGGTGAGGGGGCTTGAGTGCTCAGGGATACAGAGTAGCTGGACCGAAGGTGCAACCATATCGGAGAGGTATGTGTTGAGAGCCAGACTAAGGAATGATTCCTGAAAGAGGGCAGCAGCTCTTTCAGTAGTTGTTAGGGGCGTGAGTCAGGACGACTTAAACGGCCGTATCAACATCACTCAGTCCTCTGAGTGCTGCGCAGCTGAAAGCAATGGAAAACTACAGCTGCTTTTTTTCCAAGAAAATGTGGCTCTCTGCATTTTCACATAGCAATAATGGAGGCGCCTTCCTTGGTAAAATATTCCGGAGGTAAAATAGTCCCCCCGTTCGGAGACTACTAAGGAAGGGGTCACCAGAAAATTAAAAAATAACATTCTACGAGTCGGAGCGTGGAATGTTAGAAGCTTGAAAAAGGTTGGTAGGCTAGAAAATTTAAAAAGGGAAATGGGTAGGACAAATGTGGATATAGTAGGAATTAGTGAGGTTCGGTGGGAAGAGGAAGGCGACTTTTGGTCAGGTGATTTTAGAGTAATTAACTCAGCGTCAAATAATGGGCAGGCAGGAGTAGGTTTCGTGATGAACAAGAAGATAGGGAGGAGAGTGGAGTATTTCAAAACGCATAGCGATAGAATCATTGTAATAAGGATAAAATCAAAACCTAAACCGACAACGATTGTTAACGTCTATATGCCTACAAGCGCCCATGATGATGATGAGGTAGAGTGTGTATACGAAGAGATTGATGAAGCAATTAAACACGTAAAAGGAGATGAAAATTTAATAATAGTTGGAGATTGGAATGCAAGCATTGGAAAAGGCAAGGAAGGAAATATAGTGGGTGAATACGGGCTGGGCAAAAGGAATGAAAGAGGGGACCGACTTATAGAATTTTGCACGAAGTATAATTTAGTAATTGCCAACACCCAATTTAAAAATCATAATAGAAGAATATACACTTGGAAAAAGCCAGGCGATACTGGAAGGTATCAAATAGATTATATCATGGTTAAGCAAAGATTTAGAAATCAACTCGTTGACTGCAAAACTTACCCTGGAGCAGACATTGATAGCGACCATAATTTGGTGATAATGAAATGTAGATTGGGGTTTAAAAACCTGAAGAAAAGGTGTCAAATGAATCGGTGGAATTTAGAGAAGCTTGAGGAAGAGGAGGTAAAGAAGATTTTTGAGGAGGACATCGCAAGAGGTCTGAGTAAAAAAGATAAGGTAGAAAATGTAGAAGAAGAATGGGAGAATGTTAAAAAGGAAATTCTTAAATCAGCAGAAGCAAATTTAGGCGGAATAAAAAGAACCGGTAGAAAACCTTGGGTTTCAGACGATATATTGCAGCTGATGGATGAACGTAGAAAATATAAGAATGCTAGTAATGAAGAAAGTAAAAGGAACTATCGGAAATTAAGAAATGCTATAAACAGGAGTGAAAGAAGAGTGGATTAAAGAAAAGTGTTCAGATGTGGAAAGAGAAATGAACATTGGTAAAATAGACGGAGCATACAGGAAAGTTAAGGAAAATTTTGGGGTACATAAATTAAAATCTAATAATGTGTTAAACAAAGATGGTACACCAATATATAATATGAAAGGTAAAGTCGATAGATGGGTGGAATATATTGAAGAGTTATACGGAGGAAATGAATTAGAAAATGGTGTTATAGAGGAAGAAGAGGAAGTTGAGGAGGATGAAATGGGAGAAACAATACTGAGATCTGAATTTAAGAGAGCATTAAAAGATTTAAATGGAAGAAAGGCTCCTGGAATAGACGGAATACCTGTAGAATTACTGCGCAGTGCAGGTGAGGAAGCGATTGATAGATTATACAAACTGGTGTGTAATATTTATGAAAATGGGGAATTTCCATCAGACTTCAAAAAAAGTGTTATAGGTATGATACCAAAGAAAGCAGGGGCAGATAAATGTGAAGAATACAGAACAATTAGTTTAACTAGTCATGCATCAAAAATCTTAACTAGAATTTTATACAGAAGAATTGAGAGGAGAGTGGAAGAAGTGTTAGGAGAAGACCAATTTGGTTTCAGGAAAAGTATAGGGACAAGGGAAGCAATTTTAGGCCTCAGATTAATAGTAGAAGGAAGATTAAAGAAAAACAAACCAACATACTTGGCGTTTATAGACCTAGAAAAGGCTTTCGATAACGTAGACTGGAATAAAATGTTCAGCATTTTAAAAAAATTAGGGTTCAAATACAGAGATAGAAGAACAATTGCTAACATGTACAGGAACCAAACAGCAACAATAACAATTGAAGAACATAAGAAAGAAGCCCTAATAAGAAAGGGAGTCCGACAAGGATGTTCCCTATCTCCGTTACTTTTTAATCTTTACATGGAACTAGCAGTTAATGATGTTATAGAACAATTTAGATTCGGAGTAACAGTACAAGGTGAAAAGATAAAGATGCTACGATTTGCTGATGATATAGTAATTCTAGCCGAGAGTAAAAAGGATTTAGAAGAAACAATGAACGGCATAGATGAAGTCCTACGCAAGAACTATCGCATGAAAATAAACAAGAACAAAACAAAAGTAATGAAATGTAGTAGAAATAACAAAGATGGACCGCTGAATGTGAAAATAGGAGGAGAAAAGATTATGGAGGTAGAACAATTTTGTTATTTGGGAAGTAAAATTACTAAAGATGGACGAAGCAGGAGCGATATAAAATGCCGAATAGCACAAGCTAAACGAGCCTTCAGTAAGAAATATAATTTGTTTACATCAAAAATTAATTTAAATGTCAGGAAAAGATTTTTGAAAGTGTATGTTTGGAGTGTCGCTTTATATGGAAGTGAAACTTGGACAATCGGAGTATCTGAGAAGAAAAGATTAGAAGCTTTTGAAATGTGGTGCTGTAGGAGAATGTTAAAAATCAGATGGGTGGATAAAGTGACAAATGAAGAGGTATTGCGGCAAATAGATGAAGAAAGAAGAATTTGGAAAAATATAGTTAAAAGAAGAGACAGACTTATAGGCCACATACTAAGGCATCCTGGAATAGTCGCTTTAATATTGGAAGGACAGGTAGAAGGGAAAAATTGTGTAGGCAGGCCACGTTTGGAGTATGTAAAACATATTGTTGGGGATGTAGGATGTAGAGGGTATACTGAAATGAAACGACTAGCACTAGATAGGGAATCTTGGAGAGCTGCATCAAACCAGTCAAATGACTGAAGACAAAAAAAAAAAATGCATTTAAAGGTTGTAAAATTATGTAATAAATATAAAGAAGTTGAGAGACTACTAAAATTTTTCTGTGGACCACCGGTTCAGAAACAGTGATGTAGACCAGATACTTGTAGTGTCACTTTCTGGGGTCAACAGGTTATTGGCATTGGAAGTAAGTCCCAAAAATTATTACGTTTGAAGTATGACTACCTTCCACCTCCTTAAAAAAATTGCCTTCAAGGTTGCCAGAATCATTTGCTGATATATTACAAAAGGAATCTCATTAACGGTTGACATTGTTTAAGAACTGGAGCCTCTCAAACGGTGGACATTTATTTATTGGTAAAGGTGTTGCAGAGCCAATAGCCAACTTACTCTTTCTTACGATCTTGAAGTAATTGTCATGTATATCCTTTTATCACTTTTTACAAAAACTGAAACAAACAGAGAAAATCTAAATCTTAATTATGACAAGATTTCCTGGTTAATTTTTTTTCTCACCTGACTCACAACACTAACAAGTAGTTTTTTATTTCAAAATACACTGTTATTCATCATTTACTTTTATGCCGAAGTTGTTTTTTTATTAACTTTTTCTTTGTTTCAGGTACTTAGCTACAGCAGACAATTTTACATTCCCTGCATTTAGTTTCCAAATCTTTCCCAGTTATATGAGCTTCGTTGGTGAGTGCTATACTGGAGCACTCCAGTAGTTGGAGAAAATACTGGAAGTGCTATGCAAGTACTTGGCACCTATTTTCTTGCCCTGAGCGCTCATGAATCTTTCAACAAAAATGCAGAGGAATTCTATAAAATGTAGAACTTTGCCAACTGTTGTGCAGTTGGAGAATAGATTGGCAATAGATGGAGAACACATTAAATAATTTATTCTGGAAAGAGTGGTTCTCTATTTTGGAACTATAAAGATTTCTCTATAGTTCTTTTGGCAATGATCAATGCAAAGTGTAAATTTGTAGATATTTCATATCATATGGAAAGGAAGGTCATAGTGAAATTTTCAACAAGTCCACGATAGGAAAACAGTAGTTAAAGTAAATTTTTTTCTCCAGGTAACAATTTCCTTCATCCAAAGGGACACTATCTATGGTTGTAAATGTTGATGAAGCCTTTAAGTTACACAGTGTCTGAAACATATTTGGACTTCTATATCAGTTTTACCATATGATCTATATCATAAAAGCTGTAAACCAGAGATGAGTGACAACCTTATCAGAGCTTGCTGCTGCTGCTGCACATTCTTCTCAGATACATATTTAAAAAAACAATAACATACATTTTACAAATTTGATCAGGAAATGAAAATGTCACTGAATATGACTGCTCTAGTCAACCTGGAGGGTTCTCACAGGCAGAAGGTTTTGAAATAAGAGATGCTTTCAAGAAGTATTTCAATAAGAATGATAAATCAAAAGCTTTTTCAGAAATGATGAAAATCAGAACATATGTAGTAAAAATACAGCATTTTAATTTTAATAAATATTTATGTCATAAAATATGCATTAAACAATAATTTAAAAAAAAGATTTCGTAAAAAAAATTGTAAAATTTACTCAAATTTGAAAAATAAATATTGCAAATATTAAGTATGAAGTTGCTTGCACTCTCTCTTAATGTAATACAACACAAATGGAAAAGGGCAAGTCATTTTATTTTTCTGTTCAAATCACTTTCAATACAATTATTACACACTGTAGCACTTGATTATTACTCTACAAAAAATTTTCCTTTTGGATTTTTAATCAAAATGAAAATACTTAAAACATTTTTAAGATAATCCATTATCCATAATGTCAAAGGAAGACACATCACTCTTTCCCAGTTACATGTCTGCATAATAAAAAAAGAAAATTTTAACTGTAAAAATAATAAATTACAAAGGTAATTAAATATAAACATACTTACCATCTTTTCCTATTACAGCTGCAAATTTTTTTCACATGCTGTATATAATTTTATGTTGCGGAAGTCTTTAAGTAAGTTAGTGATGTAAACTGTACACATATGTGTACAACACATATGTCAAAACCTCTTCAAAAAGTTTTTCATATTTTTCATGGCATGACATAAGAGAATAACAAATTAACCACGTTTAGATAGGATCAAACTTTGGTCTCAACCGCCACGTTTAACAGTTCGACTGATCTCCGAAAGGTCAAGCTGCAGCAGTCAACAATCAGATTCTATGACATTCACAGCCATCAGTGGCACAGCAGTTTCTACAAATATCTTATACTTGTCATCACTTAAACATCTAGGCGACTAACCATTAAAACTAGTACCCACTGCTAAATTGTTTAACCAGTAAACTACCTACCGGTAAACTAGTACCAACCATTGTAACAAGCTATTTCAGCAAAATAGTATCTTTAAAGAGCTTAGTAATTGCATCAACAAAAAAGATTATAAAAACCATATTTAACCTTTCATTAACCCATCACATGCCAACGTGGTGGCTCTAATACATCCATCTATGTTAGCGGCCAGTGTATCAATCCCGATACATCAACAGATGTTTTTTCTATCATCTGTCCAAAGAGCAGAACTACTCAGATATGTTTTATTTTACTAGTGGCCATTAATAAAGTGTTTATTATCCTAGTTTCTAAATCAGACTACATTTTGTTTATGTCATTATGGAACATTTTTTGCTCACATTCTGCTCCTATTGTGCCTGTTTTTATATAATAGTTTTACTTTTTTTAACAAACAATTAAGTTTTATATATTTAATCATTTTCTGTGTAGTGTTTTCATAAATACTTTTTAATATTTAGCAAATTTTTTTGTGTAAAATATTGGTATTGTACCCCAAGCACTCGCTCTCCATCTGAGTTTCAGATGAAGAAATATCACAAATCTTGCATGATTTAGTAGAAAGTGATGGTCAAGATAATTATTCGGCTTCTTCAGAATTGGAAAGCAATATATCACATTCCACATATGAATACGATACTACTCAGGATGAGACACCAGCCCCACATTTTTTTCTCAGTCTGTAGATAATAATTTGTTACCTTCTAATGATAATTCTTTGAACTATGGTAGTGAATGGAGTGATACAGAAAGTTTAAGAATAATAAATTTTTTAGCTGTCCCAAGTTTTCAAGCTGGGTCGTCTACTACAGACAACAGAACCAATCGATTTTTTTAGTTTATTTTTCTCAGACAAATTTTTAGACAAAACTGTGCAAGATAATCTCTATGCTGAATCCATGTTTTTTTCTTCAGGGCCAACTGAACATTCAAGAATTACTGTATGGAAACCAGTAACCCAGGAAGAATTAAAAAAATTTTTGGGTATTATTTTTCATATTTTTTTTTAATTTTCTGGTTTTAGATTTTTGAAAGTGTATGTTTGGAGTGTCGCTTTATATGGAAGTGAAACTTGGACAATCGGAGTATCTGAGAAGAAAAGATTAGAAGCTTTTGAAATGTGGTGCTGTAGGAGAATGTTAAAAATCAGATGGGTGGATAAAGTGACAAATGAAGAGGTATTGCGGCAAATACATGAAGAAAGAAGAATTTGGAAAAATATAGTTAAAAGAAGAGACAGACTTATAGGCCACATACTAAGGCATCCTGGAATAGTCGCTTTAATATTGGAAGGACAGGTAGAAGGGAAAAATTGTGTAGGCAGGCCACGTTTGGAGTATGTAAAACAAATTGTTGGGGATGTAGGATGTAGAGGGTATACTGAAATGAAACGACTAGCACTAGATAGGGAATCTTGGAGAGCTGCATCAAACCAGTCAAATGACTGAAGACAAAAAAAAAAAAAAAAAAAAAAAAAAAAAAAAAAAAAAAAAATTTCATATAGGGAATATTAAAATTAATAGGCTCAATGATTATTGGAAACAGTCACCAATTTTTAAGGATACCTAAATTTAATAAGTCGATGGGCAGAAACCATTTTTATTTATTTTTACGATGCCTCCAATTTTCATATATCAATATTCAAGGCAAGTTATATAAAATTAAACCTGTAATTAACTATTTCAACTACACAATGAAAAGCATACATTACCCAGGCAAACGACTGTGTATCGATGAAAGCAAAATACTTAGGCTTGGTCATCTTATTTTTAGACAATATATTAAAAATAAGCATCACAAATACAGAATGAAATTACATTTGTTGCCAGAACCTACGGTAATGGTACATAAACCTTTTGTATATGCTGGTGCAAATGATATTGCTTTAGCAGGAAAAAATCATGCACAAAAAGTTGTATTGAATTTAATGGAAGAAAAATTAAAAATTAAATAAAGGATATTCCCTTTATTTAAATAATTATTATAACAGATATTTGGCAGAAAATCTACTGTAATTAGGAATGTATTGTATAAGTGCATTATGAATGAATAGAACTGGCCTTCCAAAAGCTGTGACTGAATTAAAATTATGCAAAGGACAAATCAGTTACAAATATTCTACTACAGAAATTTGTGTTTGGAAATGGCAGGATAAACAAGATCTTCTATCAATCTTTTCTGAACACAAATTCATTTTGGTCGAAGTACCTACTAACAGAGGTAATATTTTGAAACCGATTGCAGTGAAAGAATATAATAATTAAATGGGTGGAGTACACATTCAAGACCAAATGATGTTGTACTACTTGTATGAGCAAAAAACTTTGTTATAAAAAATTAGCCTTACATTATATTTCAAATAATGTTACTAAATTCATTTTACCTTCACTGCAGATATACCAATGGACGAAACCTTAATTTTTATGATTTTAGAATGGCTATTAAAAATTTGGCTACAAGTTTATTAAAAATTCCTGAATGTAAAAAAATTTGATTCTGAAGAATCTAACAGACCATAAAACAAAGAAAATTGAAAAAAGAAATGGAAAGGAAGAAATTTCACATAGGAAATGTCAATATTGTTCACAGCACGGGAAACAAATTTTAGGTATTTATTACTGTCCTCAGTGTCCAAATAAGCCTGCACTATGTGCACTGTTTTAATAAATACCATGTTAATTAGAAAATAAAAACCGGATAATTTTTTCAATATTATTCCTTGTTACGTTAACTTTTTATTTATGTATTTGTATGTATACATTTAAAAATTTTATCACATTTTATCTATCTTTATAATTATATTAATTACAGTTTTTTGTTTTAATTACTAACTTAACAGTTAACCAGCTATTTTAACAAATATTTTTATAAAAATTTAACTAAATATATATATATATAGTGTGTGCTTAAAAATAAATTACAAAAATATTCTACATTAATTCTGTCTTGTTTTATTAAATATACATTATATTTTGGTGCACAACTTTTTAAAAAGTAAACAAACAAATACAATAAAATTAAGTTTATATAAACTAAAAATTATTTACTTATTTACTTCACTTGCACACCAGCAGCATTATGGCTCCACAATGTCAGACAGCATGACCTTGAACAAGGCCCAACCGCTGCATAAATACTCAGTTACTGCACTGGGACAAAATTGGTTAAGTAGCCATACTGTTATCTTCTACGTATCCTAAACTAAAGAAAATGGTATTTACATCCTTTTTTTAACCATAATACCTAAATTATTATGGCCAAAAAAAGTAGTAGTAATAATAATAATAATAATAATAATAATAATAATAATAATAATAGAGGTTAAATAGAACATATTTAGAACACCATTTAAATAATTAAAAATCTACAATCATCAATTATCACACAACTAATTACGTTAAAAAATATAACAAAAATTACCTTGTTTAACTGAAAGATTAGCGATGGTGTTGCATAATGATGAAAGAATAATACTTTCATCTTCCGGACAAATGGCTAGATTCTGCATCATCTGATTCAATGCAACAGCATCAAATCCTGATAAGTACTGGACATAATACCGCTGAATTACTTGACTATATTTTCTCACCAAAACTGAAATACAAATAAACTCATACTTTAAAGAACAAAATTTATCATAAAATATTAATTTTTTTAACATACCTTAAGAGTCAAACACCTATTAAACCAAATCTTAATCCAACCACTTTTATGCAGAACTGTTTGCTTAAACAGATCTGATAATTTTAAAAGGGTTTGGACTAAGATTCATTAAAAAAAGTTTTTTTAAACACTATTCAGTTGAATAATTGTGCATGTTATACAATTCTGAAGATAATGAAGCTGTTCCTCTAGAAATCATATACTGTTTCTCAGATATCTCCTTAATTTCTGGAAAATACACTATTTCTGATGCAGTACATATTTAAACTGATTAACACAGAACTGCTGGTCAGTAGTGTTCTGGTCCTATCTGGGTTGAATGCCCTGATCTCCCAAGAGACTGTGAGCAGGATATCCACTGTCTGGAGAAAGCAGTGGGACTCTCCCTATCCTACCGATATGCTTTTGTATGGAAGATCACCTTTTCATAAAACCCACCCACACTTCCTTATCTTTTCTCACTAATTTTTGTTCTATGGATACAGGTATAACAAAGTAAATGAGGAGATAGAGACCAACTCATCCTTCTAGATCAGGTCAGGGATGTTTTTAAAACTGGCACAAGGATGCCTTTCATCTCCTCTTCAGTGGCTGCATATCAAGCCCAAAGGCCAAAGTGCCTATTCAGTAATGATAGGCCTCCTGATACCTCTCAAAATGCAAATACAGTCTACTGCTTTCATTGTGATTTTTTTAATTGTAATTTTTGTCTTCAAAAAGTTAAAAAATATTTATTTTTAGATTATAAGTCTTAAGTCAAAATAATCAGAGAGCTTAACAAAAAGAAAAAATAAATTTTCTTGTTATTATATCAGTAGTAATAGTTCCAAATGAATATTTTTTCTTTAATTCCAGCTGCTGTGCATGCAAAATATAGATAACTCAAGATCAATATAAATTTCACCAAATATATCCCCTACCAGTAGAATAAATTAATATTTTTAAATATTATATTTGCTGTAAACTTTTTTTACATAAATTTTTGTAGTAACTACATTAATAGCCTCGGTAGAAAGCAATTCCAAACATTATTTGTTAAAAATTATAAAATTTAATTTTATAAGACAAAAATAAAAAAAATCTTGTTGTGTTTTCTTGACCGAGACACAGCATGTTTCCATGTAACAAAAACTCTGAAAAGCACAAACACCAATATCCGTCAGAGCCAATGATAAAGAAAGAATATAGAGTAGTTTTAACAAATATAATTTCACAATATTCCTTTATTTTTTTCACAAAATTATAATGCACAAATTTATTACAAATCTATGGACTAATTTTTCAAAAAGACCACTACAGCTGAAGAATCTTATGTATTAGCTTATAAAGTAAGCTACCATTACACAATAAAAATTAAAGTAAACAATTATTTAACATAGACATAGACACACACATGCACACTGTTTATTTAAGATTAAAAATTATAGAAGAGATATAAAGTAATCAAATTTGACTGAAAACAGCTTAATAACCAACCAAGAGGTAAAGATACTGAAGGCAACTGACCTCGCAATTCTTCCATATGGAACAATAATTCTGGTAACTGTCTATCAACTAGATCCTCAGCAGCTTTTCCTTTATTTTTTTGCTGAGGATGATTAGCATTGTGCCGTAACAACCAGTAAACTTCATCTCGAGCAAAACACAATCCAACAAAGATCAAAAGAGCCTAAAAAATAAAAATAATTATAAAAATGATTAACACCTAATTTGTGTTTGACAACAAAGCTACTCGATTACATAGATTTTAAATTTTATGTGAATATAGTTTTAGATGATCTCTTTTAGTCTCCCACATGAAAATCTAACCAGGAAATTATGGCTAATACACACATTCCAAATCCATTTTTTTCGTTTGGCCTCTCCACAAATATCCACACTAATTGTGACAACACCTACAGTATGGGTTCTCTTCTCAAACATACTGCTACAACAAAAACAATCTCACGATTCCTAAAAGAGAATATGAGGCAGTAGGTAAGGCAAACATAAATGTAAATATATCAGATAAATTACATAACGATCAGGTAGAGATTTCATCATCAGGTATCAAATTGTAAAATGTAACCAGGAGCAGAAACAGATACAGATTATAATTTAATAATAAGAAAATGAACATTAAAGTTTAAGAAATTAAACAAGAAACTGGGAAAAAAGGTGGAATTAATATTATAATATTATAAAACTGTGAGACTCAGATTAAAAATAATATAAAAGAAGAGCTGTAGATAAATTTTAAAATGTAAAATTTAAGGCAAAAGAAAATTTAGGAAAATACACAGCAGGTGCTAGAAGACCTAAGATTACAAAAGATATACTATTACAGTTGAATGAGCATAAAAAGTATACACATGTAAAAGAGTGACAAGAAGATTAACTGCTTTTGTAAAATAATGTAAAAAGATAGTGTACAGACACAAGAAAATTAGTTCAAAAAGAAATATACTTTACCGTGCAAAAAAAACATTCCGAAGGTACAAATAGTATATAAAAAGCATTTCAGAGAAATGAATCCTGAAGGAATTAGTATCACAAATACAGATGGAAAACCAATCTTTTCATAACATAAAGAGAAAGCTAATACACAACAAGAATACTAGGACTATTAAGAGAGGAAAACTAACTAATATGTTATGCAAGGAGAAAGAAATTGACAATACATTTAGAGGAAATTACATAAGATGATCTGAATTTGATAGAGCTCCTAATAATATCAATAAGAACAGGGCAGATAGCAGATTATGCTGTGCAAATTGCTATGTTATGTAGGTCAATATAATTGAATAAGGTTGGTAAGTTAACAAAAATGTATGAAACCAGAAATTTCTGGTTTCTGATAGTAGATTGTGAGAATACCACACCATCAGTCTCATATTTCACATTTCATGCAAGCAAAACAATAACAATAATTTATTGATGAACAAAATGAAAAGTTCTATTAAACAATTAGACTTATCAGATTGGAACCTTAAAGGTATTAGGCAAATAAATTACACACTGTTTCAGTTTACACAAATATAATTTACTGAATTTTTTGGCTTTGACAAAGACAATGGCAAGAAGGTATGTTCTGGTCATTATTCATGATATATATCACATAAGTAAAAAATTTAGTTAATTTTATATAAATCTATTATTTTATCTGTCTTGTAGGATAAACAATTTACCTTTTTTGTAGGATAGAAGAATTTGGAATATAAAGGTGGAGTTTTTCAAAACTCTTGTCTTTTTACATAAACTTGATGACAGACAATATTCAAATTTTTTTTAAGTAATTTTGTATCAAAAAAGGAAACTTAACTTATATAAAAAAATTACTTCCTTAAGACAAATATGAAAAGTATATATGGACAAATTCTGCTGTAATAGCACAGCATTTACAAAATAATTTTTGTTTTTATTTTTAAGAATCATTTTTAATTCCATTTATAAATAAGAAATCAATTTTTACATTTTTGGAGTTTAACTACCAGAAACCATTAAACCTTTATATTTAGGAATATAAGTTTTACAATTTTGAAAAATCCCAAGCCTCACCAGAATCTGAACCCACAACCTTCTTGAAGACAGGTAAATATGATCTCCAATCACCATGGAGAGTGTTTTCTTTTATTAGTTTATACATGACTTTAGTTTGTAAGATAAGTTTTTTTTACATTTTATATAAACTACTTTTTATATCATTTTAGTACCTTTTGACAGATCGGTTCCTCAAAGTTTTGGAAAAATCATAAGTGTTTGCTTTCCTTGAAATCATGATAGTAATGTAATAGGACTTCCAATATAAATTATTTTGAAAAAAAACTATAGTTTTGAACACTACTATTTAACCTTATGATTTCTAATATGTTTTGAACTTATAAGTTTCTAATATGATTTCTAATATGTTTTACAATTTTCATACGCTCGACCTCATGCAATTATTTCATAATTACTTATATTTCTGAAAAGAACATTGTAACCTGTCAAGTGATTTCAAAAACATGATCTTTTTTGTTTAATTTATTAAATACAAATAATAAAAGACACTGAGGTTTTTACTCTCGTAATTAGCATGTTTATCCAATCTCATATAATAGTCAAACCATATTCTCAAATACTTTTGACTCATAATCCTTTTATTATAATCATCTAAAATTAAACAATATCCATCCTAAAACTACCGAAAACATTGGCAACACACTCAAAGACTTTTTACAAATAAACAGTTTTGTGAATGATGTTTGATTGCTTTCTTGTTTGTAAATCAATTCATTAACAATTTAGTGTTTTTCTTTCTAATGTTTTAATTAAACTGCTAAATATAAATTCTTTAACCAATCTGTTTTAACAATAGGTTCTCAACATTTTAATTGACTTTATTGACACTCCTTTAACAGAAGTAAAAGAAATCATTATGCCAGAAAGATTTCAAATGAAATTTTAAGTAGAAAAAAACATCATGCAAGTAATTCATAAACACTACCATGAAAATTAGACATAATTATGTATACACATAATATCATAACTTCCAACACAACTATAGTAATAGATAATACTACATACCTTAGGGCCCAGAAGACCAGGCTGGTCTGTGAAAATTAAACCAAGTTCTTTTAAAGCGGTTCTTAGAAATTTTCTCCTCTCTCTATGTCTATATGTTCTAAAAAGATAACAAAAATGAGAAATCAGTATTATTAGAACAATTTATGAATTAATAAAAGTAAATGAAATAAAAAAAAAATTAATATATTTTGGGTCATAGCATAATCTCAGATGTGTTCAAAGCTTTTCTTAACCAAACATTTGCCTCATTTATGCTATACTTTCTTGAAGCTTTGCAGTTTCTAAATTTATCTGATTTTTTTTTATCACCTTTAGTTTTTCACAAACTACATACACCTTCTTTTTTTTTTGATAATTCATAATTTGAGTATATAAAATATTATACAAATAAACTAGATCATACAAATCAGAGACAAAATTAAAACAAACAAGGTCACTTTAAAGAATACAATCAGTTGCAAGACCCATTATCAGCTGCGTGAAGTAAAAGAGGTGTGATTCAACAAATTACTATAACCATAACTGAACCTTTAATTAAGCGCATAAATTTATTTGATTTATGTGATTTTGGTTTCATAGTCTTAATGTTTATATTATTGAATCCTGCTCAGAAAACAAGGCACCATAAGTTAGTAATTTTCAAATGACTAATGTTCATATCATCCATACTGATGAGATGTATTTTATCACACATCAATTTTAAAGAATAATTTGATCACTATCATAAAAAAATTGGAGTCTTTTTTTCCAGCTAATGAGACTGAACATTTTTAATTATTTTAATTTTCAAAAATAATCATTCCACAAGAAAGTAGTAATTACATAGTAAACAACCAATAACCAAATGTTAGTCAAAACTACTGAAATTGAGCAGTTTCAGAAAATTCTGTTAGTAACAGCAATAACTTAGAAATATTTTTAGAAAGTTTGTGGTGAACTTTATGAGAGTATGAAGTCAAATTCTGCCAAAAAATAATCAAGAAAGGGAACTTATCTAGTTATTACATTTTTTGATGTCAAATTTCAGTAAAAAGATTAAGTGGTGCATACTAGCAAAAAAACTGACAGAACGGATAGGAGAACTGAGACCTCTGTTGATTTTTAGCATCATCATGAAAGAAGTTACTAAGCTATAAACCCACTGCTTGAGTAGTAAAAAATCTAGTATAAAAAGGAGAGGATGGGAAAGTGCTTTGTCTTACACTAAATTGTAAAATAGTAATGTCTTAATTCTCTAATCTTCTTTTAAAAAAAGAATTGGACATATAAAAACATGGGTTATTTACATCTTGTATTTGAAAATGTTTGTTGTAAGTTTATATACAACATATTTATTATAACATTTCTATCCTCTAGTAACAGTTTATACTTACGCTTTCTGAATTGCTTGGTTATAACAATCTTTAACTTCCGAAACACGTTTTCCATACCCCTTGATACCATCAAACAGATTCTGAATATACGCATGAATATAAATGACTTCATCACGAAATAAAGCAATTACCCAACTCGATTCAAGCGCACTCAGCCATAATTTATTTGGCTGATCTTGGCTCAGAACTTGATGACATAACATAAAACCAACTGCAACAATAAATCAATTACAGTAATTAAAATCAGTTACAGTAATTAAACTTTAATAATTATGAAACTGAGCGAGATAAAATGATCAGTTACTTAATCAGCTTTAGTAATAGAAAAATAGACAATAATAAAACAGAGGAATTTAGAAGTAAGTTCAAGAAAATTATTTTTATTTCTTGATAATTAATAACATTTTCTTAACTGACATTATACACGCCCATATAAAAATAAACTCTCAAAAATTAATAAAATATATATTAATAAAACCTTTCAATGAGAATCAAAGCCCTCATGTAAAAATATTTACATGAAATTTTTGTTTACTTATTTATTTTTAATTAACATGAACAGCAGTGAACTTTTACAAGCAAATTTACAAACAAAAATGACGTTTGAAATTTTCTCAAGTTTATATTTATTTTTTATATATTCAAGAATGAATTTAACTGAAAAATGAATTTAACTAATAATTTGTTAACTAAAATAGTAACATGTTTAAAACAATCATTTATTCAACAATTCATAGTAATTACAGACATAGTTTTGACTGCTTTTATTTTAAAATACAAAATTACATTCATCACTAACACACATAAATATTTTATTCTGATGAGTGCATAACAATACATTACAAAGATCATGTCAGGAGTGAGAAGGTGTGCTATTCCACAGACAAAAAAAGAAACTGCCCCATGATTCGCCAAGAAGGTTCAAGGGAAACTGTGATAAAACCTTGATCAGAGCACAATCATAAAATATATAATTAATTTTAAAATAAAAATAGATGTGATTAAAGCTGAATTAATTATTTAAAATATAAGCACATGAAATAATTTTGAGTAAAAACATGAAGATATTAAATGCAAAAAGAAAACTAAAAAATAATTTTCAGTTCAGAAAGCATTATTGAAAATTATTTGAGCATGTACTTATGAACACATTAAATAGAAATGCAAGGTTTCCTTTTTTTAGCATTATTAAAAATTCATCAATACAGTAATAATGTTGCTTCCATACAATAAATGGAAGGATGTACAAATGTCAGTATTATCTGAGACCATTTTTATTGAATCTAAGAAGAGATTTTTAACATTACTAAGCACTTGCCTAAACATAATATTTAGCTTGTATAGAACCTATGTACATGTAAACAAATCCAAGGACGCCCTCAATAAATTACAAATCACTTATGTATATTTCAGTAATACTCAAATAATTACACTCCATTAAATACTCACAAATTATCCATCTTTCCATTGATTCAAGTGAGAGATATTCACATGACATAGTATCAGTTTGAGAGGGCTTCAAAAGCTGACCAGGATTGCCAACTAAACTCAATTTCTGGTCAGATCTGCAATAAATAAATAAATAAATACATACAAATATAATTCACAAATATAAAGTAATTCTAACAACAACCAGTACGCAATCATATAAACAACAGAAATTTCACTATTTCTAGGATGCCTCCTCCATCACACCATAAGCTTAAAGTTAGTCCACAGTAGGTAGTAAAAAGAACAAAGCAAAACATCCCTACATTCTTGACAGTCAAATGACAGCATAATCACGATTGCTAAGAAACCAACCTTTCATGAAAGAAACAACAAACAAAGGTGGTACTAACCAAAAAAGAGCTGATGTAAGTTTTTAAAGCAACAGATTAGAAGACCAATAAAATCATGGAAATTGATCTGGATAACAAATATATTAACATAATAAAAAAAAACCAGTATACCTATAAAGAAATAAAGAAAAATAAATAAATAAAATTTTTTTTTTTTTAACATTATTAACCCAAAATTATATGGTTGCAATGAAATAGAATCATGCTACTTTTTTTTTTTAATTTGTCATCTTTTTTATAACTACATAGACTTTTTCTATATAATAGACTTTTTCTTACAAGAATTTTTTATTTGTGCTAAGCTGTAATTTTTTGAAATGAGCTTGCTTTAGTAATAATTTAATGATATTAACGAATCACTGCAAATGCAATGCAGTGATCCACTGAATCTGTTAATAGTAACTTATAACGCAACTGATTTTTCAATTGTTTATAGCATAGATATTTTAAAATCATAACATTTTAGTTGAGGAATAAATTCGTCTGCACTGCACAGAGCTTATTGTAAGTTCTGTGCAGTGCAGAAAAATGATTGTCATTTTTCTACTACATTTTTGTTATTTGTTATGTTGTACTTGTATTTATCAATTAAAGGTGAATTATTAATTTTACCTTATTCCACAAAATGCATTTACTGTGAGAAGTGAGGTACAACTGTAATTTCTTAACCTTTTCAGATCAAGTAGTCTTGGAACTGGTTATGTACAGCGTCAGTTTTAAAACGCTGTTACAAAATAATTTTATATGGCATCTAAGTCAGTTATTTTGTTTTATATTCACAAAGGAATCAGTTTTGTTACACAATTTGAACGACGTGTATACGATGTAAAATGTTTTATTTAGACTAGAAAGAATATGACCATTTTTCTCAGAAATGTGCTTGTGTGTGTGTGACTTGTGTATTATAATTGCTATGACGATTATGGATTTATTTATTTTTTACAAAAATAGCTTATCTTACTAGCAGCATATCGATGTATTGAAACACATAATAAATTATGATATATGGCACACAAAAAAAGAAGGAATTTGTGTTCATAAATATGTCACTTTTACTTGAGGTCTATAAATATCTTTTCAGACAAATGATATTGGTAAACATGTAACACATATCGATTCGTAATGAATAACAGTATACAGTAAAAATTGTTTTTTGTCAATCTGAAGAGCCTTTTGAGTGGTGGAGATTTTTATAAAACGTAGTTTTCTGAATCTACTTTCACTTATACTAATATATGTTCCTAATCTGTGATTTATGACACAGGTTTTTCATTATATTTTGCCCAATTTTCAACCAATTTGCTTGAAAGTATTATTTATAAAATCAGCAAACTATGTTTCATAAACAGAAAGCAAAAAAAAAATTTTGCTAATAAAAAACGCAGTAGATGCGCAAAAAAATTTCTGCAATTAAATTATCGTAATTTTTGTACAGTTTCAATTTTTTTTTTGTTACAGGCATAAAAAATATCTAATCATAACGTTTTTTTTTTTTGTCAGAATCTGTTAAATCTCTTTAATATACTGTAATTTTTTTCACAAGAAAAAAAACCTGATTGCCTCCCTTCATAAGACTATGAAGGGAGGCAATCAGATATCAATATATTTTCGCGGAGCACTAATCAAGTGCAGATGATTGTGATGGGAGAAGGTTAAGTGGTATTAAGCATAAAGACATTTTTTCATTAAACATATTTTTGAATTGCGCATACATCTTGCTTGTGTAGGCCAAGAGATTAGCATATAACTAAAACAATATAATCGGTACCAAAAGCCTTTAAAAAATAATACAGACTTAAATTTTAACTTGATCATGTTGCAATAAATAATTTTCCATTATCAAAACTTTACATAACAATATGACTTGTTAATATCAACTAGTTTTTATTTTTTATTTGGTTCAAAATTGAAAAGTTTCAGAAAAACAGGTCTCCTTACAACTCACTTCTTAATTTACTTTTTAACAGTAACAAATAAAATATCCTACTCACTAAAACAAGAAATAAGAAATATCAGTAAAACCCAGGACTGTTAAAATGAGATATAATATTAATAGTTGTTTCTCATCAAAATAATCATAAATTAGAAATCACTTACAAAGTAGAAAAATTTCAGTTATGTTGCACAAAGAAAATCTTCCAAACTTCATAAAGGATCATTAAAAGTTCCATAATAAATAGAAAATATTAAAAAATTTTAATTTTTTTATCATATTTAATCACAGTATTTTTATGAACTAACTTTTTCTGGAGACCATTTGTTCAATATGTAACTCCTCATTGTAGTAAAAAAAAAAAAATATATAAAACACTATACTGGCTTGCTACACAAAGATCAATAGCTAAAAACAAATGTTTAAACAAAAAAATAATCAAAAAGCACTACACTTAAAAAATATTCAGACTACTCATTTGAGATTAACAGTACAATACAATTAAAATAAAAATAGCAAGATTAATAGACAAATAATATAAATTCTTACCTCCACTTATCCGCAGAAAGATTTCGGGAAAGAAACACCGGCCATAGCGACATAAGAGCAGAAAATAAAAGTTTAGAATGTGGTACAAACTCCTCAGAAAGCTTTTTAACAGGAGGGTCATAATCCATAATCATTTGACCAAGCCGAGGAAAACTCAGATCACTAAAATAAAAATTAAGCTAAATAGTAACATTTCAATAAATTTCCTTAACAATAAACATAATTATAGTATAACTCTTTTTAACACTCTCAATAGAATTATCAAAAATCAATGTATTTACAGATGTGTGTGAAAAAGGGTTTGTTAAAATTTATAAAAGAAAAATAATATAAACTGGAATATCATCACTTTCCTTTGTCTATACTTATATTGTATACGACCTTTGTACATAAACAACTCAAAAATTGCGGCTTAAATAAATTCATTCATTGAAGTATACCACTACAAGTTTTAAGAAGTCAATACTTTTCCCAACATCTACAGCATAGCCATCTGATCTTCCAAGTCAGCCTGCCTCAAAACATCACATCAGTTTTCCTTCTATTTTTTAGTGTTGTCTTTTGCTGTATTATATTCAACACAATCTAATGAATGCTGAAAATGAGGAAATAACCTGTGGGAAGTATATTATACTAAACATTAAAAAAAAAATACATTGTCCATTATAAAATTTTTTTCATTTGATAAAGTTTCTTCATGTTTTATCCCAAACGGTTACATAATTATCTAAGATTATTTATTATCAGCCATGACTCCCAAAAAAGGATTTAACTGATCGATTACACAGTAATTACATTAAATGAAATAAAGTAAATTAGTTTCTCTTGTTAAAGACTGCGCTTTATTAATATTTATAAGCATTTTATTTTTATGCTACACAATAATACATGATACGTTGTTACAGAAACTGATGATCAAATAAACTAGAGACTGATAGATAAGTAATTTTAATGTTGATTTTGATCTGCCAATTGCATTTTAATGCTGTACTGACATCATTAATAAAATACAAAACAAGTAACAGTCCCACATTCAATTGAGATATACCAGACCTAGAAAAAGGATCATATGATGTGGTACTCCCATTTCTAACTGTGAAAGATCCTACATCCTAATATGAAAGTTATAGTTAAATGGACCTCATGTCAAGTTCTACATAAAAATATTTCACATAACAGAGGGATTCTGTATTCTTAATATGGATTGGCTGAATAAAATTAAAAAGTACAAGATTTTCAACAGATTTATTTGTACCAGCTACACACTACTACTATCTCAGCGGGAAAATATATGGGTACCTGAGAACTGCAAAAATGTTAATATTTATTACACAATAATAAATTTTAATATTTATTGCTACTGTCAATAACTTTTAACAAAATGAAAATAAATAATTAAATTTTTTTAATTTAAAAATAAATTTGTAGAAAAAAATTTATTATCATCCATAAAATTTATTGTGCTTATAAGTGCATAAATTTACTTAATGTACATATATGTATTAAAATGTAATTTATTTAATTAATACAAGGGCTGTCCAGGAAGTGATTTACATTTTGGTAAAAAAAAAAAAAAAAAAAAAAACAGCTGTTGAAAAAAGAATTTATTACATATAATTTGAAAATACACAAACTACTTTTGTATGTAGTCACCAAATAAATTGAGACACTTGCCATATCTTTGGATGAGTTTTTGTATCCCTTCAACAAAAGATTTGGCCACCTGGGTTTTCAGCCACTTTTTGGAACCCACTGAGCGCAAAACTTATAGGAACACAACATTTTTTCACAGCTTTATACAAAAGGTTAAGTGAAATTTTCAGAAACTGAAATGAAAGTTATGTATGGAACAGTGCAAATTACGGCAAATCTTTTCATCAATTTTCACTATCAGTTCATCACTAGACAGAACACTAGGCCAGCTACATCGTTTTTTGTGAACATTTGAGAGGAATTTTTATACATGATACACCACTGCCTCACTGTACAATCACTTTTGAAAATTAGAGGGATTTTCTATACGGCACACATTTTAAACACTTGTAAAATAACAACAAGATGCATCATGGTCCTTCATAGCTCAGCCCGACACACACAGAGTTATGGTAGCAAAGACCAACAAGGTGGTCACCATTACCACTACTGCTTTGCAAAAAACACTGAAACCTAAATTACTTTCTGGATAACCCTCACGTGTTTATATATATATATATATATATAGGTTAGATTTTATGTATATGTGTGTGTGTGTATATTAAAATTCTATTAAATAAACCACCTAGTATAGAATACTGAGATAAGACATATCTTACCTTAATTTTTCATGAGAGTATTGTGTTTCAAAATGAATAACGGGATTTTAAAACTACGTAATATTTCTCAAGTTTCATATACATTGATTAATTATACATGAAATGAAAAAGCAACTCTAACAGTTTTAGCTGTGCGCAAGCTCATACACTGTTTCCTGTACCTTCTGCTTGAAAGTGCTAGTAGCAAAGATGATGACCCCTCTGCAACAGAAAGCGTTCTGTGTTTTGTACTTTGCAAAGTGTGAATCTGTAATTACCATACAATGTGTGTTCCAATTGAAGTTCCACTGTGATTCCTTGAGTTAATAACATTTGTATATGGCATAAAAAATTTAAAGCCACTGGCTGTATTTGCAAAGGAAAGAGTACAGGATGACCAAGTATGTCCGATCTTGAACGTGTAAGAGTCTATTGTGTGTAGTCTTAGGAATCGTAGGAAATCCGTTAAGAAGGCTAGCTGCAAATTAACAATTCAAGTGATGTCTGTGTGGAGGGTTTTAAGGAAACACTTAAAACTGCATCTATATTATTTACAGCTGTTACAAGCTCTAAAGCCTACAAACTACAGTTTGTGAGCTAGCTTCGCAAATGATGCACTATGCCAATGAAGACTTTCTTTATCGTGTTACATTCAATGACGAATCAACATTTCATGTTAATGGAAAAGTAAACATCCATAATGTGCATATCTAAGAATCAGAAAATCCTCACAAAATATTCCAGTGTGAACAAGACTCCCCAAAATTGAATGTTTTTTTGTGCAATATCCTGATGGAAGGTTTACAGGCAGTTCTTTTTTGAGGAAACAAGTGTGTCTGTAATGAACTACCTTGATATGCTATAACTATGGCTCTTTCCTCGACTGCAATCCAAACCAGAGAACTTTATTTGGCAACAAGATGGTATGCCTCCTCACTGGCATAACACTGTACGTGATTGGTTGAATGAAATTTTCCCTAACCACTGGATTGGTCACCCGGGACCAGATGACAGGGCTTGTTTACCACGGCCTCCACATTCGCCCAATGTACAATTTTTTTCATTGGGGTTTATAAAGGATCAAGTGTATATGACACCATTACCAGCTGACCAACACCACTTGAGACACAGGACCGAAGCAGCTGTCACATCAATTACTCCAGACTTGCTGATTAAAGTACGAGATGAATCTCCTATCAGCTAGATGTGGGCCATGTGAAGAATGGTGTTCATATTGAACACTTATAGGAAAACTGTTTAAGTTGCTCTTGCATTTATCAAGGTAAAATTTAATATCACATAACTTTAAAAAACCAATATTCAATCTAAAACACAAGGAAGGTTTGCAGGATCCCGCATACTCGGTCATGATTAAAATAATTTCATTATTCCATAATAAAAATATCAAAATAGAAATATTAAAATGATAATTGCGTATTAATTTAAATGAGTGCTGCTTTCTGTTGCAATTTTTATAAGAATGTCTCCCTGAAACACTGTCTGAGGCTTAATCAATGAAAATTTTGTTTGTATTTATACATGATATATTTTTCTAAAACATTTAATTTTATGTCATCTTTATTAATTTCTAAATTTTTGTCAATATCAGGTGTAAAATATTTATTGTTTATTAGATGGTCTGCCATATTAGGAAAACCTAATTTATTATTTTTGTAATTTCTACAATGTTCAAGAAAGCTAGTTTTAATAGAAATATTTGTTTTTTTATATAAATACCATCATAGTCATTGCATTTGATTTTATAAATCCTGCACATATTGTTTATTTTATTGTTATTATTTTTGTTTTTTAAATATTCTATTATGCAGTTATTAGGTTAGTAGCAGTCTAAATATTTCTTTATTCTAAGTTTTCACTTTTTGGTGTCTTATTACGTATTAGTTCTAAGGAAGTTGTTTTGTTAGTGTTAGTTGTTTATAAATACTACTGATTAAAATAATATTTTATCCATTTTCAACCACTGTATGTTTTATGATGATTATTTCATTATTTAACTTCTCTTTGTTGTGGATTTGATTGCTCTATTAATCATATTTGTATAATTGTTAATTTTATGACACCAAGGATGATTTGATTTTTTTTTAATTGTTATATTAATAGATGTAGATTTTCTATACAGCATTTGAGAGAGACGGTTTTAAAAACTGCAACAGATAGCAGCACTTGTGTAAATTAATGCACAATTTCATTATTTTAGTATTTTCATTTAAAATTTTTATTATGCAATAATGGAATTATTTCAATCGTTATTGAGGATGCAAAATCCTGTGAAAGTACTACAGGAAAAATTAAGGTAAAATATTTCTTATTTCAATATTCTGCACTAGGTGGTTTATATAATAGAATTTAAAATATAATTTAGCAATAATATGAATCATAAAAAGTTTACTTTCAGTAAAATAACAAATATATATATATAATATTTTTTCAGCCTCCGCAAAGTGCAGGAATTAGAGAACAGTCTTACTTTTTTTTTACGTAAAGGTAAGTGATCTCTAATTCTGCACTTTGGGGAGGCTGAAAAAATATTAGATATAGTTATTTAATTTACAGAGGAAAAGGAAAAAATGGATTACAGAAAATTTAATCTACATATATATATATATATATATATATATATATATCTTAGAAATGTTTTTTATTTATAAAAAGGTTGAAAACAGCAACTAATTTTATAACACCCTACCTATGATTATGCACCATTTCATGAGCAGCATTGAAAAGACCTAGAACAGCTTTCCTGTCATCTACTCTTGACAACAGAATCATCAACGTAACATAAGTCACGACTAAATCCAGATACGCTTTGGTCAACTCAAAATTTAATGTCTGAAAT
This sequence comes from Lycorma delicatula, assembly GCF_047948215.1. Taxonomy (NCBI): domain Eukaryota; kingdom Metazoa; phylum Arthropoda; class Insecta; order Hemiptera; family Fulgoridae; genus Lycorma; species Lycorma delicatula. Next base: position 3,828,068 of record NC_134458.1, read on the forward strand.
AATGCATAAATAAATAAATAGCATAAATTGGAAAATACATTTTCATTTTTGAATACAATAATGACCAACTATTAATAATTAAAAACCGCCACAAAAATTGTCCCTCATAAGAAAATTAAAAGGGGATTATTTGAGGTCACTGTAGTAAAATAATAATCCCATACAAAAGAGTCAAGAAAACAGAACATTTTACTATGAAAACTATGAATTAAAGCCAAACAGTAATTAACAGCAGCATGAATTGAAAAATAATATCCTATTCAAGACAAATGATTTTAGCAATATACCTTAAGTCAGAGGCACATGATATTCAACACAGTTAATACAAATTTTCTTCAAAACATAAATAATTAATAGCATTATTAAATAATACAACTAGCCTATGAATAACCAAATCATGGGACCTTCATGATAAATTCATTCTCCATGTACATACATCATTAGAGATATCATATATACCATATATTAAAAACTTAACGTTACAGCATTTATTACAAAGCTTATGAATATTTATTTTACTGTTTTAATTGACTTTTATCAGTTTACAATAAGTGTACTATTTATTGTTTTTAATAAGTTGCTGTATTCAAGTCGCCACAGTTATTTCAATTTTGTTACAGCTAATTTATTTTTTAAATGTTACAAAATATTGATTCGTTTTCAAATGACACAAAATGGTTTTTCTAAAAGATTTTTTCAGATAGTCAAATAATATATTTGACCTATGTTGATTTTTTCATTTAAAATGTTTTTAATAAAGTAAATATTTACCATAATTTCTGGCAAAGCATGGCTTTGATGCCATTAAGCAAATATTTATTAAAAAATGCTGCTTTTTCTCAATTCAGTATGTGAAAATTTCATATTGTTCAAACGCGTTAAAAATTTTTCCTTTATGCAATACGTAAAATTCTGCATGGAGTGGTGGTCAATTTTTGTGTGTGTGTCTCATTTTGTAAGAGTTGTTTTGCAAAGATCGATCATGCTATTGTATCTAGTACCTTTGTGTTGTTCAAATCTGTAAGCGAATGGTTATTCAGTCTGATATAACATTTTGAGCAGTTGTTGCTTTGTTATGTCATGTGATCTTGTGTACTTTGTTACCAGTTTTGAAGTTAAAACAATAACTTTTTTCCCAGTAAATGTCGGGATCTTTTAATGTTTGCTGGTTTACATCTATGAAAGACATTAGATATTTTGTCTTTACACATGTGTTTTTGATCTTGATTTTTATTTTACGTAACACGTTATTATCTATAAGAGTAGACGGGTAAGAGAATCAACCTCTGTAAATCACCTCATAAAAATAAGATATTAACATGGAAATTTTACAAATAACATAAATTATAAGATTTCAGCATGCCTAAACAATATGAGATTAAGAAACACATTAAGTTTGATAACAATAATATATTAAACTAATATATATATAGATTACAATAATACATTACACACAACAAAAATCAAATGCACTATTTGATTACAATATGCTGAAGAGAATCTTCTTATCTGCCTTAAGATGGTCACAGTAACAATGTACCAGTAATTCCACTAAAGAAAGGAAAAGTAACATTCATGTTATTTGAAAATGAGTCATTGAGATTTGTATAGTTCTGTTACAATCAGTCATGCTGATGAACAAGATTAATCTCTTTATTTGCTGTTTTCTAGTTTGCACTTGCAGCAAACATTCTGAATAAACATCTTCCAAAAAAGTTTTGAACATTGAGGAAAGTGTCAAAACTAGGCACAGTGAGTCTCAAGTATTATACTAATAGGTAGATTAATGTTATAAACAAACTTGAACAATAGTTTTGTTTTAACAACTGAATATTTTATGAACAAACATTTTAGTACCAACTGGACCTCAAAAAATACAAATTACCACTTATTTCCTGAAACAAAATGGATAAAAAAGCAATAACAAAAATGGATAAATATGATCGCAATGTTTATAATATATGTCTGTTCTTTGTCCGTGAGTAACATACAATGTTCAACATTTAGAAATCACAGTGGTGAATATCATTAGTTCTGATGCATTCACATTCTACAACTTTTCACACTACTTTGAAAAAATAAAGCAGTATTGCACCAACAGGCATCCAAAAAAAATATCCAGAGCAGACATCCCCGATCTCAAAAGAAACCGGGTAAGACAGAAATCCATAACTTAGCTCAAGAACAGCCCTTCAAGCAGGTTTGAAAATGCAACATTTTCCATTTTTTCACAAGACTTTCTATTTTTATGGACAGTTCCTTTCTCATTATCTGCTCTGTTCCCATATCTTTAATCCCTTCTTCCTGAGGATGTTCTGCAAGTTCATGCTATAACCCACAGAAATTAAGGTTAAGGTTTTAGGAATCTAAGTTATTTTTTTCCTGCATGTTTGCTTGTTTTGTTACGGGCAGTTCTGCCTGTAGACCTACCCAGAGGCTCTGCTTACTACCTTGTTATCAAATGAAAAGCTCAACCTATGACTGAGCTGCTTATCAGGTAAAGCCAGACCTCTTTAATCCTTTCCAATACATAAATATACATTCACAACAAAACCAACTGTAACAACCAGCTTTTAAATGTTATAATCAACTGACACTAAACATGTAAAAAATATCATATTACAAAACAAGCTATTTTAAATGTACGAGGGCTATTCAGAAAGTAAGGAACGTTTTGGAATTTTAAAAAACCAAGTACAAGAAAAACTTTTTATTATATACATGTGAAAGAGGGGCTAAAATACTACTTTTCAACATAATCACCATACAAATTCAGGCACTTATCATAGCAGTGGACAAGCTTTGAAATTCCTGTGTCATAGAATTCTGCCGCCTGTGATCTCAATCACTCAGTGACGCGTACTTGGAGCTCCATCTTGCACAAAATTTGTGGTAGCCTAGCTTCTGTGAAACAATTTCAAACAATAAAATCTGTGAAACATAGAGAAAGCTCAGTTATTGTGAAACGGCGGTTTTCACAAATCTTTTCGTCAACTTTGGAGACCAGATCGTCAGTCACAATGCTCGGACGTCCACTCTTCTCTTTATCGTGAACGTTTGTTCGGCCATTATTAAACTGAATGCACCACTTCCTGACAGAACTTTCATTCATTACCTTGTTCCTGTACACTTCACACAGTTCCCGATGAATTTCGATTGGTTTTAAGTTATTTGCCAACAAAAAATGAATCGCAGACCACACCTCACAACTGGCGGGATTTTCGACTGCAGCACACATTTCAAATTTGTATATAAAAAAAAGGGGCAGTGCAGAGATGTTCCCATTGTCACCGCTGGATGCTGACTGAGGTGCCGAGCACCAGCACACCAATATATATGCGATTGGCATGCACCTGGCGGAAACATACCTTACTTTCTGAATAGCCCTCGTATGTAATTAGTATTTTGGTTAAGTCTCACTAGTGTATGTCCTTGAAAAATGTTGGGATAATGTACTGTACCCTTAATGCACATCAGCTGCCTTTTTACAGTCTATTCTACATAAAAAGTATTGCTTTGATTTTAAACAAATAGAATTATGAATATCGTTATTCCAGTTATATCAATCTAGATCAATTTAAAAAAAAAAAGAAAAAAAAAGTAAATAAGATCACATAAAGGTAGATAAGATATAAGGTCATATAAAGGTCAGTAAACCATGCCATTAATAATACATGCACATTGTGCATTATATATATATTATTCATAATTAATTTTCATACATGTCGGTAAAATAAACTGTATGAGTGACCGCAGATCATGTATAGCAGTTATCACTTTTTGGCTTTTTCATTTATCTACATGGTTTTATAAATTAAATAAATGCATAAGTACCTTCTCTGCAGAGTCAAATTTCATTGCCAAGTCTACCATCTAGATCAGTGATTCTCAACCATTTTAGCACCACCACCCCCAAAAAGTATATAACGAATATTTTGTGAACCCCCCTTAATCCCAACTAAATGAAACCTAATAGAAAACTATTTAGCTGCATTGATAGCGATGGATATGGACATGCATGTATGAAGTGTACAAACATGAATAATTTACAGGTTCCAACTTGATGTGTACATGCTCCTTGTAATTTGGTCTGCTTGCACAATATTCACTGTAAGATTGTCATGTTCGAATATTCAGATGATATGTTTGAACACATTGCGCTTTCAGTAGTATAAAGGAGGCATAAGGAATTGCAGAATGTCAGTTTAGTTTCGAATACGAAGCGTGCATCTGGTGCCTTTATTTAAGTTTTTAAAAGTGTAGTTTCACTGAAAATAATAATAATTGAGGTTTAGTACGCAGGCAAATGGTGTAACTGTTTTTTCCAATTATATTCTTATGCAAAATGAATAAATTTGTGCAACAAGCTTATATTTGTAAATCAAACTATACTGATAAAAGAACACTTGAATCCTCTTATCTCATAACATTAAGAGTAGCTATGATGTCCAAACCCCATACAATCACAGAAAACCTCATACTGTCTGACGCATATGATCAGTGTTTGAATAATGTGAAAGAGGCAAAAGAATTTTAAAAAATCCTGCTTTCTAAAGACATACACAGCTGCCAATGTTCACGATCAGAATACACAAGTGAGTTTAAGTGAAATTTTTGAGTTTAAGTGAATTTCAATTTGATGAATCAACAGATGTGCCAAACATTTCCCAGTTCTTGTTTTGTGAGATATGAATGCGACAGGGACAGATAAATCAAAGAAAATATGTTGTTTTGCAAATCAATACCTAGTCATGCAAGAGGACAATTCTTTTTAATGTTTTTTATGAAGTTACTACAAACTATAACATAGACTGAACAAAATGTAATCATGGTGCTAAGGTGATAACAGGAAAGAGCAGTGGATTTATGAAAAAATTAAAAGATCCTCTTACACAAAGGGTGGAATGCACAAACTGCTTCCTTCATAGACATAATCTTGCCACAAAGAATATGCGAGAAAATCTCAAACAATTCTTTGTAAAGCTGTAAAAATGGTTAATTTTATTACAGGTCAACCATTACAGAATAGACTGTTTGCTAACTATGCAATGAAATGGGCAAAAAAAAATTCTTTTCCATACAGAAGTCAGATGGTTATCCTGGGAGAAAGTGTTAGCATGGTTATTGGAATTGCAAGATGAATTAATATTTTTTCAGGAAAAACAAATGTCATTCTCAATGTTTTTACAGAATAATGAGCATATGTTGCTGTTGGCTAACTTAGCTTATGTATTTTTGTATTTTAACGACTTGAATGTGAATTTAGAAGGATATAATAAAACCATTTTATTAATGACAAAGTTCATGGTTTCATTAAGAAACTTGATATCTGGATTATTCGCCTTCAATGCAAAAATTTTGTTGTTTCCACTCACTTCCAATTACACTGAGAAAAATTTGGTTGCAGAAAACACTCTATTCACCACAGTTTGGATGGATAACATGAAGATGCATTTACATGAGCTAAAAATTCAGTTGGTGGAGTATTTACAGGAAGATAAAGTGATTTCTTGAATGATGGGTACTGAATCAATTTAAAGAAAACGTTGTTACAGCTGCTAAGTTACCAGTTGAGATTCACGACTAGCTCACTGAAAAGTCTGCCAATAAAATGTTACAACTGCAATTCACATCCTGAAGATTTAGATACATTTGGCTTGCTCGTTAAAAGTAAAGATGGAGATTTAGTCACAGAAGCATTGAAAATACTAATCCCTTTCACTACGTCTTCTGTTAAGTTTTTCATCAATGGTTGCGTTAAAAAAAAAATATAGGTATTGTCTTTCATCACTTGAAAGCAATTCGTCTTAGTGTGTTTCTAACATAGATCCACGTATTGAGAAACTTTAAAATGAAAAACAAATGCAACCATCTCATAAATCTATTTTCTTTACTTGTGTACTTATAAATGTAAGTAAAATGTTTATAAAAAATGATTTTTTCTCATAAAATGATTTCATTATTGTTTACATGTAACATTGTAGGCTAATTTCGCAACTTTAATATTAAATATTAATATTACCGTGACCCCCAAGTTGAGTAACACTGATCTAGATGTTATGCATTAATTACATTACAAAAATAACAAAATAAAATTATAACTTAGCCTTGTCCAAATGCAAAATAAATTATAACAGAAATATATATGTTTTTATGTACAATATTTCTAAATAAATTTGTAAAAAATTCAATTTTTTTTTAATACTGTAAAACAAGATTAATTATATATGTTATAAGATAATAGTATTTATAAGAAAAATTTATAAATAAAAATGCGCAAATTTTATCCGATACAACTGAACTATATTGATCAATCAGAAAATGAAATCACTTCAACTGTTTATGCTAAATATAGTAAATTTTGAAGAAAAAATTATATATTAACTATAATTCGTATTTCACAGGAATAAGCTAAGCAATGTTGAATAACAAATGTGTCCCGTTATGTACATTGCTAGAATTCAGTTCACCCGGCGAAGAACCAATTAGAGAATGAACCCATAACTGAAAAGCTGAACAATCACTACAACAAAAGCTTTACAAACTTAAGGCTAATTAAAGATTAATAAAACTTACAATATCGAGGTGAACTTGACATGCATCCATAGTAGTAAGAAGCTCACAAACATTATCTTTAAAATCTAATAAATCAACAAATGTATAATAATACAGTGATAATGACTTTATTATTTCTGCTCTAATATGATGAATAGCTTGAAGCTGAAAAAAATAATAACAGTTAAAGAAAATTATTGAAAACATCTTATAATCTGACATAAAACACTTATAACAATTCTACTACTACAGTTGACTGAAACATAATATTATTCAAATCAATGAATCCAAATAAGCAGTAAAATGTACCAAAATTAAAAACCTGCAATTATAAAAGCTGCATTAGCATATCAAATCCTTCCATGAAATGGGAAATTTTTCTATTTGCCCACACATAGCACAGGTATGGTATTCCATAAAGTTGTATTTCTATTTTTTTATTTTGCTCATTTACATTATTCAAATTTGTCATAGTGAATAATATATTTCTTATTTTTTTAAAATAATAATACATATTTATTGATTTTCAGTGTTTCATCACTGAAAGCGATTTCAGGATTAGTTATATTATTTTATATTAAGAAATGTTTTATTGTTTAAAAAAAAAGAAGAAAGAAACCTCTTTACACATTAGGAAAATGGTGACACCACATGAAAAACCTAATAACCTTAAAAGAAAGCAAAACTAAATTTACACTTTAACTAAATATTACATAAAATGCAGGTTTGCTAGCTAGTCATCTAGTCGATTAAACACTGTGTGGTCATAAATGTTAAGCAGTCTTTGTTTTAACTGTGCGATCATAACAGTTAAGGAATCATTCTTTTTTCTATTCTCTATACAGGTTCCTGCTCATTATGGTCATCTACAGCTGCTTCTAAAAGGCATGCAAGTCCTGTGTGAGAGATACCTTAATATATTTACAGAAAGGCAATACGCTTAAGCAGTACAGTGTTCTTATCTGCTCTGTAGTACGTTTTAGCTGTACTTCCTCCTTAACTTTAGACACTACTAACTACCACACCAAAGCACTGCCATCACACTTCCATAGATGCGCATTCAGACTGCTTCTTACTTAATCACACTAACAGCCTCTCTCCTATTTGTGACCTAAGATGTTTCCTGTTCCACAGTTAGGTTTACAATCCATAAGACAGGGTTGATGGAGATCGTGGATACCGGTGTTCTTCGATGGTTGAGTTTCAATTAACCACACATCTCAGGAATGGTCGAACTGAGAGTGTACAAGACTACACTTCATTTACACTCATACATATCATCCTCATTCATCCTCTGAAGTAATACCTGAATGGTAATTCCCAGAGGCTAAATAGGAAAAAAAAAGGACAGGGCTGATGGGTACTGTTCACATAACTAAGCCCTACTTAACCCTCCTGTGTGAAGCCCAATTTATAAATTAACAAATGCAAAAGAAATAAATTTAATTAGTAACCTAACATTCTCAAACAAGTAAAAAAATAAAATGTTACTTCATGTACAACTTGTGATTTATACAACTTTACTTACAACAATTTCCGTTTTTTAGTTTAATCAAATAGCTGTTTAGTAGTTTTAATATTTTCTCTAAATAATAAATAAGAAATTGTTTGATCAATATTATACATTAATTCAAATAATGCTCTGCAATAATCGTTACATACCCCTTTTGGATCCACATTTGGAAATCTTCTTGTTATATACTTTATGTAAGAGTCAAGATTCTTATCAGAAAGAAAACCAGGCTTTGATTTTGCATCTCCACAAGCCTACAAAATACACACAAAAAAAAAAACAAGAATAAAATATGATTATGAAAATTGAAATACAACAATTACATAATTTACAAATAAACATATGTTCCACAGGTAATGTATAACAGCAAAAGGTTTATAAGATTGTTATTTATTTACATAGAAAGATAGTTTTTTTTACAGGAAAAAAATAGTTTTATATACCAGAGTAAGTTTGTTTTGATGTGCACTCCATTAATTACTTTACAGATATCAAACAGGTATTCAGTTTTAGTCTAAATTCCCTCAATAACATAAACAGTAATAGTCACAACAGCACTGGTTTTAAGATTTGCCAAGTTTTCTGCATGACAACTTGTTTGTGAGTACACTATGATTTTAATGTATACCAAAAGAAAAAGTCCAATAATGTTACATCTGAACCTCTAGCAAGCAAACCTCCAATGCATTGATCCTCTCCTACTGATGATATATCACCAAATTTTTCATTCAGTCCATCTTAACATTTAAATTGAAATGTGATGTTGCTCCATCATGTGAGAATATAATATGGAAATTAATTTCCTTCTTAATTCACACAATTTATGGAGGAAAAAGTGCTCCATCATATCGTATCTACCAGTTACTTGTGACAATGAAAAAATGGACTAACATTCACATTATAATTCACACCATAAAATCTGAGAGACGGTCAGTGATCGGTGTCTGTGACCCATACTCCAATATCTGACCAGCTTGTTCAAATGACAAAAATTTAGTTGTTACGCTGACCAACATAACCACCGATGTAAAACAGTTTCATAAGCATACTAACAGAAAAGTCTACATGTTTCAGGTTATCTTAACATTTAATTTTATGAAGTGATTTTGCAACTACTTTATGGACATCAATATACAAAGTGTTCTTAAGAAATGTGTACATGAAATAGTGTTATAGATAGAGTGTATTTGTTTACAATTCCATTTATTTGTGTTCATAATTACATGTTTAATGTTAATATTTTTTTTTCTTTTTTTAATTTTGTCTAGGATCAGATTTTGTTAATATTATTTTTGTTAATGCATTCATTAACTTTGTTATGCAGTAATTCATTATGTAGTCATTATATAGAATGATTGTAGGTACCATTTTCTACTTCAGTGTAGGTTACTGACAACAACCAAGTACACTTTTTCTACTAAACATGGAAGCAGAACCTAGTGTTGTTTCTTAGGAATAAATCTTTCTTAGTTGTTTTGTAGCTGAATGCAACCACAGATATACACTTCCTTTTTACAATGAACTACAGACCGTATTTCTTTTCTGTAATCTGAGTTTATGGAGTAATTTGGTTCATAATGAAAAAATATCTTATAAAAAAGGAATATCAGAGTTATGAACAATATCGGCAGCAGGCCCATCAAGCAGCCTTATCCCAAGGACTATTTAAGATCTTGCCTCGCTCTCTGTACTTAACATTTATCTGTTGGCTCTCTTTAAACATTTCATTTTTTCATATGTAAAATCTCTCACTAAATGTTTATAGATGTAGGTTCATAAAAACATTTTTACCAATTTTTAAATAAACAATGTACTCAAAATGTTTTGTTTATTATAAGAAAACTGGTATTTATCTATAATCTAAAATACTTATATAGTTATGTATGATTTTTATGTACAGACTTAAATTTTAATAGAACTGAAAAATACACAAAGTTGTACAACATTTATATCTAATGCTGGTTTTCACAAATTTGAAATAACCAGATATTTTGTCATACCTTACTTAATTTCAAATATAAGAGTCAAATGTAAAATAAAATTAAAGAGGATAACTTATAAGAATAAACTGAATGAGTTTTCATCTTGAACATATTAACTACGAAAAATCAGGGAAGTTGATGATATTTTTTTAAAAGTAAAAGAAGAAAAAAGAAATAATTAAAAATCTTCAGTCACCCAAATATTTGCCGGATCATAATAAAAAACTTAGGGATAATTAAATAGGTTTAAACAAATATAAGTGACATTTTCCTCAAAAAGCTGCAGTATATTTTTCAATATATTTGAAAAACAGACATTAATTTCTTTTTTCACTTCCACGATAAAATAGATTTTTAAATTTTTGTAACATTTTCTTTTCAATGCAACTAAACACATTACCAAATTCTCATCCATCCCATGTTTTTTTTTCTATTTTGTTGTAATCTATTTCTTCTATATTATAGTCTGATATATATTTATATATCATTGATATATATTTATATACCGTTAAAATTTTGTTCAATAACTTTTTTTTGAGAATCCTGTTCATTTCACAATAAATGAGCACTAAACAAATGAAATCTGAAGGAAAGAAAGAACAAATAAAATATGTGATTTTTACTTTTAAAAATAAAATATCTAAATTATAAATCCAGTTCTAATAACATACTGAACATAAACATGCATGTAACAATCAGTTTTTATATTAACATAAACATACATTTTCTGATAATGTAACAAAGTTATCAGACACTTAAACTGTTATTAAATCACAATTAAATTATACCCTTAACATACAACTTTTATCCGAGTAGGGAAAGATGAAAGTGAAGTGGTTACAATGAATACAAGTACATCAAAATTAATTAAAATCAATGCTGTTACAATTGATAATGCAAATTCAAATTTGTTTAAATTTTGAGAATCAAAAATTATGTAATAGAGTTGTTACTCATCACTCAATATCTGCAAATGTGTCATTTCCTGACCGATTGAAAAATATGTTTGTACAAATACAGCCTTGATACTATTATTTTTATAGAGATTAATTTGCTGAAAAATAATGATAATAAGAAAATGAATAATAAATATACAAACCCAGTAGATTTAGACAATATGTAAGTAAACTAACTAGAGTAAGAAAAGATACATATATAAAGTTTGAAGAGAATTCTTTTCTATTGCCATTTTATTTTTCATTACTGTGTTTTCTTCATCAGTAAAAATTAACTGACTTTCAGGTAATTACAATCATTAATCTTGATGAGTTTGAGCAAAAATCACTCTACAACACACAGAGGAAGTAAGTATTTTTACAAGTGACGTTCACTGTGGATGACTATGATGTTCGTTGACTGTTTTCATTAAAGAAGAAAATAATTTTTTTAACTTAAAATAAGAATGTATCTGTTGAAAATGTATCACAACTTGCTTGCTCATCAACCTTCAATATCTTAAAATACTGATAAATCTAAAGCTGTATCATCATAAAAACAATATAGTAAACCGCTAACATCCAGATAAGTTATTTACTTTAATCAAAATTAATACAGAATCAGTATTCCTATAAAAGATTGTGAACTGATTCCAGTCTTTCTATTTGCTTCTTCATCAATGAGAGAATAATTTGTATTTTTAGATGGTTTGTAAATAGTTTATTTGGAATTGACTGTCATTTGTTTTTTTAAAAATATAAATGAAGAATGCCGATAAGTTTTTCTGATTTATCATTCCCATTCTTCTGCATGACTTTAAAAAATATATGCTAGATGTATAAGCAAATCTATCTGGACTGGAATCTGTACTGATTTTTTTTTAAATTATTTATTTTTTCCAGGAATTTAGGATAACACTTTGATGCATAAATTTTAAAGAGTAATTAAGACTCACCAGAGCTGTGGACCAAACATTTTACACAGCTAACAGGCAGTAAAAGTCTCCCCGACACAGACCATACAGCATCTAAAGGTCCCCATGTCTTTAGCATGGATACAGTAAACGACTAGCATAAATCAACTGCATCACAGAAAGGAAGGGATCAAGGTTTAAAAAATAGGTATAGTAAAAAAGGGACATCTAACTACATTAGGAGCCACAAAATGAAACAAACAATCCTATCTAAAAGAGTGCTTTAAGGCCCTCTTCAGATTGTGGCCATCTATCCAATAATATAAATGGGCATGGTGAACCCTCAAAATTTGAGTCAAATAAACTGTTAATATTGAAATTTAAAAGTGAAAGTTTAATTTTATTCTGCAGCTAAAAGAGTATGTTTACAGTTTTTAAAGTTCAGGTGAGGATGTCAACACACTGCAGGATTAATTAACAAGGAAAAAATTTATACATCACAAATAGTCAATAAGACGTTATCAGTAATAGGGTTGCTACTAAAAACAGCAACAGTGTCTTACATATTTGTCTGACTGCACTCAAAGCAGGCAACAAAAGTGATTAGTGTCTACAGATAGAAACTGTTCTTGGATTATGCAATATTAGGTAACAGAATTGCTACAAAGGACAAAACAATATTCAGATTAAAATGGTCATACAAATTATGTAAATAAATTGCAGCTGTAAAATGTAATGACATAAAGTACTCTTCACCAGTTCTGGAAAATTACTTCATCAGTGCTGCAGTAACGCATCAGTATGATATATCACTATATAATTCATGACCCAGTGGCCACACCCATAAAATAGTTACTTTAATTGATCATGAACATACTGTGCTCAGTTTGAAGGAAAATAAGAATTCTGAAAAAAAAAACAAATGCAAATGTCCCAATTCATCTGAGAAACCTACGATAGATTGAATATAAGTCATACAACTTTTCCTTTTTAAGTATAATACTACGGCAAGATCTATTTAAGTGGTCATTCTTCATTCTCAACAAAAGAAGACATTCTACAAATATCATTTAAATCAAATGGAGAAACGTAATATCAAAATTAAACTGAAATTATGCAAACCGTAATTAAAATGTATAAAGTGCCTTCTGCCATTGTTACAGGCTGATAGAGACAGTGCTTAGAAATAGCTAGTAGATTTCCTGTTATACTGCTAGCTACACTGTACACAGTATAGTGTTACTAACACTTATGATAATATCATTCACTAACATAGCTAAAAATGTATCATATTTTATAAAATTTATTGAAAATTATAATCTGCAGTATTTACTGATGATCATATGTCAAAATTCAAACCTTGCAGTATACCCAGCTTTAAAATTAGTAATTTAACAGCAATCACGAAACTTTACCAAACTTTGATAAAATTAAATTATTCCAATAATTTACTAATTAAAATGAACTTAAAAAACTGTGAAGTACTCAATCGAATTAAGCCTCAAGTATATTTTTGTTATCCATTTTCTTTTAATTATAGTTATTATCATATATAAGTAAACAGTTTATTATGATAATTTACTAGTATATTTTCATAATTTTGTTAATGTAATAAATACAATTAAGAAATTGCTAGCTAACCTTTCCATTTCTGATGCCATGCTAACAAAACAAAGAATTACACTGCACTTTTATTGAATAAACAAAATTTAACAATTATGAAAATATATTTCATGTAGGCCATTTACTCTGAAATTGTTACAAACATGCAATTCAAGCAAAATTATAAGAAGGGTGTATATTTTTCTACTTCATATTTTCAACCCCTTGAAAAATGAATAGTCTCATGATAAGTAATACATATAGATGAATTCAACAGACTTAATTAGCTTAACTGTTTTGCAGTTTTCTGAAAACAAGCAATTTCCAACTTCAAGAACATGTTACTGTTTTACAGGGAAAATTTTGGACAAATATAGTTTGATAAAACTACGTATTTACATTATTTTGAGCTCAACTGGATTTCTGTTCAAAAAAAAAGAAGAAAAATGTTCAAATATTCCATACAAAAATTTTCAGACCTACTTTTCTGATGGAGTTTAGTTCCCCTACCCCCAAAGAATTACTATTTAGTATTCCCCAAAGAATTACTATTGTATACATATTATTGACCCGATTTATTTTTTTTCTTTTCATGGATTTAAATTTTGATTAATTTTTTTCATTATTCAAAGAACGCCATAAATCATAAAAAGTTGCAAAAATATAACAATCCAGAACATATGACCGATAAGACAATAACTTGTTTCTTTTAAAGCAGGATGAAGTAGTACAACACTTTCAGCTTGGAAACTATAACAATTATAGATTGTAATCTATAATAAATGTAATCTATCATGCATAATTTTAATTACACTGTACATACGGACACACAACAAATCTATTTAATTATTTTTAACTTCCACCATCCATATATTCTCGTAATATCTCAATTTTTATTTTTTATAGGAAATAAATAATGCAACTATGTAATAAACAGATATACAAAACTCATATTCTAAACTAATACAAGTGATGTTAATGTACTGCGCTGAAGGTATGTATGGTCATCTCTTAATGGAGGTTCGGTAGAGAAGGAACAAATAAAATCTCTTTAAGCCTCTTTTCAGCTACCTAGACTGTTACCTGATGCTTTTTGGGATATTAAACAAGGAGAATTATCCCAACTACCAAATTTTTAAAAGCATAATTGTTTGGTAATTAATTCTACTTAAGATGTGTTTGTGTTTGGACACATCCTAAAAATGTGTTGTAACTGATTACCTAACTTAATTGATTGAAGAAAATGTTTTCCAACTTGTGTTATTTTCTTGTCCTTCTTAGGAAAAAAACTGATAGAAAGAATGGATCTCTGGAAATTAAATAAGTGTAATAAAGTGAATAAAAATATATACACTGCTTACAAATTTCTACTTATTATTAAATAATATAAAAATAAATAATAGTTTATTTTAACAAAAATATATTAGACAAGACAAAATACAAATTACTAATAAAATTTATTAGTACTTTAATAGAAGAGATACATATCTTTTACCATTGTTCAATTTGCTTTTATAAAACTTTCAAGATCCAAATATGGCTAGTAAGAACTGCAATAAAAAAGTACAACACATTATTTAAAACCAGCTGGAACTTGTATTTTCTGAGTAGTTAATTTATCTGACACTACTGGAACTCTCTTACTAGAGTGTGAATTCTTCATAATATATGCCTGAGAGTCCTCAGAAGGTATACTTCTGCTAGTGATTATTCTGAATTAGATGCATTAGAAATGGTCTTAAGCTATTCAACTCTTAATGAAATTAAGGCTGTATATATTTTTATGAGGGAATGCCTACAATCAATTCTTATTTCTTGAACCATAAATTCTTCCTTGGATTGGAACCATGAAATTGAGTTGGCCACTGCAAATGACTATATCAGAAAAAATTTGTTAACTTGATTTCATTTCTAGAGTTATATAAAAAGTATAATTCTGAGCAATGTCTTGATCAGCTTCAATTTTGTTCACACTTCAATTTACCATAGTAGATATACTTAGAATCAGGAAAACACAAGATCTAAATGTCAGAAAGCAGATTTGGATAGTGGGAGACCCATGCAAGGTCAGAGTCCATGCCACATTATGAGTACTCTAGTCAATTAGCTATCAGTTTTATGAGTTACTGAGACCTGTTCAGATTCAGATGCTAATCTGTTCTGTGGTGAGAGGTTAAGATTACAGTTAAGAGTTAAGATTAGACTTTTGTGGATAGAGGTTGGGGTTAAATTACCAAGGTATGGCAATATTCGACACTTGGCAGAATTTATATACAAACAAAAATATAGTCACTACAGAGAGAAACTACACCATGTTCCATGACATTACTTATCTATATGACAGATAATCACCATCAGTAATCTTCAACAACTTACTCCGAGTCCACTCTGACAACTATTAAGATTAGTTTATTAGTTAGATTAGAGAATTTCTCTCTATAAAATTCTAATGTCAAGTTTAACCCTAACCTCTCTCCATAGAATGAATTAGCATCTGAACAAGTCACATAACTCATAAAACTGATTGCTAATTTACTAAAGTACTGATGCTAGAGCGGACTTTGACCTTGCATGAATCACCCAATGTTCAAACCTGCTTTCCAACATTTAGATTTTGTGTTTTCCTGATCCTAAGCATATCTATTGTGGTATATTAAAGTACGAAAAATTTTTAAGACGATCAAGTAATTGTTAAGAATTAGCAAAACCTTAACTAGTAACTGAAATGAATATCTTTAAAACAGGGTACTAATGCTCCTAAAATTTAAATCTAGATATCATAAGAAAGGTCTACTGGAAGTTATTTACATCAAATGAAAATTACTTATAAATATTCTAAATCTTAAAATAACTAGTTTCTGTTTACAAATCAATTTAAAAACATTAACTAATTTATCATTCTGATAATCTAGAAATGATAGCCCATTTGGAAGGTGTGAAAACAAGAGATCAGTCATTTTAAGGAACAAATAGAAAATAAAATCCAAGCTATAAAACCACACATTCATAAAGGCAGCTGCATAATAAAAGTGATAGCTGGATTAGATTACACAATATATTAATAAGAAAAGGTTTCCACTACGATAACACAATTAGTAAAGTTTGAACGTTACGGGTGATTCATTTAAATTTATTTTTGGTTTTCATCACAGTTCAAAATAATGTATTCGCAACATATTTACTAATCCTTCAATTAAAATCTTCAAACAGCAATTCAAGGAATTTTAATTTCTTTCACTTCATGTCAAAAAATTTCTAATTCAGCTATACGTATAAAATGAAAATTACTTGTCTATGGTCAGTTAAACATAATAGGAGCAAACAATTTTTTTCATTGCATAATTGATTAATATCAATTAAATACAACCATAATGATTATCATTCAATTAATTTAATAATTATATTTAATTATAATTAAATAATAGTTTCGGACAATAAATTTCTAACGTTTTTCTGTTTACAGTACAAGCCGCTTAAAAATCGTCTGATCGGCCTAATACACATACATTTGTGACAGAATAACGATAATATGGTCACTACTAAAGGTTCTGTTCATGAAAACAAGTATTTTATGATACTGATCATTACGTCATTATAGCAATAATCCTGAAAAAACCAAAAAATTAAGAAACGCTAACGAACCTTCTTTATATTGTAAATTCTAGTCAGCATCCCAATTCCTCTATCATTGATAAGACAAAGTTTCTCGGCCAGCTTCTGCTGAGTAGGAACAAGAGGTCTTGCCATGTTCATTAAACGGAAATTGCAACCGTTATTTATCCAAACTTCATAAAAACAATCAGAGGATTAGCTTTTTAACTACTTTTAAAAGTCTCACTGGAGTGTTATAGTTCATTATCCTTATCACAAAAACAACAGAAAAAAACAAATGCCAAATATAACATGTAATAACACACGCACAAAACTCGAACAACATAACCCAACAACACAATGACTTAATACACCCAGAGTACTACCGATTCTCTCCGAAAACACAGTGCTACCAATGTAGCACTATAAAAAACAGTACCTACTATTTGTTTACTCTCAGTTAATATAATACTACATCCATAAACTCGTAAAGGTAAGAATAGTATCCTAGCATATGTTCACTTGTTTTTCATATACATGAATGATTTTTTTCTGAGGTAATATTAAATTAAAAGAAAACTTTTTATAAAGATCGGGAATGGACAATAAAAGTTTGTAATGCAGCGTGCAGTGACAATGCTTTTACAGTAAATTATTAAGGTAATGTAACTTAATTTACACTAAAAAAAATAAGAAACAGATAAAACAAAAGTGCGTATTCAGAATTCCAAACTGATAACAAATATATAAGATTTAATACATGAAGTTTCAATGAGATACCTATTTTTTTATGTGATTCATCCCGTTTGTTTCAGCCGTAACAAAAATAGCAACGTTCCTAGTGAAAAAATAAAAAAAGATATCTGCCTAAAATCGGTATCCTCTGACTGCAGTAGGTATATCTTAAAATTCTGTTCGACAGTGTATTATTCCGCTGTCATAAATATGAACGGACTATAGAAATGGCGTATTTTTTAAATAGGATCTTATGAGTCATATATTTATTTGTTTGCTCATGTATCACACGTAGTACAGCACAAATATTCTGATATAGCGGGTGGCGTTAGCTGGACATTTTGCGTGCGAGAGAGATAGATTGATGGACGGGTGGAACAGTTAGATAGTCAATCCTTTACGAAAACATCTCGTATAGCCCCGTATACTTACATAGACGCAGTACATTGTCAGGATAGTTAATAACACGGTAAGCCAACCTCAGCCTATGTGCACAGCAATACACCCTATGCTCTGTCCGCTATACACCCAAAGAGATTGAGGGCTTCTATTTCTCTCAGCTCGGTTAACATTATTAACGTCCTCATGTTTTATTCGTTCAACTAAACATAAAGATTTTAAACAAATGAATAGTCATTGAAAAATTATAAATGATAATTCTTGTAATTATTTTAGTTATTGTAGAAAAATAAATTCAACCTTTTTTTTTCTGTTGACCAACCAGTGGAATGCAATTTCATTATTAAAATTAATTTTCAAACATTTTTTAAAACATATTCTTTCTGCCTACTTTCTAAGCTTATTCAAGTAAATTTATTGGATGTAAAGTCATTTGCACCCACGTACAAATTAACTCTCAAATTGTTTCTCTAGTCCTCGCAAATTTTGGGGGTTTTGAACTAACAGTTTCCCGGTTCTTTTAAATTAATATGTAACTAATATTTTGAAAAAGATTAATTTTTTTTATCGTGATTCTTCTTGCCTCCTCTATGAATCATGAGACCTTTCCTTGGTAAGGGGGTATGAGTGTTCAGTGATACAGAGTCGCTGGACCGAAGGTGCAACCATATCGGAGAGGTATCTGTTGAGAGCCAGACTAAGGAATGATTCCTGAAAGAGGGCAGCAGCTCTTTCAGTAGTTGTTAAGGGAGTAAGTCAGGACGACTTAAACGGCCATATCAACAGCACTCAGTCCTCTGAGTACTGCACAGCTGAAAGCAATGGAAAACTACAGCTGCTTTTTTTCCAAGAAAATGTAGCTCTCTGCATTTTCATATAGCAATGATGGAGGTGCCTTCCTTGGTAAAATATTCCGGAGGTAAACTAGTCCCCCGTTCGGATCTCCGGTTGGGGACTACTAAGAAAGGAGTCACCAGAAAATTAAAAAATAACGTTCTACGAGTCGGAGCGTGGAATGTTAGAAGTTTAAAAAAGGTTGGTAGGTATATATTAGAAAATGTAAAAAGGGAAATGGATAGGATAAATGTAGATGTAGTAGGAATTAGTGAGGTTTGGTGGGAAGAGGAAGGCGACTTTTGGTCAGGTGATTTTAGAATAATTAACTCAGCTTCAAATAATGGGCAGGCAGGAGTAGGATTCGTAATGAACAAGAAGATAGGGAAGAGAGTATTTATTTCAAAATGCATAGCGATAGAATCATTGTAATAAGGATTAAATCAAAACCTAAACCGACAACGATTGTTAACATCTATATGACAAGCGCCCATGATGATGATGAGGTAGAGTGTGTATACGAAGAGATTGATGAAGCAATTAAACACGTAAAAGGAGATAATTTAATAATAGTTGGAGATTGGAATGCAAGCATTGGAAAAGGCAAGGAAGGAAATATAGTGGATGAATACGGGCTGGGCAAAAGGAATGAAAGAGGGGACCTACTTATAGAGTTTTGCACGAAGTGTAATTTAGTAATTGCCAACACCCAATTTAAAAATCATAATAGAAGAATATACACTTGGAAAAAGCCAGGCGATACTGCAAGGTATCAGATAGATTATATCATGGTTAAGCAAAGATTTAGAAATCAACTCGTTGATTGCAAAACTTACCCAGGAGCGGACATTGATAGCGACCATAATTTAGTGATAATGAAATGTAGATTGGGGTTTAAAAACCTGAAGAAAAGGTGTCAAATGAATCGGTGGAATTTAGAGAAGCTTGAGGAAGAGGAGGTAAAGAAGATTTTTGAGGAGGACATCGCAAGAGGTCTGAGTAAAAAAGATAAGGTAGAAAATGTAGAAGAAGAATGGGAGAATGTTAAAAAGGAAATTCTTAAATCACCAGAAGCAAACTTAGGCGGAACAAAAAGAATTGGTAGAAAACCTTCGGTTTCAGACGATATATTGCAGCTGATGGATGAACGTAGAAAATATAAGAATGCTAGTAATGAAGAAAGTAAAAGGAATTACCGACAATTAAGAAATGCTATAAACAGGAAGTGCAAACTAGCGAAAGAAGAGTGGATTAAAGAAAAGTGGAAAGAGAAAAGAACATTGGTAAAATAGATGGAGCGTACAGGAAAGTTTAAAAAATTTTGGGATACATAAATTAAAATCTAATATTGTGTTAAACAAAGATGGTACACCGATTTATAATATGAAAGGTAAAGTCGATAGGTGGGTGGAATATATTGAAGAGTTATACGGAGGAAATGAATTAGAAAATGGTGTTATAGAGGAAGAAGAGAAAGTTGAAGAGGATGAAATGGGAGAAACAATACTGAGATCTGAATTTAAAGAGCATTAAAAGATTTGAATGGCAGAAAAGCTCCTGGAATAGACGGAATACCTGTAGAATTACTGCGCAGTGCAGGTGAGGAAGCAATTGACAGATTATACAAACTGGTGTGTAATATTTATGAAAAGGGGGAAGCTCCGTCAGACTTCAAAAAAAGTGTGATAGTCATGATACCAAAGAAAGCAGGGGCAGATAAATGTGAAGAATACAGAACAATTAGTTTTACTAGCCATGCATAAAAAATCTTAACTAGAATTCTATACAGAAGAATTGAGAGGAGAGTGGAAGAAGTGTTAGGAGAAGACCAATTTGGTTTCAGGAAAAGTATAGGGACAAGGGAAGCAATTTTAGGCCTCAGATTAATAGTGGAAGGAAGATTAATGAAAAACAAACCAACATACTTGGCATTTATAGATCTAGAAAAGGCATTCGATAACGTAGACTGGAATAAAATGTTCAACATTTAAAAAAAATTAGGGTTCAAATACAGAGATAGAAGAACAATTGCTAACATTTACAGGAACCAAACAGCAACAGTAATAATTGAAGAACATAAGAAAGAAGCCCTAATAAGAAAGGGAGTCCGACAAGGATGTTCCCTATCTCCGTTACTTTTTAATCTTTACATGGAACTAGCAGTTAATGATGTTAAAGAACAATTTAGATTTAGGCCACGTTTGGAATATGTAAAACAAATTGTTAGGGATGTAGGATGTAGGGGGTATGCCAAAATGAAACGACTAGCACTAGATAGGGAATCTTGGAGAGCTGCATCAAACCAGTCAGATGACAAGACAAAAAAAAAGAAAAGATTCTTCTTGCTTTTTACTCTTTTAAAGAAATATGATATTATGTTAAACTTTGAATTAATACATTTTTTTTTCCAAATCAGTATAAAAACATAACATTCAATGCCACAATGAGTCTCATTCAACATCATTAAATTACTAGAACATTGTGATGGTATTAGTAGTTTTGCATTTTACTATAGTATTTAGATAATTACACTTACACATTTTTTGACGTCACCAACAAAATACAAAAAAAAAATACAAAAATAATTTTTATTTGACATACAAACAAAATTAAAAATAAGGGTACTCTTCACGAACATGTTTCCAAATATAAACAAACGGATTTTCACCATACAATTTGCGTTACATAAACTCAAACATTTACAACTGGAGTAGTACTCTGTGTGTGTGTCATATTGTTCATTATGCTATGCTTGGCTTTTTATCATGTGAATTCTATTTGATTTGTGCCTGCACCTGCTGTTGGGTTGATAAAATTTTCTGAATTGTTGATAATAGGATGCATGTATCCGAGATCAAAATGTTAATAAATGCCTTCCACAGATTAGATACAACAATGGACCCTTCCAAAATGTAATCTTTCAGCATTGATAAAAGTGTACTCCTGACCGATCTTTCACCGATAACCAGTGGTGACTTGCAGTTAAATTAGTGGGAGTGCTGTTCCAGAAAACTTTTTTCTGGGCCTTTTCAAGGCCATCGTTAAAGTTTTCTGTCATGGTAAAGAACCAAAAAAAATGAATCAAATAGAACAGCTGGAAGCAGGAATTCTACACTTTATCACATTCAAGAATATGTTACACAATTTTTAAGCACATTGTGCTTAAAAACCATATTTGCTTTAACCGAATAAATAATAAAATGTCAATACACATAATATGTTTTAGTATTAAACTTAATAAAATGTCTGCTTAAAAACAATATAGTCCAGTGGTGGTTAATTTAAATTTCTATGTACACAGAAACAAATACATAATTATTTTTTACTAATTACCTTTTCTTTCACCCATCCAGCGTGTTTTGGACACATTTGGCAATCAAACAACCCTTGATTTCTGCCATCTTCTGATCACTACTGAAAAAACAAGTAACCACCTTCATATTCCTTTTACTGACTAAACTAGAATTGGGAACGAACCCATAGATCCCATAGTTCCACACAAAGATTTTTGTATCTTTTACATAAACTGGGGGATGGTTACTGACACTGAGAAGGATTATATATTGTACAAGTATAAAGAAAGAATTAAAGGAAAAAGGACTCATTATATTAAACATTATCGATATCAACTGGAAATAGGGGATGCTGCATTTCCACAGCACCTACACGCAAGTCGCCACTGCTGATAACATGAAACAATGATTAGTACAAAACTCCTTCCCCAAATACCCACTGCTGCTGCACAACATGACCAACATTATATTTCTGATGCAATAATAAAGTCTTAGCAATTTCAACATGGATACCAGGGTCTCAATGGAGGTCTAAGCAAATGCTACTCACAAATATGGACAAAACGTTTTACATGCTAAGTAGTGCATGTGTTACATGTTAAGTAGTTTATGTAAGTTACATGTTACTTGCTAAGTAGTTTTACACTGCTAAGTAGTGAATTTTCACTGCCCAGTTGAAACTGTAAAAATTCTTAATAAACAAGAATTTTTACAGTTTCAACTTGGCAGTGAAAATTCAAAAAGACCTCACGTGTCAAAAATAAAAGAGTTGAAGAATTTGAGAAATGGACAGTTTTAATCCTTCAAAAAATGTGTCCACCCTGGATCCATACCCTTAACAGCCCTTTGAATCAGAGTAACAAAAATGCAGACCATCAAAAGACTTGCATTTTGGTTTTACATCCACATCGGTTTTTTATATGTTTTTAACTTTGCATGTCCGTTCTTTGAAAAATAAACCACGGTTTTGTAACCATTCCAAGCAGATTCCGTTATCTTTAGTAATCTAATACAAATTTCATAAACAAAATTGTTGAAATTCCTTAAGAAATCAACCATCAAAACTGTACTCATTTATGTAACAAAACTGACCAAAAAATATAAGAAATAACACAAAATAGGTTAAAAGATAGAGTGCAAAAATAAATAAGAAACAGATAACAATGTACAGTACAAAAGAATACAAAAATAGATAAGAAGTGGAAAATGGAGTACTGTAATACTTTAACGTAGACATTATCACTCTTAACAGACATCAGAAAAAACGTTAGGCATACTCATCTAAATAAGCGGCTTTACTATTAGTAGATGGAATTCTGTCTATAATCTTAATTTATTTGAATGTGTTAAAGATTGGAATTATTGGACTAATTTTACCAACATATAGAATTTTACACTCATGAGAACATGTTTTTGCTATTGGAATTACATAATCAGTGGATTTGTTCAAAGGATGTCTTGAAATTAACTTTTACTTAATTAAACTTTTCTTCTGGATGATTTTTCTTACGAAATTCACAAAATTTAACGTTTCACTTTATTCATTTTTCCCTTTTTCCTTTATCTTTTGTTCTCCATTTCCCTATTTCCCCTATCCCATACTTTCCCCTTCCCCATTTCCTAATTCCCCCATTTTATTTCTCCCTCTTTCTACTTTTTTATTTTTTACTTTTTCTCAATTTCTTTTTTCCCTATTCCCCTCTTTTCTTTTTTACCTTTATTCCTTTTTCCCACGCGTAAATCAGTCCAGTAGTTTTTTAGTTTATAGCGGCCACACATACGAACATTGCCTTTTATATACATAGAAGAAGCAAGTCTGTTTGTATATTTGTTTGTCTGTTTTGTAAATATTTCGACACCGACGCCACCTAGCGGATATAGTTTGGGCAAAAGTTTTTCTTTTCACGTAACTAATATGTATTCAGAATATGAGCCAAATCAGACCATAAATACTATTTTTCGAAATATCTCGACCCCAGCGCCACCTAGCGGGTCCAAACTAATTCAGAAACCTTCGCGGGTGTGCGCACAGCAACTCACCAAAGTTTTATCGCAATCGGATGAGTGGTGTAGGAACGATACGGGACAAACAAACAACATTTATATGCAGAGTTATCATAAAAGAATGGTGCGGATTCAGTAATTCATAGGAAGATTGTAGGGAAATTTCTAGATGTTATATTGGTATCCCTGAAAGCCTCCAACCTAAAAGTTTGTTTATCAGCAGTTGTAACCACAACGTCAGTTCTTGTATTGTTTTCTTGCGGTGAGTTTAGTGAGTTACTATGTTCTCGGATAAAGACAAAGCAAAGTGTGTTTTATTGATGGCTGAATTAAAATCTGTAATTTTAGTTCAACGTGCGTTTCGACGTGAATTCGGAAGAGATCCACCACACAAAAATAACATAACATTGGTTCAAACAGTTCGAAGAAACCGGTTCGGTTACGAAACAGAAATCAACCGGCAGACCAAGTGTACCGGACGAAACCGTTGAACAAATTAGACAATCGGCAATTAGAAGTCCATCCCCTGTCGAAGCGTCGAATTAGGTATTCCAAAATCAACAGTTCACAATGTTTTACATAAAAAACTGAAATTGCACGCTTATAAAATCAAGATACTGCAGGAATTGAAACCCGATGATGGTGTAAAACGTTACAATTTCGCTGTTGAAATGTCGGACAGAACAAGTGAAAACGAATCATTTTTAGACGATATAATTTTTACAGACGAAGCTACATTCCATGTGAATGGATGTGTTAACAGACACAATTCATGAATATGGGGCTCTGAAAACCCACACGCAATTATTGAGAAACAACGCGATTCGCCTAAAGTTAATGTTTGGTGTGGTGTAATGAAAAATCGTGTAATATGGCCTTTCTTCTTTGCTGAAAAAACAATTAATGGAGTTGCGTATCTTGACATGTTAACCGATTATTG
Organism: Lycorma delicatula; assembly: GCF_047948215.1. Lineage (NCBI taxonomy): Eukaryota > Metazoa > Arthropoda > Insecta > Hemiptera > Fulgoridae > Lycorma > Lycorma delicatula. The sequence continues at coordinate 3,853,365 of NC_134458.1, forward strand.
CTTTCCTCAGCCGGATGAACTCAAAAACATTCATCGACTTCATTTCCAACAAGATGGTGCTCCCCCACACTTCAATGCATCAGTAACGGACGCTTTGAACGAAAAATTTGGAGATCGATATGATAGACCGGCAAGGACCCATACTTTGGCCTCCAAGGAGTCCAGACCTGACACCTTGCGATTTTTTCTTGCGGCGGTACATCAAAAGCGTTGTTTATACACAAAAAATTCGCGACCTAAACCACTTAAAAAACAGGATTAATGAAGCAATGACAACCATTAACAAAGAAATGTTAACTAATGTTTGTAGAGAAGTTGAGTATCGTTTGGACATTTGTCGAGCGACTAAGGGCGCACATATTGAAATTTATTAATTATGTAAAAAAATGTTTGAGACGACAAATTTGAAAAATAAAAAACATAAACTGTAAGTAGTTCTGTTTTAATTTAAACCATGTTCAAAACCGCACCATTCTTTTATGATAACTCTGTATATATAACATTGATTGACGTTTGCTTAGTTCAGGAAAATGTAGGCATAAAATGGTGATATCAATATAAAACATGTTTGCATGTTTCTCATTGAGTGTTTTTCAATTGTTATAAAAATATTTTAGCCGGAAGGTTAAAAAACTGGTGAACTGTTTCTAGGTTTAATTGAATGCAATATTTGGTGTATGTGAAATAATTAAACCTTAAATCTTGTCTGTTAAATCTTTGAATCAATACTTTGTGTTTTTAAATAACTTTGGCTATTTACAAGTATATTTTTGTAATTGCTATCTATCATACAGAAATTTATAATGTTATCTAACTTAAATTTAAATTATTTTCCATGTTTTACATCTGCAGTTGTGTTACATAAATTAGTAACTGTGTTGATGTGCTTTATAATTTTTTTCAAATCGTTACCCAATCCTAGACCCTCAGATCCTCTCAAAACAGTAGTATACATATTTTATGGTATTCCTTCCTTTTTTATCTAATTTTCTATTGACTATTGTATATCCTGGAAATTTTTACCTTTTTATTCTTCAAAAACTTTAGTTTAATCATTTTTATAACATAATTTAAACTTACTGATTACAATCTTCTTATTTGTATTTTTTTAAAAAATAAATCTCCTTTTACAATTTGTTCTTAATGGTTCATGAAATAATATCCTTATTAATTCAGTTTCTAGATTTTACATTTCTTTTAACACCTAATTCTTATCGAAAACTGTGCAGGTAACAGAACTTTCAATTTTTTTTGTAATGCCAAGTTCACAAACCCGACATGCACCTGGTCCACTAATTATTGTACTCACTTAATTTTACTTTAAACTGACAATCAAAATTACTGGATCTTCTTCGTTATCAGTCATCACAACTACCTTCCGATTTCGGCGAGACGCATTTATACTAGATTAATTAAAAATTATTAACAAAATATATCTGAAGTTTTTCGAAAATAAAATTTGGAAACAAAAGTAGAAATTTTTCAAGCCGCAGAGAATTAAATATAACTTTGAAATTGTGTTGTTTTTTGTTCAAAAAGGGTTAAAAAATGCGTAAACTTTTTTGGCCGAATAAAAACAGTAGAAACAAAGTAAAGTTGAAACGGAGAACTAGGGAGTGAATGACGCGGTTTAAGCTACTTCGAACCGTTAAGACAGAGCGCGTTGAGTTACAGCAAACGGTACGTTTGTGTTTATTAATCGGTCTGAGAATGTGTATATTAATTAAAAATAATCATTAGTACGCGGACGAATCGACATCAAAAAACAAATTTAATAACAGCGTCATTAAATGCTACGGAGACCAAAAAAATACTGTAATAATAATTACGTAAAACATAGTCCGAACTGCTACTATTGCGGACAAACAATGCGTCTGTCTAATTATTTTCACGGGGGTTACTGCATACCACCCGCTCTAATGCAAAATATTTAATCGCATTTTTATTCTTAAACGGACAATGATCCTTTTTCATCATTACAGATATTTTGTTACTGACATATGAAAACGAATGCACCTGAATTTTAATTTTTATAAGTGTTCATTTTTTATCGAAACAGCTTTAACTTAAAAAATAGCCAATATCTACACATCGTTGGTTCAAAAAGCCAGACCTAGTTCAATCTGTGGCGTCACTTTACCCTTAGCTGGATTATAAGCATCACAAACATAAAAATAACTGTTTACATAATTGTTGTTCTCACAATAATCGGATCGTATTTTTTATCCGATTAAATAACTAATCAAGTTTCCCATTTGCTTTTGTATTCTAGATCCAAAGGAGAAAAACAATTTTTTTTATTTTATTCTACATCTCCTAACAAAAAAATTCAGTTGTTTAATATAAAAATTACAATGTTAAAAGAAAGTTTGAAAATATTTTTGGGTTAAATTTAAAATCAAATCGCATTACAGGGATTGTTTGAATGCATTAGCTTAGGAAGGAAGACTTAGAAGTAAAATAAAATGATGTTATCAGTGATGAATCGCTGTAAAATAAAAACCAGTCCTGATGCTGATGTTAGAAATGATTTTGTTTCTTGCTTTTATAAATGAGCTGTTTATTGGGAAACGGCTTTTGTTCATAGGTGGTGATGTTTAAAAGATTCTGAGCGAATTAAGATGTAAGGTGTTGAGGTATGCATAATATGCAAGCAACAATCTAGCATTAAATTAATTCAAAACTTCATTTTCAGCCTCCTTAATACACAAAACAGACTGTTCTTTTTCCCGATATTCGAATGACCCTATGTACAAATCAGTTAAAATGACAAACAGCGGATGACAAAGTCGACCTGGATATGTTTATGGATATTAAAAGCGATTTAATTTTTATATTTAATAATGAAAAACTATGTTACATCAGTTTCCTATCAGTATTTTGCAAAAGATATCTTTCATCCGTAAAACTCAAAAACTCTGTAAAGAATTGAAAATTAAAATTAATTTTAACAGCAGTAAAACTAGCTTAAGAAAAATGTTTAAAGAATTAGGTTTTAAGTGGCGTAAAACAGAAAATGAAAGGAAAGTTTTAATTGAAAAACATATTTGACAGAAAAGGATTTCATATTTGCGGCGATCATCGATTTTAAAAATGTAAACGGGCGATCGTACACTTGATGAATCCTATTTTTCATCAGCTCAATCAACGGCAGAATCACAGGCTGATGACAGTGGTGTAGGACTTCATTTACCAATAAATAAAGGTGAACGCTTAATTAAGCGTTTACCGTATAATTCACGGTGAAGGTGAAATGGCTTTATTCCAATTTTGGACAGCCAAATCAAAAAGTGGCAATTACCATGACAGCAAGAAAACTAAAAATTATTTGAAACGGGCTAAGAATTAGTTCCTAACCTTCCTCCTGAGTCTGTAGTACAGGTGATTCAAAGAAACGGTAAATTTTGAAAGTTGTGTTGGTAGCCGTGGGCGATATGTACCACTTGATAAGTGGCGCCAGCCTCTCTAACCTAACCTGCCATTTAGTTGTCATGGATCCTTGGAGTGGTGCGCAACGTGCATTTGTTATCAAAGCGTTTTACAAAAACAATGACAGTGTGGAGGGAGCGCATAGAGAATTTCGCCGTCACTTTAATCTGGGACGGCACGACCGTGTTCCATCAGCGCATGCAATTAAAACATGGATATCTAATTTTGAGGAAACCGGTTCGGCAATGAAAAAGAAACCTCCAGGCCGTGACCGAACCGTCCGTACACCACAGAATGTTCAAGCTTTACAAGATGCTATTACACGAAGTCCACATCTGTCAATCCGTCGTCTCTCAGCATCTTTACAGTCACATAGTTCAAGTGTTCGAAGAATGTTAGTGAAGGACTTGCAATTCCATCCATACAAGTTGCAGATCGTCCAGGAACTGAAACCGAACGATGTAGTTGTGCGAGCACAATTCTGTAATGTAATGCTTCAGTAGATAAATGATAATGAAAAATTTGTTAACGAACTGTGGATGTCAGACGAAGCGCATTTCCACCTCAGTGGATTTGTTAACAAGCAAAATTTCAGATACTGGGCGCAAGAAAATCCTACGCAGCTACACCAGTGTCCGTTGCACAGCCAGAAAGTGACCGTGTGGTGTGCTATGTCATCTTACGGTGTTATAGGCCCTTATTTTTTTGAGGATGACAACGGTCTTGCGATTACAGTGACGTTGGCTCGTTACGTAGCCGTTCTTGAAACCTTTGTTGTGGAACAACAAAAGAGATTTCCACCGATTCTTAACACAGCCTGGTTTCAACAAGATGGAGCAACGTCACATACTGCACGAATATCGATGGCAGCAGTACGCAGATTGTTTGGACAACGTGTCATTTCACGAAACGGTGACATTAGATGGCCTCCCAGATCGCCTGATCTCTCAGCTTGCGATTACTTTTTGTAGGGGTCACCTTAAAAGCAAAGTGTTCCACAGTAGACCTGCTACAACGGAAGAACTGAAAGCAAAGATCCGAGAAGCAATTGCGGAAATTCCAGTTGAGACGTTACGTCAAACCGTGAACAATTTAACGAAGAGACTTCGTGAGTGTTTACGTAAAAGAGGAGGTCACCTGCAAGATGTCATCTTTACAAAATAAACTAAAATGTATGTATCCTAAAATGGCAACATTTGTACAATTACATGAAATAAAATTCATTTTCTAAAAAAAATTTTTCATTAACGTTATTTAATTTTTTTAATTTCCCGTTTCTTTGAATCACTCTGTAGTTAACAATAATCCATATCATTATACCCTTTCTGAAAAACTTCCAGGGTCATCAAGCAAGAAACAAGACTTGACTGTTTGGCTACAGAAACATCATATTCCATTTTCATCTCAAACCAATTAAGTTGAACAAAAGTAACAGTAAACGATAACAATTTGACAAATTTTTGGAAAGAAGTAGGCATCACGTTTTCCGACTTCCACCTTACCATCCCGATTTAAATCCAATCGAGATGGTACAGTTCAAGGTAAAACTACATGTTGCAAGCCACAACACAACGTTTAAGATGGCAGAAACTCTGTGAAGATATAATGAATTCAAAGAGAGACGAACACTGGAAACCTTACTGTGAAAAGGTTAACATTGGAGGTGAGAATTGTTAATAGATTCTCCGACAGAATCTTTCATTGTCTCTTTACATAGCGACAATTACACAGAAGACAGCATTTTAGCTGAGGAATTAAATAGTTAATTCATTTTACAGTAAGTAATTAAAGTCACAATACTAACCATCTATCGCAATATTTACAGTGTTATTAGAAATATTTTTTTTATCATCCATTATTACATTTTATAATGTTTAGTACAGAATTAGCAGACTATATTTCATTTCAAAATTATTGCATTCATTTGTTAAAAACAGAACAATTACTTGGCAGTTACCAAGAGCGAGGAACATGTTTTTAGTTTGGTAGTAATTGGTGCCACTCCAAGTTGGCCGTTACTTGACGGCGAGTGTAGGATTTGGGAATGCCTCATTAGCTAATGTCATTTGGCAAAAGATTTCACCATTTGGTAGGAATTCGTAATGAAAATTCTATTACAGCTGAAGAAAATGGTTAAATGGACCTTCACATTTGACTGGACTTGATGTGCTTTTTTGGTCTTTGTTCCTCAGAAAACTTCCACTGGGACTACTGAGCGTTTGTCTCGATGTTGTACACCCACATTTTGCCACTAATTATGACGTATTTGAGCAACTCTGGGTCATTAGTAAGGATTTACTCAGAGATGCTGTTTTTGTCTAAAATTTGGCTGTTTTGCAACAAATCTGACTGCCACCCATTTCATATTCAAAACATTAATAAAATTTGCTTTGCAAGAGACGTATGAAATTCCTATTTCTTTGGCAACCTCTCTAATGGTGGGTGATTCTGCAATTACTAAGAACAATTTCTTTAACTTTTTCTACATTTTCAATGACTGATATGCTAGGATGTCTGAACATCGCGTCTTTGATGTCTTCTTGACCTGCGCGTTTGTACCACTTATAAACTCATGGTTGCGACAGTATTATTGCAAAAGGCCTTTTTTAACATTTTAAATTCTTCACTGCACATAATTCTGTTTTTAATGTAAAATTTTTGACCAATTCTCTGATCTGACATTTTGCCACACAAAAAATCCCTGAACACAGAGAAGTGTAGGTTGCTTTTTCACTTGTCAAACACACGCTATGCTTTGCAGCTGGCTGAAAATTAACATGTACGTCACTGTATTAACAATATTGAGAAAAAAATAAACTCAACTGCCAAGATACAGCACGTAATTAAAAAATTCTTGTTACTTTCTGATCAGACCTTGCACTTTTCAAGTAGTCATATGTCAGCAATCCAGCTGGATTTTTTCTGATGTTATAGGAATATTAGAGAAAGTCATCAACATCTTAGCAAGCAAAAGGAAAATCCAGCTGGATTGCTGACATATGACTACTTGAAAAGTGCAAGGTCTGATCAGAAAGTAACAAGAATTTTTTAATTACATGCTGTATCTTGGCAGTTGAGTTTATTTTTTTCTCAATATTGTTAATACAGTGACGTACATGTTAATTTTCAAAAACCTTTAAGCAGCATTTCTACCATAATCACAGATTGTTTGTATGTAGTCTGTTATGACAAGAGTTTATATAATGTTTTGATCCATTTACATTTGTGTTTTTGATCAAGTCTATAATACTGTAAATTAGAATTTAAAGATTTCCAGCTTAACTTTTATATCTGTAGTTTTTCTTTAGAAGTGTCATGTGTTTTAAATGGGAACAATAATTTTGTTTTCAAAGCTTTGAATTCTGTAAAATATTCTTTATATGTTAAAGTGGGTGTTGCCCATATGTAACTTACATGTACACAGACATGGAGGGTGTAGGTTTGAGTTAGTAAATCAGTTTTTAGTGCAATTTCTAAGATTAACAATTAATTGTTAAATTTTATTCTAACATGAAATTTATTAGAAAAAATGCATAAAATTATGTAATTGTGCTGAAGCCACCACCTGCATTTGATTCCAAATGGATAAAGATTAGAGGTCTAACAGATAACTTACCATAAATAAACACTTTCAGATTTAACCTGATGTGATCTTTGAATTCTCTGTTCTACAAAGAGCACAAAAACTTATTTTATCTCTGATTCCATTTCACTTTTTATTATTTTTTCTGCTGATGCAATTAATTACATCTGATAATTTAACTCATCAAATATTTATCATGTACATTACAGAAATGGTACCGCTGCCATATATTATGCCTTGATATGTATCATTATCAAATCAATAGTAAATAATTAAAATAAGGTAATTGTTTTTCCACCATACCTACTTACTTCTTGCACTGTTGAAAATTTTACAATCTTTAAATACAGAACAGATGGAATGCTTTAAATGAAGTAAATTACATCTGTTTGTTTATATTCACTTACACACATGTTGTAACATACAGAAAGAAGAATAATTTCATCAACAGGATTAAAAAATTACAACTTTTATTTACATTAAAATCCAGTCACATGTAAACTCATAAAAATTATGAAAAAAATGTATAAATTAACACATGACTTATTGACATGTTATTGATTAAATATGTGGTATAAATAATTTTCTGCATTTAAACTAAATTCATTTAACACTATAATATGCCACATATAAATAAAATAAAATCACTGAACAAAAATGACTATCAATGTTCTTCGTAGTAGATTAAAAACATCAAAACTGAGTTTGTATTTCAATAATATTAATTATATATAAAAAATTTATAAAACAGAAAATTGTTTTAGAAATTGGTGGCTAAAAATTAAAAAAAAAAAACAAAAAACATTAAATTCATCACCAATCTCAATTTTAGCATTGAGCACAAAATGGTCAAAATGATTTTTTAAGCATGTTGTGGTCATGACAGCAGTACTTTGAACCTGCTCATTTAATTCACAACAGGACATTCATGGATTAATCCAGTAGGAAATTCAGTAGGCTAATCCATACAAATAAATAAATATATATTGACATTTCATCTGTTCAATAAAAAATACTTGCTGACGACACTACATACATATATAAAACCAAAACTATTGAATTTACATACATACATACACACTTATCCTAGCATAAAATTTAATGGATGACTTGTTAACTTTAAACCAATGACAAAATACAACAAAACCTCCTTATTCAAGGGATGAGTTAATTTCCTAAAAAAAAAAAAAAAAAAAACAGTAAATATTGAAGAGGAAAACACACATATATATATATATATATATATGTTATGTGCAACACCTACAATACATTAAAAAATTCAAACTTCATTCTACACTGTCATTAGTTGGTATGTTCTCAGTAAAAATAAGCAGTTTGACATTAATATGACTAACCAATGTGCAGTTAAATTAATTTTTTTCTACTCATTTAACAAAACAAACAAAAATGAAGATATTACAATAACAAAAAATAAAGGTCATTCCTCCCTACGGTATCTTTTCTAGCTAAAACAAATTTACTGTAGTCTCTTTTTTTGAACACCAAGCCTCATGAACCGAAACACAATACACATGAAAATGAACAAAGAATATATTGTTATATTTCTCTACTATATAGTTAAAAGAAGAGACAGACTTATAGGCCACATACTAAGGCATCCTGTAATAGTCGCTTTAATATTGGAAGGACAGGTAGAAGGAAAAAATTGTGTAGGCAGGCCACGTTTGGAATATGTAAAACAAATTGTTAGGGATGTAGGATGTAGAGGGTATACTGAAATGAAACGACTAGCACTAGATAGAGAATCTTGGAGCGCTGCATCAAACCAGTCAAATGACTGAAGAGAAAGAATATATTGTTATATTTCTCTACTATATAGTTAAAAGAAGAGACAGACTTATAGGCCACATACTAAGGCATCCTGGAATAGTCGCTTTAATATTGGAAGGACAGGTAGAAGGAAAAAATTGTGTAGGCAGGCCACGTTTGGAATATGTAAAACAAATTGTCAGGGATGTAGGATGTAGGGGGTATGCCAAAATGAAACGACTAGCACTAGATAGGGAATCTTGGAGAGCTGCACATCAAACCAGTCAAATGACTGAAGACAAAAAAAAAGTTTCTCTACTGTAAAGCATTTAGTGTAAAAGTGTGTATAGGATTGATATATAGGTGACGTATTTTATCATTAAGGCAAAATAAGAAAAAAAATTCTCTAACTTAATTTGAACTTAAAACTATTGTATCAATCTTTATTTTTAATATTATTAATCATGTAACAATGTGATATATGGATAATATTATCTGCATTATTAATGATAATTATAGACCAGATGTGTATGTAAATAAGGAGATTTTACTGTACATATCACAATTAAATTTTTCTGGTACATAATAATTTAACATTTAGGTAAAATTAATAAATAAATAATTGTAAAATACCAGTTTGTAATAACACCATACATACATTCTTTAAACATAAGAGAGTATTATTATTATTATTATTATAAATTACTTATTTTCCCTAATATATTACCATTTTATCACTAAACTTAAAGTAAATATAAAAATGATCATAATGTTAAAAATACATAAATATGCTATCAACTAACTAGATGACATAGTGCAAAAGCACAAATTTTGATGACTCCTATAAATCCTACAATCTTTAGTATCAAATAATACACTTCTTTTTTAGTTTCAGAGTTTTACTTGATGATGTCTGAACTCATTACGCATTTGATGCTTTCTCATCATCACTGTTAAAATGTTATAAACTGTTGTAAAGAAATTTGATTCACTTGAAATTGATGAAATGAATTTTCAACATCCCATCTGTAATAATGTATCTGATTACAATTAAATATATATTAAAATTTTAATTCATAATACAAAAAAAAAATATTAAAAGTGACTTGCCAGGAACAAGTTGGAATTTTATAATTAAATGTATAATTTTAATCACCCTAGTAGTTGAAGACAAGACTAATATTTGCGTATATTTTCTTAAGGTAGAAATAAAATAAAAGAAAGGAGTTTTAACGGATTTCTGGATAAGTTGCTTTCACAAGAAACTGCAAATTATAATAAAGTGAAAGAAAGACCTTCTACTTCAAATTTTACTAATTCTGACTTGTCTGAATTTTTTCTAATTTTTTTTAAAACTTGAGTAGTAATACACCCTGAAATAAAAAAGAAGTTTATATTTTTCTAAAATTCAGACTTTTACAGTTTGTGTATATATAAATATATATTTATATATATATATATATATATATATATATATATATATATATATATATATATATATATATATATATATGATCACACACACAGTGAAATCTCTCATGGCAACAACTTTCCTAATAGTTACTCCTATGTTAATATATTTTTAAACTAACAATTGTATTATTATGTCAACAAATGACTACTCCTTAGCCAGATTGGGACCATCTAATCTCTACTAAGATAACTACTGAAATACTTCAGTATTTCATTGTAATATTATACTATTTTATAATAATTAAACTATTCTATTTGGACCAAAATTTTGTTTAAAAAGCTGATTTTTCTTATGTTAAGATAAAAATACAGTGCACAGCACAAATAAGAAAGGTTGGTTGTTTGTAACTGTTAAACTCTACCACCTTATAAAAAGCAAAATGATCAACAGCTTACTAAGGGAAATTAGATCATATAATTACACTATTATTCATCAAGTTCCTGCTGCTTTTAGATCCAGAGAATCAGCAGTAAATTATTTTACATAGTGACTGCATGTTATTTTTAATGTCATTTTTTAGTATATGCTTTCAGCATGAAACTTACATAACTGCAGAAATAAGTCTTTAAATGGTGTTTAATTTTGACCTAATACATCATCTGTTAGTCGAGCTATCTTATTTTTGCTATAAGGTAGTTCATTAAAATTTACACATCAATTATTTCATAGTTTGAACTGTGTTATGTAGTTTTGAAAGAATTCATCAATGATTTGGTCATGCGGGTTGACTTTAATATGTTCATGATGTGCTATCTTTAGTTCTGACTGAATATTAAGGATTTCTAAAGAGGAGATAGATCAAGAAATCAGAGTGTATTAAAGATTGAAACTATAGAGCTAAGTCAGCAGATAGGAACTGAAATAGCAACAAATTACAATAAAAAAGATCAGGAAAGTATTTAAAAAGCTAAGACATTCTTCTAGATCCTGTAATTCATTAGATTTTGTAATTATTCAAAAAAAGACACCCAAAAACGTTTTACTACCAGCACAACAATGCTAACCAAGGGGAAATGGTAGCGACAAACACATTCAGAGTAATAGTTTAGTTTTAGTATTCTAGTATACATAAAAGTCTTGTTTATTTTTGAAATGTTAATTTAGGTAACTGATATCCATAAAACATTTCATCTTATCTTTTTCATTGAGACAGATTCAAAATAAATAACCGACTTTGGCATTTTTTTTTAATTTGGTTTATTAATTTTATATAATATTGCATTAGTTTAATAAAAATTTAATTTTTTCTTCAAAATCACCTTTTTACTTTATGTAGCTGTAAAGAACAAATGCAATTACTGAAAAGTAACATTAAAGGTAGTAGAAATGGTATTTATGTATGTCTGGAAGCTTATTGTTACTGATGAGTACATGGAATTTCTTGTTACTATTTAAAGGTTAAAAAACTAAAGCCAAACGTCATGATGAAGGCGAGTAAGATGATTTATTTACTTGACAAATAAAATTTTTTTAGATTCGAGGTAAAAGAAATTGAAGTGTTTAATGTCATTTTTTTCTTTATAACATTATATTCTATTATTCTTGAACATATTTATTTTCTGTATTACAAAATTTTACTCTTTAGTAGTATTTAAAAAATTAAACATTATTAATTTTATTTGTTTTTAATATCTTCAAACGACCTATCTTTAAAATTTATCTTACTTTGTAATAAAAACAATTGCAGAGAAAAACTTCAAGAGAATGTTTTTGAGAAAGAGTCCACTGAAAATATTTTTCAGAGCCTTAAAGGAAATCCTTCTGTATAACCCGCATACTCTGTTTGGAAAAGCGGTTAGTTGCTTAATGGAAATTTCACTGTATGTATAGTACTTATGAATAAAATAAAAATGTCTTAAATTTAATTTTCTGCAGATGGACTGTAAACAAAATGAGTATTACATGGACACTAAAGCAGAAGATTACCACAGTGAGTTAAAAGTAATGCTTCAAAATTTACATCAAATTAAAAAGTGTTAAAACCAAATTCTACTGGCTAAAACAGGTACAATGAATTACAATAACCTTAAAAGTATAAGTACATTTAATCCGATTATGAAAAAAAAAACAAAAAACACTTGATCTCTTAAAAAATTATACTTACAACAAACTGTACAATTGTTATAATTATGATTCTGTTAACAAGTTACTTATTTTTCAGGATTAAAACTCAGTATTACAGCCACTGAATTTATATTAAGAAAATATAATTACACTACAGAGAATTCTTATATTCATTATTCAGACTTGCATGGCTTCATGTAAATACGACCTATAAAAAATTCAACAGTATACTTGCAACATTTGACTCACTATTTTAACAAGTTATCTTTTTTCTCCTGAAAAAACTTCATAGCTGATTTTTACTAAATTATGTCTATCAGGGAGCTAGAAAATTTTCTACGGAATAACACTTTAATCAATGATGAACACATTCATATTAAATTCTCGCTTAAAAAAGTAATAGAGGAAGACCACCGGTCAAAGAATATAAAATTAGGAAATTTAAACATTATTTCAAATACCCTGAAAAGCAGTGAACTACCCTCAATGCAGTAAGATAACGATTAAAAAAGTAAATCGACCAATTAATAACGATACCTTATTGTATTACAAATACATGTTACTTTTAAACAATATCATTAATTATATGTATGCATGTGTGTACAAAAATATAACAGAGGCGGTTTATTTATATAAATATGCTCACTGAAGACTAGACTAATATTAACATCAAATAATTTCTACTTATATGTGATTTATCGCATAGTGTACAATGTACTTTCTGATAACTCTGTTGATCTAAAATGAAATAATAATTAGTAACTGTAAAAATAACATTAACAGAGCATCCAGTAAGTGAGGTGAAAATTAAAAATTTTGTATCACATGTCTATTTGTACAGAATAACAAACTATACAAAGATGGCTGATATAAATTATTCTGTCAATACTAAACTAACAACTGACCTTTAGACATTTATCTCATAAACAACAACAGTATGCTTTGACACTTAATTATAACTGAAAATAAATTTTGTGACAAACAATGGTCAGACAATAATTCCAGTTACAAAAATATAATGACAAAAAATAGTACAAATGTTTACTGGAATATATTAAAAATTGGTTCTGTACATGAACAAAGAGATTAATTTGTTTTAGGCTTATTCTAAACAGTTACAATTTAAAACAGATTATTTATGGCCTAGTGTTTTCCATTTATATCAAATCAGTTTTATAATTCTTAAAAACTTAAAAAATTTAGATTAAGTTTAATAATTTTCGCTGCTCAGTACAATACCCTAAATAAATGATTGTTCTCAACGACAACTTCAATATTTATTGTTCAACAGAAAATGTTAAATCAATAGCTTCCAACTGCACACACATGCATTCATTTAGAAGTGCATGCATATATATATAGTGCACACTATAATAATCCAACATTTAAGGCACAAACATTACTACAAAAATACTATTAACACCTCACAGAATTAAATGAAAAAAAAAAAACAAAAAAACTAAATAGTTTTCTCATAATTACTGGTAACAGCACAATAACATTTCCCAATAAAATGTACAGACCATCTTTCAACTCTATGAATATCGAATGGATATAGATATGTTTAACAAAAAAACATTGATCCGTAGAATAAATTATAAGTATTATACAAGCTATTGCTGAAACGGGGGTGCGATTAAAGCAAAAAAGTAACTGACCAATGATTAAAAATGTTTAAATGTGCTATGGTGGTCCATAAAAAATATGTAATTAAAATACTAATGTTCACATTATACATTTTAACAGCCCAAATATAATACAGTAATAATTTGTACAAAGTATACATAAACTACTAATTGACACAGCAGTGACTATTTTATAAAAGATAGGTAAAAGTACCTCATAAAATAACGCGCAATTTTGATCAATAAAATTAAGTCATATCAGATAATAAAAACATAACTGAAATTCTTCCAAATTTAAGGGAATAAGGTTCATGATAATGGATTGTAGATTAATATGTTTACAGTCAGTTCAAAGAATGGAAAAAATATGCCACACTGTGAAAGCAATATCTACAGGTGTCATTAAGGGCTTAACCAAAGCACTAATAATTATAATTATCTGGAAAATATAAAGGTATTGTTATGCTGTAGAGGGAAAAATATTTATATTTATGTAAATAAATAAATTTGTTAAACAATCGGTTGTATTCCTTAGAGTATTATGTGAATAAATAATTTCCTATGTAGGTTTACTACTGTAGCGATGCAATTCTAGCTAGTCATACATTTTATAAAGTGCCATGCACTGCTAAGGTTATCAGCTGGTATCTCAAAGAATGGGCTGATAGGTAATGTATTTACTTCTGTGTAGCAACATTTATAGCAAAGGAAAGTGAATTGCATGTAGTGTGGCTAAAATGCAGGTGATTTGCATTATCTCATGTGCAATCTTCAATCATTCATGTGAGAATCTTCATGCAGTGTCACATGTCATTCTGCTGCTGATAGTGGATGTGAAAGCACATGTTAACATACTGACAAAAAAGGCAGTGAACAAATGCTGAAATCATAATCCTGACCAGTACTGATATTTTGGGGGTGATTCAGTAAATGACAAAAAGAATATCAGAGATATGGACAATATTAGCAGTAAGGTCTCTTGTAGACCTTATTTTCCAAAGCCCTCAGTATCTTGTCTTTGGTATTATATTAACAGAGAAGCAGTATTATTTGTTTAATAGAAAACATACAACTGATTATTAATGTACTGATTATTAATTAACTTTTCCTTTTTTAAACAAACAGGATAGAGAAGCTGATAATCATTGTATAGGGAAGGAGGTGTGGGATCCACACAAGGCCGAAGAATATGTCACGAATTTAAATCATCCAGTTATAAAAATTGAAATACTTATATCATTGTATTATGAATTAAGATATACAAACAATTTTTTAATTCTCTTAAAAGTAATATTAATCTGTATTGATATAATTTATATTTTAATGAGTTGATCTATAAAGAAATAGCCATTTTAATTTAAACTGGCAAATAGATTGATCAACTTTCTTCTATAAAATGTTTGGTCTAGAGATCTTTAATTATATTCTTTGTTTGTAAGGTATAGAAATATATTTAATGAGCTAGATTGAAAATCTTTCCAATTTATTAACTCTATACCTATACCTATTTTCATGTTTACCTTAAAAATCATCGAGCAGTAAAATATTGATGGGATGCAACCACAACTGAGATAAGTAAAATCTTTTGCTAAAAGACCTGTATTTTAAAATTGTTTTTTAACAGCATTACCTTATTTTTTTTTTAGTAATATTTCTTATTACTTTGTTGTTTTTAATATGTACCAGGTTGATTAAAAAAATTTGCCAAGCTGATTATAAAAAAAAAATATTGTTATAATACCATGAGTAAATTAAATGAACAAGTTCCAAGAGGCATTTCTCATAACCTTGGTAACTGAAGTATAACTCTCCTTACTTTATTCTCATTAAAGGATTGGAATTGCTATAGAACACTTTCCTTATATAATTTTAAACATAATCATAACATTTTTTAATTCACTTTCAAAATACCAATAAGATACCAAAGATTACAAAGGGTTCAGTCTGACTGGTTAAATAATTAATTAGAAAACCATGAAATCATTTAAAATACTTAAGTAATTATGGTTATATGATGGTGTTTTTCTTAAGATGACTGCACTCTTACTTCTCCAGGATGTGGTCGTATAATAAGATCATCACTACGGCCTAATAATTTAAAAAAAAATGTTTATTTCACTGCAAGCATAGGGAGCAATTTCTAATAAACATGTTAGCGGTTATTTTTATACCATTTTAATGACCTGAATGTTAATTTTTACTTTTTTACCAACTGAACACTAGACAACTGAGAATGCAGTTTGCGTTTTATATGGTAATTTTTTTCTTTTGATGTTTAGATGCTTTCAATAAACTGATCTGTTGGGAAAGATTCTAAAAGCTTAAAGTTTTTTAAATTTTCTAAGCAAAAATTACTGAATTTCAATGATGCTGTAAAACACTCCTGTAAGTGATCACAGAAAGGAAAATTTGGAAACAAAATTTAATAAGTTTATAAAAAGATAATAATTTTCTGCTCTAAGCAAGATTACTAATATAAACAACACTATTACTAATTGAAAGCAAATATGATTACTAATTGAAAGCAAAACAAATTTAACAAATTATTTTGATTAAAAAATGTTTATGTTAGTTGTAAACAAAAGGCATTTATTTACCAGTAAGGTTTAGTTTGTCTATTAAAATATTAGGAAGTGTTCAATAGGTACCCTTACCCAACAAGTACTTGGGTAAATAAGCCAATATTTTGGCTTATTTTGCTATTCTTTACAACAAACTACAGATTCCCTGAACAGTCCTACTGACAAAATGTTTTATTTATTATTGCCACCTTACTGAACCCCAATAAAGCAGCTACTCTGCTGGCTACTACAAGATGCCAGCACAACACCATAAATGCAACCAGGGTGGTAGCAGACACAATTCCTATGGTGCCTATGAAAGATATGGAAAGGGTAAATTGACTCATAGTGGTAAGTTTGTGATCAATCAGTTACCATCTTTCCAGAGTCCAATTTAAGCAAAAAAACAAATTCTCAAACTGAGTTTTTTTATTAACTACTTTTTAATTAGAATATACTGCCTTACAACCTTAAGCCCAGTTGAATTCAGAAACTCAACTGCTTTATGTGGTGTGGCGACAACTCGCCTCACCAGCTGGTTTTGGTGTATTAATAAAAAATTCATAAATATATCATAATGAATTCATTCAATAATATACCTTTAAGTAATGCAATTAATTCTAGTAATTGCATAATTTATTTCAGAGGGAACATAATTATGTCAAATTCTATTAGTTAATTAAGTAAAATTATTCATTTTTAATAAAAAAAGAAAAACTTTGTATGTTCTAAAAACTTGGTATCATATTGCTTTTATTCATTTTTGTGGCCATCTTCATTGACCAGTGCCACTATTACTCACTCTGGCAACACCTTTTATTGCTGGTTTTCTTTAGTGTTGAAGGCTCGCATTTAATGCTGTCAAAAAGTGTTTTATTTGTTTGAATTGTCTGTTTATTGTGGGTTATTGTACATTACTATATTTCATAAAATTTGAGAATGTTGAGAAGGTCCTTTTTTGCGTATGTGTAAAAAAAACAAGGTAACTGTCAATGTAAGTAGGTTTGTGATTTGTATCCAAGAAACAGTGTGTGATCAGAGAAATTCAATTTATAAATTCCATCAGCATTAGTTTTTATATGTGATTCTCTGTTTTTTGTTTTGGGTTAAATTGTAACCAACCAGCTTTTGTAAATTTGTGAATTATTTTTTCTTTCTATATAGGTAGTATGTTATAAATTTTGTTCTTTTTCTTCTTCTTATCTTTGTTTCTATTTTTATTCTTATTTATTTTGTCATGGGGGAAGTGAAAAAGTGTACGCTTACATTCATTTGTGCACACTATTTTTGTCGGTTGACTAATTTACAGCTGAATAAGCAAGTAAATTAATTTTCCTGACTCAAAATCAGAAAAAGCAACCGACAAAGCAAATTTTAAAAATATACAGAAAACTAAAAATGATGGATAAATTAAGTCACAACATTCCAAAAAAATTGCAATCCCACATAAAATATCAGATTTTAGAACTATAATTCACAGACTGCCTAACATAACCATGCCTCCTGAATATCATAGAAGTCAATGCTATAAAATACCTATCGCACACAAATTGATGCAGCAGCATTCTCATTTATTCACTATTATACAAAATAAATACAAATAAGCACAATGATAAATAAAATAAAAAATACATCATGCTACATAAACAACAATTTGGCGATAGCAGCTTAAATATTTAAGTAAACCTATATTCAATGTTGTTTTCAAAACAATAAGCAATAAAGAAACCATTACATATACAATGCAACAGCTACAAAATCAGTTTTCCTGAAATAGAAAACCGACTTGCTTTATCAGCAACAAAAGTTTACATTTGACTAACATGACACAAATTCAGAGAAATAATGAAGATATAAAAGCACTCTATATTGACATCAAATCAATTTCTGCCAACCACATCGTTAACAACCTTGATATTCTATACAAACACAAAATATGATCAGATTTTACGCTTGTACATTCAGAAATATATAAACATATAATATACTAAATGAACAAACATTACAATTTAATTTCAACATATTTCTTTACCATATCTTATGTCTACCTAATCATAAAAGAACTGTTAGTAGTACATCAGCTGATGCCAAAGTGAAAAATAGTTGTAAAAGTCACTGAAAATAGTCTCACAAAAGTGATTTAATGTATGAAGATATACATTTTTTTTTTTACCTATTAGTTTTATTCAATTATTCAATAAAAATAATTTTATTTAATTTCCATAACTAAAATTATATAAAATTTACAGCAATTTAAATGAGTTCTTATTTTTGTTTTTATGATTGAGAATTCTACCTTTTAATAATATGGTAAAAAAATAATTACAAACAAAACTTAATTTTTTCTTAATTCTCATAATCACTTATTGACCTATGAATGGCAACTATTGAAAAATTTATCTGATTACTAAAATAAATATTCCTAATTTTTATTAAAATGTTTTAACTATTCCTTAATAATACAAGAAAAGCACACATAAAAATGCTTTATCTTAATGAATAAATATCAACACACTGGAACTAATTATTATTATTTTTTAATATCTAAAATTTGTTCAGTTAATTATTTTTAAAAGGAAAGAATAATAAAAATAAAATAGCAACATACAGTTTACTTTTGAATTTGTGGTTTTAATATTCCACAAGTACTTAAAAAAATTTTGTTAACTATTTTTTATAATCTATATAAAAAGAAACAACCATCCATGTGGTTAAAAGACATAACACATTATAAGACAACAACATGAAATACAAGTAAAAATGTCTGACCGTATTTATGTAATAAAGTACTTATTTACTTTTATAATTATTGTGATCACTTATGAGTAAGTTTCTTCTATGATCCTGATAGGTCCAGTAAAACCCATTTTGCATCAAATTTGTTATTCTGGTAAGTTTTGATGTGAATGTATCTTTTGTTAATATTTTCAACAAAAAGTTGAAAAAAATTTTAACAATTTTACTTTCCTTTTTAAACACAGATCTTCAATTTGCATTTTTATAAATACATACTGTTAAGTATAAAGAAATTGTGTTTTGACAAAATACAAATTTATGAATGACAGTAACAGGGATTTCAGAGGAAATATTCATTCTATTTTTCACAACAAACACTTCTTCAGTAAGCTTTAATAAGTCATTAAACTACTGCATTAAATAGTCAGTGAGTCACGAAGATGGTCACATCAGATGTTAATTAAATGTATTCGTAATGCAAAACTGAAGAATTTTACTAACAAAAAAGATATTTATTGTTTTCGTTCATGCTTCTCTTATAAAATAATCTATACCTGTTAACTACTTTGAATTTTAATTTAATTACAAGTAATGTGTATTACAGCTGAACATGCTGTACCCTGGTAAGACATGCATTCTACATTCTACTCTTAATTCTTTGTGAAAAACAGATCTACAATATTCACGAAAATAGTCTATGAGTTAATGTAAATTTTTATACATCAGATGATAAGAGCAGCTCTTAAACAGCATATGATACTATCGTTCTGTGAACAATTTAATGCTATGCATGGACTTTGAACAAATGCATCAGTCTCTGAGAGATACTCAATCGGTAGATTACACTTTGACTGATTAAAAATCCTAGATATATTACCAGTATATACATTTGAAATGAGTTTTACCATACTTAAGGCTATGTAACAGACTTATGTACAAATAACATTTACGCTACTGTATAAGCTCATTTACTATATAACAATATTAATAAAATAACACATACGGTAAAATTAACAACACAAATTAAAATATCATATGATTACATTAATACACTAATTTCATCTACATTATAAACATTTTATATATATATATGTGTGTATGGGTGTGTACATTTTGTTTAAGAGAAACATTACAGCTGGTTAATTTTCAGCACCACAGTAACACAGATAAAAATAAACAATAGACCAAATGGACTAGTGTCTAATCCTTTTACAAGTCACAAGGATCTTTACTGGTCGATGGAAGTGTTACATAATCAGATACTGTTCCCAGCCTACAGTATGATGTACTGGGATGTTTAGTGTGAGTCTGAGCCTCTGATAGAGATCCAGCAACAACATACCCTTTGGAGGCAGGAGCTAACAGTGTAGTGGTCACAGGAGTCACAGAGTCTTTGTTCTCTGACCAGGCCGCTGGATGCAAAACATACCCGTGGTCTGATGCCAGTGTAGGGGTTGATATATTTGAGGGCTGACTGATACTGACATAGCCCTGTGGTAAAGAAGGGGGATTGCCCACTTTGCAATATCCTATTCCTCTATTAAGAAATGTGGAGTAGGTAGAGTCAGATTCAGTGGAACTAGGAGAAACTTCAGATCCAGAAGGCATAGTCACATACGGATCGGGCACTCTAGTTCCATCGTAAGTTGATGAAAAATTTCGTTCTTGTAACATAGGTGGTGGGGATGATTCCAACTTAGGAAATGCACAGCCATCAGGAGACTAAAAAACAAACAAACCAAATTTAAACTTTCAAGTGATCTAATACACATGGCAAAAAAATTACTTTAGTTCTAATTTTGATTATCACCATAAACAAAAGAAAGAAATACCAATGATAAAAAAAATGAAAATGAATTTAAAATCCAATATGAACTTCGTCTAAGTAAAATCTAGCAAAATTATAAACTAAACCAACTGCTTCATAATCCCTTTCTAAAATATACTGAAATGATTCAAAATATTTGTTAATGTACAGGATCCTTTCAAAATATTTTTGCATTTGTTAAACAGTGTGACAAAATGTAATAAATTAAAATGGTTAGATATCAAACAAATAGCTTTTAAAATTATGAAAATAATTTTTAAGATAGTTGATAACTATATTTGCAAATATTTTTTTATCACTTACATTGTCAAAAAACATTTCCTGTAAATTTTGAATAAAAAAATTTGTAAAGATAAGATCAGGAGTGTACATTGGGTGACGAAGCAGCAATTTGTTTTTTCATAAATTCATTAACACCATCACACAAGAAAATGTATGTTGATATATCACCATAGTGAAGTAATTATGAGTTTTTTTCATGGTTCCAGCTTTTCTCTTCTCACCTTTAATTTAGAGAAGGCATATTGCTACCAGACAACAAAATTTTATGAAACTTGTTTTGAAAGCAATTTCACCAGGAGTTTTAACATTTGATGTTGGATAAAGTTAACAAAAAACACAGCTCGTATTTGCCAAAAGAAATTTTAATGATTTTAATGAGAAAGAACAAATGAACTTATGTTAAAAATCATAACCTTAAAACTAAAAAGAAAATTATGAAAATAACATAATTTGATGATACATAAGAATATCAACTGAAATCAGCAACTGAAAAATAATGTTAAATGAAAAAAAATACATGAATATACACTTTTAAATACAGATTTTGACAATATACATTTTTGACAAAGCCTGAAAAACAAGAGAACATGAAACACCTTAATTTTAATTGTAAATTTAGAAAAACATAATATCAATAGAAAAATGTATCTGGCAAACAGTTGTACTACTGACATATACTATAATGTGACAAATAGCAATGAACAGATGTCATTAACTTAGATAAACGAATTACAATAAATCTTAATTGGCACTGGCCTTTTCTGAATTAAGAACATCAACAAACTTAACGTTAAATTAATACATGTAATTCTAGTTTAGTGTAGAAAAAAGGCCACAATGATATTCTAGTACAAAAAGAGTTAATAACAATAATCAAATTGTGATAATTAAACAAAAATAAAGAGTTAATTACAATATAATCGCATTGAAATTAATTGAGCATGTAAAATAGGTTGCAACTGAACAATGACAACCTTATGTAAGTAACCTGTCGTGACTGTACTTAAGTGAAATTGAAACTTGAAAGGCATAGGTATGATGAACTGAATGTTCCACAAATTTTAATGACAACATAACTGTTTAACGTAATAAGTAATGAAAAACTGAACTTGCCTGTAGCACACAAATATTTGTAAGAGAGAAATTCATGAATGAAGGTAAAACGAATACAAACAGTAAATTCCTGGGCGTAGTCCGCCGTGGTGTATCAGGAATACAGTGGTGAGAATGTGGCTTCGAGGTTGAGCAAGACTGGGCGTCTGAAATGTGTAGCAACGAGTTTGAAGAAATTCTGCTTAGCTGAAATTGTAATAAGAAGCTGGAGAAAATTCGGTGTCGACAGAATTGACAGCTTGTAATGATTGAGGCACTTTCCACAGAGAAGTAATGTAGAATTTGAAGAATAACTTAACGAAGAAACAAGGCTGGACGAACATAGAAAATTGTGAAATCACGAAAAACTGACGAATAGAATTAGAAAATATTTTAACAGAGAAATACCGCAACGTTTATAAGTGCGAAGACGACGAAAGTATTAACATTAAGTGAAAGAAAGAAAACATCGAAGCCTGGCCCTCCAAGAGGACCAGGATCCCCAGAACGTGAAAGTCCGAACTAGAATGAAGAAAGCAGGGCGTGGTGAGAAGTAGGGGAAGCGAACAAAGCAATGGACAGAAGAGTGTGTGTGTGTTGACAACAAGAGTAGTGCCTTAGTGTTAGTATGAGAACGATTAGAGAAACGGTGTGGAATTCGGGAACGAAGACATAACAAAAATAATTTAAGCGAGCAGTCCACTAAAGAATTACGCAAGACTGATAAAAATAATTTCTGAATACGCAAGTTGAAGAAATGACATCAGGGCAGACAAAGAGAAATAGACTTCTAGGAACTGACAACATTGAAATTGGTTGAGAATAAAAAAAAACACTAAGCCTAATATATACATTAAGATTAAACAGCAATGAAATAATGCGTGATAGAAATGAGCTAACACCATAACCTTGAATTCATTGGAATAAAACGACTTTACGCCATCGGCGTAAACATTTGATCTAAACTGCAGATCATTTATAGTCCTGATGAAGATTTGTTGATTCACTGTGATGACTCGGCTCAGACATTAACACTGCACTTATATACATATTTTATCAGCGGGTTTGATTCATTCACAGAACATTTTATTCTTATTTGTACAACTCTACGGTTTCAGACAGATTGTAGGCTAGTTGTCTTTTTATTCCTGCATCATAACCATGAAATGAATTCTGTTGCAATGTGATACATTCTAAGTATTTCTGTCAGGATCTTGTAACAAGAACAGAGTGAAATGAAGAAATTTTCTATAATCTTTCAGATGGTCAAATGCTACTTGAAATAAAATTTCATTGTCTCTATTCATGTGAGCACCGCACTGACATCATCAGCCGATACCCTAATTAAGGGAAATCATTACCTAACTCTGGACCATCATTAAACTACTTTCTACTCACAGCAGCAAGTACCACTTAAAAACTTAACATCTTCAGTCTATTGCAACATTTTATGAACCTCAATAAAAGTTTTACACAGGCGACACAAAACTTAATGTTTGTAAACTTCTTGCGATAGCCATACCAAAAATTGTGAAAACATTTAACAACATGATTATCACTAAAGTGCTACAGATTGATGTTTGATATCAAGCAACAAAGTATGCTTGTCCAAGGTTACCAAAATACAGTACCACCTACTGTTTTTCTACTTTGATGCCTTTGTGTATTATACAAATCAAGTAACTAATTGAATAGATCTGCTTGGACTTTTTAAGCATTTTTTGTTCAGGATTTCTTTGTTGTTCTCACTGTAGTCAGAATAACTGACTAGTGCAATAGATCAAAGAAAAACAGAGCATCAAATGTTTACAAACCAAACAGCTTTCACTGCATAGTTTTCTACTGGAAAAACAAAACACAGGCTTCAATAATTCAATGTACTTAAAAAATGACCTGCAACAGAAGTGACTCTGCTTTTGCACAGACAACCTTATCAGATAATCGTGTAAGGTCAAATCAAAATAATGTTCACAATAATTTTAAATTTATACACAACATGGCAACAACAGTAAACAAATAATATTCATAGAACTGATCACTTACAATGCGCTTTAACTACATTTTAATTTTAAATAGTTTTGAAGAAAAGAGACCATAAATAAAATTCCAACAAAATTTCAAAACAAATCAACAGTTATTGATGAAGGCCGCTCATGCAGAGCCAAATTATTTTAATCGGTTCTCTATCATGGATGTGTAGACATGCAATATACAATTTAAACTTCAGTCTCTTTTGTACATGTGAAATTGTTCCGAATAAAGTAGGCAATTTTTCCTCCTATTTTAAACATATGGTATGAACAGTACTGCTCCTATTATATGCAGGAAACAAAGGAAGCAACAAAACCAGTTTATTATATTACTGAAGCAATGCATAATTAAAGACATAATGACTCTCTTCTTCTGAAACCTACATGAAAAACAACAAATCGAGGAAAAGCAACACGTATTCCACACATCACATTCTCTATTTCTGTTTTTCACTATTTTATAATTCCAAAGAAATTAATGAGGGTTTTATAGTTCATTGTTATGAGATAGATTTGAATAGATGCTTCGATGACAGGAA
This sequence comes from Lycorma delicatula, assembly GCF_047948215.1. NCBI lineage: Eukaryota > Metazoa > Arthropoda > Insecta > Hemiptera > Fulgoridae > Lycorma > Lycorma delicatula. Next base: position 3,878,378 of record NC_134458.1, read on the forward strand.
AAATTTCAGAACTGAATTAACTCGAGGAGAGAACTTGTGTTTTAGTTCATATATTATTTTGGTAGGGTTAGTCTGTTTGGCTTGTAGTTTCAAGTAACTGTTTCATTATCAAATCCTTAATGAAAAATATTTAGTGATGAAAAAAATAATTTATATCTAATAATAATTCTATTCACAGATCTAAACTATGAAGTGTAAACCCATTATATAAACTTAACTGTAGTTACTACACTTATAGCACCTGAAAGTTTTATATTTCATAAAATATACATTGAAAAGTAGTCACAGAAGCTAATTACTGCATTAACATTATTTAGAGTTAAGGAATGGACTAGATTACTGATAAAAACTGTATGTTTTATAAGTAATGTTACATGTAATATAATATAATATAATATAATATCATATAATGTAATATAAGTAATGTTACATCCATTTTTGGCTGCACGATGTGAAATCTCTTTTATTTTTGTTGGCAATGAATCAGTTAATGACAATAAAAATTAAAAATAAATAACAATAAAGACAATATAAATTAATAATTAAAAAAAAAAAAAATAAATAAAATTATTAAGTGTAAAATTTTATATCTATTTGTCTACAAGCTTATACTTCTTTGTCCAAAACTTATTTATTGGGAATGAAACATCCGATCAAAAATTCAAAAAAATATTTTGTAGAAAAATTGTTTCTCAATCGCTTAAATTCTTATCCCCTGAAATCATATTAAAATTTATCTTAAGTGTGCATATCTCAAAAAACTGTCCTCTATAATACAGGAGAAGGAACTATTGTTTAAAATTTCAAAAAATTCCGATTACGGTTATATACAATATTATTTGCTTTGTTTTTTTGCTGCAATTCATTTCAATTTGTAAATTTAAAAAAAAATTTACTGAAAGACAAAATTTAAAAAATCTATTTTTTCCAAGAAGGGTCTAATTTAGAAGTATATCATAGTAACTTAGCAGACATCACCACGGTTTTGATCATGAAAACTGTTAACGGGTATGTTTAATAGAAGTTCATTCTTCAAGTTCTTTAAAACAGTTAGTGACATCTACACATACTCCCATATAGACAGTAGAATGGACTAAAATTGAGATAACGAAGATATATAGAAATCAACAAAGTCATTAATGATGCAAAGGCCTTTTTGCCTTAAGTTTGTATAGAATGTGACAAAAATAAAATAAAATGCATCTAACAATTACTTACAGATGAGATTTAATTACATATGAAGTACACAGTAGCACTTGCTATAAAAAATTATGTTATTCACCTGCCTATAAAGACCAACATACAACAATAATTTACATCAAATAGCTTGTTTCAGTAGAACAAGTTCCCTAATTTTTATAAAAAAAATTAATTTTTTAAATTTCACTCTAGAAATTTAACTGAACAATTTTTATTTAAATTACAATAAAATCCTAAATCTTGAGCTAAGTCTATTCAACTTAATTAACAGATTTTATTCTTAAAGTTTTAATTTTAATAAATAAACACACTGAAAAACTCTCTTGCGACTAGAAGCAGAAACAGAAAGATAATGTTGCTTTCAGGTAATTATCTTAAATAAAAGTTTTGATATCTACAGCAGAAAAACAATGAATATACATAATTACCTGATCCACTTCAGTACCAGAGTCAGATATCTGAGTTCCTGATGTAAGAGATGATGAGACACTTTCATGAGCTGAAGAACAACCAGAACTATCTCTGTCCCCATCAAAACAATCATTCTCAGTCATCTTTAAAAGTTGTAATTTCTAAAAGAAAGGTTTTGAACAAATTCTTATTAGTCTACTAATAAGACGCACCTGAATAGATTATAAATTTCAAATAAGTCAAATTATGAAAAATAAGGTCAAACACATGAATTTTACAGAATACATTAAATCAAAGGTTTTGTGCAAATTTGTTTAAATTTACTGATAAACAAATAAATCTATAACAAAATTTGAAGAGAATTTAATTTTGAGAAATTGATGTAAATGAATAAAATTTTACTTTTACTTCAAACAAACCAAAACTTCAGTGACCAAATGAAAAATCTCTTTTTATGCTGCGGAGAAATTTTAGAAACAATATGAGATACTGGTACTCAAAATAAATTAGAATGAAAACAAAATAAAAGAAGGGTTAAGAATTGTCTAAAGTTAATTAATTAAACTACGTTAAAAAAAATCTGTGAAATGCTTTCATAATCAACTGAATTAAATTTAACTAATCAAAAATTATTTTGTATAATGTATAGCTGTATAATGCATTTAAATAATCTTGTAAACTTAGAAATGTGAATACAATGCATGCATATCAGTCTAAAATTGCCTTTTCAATTTCCTGAAAAAGAATAAGTGAAAATGATCATGGTTTAAAGAATTTGCTCTTGCTGCACACTGTGAATATTAAAAAAGATTTCCTAAGAGGATGATTCCACATCCCAAAACCTTTGCCTCATTATTTATGATTCTCACACTTCTGTTTTCTTTTTTTCATATTCTGTTGAACACCAAGAACAAGTAAAAATCTCAAATTAATAAAATAAAATTAGTTATTTTGTTGATCTGTGATGAAGATGACAATGCGATTCAATATGTTCACAAATCTGTGGTTATGTCATTATGAGTACTAACAAAATCATCACAATGATATGATATGTAGCAAAGTATGAAAAATACTGTGTAAAAAAAAATCTTTATCTTTTACTTGCAGAAGTCTTGAAATTTACTACCTGAAGATTTTTTATTGCGATTAAATTTCTGTCACTGACTTCAAGGTAAAAATCGTAAAGTAAGTTCTGTTTTAATTACTGGTGAGAGTTCAATAATTATTGAACTTCAGAGAATCCACACAGTGCAATAAAAACTAGTTTCCGATGTAAATTTCATGTTAATGTTTAGTGACAAAACTTTTACTTACATGGTGACTGGTGACAACATTTTTAGACCATGAACACCATTCAGGAAATGTGTATACAATTTCTTAAAAAAAAAAAAAAAAAAAAGAAAAAACTGTGTATGTGATAGAGAGAACCTTCCACATTTTTGAGAAGCTAGAAATTATCTGATATAATTTAAATAATGGGAGTGACTTGGTGGATCAATAATCGATTTTTACTGTCACCTGACCTAATGTCATTAGAGTGCTATCAGTGAGGAAATCATAAATTTAGTGTGAAAAAAGTTAATATCACATTGATAAGGATTTACAACACCGCTGAAGTTATATGAAACATGCCTAACACTATTGAGAACCATCCAAGAAATTTTTTTAGATCAAGTGGAGCATTGTTAACAGTGACAAACAACATTATGCAAGTTAAGTTTGAAATATTTTTTTTCATTTATTTTTAGTAGGTAATTGTTTCTAAAATTTTTTGGCAACACCAAAGTATTTTTGGTTTAGTTTAAAACACTTTTCTGTCAAGTTTATTTGGTGTGTTTTGTTTAAATAAGGGTCAAATTTCTTAAACTTTCATTATAAATTTTATTTATTTTAGGTAATTTACCAAAGTACGTTTAAAAACCTAAAAAAATTATGCAACAATTTTCTTGTGAATGATTTGGTTTGAAGACCCATACTTTAAACATTTTCAGGTCAAAATGTAATAATAATAATAACAACAACAATCTGAACTTGTCTTGTATAATTGTTAAGTTCTTTCTTAGTAACCTTTTCTGTATTACAAATTTTATATATATTTATATATATTAACTGAAAACTTAACCACCAAAACACAGTAACAAAGACGTTAACTTAATAAACTAACACTGATAATAAACTTTTGCAGGATCCTGCATCATCAGTTAGTATACAATTCTATAATTACAGTAATCAATTATTAAAATAAAAACTTAAGTTTAAAAAAACCTAAATTATCACTAATTTAACCTTAAAATTTGTTATGATGAACATACAACAACTGTACTGTCATCACTGCCATCAGTACCAACAATCTTATTTTATTTGATACTGATAATCTTCATTTCCTAATAACGATTCTTTTTTCTGACATCACCCACACTTTGTAATTTTTAAAAATTTATTTAATCATAAATAAATAATGTTCAGCAATTTTAATACTTAATAAATGACTGATTAATTTCCTATTTTATCAATTAACATTATTTTTGTTTTAATCTTACTTCTTTTCCAGTAATGGCAGTGGAGCTGTGTTCATCTTAACAAATGTTGGAGTTATAATAGTGATAATAAGTTTTTCTACATTTTAAGGTTTTTTTTTTTTTAATAATTGATTGATGTAATTACAGAATTGTATACATACTAATGATGCGGGATCCCATGAAAGTCAATTACTGGAGTTAGTTTTTTAAGTTTATTTATCTGTTATTGTGTTTTGGTAGTTAAGTTTTCAGTTAATATTCAATTTAAGTAGCACAGTGGTCTATATGTTGATGAATTAATTGATTTTCAAAAAATTATATGTATATATATATAGACACATACAAAACATTAGTAACAGCACAAAAACACTATTATTAACCTGGAAAACATTAAAATTTGGAAAACTGGTTGGGGACTAATATGGTAACTGCAGCCCAGCACTTGTAGTAGTTGATTTTTTTGTGTCCTGTATCGGGACAACATATACTAAAACATTTTATTTTGTTAATTACTTTGAGGTAAGTAAAATCTAAAAGAAAACCTTAATTCTTCTTCTAAGGCAACCTCTATCCTACAGTAAAATTATCTTTACATTCTTTCAGTTACTATTAGATTGCAATTAGTAAATAAATACAATGAAGATAAAATTAAATATACCTCTTGGTCTGGTGAAGGATGATGATGATTGTTTATTTTAGGATCTAACTTTCCCATGAATGTGTCATGCATCTGTTGACAGTCTAAGTTATCTTTTTCTTGGACATCCTGAAAAATATTTACTGTAATAAATAAGGCAAACAAGATTCAAATTATAAGCCATTAATTTTAGAATGTGACTGAATTTTTTTCTCCAAAATAAATTAAGTATGATAAGAACTCGATACTTAACTACAAATATAAAAGCAAATCAGCACCTGCATGACTGACATTTTTCTGAAGTAGTATTTAATTGCCTGTGCAATTATAATAAAATCAATCATTCACTCTGAAACAGAATTCTGCAATGTCCTGGCACCCAGTTAATATTTGCCAATGTTCATGAATTCATTTCCTGAATTTTTTTCATGAATCAAATATATGTAATGAGTCAGGGACACATGATGTCTATCTATGTCCAAATAAGTTCCACAACTGTCTTAATGTTGAAGTGAAAGTTCATGCAGTTTTTAAAAATTGTAAATATCTTAAGTACTTATTCTCTACAGTAGTGGATTACTATACTTAAAGACTTGTAAGCACATGCGACTGTTAAGAAAACAAATGATGTTCTACTACAATGACTCTTAATAGTATGCTTCCAACTGAGAGCAGTATACAGAATTTGTTGCTCAATGGCATTAAAAAACTCAAAATAGTCATCAATTTATGTTCAGGCCATTACTGACAAACATCATTGAATAACATCAATTCATAGGAAATCCGTTTATTATGCCAACAATCAATTTGAAACACTCTCATGTTGTAAAATATGACATTAATTTTTTTAAACTAAAGCCATACAGATTTATCAACCCATCTAATTTAAGTTAACTACTTTACGTTAAAGTTATAGGTACATTTTTAACTTTATTTATTAAAATTTTCTCTCAAAAAATATACATTTGATACCAAAAATCTTTGTTTCCTAATAATGATTCTTCTTCCTTAAATGTCTGCCTTACATCATCTACACTTTATAATTTTGACAAATTTCTTTAATTTTTAATAAATAATGTTCATCAATTTTAATAGTTAATAAATGATCGATTATCTTCCTATTTGTCAATTAACATTAGTTTTCCTTTAGTCTTCTTTCTTCTTTTCAAATTAAATTAGTGAATCCAAACAATTTGGAATTTCTTTTAATTTTATCTTAGTTTCACCTCAAAGAAGAAAATTATTAGTGAGTTTTTGCGTGTTTGTTGTTTCTTTCGAATTGTTACTGTGATTTAAAATTTTGTATTTCAAATGTTTTATTGCATATATGTTTTATCTTTCTATGAGTTGCATATCAAACACTGTAACTCACTTTGTTAATGTGGGATCTGAGTTCGTTACTTTTTTTGGACAGATCTCTCAAACAAACTGTTCACGACGATTCTGAATCAAATTCATTTTTATGTCTTGACAGAAAAGTAAAACGTGTTGCATCCATTAAAAGCTATGTAATGATTGCTATGACAATCAAATGCTAGCATTTTATTGCCGAATTCATTACCTAAATGTAAAAGATTGTTGAACATTTTCTGAAATGGAGAGTTTGTCATGATTCTGTCTGAGGTATTGAAAGTTTCAAAATATGTCAAAAAGAAAATACTAAAAAAATTTTGGGATTACACCATTAGTGTAGGGTGGTTCTTAATTTCTTCTTTTATCCCTCGGCAAAAAGGGTTTCATAATTTTTAATTCTGAGGCTTCCCCTTGTTCCACAAGCGTAACAAAAGTCTGCAGGGACTATATGCCCTATGAAATTTGGACCCCAAAATTCTGTGGTAAAAACAAAGGTTTGGCCTTGTTTTCGGTTATAATTTGTATCAATGAGACAGGTAGTTTTTATTAAAGATAAACAGGTGAAATTGATTGACTGAAAAGTAGCCATTATATATATGGTGTAACACCGAGTGATTTAAATTTACATATAAATGTCTTTCAATTTTTTTTTATTATCTGTTCAATACTTACACATGTTGGGTCAATAAGTTCAGGAGGCACCTTCACTGATACGTTAGCCATACTCTTTAAACAAGTCATTAACCTTCAAAAGAAAATAAAGAAACAAAAAATATTACAAGTGAAAATTAATGATGAACGCAGTACCAATACTAAAATAATTATCATAATTAATTTGTGAAATTATAACAATTTAATTATCATGAAGCTATTATACAAAACAGCTTACAGCTGTGCAACATCCAATAATTACAGTCATTTTAAAAAAAAATGTAATTAATGTAGCAGATAGGAGTGATATGTACACATCATAGGGGAAGTGAATGACTATACAAGTGAGAAAAAGTCAAACCATGCACTTTAGAGTATATGTTTTGCTTCTGGTTCATACACACTAAATTACAAGTACAACGAAGGTAGAAAATAAAACTATTTTTATTATTATCTCCCTCTATGAATCATGGGACCTTGCCAATGGTGAGGGGGCTTGAGTGCTTAGTGATAAAAAGTAGCTGGATCAAAGGTGCAACCATATCGAAGGGGTATCTGTTGAGAGCCAGATTAAGGAATTATTCCAAAGAGGGCAGCAGCTCTTTCAGTAGTTGTAAGGGTGTAGGTCAAGTCAAGAGGACAAGAAACCCCCATGTAGCATTATTTAGCGAATCAAAATGGTATCGCTTTTAACAGGTTTTTCATGATTTTTGAGAGGTTATAACTGTTTAAATTAGTATTTGTACAATACACAAGAAACTTTTTTATTTGCCATTAACATCTACAAAAACACCTGCAAATTTGAGGTTTTTATCACCAGTCCCATCAAAGTTATTTGAAGCCAAAATTTCAATTTTAAAAAAAATTAGTTTTCAAAAATTCATAAAAGTTTAGGGGTAAGTATCACCATTAATATTATTTATAGTAAAACTACTAATATATGCCTACAGATAAAAAAAATTCAAACTGTGTATGCCATCCCTGCCTCTTGAAAAAAATACCGGAAATGAAATTTCACTGTTTTTCTTGTTCAACTTTATTGGTAATTTTCTCATAGAAAGAAGAGAGTTAGGTAAATAAACCAGTGGACCAGTCTTTTACCTTGAGAAAATATGAATAAATTGCGTTTTGTTTCATCCTTTTAGGACCAATAGTTTTTTAGTTATGATATTTTCCGTAAACCCTTACAATCGCAAAAATAAATGTGTATACCAAAACAAAAATGGCCATCACAGGTAAACTGCTTAAATAAAAGATTAAAAAGTAGTTTTAAGGTCCTGAGACATGTAGGAAAGTGGGTAAGTTTCAATGTTTTTTTGAATTGGACAAGCAACCACCCACGGGTCACTTCAAATGGATTGACCCTTCTTCAAATTGGAGCGTGGAATGTTAGAATTCTAAAAAAAAGGAAGGTCGGATAGAAAATTTAAATTTGTAAATTGGGTAGGTTAAATGTTGGTGTGGTGGGAATTACCGAGGTTCGGTAGGAAGACGAAAACGACTTTTGTTCAGGTGATTTTAGAATAATTAACTGAGCGTCAAATAAAGGGCAGGCAGGTGCAGGTTTTGTAATGAACAAAAGATAGAAAAGAGAGTAGAGTATTTCAATGAGCTTAGTGACCGAATCAATGTAATCGGGGTAAAATCAAAACCTAAGCCAACGACTGTTAACATCTGTATACCTACAATTGCCCATGATGATGATGATGAGGTAGAGTGTGTATACAAAGAAATTGATAAAGCAATTAAACAAATAAAAGGGGATGAAAATTTAATAATAGTTGGACATTGGAATGTATGGAATGTATGTATCGGAAAAGGCAAGGAAGGAAATATTGTGGGTGAATTCAGGCTACGCAAAAGGAATGAAACAGGGAACCAACTTAATGAGTTTTGCAAGTATAATTTAGTAATTACCAACACCAGTTTAAAAATCATAATAGAAGAATATACACATGGAAAAAACCAGGCAATACTGCAAGGTATCAGATAGATTATATCATGGTTAAGCAAAGATTTAAAAATCAAATTGTCGACTGCAAAGCATATCCAAGAGAAGACATTGATATTGATCATAATTTAGTGATAATGAAATGTAGACTGGGGTTTAAAAACCTAAAGAAAAGGTGTCAGATGAATTGGTGGAATTTAGAGAAGCTTGAGGAAGAGGGGGTAAAGAAGATTTTTGAGGAGGACATCACAAGAGGTCTGATAGTAATAACGATAAGGTAGAAAATATACAAGAATGAGAGAATGTTAAAAAGAGATTCTTAAATCAGCAGAAGCTGATTACTCTAATTCTTAAATCAGCAGAAGCGAACTTAGGTGGAACTAAGAGAACTGGTAGAAAACCTTGGAAATCAGAGAGGATATATTGCAGAGAGGATATATTGTATGGACGAATGTAGAAAGTATAAGAATGCTAGTGATGAAGAAGGTAAAAGGAACTATCAACAATTACGAAATACTATAAACAGGAAGTGCAAATTAGTGAAAGAAGAGTGGATTAAAGAAAAGGGTTCAGAAGTGGAAAGAGAAATGATCAATGGTAAAATAGATGGAGCATACAGGAAAGTTAAGGAGAATTTTGTGATACAAAATCTATTGTAAAATCTATTAATGTGTTAAATAAAGATGGTACACCAGTTTAGAATATGAAAGAAAAGGTTGATAGGTGGGTGGAATATATTGAAGAGTTATATGGAGGAAATGAATTAGAAACTAGTGTTATAGAGGAAGTTGAAGATGAAAAAGGAGATACAATACTGAGATTTGAATTTAATTTACCATTAAAAGATTTGAATGGTAGAAAGGGTCCTGAGATAGATGGGATACCTACAGAATTACTACGCAGCGCAGGTGAGGAAGCGATAAAAAGATTATACAAACTGGTGTGTAATATTTACAAAAAAGGGGAAGTTCCATCAGACTTAAAAGAGAGTGTTATTCTCATAATACCAAAGAAAGCAAGAGCAGATAAATGAGAAGAATACAGAACAATTAGTTTAACTATTCATGCATCACAAATCTTAACTAGAATTCTGTATAGAAGAATTGAGAGGAGAGAGGAAGAAGTGTTAGGAGAAGACCAATTTAGTTTCAGGAAACATGTAGGAACAAGGGAAGCAATTTTAATAATCGAAGGAAGATTAAAGAAAAAAAACCAACACACATGGCATTTATAGACTTAGAAAAGGCATTTAATAATGTAGACTGGAATAAAATGTTCAGCATTTTATAAAAATGTAGGGTTCAAGTATAGAGAAAGAAGAACAATTGCTAATATTTACAGGAACCAAACTGCAACAGTAATAATTAAACAGCATAAGAAAGAAGCAGTAATAAAAAAGGGATTCTGACAAGGATGTTCCCTAGCCCCTGTTACTTTTTAATCTTTACATAGATCTAGCAGTTAATGACGTTAAAGAACAGTTTAAATCTGGAGTAACAGTGCAAGGTGAAAAGATAAAGATACTATGATTTGCTGATGATATAGTAATTCTAGCTGAGAGTAAAAAAGATTTAGAAGAAACAATGAATGGCATGGATGAAGTCCTACGCAAGAACTACCACATGAAAATAAACAAGAACAGAACGAAAGTAATAAAATGTAGTAGAAATAAAGTAGATGGACCACTGAATATTAAAATAGGATGAGAAAAGACTATCGAGGTAAAATAATTTTGTTATTTGGGAAGTAGAATTATTAAAGATGGACAAAGCAGGAGGGATATAAAATACTGAATAGCACAGGCAAAGTGAGTTTTCAGTCGGATATATAATTTGCTTACATCAAAAATTAATTTAAACATCGGAAAGCATTTTTGAAAGTATATGTATGGAGTGTAGCTTTATATCGAGATGAAAATTGGATGACTGGAGTACCTAAGAAGAAAAGATTAAAAGCATTTGAAATGTGGTGCAGTAAGAGAATGTTAAAAATCAGATGGGCGAATAAAGTGACAAATGAAGAGGTGTTTTTGCATATTCATGAAGAAAGAAGCATTTGGAAAAATATAGCTAAAAGAAGCGACAGACTTATAGGCCACATCTTAAGGCATCCTGGAAGAGTTGCTTTGATATTGGAGGGACAGGTAGATGGGAAAAATTATGCAGGCAGACAAGATTTGGAGTATGTAAAACAAATCGTTAGGGATGTAGGATGTATACTAAAATGAAATGACTGGTACCAGATACAGACTCTTAGAGAGTTGTTGTATCAAACCAGTCTTCAATTAACTGAAGACAAAAAAAAGAAAAATGATTGAAAATTAAGAACCCTGTATGTTATGTCTGAAAATTAACATATTAACAGATTATGATTTTTCTATAAAAGGTAATATTTATGGTAATCTCAATGCTCACAATACCGTAGTTAATGATGTTAAAAGTCACAAAATAAGCTCTACACATTCCACATGTGTAATATGACAGCGATTTTCCAAAGACATCATATTACATCAATGTAAAATTTTTATATACTATTAATAAAATTTATTTAGTTAACATTAATTTAATAAAGTTAATATAGAGCAAAAATTTTCCTCAAATCCATTCTTTTTCACAATAAAGTGGAAGAAGTAATCTTGTGTAAGTAAAAGGCTAAAGCATTTTTTAGATACATTTCTTCTCAATTTTTTTACTTATGTAGAAGATTAATGTTATTATAATTTAAAAGTTTAATCATTATTAATCTTTTAAATCATTTCTCTCCCTGATTATAAGAAAGTTAGGTAGTTGTAGGTTTTTCAAAATAGAGAGAGGAACAAAATATACGATGGATAGTACTGTAGATTAGGTAAGGAATAGAGGTAGAGGTAACCTTAACCAGTAATGTGAGGTACAAGTACATTTACTCTAAATGGTTCCTGAATATTATCATTTCATATTTTATTTTAAAAACTATTACTTTATTATAAATATAATTTTAATAGTTTTCTATTACACTGATTAAAGCATCCTTATTCTGATATTTTCGAACTAATTTACATCATAGAAAAGAAATACTTTTTAACTATAGAAGTGATTATACACAGAAAATAGCAAGGTTTGATATCAAGGCCACTTTACAAATTGTTTTTATGAGATTACTTTCAATTATTTTAATCTCTTGTACTCTAATACAAATCTGTACAAAGCTGAACAAACCTACTAAATTCACTATGTGTTGACAAATTAAATGTTTTCATTTCACAAATTGAATAAGCTTAATTTGCTACAATTTGAATATTTACACCTTTTTACATTCTTCAAAACATTTATTAAAAAGAATATTTGTATAACATTGTATATTTGATGTCAATGTCACTGTATTTTAAGAAAATATTATCATAATATCTTTATTTTGAAAACTGAAAAGGATACTTATTGCAATTAAAGAAACAATACTTACCATTTTCCAGTATATGCAAAGCCAAAGATGAGTGCGATTAAGGCCATTATTATAAATATACCTATTACAATATGTACCCACTTTGGTAAATCTGTAAGTAAAATAATAACGCGTAAGGTAAAGCAGTGTTAATAAATACTGAAACTGAAATAAAGAACAAAATGAAAATTCAACAATATATCTATAATACTTTTAATACGTTATTTATTAACCTGACTGTTGCAAAAATTGCCTATAAATCAGAACAAATTACCAAAAAAAGAGAACTGAGCTTTCTTGAGCTCAGCTCAAGACAGATTACATTGTATAAAAGCTCTTGTTTTAAGCGCATACTAAAAATTGAATCACATTATGTATACATTAATACTCTTAAAATATTTATATAAGTAGTAATGTAATCATGATGGGCATCATGTCTGTGTCGTAATAATAGTAAATATGCTGCAACAATATGTTTCATAATACATTAGGCAGTCAGTAAATAATCGAGGTAACCTTTTGCTATGCAACAAATTTCCGTAAACAGCTTTGACGACCGGTTATGTTTTTATTTATGAAATTAAATAAAAATACATACTTATGAAAAATAACAATTTGCCTACAGTAGTGTGCAAATTAATTCAAACACTGATGTTATTTAATAAAAAGTAACTTTATTTAGAAAAAAATCATGCCTATACAATTTGTGAATATCTAGTAACTAATACATCCTCATTAATTTTTAATCATTTCATGTATACGATTTGGCATCAATTCAACAAGTGTACTACACATTTTTCTGATTTCTTTATCAAGAAGCCATACCGATATTGTTTTAATGAGGTTAATTTTTGTGGCATATTTCATTTTTAAGTTATTTTTTGACTAATGCCCTGGGATTTCCAATTGGGGTTAAATCTTGGGAGTTGCCTGACCACAGGAGCACTTTAATATTTCGTTCTTTGAAGAACTTTTCCATTTCACTGGCAGTATGACATGACACTAAATCTTGTCAGAACACTCTGTTGCCTTCGGGGAATTTGTTTTGAAGTTATCACAACCCTTTCCTTCAGATTCTTGATATATCCATCACTTTTCAACATACCATTTACTGGAAATAATGAACAAGAGCCTACAAATATGAAACAACCCCAAAACGATTTTTCTGGGGCTATTTAAACCAATTGTTGGACATGAGCCGGTGATGTATTTTCATCTGTTTTTCTAACGTATGGAACCCTTTGTCCCAGAACATAAAAATATGACTCACTATATTTTCCCAGTGTTCTTTGGTTCATTAGCACGTGCTTTAAACCAGAAGAGCCTTTTTTTTGCATATTGCTAGTGCTAAAAGCTTTTAGTTGGCCGACAAGCTTTCTGTCCAGCTGCAAGAAGTCAGCATCTAACAGTTGTCATTTGTAAATCTGCTCCATTAGCTGCTAATTCTCGACTTAAGTCCACAGCAGATGATTTTGGATCAAGTTTAGTTTTCTTACTAATAACCAATATTGTATTAGGGTAGTTTTTATTTTACAGCCACCGACTAGTGTTAGAGTAGTTTTTATTTTACTGCTACATTTGTCCTTCCTTTGAAGTGAAAAGGAACCAGTTTCATTAAAATGTTTTAAAATAGCATTCACTGTACTGTCCCTAGACCAACACCACACTCAGAAGTTGTTGTTGTCATATTGGTATGCTTAGAATATAAAATTCCGAGCATACCAAATGGTTACAGGTTTTCAAATACTTTCTTGGAGTTATGTCTCCATTATTATATATTCAAAACATACATAACAAAAAATATGAAAATATGATTTTGTAATAAAAAATGAAATAAACCTTCACAAACCATTATTTGTAACATGAAAATAGTTTTGTTTATTTAATAAAAGAACAATAACTTCACATTAGACAGACAACTTAAAGAACGGGTGTGGTCAAGCAGTCTAACCACAACATAGAAATAAACAAAAAATGTCTGTGTTTGGATTTGCTTGCATGCTACTGTACAACATTTGGATAATAATTTATCTATAACTGATTTACATCACTAGTATAACGTTTCGATAATTTATTAATGGATTTATATCACTATTCATCTGTAGTATTTGGAAACTTTTCTTTTTAAGTGATTGCATAAGTAATGAAAGGTTTATAGCAGATCCACCCCCCCTCCCCCACGTAGAAAATTTACTTAGGTTAAACTGAGTAAAGACTGACTCTTATGCAAGTTAATATACGTTAAATTATTTTATTACATCGAACAAATATTAGTTAAATCCATAAAATGCTCTGAAGATTGTACTAAAAAGAATAACATGTATTCAACATGGATTGAGTGTTACCAAATAAATCAAACAAGGGTAATTTAAAGTTTTTATACAGAGTTGCTTCAGGTTTGGATCTATGTTGACGGTTTAAAGTTAAGATGGATGCTTTCCAGGTCATAAAATTCCTAGCATGTGTGATTTGTTCCTTTAGGAACCCCACACTTATTTTCTTGGGGAAAAATGATTTATGTAGGAACAAAAGAAATTCTCATGTACTATCTTCTGATTCAGATCATTTGGATTACAGCACAGGGGATGCAACTGATAATTCTGAATAATGATTTATATAAAATACTGGCTAAAGGAGACACAAATGCCTGGTAGTATTTTTAGAAAAATCTTATCAGTTGCTTTTGCAAAATATCCATGACTATAGTATTGGTGGTAATGCATCTGAATGGTCTACTACTTACCTAGAAAATTTCTGAGTAAAAATTGCAATCATAATAATAACTTAAATGTTGACTGACAAGGTATAACAAAAGATTAATTAGATGGGACTGACAGTGTTATTTAATGTTTTTATTACTGATTTTGTATATTTTGAATAAGAATGTAGAAAAAATTAATCTATAATTAAATTAACACTCAATAAAAATACAATATGAACCCTTAATGTTAATATTATTTTTCCTCGGTATAAATTGCCAACTTGTTGGTTTATATTTAAAATGATATACTGAAAATTTCCCTGGTCGTGGTTGTCATTGTAATAAAATTAAAAAGTAACAAAGTATAAAATATTTAGGAATATACGAGGGTTGTCTGAAATGTTGTGAGTCTTAACATGAAGATGGCAGCACTCGCCAAAAAAGTTAGGGAATGTATTTGCGCATTCTTTGAAAGGTACTCACTAAAATTTCAGCCATTTTGGACACTCAGTTGTTGTTTGATAATTGTCTGAGTAAGTCATTGTAAGTGTTTTTGTGAAAATGGAAAAATTGAATAATATGCCGTGATTAAATACTTGCATTTAAAGGCAACACGCCTACACAAATTAAAACCGAGTTAGATGCTGTTTATGGACGAGGACTCTATCCCATCATCTGTTGCCACTGTGAAAAGATGGTCAGCTGAATTTAAACATGGTCGTACCAGCTTGGTTGATGATGAGTGTTAAGGATGGTCAACAACTGCAACCACCATTGATATCATTGAAAAAATTCATCAAGTGGTACTAGACGACTGACAAATTAAGGTTAGAAAGATAGCAGAGGCTATGGGCATATATGGCTATGGGTGTTTGTCGAAGAATTGGATATGCATACGCTATCCGTGCATTGGGTGCCACATTTGCTCACTTTGGACCAAAAACGCATTCAAATGAACATTTCTAAGGCCCTGCTGGAACAGTTTAAGCAAAACAAGTCAGATTTTTCTTGTTGATTCATAACGGTAGATGAAACGTGGATCCACCACTAAACTCCTGAGATAAAACAACAGTCAAAACAGTGAACTGCAAAGGGTAAACCTGCTCCGAAAAAGGTGAAGGTGATATTACACATCATTAGTTGACAAGCTGAAGGCAGAAATTGCAAAAAAATGACCACATTTGAAGAAGAAGAAAGTGCCTTTCCATCAGGACAATGTGCCTGCTCACACTTTGACAATCACCATGGGTAAAATTCACGAATTGGACTTTGAATTGGTTGACCATTCAATGTATTTACCAGATCTGGCCCCAAGCAACTTTTTCTTGTTTCCTAACCTTAAAGTTTTGCTTGGAGGAAAGAGATTTTCATTGGATGAGGAGGTTATCACATACATAAATGCCTATTTTGTGGAGAAAGACGTCAGCAACCATTTGGAAGGGTTAAAGAGGTTAGAGCACCGCTGGAAAAAGTATATCGACTTGAAAGGAGACTTTGTTGAAAAATAAAACTATATTTGACAGAAAAAATATGTCTTTCTATGTCAGGCTCAAAACTTTTCAGACAACCCTTGTATACTGATTAAAACCTTACACAGGAACGTGCACCAATCATATTATAAAAAGCACTACAATTTTAATAAATTATCATGCTCGACTGACAGAATGTCTTTCCCTCCCTTTAAAATGAATGTATATTTTGCATGGCTTCAGCTGACAATTCAGTATGGTATTTTATAGGAGGGAAAGGAACTTATCCTTTAGCCCTGGTCCCCATGATTAAAATACAGATAAAGACCCTAAGTGTAATTTTTAAGAAGTCACAGATATCCTTTGCATTGTCTTTTCACCAATCCAATTTTCTTTATTATTGAAATTCAATGAAATGAACTATAGCATAGTACTAATTATATTTTGAAATTTATAAAATTATTTTTATTATGATACAAAATTATTGGGAATTTGTTTCAATTTACTATATTGGCCCGAAAATAATATTGTTTTATAAAATTTATGGTGAAAAATCCTGGGCCATATTATGTTCACATCTTATGTTTTAATAGCAACTAGTGTAGCTGCCGAGGACATTACATATTTGAATGTAACAATATTCAAGCACAATATTGTAGACCAAGAATCATCATCCCGCATTCCAAATAATATAGTTTATACAGGTGCATAATGATTATCAAATTGTCATTTATCAGAAACTCCTATGTAAAAGTACTCGATCAGACTTCAGCAGTCAGTGCTATTGTACGCGTGTACAAATTCTTTACTACCAAATTACAATATTATACAGATTTTTATTTTTAAATTAATCTGTAATATTTAATTATAAGCAGAGAACATGCAACTGAGAAGTCTGTTTCTTTAGATTGTATATTAGCAAAGAAGAAATAAGAAGCTATGATTTCACTGAATCCAAGTTACAAATCATAAGAACTTATAGAAAAAACTAACAATGCTAAGGCAGAAAAATATCTGAAGTTAAAAGCAAATGTGCATCTAATAATGAAAAAATAAAGTCACAATTTGTTAATTCCAAGGATATCAAGAAAATTGTTTACCTACCACACACATAAGGCAAAATGCATCCATAAAATAACACTGACTTACCAGCATAGCAAGTCCGAGTACCAGGAGAGGACCATGGTCCAGGAAATGTGGTATTATCTTCAGCTCGAACATTGACAGCACGCACATATACCATATAATTCAGTATCTGTCCCACATGATCCACTTCGCATTCCATTTCTATGATAGCACTAGTTCCTGCAATACACAACATAATGTAAATAATGCTGATATAAAGCTCAACGCCTTGCACGTAAGTAGGAAAGTGAAATTCCAATAAATATGAAATATATCTTAAAAAGTACACAAGTAATTTCGTTTAGAAAAAAATTCTAATCAAAACAATATGTATTATTAAGCATTAAATAAATAAAAAAAATTAATGACATTACAGGAAATTTGTAAAAAAAATCTGTAAAGAGAAATTTATCTTATAAAATACTGCCTTGGTATATTCAGTATCATTAAATTAATAAAGTAAATTTCATTAAAGGTGTAGGTTGTTTCAATTGCTTCTTTTTTTTTTTTATTTAGAAAAATCAAAAAAAGCATCCAGGAAAATTACAAAATAGCAGCATCCAAATAACAAAAAATGCAGGATAAATCATGGAGAAAAATTGTACATAGTCCTTCTATGTAAAGCAATAAGGTAAAAAATGTTTTAAAAAACCATAACTTTGACAATACTGGCTATTTCTAAGAAGCTAGGCTCTGTTCTCAAAAATGTTAAAAGTAGAATTCACTTTTCAAAGGAGTGAACAACTACATATTTAAGGACAATAATTGCAATTTATAATAAAAGAGTGAATAAACAAGAAACTGTAATCAGAATACAGGAGCACTCATCTCATTTTAAATACAGAATATCAGAGAAATCACCAGACATCTGACATCATTTGGAAACTGGTCATAAGTTTATCAGTAATTAAAGTTTAAAAAAGTATTTCTGACTTCATTTTGACTTGTTTCTTAAATTTTTAATATTTACATTTTCTAATTCTCCTGAATGTACTAACAATTAACAATATTTACTATTTATTATACATTTATATTATATAATTTATTACACATTTACTAGTACTAACAGTCAAAATTTGCATTTCATTTTAAATTTTTATTTGATTATAAACATATTTTGACATTTTTTGAAATGAATCTGGTAAATCATACACTTATGTGACTGTGAATTCTTAAAAGCCACATATTATCAAAAATTTCTTCTATTCTACTTTACAGATTTAGAATGAAGCATTAGAGAAATCAACAGAAGCAAATACAGAATCATGCAAATAATTGTATAAATTAAATTAATAAGAAAATTACAAAAGTTAATACATAATTACAAACCATAGACACGACGAATTTCTGATTCATTTCCATTTTCACTGGACTGCATCAATTTGACTTCATAATAGTCTATTAATCCACTAGGATTAAGAGGAGGTTCCCATTTTACCAGCAACTGAGATCCATTTATATGTTTTGCACTGATATCTGGCTGTATCATGATTCCTGGAACTAATGAAAGAAAGCACAACACTAATTAACATTAGATATGAAAAGTACCCTAAAGGTTATGAACTGTATAATAAGTATAAAAATGAAATATAATACCTATTATTATTATTATTCTACAATCAACTGACTAAAAACAAGTGTAGTAGCTAAATAAGTAAACGAAGAATTAATAAACTTTAGCCGGCATAAAGATACATGTATTAAGTATATATGTACATACATACATTTTATAAAAATACAAATTTTATGTATTATGTATTAATGTATGTATTATGACATACATTAAGATTTTCTGTCATAAATAAGATTTTTTAAAAAGAAACATTTTGTTGATCCAGAAAAACAGAGAGAACACAATACAGTATTCATTATTTTCATTTATGTTTACTACATTTATGTTTTCTTGATCCACAGAAATTTGCTGTTAACATTGACCTACACATCTATACAAGTACTAAAATATTAACATGATTTTTTTGCTTTACAACTGTTTTCCTAAACTGTGCAAACACTGATTTATTTCAGAGGAATGTTGATTAACAGTTATTATTGCTTAGAATTGAACAAACACAGTAAAGCTACAATTTCTATCTTTTGAAAGATCAAATGACCAGAGACAATGCGATAAAAACTAACTACATCATTTCCTGTTCATCAAAAGCTAGTGAAATTAATATTTACTGTTTTATACAAAGTATGCGACTAATTTTAGCTGTAATGCAGCTGCTGTTCTATACTATATGATGGGCAGGAGCTGTTAATGCTTAAAAGTGTTGTGAGGCGCATTGATAAAGTAGTATACATTAAGTCCCTATTTCTATTCTATTCTTTATGAGGACTGACCATTATTTTTATTTTAAACATGAAAAAAAAATTTACTCAGGTAAACGTGACTTAACGATGAGCAATGTTCAATGTTCATGGTTATTATTTATGTATTAGCAACAAATCAAGTTAATAATAATTTTTTCCTATATATGAAAACTATGATTACTTTTTCAAAATTTTATTTTTTCAATTGCCTTCAAGAGAATAAGTTCTACAAGAACTAACTATGGAAATAAAAAAATTTCATATAAATATATATATATATATATACTGAACATGTTTTTTGTCATTTATTTTAATTTCCATTCTTCTATAATTTAATATTTAGTAAAGTGCTAAAAACAGTAAATGTAAGAAATGTCTAACCTTAATTTAATGTTGGAATAGTACTTCCATCTTCAATACCTTTATGCAGTACTTATTAAAACATTTTGTCATGTATTTTAATAAATACTGCTGAAATGACTTATAATGGAACTATCTCCATAAGTACTATACCATTTAATTAACGTAGCAGGTTTCTTGTACTTGTAACTTTAGGTAGTTTTAAAGTACAGTGACAAAAAAAAAAGAGTATATAAATAATTACAAAAATACGACGATAATTTTTTTTTCAAGGTCCGATCAGTCACAAAATTAAAACCACAGTGAAAATAAAAAAAATTTTATTTGTAACAAGTACATACATAGTTACACTATTTCTCTACATAGTCGCCACTCCGATTTAGACATTTGTCATAGCGTGGTACCAACTTTCTAATCCCCTTGTTATTGAACGGAGCCGCCTATGTTTTCAGCCATGTTTCTATGCTGGTCTGCAGCTCAATGTCTGTGCCAAAATGTTGTCCTCCTAGCCAGCGTTTCATGTGAGCAAAGAGGTGAAAATCAGATGGAACCAAGTCCGGGCTGTATGGTGGGTGATCAAACACTTCCCAACGAAAACGCTGCAGGAGCTTCTTTGTTACAGCTGCAGTGTGCGGCCGAGCATTGTCATGCAGAAAGACAATGCTTGATGACAACATTCCTCTCCGTTTATTCTGAATTGCCCTTCGTAGACGTTGAAGAGTCACGCAGTATGAGGCTGCAGTGATGGATGTGCCACGTTCCATGAATTCCACCAAGAGAACTCCATTCCGGTCCCAGAACACAGTAGCCATACACTTTCTGTTGGAGAAGGAGCGCTTGAACTTCTTTGGTTTACTGGGAGAATGAGAATGCATCCACTGTTTGGATTGTGTTTTGTTTCTTCAGTTTCTAAATGGACTCATGTCTCATCCCCTGTGACAATTTTGTTAAAAAAATCTTCTCCTTTATTGTGGTGGCGCTCGAGAAACGTTAGGGAGGCTTCCATTCTCATTGTTTTGTGATGGTCGGACAGCATCTTTGGAACCCTTCACGCACATAGTTTGCGGTACTGAAGTCTCTCACTCACAATGGTGTAGAGAGCTGACCTTGAAATTTTAGGAAACTAATCACTCAATACAGAAATTGTGAACCGACGATTTTCTAGAATTGCTTCATCCACTCGCTCAACGAGATCATCGGTTGACACTCGCTTCCTTCCCTGACCGCCTGCATCATGAACATCTGTACGTCCTGCTTTAAAGTTCCTGCACCATTGTCGCACTTTGCTGTCACTCATTGAAGTTTCACCATACACATTACTTATTCGTCGATGAATTTCAGTTGCATTACACCCCTCAGCCTGAAGAAATTGAATAACCGCACGCACTTCACATTTGGCATAAGATGCTATTGTTGTAGACATGTTTATATGCTAGCTGCGTGTTCAGAACTAAACCAAGTGACACGGCATGATTGAAGGCCATACTAGAGACGCTGCGCAACACATATGCGGAAAGGTTCATCTGATTTTTGCATGGGTTTTTATTTTGCAACCGATCGGACCTTAAAAAAAAACCCTCGTATTAGTCAGAAATGCTGATGTAAAATTTCTAAGGAATTCATTGAACTAAAGAAAAAATTTGATCTTTGCTTAGCAGAAACGACAAACTGTTTGACTACGAGAGTTTTAAAAATTTAACAAAAATTTAAATGAAATCATCTCTGATACAAGAAATACATGATAATTTAAAGTCAAATTTAATACCAAAAATTTTATCCTCAGTTATGTTTACAAAGAATTGATAAAACATAAAATAAAACCAATTTAACCTTTGATCAGTAAGTTTTAGCATGTTAAGTACACATTCTCTGGTGAATTAAAAAAATGCAAAATCTATAAACTTAGAAATATGTCATTTTAAAACTTTTAATTATCAAATGAAAAACACTCTGGAATAAAATTATAATTTATTATAACACAGAGATTTGTCATTAACACCAGAAAAAATTGAGTACATAATTTCAATACCATCAAACTATCTACTGCTCATACAATCATTATCCATTCCACAAAAATCAGATTCAGAATTTTAGCCAAAGGAAAAATTCTCCTTATTTAATATGCCATAATTTGGTACAATGATCCCTACTCTAAGTGAAATTTTTTCAGTGTATTTTTTGAATATTTTATTATTGATAAATAACTGTTCTGCAGGGCATTTAACAGTAAAAGCAATCATTAAAAATGATTCCTTAGATTGTAAACAACAAGAGATTGAGGAAAACTCTTTTATACGAGGGCAATTCGGAAAGTAACCTCCATTTGACTATAAATAAAAACCTGCATAGATAAAAATATTTTATTATATACACCTTAAAACTACAGCTTTTAACTATTTTTAAACATAATCACCATTTAAATTCAAGCATTTGTCACAGCATTTCTAACAACACCGGATCACAGCATATCATGTCGTTTGTTCTGGATGACGTGCCTAAGTTTCTTTAAAGTTTCACAGTAGACTTGCGTCAAATGGCTTGCATCACAGCACTTTGATGATGAAGACAAACTTTGAAATACTGTGAAAAGTTTGCTAGGTACCCAGGTGGCTGAATTGTATGATGGTATTTGTAAATTAGTGAAACGCTATGACAAATGCTTGAATTTAAATGGTGACTATGTTTAAAAATAGCTAAAAGCTGTAGTTTTAAGTTGTATATAATGAAATATTTTTAATTTTTCAGTGTTTTAATTGCAGCCAAACGGAGGTTAATTTCCGAAGCGCCTTTGTAATTAGGAGCTGCTTTGTTAGGAAAATTTCATCTATACTTTACATGTTACAGCTATGGAATTTCAGAAAAAAAAATCTGGACAACACCCTTCAATGGAAAACAGGAATGGCATCCTAAATTTAACTATTAGCACAACAGACAAACTGTGTTCAGTATGTAATTAATAATAAAAGATTACTGTATTACTGCAACCATAAATGAAATTAATGTTTAAACAAATGCTTTTTGATGTGAATATAATATTGATACTGTAAATATCACTGCTGTAGCTTTTATAAAATAATCAAAGCTATTGCCAACTGTAAATTACTATAACTGCAGATGCCCAGGTGTACAAGATATACTTAAATACAAACGTGTATTATTTTTCAATTATTTAGTACATAAACAATAAAAATAATTAAGTTGTTTGCAATGCACTATCGGTCGATGCTGATTAAACAAATTTTCAACTTTCTATACAGCCTTTTTCAATAATGTTGATCTAAAAAAAAAATGACTTTTTTATACATCAGTTTACTTATAATTAAATTTTCTAGACTCTACGGTTAAATTTCTAAGTTTATTGGCGATTTAACAAGGTTATTCTCCAAACATAAAAAAGAGTAAATTTGACAGCTCTTTATTTATTTTATTAAAAAAAAAAAAAAAGTCGAAAATAGTGGAAATGTGACTTCGGTTCCAATTCTTCTTCAAGTACAATTATGCCTAAAACCACAAAATTTGTCATATAATTGGCCCCAATAGAAATGTGGTTTGGTATTAACGTGCATTTATATTGGAAATCTAGGAAAACTCTTTCGGCAACCAAATTAGAAAATAAATGTGCCAGCAGGCTGCCACAAATTGATGAAAAATAGTGTTATGGCATTTACTTGCTCAGGTAATATTTTAAAACAGAAAACACGGATTCCACTCTGTTACCAGCACAGCTGCTTTTTAGAGTTGATACATGTTGAGATGCATAGTAATAAAATATTTCAAGCTAAATTAAAGCAAATGAAATTGTAAATAACATTTACAACACATATCTTTTGGAAATTTCTTTCTCCATTTTTTTGTGAACAAATTTACTGATTTACTTAATGCAGAATTGATTTTGAATTTTGACTGACGGCTCCCTTTACGGTAATAAATAAGATCTGTAACTTAGACAAATATGGGGTAATTATGCTTGGGTAAATATAAATGCTTGTGTGTGTGTGTATGTGTAAAACTTAACCAAAGACCTTGAGTTGAGTAACTGAAAATCTTGCATTTGGTCCTCTTACCTAAGCATCAACAGCAATCAGTCTTAATACAGTAATTTTAAATTATTTTCATAACATAAATAAAATATTGGGAATTCTTTAGCACATCTTAGTTTAGATTAATAAAAGAGAAAAACTCACCACCAGCTAGAGTCCTGGTTGATGGAGCAACAGCGACCTCAGAGCACGTCACGGTACAAGCAGAAACAGTGACATTGTAGATGTAGTAACTTTTCAAGTCTTTCAAAGTAACCTGCTAAAATGACAGTAGTAATTACTTAAAACCATTCTTACTTGTATTTCATAAACAAAAATAGCAATAATTATAATAATTTTGAATCCAGGGTTTGAAATGTCCACAATTTATCTAATATGTTAATAGATAACAAGTCACACCAAACGTGTTATGCAAAAGTATGTATGCTCAAGCAGTTTTAAAAGATGACATTTCTAGTAATAACCCAGTCTTTCATTTTTTATTAGTTTTGAAAGTGCATTAACAATACCCATGCACGATATGCCAACATTTGAATCACATCTTTTATGTAGAGCCTTGGATAGATCCTGAGACTATTACTAAATTAATACAACTGGGAAAGCTCTTGCGTTTTCAGTTGGAATGAGGACCAAATTTCAACAAAATGAATAAAAAAGAAAACAGAAGTAGTTAATTTTTCTGAATACCAGTACAGGAACAACATGGCCACAAAAATTTGATCAGAAACAATATAGAAAAGTGTCATGAGGTATTTAATTTATGGCATTACAGCAAAAGAATCACTACAAAAATAACACTACTTAATGTATTTACTTGTTTTTAAAATGTTCAACCTTTTTTTATTTTTACAAGAGATAAACTTATCATCATTCCTTGAAAAGTCTAGAATTACTCAAATTAATTAAATAATGTCTCACTCGATTATAAAAGTGACTGACAGCAACACTATTTCTCAGTTAGTAAACTAAAGGCTTCCAAAGGGAAGCATTTTCTCAGAAATTTGATTCATTGTATAAGTGTCATAAATGATATACATAAGCAGAAAGTGAAATGAATTACTCCAATGAATGAAGGTAAATATTTCTTGATTTATTTATCAATCACAAAGAGAATGATTATAGAAATTTTCCCAAAAAGCATTATAGTAAACCTTAATTACAAACATATAAGAAAAGTACAATGAATATTGATATAAAAGGTAGAGTAAATATCTAAAATAGCATCCATAAACTTACACGAGTTGTTGATTCGACCTTCAATGGTTGACTCTCTGAAGCATAATCAACTAAGTAAAAACGCAGAATCCCGTTAATGTTTAAAGGAGCATCCCACTCGACTACCATTGATGTGTTTGTCACATCGGTTATTCTAACATTTTGAGGAGGATCAGGTGCTGCAAAAAGTAAAAAAAAAACAAATTTTTTTCCATTCAGTTATTTTCTGAGCCATTTTTTAGATTAAAATAATTCCTACAATGCACAGATTTAATTAATATATCAGTTTACTATGAGAAATAGCAGATCAGTGATACAGATCAGAGTTTCTGAACGTAGTTTTATCTATTTTCAAAACCTTTTGTCACTATAAACTCATATGATTCGGTCCTTTGTTCATTGTCAATAAACTTACGTTTTAATAACTTTTTTTATAGTTTTGAACAGCTTTATTTTGTTATGTAACTCCTGCTATTAACAGCTTAAAAACATTAAAGAAACTGGCAATTACTAAAATTAACAAAATGATGATGACCAAAGGGTCAATGTGTATCTAAGTTTTGCAATGCAACAGGTGCATTGTTTAAAATGGTTTCTGATTCTATGCAATATGAAATAAGAGATCTAATGTTTATTTTTATAAAATTAATATATATTGCCTTTTTTAAACAAAACTCAAAAGATATATATTTATTATTTTACTGAACTTAATATTTTTAAGATTCATATTCTTCCTCTGTATTGTTTAGTTATATTTTTAATTCTAATAATATAAACCACCTAGTACAGAATATTGAGATAAGACATGTCTTACTTTAATTTTATCATGAAAGTACTTTTGTGGGATCCTGCATCTACAGTCAAAATTGAATTTATCTAATAAATTACATATTGAATAACAATATTAAAAATACTAAAATATAAATATTCTAATTAACTGACAAACATCACAATTTTTACAATAATTTAACAATATTATGTCAATAATATTAACTGTATTACGTCTATTACACTTTTTTATCACAAACACAGGTCACAGTTGGTCAGCCATTTCAATGCTTCAGGGGTAGATAATGGATGTCTTGTAGACAGCCTTTAAAAGATGCATTTGGACAAACCAGGGCCAGGTGAGAGATTATTTGCTCTTCAGCTCCACATCGGTCACATTGTGGGCTTTCTGCAGCCCCCATTGGGTCAGGCTCTTATTGCAGATACCAAGATTTCTGCAAATCCAATTGATGTTGCATCACTGTCTTCTGGGAAGAGTAAATCCTGGTATCCTCAGAAATTGATCTGTCACAAGGTTGAAGTTAGTAATATTCTGACCTTGCCATAGTGATGTCCAGTGAGTGATCCTTTGTGTTGAAGTTGTTGACCAGATCGGTGACTGCTACAGGTAGATGTCTAAACTTTAGTCTCGGGTGCTGCATTTTGAGAAAATCTATATTGGCATGAATAGGTAGAGATGTGTTAGCATTATATTTTTCAAACTGTGATTTAAGGGCTGCCAGTCATCTAGTTTAGAGGGGTGCAATATTACTCAGCAATGGCAGCCACTGGAGTGAAGTTGTTCCAGTAGTTCCAGTTATAGTTTGCATAGCCTGGTTCAGATGTGTGTCGATGAGCTTGATGTGGCAGCTATTAATCCAGACAGGAGCACAATATTCTGTGGTTGAATGTATGAGGGCTAGTGCACTGATTCTTAGTTTTGACGGTAGCTCCAAAAGACAAATTGCCAGCTTCTGAATCAGTCTGGCTCTAGTTTTAACTTTAGCCAATAATTTTTCAAGGTGTTGTTTAAAGGTAAGAGTTCTGTCAAACATGACACCGACATATATCAGGTGTAAGTTATGTTTAAGTGCAACTCCTTCATAGTTAATAGTAAGAATTCATAGCTTCCCTGTTGTTAAGATGAAACACTGTGACATCACTTTTATTTTGATTCGGCTGGAGTCTCCATTTTTTGAAATATTTACTGATTGTGCCAAGGTCTTCTGTCAGTACAGTATGGGCTAAGTTTGAGCTTTGGGTACTGATGGCAATATTGTCTGCATATGTGAATTTTTGAGATATAGTTGATGGTATATCTGATATATAAATATTAAACAATAGAGGTGTGAGTATGGATCTTTGTGGTAGGCTATTTTGTAGGCTGTGGAAAATGCTTGGCTTTTTACTGAGATGTATTTGAAAAGTTTATCACTCAGCACCTCATTCAGTAAATTAAGGAACGATTTGCAAGGAACAAGCTGGTACACCTTGAATAGTAGTCCTCTTCTTTCCAGACTGTATCATAGGCTGGCTGAACTTAGATTAATAAATGTAACAGATGTTTTAAGCCTTTGTTGAAATCCTTTCTCTATATAGGTTGTAAGCAAAAGGACCTGGTTGCAGCAACTATTTCCTGGCATAAAACCAGCTTGCTCTATTGGTATACTGTTACTGAAAGTGGTGTTAGATGCACAAGTAGTATTCTTTCTAAGATCTTGAAACATACACTTAAAAAGTGCTATTGGTCTGTAGCTTTTGCATTGAGTGATGTCCTTCCCAGGCTTAGGAATGGCAATTTCCTTGAAATGTGAATGAATGGCACTTTTCTTGAAAAGTTTTGGTAACTTACCCCTTTGCAGGATATCATTATAAACCCACCGGGTTGGTCTAGTGGTGAACGCATCTTCCCAAATCAGCTGATTTGGAAGTCGAGAGTTCCAGCGTTCAAGTCCTAGTAAAGCCAACTATTTTTACACGGACTTGAATACTAGATCGTGGATACCGGTGTTCTTTAGTGGTTGGGTTTCAATTAACCACACATCTCAGGTATGGTCGAACTGAGAATGTACAAGACTACACTTCATTCACACTCATACATATCATCCTCAAAAGTATTATCTAAACGGTAGTTACCAGAGGATAAACAGGAAAAAGAAAGGATATCATTATAAAGATTTAAAAACCATTGTTTCATGTTTGGTCCGATATGTTTAATAAACTCAGGGTATATGTTGTCTAATCCAGTAGCTTTTCTAAATTTTGTTAAATTGATTGCAGCATTGAATTCTTCCACTGTGATATGGTCCGTAATGGGGAGGAGCTATTGATGGCTTTTACAAATTTCGCCAACTGCATACCTCACTTCTCTTTTTTATGTCTTATCAATAATGATCTTTGATAGGTTCTAATTCTTTTGGCTATGGCTTCTGCCCAGGAGTGTTGGTAGTAGCGACGGGTCTATTTTATAGCTTGTACAATAAATTCCATGCTGTCCTGTTGCTGTGCTTAATGTTGAGGCTTTCCAGCGTTTCCTTCTATCTAACTATTCTAGCACTATTTAGGGCTTCTAGTAATTGCTCGCCTACTGCCTGATCTCTTATGCGTTTGTAAGGATTGTACAGTTCTTGACACTCTTCATTCCAACAGGGAATGTAGGATTTTATTACTCCTCGGGAAATATGTTTTTTGGTAGAGCTGATTACTAGAGCAGCAAATCTTTTGTAGTTCTCTACTTTTGATGGGATCCACCTGATGTCATCTTCTAGTTGCATGTTGAATTTATCCCAGTTGGCTTTCCTAAAATTCCATCTAGGTAATGGAAGAGAACAGTTGATAGGAATTGTTGTGCCTAGAGTGGTGATTAATGGTCTGTGTTGAGAATTTGGAAAGTTGTCAAGTACTTCTCTAATAGCATGGTGTAGTTTTGCACCCACGGTTATAAAAGTTAAGTCAGGATTGTAGCCCTTCCTCCATCTTGCAGAATGAAATGTGGATTTCTACATAGCATCAAAGCGTAGTTTAAGGCTGCTTTTCTCTGCTCAGTCTACTAGGGTTACGCCATGTGTATTGTTGTCATATTCCCAAATTTAGTGGTGCAAACTAAAATCTCCAGTATATGTTGTCGCTGAATGGGTTTGACGGCATGTGGCATTTACTAACCTTATGGTAGCCTCGAGAAGGGCTGTTGTCGTCAAATGGCTTTGATGGCTTGTAATTCATAACCTTGTGGTGGCCCTGAAAAGGGCCGTTTTTTGTGTCAGTTCTGAGAAGAACTGTTGGGTCCAGAAAATGGTCTCCGGTGAAGTTGGAGAGTTCAGCTTGTCCACTGAAGTCAGACCAGGCTTTCCTTCAGTGACAGTTGGGTCTCCACTACAGCATGGCCCTGTGGTCTCCAGAGCCCTGTAGTGTCGGCTTGGCGTCGGTCATCCTTTGCTGGCGCGGCCGAGGCAGTTCTCCCCAAGCGATCCCACGCTGGGCCGGCTACTGCTGCTGAGTCTGCCGGCCAGGGCGATTGAAGCCCGATGAGCTAGAGAGGAAGGTAGCATCTGCATCCAGCGGCTTCCTCAGCGGGCTGGCCAGGCCTGCTGCTCCGGCAGGGATGTTGGCACCTGCTGGGAGGTCC
The DNA here is from genome assembly GCF_047948215.1 of Lycorma delicatula. Lineage (NCBI taxonomy): Eukaryota > Metazoa > Arthropoda > Insecta > Hemiptera > Fulgoridae > Lycorma > Lycorma delicatula. The sequence goes on from NC_134458.1 coordinate 3,908,136, forward strand.
CACGTTGAGCCGGCCAGGGAACTTCTTTTTCTTCTTGGTGTTTTCCAGATGATGGTCGACGATGAATTGAAAATTCACTCTTGTGCACTCTTGCTCTTTTACTAGAGCCTGAGAGTGGTGGGGCCACAGCACCACTATGATGGGAGAACTGTGTGGTCATCTGCGCGGTGGTAGTGATGCTTCTATCAGCACGTCCACATACTGTGCGTCAGCTCACATTGAGTTGCTACAGTGTTTGTTCGCTGATATTAAATTAGGCATATATGTGGTAACAATATAAAAAGATGATTAAAAATGGGGATTATTCCAATAGGCCACGGTGCATTTGGAAGTTTATAAATATTGACAATTGTTGTTTCTTCGACCTTTACAGCTAGTAAAAAAAGATCTTGTGAGGAAGATGAATGGGTTATCAAAACATTATCAATACTTATTCTAATGTATGTAGTAAATTCCATATTTTGGATTTATTGCTGCAGCTAGATTATATCCTGATATACAGCCTCGTGATTGAATTTGCCAATTGTCAGCTGCGTGTACTTCCTGGATTGTGGTAATGTCAAGTTTAAGTTTAATTGCTAACTTACTAATGTACTCACTTTTACTGCGACTGATGCCTTCTATGTTGCTTTGGAATACTCTTATTCTGGAGCCAAAAGTCCTGAGGAGGACTGTTACAAAGTTTGGTTTATCTTGTTTTCATTGCAATGTTTTCATCAGTAGGTCAAAAGAATAAAAAGACGTGGTTCTTTATCACTGCTCATTTAGTGTTAACCACATGTAAAATTCTGTTATTGTTGTGAATAGCTTTACCCCTCCACCACCTTTAGTATGAGATAGTATATTTAATACGAAAATAAACCATGCACATGGTCTAATCTTTGTTACATTACTGTAATATTATAATGAAAATTGCATATTAATTTATTATATGAGTGCTGCTACATGTTGCAGTTTTTATAAGACTGTCTTCCTCATACACTGTCTGATGGTTTATCAAATTGAAATCTTGTTTGTATTTATATATGTAATGTTTTTCTAATATACTTAATTTTTTCATCTTTATTAATTTCTAATACTTTTAAATTTGTGTTAATATCAGAAATAGAATGTTTATTATTTATTATATGGTCTGCCATATTAAATAATAATACAAATAAAAAATCTGTTAGAATTTAAAAAATTAAATGTAATGATTGTGATTGTATTTATATAGGAAAAATAAATAGACCTTTTAGAACTAGATTTCTTGAACATTATAGAAATTACAAAAATAATATATTATGCTTATCTAATATGGCTGACCATCTAATAAACAACAAACATTCTATTTCTGATAAGAAAACAAGCAAAATTTTAATCCTTTGCAGGCAGATATCCATATATGGGCTACCTATACTTATACTGGAGGGCAGAAACCCATATGAGTCTCTGAATGTGACTGGCTATTTGTCTTCACATAGTTACATATAAATTCCAAGAGATGGCAGGAGATGTTCTTTCAATCATTTTGAGGTGGGAATTTCTGATACAACGTGATTGGGAACCATTTTATTTCAGTTATCAGTTGAGTTCAATAGCTGTGCGTATGTAACAAGACACGTGGTGCATTTTTTTCCCGTGTTTTTTGCTCTTTTATAAGTAATTTGTTTACAAACTGTTCCTTCCAAAACTTTATTTTCAGCTTGTCTCGTTTGAATTCAAACAAAATTTTCAAGACAAAAATTCAAAAGGAAATGAATAAAAATATTTACATTATTATTATTATAAAACCATATTATATTATTCCCTGCCTAGGTGCACTACTTCTTCAAAATTGCTATTGTTATTATGTTACCATCAATGTTACTATTATTATTTAGTGTCTTTTATATGAAAAGAACTGAATGTAAAACATAACCAAAATCATCACCTACAGTTTGCAAATTCTAGTGCGCTCAGTGAGACCTGTGCTGTTTTCATGTAAACTTTGTCTCGCGAGATAATTAAACAATATTCCTGAACCAGATTAGTGGCAGGATTCAACAAAAACACAAGTTATATGTTGTTTTTATGCATGAATGGATGTTTTAAGTTACTATTTTTAAATAGTTTTTGCACAAAATTTTTTTTTGAAAAGTCTTCTGCCCACAGCCATAAAACATCGCCGCCTGCAAAGGTTAATTTGATAAACCATCAGAATGTTTGAGGGAAATAGTTTTATAAAAACTACTACAGATAGTTACACTTGTATAAATTAATAAGGAATTTTCATTATTTTATTTAAAATTTTTATTTTGCAGTAACAAAATCATTTCAATAATGACTGAGGATGCGGGATGTAAATCATGATAAAATTAAGGTAAGATATGTCTTTTCTCAATATTCTGTACAAGGTGGTTTATATTAACAAAATTCAAAATATAACATTTAATAAACCCAAAAAAATTATTAGAGAAACAAAATTATTTAAATTTGTTGAAAATGTCTACCTGTTTTCCAAGCCTTAATTTCACATTTAATAGAGCAAAATAATGTTTAAAACAAAAACGTTCTTCCTCAAAATCATTTTTCTGAATCAGCAAAAATTAGTTAAAAGATAAATAAGTATTAACATCAAAGTAACTAACAGAAAAAAGTAAAATCAAGCAGAGTTATGGGACTTTTTCAGACTTTATTATTATATTTTACATACATTATTAATGCACGTCTCTTCTACTATATGAAGACAGTGTACAATTCCCACAGAAAATAGTATATTAATCTATCATACTGAACCTCTTTGTTATGGCAATGATACACATTAAAGCATCAGAGATATAAAGCAGAACTCATAACTCATTATTTTTGAGTAATGATGTTCACTATACAGCCATCCTTTGTGGTGAACAGATTGAAGGTGATTATCAACTTATTTTGATGTGGTTAGCATGCTGATTTTAAAGTATATTTGGCTCATAGAAGACAACAGGAAACCACTTCACTTCTCACTTTCCCTAGTAAGCCTGGAGTGAAAATTTTTATTCTTTCTATGCTGTTTTCATAGGTGTCTTATGACACATGCCAGGTCACTTAATCAGTTTGATGAACACCTTAGAAAAAACATTTACAGTAATATGTAAACTAAGTTTCCTAACAGATCACTCACTTTCATTATTCATGTAAATACAAAAATGTTCAAGCTTGAAGGCTGATTTGACAGTCTCATACTATATTGTTATACTGTAGAAAGGTAGGACTCCAAAAGGTGTACTATCATACAGGTTACAGCAAGTTGAAGTACAATTACCACAGAGCTACATTTGCTGTTCAAGTAGCAAATCCAGTTTATTGTACTGCAACACGAACTTGTGAATTGTTGCCTTTTCTTGAAAGATGACATTGCATTCACCTGCACATCATTTTTGAGAAAAATACACAATTTAAAACTAAAGTAACAATAGACTGAGATTTTCATTCAGTCTAAAAAGTAATTTTTATTCAGAAGGATGAAAGCTGGATATACCAGAGAATTAAAAATTTAATTAGATACATTTAGCAATGTTCAACAATAGAAGGCAGTCTAAAGACATTTACTAGTAAAGGGGAAAGTATAATTCGCTATTTGCAGATTCCAAAAGACAGGTTTTGTTCTGGAGGTCCTAGGTTCGAATCCTGGTCAGGCATGGAATTCGCACACATGCTACAAATCATTCATCTCATCCTCTGAAGCATGCAAAAAAAAGGTTTTTTTAAAGATAAAATTGTGTTCATATTTAGCTCATTATCAGCTGCATACCACTTCAATATTTAAAATACAATCAGCTAAAAATATTATTAGAATAGATTATTAATTATCATATAAACTATGCAGATTATCACTTGATTTAAATTAATAAGCCACTGAAAAAATTTTTCGGAAAAACAAACATAATGAATCTGCAAATTTTAATGTGTTTTATGTTTGCTATTCAAGATAAATGTTGATAACACAATTCAAAACTTCAAAACATTAAGGACTTTCACAGCAAAGGATCTGGGTTAAAATTCTGGTCAGATCTGGAATTTTTCATACATAACAAAATTCATCTGTTATTATTATTACTGAAGTAATTGTAAACAAAGTCAAGGTGTTATTACTACAGAAAATAATTAAATATAAAAAAGGTGATACAATTTGTTTGATTAATTTACCAGAAGGAAGTAATAATGAAACTGTTATCATTAATGAAAAATTAATAACAAAAATTTACTTAAATATACTAATTTGGATGAATTCTTTTATTAAATATTTAATTAATATTAGAAGTAGATAAATGGATGCGGAAAACAAAGTACCTAGTACTTTAGGTACAGTTAGAACATAATTTTACAATAATAATAATAATAATGCATGTTAATAAACAGGCAGAACATGGAAGAGAACTATGTGTATATCAATGAGTGAGAAAGAGAGAAACCAGATGTTCAACTACACCATAAAAATGAGAAAAGCTTTCAATTTCTATGGCCAGCTTAACAGGGCTATTTTAGTATAAAAATTATGGACAGAATCCTTTCCCTCTACAAACAATTAGACATGTATAAGTACATAAGAGAATAATAAATCTCTAGTATGAACTGATTGTTAATAGTGAATCAGTCAGGATAATATCCTGGGTAATTAAATAATAAAATATAGCGAGTAAAATAAAAAAAACCATTTACCATTTTCCAGGGTTGTATTACGTAAAATTTCACTCTGCACACCTTCTCCACTCTTAGTCAGCACAGCTATTGTTAACATGTACGTGGTGTATGGTATTAAAGCAGTGACATTGCCATGCCCAGTTAGTGGTGGGTCACCCATTACAGTAGTATTATATCGAATTCCATCTGAAACAAATTTGCATCGATATAGAAAATTCTATAGATACAGAAAAAACCTTTAATGAGGAAGGAAACTCATGAAATAATCCATTTATGTTATCAACTGTTCATATTAGCCATCAATGTGAGCACTTATATATTCTGTAACGACAAGTTTACGTAAGCATTACTGTTGTTCGTGTTTATTTTTTTAAATTTATAAACTCCCAAAAATATAAAAATCATAAAATGAAATGTGCATTTCAACAGTTAAACAGTTATAATTATGATAAAGGGGAATTAGTAAATATAGATGTAAACACACATTATAACTTATATATAATATTATATAAATATATATCGAAATACACTATATTATATTTTAAGTAAATCTTTTTTAATAACAATTTTTGAGTCATTTTGTTTATAGTTTAGACTTATACAATTGATCACTTTAGTTTTGAAATATATTTTATTCATAGAAGTCTTTAAGAATTTAAAATTAATTATAAATGTTTTTGCAGAAACTTTCTATCATAAGAACATTACACATTATTTTTACATACAGATGACAGATGTAGGTTAATTCTATCTCTCTCTCTTTCTTAGGAAGATTTCTATCTTTCTGATCCAGCATAAGAGACATGTACAGAATAAGTCAAAAGATACGTAACCAATTTTTGCCATAAATTTTTTTTAGAATTAATATTCTAAAAAAAACCTTTAACATAATATACTCTACTGTAATTTGTAGGTGAACAAAAAGTATTTATATTTATTTAGTTTCTTCACAACAGATGCTGGAAATGTCCTCAATCTGCTGCTACACATGCCTCAACACATTTCTTGATGTTAGGTGCTACTTTTTGGATGGTAATTGCACAAAGGCGGGATTTTTATCTTCAATTCTTGAGTTGATCAAATGTGTGAGGGTTGTTTTTATACACATTATCCTTCAAATGTCCCCAAAGAACAGGGGGAAGTTAAATCTGGTGATCAAGGAGGCCACAGTCCACGAGAAATGATGTGTTCCCCAAAGAACTCGTGCAACATTATCACTGTGTGCCATTACACCATCTTACTGCAGCCTATAGTCTTGTTCATCAGCCTTTAACAGGGCTACGAATTACATGATGATGACCTGATAACATTCAGCTGTTATCAATTCCGTGAAAAAGATTGGGTCAACAATTCTTTTCCACAAAATCGCATACAAAACTGCAACCTTCTGTGAATGTAACGGGGTCTCATAGAAAATGTGAGGGTTTTTGAACTCCAGTATCTGTTGTACTGGCTGTTTATGTAGCTACTTAAGTGAAACCTGCTTTATCAGAATAGAAAACATAATCTAACGCCTGAATACTGCTGCGAATAAAACGCAAAATCATTGACAGTAATCTAGTCTGTTTCCCCTATCAGGTTCTCGAAGCTCATGTACAACATGAATGCAAATGAACGGAGTTTCAGCTATTTGTGGCTCTGCGAACATTCCCATAAGACATTCCGCTTTGTTGACACAGTTTGTATCAACTTTTTTGGTGAACATAGCAAGGATATGCAAATACTTTCCAAGGACTCATCACTTAAAACTGTAGGTCGGCTGGATCGTTTATATTAATCCACACTACCGATTTATTTAAAATGAGTGTCTATGTGTGAAAATTGAAGATTTATTAGGCACCATGATTCATATGTCTTCTTGAATGTCTGCAATTTAAAGTAACTTTCAACAAAGAACACACATTGAGCCTGGAGAAATGCATGTTTGCCGACTCACCACTTTCATCAAAAAGGAGAAATTGCTTGGCTATTGTCTGTTAATCTTCTATCACAAGGTCACCTGTTTCCAACACACACATTTCTGAAGACAAAAAACTAAATTTCCCTCTGAAATATGTTTTCAAATTTAGGGTTCCGTATCTTTTGGTTCACTGTTCTAGACCATGGTAGCAAGCCTGAACAGGGAAGTTTTCACCGGTTTAGTTTGTGTTAACATTCTGCTTTCCTTTTGACTTGAACAGACTAAAATGTTATTGAATTCCTTTACATTTCGTCAGTAAATTAAAAAAAATTATATATTTGTATTATTTGTATCTCCCCTCACTAGTTCTCTGTACTTACTGGTGATGATAGTTTAACAATAAATAATAGTTACTAGGTGTTTTTTCAATTTTGTTTTTTTAAACAGTTTTTGCTGCCTCCGATTTATAAATTAATTTCAGTAATTGTTTAATATAATTATTTGATTATGTTTTAAGAAATAATTTTAATCAGAATACATAGAATATCTTACTGAGAAAATAATATTTTTCTTTCCTTTTGTATTACTTTCTTTAACTTCTTTGCAAAGAGTTGTTCAATTCAGTAAACAGAGAGGTGGCAGGTATAACATGGCTTCCAAGCCGTGTGGTGTGAATAGTTTCTGTAAATCTATCAATATTTAACTCCCATACCAAGTCGGACGGCTAGAAACCATTTACATATGTTTTAATTGATGTATAATGAGTACAAAAAATACTCTTTAATATCTTTTATTTTTTATTCTGTATAAGCAACATAAATTTCTTCTATACTGTAGGACTTATCCATCAACAGTGTTTTTATATTCATAAGTACAAGAATAAAATAATGAATCTGGTTTACTTAGTGTCAATTTATTATGTCATATAAAAATATAATTATATTGAAAATCTGTGGCCATGGCATGAATTATTCTTTAGATTATGCTTGATATTAAGTGATACTTATGTTTCAGTCTTTACGAGATGAAATGAGGGATTTAAAATGAAGTTATAATATTATGGTGCAATTCAATCTGCCTTGAAAATTACAGACTTTTTGTATAATTGTTAAGTGTTCTTTTAAAGATAAGACATTCTCCCTGTTTTAATTAATACTTTAACATTTAGTAAAACAAATCATCAAACTATAGAACGAGAAAGACAATTTGTAATACTTACCTGCTGTTTCAACAAATTTTCCATTTCATTAACAACACAGAGTATTTAATTTTAGGTAGATTTCATAAGAAAGGTATCATTGTAATTGGTACCATGATTTGACTTCTGAAACATTTTGACATATCTTCGTGTTTCACATCCCCCCAGACACCAAAACCACCATCAGCTCAAAAGCTCATACATACATTTATATATATATTTCACTTTCTTGTGGACATAATAACTGCCGTAATTTTGCACCAATAACTTAACAATTGTTCGTTAAAAATAACTAATTCCAAAATCTTGATTGAGTTCATTAATGGCCAAAATCAACCCATGGATTATGTTTATGAATTATCATATATAATTAAGAGAATTATTTTATATTCTGTTAGATGTGATATAGTGTCAATAAATACGATCATAAATATAATGTTGAATTCTGTTGATGATACTGAATAACTTTAGGTTTAGCAGTACAAGGATTTAATTTGATACCCAAAAATCCTAATTACATATTTTTGACTCTTGAGAATGAAAAACATGAAAAAAATCCAAGAGTTAATTTTTTTTTCACGGCGGAAACATTCAGTTTCTGTTATGTCTGTATCTGGGGAAAAAAATAAGAGATAATTTTATTTTATACATCTTCAAGGTGTAACATTTTCCATTGATAAACAAAACATGTCTGTGGTGTGTAATTTAAATGCAATCAAATCAAATTAGAAACATAACTATTAAACATAAAAATAATTTAACATTATTTATTTACCTTTACACTCATTGACGTGTAGTGCAGCAATTGGACAGTAGTAAATGCGAAATCCTTTTACTACACCTACTCTGTCTGAACATTCTAATTTCCATCCGACTTCAATGAATGTTGAACCGATACTACTGATCCATACACTTTTCATTTTTTTAGTATCTGTTTTAGTAATAAAAAAAACACATGTACACATAAATAAACTTGACACTGTAGTATAAGGCATTAAAAAAAGAAAAGATTCATTACTTTTTTCCTAGATAATGAAACTACGTTCTTTGAAATTAGTGACTATATTAGTAATGAGAATTTGTTATGAAGTAAATCAGGAAAATATACTAACATCATCTGACCTGTGATGATGATATCACAAGTGATTTCATGTGACACCATGTAAATACAATAAAAAATACAAAAATGCAGGCTATACTGTTTTACCATCACTAAAAATTTATCATGTTTTTAAAAAAATGTTATATCATTTAATTATTACCATTATTATTACAGACACCTAGAAATAAAAGTGAGCATTCTGAAAAATATGTATACCTTTAGAACAATGAATAAATGTATTAGTCTCATTTCTTACATAATACTTGATACCATCAAATAATGTTGAAACAAGATGATGGAATTAACACACACTAAACAGATTGGCTTAATTCAGTAGTTTTGCATCAAGCAGAAAACTATGAGTATTTGATCTCATATGTTGAGGTCAAAATCATAAATTATTGGTTAATAATTATCATAATTAGATTGATATAAACTAAGCAATAGTACATCTAATAATGAAGCCAATAATGTTAATTTATCATACATGCAATATAAGATTATATTATTCAAATCTATCGAGTTAAACAGAAGCATCTACGATTACTGAGGCTTACCAATCAAATCTGCTATAAAATGAATAATTAAACCAAAGAAACATGACCCCGAGAAAAAATTATCCTCTATTTCACCATTATAAGTTATATTTTCTCTTCGTTAAATAGTGTATCATACGATTACATCACATACATGCTATTGCAGCCTGGACTAATGTTTACAACTAATTTGAGGTAACAGTTAAATTAATAAATAAACAACTAGAAGTTCACTAATCCTTTGCTATTGGCGGGTGTTCCATTTCACATAAATAGCAAAACCAAACTTATATGGCAGAAAGGGAGTTAACATTCTTAAGTAACCCGAATGTCAATTTTATACACTACAGTACCTACTAACATACTATTTGCTTATGAATGAGTGTAGCCATAATAAATATGTTTACTTACGCAGAGTATTTTATTTATATTCACGTCATGTTATTTTGAACACAGAAAACTTATGTACAGTAAGTTTAAAACCGCCAACATTAAACACACGAGTTTCATTATGTTTTAACTATGTAATGTAAGCCTGTGTTAACCTAACTTTATTCTTTAAAAAAAAAAAAAAAAAAAAACTGTTAATTTTTGTTTCTTGTTTCTTTTTTATTTATTTATTTTTTTAGTTCTTTGTGTAATTCGCTGTATGGTGCTAATGCTGGCTAGACAAAAAATTTGTTTACAGATTTTAAGTTTAATTCACTTGTAATACTTCTTCATTTTTGTCATCTTCCAGAGTAGGTAAAGGCAGTGTTATCAGCTCTTCCTTGTCACAGCGCATCAGCTCCTAAACATCTGAAGCATTGATTACATTGAAACCTTCACCTAGAATTTTATGTGCTATTTGTACAATATTGTTCACAATTTTATCAGCAATTTTGTTTTCTTAGTTTTTTCAGTTTCCATTTTTTTCTTAACAATGTTGGGCCACAGATTCCACCAGCATGCATTGATCGCTGAAGGTTTAATTTCATCAACTGACTCCTTAATGTTTACAATGCGATCTGCAATGGTATAATTTTTCCACCACAGACTCACAATCAATGAATTATCCACCCCTGTTTCACTTATCAATCCGCTGAAAGTCCACCACAGATAATAGACTTTGATAGCATGATGATACCTTGATCCAAAGGTTGAATCAGAGCTGACTTGTTTGGTAGCAGAAATAACACTTCTACGTTAGAATGCAAAAATTTTACTTCTTCTGGATGTCCTGGAGCATTATCAATTAAAAAAAGAACTTTAAATGACAAACACTTTATCTTCAGATAAAGTTCAACATGTTTGGCAAAAAAATGAAACCACTTGAATAAAAAGCGATGCTGTTACCCACACTTTTTGGTTAGATTTCCATAAAACTAGTAAATGATTTTTATCTTTACCTTTCAACACCCTTAGATTTAACGATTTGTAAACAAGAGTTGGTTTCAGCATAAAGTCACTACTAGCACTGCAGCAAAACAGGACTGTAAGATGATCTTTAAATTCTTTAAAACCTGGAGTGGACTTTTCTTTTTTCGATAGAAAGGTTCGTGAAGGTATCCTACTTCCAACATAAGCCTGTTTCATCTGTGTTAAAAACTTGATCCGCTAAATACCCTTTTGTTGATGAGATTATGCAGTTGTTCTGGAAATGAATGTGCTGCTTCGTAGTCAGTTGATTCTACTTCTCCAATTATGCTAATATTGTAAAGAGAAAATTTGAAGTTTTCAAACCAGCTTTTACTAGCAGAAAACATAAATGCACTAATCCCACTTTCATTCACAGATTTAACAAAGCAGTTGTACAAATTTCATGCTCTTCTCGAATATAAGTGAACTGAGAAGTACCCTTTTTTTCCATTTGATCCTTGATCTATTAATTCAAAGCTTTTTCAGTTTTTTCAATGTTTATGTCATTACATATAGACGTAACCTTAGCTGATTGAGAAGAACCTACCATTAAACTCTTGTCCGTATCTTCATTTTTCTTTATATAGCGAACAGTTGACTCAATCAAGTTAAACAGTTTTGCTATTGAAGCTATGCTTTCACCAGTTTTCAGTTTATTAAGAAGTTAACTTTCCTAATTAAAGGCATAATTTTTTTTTTTTGTTATTCGCTTTGGACATGTTTGTTTAATAAAAACTGGAGACTTCATAAAAAAACAATAACTACAACACGGATTTTGGAACTTACTAAAACCAAGGGCTAACTGAATGTATCTGTTCAATAACACAACTGCAACTTTTGGTGGTTGGTTGGTTTTACTATACATACTGAACTTGAAAAAACAACACAAATAGCCCACATACCAACTGCTGCTGTTTGCAGATGAGTCAGCATAGCCACCAAGATTGTTAACAGTGACAGAGCAATGGCTGGTGGCCCCTGTATCTTCTTTATCATCATAATTAGGCTACAGTTAAAAAAACATTTTCATAAAAATATACACGTCACATAGATGTCATGTAAATTTATTATGTTTTACTATTATTAACATGTTCAGTGCCTCATGGAAATGATGATAATCTTCATAAAAACCCAATTGTGCATTTTCTTATTTTGATTTAATTATGAATGTTTTATTTAGCTCAAGTGTTAACTGGACATGGCATCTTCAATGAGTTTCTTCACCGGATTGGAAAGAGTGATGCCCCAGTATGTATGTACTGTGATAGTTCTGACACAGAGCACACCATATTTAGATGCTGGGAATGGGAGGAAGACCAGAGAAGCCTCTGGCCTTAGCGGAGTGGGACCAGATCATCTGATCAGTTTCTTGCTGACTAATGAAAGCAACCGGGGTACTGGGGAGGGCTTTGTCAGGCGAGTCCTAAAAAAGAAGCTGAAGAGTGGTGACTTGGGTACTGAGATTTTTTTAGGGGTTGGGCAGACAGCCCCATCTGTGAGGGTCGGCATGCTTAGGTGTGCTGCTTCTGATGAGCGGGTAGGGACTCCAGGGGAATGTTAGGCAGTTAAGGGGTAAACAAAAGACCGAGTCCCAGCAACTGGGTAAGTGTATGGAGGAGACGTAGTCAAGCCTGGCTCCCCCTGCTTCAGTGGTTAGAGGCAAATGGCACAAAATTGTACAGACTGAAACCCGGTCTCTGGAGGGGTGGGAATGATATAGTCAGGCCCGGATTACTCTCTTTCGGGGATTAGAGGCAGGCAGAAGATAAAATAAAATAGCCGAAGAGGGGGGAGGGGCTAACCTGCCATGCAGGACTTTCAGTCGGTAGGTGGGGAGGCCCACTTAGAATAAAAGGCACTCTCCTGGATCGAGCTTTACTTATTAATTGTATGTCCGGCCCATGGGAGGAGGGGGAAAAAAGGTATGCCAATTTAAATAATTCATGTTTAAAATTTACCTGTAATTTATAAGTGTGTGAGTGTATGTGTTTATGATGTTTGTAAGTATATCTTTTCTAAATGTTTATGATTATTAATATTTTTTCTAACATTTCTAAATTACTTTATAAATTCATTATTAGATGTTTGTGTTTAACAAGATAATCAGTAGTATTTAAAAAATTCTTCTCTTTTTTTCTTAAATGCCTGAAAATCTTTGTTTAAAGGGCCTACCAGATCTTCCAATGCATATTTGCTTACAATTAATTCTACAAATGTCACTACTCTTAAATTTATCTGCAATGATGTAGCCATAACATCTAAATATTTTAAGTTACTGAACGGTTCAATGATACATAGTACAGTTTACACTAATGTAGAGATTAATGTTTTTACTTCTGTTTTTATTAATATAAGTTATATTTCTTCTAGGTTATATTCATTATGTCCAAATCAAATTCAAAATTAATGAAATATTTACTTCTTTTATATTCTTTTTAATGTATTTTCTACTTACAGTGTATATCAAAATATCATTATACCCGTTTTGGTTTGCTATAAATCTAATTTGTTGTTACTGTGCTTTTAAAATTTAAGAGATGTACCTTTATAAAGGTAATACTGTACCTTTATTATGCATTACTGTGCAGGAAGCCCAGACCATGCCACTGCTTTTCTTGTAAGAGTTTGCTGAAACCGCAAACTGATACGTTTTATTTTTTTCAGGTACTGTAATGTTATGAATGTTTACATCTGTCCCAACATGTGTCCAATTCAAATACCCCTGAAATTATAAAATTGCATTAAAAAAAGAAAAACATTACAATATCCCTAGTAATCCAGTTATTTCAGTACAGCTAAAATTACGTAATGCAAACTAATTTCACAGAAACTGCTGTTATTTCATACCTGCACTTCCTAAATGGTTATCACAGTATGTGCACAAATAAACAACAGACATTTTAGCTAAAAGAACAATATTTTAGGAAATCTCAGTTCACAAGTTTAATGCTACAAATATGATCAATGAAAATGCAAAATACAAATTTTTGATGTGCATATGGCAAATGTCAGCAATGTTCTGATAGCATTACACAATTCTCATAATTTTCCCGATATAATTCTTGGGTTAATTTTATTGTTAACTATCAGGAGTAACTGGTTTATACATGTGATGCTTACATACTAAACTGAACCCTAGTACAACTACTGAACTTGGCTGTATCACTATTAAAAATAAATAAATTATTTTTTCTACTTAACTAGTATATCCCTGCTCTCTGTTCAACAGCAAGGTAAAAAAATACTTTTTTTAAAAATCACAACTTTAATATTACTTTGGCTAATTTCAGGAAATTATAAACAGTCAGTTCATTATAAATATATAAGACAAGAGAAACTGTCTGTAGCCTGTTTCTCTTGTATCATCTGGTATCGCCTGGAAACCAGTCACAAAATGCATTTATTAGAAACAAATTAAAAAAAAAAATTTATATAATAAACTGGAGTCTGACAACCGGGATCCTTATTTTATCAATAACAATCCAGGAACTTCATTGTAAAATAACAGGAGGGGGACCAATATCAAATAACCTTTTACTGATTAAATTATTAAAAACCTTTTATGTGAAAGTTTTCCTGTATCAGAAGATTAAACAGTTATCCTTTCCTTTAAATTCAGTTCATGGGAGGAGATATCTGTTTTACTGCTTTAACATTCTTACTATCTATCTTTCTCATTACATCATGGTAGGAGATTTTAGTCGGATATTTCAGTGGTTTAGATTTTTTAAAACTAAATTCAGACTGACTTCCACTGGCCAAAATGACAAGAGTTCTTATTCTTAACATTTTTTAATTTTATTCTAAAAACTCTTAGAAAAGATTGTTTTGTGATTATTTATTTGTCAAATAATATTTACTGTTTATTAATTCTTTTCATTTAATTAAGTTTATATATATATATATTAGTTTCTCAGTATCTATTGATGATGACTCCTTAATAATAGAAACTGTCATTTAGTTTTAGATTTTGAAGTAAAACTTTTTGTAAAATAATTTTTTAGTATTTTCTTGTTCTGCAATTTATTTCAATTTTCATTTAGCATAGCTCTTTTTTTAATATTTATTGTCATTTGAGGGTGCTAGGGGACTAGAGAGCAGAAGGGAAAAGAGTTTGGAAACTCTGTTCTGACATTTTTTTTTCTGATTTGACCTTCAAAGTAACATGTTTTGAAGAGAGAAAAACAATTTGAATACAGCAGTATTTCATTTTTGTAATTTTAAGAAGGGTGTAAAACGTATGGCACCTGAATTTGTTTACTGGATCTCAAACATGATCTGTTTCAAAAGAATGGTTAAAAAATTTATATTTATACTAACAAAATTCCCATGCTTTACTGTGGATTTGAAATGTACAATACTTTAATTATAAGCAAATTTTAATTATCAAAATGCACATTAGTACTATGGTCTTTAAAGAAGCAAGTATTAAATAATTTTTGTGATTTGGCAAGTAACCACTATAAAGAAAATGGATATTTTAATTAAATACTATCAACATTTCTTGGATACTCAATATTATATTTTTAATTTGGGGAATAATCTAATTTTATAATTAAAGTAAGAAGAAATTAAACTGCTGAACCCTAATCTAATAAACCTAAATGTTACACTCAGAATGATTAAATGTTGTCCATTAGAAGAAATACAAATGTAAAATTATGATGGCAGCTGATTTTATATTATCCAATGTTAGGTTTAACACCAAGGATTGAAGAATGTTGGTACAATTTTTAGATTGACCCAATGTTTATCTCTTAGGAATTATGGTGATATTTACTTAATGTCTATACAAGTTGAAAGAAATATATGTCCAAAAATACTGTAAGTTTGTATCAATTTTTCTTTTTGAGAACAAATATTTAAATATATGTTTTATTTGGGGTTGAAATCTGTTAGAACCTTATGAGATACGTTGTCCAAAACATTAGTTTAATATTTATATGTGGCCCTTCATATAAATAAACATGCACACTAATTACACCAATTCAATTTAGTAGAAAATGAATTACATCTTAATTCAGGTTTAACCATTTCCTAACACTTTAAGATTAATAATTAAAGCTTAGTTCTACTATTAAGGCTGCTGTAAATCACTGATCCAAATTTCAGCTTTCTAGGTAATCAGAAAGGTTGAGAAATAGTGATGAGTGAGGAAGACTTTAAAAACACACACACACACACAGATACACTTTTATATTTTAAATTCTATTAAATAAACTGCCTAGTACAGAATATTGAGATAAGACATATCTTACCTTAATTTTCATTAAAGTACTTTCGTAGGATCCTGCATCCTCAGTCATGATCGAAGTAACTACATTATTGCATATTAATTTATATGAGAGCTGCAATCTGTTTCAGTATTTTATACATCATCTACCTCAAACACTGTCTGATGGCTTATCAAATTGAAATTTTGTTTGTATTTATACATGTAATATTTTTCTAATATATTTAATTTTATGTCAGTTTTATTAATTTTTAATATTTCTAAATTTATGTTAATATCAAAAATGGAATGTTTATTGTTTATTAGGTCTGCTATAATAGATAAACCTTAATTTATTATTTTTGTAATTTTTATAATGTTCAAGAAATGTAGTTTTAAAGGATCTATGTTTTTCCTATATAAAATCAGTCACAATCATTATATTTAATTTTATTAATTGAACACAGTGTTTCTTTTTATTTTATTTTTTTTTTTCTGAATTTTTATGGGCATCGACTGCTAAGGTCATTAGCCCTCGTCACAATCTTTAAAAGAAACTACTATCACCATCTGGATCGTCATATGTAAGGGTGTAAAGGGCCCTTACATTTTATTTAAAAGCACAAACTACACAAAACATTTAAGACATAAAGACAAGGACAATCACAAAACACTTATGGGGTGTAAAGGGCCCCAATATTAAAATTTGAGATAGGTTCCCAAAAGACCATTAAATTAAAATTAAAACTTATCCTACCATATCTTTCTTTCTTTCTTCTACGAGTCTCATTTATAGTTTGTTTAAGCACCCTCGGGGCGACCAGAACCGCCGTTGAGCAGTATATCAGTCGCGCCAGGGTGCCGTGGCAGTTGAATCCTTCTTATAAACAGGCTATAGGCATGCACAGCGTACACCCACAGCCTTGCGCCCTAAATCCACCCTTGAGGGTCCCCCATGCCATCATCGGACACACCCCGACTCACTGCTCTTGAATGCAGGTGAGCCAAAATGGCCTAGGCAAGAGGGCTACCTCCCGTCACTATACGTGCCACGTTTCGAGACTCACTTATGTATATATGCATACATTTAAAATTAAAATTAAACTTATCAATACCATTTTTTCTTTATATATATATATATATATATATATATATATATAAGCTACCGCTTAGAGTTTCTTTTGTCACAGCTTTAAACTTTCATTTTTATAGACTTTTAAGAAGTCCACTGGCGTGTAAAAATGCAACTATATTTTCTTCATTTACATTATCCAGATCAGCAGTAATATTATTTCTAAAACGGAACCTCTTTCTGAGGTCCTCATATATGGTACACTCTTCTATAAGATGCTTGATTGTCAGTGTTTTATTACAAACACCGCACATTGGTCTCACTTCGCCGGTTAACAAATATAAATTTGTTAATCGCGTATGACCGATTCTAAGTCTGGTCATCGCTACTTGTTCACGGCGAGTCAACTTATAGTCGCTTTTCCATTTATAAGGAGAAGATTTTATTGTGCTTAATTTTGTATTTAATCTCCTCCATTCAGCATTCCACTTGTTTTTTACTATGTTTGTTAGACGGTTTTTAACATCTGCCACTCTTACAGGAAATGCATCCAAAACATCGCAGACTGTTGCCTTTCTGGCAGCTTCGTCTGCGATCTCATTACCTGTAATACCAGCATGCCCCGGAGTCCATACAAATACGCATCGCTGTCCTCGTTGTTTTAGTACGTATAAAATGGACAGGATGTTTGCAATTAGGACATCCTTAATGTTCTTGTTCCGAATTGCGACGAGTGCACTTAATGAATCGGAACATATTAGCACTCTCTCTTCGCAATAGTGTTCAGTGTAGCGAAGAGCTTGCTGAATTGCAGTGAGTTCTGCCGTGTAGACACTGGCCACATCTGGCAGTCTCCAAAAGTGGGCTTCTTCATTTACATATATCGAGCATCCAACACCATGTTCGGTTTTAGAACCGTCAGTATAAATTCTAATATGTTCTTCGTAACTACTGACGGTTGCCAAAAAATTCCTGCTGGATGATCACTGCTGGTTTATTTTTTATTTCTCCTTGAGAGAGATCCAAACTTGTATCAACCGCTGGCAAGAGCCATGGCGGTATTTCTCTAGTAGAAATTGCCAATGTATCTGGAATGGCAACTTCATATTTATTTCTTAATTCGTGGTACCTAATTC
Source organism: Lycorma delicatula (assembly GCF_047948215.1). Lineage (NCBI taxonomy): Eukaryota > Metazoa > Arthropoda > Insecta > Hemiptera > Fulgoridae > Lycorma > Lycorma delicatula. Next base: position 3,926,337 of record NC_134458.1, read on the forward strand.
CGGCAGGTCTGGAATAGGTAGCACGACGTTCGTATAATGCAGCCATGGGATGATTCGTAAACAATTTATTATTTATATGAGCAGGGAAAGCCCATATATTTGATGCATATCTTAACAACAGGATCTCTCTTCTATAATGTAGTGGCATTATTCCGGCTTCAGACATCAGACTAGCCGCCGGACTTGAGCGGAAAGCACCTGTTGCGTATCTTATTCCGCTATTATGAACTACGTCTAACTTTCTTAAGTGCGACTTTCTAGCGGATGAATATACGATACATCCGTAGTCTAGTTTAGATTGAACCAATGCTTTATACAATCTCAATAATGTCTCTTTCTCTGAGCCCCAATTTAAGTTCGATAAACATTTTATAATGTTTAGGGCTCTTTTGCATCTATCACTCAAGTCCTGTATATGTAATCCCCATGTAAGGGATTTATCCAATACTAGTCCTAAATACCTTACGCTGTCTTTATATTGTATTGGATTATCATCAATTGTCAACGCAGGACTTTGATGAGGAATTCTCTTCCTACAAAAGTGTACACAGCACGTTTTTTCTGGTGAGAATTGGAATCCATTATTCCTTGCAACTTCATTTAGAGCATTGATCGCTCGTTGCAATTTGTACCTCACCATAGCAGTCTTGTTGCTGGCATATATGATTGCCAGATCATCAACATAGACGCTTTTGCTGATTTCTACTGGAATGGCTAATATCAATTTATTAATGGCAATGGTAAACAAGGTACCGCTCAACGGCAAACCTTGCGGTATGCCATTTTCCAAGATTCTTTCACATGAATATTCATTGTTGACGCGTACTTGGAAGGTACGGTCATTCATGTAGTTGCTGAGCAGTATAGGCAGATTACCTCGAATGCCCCATTCATGTATCTGGAGCATTATACCATGACGCCAGGTCATATCAAAAGCCTTCTGAAGATCAAAGAAGATTCCGACACAATGTTTCCTTTTAATAAAGCTGTTATATATAATGTCCTCTAAGCTGATCATTTGTTCAGTGGTAGAATGGTATTGCCGAAAACCTGCTTGATACGGTGATATCAGGTTTTCTTTTTCCAAAACCCAGACGAGTTGATTATTAATCATTTTTTCCAATATTTTCCCCATAGCACACGTCAGAGAAATAGGACGGTAGCTATTGGGGTCTGTTAAATTTTTATTTTTCTTTGGTACTGGAACAACATGAGCTTTTTTCCACTGCTGCGGGTACGTTCCATCCCGCCATATTTTATTATAAAGTTCTAATAATCTACGCTGCAGTGGTATTCAGCTGCCTGATCATATTATAGTGGATTTCAACCGGACCAGCAGCTGTGTTACCTGATTTTTCCAACGCTTTCGCGAATTCTTCCATTTTAAATGGTACATTATATGAGTAATTATACTCAGTTCTAAAATTTAGTAGACCTTCGAGTTCTTCTTTTTTAGTTCGAAAACCTTCCTCGTAGTTGGCCGTTTTGCTGGCCTTTTCGAAGTGATTGGATAACAGCTCTGCAATTTCATATGGAGTATCTTTTATTTCATCTTCATCTTGAAGGCTAGTTATGGGAGCAAAATCATTACGCCCACAAATCGCCTTCACTTTCCTGCAAACATCTGATGCAGTAGTAGTTTTGTAGATGGATGACACGTATTGCTGCCAGGATCGTTTTTTCGAATCTATCATAAGACGTTTTGCATACGCCCTGTATTTCTTAAAGGCAACAAGATTTTCTATACTAGGACGCTTCTTAAAGGCGTTATACGCCCTTTTCTTTCTGTTTATAGCTTCACTTATTTCATCGTTCCACCATGGAACGGGTTTCTTTGTAAGTTTCCCAGATGTTTTGGGAATATATCTCGATGCCGACTGAATTATTGCATTTGTTATGGCGTCGACATCGTCTCCGATAACTCCAGTTGTTTCTGGGAGTATCGGTTTCTTTTTATTATTATTTTTGTTTTTTTTAAACATTCTATTACGCGGTTATTAGGTTTGTATGCTGGTTTAAATATTTCTTTATTGTAAGTTTTAGTAATATTTTCAGTGATATTATTAGCATACAAATACTTAATGTATATTTTTCACTCTTTTGTGTCTAATTATGCATAATTTGTAAGGTGTTTAATAATAAATCTTATTATTGTGTTTGATAGTTGTTTTTTATAATTTTTTTTTTAATTAGAAAAAAAAATATATATATATATCATATTCATATCCATTTTCAACCACTAAATGTTTTATGAAGTTTATTTAATTTAATTTTTCTTAGTTATTATACGCATACTGGATTGCTCTAATAATAATATTTGTGTGTTAATTTTATAAGACCAAAGATGATTTGATTTTTTATGAATTGTTATATTGTTAGATATAGGTTTTCTGTATACTTTTCTATATGTTTCAATCCGGTTATCATTGTTTATTTCAACATTATCTAGATTATTTAACATTCTATTATTATCTACTAAAAATGTAAATTTAAAATTTTCATTATAAGAATTTAATTTAATATTACTAGATGTTCATTTTTATTACTGGGTTATATATAATGAGAATATAATCAACATACCATGTCCATATTAAAATTTTTATATGTATGAGTGATGCCATGTACTAATTTACTGAAAATCCTGCAAATACACTTCTGACAAAATTGCTGATAGTGGAAATCCCATACATAAGGTATTTTTTTGTGCATAATATTTGTTATTAAATTCAATATTCTTCCGTGTAATAGATATAGAACCTTTGATAAACTTTGGATCTTCTTGGTTACTTTTAAATCTATTTTTTATTATTTTTATAATATGGTACTATTTTTATGTATGTATTTATATGGTATTATGATATTTATAGGTATTTTTATGGTAATAACTACTTTACAATCAGTACAAAATAAGACACAAAAGACTGAAAAAATGTACATGAAGTATTTATATACTAATAGTATAAATGAAGACATTAATAAAACCTACAATAAAAAAAATATTAAACCAACATACAAACCTAATAACCACATAATAAAATATTTAAAAAACAAAAATAATAATAATAATAAAATTAACCATCTGTGTGGAATTAATAAAATTAAATTTAATAATTGTGAAAAACATATATATCCTTTAAAAATTGATTCCTTGAACATTATAGAAATTACAAAAGTAATAAATTAGGTTAATCTAATACGGCAGATCATCTAATAAACAATACACATTCTATTTCTGATATTACCACAAATTTAAAAAAAATTAATAAAGCATTATCGTGATGCAGAATCCAATTATCAGCAATGTTGGCATGGAGACGAAGAACTCGTTTACGAAGTCTTTCTAAAATTTCTTTGTAGAAATATTGGTTAACTGTTTGTCCAGAAGGCACCCACTCTTTATGAACAATTCCCTTGGAATCGAAGAAGCACACAAGCATGCATTTCACTTTTGACTTTGACATGCGAGCTTTTTTTGGTCTGGGTGATCCCTTTGAGCACCATTGCAAACTTTGGCGTTTTGTCTCTGGATTGTATTGAAAAAACCAACCTTCATCACCAGTATAACACGGCTCAACAAATCTGGATTGATTTCCGTTTGCTCTAACAGATCGGCTGCCACATTTTTCCGTGTTTCAAGGTGTTGTTGTGTGAGATTTTTGGGGACCATTTTTGCACAAATCTTTCTCATACAAAGATCTTCAGTTAATATTAGATGAACCGTTTCTCGATTGATGTTGAGTTCTTCTGCAATCATTTTCACGAATAATCTTCGATCAGATTGTACGATTTCACGCACCCTGGTCAAGTTGACATCTATCCATGAGGTTGATGGTCGTCCACTGCGGTCTTCATCTTCAACATTCGTTCTGCCTTCACTAAAAATTTTATGCCACAAAAAACTTAAGCTCTTGACATAACCTCCTCTCCAAAAGCCTTCTGAAGCTTACCATAAGTTGTCGTCGTGTTTTCACCCGATTTAACGCAAAAAGAAATAACATACCGTTGCGCAATATTTTGCGGTTTCATTTCTGTGACGAGAGACACAAACATGTGTTCACTTATTACAGCACAACTCACGACTGAGCAGTTGCATCAATGTGTCGCTTGGACTAGAAGTAGCTTATAGACCAAGGTCAAAGATGGTGTGCCTACGCAAGCTGCAGGGTTGCCACATCTTGCAAAGAAAAATCAGTCTCATTACTTTATTGTCGCACCTCGTATTTATTTTATTAGATCAACCAAAGTACAGAATAAATAAAGTAGGATGACTTACCTTATTTCACTATATATGCAGGTGCGTTTTTCGCGTTTTACTTGCATCATCAGCTGTATGATATATTCATCTCAAATTACATTACAAACTTCACAAAATATAATAACACATCATGTATTTATTTGTTTTATTTAAAACTTTTATTCGGTTAAATTAAAAATTAAAACAATAATAAAAAATATGAAAAATTAATTAACATTAAAAATTAAATTGTAAAAATTTATACGTATGTAAAAATATGACATCAGTGCATAAAATCAAATAAAAATAATGCTAAGTAAAGCAATTAAGCATGCTGTCCATTTAACTGAACTTATTTTAACATACTGATTGAATATTAAATTAGACATCACTATCAAAATAGATGGTGGTGCCATCTACTGCAGCTTTGCGACAGTATTTTGAAAGTTGTAGCTTTTTGACAGTATTTTGATTGTTTCTGAGTAGGTATTGGAACATATCAGCTGTGGATAATATGTACACTTATTCAAATGGAAGATTCAAAAAGACAAAAACATGATATGAAAATATATACAGAATAGTAAGTTACTTACTAAACATGGGTATGGTCGATCCTTGTCATGCTGGCACCAGAAAATGGTATAATTTTCAACTTTGGGATTACCAGTTGGCTTCTGCCAAGAGAGTTCATACATTCCATTATCAAAATCGATTTTGGTAAAAGTCAGCGGTTCTGGTATAACTACAAACAAAAAAAACATGGCAATTCAATTCCAATCACTAAACAAATTTGCAAAGCTGTAATAAAGCACGCCTGATGATTGATGAGGTGGGTGATGATTATAAATAATATTTTCTTTATCAATGTGCTCCTTACTTCTGCAGTAAACATATGCTATTATTCTTCACTGTTCTCTTACTGTTAATCACTCATTTCCTAAAATAATTTTTAATATTGTACACTTATAATGTCTAATATTTTAAAAATCTTCAAGTGTCCTGAAACATCTCCAAATGCCTCTAGTCGGACAAATGGAAACCTTTTAATCGTTACAATATCGGAAGATTAAAAAAGCTCTGAATAAATACAACAAGGCTGCTAGATTGTAAAAAAAAATTCTGTCTATACATGATATGAACGATACAATATAGGTTTTCCCTCCACTCTTTCATAACAAAATGAAAGCTTCTGACCAAGAAATCACAATTAGTAAACTATTCTTTTATTCCATCCTTTTCTAGTTAAATTTCATCAACAAAATTCTCTCCCTGTAATCGAGCTAAAAATATGTTATATTCTAAACAAATCTTTTCTATAAGACAGGTTAGTATCATTGATAAAATTAAATCAACTTCTATAAAAATAACTTCATTAATGAATTGGCTTACAACAGGAAAACAAAGATTATGAAAAAAAATTTTCTTCTAATTCTTAAGGTATAAAACAAGAAAGTTGGCATTTCGTTGCCTTTGGTATCAACAAGGAAAGAAATTTCATAATAGGAGAAAGTAACAATATGAGAAATATTCAAAAAGTATCCTAATCTTCTTTCTCCAGAAGTAATTGGATTTAATTAGAAGTATATTGTAAAACTCAGCATGGTACAGCAGTAGGCCTTAGCTCACATGCTTGATTCTTTATAACATCATAAAGCGAGTCACTTCTTGTCAGGCAGCCAGAGTGGGTGCTTGCAAGATGCATATATTGCACTTTTACTTAGTCTGTAGAAACAAACGTAAAGCAACACTATTGCATCAAGCGTTATTAAAAGCTTGGTAATATCCAAACTGAACCAATTCATAAGATAAAGTAGGCTTTAGACTTTGAAGTTATAGGGGTTACATAAATTATACAATGGTAGAACTGGATTAAAAATGGCTGAACTTCAGCGACTGACCTACCAGTATGCTGTTTTTTTTTTAACTACTTCAGAGCTATGCATCATGAATACGCACCTGAAGATGAAACTGATAAAAAAAAAAAACAGTATTATCAAGAAGTTTTCTGTCAACTTCATGATTCACTTTGGTTCAAGAGACCACGCATTTTGGGGTCACCCAACCGGCAATTGCAACATGACAATACCCATTCTTTGTGTCTGATCTAGGATTTCTTGACTAAGCATGGATTCCCCAGGTTTGTCATGCTCCTTGAGATGTCTCACAGTTACTTAGCTGAAGATGCCACTGGAAGAATTCACATTTGAGAACTGAGAGGACATAAACAAGAAGGCTACAATACAGCCACCAAACAGCTACCAAACTTCCACTGTACAGAGCAGTAACAATATACAACTTGCTCTTGAGGAGGAGGTGGATGAAGAAACATTGGCAAGGCTCATTACTAAAACATGGCCAAAACATATTCTCAAGCATACATAGCTGATGGAACGCCCTGCTAATGACGAAGATACTAGCAAAGTGATGTTTGACACTGACGGTAACCCTGAACTGGGATTACAGAAGAAACTTTTAACCAAGGTTCCTTGGAACACGAAGCTAAACCAGGAGGGAAAGCTTAACGTGGGCCAGGTCATGCTAGAGCAGTCATCTGCAGTGGTTTTGTCTGGTGAGGCATTTGACACAAAAAAGAGGAAATTATATATCATCGTGATTAACTCAGGGGTTGGGGAGGAACACACAACCAAGATGATCATACAAGACGTGGCAAAAATTGTTCAAATGGATGGCCACTTATGTTTTATGGGAACTGCTGATAGGATTGACCAAACCCTGCTCAGGATAATCAAGTTCTATGGATGGAGGACTTTAGTAAATTACCCGATGTATCTGGAGAGGATATCAGACCCGACTGTGAAAGGTGCACCTGGAATTAAAGACAAGAAGCATGTGGGTGTTCCCACTACCACAGCATGTGGGTGTTGGCGGTAAAGGCGGAGGGGCGTACGTAAGCAGAATTCCTCAAGAAGATTAATGCAGCTGTACGGGTTGACAGAATCTTCTCTGCTTGGAAAGGAGCAAGTGAGGCCCTGCAGATATGAATCAAGACAGAAGAGGAAGCAGTTTTGAAACTCAAAGAAGCTATTACACAAACGGTACATGGAGTAGATATGACCATTGGTGGCAGACGGGAGAATTGTACATGTCTTGGTGAAGGACATCGATGAGATTACCACCAATGAGGGAATTGAAGAAGCTTTTCGGATGATACTCGGTGGTAGTGGGTTGGCTAAAGTGCTCTGTACCAGCGTATGGTGCCACCAAGGTTGCCACGGTCATGGTCCCAGCGGGGAATGTTGCCTCACTAACCAGAGGTGGTAGAATATGAACTGGCTGGGTCTCCTGTAGGATTGCCACATGCTCAAGTGAAAAGAGATGTTATAAGTGTTGGGCACTTGGCCATCAAGCTAGTGCCTGCAAAGGACCAGACAGAAGCAAACTAGGTTTCAATTGTGGTGGCAAAGGCCATCAGAAATGGGACTGCATGGCGGGGAAGAGATGTGCTGACTGTGGAAAAGATGGCCATCTCACTGGTACCAAGAGGTGTAACAAGACCATCAAATGAAAGTATTACAGGTTAACTTTAACAAGGGTAGGGGTGCCCATGATTTACTTTGGGTAACCGCCAGGAGAGATGAAATAGATCTGTTGATTATAAGCGAACCCAACCTAAGAGTGGTGGAGAATATGTGGGTTAAGGACCTGGTTCGGGATGCTGCTATTTGTTGTCTGGCATGGAACATAGACAATTCAAACAGGGGCCAAAGCCCCAGATTCATATGGATCGAGGTGGAGGGTATCAGGTTAATTAGTATCTATCTTTCCACAAATATAGATCTAACTGAATATACGGAAACCCTGGAGGAGATAGCTGGAACAATCATGAACAGTGGCCTTCCATGCGTATTGGCGGGGGATTTTAATGCCTCCTGCGTTGAGTGGGGATGTCATTCCACTAACTGTAAGGGCTACATCCTCGCTGAAATAACAGTGACTAACAAGCTGCATTGTGCTAATGTTGCAGGGGTGGTTGTTTTGTAGGGTTGAGTTCTCAAGCATCCTCGACTACAGATCTATTGCCATGTTCACTCATGTAGACTTAATTAAGAGTTACAGATTGGAGGATGCTCAACAGTGAGACTCTTGGTGATCACCTCTACATTGAGTATGAGATTGTACAGTAGGTGTCCAGACCAGTGGCAACCCCTTGGGCATGGAGGGTCAATTCGAGAAGTATAGTTGACTTCAAAGAGATAATCACAGGGAAGCTCTTCGAGGGAATAGTCCCAACAGATGGATTTATGGATGTCCTTTGAAATTAGATTCATGGAGACCCTTGATGAAACTAGAAAGAGAGATGGCTGGCATAACAAACTGATGAAACTGGTGGAAAAACAAAATTGCGGTTCTCCGGAAAAAATGCTGCAGGGCCAGGAGGGCCACCAGGCAAAACCTTGACACCACAACTGCCAAGCAGAGACCAGGTGAAAGTAGGTGCAATGTGAGGAGGGTGATTAAGTGCTCCAAGAAGGCGAAGAGGGCAGAGATATGGGGTCAAGTTAAAAAGGACCAAATGGGGAATGGTTATAGGATTGTTACTGAAAGATTTGGCTGGGTGTTACCAGTTCTCTCTGGATCCAGGTGAAGGTGATTGTTGGCAGGCTGTTCCCAAGGGGAGATGAGGAGAGACGATGGGAAACAGTTGCACCTGAAATTCCCCGAGTCACAATCGAAGAGCTCCACTTCGCTAACTGCAAGTTGAGCTTAGGCAAAAGACACATCCAAGAATGACAGGATGGTTGGTGCGTTGTCTACATTGATGACCAATATGGGGTGCTCGCTCCCTTTGAAGAGATTGCTAGCAACATCGGTGTCATCGATCATCCTATACGTGGCATCAAGCAATGCTATACAGTACGTGCCACATTGCACTTAACAGCGTCATGAGGAAGATGGCTTTAAGAATCACCTCATCATATAGAACAGTTTCTGTTGAGGCAGTATTTATTACAGCAGGTTTTCCTCCTGCTGAACTAAGAAAATTTAAGCGTGTCGAGAGGAGGTGGCAGAATAGATGGGAGAGGGGTAATACTAGTAGATGGACCTTCAATATCATTCCTGATGTTGGTAAGTGGATAGGTCTGGGAGACCAGTTTTTGGCTGACACAACAACCTGTCAGGCCATGAGGCCTTTAATGTGTAACTTTTCAATAGGAAACAAAGAACTTCTCCAAAGTGTTTCTACTGTGATGAAATTGACACAGTAAGACATACGTTTTTCAAGTGTGTTAGATGGCAAGAGGAAAGGCAACAATGTGGTACAATTGTTGGCCATCTTAATACACATAATTTGGTGGATAAGATGTTGGAAGAAGAAACCTCCTGGAAGGCAATTGCCACCATAGCGGAAAATATTCTGCAAAGGAAGACAGCTGAGGTGCTAGTGCTGCAATAACACCTAAAGGGCGGATGGGGAGGGGACAGCCTGGTCATTAAGGCGGCTGGGAGATCCCTTGGGGTCGCTGTCATCGTCGCCTTCGCCGTTGACGTGGCTGGGACCCTCTGAACCATCTAGCAGTTCCCGCAAGACAGTAGCAATATGAGAGTAATGCCGGAAAGCGGGAATTCATACTGCTGTAGCAGGAGGAGGTATTTTAGTTGGTGCAAACCCGACACTACCGTCTGTGTGGGCGGACGGTGGCTGGGAGAGCTTTTTCTTCCTCCTGTGAAAAAAAATAATAAGGTGGAGTCGCAAGGGAACACTTCAAAGGAAATTAAAAATTGGAAGCCAAAGGACGGTATTTTTTCCTCCCTCACCTGTGGTTAGATTTTTCTTGAACGAAGCTTGTATTCATTAATTCTAGTTCCTGAATGACAGTTCTGAATCAAAATGTTTAATATATAAAATAAGCTATAATAAATTATTAACATTATTAGAATAATAAAATAAAAAGTTGAATTTATTGAAAAACTCTTACTTCATCAAAACGTTAGACGTATAAGGAAGAATTTTCATTCACTTTCAGCTTAAGTATTAACAATGTCTTCTATGCTACACTATTATTCTAACTAAAAAAAATCTGTTGCAGTATGTCAAAAGGGCAAATTTTTGGTTTTAGTTAACCTTGAAATTATACTCTAAAACCCCTCTAACCATTTTCACGAACCAATTTGCTTGAAAATCAATAGGGTTCTATTTATACTAGGTTTACATCATCCTACCAAGTTTCATCAAAATCTGTTATAAATTGCACCCAGTAGAATGGAAAAAAAGCTGGAAATGTACCTAAAACCCTGTTTTTTGCTCTAAATCTGGTTCTGAGAAACCAATCTGCTTGAAAATCAGTAGGGCTCTATTTCCAATATGTTTACATGATTCCATCAAGTTTCATCAAAATAGATTAAGATTTGTGTCTAGTAGAGTGGAAGAAAAAAGTTTTATACATATATATATATAAATATGCAAAATTGTGTTCAGGAGAATCCAAAATGTAAAGAAATATTGGTACCTCCCAACATCACCTTATAAAATCTGACCGGGTGCAGTAGTGATTTTGACAAATTCTTTGAAAATCCACTGGAAAAATAATATTTATTGTTTTATTGTTTAAGTGTCTTAGCTAGGATATAAAAAATTGTTCAAAAAATATTTCCAGTGGCATATAATTAAAATTTAATTTAATATATATTTTCATTTACTTAAATATTTATACTGTCGTAAATTATACTATAGATAATAGTATTTTGTATGTTTAACCAATGCTGCATAGGCTTTGTATAGAATGTTGATAAGCATCAAACCAGTCTTACCTCTTAAAATAATTTATTCTTAAAAAAACAAAAGGAAATGTAAAAAAAAAATCGTACCCAGTAGAAAAAAAAAAGTTGAAAATGTATCCAAAGTTAGTTCTAACTTCAGTTCCTGTGAACTAATTCACTTGAAAATCAATAGGGCTCTATTTCCAGTACAATTACTAGTTTCATCAAATTCGGTGAAGATTTGCGTCTGGTACAGTGGATGAAAATATCTTATATCTTATACATTCATATGTATATAAACATGAACGGAAATAGCAACAATTTCCAAATTTTTTAGAAAATCGCCAATAAAAACTTATTAGTATGACATAAAGAAACAAAGGTTATCAAAGATAATAAGATGGTTATCAAATTCTAATATTCTATGAACCGAGTAGATGGAATAATAATGTAAGTGCAGGATATCAGAATAAGTAGTCATACAACAGACTAAGGTGTATAATTTGACTGGCTGAATTAAAATCACTTCTATAATTGTAAATTTCCCCAGAAAGTTCTTCCAGTAATACCTGAATTAACTAATAATTTCTGTTTGCAATATAATTTGTGTATTATGATAATAAAGCTAATTTCTGTGCTAATAACAGTTTTGTAATGAGAAGAAGTATATGGTTAGGTAAAAATATGTTTTACATAAAATGGGGAAAAAATTGTACTGTTACAGTAATTTTAATTAAAATCACTTACTTTAATGCAACATTTATAGTTTAAATCTTTATAATAAAATCTAATAAAAAAACTGGCAAAATTCAATTAAGATTAAATCACAGAAATAATTTTTACTATCCATCAGTGAAATCTGAAAAGTTGTTACAATATCATTCAAAACATTTATTTCCCACAAAAATATTTCTTTGTAAACAAAATTAGGTTTTTTTAACTAGTCATATAAAATATTCTATCATATATTTAGATACTATAGTATAAATTCTTAAAACTATTTTTTTCACTGCTGGAAAAGTTAAAAAATAAAATTATTTATAAAAAAAATATTTGATAACTTATCTAATGTGCTGGGAACAAGTTACTGTTACAAGACCGAGTTGTCATACTAGGCTCACATCGTCTTATATATAAGAGGAGATCAGAGACCAATACGTGGAAACTGCGACTCATACCTCATAGTGAAACACAATAGATGAGTGCATATTGTACAGAGACGTAATAATGTGGATAAAGTTAACCGGAAATTTGACGATTGATTTATCTTATAATGAATATGAGAGAGGAAAGTTATAGAGTTTTTAAGACTAAGTGGTCTATTAGGGCGACAATGATTCTAACATGTGATAGGTTTAATGTCAAGAGAGTTAATTATTGATGTCTTCTTGTATGTTATGTTTCTTTTCAGCTATTGATGAATCTTTAAGGATGTGTTCCACATAATTGTGGGCCCTTTACACCCGTTTTGACATTTCTGTAGAAATGGATTGTATGTGTTTTTAAGTGGCAATACACCCTTGTCATTTTGTTTTCTTCTGGGGTTTTAATGCTCTATGAAAGTCTGTCTTCAGGATGATCTGTTTGACAAGACTGGTTTTTTGATTTGGTTACTCTTTTGAATAAGGGTGAGAAAGCTTTAGTTTGTGACAAGGGCTAATGGCCATAGTAGTCAATGACCACAAAAAAAAGAAACACCAAGACACTCTATGTTACTAACAGACATATTACTAGTATTCTTTTTGATTCCATTTGAATTTTAATATCAGTAACAGAACTGTAGCACTTGTACATGTTATGCTTACATTTTATAGCTGTCGGCTTATTTATACATGTCACAGACTTAAACATCGAGTAAAATTCCTCTTAATTGCAAAGTACACATGCACAAATATACCACCCTGTGTGGCCAAGGTATCATAGCTAAAATTATAAATTTCCAGAAACTTAAGAAAGTACCTGGAAAAGTGTCTAAATTGTCACTTTGTTAATAATGTTCTTCTGCACTATTTTAAGATAAAATATAATAATTAGTAATAAAAAATGTTTCCCAAAAACAAAAAATCATCACTTTCTATATGACAAACAGTTTAAGAGGGTTTAATAAGTTTTGTAAACTTTTCTAAACTGTTACTAATATAAGAAGTCACACTGGCATCATTCAGCAGTACAAAAATCAAATCATCCTTTTTTTTTAAAGATTATTAATCATAAGAGGGCTTTCACAAAAGAGCTCACATATCACAGCATGGAAGAAACAACAAACAAGACCAAACCAGTGACACTGCACCTAGCGACATAATATAGACAGATTTATTACACTTTTTTACTATCAACAATACTAGACTGTAGCACTCTAGTTTTAACTTCAAGAATGACAATTCCAACTATAAAAAAAAGTATGTAAAATTTTTAACTAAAAGAATTATAGTTTTAATAATATCACAATTAACAATCAAAAATTAGATGAGATTATAAATGTACAGAGTAACAAATGCAGTTAACTTTAAAATCAAATGAATTCTCCCCCATCCTACTCTCAGCAACTAATCAGTGTTTCCTGAATTGAATGCCAAAGAATAAGATTCTATTCTGTATCAATCATTCTGCAAATGAGTTCAAATGAAATCATTATGGTATTGTAATATATACATAAAATGTTACATTTAATTATATTTAACACTTCTGAGCCTGCACTAAAAAAATGGCAGTAGCACAAAACTATATCAGCAGATTACATTTGCTCACATGTCTGATGGTGCTGACAAAGAATTATGTTTACTCAGAAACTAGTTTCAAAGAAAATAACTTACTTATAATGAAAATTTACACCTTCAGTAGCACACACTGGTAAAAAATGAATAGCAAACATCTTCTCAACAGTAAAATAAAAAATTACAAAACAGTTAAATTTTAACAGTGTTTTTATAAGTGCCATTCTTTAAAAAAATCATTTCATGATCACAAAATAACAAAGCAGTAAATAAATAAATAAAACTGACCACAGCACATACACAGGTCATTAATTAACTGCAGATGATTTCACACAACTTGTTAAAATTAACAAATACTTAGTCAAGTCTGTATGAGAAATTTGGTTTTATTCTTTGATATGTATAAGACTTCCAATGCTTAAGAAAAAACCCATTTCCAACAAATATAAAATGGTTTTTTCTTGAATAAATTGACAGACAGTGGAAACAAGGTCCAAGATAAAATTGTAATCACTTGAAACCAAAAGCTGCAGTTTAAGTATTACTATCTTTTATAGAAATTTTATTATAAAATAATAATATAAAAAGAAAAAGAGTACTTTTTTAAAGCATTTCAGTAAACTAAAATTAATCAATATGTAAGTACATACTAATTGAAAATGGCTTCAATTTTCAGTATATTAAAATAGAACAAAAATGTGATATTTGTAGCATAAGAAAATGGATGAATTTTAACTATCACAATGGTAAATAGTAATGTCATCTCAAAATCAGCAGATATTTACTTCCACTCACATAATATAATCATGGCCGATGTTTCATTCTCAACAGTCATCTCATCAATATAAAAAAAGTAAATGCAGAGTCTAAATACCAACTGATAATGTGCTTATCTGTATGACATACACCTACTGTAGATTAAATGAACAAGTCTTTGAGTAACTTACATTCAATATGAATGACAGAATAAGCAGTAGCAGCAATATTCCACAAATTACACATGAGTATTTTCATACATGCTTTTCTTTCATGTAGGACTGGGGGATTTTATAAGTTGCATGAAATCTAATTTTTAGGAAACACTACTTAGCAGAGGTTCTATATAATAAGTCTATTTTCTAGTACGTACGACAAAAGGTATGCTTGACTACTGGGGGTGGAAAATTCATTTAAATCAGCTGTTTTGAGAGCCTTTTTTCATCATTAATGCACAATCATCATTTATCATAAATGATTTTACTGTGTTTGTTTAAATACAAAATACATAAATTATACATGCACATGATGTAAAAAAATCATATATCCAGTTAAACTTGTTTCTAGCATGACTAGTTTTAATGATTTCCAGTCTCTTTCTGCCTGTCAAAAATCCCCTAAAATTTTTTTAAAATTTCACATCTGCAATAATATGATTTTTTCTGTGAAGCATAATTTTTAAACCTATGGCAAAAAGCTGTAATAGCTACTTCTAACAGTTCACAATGACAATGTTGTACTTTTAATTTTCAGGAAATAGGAGTTAAAACTAAAAGGGTAGAGTAATAAATTATACTTCTGGGTAGCTACAAGTTGTTTAAAATTTGGCATTTGCCAACAGCAGCAGTACCTGGCTTACATGTAACTGTAACTTACATATACACAAGATAGTTTTGCTGTTTATGTTTTATCACTTTTCTTTTTCCTGTTTAGCCTCCGGTAACTACCATTTAGATAATACTTCAGAGGATGATATGTATGAGTGTAAATGAAGTGTAGTCTTGCACATTCTCAGATCGACCAATCCTGAGATGTGTGGTTAATTGAAACCCAACCACCAAAGAACACCGGTATCCACGATCTAGCATTCAAATCCATGTAAAAATAACTGGCTTTACTAGGACTTGAACGCTGGAACTCTCGGCTTCCAAATCAGCTGATTTGGGAAGACGCGTTCACCACTAGACCAACCCAGTGGGTATGTTTCATCACTGTTATTTGACACTTTCACAGCACTATTGCAGTCGAAAATTGATCGTTCATGTCTGTGGACGTTTTCTGCACTACAAAGTTTTTATATTATAATTACTTGGAGATAACTTTTTGCTGAAGAAACCAGAAATAGTATATAAAAAAAAAAGGTGTCAGCGTAGAATGTTTGACAGTGACAAACTATGTTACTTTTTTGTTCCTCCGGGAATCACCATCAGGTATTACTTCAGAGGATAAATGAGGATGATATGTATGAGTGTAAGTGAAGTGTAGTCTTGTACAGTCTCAGGTCAACTATTTCTGAGATGTGTGGGTAATTGAAACCCAACCACCGAAGAACACTGGTGCCCATGATCTAGTATTCAAATCCGTATAAAAGTAACTGTCTTTACTAGGATTTAAATGTTGGTACTCTTGACTTCAAAATCGGCTGATTTGCAAAGACGCATTCACCACTATACCAACCAGGTGGGTTAACAAACTATTTTTAGTGGTTTGTTATGTGTTACCGTCATCACATTTTATTATTTATGTGAATTAATTCATTTTTCTTTATTCATTTTCGAAACTGATGTCTTTTTTAATAAATAAATATAAGTTTTATTTCTGGTTTCAGATTTTTGATTCAATTTGTGGAATTGTTTAAGTAAACATTTATTTTATTAGAACTTTGGCTCAATGTTTAGGTAAAATACTTTCATGAAAATTTTAGTTTAAAATAGATAAGAGAATTTAATTATTATCAAAAGGTTAACTTTAATAAATTAACAAATGGAATATAGTTAACTCACAATAAAAACAAAGCAAATAAAAAACAATTAATTGCTATGACCGCAAACATTTGGATCATAGAAATAATAAAATAATTTTTAGAAAAACAGAATTATGTCAAAAAGATAAAAAAAAGCAAAAACCTAACAAAATCTAGATTTTATAACACGAAACTATTATTTGTACTTTACATTCACCAATAAAATAACAAAAAATTAAAGTATCAGTTTGATCAAAATCAGGATCAGTAGCTGTTGAAATAGCAGGGGTGCTTTTTTCTTTTTCAAACATAACTACAAAAAAAAACTGCATTTATAAAATAATTTATTCCCAATTTATTTCTGATTACAAGTCATTGTAGACTATGTATCATGGTGTTTCAGAGAGTTTGCAAAAAAAGGTATTTCACATATTCTTCAATGGTATTTAAAATACCCAATAGTAATATTTTTATATCTGTACCTTTTTTAAAATAAATTTATAAACTATCTTTTTTTTTACTAAAAACAAAATAATAAAATAGAACATTAAGTGAGTAAAATAAAGTATTATGTAATTTTTTTTTTTGTAATAGATAAATAACATTTCTGTAATACTATATGGATAGGAAACATTTTTTCAAAGATGCAAGCATTTTTTTCTGATACTAAATTTGTTAAATTTATTTAGAATATGTGAAATATTTAAAAACATTATTGAGTAGTATTATATTGTGAAAATACAATTAAAATAAGAAATATATGTACCAGAGCTGAGAAACATTCTCCATATAAAAATCATCTTGAAGGGACTCTATAAGATAAATGTTTTAATAACTTAAACCAACACTACTATTGTAAAGAAAAAAGTCTCACACAGCATGCCAGAGCAATCAAATAACGTATAACATTGCTGCCAAAATTGGGGGCTTTGCAATCAATTTTAGATGTTTTTTTTTCTGATACTTTATAATTATTTTATTTTATTTTTTGTTTTTATTTTTGGATCTACTTTTCTTTAACAGAGAAGCTTGGTTTGATGTTAACTATGCTATGACGGCAGCACACAGAACTTCACTTACTGCATTAGTATATGCTGTGATAAAAGACACTGGATATGTTAATTTTAATTAATCTGTTATTTAAATAAATATCAGTAATCATCATCGGCAGGGACACTTGATGCACTGTATAATGCTTATTATTTGTAGTTTAAAAACATATTTATACTCATTGGTGATATTTTTCTGACAAGGAAAACATATACAAATTATTTTTGTTGTGATATACTTTAGTTCTTCTGAACTCATAAGCTAACCTTGCTACTATGATTATAATGAGTATAGATACTTGAAAAACAAAAACAAAACTTTTGTTGAATAATGTTGAATACCCCCTCTTAAACTGAAATGGTAACATATGTAAAACTAAAAGTAATAATGAACAAAAAATAAAATCAAGTACACTCATCTTATCTATGAAATCTCATTTGTTTAACATTTTTGCTAAGTCACACATTATAATTTTAATAAAAATATTTTACTGCTTTATGTATTACAATATTAAGAATGGTTGGAAATTTAACCTTAAAGGACACCATTTAAAATAATTTGTAACCAGGTAAATTTTTTTTAAAATTAATGGTTTTACTATTTCATTAAAAATGAAAAGCTACGTTAAAGGGATCTTTTTGGTGACTAAATATTTATCCCGCACTGTTTCTTACATTCAAATTCCTGGCAAAAAACAAAAAACAATAGTGCTTGAGATCATGAACAATGGTCTTACACAGTAGATAATTAAAAGTTTTTTTTTCAACTTATGACTGTTTACATAGATTTAAAATAATCAAATCACAGCACGCAGTTGCTGTATGTAGCTTAATCACTAATGGATAAAGTTTATGAGTAAATGAACATTTTTAGAACTGATATAATGTTTATTTAGTATAACTTAAAATAATAAAATAATTATTCACCAATTTTTACTCATGAGGTGTGCTTGTTCCAATGATTCATGAGATGTTTAAATGAGAGCATCAGTTTAATTGGAAGCAGTGGGTGTTCACCTCAGTGGCTCTACACTCACATAACAGGTACAATAATCTAACCTCACGCTTTAATGAAAAGAATTTGATATAAAATTGATGGAAATTAACTGGCGCGACATGAGTAGGAAAGGTTGAGTTTGTGTGTAGACTCTGCTATTTAGATATTTGTCTGGAGTAACTTTATAGTTACAGTTTGTTAGTTGATTGTGTTCACTATGATTTGGTTTATGGTTTTGTACTTATTTTACGGCTTCTGAAGTATTTTATTAATCTTATTTTTATATTAATTTGCATAGATAGCCTGACAAGCAATCTAGGCTAGTTTGTTGTGTGGTTTAAATTCCCTTTGAATTATACACTGGGGTGTGTGTATGTGTGTGTGTGTGTGTGTGAAACCAATAGTTCTACATTTCTATTGTGTTTTGTTATATATTTGTTTGTTTTTATTGTTTAGTGTTATTTCAGTTTCTGACATTTATTTATTAACTTAGCTGTTATTTTCTTTTTAACAGCTGTTGTAGATAGCAACCATCTTTATTTGTACATAACTTGCTATTGGTCAACGTTATCAGCATATAAACTTGTTATTGACAAATTGTTTTTGTTTATTTTGCGTTTAGTGTTAATTAATTACCACTGTTTAGGATAATGTTTTTGTTGTGTTAATGATTTCAGAAATGTCTGAAACTGAAGGAAAAAAGAGTAAGTCCAAGCGGGCTAAACCTCGCAAGGAGATTACAGAGACGATTAAGGTTAGACTTGATGACTCTTCATCTGCTTCTGGGGATGAGGAATCACAAGCAAGTGCTTCCGGTTCTTTGCGGGCTGGAAAGAGTGAAGATCAATTATGATCGGAAAGTTTTCTAAAGGTAATGGGAGGGCTGGAGGTACAGTCCTGTTAGTGCAGGCATTTGAAGAGAAGTACGACTTCTTGATTCAATGTTTGGAAAACCCAAGAAGTACTAAGGCTAATATGCGAGGTAAGATTCTCTCTAAGATCAGGGAATTCAAACCCATTGTTGAGGCCTTGGTTCAAGGCTGCAAAAAAATTGGCTATTAAGCCTGAGGTGAGAGAAGTTGTGCGGGAGATAGTTTCTGTCCCTCCCATAGTTCTACAGCAGGGGATGCCTCAGCATAAATAGTAGAGGTACTGAAAGAGAGGCGGGAGGCTAGTCTATCCTGTAAGCAGCTGGAGGTTGTGTTCGTTAACTTAAAGGAGGGGGTAACTACTAAAACAACTAAGGAGATGAAGGATGAGTTTCAGACTGTCCTTCGACAAAAGAGACAGAACCTGAGAATTTGTAATATTAGAGAGGCAAAAAAGGGTTTAATCTTCATTGTTGAGAAAGAAACTGCGCAGGTCATCTCTGACTTCTTTAAAGTCGGAATCCGACATGAAAGTCGACTCTAAAGGCAAGAGGCATCCTAAAGTGATTGTCTATGACATAGATCAACCATTGTCTGAGGCTACATTCAAGCCTGAGTGTCGATTATTATTTAAATTGGGTAGGCACAAGGCGGACTGCTACCATGGGATTTTTGAGATTACTCCAAACTTTTCGACAGCTTCACTGCAGAGGGCAGGTTATTTGTAGACTTCTCTTTGAGTAAGACCAAAGAGTATTTGGATATCCAGTGCTGTTTTAAGTGCAGCAGGTTTAGTCACAGGGCTAAGTTCTGTGAACATCCTGCAGTTTGCACTCATTGTGGTGATGAAGGACACATGCATCATGAGAAGTGTCCAAAGAAGTCAGAAGGTCCGACTTGTGTTAATTGCAAACGTCTTCAGAAGGATCACAAGCACTCTGTGAACAGTAAAGATTGTAGGTGTAATCAGAGAGCTCTCGATATGTACCATAATTCTATTTCATTAAATGATTAGATTTGATCAGTTAAATGCACAGGGTGCTTACATTGCTCAGGTTGAGTTTGTAGAGGTTGCATTATATAGAGGATTAGATGTTTTGTTGCAGCATCTTATATTGTATCCGGTGATCTGCCAGGTTTTTCTTGTTGGAAGAGGTTCTATTGTGGTTCTGGAAGCATGTCTGCTGTTTTGTGCAGAAGGGAACTTGATTGTGTCTTTCTTTGACAGCTCTCAAATAATCATCATATCGTTGTACGTGTGGATGTTTAGAACTTGTATCTGTATGTTGCTAGTTCATATTTCCAGAATAGAAATCCTGCTGATAATCATCTTGAGGTCTGGGATAAAATCCAACGATTCTCTAGCACTGGTCCAGAGAATGTCGGTTTGGCGGCGGCTTTTCTTGATGTCGCTTAGTGTTCAATTCCCCAAAATTCTGGTCAAGAGAGCATCGCATCATGGTGGAATAGGAAGCTGTTTGGCATGAAGAGGGTTGTCTGTGGAGAGCTTCTCAATGTGAGGGTGATCTGGAACAACGGGCAGTCCTTGTTGCTGAATATAGAAATCTGTGATCTCATTACTTTCATAAAGGAAAAGGGACTCCTGGCATTCCTTTGCTCATGAGCAGGGGAACAGGAATTCCTGGGGCATAGTATATAGAGTCTTGGGACACAAGCGACAAAAGGATGTTCTTCTGTAAATTCAATTCCCTTACAATGAGAATTTTAAAATATATTAAATTTTTTTTTCACAACAATAAACAAAAAGTTAATAAACAAAAAACTATGTGGACAACAAACATGGGCTTAATTTAGTGTGTTGAAAATAAGATTCTACAGAAATCTTCTATACATAGAAGGCAAACATAGTTAAAGAGTGTGCTAAAGAGGGAGCATTTTAACATATTGTTATGAGTTGTAAATAATGCTTACCATCCTGTGCAGCAGGTATATATACGTCTGACCCTGTTTCTGACAATCCTTCATTATTTGCAGAATAGATACGCAGATGATATTCCTTTAATCCTAATGTTTTAAACCTTGCATATGATTTTTCAACCTTATCGGGTGTCTTCAAACTGTAAATACAAAAATTAAAATACTATAATGTTAACCAGTAAAAATCTATCTATCAGTAAATTTTGCAAAATATTTCACTTATAAATCAGACAGATTGTGAAGTTTATGGCAGTTTGTGTTGAGCATGAAAAAACCTGTTAACTTGGCTATTTCTTTTCACATATTGATTAAAAAATATAGCAATGCTTTTTTTCATGTTTAATGAAGATATTTCTATAATTCTAGAATTAGATTAAAGGAAATCTAGATTTTGTACAGGAATTTAGGTATATTCCTATAGGATTATAGAGGGCAGATATAGTCACGATTATGTAAATAACAGAACTTATGCTAACTCAAAACAATTTCAACCACCTAATAAACAAAATTATACTGTCTAATAAAGGATATGAATTCTTCTGTATAAATTCTCTCTCTTTTAATTAAGAAGCAATGTTTTTTTCATTAAAAGATATACTTTGCTACTAGTAAAAAATTATCAGCCTGGACTCTTGTTTCTCAATAAAAATATTTTTGTATTTTTCGTTTAAGATCCTTTCAGTTCTATTGCTAAAAACTTGTTTAAAAAAGTTGTGCTTATATCCATTTTGCTTTACATTTCTAGAGCAAATATCATTAAATCAGATGTAATAGCATGTGAATTTGGAGAATAAATCTACTGAATTTCTAAAGAATAAAACTGCATGAGGGATTGGGAAATAGTGAAGGGATGTTATGCTATACCTCGAAAGGGATTTCATTTAAGTCGTGCATGTTTTACAGCTAAATGAAAGACGATAAAAAAAATAATGACAGTAAACAAAAATACTGTTGGAAATGCAACATTTAAAAAAAAAAATTTAATACAAAGTTTTTAGTTACTGTTATCTCATTAGATGGCAGGACATAAACTATTTGATCTGTTAAACATACAATCACTTGTATACATGACCATGAGGCTCTTTTCAGACTATAAACAGTGTTTATAATAATTATTTTGAAGATTGTAAGGATGTGCTGGGTGAAAATGACTGCTAGTTAACTCGCTGAAAATTAGGTAGATATCAGTTCTACTTCAGACTCTAACAGCTAATTTGGATAGTTTGGTTAAAAGATAATTTTATTTACAAAATCAAACTAAAATGCAACACAATTTTTAAATAAAAACATTTTACTGTTATTCTAAAAAAATATCAATGAATTTTTTTCGGTGTGGAAAAGGCTAAAGTTATCTTTTTTTTTTCTATCACAGTTAAAGTAAAATCCAGTAATAACACCCAGTCAAGCTTTAATCACATATTTTTCTAAATATAAGTAACAATAACTCCTGAATGAAATAGTCTTGACACAAGAATTTACACAAACATGCATACATAACAAATTTAAAAACTAAATTTTTTTTTTTTTTTTTTGGGCGAAAAACGAATGGTCGTTATCATCGCCCGGAGAATCGATAAATAAATAAAAGTAATTAAAACTTAAAACTACTATCACAGGAAATCAAATCCGGAATGGGTGTAAAAGGCCCATTCTCGGATAACAAAAATACTAACATGTAACTTTTCAGACAAATGATATTTGTAAACATGTAACACATATCGATTCGTAATGAATAACAGTATACAGTAAAAATTGTTTTTTGTCAATCTGAAGAGCCTTTTGAGTGGTGGGGATTTTTATAAAACGTAGTTTTCTGAATCTACTTTCACTTATACTAACATATGTTACTAATCTGTGATTTATGACACAGGTTTTTCATCATATTTTGCCCAATTTTCAACCGATTTGCTCGAAAGTATTATTTTTAAAATCAGAAACTATTTTTCATAAACACAAAGCAAAAAAAAAAAATTTTGCTAATAAAAAACGCAGTAGAAATGCGCAAAAAAATTCTGCAATTAAATTATCGTAATTTTTGTACTGTTTCAATTATTTTTTTTGTTACAGGCATAAAAAATATCCAATCGTAACTGTTTTTTTTTTTGTCAGAATCTATTAAATCTCTTTAATATACTGTAGTTTTTGGAAATTTTTTTCATAAGAGGGTAGCATAAGACTATGAAGGGAGGCAATCAGATACTAACATATTTTCGTGGAGTGCTAATCAACTGCAGATCATTGTGATGGGAAAAGGTTAAGGAAAGAATTCACAAATACATGGTAAACTATTACTAGAACCATTTTACAATCACACAGCTTAATATACAGAAGGTAAAGAAAACCTAAGGATAATTACATGTTTATTACATTTATATGACTATTAATTTAATTTTTCATTAATAAGTAAACCCAAAAACTTTGCAGTATTACATCTGTTCTATACTACTTTTATTGAACTCTATGTTAAATTGTTTTTTTGAAGTTTACTCAGAATTTTACAAAGCTGACTTTTTATAACAAACATATTACCTACTTAACTGATTTACTGACAAGATTAAAACTAGTTTTGCATCTTAAGTAGAAACAAATTTCTTTTAATAACCTTTCAGTAAATAACAGAATACATATTAAATATGATCAAATCAACTTACACTTCTTTCCCACTTTCATCCACACTCATAACTAGATAAGTGAAATTATCCCCATTCCACATGCATTCTGGGATTTGCTGCCAATACACATAAACATCTCTAGTTGGAATTCCTCTTGAAGTCTCAAAACTGCCAATATCTGTTTTAGGAGGTGCGCTTGGGACTATAACAAAATAGATATAATTCATTAAATATCTGAATAGAAACTGATTGAAGTAATTTTACCTATTTACAAATAAACAAATAAAATTACTGATTCAAGTCTATAAAACTAATGTAAATGTAAAATCAGAACCAAATTAAAAAAAATAATTTAGCTGTCATGTATTTATTTATGTAGCATGATGAGGCTAAAATACTGTAACTCCTATTTAACACTGAAAATGTTTCAAACAGTTGGTTATTTCTGAATAAATCAATTTTATTCCAGAGAAATAAACTAGAGTAAATCATACAGTATTTGGATAGACAGTTTCTATGAATTCTGCTACAGTAGAATTACACAATCCAGTTTTTGCTTTTAAATAGTTCTACGCCTGTACATGGAACAGTAGTTATTTATCAAACAGGGTAAATATTTTCACAAAAGCCCATGTACAAGTTATATTTCTGATGCTATTCTTAACAGCCTAATAGTCTTAACGTTAGATACATGCACTGATAACAAGAAAGCCAGGTGTACAGAATGACTGTCCACACACATGAAAATTTAAATAAGTTTTATCATCAATATTTGTAATTTCAGAGGAATTCAAAGGCCCAGCATTACTTAATAGGCACTTTGATTATTAGGCTTTTTATGCAGCAGTCAAAAGGAAACAATTACAAGGCTCCACACATAGTTCCCCTACCAGATAAAACTGAGAATGTGCTGGCTCTACAGATTCTTATGTCCTCAGTCAGGATCAGATCTATACCCATAGAAACAAAGAAGGGTAAAAGGAGATCAAGAATATATGCTTGGAGGAAATGCAGTATGAAACAAACAATCCCATCCTCGGATAAGCTCAAAAATCCCCTCAGGGCAGCAGGAGCACTTTGTTAATATTATTTTGCATTGACCAGCTTAAACGAAAACTTGCTTTGCTTTCAGAAATTACAGAGCCACCTGAGAACATGTAGAGGGTACTTAAAGGAAGAACTAGACCCCCAATGAAGGTGTACATAATTGTTAAGTCTTTAATTTGCAACTGAATCAATTAAGACATTCAAGAAAAGAAAAACATAAACAAAAATTACATTAATCTCACCTGTAGGTAATGTCTTCACAGTTATTGCAGCAGGTTTAGACCATTTGTCAACACCGGTAGAAACTGGAGACCTCATATACACTCTGATATCATAATTTGTATGCGCGTACTTTAGTCCAGTAATATTCAGCATGTGAGTATGATTTTTTACACTTAAGTGAGATGTGTTCACAGCCTGCAAAAAGTAATAGTTGTTATATACCTACATAATACACACATCAACAATGAAGTTTTATCACTGAACTACACATCAGGAAACTTAATATGTCTGGAAGTCACATACTTAAAATAATTTACTGTCTAAATGGTTAGGTAAAGCTAGATATAATAGCGATAAGGGAAGATAAAATTAAAAATTATTATGATTTTTAATCAGTAAATTTTAGATTAACAGTTTATCAGAAAACATAAATGCAGAAATAATAATGTAGAGAATACAATGGTGTGCTACTATTAATATATAATAAGTTACTACTATTAATAATAAAATAAGTTCAAAGTCCCGATTGACAGATTTATATGCTGACATTTTCAGAATAAGGTTGAAAAATATCTGAAGAGATACAATTACAGAAGCTGACCGAATCCTGGATTAAAGATCATGTTGGGAAACAACTTGATAATGGATTGGGGAGGTTGTACCTGATGTCTTGAATACTAAAGAAATGATATACAACAATACATCACAGCAAATCTGTAAGTCTTTGAAGCCAGATATCATAAAAAAATAAAACGGGCAACTGATGATCTCATAAATGCTAAAAGAAAAAGGCTCTTTAAGTACAAACATATTAATAAAAAGATCCAAAGAAGATAAGAGAAGCCAAAGAAAACAAAGTTTATGAAAAATGTGGTGTTTAATGATGTTCAAATTTCTGGAAAAATGCCTGAAGTATATTTTAAATCAGAATTAAATATTTTAATTAATAACAAAAGTTCAGTGCTTATATCATAGTAATAACAGCTTATGAATTGGCCAACTTTACACTATTTCTCAAGTATATCACAGCACTTGTAGTGTCTTTGAGGAACCAGTATTATTACCTGCATGGTTTTGTTTAAAAATGCTATGTGTATGTGTTAGGTCATATTTAGCATCTAAGTGCAATATATGAACTTGAACTGGAGTTAAATTCAGAGTCCAATGGTTGGTGTATGCACTGTGACATATATACTTGTTTTGTTAATTTTCAAATGATTTTTGTCAGAGTATATCAGAAGATGAAAAATTGCAATGCATAATACCAATTTTAAGGAGACTTCATCAACAATGCTTTACTAACATGTTGGTAAGTATTGCATCTGGAAGCATAACACAAAGAAAAGGACCTGCGAGGCCTACACATGAAATGGGCAGGTTATGTTCAACTACAAAATTTATAAATAACGTTTCTTTCTTTTTAATGGCGCTGTTTATGTAGTTATGTTTAACTATAAGAATTCACTGCCACAAAAGATATAACTGATTTAGAAATGTCTATATGCATTCTGGAAAATATGCCACTGACAATTATCACTACTATGCACTATAGAAAAATCATCTTACAATGGTATGAAATACAAAATGTGGTCACTTAGCTGTTGAAATAAAACATGGCCATTTTTTTAGGTACTCTGACATATCTTACACTTCCTTTCTTTAGTCTGGCTGTATCATTTTGAGTATGAAACACATTACCAAATGATTGAAAATTCAGAAAGGAAATACCCTTTTCACTGTAAGGTAGATGGATTATAATTTTTTCTTATTAATCTGTTGCACACATACAAAAAAAATGTTTTTTTTTACACAAAGTTTAATATGCTTATCTGGAAAGTGCAGTAGAGAAAAACAATTACCACCATTCAAGGTCATTAGTTCCAGTATATTCCACCCCATCCACAGAACATACAGATGTATGTAACTGTAATTAACATATGGAATATTGAACTACTGTGCCTCCAAACTTGGCAGGGGTTATTACACAACCATCTCTTAGTGACCTGGAAGGACTTTCCCACTCCCTTTGAACAAGTGTTCATTTGCCCCTGAACTAACCACCCAGGTACAGAATATACATTAGTGCGAAACAAAGAGCTGGTTGATATTTTTTAATTTCAATTGTCTTTCCTTCAAGCTGTTTACTATCGGCATTAACAAAACTTCAATGTTTGTAATAAAAGTGGGGCTTCTGTAGTTCTGTGATATATTTAATAATAGTAACAATTATAAATAATCCATAATAGTTAGCATCCTGGCACCAGATGATAAAGACATTTGCTTCTGAAACAGCAGCAGGAGATATCACAGGACAATGTTAAAGTTTAATGCAAGAGTGTAACTGTTTCTTTTTACAACACAGCTTGTATATTTATATCGATAAAAAAAAGGACTATTACTTCTTTCACTTCTGAGTGAATTCTCAAGATTGCCAATCGGGTACGCCTATCTGCATTTATCTGCACTTTTTGGAATACAGGTATACTGAAAATCAAGTTCCGATTAGCAAAATGGAGAATCTTTACAAAAACCATGACTTGAAAAACACCCACTAAGATGAGTCTTCTTCCTTAGTTCAGTGTTCATTTCTATGACATTGAGAAGTGGCCTCTTATGGAGGCAAGTAACAAGTCAGATGGTTTTATGCACTGAAAGTTGAAATTCATCGAGTACAGAAAGCCAGGGATATTGTCTTTTTACAAAGACAATATTCCATTTCTAGACCATGAAAGCAATCAAGCTTAAGTATTTCAACCACATCATTAGAAATGAAAGCATACTTCATTTTTTGCAGACCATATCATGCTGGCAAGTGTCATTACAATATAGAAAAAAAGATGTGGTCAGAAAAATTTTGCAGTATAAAAATTATAGTTACTTTTCTAAAACTTTCACAGAGTTATTCAGAGAAACGGTTAATGAAGTAATCATGGCCAAGATAGTTGCTGACATTTGGAATGGAAAGTCACTATTAGAAGTGCAGAAGTTTTAAGTGACATTACTGAAAGGGGAATCAATTTTAGTGAAGAAAATTATTTAATAAACACCATGAAAATAAAAACTTAGCAGTCCGTTTGAAATATGAAAGTAATTTAAAGGAAAAGTATTAAATACTTACAAAAAAAGTAATATCAATAATAGTATATAAGTAATAGCCCCTATTCAAGGTTTTTATGTAAGAAAGTGAAAGTGTACCGGCAAGGTGAAATAACATCAGTAACTAACATTATATAAAAGTCTTACTAGTGTTAAACTGTTGAAACTTACATACAAATAAAAAGGAAAAACTGGTCTAGGTGGTAAATGCAGATTGTAAAAACTTCTTATATCAGATTCCTTTCTCATCTGATGTTATTTTAGTGAGGGGTACATACATTTGCTATTAAAATAAAATTATTAAAAATGAAAAGCAAGTTCAGAATTTTATTACACAATAATGCAATTTATGAGCAGTAGTTTATATTAACAGGAACCACACTTGTATTTAGCTCACGAAAAAATAATTGTTTCTCATCTTATGATATTTTCTCTTTTTTCATAAATACCAAACAACTGTTTCCATATGACCTGTTAAAGACTTTTTATCCCTAATTGATAATTATGAAACTCCAGGGCTATTTTTGTGTACATAAAAAAAAACAGATGTTCTTGGTTCTTAATGTTCTAAAATAAATCTAAATTTGAAAAAGAAAAGTTACTCTTTACCAGTATGAATTCTCTTGTGATTGAAAACTTCTAATGTAAACTCATCCTATGCACATATATGAATATATTATAATAAATGTTATACTCTATAAATTCTTATAAAACAAGGAAATGCTCAGAATTAATGGATGTAAAATCAAATTATTCTAGTTTTAGGCTACATTAGATGTCTTTTTTGGAACTTTTTTACCCCAAGCTTCACTGAAAGTAAAAGCTTTCATCTTTTGTTTAGCTTTCCATTGACCACATATGTCTTATCTTGTAACATCAGCATTAAAATCAGTACACACTGGGCCCTTTGCTGTTTAAAAATATTGCTTCAACTAATATGCCACACGTATGCTTTTTTCAAAGGGCAGTTTATTTTGAAATGTTTAATATTATTTTATCTATACTTTTTTTCAACAGTTACCTGCTGCAGTCCCCGATGCATTACAGTATTCATATTTAATTGATTCTCCCAAACTTATGCGTTTTAATCATTCTAATATATTTTCTATTGTTATCATCCAACAATTTATTTTTTATAAATAATATATATATATATATATATATCAAATACACATATCTAAATTCTATTAATTAAACTGCATAGTGCAGAATATTGAGATAAGATGTATCTTACCTTAATCTTTCATGAAAGTACTTTAGCAGATCCTGCATCCTCAGACACGATTGAAATAATTCCATTATTGCAAAATAAAAATACTAAAATAATTATTACAGCACATTAGTGCTGTTATCTTTTGCAGTTTTTACTAGACTATCTCCCTCAAACACTATCTAATGGTTTATCAAATTAAAATTTTGTTTGCATTTATATGTGAGTATGTAATATTTTTCTAATATATTTAATTTTACATCAGCTTTATTAATTTCTAATATTTCTAAATTTGTGTTAATATGAGAAATAAAATGTTTATTGTTTATTAAATAGTCTTTCTGTATTAGATAAACCTAATTTATTACTTTTGTAATTTCTATAATGTTCAAGAAATCTAGTTCTAAGGGATCAATTTGTTTATCCTATATAAATAGCATTACAATCATTACATTTAATTTTATAAATTTCATGCAGATTGTTTAATTTATTATTTTTGTTTTTTAAATATTTTATTATGTGGTTATAAGTTTGCATGCTGGTTTAAATATTTCTTTATATTATTAGTGTATTAACACTTAATGTATATTTTTTCACTCATTTGTATCTTATTATGCATTGTTTGTAAGGCATTTATTTTTTTACTGTGTTTTTGATAGTTGGTTTTTATCAATATTATTAATTTTCAACCACTACATGTTTTAAGATGTTATCATTTTATTATGTAACAACGGAATTACTGCAATCATGACTGAGGATATGCGATCCCATGAAAATACTTTCATGAAAAATTAAGGTAAGACATATCTTATCTCAATATTCTGTAATAGGTGGTTTATTTAACCCCATACTGGTTTTTGACAAGATCAAAAACATCACTAGCTACCTTGATAAAAATTGCCCTTGATGAGATAATTCGTCATCTATTTTTTTGTTGAAAAGTGCCTCTAATGTAATAATTTATCGTTATGAATTGATCTGTTTTATTCTGTTTTTTGATGAGTTACTGCAGTGTGTGAATCTAATTCCATTTTTACTCTAATTTAATGGTGAAGCGCTAGTAGCAAATCAGTTCTCTATTCTATATGTCTTGTTTCATATCCTTCTGAACAGCTGTTACCATTTGTTTTCGTTGTTTTGTTTGTTCCTTAAGTAGTGTATATGTTAGTTTTATTATTTCTTTGCGTTATTTATTATTTTCATAATTTTAGTATTACTTTCGTGTAATTTTCAGTCATCTTTTTATTTCCAACTGTTTGTGTCTGTGGATGTAACCGTACATAAATACGAAATAGCAGTTGTTTACTGTAACCTAACTTTAGTAATTTCTTATGTGAGTAAATGATTTCATGTTATTATTTGAATTACTTACTAGTGTTTTACAATATTATTGATATGACAATTAGGTATAGTAAGTGATGTTTATTAGTACAAAATGGCCTGTTCATCACGTGTACATGATAGTGATATAACTGAACGTTTAATATTATTTTTTACATTGCATGATAAAGAAAGTACATAAATAGGTTCTTAAATTAATTTTTTTGTAATATTCCATTACATAGTTCAAAAATATGTAAAATAACAAAGGTTTAGTGAGAAAAAAAGGCATAATATGATTTTCTTCTAAAATAACGAACTGTTAAGGGATTAATAGAATTTAAATATTATTTAACAGTAAAGAGGAATAATATGAATTTTAAAAAAAGATTTATTTCAGTAAAGTAATAAGAGTAAATATATATATATATATATATATATATATATATACATAGTTGATTATTATTAATTTTACAAAATCTTGAGTTGAAGTTGTCCCTGAAAGTGAAATGATAAAAGATTTTTACAGGGTGTTTCACCAAGAAATGGAAAGAATTTCAGGATGACTTCTACCAGTGAAAATAATGAAAAAAGTTTATGTAAACATGGGTCTGGAAACGCTTCATCAGCGAGTTACGGCTGGTGAAAGATTTCGCCATGATTCCTGTGCAAAGAGTGAAATAAAGCCATACTGAAATTCTAGGAACCAAATTAAGGGGTAAGCTTGTTGGATTTTATGATTTTTGGCCTGAAAAATTGAATAAAATGGGTTTCAGAACTGTATCTGCAGTGGTTTTGAGAAAACTGGGCTACAGCACAAAAACTTGTGGCGAAAACCCCAATTTTTTATGTTTTACATACAATAACTTTGTTACATAGGTAATAAATAAATAAAATGTTTAAACAAAACTTGTAGAGAATTTAATTCTGAACAAAATTATGTAAAAAAAACTCAACTACATAACAAAAACAAGTTATAAAAAATTAATTTTATTAACATCAAAATATCCTAAACATGGCTGAAGAAATACATTAATTTTTAAATTAAAAGAATAATACTTTACTGAGAATATCTAGAAATAAAATCATTCAACAAAAATAAAATAGTAAAAACACATAAAGAACTTAATATTAAACAACTGTTCAAAAGAGTTTTTGTTTGTTAAGATTTGCTATACTGTACTGTGCAGCAAACCAATGTAATTTGAAATTCTAGTCTAGTACTAAGTCCACACATTATCTTCAACTTGTATTACGTTGTCCTCGTAAGCGATACAATGCTGCTCTTGTCTTTAAACAGAATAAGAATATGTATGAAAAGAACCAGTTGTGTGTAGACAATGGAAAACTTAAGTGAAGGTTTTCTGATTTGGAATCCTTCTATTACAAAATCTTTCTTGATGTTGCATTTTTGCTGCAACATATTCCTCACGTGAAGATTAATTTTTTGTAACTTGTTTTTGTTCTGTAGTTGAATTTATTTACACCAAATTGTTCAGAATTAAATTCTCTACAGGTTTTGTTTAAAAATTTTATGTATTTATTACCAATGTAACAAAGTTATTGTCCATAAAAAAACAGGGTTTTCACTAAAATTTTTTGTGTTCTAGCCAGTTTTTCTCAAAAGCCATATCAGATACAGTTCTGAAACCTGTTTTATTCAATTTATCAGGTCAAAAACATAAGAATCCATCAAACTTACCCCTTAATTTGGGTTCCTAGAATTTCAGTATGGCTTTATTTCACTCTTTGCAAAGGAATCATGGCAAAATCTTTTGCCAGCCGTAACTTACTGACAAAGCGTTTCCGGACCCATATTTATTTAAACTTTTTTCATTATTTTTATTGGTAGAACTAGTCCTGAAAGTTTTTCCGTTTCTTGGTGAGACACTATATATAATTCAAAACAGAATAGATTTACATAATTAGTAGATTATTCTCAACAATATTTAATTATTTCACTTACGTGCCATACATCTCTTGAATCCCACAGCGATTGATACTCAACTTTCTGAGCAATACCAGGAGGGAAATTTTGCATAGGAAAACCAACAGACCACTGTATCATTATACTGCTTGAAGTCTTACTAACAAGTGTTAAGTTAACTGGCTTTGATGGAATAACTGTAAAAGATAAGATCAGCAAGTATAAACACCCACTTACTCGCTAACTGAATTTGAATGAAATAAAAATTATGAATATGCAATGCTTAATTAATATGCGTACAAATGTAAAATCAATATAAAGAATATAATTCCATAAATTTAAGCTGTTCACTGCAACATAATATATCAGCTTAAAAACTAATGAAAAAAAATACATTGCTGAAGGTCTGTCCTGCTTTTAACACTTACACCCATAATAATTTCAGTTTCAAATAATATATGAATACGGTTACACAAGGTGATTGTAAATTATTCAACACAT
Organism: Lycorma delicatula; assembly: GCF_047948215.1. Lineage (NCBI taxonomy): Eukaryota > Metazoa > Arthropoda > Insecta > Hemiptera > Fulgoridae > Lycorma > Lycorma delicatula. The sequence goes on from NC_134458.1 coordinate 3,959,512, forward strand.
TTTAGGAGTTAATAAAAAAATAACAAAGGAATGTACATGTATATTTTATTGTTGAACAGGGAATTTCAAATAATAAAGCAATGTACACTTACATGCGTTTTCAATTTTGAACAGGGCATTCCAAACAGTTTTGTTCACAACACTTATTAACTTCAAACGAGTTCCACATGAGCACTTTTGGTGTCATGTAAAATGTCTAGATAACATTTAATTTCATGCCACATATTACAAAGAATATCTGGAGTTATTCCATTAATTAAACCTTCGATTCTATGTTTTAGTTCATCGATGTTGACAAGCTTTGCTGCTTACACCCTGTCTTTGGCAAACTACCAAATAAAGAAATTGAGTGACATACAACATTTACATTACAACAGTTACCTTGGAAAAGAAAGGCTTGATAATTTCATAAGCAATTGATGCACACCAAACGTTAATCTTCAAGCTATCATGTTGCATCTATCAAACGGCATGAGGGTTCTCGCTACCCCAAATCTGACAATTATGATGGTTAATGTGACCAGAAACATGAGAGGTAGCTTTCTCAGAGAAGATTACCTTTTCCAAAAACACATTATCTTTGTTCACTTTATTGAGAATGCCCAAGGCAAAATTGTAATGGCACGATTTATCGTCATCTTTGATTGCAATCACTGACTGAATTTTTTGTGTGAAGTTTTAGTTGCTTGTGCAGAACCTTCATGATTGTCAATTGCAATATTCTCAGTTATAAATTCACATGACAAGTCAATTTACCTGCCTTCTCTGAAAAGTTTCTCTTACTCGATCCACACCCCTTGGAGATGGGAGGTCTGCCAGCATGTTCATTCAAGGTCACTGGTAACTCTAATAACTAAACTAATGTTTGAAAAAACTCAATGCATGCTACATTGCTAATGCACTGAATAATTTATGTTCACCCTATATGTCTGCTAACAAAAACATTGTAAAGCCCAAACTAGTCATTATGCTGATTACCACAAATGCAGATACAATGGCTGTTATTTTGATTTATTTTCAAAAAAGTCACCATTTCATCATATTACGGGAAAAGATTTATCATCCTAGCTGTCCAAAAATGAACATGAACTGTTTGATTCTTACACGCATCAGTCAACAATTTTTAAAAACTACATAGTTTATAACAGTCTAGTATTTACTAAAATGTAAACAAATTTGAACTTTTGGAAATTCCACATTAAAAATGTTACACATGCAAAATCAGTTTTCTAGAACTTTTACATTCACTTGTTCAACAAGGTCATCTGACTAAATGCTAGCCCCACAGACTCCTTTTTCATGAGCACTGTACAAGGGTTCAGCATGAGAGCAACTAAGGTAGTTTTGATCAAAGACTTTAGAGGCCTTTAACAAAACTCAAAATTTGTCACTATCTTACCTCTGCTTCCGTGATTACTATATACTGTAGGCCAGTAATTAACGCAAATCATGGTGAATTTTGACAGCATTAATGCAATTTGCAGCAAGAAATCAAATCACATGGATCAGATTACACAACCAGTGGCAAAAGAGAGCAAATAACTGACAGCTGACAAAAAGACAATGATAGCAGTGAAATGAGCCAGTTGAAGGGACCTGGGACTTGTTTTAATTGATTCACTGTTGCCAATAACGTTTTATTGGTAACCAATCCATAATTCTGTCATTTTGTTGTTCAAGGCCATGGTAATGGCATTTGCAGGATGCCTTAATATGTGGCCTAAAAGTCTGTCTCTTCTTTTAACAATATTTTTCCAAATGCTTCTTTCTTCTTCAATTTGCAAAAACACCTCTTCATTTGTCACTTTATTCACCCATCTGATTTTTAAAATTCTCTTATTGCACACATTTCAAATGCTTTTAATCTTTTCTTCTCAGGTACTCCAATCATCCAAGTTTCACTTCCATATAAAGCTACACTCCAAAGATATACTTTCAGAAATGTTATCCTGATGTTTAAATTAACTTCTGATGTAAGAAAATTATATTTTTGACTGAAAGCTTGTTTCGCCTGTGCTATGAGGCATTTTATATCACTCCTGCTTTGTCCATCTTTAGTAATTCAAATCCAAATAACAAAATTCTTCTATCTCCATAATCTTTTCTCATCCTAATTTTATATCCAGTAGTCCATCAACATTATTTCTACTACATTTCATTACTTTTGTTTTGTTCTTGTTTATTTTCATGCCATAGTTTTTGCTTAGAACTTCATCCATGCTATTCATTGTTTCTCCTAAATCTTTTTTACTCTCAGCTAGAATTACTATATCATCAGCAAATCGTAGCATCTTTATCTTTTCACCTTGCACTGTTAAGCCGGATCTAAATTGTTTTTTAAAATCATTAACTGCTAGTTCTATGTAACGATTAAAAAGTAACAGGGATAAGGAACATCCTTATCAAACTACCTTCTTTATTACTGATTCTTTCTTATGTTCTTTGATTATTACTGTGGCAGTTTGGAATTGTTTTTCTATCTCTATACATGAACCCTAAATTTTTTAGAATGCTGAATATTTTATTCCAGTCTACATTATCAAATGCCTTTTCTAAGTCTATAAATAACAAGTATGTTGGTTTGTTTTTCATTAATCTTCCTTCTACTATTAATCTGAGTTCTTAAACTGCTTCTCTTGTCACTCTATTTTTCCTGAAACTAAATTGGTCTTCTCCTAACACTTCTTCTAATTCTTCTGTACAAAATTCTAGTTAAGATTTTTGATGCGAGTAGTTAAGCTAATTGTTCTGTATTCTTCATATTTATCTACTCCAGCTTTCTTTGGTATCATGACAATAATACTCTTTTTGAAGTCTGATGGAACTTCCCTTTCTTTGTAAATATTACACACCAGTTTGTATAATTTATCTATCACTTCTTCACCTGCACTGTGCAGGAATTCTCCAAGTATCCTGTCTATCCCAGATGCCTTTCTGCCATTCAAATCTTTTAATGCTCTCTTACCTCAGTATTGTATTTCCCTTTACATCCTCTTCAATCTGCTGTTCTTCCTACTCTATAACACTAGTTTCTAATTCATTTCCTCCATATAACTCTTCAATATATTCCATCCACCTATTGACCTTTTCTTTCATATTATAAATTGGTTCACCATCATTGTTTAACACATTATTAGATTTTAATTTATGTACCACAAAATTCTCCTTAACTTTCCTGTATGCTCCATCTATTTTACCAATGATCATTTCTCTTTCTACTTCTGAACACTTTTTTTAATCCATTCTTCTTTCGTTAATTTGCACTTCCTGCAAAATATTCTTAATTATCGATAGTTCCTTTTACCTTCTTCATCACTAGCTAGCATTCTTATATTTTCTACGTTCATCCATCAGTTCCAATATAACCTTTGATATCCAGGGTTTTCTAACAGTTCTCTTTGTTCCTCCTTAGTTTGTTTCTGCTGATTTAAGAATCTCTTTTTAACATTCTCTCATTCTTGTATATTTTCTACCTTATCGTTATTACTATCAGACCTCTTGTGATGTCCTCCTCAAAAATCTTCTTTACCCCCTCTTCCTCAAGCTTTTCTAAATTCCACCGATTCATCTGAAACCTTTTCTTCAGTTTTTTAAACCTCAATCTACATTTCATTATCACTAAATTGTGGTCGCTATCAATGTCTGCTCCAGGATAAGCTTTGCAGTCGATGAGTTGATTTCTAAATCTTTGTTTAACCATGATATAATCTAACGGATACCTTGCAGTATCACCTGCCTTTGTCAATGTGTATATTTCTTCTATTATGATTTTTACACTGAGTGATGGCAATTACTAAATTATACTTTGTGCAAAACTCAATGAGTTGGTCCCCTGTTTCATTCCATATTTGCTCAGCTTGCATTCACCCACAATATTTCCTTCCTTGCCTTTGGTGATGCTTGCATTACAATCTCCAACTATTATTAAATTTTAATCCCCTTTTATGTGTTTAATTGCTTCATAACTTCTTCATATACGCATTACTCTATCTCATAATCATCATGTGCACTGTCATCACTGTCACTCTTATTTTCACTTTCACTATCAAAGTCTACATGTATAAATATAACACTCCATCATTTCATCTATCAGTGGTTCCAGTTTCTCAATATTTTTTACTTTTTCACAATAGGGTTTCCAGTCATCTTCATTCATGGAATTGATTTTCTCCGCAGTTAATTTTTCAACATTTGTGAAATAAAATGTTGTGTTATGACTTGCCACATGTCTTTTTACGGCTAACCACACCATCTCAATCGGATTCAAATCATGATGGTACGGTGGGAGTCAGAGAACACAATGCCCATGTTTTTTAAAAAGTTCATCCAAGTGATATTTTAATACTTTAGTTTTATGTAACTTTACTAATTCATATAACTGTGATTTTGCATTTTTGAAGTAAACGGAATATGGGTTTTCTCCAACCAATCAGTCATATATTTTCTTCTGGATTTAGAATTTGGCACTTTATCAATACCTGTATTGTGATAAGGGGCGTTATCAACAACTACTACTGACATTGGTAGAAGATTTGGAATCAATTTTTCACACGCCTATTTCATGAAATTGTCTGCATTCATGTTGTCATGGTAGTCACCACTTTTTGAACTGGCTTTCCAAGTTAGTAATGCGTTCGGAATAAAACCGATTTCTCCTCCAGCATGAATTACTATTAAAGGTCACCTTTATTAATCGGCACATGAAGTTCCTCAACAATACCATCAGACCATGACTTTGTCAAACAATGCAAACTTAAAAGGTACATTTCATCCAAATAAACAATTGAAGCATTGCTTTGTCTGTACTTAGCCATTGCCTGCAAATATTCAATTCTCTTCCACCTGATATGGGATTTCTCAATTAAACGTTTTCTGTTATTTACAGTTTTACGCCATTTTAAACCTAACTCTATTAAAATAACCGCTAAAGTTGATTCACTGCCTTTAAAATCAATAGATGACTGAAGTTCTTGCCTTACTTTTTTTAAAGTAGGTAATTCATTCTTCTTTGAATGAAATTCATTAACTATTCTTTTAACTACACCTAAATCAGAACTGTCCAGTCCACTGACAGGTTTTGAATGTCATTTATACTTTTTCGGTGTGCTGAAAGAACATGATTGGGATGCTGATTGAAGAATCATGTCTTTTTTTCTCTTCTGAGTTTTTGAACTTGTATTCTTGATATCCCACAAACAACAGCAGTTCTTTCTTCATATTTCTGAATGCCAATTATATATTTGTCGTCAGTTAATTTACCTACTTTTAGAGCTTCTTTTTTCATAAAATCATAACATTACTCATAATTTCACATGTCTGATTCTCAAGTATTTTTCTCAACTATGGATTTAAATTCTACCATAACAAACTGCACTAATAACACACGAACAAAAATAAAACAAAAAATAATGTATTACAAAAATTTTGCGAAAAACAATGAGTAATTAAAAAAAAAAGCTGCACTTAAACATTATCCAAATACTTTCACTGAACACGATATAAACTGAACTAAAGTTTATTTCTGTTTACACATGTTGTGTACTATGAATAATGAATCTAAATATAATCGTGACGAAAGACATCATTTTTAACTACATGTATTAATTTTTATATGCCTGTAGGATAATACCACTCAGAGCATTTTAGTCATTGGTTAAGGAATTGTTATTGTTTACAAGATTGAGTCATTAAGCATTTTTATACATGTAATCAACTCAAGTGGAAAGAATTGAACACACAACATAAATGTATTGTTTGGACGGCCGTATAGTTTCTAAGTCAAAAAATGAAATAAAAATAATAATTATGCGCAAAAATAATGTTTTGGAAAACAATGATATAATGAGATGTTAGCATGTGATGTCACAAGCTTGTAGATTTGCTGGGGCAACTATACAGTCCTATCTGTTTCTGCTTGTAAGCATGCTTGCATACATGTATATGATGCAACAGCTAGAAATTCTATGGCCTAATGCTCACTGAAATATTTGTCTTAGGATGAACTATTCACTGTTATCAATTCTAGCAAAATAAATAAGAATATGACTGATAACTTGAAATGACAAAACTCTGTTGTCCCATATTTTTTATAAGGTTTGATACAGTCTTATGAACTATCTATTATACGACCTATCACAATTATCAGTGTAATGAATCTGAGTTAACAGTAATTTACAGTTACAATAAAAGACCATGATTTCTTGATGGCCGGTTTACATTTTGTATTTTACTCTGATGATTACAGAGGGTTGTCAGCAACTGCAAATATTAATTATAACATTAAAAGGGTGGGGTGAGATTTATCATATTGAAAGGTAAACACAAAATGTAAAGAAATTTAATTCTAAAAAAAAATCAAGATGATCAATACAAACTAGAGTTAAATAAATTGTAGTAATAATAAAATTATCAGCTTAAGTACATATTTAATGTAATTTAATGTGTACCATATGCATAATGGTGGAACTTCATCTTTTGTGTAATACTTCCAAATACGTTACTTATGTTCATTATAAAAAAATAGTATTCGTAAGGCTGTCGGTACACAACAGTGGTGCTTCGATCCCAAAAACATCGGTGATCACGCTCATCTGTGTTATCTGGACAAGGAAAATAAAACCTAAAGAAAAAAAGAAAAATCTTATAAACATTCAAATACAACAAATATTGTACAATTGTCAATAAATAAATACTGTGTAGTAATAATAATACAACCCTGTTATTTATAACATTCTATTTTTTTAACTGGCCTAAGGTAAACAAACATTATTGTTGTATGATATCCTTTAAAAAGTAACAGATATATTGTAGATACTGTAAAAAATAAAGTTGCAGACATAAATAAAATTACTGTAATTTATTTATTTATTTTATAGATGGAAACAAGATTTTTGTAACACATAATAGGAACATAAGAAATTAATCAATAAATCTATACTAATAAATATTTTACCAAAATGCAACCTAACAGCAGAATCAGTAGCCAGATATTTCAATACTAACTTTTTTATCATAAATATACAATGTTTATTTGATTTTTTAGAGTGATTATTTTTGAATCTACTTCTAATTATTAATTTATTTAAGTCCCTTGTGTTATAACTGTTATTTTTTTTTATAAACTTCATTTTACTTAGTCCTTTAGTTATTTCACTGTTATAATCTGAATAATTGAATAATACTTGGCTGACTAATGTTACAAGCTATTTATAAATTAATCTCCAGTCGAGTAATAAAAATAAAACTAAAAAGATTTTTACACAAAACATCAGATTAATAAGAAAGGTTACGAAAAAAATGCCGATGCAAGTTCTACAAAAACACAGCAGATTAACAAGGTTAGAAAGAGAGAAAAATAATATGGAAGTAGAATTATTAAAATTATAACAAAAGATTTCAGTGAAGTAATACAGACAGTGAATGGTGGCTACAAAGATCAAACTACCGATCGATATTTTGTTTTATCTAAAGTAACAATAAGTAATACAAGCTCTACTCTACTAGGGGCAATAAGTATGGCTATAAAATTAAAAAGGGATATTTAAACTATCAGAATAAATAAATATACAAAGAAAGGTTATAATCAGTTTTTTAATAAGTTTGAAAATTATTTCAAATAAGTACTAAAATCTTAGCAAATAAATAAAAATCTATGTATAATAATAGTATTAATAAAACAGATGTAACACTAAATATAATAAATTATTACCTTCCTCCAGCCCTTCCTGGAAGATAATACTCCAGTTTTGTAGTGGTCTTCACATAATTCATAGGCACATCCCAGGTACATGTTAAATTTTCCCAATTCATAGAGACACAAGAAAAATTTTTTACTTCTTGGGGTTTAACTGGAAAAAAAAAGTTAAAAACTTAATAATAAATTAGCTTTTTTATCAGTAATAACATAGAACCTATTCAGAAAGCAATTTCAATCTTAACACAATGACTTCATCTTTCTGGATGTGGGTATAAACATTATAAACACGTGTTCTCAATTAAAATTTCAAATATAGTAACCTCATAATGTGAATTACTCCAGAGTTAAACTACGTTACTTTGAAAGAAAAAAATAAATGGGGTAAGATGGTTTGATAAACACTTTAGTAATTGTTTCAGTATCTTATGACATATTAATAAACAAATTTCCACATTTCATACCTCTATGTATGTTTTCCTGATAACTTTTTAAGCCAAAACAAATAACATTTATATGAGAGTGGGGTGAAAAGTTCTAGGCTTTACACAGAGATGGTGTCAGTATACTTAACTTCTCAAAGACATCATATGATTCCACTGTTCATTAATTTATTATAAGAGTTTCAGGTTCTGCATCACTACTTGCCAGAATACTTGTTTAGTATTTACAGTCTGCCAAAAAGGAGAATTAAGGCATTATTTTTGGAAAGTGAAAAAAACTGGAGATGCAAGTAGCGATTAAATACTTTTTTCTGAAATACTTAAGTGCAAAGGAAATTAAAGAAGAGCTTGATAGAGAGACTCTTCTCCATCAAATACAACAGTTAAACGCTGGGTCACAGAGTTTAAAACGGGTCGAATTCACACTACAGTGTGCATCCATGCAGTGAATGCCCTTCTGAAGTGACTACGCCAAAAATGATAGAAAAAGTGCATAAAATTGTTTTGGTAGATCGACAAGTGACAGTGAATGAGTTAGCAGAGTCTGTAGGCATATCAACAGAACATGAGCGCAATATTCTGCATGAAATTTGGACATTAATAAACTGTGCGCTAGATGGCTGTTGCATTTGCTCATGTTCGACCAAAAACAATGCCGAAAAAAACATTTCAAGGGATTATCTTGAGCTCTTTCGACACAATCCAGAGGAATTTTTACGTCAATTTGTGACAGTTGATGAGACTTGGGTTCATCAATACACTCCCGAGACAAAACAGCAGCCAAAACAATGGGTTTAAAAAGGTCAAACTGCTCCAAAAAAACAAAATGTTATGGCAACTGTTTTTTGGGATGTACATGGAATAATTTTCATTGATTATCTTAAAAAGGGTGAAACAATAAATAGCGAATATTATGTGACCCTATTGCAGCATCTCAATGATGAAATTAAGGAAAAAACTGTCAAATTTAGCAAAAAAAAAAAGTGCTTTTCCATTAAGACAATGTTCCAACTTACACTTCAGTCATTGCAATGGCGAAATCAATGAATTACAGTTCGAATTGCTCCAAAACCTTCCATATTCACCTCATTTGGCTCCTAGTGATTATCACTTCTTTTCTAACCTAAAAAAATGGCTTGGAGGGAAGAGATTTTCGACCAATAATGAAGTTAACTGCCACCGTACATAGTTAAGGAGTTAAAGGAGATAAATTAACCTCCTGAACTGGCACAAACATTCTAGTTTAACATTGAGCTAAGTGCATAGATCTGACTATGATGAAAAATAAATCAAAATGTAACCAGCAAAAATTTTGTTTTCTTATCCAAGCTTGGAACTTTTTACCCTGCCACCATACATATATCTAGATGGTAGAACAACTTCAAACATTTGCAATTTAAAAAAACAAATTCTTACACGGTTTAGTTTTCTAGGTGGTCCCATCATCTTTAAATCAAATTAACAGATTTATCAAATAATACATTTAATTTATTTTCAAAACTGAACCACGGGTTAATTTTTTTATTTTTTACATTTAAATTTATAACCAATTCTGTAACAGTTTAATTTTCAAAATGTCCCAACCAACTTGCAAGTAATTTGCAGGATCGTCCCTTGAACCTAATGGAATTGTACCCGATGCTGGGAGTTGAATGAGGCTATCCCTTTGTACTACTACATTTCAAAACAATTATAAATTCTCAATTCAATGTGATTTTATGCCAATTTTTGAAAAAAAAATGATGAAAATAAATTTGAAAAATAAGTAATTTTCAACTAAAGTGACAAGAGAATTAGAATTAGAATTAGAATTAGTTATACAATTGATAGTTTTGAAGTTAACTACAGAATGTTAACTAAATATAATATGAAGTATACATGAACATACTGTTTTTTTCAGAACTATATGTGTACTTCAAACTATTTCTAAATTTTGACAACACCTGGTGACACCATCAGTAGTTAAGTTCAAATATGTCAACTTTAATGTCAATAATAGATGCCTTGTAAAAATCTGAACTTTTCTTTAGAATTTAGAGGTTAAGTCTAAAGAACGATATCGGTCTCACTTAACTGGAAAATATGTTTTCACACATCATTTAAAACTGAAAGGAATTTTTCAAGACCATAAATGCAGCGCCTGCTAAAATTCAAAAAGGACTAGCAGAAACTCTTGAGATGCGAGAGGATTCAACATTTAAAAAATTTAATTCTTATCGAGTCACCTCACAAAGGGGGTGCAAGTTATTTTTCTGAAAGGCTAGGTTTTACATTCTTTTATCAATGCAGAACTGGACTAAAGGAATCAGAATGTTGGGAAAGCACAAAAATTGTTTTAGTGCAAGATGCTTAGGATTTGATTTACCCCTCTTACATCAAATCAAACTATCATTACAACTTTTTCCTTTTTAGTCAAAGTATCAATTTTTGGTCATAAAGCTGTAAAGTAACAACAGTAAATTTTCAGGGATAACACAATGTCATACATAAGTAATTTTACCTAAAACATAACAATGAAAATATATTTAGAAATTTACACAAATAACATAAAACATTGTATACTTACATCCAACAGCCACAGTATTGAAACAAACTGTATCGGATTTGGATTCAGTTCTTCTTAGTTTACAGTAGAATTTATAGCAGTCTGGTAAAGGTTTCTTAATATAAAGTCTAAGCGTTGTAAAGTTTACTATTTCTAAATTTTCTGGAGGAAATTCATAAACTCCCTTATCATCATAGTACTCAAAATAAAGTGAGCTTGAATTGTAATCTGTCTTTGTAGGATCAAGAATACAGAAAATTTCCAATGGGTTGCCATATTCTATAATTATATCTCCCTGAGGAAAAGTAACTGGAACAAAATGTAAAATACATGTGTAATTATTTTAATAAAGAATAAATGGATATTAACAACACTTTACCACATAAACTCAACACCATCAAATAAGCCAACCAAATAAATGGATGTAACATTACCTTAATATCGAAACTAATGTGTAAAATTAAACATAATATAAATTTCAGTAAATAATAATAATGAAAAAGTAAATCACACCTACTAATATATAAAAAAAAAACGAATTATTCATACTCAACAAGATGATGCTTTCATCTATCAAAAAATGTCAAGACAATATAGAAAAAAAAACCTAAACGAGTAAAACTTAAAAAGTTTTAAGATCAAAATAGTTTTGATCATACTGTCATACTGGGCTAACACCAGAGAGTATAGAAGTGTATAATAATCAGTACGGTCAAAAAAACTTGCCTACCCTGAATATAATGTAACAGGTTTATTGTCATGATGACCTGATCGACACTGTATGTTCAAGTTGTTGCAAAGAATGAGAAAACGTATCACAACATAATTTATCACTGACAATCACCCTCTGTGTTGAGTTAATAGCGCACAATTCAGTAGAAAAAACTGAGTTACCTTGACCTTACATAATCCTCCCAATACTTGTTGGTGTAGATCTGGGATAGACAATTTAAAAACCTGACTGGATAGTTATATTTAAATGCAGAAGATTTGTCGATATTATCCCTGGCAACCATTCTTGGCAAGTTCTAATTAAAAACACATTCTGGCAACTCGTGGATGTTAAAAGCTACACTTGCTATACCAAACAATTGATGCAGCTGCCTATGGGACCTAAATCAATATTGCTTGTGTAGATATCAGCTAACTTCCAGAATACACACGTAAATAATCTTTCACTGAAATTCTACCAATCTTGAATAGTCTTAAACTACTCTTAACATCTCACCTGGTTCAATGCTTTACTTTCATACTCAGCTGAGGCATTTAAAATGATTGGATACTGTTTTTTCAAATGTTGCAGAGTTCAATGGTTGCTCTTAATTTGAATTTGAGGTAAATACTAACAACATAAGTGAGGAAGCATGTACAGCTACAATAAATGCAACACAGGTGCTGATGTAAACAAAATGAAACTGGGTGTAATGACTCTGCAAGATACATCACAGTTTCCATTCACAACAAACACTCTTGGATTTTCTTTTAAAAGAAATCCCAGGGATTTGAATAGAGCACAAGAGTAATAAAAAAAAATTATCACCAACATATGTATGCCACAAAACTGCCACCAAAATATTATTGTTCCATTAACAATATACTGATAGTATCACACTAAATGCAATATTAGTATACGACAAAAATAATACAACCCAATGTAACAAACATATAGTTTATGAAGAAAAGAATTCCATCAATTGCATATGTTTTTAAACGTCTTTTCAACAAGTTTTCATTTCAGCAGTCATTTATTTAGAAGTTTTACATGCATAACAGTTTCATATATATGCATGTACAAACTTGGAACAGTCAGTATAACATACTTTATGATATCCCGCCTACTCGCATGACTATACATTCCATATCTAACACCGTGTTTCCAAGTCTTAAAAATTCTTTCAAGTTAGAATACAATTATGCATCCTATTAAACAATTCCGTATCCACCAAGTGACAAAGTGAGATTATGATAAACTGTTTTATTAAATTTTCTCCCATTTGGTCAAGCAATTTTATTTAAAGCTACATACTACACACATGCTACTTTACCATGTAAATCAACATACTAATGAAACCATGAGAAATATTTATTGTCGTAACCCCTACAGATTTGTTTGTTTTAATAATACATGCCCAAACTTATTAGGTGAAGTATCTGTAACTGATAGCTCTTAATTTTTCTCATATTCAAGATGTACACAGTTAATGCCTTAGAAGATCCAAAAGTGTAGATGCTAGTCTTTCTTAATAAAAAAATGTTTAACATACAAAAGAGAACAATGCCACAGTGTCTTTACTGAAATATTCTACTCATTCCCTGAATTTATTTAAATTATATTAATCTGATGAGAAAACCTTACCAAGAATTTTAGAAAATGATGACGGAATACCAACCGGTCTACAGTAACTGATTTCAGTCTTTTTGCCTAACTATGAATTTATTTAATTTTTTATAATTTTTGTTTACTAGTAAATTTAACTTCACAAAGGAAATACATTTATCAAATGAAATATATTCCACATAAAATAATCCTTTATTAACTTTCATGACCAATAAAAATACTTTTTTTATTATTTTAGAGTTTACGTTACAGATTCTGCTTTCTGCTGACAAAGACGTGCGTTCATCTTCTCACCTAAACAAGGACTGTGATATCAGTCACAACAGGAAACATGACATCAGTTCCTGATTTTTTTTTTACTGTGTTCAGTGTTATCCTTTGAAACTTCTTAATATAGTACTAATTTCTGGCAAACTACAAAAAGTTTCCTTAATTTCTTATTTTTTGTATATTTTCTTCCTTTCTGCATATAAACTGATTCCCCTTTCAGTATTTATGACATTTCAAACTATGCTAATCAAGTATTTTGATTTCTTTAATTAGGTCTGCAGCAACTTCTTTCTTTCACACAGATATATAATTTGTACCTTTTTTAACATATTTACAATGCTTTTTACACCTTTAATCCCTACCTATAGCTTTTATAGTCTTATTCCTAATTTCCTGCCTCCTACCACTTACTTTCTTTTATAAACTGTCACAATAAAGTATTAATTGTAAATAATTGGCATAAACACTTTGGTAAAATATGTTAGAACTTAAAGTAATGTAGTTCTCACATGTCTTCTTCTTTTTTTGTATTAAAAAAAAATAAAAAACTTACTGCGCTATAAAAGTACAATTTGAGTCTCATAATCCTTGCGTACTAAAATTCCAGTCTATTCAGCCTTATTTAACATAAGGTGCATAATAATCTTGAGGGTATATCCTCTACTGATACTGTTGTATTATTGATTAAATTGTTATATTACATTCTAATCTTAGTATAGCATTTTTTTAAATTATTTATTTCTTTTTCCTATTACACAGATTCATCAACTTGTTTCCTCACTCTGTGTAAATCTTTCTATAGATTCCTGTCATGTAACAACTCTCTTTAAAATTCATGGAGAAATTACAGACATCAGTATCTGTGATAATACTAATTCTTTTATGAAAAGGCTTAAGAAGTTTTTAATTGAAAAACATTTTTACTATACTCAAGAGTTCCCTTCTTTCCTTGATCATAAGTAAAATAGGTAGTAATAAATTTAGGATCAGATTGAACTTTTGAATCACCTATATGGTACTGACCCACCACAGGATAGTATAAAAAATCTGTACAATTCATAAAAATCTCATCAATTAGTGAAACAATCACATCAATTAAGACATAAACTGATACTGTGTTAGGTTTTGATGGTGAATACGATATTCTGAGCTATTTCATTAATATTAATAACTCAATTCCACAGCCTTGATGAGATTCAGTTGAACTGTACTATTAGAGCTGTGAAATGATGATTCTACAACTGAATCTATACAACATATTTAAGGAGTCAACGACACAAAAAACATTAGTTCACATTCATTTAGGCATACTCTAAAATAAATATTCTCAGATTTACTACCAAATGTTGAAAGGGTAAAACAAAAAAATTTATTTTTTTCGTAAGTGCACATAAATGGCAACAACTCTATAGATTCTTTGATGGTTCTGTCATTTAATCTTTAGTGTAGTTCTTTCATATAATAGAAACCCTGGAGAAAGGGCAAGAAAAACATGAATTAGATTAGAATTCGAAGACCTGGAAAAGACAGCAGTGGCAGGGAAAGTTTTCAAGGAAGACTGAAGGAAAGCTTGTTGAGCTTAGGTCCATGATCTGCCACTTGACATGATAATGATCAGATAAAGGAAAAGGATGATGAAAAAAAGAGAATGGAAAAAAATAAAGAGCATACTGCACCTGAACAATGAAGGTACAGAGCAACAGCAAGTGAAATGTAGGTAAAGAAAATGAATAGAGAGAACTTAATACGTGTGAAGCTATACTGTTATGTCTATGCATCTGTAAAAATGAAAAGGGGTTAAGGATGTGAAATCAAATGCTCAGTTAGCGAGTCATGTCATGTAAATATTCTACCTCGAGTAGAGATAAAAAAGATAGAAAACCAATGCAAATGCCAATATTTCTGCTCAGTATTGCGATGTAAATGTCATAAAAGATTCCTATTCGACAACTCATCATCATTTCAGATGTTAAATGTCGAATAAGCTACTCATCTATAAAATTGCCTGAAAGGTTCTACTTAAAAAAAAAAAGTACATAAATAATTCTAACTGGGTGCAATGACATACTTACAACACATGCATCTGACCTGTGACTGATTAGAAAGATTTCACTGTACAAATGATCAGGAGTGTATTTAGATGAAACATAGATTTACATGCATTACAATGTTAAAAATATTGGCAAAAGTTAGTCGAGTATATTTTTCAACAGTAATGAAGTCAACATTTAACAGTAGCAAACAAGAGTGTCATGGTAAATAATAAGGCAATTTCTATGAGATAAAGGGATAGAAATCTTATTAACACTTAGAACCCAACTTTTAATAGAATTATTACACGTAATTTAGTTCTTGACAATGCTTCTTATCAAAAAGAGAAATACAGAACTCCCCACCTATGTTCTGAACAAAAATAGTGCCGTTATCAAAATAATAACATTAATTATGAAACTGATTTCACCAAACAGAACTGTTTGGTGAACAGTTTCTTGTTAAAGAACCAAAACCTACATATTTATCGACAAGATATTAACAAAAAAGGATAGCACATTTTTTTTATCGTCCTGCACATTTCCCTAATTCCATCTAACTAAATAGGAATACTGAGCAAAGTAAAATCCATGAAAAAATAATAATGTAGTTTTATTCTCATCTTTTATAAAATTGTGTAGAAACTTAATAACAACTCATGCACACTTACAGTAAA
Organism: Lycorma delicatula; assembly: GCF_047948215.1. Taxonomy (NCBI): domain Eukaryota; kingdom Metazoa; phylum Arthropoda; class Insecta; order Hemiptera; family Fulgoridae; genus Lycorma; species Lycorma delicatula. The sequence continues at coordinate 3,975,508 of NC_134458.1, forward strand.
ATAAACACACTTATATAGAAATAAATAAAATATACACAGCTATATGGATATATACATACATGAGTAATAATATATATATATATATATATATATATATATACAGTACTGTTATAATAACGAGAGAAAATTACCTAACGTATTCATTATATATACAATTTTTAGATCAGAAAAGAATAATAACCAGGTACTCCCGAGGAAATCCTACATGGGAGTTACCATTTTTATAACTCCACAACCGTGAAAATTGGAATTACCATATAATTGAATTGTTTATGCAGGGTGTTAATATATTAACATGCAACTTTTCGAAAGAGAGAAAAAAAGAAGATAAAATAATGGTGAAAATTATTCAGTGGGTATGATGATTTGGACTTTTGAATATGAATGTAGTTACTTTTATTCATTTTAATGTACTTGACAATTATATTTATCTTATTTAAACTTGTCTTACTATTACTTAATAATATTATTCTTATACAAAATATTTTTTATTTATACTAATAATATATATAATTTCTTTCATAAATTAGTTTATTTTTGAAAAGAAACTTTCAATATAATCCGCTTCGAGTAGCCATTTTTTTAAGGCCTATTTAAATTGTGTGATTATTTTTAATTGTTTGCGTCAGCAGGAATTTCAATGAAAATTTGAAGCGATAAAAAGATAAAATCTATGGAAAATCTCTTTGTTTGGTTTAGATGGTCTGATGCAGCATGTTTGCATGTTCTAAGCGGTGCGAATGTAGTTTGTCCCTGCTGGCCGATTTTTATATAAAATATTACTACAGTCTTATAGAATTACACGTATCAAAGGGATATGAGGTTCCATTCCCTGAAAAATGGTAAGGAATTAAATGTTCCAAGGTTTTTTGGAAATATTTCTCATAATATAACTACCCCAGATTTTATGAATGAATAAAATACTGTCACTTTCACTCCTATTTACAAAGAACTCAATGAAAAAATTATTGTTTTCAACCACTGTCTGAAATGGAATACTCGTGGTGCACTCTTCGGTCATTATTACCACATGCTTAACGTTATCACACACTACCAAACTCAGACTTGTAAAATTACTGATTCTGTCCACTGGTCCCCAGCAGTATTTATACCTACTGACCTGCAGAACCAGTACCTGATGCATCCTTTAGATGTTAAAGCATAATAATTTTTATTGTCCATGCCTTCTATTTTTTTCTACAATTCCTTTTCCTAGAAAGAATATCTTTCTTGTTCCTTCTAGATTCTTCTTTCTTTCTGGAAGAAACCCGTTACACTGGCCCCATTACACTATATACAAATGCAAAGATGGTAAAAACATATACTTACTTCATTGTATTCTATGTCAGCTAAATTACTTCAGAACCAATTACAACAGTTACAATTAATTTGGTCAATAAGCATTCCAGTGCATACAATTTTTTGATGGTTTATTTATAACAAATTTACATTAATAACCAATATTTTTAGAGGCTAGTACTATAGCAACAAGGAATAAGCGTAAATAAATAAAAGCAGTGTAGTCTGTGATAGATAATAACAATTATGGCATAACCTAACCAAACACATGCAGTACAAGCAAATGAACCACTCTTATAAGACAACCTCTCTTCAACCAGCTCTAGTTCAACATACACAGTACTACTGCTCTCCCTCTCATTTACATAAACAGTTTGCTTTGTTAAGTAATAAACAGAAGCATATTCATTACTATATAAGAAAGGAAAAGTGAATATTAACATATGATACACTATTAAAACACCTAAACAAGGAAACATTGTATTACGATCCATGCAATTATTTTTATTAAACACTTTGAACTCTCAAATAACATGATAAACATAAAATTGGTAAATCAAAAATATATCAATGAAAAAAGTTAGTACAAGAAGAAATAAAAATGCAGTCCATTTTATGAAACTGAAGGAAATAACTTACCACCAGGGGTAATAATTGACTGTGCACATTCATTCCATGAAGTTATTACATGGTTACTGCTACCACAAACACGTCCTGATGATGATGTTAGGAATAGCGGAAGAAGTAGAGTGGTTGTTAGAAGCACCCTTGTTATGGAGCACAAACAACACACATGTCTAACCGCAGCCTCCATAATGGTTAAAGACCCTTCGACAACATTCCTGAAAATGAAAAATGTATCCAATAAAAAATACATTCAATACACAAATTATTAGATGGAAGCTGCAGAAACATAACAAACAGATTCTAATTCAAAATGCTTATTTCACCATTATAAAAAATGATAATTAGATAAATGACAAAAAAGTTGTTTTGATCCACCTCTACTTTTCTGTGTTAAATATTCTTGGGTCTATTTATATTAACAGTGATAGGGTATTAATCTAAAACTCACAGAAGAAGGCATATGATTAAATATTAAATTATTTTCCTAGAGTCTAAATTTATAATATTTAAATCTTATAATATTTTTAATTACTGTAAAATCACCGACCTACACGTAAGAAATTTCCATAAGAATAAGGCCTTGTAATACATAGAAAAATAAATAAATAAAATTAAAACTATTAACAGCTTATTAAAATAACATTCCACATTTTTTTTAGCCATAAATAGCACCAAAAATTCTATATTCATTTAGTACTCATAATCACCTTGATCTTTAATTTTTGTCAGTTATTTAATTTGCAAGAGGAAAAAGCAATGGTGGAATAAAAAAAAAATTCTGTGAGAATCAAAAAAAAAAATTAAATGTTAATATTATGATGAATAATACTGCTATTTTGAGTGAAACTAAGAATGAATTAGAAGATTAAAATAAAGTTCTATATGAATTCATTGTACAGGAAAATGTTCAATCTGAAAGATAAAAAAAAAGAAGTGTAGTCCTGAGAAATATGACAAATTACTCTAATCAGAGGTCAATGTATGATTCAATCAACCCCTTATTCTACTTTCCCTTTTTTTTACCCTTCATTCATTCTTCCTTTGACAGGAATAAAGGTTATTGTTCAGATCCACTAGACTCCATCTTTGGCATCACACCTGACACTGTCTAGGGACTGCATTTTCTGGAGATTGAATAAGAGCCATACCAGCGGCTGAAGTGCTATTAAGCTCAAGTTGGTCTCATTCCTCGTAAAATTTAAATTTAAAACAAGAAGTAATAAAATGCAACAGAAATAATGATGAGGGACTAAATACTAAAATACAACACAATGTTACAAAAATTGCAACATTTTGCTATATAGTAGTAACATTAATAAGAACAGATAAGTAAGGAAATATCAAATGCACACTTTCTCACATTAGAAGAACTTTCAGGCATAAAAGAAATCTGCAAATTTCAAACAAATCTAGGAATAAGAAATTCTTAAAAATATTTATACAGTGCACTGCTTTATGGCACAAAAACATGGGACAGCAGGAACACTAAAATAAATAGAGAATAGAGGCTTTTAAAATGAGGTGTTTAAAGAGAATGTTAACTAGGTAAAATAAGAAATGAAAGGAATTTTTTTAATTTTTATGTAAGTAGAACCAGAATGGTTGTTACCAATCAACAGGTTTTAAGGTAGGGAAAGAAAGAACTTATGACAGAATATTTTTTTTAAAAAAGGCCTTTATCGTAAGTAAAACATGGTGAGTAAATTTGTTTGTAGGAAGTAAAAACAATGAAGGAGACAAATATCTGAAGCAAAGAACTGAAAATGTAGAATCTAGGTCATATGCTGAGGTTAGAGACTTAAGCAGAATAAAAATAAATTATGAAATGTATAAAAAAATTAAATGAATGAAGGCAAAACTAATCATTTATTTATAATGAGAAAATTACTTCTATAAAAAAATAATAGTGTTCACAGTATAGTGACCTATATAGTCATGCCATTATAGAATAAAAAATAAGTTACACTCTCACAAGTGGGTGAAGGCTCAAGGATAAATATGCTATATGTCCTGCATAAAACTGAAGATGTAGCACGAGGAGAGAAGGGTTAAATGTGACAATGCATTGAAAGCAGAAAATAATTTTAAGAGAATCGGTTGTATATTTTTCCCACTGTTTTCTGCTTAAAAATCTTTATTCTGAAAAATAAAAGTAGAATTTTGATACTCCTACATTATTATAACCAAACATCAAGCTATATCATTATAAGGAAAACAGCAGATCTTGCATATTAACACTTTTGTTTATAACATTTTATGAAACTTTGAAGAAACCCTCTCTTGCACAAAAGAATACTACTTTTTTCCATTCCAAGTATAACTAAAAAATAAAAAAAAAAACATCAATCTACGACGGCAAAATTTATAACAGCAGCTTATTCTGACATAAATAAAAAAAGATCCCCACAGAGTAGAGACTGTGTATTATTTCCCGCAGAAAGGGAAATTAATTTGTTGCTTTACACATCTTTCTCAGTCTTTCATATGTAGCCATGACACATGTAAAACATTTTTGGAATAAATGACACTTGTTAAAGTAGCTCTTTCTGAGATTAATGGTTCATTATGTGGCCAATCCTTGTGGTGAACAGAGTGAAGATATCACTTATAATGGCATAATCAGAATTTCAATGAGCTCGGTGTGCTGATATAAACGGTACACTCAACTCAATGAACAAGGGAATGGGAAACCGTTTCATTTCCAACTCTAAACCCAGCTCATAATGCTTGTTATTCTTGGGTATAGGTGTGAAATTTTTGGAACTGACTCGAGACAAAGTTGACTTGCCTACCATCACAATAGTTACCACAAAATACAAGTATAAGTAATAGATGGGGGCCAAATATGTAACAAACAATAAAGGTGAACATCTGGAGTAACTATTACCCTCAGTTTATATCACCTAACTATCCATCCTAGCGAGTTGATATACTTTTCCTTAATGCTAATTTTTGTTAATTCATTTGCGTATGAAACTCTGTAATCATTTAAGAAATATTTTTCAATTATCATAAATTAAATAGTATTTTTTTGTATTTATATAAATAATAATTTCATTTGAATATTTAATATATTCGTTGTATATATATATATATATATATATATATATATATATAATTAATTAAAATTTGTTATATTTATGCATACAAACAAGTTTTTTAATTCTGATCAGGAGGCTATAAATCTTCCTAAAAAAGTTCGATTTTTAGCATTTTCCTTTGCTTAATTTTAAACGGTCGATACACGTAAAGTGAACATGTACCTAATCGATCAAAAGACACAGAAAGTAAGGGGGATGCACGGCACGCGAGGCCGGGCATCAACTTATAGTGTAACAATAAAATTGTAAAATGAACGAGCATATCACTTACCGGTTCAGGGGAACAGGTATTAAGGTTTTTATATTACGTACTCGAACTGTTTATGCGTACATTCTCCGAAAAACACGTTATTCGTGTGCACCGTGCATAGACGTGATCTGAAGCAGATCCCACTGCATGGCCGATTAGCCGGCGACATTAAATAGCGGTATGAGTTCAGTATGGTTAGAAATTATTGATGAGTATAAACGCGACAAGAAATTATTAAATTCTGCGATTCCACGATAATGAGAGAGGAAAGCTAAATTACTATCTTAAACAAAAGCTCAACGATCTTTTCACCAAGCGTTTTTAATATCTATTTTTTAATGAATGAAAAGCACTTATCTTTATTTAATGTTTTTCACTGAACTGTAATTTAAATCCATAATTAATTCCTTCTTGACTACACTTTTTGTATCGAAATCGATAAGAAAATAAATCGACAAGCGGTTACATAACGCCTTTAGAAAAAACACTACGCATTTTTATAGGTCGCACGCGCACTCTAGAAACACAGACCGATAACATTTAACAGTAATTATTAAAATAACATTCATTACAACAAATGAAAATATCATAGCGATAATGGAAATAATAATTGATATCATTAGTATTACTGTTATGTTCTACTCGGCAAAAAAACAGGAAAACCTGGTTAAAAATTACGCCACTCGCTGACGAAATACAGAAACTAAAAAAGAATACAAAATAATAAAATATATAACACAACAAATACTATTATTACTAATAATAATAACAACAGCAAACGGGCAAGGGCAGGGGTTACACCGATGTTAAATGCACGTCACATCAACAAAACAAGGCTGCGCACAACCCAACAGATCGATTTACCACCACACAACGCAATAGTATAATATGCGCGCGCGCAACATTAAATTAATTTTAAACGATTTAATTATTTTTTTTTTGTCTTCAGTCATTTGACTGGTTTGATGCAGCTCTCCAAGATTCCCTATCTAGTGCCTGTTGTTTCATTTCGGTGTACACCCTACATCCTACATCCCTAACAATTTGTTTTACATATTCCAAACGTTGCCTGCTTGCACGATTTGATTTATTATTAAAGCAACGATTTTGGAGGAAAATAGAGACAATAAAATTAATAAATTGAAAATTCTTCATTATTTTGTCTTAACAAATTAAGAGCTAAGCGATTTCATTTTCAATAGTTACTGGAGTATATTAAGACTAAACTTTTAAAGGGCAGATTTAAAGTACGACGTAATTAAGGCACTAGTTTCCTTTAACTGACAAATGCTAGCTCGTTTATTTGAACGTATATAAGATATAAAACGACTCGAATTCACAGATAAAATACGTACGTATAAGTACCGCGAGTGCCGTAACCGAAAATGTTGTAAGGCACAAGACGAGATAAAAGTCGCTCCTGAAAATTCTACAGCCGTTTCTCGAGATAACAAGTATCCCGGTGGAGGGAAGGAAAACAGCTTCCGTCCTCCGATCTACCGTGCCGAATATACCGCTGCACAAGCCCGCTGAAATGAAGGTGACATTCACACGTACGAGCAACACCTCACTCTGTTCGACACGTGAAATAGCTGTACGGCGAATAACATTAATCTCAAAGAAAGCCAGGATTACTCTTGGATCACAGGTGCTTTAGACGATCTGGAACCGTAAGAGATCGAGACGGACACATAAAAAAAATTCAACCCTAAACTGTCTCGTCGAGAATCAAAGCATCGCCTCTACCGTCACTACATAGGAAACGACATGCGCGTAAGACCGCATAAGTCGATGTACCATGAGCCCGTTGTTATTACGCCTTTCCACAACATCGCATCATCCGTTCGAGAAAATGTAGATACTTATAATCTCGGCACATAGAGCAGAATGTAGTTTTTGTCCGCGTACACCGATAAAGCAGTTTTTTTTAAAGAAAGCTACGTCATAAAAATGACATAGGCGGTGGAAATAAGTCGTTTTAAAAGAAATAAAAATAATTTTAGACAAAACTATATTTAACATAAAATAGTATTTTTACGGAGATAAACATTAAAAAGTCCGGGTTAGATGTTTCTATCAAAATATTTTTGCACAGTTAAATCTATCTTATTTATTAAAAGTCGATTTAGGGAATCCAAACGATATTTAGGCTATCAGGGAATTAATTTGTTGTAAAATTTAATAATGGAAATTTTTTCGTATATAGGTCGGTGCTGTGAACGGACGATGTATAGATTCTTTTTGGTAGGTGTTACAATAACGAGCGATTATTTTTAGAAAAAAAGGCTATACCCATTTCCCGGCCTCCAAAAACAATTTTATACATGTAGAGACCTAGCAGTGTTCGTATCTTTTTTTTTTTTAAATAGACTTTTAGCCTTTTTTTTTTTAAATAAATGTCTACAAGATCATAAAGAAGGCATTTTTATCATTATTCCGACTTTTTTTTTTGTAACTTTAATTTGCATTCATCGAAACCCCTTGTATCTAACCGGCGAGTAAACATGGCCGAATAATAAATCGTTAATTTTGCCTCCAAGTTAAGTAACTCGTGTTAAACCGTCACTGTCGGCTTCTCCGAACTAGTTACTCCGATTTGTTCACGAAATTCTCCGGTTACCGTTTTCGATCCAAAGGGATGCTATAGGTTTCGATACTTTTTCTACCACCTTCCTGAAACCGCTCTACAGACCACTGCGTCGGAAAGGGGAGAACAATGCCATCAGGTGATGGTATGCGGAGTGCCCGCAACCTGACGACCCCGACATGCTCGGGGGGGCCCTCTAGGCGCTCAGTCGCGGACCTGTCTGGCCCGGTACCCTCCGACGTCTTAATTCCTGACGGGACTCTTCACAGACGTGTAACTTGTCTAGTACCTTCTTGACGAAGTTTTCTACTGTCCTCCAATCGTCGGGACATGGTGCCTTTAGGGAAAGTTTGGCTAAGTTTGGTTTGATTGATTCAGGCTTCTGCCCGGTGAACGCGTCTTCCCAAATCAGCTGATTTGGAAGTCGAGAGTTCCAGCGTTCAAGTCCTAGTAAAGTCAGTCATTTTTGTATGGACTTGAATAGTAGATCGTGGATACCGGTGTTCTTTGGTGGTCGGGTTTCAATTAACCACACATCTCAGGAATGGTCGAACTGAAACTATACAAGACTACACTTTATTCACACTCATACATATCATCCTCATTCAGCCTCTGAAGTGTTATCTAAAACGGTAATTACTGGAAGCTAAACAGGAAAAAGAAGGAAAGAAAGAAGAAGAAGGCTTCTGCCCGGACTGTAGGGTCGATGATACTGTGGACCATGTTCTTTCTGTATATCCCCGGTGATTTAGATTTATCTAGTATCAATGGGGTTGTGCCCGGGGAGTTCGCTCCCCGAGCGCGATTAAACTTTAGCATGGCGATTTGTCAAATTGGAGTGCACACTTAAGGGTGATGGGTGATGCTGGTTTCGGTCGACTTAGGTGTATTCCGAGAGGCCCTCCTAACCGGAACTGTAGTGGGAGATTAGAGGTTATACTCAGCACCCGACGGACCAAACTTTAGGACCTCTGGAACTAGGTTTACTGTTGCGGCTGTGCTCCAATCGCTTAAATTCTTACGATCCGTTGCGGTGACTGAATTGCTGAAAGATATGCTGCCGTGGCATACTTGATGCATCTATGCGCTAGGGGCGTAGTATATTTTAGGCCGATTATGGTAGGCGCGGGGTCTTCTTCTCCTCGGGTTAGGCTTTTGCTTAGTTCCTGAGGGCAACGTGGTAGCGTTAGGTGTCAGCTGTCTTCTTCGGAAGGCAGAACTCAATACTATCTCTCGTGACGAATTACCGATGTAGATGTCCCTCGGGGAATCTGCATCGGTGGCATCTCCCCGTGGAATGTGTTACAGTTTGAGGGCAAGAAGATGTCCTCCGTTAAAGCCATTACTGGCAAGGAACGGGGGGGGGGGGTGTAGCGACCTGACACGCTACGAGGCGGGATCTTCTCCCCTCGGGGGGGAATTGAGATGTATATCCCCGGTACGAGGCTGAACGTACCAGAGTTGTTAGGGAGCTTGAGAGAGTTAGCTTTTTTCTTGATCTGCGGGTAATTGAAAGACTCGCAGAAAATGGATCGTAGTGGCTGGCTTCCTCCGTTTCTTCCCACTGAGCAGATCAGCTGAGGGAGTATAAGCAGGGTATTACCCAGGGTGGCTAAGGTCCGCCTGGACAGTTGATTGGCCGGAGGAAGACGTACTGGCATTGATGTCGGCGGGGCGACGACTGCACTACCGAGGTTATGGAAATCCACGCAGCCGAGAGGATAGCGCCATTTTGACGAGGACGGTTAATGAATGAATAATAGTATTGCTGTCAGTGGGATGGTGACTACACTACCGAGGGCAGCTTTATGTGATGTAAATGTCACGCGGGACTCTGCGATGGAGCAGAGTGGGAGTAAGAGGTCTGTCCACTTCTAATACCAACTTCTAATATCGTCAATAAGAAGATGGGACCAGCGGCCCTTGTCTCTAGGTCCCAGCACACCTGCCAGACCTTAAGTAGTCCTCTTCGATCTGCGATGATAGGCGTTTTTTGTCCCCGTGCGGCAAAGGTCGCTGTTCCAAGAGCTTCCGCCTTCGTTGTGTGACTAGATCTATTGACATGAGCCCCACCGCCTCCTTCGAGACGGTCCGGCACGCTGCTATAATTCTCAAGCCGCATTTTCTATGTACCGCCTCTAACTTCCATTTATATTTTTTGTATTTTGTCACGTCAGCGCATAGTTCAGACCCGTAAAGCACGGTAGAATATGCAATCCGGCTAGTAACGTCCTGCGATACTGAGTCGGCCCTCCAGTGTTTGGTATGAGGGCAGCAATTAATTTCATCGCCCTCTCCGATTTGTTGGCGTTTTCTATCGCATGAATGCCAAATTTCATTTTGGAGTCAATTCATATTTCTAAATTTTTTATTGCTGGACTTGAATCAATCCTTCTATTCTCCAGCGTTGGTTTCAGTTTCGGTCTCTTCCTTACTCTGAAGATTGCAAAAGCATCAGTCTTGTCCGGAGCGAGTGACAATCCCAGCCCCATCATCCATATATTTATCGCCACGTATGCTGCACTTACTTTCTCAGTGGCGTCTCGTCAAGTGGTAGCCTCGACCACCAGGGCAAGGTCGCCGCATATCGTACCATGGTCACTCCCTGTCGAAGGGCGACCCGGAATACTGCATCATATGTCAGGTTCCAAAGGATCGACCCAAGGACCGACCCCTAAAGCACACCCCTGCGCAGGCTCCATTCAACCAATCCCTCTGCAACCTGCAATCGAACCTGCGTGCCGCAAGGTAAGATCGAATGGTACGACGTTAAGTGCGTGGGTATACCGTGATCTTCCAGTGCCTGCATTATGGCGACGTGAGAAATCCAGTTAAATGCATTTCTCACTTCTAGGGTAACGAGAGCGCAAATACTTCGCCGAGGGCGGTCCTTCCCCTGCAAAAGCCGTACTGGCTCGCAGAGCCCATCCCCTCCTCCACCGCCGAGGATATTCTATGCTGGAGCATGCGTTCCAGCACCTTGGCCATTCTGTCTATCATAGCCAGCGACTGGTAAGAGGAAGGGAGCGCCGGACCCCTTCCCGGTTTTGGCACAAGTACCAGTCTGTGGCGCTTCCATTTCTCGGGAAAGATGCCTACCCGAAGGCACGCGTTATACACCTCCCAGAAAAACTTCGGCTGTGCCCGAACCGCCACCTTGACAACCAAATTTCGCAACCAGTCCGGTCCCGGCGCCTTCATCGGAGGCATTGGTTTGTCTGGCATTTCTCCCGCCAACGCCCAATCGGTCACCCTAAAGCATAGGTCTGTGCCACAAACGGTAACTGAGCCTCTGAGGACGGTGAAGACCGTCCTCAGAGGCTCCCTGCCATTCAGGCGTCGCCATAAGCTGTATTGTTAACAGCCTTAGCCCGAGCAATCTCGTACGCTCTGCACTGCCTGCTCCCGACCCGGTGTCCGGCATTGCTGCCTTTCACCAAGGCACAGGCGGCGCACTTGGCAGGCGTAGATTTGACAAGGCAATTGGTGCCCTGTGCCCCAAAGCGGCACAGTGGCCACAGATCTCCGACTGCGCTCTGCAGCGGAGAGCGGTGTGCCCAAAGCCCTGGCATTTGTAACATCGGGCTAACTCTATATGGTCGACTATCCTACAGGCAGTTCCCCCGAAAAACAGCCTTCCACCGGCCACTAAGACCTGCCGGATCTTTGGCGAGGTCTCGAGAACCCAGTGACTCTTTGGGGAATCCTTCCTCTCCAGCTGCCGAACCACCTTGGCTTCCCTAAGGACAGTCATACCAATACTGGATTTTGACTATGGACCGCCTTGAGGATTTCGGGATCCTCTACCCTTGTTGCCCTTGGCATATCATACACCAATATCTGTGGCCTCCGCTCGGCCAGCAGCTGAGCCTTTAGCTCGTTCTTAACCAGAACGTCTGCCTGCAGCAGCTGTTTTGCCTGCCGCTCGTTAATGACCTCCAGAACAACACCGTGATCCCTCGTTTTCGTGACCAGGGAGACTTGGATCTTTCCCCTCCGCGAGTCCAGGATCTTCTTTAGGGTTAGCTCCGTCGCAGCAGACGAAGCCCCCTGACCAGGCTTAATTGGGACCACTTTTATAATGGCCCGCTTAATTTTGGCTGCCGGCGGCTGACCTATCCGCTTAGGCGCAGGCGCGGCTGTTACTACGGCGAAGAAGATAGGCTTCTTAACCTTCTCCTACACCCTATTGATTGACTTCTGGAGTTCACCCAGAGCTTCTCCCGTAACCAGCTTGAAGCTTCGGACTCCCTCCATCACCTGGTCTACCTTCCCGGACAGTCGACTGACGACTGAGTCCGAGGAAAGGTTTGCTCCCTGGAGGCCTTCGCATTTTAATGCCAGTCCCGAAACCAACAATCAACATTCGCTCAGATAGGAATCCACCAACTGGCGCAACTCCAGAGCTACTCGAGACTCCTTCTTAGAGGAGATCTTGGACCATTCGGCCCGCATCTCCCCAATCCGCCCCAAACTCTCAGCTCCAGAGGTAACCCGCTTTTCAGCAGGCTTCCCCCCCAGAAACCTTGAGCTCAGGAACGGACACAGTGCCACTGCTTCCTGTCTTTCCCGACTTCGCAGTGAGGCGTCCTTCGGACTTGCCCCCCGGTGCCATGCCCTCGCTGAGCGGGTCCAGCTATCGCCTTTTCAGCACAGCTCGAAGTAGAGGTATCAGGATTTCCTGCAGTGCCGCTGCACTCGGACGCTCCACTGCCCGAGGCGCTTCCGAGACTTCCTTAGCGGAAGACCGGGGCCTCGGCGGCGACCTACCGATTGACCTTCGTGGCATGAAGGGGTCACCGGCTACCAGGTCCTTGGCCAAGCCGACCAAGTCCTCCAGACAACCTCCTCCAGGTTGCTCCATCACTGGACGAGCTTTATCAATACACCAACTGTGTTGCCAGGCACTACAACCACAGTCTGAATGAACCTATCACCTACCACAAAACTAGGTGAGCGTCCAACAAGATCTTCCTCGAAGCGGACCGTCTGTTCCGCAGCCCACTCGAGGAGTCAAACGTTAAAAGCTCCTATGCGACCACCGGCAAGGTCGGAGCGAAATCGCTTCCCGAACCTGCCAGAGGATCGTTAAATATAATCTCTCCTCACCACCTACGAAAGGGGACACCGATAAACAAAAGAAACGTCTTTAGTTAGCCGTCAGTGGCAATACTGCAACACACTACGTTACCGCTTTGTAAAAACGCCACAGCAACGCAGGTAGACTGACAGCCACTGATCGTTGTCAGCCCCGAAGACGTGAACGTTGGCACGCTGTACTTGTAGAAAGCAATATATCGCTACCGGTAGCAGTAAACACAAGTTTTACAGCACGGGGCCTGAGACCGAGAAGCTATCCGGAGGCATACGTGATGTTGCCTACAGAAGTTCATCTTGGGTGAAGAGAGGCGGGTTGCCTCCCTGATGATGACGGGAGCGACGAGGCTCCCGTCATCAATCAGTCATTGATTCCTCGCCGCCAGGAAAGAGCTCTTCTATTATTTTCCAAACCTCCCGAACATTCTGCGTGACCGGAACTCTGGGCCTTAGGGCTCTCCTTACCAGTAGAGTAAATGGTTTTCCCAACGGGTCAGTTTCTATTTCTGCAATCAGTTGCCTGCAGGACGTTTTCTTCGCATCTCGAATACTTCTGACTAGGTCCTTCTTGCAATTCCAATATTGGGTCATATAAATATCCCTGATGGCTGGGAGATGCGCCCTCATCACACGTCTACAGACCAACCCTAGTCTACAGACCACGCATTGAAGTCCCCTGCAAGAAAAGCGGGGCGGTGTGCGGGGAGATCCCTTGCAATAGAGTCCAGTTTCTCCTCAAATGTCTCTGTCGTGATATTAGGTGACTTATAGCACGAATAGAGGTACATCCCCCCGGCCATCACCACGACGAAACTCTCAAGGATATACATCCTTGATAAGCGTAGTACCGCACGTCCATATGGCGGCGCGCCCGTCCCCCGACAGATGCCACCATAATCTGGGGCGGGTAAAATACGGCTCGGAGATGGTGCGAGGTCCGCGCCCATCTCCGATGCATACCTGGCCAATAGGTCTTGGACCAGTGCAACATGGTTTAAATTTATTTGCACAATCCTAATTTCCGTGCAGTTATCGAGCCGGTCCTCCCCAGGCTCTCATTCGCAACATCCTTTCCTAGTATGCGATACGCCTTCCGTGGCCAATTATTTTTTATGAAATCGGCCATATGCTCGGTCGGAACTCCATTTTCCAGACCATCTATGATGGGGCCCCCAGTGGCTACCTCCGCAGTTTGATCCCCACGCAGAGAGTGGATCAAGCGTTGACCACTCGGCGCAAGTCCCTAACAGCAGCACCAAAGTCCACCTCAATGTCCTTCATTCTGCGCTTGACGTTCTTGCCGATATTCTTTTTTAAGTTCTTGGCCAACTGCTCAAGTCTGCTGGACAGTTCCCTCAGGTCGAGGGGTACGTCCTCCTTCTCAGCGGAGGATTGCCTGATCTTGATTCTCTTGACCCCCTTTCTTCCCTCCGTCACCGGTCTAGGGTATAAAACCCTCCATATCCTCCCGTCTCGAGGTCGTAGGATCATGTGCTTTTTCCGGCTTTTCCTCCATGTCGGTGGGCGAGACCTGTAAAAGATTGCTCAAACCATGTTCTATTATTCTTCCCGCGTTCAACAAGACTCCACAAGATATACTGAAGGGGGTAGGTAAAATGTATCTCCGACATCTGGAGTCGAATTTGGAGGGGGTAAAGATTGGGAGTCTGGATCCGGATAAATCCGGGAGAATTAGGGTGGGAGTGGAACGAGTAAGGAGTAAATTGGGCGGGAAATTCCCCCTATACTACCGCGGGACTTAGAATATTTCTGTCCAGGCGAGAACGACGAAAAATATTCCAAGTCCTTGTTTATAATAATAAAGACCCTCGTCACAGCCTGTTACTGCCTGCACGTAGGACTTAGTATATTTTCACTAGAAGCATTCCTTACGTGAATAACCTCCAAAAAGAAAAAAAAATTAGAGCTTCTATTAACTACGCAAACCTGCGTACAGATGACTCCGATGTGAGTGTGAATACTTCTTGGGATGTTGTTATAGCACAAACACTAGCTGTAGTTCCGAGAATTAGAGTCAATGTCCCACAAACTTAATAACTCGTAACTCGACAAGCCAAAATATTACGTTTATCGAAAAACTTTTATAAAAAGGTCAGTCCGTATTCAAAATCCCTGAAATTTTATAGACGTATCCAGTAATATCCAACCAAAAATTTCCTAATGTCCGAAACCAATCAAAAACAGTCAACACGGCCGTGAAAGAAAATAAATCTTTTAATTCCTAGGCGACCTTATTCATTTGTTATTAATTTCTGAGACCGTTACAGCGGTGTCGGCCACGTATCACACGATATCCGAAGACGACGAGTTCAAAGGGAAGTCGTTAAAGTAAATTACAAATAGGCACGGACCGAGAAATAATCTGTAGGATTCGGTCTTAACTCGAGCCCGTTCCGAGTGCCACGCACGAGTATTCGCTATCGAAGTCTATATTTTATCGCAATGTCGTATCTTCCCGATTCTGACCGTAAGAAGACGGAACCTCCGGGCGGAGTCGCTTAATTAAACGACCGGAATTAATTTGATTTAGTTTATTTTCAGGAACTAAAACGTATTAAAATCAAACGTACACGAAGATATGTACGTAGCCTATTAGTTCACAGTACAGATAAAAGAGAGATCTTCCCGCGAGGGTAAATAAAACCGGAAGAAAATTATTCTTCGGTTCACAAACTTCATTTTTTCTGCGAATATTTAACAGGCTCGGAAGATTTCTATTAGCGTAAAGTAATTTTATTTATTTCTGATAAAAATAGTACAAAAAAAAAAGAAAAGAAAACTCATCCTGGGAATACAATTCTAGTTTAAATTCTTTAGAATCGATTAAAATATTTAACGAAGCGGTCACCCCGAATAACACCGTAAGGAAGAGTAGAATTAAACGATTCTCACCGATTCTAGACTTCTTTATCACAAACTTTTAAAATTTCCCCTTTGCCTAAACTCGTACCTAGTCGAAGCGGATGAATATATGTAAAGACTACATACTCGTACACGTAATAGATGTATACCCCCGGCCAGGAGTCTTACTCTTCAAGACTTTGGGGTGGCGTCCCCACGGCCGTAGCCTCAGCAGTTTTTCTTCCCACTACACACAGAGATGCATAACACTTTGCACAATACATATACACTGCACCAAGAACATTACACAAATTACAACATATATCCTCACACAACTACACAACAACATCTTACACTTTCTCTTCTTACATTTACACTCGGTGGTGTTGCGACATCTTACGAAACGCAACCGTACATTTTACCGATGGGTGAAGTGAATGGCTGTACGTAGTGAGTCTCAAACGATGTCCTCTGGGCATCTGGGTGAACCCAATTGTATTTGGCTCTAGCTCCAGTAGGCGGGCGCTCTGCTTACACCGCCGGTACTCGTGGAACCAAAATTTCAAATTCAGAAATAAATTACATGATGGATGGTTGTCCATCTGCAACAACTACCAAACAAAGTCTAATGAAAAGGCCTCGGTCAGCTTTGTCTGACGAGGAGAAGAATATATAGAAGATGATACTTTGACTCGTGACACATCTTGTCTACAATTCAAAAATATCTTTATAGTTCTGAGAAATAATCAGGAGAGTGACATCCTTCAAAAAGTTTCGCCTATCCTCCTTAACAAAGTTGTAACAGGTGCAGATGGTTCCCCAAGAACACCAGAAAGTTACGAGGCGGATCGATTCTGATTGAATCATTTAACGATGAGTAGAGCTGATCTCTCTTGCGTCTAACTAATATGGGCGCTACACAAATAAGTGCGGTATGCCACAAAACTCTAAATAGCACCCGGGAGTAATTTTATGCCGAGATCTTTTGGATATGGACGTCACTGAAATAGCTAATGAGTTTCGTCCCCCAGATGTTGTAGACGTAAAACGAATAACGAAACGGCAGAGCGGAGTGGAAGAATCTACACCCTCCCTTATAATAAAATTTAATGTAGGTTACCTGTCGGTCCAAGTACGATCATTCATACCCAACCCACGGCGATGTTTAAAACGCCAAGGGTATGATCACACTACATCTTGCTTGAAATCGGAGGTCTGTGCTCAACTGCTATGAAGATGGAAAATAAGCGAACTGCAGTGGTTCATATACAGCTCACTCCCGAGACTGCCCGACTTTTAAAGAAGAAAACGCAATTTTCAGAATCTGTACCGAGCAAAAACTATCGTTCACAGTCGCACGAAGAGAATATAAAAGAAAACTCTCGTAACCTGGTTGAATCTTATGTTTCTTTCGCCACCGCTACATCAAGAAAAGCCCCTGCAAATGCAGGCAACCAACAGTGCAAATCCTGCAGAGAGCTGAGAAGTTTTTCAAGTGTTATCTGATCAGGGTGCTTCACTTACTACAACTAACGAAGATGAAGAAGAAGTCGGTGGTTGCAGTTAGTGAAACTAACACTAGTGGTATCCCTCTGAAAGGTCCTGTCCAAAAACTTTTAATTTTGCGGAAAGGAGTAAATACAGCTGGCGGTAAGCCATCTAATAAGCTCCCTGTCAAGGAAGCTAACGCAACCACTTTCTCTGGGATGTCGTCTGTGACTTTCTGTTTTTGAAAATCTCCCCCTCCTTCACTACGTATACTGGAGGATGTGATAGAGGAACCGTCCGACCCCAGGGCATAGTTTTTTTAAAATAAAAAAATTTGAAAAAGAAAAACTGGATACCTACAACTAATATTTTTCATATATTTATCTGTATTTCTGTATCTATAACTACTTTTATTTATGAGGATTATTCAGTGGAACGTTAGAGGTCTTCGGTCCCGCATTGAAGATGTTAGAATGTTGATGCGCGCACATGAACCATTAATAATGTGCTTTCAAGAAATACATGTATTACAACAAGATGCGGGAACACTCGGAGACTATTTCTGTCACGTAGACGGTAGAAACAGTGTTGATGTTGCTGTTTTCATGCGGAATGAGGTGTCGGCTACAAGGATACCACTAACTATCCTCAATCCTGCAGTTACTCGAAATTTAAGTTATCTTTAAATTGCATATCTGCAATTTGTACCTCTCACCGAACTTCGAGTTCAATGTTCCAGAAATATCAAATCTCCTCACACAAATCCCATCGCCATCTTTAATAGTAGGACACTTCAATGCCCACCATATTTTCTGGGGCTCATCTTTCTGCTCTTCTTGAGGAAATAAGATAAACAGAGTGAGGCAAGAAGACTTGGACCTTGTATACTGAGTAATGGGTCATAGCACTCATGTTCTTATCATCTGGTACACTGTCCAACATTGACCTCTACTTATGCTCACCGAAGTTATTCCCTCGTCTAGATTGGTCAGCTTGCGTAGATCTTCACAGCAGTGACCACAGACCAGTTATTATTGCTTCTGGTGTTGGCCGCATGGTGACCAAAAGGCCACAGAGATGGAATGTTGAAAAGGCAGATTGGAACAGTTTCCATAAGGCTTTTCCATCACGGTATGACGATGGTGCAGACGGCCTTGATGAACTTACCTCTTTTACGTCCCTGATACTGTGTGGAAAAAGATCCAGATCCGTGCGATTTGCGGATCACCAAAACAATCCATTCTCGGATTGATTCATAAAGGAGAACCTCTTATATCACCATCTGCAGTGGCAAGTAACGTGGCAGATTGTTTCCGTTCGGTGTCCCTCATCTCATTATACAGTAATGAATTTCAGAGGTAGAAGTAACAGGTGGAAGTATTATCGTTAAACGTTGGTGATTCGGTCGGTGAATTAAACGCTCCATTTTTATTCTACGAGTTGTCACACGCAATTAAAAATTCAAATGACACCTCCCCTGGATATGACAACATTTGTCTCAGTATGCTGTCACATCTTCCTAATTCTGTGCTACACCTATTGTCTATTTATAATGGTTTATTCTCTTCATAAGTCTTCCCTTTGGTCTGGTCAGAAGCCATTGTCGTACCAATACTTAAACCTGAAAAAGACAAAGCCAGCCCCTCAAGCTATCTCCCTATCTCTTTGACAAGCGTTTTATACAAAGTGGCGGAGAGGATGGTGAACCGCAGGATTACATGGAATGGCCTTTTACGTCCAAAACAGTGCGGTTTCCGATAAGGAAGTTCTTCCATTGACCATTTAGTGTCACTGGAAGCAGCTATTCAAAACGCTTTCCTACTCCGCCAGCGCCTCGACGCTATCTTCTTTGACATCAGAAAGGCATACGATACGGGTTGGTGACGTGGTATTCTGAACACCATTAAAGAATGGGGAGTCCGGGGCAATATGATTGCTTTTAGTAGGGGTTTTAAATAACCGAACTTTCCGTGTTCGTATAGGAGATTCTTTATCGGGTAACATCACCTTGGAGAATGGAGTGCCTGATGACTGCTATATATATTACGTCCCGTTCATAGCCACAGCAGAGAGACTAATACAGAACACGATATTTCGCCTTGAAGCTTGTCCAAGGTTACCGGCTTCACGTTTTCTTCTGAGAAACAAATGTGTAGACTTTTCTCGCCTGCGGGACCCATTTAATCCGCAAGTCTTCCTTGGAAAGCAAATTGCTATCTCTCGTGACGTTAAGTTTTTAGGTTTATTATTTGATAGCCGTCTTACGCGGGTCAAATACATCAAACAATTAAAAACACAAAGTACCAAACTTCTAGATATATTGCGTCCTTAACAACACCAATTGGGGAGCCGATCGGCCATGTATGTTGCATTTTTATTATTCCTTAGTTCGTTTCCGTTTAGATTATGGTTGTTTCGACTAATCTTCAGACCGTCATACCGTACTCCAAGTGCTGGATGCTGTATACCATGTTTTTCTTCGTCTTGCTGCAGGTGCGTTTAGATCAAGCCCTGCCGTAGGCAAACTTGTTGACAGCGGTGAGCCATCACTTTGGGATAGACGAGATCAGGTTTTAGCATCTTACATTACCCGTCTTAAAGCACATCCGAATCATCCAAATTTTAATGCGGTCCTCTCTAATCCTTATTTGCATAGATATGATGACTATCCACGTTATACTGCACCTATGGGTATTCCTACCCAGCATTTATTACACCTTATAAATGTTAACAAACCTTCTATAATTTTCCAACGTATACCTGTTCATATCCTCCGTGGAGAAACGACCTTATACATTTTATTTTTCATCTTACTGTATACAATAAACAATCCATCTATCGTCTTTCAGCAAATGTTTCACCATATTTTGTCCAAGATAAACCCACACGCAATAGTATACACAGATGGATCGAAACAGAATGATATTATTGGGTGCGCATTTATTGTTATTGAATTAACCTATATGTTTGGCCTACCTAGTATCACAAGTGTCTTTTCTGCTGAACCATATGCTATCAAAAAAAATTTTTTTTAAATAAAATCAAAACTAATAATTTTTTAATATTATTAACACTAAATTCCGTCATATCCCTTATTTGTAGCGACTCGTGTAGTGCTCTCCAAGCTTTAGAAAATTTGTATTCTAGACACCCTATCGTCCTAGATATCTATAACGCAATCGCTTAATTAAACAATCGCAACACCAAGTGAGTTTCTGTTGGATCCCTAGCCACGTGGGAATTCCAGGTATTGAACATACAGATTCCGCTGCTAAAAAAGCATGTAGTCAACTGTCCTTCACCACCTGTGTTATTACATCTAACTTTATTAATTTAAAAAACATACTATCCGAGCAAAGTGGCAAGGTGACTAGACTCATACAGAAAAATTCGTCGAGAGGAAATGGTCCTCTGCCGATTGCGGACAGGATATACGAGAGCTAGTCGTGGCTACTGGATGTCCGAGAAGAGAATGTATAAAAGTAATGAACCGAATCGTATCTTTACGTCCGACTACATTTTAACGAGTCGTCGGGCATAAAAACCTCGATTCAACCCGATCCCGTTATTTAAACCGTGAACGGTTGAAAATCACACGTCTAAATTACAGTGTCTGGTAAATTTCATAATTTAAGTCGAGATAAAAATTAACTACACCCGTAATAAAATGAAACGGTATACTTTATAATACAGAAGTTAAAACGATATTCTTACAATTTTTAGAATACTACTCTATACACCGTCTTCGCGGACGTAAAAGACCGCCGTATCTAGATCTGAAGAAGATTAGACTATTTAAAGGACTGAAAATTCTACACCAGCGGTTCAAAACGTTCACCGAATGGATTGTAACCACGTAACTTAACATACGGATAATACCGTTACATCGCTTTTCAGGCAGATGTAACTCTTAGTAATATTTCTATCGATGATAACGCGGGATATTGCTATCTCCGCAAAGCGAAATTTCTGGGTGTTTTATCAGATGAAGATATACGTTCGCGTATTACCGCCTTAAATAAATCATCTATAGGGGCTACTTCAAAAGTCGGAACAAATTTTCAAGATAGAAAACCAGGCTGTTTAGATCCAATAAATACAGAGTCATGTAGATTGATGTTTAGAAAGTCAAAAATGTTACGAAACCTTTGCTACAAACATCGATAAACAAAAATAACAATATCCACGACTTACTATCGCTAAATATTGTGTCGTGAAAATAAACACGATACTAATTCAGCTTAAGAGAAAGGGCATTATTATGCTTTCGGTGCTGTTTTTTATCGATTACAGACTCGTTTAAAATAAAATTAAGAGATTTTCTTTTAGAGAAACAATTTTATTCTTTCGATGAGTTCATAAGTAATAGTAATTTTAAAAAATTCTCAATTTTCCGCATCTAGTGCTTTAACGTGAAAGTAAATATGCGCTCAAATAATTTTCATTAACGGAACCGAGGAAATCCCGATTCAGAAAGAGCACGAGGGTACAAGGGAGGTCATCTTAACGCTCAAACTATTCTCGGAAAACCGGTTGAACGAATACAAAAATACGTACAGGAGATTTATACAACTCGAGAAAACATTTCATAACGCAAAGAATAAAATTTTCTAATTTTAAGAAATACAGGATTGAAACAAAGAGAAAGAAGAAAAGCCGCTAAAAATGTTAACCTCAAATACGATTTTTCGGACGATAATCACTTGTTAAAACCGGTCACATCTCTGGCGCTTTAAAACGATGATTTTCATTCCACCGTACATGCTCGATCATCCCCGGGCTTACCATTGCTCGAAGAACTTTTTTTTCTCCTCTACATAAATCACAACTTCGTATATAACACGCGTACAACGCTCACTGACAGTTTTCAGACCTAAATATACCTGTGATGTAAACACATTCCGATCTACATACATACACATTAGTTAATCCTTCGGCTACAATACCAGGATAACGCAGAAAAATACTCATTAATAATAAAGATGCATTCGAATCCGGAGGATTTGAAAACCTGAAGTTACTACTAACGAAATCTGCGTAAAGGTGATGATCGGTATTTTTTTTGTTGTAATTTTCTTTATTTTTTCGGCACTATATAATAAGAATTTAGTGTCGACTTGGCTCTTGAGATAGTGCAAATTACACGAACGATGAATACCGAACCTCTTTTTCGTTATAGTTATATATCGATATCCTAGGAAACTTATTCGACTTGGAAATACCGTAGTTCTATACATTTACAACGTAATAAGAAATGCGCGACCGGTAGGCTTGGGTGCGTATTTCTACAGTAAAATTCGAGTAATGCTGTTACTAAACCGATCCGCGAGACACGTCACTCCGCTACTTTAACAGATTCTACGTTTTGCGATTTAAATTATCATAAGAGCTACATCAGCTGCCTGCTTTTTTATTGAAAACAGTCGGCCAAATCGAATAAGGTAGATTCTAATTTCCTCAGACATCTTGCAGTTTGTTAAAAATAAAGTAATTTCCTCGACAATATTTTTAATTACACGAATAGCGGTAGTCTAGTCTCTTAGGATTTATTTCACTAATGACGTATACTACATCAGTTCAGTATTAATTGTAAATAAAAAAATAAATAACATAAAACCACAATATCTACGAGGAACGGATCGTATAAAACTTACGTTTAAATCAAACAAATTTAAGATAAACCAAGGACCTTTACCTTTCATAACGATACTGAAGTAGTACGCATTTAAAAAATGAATATATGTCATTTAAGGAAAAATCTACTTAAATAAGAACTATTTTGAAAAAGCCATCTAAACCATCTAATGCGTAAAGAAAAAAGCAATTACATTTGTTTCTAATAATTTCGACATTTATTAGTCTACATCGACTGTACCGATCGAACAAGCGGTTCTAATCCATTCGTAATGTAGAATTATCGAAAATATCCCGTTTTAAGCACAAACTTGAAAGCAGAAACGTTTAAAAAGGTAATGCAACCTGTCTTCTGATTTATTTTGAAATGCGTAAATAGGATTCTGTTAAAAAAAGGGAAACCTATAGGAGTCGTCGTAATCGATTTCATACCGAACGATACGGATGAAAGAGACTTCAGGTTCCGGTCTTTTTTTAACTTCAGAAGAGCTAAGATTCTTATAACAAATTTTGGTCGATCAGAGTTCGCGAAAGATCTTTAAACTTCTTTAAGTTTACCTATTTAAAAGTAATAGGAACGTAAATTAAAAAAATTAAAAGATGTAGACCGGTAGGACCTTGATCGAAGCGGCATCGCAAAATACACGATTAAAGTTCACATTAATTATTTAAAATATACATTTTTCACCAAGATCCTAAATATAAATAATAACCGTAAAATAATTCACCATTCCGAAGGCGTTAATAAAAATTATTTGAGCGCGTATTTATGTACACATTGAATAAGATACAGAATTTGTACTCATCTATTTTTTTAAAAATTCATCGACAGAGTAATAAATAATATTACACCTACGTCTTACCCGTACTTATTACAAGTGTATATAATCAAACATTATTTATTTTATAAAAAAGGGCGATTCGGTGGACTTTTAGAGTCCGTAGAATAACATGTTACAGAAAAGGAGCGTCATTTTTTATACGTCGCTTAAATATATAAAATAGCTAACGGAAGATAAAAATGTTAAAATACACTAAAAAATAGGCGATTTGTGACTAATATAAATTGTAACCACCGGATACACGCTTTTTGCTGGTAACTGTGTGTCGCTCGTTTTCTTTCGCGCGCGTATATTCGATGTAATATTAATTTTTATAGTAAATTTTCAGGTTCGTATCCTACATATCATTCGAAAGCTTTTACAATGATAAATAAAATTTTACGGGCCTTATTACGTAAGCGGGCTTAAATTTTCATTTTCTGAATTGCTATAATTCGTTATATAAATTATTTACGAATTAAGTAAATAATAATGTGTAATCGTATAATAATACACCGCATTAAATCGCTAATATTTAACTTATTTATCACTGAAGCAATTATATTTCAACCGGTCATATCTTATTACAGTTACACCGCTGGCTACCCGCTAGTACGTGAAGTCGATTATTTATACCGTGGTGCGTGTTAGGTGTCGTACTATTCGCAATTTTCGTCGGACATTGGTTCGATCGACTTAATCAGTGAGATTCCAGATAAAAGACAGACATGCCGTTTGTTTTTTACAAGCCGAAGGGATTTTACATAATCCTAGGTTTTGCGTACAGGATCGTGAAATATTTCTTTCGTTAAGCAAAAGGAAAGAAATACGGTGGAAATCGTTATTTCCTGTACGCTCGGATCAGGGAATATACCGGTTTTAAGTTTTATAACGAAAAATTTGGTACGGGTAGCGCCGCTGTAACCGATCGGAAAACATTTGTAAGGGAAGCGTGTGCCGGACAGTTACTCCGTAAACCGGTAACAATAGAAGAGAACTCTCTGAACATGGAAATAGATAATCTCTTTTTTCAAGGCGAAAATACGATGCGGGGACGGTTTATTCCTAGCAGCGGGTGTTTGCGGGAATTTGCAGAGAAACAAAGAACGTTTCGTGTATGCGGTCTGCGATCGAACGAAAGACACTTTACCAAGTGTTATAAAGGAGTGTTTTAGACTTGGTACGAACAAAATTTCTGATCGTCGGCGGCGTTACGTCGATATACCTGATCTACAAGGTTACAATTTTACACGTCAAACTGTTAATCGCCAACGTAATATCGACAGGAACCCGTTCGATGAAATTTTGCAGGATATCGCCTTGTTTTTTGCCTCTACAACAGTTTATATAATTAAAACGTATTTTTTACATTATAATAGCGATTTAGGAAAATTGTCCGCTTTCGAAATAAGATCCCCGATTTTATTATAATTATTACATTTCTCAAGCAATAACGATGACGATACCAAACATATCTTATCTGACGATTGATTTAGGACTATTACATTCTTCGGAAAGATCATTTTTTCTTTAGGCCGTACATATACTTATTTATTAGATGTGTAACGAGTAAAACAAGTCGGTCCTACTTTGAAATCTTTACTTCTATTTCTCCTACACCGTTGCTCACTCCCAAAAATGAAACAAGAATCACTGATATGTTATCGAACTCGAAATTATCACGATCCGAGGTAATTTAGTAACGGCTCCCTCGATTTTTCTGAGTTTATTTCGACGCAAAAGATTAATATTCTTTTTAATAATCGCTTTAACAAGTAAGACCGGTAACGTAGAAAATAAACACATTAAATAGAATAATAATATAAAAAATAATACAGAACAAATCTGTCTACCGACCGAAATGAAAACTAAACCTACACCGCGACTCGCTTTTTATTAGTGATAACTGAAAAGAAATATAACTACAATTTTACCTCAAATAAACCATAATCGTCCTCTGAACTATCACAAGACACCGTCCCTCGGTAACGCGGCATTAACTATTACCGATAAAACCGTCAAGAGGGAAGGTCATTCGGCCGAGAATCTCCGCTATCGAACACTATCGATACGCGAAGCGCACGCACAATCTATTCTTCGTTTTCGATTACAGATCGTTTGTCGTTTAACGAAGCGACAAGTGACGTGCCGCAGTCGGCGAAACGTCGCCTGTCCCCCTGCGACTTCTGCCGCGCTGAAGAATTTCGACCGACAGAAAAAACAGTATCTTCTCACAAAGATACACGCAACGACATACGCTAAAACCTTTTTTTTACTTCGCGTGTATTATTAAGGCCGACACACGACACAAAGCGAATCGTAGTAAGGCGGTTTGTCTCGTCCGCACTCGGTGGAGTTTACCGAATTGGTTTACTTTAAAAGTAAACCGTCAACAAGACAGTCGACAGAGTTAACGGAATTCTGTCTACAACGGAAAATTTTCCTGGTCCCATGAATTTTACCAAACATATGATGTTCATTTTCCCTGAAATAACGGAAACCTGGCTGACGCAGAAACGGGAAAAATCTCACGAGTTAACGGAAACGTTTTTTTGAGAATCGTGTAGAGTCCGTAATTTATGCAAAAAAAAAACGTATACCCATTTAATGTTATACATGATAATGATAATGTTATACAATACTAGATTTTCCCACGATATAAAATACAATACGAATACTGTACATCATTATACATACTTTCTTTTTTCTTTTTCCTGTTTAGCCTCCGGGAATTACCGTTCAGGTATTATTTCAGACAATGAATGACGATGATATGTATGAGTGTAAATGAAGTGTAGTCTTGTACAGTCTCAGTCCGACCGTTCCTGAGATGTGTGGTTAATTGAAACCCAACCACCAAAGAACACCGGTATCCACGATCTATTATTCAAATCCGTGTAAAAATAACTGGCTTTACTAGGACTTGAACGCTGTAACTCTCGACTTTCCAAATCAGCTGATTTGGGAAGACGCGCTAACCACTAGACCAACCCGCTGGGTCAGCCTTTATGCCTACTACCCTGCGAATCATAACTTTACACACTCATCATTCCTTATCTCCAGTCACAATCTTTATTTAAATTAATTATGTAATGCCACTATACGTAACTTAACCATGTGTCGTTCTCGTTCATAACAACAAAGTCTTCTTTAGTGTGTGTATAGATCGATCGAAGTAACACAGTTAGAGGGGAAAACAAATTGTTACCTGAACTTTCACACATGGAAATGGTAAACAGGCTTACAATAAACGTAAAAAAAAAATAAACGCGGGAGTGGTGGAGAGTTGATTTGGGGAGTTGAAAAGGGGTGAAAAATGGTATTATTACGATTTCCGACGAAAGTTGACGTCAAAAAAAGTATCCAATACAAAAGTTGTAGATCATACAAAAATCTATTTAGAGGTCACTTTTTAACATAACTCAAAATTTCCAAGAAATTTTTATTTATTTTTCATTTCCGCAAAAATAATTTAATTTTTACGAAACTTGGTGAAAGTATACCTTTCTGCGTCTTAAATAACTACAATTTTTTTTTAGATAAAAAATCTAGAAGTTTCCGAGATATTCATTTTTTTCCGGTCCGAAACACTTTTTTCTTTTTTTTTTAAATTCTACTTAGAAAACTCATCGTACAGAGTTCTGCCGGTGCTCATTTTTTATTTTGACATATACTTTTAGGTAAACTAAAATCTATAATCACAATTAAAAACATGCTTAAAAAAAAAGTTGCAACAATTAATTGTTCAATAATCGCTGATAATTTGTTTAAATTTTTTTTTAAATTCAAAAACTGATTACACCATTCAATTGTACGGAAAAAATACAAAAGAAACTGTTTCATTGTTTAATCTGAAATGTTATTTTTGCCAGTATTGCTATAAACATTCAATTCGAATAATGAAGCTTCAGATAAAAAAAATAATATTTTTTTAATTTGTTTGTCGTACAATCCATTAGTGTACTTATTTTTTTTTTTTTTTAATTTTGATGAATTCATAGATGTATGGATTTTGTAATTAAATTATTTAAAATTCCTATACTTGCTTTCAAAATTATTATATTTTTCAAAATTTTTACAATGGATATTTACAATTAAATAATACTAGGCCAATCTTGGTCTTTTTGCCAACTTTTTAACTTCTTTATCTTCATCGTCTGATCCTTCATTAGACTGGGTGGGTTTCTTCCTGATCTTCAAACGTTCTTCGATATCACTGAATTCCTCGGGTAATCGATTTTCCAGGTTCAAGCAAAGACTTGGCTGCTCGATTTCATGTGAAATGTCTTCGGAATCACTGAAATCTTCCGAAATTTTGTCAACGTTCGAACAATTGTCCGAACCATGACATTTTGTACATAAATCTGTACATCGCAGACCGTGTTTTCGACACCCGCATCTATTACCTTCATAACTGGTTTCGCACCTGCTAGAGATTGTTTTTAATAAATCTTCGGGTATGACTGACACTTCTGTAAAGCGAGGCGTGAGTATTTTAGAATTATTCGCAATTACTTCTTTCCAGCCCCACTTAGTTGCAGTTATTTTGTTTCCAAACCATGTTTGAAGCTGAAACTATGCTCTATAGGAGTGTTGTGTAGCTGCTCCAAGAGTTGGTGGTAATTTTTCTAATTTAGAAGTAGACTTTGCAGTTAATACTTTGTATTGCTGAAATCTCAAATCATCCAGATAATTTATCATTTGTAAATAGATGAAATTAATTTACAACCGTTTTGAGCAATAACTTTTGGTTCTGTATTAGTCTGATAAAAATGCTTTACAAACTCTGTTAAATCGGTTGTTTTAATCAGTAAATTCAAAGCTGTTTTTTCCTTTGCCTGCAAAAGCAGATGCTGTGTCACAGCCAGTAAAACAATGTAAAAAACCAACATAGAAATAATCTTCATAAATAAAACTACTTGACGAATACACTGAGTCGCTTACATTGCCTGCATCTAGCTTGAGAAAGTAAATTGTTGTATTAGTCCAATTTAATTGATTTAATAAAAGTAAAAGATCAATATCTTGGCCACGAACGACAGTTTTTTTTTTATATTCAGCGACTCCTGTTGTTGCATTTATAACTTTATTTTTTCGGCGATTTCTATTGCTGTATTAATAATTTATGAATCTGTATCTTCTTCTGCTTGTTTAATTGTATATCTTTCAAATCTAAATGCTTTTGACAACTCTTTTATTAATTCATTCTTATTTTTATCATTTAACAAAAATTTCTCTTGTAAAAAAGTTATTTTTGTATGCGGTTCAATATTAAAAAAATTAACACTCGAAGAATTTTTTCACCTTAAGCATTCAGCTGTTTTGTTGAAGATGCAGTTGAGTTTTCATTATCAGCCTCATTGTCCGGATAACCATTAAATACTGTACAGCTTTTATCTGCATAATGATTGCGTACAAAAGACAAATATTTTCTGGTTATCACTTCAACGGCATCATCTTTTTGCCAACCAACTTTGTGTAACAGAAATCTATCATCAATACCATGTACTACATTTTCGGTAGTTGGTAAAGCTTTAGTGCTAGTGAACTGTTGAAACGGTAGCGATTTAACGTTTTTTCTGAAGCAGTTTTCTGTAAAAAGTGATAGCGGGAATGGAGCTGCACGTCCATTCGCCTTTCTTGTTCAGATTCTTCAGTACACAAAATTATTCGACTTAGAAGTTTATAGCTATACTGTACAAAAATAAACTTTCAATTCCAACAATGAAACATAGTTTCTTTTGTATTTTTTCCGTACGATTGAATGGTGTAATCAGTTTCTGAATTTTTTAAAAAATTTTAACAAATTATCAACAATTACTGAAAGATTCACCGTTACAAGAGTCATTTTTTGTTTTGCATATTTAAGCACGTTTCTGAATTGTGATAATAGATTTTTTTTATTTTACTAAAACGTATACGTCAAAATTACAAAAAGGCACGGACAGATGAGTTTTCTAAGTAGAATTAAAAAAAAAGAAGTGTTTCGGACCAAAAAAATGAATACCTCGGAAACATGTAGATTTTTTATCTAAAAAAAATTGTGGTTATTAAAGACACAGAAAGGTATACTTTACCAAGTTTCGTCAAAATTAAATTATTTTTACGGAAATGAAAATAAAAAACCAAAAATTGAAGATTTTTTCCGGAAATTTTTCGATTATGTTAAAAAGTGACCTCAAAAGTTGTAGATTTTTGCACGATCTACAACTTTTGTATTTGATACTTTTCTTTGACGTCAACTTTCGCCAGAAATCGTCATAATACCTCCACCACCTCCGCTCACGCATTATTATAAGCCCGTTTACCATTTACACTTATAAAAATCCAGGTAACAATTTTTTTTCTCTAAGTGTAATTTGGTTGGACTAGTATGCATTTTTGTTTTCCGTTCATTCCCTGAATTTGTCATTTTAATTATTTATTTTTAAGAATCCATATTAATGTTCAGTACCAAAGTACAGAACTGTACATTGCGATTGTTAGTTTAGTGTTCTTCCGGATACTGTGTATTAGTGTAATACGTATGGGATCGAAAAAAGAGTTGTGATTGAGTTGAACACAAAAATCAAAGTAATCGAAGCCAGCGAAAAAGACAAACTGTTCGTTAAAAACTTAGTGGAAAAATTTTGCGTAGCTAAGACTGAAATCTATGAAATTTAAAAAGATAAAACCGAGTTAAAAATTGAACGGTTAAAAGGCATATGTGAAAAACTGGCAACGAAGAAATTAACAAAATTGTTTGCGAGTGTTTGCGAGGGCTTAAAAGTTACCGATTTCAGGAGTAATTGTACAGCACCAAGCAAAGGAAATTGCAGAGAAATTAGGTAGCACCGATTTCAGCGCTTCAAATGGTCGGCTAGAAAGTTTTAAAAAGCGGCATCAAATTGTGTTTAACGAAGTATGTGGCGAGGCTGGAGATGTGTGTGACGAGACAGTAACTGAATGAAAAACAAAACTTGCTACTTTGACTGAAAATTACTAACCTAGAAATATTCCAAACGGGGAAGAAACCGGACTATTTTATCGTGCGCTACCGAATAAGACTTTGCTTGAAAGGAGAACGAAGTACAGGAGAGAAGCATTCCAAGGAAAGGTTGGCAGTTTTTATTTGCGGTTTTATGACAGGAGTACTGGAAAAACCGCTCGTTATTGGAAAGGCTGATAAGCCGAGGTGTTCTACAAACATTAATAAAGACAATCTTCCTGTAGTATGGAGATCCAAAAAAAAATCATAGATGACGTCGCGTATTTTGGAGGAATGATTAAGAGGGTTTAACACAAGAATGAAGCAGCAAAATAGACACGTTCTTCTCTGTTTTGATAACGCCACATATTATCCGGATATTACATTAAGCCATGTTAAATTAGTTTGGTTCCCACCAAATACGACAAGCGTTACTCAGCCTATGAACCAGGGTGTAATTAAATGTCTCAAATTACACTACCTTAGATTTTTAATGAAATCTCTATTAGCAACTACCGACACGGCAAGGCCAACTAATCGACTGACTAAATCTATATCAGTGCTCGATGCTATAATTTGGCTGTTGGAAGCATTTAAATTTATATCGGTAGAGACGGGTTCAACAGTGCTCCAAAAATCAAACTTACAATTGCACATGACCACAGAAACGAAATTTACGACGACCTTGATGATTTCCAGGAAGAACTGAACTCTGATGAGCTGAATTCTTATGAAAATGCTGAAGATTTTGTTAACACGGACAACTTATTAGAAACCGAGGCTAAGATGATGAATTTATTGACCACCACCGAGAGAAAACCGATGACGAGGACCATAACAGTAACAAAAAATACAAAAACTAGATCGTACAGTGCAGCGTTATCCAACCTATTAGACCTTCAGGAATTTTCACTTACAGCAGATGAATCAGAGCTGTTTAACATAATTTGTAAAGCCAGAATGTTGACAGAAAACAGAGTAGCTAAAGGTAAAAGTTCAGTACGAAAAAAATA
Organism: Lycorma delicatula; assembly: GCF_047948215.1. Lineage (NCBI taxonomy): Eukaryota > Metazoa > Arthropoda > Insecta > Hemiptera > Fulgoridae > Lycorma > Lycorma delicatula. Next base: position 4,007,254 of record NC_134458.1, read on the forward strand.
ACCAATTTCTTTTCTTATAATAAAGAATAAATCACATAATGAAGAGTATTAAAGTGTTTAGTTTAAGGTACTGAAATTTGTTATTCTTCAAAATTATCAGTTCCTAAATTTAAGATATTTTTAACTAAAATATGAGAATCGTTCTACAATCCAGTATACTGTTCTGTAGATGCTAACATGAAGTCGAAATTGTGCGCTTACGAATTTGCTAACAAACTACTGTACAATCCACTGCTGAAAATGAAACGGGGTTCTGGTAAATACACTGCCCTATTTTTTTCTTTTTAATCGTATAGTCCACTAGTTCATCCCTGTATTCACCGGAATCCTGTTCAGAACGGAAAATATTTTCGGTCCCGTGAAATTCCGTTAACTCGGGTTTTACAGTACAAATAAAATTACAGCCATCTCGACTAGGGTTTGAAACCGTTATGATAGCTTGCGGTGCGGTTCACACATCACCGCACCTCAAGCTTTCCTATCTGTATCGCATCGATTAACATTTGAAAAGACTTAAATATTTTTTTATCACAATATATTTTCAGATTAACATGAAATAAGAACTCATCTTTTTTGAGACGAGCTAGTTAACCGCTTAATGGTTTCTTTAATATTCAGTCGCTGACACTACTGATCCATTTCTTATAATTTACACAACTGCACTACATGTGTAACTTTCTATTCGATATTGAAATATTTTGTTAAAAAATTTACAGGAAACTCTAATCTATCAAAAACATATAACTTTAACAATGGAGTTTTTATTTAACGTTTTTTAAAGCGTAGTAATTCTTAAAACACGGTACTGCACACAACCCACCTTACTTCGCATTTGGTCGAAAGGATTTTTTTATTTTGTGGGTTCAACGTGCAACACATCTTCTTAAATCAATCTTTCTAACGCCGGTAAATGGTACAGCATCTGGAAAATGTTTCTGGATGAGTCGCAGGAGGTTTTCATTTTTCTGGTTGGTCATCTTCATTGAGATGTTATCTTGAAATTTCCTTGACTAAGGCTTCTCGAAACTCCGATGAACAGAGTTTACTTCCTTTTTTTAATGTAACAATAAGCATTAAATATACACATATTAATTAAATATTTAAGTTGTTTTTTATATCGTACTTTGGATCTTTTTCTTTGTACGGGATAGACAGATGGCATTTGTCACGTTCGTCTATCCTGCTCATCTTTAAATTGTAATCGTTTACAACATTTAGAATAAAATAATTTCCCCCTTCCTTATAATTTTTACACTATCAAGTTTATTTATATTAATAAAACAGTATATAGTTCTTTTATCCTGCCGTTTTAGAAGCATCATCTTACCGCTACTTTAATACAAGTAAATCGTTTCATCTTTCTTTAATTTTTGCGAGACGAGTTCCTCAGGTACATGCTTCCTATTTTTTCCCGATCAATCCTGTTTTTCTGTCATAAAGAAGAACTGTAAGCTGTGAACCGCAATAAAAATTTTCTGTATAAATAAAGCCCGAGTTCAATAACCCCTCAGTTTCATAACTACACATGAAGCACGTCCAATTTCTTTATTGTCATCTGTTTCTGTGGATTTCCAGGCGTAAGTGATCATTTTATGAACATATCCAGGGCTTGACTTGCACAATAATTAAGATTTTATACCGTATCTTGCTCTTTTTATTCTAATGAATTGCTTGAAAGACAATCTGCCCTACTGTAGAAGCAAACTCTATTACAACTAGAGATGCAAACATCTATTTATCTATCCGTAGAAGAAAACATTTATTACATTTTCCTGGCATTAAACTTCCACAATTTTTTTTATATATTAATCGATTACAATGTATATTAATTAATATAATATTTAATCGATATACAAATTAACTGATATTAATGGTTTTATTTTGTCCAACTTCTTATTTTCATTGGGATTGATATAATTCTGGTCAACAAAATGCAAAAACTTAAAACCTACACAAAAGTTTAAATATATTCTGCAACATTAGCTGTGGGATTCCAGTAGTTCAAACATTTTTTTATTTGTATATTTAGAAATTTATAGTTTCCACAACAACCTGTGTATCACACACAAAGCAATCGAGATATGAATTTCGTCTTTGTTTGTAGGTTTCAATTTGCCGAAACGAGAAAACCTTTGCAAAACTTTTTTTTTAACCTAGATACTGTTTGGTATATAAATGAACATTATATACGATCGTTTCAATTATGTCATCGCCAATAAAAATTTTAAAAAGTTTGTAAGGATCACTGAAATTATTAATCTGTACCCGAATTACCAGCGAGTAGAAACTCATTTGGGAAATTAGCACTTTCTTGGTGTGGAATCAAATTAATTTCATTTTGAAGTTTCAATTTTGTAATTTTCCAATTCAGCATCACGTTAATCAAGCTTGTCACTATCGCTAGATTCAATTAATAAACTGAAATTACAATCGTACAACATTTGAATAGTTTTTGACAAAAACAATGTCAACAATAAACACGGATACAATCAGAACTCATACAGCTACATCATTCAACAAACTCATCCTCACAACGGCTTGACAAGGGATATCCGATTTCATTATCGGAAGCTACAAACGACGATATATCGAAATTGAAATATGTACGATATTAGTAAAAGAATTGGCCAATAGAGTGCAAAATCGCCCGTCGACTTTATCTGATATTAAACGATTCCAAACGAGTCGTAAATGCCGCGTTGACAAAACGCGTTTGATGATTTTCTCGGCCATCAACATAAATCAACAAAAACCATACGAACAGAACTTTTATGGATCGAATTAGTAATACATGTACAATAGTAAAAGCAAAGTTGTAACCTTAACAAAATACACACTACAAACAGGACCATTGGTAAATAATGTAATCAACATATACAAGTGAAAAAATTAATGTGAACAGCAATGGAAGAAACATATAAGAGTTAGAAGCTATAGAATACTGGTTGCAACATAAACACAGAAGAGAAAATCGAGTTCAAAACAAAAATTTTATTTTAGCTGCTAACCCTTTCCCGATGTGAATAATCAATCTCCCATTTCTCTATCTGTAAATTATCATGTGTACTATGAAATTATGAGTGGATAAATTATTATTATTATCCAAATGTTTCTTTTGATAATTTATCAAAAAATTAACTATTTTTAAAAAACCGTATATATATTTTACTGTATTGCATCTATTGCTTTTGTTACATATAAAAATAAATTGTATAAAATTCTTAATGTGTCTATAACATTATATAACATGCGGTTTACATTAGTTATTTATATATATATAAATATATTGTACAACATTCATTTTTCTTTTTAAAAATAAAGTTTGATTTTGTAATCTTACAACATAATAATCCTACTACTACTAAAAATGGTTAAAATATTATTACTATCATCAAAGCACGCCAATAAGTCATTTGTTATTATCAGCTTTCAATAAGAACCAAAATGGTATAACGACTATAGATCCAATAAACTGACTAACTAGCCTAACTATTCTTAGTAAAGACTAATATATAGGGTAAATGATATTTTTAAATTTTATATTATAACTTTTAATTTTGATAGGCTATTGTACACCGCAGGTATGTGTGTGAAGAATTTCTCATTTATTCTTTATTTACTAATGTCTTTTTTAAGTACTTTTTAATTAAAATAATATTTATTTATTTAAATAAAACAGCAAAAGTTAGCATAACTTATTAAACAATAATTAGTTGTGATAATCATTATATCTGAAAAAAAAAATTGTTATAATAAAGGTCTAGGTAAAGGTCTTAGGTAAGACCTAAAAAATCCCTTAAAAATGATGGTTCCACTACTGCAATGTATCAGGTAGTAGCATCCTTCCAAGTGAAGGCTGTGAATTAATGTAAAATACAGAACGCCAAAATTGTACTTGATGGACAGATTTCCATAGATATCCTAAATTAATGCTCAGGGGAGTTTATCACATGCTACTGGTGTACTTTGGTTGAAAATGACTGGAGCTGATGTACTTAAAAACATTATACTGATGGAATAATGCGTTTTAATCTAATTATTTCCAATAGATATGCTTTTGTTACATACCTCACACAGAATACAGCAATAATCGAACAAACATAATGAGTGAAATGAGTAAACACAATATAATCGTTCTAAATAACTTCAATAAACAAACAATCAGACTTTAAAAAAGTAGAAAAAACAAAAAAAGCCAACTAATAGCAAAATAATCAATTTTTAAAACTAATCACCAACAAATATCATTTAACAAAATATTTGGGTTCAGTTTGAATTCGGTCAGGCATGGCTTTTATCAAAAACTATAAAAGTTACATATTTCTTTCTGTCCTGTTGGTAGTGATCAGGAAGGGTCATATAAAATGAACATATAATATATATATATACAGAGCAAGCCAAACATATGGAAACCCTTCAACAACACTAAAACATTCCAGATAGAATTGTAACTTTCAGGATACGATATCAGCCAACTACTTTACCTTTTGATGAGAAATACAATTTCAATCCTTTATTGCGGGGACGGGGGGGGGGGGGTAGCCCAGGGTTGAAACTCAGATATTTTAAATGGTAATACCCTTTCAGTGATAAATCATTTTAAAGGTCTCTTTAAGGCAAGAAAAATGGTATAAGTAAAAAATTGGTACATTGTCTGTACCCAAAAAGGTGGCAGGATGAAATTTGGATTTTGAAAAAAATTTCATTGATAATTTAATAAACTGTTATTGCAAGTAAACAAATTGATAAAAATCTGATTAAATAAATACTATTGAATAAATTTACTTAAAAACAAAAATATTTATTAAGCTTAAAGTTTGCTTACTTACTTAATTTCATTTTAATAAATGTTCAAAATATCTCCCTTCTGTTGTTTGACAGTGTACCAGTCAGTGGTAAAAGAATACTGCATTATTTATTTTATTAAAAATATACTGATATTGCATTATTCAATGATTCCCCAGTGATATTTTGTGCTGATTCTCAAATTCTATCTTGTAAATCATTGATATCTTTGGGCTTACTATGATAAAACAATATTTTTTAACTGGCCCCATAGAAAGTAATTCAATGTTACTAGTTGGATGATCTTGCTGGCCATTCTATTTGACTCTCTCAGCAAATCCATCTTCCAGGAAAAAATTCATTAAAAATTTCATGAACTTGCAATATACAGATGCAAGTTCTGAACATCCAAACAGATAACAACACGATGATCGTTAAAGAGCTGTCAAATGAAAACATTCAAGTTCCCTTCTGCATAGTACAGCAGACATGCTATCAGAACCAAATAAAATCTCTTCCAATGTGAAAAACCTAGCAGTTCACCGGACACAACCTACGTCTTCTGCAACAAGACAACATACAACCCCCTATGTCTGGTGATCTCACCAGATTCAATCTGTACAACGTAAGCACCCTGTGCATTTAATTTCCCAATTTTAACCATCTAATGATATTGAATGTAATACATTGTGACAGCACTCTGATAACAATCACAATCCTTATTATTCACAGAGTGCTTATGGTCCTTCTGAAGACATCTGCAGTTTATAAAAGTCAGGCCCTTCGACATCTTAGGACACTCATCTCATTTGTGTCCTTCATCCCAAAGTGGGAGCACACTACCATCAGATGTTTACACATCTTAGCTGTGTGTCCAAACTGGCAGCACTTGAAACAATGTTGAACATCTACATATGACCTTATACAAAGAGAAGTCAATAAACAACCTGCACTTAGATATGAAGCCTTTAAATAGTTCAGGACTCACCTCGAAGACACCGTGGTAACGCTTTCCCTTGCACCTACCCGTTTTAAATAACATTCAACGATCAGCCTTGAAGGCTGCCTCAGCCATCTGAGTATTCTGCTCCCGTATGAGAGCCATTAACTCCTCCTCAGATAGACGTCAATCAATATCATACACTATGACCTTAAACACCTCTTCCTTTTAGGAGCAACTTTCATTCAGTGAAAGTTGCCCTGTTACCAGTTAGTAAAACCAACTGGTAAAACCAGTCGGTTTTACCAACCTCAAGGGAGTCAGAAATTACTTTGTCTCTAGCAACGACAACTAGCCCCTTCTTCATCTCATGTATATTTTGAATTCTCAGGCTCGACCTCTTTTGTCGAAAGACTACCTGAAACTCGTCCTTAATTTCCTAGCCAGATTTCGCCCATAATCCTATAAATTAACGTAAACAACCTCAGGCTGTTTTCGAGATAGACTGGCCTCCCGTTTCTACTTCAATACCCGAGAATAAGGCTTAAGTTGAGGCACCACAACTGGAAAAGAAACCTTTTCCTTCACAATCACCTCACGCACCTCTGTAGGCCTCTCAACCAATTTATCATACCCTTCCATGATGGCAGAAACAATTGTTTTGAATTCTCAGACTGGGGATAACCCTTTTCCATACCTAGCTGAACTGCTCCTGGGACTTTCTAAGAACCGCATAAGCATTTCATATTGCTCATTAAATTTCCTCACAAGCAGAGTAGAACTCCCTGTGTACCCTGTCGCTTGAACAAATCCTGCACCAAACCCTTAACCCAGGTAGAGATACCAGACACCCCAGCCCGCCTTTTCTTTTTCTTCTTTCTTTTTCCTGTTTAGCCTCCGGTAACTACCGTTTAGATAATTCTTCAGAGGATGAATGAGGATGATATGTATGAGTGTAAATGAAGTGTTAGTCTTGTACATTCTCAGTTCGACCGTTCCTGAGATGTGTGGTTAATTGAAACCCAACCACCAAAGAACACCGGTATCCACGTATTCTAGTATTCAAATCCATATTAAAATATCTGGCTTTACTAGGACTTGAACGCTGTAACTCTCGACTTCCAAATCAGCTGATTTGGGAAGACGCGTTAACCACTAGACCAACCCGGTGGGTTACGTTTTGCCCGCCTGGACTAACCCTTCTTAACTCCCCTTATCAGACATAATCAATATCAACTAAATAAAAACAAACAAAGTCTATTAAATTAATTCAAAGGTGTTCACTGTCAACAACAAGTACAATAAATCAGATGGCAATATAAACAAAGGAAAGACAAATCAGATCGATGCAAGATGGCCACTGCCAAACACAACGACCAATCACAAAGAACCAATATGGCCATTGCCAATGTAAACAAAATCATAACTGATCGATTAACAAATCCACTTGAATTATATTAAATTCAAACAAACAGCTAAAACAACTGTATTTTATCACATAATACGCCAAAATAAAAAGGAAAAGCCACTCAGAAAAGTGACATAAATAAATTAAACCACCCAACTATCTTACAACCTAAAAACCATCCGACCAACAAAAACTCGAAACAACCAATTACACCCTTACTAACAAGCAAAGAACAAAATTCACAAAAGTAACACTGAAACCGCATAAATGAATATAATCATTTGGAGCCAACTAAAAACACTACCTACCAATATGGCATTGTGTGTCAAACTGGTCAGTTGCCCATCTACGCAGGTAATGTAGATAGGCGTTGAATTTTTGGTGGAACAAACATTGATGTTATCGTTGGTAGGTTTATTCCTGCCAATGATTGTAACTGGAAGGTGGTTGCTGGTGGTTTGGGTGAGCGTTATCGATGTAATGTTTCAGTTCAGCAGGGTTGTTTCCTGCACAGGCATGCGAACTGGATAAAGTTTGTTGATTTTCTTTCTGACAGACTTTGTGTTTTGGATCCCAATCTGAATGTTCTAGACATGGAGGACCAGGTAGAAGGTTTGATGAAGGCTTTTGTTGATGCCGATGAGTGTTCAGTTCCTCATAATTCTGGTCGAGAGAGGCTCACTCCATGGTGGAGCAGAGAATTGACTGTTATGAAACAGGCTGTCTGTCGTTTGCAGAGAGCATTTCAGCATGAGAGTGATACAGAACAACAGGCAGTGCCTGTTGAGAAGTTAGATCTTGATACTTTCACAAAGTTCAAAGAGGGATTCCTGGTGTTCCTTTGTGCATCAGCAGGAGAACAAGGATCCCTGGGGGGTTGTGAATAGGATCTTGAGACACAAACAACAACAAGGAGGCGACAAGGATCCTGTTGTTAGTTCATCATATAGGCCCTTGACATTACTACCGGTTATTGTTAAGGTTTTGTACCTTCATATAAATGAGAGGTTGACCTCACGCGGTTTACCAATGGATAATCAGTACGGGTTTCATCCTGGAAAGGGTACTGAGGACATCATACTTCATGTGATGAGTATGGTAACCTCTAGTCGGGAGGAATATGTCCTGGGAATTTTCCTGGACATTTAATAACCTACGGTGACCTTCTGCTATATACTAATTACAGAAGAGATATTGTACTATGAAAGAGTTGCAAGTTATGCAAACTTACTTGTCATCAGGATGTGCTGCTCTGTAAGGGCAGCCATGAAGCGGGAAGACACTGTCCAAGGAATGTCCGCAGGGCAGTGTGTTGGGTCTCTTATTGTGGGTGATGTAGTTTGATTCATTCTGCGGCTGGGGTTGCCCAGTGAGTGTCACATTATGGCTTATGCTGACAATGGGCTCCTGCTGGTTGAAGGAGGTTCACAGAGGGACAGTTGAATTCAAAGCTGCTCAAGCTATGGATGTGTCAACATAAGATCACGTTTAGGCCAGAGAAGACCATGATGATGCTCCTCAAAGGCTGTTTGGCTGTGAGTCCACGTATTGATGTCAGGCCAATGTATTATGTTCAGATTCAAAAGTATCTCGGGGAGTATCTTGATGAGAAATTGCAGTTTATGAAGCACCTTCAATACATCATGGGGAAGACCTGTAATTGCCTTCTTGAAATTTGACGTGTGGTCAATCCTGATTAGGGACTTAATTTTAAGTCTACGAGTACCTTATATAAGAGTGTCTGTGAGACGATTATGCTATATGTGGCATCTGTTTGGGCGGGTAGGATAAAATTAAAAAGATATTGGGATATTTTGTTACAGGCCCGATGCCTTATATTGCTAACAGTAATGTGAAACCGATAGACTTGATTGCATCTGAGGCAATAGTGTTATGCTGCTAAGAAGTCAGGTGAATTGACTTTGGAGAATATAAAGGAGATAGAACAGCATGGTGTCGTCCTATGGCAGGCCAGATGGGATGAAAGAGTGTGGACATTATACACATGTTGTTGATTTGCGGGATGTCTCTTGGGTACACCCAAACAAGTATGTGATGCAATTTCTTTCTGGACATGGCGCTTTTTGGGACACATTTCAGAAATTTGACCTGGCGGACTCTGGTATGTGTCCACAATGCAGATTGTTGGACGATGCTTATCATGTGATAAATGAATGTGCTAGGTATCACTTAATGCGCACAGGGACTACTTGTTGGCTTAGTATTATCAGGTCAACACTTGATCTCCATGTTAGTTGGAAAAGCCGGGCCGAATGGTTGATTGTAGAAAGTTTTGTTACATATTTGGGGAAAGAAAAGATTGCTGAAAAGGTGTGATGTTTGCTTGGACTTTCCTTCTTTGTGTTTATGTCTGGTTTTATTGTTATTTTGTTTTATGGTTTGTTAAACTGTTGCTGTTTTTGTTTGATTATAGATTTGTTTGGATTTCATTAGTCATGATTTATATTGTGTATCAAACTCATTTTTACCTTTTGGGTAGGAAGGGTTGTTTTTTTGTTCTTAGGAAGTCATTCAGTCTTGTTTGAGACTTGGTTAGATGTGTTTTGCTTGGAGTTTATGTTAGTTAGTAGACACCAATGAGAATGTCGCTTATGGCATTCGCATCAGTAGCATCCTTGCTGATGCTTGACTGAAAGATGTCATTGCTGAGGTACTGAAAATGATCTCCAGTGAAGCACATACGGGCTAGGTATGGAGGGGGTGGCGTGGTGACCCCCACCACATGGAAGATATCTTCCCCTATGGGGGGGTCAGGATGTACCTGAAGACCGAAATGAGATGGGACACTATCCTGTTGAAACAAAATATTTTGGAAGTTGGGGCCAACAAAATTTTGAATGTTTGGAATAATATGATCTAGCAGCAAAGCCTCATATTTCACAGGGTTTAAATTTCCATCAATAAATATAGACCCTATAAATCGTTCACCAACAATAGCTGCCCACACATTTGTTGCAGATTTAGGCTTCCCTAGTTTTCCCCTATTATTAATGCTTCGTTTCTTCAACTTGTTTGATGGTTTTTGACACTGTACCTTTTGAAATAGGGTTAAAATTGAGGACGTCACAGTGAACAGAGTATTATATGCCCTTTTTTATGTAATTCTATATTCTGAATCTACACATTTCATATAATATGGCTACATATTTTCGTTTTAATATTTTAACAAAAGATGTCAGCACTGACTTTGACAGAACATGATGTCATACTCCCTTTTTGTGATGATCACTTTTTTCATAACCTCTATGGAAAACGAAATCTGTTATAACCTATACAATTGTAAGCTTTATGTAGTTGCAACTTTTGTGAGTTGTTTAGTAATGTGTTTAGTCTGAGTTGTTTAGTTTGCAAGAAAGGATTGTTAAGCAATGGAAAGTAACAGGGACAAGGATAGGAAAAAATCAATGGATAAATCAAAATGGAAAACAGAAGAAAGGAAAGTGAACAGAAATAACAGTGAATCTTATGTAACTGTTAAAGGAGACCATCATGCAAGTAAGACATTCAAACCAGTTCAAAAGTGTTGTGCAAATTTTTGTTACTAATCTATTTCTAATGATGATCAAAAATGTTTATTCAAACGATTTTGGGATATAGGCATCAAAGCCGAATAAGATTTATTCTTGGCAGGTTGTCTGAATAAACATAATGTAAAATCTGTACCTACAGAACCTTTAAAGAAAGTAGTAAACATATGGAAATACTTAGTGCCTGCAAGCGAGAGGCAAAAAAGGAATGTATATCTTAATTTTCTTTTAAGTATATTACAGATATCAGAAAAACGTTTGTGTATTTTTCAGAATTGACTGTTAACAGAAGAATCATTTGATGACAAAGGGTGAAAACATTCAAATCGACCTTGCACTATTGACTCCAGACTATATATAGGAACTTGCTAAGGAACATTTGAAAAGCCTACCAAATTCTGAGTCGCACTACTTTCAGGCAAAATCCGAGTTGATGTATTTTGATAATCCAAATGTAACACTTACGCCACTGCACATTTCATTTCAAGATTATTATAAAGCAAAGACAGGATCTAATGTTAATATTACATACAAGAGATACCGTAAATTTTTTATAGAGCGCTGCAACTAAGTTTTCATAAGCCACGCACTGATGTTTGTGATTACTGTTGTAAATCTGAGTTTATACTTCCGGCTGATAAAAATTATCTGCGTAGAATTGAATACAATTTACAACAAATTCGTGTTAAATCTTATCATAAACTTAATGAAAAACAGATTAATTTAAGTAAAACAAAAGGATCAGATTTATTATGTATTCAATTCAACTTTGGACAAAATTTACCGCTTCCAAAGCTTAACTGCACAGCTCAATTCTACAAACTATTACTGTGGTTCTATGTTTTTAATGTGCACATTCACAGTGAAAATTCAAAAAGTTTTATGTACACTTTCCTTGAAACTGAAGGTAAGAAAAATCCTGTGTCATTTCTTTTGTGCATCAAACACTGATTGCAATTGACGAAGTATAAATCATTTAAAAATATTGTATTTTTCCCTGACACAGCTGGGAGTTAGAACAAAGATTTCAAGTTTCTCTCGTTCTGTTCATGGTTTTCAAAAGTTAATAATGTATCAATATTACACATATTTCTCATATGAGGACACAGTTATTCTCAGTGTGACCGTAATTCTGGCCTGCATTCAATGAAGTTGAAGAAGCTTTCGTGCATTCAAACAGCAAAAGAGTACCTTGAAATAATAGCTATGTGTCGCGTAAACCCTGAGCCCTTCATAGTGCTATGGGACAGATTATTTTAAAAGAATGGTTGCAGACTCTGCTTCTTTACTTTCTTAAGGAACCTGTTGTTAAAGGATGTAATTTTCAAATACAAAAGTATCGACAGATATTATGTGAATCTTTTGGTCCAATCAGTGCTTCAAAAATCATACTACTCTGGTTTTATTCCATTTACTTTTTGAAAGAAATGTGTCATCTTCTTAAGTAAAAAATACAGAACCTGTACAAATGAAAGACGTTCCACTAAATATGGCTAAAGTTACAGATATGCGAGATTTATATGATTTTATGGCTGAAGAAGCTAAGAACTGGTTGAATCTGTTACAAATAGTGATAAATAGACTAGTGTGATTGTGTGATTGTTAATAATCTAATTTTTAATAATGTAATCAGTTTTCTGTGCCACTAACATTATAATAATAATACATTTTATATTTCCAAGATTTTTCAGAATAAATTCTTATTATTTCACCTTAAAAATGTAAAGCATGATGTTCACCTTAAAAAGAGCATATGAAGGGTTTGTTATTTTTTTGTTGATATTTTTCTGATACTTTTTGCTGTTCTGCCTACATAATTGTTTATTTTATACCTTATAACTGTATTCAATATATAATTTACTTATCAAGATTAAATTTGTTACAAGCTTTTAAAAACTTAAAATTCATTTTTCTTGAAAGGCCGTTTTGATTTATACACCCTTTTTAGTGTGAGGTCTTCAATTATTAAATGTTGCATTGAACAATTTACAAACTTCATTACCTTTCTTTCTTTCTTTTTCCTGTTTAGCCTCTGGTAACTACCATTTAGATAATACTTCAGAGGATGGATGAGGATGATATGTATGAGTATGAATGAAGTGTAGTCTTGTACATTCTCAGTTGTGTGGTTAATTGAAACCCAACCACCAAAGAACACCGGTATCCACGATCTAGTATTCAAGTCCGTGTAAAAATAGCTGGCTTTACTAGGACTTGAACGCTGGAACTCTCGACTTCCAAATCAGCTGATTTGGGAAGACGCGTTCACCACTAGACCAACCCGGTAGGTAAACTTCATTACCTGAATGAAGTTCATTATAACCTAACTCTATCACCAAAGCCCCTTGTCAGTAAAAGTGTGACCCTCTCTTGTTCATTAAATGACATGTTGACAACAATATTAGCAGGTAGCACAGAAAAAATTAATTCAGTAAACAATTACAAAAAAAAATGGTAAAAAAGATGTAAATAACATAAGTGACTTAAAAATGTGCTAAGATTCAATTAGCCAAATGATCACAATAAATTCTCATAAGAAACTAACAGTACAGTAATGAAACACTCTAAATGTTCTATTTTTCTATTTCTAATTCTAATTCTCATCAAAAGGTAAAGTAGTTGACTGATACCTTATCCTGAAAGTTTTAGTATTCTATCTGGAATGGTTTTAAAGTTACTGAGGAGTCTCCATACTTTTGACTTGTCTATAAATATTAATTTGACTGTATATCTGTTGGGTCACTGCCAATTGTTCAAAAAAAAACTTCATATGTAAGATTGTTTCTGAAACTGTTTATTTATGTAGATTCTATCCTGCACATGAATTATAATCAGTGAGTCTAGCAAGACTTAATTTTGTAACATTTAAGTGGAATTTCATTTCACACTAAAATGTTTTTAATTTCACAAAGAAAGAATACACATACCCACCGATTAATTATTGAATGTGCTCACTGTGGTAACTAAACAAATATATATTAAAGTTTTTGCCTTGAAGTGACATTGCCGTGATCTCTCTTCACTCTGTTTAATGACTCTAGGAATATCTTTAACATGTGTACCTGGAAAATGTACAGAAACTGCTTACTAAAATTGTTTGCGTTTTAAAATTGCATTTGTTAGTTATGGAGTTTATTTTACTCAAACTTCTATTTGTAATTCTTTCCTTATCTGTATAATTCCAGATTTCTTATGTTTAGATTAATACGTATTAACATTTTGTTTTACATATCATAAATACTATCTACAAAATCTTTTATCTTTCAAATTTTTTTTTTGATATCAGACAATGATATGTAGTATTTTAATAAAACTGTATACTTTTTACAATACTTTATTGACCATTTCTATGTACAACAGAACTGATCAGAATGAGAAATTTATTTATCTAATAAACAATCTACACTTTACATGCAAATGTATTATTATACAAAGACAGAAACTTTATTTGAATGTTGTGAATGTCTGTTTGTCTAATAAGCTTCTAGGCTAATCCAAAATATTCTTTGGTGTTAAAAGGCTACTGTTTATTGATACTGGCTACATAAGAAATTATTTCACCCACAAATCTGCCCACCAAAATTAAGCCTGCTTTGAAATGATAGTATCATAAGTAATATATAAATAAAAAATATTTTATCACTTAACTACAGAAATTTGGAACAAGATTTCAGAGTCCAGGAGCTGACCATAACCAGATTTGGTAAGGGTAAAAAATCCCATATGGGGGCATTTGAAGCAACCTTTTTTGAAAGAAGTTCCAACTCCAGACTGAGAAGTTCAGACCCCTTGCTCATTGCATTCAATCCCTTTAGCCCCATTACTTAAAAAAAAGAAATTAATTTGAAATTTTAAACATTACTTTTAAAAAACCTGTTCTGATCAAAGGAGCCAAAAAACTTAAATGTCCTAGAGGTTAGACCCTTTACCTTCAAATGCAAACACTTCCCTTCTACAACCTTATCTTAACAAACATTGTAATAAATTGTTCCAAAATTCATTTTACCTTCAGGGATGAGCAAAAAACTTATTATTGTCAAAGATGAACAACTCCCTTATTATTGCTCTAACCACCTTAAACTACAATGATTAAATATTACAAAATTCAAAACATTGTATTTCAAAATGCACAATATGTCAGGAAAAATAAGAAAATTAATGGTTCAAAAGTGGTTCAGTTCCCTCTTTCACCAAACTGTTTAGTACCCTGGCTACTCATAGTAAACAAAAATTAGATAATGCAATATTTAAACCATTTTTTTTTCAAATCCTGTTAACCTCAAGTTAAAGTAAAAAAACCACTAGTGTTAAGAAACCCTTGCTGTTAATAGTCAAGCCAACTATCTCCCTCAAAAATAAAACAAATGCGAAAATGTTGTGATCTCTAAACTGTTATATACTTTTTTTTTCAAAAACTGTTCTATATCAAGGAAGATGTTAAAACCATAATGATATCAGAGTTTTAGATCCGTGTATCTCCCCCAGCTCTCTATCTCACCTTGATAGATGAAAACTGAAATATTTCGAATTGCACTAATCAAATATGTAAAGTGTTCTACATTCAGAGTACAATACAACACTCATTATTAATATAGTTTAGGCCCAAACTTCCAGAGATCTTACAATATCTCCCCCCTTAATTAAAAACCTAAAATACAATGACTATAATATTTGAATCTTACTTTTTCAAAACACATTCTATCTTTACTTATAAATAATATGCGTTTACTTATAAATTTTCAAAGAGCATTAAAATATTTGAATGGCAGAAAGACTTCTGGGATAGATAGGATACCTGCAGAATTACTGCACAGTGCAGGTGAGGAAGCGATATATAGATTATACACACTGGTGTGCAATATTTATGAAAAAGGGGAAGTTCTGTCAGACTTCAAAAAGAGTGTTATAGTCATGGTACCAAAGAAAGCAGGAGCAGATAAATGTGAAGAATACAGAACAATTAGCTTAACTAGTCATGCATCAAAAATCTTAACTAGAATTTTGTACAGAAGAATTGAGAGGAGAGTGGAAGAAGTGTTATGAGAAGACCAATTTAGTTTTAGGAAAAGTATAGCGACAAGGAAAGCAATTCTAATGATCAGATTAGTAGTAGAAGGAAGATTAAAGAAAAACAAACCAACATATTTTTTAGGCATTTAATAATGTAGACTGGAATAAAATGTTCAGAATTTAAAAAAAATGTAGGGTTCAAGTATAGAGAAAGAAGAACAATTGCTAATATTTACAGGAACCAAACTGCAACAGCAATAATTGAAGAACATAAGAAAGAAGCAGTAATAAAAAAGGTAGTTCAACAAGGATGTTCCCTATCCCTGTTACTTTTTAATCTTTGCATAGAACTAGCAGTTAATGATGTTAAGGAAAAAATTAGATCCAGAGTAACAGTGCGAGATGAAAAGATAAAGATGTTACAATTTGCCGATGATATAGTAATTCTTGCGGTGAATAACAAAGATTTAGAAGAAACAGTGAATGGCATGGAAGACACCCTACGCAAGATGTACCACATGAAAATGAAGAACAACAAAATAAAAGTACTAAAATGTAGTAGAAATAATGTAGATGGACCACTGAATATAAAAATAGGAAGTGAAAAGATTGTGGAGGTAGAAGAATTTTGTTATTTGCAAAGTAGAATTACTAAATATGGACGAAGTAGGAGCTACATAAAATGCTGAATAGCACAGGTGAAACTAGCTCTCAGTTAAAAATATAATTTGCTTACAGTAAAAATTAATTTTAACATCAGGAAAACATTTTTGAATGTTTGGAGTGTAGCTTTATATGAAAGTGAAACTTGGATTATCTGAGTACCTGAGAAGAAAAGATTAGAAGCTTTTGAAATGTGTGCTATAGGAGAATGTTAAAAATCAGATGGGTGGATAAAATGACAAATGAAGAGGTGTTATGGCAAATTGAAGAAGAGAGAAGCATTTGGAAAAATATAATCAAAAAAAGAAACAGACTTATAGGCCACATATTAAGGCCTGGATTATTCCTGGAATAATCGCTTTAATATTGGAGGGACATGTAGATGGGAATAATTGTGCAGTTAAGCAACGTTTGGAATATGTAAAACAAATTGTTATATGAAATGTAGGATGTAAGGGGTATATCGAAATGAAACGACTGGCACTAGATAAGAGAATCTTGGAGAGCTGCATCAAACCAACCAAATGACTGAAGACCATAAAAAAAAGAAATTTTCTATAAAATATTACAGAAATATAAATATGAAGGGTATTCAAATTTGAATTATAAATAAAAGAAACAAAACTGAAGTCTGTAATAGTGTCTAATGGGCAGAAACAAGCACTAACCTATTCCAGTCATTCATACCCAGCTGTTATGTCTATTTATTTAAAGTATGAGTGAAAAAGAAGTGCATCCAAGCGCGGAACAGCATATTAGTAAAAAACTTCTTACAAAAGAAAATGAGAAACAAAAAAAAATTTCTGAGACTTAAAAAATAGTTTCGCAAAGAAACATTGACAAACATAAGCATCTTTAATTGGATTAAATCTTTTAAAGTCAGTTGAGAATGTGTAGAGAATGGAACACACTATCTGTCCAAAAACATTAACAACAGAAAAAATGGCTGACAGGTTTAATACACTGATTCAATATGATTGTCAAATTACAGTGCGGAATATTGCTTCTACTCTCAATGTCAGTGTTGGCAGTGAGGATAGCTGTATCAAAGATCAATTACTGGAAAGTATTAGCACATTCAGATTCCAGGAATGAACACACACAGACATGCCTGCTCATGTTAACACAATATGAAGAAAAGAGCAATGGATTTTTAGTCTATTGCCACTATTAATGAAACTTGGGTACCCCTATTTTACTCCAGAGAACAAAAGAACATCATGCAATGGCAACATCCTTCATCTCAAAAACTGAAAAAAGAAAAACAACTTTTTCAGCAGAAAAATTAAGGTTTCATGCCTGTGGGATACGTGGGACATTCTACAGATTGATTTCCCAACAGAACAGTCACTATAAATGCCAAGTATTCAAATTTCCTGAAGGGTTCAGTAATAACATCTATCTGAAAAGAGCAGAAATAAGTCAACATTATAACTGGTTTTTTTTCTATTTTTCTTTCTTTTTTCCAGGATAATGTGCACTCTTATGTGGTTGCTCTTAAGATAGCTGCAACCCATGAATTAAGTGGATTATTCAATACCTCCTTATAGTCTAGACCACACCCTCCATGTGTTTGAAGTCTTAAAAAAGCTCTAGAATGTACAAAGTTTTGTTCCAGTGAAGAAGTCATTGAAGCTGTCTGATAGTGGATTGTCAACACCCATAGGGATTTTTTTCTGAAGTAATATGGAGGCTCCAAAAGGTGGCACCTGTGCATTACTTGGTTTATGTTACTTTTCAAATAAATAATGAATTATGATTTAAATTTCAATTATCCTAGTAAATCAGTATTATATTAATATATTAACATAATATTTAATTGCAGTACTATTGAAACATACCAAATATAATATAAAAAGAAATAAAGTCGGATAGTCAAAAAATGTTTGGGCAAAAAATAGTGATGGATAATCAATAAGACTCAAGAAAAGTATAAAAAAACATGTGATAAAGAATATAAAACATTTTTACTCAGGCTTTCTAGCTCTCCTAACTCCTTCAGTCAATAAAAAGGTTTTCAATTTTTAGGTTGCAGTAAAGACTAAACACTAAGATTGTCATAAAGTTTACATTTCCGTGTCCCCTCGACTTTGTTGTGGTTATTCCTTGACCTTCTGCACTCCTTCTGACTACTCCAAATAATTAAACATAAATAACATGATTTTCTGACTATTCTTTTTCAAAACCTTTCCTACCATCAACAAAATGTAAAAAAAAGTTAAACACAAAAAGAGATTCATCCTGAGATTGGATCCTGCCTCTAGCCTCTATAATTAAAAATAATAAAATGTATAAGTATTAAATCCATTCCTTTTGTATTACCTCTTTAAACATAACAAAATCAAAATTCTGATATTTAAACTTTATTTTCAAAACATATTAGTGTTCAAATTTTAAAAAGGACACTGCTTTTCAAGGATACATAAGAAAAACTCAGTCCTCTATTGTCCCTCAGACCCATCTAAATTATGGAAGTCTTACCATTTTAAAAATTGAACAAAAAATTAATCCTTAAAAAATATTTAATAATTACTGAAATTTGTACATACAAAATAAAACTTTGATATGTATATTCATTATGATATGGTCTTTTCATTCTTAGAATTAAAAAAAAAATTTAAATAACATGAGATAGTTAAATTTTTCATTGTACAAAAACAGTAGCTGACTTATTTATAGTAATTTGCTGATTTTACTGAAACTTGGAGAAGTTAATCTTAACCATGATTAGAATAAATTATGTATTTTAACAAAATCTTTTACAGAACATCCCCTAAATAAAATGATTTGAGTTTTATTTTATCATTCCTGATGTAAACAAAACCAATAAAACTGCTAAAGGACGTAAAATCTGAAGTGATGGTTCAAACTTCTTTTTAAATTTCTAATGGGCCACCTGTTCTGCCCTGTTTAGAAAAAGAGCCTATTCATTACTTATTAGATCAAAAATTTCAATCACAAAATTTCAAGTAAGAAAAAAGTAAAAAAAAAAGAATAAAAAATAACATTTGAAACAAGTTGTATAAGTAAAACTTCTGTTAATTTTGGCAGAATGACTCTAACAGATAATAAAAATTAAGTCACAAAAAGATATTCAATGAACATACATTCTGATAAATTTTCGTTGAATTAATTTTTACCACTTGAATGAATAATTGGTTATAGCACATGAACACTGCTAGAATAAAACAAGTTTCTAGAGAAATAAAAAAAATTTAATTACAGTATAAAAATGTCCCTGAATACATAACAAAATTTAAATTATTTAGTAAAAAAGAAATATTATTATAATAAAGAACAACTTCGTATGAACAAATAATAAAAACTTGAACACTTTCAGATATCCATGTTATCAGGAGTATTAGTACAAAATTAAAGCACAATTTTGTAGTCATATGTTTGTGCCGATTTCTTAGATTATTTAATACAAATGATGAGGTTTTTTTTATAATCCAAGTTTATTAAAATTTTCTAGATGAGACTGTTATAATTCCAATTAATTATACCATTCAATTATGACTGTTTGATAAAAAATCAATTATTTCTAAATCAAATTTAACATATTGTCTTCATTCATTCTATTTTATAAAGGTAACAATATCATTTAATGGGGATAAGGTTTCTTTCTTAATGAAATACTCTGAATGAGAGATGAGAAAATATGTTTGCAGAAGTAATTTGAGTTACGTTCTTATTTTACATTCTCATTTATTCAGAGACATTATGACATTTTCAACATAATAGTGGATAAATTAGAACCCACCAGTAAGCTACTGTAAATAAAAATGACCATTAAAAAATTCTGAATAATTTTGGTAATAAACATTGGGAGTGATTTATCCTTATTATGAGTCAATGAAATATGACAGGGTCATTCTATAATGATTTATTGATCTAACTGGATCGCCTTGTACAATTTAGCTTGAACAATTTAGGAGCACTAAGTTTGGAAGGTGGAACTTTTTATTACATTATGGTATTTAGTATTTTACTTTTGACACAAGAATTTTCTTATATGTCATTAATCTCATTAACTTACATCCTATTTTCATGCATAAAAGGAGTATTGTTTTGTCCAATTTACAAACAGGATGTAATGAATTCTTTTTTTGTCACGTAATGAATTCTCTGGGTTATTTAATTGTTTTCAAGTATAGGTTTTTGTGTACTATTATATTATTAGTCATTACATTTCTTTTAATAATTCTGCCTTTCACATTAAACTTTAACGAGGTATGTATGTACTTCTTGTTTACTTTTTCTAAAAAAACAATTTGAATTCACTTCAGGATCTATAATAATATTCTAAATAATACTGGGTGTAATGTAATCAGATAACATTTATTAAAATATAAATTTAAGTTCTTCATGTATTACCCGATGCAGTAGTACTTGATGACTTAAATTAATTATTTTCTTTGATTCTCATTAATGTTACTCATTATTCATGCTTATTTTGATGAAACAATTTTTCAGATTTGAACAAAATGAGTAATTAATTTTGGTTAGACAATTAACAGTCTTTTTTTAAAGTAGCCAATTTTTTTATTGCGAACTTTCCATTTTAGTTTTGTACCATTGTCAATAATACCATCTTTGTTAGCTTGTACTCTATCAGTTCGTAACTACTTAATCCACAACTATTACTATTACTACTTCTAGTTAAATGGTACCAGTATAATATGCACAACACAATGAAACAGCTGGACTGTTGTTACAAGTGAGAACCTTGTGCACAGTACAATAGTAACACAGTGTTTATTCATGAAACTATAAGACAAATATGATATTACACCTTGCATACACAGTCTTTGTTAGTTGTCAATTGCAATCCTTTCTGACCCACAATTTAAAAAAAAAAATAGCAAAAAGGCCTAACATGCTTTATTGGTAATCATATAGTTTTTCAGTACCTTATTATAACTATGAAAAAAATTTCTTGCCAACATAAAAAAGTTAAATGATCTAAAGTTAAATTTACACCTGTCCATATAAAAAGTAAAAAGTATCTGTTACTATGCTGACATGGTATGCATAGTGTGCATGGTTTTTCACAGTATGTAAAAAATGTCAAAATAAAAAAAACAAAAATGTATTGAATGCATACCATTAGAAGGAAGCTGTCACTGTAACAATGTGCATGTCATATGCATAATGTATCCCAAACATGGAACACCTACAAACAAAATTAAACTTAAATTACCAATTTCTTTTTTACACTAATAGGCTTTGACAAGCATGCAAACAGATTAGTGTACTCAGCCATGTTAATTGAAACCAAAATAAAGAACTTAACATAATACAATATCCAATTATAAAATTAAAATCATAGCTAGTGACAACAAATTCACACTCACATGCAATATTCCATAAAAGACACAGAAAAAGAACAAAAACCCTTCTGACAAAACACAAGTACTTCATCACATTAATACACATCACTATTTTTAAAAAAATTCAGTTGCATTCAGAAAACAAAATTCAAAATTGAAACAGTAATGACACACAATCATATAATCATAATCATTCAGGTGGGTACTCAAATCAAATTGTCACAGCCACAATAAATTCTGTATCCAATAAATACGACAGGAGTCGTTGCTGATAGAAAAGAATAAATATGAGCGTCAAACATACCAACAAAATCCATCTTATGAACTGTTATACAAAAACAGAAAGCAAAAAGAAAGTTGTCAAAAGATAACATAAGAGCAATACTATGCACACGTAAGACAGAAAACTCAAAACACTAAAACCATATGAAATTCACTCAAAGCAAAGTATTAAACCAATTAACACAATACAGATGGCACTTCTATTTTGATCATATTCAAGAGAGTTTTTCATTATATTTATGAACAGGAAGTTGACAAGCAAACTGTCACCATACACATTCATATGCCATCCTGCATGTGCATATATTTAAATGAAACAGTTTACTCTAACCAGCTAATTTTTCCTACTTTGGTAAAAATGGGTGGAAAAGAGCATTAATTTGAACACTGACCAAATGCTATAAACGTACAAATAATAAGTCATTAATTTGGTCTGGTGATTACTCACGTATTATCATCTTCAATATTTAACTAACAAAAGAATTACCATCAAAATTTTTTTCAAACAATAAGTGAGGCTGTCCATAATAAAGAAGTAAATATAAGGATTACAGAGAAATCAGCTAGTCTGACACCACATGTAAAACATTTTCAGACTTACAAAGGACGAAGAATATAGCAAAAACTATTCTGATGGAAGAACAAACTAGTTTCCAGACTGATAGAAGTTGTGCAAACAATATATTTGCGCTGAAATAAATAACTGAAAAGAGCATCAAGAGTTTGGTAGAAAAACATACATTATTTGTACGATGAATAAAAGGCTTTTGTCGAAGCTTGAATTCATACAAAATGGAAAATTCTGGACAAAAAAAGGGCATCAAATTACCTATCAACATTATACAACGAATTTATACATAGCCATGTTCAGTGGAGAAGATAGTAGGTTTAAAGTAAATTTAAGAGTTACATAAGGTAACAGTATATCACTGATGTTATTTAATTTATATGAAAACAATATTCTTATAAGATGGATTAATATGTTCCTGACTAAATATTTGACCTTAACTCTAGAAAATTGTGTTTTGTCGCCACCATTTTTAGATGATCTGATAATTATGGCAAATCCCCAAAAAATATATCATAAAAAACATTGTTTAAATTTGTTAACATCTCATCACCAGGACATAGTGTCAGTAAAACCTAAAACAACAAAAATAACGGCTTTTTTGTGGAAGGATTTAATTCGATCAAAAATTGTACTTGTAAATAAAATGATAAAATAAATATTAAGTGTTAATTATCTGGGATTTGAAAGTTTGGTAAAGGGTAAAATTGAAAAATTTAATTACAACAGTACCATAAGAAAGCTTTAATAAATAAAGTACAAAAAACACCTTAATAGAATTTTGTGAAATTGAATCAGTCTGTTATTTCGACTGATTCGGTTATTTTAATTCGGTAAATCGGTTATTTTACACAGAGCAGATATGTGGTATCTTACCAAGCAAACAAAAAAGGAAGAATTCAATTGAATTAACAGAAATGCTTTTTTGTGAATTTGTGATAATGTGCATAATATGGCTTAACAGACTAGACACAAAATTAGAAATAAACTAATCTCTAAATTTGGTCTTTTAATCTTAGGGTTAGAATTACAAGAAATTTGGAAAGAATGAATAATAATGGAATACCTAAGCTCTTGTATAAACATAACAGAGTGGAAAAAGAGAAAAATGTACTGGAAACCAAGTGCAAAGACAAAAAGGGCACTTGCCCAAAACATGAAAATGAAATCAAGTGCAAAATAATTTTTTTTTTTAATATTAATTTATTGACTTATTGTTTCTAAAATTAATAATATTTACATATTTTAAGAACCAATCCTATCCCCTACTTTTTTTAATGTTCTACAGAAGCAACTCAGATTAATGTTATTTCCTTTAGTTCGGCAAGTCATTAATTCAACTCATAACAACATATGAAATCAACAGCACAATAAAAATAGTAAAATTATGATAAATAAAATATGAACAATATAAATTACAAATATTAAATAAATTATCAGCATTGGAGAAAACCAGAAATAGATGCCACAAGTGAAAAATTGTCAATTGTTAAAAATCCAGTAATTTTGTTATCTGGAATCAACTACTCACACCATCAAATCAATGTTCCAAATTTTAATAAAAATAATGATGAAGTGTGTAACAATGCAAGATCAGATTGAGTTAAAATTTTTGAAGCAACACAAAATGATATTGCACTTGAAACAGCCTACACCTACAGGGGTATTAAAATCAACATCTTCCAGTTACAATTCTGTTTCAGTATTAAGCTGCTGTAACCATTTTTTCCTTAGGTTTCCTTAAATCTGTAGCAACATATACAATACTAGGACAAGCAATCACTACCGCAACCATGCTTCATTTGCATAGAAATAAGTATACTATTTTCTGTGAATTGAGAAATTTTCTATGCACATAAGTTACTTCATTAATTTGAAAAAAACCTGACAGATTTCTAAAATATGGACAGAATGAGATTTCCTTGCAAAAAAAAAAAATTATTTATTATAAACAGACAGAAGGAATCAAATGGTCATCCATAAAAAAACTGTGAGCTTCTATTAATCCTGAGTTTCAATTCATAAAAAATTGGATTTTTTTAAAGAAATAATCTCTACAATAACCTTACAATAAAGTAAGTTATAATAATTTAAATAACCACAGTGTTCTAAGTTAAAAAAAAAGTAATTCTGAGCTGTTACTTCAACGACTTCATTTTGTTCATATTTTAATAGACCATAGTAGATATGCTTAAAATCTAAATGAGAGAAAGCACATGACCCATGCAAGGTCAAAGTCTGTATTGCATTAATTCACTACTCAAGTCAATTAGCTACCAGTTTTGTGAGTCATCGAGATCTGTTCATATGCTAATCCATTGTATAGAGAAGATAGGGTTAAGTTTAGATTTTGCAGAGAGAGGTTAGGAATAAATTACCAAAGTATGGCAATACTTAACACCATGTCTTAAGCCACTGGCCAAATTTATGTTTAAATGGAAATATAGTCATCAAAGGGAGAGACTACACCACACATTTCCTGTGCTACTAATCAAATGTATGACTAATAACCTTATGAAGCGCACCATCAGTCAGTCAGTCATTTTTAACGGCTGACCCCGAGTCTGACTCTTAACGACTATTAAGGTTAGTTTATGGTTTACTCCTCTCTCCATGAAACTCTAACCTTAACCCTAACCTCTTTTCACAAAACCGATTAGCATCCGAATGGGTCACCGTAACTCACAAAACCGATTGCTAATTGACTAGAGTACTAATACCACGACAGGCTATGACCTTGCATGGGTCACTCGCTGTCCAAACCTGTTTTCTGACATTTAGATCTTATATTTTCTGATATCTACTATGGAATATAAAAATATGAAAAAAATTTAAGTTAGTCAACGTAATTGCTAAATATTACCAAAAAAAAAGTTTAAATGATTGCTAATCAGAAGTAAGTGGTGGCACCCAAAGTCACTCACATTTGTTGTCACTCACAGGAGCTTGCCCAAATTGTTTCTTGGACTTTGTTGGAAACTGGAAAAATAATTTACTAGTTTAAAATTTATGAGACATAAATGTTCATATCTGTACATGTTTGGTTGCCAATATTTAACACGATTTAGAATACCAAAAATTTGCTGATTTTAAGTAACAACATGAAAAGTACCGTGGAAGCAGTAGACATAAATCAAGTTTCAAATAGGAGCAAGTAATTTGAAGCAGTGATTACAATCTGTCAGATCAATATCAAAAACTATCAACATTATAGATTTTCAGAAATGAGATTCTGAAAAAGTGAACAAAGTAAATTTTTAAAGGGTAGAATTTTCTATACACTTTTAGTTTACGGGAATCTTCACCCATGACCATAGTATAGAGGTAGGACCTCAGGTTTTTATAACATAGTTAGGTAAATTTATATCAATATTAAATAAAATTAGTATTAAAATGTGCATGACTGCTGATCAATTAGAACAAGAGATAACTACAAATATTTGATAAAAAAAGTCTTATAGCGATGCTTGTACAATCTACAAGTATTTAATTCTGATAAATCTGAATTTAAAATTATATATTTTATTTATACAACGGATCAGACATAATAATTAAAAATATAACTTCAGCAAATGATGTTATGATTAGACCTTGAACATTGTAATAAAATTATTATTGGTTCGTCAGGCAAGTAAAAAATGCTTATTAAAAAAATAAATATACAATTTTGCACATTGCACAAAATTTCGAATGTCTTCCTCAAATAAAATGGCTGATTGACAGCCGTTACTAATCTGACAGCGATTCCACAATGAAATTATTTGGCAAAGAAATTTAACAGATCACCGAATACATACTAATAAAATAAAATTTAAAAGAATTTCAGAGGGCACGATAAAATATTTTTATCTCCGTACATATCATTCACTGAAGAACTGAAAAAAATGTTAGCCTAGGTAATTTTATTACACACCACATTGCAAAGATATAATATTGTACACAGCCAAAAAAAAAAAAAAAATTAAAATTATAACATACTTCCAGTACTTATAAAATATAACCATAACCTAGCCATCAACTTCTCGCACACATACCGTAAAGACTGCTCGGGTGCACGATTCTAGGAACGCAGTTAGGGTTAGGCCTACACACGTACGTCACTGCTAACCAAAAGAAAAACACATAAAATAATAACACAGTAACAATTAAAATTCTAGAAAGATTACAATTTTATTTTTATAAAAACTTAATATGAACAATTAAACTGAAATGCGTATTCAATATACAGATTACAGCACGAACACAACTACAACAGAATCCCCCACTCCACGCACTGCCCATTAGTACATACAACTAAATTCAGTGATTGACCGACGAATGAGAACTTAATATTATTCATTAAACGCTGATTTTAACTTCATATTTTGAACCACATAATAAATTTTATAAAATAAGACTTTTCCTGCTCCAAAATGTAGCTAAATTATGTCTCTAAAAATTTTACATTAGTTTTAGACAATCATATTAATAATAATAATATATCATCTTGTACCGTAATATCGTAAAATACTTCAGTAATAAGTATTATACTAAAGAAAGCCAATATTAACTTTTCTGCATCATGACTGGAACAGAAACTTAAATTTACATAAAGTAACTTTGTAAAAAAGTATCTTTTCATGTTGGTACGCCTTCAACAAATGGTTCATACGCAGATTATGACCTTGTATGACTATTTATAGAAATGCACTATCTGGGGAAGGAGTTATAGTGGTTTCCCGTGAGTTGTCAATAAATTTCGAAGTATTAGACTAATTTACATAATTGCTTCGTAAACATTACATTCATTTAATCTGCAAACTGTTTGAAATTCATGTTGTTACGCTTTCTGTTCAATAGAATCATAATTTAGGACGTGATGTTTAAATACAATACAGAATTAAAAATTTATTTCGCTGCCCTTAACTATTGTTACGATCAGTAAATACTAGGTTGAAATTAACGGCTACGGGAAGTAAGTACTGCGGTTAGGTATTCTTTTCTGTAACAAAAAAATGATAATAGGTCTTTGGTTATGTTAATGAAAACTAGCCAAATTCTATTTTTACTTATAATTTCCATCTTCTGAATTTTCCCCCCAGAAATGTATTCTCACTGAATAAATAATGAGAAGTTAAGTCCGATAGGAAGAGGTGAAGTTCCCGTTCGAAACGTCAATGAAAGGTTTTACAAACTAAATTAAATTTCGTATTATGTCAAGTATTATTAAAAAAAAAAATATTCTATGCATGTAAATTATGAAACAACAGTTTTATAAAGAGAGAAGTGGAACCCCATGAGAAAAAAAAAAATTCCCTGTAAATTTTATTCTCTTTCATTTCTTCCTTTAATTTTTAACTATGATTCGGTGAATAAATCACAAAATATGTTTTTGGTAGGCAAAAAGTCAAAATAAAAAATGCACTTTCTACATTAGTTGTCATTATATAGATGATATGTTTGCTACCTTTGTTTTTCTCAATTTCAAAAATGTTAACAATTGTGTAAAATTTACCTGCAAAGCTGAGAATAATTAAAAGTTATTACTTTTTTTAAAAACTAAAAATATAAAAGTCACCAACATTTTACAGAATAAGTATAATTTGAATCGTAAAAAAATTATTTGTGATGCACTGAAAGAAAATTAATTTGAATTTTTTACTCGTGATATAGTGTTAAAATATATAACGAAAAATCAGCTATATAGCAAAGAAAAAGCTATATACAGTAATTTAAGGCTAGTCATGGAAATTTTTGGATCGAGTTAGCTCTTGCTTTAAATAAAACTTAAGAGACTACTGTTGGAAGCACAGTGTGTTTTCACAGTGTTTGATGTGAAGCTGATATCTGAATCAGACTTCAAAAAATGTATTGTTACATATTGTACTTATTCACTGAAAATTGTATTTTTGTAAATTTTTCCAGTGTATCTTATTTATTCTTTATTGTTTATGTAAAATATTTTCATGTTACTGTAAATTTTAGTACACATGTAACTCGTTTTAGTGAGGTAATTCATGGAAACAAATTCAATGGTGAAGTAAGGTGCTTTTTTATACTCTCTGTCATTGTGATAACTGTGCCTTATTTATCCTACTTGGCAACATATTACATGGAACGATCATCCCAACCTCATACGGGAAGACACCCGCCTATTGACATTCTGGTTGCCACCTCCCCCCTCCCTGTTCATAGCCCTGTTGGACTTTAACAAGAGTTGTCTATCGCCCTCTGACTTTTTACATCTCATAGTAATAAGCCTGGCCTCGGTAGACATTTGCATCAGTCATGGATCGGTCAGTGAACTTCAAGAGATGTCAAGTAAATTGAATTTGTTTGATTGTATGAATTTTGTTTGGTAATAGTTCTGTGTGTGATATTGTAGCCTGTATTTTTTAATTAGTCAGCAATTTTGTTTAATGTAGGTGTTAGTGTAATGTACTGAGTAATATGAGTTTGTGAAATGATGTATTGTGTTGAACGTGTTGCCTTCAGCTAAATATTTTAGCTGTTTTAAAGTTGTCAACAATTAAAAATGAATCACTTTCAGATTGCATGAAAATTTTTCTTGCAGATCTTATAATGGAGTTCCTTCCTCACAGGAGTTACCAGTATAACCTTTTTTAATGACACCCATCCTAAAAAAGACTATAAAATGTCTATTTTTTTACTCAATACATTTAATCTATGTTTTTCATTTATTATGTTTTTGTGACACAATTAGTCTATAGATTTCTGATTGTTCAAGTGTGTTGAGATCTTTGTTTTTGATTGCTATGTAGAAAATTTGCATATTAAGATTTTTGTTTGTGTGCACTGTGTCTATGAGGTCATTTGCAATAGGCAAACTTAGTTCTGTTTTTACAGGTCATTTTATGGTTTGTGTAGTGTCTGTATGCAGTCTTTATATTGTGGTAAATTTTCATCCAATCTGTCGGACTAGATGTAGTCATTGCAGTTTAATTTCTATAGTGCTGGATAACTGTGTTTATTAATGTATTTTCTTTTTGCAGTGTGTTCTTGAGTATTTTGTTTTCAGTGTTATGTACTTTCTGTTATTAGACGGGTTCTTGATTTTATCCTGAATTTTATATAGAATGCTTTCTAAATATTATGATGAGCAATTAATCTAGTATTTTATTATATAAGACTCATGTTGTATTATCTAATGGTGATAAATATGTTGCAAGAAAGCTGCATGTTTGCACTTGAGAGGCAATTAGATATGTTGAAGGTAAGTGCGTCAACTGTGGTGCGTTTTCTAATCAAACCTCAAATACTAAATCCTTTGCTGTAACGTCATCTGTTCTGATGAAAACTGCAATACCACTGCTTATGTTTGATGTATGTGCGCATATGTGCATTATGCATTTATTTATATTTTACATAGTGCATACATGCTGTATCATCTAATGATGGTAAGTAAATATATAAGAAAGCTGCATGTTTGCACTAGGGGGACAGTCAGATTTTGTTGATGATATAATGTTTAACAAACCTATACATTTCAACACTACCAGAGATGCGGATCAGGAAATCTTCAGAACTCAGTGTCAGCAGAAGTCAACCAGTACTTTGATATGAGTGCACTATCAACTTGATTTTCACCCAGAGATACTTCCTAATCATTTCCCTTTGACTTCATAAGTATTCCACATTAATGTATCAAAAACATTATTGAATTTATTCGCAGATAATTGAGCTTTGCCATTATTTAAGTTACAGAAAGCTTAGCAAACAGCATTATGTTGTATGATAAAGCTAGAATATATCTTATGGCCAGTGGTTGAGTTCATGGTTGCTGAGATGGTGTAGTGGGATGTCATATTAATTGAAGGAATGTGTTTAGTATGTGGCTGATAAAAAATTGTGAAAATTATATGATATGAATCTTATGGAAAAGAGTCAATGAAACGTATAGTATTAGCTAGTTCAGTGAATATCAGGTATACTGTAGTTGGCCATGTCACATTTCTCTATAATAACCAAAACACAGTTGTAGTACTTTAGATAACAGTACATAAAATTATTTTTCATTAAGGCTAAATTCTTTGTCTAAATATTAAAAAATACTCTCCAACAATGTAAGAGACTAATGATTCTTTTTCAGTATGACTAAATCAATGGAATGTTCAGCGTTTATCAACTAGTTGTACCCATTGTAAAAATTTGTCTTTAAAGGCAAATTTAACGCTAAAGATTCACAAGAATTTCCTTGCATATATTTTTTAAGAATTTACATTTCTTTTTCCTTGCATTACGTGATCATCAGATATGATATTTAATGTTTTTCCTCAGAAAATTGCTTATCAATTTTAAATACTTCCTTGTTTCTAATTTTACCATTGCTCAGAAAAATTTTCCGTTATTTTATTTTCAGTATGATAGATATTTTATATCCTCACTTGGTTTTTGTTATTTTCCCCTGGGGTCTCTTTACAATCCTTGGTATTTTTTTTTTTTTTTTGTATTTGAATGGTACTATTCCTAATATATATTTTGGGTATGTTTATAGCTATCTCTTTTACATTTTCTATCCAAAATTACATAATTACAAGTAACTGTAGTACAGCATAGTTTGTTTTAAGTTTCTGGATGGTAGTCATCTTTTTGGCTATTTGTCCATAAGGATTAAAAAAAAACCTTTGAAGATGCATGTTTTTAAATTTATAAACTTATTTTGGTATATCAAGGATTTTTTAAATATTCATTCCTCATTGATATCATCCACATTTGATATGAGTGCTAAATAAATTCGTATTATAGTGAATTTCATAAGAAAGTAGAGGTTGTCATTGTCACACTGTCAAAATATATAGATTTTTTTATGGAACTGATTTAGAATTGCAAATGTCATAAGATTATTTTACTGCTGGTATTATGTCCTCACCAGGAAACAGTTTTTTTATACATTTCCAGGTATTGACTTGATTTAGTTTATAGCATTATATTTTCCTGAAGCTTTATACATAATGATACAAATATTAGTAATAAGTGTAACAATAAAAAAGCATGAATAATTAAATTGAGTGAATTAATACAGGAGAATCAAAGACAAAAAAACAGATGCTATTATAGAAAGCACTTTCTTATTGACAAAATTATAGGAATTTGGGTGAAGACTGAATATAAATAAATTTTTTTACCTCTCAGTAAGAGCATAAAATTTATAATTGATTATGTGAGAATAACTCTTCAGACAGTTCAATTCTGTGATCTTAAATCTTTTACCTCAGGTGTTACTGATGACTGCAGCAAAGTAAGGCTTTAAAGGAAACTACAACCTCTTAAACTAGAATGGTGGATCTGAAGTTATCGTGATATGATAAATTGTTTTCCACATATTACCCTGTTAAATTATCACTTGATAATATTATTCTGAAGAGTTTAATTTGAAAACTATTTCAGTTGAAGAGTTCCAGAGAGTTCAGAGATCTACAATGGGATTACTGGGGTAGCAGTCTATAGATTTTATTTGTGACTATATAATCTGGGTGGATTTAAAGATTTTAAAACTTCTGCTGTGTAAGGAACAGGTTTCATTCTTTTACAGAATCTATCTACATAGATTGTGACAGTAGAAACATGCCTTGAATTTCTTCATCAGTCATAATATTTATTTCTATTACAGTATCATTTGTAGGAGCTAATAGAGCTCTTTCCCTGAACCAGATCATTGGACTAGAATTTAAGTTTTCAGTAGTGGTGTAGATGGCTTTGATGATCTCCTACGTGCTGTGAACAATACAACACAAAGAAAGTTCATTTAAGGATTTTTATCATTTTTTTCTACTGCATTTCTATAATCGAGTAACAATGTAGTAAAATCTCATGAGTTTTTGTCATTGTGCAGTAACACTTAAATGGTGATGGGCGCTAACACTCTCCCATAGCTAAATTGCTGAATACTCAAACAGCGATTAACTTATACCTTGACAGTTTTTGCCTGAAGTCTTATGTAATTAAAACTTCCTTCCCATAACTCTATTAGCAGGTTTCAAACCTCTGAGTATCTTATAAAGAGCCTCAAAAGTATTTTGTTTGGCGTGAAATTTCTTTCCTAGCAAGAAGAGAATAATGCAACGATAATTTGGTACATTTCTGTTTGCTATGTTATAAACAGCTGCACTGTTGACATTGAAGGTAAGAAATTAACTTGAATATATAGCTTGAGCTGCCCAAACTCCTACTAAATATGTCACTGCAATGTTTGATGAAGTTAGCAGCAGAATCTTTCTGTCAGATCTCACTTTTTCCAGTAAATGATACATGAGAAATTAGTCACAGTCCCTCTCCCTCAAGTGCACCCTAGAAAAATTTGCTTCAGTTTTTTATTTGATTTCAGGAGAACAGTGAAGATAAAAAAAAAATTTTTTTGAACACATCACAAAATAAAAATTAATGAGGCACAGGATCAAGCAGGAGTTGTTTTAGATAGTTGACTAGTGTATCTAAAACAGCAACAAGAAAAAATGCAATGGTCAGTTATGCATAGATACAATTTATCAAAATCAGTTCATTTCCCAAACATTTCTGTTAAACTAAAACAGTGTTGAATTTTCCCTTTTATGATTTTTGTCTCTAAAATTATCTTGCAGGCTATGACTGAGGAACAACTCAAATTTCTTCACTTCCAAGAAAACAGTCACCATTATTGTGGTAAATGGAATAGGATTTTGAAGAATTTTCTGTATTCTGCAAATGCTGAATTTTAATTTAAGCTGCAAACCAATGACTAATTCTAAAGCTCAGACCCCCTCCCCCCCCACCAGTAAATTATGTATGGTACAAAATTGATAAATCTGGTAAGGGACTTTAACCTACATCCAGATAATTTGTCAACCATAAACTAAGTTACAACATTAAAAATATGTGTAAGATTTGGTTCAATAAATTTTTTACACTGGATATAAGTTTAGAATTTGAATTTAAATTTATTATCTCATTACATATGCAGAAATACTTACAATTTTAAACATACTGGAAAACTTATTACATAAAAAGCATAACAATGTAAATATAACTGTTGCAAATTCAGCTCGATCAAATGCAGTATATCATCTCATTAATTCATAAACTTCAAAGTAACATTTTTGCATCAAAAGACTAAAAGGTTTTTTTATGAAGAGAACAAAATTTATGTTATCAAAGCTTAAGTTTTTAATTTTATTTAGTATTTTTTTCCTATATATTGACAAGGGTATGGTAATACATTTTATTAATACATGAGGGAACATGAAATTATTTTTGTCAGATACCATAATTTTGTTGAAAAATACTTTACTTCATAAGATAAATATTAATGCAAAAGAAAGCAATTTCAAAAATGTATAAGGTGGAAAGGTAACAATCTTAAAACTGTGAAATAAATGTAGACTGATTCCATGGACTCAAGTGTTACATATTTTCCTTGAAATTTACTTTTGATGAGTAAGTATTCCTGGCTTATGTTTAGAAATTATCTGAAAATAATTCCATTTCTAACAACAGATTTAAAGAAATTGTAGTAAATAACTCTGTGAGGAGATATGTACAAAAGATATAAAGAATTTTAATATTTTTTATGAATTTTATGCTGGTCAATAAAAAGGTTTATTTTCTTAACGATTTTACATCT
Source organism: Lycorma delicatula (assembly GCF_047948215.1). Lineage (NCBI taxonomy): Eukaryota > Metazoa > Arthropoda > Insecta > Hemiptera > Fulgoridae > Lycorma > Lycorma delicatula. Next base: position 4,041,387 of record NC_134458.1, read on the forward strand.
CGTGGTTCAGTGTAATTTTAGTCTTTTTTTTTTTCAAAAATGGGAAAAAACTAACTGACAAATGTAAAAATCCTTTGTCTGATAAACCCATATGCTTGAACAGAGCTACTGAGCGATTGGGTTATGGCTACTTAAAATAATCCCTTTTCATTTTCTTATCATTGTAGTTAATCAAGTTATCATTTTGCATTGATTACATTTTTAATGAAATTACATATGGAAATGTGATATATGAAACTAATATTCTGGTACTCTAACAGAGCATAGCCATATATTAAACTAGACAAATAAGTGCAGTAATCCTTTCCTGAACAATCTTGAAATAATTTTCTATAAAAACGTATATTGTATGTCTATGTTCAGTCTTAACAGACAAGTTTTCTTTATATTTTTTTCTGTTTGTTTGTAATCTTAAGACAAAAGGTTTATTTTTGTATTTGTTCAAAGGTTCTGTATTTGTTGAATACATTATAGTTATTCAAATTTAAAAATATACAATGCTATGAAATAATATACTTGTTATACAGCACAGTTTTTTACAAGTGTGTCCATGTACATTGAAATTCATACAGACATATAGTAACTGCAAACTGACATGTGTGTTTCTGTCATCTCACATGTACTCATTTTCTGGACGATTAGCCTAATTTTGCTGATAATAAACTTAATCCTGATCCTGAAGAAAAACACAACTTGTAATACTTGTATGTATTGTATAATGTTGTAAAAGATTCAAAGGATCCTGAACACAAGTTGAAATAGACAGAAACAATATAAATAAAAGGAGGAATATTTAAATGAATGTGAATTGAAAAAGTGCTTTAAAAAAGTGTATTCTAGTTCAAATACAGTGTTACTTAGCAACTTTAGAAAGATCTCTAAACTTTGGGTTGTTTTTTTCTCTTTTTAATGAGTCAAATAATACTGAAAAAAGACAATATTAATAACTTATAATTCAAAATACAATATAACAGTGGAAATTTTATAAAACATGGTATCAATTTTCCTTTTATTTACTCAGAATAAGCCAACATTGTGAAATGTTTAATTAAAATAAAAAATAGTTGTGTGAAGATTAAGGGCTTTGTTTTTTTTCTGCTATGTATTTACACTATGGGATCAGTTCATAGAATTAAAAATATGGATTATTTTTGATAATTTGTTTTTAAGTTGCAATAAGTTTATTTTTATTTAAGTTGCAATGGTATCAAATCTACAGAGAACACCAAATCATTCCGGATTGTAATTGATCTTCAATTGCTTTGTACTTTTTCTTATGAAGTTTGTTTTTATTTTTCAAGAATTGCGTTGCCATCTTTTCAGCAAAAATTGTCTGAAAAAATTAAAATCATATACAGACATAATTAATATTAATAATAATTTTTTTGTTACTTTATTTAATAATAACAATTCAAAAGAAAATTTATTACAAGTTGTTACACTAATACTACTGCTTTATTATACTCTGTCAACCAAACAACAATAATCATTTTTATAATAATATAATAGCAATTTTTCAACAACAATAATAATTATTATTTTTGTGGGAACAACCTACTTTCAAGCCGAAGCAAGCACACTAGAACAGTAAATGAAATACCTCAGTATGTCATGCTTGACCTAACAGGGAGAAGGGGAAACATATAAAGACAACAACCACTATGGATGCTTTCATAAAGAATCAAAATAAATAAATCAGATAGCACAAGTACCGATGGCCTATTTGAAAATAATGTAATTTGTTTGTTAAATATGTAAATCTTATCATTTACTTTGTTCAAAAGATGAACACATCTTGCCAGAGGAACAAGGTTACGTTGTTTACTAAATTGTAAAAGCCTATGATTCTTGCTTCTCACATATGGAATACAAAACCCGATTCCAGAAATATCAACATCCAGGTATCCATGCATTGCCTTAAAGATAAACAATAAATCAAATGTAGAATTATGATTTTTTGAAGACTGCAATCTTAGCTGTCCACAATCTACCTCATATGTGTCATGATAGGAAATCAGGCCACGTTGTTGTAAATGACAAAGGAACCTCTTCTGCACTGCCTCAATCTGAAGATCTGTTATGCTTCTGTTACAATTTCAAATAACACAACAGCAGTCTAAAATAGGCTTAATAGAAACCTAATACAGTTGCAGAAGAATGTCAACCTGCCAAAATTGATGCACAATCCAAAGCAGCAACCTTAAGAAGGTCGAACCTTAACCTAGAAGAAACCTTAAGTTTCTTCTAGCTCTGGAGGTGAATTTGTCAACATGAGCCGAAAACCAGAATTTAGGTTCAAAAGTAACATCCAAATCACAAACATTATCTACCCGATGTATGACATCATCTAATAAATATGTATATTTAATTCACAATGACTTAGTTGTAAACATCATAATCTAAATTTAATGATGATATTACTAATGTAATGCGCCTACTGAACAGAACTGACTAATAAGGAGAAGAAGGTGACAAATAACTGAGAAATGTGGCAAAACCTAGATAAAATTTTATCTAGTCAAAGGTGTTAGCATTATTACTATTATTATCTCTGTCAGCCGCTTCTATAGTCAATCAGACAATCGCATAAAACAATGGACAGTGCCTGGGGCCAGAGGCCAATAAGCAGTAATAATAATATTTTTTTTTGGTTGGAGGGAGGTGGAAATGCATTTATGCATGGAGTGTCGGACTCCTGCTGACTTTAAACTACTGGCTCAAACCCCCCCTTCTACCATGACTCGACCCGGACACATTACTTTAGGCCGAGTCCTCCTATTCTAGCCTGAGAAGGCCGCTACCTAGTTTTCACCTGGCTCAGGACAGTGCAGATCGCCCATCTTGGTTCTGAGAATACCTGACATAATACATAATACATGTGTAATACATCGGCATACATACACACGTGTATGTATGCCGGGGCAACAGAGGCAATCGGAGGATGGCGCTTTCCCTGTAGAATGGAGGGAAGTGCGGAAGTCACGTGACACTTTAAAAACTGGGTCACATAGTACTCCACCTCTTCATGCCACCGCTCAGCCCAAGGTCTGACAAGAGGGATAAGCCTTGCGGTCCATTGTCCTCTGGTTACGCGGTCCCGGGTCTTGCCAGGTGAGCAACGTGCGAGTCCGTTTCTCCCCTGCGATGGTCTCTCGATTTTCGCCTGCTCGCCGCCTGGCGTTCCTTGCCAAAAGATCAATAGATATGACGTCGTTGATCACCAGAACACAGGTTCAAAAACTGTCCGATATGCGTAAGTGACTCGCAAGGCCGCAGTGCGTTTCACCGGCTCGCGCAGGTGCAACGGTGCTAGACCCCCAGTTTCGCTCCGTATAACAAGATACAGTGCACCGTGGACATCAGTAGTCGCCGTCTGCTGACCTTCGGTCCACCAACATTCTCCATGAGCCGGCTGAGAGCAGTTAAGGTCTCGCGGCTTTGTTGACGGTTCTCCAAAACTGCTCAGCAAACCTGAGTTTCCGGTCAAACATCATACCGAGGTATTTTACACCCAGCTTGGTATCGATAACCTCAATCTACGACCTGCAAGGAGAGGAGGGTGTCAATATGCTTCTTCCTTAGGACCACGATCTTCGTCTTGCTGAGGGCTAGAGACAGGCGGTGACCCTGTGTATCGCTACTCTGAGCCTCAGTTGGGCGCACTCTGCGTTGCGGTATGCAAGTAACGCAACGTCGTCAGCGTACCCAATCATGGCCGACTCTTCTGGCATATCCAGCCTCAGCAAGCCATCGTAGACGACGTTCCAAAGGTCGGGGCCGAGGATCGACCCCCTGCGCTGCCCCCGACGTGATTACTGTCCTACGCCACCTTGCCACGGTTCCTCAAGTATGCATCCACTATTCTAAGAATGTATCGAAGCACGTGAAACGAATGCTCCAGGGCCCAAAGCATATCGCTCAACCGTGCAGAGTTGAATGTATTTTTCACGTCCCAACGTAATGAGGAGGATCACAAACGAAAAAGTAATAGTAGTCATCTGCTCATCGCACTGCCACAACAACCTCTTGGACTGTATCTAGGGTCGAACGACCCTGCCGTAAACTGTACTGGTGGGCGAAAGGCCTGTTGCCTAATTCATCGCTACAAGCAGTCTCTTCTTCTGCCATACTACCCCGTTGTGTCAAGCATATACAATGGGCGGTAGGAGGACGGCAACTCTGGGTCTCCTTTGACCTTGGAGCTCAAACACAAGACGCGCGGTCTTCCATCTGGCGCTGAAGCTTCCAGTTTCCAGACATGCACTGTCCAAGTTTAGAAGCAGACAGAGCCTGCAGTGCCCCACCAGCTTGAGGACCTAGGTATGTCGTCGGGACCAGGAGCTTTTCTGATCTTCAGCGACTGTAGGACTCTCTCTATCGTGAAGAGGGGGAAGTCGCCTAAGTCCCGCTCGGTAAAGAACCGATTGAGCCAAAAACAATGTCTTAACGACTCTGCTTTAGCTTCGTCTAGTAGAGCTGGTGACCGCGAGACCCCCACTTGCCGGGTCCCTATCTTGTAAGCCAGCCCCCAAGTTTCTGCGTCCACGGTCTCCGCCAGCAGCATGCCTTGCTCAAGTTGATGGCTTGACGGAACCGCTTCTTTGCAGCCTTTTGCTCAGCCGACCTGGTTTACGCGTCCGTGCAATTCCTTTAACGTTGCGCAGCACGTCTCAGCCGAAGACGCTCTCCGCGCAACCACGATATCTCCGGTGTCCTCCGATACACGGGTCGCTTCCGGTGCCTCGACTCCCTGTGGGGTATGGAGGCGTGGCATGCAGAAGCGATTAGCTGCATGGTTGTAGCAACCACGGCATTAGCAACAGCAGCCCTCTCAGCGGTGATGATTACAGGGGCTACCGACCCTGAGATCTTTTCTGTGAATCTTTTTTGGTCGATTTTATTGACATTGTAATTTTTTTCACCAACCGTGGGCGCCTCGGGTCTTCCCGTGCACCGTGTAGGACTGTAAACGAGATGTATTGGTGGTTGCTGACTGTATAGTCCTCGAGGACTATACAGTCCTTGGCGAGCGTGATCAGCTCCATAGAGGCGAGGGAAAAATTGGGAGGTCTCCGAACACCCTGGACGGTGGAACGTCGTGGACCATGAGTCCAGTACGTGTCGCCATGTCTAGCACGTATTTCCTTCTGGTGTCGGTATTAAATCCCACTCCACCGCCCTGGAATTAAAGTCCCCATCTACCACTATCCACCGGCGGCAGCAAGGGCAATATTTTCCAGTGCGTCAACCTTCCGGCAGAAGTCCGCTATAGAGTCATTCGGTATAAGGTAACAACTAAAAATTTTCACCCCACCGCAGCAGACCCAAAGGGAATCCTCGCCTACGCCGTGTCTCCGAACTTGGGCTCTGCTACAATATGGGATTCAAATCGTGGCAGTCCCGGGTGAGTACCGTAACTATTTGGAATCGTCCTGGTCCCGGTACTGCTCACTGATCAGCACCAAGTCGGCCTCCCTGTCCCTGGCTAGATAAAGCAACAGGTTATCGGCCAGCCGAGTCCTGTTGTTGTTGGTCTGTAGAACGTTTAACATCCTAACGAAGCCTTCTCTTCGCCTGTTCCAGGGCTTCCCGGAAGACCTGACATTTCTTTATTCCGGGTGTGTGGTCATGGTCAGCTGCTGGGTACTCACGCCTTTTTCTAGGCAGAGCATACACCAAGGGGGACGGAACACTCCATTGCCTTGTGCTACCCGGCCCCGCAGTTGCAGCTGCTTTGAGCTTAGCTATGCCGAAGCCTTGCGCCGCTTAGCGTGAGTCAGTTACTTCCGTCCGTGGCAGGGATGTCCTGTGGGTAAGGGTATCGGAACACTTACTGCTACATGCGAGCCCTGGGATGTCGATATAGTGGGTAAGGCAGTACCTGACTCCCCGGTCGGTGTTAAATGTGTGGGAGGCGGCTGACTGGGGGAACCCAGGTTTAAATGATCCGGGGCACTCAACCGTCTCTCCGCTCGCATTTTAGGACATATTGACCGATAAAACTATAGGTTATGGAAGCATCAAAATCCACATCTTCCGTAGCAGAGGGTCCACGTAAAAACCCTCGTGCAGGAGAATCTTTGTCTTCGGAAGCGAAGAGAAGGAAGAGCGTTGAGTTCAGTGAGACAGACAAGAAGATTCGAACTAAGTTTCGACCTAAGAACTTTGAACTAATTCCAAAGTATCTGGTGATAAGAAAGAAAGAATGGGAATTTTCTAAAATTGGTCCTTTTGTGATTGATTGTGGGGTGACGGTAGTTGCAGGAGAACCTGTAAAATAGACTATAAAGTCTGGTAAGGGTTTACCTGTAGAGATCGTCAATGACTTCATTCATCACGGCTACTGAAAGCTACGAAGATCGACATTGAGGCTAAATATAAGGAGTTGTGTGCAGGGACTTGCTGAACTACACGAAGGAATCGTCGAGGAGCTTCAGGAACAAGCAGTTATTGCATGTCGACGACTGAACACCCAACGAAACGGAAAAATTTTATCCTCTCCATCGCATGTTTTAACATTTAACAAACCCAAGGTCTTGAGAAAATTAAGGCTGGCTTTTGAAGACTGGATGTTTATCCTTTCATTCCGATTCCGGTGTTTCGGATGTCAGAGGTTCGGAGATACAGCAGTGCGATGCACGAGGCAACAAGTGTGTGCTTGCGGAGACATATTACACCCAGATGACCGTGTAGGCATCCACCAATTTGTATCAATTGTAATGGACATCACACAGCGAGATCAAGAAGTTGTCCGAATTACAAGGAATACGTGGCAATTCAGGAGGTAAAGACCACTCAAAAAGTCAGCTACTTCGAGGCCAGAAAAATCATGCTCAGCAGATCGCCAAAGGTCACGTCCAATGCACAGGTTACTGCTTCCCCTGCGGCCTCAATTAAACCAAAAGACGTGATAACTCCACTGGCGCCAGACTTAGCCAATTTACTGGAACAAATCATTAATCAGAATATGAAGAATTGACCAATTAGAGACAACAGTCCAAATACGTCAAAGATGAAAGCAGACGTTATTGAACAAAAGAATTCATCTCCACCGAGGAATGAGTCTTCGACCAGCTCCCAGGCAAAGGACAGTAGGACAGTGAACCCAAAATAAACAAGAAGCCTGAAGCCAAAATAAAAATTGAAAAAATCCCCATGCAGGGAACTAAGAAAATAGAGATAAAAATATTAGAAAAAGATTTAGTAAAAACAAAAATGTAGCCCCCATAGCACGGAGGAATTTAAGTGAGAGGGCGATGATTGCAGCCTCCCTACAAGCATTAGCGGGGAGTGCATCGAGTCTTGACTATTGTGCACTACTGACCCCAGCATCTGAACCGGTATCGTCAGATGACGGTAGTAAAGTATCCTCCACGCTTTACTGCAGAGGATCGGATTATTCCATTTTCGAAACTTCAGATATCTTGGAATTTAACATCAAAGCCTCTAGGAAGATGAAAAAGATGGCCTGAGCGTAAACCTAGGTAACAGAATTAAGAAGAGATAAATTTTATGTTTTTTTGAAGAATTTTAATTAAAGGTGAATATTTTAATTTTTGTATGACTTAAAGCTTTTTTGATAGTTTTTGAACATCTTTTATTAGAAGTGACTTATGTGTTTTTAAGTGGCAAGGATCCCTTTCTCATACTGTGTTTAAGAGTTTTTCAGTGTGTATCTTTTAATATTTTTACGACAGTGAAGTATTTAATGATACGTTTGAAAAACTTTCGTAAGAAATGGTTAAAATGTTTTTAAATGGCAAGGGCCTTTACACCCTTGTCACGGTGCGTCTTTTGGGATGTCGATATCCTTTAACAAGTCTATTTTTAGATGCTCTTTTTTAACAAGATTAGTCTTTGAGTATATCGCTACTGTTTTTATCGGGAAGAAAGAGAATTTTTTTCTTTCTCCTTTTGGATACGGAAAGGGGCTAATGATCACAACAATCGATGCGGCTAAAAATTAAAAATAATTCCCCGGAATTAACCCAACCCCACGTTCGTGCAATAACATCTACACACACGCCCGGGGAGGGTAACGGCTTGGTACTTCGGTACCTTCACTTTTGTCTGCCAACGGGCAATGGTTTAGCTCAGGAGCACGCCTGTGAACTAAGGTATTGGCGGTTCTTAGCTGGTTACGGTTGTGTTTTTCGATTTCGCTGTTTGCAATAGGGACGGGGGGCTTGACCATGGTCTGGTTTGCCGACGCTAGACTGAGTGCGGACGGGAATGTTTGATCCCTCTTCCCCCGATTGTGGAGCAGTGTTGAGGCTATTATCATTGTTCTGTCGAAGACTTCCGCCGCGGTCACTTTGGCCTTTGGCAGGATTGTCCTATGGGTAAGGGTATCGGATTTCTTACTGATATGTGCGAGACCTGGGATGTCGATATCGTGGGTTAAGCAGTATCTGACCCCCCAGCCTGGGTTAAATTAATGGGAGGCGGTTGACTGGAAACTCGGGCAGGATTAATGATTTGGGGGGCATGTCCAACCGTCTCTCCACCCGCACCTTGTGACATATTGACTTGCGTAATTATAGGTTATGGAAATGACAACATCCACAAATCCCATGGCACAGGGTCCACGAAGCTCTGCAGCTCATGAAGCTTCCTTTAAACCAGAAGACGTAGTCTCACAACTAGCTTCAGCCCTAGCTAAATGGTCGAGGGTACCATCAATGAACAATTAAAGAGTCGACCATCACGAGAAAATAATCCAGAACTAACGAAAAAGAAACCAGATGTTTCCAAATCAAATATCGTTAAAAAACTTAGGAATGATCCTTCGACACTCAAAAGGTGAAGGAAGTGAAGCCAAACTACCGAAGAAATCTGAGCAACATGAACAGACAGTAAAAACTGAAATACAGAACATCTACTCTCAGGGAATTATAAAACCTAAATTTAAGATATTAGAAGAAAAGGATTTTGAAAGTTCAACGATGGAGCCTCCAAAAGCGCGGAGGCGATTAAATGAGAGGGCGAGCACTTCGCCGACCCATGATTAGCAGGGAGTGCATCGAGTCTTGACTCATATGCAATGCTGACTGAACTGGAACCGGTATTAGATACCAGCAGCAAGACATCCTCCGTAATTTACTGCGGAGGATCAAAAGATTCCATCGTCGAGGTCAGAGATATCTTGGAATTTGAGATTGCGGCTTTCAGGAAGATGGAAAAAAAAGAAGAAGAAAGGATGGCTTATGGGGAAACCTAAGCCATAGGAAATAAGAATGTGAAGAATTTTATGATGTTACGACCAGTTTAATGAAGGGATGAGTTTTTATAACTTCTTTTTTTACATCTTTAATGAACTTGTATTCGGGGTCATTCTTTTTGGGTTTTAATAACCTTTTGACAAGTCTATTTTTAGTTGATCTGTTTCGACAAAGCTAGTCTGCTTACTATATTACTAGTGGTTTATCGTGGAAGGGAAAGAAATATTCTCTTTTTTTGTTGTGGAAAGGAGCTCACGACGTAGTCAATGCACTTAATATCTCAAAAAAAAAAAAATTGCTCCGGATAAAACTCAACCGCAAGTCCGTGCAATAATATCTACGCACACGTCCTGGGCGGGCAACGACTCGGTACTTCTGTACCTTCGCTTATTTCGGCCAATGGGGCAATGGTTTTACTGAGGATCTCCTGTGCAGTACGGGATTGGCGCTCCAGAACTGGTTGCGATAGTGATTCTCGGTTTTGGTGTTTTTAGCGAGGCGGGAGGCATGACCGTGATCTGGTTTTGCAGATGCTGGGCAAAATGCGGACGAGGAGTGCTTATCCCTCTTCCCGGTTGGAGAGCCGTGTTGGGAGTAGGCTGCTATGAGCTGAGCTATGCCGACGTCTTGCGCCGCTTAGCGTGAATCGGTCACTTCGGCCCTTGGTAGGGATTGTCCTATGGGTAAAAGTATCGGAGTCCTTACTGTTACGTGCGAGACCTGGGATGTCGGTATCGTCTGTTGCTGGCAGCAAGATATAATTTGCTGCATAGGATCAGAAGAATCCATCTCTGAGGCCTCAGACACCTTGGAGTTTGACATGAGGCCTTCAGGAAAATGGAAAAAAGTATTGCCAAAGGGTAAACTTAGGCGATAGAATTTAAGAATTACATATTATTTATGTGCTTTTGTCAAATTTTAATGAAAGGATGGTTATTTAATTTCTGTATGATAATTTGTTTTGGTAATATTTTGTTTGAAATGGTTTGTGTTTTTTTAAGTTGCAAGAGCTCTTTACACCCTTGTCATTTTGTGTTTCTTTTTTGGGTATCAATATCCTTTGAAAAGTCTTTTTTCTGGATGATCTGTTTGACAAGACTAGTCTTTTGACTAAGTCGCTATTGTTTTTATATGAAGGAAAAAATATATATATATTTTTTTTTTTTTATAGAAAAGAGCTACTGACCATAATAGTCAATGCCCTTAACACTAAAAAAATATATAATAACATTATTATCAAAACAGATTAATAAAGTTTTTCGTACTCATCTTATTTAGTACAGTAGCATTTTTGAAGGCACCTTCTTTAGTAGCCTTAAATACAGTTTGTTATTATAGTTATCTGATTAGGTCATAAGTAGGTCATAATTAAAATTTTGTTTGTCGGTTCACTTAATTCATTTCTTCTTGATTTATTTGGTAGTTAATGTTATTATCAAAAATTTAATTTCAAAAAGATGTTCAACAATGTTTAGAAAAATTGACATACAAATGTATTAACAATTTTTACAGTTGACACTTTCCTCAACATATGATTCTTTTATCAGATGCTCATTTTACATTACAAACCATTTCGATCTTAAAAGCTTTTACCATTCTACACACTGTAATCACATATCACTTCCCATTGTTTATTTCATCCGATTATTTTTTAAAACAACTGTTCAAGAGACTAATACCCAGCTGATATGATAAAAAAGTTTTTTATAAAAATCAGAAAATCATACACAAAGTAACAACAAAGGGTTCTGAACAAGATGGTAATGGCATTCCTTTGCAATCTGATGATTCTTTAGTATTTGAAACATCTCGGGTATAAATTGAGAGTCGAGTGGTGGATGACTTTGTGTACACACGTGTCGAATATTGCTCCATGTTTACAACAGTTTTTGGATAGGTTTTTGGATTTGGTTGATTGATTATTGATGGTGGATAACAAATTGATATGATAGTGAAGTTTTATGAGTTTTAGTGAACGTACCTACGAGATATTTAGTTTTTTCGAATGTTCGGTTTTTCTCCATAAGAACCAATGTGCTTGTGTAGATCATAGACTGCAAATTATTCTAAGTCAATTTGCAAGTTCTGTCTAGTTGAGTGATGCCAGTTGTTTACAACATTTAGGACTTACAAAAATTCTCATGATTCTTCCACTGGTGACTATTTTCTAAGTGTTTTCAGTAATATATAGGGGATCCTTCTTTCCCTAATATCTTCCTCATTTTTTATCCAATCCCCAAACCCTTTGGTATCTTTCCAAATCAGGACCCCCTTCTAAATTTTTACCACCTCAAACGTTTTTTTATTGGTTTTTTAGGGAATACATTTTCTTTGACCCCCAAAATCTTTTATCAGTTATTCGAAGAGAAACATTTTACCTACCCGCGAACCCCCCCACAATACCATCGAGTGGGGTCTCAAAAAACGAGGAATTCGGCGTAGAGCAAGAATCTCGGTGTTTTACTGATAGAATAATCTAGACTTCAGATATATGGAAGAAACCGGGTGATAAAGAGCCTTGTTCGCCCCGGTAGGGAAAAAGGAAGAGGGACCGTCACGACGAGCAAGTGAGGTAGAAATGGAGGTTATATTTTCAGCATCTCAGTGAGAAGTGACCCAGCAAAGAAGAGAGAGGAGTTAAAGAAGCAGTTGCTTAAACGGAAAGTGGAGGCTATAGACAGTATTGATGATAACGTATCGGACGGTACAGATTTAGATCACTTACAATCAGAGATACATCGAATGATTATGTTGATCTGGCAGAATACAAACACAAAGACCGAAATTAAAGGGTGTGCCTATTCTATTTTGGGAAGGCGAAAGATGTGGAAATAGTTGTGAAATCCTTATATGAGATAGCCTCCCAAAATTGGATAAGAATAAGGAGACTCAAACGGAAATGAGTCTGGAAGTGGACGAAAAAAGTACGCAAACGCCGGCCAAGAAACGAGAGAAGTTGAGAAGGCGTTACAGCTAGGTGCCTTTTGTGATCTGGAAGACGTCATGGAGATTAATTGGCAGAGAGATCTTTACCAGAAAGTGGAGGTGATACGTGAGCTCCCAGCGGGAGAAGTTGAGGGGTCTCGCGTCTTCCTGATCCCTAAAGGGAAGTGGAAGAAACGTTCATACATAGATATGATCAGGGAGCTCGCTCTGGGTATTGGAAGATGCATGGATGCTGGAACACCTATTCCTAGTGGTACCATTGCATGAAACTCTAGAAGTATAGAAATTCTATACCCGGAAGACATAGATGAGGACAAATACACGGTATTTGCAATTTTGGTAAAAGAGGATAATGATGATTTAGTAAGACAAATCGGCAAGGCACTGAACAGAATTGAGAACATGGAAAAAACCAGGGCGGTGTTCATACCCCCAATCGATGAGTCTGGTAAAAAAAGTCGGTTCAACATTCAAGTATTACTCAACCCTGGAGAGTGCCCTTGTGAGTCTAACGGGCCTTCCCACCCGACGGCTGTATGTCTAGCACAGAAGGTCGGCCCGCCGGTTCTGGATCTTTTATTTATTTCGTTCATCTCTTGTCTGCCTCTACCTGGTAAGACAGAGGTAACCCCGGGCCCAGCTATGCCGTTCCCGGGGTCACCATCCAAACAGCAGGGACACGGTCTTAAATAGTTTTTTCGCCTGCCTCAAGCCGCATGGCAAGAGAGCCGGAGCCGTCTATGCCGTTTCCGGTTCCCGCCTCAGCTGGGACTCGGTCTTTCATACCTATTTTTTTTTTTATGATGTCAAAACCTGCTCCACTCCCGGAAGTCCTCTTCTTTTATCATTAGTATTTGCATCACCAAGTTTTCAGTAGCTTTCCACTCATCAGCGCCTCTAAGCATGTATGCAATCACGTTTTCCAGGAAGACCCATTCCAGCTGCGCTCTTGCTTGACCACCCCCCCATCGCGGGAATTTAAAAGAAGTATGAATCGGTGAATCCACAGAGGCACATTAAATATATTCCGGAAATTCCCGTCTCTTAAATCCGTCTATTAAATCTCTTAGGTATTCACCAAACTCACCGTAGCCAAAGAGGAATTGGGAGACATAGTACCTTACATCCTCGTGCCCCCTCCAAAGCCACGGCTTCAATTCCGGCAACATTTGACGGGTCCAGGTTCCGGCTCGAGCCGTTGTCCAGCATTCTTGCCATTTTCGTCTTAGTAGTATGTCCGTTTCATCTTTCTGCATGCCTTCATACCTTCTGGTCCTTCGTATTGCCAGTAGCCGGATCAGGGAACACCACCCAGCACCCCCGCCGCCAAGGCTGATAGGTTCTGTATGCACTGGTTATTTTTAAATTCGCTCTACGTTGTAGTGACTAGTTTCTTTGTGTTCCTCTTCGTGTTAAAAGCTCCAATCCAAGCCGGGACCGCATACAGGATCACCGAGGTGGAGGCCGCCAATAGTAGCCTCTGCTCGCCCGCTTTCGGGCCCCACTTACTTCCCATTAAACGTCCAAGAGTGTGAGTAACTCTTTCAGCCTTATTTGCGGTTTCTAGTAAGTGCTGATTATGGTTGTTTGACTGCGAGAACCAAACCCCCAGATATTTCACATGGGAGCTTGATTCCACCGTAGCCGTTTCCGGTGATAGCCGTTTATCTGTAGTCTAACCCGTCCAATTGTACGTCTGCCCGTTACAGCCACCATCTGTGTTTTCTCAGGTGCCAATTCCAAACTTTGGGTTTGTAGCCAATTGCTCACACGGGTAATTGCTTGATTGGCGTTTCCCAGTGCGACCCGCCGTTTCCCAGTGTATCTTCCCCAGTGCGACCCGCCGTTAGCAACGCCAAATCATCAGCGTAGGCGACCAAGGATACTTCCTCCGCCTAAGTCCAACCTCAACACGCCATCAAATATAATATTCTATATGAGAGAGCTTAAGGCTAAGCCCTGGGGAACTCCCTCTTGCATGTGGAATGTGACGTTCCCCTCTTCCGCAGCCGTCAACTACTCTCGATCTCTTAGGTAATCTCTGATCGTTGTTTGTATATATGGGCTAATATTTATTTCGCTTAATGCTTCCAAGGAATGCTGTTGAAAGCATTACGGACATCCAGGAGGACCATCAAGGGAATCTTTCCGGTTCTTCAGGTGTCCGCTGTGCATTCATCGACCCATCTGGTCGCCAAAGAGAGTGCGTCCACCGTAAACTTGCCGCGTGGGAATCCGAACTGGGACAGCGAGACCCCTCCTTATTCATTTAACTCCAACCAGATAGTTTCTGCTAAAAGTCTCTTGTAGATCTTTTGCAACGATGGTAACAAAAAAATCGGCCTAATGACAGTCCCGTCGGTATGCTTCACTTAGGGGATCAATTCAAGTCTCCCTCTTTACCACGTTCATGGGAAACTACGCAACTCCTGCGCCTTATTTATAGCCTCTAGAACGAGCTAGGGGTGTCTACTCATCAGCCCTTTCAGTAATCCCCCGGAGACTCCATCTGAGCCCGGGCTTTTCTAGCTACTGGACCTCGAAATAGTCCATTTAAGCTCATCTATGCTGAACCGTCTTCTCATTCCATGTTACCTCCGTCTGTTCAATTACTTACATCTTAAAAAGGAGGTCGACCTTTCGTGTCGCTTGACCCCTGGATAATCGGGGGAGGAGCGCACAGAACGTTTGCATCAATACCCGATACACCCTCCCCCAGGGCTCATCTAATTTGGCCACTAGTTTCTTCCAGGCTTCTCGTTTGGAAGTCTTGAATGTAGTACAGTATGTCTTACGTGTGTTTTTGTATAAAAATTCTGACATTTCCACCTGCTCAGGGTGATCACACCGAGTCCGTTGTAGACGACGTCTAGCCTTCATAGTAGCCAAACGTAGCTCAGCAATTTCTCGCGTCCATTAGTATATATTTTTCATAACTTGTGGTGGCTGTGGTTTGATATATTCATTCTCCTCCATTAGGAAACGTAAAAAGTCTTCATCTAGCACCTTCCAATACCTCACTCTAGATGAAAGCCACTCAAGGATTGCCGCAATATCGATCGCTGCTCCAGCACCTCGTCCCTTAAACGTCCGAACTCCCATACTGTTCAGTACTATCATATCCATCGACCCCAAGACAGCCGCTAATCTATACCCGCGACGGGTCGATCTCGTGCTATCCAGTTCTATTGATTTGGCATTAAAATCTCCCATAAGTATTACTGGCTTTCTCGACGTCCCTATCAGATCTTCCAGATCCTGAAGAAATTCGTCAAATCTCTCCATTTTGCTATTCGGGGAGGTTAGCAGCTGACAAGCATACATGAGCTTAAGGTAACTGCGAGAAACCCGCTTCCAGTTTTCACCACTTTAATTGCCCAACGATTGGTTACATTTTTATTGCGGCATCTTCTTCTACGTCTACCAGCCAATCTCCTGATGAAATCATACTTTTTCATCAGAGCAGAGGAAAAAAGGTATAAATGGATGGAAATAAAAGATAAAATTCCACATTTACTAAATCGGTTCCCATAGGTCATACAATTATTTTAATGCTCAGTGGTGTTATGGTCCTCCATTAGAAGATCCAGTTTTAACTAATCTCAGCTCCAGGTTGAGTTTTTTGTACTATCATTGAATGAGACGTAGAGTTTCTGTACAGCTCTATAGACAGAGCTATGTCCAGCAAACCACATAAATACCAAGAATGAAGTAAGTGAAAAAGGTCTTGCATCCTTAACATGGATCTGACAGACATCTAGCAGAAACACACAGAACAACCTCGGGCAAGAAAGGATCAAGAATAAAGGATATAGATGGATCATGATAACAGGACAACCACATTGAAAAGAAACTGTGTAATGAGATGTAATGAGACAAATAATCCCACCTAAAGGAGTAGTTCAGACCTTCTTCAAGTAGTTGGTATCCATCCTTTTCATAATCCCTCAGGAGAATGGGGTATCTTTACTCAGTATTGGAGCAATACATAGTAGAATCAATAAAAAGTACAAAGAGATCAACTAACAGATAGTGATCTTACACGTTAATAATACCTTTTACATTTTGGGCTAAACTAAATTAATAATGAATTTATTGTGTGGCTGAAAATATTTCCATACAAACTTATTTATTCTTATTCTAAGTACCTAATTAATTTAAAATTGGCACAATAATTTATTATTACTTTATTCTTATTTAAACATCTCTTTTAACTAATCATCTAACCTTTATCTAAACATAATACAAAGCTAATGTTTACCGAACGATTTGTAATAAATTAAAGTTTAATTCTCCTTTTATTTTACTCATTTCTTGAGTGTGGTGGTTAACAGTTGATTTAGTGTAACTTATAATTATGTTTGTTTCATGTTGTGACTAATGATACTGTAATTACATTCTATGTTTTCAGTATTGCCTATAACATCAACTTAGAACTAATTACACAATAAATTGTCTAAATATTTAGTTGCTTAAATGCTATTCTGCAAGATGTACAAAATTTTAATTTTCATAAATGTGTATTTAACAGCTGTTTTCAGAGGAATAAGAGTTCTTAAAATGTTTTACAGTTAAGAGATATGCCGAAGGGCGACTCCCCATGCGGTCGGGGAAAGCGGAATCCGGTGATGTAGAGATCAACCCGGTGTGGGAGGTCCCCGGGGTGAAGCCTGGTGTGAAGCAGGTGACCTCCAGATCCAACTGTATCGGGCGGATCGAGGAGATGCGGTTTGAATGGACCAAAGTCTTCTCAAAGAAATTGTCGCGGATTACACTGGAGTTTCGGCAGATGGTCGACTGCTTTATAAGTGAGTGTAGTGTGATGGTTGCGGGTCTGGCATTAAAATGCGAGGCGCTCCAAGGCGCCAACCTTGCCTTGGACTCAGTCGTTTTGCGGCTGTCAGGGAAGGTCGACCAGGTTGTGGAGGGAGTTCGGGGTTTTAAACCAGTGACGGGTGAAGCTCTGAGCGAATCCCAGAAATCTATTAAACGGGTGGAAGAGAAGGTTTGGAAGCTTGTCTCTTTCGCCTCAGTTTTCTGCCACGCCTGCGCCTAAGCGGGTTGGCCCTCCGCCGCCACTTCATGCATCGGCGGCTAAAATTAAACGGGCTAAAATTAAATCAAGGTGGTCCTGTTTAAACCTCGTCCGGGGGCTTCGTCGGTAGCGACGAAACTAATCCTTAAAAAGGTTCTGGACCCTAGGAGAGAAAGGATCAAAGTCTCCCGGGTCACGAAAACAAGGGACCATGACGTGATCTTGGAAGTCGTTAGTTAGCGACATACAAAACAGCTGCCGGAGGCCGACGTTGTGAAAAAGAACGGGCTGAAGGCTCAGTTGGAGGCTGAGCGGGGGCCGCAGATATTGGTATATGATTTGCCGAGGGCGAGAAGGGTAGAGAAACCCCAAATCCTCAGGCCGTGCACGGTCAAAATCCTATCTCGGATATGGCCGTCGAGGACTTCCTTAGGGAAATAAAGGTGGTTCGGCAGCTGGGGAGGAAGGAAGTTCCAAACGGCCACTAGGTTTTAGAGACCTTGCCTAAGATCTGGCAGATCTTGGTGGCGGGTGGACGTCTGTTTTTTGGGTGGACCTCAGGGTAGGGTTGTCGACCATACAGAAGTCACCCGATGCTTCAAGTGTCAGGGCTTTGGTCACACCTCTCTCCGCTGCAGAGCGCAGTCGAAGATGTGTGGTCATTGTGCTCTTCCGAAGCACAGGGCAGCCGATTGCCCTGACAAGTACGCGGCCTGTACCTTGGTGAAAGGCAGCGATGCTGGACACCGGGTTAGGGGTAGGCAGTGTAGGACGTATGAAATTGCTTGGGCGAGAGCTGTAAAGAATAAAGCTTATGGCGATGCCTGAATTGGAAGAAGCCTTTAAGGACGGTCTCCACCATGTCGAACGCTTGCGTCTGCGGCATTTAAACCTGCACCATTCCCGGGCGGCCACCAGTGAAGCCTTGAGGTTCCTTGAGGAGTACAATCTCGAGATCCTCTTGGTCTAGGAGCCGTACGCGGTCGGGGGTACGTGGTCGGTTTCCACGAAGTGGATGTTATTCATTCTTGTGGGGTACACTGCTCTTCGTGGTCGTGGTTGACTCAGATTCGTTGGTGTTTTCTGGATGCCCCATTGGTCACATGAGCAATTCACCGTCGTGCGAATCACGACGGGTACGCTCGATGTCGTACTAGTGTCGGGATACTTCCAGCTTGGATTGGGTATCGATGATTTTCTGGCGAAGTTGGGCAGGATTCTGGACGTTCTCTCGGGCATCAGAGTACTGGTTGCTCTGGACGCTAATGCTAAGTCAACCGCCTAGGGTTCACCACTCACTGATACCAGAGGTGCTGGTCTCGAACAGTTCGTTGAAGCCAGGAACCTCTACTTGATTAACGATGCAGAACTGCCAACTTTCTCTTCGGAACTGGGAGAAAGTTACATCGACATCACTTTGGAGACGGCGGACTTGGTACGCAGTACAAGTAGTTGGACTGTCCGGCCCGAGGCCAGTGTGAAGGATCATAGGCTTATAACATATGTGATCGTTTACGGAGGCGATCTAAGAGCTCCAGATTCGGGTCGCTATAACCTACGGGGCCTGGATCAGGACAGACTGTGGCACGAATGCGAAGCTGCTTTGTAGGGGTTGGAATGGGGCATGGAGCATAGGGAGGGGTGGAATTGACGGCTGAACGATTAGGCCGGGCCATCAAGACTGGCTGCGATAGGCCCTACGGCGGACTCGGCCAATGGACGGACCCTTAGGTAGTGGCTAACCCGCTGGTCGAAGAGTGCTTGGAGCCGTCATGACCGCTGCTTCCGGGGAGCCGTCTGTTAAACGCAGGCGGAAACACGAGAAAAAGTGGTGGTCCTCTGACCTTAGCGTGCTGCGCGCAAGAGTTAGGTCAGCTAGGAGAAGATACCAGCATCGCCCTCTAACGGGGATTATCGTTGATATGTGTGTGCGGATCTACCAGCGCGACCATAATGAGTATGTTCATGCCATCAAGGAAGCCAGACTCAAGTTATGGCAAGAAT
This sequence comes from Lycorma delicatula, assembly GCF_047948215.1. Classification (NCBI taxonomy): domain Eukaryota; kingdom Metazoa; phylum Arthropoda; class Insecta; order Hemiptera; family Fulgoridae; genus Lycorma; species Lycorma delicatula. Next base: position 4,060,593 of record NC_134458.1, read on the forward strand.
CCATGCGCGAGTTGCAGCGCGGCCCCTGGCAGCTCGCAAAATCATGTTACCAGCCAAAGCCATTGCACGTGCTGTCCAGTGTTCGATACGGGTTTGGTGGTCGTGATCACACTTTAACAGCTGTGGCGACTTACCAGGCGTTCCTCAACACTCAGTTTCCAGATGATCCGGAGGGTGAAGCAGAGGTCGGCGTTAGGGCGGGGGGACGGGAGACAGCATTTCCTTTCTTGTGTTGGAGTTCTGTCCTCTATGAGTTGGAACGCCGCCATGTTCCTGTAGCCCTCCAGGCCGTGGTACGTGACTATTTGTGTAACCGTACGGCTCTGATTAAGGATGCACACCTAGCTATGGAAAAATCCGTTACCAGGGGAAGCCTGCAGGGTTCCGTTCTCGGATCTATTCTGTGGAACCTGGTATTTAACGGATTTTTGGGATTGACATTTCCAGAAGGGGTAACGGCCCAGGCTGTCGCCGATGACCGTCTCCTTTTAGTTCGTGGTAATTCACGACTACAGCTAGAAGACCGGGCGCAGACGGCCTTGTTAACCGCAGAGGACTGGATGGACATTCAAAATTTAAAGATTTCTATGCCCAAAACGAAATTTATGCTTCTCAAGGGTGCAGACAAATGATCGAACAGTCGTAACCACCATATTAAATATAACGGTTGGGTAGCCGAGTTAGAGTTCATAAGTACCTAGGTGTTTTGTTTAATGAAAAGTTACTGTTTAGCAACCGCATTAGGCAAGTAGCGGCGGACGCCGCCTCAGTGATGCACAAAGTTAGGAGGATTGCTGGGAAAGACTATTGGTTGTCGGGCTGTCAAATGTACGTGGTGTACCGAGGTATCTTCGAAAGCATGACCTCATACGCGGCGCCCGTTTGGGCGCATAGGTTGGATATGAGTAGAGCACTTGTTCAAAATTTAAGTAGTGCCCAGCGCACAGCCTTAATTGTATGCATTAGTGTTTTTAAAATTCTCCTATGAGGCTACTACCGTATTGGGAAAGGCTCTTCCAATCAATTTAGTGGTGAAAGTTCGGGCAGCCATGTGAAGATTGAGAAGAGGTCGGGAGGCCGAGGTATTTGGGATGCGGTTTGAGCCGGCCCAGTACCGGAGCGGAATGGAGATTACAATGCACCGGATCTAAATTTCGCCCAGTTGCTCATTTCCCGCCTGCGGAAGAGGCCGCAGAGCCTCGTGACAGCTGGAATGAAACACCACAACAAAGGGAAGATCCTTGTATAAGTTTATACAGGATGTGGGGTGATGGTATGCCTCGAGCTTGTTTTTAAGGGCAACCGGTGCCTGGATGCTTACCAACCACGTTAATTCGAACCAATATATGTTTTGTTTCTGCCTGGCAGCTGATCAGCTGTATGTCCATGGGGAGGTCCAGTCAAATGAACACTTGATATTTGACTGCTCTTCTCTTGGAGGGGCCAGTGACTGGCAACCCTGGAACTTAGAGGTCAAGGGGAAAATTGGCCATTCACAAGCAGCGAATCAATGTGGCGAGAGTAGCATTTTCAGACCGTGTGGGAGTTCCTTGATGCAGCTGCTATGTTCAACCGACATCAGTAGTTTACCTAAGGGAAAAGAATCCTATTGCACAGCTGTGTGAATCTAACCTAAATATATGACCACCAGCCAGTTAAGGCTCAAAGCGCTTTAATATGGTGGTTAGATACTTGGTGGCGTTCAGCGATCTAGGTGTGACAGAAAATTGCTGTCTAGACGAAGTAAATTTTTATTTATGGATGTCATGTATATTTTTAGTAGTTGACGGGGTGCGCCCACCCGTTTTAGTAAATATATGGCAAGTGATCGGTTGGGACGCGCAACCCAGTTAGTTGTGTATGGCATTGCGCTTAGTCTGCTCACACTGTTAGGTAAGCTGTAGGAGCTATTTAGGACACTGGTCTCTAAACTGTTTCGAGGCTCAGCAGCCATTTGTGGCACAGACATTTGATCTTATGATTTAGGGTGATCGAATGGGATGGTGGCGAGAGAAATGCCAAGCAAACCAAAGAGTTATCCCACAACTCAATTCCATATCTCATGCGAGACTAGTAAAATCCAAGATACATGATCTTGAATGTATTTTCATCACAAGATATTTTAGTCTTTTTATTAGTAATAACCACCTTAGATAATTTTAAATATAACCAATTTATGTGGTCATTCCACTTAAAGCCTCTGTCAAGTTTTAAATCTAACAATTTCATACAATTTTGATTAAGAAGTCATCCTCCCCAAAAAATTTACAACTTCCAAATTTTGTAATTCTTTTTGTCTGTTATACTCTACAAATTGATTTATTTGAGTTTCCTTACATCTATTCTCATTTAATACTGAACCACTTTACCAATAATATTGCTGGTGTGGAGTTATTCATTAAAATTAATAATTCTAGTGTTTTAGTTCACAGTTTTTTCATCTCAAATGTGTTTAACATCATTTATAAAATAAAAAATTAAAAATAAACAAAAGCTGGTGAAGTATATCTGAAGGATACCAAATTTAATTTTTACTGAATCAAAGTTAAATATACCAGCTGAAGAATACATCAATACTTTCTGTTTTACGTTTCTAAGATTCTAGCAACATTTCTTGTTTTAAGTATCTTGGATAATATGTTCTTAACCTGTACTGATGCAGTAATTGTAGAGTTATTCTTGATAAAACCATTTTAACCTTGAAAATGCATTTTATTTTTTTCTGGAATGACATTGATCTAGAATGTATTATTTCTTTCAAAGATTTTTGAGAAGACTGAAGGGTAGAAATCGATTGATAGTAAAGTTATCCACTTTACTACTCTGTTTCTGAACACATAGTTGTTCAAAAAAATAATTATATTCTATGGATATATTATTAATAAGAAGAAACAAATGTGAGGCTAATTTGTGGAATCACAGTTTAATTATATAAATAAAGATGAAAAATGTTTGCGAACACATATAAATTTGTTCATATTATATATATTTTTGAATAATAATTTATTTATTGATTTTTTTTTATATAGTCTTAGTTAAATTTTTTACTGGTCCATATTTATGTTGGATAAGCTGATTTCAATAAATTGTTTGATGATCAGCAGGTATTAATTTTTACCTGTTTACATGTAGTATTTTAGGAGTTTTATTCAGTAAGTTTGTTTGAATGCATTTATGGTGCATCTCTGATCCTAGTGGTAGCAGAGCATCAGCTGCGGAAAAGGAAATGTAGTAGTCAGAGAGACAAGTGCAGTAGGGTCTTATAGACACTAGTGCACTTGCCGACTTTCACACAGAAACCATTGTTTTAATAAAGATGATATGTAAGAGATGCAATAATTGTTCACCCAAAAATAAACAGTTGTATTCAGTCCAAACACCCACCAAGTATGTGAATTCATGATAAAAAAACAAATTACTAAGTCTAGAGCATTCTGATCAGAATCCAGATGTTTAATGAAAACTAGATTTAAATAATATTGATAAATTAAATTTTTATTAGCACTAAGTCTTCAAATCTACTTACTTCTATAAAGAAAGAAATTATAAAATGGATTAATGATAAAATGATCAACCATATTCTAAAATGTGATTCTCTTGGAGTCCATATTTCCATTTCAAATGCATTACTTAACTTATCAGGTGGGTACAAAGTTAATATGGTGGTAAAGATGACCAATAACACAAATATTATTAGCATCAACCCTGCAACAAAAAAGTATAACCTTAAAACATTTTTAAAAACGTGTCTGTAAAAGAATAGCCATGTTTTAATAAAACATTATTATTGCGTATACATTAAAATTATGAGCACTCTCAATAGTAACTAATAGAAACTTGTAATACATTTAGAACTACAAAGAGGGAAATGTTTGACAGTGCCAAGCTAAAGTATAGAAGTATTTTGAACCAGAAGAATACAGCACTTTTTCAATAAAACATTACAACTACAAATTAATTACAAACAAATTTGAATATTTCAGTATCCAAATCCAAAAACCTGATCTGAAAAACTGACTCTATGACAAAAACCAAACTTGAATTTATTTGTCAGCTGAAGAGTAAAAAGTGAATAGGCAAAAGAACATGCATCATGAGGTGCATGCAGATTACCTTCAATAGTGATCTTCAAAGAAGGCAACTAAACTTTCACAGGTATATATTCTTAAACTTTAATAATAACAGAATTGTCCACATGTAGTGTGTACATGACAATTTTAAATTATTGTATTTAATGTCTCAGTGCTTAAATTTTAATAATTAAAAAAAACGTGATAATAATCAATGGATGAAAATATGAGTAAACAACCACATGAAATTGGTATTTATATACTGTAGTAAGTTGTTCAGAAAGCAGTTCAAAGTATAGAAAAGATGTCAACAATTTACATTTTTATTGATATACTGTAATCTAAAAAATATAATAGTTTTATAGACAACTTTATATTATACATTTTATCTTAACAAATTTGCGTAAGTAAAATATTTTTTTTTAAAGGTTGAGAAAAATAAAAAAATCAAAGGCTGATATAACAGTTGTAAAACTGAAAATTCATAATAGTGAAGAAAATATGAAATACAAAAACCATCATCATAGTGCTACTATCAGCATAAAATTTGGCTTGCATGTTAAAAGATTTCCGAAGCACAAAAATCTCCCAAAACACAATCTGTACCCAAAGTGTTTCAGGTAGTATCTTTGAAAATGGTATATAAAACAAGTTTTTCTGAAATTGACTGAGAATTATATGACACTAAAACAAATATAAGAGTATAAGATGAATGTTTTTTTGTTTTATAACGGTTGTTTTTATAGAATGAAAAATAAAACTGCTATTCCGAATTATATGGTAGCATAAATTTTATTTTCTTAAAGAGCAGTAAAAGTGCATTTTTACAGTTGAAGAATACCAAGAATGCCAAAAAAATTTTTATAAAATATTAATTTACTTATTTTATTTATTAGCTTAACAAATTTTGATCTAGAAGTGCCACTTTTGTTGTCAAGTTCAAAATATAAACATTTACATAAAGAAAACTAAGTTACATTCATTTTGAGGTTTGTTCGTTAAATGTATATATTAATACACTAAACAATCTTTTTTTTATTTCACAATAGTGCCGATTTGATGTTCCATGAGTGATCTGTTGAGTACCAGTATCATAGTCTGAGGATGTAGTAGGGATATCTTAATTAGATATAATTTTATGTCTTTAGGATGTCCTAGAGACTAAAATATCAGATGCAAATAATATTCAGTAGAATATCCTATACATATCCTGAAAGTATATTTCTGCAGTATCTACAGGACTAGATATTTTTATATCCTTGGGATATTCTCATAATAATATCATGGAATTTATCGAGGCACAATCCAGCAACATTCTACATATTCTGGCTATCTTGAAGATGATCTTGTACTGTGCAAATAGTTTATAAATAATGTATCATTGTATTACTGTGGTTTGCATCCTATGACCAATAAGATGAAAGGATGTAATCAACATGAACACTGGAGGTCACTGGTTCCTGAACTCAAAAATAATAGTTCCTGAGGGGCAATAAATTTAATGTCTGAAATTTTTTACACCTTATATAATATAGAGTATAAAGTCTATTTATTTAAAACTTTTTACATTTTAAAAATGTATAACATTTATCAAATTTATTCTAGGTAGGTGGAACCCAACAAATGAACCATGATTACATACAGTTCTTATAGAATGATTGCCTGTGAGGCTTTCCTCTTGAATACAAAAATGCCAAAATCAAGTACTGAAAACAGCTGACTGAATATACAACTGTATTTTCCCAGCACAAGACTACTTCTTCATCATGTTTGGCTGGTACTACAGGAATATACCTGCAATATCAAAATAAGATGAGAATTTTTTAAATACAAAAGAATTACATAAATTTTACAAACTAAAAATGTTAAAAAATAATTATAAAAAGTTTAAAATTAAAATATCAAATAATAAAGAAATTATGAGAGCATTCAAGCAGAATATGCAATTAATAAAAAAACAACACAAAAACCTGACAGAACCTTGAATGTAATATTCCGATATTAGCTAGATGGTTTAACTACTAGATTTTACAAACTAAAAATGTTAAAAAATAATTAACTCTGGAATGAGTTGAAGATTTTCAGAGCTGGTTTAAAGATTAATAGTGGAAAGTACCAGGTCTTGTAGATGATTGGGGATAAACCAGAAATGATTTTTAAGTCTGTGAGGTGGATGGTGATTGAATAGAAAAGTTGTCTCTTTAGTTCAACATGAGAAAATGATGATAGACACTTTTAAAAAATAATAAAAACCATAACTCACTTTCAAACATCTGAAGTTATGCTTAAAGAAGACCAAAATAAACTAGAAGGAGAAGTGACAAAATGAAAACTAAAACCTAATAAACTGGCATAAGCGTAAAACTGTTCTGAAAAGAAAACACCCAAATGTGATGAGATGGTGCCATCTGCTTTGTGTGCTATATAGTAGGGCTCTTTATATGTTCTTCCAGATTACCCGGACTATCATCTTGTTTTTAGCTTACAATTTGATACATTTTAACAATTGGCTATGAATGATTTTTTGATGTAGTGAACTTCTTGAAGAAAAACATAAAGGGTATTAAAGAAAAATAATAAATTTTGTTTTAAATACAGGGGAACTTAATGAACTTTAAAAATGTTGCAAGTATGTAGAGGAAAATATATAAGCCACATAGTGTTATGAGTGATTTAAGCTTTTCAAATTAAAGAGAATAAAAATCAAGTTCAGTGAAAAATCTGTACGACTGTTAATGTCAACTGTTGATTATCACATTGAAAAAGTGCAAGCCATCAAGGAAAATCATTGACTGATTGTCTATGAAGTGTCACACAAGAAGCAGGAATTTGTAAAAGTACATAAAAAATTTTACATGAAATTTTTATTTCATATCACCATTTTATATGAATAAAAGATACTGATAAAAACTATTTGAAAAATGTCTAAGTAATAAGATGGAATGTACATTGTGATGCAGAAACTAAAGGACAATCATTTCAGCAAAACAAAAAAATCATCACTTTGAACAAAATAAAAAGGAACAAAACAGTAATTCTGTCATCAAGGTCATGTTGACTGTATTTTTGACTAAAAAGGTGATCATCAGGATTTTGTACCAAGAGAAGTGTAACTTCTTACGTCAATGGTTTATTGCAAAATGAGTAATGCTTGTAGTTCCTAGCCCATCTAGTCAAACTTGGCTCTTGTTTAAAAATGTAAAACTGACTGAAATACATCTAAAGACTTATTTTTAAGCATCATAAATAATCTTAGAATTTATATTTTTCTTATATTATTTTAAAATATATTTAAATTTCTCAATCCTGGTAAAATATTCAGGTTTTGTACTATGTTTATAAAAACAGACATTTCAACAAACAAAAATAATCTTATCTTACAATAAAAAACAGATAATTTACTCGCAATAATTTTTAACTCTAGATTAGATATAAACAACTAGTATGAAATTTCATTCAGTTAACAAGGTTAAAAGTTGGAATATCTTATCATATTTAAAATAAATTAATTGAGAAATGTTCATTATAGTAGTTTATGAATTCAACCATTTATTTTTTCTAATGTATAAAAGTTTTCTGATTCATTCACTGCATGACCTTCATTAATCTATTTTAAAATTTTCATTGAGTGTTTAGGTTATCGTTATACATACATGAATAATGTGTCAGTTTTTTTAATTTTAAAATGAATTAATTAAAGAGTAATGGAGGTTAAATATTTTTCCAAGCATTTTAATGTTGCTTAAATAATCACAATAAGGATGTAATATAATTATAATACAAAAATTCTCTGAATTCTTTAAGAATGTGATTTTTTATCATTTTTATTTGCAACTGAATATATATTATACTAATATTTATTTTATATGCTGATATATTCATGTTTTTAAATAATCTTATGTACATGGGTGCCTTTAAAATGTTTATGAAAATTTGAGCATGGTTTGGTTTTGATTACTATTTTATAGCGGTTATGGTTATATTGATATTTTCTTTACGAAATTGTGACTATTTTGTTATTTCTTGAATATTAAAACAATATTTAAATTTTGTTTATATGTAAAGTGTTTAAATGCAGTTTATAAATATATATATTATACACTTTAATTATATATACAGTTTGTCTTGAAATACGCAAAGAAACTTTAGGGGGTAGAGTCCACATATTAAAATAAGAAAAAATGCTCCTAGTTTTCATGTGGCTAGAAACACTTAGTTTTCAGTCTGTCAACCATTTGTCTTAGTGTGAAAATTCAAATCTTAAGAGAGATTGAGGTATTTTAATGCGATTTGATATTCATGTTTAAAGTGGCTTTCTCAAAAAACAAAAAAAAATTGAACATTTTTTTGCAATTAAAAACAATTGAGTTATAGCAGAAATTGTTTGAATGTAAGAATTATGAGCCACTTTTCATTGAATTTCCTTTATTACTGAACAAGTAATATCAAAAAAGAGAAGATTAACAAATACCAAATATTACAGAAGAAAGAGCTAAGTTTATTATTTTAAAATAAGCTTCTACATTTTAAAACAGTTTTATTTGAAAAATCATTGTTTAAAGAGAATTAAAATTATACTTTTATTCTCTTGCCAGATACATTATTTATTTTTTTTAATTTAGTGTTATTTGTACAGAAGTGATGATGGAGGTACCTCTGAAGATTCATTATTCGTAAAAAAAAAAATAAAAAGAACCAATAAATTAAGAATATCTTCCTTCTGTTTTACTGCTTAGATAGATTCATTGATTTAAATAATATTACCAAATGAAAAAATGTATTCATGATCAAAAAGAATATGGATTTTACACATGTGCGCGCACATGCAAGTGCGTGTAAAACATTTTTTAATGATTCACCTTACTGCTTTAATGCTGCTTACTGCTCTTTAATGTTTACTCATGAGTATATTAATAGTGATCACTACTTCATCAGAAAAGGTGTATATTTAATAAAAACAAAAAATTTGTTAATTTCAGACTGTAGGAAAGAAACATCTGTCCCAGGGCTAGTATTGCAGCTTCTTGTGGAGATTAGAAATGTTTCTAATCTCCATAATGTATTCTTTAAAAGAAATAAATTAAATTTAAAATTTTTCTGATCTAGTAATCATTACCACATTTTAATGGTTCATTTATCATATTTGTTCATTATGATTATTATGTTTGTTTTTTTAACATAAGGCGTTGGATGCTAAGGCCATTAGGCTGTGTTATTTAATGCCAAATTATGTTTTATGACCACGCGTGCGTACATACGTAAAATGTCATTCTGTTGATTTTAGATTTTCCATGAGATCACTGCATAAGGTGTAAGGAGGGATCTTATGCAGTTTTCATAAATGAACTAAAAGTGAAAAACTAAAACTAACTTCAAGTGTCACTGTATAAAGTGTTTAGGGTTTTATGCAATAACAGACAACACAAAAGACAGATATCACATCCAAAATACACCTATCACTAAATAAAATCTTAAAATTAAGAACTTAAAGTTAATACTCGTATTTTCTGTATGCGGTGTACAGGGCCTGATGCAGTCCTGTTAATAAAGATTTTAATATTTAAAACTAGAAACTTAAAGCTGATTACTATATTACAACAGGAAAGTGTAAAAGACCTTATGTAGTTTCAGACAAGACAAACATGTAAAGATATAAATGGCCCTTCATGCAATAATAAAAACCTACTTATAATTAACAACCTATATGTGATGAAATATTCCCGTTTCATGCAGGAAATTCATGAAAACTTGAACATTTTTCTCACTGCTACTGAAACTTACTTTTAGACCTTTTTCCAGTCCAGTTCTTTGTCACTGATTTTTAGTGGATTTCCAATTTTTTTTGGAAATCGCTACTGTGTCTGGTCATGTTAATATATGTTGTCTAATATATGTTGGAACATATGTATTGGATTTTTTTCATCTGCTCTACTGGAAGAAAATCTTAACCGATTTTGACAAAACTTAGTGGAGTGGTGTAAACCTATTGGGAATAGAGTCCTATTGATTTTCAATCGAATCGATTCACAGGAACTGGAGTTAGAGCCCAAAAACAGGGTTTTGGGTACATTTTCAGCTTTCTTTTTTGTTTCTACTGGGCACAATTTTTTTTTACATTTCCTTTTATTTTCTTAAGAATGTATTATTTTAAGAGAAAAAACTGGTTTGATGCTTAACTGTTCTATACAAAGCCTATGTAGCACTGGTGAAGCATACAAAATACTTTTATTTATACTGTCATAGGTAATATTTAAATAAGTGATAACTTATACTAAATTAAATGTTTAATTATATGCCACTAGAAATATAAATTAAATTTTAATATCCTAACTGAGAAACTTAAACACTTAAAAAATAATACAATAATTATTATTTTTTTAGCTGATTTCCAAAGAATTTGTAGAAATTGCTACTGTGCACAGTCAGATTTTATAAGGGGTGTCAGGGGGAGGGGGACCAACTTTTCTTTAGATTTTGGAGTCGCCTGAACATGATAATGCAATGTTTATATACATATGTATGCATGTATGTATAAAATTTTTTCGTCTGCTCTACCGGACGCAAATCTTAACCAATTTTGTTAAAAATTGGCGTGGTGATGTAAACCTATTGGGAATAGAGCGCTATTGATTTTCAAGTGAATTGGTTTAGACAGAAGTCGAAGTTAGAGGCAAAAATCTGAATTTTTGGGTACGTTTTAAAGGTTAACTAAAACTGGAAATCCACCCTTCTGATGCACTTACTGTGACAGAGTTTTTATATCTAGTGCATTCCTGTAACATATGATTGACTGTAATTCTTTTACTGTAGTCTGTACATGTTGATTGTTCTCACCCAGTCAGCAAGTATGAAGATGTGATATTAGTATGGCTAATCTTCAAACGCATTACATTCTCTCTTCTTTTTAAGCTTATTTTATTTTTACATTTAAACAGAGTTTTTAATTCGATTTAGTTTCATGCTGAGATTTCTCCATGTTCTTTGCCATTTGTTTCATTACAGATGTTATGAAGGCTTTTATGTCACCTGGTTTACAAAGCTGAAGTCTTCTTCCATACAAGTGTCTGTGATTCATGCAGCTACATTATTCGTATCATTACTGGAAATGCCACAATATCAGTAGTCCATATAAAGACACACCACTGTCCTCTTTGATTGATAACCCAGTGCAGCAAGAATTTTTGAATCTGTTGTGAAAGTTTTGCATAGCAGAGAGAGCACTAAAAGAGTGCAAATTATTGTAGTTTCAATTACCTCAATGTTTACCATGAAGAATATGCTTCTGCCATGTATACACTGTTAGTTTTTGCCAGACTTCAGTTGTAAGACTGATTTAGCGTAACAAACCAAGATCCAACAACATTTCGTGTCTCAGATCTGCCCATGTGAACTCTACTTTAATATTACTGAATTTGAGAGTGATTTTACTCATGGATGTACCACTCTCATTGTATATGATCATATCTTGGAAGCACATTACTGGTGTAATAATCACAAACAGAAAGTGAGAGGCATTTTGGTAGGATCAGATCACATTTTTGGCATGCATCAGCAACTACACGCTAGCTGGTCACGAACACGTGCGCTGTCATGTTACAGTTCCCTCAGGACGATCATTCCTCAGGGGATGATCATTGATTTGATGGTAGATTTTATGATTTGGAAGAGCTAACACTGTTTTGCATAGTGTAGGAGGAGAAGGGTATCGCATTGAGCATTTAAAAGTAGGATTCCTAACATGCTACAAAAACTTTTAGTAGAATTGTGTGGAATGCTCCGGTGGCATACTTAATCCATCAGTGTTGTAGATTACATTAAGTGCTCTTAACACACTTATGAACTGATGAATGGAAATCAATCCTTGACTAAACAGATTTCAAATACAGACAGAAGCAGTTTTCTTTCAGCGCCCCAATTAATGTTAGATAGGCACTTGATGAAATTTAAGGCACATTTAAATTTAACAACTGTATGCTGCACAAGTAAGGGTCATGTGAGTGCCTTGTTAAAGATTACCCCCAAAAATATGACACTGTTCTCATATTTGACCCTCTATTCTGTTGATTATCAAATTGGGAGGCTGACGTTGTCAATCTGGGAGAAATACCACAATGCAGTTTTTGCTGCTGAAAACCGGATGCCTTGTTTTGTGGCAGCAGTAACTAGTGTTTCAATGTCATGCTGGAAATTGAAACGGACTATTTTGCTAATTCTGCTCAAATAGAAAAACGCAAATTATCAATATACAGATATTTGCTTTATTCAGGGGTAACATATTAAAAATTCCATTTATGGCGAAAGTAAATAGAACTCTGCTGAGAAGAGGTCCTTGGAGAATTCAATTTTCAAGATCTCTGAGAGAAAAGTACGTGTTAGCAATTCTTACCCTAATTTTTTTTCTGACAAGATAGTTGTAATCATCATTGGCTAGTTGTTATTAAGAGCCTATGTGTGCCCGCGCCCTACCGACCAAAACTCCTACTTCACCTTTCCTCTCCACCCGGAGCCGGGTTTGCAATTAAGTATAGCACAACCCCGTGGGTGCCAAAGCAGGGAGACCCAGGAGTCCCACAGCTTCACCACCGTCGCCCACCCGCGCAAGCACGGACAGACGTCGACTCCACTGAGGGCTGTACTTTGGTGGTTGGGTTTCTATTAACCACAGATTTTAGAAATGATCGACCTGAGACTGTACAAGACTACACTTCACTTATACTCATACATATCATCCTCATTCATCCTCTGAAGTAATACTTGACGGTGATTTCCAGAGGCTTAACAGGAAAAAAGGTCAATTCGCCGAGGTTACAAACTGGCCACTCTTTTCGGAATTCTAAATTTAGTTATTATAAACACTACGAGAATACAGAGTTTTATTTGACGTGGAGAAGGATCCACAATTGACATCACAGCGGTTATAGAAGGGCTTCTTTCGCGGGTGAGCTCATGAAAAGTTCTGGACGAAGACCTGACGAGTGATCACCTGGCGATACGGTACAGCATTAGACTGGAGAGTCCGGTAAGACAGGCTAAGAGTAGTAAATGGAAACTGTCGACGGCACACACTGAATTATTTACCAATCCCGTAATTGAAAAAGTGGAGGGAATGTAGGACTTGACGCCAGAGGTCTTCCTGCAAATCCTTCATGAAGTAAACGAAAAAATAAAACCGAGGAATGAGGGGGGCTAGACGAAAAGTCCACCAGTGGACTAATGAAATCAAGTTATTAAGAGATGAGACACTTGCGGCGAGGAGAAAAACGCAAAGAGCAAGACAGAACCGACTCGTGAAGGTGGCAGAAGCTAAGCTTGCATAAAAGACTGCACATGGAAATCTTAGTGCTACAATCAAACAGGCAAAAAGAAGAGCCAGTAGGCAAAGACAGTAGAGGAGCTAAACATTGTCCCGTATCAGGTCATACTTCGGAAATTCGGTACGCCGCTGCTTACATTATCTAGAGACCAAGCTCAGAATGCGATCCAGGAATTATTTCAAACCACGGAAGTGCCCTGCGTGACTATCACAACACAGGATGAGTAGTTAATCCTTTCCATATATTTTATAACTTTTCAGATTAAGATGTTTATCTGGTTTTAAATGCATTTCCTGTAGATATACATACATGGGTGTATGTTTGGTTAATTACAGTTGTAATTCACCTAAATGGGAATCACATCTGTTGATATTCCACTGTAATGTGCAGTCCATATTGTTTAGTTTGTTTGCTTTCTGGGCATATTCCTTGGCCATTGCTTTTTCCCTCTTTTTTTGATGGACCATTCACTTCCTAGTAAAGGGTCTATAAATTAAGAACCTATGGAGGCATCGTCAGCGTCTTCATTTGATACCGAAGAATAACTGATACCTCTATTATTTAATCTTCTTGTCTGATTGGCCCATTGATGATACCACCGATTTTATTATTTCTGCTGGCTTCTGATCTTCGGTTGCTAGTGGCACAGAAATAAAGTTGTTTTAGTGATCTCCTGTTGCGGGGATCCATGCCTAACTATCGGCGCCTCGTTCATGACCTTCGCTTCTTTCTTTCCATTTTTTCCAAATTCCAGATTAACTGAGGTATTCGTAGAGGTATTTGGGCTATTGGGTGGTATCTTTTGTTACCTTCGATATTTTTTAGATTTTGGAGAATGGTACTGTGAGTATATTACACTTGGTTTTATTTTTCAAATTTCAATTTCTTTTGACTCAAATTCTTTAGTATTTCCTAGTTTATTTTTGACAAGCTTCTCCACTATTGATTTAAAGACTGGAATAAGCTGTCTGATAATTTTTACGGCTTGACTGACGTTAAGCTGTGTGGATGCTGTGGGCTTTGTAAAGAACTACTTTCCTGGAGTTTGATGCTGACTAATTATTTTGCTTTGAGGTAGCTTACCTTTTTCAGTGTTTTTGTTTCTTGGATTGCTACCTCTGTTTTGTAGACGGTAATGTCTTGATCTTGAGGAATGTTCACTACTGCAATTGATGTAAGGTAGGACCTCATCCTGTGGTTTTCCTCCATATGGACTCCTTCCATATATGCACGGCAGATCTCTCTTGTACCTTATGGCTGTATGGCCGAAAACTGACAGTTAAAACAGTGCGTTGGGGATGGGCCATATGCCTTGACATCTAGCCTGCGGATACCAGCTTCGATTTTCTCTGAGAGCGAGGGTCTGTTAAACGTCAGTACTTGAGATGGGGAGGATTTTTTTTCTCTGTTGTTCCTAGTCACCAGACGTTTATAGGTAATTACTCATTGCCCCGCTAATTCTCTGACCATATCTTCTGAACAGATGAAAAGGTCCCTACAGACAATTATACCTTTTGTGTATTTCGGAGTGCATATGAAGAAACTGTCTCATCAGTTTTGCTGTTTTTTTTAAATCCATTAATCGAAGAGTTTAGAGGTCATTTGCGGATTTCACATAAGTTCATTTGGCTCCTTCTTGGTATCTTTAACTGGACTACAGACTGCATCGGTTATCTCTTTATAGATTATGAAGAGCTGGTTTTATTAAAATCACCAGATTCTCTAGAAATTATTAAATATCTTTATAGCGGTGTGTTCTTTACTTTTACATCTTGATTTTTAAAATCAACTGATCTCTTCTTTTTGGTCTCTAGCGAGAATTTCAGGTCTTCAGAATGAGGGTGTCTGCGTGAACCATCTGGCACATTGGTTTATTCAATAGCGTTCATACTCTTTTATTCCCTTCTTTAAGAAGGCTAGCCGCTAGAGTGCATCCCCACTCCAGGATTACCGACCCTGTACTCTGGTGAAACCGACGTATACCATGAACAGAGAGCGGATATGCAGTCTCTGCACCGATTCCAGCTCCCTACACAACGAAGCATTCAAGACTTCCATGTACGGACACATGGATATCTTAATACATGCTTTCCAGCCATCACGGGGAGCGTGTGGACAACAGAAAGATTTCTCTTACACCTATCACATCAACCCAGTTCACCAAATCACCGACTCAAAAGGAGGTATAAGTGTGTGATTAAAATTGTTCTTATGTAATGATCAGGCAGCTGAATACCACTGCAAAACATAGATGTTTAGAACTGTATAATCAGATATAGTGGGATGGAACTTACCCGCAGTAATGGAAAAAATCACATATTTTTCCAATTCCAAAGAAAGATAAAAATCTAACAGATCCCAATAGTTACCGTCCTATTTATTTGACGTGCGCTATGGGAAAAATATTTTATAAAATGATAAATAATCAACTCATTTGGATTTTAGAAAAAATCCTCATATCAAGCAGGTTTCAGGCAATACCACTCTGCTACTGATCAAATGATCAAGTTTAAGAACATAATATATAACAGCATCATCACGATTTTTAGGCCTGTTACAAGATAAATCCCTTACATAGGGATTACATATAAAGGACTTGAGTGATAGATCAAAAAAGCCGTAAACATTATTAAATGTTTATCCAACATCAATTGGGGCTCCGATAAAGAAATACTACTGAAGCTCTTTATAAAGCACTGGTTCAATCAAAACTCGACTACGGTTTTGATTGAATGTCCTATTGTATATTCATCCGCGAGAAGGTTGCATTTACGAAAGTTTGACGTAATATATAACAGCGGAATAAGATATGCCACAGACGCTTTCTGTACGGTCTAGCGACTAGTCTGTCAGAAGCCGGAATAATGTCACTACATTATTGAAGAGAGATCTTATTGTTAAGATATGTGGCAAATATATGGGCCTTTCCTACCCATATAAATAACAAAATTTTTAACAAATATCCTTTGGCTGCATTATACGAACGTCGTGCTACCTATTCCAGACCATCCCAACCCCGTAGGGGAAGACACCCGCATAGTGACGTTCCGGTCGCCACACCAACCCCACCCCCATTCCTTGCCCTGTTGGGCTTTAACGGGAGTCGTCTATCGTCCTCTGAATTTTTACATCTCATAGTAATAAGCCTGGCCTCGTTGGGATGCCACCGATGCAAATGCCTCGACAGACATTTGCATCGGTGATTTAATAACTCGGCTTATTATTGCCTTCGCTGTAGGCCTCGTCCGGACATCTTGACTGTCCTACATCGTCACCCTCTGAACTAGCTAACCGAGCTCGCGGAAGCGCGAACCTCGCGCCTAGTTCTACTTGTTATGAACCAATTTCGGGAATCTCGTAATTAGGCAAAATAACACAACATACCACCAAACATGTTGATCGCAACAACGAAATTTAGTCCCAGTTCCCTTAGTGAACTCAGGATAAGCTTTAAATAAACCCCTTACTTACCTATCCCAGACCAGCCGGAATACGGTATCACGAATTGATAAGAAAATATGAAATTGCTCTTCCGGAGACATTAACAGTTTCTACAAGAGAAATACTGCCGTAGCTCTTACCAGCGGTAAGTAAAAAATTGGATCTCTCCTGTGGAAAAGTAAAACGGATAACAGCAGTAATCATCCAACAGGAATTTTTATTAACCGTCAGTAGTTTCGAAGAATATATTAAAATTTATACTGATGATTCTAAAATCGAACACGGTATTGGATATATCCATATATGTAAATGGAGAAGCCCATTCTTGGTTACTGCCAAATATGGCAACTTTTTTTACGGCATAAATTATTGCTGTACAGCAAGCTCTTAGCTACTCTGAACATTTCTGCGAAGAAAGAGTGCTTATATGTTCCGATTCGTTAAGTGTACTTACTGCAATTCGGAACAAGAATATTTGAGATGTCCTTATCGCAATTTTGTACGTTTGAAATGGACAAGGATAGCGATGTATATTTGTATGGACTTCAGAGCATGCTAGTACTGTAGGAAACGAAATCGCAGACGAAGCTGCCAGAAAGGCAACAGTCTGATAACCTGGATAGAATTCCTGTACGAGTGGCCGATGTTAAAAATTGTCTAAATAATACAATAAGAAACAGGTGGAGTAATGATTGGAGAAGATTAAATAGCAAATTAAACTCAGTTTAAATCTCCATATAAATGGAAGAGCGACGTAAAACTGACGCCGAGAACAAGTGACGGTGACCAGACTCAGAATCGGTCATAAGCGAATTACAAATTCATATTTGTTAGCTGGCGAACAAAGACCAATTTGCGGTGTTTGTAATAAAGCACTTACAGTCAATCATCTAATGGAAGAGCGTACCATACATGAAGACCTCAGAAAGAGGTTCGAATTAATAAATAGTATTGCTGCTGATTTGGAAAATGGAAATGAAAGAAAAATAGTTGCGTATCTGCACGCTAGTGGACTAATATGTTTTTAAGCATATTCAAGCTGCGTTAAGAGATCTTTAAGTGAGAATTCTATGTATAAAAGAGGGGTCTTGAAGCGTGGCACGTATAGGACCGGGAGGTAGTCCTGTTGCTAAGACACCCGGGCTCGCTTGCATGCAAGAGTGAGGGAGTCAGGGCGTATCCGATGATGGCATGGGGGACCCTCGAGGGTGGATGGATGGCGCGGGGCAAAGGGTATGCGTAAGGCATGCCTGTAGAATGGTAGTTCAGGACCGTGAAGGGCAGCCTCCCCGCCGAGGGTTCTTTGGCCGTCCTGAACAGGTGGTCGAATTGCTCCTAAGATGCGGGAGGGATCCCGACGGGTTAAGTCCTACAGGACAATTTATAGTGGCGGGGGGTGGGGGGGTAGTCAACTGCCACGGAATCCTATGGTGGCTGATATGCTTCTTAACGGTGGTTCCGTTTGCCTCGGGGGTGCTTAAATAAAATATGGGAGGAAAAAACGGAAATATTGGCATTGTGAAGCCGTTCTTTTTTCACTTATATTCTGTTTTATTTATTTATTTATTTATATATTTTTTTTAACTTTTAATATCGAGGCCCTTTACTCCCTGATAAGTATTTTAGTCTTTATGTTTAAATGTTCTATTTTCTTTATATTAGTGTTTTTATATAAAACGTAATAGCCCTTTACACCATTACATACGACGAATCTGATGGTGATTTAATCCCTATTTTAAACAATGTGACGAGGGTCAATGACTGTAGAAGTCGATGCCCATATAACAAATATATATATATATATATATATATATATATATGTAGTATTAACACACTATAATAATGATACCACTTTTAAGCAACTAGGTTTCTTCATGTTTGCTTCTACTCTTATTTTGGTTTACTTTCCCAGTTGTTATCAGATACAATAGGCAGAACGGTTGGTGTGTCCTACCTCGACGTTGAGTTGGTCAATAAAAGTTTCTGCTGAATTGATCAGTCTGGAGTTCGGTAATGTCCTGTGGTTTTGCCAGTAGAACTAGACTTCTGGTTTTTTCCTTCGGAGCGGCTTAAGGGACTAACGATTCTATACGGTCTGACCCGGCATTCCCTGATATCCATGGCTTTCCATTCATCACTTGTTCTTTTGTAATTTGTTAAGTCTGCTCCTTTTTAGAGGTAGGTCGTTAGGTCAGACTCCTTTTAGTAATCTAAGGCAGGTCAGCGAAGCAGTCCCCTTTCCCCTTAACAGTGGCCAGAGGTGACTAGTATTATTTAAGCAGATACTGACAAAACAGTTGCCACATGAAGGTATTGTTTTCTGACTCAGTTTAATTTTGACTTAGGATTTTAGTTTTTTTTTTTAATTGTTAAATTTTTATTATATTTTATTCTTTTAATTATACTCCTGACAGGATGGCCCCTTCCAACATCAAGTGTGGTAAATGAAAAAAGCCTTTTTATGGTAACCAAAAGAAACTGCTCTGTAATGGCTTATGAGGTGATATCTATCACCCTGATTGTGTGGGTATGATTTGAACTTTATGGTAGTCAATGGAGTGAGTAAACATTTATGGCTGACATGTTCCCAGATACCTAAGGATGACAAAATGCCAATTTTGGCTGTTTCCTGCATGGGTAAAATAGGAGCAATTGGCAGATCTCAGAGTGAAGATTTACAGAATGATGATAATTTAGATAAAATTTTGACTACGTGCTGGTGTGATGACCTTTGTTCCAAATGGTGTCAAAACAGGAAAAAATGGACTCGATGATGGACCAAATACAGACCTCTAATATTTTGATTAATGAAGTTGTGAGAGAAAATAACCAACTGAAGGAAAGGTTTGATTCTATAATTGAGAAACACATTTCCAATAGAAAAAATTCCAGTTTTAGTAGTGTAATGAGATTACCATCTAGACAGAAAACGCCACATGTCAAGTTAAATAATGGAATAATTGACAAAGAAGTTCTTGATAATGAGTTAGCAGGATTAAATTATGTCATTCCTTTAGAATAGAATACTGCCAGCAAGGATGTACTCCTGGTGATAGAAAAACCTGATGACTGGAAAATTATTAAATATAGAAAGAAAGTTCAGAAGATGGAGTCAGTCAATAAACTAAACCAGAACAAACATCTGAGACATGACAAGAAAGGAATTGTCAGTAGCGGTGCACTGAATAGACATCCCAACCCCCAAAGGGGAAGACACTTGCCTTGTGACGATTCCGGTTGCCACACCACCCCTTCCTAGCCCTGATGGGCTTTAATGGGAGCACTGAATGGACAGCTTGTAAAACGAAAAATGAAGACTTTGTTTGTTACTTGTTTTGACCCAGTTGAACCATTGAAGAGAATGTTATGGAATTAATAAAAGCCGTTACAAGTGTCAAGAATATCCATTGTACTGAAGTACGTAAAAAAGATAGGGTGCAGTTTCTTCCATTTGGAATTTGTTGATGAGGACTACAACAAATTGAACTCTTCTGAGGTATGACCCAAAGGGATTTTGGTACTGTCTTTTTATCAAAAACTAAAAAGAGGACAGACTCTTTAAAATTGTAGATAATTTTGAGAAAGCAACAGAGGAAGCTGGAAACAAAGAACAGTAATGGGCCTTATGACATTAAATATTATTTATCAAAATGTTCGAGGCTTGAGGACAAAAATAGATGAGTTTTTGCAGTTGCGGCTGGCACAACTCATGATGTTATTGCACTCACTGAGACAGCGTTTAATGAACATTTTTTAAACAAAGATTATTTTACAGATAAATGGGTTGTTTTTAGAGCGGACCATAATTATGATAAAATTGGAATTACTAGAGGTGAAGGTGCTCTAACTGCTGTAAATAATCAGCTCCAATATTACAGGAGGGATGACCTAGAGTTTACAAATGAATGTGTATGGATTGAGCTGCCAATGAAGGAAAGTTTGAATATTTTAATTGGAGATCATTACTGTTTTTTGACCAGAAGTCCAGAATTATGTCCTGATCTTCTAATTGAATATTTTAGATTGTTTGGCAACAAGTTGAACACCAGGAATCACAGAATAATATTAATTGATGACTTTAACATTTCTGGAATTAATAGGAATGATCGCTCATTTAATGAGCATGCACATTTTTAATATCTTCCTGTGGATAGACAAGCAATTAATTATGACAGAAGTGATTATGTTGGTCTGTATGATGCTATTGGAGAGACGAATTCAAGCTTGGTCTATACTTCTTCAAACGTTGCAAGAGGCAGCTTGTTGCTTTACTCAGATTATAGAATTTAAAATTACTCAGTTTGTGCCTGTAAAGAGGATAAGATGAAAGAGTTTTCCTAATTGGTTTTTGTGGGCGCTCATAAAATGTTTCAAAATGAAAAGGACCGCTGATAGGAGATTTAAGAATACTGGACATGATGAAGATTATAATGATTTTGCTTTTAGAAGAAGATCCAAATCCCTGCTTAGACGGAATACTTCAACTAAAGTGTTGAATGTAGAGAATGAATTGAAGATAAAACCTGCTAACTTGTTTAAATACATCAAGTCATTTATGAAGAAATCTGGTGAGATTTATTCTCTTAAGATTGGAAATAATGTCGTAATGGATGCTAAAATAATAAGCAAAGAATTTGGTAAAAATATTTCCAATTGGTTTATAAACCTGCAGTTAATGGAAAGTCTCTAAATGAAGACGGTAGGAAGGAGACAGACCTATAAATATACCCATAATCACTGGAGATGAAGTATTAGTCAGTATTAATGCATTAAATGCAGGATCAGTGGCTCATCCTGATTTCATCCTTGCATATATTTTATGATGCATTGCTGAACTAACAGCACCAGCCTTGACTTATCTATTTAATTTTAGTTTCCAATCTGCAATTTTTCCTGAGTGTTGGAATTAAGCTCAAAAAAGGCAACTTGCATGAAATATAAAATTATAAACGATTCCTGTATAAAATACAGTTTGTAAGGTGTTTACGCCATTGCGTAAAGTTGCGTTTATTCCATTGTATTCAAGGTTATGGTCGAGTCTTGTAGTTTACAGGCTGGCAATTTTATTTTGCATTTTTGTAAGGCTTATCATACGTGTACTTTTAAAATAGGTTGTTTGGGTTTGTTTTCGATATCAATTTCTCTCGGTGCCAATTTGACTTACTGTTGCATCATCATATTGGTGTCAGCTTATTTCTATCACGCATTATTTATTGCTGTTTAGTCTTAATATATACATTTTTCTTAAGTGTTTTTGTTTTCACCAATTTCAATATTGTCATAGTTCCTAGAAGTCTATTCCTCTTGTGTCTGCCCTGATGTCATTTCTTCAACTTGTACGTATTCAGAAATTATTTTATCAGTCTTACGTAATTCTTTAATGATCTGCTTGCTTGTAAATTATTTTTGTTTTTTCTTCGTTCCCGAATTCCACGTTTTCTCTAATCGTTCTCATACTAACCCTTAGACACTACTCTTGTTGTCAACACACACACTCTTCTGTCCATTGCTTTGTTCGCTTCCCCTACTTCTCACCACGCCAGCTTTGTTCATTCCAGTTCAGTTTTTCATGTTGTTTGTATGTACAGGCTGGTCCCCGGGCGGGGACCAGCTTGCGGTTCTCTCTCCCTTGCTTAATGTTAATACTTTCATCGTCTTCGTACTCTCATAAACGTTATGGTATTTCTCCGTCAAAATATTCTCTTGTTCTACTCGTCAGTGTTTTGTGATTTTACAAATTTCTATTTTCGTTTTTGCCTCGTTTCTTCGATAAATTAATTTTCAAATTCAGTAGATAACGTCTCTGTTGAAAGTGGTTCAATTACTACAAACCAGCCAACTCTATCGACGCCGAATCTTCTCCAGCTGGTGATTACATTTTCATCGACGCAGAATCTCTCCAAACTCATTACTACAAATCTGAGACGCCACGTCTTGTTTCAACTTCTAATCACAAATTGTTACCTCTATTATTTTTGATTCGCCATTACAGACTACGCCAAGGATAAACTGTATGTATATGTGCACTTTAATTTCACGAGTTCTTTTTTACCAATATTCGTGTGTTATTAAGGGATGTTCAAATCCTTCATTATTATTTATAGTAAACAGTTACGCCATTAGTAAAATTTGTGAAACATTCAGTTAATCGTACATTTTGCTTTTCAATTTCAAGTTTGGTGTAAAAAAAACATTTATTCACTTAAGTGCAGTCATGACAGGACGCTTATATAAGGTTATGTTATTGTTCATGTGCAACATATTTTACGTGCTTACTTATTACAATTTGTTTTTATTGTAATTAACTCTATCATTTAATCTTGTAACTTGTTAATCGCCGAGATTAAATCTTATCTAATCATGAACCGAATTCATATTACTTCTTCTTATATTAATCTAAAGAAAATTACTCCTGATGCGAATTTATGTTTTTGGACTTGTAATTTCATGTTTTCAAGAAAACTTATTTTCTAAAATGAACTCTATTTATGTTCACTTATTTCAATTTGATTATTGTAATTAACTTTTTTTATACTGGTATATTATCGTGG
The DNA here is from genome assembly GCF_047948215.1 of Lycorma delicatula. Lineage (NCBI taxonomy): Eukaryota > Metazoa > Arthropoda > Insecta > Hemiptera > Fulgoridae > Lycorma > Lycorma delicatula. The sequence continues at coordinate 4,083,969 of NC_134458.1, forward strand.
CCTTTTTTCTATACTAAACTAGAATTACATGTTTTAATTATTCAATGTTAAGTTTGATGATGTTCATAATTCAGAAAAGGCCAGTGGCAATGATAAGAATCAATGCAATTTATTTTTCTAAGTTAATGACATTTGTTCGTTGCTAATTTTCATTATTACAGAATTTGTCAGAAATGCAACAGTTTTCCAGTTACACTCTTTTTATTGATGTTATGTTTATAAGTATCTAATTGTAAATAAGGTGTTTTATGTTCTCTTGTTTTCAGGCTTTGTTAAATTGTAGATTTTCAAAATGTGTATTTGAAAAATGTATATTCATATATTTTCTCATTTAATATTCATATGTTGATTCAGCTGATATCTCTTATATAATTTCTTATATAGAATTAAGTTATGTTTATTTCATAATTCCATTTAATTTTTTAAGTTTATGATTTAACATAAGTTCAGTTGTTTTCTTTTTAATTAAATTCCAATTTCTTTTGGAAAATACGAGCTGTGTGTTCTTTTATTTTTGGTAACTTTACCCAACATAAGGTTTTGGAGAGATTAGTCTACACGCATTTATATGCCAATGTTACGAAATTCGTCAATTTTCAGCAGCATGGTGAGAAGATCCACAGCTACCAATTTAAATGACGTGCTGTCCTAAGTGGTGCCAGAATTAGAGAGTCAGGGATATGTTGACATAATATACTGATTTTCGTAAGGCCTTTGATTATGTTCCCAATGACTTATTAATTCATAAGATAAAATTATATGGTTTTCAAGGAGAAATGTATAGTCTTACCTGACAAATAAAATCTTTCAAGTAAAAATATCAGGTAAAGTCTCAAGTGAAAACATCAACAGCTGGCATTCCACAGGGACTAATTCTTGGTCCTCTTTTATATTGTATATTAATGGCATTGGAATGGGTATTGAGACAAACATTTTAATGTTTGCTGACAATGTCAAATTACAATATAAAATTAATGAGTTTTTGTTGTTTTTTTTTTTTTTTGCGTTGGAGGAGGGAAAATCTGTTACCAGACACCCAGCGGCCCGTACCGCTGGGTGTGTGGGGGGTTTCTTGCGTAAGGCGAGATCCACTTAAAACCCTCCCCCTCCAACAGCATGGTGGCGGAACTACCTAGTGAGGTACACATCGTCACCACGCGTGCCTACGGATACTCCGGGTTCCGGGTGTAGTCATTCTGCAAAGTTTTCCGGTGTCCCCCGGGGCACCCACCGGCAACGATCTTGTTGGACCCCTTCCGCCCACCCCCGAGAGCTGGCCTTCCACCCCCACTTCAGGACTGCACCCTACCCTATTCTCTTCCTTCTTCTTGTAATTTCACGGAGAGAACTCTTTTGAACCATCTCGAGCCCCTGTCCCAACCTGCGCCCGAGCCGATCATACTTTCCATCATCTCCTAGGTGAAACCGCCCCAACAAAGGGTCGCTCCGAAGCCCATCTTGGACATTTCAGAAAAGTATGTTCTACGTCGTCCACATCGTCACAGTAGCGACATAGAGATGAGCCACGCTTGCCCTTGGCATGGAGGTGGACCTAGAACGATCCATGATCCGTAAGCCATTGGACCGTCCAAAAGTTCACTTTCCCATTTCTCCTCTCGACCCAGGTCTTGATACGTGGTATCAACCTGAAGGTCCATCTACCGGTAACCGCGTCCGACCATTTCTCGATCAGCTCTCTCCTAGCAACCGCGGCGTCTCTACCCTCATATCATTCTATACGTTTAACCACCAGCAGGTCCATCGGAGCCATTCCCGTAATCACAAACACCGCCTCCAGCGAAACTAATCTGTACGCCTGCGCCAACCCGAGTGCAAGCTGTCGATAGACACTATTAATCCTACGTCTATTACGCTTAATTTTAAGGGCTTCACACCACACCGGTGCTGCATATATGACTGAGGAGGTCATGTATGCAGCACCACAATAATCCTTTTTTTTAGAGGCTGTAGGACCTCTAACATTCCTTATGGGTCTGACAACTGCTGAAGTCAATTTCTCGGTCTTTTGGAACATCTCCTTTACGTGTGTTGTAAACCCCCTCGTTTCATCGAGCCAGACACCAAAGTATTTGGCTCTGCTCAAGGGGGTCACTTCTGTGCCCTCCAGTTTAACCGAAAACCTTGGCATCCATCTTCTACCCGTCATCAGCAAAATTTCGGTTTTATGCGTAGATACTTCAAGACCACGCGTCCGTAGCCACCGCGTGGCTCTCCGACCGACCTCGCTGTGAACACCACAGCGAGGTCGTCGGCATATGCCACGAAATCCACTCCTGCAAGGAGCCTCCTGTTCAGCAGGTCGTCGTAGACCACGTTCCACAAGAGGGGGCCTAGGACCGACCGCTGGGGACCCCCCTCTCCATGGCCACGACGACCTCCTCGCCTTCTCCTCCGAAGAAATCTTCAGCTCCCTACCCGTCAAGAATTCTTGAACCAACCTGATCAAGTAGGGAGCCACTTCTTCTCTATCAACTGGCTGATTATTGATTTTCAACTCACGCTATTAAATGCTGTCGACTAATATTACCAGCGGTATCTTCCTCTTATGTCGAATACCCAGTGCCACCTCGTTAGCTATTCCCATCACTTTCTAAAACGCATCAGAGGTGGATCTCTTTTTACGAAATTCATACTGTTTATTGGACCAATCTCCTCGTCGTTCCAATTTCACCTCCAGACGTCTTGCCAATAGGGCCTCAAAGACCTTCCCTAATGTATTTGTAAGGGCAGTAGGTCTGAATTTCCCTTTTTCCTTCGGATCAACATCAGATGTCCAGGGATTTTCTCGTATTGAACTGCCCGATTAAAATAGTCTAAAAACGAAAATGGGAACGTCTCAGCAAAAACCTTAAGGACTTCCACCGAGACACTGTCCGTGGCAGGACTTTTACGCGGTCTAACCTTTGAGATTGCATGCTCCAACTCTTCGCATGTAAACAGAGGTATCTCCTCCGCCATCATCTCTCTACCACCAATTTGTATCTGCAGGAAAAAGCTCACGCAGAACACTTCTTCTCTATCAGAACACAGCCACTTCTTCTCTATCAACTGGCTGATTATTGATTTTCAACTCACGCTATTAAATGCTGTCGACTAATATTACCAGCGGTATCTTCCTCTTATGTCGAATACCCAGTGCCACCTCGTTAGCTATTCCCATCACTTTCTAAAACGCATCAGAGGTGGATCTCTTTTTACGAAATTCATACTGTTTATTGGACCAATCTCCTCGTCGTTCCAATTTCACCTCCAGACGTCTTGCCAATAGGGCCTCAAAGACCTTCCCTAATGTATTTGTAAGGGCAGTAGGTCTGAATTTCCCTTTTTCCTTCGGATCAACATCAGATGTCCAGGGATTTTCTCGTATTGAACTGCCCGATTAAAATAGTCTAAAAACGAAAATGGGAACGTCTCAGCAAAAACCTTAAGGACTTCCACCGAGACACTGTCCGTGGCAGGACTTTTACGCGGTCTAACCTTTGAGATTGCATGCTCCAACTCTTCGCATGTAAACAGAGGTATCTCCTCCGCCATCATCTCTCTACCACCAATTTGTATCTGCAGGAAAAAGCTCACGCAGAACATCCTCAGTTGAACTCCAGGTAGTCTGGGCAGCGATCTCCCAAATTTGCCTCTCACTATCTTGTAGACGTTGCCAATCGGGTTCTCGTCCAATTCATTGCAGAGCTCAGCCCATTTTGCTCCCTTTTGAGCTAATGATTGCTCTCTTTAGTTTTTTCCTGGCCAGTTTTACCATCCGAGTTGCATCTTCAATCCCCGGTGAGGCCTTGCGTATTCGTTTCCGAGTCAAACACCGATGAGCCTGATACACTTCTTCCGGAGTTCTTCGATCTGTGGAGACCACCAATAGACAGGTCTATGCATCTTATCCTTGTTTCATCCTCTTAGGACCTATCAACAGGTGTTGAGAATGACCTCGTGCAGTTCTTCCTTCTTGCTCCAGTTTGTTATATCCACCCAATCTCCTTTCAAACACCTTTCGTATTCTCCGCACCAACAATGGTTCCACTCACCAAGGGAGCATCCTACTGGCCCAAGAGACTCGAGGACATCCAACGACCTCTTCAATGTATCTGTGGTTGCTGAGCGTCTCCTCAGCGACCACCAAAATTAATGCTTATGAGGACATTTTAGCCTTTCAAAAGGATATTGATAAAATTTCTGTATGGTTCAAATGTAATAAAATGGACAAGACGGTCGTGATTACATACTCCAGGAGGACTTGGTGAAGTACTGCTATTTAATTAATGATATTGTAATTCATCATTTGGAGAAAGTTTGTGACCTGGCATTTATTTTGGATACCAAGCTGCTACTGAATAGCTACGTAGAGGAGATAACATCTATAATGAGGCCGAATCTTAGACTGCTTCTTTGGGCGAGTCAAAATTTTCAGTGTATTGATACCATCTTGATGCTCTACCCGACCATAGTCAGTCCAGTTTTAGAATATTGTTCAATGGTCTGGAATTATAATAAAGCTAACACCAATAAACAGATAGAAAGAGTTCAAAGAAAATTCCTATTCAACTTGCTCCTGTGTGGTTTATGTAACAGAAGTCAAACATATGAAGAACAATGCAAATTGCTTGGTTTAAAGTCTCTTACAGAGAGGAGGAGCCAGCATAATGTAATATTTATTTACAAGGCACTGCACAACTTATGGATATTGATATTGCTGTAGTAGGATCAAGAGTACCTTATGTAAATAGTAGGAGGCATGAGTTATTTGTAAATGAAAAATGAGTTACATTGTTGCCTATTGCAAGATGTATAGCGAGTTTAAACAGGATTAACTAAAGCATAAATATAAATGTTTTTGACTATGCATTTTTAAAAATAGTCTTAAAGCCATGAAGTTATGTGATAGTTAAGAATTAATTTTAATTATTCTGATTTGTTTTTATTTTTTAATGAATTTCTTTGAAAGGATATTCTTTAGATTATATATAACATAAATAGATTAAAATTTAAAAATAAATAATAAAAGAAAGGAATGATAAAAAAGTAAATAAAGTTATTATATGAAGCACTTGTGTTGGATTAATTTAGGATATAATTCAATAATGGTTTAAGGTAATTTGTTTTAGATTATTCCCCTTAGTGTTTCTAGCTAAGTAGGATGCATTACATTAAGAATCTTCTGTTCTGTTCTGCTCTACTGCACCTTTTTCTGAAAATTGGATAGGTCATCTTGCTTCCCTCAGTTGATAGGGTTATCTTCTTGGAGGAATGTGGGTTGCCTATAAGATATTAATAATATTACTATAATTTCATAATTATTCATCATTTACAAATGAAATTTAATATTGATATAATAATCAAGAAATAACAAATAAAGAAAAAAATTTGTAGTAAAGAGATCAATAAAATTATTACACTTATAAAACAGGAAACAAACTAAATCATGATTAGTTTCCCATGATAACTAACAACTACAAAAGTGGTGAACTCATTTAAAAATATAAATACATACATACATATATGTATATATATATATATAGTACCTAAACGTGTGCTTTTTTTTATAGGAATTACACTATTTTATGAATGAATATTTATGGATTATTTTAAGGAATCCAGTGTAAAAATCAAATTTTATTTTATAGTCATTAAAAAAAGTGTTTAATTTGAAACAATTTATAGTTAATTTTTTTTCTATGTTTTATGCAGTGAATAATAATAATAATATACATTGTATATAACTAATAATGATCTACTAATATTATTAATAATAATGGCTCCTGATAAATCAGAAGCTGTATTAAGTTAATTTTGCTGTATTTTTTTGCACATATAAAAAAACCATCAAATTTAAATGTAATGAAAGCATTAAGTATTATTTATGACATAAATATCAATTATTTTATACATACCATGGTTGCAACTCGAGGATATATAAAGACAGTAACTGAAATATCAAAACCAATAATATCTGAAGAGATAATGGCAATATATTATTGACTGATATAAGACTTGTAATAGGTTGCTGGATTATCAGTGTATCAGAAGGACCCGACTTGCCCATTGTCATAACTAAGCTTGTTGTTACTACTAAATCTATATATAGAAACTCCATTGTACCCACCTCAGTGCCGATCTGAAAATAATTCTACATATAATTGTTATTTATTCTATTACAATCAGAAAAATTGTAATTACTGAATCAGGAAAATCACAGAGCTACATTAATTCATCGCAGTAGTATAATATTGTTCACTGCAGTCTTATGATTAAAATTGCTTTGCTTGTTTTTAAATTACGTTTCTTCATTACTGTTGTCGATGGAAGATAAATTTTTGAATGATGATTTGTTGCACTCTAGCAGCAATTACCATCTCATCTATGGCATTTTTGTTTTAATCCAGATTTCATAAAAAAAATCGTTACCTTTGGAATATTTTAAAAATAAAAATATTATTGAATAAATAAATATTTAAAATGATAAATTCTCTTTTCGAGTAAAGAATACGTTAGTTGTCTCTATTATTATCGAACCTACTTTATCCATTTATCCCAAATCAGTAATATTTCTCTCAAAGTGTCTTAACTTACAGTTATTTTTTATTTTTTTTGAAAACTGGTAGCTGTCTTGTAAATAAAACTGTTTTGTTTTTAAGTAAATAAAAATGTTACCACTATGTAATCATATTGAATTGAACATTTCAACTTCTTTTTATTTAGTAAAGTATAATTTTTACCTGATGTAGGGAAACTTAATAATGTCCACTGATTAATCTATTTCTTTTCTTATGATTGTATGTTTTGAAACACTGCAACTTTCTAAGTTGCTTTTAACAACATTAGTGGCCAAGAGTTTTATAAAAGTTCCTCATAAAATTTACTAATATTGTGGCAAATAATGTTTTCAAATTATTTCTAAACACAACTAAAGAACTATTTGAGATAGTTGAACTATTATTGAGATAAACTGGAAAACAAGATTAAGCTAAATAATTATTTATTAAAATTTTACTTAATTCTAAAACTATGTTTAGTCATTTTGTTGTTAAACAGTCATTAACAGTAGTCTCGCTAAGGAAAGGTATGTATAAGAAACTATGAAATTAAATAAAAAAAGAAAAAAGAAAAGATAACAGTGGTAAGAAATATTCATTAACAGATAAACAGTAAGTCCACTATGATTTAATGCATGCCTCTTTATGTATTGTGGGTAGATAAAACTTATCTCAAGAAACATATTCCTCAAATATTAAAAGAACTTTAAGAGAAACCTAAAAAGAATAATAAATTTTGAAAAGAATCTTAAACTGAAACCTATAAAACAGACATCCATTCCCGACAGCAAAATTATCTATAATTAAAATTTTAAGTCAAAATTCTTATAAACAAAATTCTTATGAGCATAATCCTGTTTTCCAGTTTATTTTAGCTGTAAATATTAAACTGAAAGCATGAATTAAAATTCACATTGCATAGCTATGATGTTTAAAGTGAAATCCTCGTAATGGGCCTTCTTAATAAAATAAGCTGTATGTAATGACTTTTTACTTAACTAAAAGATTTAAATATACAACAGAGTTTAGGAGATTAAAAAAAAACAACTCGCCTTATTATTTAATCTTTTTAAATGGCAGAATGAGAATGGTAGCATTCAGAACTGCTGGTGGACAAATGTAATAAAAGAACAGTCTTAAAGCTGTTTATTATAAGCTCTGGGAAGAAGGATTTTTTTGCATCCCTCTTTTCCAGTAGCTGGCCTTTTCAGGCCCACCACAAGGTTATGAATTACGAACCGTCGAAGCCATCGACGACAACAGTCCTTCTCAGGGCTACCATAAGGTTAGCAATTACAACGAGCTGTCGAAGCCAATTGACGACAAAAACGGCCTTTTCAGGGCTATTATAAGGTTAGCAAGTGCCATGAGATGTCAAAGCCATTCGGCGACAATACACACATACACACACACAAGCACGCGCGCGCACTTTAATGAATTAAATTGGTGAACTGTGAGCCTCTATCTATAACTGTGTTAGCTGGGATTGAATTGGATGATTCAAATGAATAACATTACGAAAATAACAAAATTAAATTTACATTAAATAATATAAAATAAATTTACAAAATTTCTGTTTAATAATAATTATGGGTTTCCCGTGGGAACTGAGTGTGAGGCTAGAGTAGTGATGTGATGTGAGCACCTCATGCACGGCTAGACCAATCATCACCCTTAACTGGTAACAAATGGCATGCCCCTGGGGTCCTGTTTTGGGAGGCGCAATGGATTGCTCTTATAATATGTTTACAAACAATGGTCCAATTTTCAAAATTCAAACCGGGTATTTGCTAGTATAGTACAAAATCATGATGGAACCAAACCGGAACAAAAATTAACTGGTGTACTCAGAAAGATTGAGAGGCCTGTGTTAGGTCAAGACCAGTTTGAGTCTGGCGAGCTCCCACAAATAGTCTTTGCAGAGTTCCATAAAATTAAAAAAAAGCAAAACCAAAAATACATTAGTACATAAACAGAGTCAAAAAAATCTCATAAATATACAATAGCTAAATATGACCTACCTTACAGGACAAAAAATAAAACAAAACAATTTTTCATATAAAGGACTTGCTCAAGACAAAAACAAAACCTTCATGATACATAAATTAAACTCCTCTCATGGTGCAAAGTTCTATATTTAACAAATAGGATTAAACTCAAACAAGATTAATAAATACATAAAAGCTCTCATTAATAACATGGAGTCAACATTTGCTGACCATTTCATTACAACCTACACATGAAAAAAAATGCAATGCCTACATATTGAATGAATAGATATAAATTAGATTTAATAGAATTTTTGACTACATGTAAAATAAATGTCTTCCAAGCACAAGAAAAAGCTAACAGTAGCGACTTCAGGTGGAATCACGGTACAAAAGATTAATACCAGCACTAGTATCTCTAAGGTAAATGGCAAGAGGAAAAAAGTGCTCTAATGAAAGTCCATAAATTTGAAAAGTCCATGTGTAAATTTGGTTCAGTTTGTCATTGAAAAAGTTAATAATAGTTTTGTAAAAGAAATAAAATATTGACCTTTATAATATTTAATTTTATGCATTAAGTTAAAAGAGGTAAGTATCCAATTAAACTATGTTTTTTCTACATTTATGATTATGAATGATAAATAATGCCAGAATATTTTAGGTAAAAAACCTCAGATCATATAATGAGAAGACCAATCGGCCAGCCTTTTCTATTAATCTGAATTACTATAACTAAATACTTAACCCAAAACATTCACATATGGATGAATATATATTCATATGTGTATATAAATACATACATACCAATAGAAATACAGAATTATAAAATCTTATTTAAAAATACAAACAACATTATCTGACTTTCATTTCACACATTATTTTAGTCGATTTACAAAATTTCTCCTCTTCATGTAAACTGCTCAGGCAAATATTTTAGATTATTATCATCAACAAGTTTATTTTTACCTTCTAATCTCTTCTATAGTAAGGAAAAATTTTATAAACATCAGATAAAAATTTACAAATACATGTCAAATGTATTTTAATATAAATATTAAAACATTATAAAATAAAGAACAAAAAACACTATGTTTTGTATAAATTATATACTTACTCTGTATAGTACAATGACAGAAATGAACTGGATAAGACTGTACATAGTCATAAAGTTGAATAACCCAAAACTTGTAACCAAGGCACAACGTCCTTCTTTAATTAGTTCTAAGACACAATTTATATTACCTTTCTGGTAAGTGAAGGGAGCAACTATTGATGTTTCTGTCTGAGACAGTGAGATTCCAACATGTGCAGCTTTCAGAGCCTGAAAAAAACAATAAATTTTTAATAAAAATGTAACTTTGAACGGAACACTGTCTTTAATGAGTACAGAATGTGAAGTTAAAAAATAACTGTCATCTGACAAGCAACAGCTGTTCAATGCAGTTGTTAGCAACATTAATAGCTGCTATTTTGGATATCAGAAGCTTTTTCATTCATTTCATGACTGGTACACATGTAACCAACTATCACTACATTTCTCCCTGATAAAATAATTACTTTATACAATATTTATTAATAATGTTTTAATACTTCTGTGTATAGTTATACCATTCAACTTCATATTAGTATTCTAACTTCTTTGTAAAATTTTATTAGTTCTTTGTTTAATCTCACTGAAAAAAGCAATCTAACAGTTTAGGCTGCAATAATAAAAAAATTAAAAAAAAAAACTAACTGTGAAGTTTTGCTTCTGCTTGTGAAGAAATCTAATGTGTCAAACAGTGCCCTCCTAGAATTTACAATATTCAGTCTCAAATAATCTAAAAAGGTGCCCCTTTTTCAAAGTTTCATTGAAGTCAGTTTGCAAAATAAGAAGCCTTAACGATTTAGAAATTCTTTGCAACATCTAACTGTGCAATTGTATTGTAAAAGATAAAAAATTTATAATTAAAACTGCAAACAATGTTATAATCATAGAACATATCTCAGACTGATCTCTGTGACTTATATGTGAAGTTACAGTTTTTGACTATTATATATAATATAGCAATATTTTTAAGTGCCATAATTTTGAGCAAAGTGCCCTCCATTCTTCAACTCTAGATATTTACAAGGTAAAACTATTCTAATTCTCAAACTAGATTTTTCACTGATATTAAATAAATGATCCAGAAAAATTATTTTAACTGTCACACAACTTGAAAATAATTATTGCAACTTTTTAAATTTTGATTGGTTATTTTTCCCCCGATTTTTATACTTCTGTTTTAATAAACTTGTTAAGACATTAACTATTCATCAACAGTCTTTCGGACTCTTGGGAACTCATCAAATCACAAAATATCAAATAGAAATAAAAAATATTGCAGGTATGAATATTCTCAATAAAGCTAAACTGTAGGAATAAATAAAATATAGAAGTTGATAAATATAGCACTATTAATTTACATCATTAGAAATATGTTCACTCAGAAGAAATATTAAATTGTTAATACACTGCTAATGATTTAGGAATTATTCTTTTGATAACACTAAACTTACTCCACAATCATTTGCTCCATCGCCACACATCATGACAAAATAGTCCAGTCCTTGAAGAAATTCTATTATCTGAGTTTTTTGCTGAGGAGACATTCTTGCAAATACAACTGTTTTTACAGTAACAGCATCAACCAACAAAGGAAAATGTGTTTTAAGAAAAGACCAAGTGTTACCATCCATGACCAATTGAGTGTAAATATCATTCTGAAATAATTACATGAAAAAATTAAAATACTATGAATAATTAATGACAATGAAACAAAAATGGATTCTTAAGATAAAAAGTTTTTTACATCTGTGATAGAAGAGAATAGGCTCTGGAAATTGACCAGTAGAAGCATCAGTTCTGGTGAATGGAAATGAGAATGTTCAGTGATGGCAAATATCTGTCCACTTACATAAGAACTTATCAAGAGAGTTCTCATAACCTATTCCAACATTGTACCTACATGAATTGCTCTGCTGATCTGAGCAACTCAAGATTGGACGGTTTGGGTAAGCAATCCCAACAGAAAACCAGGTCAGTTAGCTATATCTGTGTTTGGGGAGCTTGGAAATTACATCCTTAGTTATATCTTTAGAACCTGACGGTTTCATGGCAACAGTGACATCTTGGGAAGTAGTACCTAAAGGTAAAGCATGAAGTGAGAACTACCAGAGAATTAGCAAGAGAAGTGAGAGAATTAGCAATCCCAGTGTTGTGTCAATCACTCATCTATTGGCATTCTTTGATTCAGAGAAATAACATGTGCTAAACTGGTCAGGTTAAAGGAAAAAAATCAGATAAGAAACTTTTAAGAAGATTTGGTAGGGAAATTGAAATTGTGAAAGGTGGTCAATCAAAAAACTACCATGTACTTTGTATGTATTGTGGAACTCAAAAAATACTCAAATTAATTCAAAATAAATGAAAGTAATAATAAAAATAAATATGCCAAAATCAGATGGAGAAAATTCATTTTTTTATCATCCTGCCTAAACTGAATGCAAGGAAAAGAAATATCAGTGATTTCATTCACTGTATATATGTGCCCAATTGCACTGTATGAGAGAACGATGTGGTTGTAAAACTGCTGGAAGTTGCAAAATTCTTCTCTTCTTTGACTGACTTCCATTAGTTGTTCTTTAGTGTTATAATAATTTTCTTTTTTTTGAGGAATGGCTTAGGATGTCTTGCTGCCCATATGCAAGATGATCATTAGACTTAGACTTATTGCATAAACAAGAATCAGAGTCTCTGAATCAGTTCACAAGCAGTCTCCTCTATCAGATAAAAGCAAGGATGTAGTGACTCTACATTAAGGTCCTGCATCTTCAGCATGGAGAAATTAGCAGGGTCAGACCTACATCAATATGATTCATAATGGGGGGAAAAGGGATCAGGGATGAGGAAAAGGGGTACTAGTAGGTAGTTCAGTGTCTTGCCCAGGACTATTTTCCCTATACACAGTGATTCACTAGAGCACTTGCTTAATTTTTAGTAACAACATGATATTAGAAGACAAATATGAATGCACAGCACACCTGTGCTCTGTTCTGAGAGATTTGTCACTAAGCTGGTATAAATAACATGGTAGGTCAGTTAGTGGAACAACATATGAAGGGTCTGTGTGTCTAAAGTTGAGCTTAGACCCTTGTACGTGAACTCTAGATATTTGATGACTTCTATTTTCAACTAAATTTGCCTTTCCTGGGTAAATGAGGGCTCTGCCTAGGGAGATGAACAAGTCACCAGCTACATATGAAACTCTCCTAAAAAAATGGAAACAGCAAGTCCCCATTTTAAAAATATTTGACTTCGTGTGTGTGTATATATATATATATATAGTTACCCCAGCGAATCTACGAGTTTGTGACATCACATGCTGACATCTCATTATATTATTGTTTTCCAAAACATTATGTTTGCGCCTAATTATTATTTTTATTTAATTTTTCGACTTACAAACAATATGCGGCCAAAAATACATTTTGTTGTGTGTTCAGTTCTTTCCACTTGAGTTGATTACATGCATAAAAATGCTTAATGACTCAAACTTGTAAACAATAACAATTTCTTAACGAATGACTAATGCTCTGATTGGTATTAGGTACAGGCCAATAAAAATGTATACATGTAGTTAGAAATGAAGTCTTTCGTCACAACTATATTTACATCTGTTGTCATTCATAGTACACAATGTGTGTATAAAGAAATAAACTTTAGTCATGTTTATATCATGTTCAGTGAAGTTATTCGTATAACGTTTTTGTGCGGTCATATTATTTTGTAATTACTAATTGTTTTTTGCAAATTTTTTAAAATATATTATTTGTTTTATTTTTGTTCGTGAGTTATTAGTGCAGACTGTTATGGCAGAATTTAAATCCGTATTTAAGAAAAAAAAACTTGAGTCAAGCACGTGAAATTATAAATAATGTTTATGATTCTATGAAAAAAGAAGCTCTAACAGTTGGTAAATTAACTGACGACAAACATATAGTTAACATTAAAAAATCCGAAGAAAGACTGCTGCTGCTTGTGGAATATCAAGAACACAGGTTCAAAAACTCAGAATAAAAAGAAGACATCATTCTTCAATCAACATCCCAATCATGTTCTTTCTGGACGTTGAAAAAGTACAAACGATGTTCGAAACCTGTCAGTGGACTGGATAGTTTTGATTTAGGTGTAGTTAAAACAATTAATAAATTTCATTCAAAGAATGAATTACCTACTTTAAAAAAAATAAGGCAAGAACTTCAGCCATCTACTGATTTTAAAGGCAGTGAATCAACATTAGCTGTTATTTTAAAAAAAGTCAGGTTTCAAATGGCATAAAACTGAAAATAACAGAAAACATTTAATTGAGAAATTCGACATCAGATGGAAGAGAATTGAATATTTGTAGGCAATGGCTAAGTACAGACAAAGCAATGCTACAATTGTTTATTTGGATGAAACGTAAGTTTTAAGTTCGCATTGTTTGACATATCGTAGTCTGATGGTATTGATGAGGGACTTCATGTGCCGATTAATAAAGGTGACCGTTTAATAGTAATTCATGCTGGAAGAGAAATCAGTTTTATTCTAAACGCATTACTAACTTGGAAAGCCAGTTAAAAAAGTGGCGACTACCATGACAACATGAATACAGACAATTTCATGAAATAGGCGTGTGAAAAATTGATTCCAAATCTTCCACCAATGTCAGTAGTAGTTGATAACGCCCCTTATCACAATACAGGTACTGATAAAGTGCCAAATTCTAACTCCAGAAGAAAAGATATGACCGACTGGCTGGAGAAAACCCATATTCCTTATAGTTCAAAAATGCTGAAACCACAGTTACATAAAACTAAAGTACAAAAATATCACTTGCATGAACTTTAGAAAAAACATGGGCATCGTGTACTTAGACTCCCACCGTACTATCATGATTTGAATCCAATTGAGATGGTATGGTCAGCAGTAAAAAGACTTGTGGCAAGTCATAACACATTTTCTTTCACAAATGTTGAAAAATTAATTCCATGAAAATGACTGGAAACCGTATTGTGAAAAAGTAAAAAAATATTGAAAACGAGTACGAAAAACTGGAACCACTGATAGATGAAATGACAGAACGTTATATTATACTTGTAGACTCTGATAGTGAAAGTGACAGTGATAGCGATTCATTTAGCGAGGATGGTGAACTTACTAGAAGTTTGAATTAGATGCATGAAGAAAATTCAAGTAAGCGTTTGTTTATTATTAAAAATTAATAATTTAGTATAAATAAAGGTTATAAAATAATTAATTATATATTGTTTATAATTAGTAAATGTATATATGATAGTTATTACCACGTACAATATGATAGTAAGCAATAGTTTGACTTGATACACGGAGTTGATGTTTTCAGGCTGAGTTGTAATATGCAGTCTGCTCGTGACGTCACAAGCTCGTATATTGGCTGGGCCTAGTTATTAAGACATTAAATGGCAAAAACATTAGACAACTTAATGAATTTTTTAAAATAATTATTACCATTAGAGATTTCTGCTGTCAGAGCGGATAATGGAAATGGCTTACTCCTTTGTATTGTTGATTGAAATTATATAATTGCCTTCATGTTAATATAAAATATACTAATGAATTTAAAAATATATATATATATATATATATATATTCATATTTATCTGGACATATATATTCTGTTTCCAATCTCTTGAACATGTTTTTTTAAGACTCCTTGCTTTCGGTTACTGATTGTTAGAAAGGTGTTAAAAATTTTAATTGAAAGTTAATAATACATAACAAATATAAGAATGATCCTCGTTTCATTTCTTCTAAAGTTGTTAATATCTGGAAATATAACGAATTCTAAGCTTTTTATTTCTTCAAGAAATCAGTCACTGGATAAATTGTAACTGTAAAACTATAAAATGGATTAAACATTGCAAGGAATGTAGATGTATTTAATTGTGTAAGTAGTGATGCCATTAGTGAATACATAAAATTTTTGCTGACCATAGTATAAAATTTTTGACAAAATATTTGTGTTGGGAGTAATCAAATTTTTTTTTGGAGGTAATTAGTAAAAATGTGACAGGTAACATTACAACTGCTATTTATTCAATCAATGTGTGTTGGTAGGTAATAACTCGTAATGTTTTTTATAAAATTATTGAAAATACCATCATACTTAATCATTATGAGAATATTTTTAAATTTATACCAAATTAAAAGTCACATTTTTACACGCCACCTAAATGTAATGTAATGTTTCGATTGCATTTCAGTTATTTAATGTGTGTTTGTTGGAAATGTTTTTTTTTTTAAATGCATTTGTGAAGTGCAATTTTTTGTAGTTTTTATGGAGTTTTGTATTTATAGGCAAGTGAAAAGTGATATCTTTAAACCTGGTATGTTGAAGTCGAGTTACATATTATGAACAATATTGGTTATGCACTGATTATATTTCACTTAGCGGGTGAATACTGAGGTAAATACTTTTTTGAATTTATGATTGTAAGCAGAGGAAAGTAAGATTGGTATTTTTCTCTCAGATCAGCAAGAAGGTAAGAGTGTTACTGTTTTCAGGGTATTTTTGCTAAAAGATGAAATTTAGATTCTTTATTAAGTTGGTAAAGTATGACTTCACCCAGCTGAGAGCTTCTCCTCTGATACAAATTATCAAATTTTTCTTAGCAACATATAACTAAATCAGTGCTTTACTGAATCATATCATAAATCTGATATGGGGAGTTTTGATTAACTGTCTTTTTTTAAATAGTTCCTTAAGATTAGGAAAAAGCTATGTTTAACAAATTTTCTTAAAATCATTTGAAGGTAGGTTACATTATATTTTCCAAGAAAATTTGATATTCTACTTTATACAATTTCTTCAATAATTAGAAAATGAGGATAAAAGGATATTATTTTGTAATTGAATTGCACAACTTTTCTTATGGAAGGGACTTAAGGTAACTTATGCCTTAAAGAATGTCAAAAATTTTCCATCAGTAAAAGATTCATTTATTAAATTTATAAGACAATAATAACATGTACAATTTCTTTTAAATAGAACAAGGAATTTCATCAGTATCAGCTGAATATACAATGCTTTTGTATTATATTCTACCTTTACAACTTTTATACTATATGATTGCTTTTTATATTTAAAAAAAAAAATTAACTTCTTGGATACTGACTAGAAACAAAAATATTGAATATCAATGGGAATATCAAAGGGAATATCAATGCGCTTTGTTAATTTTTCTAGTTTGAATCGAGTCAGTATTATTTTTGTAGTTGGAAATTCCTGAAAAAAGTGATTAAATTCCTCTTCAACAAGAAAATGAGGAAGGCTATTTGAAACTAGAATTTACTTTTATTTTTAGTGAGGTTGTTTTATTAAGAATTCCAGTTTCACTTTTAATGGTATCTTTCTTAGGGTTTCTTCAACTGTAATTATTTATTAAGTTATTATTATATTATGTAGTCAAGTGTGTCATTAATGCTTTTTTAAAAAAAGATGAGAAAACAAAAGACCAGTTGAAAATAAACTGAAATGAACAAAAAAAATTCCTAAGTGAATGCGAATATTAACAATATATAAAGAGTAATCTGAAGAATAGAAAACACAAAACATATCTGATATAACATTTGGTCAGGAGATAATTTGAGTGGTGACATATTAGATAATTATTAAAATTATAAATGTTTGTAATAACAAGATTTTATTAATAAAATGTTTTTAATAACTTCTTTCTAAAGGTCTTCAATCGCTAGTGTGAGCAGATTCAGTGACTCGCAGCTACTGTTTTCATCCTATTGTCAGCTAATTATATTGCTGGCACTTTTTTTAATTAGGAAGCCATGTCTTTAGAATGTGGTTGAAAAGTAAGAGGGATATGAATTGTGTATGTTCATTTAATATATAGGTGTTATATATTAAATGACTATTTTTATAACTAACAATAACTTTAACAATATATCTTTCTTAGTTAATATATTTCAGAATATTCAAATGTGTTAAGTTGTTGTTTATTTATGTGAAAATAGAAAATCAAGGGTGTTGTCAATGTCAGTGGATTTTTTACTGTTGGTTATGAGATGATTGGAAAATTTAGATACTATGTCAATATGGAAGGTTTTTAGGTGTTCATTGTATCTTTGTTTGAAATCGCATCTCGTTTGACCAATATAAAATCTTGTGGAGTAGGAAGAGTTTAGGTTACATATTCCATCCTGGTCAGGCATGGCATTACAAAAAAAATGTTACATATTCCAGAAGTGATGTATTTGTTTATTGATTGTGTTCTGTAGGGAATGATTTGCTTCGTTTTGTTTGTTCTGACTGCTAAATTGTATCCAGATTTTTAAAACTGTAATTTTCTCAATAGTTTTTGTTTACATATATTAATGGGATTTGTTTTTTGTAATGTTTATTATTGTTTTTATTTTGATTTATTTTATGTAGAACTTAGTCGATAAGTGTGCTGTTATATATATTTGCATGGGATATATGTTTTATATTGCTAAATTCTTCTATATGATCTTCAGGTGAAACTTAGCAAGTACTTACCAGATTTATGTTATTGCTTTCTGCTCCATGAAGAGATTCTGCGCATATTTTTGGAGTTGAAGATGATCTATTGATGTAGAGTGATACAACATGACACTCAGGAGATAGAATTCCACATTCTCTACTAACGCTCACAGCAGTCATCATGTTATCTCCTGAACAGAATATTATTATATGGTGTAAATGAATCAACTATTATTCTGAATTGTATGCTGATCAAAAACAGCAGTCTACATGACAGTATTTTACGTAAAATATTACACAAGATTCAATAAACAAGTACAAATTTATTTAATTTTCATCAAAACCATTTCGTCTTATTAAACTGATTTTTATATTGGTTATTAGAAACAGTAGTAGTTTCTAAAGCTGTGGAAAGTTTGATAAAAACTTTTAAGTCATAGAACACGTGACTCAATATGAATTGGCATTATGAAATGACAGAAGTAACATTGGCTTATGTTAAAAGTAATGTATTTTGTAATAGTTTCAATTTATATTATTCAACTTATGTAAAATCTTTTTATTTTATAAGTATATTAATTCAAATTAAGAAAAATGTTATATGGACAGAAATGACTTCAAGCTGATCTCATTAATTATTAACCTCGCATGAAAACTTTGCTGAAAATAAAATAACGTTTTGCTAATCAACGAGATATAACAAAAGAAGAAAGAGAAACTTATTCAACATTTAAAGACCAAAAATAATTACAGAAATTGCGTAAGAAGGTGAATGAATATCCAAAATGAGTGATTATCAATCTAAGTGGATGACTATAAATAATATTCTGAGCAAAAGCTCTGAAAATCTATGGTATTACAGGTATAAAATAAAAATATATTGCAATAAACAGTAGCTGTAGGAAGATCCCAGATATTAAAGAGGGGGTGGTATGGTTGATTTTGCGAGTGGTTAAAAAATACAACATTTCATACCTAAGGAAAATAAATGACTTTTTTAAATGTTATAATTCTGTCCTTAAAATAAAATTTAAGGCAAAACCCCATAAAAGTTCTGGACTGGCTGAAAATTTACATGCAGGTTGTATTTTCTGAGTAAATAAATACAATGAAAACTTTCATAGGTAGCAGTGGAGCAATTTTTTAAATTACTGCTTTTTCAATGTTTTTATATAAAAAAATAATAAAATTTATAAAAAGTGAAGCAGAAGACAATTTTAATGAAATTATACATCTTACACCATAATCAAAATGGTTTGGTAAAAAAAAAATATAAACCGAGTTAAAACCTTTGATGGGAAGACAAAGCGACCTTTTTTCATTGAAAAAGGATTTAAAAAAATGCTTACATAAAATACTTACATTTTTAACTATGTGAAGAAAGAGTATACTTACATATGGAAAAATATAATTGTCTGATCAATTTTTTAGATGAAGCCATAGTTACAGATGTATTAATCTACACAATGTCAAGACAATTTGAAGAAGTATATAAAAAAACAGCCAAATAATCATAAGCTAAATGTGTTTTTCAAAAGAATGTTGAAATATTATCACTATATTAGTAATTAAAACCAAAGAAGCACAATACAAATAAAGAATAACTAGTAATGTTAGTAATCCATTTATGTTTCAGTGTAATGTGATTACAGGCTGTAATACTGGGCCACAATTATTTTATTTGAACTATTCTTACAGTGCATTGCTCCGATAATAGAACTGTCAATAATACAACTACTGTAAAAAGTTCCTATAAATTCAGTGATTAATTACTTTGCTGCAATAGTGAAAAATTGGTTTTCATAATTGTTAATATTTGTGGATGATAGATTACTAACAGTCTAATCACAGATCATGTTATTGAAGTAATCCAAGAATAAATAATACTTCATATTAGAGAACAAAGAATGGAATATGCCTTTACAGTAGATGGAGTTAGCTTTGGTTTGGCCCAAACCAAAATAAAATATATCATAACTATAAAAACTTGTTCTTAAAAAACGTATTATTTTTGTTGTATTTCTTGATACATTCAAAACTACAAAAATATTTCCAGCTAAATAAAACTGGAAAAATTAACCTGCTTGGTAAAGTATGAATTTGCATTGCTCTGACTTAATGATGACCCTGCCAGAATGTGACTGATAGATTTTTCATCATAGATATGAGTGATCAATAGATATCAGATAGGACATCAGTAATGAAATCCTTTAATATGACAACTTAATGTATTGAATAAAATTAAGCTGCCAATATAATGTGGTATTTCAATGGTAACAGCTGATAAAGTGTAATGAAACAGGGCTAATGCTGAGAGGTAATGCTTTATTTACAGATTTTATTAAAGCCAAGCTTACAATAATTCCATAACCACTTGACGGTGCACTGATGAATGGTAAAAAAAATTGTTTTCATTTTTAAAATTTTTGTTACCAGTTAAAATTTCTGTGAAATTATCTTTTTCTCATAAATTTACCATTCTAGGATACCATTTTATATTTTAAGAATATCCTAGATTCAGATTCAGATCTGTAATGTCTTGGGGTTTCAACTCTGTAACTTTTCTATTACTTTTACAACAAATTGTTGCTATTCTTCCGTCAACTGCAACATTTAATTAATTACATTTAGTTGTATTTGTATAAATATTACATTAAAGCTCTATAATAAATTATATCTTTATTAATCAAAACTTTTACAACCGTAAAATTACAAATCAAAGACTTGAAAAAATTTGCTATTTGCTTGTAATCTAAGAATGTGGACCTTGCTTTACAAATTATAAATCATAAGAATTGCAAGAGGATTCACTTAAATCCACGCCTCTGGGAGATTGATTCTGAAATATTTGCTAACTGCACTCTTAATATTAAAAGTTAGCAGATTATCTATTTCTGCAGTCAAAGTTACATTTTGTTAGTAAATTTATACATAGTATTTCATGTCTGTGACCTGATTTCTGGGTTCAGGTATAGTCCAGTGCAGTTGTAACTAGACACTTGAAAAAGATTAAAATATCAAAATCATACCTGTTATCATAATACATTTAATTCTAGCCATTTTTAATTGTCTGATAACTGGTTCAGAAGCTGGTTTCAAGTTATTCTGCATCAACAACAGACCAATGAAGTGTAGTTCATCTTCAATCTGAAAGAGATAAAAAACATTAGTCAATAAAGAATACTAAGTTAAGTTGGGTACTAGTGTGTGTGTGGTTAAATTTCTATTAGGCTATTGAAATAGATTGAACAATTGAATTAAAAGTAGCATTACTATACTTGATTTGATTAGCTGTGCTGGGATTAAGAATTTAGTAAGCATTGCTAGGCATGTCAATAAACAAAAAAGGAAAAATTAACCTTCTCAGAAGAACAGACTCAACAACCTTTTAAATATGAATAAGCACATAATAAATATAAAATAGATTCTTATAAAAGGCCTTGATATCTAAATGATGGGGCTTCTGTTATTTTATCACAGTCACCTTAGGATGTAAAAAACTAGACACATTTTATGGGTATAAAAGGAGGCCTCAAAGTTAAAAGTTCTAGAAATTCTTTAAATTTATTGTTGAAAGATTTAGTACTACTGACTGAATTCGTCTGCTTTCCATCAGGTACCAAGCTCCTAAAAAAATATCATTTTTCACCGAAGTGTAAACCAGGCAAAAAAGGTAATACATTGTTTAGGTCCCTGGGTTAAAAGTATTGATAAAATTGCACATTTTGGTGATCAGATTGTTTGGGAGGGGGTGTAACCCATCTGTTATTTATATAAAAACATACATGGAGGTTCAGTGAAAAAAATGATTATGATCTCTTTTGTTGTTTGATTCCCAAAACCCATCAAAATTTTTAAAAATTCATGTTGCAACATGGATATTTCTTTCATGTAGATGAAACTTGAACAACAAAACCTTCTTTTGGATTTTTAGCACAGTCAGTAGAATCATGTTAAGCATCTACTTCACCACCTAGCATGAGCCAAAAAAAATTTTTAGGGAACAAATCTGGTGATAAAATGATAACATTTGATAATGATTACTTCAAGATGAAACAGACATCTAAGCTTATAAGCCCTGGAAGCCTGACCTCTAAAATTTCTATGTGCATAGAGAAAGTACTTGGGGCAAAAAATAATGAGGACCATTTTCTATGGGTTGAAGAGGAACTAATAAAAAAAAAGAAAAAAATAAGAGAAACAATGTAGGGCAGCACAGATATAATTAAACTGTTTCTGAAAGTATGCACAGAAAATACTGAATACATATGCATATTTACACAAAGAAGTGCTTGGAACAAAGGTAATGATTAGTACTTTTTTTTATCTGTATATCTTAATATACAAAATACAGTCTATTTTATACTTTCATGGCATCAAAACAATGCAGGATCCAGTGTAAAATGATCCAACTTATCTTCAACTAATATCCTTTAGCATATAGCTACAATTAAGTATTGATAGGATATCAGATTGAAATGTCTGCATACATGTTACAATTATTTCAGTTAAATTTTACATAATTTCAGGTCAACCGATGTAGCAATATTTAATGTGGCGACATATTTTAAAATCAAATAATTAAAATTTACTTGTACAATATAGGAAATCTTAGCTACCCAGTAAACAAATAAACACCTTATTCACATTTTTTTTGTCTTCAATCATTTGACTGGTTTGATGCAGCTCTCCAAGATTCCCTATCTACTGACAGTTGCTTCATTTCAGTATACCTCTACATCCTACATCCTTAACAATTTGTTTTTCATATTCCAAACATTGCATGCCTGTACAATTTTTCCCATCTCCCTGTCCCTCTAATAGCAAAGCAACTATACCAGGATGCTTTAAGATGTGGTTTATAAGTCTCTCTTCTTTTAGCTACATTTTTCCAAATGCTTTTCTCTTCATTGATTTGCCGAAACACCTCTTCATTTTTCACTTTACCCACCCATCTGATTTTTAACATTCTCCTGCAGTATCAGATTTCAAATGCTTCTAATCTTTCTTTTTAGGTACTCCAATTGTCCAAGTTTCACTTCCATGTAAAGCTACGCTCCATACATATAGTTCCAAAAATGTTTCCCTGATGTTCAAATTAATTTCTGATATAACCAAATTATGTTTCTGACTGAAAGCTCATTTTGCCTTTGCTATTCTGCATTTTATATCACTCCTGCTTTGTCCATTTTTAGTAATTCTACTTCCCAAAAAAACAAAATTCTTCTACTTCCATAGTTTTTCTCATCCTATTTTTAAATTCAGTGGTCTATCTACTTTATTTCTACTACATTTCATTGCTTTCATTTTGTTCTTGTTAATTTTCATGCGGTAATTCTTGCGTAGGACTTCACCCATGCCATTCGTTTCTACTAAATCTTTTTTACTCTCAGCTAGAATTACTATATTATCAACAAATCGAAGCACCTTTATCTTTTCACCTTGAACTGTCACTCCAGATTTAAACTGTTCTTTAAATCATTAACTGCTAGTTCTATGTAAAGATTAAAAAGTGACAGGGGCTAGGGAACATCCTTGTCTGACTCCCTTTTTTATTAGTGCTTCTTTCTTATGCTCTTCGATTATTACTATGTCAGTTTGGTTCCTGTAAATGTTAGCAATTGTTCTTCTATCTTTATACTTAAACCATAATTTTTTAAAATGCTTAACATTTCATTCCAGTCTACATTATCAAATGCCTTTTCTAAGTCTATAATTATCATGTATTTTGGTTTGTTTTTCTTTAATCTTCCTTCTACTACTAATCTGAGCATTAGAATTGCTTTCCTTGTCTCTATACATTTCCTGAAACTAAATTGGCCTTCTCCTAACACTTCTTCCACTCTCCTTTCAATTCTTCTGTACAGAATTCTAACAAAAATTTTTGAATAGTTGCATGAATAGTTAAGCTAATTTTCTGTATTCTTCACATTTATCTGCTCCTGCTTTCTTCGGTATCAGGACAGTAACACTCTTTTTGAAGTCAGACAGAACTTCCCCTTTTTCATAAATATTACACACCAGTTTGTATAATCTATCTATTGCTTCCTCACCTGCACTGCGCAGTAATTCTACAGGTATACTGTCTATACCAGGAGCCTTTCTCCCATTCAAATACTTTAATGCTCTATTAAATTCAGATCTCAGTATTGTATCTCCCTTTTCATCCTCTTTGACTTCCTCTTCTTCCTCTATAACACCATTTTCTAATTCATTTCCTCCATATAACTCAATATATTCCACCCACCTATTGACCTTTTCATTTGTCACTTATGTACCACAAAATTCTCCTTAACTTTCTTGTATGATCCATCTATTTTACCAATGATCATTTCTCTTACCACTTCTGAACACTTTTCTTTAATCCACTCTTCTTTTGCTAATTTGCATTTCCTGTTTAAAGTATTTCTTAATTGTCCTTCTTCATCACTACCATTCTTATATTTTCTACAATTTTCTATCCCATCAGCTACAATATATCCTCTGATATCCAAGGTTTTCTACCAGTTCTTGCTGTTCCACCTAAGTTGACTTCTACTGATTTAAAAATTAATTTCCCTTTTAACATTCTCCCATTGTTCCTCTATATTCTCTACCTTATCTTTTTTACTCAGACCTCTTGTGATGTCCTCTTCAAAAATCTTCTTTACTTCTTCTTCCTCAAGCTTCTCTAACTTCCACCGATTCATCCGACACCTTTTCTTCAGGTCTTTAAACCCCCAATCTACATTTCATTATCACTTAATTATGGTTGCTATCAATGTCTGCTCCTGGATATGCTTTGTAGTCAATGAATTGATTTCTAAATATTTGCTCATGATTATTTGACCATGATATAATCTATCTGATATCTTGCAGCATCACCCGGCTTTTTCGTGTGTATATTTTTCTACTTTGATTTTTAAACTGGATGGTGGCAATTACTACATTATACTTTGTTGAAAACTTAATAAGTTGGTCCCCTCTTTCATTCCTTTGTTCCAGCCTGTATTCACCCACAATATTTCCTCCCTTACCTTTTCTGATGCTTGCATTCCAATCTCCAACTATTATTAAATTTTGACCCCCTTTTGTGTGTTTAATTGATTTATCAATTTCTTCATATTCACCCCCCTACCTAATCATTATGGGCACTTGTAGGCATATATACATTAACAATCGTTGTCGGCTTAGGTTTTGATTTTAACCTGATTACAATGATTCTATTGCTAAGGTTTTTGTAATACTCTCCTCTGTTTCCTATCTTCTTGTTCATTACGAAACCTTTACCTGTTTGCACTTTATTTGACGCTGAGTTAATTATTCTAAAATTATCTGACCAAAAGTCGTTTACTTCTTCCCACCGAATCTTGCTAATTCCTACTACATCTATATTTAACCTACCCACTTCCCTTTTTTAATTTTCTAACCTACAAACCCTGTTTTACACTTCTAACATCCCATGATCCAACTCGTAGAATGCTATTTTTTAATTTTCTGGTGAACCTTCCTTAGCAGGTCCCACCTGAAGAACTGAATGGGGGGCTAGTTTACCTCTGGAATATTTTACCAAGGAAGGCGCCTGTTATATGAAAATGCAGAGAGTTACATTTTCTTGGAAAATAATAGCTGTAGTTTTCCATTGCTTTCAGCTGTGTAGTATTCAGAAGATTGAGTGATGTTGATATGGCTGTTTAAGTCTTCCTCACCTACGCCCTTAACAACTACTGAAAGAGCTGCTGCCCTCTTCCAGGAATCATTCCTTAGTCTGGCTCTCAACAGATACTACTGATATAGTTGCACATTCGGTCCAGCTACTCTGTATCACTGAGCACTCAAGCTCCCTCGCAAGGTCTCATGATTCATAGCGGGGGCTTATTTACATACAGTCTTCTATCACTGCTATGAGGTAAAGTTATACATCTCTTAAAAAGTTAACTAAATTGTTTTTTACAATACAATTGAGAGAGGAAAGCACAGTTTATAAACTGAAAAAAAAGTGAAACATTTATGGCACAAAATTACTTTGCTAAAAAAAATTCTATTGCAACAGAAACTATTTTATTAATTTAAAACAGTTTTCAGGTTACTTTCATCGGATAGGATAGGATTTTCAAAGGGTTCTATCTTATTTGATAGATCAAAAAATAAGAAAAGGTTAGAGGGCTTCATTGCCAACCCTTTATATTTAAAAAAAAAAAAGGATTAAAGTGGAAAAAATAATTAAATAATGATGAAAGGAAAATGAGGCTCTGAGTTCAGCTGTCTCAAAAAATTATTTTGTATTTAAATGCATATTTTATTATGTATTTAAAATATGTTGTATTTAAGTATCTTTGTTGATATGTTATTGTTTAGAACAGATGAAAAATCAACAATCTTGCTTCAATTTTCTGAGAATTAACTTGAGTTCATTGACCAATGATCGATTTACAGATGTTTGTAGAATGGGATCAAGATTTAAAGTCTTTGTTTCAAAAAGACATTTATTTAATAATTTTTTTATAGTAATGAAAACGGCAGGCATCTGCTAGAAATTGAAACCAGGAAAGACTGAATATAAATCCAGAATACCACTTTCACTTTCGTCACTGAAATCACATAACTTTAATTTATGATCATTTGATCATTTTGGTTGCGGTTAGTAAATAGTCTGCTTACTAGTACTGTATGACATCTGAAAATATTAATTACTTTCTAGAAGAAAATCTACAACTTTTATATTAATTTTGTTAACTTCTAACACTTAATAAATATTATGTTATCTGAGAACAATTTGACAGAATAATATTACTGTATAAAGATAAATATATTTTTCTAATGAAATTATTAGAAAAGTAACTTCATTGAAATGATTTTACAGAAATTCTTTAATGTAAATTTCATAAAACCTGGAAACAAAGATCTGCAGGGTCAATCAAAAAATTTCAGTGTCTAACTAAAAGACTACTTAAACAAGATAAGTGCATTTTTCTTACTTGATCTCTAGTCACTCTATGAGCCTGAGTCCAAGTGAATCTCGTAGGCAACTCCTTATATGCCAGTGCAATCACTCTGTAACCAGCTGCAGTAAAACGTCCCAAAATGTTGTCAATATTTGCAGGAACTGTTAAAGAAGATGTAACAGTAGAAACATGAAATTATATGTATGTGACAGCCTCAACATACTATATTTTTATAATTAAAAAAAAAAAACAAATCCTCTTGAAAAGCAATAATATTCTTATTTCCTTAATCTATTTACGTCCATTCACAATTAATTTATTTATACCCATTTACAAGCTTTTAACTTATTTAGTGAATTAATCATAAAAAAGTTATTACTGCTTTTCAAGAGTTTATTAATATTGTTTTAGTTAGGAACCATTAGTCTGGCCCTTCTTAGACAACTATCTGTGGAGAGGCCTGACTTCTTCATAGAAGAATACCTGTAAAGAACTAAAAAAATTAACAAAGGAATAATTCCTAAAAGTAGGTAGTAATCCTTTCAGTAGTTACCGAGTGTGGCAGCAGATTAACGAATGATATGACCTTAACAGAAACTTAAAGGTCTGCATTTGTATTGTTCATCGCTCTATGTTCTAGGCATTGTGTGGTTAAAATCAATGAAAAATACAGTTGTAATTTTTGAGGGGACGTTTTCTTTATTCTTTTTCCTTGTAGAAAAGAATATGATAACTCCTCTTGCATAAAATATATGAGAGTTACAGACGTTAGATAGTTTAAAAAGAACAATAGAATTCATTGAGTTTAGATATAGAAGGAATTAGCAAAATAAGGTGATAAAAGAGCAAGATTTTTGGTTTGGAAATATTATTATTAATATAAAATCAGAAAATTGAAATGAAGGAGCAGGAATAATAGTGAGGAAGTGGATTCGTCATCAGTTATGTTATTATAAACAACACACTGAGGAAGTTATTTGATTACATCAGACCTCAAACATAAGTCAATCACAATATTATAGGTTTATAGGGCTGCCTTTTTTCAGCTCAAAAATTTTATTTTTATGAAATAAAATATATGAAGAAACAGATGATTTAATAGAATGATGAGCTGACGACAACTTAATAATAACAGGACAATGGCATGCTATGTTAGAAAATGTCATAGTTCATCCCTAAATGTTTGGGATTAATGTGTAAGACAGAAGTAACAGACATGGGAGAACTACATCATACAATACAGCAGGGATTTATAAACTTTCAAAGTCCTGCAGGGTTCTTGAAACAAATTTAGAATTCTTTATTGCGATATAGTGAAGCATTCATTGAAGTCAAAGTCACCACTTTGAACAGTAGCTACAAGTAAGGAGGTTTATAAGAATGTTAAAGTCCTGAAAATTTTTCATAAGAAGAAACAATATTTATTGTAACTTACTATAAAAGTTATATTTAGCTTTTATTTATTTTTTATATAAATGACATACATACTGTTTACTGTTTACTGGAGGATCTGCCCATCCCGGTTGCCACCGACGCTATAACATCTGACTCGCTAGTGAAGGGCTTGCCCCCCAAAGCGACTGTGGTGGGCAGGAAGGGAGCCAAACAGCTGAAGGCGAGGCAGTCCACCGAGGAGGAGGACATACCTCTTGACATGGAGATAATGGTCTGGCGGTTTGAAAAGCTAGCCAAGGAACTCAGAAAAAACATGGATAAAAATGTTAAAAGAAGTATTAAAGAAATTGATACAGAGTTAATCGCTGATGTGAAAGACTTGTTCGACTGGTTCGTACTTCAGCCGGAGCTACTAGGAAGAAAAAATGGTCGATGTGACTACCCAGACATTGCTGGATACTGGGTGCCCTACAGTTGATGGGCTTGATAATGGGGTGCCCTCACACCAACTTGCGAATTTTTATAAGAAAGGTTTGGCCGAAAAAGTTCTTTTGCAATAAAGTGGTTGGCATTCCGGACAGAAGAGATGGTGCGTTAGATATAATGGCCATTGTGGATCTCCATGAAGTGACTAAAGGACGGCTGTTTGACAGCTTGGCGTCGAGGCACCCCCAGGTGTCCTGGCTCTTAAACAGATCTGGGCTTAGGGCTGGTCCTAATCTGTCCTTGTTAAGTTTAGTTTGAAGGTAGATGATAATTTTGTAAAATATATTTATCTTATTTCTTTCTTGCAAGCATTTTAATATTGTTAATAAACAAAGGCAAACTTACTTTCATTATTATTCTTTGCACTTTTTTTTTATCTATTTGGTCATAGTCAGAGAAATGAAAAAAGATGTAAGATTTTTTTATTTTTTGAAAAAAATATAAAACACCAATACTGAACATTCTTTTTAAAAGCACAAAAAAAATCTGCCTTGATAAACAAATCTTTATAATGCATTCATCCACGAATTTATTAATTCTATATTTGTGATAATCTAGAAACATGGATTCCCTTAATATAATCTCTTCTTTTTTGTTAATAAAGTAAAAGAAAATGGTTTCATAAATTTGAAATTTCTACTGTTAATAAAGAAGGTTGGAAAACAGTAGACTACTGACTGAATTAAAAGAATCTATTTTTTAATGTGCTTTAAAATCTTCTAAAAAAAAAAAATAGATAAAAAAAGTTCATAAAATATTTTGGAATATTCTAGAAAGATCAAATATTTTTAACCACAGTTTTGAAGGTTATTACAAAAAATAAATTCAGTTTACTAAGTATATGAATAACAGTTAACAGAAAATTTGTAAGAAAACACCCATTCTATAACTATTACTTATAATTAATATAAGTGTTACTTTACTAAGAAGATCCCTTCACAAAATGTAAATATTGGATTGCTTAATGTGAACTAAACAGAATGAAAAAAAAAGATTTTTACACCTAAAAATAAACCTATAACAGAAAATCTTCCAATAAAATAAAATTTTCTCATAAGAAAAACTTAAATCCCAAGAAATCAGTGAAATTAAATAAAAGGACAGTTTAACTAGAATAAAATTAATAACAATACAGTCAAGAACTGTAACTAAAATCAAATGTAAATTTTGATCAAATGTTATGAAAAATATTTGTTACAGATATTACACACATAAAATATTCTTTAATTTAAAAAAAATTGAATATTACTTGATTTTCAACAGGCATTATTTTCAGTCTTAGTTCTAAAACAATACAGCCACAATAAGTTGTAAACTCAGAACAACTGTACTATTCACTTTTATCTAACTTACTGGTGTTAATATTGCAGAGATGTATAATTTTCTCTGGAGCACCTTTTGAAAATACAGTCATATTTCTGGCTCCTAGAATTCGACTTATAACAGTCATATTTTGAGCAGATGATGTAAATGGAAACTGACGAATCAATCCAATTTCCAAAGGAACCTGAAAAATAGTCAAAGACAGAGTGACCATTAGTAGATCTTAGCAGAGAATATGTACTTCATTAACTTTCTGATTGTTTTACTTAAGTTGTGGGTCTTAAGCAAATCAGTCAGAATTTGTCTTTTTTTACACATGAAAGCAGATGACAGATGATCAGATATATTTAGACTAAAGATGGTTCTTAATGTGAATCCTTCAATTGACTGAAAAAAATATGATCAACTGAGTATTTCTTTTTCTTTTACCAAATCAGTATTTACATCTGTACTTTAAATTAGCTTAAAAACAATAGCTTTTACTGAAATAATTTAAAAATAGAATAACATAATAATAAAGTTAAATATACAACATAATAAAGAGAGATTATAAAATTCAAAAACCAGAAAAATCGTGCAAAGTAAATTGTTAACAGTCATTCCTCTACTGAATTGACTCAGTGCTGAAGCATGCTGCACTGTTTCTCAAAAGACAGCGGTAAATTAATTTATAACATTACTCTGTTCCAGTCTTTCTTACAGCTGTGGGTACATGTAAAGCACTTGACATACAAGAGGCACCAGTGACAGTTGCTTTTTCTGAGAATAATGATGTTCATTATAGAGCCAGTCCCTATGATGAACAGAGAGAAAGTGTCAATTGAACGGCTGAGTGTTACATGCATTTCAGCAGGCATAGCCTTGGTGATATGCAACGAAATATCTGGCTCTGTGAAGAAAAGATTAAAAATCTACTTCACTCTTCATTTCCTTAGTAAATTTTGCATGGAATGCTTGTTATTCTTGAGAATTTTTTGACATTTTTGGAAGTATCTTGTGATTCATGTCAGGTTGCCAGCAAAATAATTGTTGTATATACAATTTGTTGTGTATTAAGTGCCATAACCAATTAATACTTGTGTATTAAGTGGTTATAGAACTTAACACATATACAAGAAAGATAAGAATCAAAACACTTTCAGATGAATGCAGTTCACAGAATCTTTCCTCTACCATTAATGCTACTGTGTAACATAAACAAACTGCATCCTCTAATAATCTGATAATTCTACGGTGCTTAACAACTCAGCATGTATCACCTTGCAGTACGCCTTGAAAGAAAAATTTTTAATTTAAAGAAAATCTTGGAATTCAAAATAAGTTTTTCATTAACAAGAAAATTATTTCAGAACTAATCTGTTTAGTCATACTTAATCTTAATCACAGTTCCTTCTACAATTTGCAACAATTAACAACAATAATAGAATTGAAACTAATAAACACATACATTTTTTAATATAGAGCCTATGTTATAATTATGTTTTTATAAATAAAAAATAAAATTGTTTTTCAAAAACTAAATAAAAAAAAATTAATAACATCAATGATATATTTCTTTTTAGAAATCAAAGTTTTTTCAGCTAAACTTCTGATTTCCTAATTGTTCTCACTTCATTTTTTGTTGTATATAATGTTTACTCTTTTTCATGTCTCTTCTTTGTGCCTTTTACTGATTATTATAGTACTATTTTAATCAACCTTCTCCTCTTGTGATACTCTGACTAGTAAGATTTTCCTTTCTGAATTGTTACGATTAAGCTTCTATTCTCATTCACTTTTCTCATTACTTTTTCATTTTTACCCTGTCTACCAAATTAATTTTATCCAATCTCCTCCAACCCTACATTTTATATGCCTTCGGCTTTACGTTGTCCACATTTCTTGCCTAAACAGAACTATACTTCATACATAATATAATATATACGTAACACATAATGTAATAATTTCAATAATTATAATATTATAATCACCAGATATGGTAAGAATAAAAAGGTAAGAATACTTACCTAACTGTAGCGCTTTCAGAGTCTCACTCCATCGTCAAGAGTTAAAAATATAAATTACACATTAATTAAAATAAATTTTGTCTGAAAGTACGAGTATATAATATGCCAATAAATTAAAACCTCTAAAAGTTTAATAATTATTATTAGTGACTCCTTGGGCCCATCTTGCAGAGCAAAGTTTTTTGAAGGAAGGTTTAATATTAGAAATAAACACTGAGTTCTTTTTCTATATATTTGTTGAGATCTATATTTTGTCTTCAAATCAGCCACCGCAGAAAATCCGGTTTCACAAAGGTAGGATGTTGAAAATGGTAATGGTATACAAAATGCTCTTGTTTTCAGTGCAGAAAATTCATCATCCACCCCTGTCCAAAATTCAAATTGTAATTTATTACTAAATTGTCTTTTGAGTTTACCACTTGCTGTGAAGTCTATGAAGATTTCTTCTTCGGCAGTCGAGAGCCCCTTGGGAGTTGTTTCAAATGGATCCCTAACCCACTTGTAACTTGCTACCAAGTTGTTGTCAGCAAGAAAATACTTTTTAAAATCCTTTGCCAGCATGGCTAAATGATTTTCAATGGTTACAAAAACAACTTTCACCTTGTAAGTTTTAACACATTCATCCACATTTGCAAACATTTCTAGGTTTTTGCTTTACATTTCAGCTCCACAACTCCAATTTTTTACAAAAAGCATTTATTTTATTACTCGTATCCAACATATGTGTATTTGCTTCTTGGAGTTGAAGATTCGAGGTATTTAATTTCTCAAATATGTTGACCAAGCAACTCAATTCCATCACAAATAAACCATCTGGTGGAGGAGACTCCACTAGGTGAAACCTATTCAGATAGGCCTGGGTGACAATGAGCAGCAAACGTTGCAGTTGAATGTGCAACATTTCGGTACAGTGAGGCTTCAGAAGGCTTTCTCTGACTCTTAAAAAAGCAACGTCCTGATGCACCGACCCTCCACCACTCTATCTAGGTATCCACAAATTTCCTTCTAACTTCCTGCAGACACTCACCAAAAGATGTTTGTCTCTGGGGGGCAGGTTAAAGTTTTGCTGCATGATTGGCCAAGCAATCAGCCCTTTTGATGTCAGGAATACCAGTGAATAGGTATCCACTGGAAGGTGATATTTTTACCAGATAATCTTCCTAGCATTTTATGAATTTCCTTGGTGCAGAAATGGAATCTTGTTGACCTCTGTTTTTGTATTAGTTGTAGGGCTGATCTAGAGTCAGTAAAAATGCAGATATCACTCACAGGGATAGTGTGAATATAAGCAAGCGCACCATTAATTGCGAGCAGTTCAGCATCCGTACTACAGGTAGGTGCCTGATGGTAGCACAAATTCTGTCAGCTGTTTGGTCATAGAAGGCAGCTCCAGCATTCTCCTTGTTACCTTAAACTGATCCTACTGTGAAAATCCAGTGGAATCCATATCATGTGCCGATATACTCCAAGGTTGTCTACAAGAGGAACTCTGGAATTCCTTCATCTTTTTTTTTACAATTCGAGGGATGGTTAGTAATATTAATGTTGTCAATCACCACGGAGTGGAGCTTACTATCGGAAAGACTCTGGTGCACTTTGTGTAGATTGGTATTCCATGTTTGATATGATACTATTGAAGGAGTTGCGAACCAAATTTTTATTTCTAGACAATGGAGTGGATGGTTTGTGGGAGAGCCTGGACTTTGGTGTGTTTTGTCATGGACATCCAGCCAACGTACAATTTTAATGGTTCAACTGCCAGTTCAATCTCCATCGACTGGAAGCTGGTTGTTCTAGGACATCCCAAACATATCCTCATAGAGCTGTTCTGAATTGCTTCTAACTTCTTGAGATGACATGAAGCAGCAGATCCCCAAAGCTCAGATCCATACGTCATTTTTGATCTAATGAATGTCAGATAAAACAATCTTTAGATAATTGTCAGGTAAAACTATCTGCACCCCAAACCCTACTTGCTAATGTAATTATGTTTTTTGAAGTACTGGATGTAATGTCATTTAGCATTATATTAAATAATGTGGAACTTGGAACTGCTCCCTGTGGTGTTCCATTGTTCACTGGTCTTGGTTCAGACTCAACATCATTTACAATAGTTTTAATTTTCCTTTTGATCAAAAAAATTGTAGAAAAATCTTAACATTCTGCCTCTAATCCCAGTTTCATGCACTGGAGAACAATGGACTCGCTCTGCACTCTGTCAAATGCCACTTCAAAATCGATCATTACGGCAACTGTATACTGTTTCTTGTTGAAGGCAGTATTTATTTTATCAGTTAAGTACAGCAAAGCATCCACAGTACTTCTTCCTGGTCTGAAACCAAACTGCCTATCACTCAATAGCTCTTCAAACTCCAGTTTCCATTTTAATCTTTCATTGATCACTCTTCCCACTATTTTGCATACATGTGATATTAGAGATATTGGGCGACATGAAGTTTCCTTTGTTGAATCTTTCCCAGGTTTACAGATGGATATAATTTTTGCAAGTTTCCACTTTTCTGGAAGTTCTCCAGTAGAGCATATATCATTAAAATATTTCAGCAGTGCAGTTTGGTATGAATTTGATGTGATCTGAAGTATACCATTGTATATTCCACCCTCTCCAGGTGCCAAGTCATGCAAATCTGCAAATGTCATTTTTAGTCCATTCTCCATAAAAGGCTGATCCTTAGCATCCTTTTGTCAGGTATTGGTCCTCTGGTGTTAGGCTAAATGGCCAAGGACCTGGGATACCAGCCCTTAAGGAGTACATGTTGTTCAGCACCTCAGCAATCTCCAACTTCTCTATTAGAACAGTGTTGTCTGAGCTCACTAATTTGAATATTGTTTTATCACTTTTTCCTTGCAGAGATTTGAATTTTTTCCATACTATAGTAGCTGGTGTGTTACAGTTCATTGAGTTCACAAAAGCTTTTAGCTATCTTAATGGCTATCTTGCTTTTGACAGCTGCTAGGTTATTTTTTTGTGTGGTTTTCTGGTGTACAGCTGCTCTTCCAAATTTTCTCAACTTTCTTCCTATCTCTGATCAACTTTGAAATATCTTGTATCCACCAGACGTTAAGATTTTTCCCAATACCGAGTTTCACTCTCGACATGATCTTATTTGCTGCGTTAGTGATCACCTGTTCCAAGCTCTCCAAAGTATTGCACTTGTCTGCATTAGTGAAAGCTGTTTCCCTTTTGAAGAATTTCCAATGAGCTTCTTTTATTCTGTATCTACTCGGTAGATTCTGTTTTGTATTAGGGTTGTTTGTAGTAGAGAAACCAAGCTTGCAAAACACAGGTAAATGATCACTTGACAAATCGTCTCCCACAGACCAACTCTCTAAGTAGTCCAGAAGAGCTGGTGAAGTGAGTGAAGATCTAATGTCCTTGTAGTTCTAGAAGAAGGGGATTGATAAGTAAGCTCCCATGGTGAGTTCAAGAGCACCAGGTCATTATCTTGTATCCATTCTGAAAAATTTGTCCATTGTGGTTATCCAAACCCTTATTTCATGAGCTGTGCCTGCTATTAAAGTCTCCAACTATCATAGATAGTTTTGTCTTAGGTAGTATACAGTCTAGTTCTTTTCTTGTTATTTTTTGAGAAGG
This sequence comes from Lycorma delicatula, assembly GCF_047948215.1. Lineage (NCBI taxonomy): Eukaryota > Metazoa > Arthropoda > Insecta > Hemiptera > Fulgoridae > Lycorma > Lycorma delicatula. The sequence continues at coordinate 4,119,824 of NC_134458.1, forward strand.
AATGTATGTATTTACTGTGGCTAAGGTAATCTCATTTGACACAGTGAAATCTATTTGTAGGTGTTCAAGTTTTCTTTAATGCCAGTTATGATATTTTCAATGAGTAAGATTTTGTGTATAAAGGTGGCAACTCCTGATCATCTATTCTTTTCTCTCGATATATAGTGATAATCATAGTCGCTGATTTTGGATATTCTCTGGGTTTATTGGCAGGGAGGCCTTCAGTATGCAAAATTTTACTGTTACACCTCACAACCTCACGCCTCAGTTCCACCATTTTATTCATCACACTTCTTGCATTGCAGTGCATAACCAATAGCAATATGTCACCTCCATTATTCTGTTTGGGTGAGTTCAGTTTTTTGTTTCTTTTTCCCCAATAATTTGTGCCTAATGAAATATGGTTTTTATCTGTCCTCTTTTTTGTGTTTGTTTCCCCTTTGAGGTCATTAAGTAAATCTTTAGCTTTAAATCGTGAATTACACCAAACTTCGATTCTTGTCAATATCTTTTCTTCTTTTCCTCATGATTATATTTTTATCTATATTATAAAATTTTCTAATGGTTTGTATGCTATCATCTTTACTATTCCAAATATTTCATTTTAGTCTTTCTGGATGTGAAAATTTCTTTTGTGAAACTTGTCATAAGTTCTGACAAGAATTATTTCATATTGCTTCTAAGTGACAAATTTTTGGACATTTTAGGAGAACTTTCTCAAGAAAGCAACTGCTGATGTTCAGTTCACTGTAATGATATGCAGCTATCCAGCGCAGGACGTGGACCAATCAGCTTCACCACCCTATATCTAAACAGCTTTTCCAATCTTTATATACATTGTTATTTGAATAACCTCTTATTGTAGGATTGCTGCTCCTATTTAATTTCTTGATTCATCTTGGACTTGTAGGAGAACACAATCTGGTTTGCAATTGGACTTGTATTGTTCCTAATAATGTATTTCTTTTACCTATAATGAAGCTCTTTCTCCTTATAAAACACCTTATTACCTCTATTGGTTATTTCTTTAATACCTGAACTCTTTCGCCAAATAATTTTTATATTACATGAAAGAAAACTCAAAAATCTATAATTATAAGATCAATACTGGCATTGTTATTATTCAACATACGTCAATATCTGCAGTAGTGTTGATGTCATCACTCGAACTGTTCTGAAAAAGAAAGGATTGTAAAAAAATAATTTAATGTGTAATTAAAAATTTTTATTAAAATTTATAATTAATTCAACATTTTTATTAAAATTAATGATTTATTAAAAATTTTAGATCAATTTTATTCATTTATACTAGGTCAGTATGATAACTAGCTGTGGTGCTAGATCATGATGATAAATTTTGTAGGCAGGCACGTTCCACTTTTGATTCAAATGGTGGTGATAGGGAATATTATTTTCATGATCATTTCTGTAGGTGCTTTCTAAGGTCATGAGTTCATGACAAAATTATTTGTTTTTTTATTTCAACAATTATTTATTATTGTTTCTACTGATTTTTAAACTTTTTAAAGATATCACTACAGTTATGAGAAAGGTAAGTAATGTTCATTTACATATTTCAATGGAGAAATTTTTTTAATTTTCTGTACTAATTTTGACTGAACATAACATTATATTAAAATTTAAAATATATTTATCTCAAATGAAATCTCTTTCTGTCACTGATAACTTTTCACTATCTTTTTTTTTCAATATTCCTGGATTAATTCACTGAATATAATGCACTTTAAAATCATTATATGCATTCTCTCATTTGATTTTCGCCGACTTTGCAAGTCAGTTATTATTACAGGCTTTTGTCACCATCTTTTTTACCTACCTAGAACAACAGCTTGACCTAAGCAGTGGTTGTCAGTGAAGCAATTGTTACATAGTAGCAATTGTGCCAGCATGAAAAAAGAATAGTAGGTTACTTGGAGAAAGAATGAAATCTACCATCTGCTTTAGTTCAATGATCCCTTCTTCATCAAATGATAGTAATAAAGAAATTTTATCAAATAAAAAAATTCACCAAATTCTTGATGTTCAAACTCTTCTGGGGTGTTTGCATCCTTAAAGAACACAGACTCTTGAGTTTTGCATCTTTATGATACATTCAAACATTACAAATGTGCTTGGATTCAGAAGAAATCATACCCAAGAAAACAAAACTATTATTGCTTAAAGTGATACAAGTGAAGTAAGTGCATGTTTTAACAATCTTCATTTTTTGCGGCAATAAAATTTGTTCTCAAAGATTTAAAATTCAGACACAAAAGTATATTTGTTATGCACTGTAAATAAGAAAAAAAATGATTAAAGTGACAACAATAATTTTAAAAAAAATATTACTAATTTATTATTCTGGGGTTTATAGAAACCACTACATCTAAAATTAAGCATTGAATTAAATCTAATAGTAAAAGAAATTGCTCACTGTTTTACATTCAATATACTAGAAGTCTAGTATGCAAATGAAAAGAATTAGAATAATTGATTTTTAATCATTTGAATTAAAAAAAGAAATTAAACATATTATTATTAATCAGTCAGTTCCATAGGCGCAGAAATTTGCTATCACAGTGATCCCTGATAAAGAAGTAGCTGATCTGTTAGCTTCTAAAAGCTGCTAGCATGACACTTTAGATTGAACCAAAGAGGCTGACCCGATCCTCAAGGAGTTCATCCATGAAAGAAGGAAAAAAGGATGAGGTGAGAAGGGGAAGGAGAGATCAACCCATAAACATACTGCCTTGATCAGGGCACATCAGGGATTTATGTCTTGCTAAGGACCGTAACACTAATGTTGTTCAATATTTGAGTATGCCTTTCACAAATCTGATGATATGTCTTACAATGAACTAAACATCTTTTATTACAGATCTCAAAGAATAATATTGTTTTTTCCTGAAAATTAACTCAGAAATACGTAGGAAGTGTAATAGGAATATTAAAATAGGATTCATACACATTTGGGGGGGTTATTCAGTATTTTTGATCATCTACAAATTGATAGATCCAAGAAACCTTATGTACAAGTATAAACACATTTTTATTAAGGCAAATTAGTTAACTTGTTCCTTTGTCAGCTACGGATTATTCATGTCAAATAACCCAATTTATAAATTCTTGTCGTCTGATCTTACCAGGTTTTACAAATTTTTCTGTATGCCTAAAAATATATGTCTAGCCTTTTATTCAAATTTTAACTAAAATACTACATTACATTTTATATATATTTTAAAAACCCTCAAATACAACAGAAGCTTTGGAATCACCAATGTCTAAATATTCATTTAATTAGCAGAACAATATGGTAGAAAGACTACCAAAATAAAAATAATTACATTTTACTATAATACTTAATTAACAAATTTTTATTAATGGGCATTTTGTTAATGAAGGCATGGGAATGAAAATGCAGTTAAAAATTCACAAAATAATCAGAAAAAAGGCTGACGTGAAATCATATAAAACTTTCAGTTACTTTAAAACAAAATGAACTGAATTCATAATTTTCTATTAAAGAAGGTTTCTAGTTTTGTACAATCTTTACCACTGACCAATTATAGACAAGACTGTTCATTAAAACTAAAACTTACCCTACTTGAAATATTCTGTTTTGGTCGAACAATAGTAGGAATAAGCATATCATATTTAGCAGTATCTTCTCCTGGCTCTTCCAGTTCCTTCAAAACAGAAAGAAAAACAAACCATGAGTTTTATAAATAAAATCTATTAAAATTCTGTCATCTCAAAAAATCAGTGACTGATATCAAAATGTTAATATTCAAAATGTGATCAGTATCCAAAGATATCATTTTCTTAAGTTACTGATACTGCAAATACTGGTTCTCTAAAACAAAAATAAAGATTACAGTAATTTAGAAAATGAAAAAATCAGTATCTCATTACTATTGTAACAAATCATAATCTGATTAGACTTGAATGCAACATTTTACTAAACTAACATTGATGTGTAGTATAGCTATCATAAAAGTTAGCTAAAAGAGAGAGGAATCCCTCTTAATATTTTATCAATTAAATTCTCTGTTCATGAACTATTTAATTAAGATTTGTAAACATAAACCATTTGATGTTTCATTACCATAAGTTATTTTTAATATCATTTTTGTTAAAAAAAACCTTAATTATTTTAATGTTTATTGTTTATTCTAAACATTTCCATTTTGGAAATGCATTAATGGCAGATACAAAATATAATAAAGTTCAGGCTAGAATTCACAATTAAAATGTTAAAATAGAAAATATTACAAGATTAAGTATCCCATACAAGTTGTCCACAGACATATAATAACTGCATATTCCATTGACATCAAACAGTATAATACTTGTAGGTTCTAGTCAGTCTGAATGATAAAATACCTGGTTAACAAAATTTACTGAGATAACTATAGCTCACCTTTGAAAATATGCATCATAACAAAATATTTAACAATCAATCAAAGATGTATTTGTAATATCATAATCTACTTGTGACAAAATATTATTATAATTCTATTATTTTACCTTCAGTAAGAGGTAAGAAGAGTTGTAAGAATTGATGAAAAATTTTAGTTCTTTTACATCAGCTGATGTGTCTACTATAGTATCAATATAACCACTCATTTACATTTAATAAGAAATTCAATAAAACTGAAAAATTATCTTAAACAATTCCTAAATTGCCATTTTGTAACTTATACAAATAAACAATAATTATACTTCAATAATTATTTTTTGGCTATGTTTTTGTCCATGACTGTCAGTAATTAAGTTAATTTAAAATTTTAATTTGTATAGTGGTGATAAACTGAATCAAATTGCATAATCAAACATTTTTAAAACTTCAAATTGTTTTCAGTTGTCTTTGCAACCATTCTCCATGACTTGTGCTACTGTTGATGAAAATGGTGTCACTGGTGTCCGTTGATAATTCTGATGATTTCATTTAATTAGGTACACACATATTAAGAATGCAGTTGAAAAGTAAGCACAATTTGAATTGGATGGTCACAAAGAAAACTGAAAACATTTTGAAGTGAGCTTTTAAAATCAATTTATTATAAATTCAGTTTGGTTTATCATTATGAATATTTACATTTTAAATTAAATTTTATTGTAGTAATAAATTCTGACTATTTGAGAATTACAAATGCTTTTCTTAGTGAAGAGATTTGAATAAACCACTTGATTTATTTGGCTTTAAAAATTTCATTTATTTAAATACATGTTCTGCCATTCTTTTGTAACTTTCCTAAAGGAGTATGTAACAAGTTTTCTTCTTTCTTTTTTTGTTGAAATTGACATGTATCAACCTCTTCTCTTTTAAATTATTGTTCTGTTATACATCACATTAATTTGACAACTTCCATTATGGATAAAAAAATATATTTTGGAAATACAGTTATACATACATTTGTAAGTACTGACAGTAAATTTTGATTAGGAAATTCTTACTAGTTGATGTTGCTGTCAACAATTTTATTTATTAATAAATCACTTTTATTTCTGTCATCTTTAACATTTTTGTCAACAAAATTCATAATATTATCTATTCTAGTACTATTATTCCCAACATTTCTATAACATTTATTAAAATAAATGATATCATCATTAATGTAGAAGAGCATGCCTTTTATTTTTTCCAATTAAGAATTGATCAGAGGCAATAATACTCATATAATTACAACAATTTACTGTATCATTCTTTTTATAATTATCCTTAATATTGGCTAAACAATGAGTAAAAGGTACTTTAGCAGAAAACAATACACTGCCATAAAATTTTAGTCAAATATGTTATTACCAGTAAATCCAAACATTTTCAAAATATCTCTTACTTATATTTAGTTGGTAACAACTGTAGATAATGACTAACCAGAGTTTAGTTCTGAATTACCGCTGCTGAAGGCAGTGATTGTAATTCAGGATTAAAGATAAAGAAAGGAAAGAAGCTGATTCAACTAATCTATCACCTTGTTGACTGTAAGAAAAGTTTCACTTATAACAATTGGGTACTGCCCCTTTCCCATAACCTACTTCAGCAAGTTAGAACACTGAACAAATTTTTGTAAAATGTATTTTCTACCATTCTTGAGTTTTTCCTCGGTGTTGATATGTAAACCAAGTTTTATATGATACCTGTATTTGGTTTACCAGCCTTTTGGAGAGGTACTACATTAGTTCTACTGATGACTAACTCAAGGGGTATATTATAGCTCTAAATGAAAATACTTTATTTTAAAAATTATTTCTACCAGCAGTAAAAGAGTGTATCATATTCAGCCACCTCCATGCAGCATCTCATACAACCACCTCCATTGGAGCAACTGGTATTACTACATCCAAGACATAAAAAATTGAATGTAAGGCTTTATCAATTAAAACTGTCATTGATACTATCTGTTTCAATAAACTTTATTTGAAAATTTTTAATATTTTTCAATGATAAATTAGTGTCATTCATATCATAGTCAAACTGCAATAGAAAAGAAATATTCATGATTATTGATTGTTGCTCACACACAATTTCAGTAAACTAGGAGATTTAAAATAACAAGAAGCACTATTAAAAAAGGAATAGGCATGCAGCCTATCTGACCTAAATCGGTCATAATGATAAAGCTTGTTATTATTTGGTTTATAATAAAACACCAAACTCCAATGAGAAACAAATCGATAACTAAATCACTCCTACCCCTTAACATAGAAAAAAGATTATTTTTTAAATTTAAAGAATTTAAGGATTTAGATGGATCATTGGGCATAATTATAATAGCAAAGATACCAGAAGAGGAAGGAGTAGAATCTGACTTTTTTTCTAGTAATTGATATGAAAATCTCTATGCTGTTGCATCAGCCAGCCAATTGCTATCATAATTATCACTAGGTGTAAAAACAATAGGTAATTGGAGTTACAGTTACTCTCATAGATTTAACAGTTCCATTGTAATTCTTTTGTTTAAATATGTATATGCATATTATGCAATCTATTAAGATTACTCTGGAAAAAGTCCAACTGCTGCAATAAATGATATCTATCTTGTTCCCTGTTTCCTTCTGTCAATAAAATCTCTTGTTTTAGTGCCTCAGTACTTTATTTTTGCTCAGGTGTTTTACCCATGACATATCTTTCTCCTTTTGAAAAACTGTGCTCCAGAATTTCTATTCTTAAACAATTATTGAAATCATTCAGTATACTAATTACACAGGGTAAGCAACATAAAACCAAACCCATAATGAAACCGCTATCCAACACTATAAAAGACTCTCACACAACTAGTGGATGTATATGTTACTACTGATTGTTGCTGTCGTTTGTCAGGTGGTTATGTATCAGTGCAGTATAGTTTTTTTGCAGTGCAGTATTGTGAGTGCAGTTGTGTTTGTGTAAAATGCCTTATTCAATCCAGGAGAGGAGCTATAGTTGAGGCCTATATTCATTCTGGATCGTTTGAAGAATCATGTCAAGTATTCATAGAAAAATTACCGAATACCTGTATCCCAGCGAAGAGTGTCATTTAAAAAATGGTGTACAACAGGTTCATTTTCAAATACAAAATGAAATAGGCAATCTTCCATTAGGACTCTACAGACCATTGCCAATATTGAGAGGAAAATTACTGCCAGTCCAAAAAACTCACTACGCAAGTTATCCCAACAATCTAGTGTTAAAAATTCTTCATAACCTCTGGTGTCATAATATTCTTCATGAATTAAAATTGAAACCACACCGTATTACAATTGTGCAACAACTGAAGGAGCCAGACAAACTCAAACAACTTGGTTATTGCAACTGGCTTCTCAAAAACACTGTTGGTGGACAGATAGACCCGATGTCGTATTTCATGTCAGACAAAGCACGGTTTCATTTATCCAGCCGTGTTAATTTGCAGAGCACCAGGTATTGAATGGCGAGGAATCCTCACAAGATATTCGAGCATCCACTTCACTATGAGAAAATTAGTGTTTGGTGTGCCGTTTCCGGTAATCATATAGTGGGGCCAATATTTTTGAACCGAACTGTCAGTACTCACAATTCTCGAAGAATTCTATGCGCAATTAACTGATAATGAAAAAAATACAGCTTCTTCCAACAAAATGGAACAATGTTTCACTGAATTGTGTTCATGCAGCTTTCACAAATGAATGAGCTGTCAGCAGAGGACGGTGCCTCCACGTTCCCCAGAGTTGTCTACTTGTGATATTTTCCTTTGGGGCTACTTAAAGGAGAGAGTTTATGCATCTAATCCCCACAATATTGATAAACTGAAGGTGAACATTCAACGAGAAATCAACGCAATTGTCAATTTTTTGCGTTAGACGACTCTCAATATAATCAATTGAGCACAAAAGTGCATCGGTGCCCAGGGTGGTCATTTTGAACATCTTTTGTAACAATAAGGTAAATAAATGCAAGTTTAAATTATGTGTTATATTTTTCTTATTTAATTTATCCCTATCATTCGTAAAATTTCATTCCAACATAACCTACCGATTCTACAGCAGTTACGGTATGGGTTCGGTTTTATGTTGTTCATTCTGTATCTCTAATTAACTTAGTCATCCATTCACCATCTTTATCTACTAGTTTTATTTGAATAAATAAACATACAGCCATGATTCTTATTTCATCATTAAAGCCCCCTTCAGTATTAACAAATCATCCATCGGTATGGATGTTTTTACTTCTAGTAATTATCACTTTCTGGGCAAATCAATTCTTAAGATTATGAAAATTAAAATTCATTTAATTAATTGTGAACTATTCTGAATATAGCAATTATAAAGAACCCGTGAAGAATATATCCTAGATAAGATTGGATGACATGATCAGCAGGAGGTAATAAGAAAGCTATCAAGGCTATTTATCATAAGATAGGTCCTGATCAAAAGGTGCTGAAATCAGAAATTGGACTGGAGAATGGAAAACAACCACCTACTGCTAATTAAGAATTTATACTTTTAACTATTTTTTTTTTTTTTAACATTAGTCGAACATTTAAATTTCATGTTTTCTGAAATACATATTAACATAATTTATAAAATAAAATATAAAAATTAAAATTTTAATCTGTTTAAATTACTTGATAATAAAGAAAAAGTTTCCTATTTTAAATTAAAGAATTCAATCAATTTATTGTAATAAAACACAAAATATTATTTTGTAGTTCTCTGTTTTAATAATTTATTGCTATCTTAATAAGCAGATCATTATTATACCTTCATAACAGGTAATTTATCAACACTGTCATCCAAATTTTTTGCCAGATAATAAAGAAAATTATTAGAATAATGATAAATTACTTTCTTACTGGTTTACCATTACCTCATTTCCTAGAAATATTAAACAAGGATTTACAGATAAATAGTGCTTTATTTAAATAATGCTTTCTTTTTTAAATAACATTTTAGCAATAAAAACAAAATAATTTCTACTTACAGAATCCTAAATACTTGAATATCAAACTCGATTTAAGTACTTCAGTAAAATCATTTTATCTCTATTTGCAATAAAAAATGAGCTATTCAGAAAATAAAATTAATGACTAATCTTTAGTGTATAAAAAAACCAGATCTTTAGTAGTGCCTGAATCAAAAGTTAGATTCTCTTTACATCCCAATTTCTCTTACATCATATCTTTACTGGAATTAAGTCAGCCAACTTCATGATGTGCAGAACTCGCCTTCAAAATTTTTAAAAAGCTTCAGTTTCAAAAGAATACTCAGGCTGTTTTTCATACACTGAGCCATTTATAGGGGTCATCTTGTACACAGTGCTTTGTGAATGCTCTGTCCAAGTCATCAAAGACTGCATGCTTGTCATTTTTTGAAATCAGATGCCAAGTCTGAGGCTGATATGAAAGCAGTGATTTTACTTTTGTTTATATTATGCAAGGTACTTTATCGAATGTGATTAACTGTGGGTGATCGTTTTGTTTTGGTTTTTTGTTTATTTTTAAATTAAAACCATAACAGTTATTAATCACAAAAATACAAAATACACAACTCACAAATACACACAATAATACAAACATCTCAAAATACAAACTCAAAAAAGAAAATTGTTTATATTAATATTATGTGTTGCATTTATGTATCTGATGCTAAATCAATATTAAAATTATATCTAAATGTTAACAGCTGTTACAAATAAAATCATTTAATAATACATTTTAAAACACCTAAATTCACTTTCCCAGTTTATATAAGAAATACATCTATAAAAAAGAGTTGATTATTTTTATAAAAAAGAGGCAGACTTATTCATAAAAACTCAAACAATCGTATTACGACATGCATACTCTTAGAAAACAGGTATAAAATACTTGGTTTTAATTTAATTCTGTTCTAGAAATATTACTTCAGCTAAAGCGAGTTGGAGTTATGTATATAATTGTACATTATGTATGGAGTGACCTGTTGTACGGAAGTGAAGTATGGACAATGAGGAAGAGGAAAAAGAACTGGATTGAGGCTTTTGAGATGTGGATATGGAGAAGGATGGAGAAAGTAAGATGAATGGATAAAGTAGAAATGAGAAAGTAATGAACAGGATTAAAGATGAAAGATCACTTATTTGGGAAGTACACAAAAGAAAAGGAAAGTGGTTAGGACATGTGGTTAGAGCAAGTGGAATCTTGACAACTACATTGGAAGGATTAATAGAAGGAGAAAGGAAGCAACGAAGAAGGATGAAAGTTAATAGATGATGTGAAACATGGCAACTTCAAGTGGATGAAGGAGAAGGCTTAGGACAAAACTCGATGGAGACAGAGGTGGCATACAGGACCTGCCAACAGGCAGAACACCATATGATGATGATGAAAATGAGTTGAGAGGCAAACAGAAGAGAAAGGAGCTTGATACTTTCTATTTTAAATGTTATTTTTAGCTACTTTTCTTTTAAATAAAAAAATTATTTTTCTCTTCCTTATCAGATGTTTAACTCACAGGATTTACCTCCCACTAGTCACATGAAGAAATGGCTTTCACCTTAAGGAATACAACATCTACTGGTGGGGTGTGATGTGATTGCCCATCACGATCTGTGAGAGTTATGCAGAATCAACCAAAGAGGTGACTTCACTTTTTAATGTACAATAACTTCTGAATTTTCAAAAAATGGAATTATTAATGTTGAAAGTTTCTAGATATCAGGAATGAAATGTTTTGTATCACCCCATAAATTTCTGATGGTTAAGCTTTGCTCGGTAAGTTAAGGCTGAAGAGTACATTTTTATGGTAGTTAAGGAAATGACATGGGTTGTTATAGTAACCACATCTTTATCTAAAATGAGTCAGACAGCTGTTGGAGCACTGACCTTGTTCGGTTTCAATCTGGTATAGGATGGATGTGCTATAGGATGGATCTTGCTTCATTGCCCACAATAACTCAATAGGATGCCAGGAAACAAAGCTAATGGGAAATAAGATGGCCGATTTGTTCACTGAAAAGGAATCATATCTTCCATTTACAGGTCCTGAGACTGCCTATGGCATAAATACTACAGTACTACCTTCAGTAAGGTCCTATTCTTTATTAGTCAGTATATACGATTCTAGTGATAGCTATGATCTGTGAATCTACTTCAGGATGACTTCTTATACAGAGTCTTTTGTCTGACTACAGAGACTCCAAACATATCATCCTTGAATGTGAGGCCCATAAGAAAAAAGGCTTTCATAATTCTTAAGTCCATTTATCAAGAGATGTGAACATTTATAATACCTTTGGAAATGTTCTGGCATTCATTAAAGATACAGTGTTGGTCTAACAAGACTAGATTCTTCAGAAGAGCATTTAAGACTTCAAACTGAAGCACCTCAGTGGTTATCCCCATCTTCTTTCACAATAAATAAATTTAAAAAATGCTCTGTCTTTGCTCAGTCTTTTTTGTTAGCTTCTAATTTTTTAAGTTACCGAATATTTTTTTTTCATATTGAAACTGTTTTTTAATTCAGTGTGTAGGGATCTCAAATACTTTAGGAATGGAATAAAATTTTATCTAACATTCAGCAATCAGCAGAAGAAGATTATTTATAATAAAATGTGATCATAGGAGGGGGCTATTTTAATTCTACTCGTATAAATCAAGTTTTAAATATATCACAAAATAAATAAAAATCTGTTTCAGTAAAAGGAAATGAACTTTCTAAATTTAGAGAAACAACCTACTTTTTAATTAGCTAGGAATAAATCTAGAACTTTGCATTACGTAATAATTTCTCTTAGGTAAAAACAAATATTTCCGAAGTAATAGTAAGTCTAATTTTCCATGACAGGAAAAACTAGTATTAGAAATTTTTCACTGTCTAAAAACATAAACATATGGTATTACAACTGATAACAGCATTATGTACATTTCATAAAACTGGTGTAATTATTTTAAAATTTTGGATAACCATATGGGAGGGCTGCTCTACAGACCAAGTGTTTTAAAGTTGTATTTTCAATAAATGTTCCAAATGGAGATAAAGGAACCTTCTAATTGTGCAGCCAGTCATTGGTGGGTTTATTTTGCTAATTGCTGCTTTAAGGGAGACAATTAAGGAGAGCAAATCATAGCTGAACCACTATCAGAAGTTTTATTACAAGCTTATTAACTACTACATAATTCAGTAGGCAAGTAATGACTGAATTCCTGACACCATTCATTAGGTCTTGGGTGTGCTTCGCGCTCAGCTGGCTTGGGGTGAGATCACATGTGCAGGTGCATATGTGAACTGCAGCTTCCATTTAGAAATTGTAAGTTACATACAGTACGAACTAAGCTGACAGTCTGGCTTATCTTTATCCTTGTTATAACTGGAAAAATTTTATATTAAAATATGAGTTAAACATTTCAAACACAACAAAACAGAATACATATAATACAAAAAAATTGTTAAGGTAAAATAAAACAACTATGATCAAAATGTACTTCATACAAATTTCTACATAAAGTAATTAATAAGTGCACAGTAAAATACTGGGTGATCATAAATTATTCAGTGCATTTTAGGCGTTAATAAAAAAATAACAAAGCAATGCACTTACATGTATGTTTTATTGTTGAAGAAGGTATTTTGAACAGTTTTGTTTACCATTTATTAACTTCAAACAAGTTTCACATGAGCAGCTTTTGTGGTGCGTAAAATGTCTAGACGATATTCAATTTCGCGACACAAATTACAAAGAATATCTGGAGTTATTCCATTAATTACACCTTTGATTCTTCTTTTTAGTTCATTGATGTTGACAGTCTTTGTTGCATACACCCTGTTTTGACAAACCCCCAAAGAAAGAAATCAAGTGGCATAATGTCAGGGGATCAAGGTGACCAGGGAATTAATCCATCATGATCAATCCAACATTGAGGAACTTGTTCATGTAGGTAATTCCTAACATGTAAACCTCAGAGTGCTGGTGGGCTATCTTACTGGAAGTAAACATTGGATTGCCGAGGTTCAATTTGTAGTACTGCATATTCAATTTGTAGTACGGTATAGAAAGCTAACACTAGTAATCGTTGGCTAGGTGAAGAAGAATCACTTCATAAGCAGTCAATGCACACTAAACGTTAATTTTCATCAGTTCAAATGTTGGGCCGGCCAGGGTACTTCTTCCTTCTTCTTTTTCTTGGTCTTCTCCTGCTGGTGGTCCAACAGTGAATGCTGTTGCCTTTCCTCATTGCTGCTTATATAGCTGCTGGTGCATGGTGGTGTGCTTTGTGCCCAGCTGTCTTGGGAAAGGGATTGTGTGTACAAGTACGTGTGTAAACTACAGCTCCCCCTAACATCTTACCAGTTGGCATCACACTCACCGATATGAAGCAAAGCATGTGTCAACAAAATATATACAAGAATATTGCAAATTGTAATTGTGAACTGATCATGATGGTGGTTATATAATACATTTTAGAAAAAAGACAAATATAATGCAAATAAAATAAAATTACATTTCTATATTCTATCTCTGTGAATTAATACTAATAAATGAAACAAAGATTTTGAAATAAACAAATCAGTTCAAAAGCAGTGTTCAAAAACTCACCCAGTCAGTAGCTTTGAACATTGTTATATCCAGTGGATCACCACATATTTCATTGTCAATGACTGTCAATGAGTGACATGAAGCAAGGGCTATCTTAATTGGGGATTTATTATCAAGAGTCTTAACATCTTTTATCAAATGATCATCAGTTAAAAGCTGTTGTTCTGAGTGGAAAGATGATGATGAAATGTTGCTATAGGTGGTAGATGGCAACACACCCCATAGATCCATTCCTTCCTCAGTCAGGGTTCCTGTCTTAAAAGAAATGCAAATAATTAATTACGGTACCATTCAATTTTTGATTAAATTTAGGTTGACTATAAGGCAGCTTTAGCTGGTAGGTATACCTAAGGTACTATAGTTGGATTAAATGCTATACATGGTCTTCTTTGAAGATAAATATCTCAGAAAACATAGCCCATTAAGTTTTATATTTTTTTGATTACGTTAAACAATTTTTCAGACACAATCTTTTTGATAAATTTTTAACTGAATAAAAAAACAAGTCTTTTTTTGAGTTCCGATTACAAAAACCTTGGTCTAATTATAAATCACAAAATCCATAAACAGATTATTTTAAATTTAGAAGCATTACTAGTTACAGTGTTTAAAATGGATCTGCCAAATCTAAGATTACTACATTTTGTATTTCTGAATTGTTAACAAAGACAAAATATCTTTACATCAACAACTTAATGGGATACGTGATTTTGGCTTAATTAAAAATTCAGTGTCACTAACTAAATATTAAAATAATGCATTGACAAGGATATTTTGATACATTTTTTATTACATAATGGGGATGGTCAGGAAAAGGGCCAGATCCTTGTTAGGTACAAATTTAAATATATCTTTGCAGGTATAACAGTCAACTACCCAAAAAAGATTAAAATTACTGTAACAAATAATGCTTATTAAATGAAATGGGCTAGACTAAATTAAACAGATTTTGTTTCATTTCTGAGACATTAATCCTTAAATCTGACTGCACAGTATTTAATCACATAGTTTAGATTTAAAAGTGTAAGATATTTTCTCAAAGTCTTTTTTTATGAGGTGCTATCCAAAAGTTCTCAAAATTTGAATGTGGCATATGAACTGGTTTTATTACAGTTCTGTGGTGCTAGATAGAGTGACCTACATTTCTTGTTAGTCAGTTGGCCCAATGGTGTCATGATGTGAGGATTTGTGTGATTTTGTAATGATGTGTGCATTGTTTTGTGATTCTACGGTGAAGTGAAAATGAATGACATTAAAGAGTAATGAATTTGCATCAAATATAGCAAGATTGCTGCTGAAACTCACCAAATGCTTAGGTAAACATTTTAGCCTTTTTAGCAGAGTATGTTTTACACCAAACACAAACATATAACTGGTACAAGTTTTTTAAAACAAACAACAATCAGTCGATTATGATGAGTGTTCTGGTCATCCTTTGATTGAAAACACATTTCAGAACATAACAGACATGTGTGAAGCCATTCTAAAAGATTGAAGAAGTACAATCCATGGCATTTTTGACATTGTAGGCCTAATGTACAGTGTTTATCAGAAAAATACCGTTGTGAGAGTTCAACATGCGGCTCATTGCCATGAAATTTATTCAGAGGCTGCTTAGCATTGAATAAAAACATCTGTGTTCAATTCTGTACTGAGTTAAAATAACTTCTGAAACTAATCCAAACATCACCTCCAGACAATATCATTACTGATGGTAAATCATGGGTTTAATGATTCATGATGAGATTAAAGGCTAATGGAGATGTTTGGTGACTGTTGAAGGGATCCAGGCCAAACTGCAGAAGATGTTTCTGTTCATTAAAAAAAGGTGGGTTCACGCTAGCCATGCAGAAGGATACTGGTCTGAAGGGGATGGAGGCATACAATTTTTAAGGTAATTACTGAATTTTATATGCTAATTTTGGGTGCTTTTGAGTATCACCTAATATGTATGTTACCGTGATGTATTTTTTGTATGTTTACCATTGTTTTTATTTTTATTTATTTTGTGCGCAAGTTTGTCAGTGAGTAGCCTGTTATATCCCTTATTTGTGCTAAGTATTTTATAGTTATATCATATTTTTAACAGCCAGATAGTGTAGTGAGGTCAGTGAAAATGGCCACAAAAGAGACTGAAAACATCATAAAGTAAATTTTGAAAATAGTTTAATTAAATTATTTCAAAAAAGAATAGTGAAATCTCTGTAGCTTAGTAAATATCAAGATTTACATAATGCATTTATTAAATGTAAATTCATCACGTATCAAGGCACAGTTTCTTACCCTTTGAGTTTCTTGCAAGAACTACTTTTTATAGGAATCAATTTCTGTGAATAGGATTGAACTAAAAAAACTATAAAAATAAAACCTACTTAAAAAATGCACTAAAAACTAATACTTTTTCAATTCTTCTTTAGATTTTTAATTTTTATAGTCAGTACAATATTAGAAGTCAGTAAGATATGCTAGTTGTTTATTAATAATTTTGTGTTTTCTTTACAGTTACAGTTTAAAAAACAAGAAATCATAATTTTTTTCATTTTTAATGTAATTTTGCTTAAGTAGGTTTTATTATGCTCTGCTGACCTTCATGATGGTAGCATTTCTGCTATAATCTGGAAGGTTCTGTGTTTAAATCCTGGTTAGGCTTGCCATTTTTTATATGCTTAAAATTGATTTATCATAAAGTAACTACAATTTTTTGAGGGAATGTTGTTGCTTCGGTGAATAAATAAATAAGTTTTTAAAGGGTAATTGGATGCGATTGTGAAATGCTTTGTGACAATGAGTTTCCTGTTCTGAGTTGTGTAAAAATTTAAATAATTTTTATTTAGGGCTCAACGTGTAATGAGTTACTGTTTACGCTTTATTAATAACTCTCAAGCACAAAATTTGCGCCTTTGCAGTCCATTAACTTTTTAAACTTTGATTATCAGAGCGTGCTGTGGTGAATATTGTGCAAAGGGAATCGTTTCCAAGTGAACTTAACGATTTGTAGCTAGGAAAACCACTAACCAAAACCAGCAAACTCATTTCTCTAAGTCCATTCTTAGACAAAAACAATGTAATACGGGTTGGTGGAAGATTACAGCACTCAGATTTAACTCCAGATCAAATTCACCCTAACGTCTTACCAAAGAGTCATACATTTACTAATTAGATTGCAAGACATTTTCACATCAAAATGCTTCATGCAGGGCCATAGCTGTTGTTAAACATCATTCGTCAAAAATATTGGCCAATCAATGGCAGGAGTTTAGCTAGTAAAATCTTCTGTCAATGCATCACATGCTTCAAGGTAAATCCAGATTTCAGGCACAAATTATGGGTGATTTACCAAGATCAAGAGTAAAACACCACCTCGTCCTTTCTATACCATGGGTGTAGACTATTGTATTCCATTTAATGTTAAATTAACTAAACGAAGAGGAGCTACAACAGTGAAATGTTATATTGCACTTTTCATTTGCTTTAGTACAAAGGCTTTACATTTAGAACTAGTAGAAGATCTTACTACAGAGTCTTTCTTGGCAGCGCTTCGAAGATTTATCTCAAGATAGGGGAAACCCAAAAATATGTACTTGGATAACGGTACTAATTTTGTTGGTGCTCAGCGAGAACTGCTAGAACTAGCTGAGTTACAGAAGAACGAGGAATTCAAGAGTTCTATCTTAACCTCTCTATCCCAAGAGGGGATAACGTGGCATTTCATACCACCCAAGGCTCCACTTTTTGGAGGTTTATGGGAGTAGTCAGTCAAATGTGTCAAAACACACCTAAAACGTATCATGAAAACATCAGTTTTAATTTACGTTCAGTTTGTATCATTGTTAACACAGGTAGAAGCATGCATAAATTCACGCCCATTAGTTCCTTTGTCAGATAACCCAACCGATTTTTCTCCTTTAAATCCTTCTCACTTCTTAATTGGTGATGTACTCACAACTAATCCTGAACCTTCTAGCAAATAAACTATCTCATTGGCAACAAATCCAACAGTTTTTGCAACACTTTTGGTCACAGTAGTCATGAGACTACTTGAATGGCCTACAGCAGAAAAAAAGTGGACCACTTCTTCACCAAATTTAAGGATTAGTGACATGATCATCATCAAGTCTCCTTCCTCCTATACAATAGAAAATGGCCGCTATTGTAGGACTTCATCCACCAGAAGAAAATAAAGTTCGGTTTGTCACTGTCAAGACTTCAAATGGGGTACTGAAGAGACCAATTAACAAATTATGTTTATTGCCAATTTCTTTTTAAGGAAACATTAGACATTAAGTTATTTAATATTGTCATTATTATTTGTGTACATCTATATAGTATTTTTGAAGCAACCTCTTCATGGTAGGGAGCATGGATGAGATTGTGAAATGCTTTGTGACAATGAGTTTCCTGTTCTTGTTCTGTGTGTTTATAATGTGTCTGGGACCAGCTGAGCCACAGCTATCAGTGATCAACAACAATAAGAAATAACAAGAAATAATTTATTTACAGTTCATTGCAAAAAATGCGTTAAAAACAGTGCAAATTGTGTCACATCAGTTAACATCATCCAGTAATTTTATATTTATTTTATACATACTTTTAAATTAATTCAACCTTGTATTACTAATTTTTAAATAAAGCATTTCCAAAAATTAAAAAGTTTTTTTTAACCTTCCTACAATGTTTAAAAATAATATTTTGGTTTTTACAGAAGGAAATAAGAAATTTAAATTTCAGAGTAAAAAAGTTTATATAAAAAATACATTCAAATAAAATAAAATTAAAAAGTAATTATCAATAATATTCTTAAGTTTACAGGTAACTTTAGTCACTGAAATTTTAATGCTTGCAGCATACTTACTACATAATCTCACCATCAGCGCCTGCACACAACAATGTTGTCAGTTTTTGTACTTCGCATTACACACCATGACCATTCCACACCACAGCTTTGGGTATAACAAACTGTGTTTATTTTTATTAATAGGAATATTGAGTCACATTGGGTTGCAACAGCAGTTGTTCAACAAGATAATGACGAAAAACTATCAAATCTACTTCTAATGATGAATTATAAATAACATATGTAACAGATTTTAACTTTGAACAGTAGATAGCAAAACTTTAAGAAATAAAAAAAAATGCAAAACTTTCTACAAAATTAAAAAAAAGCAAAACTCTTTTTCTCAATTCCAGTGACTTAATAGAGAAGTGGTAACTCCAGTATAGAAAAGTAAAGATGTAGAACCACAAACAATTCTAGATTTGCATTCTAGTTAGGCTTGGCACTTCACATCTTCAATATAAAAAAATAAGTAATTGAACATCAGGTTGTGGTCACTAAGATTAAATAAAATAACAAAACATTTTTGATCTAATTTCAGTTGGAGTAAAATTTTAGCCTCCATGACTAATCAATAAATTTTATTTTATACATTACATGTATTTTATTGTGTGCATACTTAATTATCATATGTCTGGAAAGAGCATTCTTCTGTACTTCAGAAAATGTTCTTATAATAAATAATAATTTGAAAAGTAAGAAGATATTATTCATGAACAAAGTCAATACTTTATGGAAGATGTACTGTGTTACCTGTAAAAAAATGAAAAACGAGCAGAGAAGCTCTGCTTCTGGCACAGGCTGAGTTAAAATAACATGCTGAATCAATTGATCACACAAATTCCCCTCATTTTTATCACACCAGGTATAAATTTTTTATGTAATACTGTTATTAAAACTATTAAGGTAACTATTAAACCACTCATGTAATTGGCATAAAATAACAAAAGAATACAAATTTTTTTAAGCCAAACGAACCTTATCGAAACAAACCAGTGAAGTCTTTCCAGAAATAAGGATTCTGGCAGGAGATATACAAAATATGCCTTGCTTTTTTAGTCTCTTTTGTGAGTAAACAGTACCGACAGTCATAGCAGCAGGTAATGTTGGAGGTACAACAATTGTTATAATATCAAGTGTTCGCAGAAGAAGTGTTTCCAGACTTGCCTGTGTAACATAAAAAATAAATTAAACCTAATACACTTCATAAAAGTGCTAATGTGCTTCATAAAAAAAAAAATAATAATGACTATCATCTATTTAAACAGTGAAATGTAATATTCATTTGAAAATAACAGTACTGTAACAAAAAATTAGAAGTTATTCGATAAGAAATTGATAATGACAAGCAGATAATGATGTATCTAAAAATATGTTTAGATTGTATAAAGGTCTTAAAACCAGAAATCGACCAGCAGAAATTGTAGATTGGGACATAAATATGTATAATCATGCTAATTTTTTTTTATCCATTTACTAATTTGAATATTTTATAATAATAATGGTGATCAGTGATGATAATGATCAGTGATTAGTGGTGATCATGATAATAATTATTGTTTTTAATAGATGGTTCCTCTCACCCATTCTAGCCATCCAATACAATATCTAATCTACAAACAGGGAAGCAGAGAAGATCTAGCCAAGTGTAAGAAGTATAGCACAACAGTAAGTGAAGAACTTTAATGTGCTGCACTATCATATCAGGAGTTTGGGAAATAACAGCAACAAACTAACTAGTGCAGTCAAATCAAACTGTTTATGAAAAATATATCTAATCTAATTGTAAAATAACTATTCCCTAAAATAAATTTAATATTAATGTCAAGTGAGATAGTAAATAACCTAAAACAAAAATTATATTACATATAATTAAAAAATAAAATAAAATAAATGTAAACTATGTGTAAGCAAAAATAAAAAAGGTGATTATGAACTATTCACAAATTACCAGTCATCATTCAAAAATATCTTTTTACTTTCCCTTTTAAACAAAATTTCATTTTCATTAAGCATATATACTACACTATTGTTTACCAAGTTAAAGCGTTCAATAAATCTGATCAGTGGAGATAAGATGCTTCGGTTTGAACATTAGGAATAGGAAACTTATGTTTCCTATTCATATTTGCAATCCTGATGCATATATATGAGACGTCAACATTGATAAATCCAAGCACTATCTTATAAATACACATAACTTCTTGCATTTTACTTCTTGATTTCCAAGGACACAATGACTACATAACCGCTACAAATGAAAGTTGGTGCATCTTCAGCCCTCATTGCTGTAAATTCTAAAGGAATTTCCTTTGTGAAGGATTTCACATTTTCAAATGGGTTTGCAGGCTTCAGTTTAGCTCTTCCTGCTTCTCACAATGGTATTTCTCCATAGAAAATCCTTAACCTTTTTTCTTAAAAGAGCACTCATCATAATAAGCAGTTAACTCGGTTCTTTTAAAGTTTTGGTGTGCCACTTTCTTATGATCAAGGCACTAAGGTTTTTGAAAAAACCAACCAGGAACATATTTGACCTTCTTCTCACTGGAATATACTAACTAATTCTGGAACATAGAATTTCACAAAAATAATATCTTATCACTAATATTTGATGAAAGATAGACTACACTCCACTCTGTCAGTTTTAGAATATTTACAGATCTAGGCAGTCATCTCTAGAGTAATCAAAAGATTGCCCGACAGATTTGTCTCTCATTTTCTCTACCTTGGCATTCACTACAAGGGCATCATCAAGGACTCAGAATAAATAAGATCAATTTCCATGTCCACATTCACATCACCATTAGACCAATTGTGGGAGTGGCAGGGGCAGCAGCAACCAGGGTTAGTAGCCTCTGGATGTCGACCAGTGTTGACATCCAGGGTTAGTAGCTCTCGGGTGTACTCTAGTGGGTAGCCTTGCTATAGGAGAGATGATTTGCTGGATGTATACTTTTAAACAATTAAATATGACAGATGGTTCATGTAAACACCCTGTTTTAAAACCAGTCAATTTGCCAGAAGTGAAATAGAACAGAAATAGTCTCAGACTGAATTGAAAATGAACTGAGATGACAACGGCAAATATTTGTCAATAATAGTCCACCCAGATCCAGATATCTTGTGATTACAAGAGAGAATGGTAATTTCTCTCTTGTATTTCTGTTGTGATTTTTCTTGAAAATGAGCCCATTCATGATTGCCATGGAAATAACCAGCTGTGTTGGTAGCTCTACTAAAGAAATATGTAGGACATTTAATGGTAGGTACATCGAAACAGTGAATGACAGCCAAACACAAAGATTCTGGTGTTAAAGAAGACTGGAGAGTTCCTCATGCTTGACCCACCAGGTTGGTCTAGTGATGAACTCGTAATTGCAAATCAGATGATTTCAAAGTCAAGAATTCTAAGGTTCAAATCCTAGTAAAAGCAGTTACTTTTGTACAGATTTGAATACTAAATCGTGGATACCCATGTTCTTTGGTGGTTGGATTTCAATTAACTACTATCTCAGGAATGGTCAACCTGAGAATGTACAAGACTACAGTTCATTTACATTCACACATATCAACCTCATTCATCCTGTGAAGTAATACCTTACAGTGGTTCCGAAGGCTAAAACAGAAAAAGAAAGAGTTCGCCATGCTTGTCCAACCACAAGCATGGGGAAGCATTATTTTTGTTTTCTGGCCTTAATTTATTGAAATAGGTTATTATTTGTTGCGATCTGCTTAATTGCACTGAACAAGAAACAGTTGAATAATTATCAAGTCAAGGTGTGACTGAATGCCAAAGGCTGACCATGAGAAGAAATGGTGAGGTTTTGCCTTCTGCTTCTCATGTGCTCACATTCAATAGACCTTCCTTGCCGGAGAAGGTGCATGATGACATACTTAATCTAGATGCAAGAGCTTTTATACAACATATGGAATATTTTAAATGCCAACACTTTGGACACATTGCAATCAGATATGAGAGACAACAAATCTGCATGTGGTGAGGTAAGTAATGAGTGAACCATTTAGAGATCCTCCTGTTTGCATCAACTGTAAAGGGCAGCACATCTGCCACTCTAAAAAACTGTCCAGTTTATAAAATAGAAACTGCAATTCAGGAGGAGAAAACACTGTAAAAGATCAGCTGATGTAAGAAAAATCATTAGCAGCCTTAACCTACTACAAAGTATGTAGAAGGAATTGCTACTCCTTTCTTGTCATAGATTAATATAGATCTGCTGCTGTGTCACCTTCCACCAAGTAGACCATCTATGAGTCATAGATAATAAGATGAAATCTTCCACTCAAAAGGAAGCTTTAAGACATACCAAGTTACAGCCACCAGTTAATATTTTGCAGAAAAATGATAAACACAAATCATGCCAGACTAAAAATCTAAATAAAACTAAAATACAATTACAGTACAAAATCTTCCAGACTAATGAATTAAGAAAGCAACTGATACAGATCCTCTAAAAAAAATGGCTTCAAAGCAAAGTTCTTCTCAGGTGGTTTCACTTCTCAAACCATAGTGATAACCTAAAACAAAACTGTAACTTTCTCACCTTTTCTAGGCAGGAATCGGGATGACCCTGTTATGGGTGTCTCTCCTGATTCCATCTCCAGATTGACACCTGTTCAAAATGCCAATCCAAATCTGTCCTCATCCACTGCTTTTGTAGTATCCAATTTGTATGCTGATGGCCAAGTGGTGGCAGAACCTAATAGACCATGAAGCAGCATGCCAAATGGAAAAAAAGGAAAAGGTTGCCCAAAAAGCAAACCCAACCCAACAACATGAGCCCAGTGGAATATAAATGGATATCTATCTAACCTCTATGATTAGAGGCACTAATTGGTAAGTTAAATCCAGTGTGCATCAGCTTACAGGAAACCCATTTTCATTGAGATAAATTGTAAGAACTCAAAGGATTTGATGTACTTTGAAGAGATCCACTTCCTATCAATAAAGAGGAGTAATAATCCTGACAGGTGAAAAAATTGATACTCAGATAGTTGATCTCAACACATATCACAGGTAGTTGTAATTCATATACGTTATCCAGTTGAAGTTACGATTTGGACTAATTATTTTCCAAATGCTGACAGGAATGCAGATACTCTTTTCCAAATCACAGATCAACTAGCCAAACCATTTCAATTAGTCAGCGACTTTAATGCACATAATCTGATTTGTGGATCAGATTGTCCCTACACTGGAGGGTGCAAAGTAGAATTTTTTGTTACTAATTCAGTACTTTTGAATATGGGCTCAAGAACCTTCTAGGTAATTCTAGACCCTGAATAGACCCCGCTTTCTCGAGCCCTGTTAGCTACTAGGTTCTCTTGGTCCAAAGTTAAAGATTTGCAATTGGGGAAGCTTCCCCATTTGCACTTTGTCTGGTATTCAGAATGTCCTGCTTCCCACAAGGAGGAGATGGTATTATGATAGGGCTGACTAGATTCGTTTCAATAAACCCACCGGGTTGATCTAGTGGTTAAACTCGTCATCGCAAATCAGCTGATTTTGAAGTCAACAGTTCTAAGGTTCAAATCCTAGTAAAGGTAGTTACTTTTATATGGATTTGAATACTAGATTGTGGATACCGATGTTCTTTGTTGGTGCATATATACAGGAAAACTGTAAATAAATATAAAAAGGCCCTTGATGTTATCAAAAGTCTTTTAAATATTAATTGGGGTTCAAACAAAGGAGAACTATTATGGCTGTACAAGTCTTTAATTCAATCAAAATTTGGGTACAGATGTATATATACTCATCTGCTACGAAGTTGTAGTTAAATAAAATCAATATTGCACATAATATAGGCATCAAATATGCCACAGGAATTTTCTGAACAAGTCCAATTAAAAGTCTGATATCTGAGTTCAATTGCAATAAGGAGAGATATTGCTACTCAGATACTCAGCTCATGTGTGTGCATTTCCTGTTCATATTAATCTTTCAATATTTTTTAAGAACTGTTTCTCCAGATTATACAATATTAAGCCTATGCATTGTAAGCTTGCAGGGATTGCAGGGACTAATGAGCTGATGAGAAAATATGATATTATTTTCCTGCAATGCTGAACATCTCGTTTTGGAAAGTTTCCTCTCGTCTAATTCCACTATTAATTGATAGAGTCGATGTGTAAGAAACCATGAAAGATAATACCCAAATTTCATTACCAAATAAATCTTCAAGCATCTTATCAATGATTACGAAAATTAACCCTATATATTTATGGATGGATCCAAGATAGAAGAGTTGAGTTGGGTGTTCTTTTGTTTTCAGTGATGAATCTCACTATTGGACCATATTAAAGGCCACTAGTGTGTTCATGGCTGAATTGTTGGGAATTTGTCATGCCTTTGGTTTGTTCAGTACCAAATTCACCCTGATATTCTCAGTCTTGCTCAGTCTCAATATTAGCTTATGTAACAATTTTACTACTGATGCCTTAATTTATGGCTGATGAGATACATCATGGTGGTTTTGTGTGCGTTTTCGAGCCTGCGTGTCAATATATTGTAAATTAGTTATTTTGTAGGATTAAACAGAATCCATTTTATGTTAGCTATTTTTATCAACAGCAAATAAACACAGTTCTTATCAAAACAATAAAAAATAAAATAAGATTTACAACAATTTTTTTGTGACATACCCCATGTAAAATATAAAGGTGAGCAGAATAAAGCATAGCTATGGAAGCTAGCATAAAGAGGAGAAATACAAATCTGATTGATTCAACCATAAAATCAAATGCCATTTGTTTTGGATGAAGAATTAAACGAATTAATTCACCTTTAGCTGTGTTGCATCCAGTCTGGGTTACTACAGCAAGCACCTAAAATAATAGAAACAAACTGAAATAAATATAATAAAACACAAATACTTGTGGTACTGAAATTTGAGTCGACAGAAGAACTTATGAGAATTTATTATTCAGGATATTTACTCAAAAGAAACAAAAGATATGGAAGAAATAAAATTTAATATACCGGTATTATTCGGAAATATATAAACGACCGTACTTTTCAAGTACGCGAAATTGGAAAATTGCATACCACAAGGCTCGGCCGTTCAGCGGCACTCTGTTCACGATCGCCAACGATAAATTGTTATTAGCCATTCTAGCAAAAATCAGCAAAAGTATTTACTCGATGATATGACAATTGCATACCAACAATGCTACAGATATGGTGAAGTATAAATTGCAACGAGCAATAAACGCCCTTAACAAAGTTACAAGGAATAATGGTTTAAAATTTTCACCAGAGAAGACGTGCTGTACACTTTTGTGCACTTCTGTAGGAACAGAACTTCTCATTGTAGTCCTGTTTTGACCATCGATGATCATCCAATCCAATACAAGGATAATGAACATTTTTCAGGTCTACAATTAGGTAAATCACTTACATGGGGACTACATATACAGGACTTGAGTGTTAGATCCAAGAAAGCCTTAAACATTATTAAATGTTTATCAAACATCAATCGGGGCTCAGATAAAGAAATATTACTGCTATATAAAGTACTGGTTTAATCGAACCTCGATTACAAGGTTATTATATATCAATCAGCTGGAAAGTCGCATCTACAAAAGTTATATGTAATACTTAACAGCAAAATCAAATATGGCGCAGGCGCTTTCTGTACAAACCTCGTGACTAGTTTAATATCAGAAGCCGGTATAATGCCACTACATTATAGAAGACAGATCTTACTGTTAAGATACGCAGCAAGTGGCTTTAGGGATGTAAGGGCCCTTTATACCATGTAAGTGTTATCAGTGTATGTTACAAGTGTGTTTAAATGTTTTGCGTTTTGTTATTTTTATGTTTTTAATTAAGATGTAAGGGCCCTTTACACCCTTACATTTGAATATATGCACAAACTGAAAATCCCATACCACAAAATTTAGAAGAAATAAAAGAAACTATAAAAATCTTTGAAAAATAATAAAGCTGCTGATAATGACGGAATAGTGGAAATCAGCCAAGAAGAGTTTCTTTCGTAAACAGTTGAACCTTTTTGAAAAATTTAGCTGGAAAAAAAAATCCCTTAAGATTGGAGAACTGCAATTATCCATCCTCTTCACAAAACCATGATAAAAAAGATGTGAATAATGAAAAAGGGATCTCCCTCTCTTACCAGTAACATACAAAATTTTCTCTTAACTACCATTAAACAGATTAGAAATTCAAACTGATCCAAAGTTAGGTGAGTTTCAAGGAGGCTTCAGAAAGGGTACATTAATAAGTTTGAAATTAATAATTAAAAACTGGATGTTAAGATCAAAACCAATGTTCATAACAGTTGTTGATTTTCATAAGCTATGATTCTGTAGAGAGGGAAACTGTTATTAATGCAATGAAACAATATGAAGTCAATCAGTAAACTATAAATGAAATAAAACTACTTCTAACAAACACATTCTCAAAAACAAAATTTTTAGGCGAAATCAGGCGACCTTTCGAAATTAAAACAGGTCTGAGACAGGCTGGTGGCCTTTACCCTATACTCTTTAACCTAGTATTAGATAAAATAATGAAAACATTTTCGAATGTTAACAAATATGCTTTTGGAATCAGGACAGGGAAAGGAAAAATAAGAATTAATTGTATAGCTTTTGCAGATGATTTGACTTTACTGGCGAATTCAGAAACTGAGGCTATTTCCCAAGTTGAAGATTTGCAAATAGCTGTTGAAAAAGCTGGTGTACAAATTTCCTTTGCTAAAACGGAAATAATGACAAATTCTAAACAAAAAAAGAGATATATAGAAACGAAATTTGAAAAAATAAATAAACATATAAATTTAAAAATCTAGGCGAAACAATAACTTCAGATGGTTAGGATGAGAATGCGTTTTAAAGTAGAAAATAATTTTTGAGATTGAAATTTTATAATAAAAATATGTACAAGAAAAATCTGTCCATAAATGCAAAATTATTAAGACATTATAATACAGAATTGAAACCCATAATCCCATAATTATGGGACAGAAACATTCAACCTTTCAAAACAGATTTAGAACCACTTTTAAAAACTGAAAGGAAAATTTTAAGAACGATCCATAGCCAAAGAAAAACGAAAAACGGATACAGAATAAAGTCAAATAAAGAAATTTACAAAATTAAAGAAAACAAAAATAATACTTTTGAAGATTTAGAAAACACAATCCGAAAAATAATAAAATTTGTGGGACATATGATTCGAATGGATTCAGATAGTTTGAACAGAAAACGTTTTGATAAATTTTCAAATATAAAACTCCTCCCCATATGTAAAACAAGTAAAGGAATACTTAAAAAAAGTAAATATTGAAATAAAAGACTGTCAAGATAGAAAAGAATTTAAAGTTCGCATAATAGAGGTTCTTGCATAAAAAAATTTGCATAATAGAGGTTCTTGTGAATGCAAAAAATTAAAGAGAGCACATGTGCTGGGCAGAAGAATGAAAAACACAGCATAATGAAAAAGTGAAGGAATTCTGGAGGAGAAAGAGGGAAAATCAGAAGAGAAGGAATTAAAATGATATTTGCGTGGTCCTCTGTAGGCCTGTTCGAAAAAAAATACCTCGGATCAATTCCAATGCCACGTCCTTGCAATAACATCTACGCACACGTCCGGGACGGGCGGACAATGATAAGGTACTTCAGTACTTTTCCTTCATTTCGGCAACGTGGCAATGGTTTTGCTCAGCAGCTCCCCTTTGGAATATGGGATTGTCTGTCCCAAGCTGTTGCGGTTGTGCTTCACGGTTTCGCTGTTGCAGCAGGTGCCCGGAGGCATGACCATGATATGTTTTAGCTGATGATGGGCGGAGTCTCCACCCTTCTTCACAGTTGTGAAGTCGCGTTGAGGATGGGCTGATGTAAGCCTGGCTATGTCAGAGTCTTGCACTGCTCAATGTGAGTCAATCACTTCAGCCCTTGGCAAGAATTATACCATGGGTAAGAGTATCGGAGCCCTTACTGCTACGTGCAGCCCCGGGATGTCGGTTTAGTGGATCATGCAGTACCTGACTGTAGAGAGTCCCAACTAACTCTAGAGTGCCCAAACCGTCTCTCCGCCTGCACCTTGTGACAAATTGACTGGCGTAATTATAACTTATGTATGGAACATTCTACTTCCACAATTTCCGTGGCAGAAGGTCTATGTAAAAATACTCGTCTTGAAGAGCCTCTGTCTTCGCAAGTGAAGAGTTTGAAGACTGTAGAGTTTAACGATAAGGAAGAGTGCAGAGTTTTGAAAAAGGATTGAACTAAGTTTTGATCAAAGAATAGCAGATCGATTCCAAAATAATTAGTAAGCAAGAAGAAAGACGGCGATTTTTTTAAGATAACCCCTTTTGTGACAGATTGTGTCATCACGGAAGCTGCTGGAGGACCAGTTAAAGAGACAAGAAAAACTGGACTGTTGTAGAAAATTTTAATGACGTTGAGTTGTTACAGCTACTCAAAGCCAAGAAGATTGGAGTCTTGGACACTGAGGTTGCTTCCCATAGTATCCTGAATACCTCAAAGAGTGTAAGTTGTGACCAGGGATTTGTTAAATTGCATGAAAGAATAAATCATAGAGGAACTTCAGGAACAAGGATTTGTTTAGTGTCATCGCTTAAACATACAACGCAACATACAAACAACTTCCCTGATTTATCAGGGAAGGCTCACTATTGTTTTTTATCCAGATGTAAGAAAATTATTTTCTCTTTTACTTTTTTTTTGATGTGGAAGGGGGCTAGTGACCCCAGTAGCTGTTACCCCTAAAACCTCAAAAAAAAATTTTTTTAAATAATAATAATATGAAGGCTGACTGACATTGAGGATTTTGTGAATTTGGATCTAAAAGAAAGTATAGATCATAGAAATAATAAAAGAAAGAAAATTAAATATATAAGTTAGTATAAAATCACTTTGTAATATCAGGGGTGTGAGCATTTAATATTGTACTCACAGATGTAAATAACATAAAGCTCACAACAGTTTAAGAATTTCCTGTGGTTCCGGACTAGGTAGTAAACCCTAACCTGATCAATCCTGAATAGAGCAGTTTCTCTGCACGTCAATTGTACCCTTTTTCTTCTCACTTTTTTCTTCTTCCTTGGAAAAGACCTAAACGTGTTGGGTCAGCCACCCTGGTTCTAACTAAGGCAGTGTGCTGGCAAGTAGCAGAGTACTTACTTTTTACTGAAGCATAGTGAGGTAGTGATTCCAAATGTGAACTGTAAACTGTCCAGACAAAAAGTCAAACTAGCCAAGTTAACATTTCTACCTGGTAAGCCAGACCTTCTATTCCTGTTCTTAATCAAAACCGGTGTCCTATTGCTAAAGCCTTTTGTTCAGTACAGCAATTTTAAAATAAATAATGTCATCTCATTTTGATACAAAATAGCTTAAAAAATTTGGATTATATAAATGCAAAAATGTGATCATGGATATTTATTACTACCATTAAATGAACAGTAAGTTCATTCAATGTTTAAATATTATTATTTAAACATTATATAGAGAATTTGGGGTAGTTCAAGTCATTTTATTATGTCATAAATATTGATTAATATTTATCTATAAAAATATTATACTTTTTGATTTTGATGGATTGCACAAGTTCCCAACTCAAATGACTAAAAACATCAATGTCCATATTTTTAAATATTGAATAGCATTATTCAAGAGACCTGGGTATGTTTCATGAAAAGAGGTGTTAATTAAATATAATATAAATATCAAACATCTCAACTCTATCTGTGCTTTTGAAAGGTATTTAATTAGTAATATCAATAATTTTGCTCATCAGCTATTACTGGAACGATGTTTTTGATTTAATGATGATTATAATTATTTTATTGATGTATTGGTCATTTATTTGATAAATTGATGTTGAAACTGTATAAAGGTACTATTTGTTTTTGAATCAGATTTGTTACCTTGCTCCTTCTAACTGGCAGAAGTTATATGACCTTTGATACATGCAGGCTACAATATATTTTATGTTTTTTAATCAATTATCTAGTATAAATGAATGAATAAATAGATAAAATATAATGGATATTGTTACATATCTATGCACATGTATATATTTCAGGAATGGAAACTGAATTGCATTGTTCATAGAACAGAACAAAAGATGTGCTTTGGTATGACAAAAGTAAAAAATGAGAAAAGAAAAGTTGCAGTGCAGAAAGGAATGAGACAAAGATGTAGCCTACTTAACTGCCTCATTACCCGTTAATTTTTGCATGGAAGACGCTCTAAAAGAAATAAAGAGCAGAATAATAGGCCAGCGATAAAAAATCAAAATCTTAAGATGCTCCAAAGCTTATTGTTATTTCTTATGAAACGAAGAATACATTAGAAGAAGAAATGAATGGTATAGATTTATTGATGGGAAAGAAGTTCTGTGTGAAATAAAGGAGAGTAAAACAAAGGTAATGAAATGCAACCGAATGTAAAATAATGATGAGTTAAATATTGAAATAGGAGAACAAAATATACCACAAGTTGTGCAACCGAATGTAAAATGATGAGTTAAATATTGAAATAGGAGAACAAAATGTACCACAAGTTGCAAGATTTTGCTTTATTTAGAGAGTAAAATCACAAAGGATTTATGGAGAAAAAAATCTGCTGGTATCAAACATAGATTTAGAAATAAATGAAATTCTTTAAAATATTTGTATACAGTTTACTGCCTTGCAGCAGTGAAATGAAGCCAGAAAAAAAATTAGATACTTTTGAGAAGTGGAGTCAAAGGAGAATGATGAAAATTATATTGATCTGTAGAGTACAAACTTAATCTGGAGTTAAGGTGAGTAAAAAAAAAGAGAGAAGTTTGTGAGAGAATTCAATAAAAAGAATATAAGGCACCCCACATACAAGTGAATCTAGCTCTAGAAGTATAGAGTGTAAAAATTGTAAAGCAAGAAAAGGATTAAAATGTATGAAATGGATAATTGAGAGTGTAGGACATAGAGATTGACACAAAAAAGAAGAGAATGAAGTTAGACCAGTTTGATGTGTGAAGTACATCAAACCAGTCAAACTACTAAAATCCTCCCCAAAAAATCAAGTTGTCTGAACGCAGTTTGTGTATTGCAAATTTACATTTTGCCACAAATCTGATTTGATAAAATAAGTTAATGAACAAAAAAAAAATTAAAAAAAAATTGTAGATGAGGAATAAAAAAGTAAAATATAAATAAAAGTTAAGTGATGTAACTTTAGAATAGTTTAAGACTGATAAAATTTTCCTGATAAATATGATGAAATAAGTTTTTGAATGTTTACAAATGTTTAAAATTACACAAAATAAATTGAGACTGCTATAAAGAAAAGTAAAGAAA
This sequence comes from Lycorma delicatula, assembly GCF_047948215.1. Classification (NCBI taxonomy): domain Eukaryota; kingdom Metazoa; phylum Arthropoda; class Insecta; order Hemiptera; family Fulgoridae; genus Lycorma; species Lycorma delicatula. Next base: position 4,152,042 of record NC_134458.1, read on the forward strand.
AGTAAAGTAAAGTAAGAATGGTTATTGTCTAGCACAAGTGATGATCAAATACATAATAATACAAAACTCAAGTGGTATTAAATTTTCACTGTCGTGTTGCACAATGTTTATTGTGTTTCAAAACAAAATTTCATGCAAAAATATAAATGCTATAAGTGATACTTCTTAAGAGATAAAGTAAAATAGTTATATTCTATATAATATGTACCTTATTGTTCTCATAGTATCTTGTTTGGAGAATTTGTGTACCACAAAACAAAGTATGCCTTGCGTGTAATGATTTTGGCTTGTAAACTTCATTGCTATAAGGCAGTGGAATCTTTATAACTGGAACACTTTCACCTAAAATATACCATTAATGAAAGTATAACGTACTGAAATATAAAACTATTTACTAAATTGACTTATTTCATAAAGAATGAGTTCAAAATATTGCACCAGATTTCATTAAAAAATCTCAATCTATTTTTGACATATGAATTTCTAAACAAAAAAATTATAGACAGAAAATGAAACATTTCTGGACATTCAGTACAGCAACATTTTACTTTATTTTTCATAATATATATTTCTTCCTAAAATTTTGTTTATTAGTTTTTGAAACATTATATTATTAATATAAATAAATAGACTACCAACAAATGTTTAAACAGAACTCCATGATTGAAAGACATCTTCAGTCTTAATTTTTAATAACTTACATATATTATTCCTCCTCTATGAATCATGAGACCTTGCCGTTGGTGAGGGGGCTTGAGTGCTCAGGAATACAGAGTAGCTGGACCGAAGGTGCAACCATATCGAAGAGGTATCTGTTGAGAGCCAGACTAAGGAATGATTCATGAAAGAGGGCAGCAGCTCTTTCAGTAGTTGTTAGGGGCGTGAGTCACAATGACTTAAACGGCCGTATCAACATCACTCAGTCCTCTGAGTACTGCGCAGCTGAAAGCAATGGAAAACTACAGCTGTTTTTTTTCAAAAGCTGCATTTTCAAAAGCAATAATGGAGGCGCCTAGGTAAAATATTCCAGAGGTAAAATAGTCCCCCGTTCGGATCTCCGGGTGGGGACTACTAAGGAAGGGGTCACCAGAAAAGTAAAAAATAACATTCTACAAGTCGGAGTGTGGAATGTTAGAAGCTTAAAAATGGTTGGTAGGGTAGAAAATTTAAAAAGGGAAATGGATAGGGTAAACGTGGATATAGTAGGAATTAGTGAGGTTCGGTGGAAGAGGAAGGCGACTTTTGGACAGGTACTTTAGAGTAATTAACTCAGCGTCAAATAATGGGCAGGCAGGAGTAGGTTTCGTGATGAACAAGAAGATAGGGAGGAGAGTGGAGTACTTCAAGACGCATAGCGATAGAGTCATTGTAATAAGGATAAAATCAAAACCTAAACCGACAACGATTGTTAACGTCTATATGCCTACAAGCGCCCATGATGATGATGAGGTAGAGTGTGTATACGAAGAAATTGATGAAGCAATTAAACACGTAAAAGGAGATGAAAATTTAATAATAGTTGGAGATTGGAATGCAAGCACTGGAAAAGGCAAGGAAGGAAATATAGTGGGTGAATACGGGCTGGGCAAAAGGAATGAAAGAGGGGACTGACTTATAGAGTTTTGCACGAGGTATAATTTAGTAATTGCCAACACCCAATTTAAAAATCATAATAGAAGAATATACACTTGGAAAAAGCCAGGCGATACTGCAAGGTATCAGATAGATTATATCATGGTTAAGCAAAGATTTAGAAATCAACTCGTTGACTGCAAAACTTACCCTGGAGCAGACATTGATAGCGACCATAATTTGGTGATAATGAAATATAGATTGGGGTTTAAAAACCTGAAGAAAAGGTGTCAGATGAATCGGTGGAATTTAGAGAAGCTTGAGGAAGAGGAGGTAAAGAAGATTTTTGAGGAGGACATCGCAAGAGGTCTGAGTAAAAAAGATAAGGTAGAAAATGTAGAAGAAGAATGGAAGAATGTTAAAAAGGAAATTCTTAAATCAGCAGAAGCAAACTTAGGCGGAATAAAGAGAACTGGTAGAAAACCTTGGGTTTCAGACGATATATTGCAGCTGATGGATGAACGTAGAAAATATAAGAATGCTAGTGATGAAGAAAGTAAAAGGAACTATTGGCAATTAAGAAATGCTATAAACAGGAAGTGCAAACTGGTGAAAGAAGAGTGGATTAAAGAAAAGTGTTAAGAAGTGGAAAGAGAAATGAACATTGGTAAAATAGACGGAGCATACAGGAAAGTTAAGGAAAATTTTGGGGTACATAAATTAAAATCTAATAATGTGTTATTAAGACACAAAAAAATTATTAAGATGGTACACCAATACATAATACGAAAGGTAAAGTCGATAGATGGGTGGAATATATTGAAGAGTTATACGGAGGAAATGAATTAGAAAATGGTGTTATAGAGGAAGAAGAGGAAGTTGAAGAGGATGAAATGGGAGAAACAATACTGAGATCTGAATTTAAGAGAGCATTAAAAGATTTAAATGGCAGAAAGGCTCCTGGAATAGACGGAATACCTGTAGAATTACTGCGCAGTGCAGGTGAGGAAGCGATTGATAGATTATACAAACTGGTGTGTAATATTTATGAAAAAGGGGAATTTCCGTCAGACTTCAAAAAAAGTGTTATAGTAATGATACCAAAGAAAGCAGGGGCAGATAAATGTGAAGAATACAGAAGAATTAGTTTAACTAGTCATGCATAAAAAATCTTAACTAGAATTCTGTACAGAAGAATTGAGAGGAGAGTGGAGGAAGTGTTAGGAGAAGACCAATTTGGTTTCAGGAAAAGTATAGGGACAAGGGAAGCAATTTTAGGCCTCAGATTAATAGTAGAAGGAAGATTAAAGAAAAACAAACCAACATACTTGGCGTTTATAGACCTAGAAAAGGCATTTGATAACGTAGACTGGAATAAAATGTTCAGCATTTAAAAAAAATTAGGGTTCAAATACAGAGATAGAAGAACAATTGCTAACATGTACAGGAACCAAACAGCAACAATAACAATTGAAGAACATAAGAAAGAAGCCGTAATAAGAAAGGGAGTCCGACAAGGATGTTCCCTATCTCCGTTACTTTTTAATCTTTACATGGAACTAGCAGTTAATGATGTTAAAGAACAATTTAGATTCGGAGTAACAGTACAAGGTGAAAAGATAAAGATGCTACGATTTGCTGATGATATAGTAATTCTAGCCGAGAGTAAAAAGGATTTAGAAGAAACAATGAACGGCATAGATGAAGTCCTACGCAAGAACTATCGCATGAAAATAAACAAGAACATAACAAAAGTAATGAAATGTAGTAGAAATAACAAAGATGGACCACTGAAATTGAAAATAGGAGGAGAAAAGATTATGGAGGTAAAAGAATTTTGTTATTTGGGAAGTAGAATTACTAAAGATGGACGAAGCAGGAGCGATATAAAATGCCGAATAGCACAAGCGAAACGAGCCTTCAGTAAGAAATATAATTTGTTTACATCAAAAATTAATTTAAATGTCAGGAAAAGATTTTTGAAAGTGTATGTTTGGAGTGTCGCTTTACATGGAAGTGAAACTTGGACAATCAGAGTATCTGAGAAGAAAAGATTAGAAGCTTTTGAAATGTGGTGCTATAGGAGAATGTTAAAAATCAGATGGGTGGATAAAGTGACAAATGAAGAGGTATTGCGACAAATAGATGAAGAAAGAAGCATTTGGAAAAATATAGTTAAAAGAAGGGACATACTTATAGGCCACATACTAAGGCATACTGGAATAGTCGCTTTAATATTGGAAGGACAAGTAGAAGGGAAAAATTGTGTAGGCAGACCACGTTTGGAATATGTAAAACAAATTGTAAGGGATGTAGGATGTAGAGGGTATACTGAAATGAAACGACTAGCACTAGATAGGGAATCTTGGAGAGCTGCATCAAACCAGTCAAATGACGGAAGACAAAAAAAAAACATATATTATTAAATATATTTAATAATATATTATTATAATTTTTAAATTATTAAATATGACATACTTTGAAATTAATGAAACTTTTTCTTGGAGCTAATTATCAGCTCCTGCTCAATGGAGTACTGGTAGCACTGTTGATGATACTCATCTTAAAATTGCTAGAAAACCCTATATAATCAAGTAATGTATTTAATCTATGTTGTGTTGTTTAATATGTTGTTTTTATACATTATATACAGATCAATACAGATCAAAAGACATCACACTATTGATGAGTTCTGTTAAATTACTTTATTGGTACTTCATTCATTAATATTAGTATTAATATAATCATGAATATTAGGAACATAAATATGTCTGAAGTGTCAACAAGAGCAGGTTCAGGCAGAAAAAATTTTAACAGACGAATTTGAAAGATATCTATAATTATTATAAATCTACATAGACAGAAGTAAAAAAGAAAACATTCATAATTCTTGTGCCTAAAGTTCATGAATGTACTCCAGTGGTATTAAGCATTACTTGTACAGCCTGGATTTAAATTAAATAAAATTTAAATCCAAGCTTATCACAAATTATCATTTTAAATTAGAATACAGTTAAATTATGTAGAAAAATATTATCTAAAGAAATTTGAAGAGTGCATTAAACAATGCAAGTGCATTAACAAGATACAAAAGAGTAACATACATTGCAACAGTCATCAACATTCTTTATAATATTTTTTTTATGATACCTCCATAGATCAATACATGTTAGAGGAACATCTGTTATATTGGTTGTTAAGCATATAGATTCTAATTACGATTAATTGTGATAAAATAAACACTGAAGTTTAAGAAACTAAAGAAAAGGCTGATAACAAAGAGGAGGATAAAAGAGTATTTGTGAAATTAATTTTTGAATAAATCTTAGGTAGAAAGCGTAATTCAAAAGTAGATTTACTTAAAAGCAAATATATAAAGCTAAAAATGAATATAGTTAAGAAAGGAATCAATAGGATAACATGGGTAATGACAAACATGGATTTTAATTGATGGATGAATGTAGAAAGCGTTTAAATATGAGATGTTTTTAGAAAAAAAATTACTAAAAGGGGGAAAAGAGCAAAGGAGAATAGGTTAAAGGAGAGCTGTAATGATATAGAAAAGAGTACAATTGTAGTAAATATTGATGTAATACAGAGAAAATAAGAGAAAATTTTGAAGAAATGAAACCAAAATGTAGTATTATATAAGATGTGCAAATAAAAATCGGTGTTACATATAGGATGTAAGAGCAAATAGATGGCAAGAATATATAAAAGGAATACAGTCAGGAGAATAATCATCATATGAAATTTAGTAGGATGAAAAAGAAAATTATGATTATTCTAAAGGAAACTACTTTGAGGCTGTGCTAGATCTTAGAAGAGCTATGGCTACACGTTCAAATAACATATCTGAAATACATTATAAAAATTAAAAATAGAAAAAAATTATAAAATAAGAAAGGATAATCCAGCACAAAATTATAAAACAAAATGAAATAGAGAAAAAAGTAAAATGAAATTTATCAAAAAGACTGAACAAGAATCAAAATCTTGGTTTATCAAAATATGATTAGCTTTGTCTCTTTTAAATTTCAGTTGAAAAGGGGCTTAAAAATTTACATGGTTTATTGCTTCAATTTCTTTCTTTAAAGTAAAACAGCAGTGTAGTTGAAAATCATCAGAAATAAATCATAAGAAAAGTGAAAATAAAAAACAATGTTATTAATATACAAAGAAAATAAGAAGGGAACAAGGACCGAATGGATGACACTCTGCCCTGCTGAAAGCTGATCAGACATTTCAACATTTCATCCCCAGCATCCTGACCAACCCGATACCATCCAGAAAAGTGTGAAGAAAATCATATTTGAGGAGACTCTAGGAGGTGATAATAATAACTAAATTTATTTAAAATAAGAGGATGTAAAATATAATCAAACACTTTGCTAAAATCAAACTAAAAGTAAACTCATTAATGTTATTTATACCTGCAGAAATATCATCAATTATTTTTAAAAGTGTTGTAGTATTGATGTAACTAGGCCAGAAATGGTATCAAAAGGAAGCAAAAATGTTAAAAGACGGTAAAAACTAACATAACTGCTCATAAATAATTCTCTTAAACGCTTTAGATAAAGAACAGGAAACTAACTAATAAGTTGTAATCAGATGGCATGTGATTCAAGGGGATAGTCTGTCAAATCATTTGATGAATAATTGTGTAACTCTTTTAAAATCAAAATGTTCTCAGTTAAGTTTTTTCTTTCAGTCCTTACGTTAAACATTATCCTTTCATCTAAATATATTTAAAATACCTGTTAAGGAACTTTCATTGACAACACATGTGCCAGATAGCAAGAGAGCATCGCACATCATCATACAACCATGAGGTGGAATTTCTACAACATCTCCTGGCACCAATTTATCTGATGATTCTTCAAAACTACCTGCAAAGTTAAAGATTTTATGATTCAAAACAATGGACCATAAGTGAATTTTTGAATAAATACAGAATAAAAGTTTAAGTTCTTAAAATAAAAAGATTAAAGGTTTTAAATTTTAAATAGAACAAATAAATGCATGATAAGTTATTATATTTTATAAAGTTTGTATTGTAATTTGAAGTGAATATATGAACATGTAATGCAGCTGATGATGCGAGTAAATCACGAAAGGGCTCCTACATATATAATGGAATAAGGTAAATCATCCTACTTTATTCTGTACTTTGGTTAATCTAATAAAATAAATATATTTGTATATAGTACAAAGGAGTATGATTCATGAAAGAATTGATTTTAAAAAAATTATTATAAATGCCAACCAGTCAAAATTATTATTTAAATTCTACAAGTTACATGTTAAACTTAGTAATATAATGCAATCACTAAAATTCAACAAAATATGCTTCAAATTAAATGTGATACCTAAATACTCTTGACTCAATATAAAAAAAATTATCAAATTAATAAATGTATTAATAAAACAAAAGAATTGCTGAAAAATTTTGGGTAAAACAAGAAATCAAATATGCATATTACAGAAAAAATGAATAAATATTGAATTATACATTTACACTTGGTAAAAATTTGGGGTAATCTTATATTTGATTATGAATTTAATTTGATTAAGGACATATTGAAATGTATAAAAAGAAGAAAATAAATATAATAAAATTTGTAATTTAATAAAAATAATAATAATTATAAGAGTAATGATAACCATCATTATAATCTTAATAAATATAATAATAATAAAGGCTTGGGTTATTTCACATTACAGGAAAATTCGTTGAGTGATAATGTTTATGATTATTTGCAAGTAGACAATATGCATGCAAATTCAGGTTCATTTCCTGATAAATGTATTGACTTGATAAATTTAGCAAATACGGTCCTTGATAATGATGAACAGTTTATTGTAGCTAATACGCATAAATTTGATCTGATAAAGGATGATAAGAATGATATTGTGGTAGATTCCGAAATAAATATAAATAAAGCAAATCCTAATGATAAAGAAATTTTACTCAATAGCATTAGTAATAAAATTTATGACATAAAACGAGGAAATATAAATTAAAAACCTTTTATTAATTATAATACAAAAATAATTTACAACCTGAAAAATAAAATAAATTAAATAATAATAGTAACATTTTGAAATCAGATAAAACTAATACGTCAGTCATCAACTATTCTGATAAATATAAAAATTTGATGAAACATATAATGGAGAATAATTTCAAGGGAATAAAGACTCTACTAAAACATTTCTAAGAATTACTAAAAGTTTAATAATAAAATACCGGAACATTTTCAATTATAAAAATAATTTAATATATCACACTAAGCTGTACCCTTATGAAGCAAGTGCACCTATATTAACTGGACTACCAAAAATACACAAACCGGGTATACTTATGCGATCTTTAATTAACTTCAAAACTGGTCCTTCTTACATTGTTTCTAAAATAATTGATAAAATACTTGAAACAAAATAAATTTAGGTTATAAATATAATATAAAAAATTAAATGAATTAAAAAATAAATTAAATACTTAAAAATTAGTGATAAAAATAGGATGGTTAGCTATGATATTTGCAATATGTATCCCAGTATACCCATAGAAAAAACTATTAATATAATAAAAAATAAATTAATACAAAATCATGAAGATCCCTTATTTATTGAAAATATTATTGTTATTATAAGAAATATATGCAAACGGAATTATTTTAAATTTGATGACAAATATTACACCCAGGAAAACACTCTACCGATGGCTTTTCCTTTGTCATCCATTTTATCTGAGGTTTATTTAGGAATTCGAAAGTAAAGTTGTTTATGAGATAACTCATACACATGATATTTTATTATGGACTAGATATGTTGACAATATTTTGTAGTCTATAATCAAGTTATATGTAATCATTTTGAACAAATTAAATTCCTACTGTAGTAGATTGATATTTACCTTTTAAACTGATAATAATAAAGAAATAAATTATTTAGATGTTAATATTGAAATTAATAATAGAAATAATCAATGTATAACATCAGTGTATAGGAAACACATCTAACAAAACCACTACACATAGATCTTAAAATCACCTCTGTGGTCACACAAAATTAGTACTTACACAAACATGATAAATACAGCAATTAATTATACAAAGTATAATGAAAATGAAAATAAATTAAACAAAGAAATAGGTGTTATAAAACAAATTTCTGTATATAAGAGTTATGATAATTCTCAAAAATTAAAAATAATACATAATTAATAACATTAAACAGCACACAAAAAATTGACAATGTATATTTAAAATATGTATATACTAATAAAATAGTTGAACATATTACAAAGGTTTATGATAATAAATTTAAACCCGCGTACCAGACAAATAACCACATAATAAAACACCTAATAAGTAATAAACATAATGATTCATCTGATTCATATAATTTGAGTGTGGTATTTATAAAATTAAATGTAATAATTGTGACCATATTTATATAGGAAAGACCACTAGATCCTTTAAGGCTTGACTCTTGGAACATTTTAGAAATTATAAAAAAGGAAAAACTGGGTTTCTCTAATGTATCTGATCATCATTGAAGAATAAACATATAATATCTGATATTAGGGCAAATTTAAAAATGCTGGAAATTAAAAAATATATGAACAGATATAGTAAGGGATTAGACATTTTAGAAAGATGCTCTCTCTCTCTCTCTCTCTCTCTATATATATATATATATATATATATATATATATATATATAAACATAAAAGTAAATTTAAATTGATCAAACTTCAGACAGTATGAAGATGATAATATTTTGAAAGCTGCAGTAGATGACATCACCATTTATTTTGATAGTGATGTATAATTTAATATATTTCTATTAGTATAGTAAAGTAAGTTCAGTTAAATGGACAACATAATTAATTTACTTAAAATTATTTTTATTTGATTTGGATTTTAATTTTAATTTTTGATTTTTTAATTTTAATTTAATTTTATACCTTGACATTATATTTTATGAAGTTTGTATTGTAATTTGAGATGGATATATGAATACGTAATGTAGCTGATGATGTGAGTAAACCACAAAAGAGCTTCTACACAAATAATGGAATAAGGTAAGTCATCCTACTTTATTTATTCTGTACTTTGGTTGATCAAATAAATAAAATAAAGTTTATATATTTGTAAATAGTACAGAGGAGTATGACTCTTGAAAGAATTGATTAAAAAAAATAATATGTGTATATATATATATATATATATATATATATTATATTTCCGATACGTATTACTGCATTTATATTATATTATAAATCTAATAAATGGATTTATTATATATATTATTATTATATTGTATTTATTTACTATATTATTAATTTATATTTAATATATCGTATTAATAACCATTATTTATACTCATCCAAAAAGAGTTCTGATTCATTCCTCCTAGATGTTTTGCTGCCATATTCCCTACACACATATTTCAGTTGTTACTGTATTAAGAAATTAGTCTTCGGTATGTCTGAAGTTCCTAATCTCTTGACAAATATACGTTGTGGACCTATTTCATATTTTGAACATTTATATACATTTGTATTTACAAATTATCTATCCAATAGATCTATGTGTGTATCATTGTGCTGAAAGCATAGAGCTATTCGTCTCCACGTTCTAAATGACCTGTTGTGAAGCATCTCCAGAGTTATGGTTCAAAAGGCTTCCAACATACTATTACACGAATCTTCATTTGTTGTGTATTGATGGTCATATAGATAGGACTGATTATTTCCCAGAATGAGTTTAGTATGGTAAGGTCATGGCGTTGTGGTGGCCACTCCAGTATGTGTGGTGATGCTTGTGAACCACAGCCGATCCAATGGCCTGGAAATTATTCATTTAAGAAATCACAAACTCTATGAGCAAAATAAGCTGGATCCAGATGCATCCCCATGATACCGTTCTCTTGAAGTTGAGGTATTAAACATTTTGCCAACATTTGCAGATTTCCAGGGCTCATCTCACCCTTTCATCCGGAAGTCCTGGCTTCAAATCCCGGTCAGACATGACATTTTTTATACAATACAAAATTTCCATCTTCATATTCCCACACACAAGCTTTGGGCTTATGTGGTGAATTAATTCATCAAGCAAATAATTAAACATCTGCAAATAACAATCACCATTCACGTAGCCTACTCTTCAAAAAAATACAGTCTGAGCAAGTATAAAGATGTCATCCCAACCCGTATGCCAGTGGATTCCTTTCTGAATCATGCCCAAAATGAATATTCTCTTTATCCCAGAAAACTACATTCCTGCTTCATGAACTGCGATAAATTGTGCATTCATCACCAAACACTCTTGTGCAGCACACCACATTTGGAAATTGTGGTAATAAAGCAGGCTACGACATGCAACAGACCTCAACATTGTAACTGCGTCCACACCAGTCATGGCTTTACAGTTGTAGGAGGGAGAAGGGGGGGTTCTGTGTGACCTTGTTAGCAGGGACACCAAAGATAAAAAAATTATTTCTTAGGAACCGAATTCCGCAAAACTTTCAAAACTGTAATAACATGTTAATTGCAGGGAAGGGTACGGGAACTTCTTGGATGTACTGTGTAAAATTTTAATTAATCTCTTCAAATTCAATGTTTTTTCCTATGTTATCACTCCCAATTTTCATAACTAATTCTAAGTTAGTTTTCGCTTCCCTTGAGTGTAAATTATGGATTTTATATTTTTACATACGTTACTGATTGTGTCTAACTATTTGTACATAATCTAGAAAGTTAACATAACTTGAAGTTACATTGCATTATATTATGACTAGTAAACACAACTTGCTCTTCTCTTTGGTGTGAAGAGCAGTTTTCACTGCTTGAAAAGTGTGATCTTCACATAGCTAAGCTTCATCATTAATCCTCTCAATGCTATTTATCATTCTTGTTTCACTTTTGCTGAAACATAACACATCCATCAGTAAGTATATTCATGGATTCAGCGCCTTCATCTATGTATCTAGGTTCTGCATCAGCCACTTTATTCATTACTGGTATACCTAGGTGAGCTGGCACTCACATAAGAATACACAGCTACCCTCTATAGTGAAATAGTGTAATAATACTTCTAAAATGAGTCTGTCATGCATGCATCCTATTCTGTTTGCAATCCAATCTCAAGTTACTTCTGATCAGGATCAATCTTGCAATATACTTTTCATATACTGAAGAGCATACCAAATAGCATAGAACCCAATGAAGTAGAAACAAAGCAAATGGTAGACTGTAAATGACTTTTGCCTGGGGTGTGGAAACACTCACAACATCAAGATTCCATTTTACAGCTACCCATACAAGATAATGGATTTGCTAATCTGTGAACAATTTCCAGAGACTTCCTTCTTAATGAAAAGAGGACTAAACCATGCAGCTAGTTGCATATGTAAGCTACCTTGGTGGATTTCATACACCATCAATATAAGTATTCTTGGAAGTCCTAGTTCATAATTGTTCATCAGCTATCAATACTGAATGTTAACTGGCCTTGTGTAGGTACAACAATAGTTATATACAACTGGATAGGATATTTCACAAATTCACCATAATTAACATGAGGTAGTACTAGTATTATGAAGGCCAAATGTTTAAAAACCAGTTATTTTCTTGTAATAACAGCTTTCGTGTAATAACAGTTATTTTCTGTAATAACTTTTCGTGTAATAACAGTTATTTTCAACAACTGGATAGGATATTTCACAAATTCTCCATAATTAACATGAGGTAGTACTAGTATTATGAAGGCCAAATGTTTAAAAAAACAGAATTTCTTGCCTTAATGGCTGAGGCAATAATCATATGACCAAAGACCAATAATCATATGATCTTTCTAACCAGCAGACAATAAAGAAAATAACTGTTTAAAAGGCACTTGCCTTTTAAACAGTTATTTTTGCTTTGTACCTTATTCAGACTCAAAGAACTATATTTAGGATCTTTTAACAGCTCTTGGATACTGAAGAATGAATGATGGAGCCATAATCTATCCTAGATTGGATTAATGGTGTGTAAAGTTGTAGAAGTAATGGTTGATTTAACCCTAATTCATATTCGTCAAGAATCTGATTACATTCAATATCTTCTCCCATATAATAACTAAAAAATATTAGGCAGTTTTGTAAACTCCATATCTCATGTCATATTGAATGCCATCTCCAAAATAAAAAACTCTACAAACTGTTTTTCTTGAGATGTAAGCATTTTGAACAGTATTTTCTAACTTAACCATATGATCAGTTGTACAGTGATACAAATGGTAGTTTGATGAATGACTGAAGAGCGAGTAGAAATGAGGTTTTTTTCTCTATAAACCACACAAGACAAACAGTAATAATTTTTTGTTAAAAGTTTTGTTAAAAAAATGTAATATGTCTATTAAGATAAAGAAAAGAAACAAATACTCGATGGGTAAATAAAAACATGAGTGAGCTGGGAAAAAAGGTTGATGTTAAAAATGAACAAACAAAGAAAAACAACTGAACCAGAAAATTATAAGAACCAGAAACAACAATACACAAAAACTCAAACAGAATAATGTGTTGCTTTGCCTTTGTTGAGCTCTCTATCTCCCTTGCTTGATCTTGAGTAGTTGAAAAAACACTAGACCATATGAAGCATCCATTTTTTTAAACAAATTATTAATACTTACAAATTACAAAATGATGAACCATATGTATTATTTGCTTGTAAGTTATACATCTGGAACAATGTAGAGTTGTAAAATGTATAAACAATTTATTTTTGTAATAATTTCAGTAAAGTTAACATATTTTTATCACAGTATACATTCATGTGCTCATTTTTTTGGTTGTAATATAAATCTTACTAATAAAAAAACAATTGATAAAATTAAAAAAAAATAGTTTCTATAGTTGCATTGTTGCAAGACTACATCTGTTTAGTCTATCTAGTACAACAGCATTCTTACATTCAGTAACCTAGGTATACAGAAATACTGGTAGTCAAGCAAGAGTGCTGGTTACAAGATAGTCAAGAAATGCTGGATGCAGATTTGATTTTATATGCAGGGATTAAAAATGGTTTTCTCCAGGTTCTGCAAATGTTCACATGCTTGCAAGCATCAATTGTGACTATTGTAGACTGATTAACCATGAGAAATTCAAAAAGTAGTTGGCACATAATTTTTACAAATGACTGATTAACCATGAGAAATTCAAAAAGTAGTTGGCACATAATTTTTACAAATATTCCATTAAATCTACTAATAATTAAGGATAATACATCATAATTGAATCATTCTGTTTTGGTTGAAATGTTTTAAGCAAAATAATCACTGAACCGGACATGATCAAATTTCTACAAAACAGGGCTATCAGTTATTATGAAGGCATGAGAAGAGAGGAACAACATATTTTTCACATTGTGTAATCTCTCTGACTTACAGAAAACTGATACAAAATTGATCAGTTTGTGTTGAGCAAGGGCTATATAATTGTTTGGCATCCACCAAATTTGTACAACCTCAATTCAGTTGAACTGAACTTGCTGGGCAAAAATTAAAAATTACATCCTTGTTACAGATTTCAATCCTGATGGAAGTTATAATTTTAAGGAACAATTGTAAAAATTTCTCAAAACATTGATTAAAACTGAAAATTATTAGTAATGACAATCAAAGAAGTTATCCATTAATTTGTCAAATGTTCAATTGTTCTTCAATACAGTCATTGGCTGACAAAGTTGTAAATACCATTCATTACAAATGACTTTGTTAGGTGTAATTTCCACCTTTGTTAGGTGAATGTATTAAAAGTTTCATGTTAGTGATGTGATTAGATGTGCTATGGCTGAGTGAGTTGGAACACACATGGGGTTTCTACTGTTTTGAAAATAAATATGTATTTTAAATACGGTGAGATGAAGGAAGTTAGGTGATTTCTTGTGTTCATATTCTGCAGTGAAATGTAAAGTGGAGGACAATTTTATAGTGATTGTACATACATATGATTATATATTTCCTTTTGTGTATAATATGATGTCATCAATAAAGCAATATCTATAAATATTACTTTGATTGTAAGTTTTATCATTGTGGAATGTGTTTTCAAAGTGTTATAAAAATATTTCTTTCAATCATAAGCTTAAAAATGGTTTAACTCATAGGTAGGCCTGGTCAAATTTATTATTTGTTGATGTACATCGAGGTTTTTGACAGAATAAAATTATTTAATAGGCTAACCTAAAGCCATGTTACACTGAGATAATTCTGAATGATCAGTTAACCGACTGATGTGATTATTTCCATCATATATTAAATTACTAACAATGAAAGTTATTATTATTAACATTATCAAACATTATACTTCAATCATTCATTCTACATAATCATTACAATAACTTATATCAGCCTTTAAAGGAGACTGACTGCAAAATAAAAACCTTGGGATGGCAAGAACACATAATAAATTGATGAAAAAATTTGACAAAGATATATATTTTGCTCACCTCCATCAGAAGTATGCACAATAACTTTCTGTGTAAAACCCAAAGAAGCCATCTGTTTAAGGTCAACACATTGCTAAAACAAAAAATATATATATATATATATATTTTATTTATTAGTTGGTAGAAAACTGTTATAATTTTGTATTTGATATATATATATATATATATATATATATATATATATATATATATATAAACAAAATTAAAAGTAAATAGTTTAAATTAAAGTATTGCACATTAAAGACCCTATCAAATGAGTAGAAAACTCATAGCTGCTTTTTACAGAAAATGTGTAATGTGCAATGTGAAAATTTTAACATATGTTATACAAAATGCAATACATCAAAGCATTATTCTTATAAATTACAATAATTTTTTTTTGTAAATTTCTTTGCTGACAATAACAATAAACTAAAACAAAATTTAAAACAAAAACCACATATCAAATGTAAATATGCTGCCTTTAACAATAGGCTCCTCAACTTGAATCACAATTCCTCCTGAATCCATCATTTTATGGGAACTAACTTCATTTCTAGCAATGTATATAAAAAACAATGTATAAAATGTTAATCTTAAATAAACTGCACTGATGAATTTTAATTTTTTTTTTTTGAAAAGGCTTCCTGGTGAAAAATTTAATACAGAGCACTAGAAAATTTTTAACAAAATTAAAATTAATTTTTATAATTTTTTTTATGGTTTTGCATAATAATTATGGTTTACATCATCTGTATCAGCATAAGTTTTGGAAGTTTATAATAATAATAATAAGTAGTTAAACAGAGCAATTTTTTCATTACCTAATTCATTAATGAAATTATAGAAAAAATTACCAGAAACATAAATTACAATGACCTATGTTAAACCAACTAATATGAGATCCGAAGAATTAATAGAACTAAACTAATCGAAATATATTCGATGAACTTTGTTTTATATGACAACAAATACTTCAATACTTTTTAAACTGTATAAAATAAATATTAATTATTTAGTTATTTGTTCAAACTTTTATCCATGGTATTTAATGTTGTCTATTGGCCGTTTGACTCAGTTCAAATTTGTCATTTTTTATTCACGTCAAAGAAGTGTAACTTCTTACGTACGTACATAAGTAGACATGAGATTTGTTTTTTTTTAACTTTAGCAACAGTCAAAAAATATGTTTTATGTTTGGAATGTACAAATGTTTTTAAATCACTATTAATCTTAAGAAATAATTTAAAAATAAATCTGTACAGTTTTTATTTTAACTGACTTACATAAATAAAAAACATCAACTTTTATTAAAAACAGAAAAAAAGTAAAGAGTAAATTAAATAAACATAAGTTAATGCTGTATTGGCAATTTAATTATTTGTACTGTATTATTTACTAGATAGTTTAAAAAATTACAGCAATCAACAATTTTGTTAAAAACCTCAATTTTTGTGTGCTGATTCTGTATATGTAGTCAGAATTTCTCTATTGACCTCAGTTTATTTCTTATAATTGCCCTTTTTATGTTTGAGCAAGTACCATGCAGAAACTTCAAGTACCTAGAATTTAATGAATTAAGTAATATAAAGTTAAGAGAATTGTTTTAATTTATTTATTGTAACTAAACTGATAAATCAAATGGCATAGTTTGAGTTAGACATTACTCATTGTTACTGACATTTACACAATAATTAAAAAGCACAGGAATGTAATGATTTATTACTTATTTTATTACTAATATAATCATTTCACTAATCAGTCAAAACATACTATCAGTTTATTTCTGTAGACTGGCAACATAGGGCTGCAAATATTGTAAGTAAATTAAATAAGAAACTGTCATGCAGATAAGATTGGCATTTTGATTAATTTGTTCTTGTGAAATGTGAGTTCTTGTGCAGGTAAGATTCAGTGCTGCAGTTAGTTTTTGTAATAATATTTTTTTCTGTAAAGGAAGAGTGTGTGTGTGTAAATACTGAGGTAATGTGTGTTTATAAAATGTAAGTTTTTATGTAGCTTTAATTAATTATTATTTTATATTAATGATGTCTTGAAGTCATATCAATCATCCAAAAAATGTCTGCTCTCTGTGGTGAGGTTAAAATCTCAGAAAAGAAACATAAATCCATCGATAAAAAAGTCCCATGAACTGTATTTTCAATGTAAGTTAGGTGATTAGGGTTTGGGCTCCTCGTATTTACTGTGTTTCATGTGCATATTGTCAACTGGTTGGCTGAGTAGATTTCAGTGCATGCCATTTGCAATCCGAACAGTTTGGATAGAGCTGAAGGATCATTCCACAGACTCTTATTTTGAATAAAATAAATATCTGGAATAAAAGATAAGACAAGATGTAAAGTTATATTCCTTCTGCTGGAAGGCCATTGCTACACAATCCAGAGCTTCAGACTGTTATACCAGAAACATGGAATTTAGATGAAGATGAAGCTGTACTATTGTCAAACCTTGGGCAGACTTATTGGGCGATGAAGAAAGAAACCTCCAGAATGTCTGGAAAATACACATATTGAACAATCAAGAGTTAAATGAACAAAGTTCATCAAAAGGTCAAGCAGAAAAACTAGCATCAAGATCGCAAGGATGAAATCTTTACAACAGAAAAGTAAAATAAATATCTTCTGCAATAGGCTGTCAGAATTTGTACATTATTTCTTTCCTCTCAGTACGAGAAAGTGTCTACTGTGATGATGTGAACTCTTTACTGGAAGCTTTGAAACATATGCACCATCCTGAAGAATCACTAATTTTTAAACTAATTTTTTCAAATGAAGTAAATATATTTGTATTTGTGAACTTGTGTTTGATTAACTAAATTAGATCGATATCACGATTAGCGATTAGCAATGGTACATCTACCTGGGAAGGACAATAGAATGGTCTTTATTTACAGCTAAAATTAATTAGTTCCCTAGTTATATATCATATGATGAATCATTAGCTGAACTGTAAACAAGAATTTTCTCACCCTGTAAGGCAAGTATTAAACACAAATATAAATACACCCATAACATTAGTGAAGATGTAAAAATGAATGAGGTTTTTAAAAATATCAATAATAAATAAGAAAATACGAAAGGACCGAGGATACTTTTTGCAATGGCCTGAGTTTTACATCTTAGAATGAAGATCAACATTTATACGCATATTCATACAAAAATATGAAATTTTAAGTGCCCGATTTCCAGTCGATAAAGCATGATTTTACCAGCTTCAAATAACTCCTCTGAATTCATAGCAAATAAAGTTTTCATGAGTAAGAAATGTAGACTAAATCAAATTCTTTGCTGAAAGAATCAAAAAGCAGATTTTTTTTGTTATCTATGCTATTATATGAAATGCTTTCCAGAAACTGTAAAATATTTGTTGGTAAACAATTTTTCCTAAAACCGCATTAAAGATTATACGTTTTAAAAATAAATTTTAAAAGTTCATTTCACATAATTCTTCAAACAATTTAGACAAGAAAGACAATAAATAAATCGTCCTTTAGTTTTGTAAATCGAGTTCAGAAATTTTATTATGTAGGTATAGCAATGGAATTCTTAGGGTGTCTGGAAAATACTGCATCGGTGAAATAATTGTTAATTAAATTCACAAGAAAGACAGTATTAGCATCTACACCTTCTTTTAAAACAGACAATAACTTCATCAAATCAACTGAATCTTTACTTTCTATATATAAAACTCAGTCTTTAACTTCTAGTATATCAACTAGAAATAAAACTAATATTCATCAACAAAATTATTCCCTTGTTTAGAATAAAAAAAAAAATTATTACCATAAAAGAATACTTATAGGTTTACCAGCATCTAATAAATTAGCATTGTGCTTAAAAGCACATATATTAGCAAGTAAGGGGATTGGGAAAGACATAATCTAGAAATCAGCGCACAGAACTACACCTGCCATGGAGATCGACATCAGCTCCCTCTGCAGCTGCTAACTGATTCAAAGCACACTAGGTTTGTCAGTCATGGTAATACTACTGGAAGAATATATATTAACAGTTAACTGAGAAGAATACAATTATAAATAAGAGTTCATAAGCACAAATACACTTTAAACACTTAAAAGTTTAAAAGTTCAGTCATATGCTGAATTATTAAGAAAGAAACATTAATAGTACTTGGATCAGCATTATGTGTGAGAAAGAATTAAAAAAAAATTTGATGTAAGTAAAGATATGTATATGTACTTACTTTCTTTGTCTGTAGAAGTGACACTTGAATAGATCCAGCAGAAATAATAGCAATAAATATTGCATAAAAATAATATTCATCAAATATCCATAAAATAATGCTGAATAACTCAAAGATATAAAATGGATTGAGAACTTCATCTACTAGTAGCTGCCAATATGATTTTATATCAAATACAATATTATTATCTCCAAAAACTTTCAATCTGGAAAAGAAATCAAATGTGAATTTTAAGTATACTGCTAAATGATGCAACTTAAAGAGTTTCTTCGTCAACACTGAATTTCATCAACCACTGTCTCTAAACACCTGAAACGTCTCTGGAAATAGCACTCTGAAAGTGATAAATAAATAAATAATCCTTTTATTGCGTAAAAAGCAATACAAAATTTCATCACAATTGTCAACAATCAATAATTACGAAAATGTGGTTAAAAGTCTACAGAAATGATTAAAATTTTAAGTCCTTTTTATCTATTTAGTCACCCTGTTAAAACATATAAAACCACTCATGCACAGTTCACATCTTTATGACATCAAGCTCTGTCCTTATAAAATTTTGATTAAGTATCCCAGCGGTCATCCATGAAACTCGTCAACAGAGTAGAACGCCCTAGACACCAACAGGCATTTTAGTCGAGATTTAAACAGACTCAGAATGAGAATTTGTTTAAAATGCTCTCGGAACCTATTAATTAATCTGACACAACTTGCGACGGCAAACGTTCAAAAGCCATTGTTCTGTGCTGTTGGGCACGCAAGTTGTCCCTTCCACTGGTGTCGTAAAGATGTGCCTCTCCGTTCCGCGCTAAATTGCTTTTCGAACGGCAATACACCATAACATCCAAGACATAAAGACAGGGCAAAGTCAGTATGATGATCGTATTATAGGCTCTATGTATACATTACGATGATCAAAATCGAGCTTTTCATAAAAAAAGTCAATCTTTTACAAAATTAGTCAACTCGTGATCGCCAATGGCATTCACTTATTCTGGAATTCTAGAAATAACTTATTCGGGATGAACAAAAACCTTAGTTAACCTTAAACATTCATTCTTATAAATTTTTACTTGTATGACAAAAATACCGTTTAGATTACATCATTTACCAAAAGTTCTGAAATCCTTTTAAAACTATTAATTTTCTTAAAAATCTTTAAACCATCGACAAAATGAAGCCCTTCACAGTTTTCAAGTATAGCAATTATATTACTCATATAAATAATAAAACGTAAGGGGCCCGTATGTGTTACCTGTGATATGCAGACCACACAAATATAGTAGATATATAATAAAGTAGGTCCCAGAACCGTATCTGCTGTAGTTTTTGAGAAATCTGGGGTGAAAACTAATAAACTGGGGTAAGACATCCCTGTGTTTTATGTTTGATGAATACTAACTTCGTTAAATGGGTAATAAACACATAAAACTTTAAAAGAAAGGATGTAGAGAATTTAGTTCTGAACAAAATTGGATAATATAGTTGAATGAAACAGAAAAGTTAGAAAAATTTTAATTTTATTTAGAAACAGTACACTAGACCGAAGTGCGTATCAGTTTATAATAAATGTTTAAAATGAGCCCAGCATTTTCAACAGATTTCTTGGCACGCTTCTGTACTGCTTTTGTGATTTTTTTAGTTCTTTAGGGCTATCCACAAGTTGCTCAGCCGGATTCATAATATGGACAATTAATTCCTCACGAGAATGTTTTTTTGTTTACTATAAAATATTTTTCATCCATCCCCAAACGCAAAAATCTAAAGGCGACAGATCAGGTGATGTTGGTGGCCAGGAATCAAGACTTTCACGACCGATTCATTTCTCAGGGAAATGATGATTTAGGTGATTTTAAACGACACAAGAGAAGCACGATAGAGAGGCGCCCCATTATTCTGGAAGTATACTTTGCGCCTCGGCACTACAGGAACATCTTCAAGCAACTGTAACAATTCTTTTTGAAGAAAGTGCAAGCAGACCTCAGCATTTAAGCGGCCAGGTAACATGAACGGTCCCAACAACTGATTGTGAAGAAGTGCCGCACTATTCAATTGCGCTAAATCGGTGTCCAAAAGTGCCTTCCACCATTTCACGAGGATTTGCCTATGTATGCTCATTGCGTAAGATATTGAGGCCATCTCGAGTGAAATTTGCCTCGTCGGTAAACAAAACATACTTGTAGATTTGTCGGTTTGTATTCCACCAATTGCAGAACTCCAAGGGAAGCGAACCGACTTCTACGTGTAGATATTGAACTGGGTGTTTATGATAAGGACAAAACTTGCTTTAAGTGTCCAAACGATCGAATGCGAAACTCCGATCCGCTTAGAAAGTCATCGTGTTCTGACGCCTGGACAGCATCAATAATAATTTCATCAATAACACGTCGTGTTGACAGTTCGTTCGTAGCTGGTAGGAATACTAGATAGTGAACCTGTTTCCTGAAGATTACGAAAAGTCGCGCTAATTGTTTTGGAATCTGGAATCCTGCGAACCGGAAAACGTATTTCATATTCTACTGCAGCAGCTGTAGCATCACCATTACATACACCCAAAATGAATACGATATCAGTGTATTCCTCTGTTACTTCAACGGAAAACCTATCACGATCAAACTAAAATTTTCAGAAAACCTTCGCATACGACGGCACAGTTCGCAGTACCCAATACGTTTAATATACCTTACAGAATGATTTAAACACTAACACAGTATTGCAGATTGTTGATCAGCTGATCATATTTTATTGCTAACCTGGAAATAATAATTTATTGTATTTCTGCCATTAATAAAATAAATTATCCCAGTAATTTTTATTAATTTATTTTTATTTTCAATTGTTGGGTAATTTCCAGTTCTTTTTTTAATTTTTTAAGAGCAATTTTTAATAGTAAATTTTGTTTTTACAAATTTTTCACATCGTCAAAAAAAAATTTGATTTTTGTTTACATTAAATAAATACTTTTCTGACAAATGTAGTAATGTACTGTTTCTAAATGAAATTAGAATTTTTCTAAATTTTCTTTGTTTTATTCAACACATCTTAAACCCTTTTGTTCAGAATTAAATTCTCTACAAGCTTTGTATAAAAGTTTTATGTTCTTATCCATTTAACAAAGTTATTGTATTTCAAACATAAAAAACGGTGTTTTACCCCAATCTATTGGTTTTCACACCAGTATTTCTCCAAAACTACAGCAGATACGGTTCTGGGACCTACTTTATTAGATTTTCAGGTCAAAGATCATAAGACATCAATAATTTTACCCGTTAATTAAGTCCTAAAAAGTTCAGTACGACCTCATTTCACCGTGAGCACCGCGACCCCATTTCACAGGCGAATTCAAAGCAAAGTTTCACTAACCGTAACTCGCAAATGAAGCATTTTAGGACATATGTTTATATGAACTTTCTCCATTATTTTCATGAGTTGAATAGGTTTTGAAAGTCGTGTGAGAACTTAGTGATACACTTTGTATATTAATTTTAGTTAATGTTTTAATTATTTTTATTTTTTTTTTAATTAGTATTATTTAAAAATTCATATATAGAATATTATTGTTTTTTTAAAAGATCATCTTATTTTAAATAAATCGGTGGGAAGATATTTTATGTGGGTCGGTAATTTATTAAAAATGATAATGGAAGCATAATAAGGCTTTTTTTCACGAGTAAAATGAATAAACCAACCCGACTCCGACAAAATGTTGTCTGTACAAACTTTGAATTCCCAACCTACCTTTTCTGCCTGTCGCACAAAGAAAGTCCATTTCCTAACTGGAGAATATTTGACACAGTACGTACTCCATCTGCCAGACCCTTCATTTGTTGAAACTGCAATTTTTCATGACACCAAATAAATCTCTGAAGTTTATAAATAAAGTAACGAAGAGGTCTCTGCATCGAACCGTCACTCCACTCCACCGATTCAAATACTTTGTGCAAAGAACACGTTCCAACTGAATCCTAGGAAGAAATAATATAAAAATATATTTTAAATAAACATTTAATAGCTTATCGTTCTGTTGCTATGCTAAGCGCAGGGGATGTGGCTTCTTTAAAACTACAGAGTACTACATGAAAAGCTGAAGTACTTATGAGAAAATGCGTTTTTCATCTTATAAATTATTTTTGATGGAAAGCAAATCATTTCTTTACAGCAAAAAAATTACTCCTTTCATTACCGTCCCCACTCTTAATTATCCCCTGATTACAGTTAGTTCTACACCATACAGGAATGAGATGTCCAACATACTTTAGGTATTCTTAAACCGATAAAGAACGAGAATAGTATGAACCGAGTGCTTTACATGTTGCCTGGCTGAAGAAATGATTATGTACAAATTTACTAATTTTATATAGATACATGTAATCATCAGATCATCTGCAGTAAAGCCCGGAGGAAGCTTGGCTACCGGCATCAGACGATACCGACTCAGATGCTACGGTGGGTAGTGCATCCGAGTCAAGAGTTGATGCATTTTTGTTTTTCCTAAGTCTTCTTTTCTAATATTTGAACCAATTTCTCAGTGCAGTGATTGCACTTACGGAATCAGAGGACGAAGCACTCTGATTGAAAACAAAGCCAAGAGCGTGCTGAATAGTATATAACTCTACTGTATAGACACTGGCTATCTTAGCCAAGCTATTTTTTTTATTTTTTTTGGGATGGTGAATCCCAAAAGTGGGATTCACCGTGTACAACTAAAGAGCTTCCAACGCCAATCTTCATTAGGAAGGAAAATAAGATTTCTATTTTATTTGCTTATTTAAGTGTTGCTTTTATTCATCAATTCATGAAAATTATTTATTTTGAAAACTGATAATAAATACTGGTTAGTAAAAATAATGGTGCGATTATGCACCTTTGGCTTATGGAGTGATGAATGACACAGTAGGCATGCAATATGTTATTCTTAAATTATAAATAATAACTTTGCAATCCCGTACTGTACTATTTTTATGTTTGAATCGTTAAATTTTTGTTTTGTCTACAATTTTACTGTTTTATAGATGTCGTTATTTTAAATAATGTTCAGTTTCTACATTTGCGAACAAGCGGGGTTTACAATTTGGTGTTTTTTATCATAATTTATCAATTGATGAAGAAATGGTGCCATATTTTGGTAGGCATTCAGCAAAAATGTTTATCAAGGGAAAACCAATTAGATTTTGATTTTGGCTTTGGTGTTTGTGTATATGTAGTAGTAAATTCATGGAAAATATAGACTTGCAAATAACAGAAAAATCAGTCATATTGATTTTAGTTCTTCTCTTGTATTATCACTAGTAAAGAGTGAAGAAATAAAAATACCATGAACCATTGTTGAGAATAAAGAAAAAAGTAAAGATAATTTTCTTTCACCACCAATGGCAACCAAGGTTGTCTGCCAAAAAACAGTTTGCCAGAAGATGTTAATTAAGATCAAACAGGGCACACTTTATTTCAGAGCATATGGAAAAAGCTAGATGAAGATGCAAGTCATGCAAAAATCATACTATTTTTTTTGTGTATAAAATGTAAAGTGCAACTACATTCAAAATCTTTTCAAAAATTTCATTTGCAGCAAAGAAAATAAATAATTTTTTTATAAAAAAAAAACTAAATTAAAATAGTTCATTTGTAACTGTATTATTACTTTCAGTTTAATAAATTATAATATAAATTGTTCAGATGTCTTATTATTATATTCTTCATAAAATGACATTTTCTGCATACTTTTTGCCAAAGGCATGTTCCCACTATGGCATTCATTATGAAATGCTGAAAGGCCCGATACTGAGTCATTTAGGTTGTTCAAAAGGAGCACGTTAAACCAGTAAATGAGAATTCACTTCACATTTCTTTAGAGATCCATAGAAGGGAGTATTCAGGACACCACATGGCCATATGTCTGGATTATTAATCTTCTTAATAATGCAAATAACAGACTTCAACGTGAAACGAATAGTAAGAGAATTTTGTTTGTAATTTAGAACATTTCAAGAACTTCAAATCCAGACAACACCAGCAGAATCAAAAACTCCAATGATCAAGATGTCAAAATGAAGAGGATCAATCAACACTTTTAGAGAATTAGTATAACCTTTCAAAATAGAGGGTTGAACAAAAGGAGAAAAGTAGTGGTTCCCGATCAATAAGCTTTTCCTACCATTGCCAGGAATTTCAATTCGAACAATCTCCAGGGCTAATGCAATGCTATACCTCAACGCAAGCAAAGATTCACCACACGAGTCAATGAAGACAATATGGCAAATAATAAGAATAAGCAAAGATGAAATATTTCCAATTTATTTATAAGTCTGCAGTGAAGGTCTCTAAATGAAGACAGTAGTGATATGAGGGGCAGACCTATAAATATACCTTCGATCACTGATGATGAAATATTAGTCAGCATCTCATCCTGACTGCATCCCTACATTTGTTTTCCAAGGCATTGCTGAACTAATAGCGCCAGTCTTGACTTGGCTATTTAATTTTAATTTGAAATCTGCAGCTTTTCCTGTGTTTTGGAAGAAAGCTCTTGTATCACCGATTCCAAAAAAGGGCAACTTGCATGAAATATACAATTATAAACCTCTTTCTGGATTAAATAAAGTTTGGTTTTGGAGAGAGTAGTCTACACGCATTTGTATGTTGTGAAATTCATAGATTTTCAGCTCCATGGCTCTATGGTGAGAAGAACCACAGCCAACAGTTTAAATGGCATGCTGTCCTATGTGGCGTGAGAAAAAGTAGAGAATCACGATAGGTTGACATAATATACTTTGATTTTCATAAGGCCTTCGACTCTGTTCCACTGACTTACTTATTCATACGTTAAAATTGTATGGTTTTCATTGAGAAATGTTGCAATGGATAGTCTTACCTGAAAAACAGAATTTTTCGTGTTGAAGTATCATGTAAAGTTTCACATGAACATCTGGGAAATACCACCTGTATACCAGCATTAAAACCACTTCCTTGAAAATCAGATAACTACAAAGAACTTATAACTGAGCTTCTTAAAAACAATAAAGCTCTTGGAAGTAATATGTCACTAAAGATCCATATCTTAGATTCTCATCTGAACTTTTTCCATATCAACCTTGGTGCTGTGAGTGATGAATATAAAGAACACTTTCACCAGGAAATATCCACTGCGGAAACCTGCTACCAGGGAAAATGGAGCCCAAGAATGCTGGCTGACTACTGCTGGAATCTCAAAACTAATGTATCTACAGTAAACTACACCAGAAAATCCAAAAAAAAACCAGATTTTAGGCATGTAGAAATTGCACGTTAATACTGTTATACTACAAACATAATGTTTTTTATTACAACAAAAAATGGTAATTACAGAAGAATTAAGCCTGGTAGAAAAAGACTACTTACGTAATTGAAATCAGCATCAAAAATACTATAAGAATCAACTTTTAACATTATTGTAATAAATAAAAAACAAAATTTTGTTGTCCTGTGTATTTGATAAATTTATTTATTTAAAACACAAATAACAATTCACATCAATGTTCTGTCTCAGCTTTGCCTAACTTTATTTATGAGTACTCTTGCTAGATATAATTAATCATATACATCTTAATAAGAAAGACTGTAGCTTATAAACTTGAACATAGCCAAAATGTAAATAGTTCAATTTAATCTCTTCTGCATTGCATTTATCTTGCTACAAGTGTAGCTTGACAAAATACCGGTTATTGGACAAGAAGGATGATTCTACGAATTACTCGTGGGTCTCCAGAAATCATGGGGAGGTGGGCTTCCATCTCTCTCAGTTGTTGACTGGGCATGGAGGGTTTGGGGCTTACCTCCACCTCTTTAGTAGAAGGCCCGAACCGGTTTGCCAATACTGTGAAGAAATAGATACCGTGGAAAACATGATATACTTGTGTCACCGGTGGGATGAACTAAGGCACACATGGGCCATTCAAGGACTGATGCCGGATAATACCATACAATACATGTTGAAATGAAAGAACTCCTTATTTATATGACTCGCATATAATTTTCTTTTCATTTAACTTAAAAAGGACGGCTATATGATAACAGTAAGAAGGGTTATATAAAGAAAAATCAACAGAGGAAAAAAGCAATCATCAATTACAAAGGAGATGACAGCAGATTAATTCCCAATGCTTTGTTGATTTGAAAAGCAGGCTATATTTATATTATATATATATATATATATATATATATATATATATATATGGTACTACCACAATTAAATGAACTACAACAGCTTTATGAAATGTGTTCAAACAAGTTCTCGTTTTAGGAACTTTACTACAGTTATTTTTAAATGAATTACTTTCGGTAATGCTCCAATTAGACAATTAACATATGAGAAATGGCAATTACAGTGTACTTGATGATATAATCTTATAAGAACTGTGTTAGGAAGAAAATTGACTTTCATGCCCAGTCCATATATGTTTACAAGAAATCTTCCTATTTAACTTTATAAGAAATTTTCTTGCATCATTTTGCTTTTCTTTTTAAATGTTGAGTTTATATTTAAACATTCTTTATTATAACTTTAGTAAGTCGTATCGGGTTTAGGTGATCTCATAAATAATTCAAAACCACATAAAATAATATAATAGGTTCTTTGTATCTGTTAATTTGCAAATTTCCTGATATACTTATAAGGTAACGCACGGATATACTGAGTGTACGAAAAAAAATCAGGGTTTTAATTTGTTATAATATCTCTTGGATGAGGTGAACAGTATTGATTTAAGGCTGACAAAGAGCAGAACGGGCAGTTTTAGTTGCACCCATGGCCGTAGATTGATTCCCTATCTTTCCGTTTGACAGCGCAAGTAGCAAAGATAGCGACTAATGAACAGAAAGCCTTCTGTGTCTTACAGTTTGCTAAATGTGAACCTCCAGTTGCAGTTCGACGCGTGTTCCGTAGAAAGTTTTATTGTGATCATTCAAGTGACAGTAACATTCATCGACGGCATAATCAGTTTCATACGACCGGATTCCTGTATATGGAACGACCAAGGGTGTCTTGAAAAAAGTGTTGAACGTGTCAGGGAGTCTTTCCTGCGTAATCCAAAAAAAATTGTTAGGAAGGTCAGTAATGAATTAGTGATGACAGTGTTTAATATTTTAACGCTTAATATACGTCCATAGAGTCTACAGCTGTTACAGGCTTTAAAGTCTACCGACTATCTTGTGCGTGCCGTCTTCGCGATTGAAATTTTGTCATAAAGACGTCTGTTGATCGTATTATGTTTAGTGATAATTCAACAGTTAACCTTAGTGGAAAGGTTAACGCACATAATTTTCCTATCTTGGGATCAAAAAATCCCCATGAAATCTTAAAATGCGAAAGGGACTCCGCAAAATTAAATGTTCGATATATTAAATTCTGTGCGATATCCCGACATTCCGGTGCAAGTTTACGGGCCACTATTTTTTGCTGAAGCAAGCGTAAAAGGAGTTGCTTATTTGGATATGTTGGGTACACGGTTCTTTTCTCAATTACAAGATGAACCAGAGAATTTTATTCGACAACAAAATGGTGCAGCTCCTCACTGGCATAATTCTGCATGGGATCTGTAAGCGATACGGCGATCTCCGACCTGCTGTATCAGTGATCTCATAGACGTGAATCCTACTGTTTGATAGAGCTTATTTGCTGTGGCCTCCAGGGTCACCCGATCTGAGTCCATATGATTTTTACCTTTAAGGTTTTATAAGGATCTATGTATGTGCCTCTGCTTTCTATTGATCTACCCCATTTGAGGCACAGGAATGAAGCAGCTGTCGCTTCCATTACTCCAGGCATGCCGGTTAGTGTGAGACGAACACCTACACTTCTATCGGTTGGATGTGTTCCGCGTGACTAAACTTGCTCACATGGAACAGTTTTAGGGAAAAACTATAACAGTTACTCTTTCATTTTATTTGTGATTCACTACCGTACGTTAAAAGTAAGAGATATTAAGTAGCTTTAAAACCCCGATATTCTTTTTTGTACACTCTGTAAGTCACTATTATGGATCATCAACATTTTTTGGTTAATTATAACCCCATTTTCTTTCTCTTTCAATCGTATTATGTGATTAAAAATCCCTTTCGGCACGTCGGAAGGCGTGGTAGATTTCACCGGTGCTAAGTAGGGGGATACAAAAGTTTCTACCTTAAAGTTAAGAAAAATTTCAAATTTACTCAATACGACAATGGTACATGTGAAAAAAGTTTCAGGTGTTTAGCATACGACAAGCTCCATCTTCTTACAATTACAGCAATATTTTTGTCATCCCTTGCCGTAAGGGTTGGTCATATAAAAAATCGTTTCAGATAAAAATTTTAGGTAATTTTTAGAGGACTAACGACCACTTTAAACCGATTCGATACTGTGCCTATTAAGGGAGGTATGATATTTTTTATCTTCAAAACCCCATTTTATCCACCTCTGAACCAATGGTTGGTGATATCAAAAAAGTTTACTTACACAAGTTTTAAGCCGTTATCCAAAGAATAGTAGGAACTTTAAACGAACTCGATATTTTACTTAATAAGAAAGTTATAGCGACTTTTTTTTATGGAAAAAGCCCACCCGTTTCCAGTAACGTGGTCTGATTTTGGCCGGTAACGAACTCGACCGAGATTTTGGGACGAGTTATCTTTAAGGAACAATTTGAAAGTGATTGGCGCAAAATTGCGGCAGCTATTATGTCCTCAAGAAAGTGAAATATATATATATATATATATATATATGTACTCTTATAAATAAATGGAAATATAGAATTTTAAGCTGACAGTTTTTGGGGTCGGTCTGGGGGATGTGAAACGCGAAGATATGTCGAAATTTTCCACAAGTCGAATCATAGTACTCATTACAATAGGTAGCTTTCGTATGAAATTTACCTAAAAATAAAACGTAGTTAAAAGTAATAAATTTAAGGTAGTGCCTAAATGCATTAAAATAATTTTTATATCATCTTAAATTACAGAATACTTCTCTGACGAACATATTAGGATTTTTTTTAAATTTTAAACAGGTCTTTTAATTTTTCCAATTTTTTTTTTGTTTTGTTTTCAGTAGAAATCAGAATTTTTGTACGTGAATTTTATTCCTTGCTATTCATAAAATACCTTAAAATAAAAAGGATAAAACATTGCACACATGCATAAATAGGAGTAGAAATCAGTTTAACAATTTAATAAATTAAAAATAAGGACATAAAAAGAAGTATTTTATATATACAGGTATTTTGTAATCATTAGATACAACTAAACAAAACTATATTTTGAGCGCTGTTGGGAAAGACTGCACTAAGATGGTCTTGCCTGAATGAAATTATTTTATTACAATGTCTATGAAGCAATCATATAATGTACACAGAATCAAAAGCATTTATTTATTGTTAATCGTTAAACGTTTTGTTAACGGGAAATGTTTACGTTATTATGTTAGAGATAATCACTGGAAATTACATTATTTATAATGTTTATTTCAAGATCTATTCAATTTTTCATTTGCATAGCAATACTTAATAAGTCACATTATTTTATTAAATTTGTTAGAATAATGATAAAAATTAAATATTTATAGTGCTTTAGATGGCTGAAGATTTATTGCTTGTAATCACTTGATGTGTCTTGTCACAACACTGAGCATCTAATATATTTAAAAAAACTTATTTTGAAAGGAAACTGTTATGATTTAGAAGTAATCAGGAAAAGAAGGATTAAATACAGTACTTAATCTGCGATTTATTAATTTTTATGCATACACCAAAGCTTTATATATTTATACGAAAAACAACTTGCATATACAGTCAAATAACTCATAAAATGTAATGGTTTTAATTACAAAAGATCCTGTATCAATATTAGCGATTAAAAAAACAATTTATTAACATTTATGAAATAATGATAACCTGTTCGTCATTTCTGTCTATAAGCCCAAAAAGAGAAAAAGTGAAATGCGAGAGAATTTTTCTAGCACATTTCAATAAATATAAAAAAAAATACTAAAAGGCTATATGCAACTAGAGATCCTTACTTAACACACCTCATGTCACCGATGTATCTTATAGCACCGCTACAATATCTAACAGCCTTTTTAAATTTTTAGTTTATTAGAAATCTTATTGTAAACGTTTTCAATCATACTAACTAATAAATGGTTATCTTCACCTTTAAATTTTGTTTATGGGAGGGGATATCTCTTTGACGGATTTAAGATTCATCTTTATCTTTCTTGTGATGAGTTTTATCTAGACAACCTACATAAAAGATTTATATTAAATAATGTGGATAGTCTAATTTGCAGGATTAAGTGGTTTAGATGTCTAAGCTAAATTTATTCCTGTATTGTGATTGTTTGACAAGAAAACATGTACTTCTGTTGCAATAATTATTTTACTGAATCTCATTAAGTATTGTTTGTTTATCGATTAATATTTTTGATTATTTCTACTTTATTTTCTTATTTTTTTAATTGTACTTTTTCTGCAGTCTATTGATGATAATGTTTAAAAATTTAAATGGAGATCTAGGTTTTTTTATGAAAAAACTTTTGTAAATGATTTTTGAGAATAATCTTATCTTTCAGTTTACAAATCCTTAATTATCATCTCAACCACCAGTAGCATCATTATTATTATCTTTTATGCATGTTTTTTATGACTTATTCTCAATAATTCTACAAATATTGTGAATAACAGAAAACGTTAATAAGAAAATAAATATACTAACTGAACTTACCTATGTACAAATTGAAATTATTTATTATTTTATAGTAATAAAAACATGGTAGTTTGGCTGCGGGAGCTTCTTAAGTAGTATGTTAAACCAACGATGAATTATTTATATTACACAAAATACAGACTTATTATTTTTTTTCTTTTAACAGACTTTTTCACAAATTGAAGAAATTCATAACATACTCACTTTAACTAGAATTATTTGGGCATTTTCTAATGTGCATTTCTTCCAGAAACAATTTACTTCAAACTGCGGATACCATTTCAAAAGTAAATATGGGATTCCTACAAACACCATATAAAATGAATATTGAAACAGTTTATGCTTCCAATTTCTCTGATAACCGGTGCAAAAAATGGTGTATTCTTCCTCCAGATCTATATTCTGAGCAAAATGTGAAGTAATGTCTTCATATCCACCCTTATGAGATCCTGAAATAAGCAAAACATCAGAAACAGTATTAAGCATATCGTAGAACAAGTCGCTGAAGGCAGTGCAAGATATTCTCACACCTTTCATAAGCTTCAATTTTAAAATCATAATTCCTGGAGCTAGTATGTATAAGAACCCTAGAAAATTCAATGCTAAATCAGACTATATGATTGTGAATACTGGCAGAATACCAGAATTAAACTATCTATAACAAGATACAAGTATAAGCAAATACACATCTAGGTAGATAAATGTCTCAAAACCAAATATTCAATTAACTGAGTATTGCTTGGTATTTTGGTGTGTTTATAAACGGTTTTGATTAATAATTGATAAAAAATAATTAAATAAAAAAAATAATAAAATAATTATATTTTGATAAAATATAATTGTAACACAGTGGACAACACATTTAATAAAATTAAACTATTATATATACTGGCTTTATGGTGAGAAAGCTAAAAAGTAAGGTACGCTAGATTTTTGGTGGGGACTTTAGTATAATGGAATATATGGCTAATGGATATATGCTTTTAAATCGTCAGAAAGAATTTCATAAAATCTCAGAAAAACGAACTGAATGCATTAACTATATGTTACAATGGAAATAAAAGACTTCATTCTAATCATCAGTTACTGATAACAATGTGATGTTACATTCAAAAGAAGTGGGTTATTTTCTAAATCTATCATTGCATCATTAAAATAAATTAACATTTTTATGAACAATTTTTATCCTTGTAAGTGATAATTTTTATCAACTATTTTTTTACCATGAAGAAAAGTACCGGATGTACAAAAAAATATATTGGGGATTTATGATAATATCTCTTAAATGAGGTGTACAGTGTTGATTTAAGACCGTTTTTGCTGTTTGGCAAAACCAGCGAAAAGAGCAGCAGTTTTAGTTACGAGGATGACCGTACATTAATTCCCTATCTTTCCACTTGATAGCGCAACTAGCAAAGATAACGACTAATGAACTTTTGATAAAAGTAAACCTGCAGTTACTATTCAACGTGCGTGCTGTAGAAAGTTAAATTGTGATCCTCAAAATAATCTTTTCGAAAAGACCGGATTTCTGTGTAAAGGGAAAAGTACAAAATGACCAAGGATGTCTGAAGAAAGTGTTGAACGTGTCGGAGAGTCTTACCTGCGCAGTCCTAAAAGATTTGTTAGGAAGGTCAGCCATGAATTAGCGATGTCGGTGATGACAATGTTTAATATTTTAAGGCTTAAATATGCGTCCGTACCGTTTACAGTTGTTACAGGCTTTGAAGCCTATCGACTAGGTGTTTGTTCCGACTTCACGATGGAAATTGTTGTAGCATGAAGCTGACGATGGCATAAAAGTACATTTATTTGCTCCAAAAACTTTTATTTATTTTTCTACGTATTCACCATTTCTCTCGTCCATGAAACAGTTTTCTATTTCTATCAAGGAAGAATGCCGGTAGTCTTTCCGCGATCCATGACCTCACCGAATCCTTCATTCATCATCTGTCGTGAAATCAACATCCTTAGTATCCCTTTTTAATTGCGGAAAGAAGTAAAAACCGCAGGGCGCCAAATCAAGTAAGCATGAAGGTGTGAAATAAGTTTTAATTCACCTTTACAAGAGTTTTTGCGGTCGCATGTGTGTGGCCGTGCATTATCGTAATGTAGAATTATCGGCTCCGTGTATTGTCGAACGCGACACATACATCTCCTGAGGTATTTTAATGTCTCTATGTTAAAAGATAGAATTTACAGTCGACCCGGCTTCTACGTAGTCGGTCGCGTACATGTGTTTGGAATCCCAGAACTCTGTCACGAGAATTTTTTTCACAGGGTTTTTCAATTATTTTGATTGCGGCGAACCACAGTGTTGTTATTCCTTGTTTCGCGTTTTTATTCGAGTTTTTTTTATGCACCCGAGTTTCGTATTCTCTCACTATGTTTCAGAAGTTATTTACAACATTCTTTTCGTTGTTTTATGAAAAGTTGTTTCAGAACAAACGCCAACAGATTTTACGGCAGTCCAGGTGTGCAATAATATCTGTACTTGTTCTTTCGATATACCTAACCGGATGGCGATACGATGTCATTTTGGATCAATTTATCCACCTCCTTTCGGTGTTCATCAGTCATAGAAATCGGTTGATCACGGCGAGTTCATCCTCGTATTCGCTCTACGGATTGTAATGCACGAACGCTACTCGACTCCGTAACAACGGCGACTGAGAGAAAACGAGAGATATCGGTCGACAAGTTTTGGAATATTAGTAGTAGGAGAAAAAAACTGCAAGATACAAAACCTGTCACTCGATGCGACATTATGTTTTAGTGTGCATTATACTTCAGCCGTCCCTCGAAGTACGATTTATCCAGGTCTTAAAAAAAGCAGATGTTTCAGTGATCATCTTCGCTTCGCATAAATCTTTTTACAGGAAGCCACTCAATATCTGAAAATAAAGAATAATCCGAAGGTGCAAATTCTGATGAGCGGTTATGGAAGAATTTCAAAGTATAATTCGAACAATTTTGCTGTGGCAATTACAGAAGTGACCTGGTGTATCGTACGATTTAAACGATTCATAATATCGTCCACTTATCGGTTTCCCTACTCCATAAAGTCGATAAACATCACGCCGTAAGGATCGTAAAAATCAGTGACCATATCACCTTTTCTGCTGATGCGGAGCGAGTTCCCCGACTGCAATTTCCTGTTTTGACTGGTCGCTGGTTTCAGGTCGGTAGCGATTACCCAAGTTTCATCAATGGCGCAAAACTTTCTCTCGATAACGTTGAAACAGCCGCGCTTAGAAATATTTACTCGTTAATGCTTTCGATTGACTATGAGCATGCGTGTAAATATTTGTGTAAAACATAACTCATCCGTTCGTTTGACATACCTATTGTCTAGCGATCTTAGATATCTCTATCCTCTATCACTACATAATGAATTTTTTTCAATAATTTCCGCAGTTGTAATTTCAAAACGCCACTGGTTAATCGTTTTAATCGATGGAGCCGATTTACCGTAATATTTACCTTGCTCGGCTCTAGCTTCCTGCGATGCCTTTCAAAAAGTAAATTTTTGATCTTCACACGAAATTATCTTTTGTCAATTTTTCAGAAATTACAACATTCGTAATTTAAACGACTGCAGATAACAAAATTTTACGAATGACACTGACCACGGCGTTCTCCA
Organism: Lycorma delicatula; assembly: GCF_047948215.1. Taxonomy (NCBI): domain Eukaryota; kingdom Metazoa; phylum Arthropoda; class Insecta; order Hemiptera; family Fulgoridae; genus Lycorma; species Lycorma delicatula. Next base: position 4,187,674 of record NC_134458.1, read on the forward strand.
TCTTGATTATGCTTCTAAGAAGAGATGCCGGAACTAAGAATGACCTCGACAACGTATTACGAACATGATCTCTTGACTTCTTACTGAATTATCAAAAACCCCTCTGTATAACCTACATATGTTTTTTGTATGTAAAATATTATAAAAGATAATGTTTTCAAAATGTTGTAAATATTTGTCTATCTTGATTCCTAACAAAAGAATTTGTCAAACTATTTTCAAAGTGGTTTTTTACAATAATTTTTTTAGACCGTACATAAAGTTAGTGGTTTTCTTCATTTTTGTTGAGTTACGTTTTTTATCGTTTCACACTTAAGTATGCTTGTATATATACGTTAGGTACGTCAAAAGCGATCGATAACAATTTCATTTAATTTGTAAAGTTTTTCCAATTTTTATTTATAATTTATTTTTCATTTTATCCGTTATTATACAATGTACTATTTTTGTAACAAACTACAAGGGCGCAGTTTTAAAATGAATAAGCGATTTGTTGTGAAAAAGGGCTAATGACCACAGTAGTCAATGCACTTAACCTTCAAAAAAAAAATAATTAAAAAGTGATTTAATGGGTATATGTGTTTTGTAAATCTAAAAATTTGGAAGCTCACGGTTTGTAAAAATACAGCCGTATATTATAGTTCACGTTATTTTCACGATACACATATATTAAAAAATGTAAACAACAAACCATCTGATGTTACAGAATGTATAATTATACGAAGAAACTGATTAACAGATATAAATAACGATCTGGAAATACAAAAAATGAACAATGATAAGATCGAAATCGACGTACGGAAGATTCAGAAAAAATTAAGTCATCGATAAACAGCAGACATTCGATAATGAACCAGTACATCGGCAGAGCTGATGCACTGATTCGTATACTGGTATGTTTAATAAATAGTCGCGATAAATTTGCCCAGTGTGTCATGACAGCAAAGGAATATTATTTATATATGATTAGATAAAAAAAAAAAAATACTTTACGAGTAATTTTAAGTTTACGTGTAATTATTTTAATCGCTTAGCTGATGATGCAGTCAAGGACTGCGAAAGAACTGCTGTAAGTGGGTCTTAACATGGAGTTCTGATTGTATTATGAAATTTCAAAATAAATATAAAGAAAGACATTTTTTTAATTAAAATGTATTAAAAACCAAAAATATAAAAAGAAATCAAGATTGTTTTTGTTTTGTCCAGCAATGGCCCTACTCGCCGAGGCCTTGTAAAAAATAAAAATAAAAAAGAAATATGATTTTACGTGTTTGTCGAGAAATTAATCGAATAAAAATACAAATATTTGTAAGAGGAATGTTAAAAATTAGATTCTAATTTTCAAAAGCGAGCGGTTTAACTCGTTCTCGGGGATTTGGCAATGCTGTACCAGAATCTCTTCCGTTCGATCCCTATCGTGAAACAATGTATAAAAAAATTCAGGAAACTCAAGATCACCTAGTCGTAACTTCACTTCAATTTTTAATTTATAGCACCTAATCTGTGACGATGAGACACACAGTTTGCGCCTCGCGCCTTTAAGATTTGAAGTTACAGAGATATTATAGCTTCGTAAAAAGTATAAAAAATTGGAAAATTATTAAAGATTTTAATTTGAGAATCAGCAAGTTCATATAAAACACAAAAATAAAATCGTTTTTTGAAAAAAATATGTCGTAGAATTTTCGAATTACAGTCTACTAGTTTTTTAAATCAGATCTTTAAAAACAGCTTCTTTTTAAAGTAAAACACCTTTCAATACGTCTGAAAAATTATAGCTTTACGGCGATAAACGAACGCAAAACTAAACTAAACGAGTAAAGTATTATATATACTTTATAAAATCCAATGAGATATTTATTCGATTAACATAATTTGTGACCGGAAGGTAAAGTCGGGTTACATACATACACCGACTAATCAATGACGACTGTACTTACAACATATCGTCTAATCGATTAAAAATAATCTTAACTATCAAAACGCTGATTCATAAAATAACAATTTACTCGGTTTCAAATTGCTTTATTTATTCACTCGTTCTTCCTATATCGGATTTCAGTAATTTTAGCTCTTCTTTTATTATTAATCGCCTCGTAAACCTCCAACAGACTTCAATTAATATTTATTTGATGTTTTCCATTTTCTGTAATCGTACTGATTGTTACTGAAAAGAATTAATTTATTTTCAAAAAATGTTACCGGTTGTATTTTAAATAATCGCTTAAAATTTAAAAAAAGGTATCGAGTGCAAATTTATAGGACTATAGTCGTTCATAGTAGTGTTAGTCTGTTACTTCCTCCGCTATGAATCGGAACGCACAGATGTTTTCAATTCATCAGAGAAAGTTAAATTACACATAAAGACTAAAAGACAAGAGCTATTTACATTTTTGCTGCCGTTCCATCATAACCGGCCAATTATTATTTTTTAAGGAAGTAACAACATTATATATATATCGTGTGCTTATTCGTGGACTAACGATTAATCGGGTAATTTTTTATTTTATTTTGTTTATCTTAAGTAAAGACATACGGATATGAGGAAACTCAATGTAATTATATTATTACGCGTATGAAAATATTTCCATCTAAAACATAACATCGTCCGTCAGAAAAAAAAAGTCTTGCTCAGATCGCTACATAATTCTACATCAGGTGTGTTGCTCTACGGATATAAAAGAGGAACTGCCTCAGCAATTGCCGGGAAAAATGAAGGAAAATCACGGGAAACCCACGATAAAAAGCGGCATTGTAAAATACAAAATTAATAAATAGAAAATAGAAGCGGTCGAACATTAATACAAATAAGCAAATATACCGGATGTCCGAAAAGACTGCGGAGTTTCAAAAACGAATATAGTTTTTATTTTGCAGTACGATAGTGTTTCACATGGGATCTTGAAGCAATAACAATTAAATTTTAATTTACAAATTCTCTGTCGGTTAGCAGCTGTGTTTCACTGTTGCACAGGCAACAGTTAACAGTCCGGGCTTTAGTATCGCGGCGTTGTCAAAAGAGAACTCACAGTACGCGTACCGGATCGTAAAAACAAAATCGGTGATGTCGTATCGTAGAAAGTCTACGATAGTCTATCGTAGAAATTTTACGAATGATAAAAGCATACGTAAGCGGTACGAATAGTTCTTGGAAACTGGAAGCGTTTTGAAAGCAAACTTACCTGGCAGGCCTAAACGAAGTGTCGAAAACAGAAAACATTCAACTGTCTTTCAACAAAGTTCAAAACGTTCAGTTCCTAGTGTTAGTCGTAAACTATGCCTCTAAAAACACCGTCCTCGATGTTGTTCACAAGCATGGAAACTTCAATCGTGTTTGAACATCCCAAGCGATCTCTTGTATGAAATTGATCTCTTTGTATTGTAGATATAAAGAGTTCAATTTGTAATGATTGTGTTAAACTTCATTTCTGTCGATTAAAATTACCTCCGGCGCATTTCATTTTCTGATCGCGAAACATTTCACGTTCACGGAGTCATGAATCGCTATAACCGAGACTAGAAAACTCACACGAATCGGTGGAATTCGTCCGCACCTATCCGAAAGCGAACGTTCGGTGCGGTATCACGCATAATCGAATTTTCGGATCGTTTTTTCCCCACGAGCAAGACTATTACCCGCATAGTGTACTCGGAAACGTTAACGAATTTCTCGTTTCTGCAGATTGAAAATAAGGAAGGCCTACCTTACCAAAAGGACGGAGCCCCTCCGCATCGTGCAGATGTGCGGACTACGCTCAACAAGAAGTTTGCAGAAGACAGATAAGCGATAGGCGAAGAAGCTCGGTCCCTGCGAAGTTCCGATTTGACGCCGATGGATTTTTTTCTTATTGAGTTGCGTAAAAGACATCGTATACGAAAATATCCAGTCGCTTGACCGCCTGTGCCGAAGAATAACAGCTGCTGCGGAAGCGATTCCTGCAAGACGCGCTCACCAGAGTGCGGAACGAGATCGGTTATCGGTTTGACGTCTACAGCGCTGTAACCTGTGCCCGTACCGAGTTACCTTAAGAGGTAAAAAGAATCTTTAAGACTTAGTAACCTCGTACAATATAAAACGTACACTTGTAATTCTAAATGTGCTAAAGTAAATTTAATTTAAAACCGGGAATTTCTTTACACCCGGTAAAATAATAATTCAAATATAATAAATAAATAGAATCGGTACACGATCTGATAAAGATTCGGGAGGTTTAAATTTAAATTATTCAAGTAAATTATCATATAACGGTTGTACGAGTTAAACGTGAATACAGAAAATCCAGCACTTTTAACGGTCGTTACTAAAAAAAACTCATCGACTGAGTTTTGTAAAAGAGAATACCTTTTAATTAAGACGGCCGATCTTTTAAACGAAACGGTAATTTATTAAAACGGCAACAGACGACCATAATAAGACTCGTATTAAAAACCCTCTGATAAGTTAGAATTTTTAATTTAGAAATGTTGGAGGATCAACGTCGACGCAGTTCGTGTACTAGCGGAAACAGACAACGATCCGACAACCGATTTTATATCTTGAAAACTAATTACTTTGTAAAGTATTCTTACAAGCGAATGCTAAGACATTTCTTTTTCTTATTCTTAAGTAGTACACCTGATGCGACCTACATTCTGTATAATTTACATCTATGTACAGTATTTTATTTATTTTTAATAACGATAATTTATGTATCATTAAAAAAAAATAGTTTAAAGGTACGTTTTTAAGCGTAGGTTATACTTTTTTTGCGACCGTCTTCATCGTAACTAGAAGTGACGTTAAATTTTGCGATTTAACTAGATGCCACAAAGATACTAATCTGGATGTGCGTATTTGTTCTAGTATTTTTCTGTATTATTAAAATGTGGTTTTTTGTGTAAATAACAAAATATTTTTTAATACTGTATCGGTAAGTTCGTATAAATAACATCTATTGTTTTTTGAAAAAATTATTTTGTCTACATAAATTAGAAATAACCGAGACAAGGAACGCAACAGGCTTAAAACGATTCAGTAAAAGAAACGGTTCTCCTAAACTTAAAAACGCTATAGGGAATGTAAAAAAACGAGTACGTTTATTAACAGAACATAATACTTGACCGTCCAGCGAATATACGAATTATAATCTGGTTGACAAAAGAGCCTCGTAATTTACGTACTTGAAGAGTTTCTGTGTTCTACACTATTTTTTTAAGATCACGTTTAAACAGAAACGGATCGTTCACATTTTTATTAAAAAATAGCGGGAAACGCGTATTTTACCTTTTCGTGGTATATTCCACACAGTCACATAAAATATGTGACTGTGTATATCTGGATTACTTGAATATCGATAACAATAAAACGATTATTTTTAATTGTTAAAATTAACAAACGTTTGAATATGAACTTTTTTCTTTACGCTCGTCAAATTTCAGGCGGTTCGGTGTTTATTTTGGCGAGGGCCCTTAAAATAAAATATTCTTTTGATATCGTTTCGAAATGATATGTCGACGCTTTTAATTCAGATATTGCTCGACGAGGTATTAAAATTTAGAATCGTACTTATCGATAAAATCGTAATCGTATGTTTTGAATTTCACGTAGATTTCGAGGGTAACTGTGCGTAAAATATTATTGAGACGTCCGGCGCAGGAGTCTGTTATAGTTTGGAAAAACACAATTTCGTTTTTTTTTCTTTCTTCTGAAAAAGGATTTCTGTACACTTTGAAAGCGAGTCGCTTTGAAGTTTAACGATTTTAAAAGCATCGCATTTACTATTGCCGTATTTTGCTTTCATGTAATACTGTAGCTTCTTTTTTTTTTGTAAAAATTGTTTTGTTTTACAGTAAGTTTATTTCATTTAGACATTTGATATTACAAGTCATCGATAAGCACGCGTTATAACAACGACGTATCTGTAAATGTTATCCTTTATATGAAATAAACATTTTGTACCGGTCATTTAGTATTCAATAGAACAGGATTCATTTTTTGGTATCATAGAACCGATGAACTACCTGAAACATAAATTTGTTCGCAGATAAAAAAAGTTTCTTATAAACGATTCTCGAATAGAATTTTCCGTAATCTAGTAATAAATAAATTAAAAATTAAGTGACATAAAATTATAAAGCTGTATCTATTACTTAGCGCGCGGAAGATATATTTATACAGGTGTAAATTCAAAAGTGCATCTTTAGTATTTTCTTTAATTCTTTTGGTTACCGACAGAATAAAATCCGATACAAAAACCAATAAAACATAAAAAATTAATTGAAGTTTTATATATATATATATATATATATATATATATATATATATAAAAACCTCCTCTATGAATCATGAGACCTTGCCGTTGGTGAGGGGGCTTGAGTGCTCAGGGATACAGAGTAGCTGGACCGAAGGTGCAACCATATCGGAGAGGTATCTGTTGAGAGTCAGACTAAGGAATGATTCCTGAAAGAGGGCAGCAGCTCTTTCAGTAGTTGTTAGGGGCGTGAGTCAGGACGACTTAAACGGCCGTATCAACATCACTCAGTCCTCTGAGTACTGCGCAGCTGAAAGCAATGGAAAACTACAGCTGCTTTTTTTCCAAGAAAATGTGGCTCTCTGCATTTTCACATAGCAATAATGGAGGCGCCTTCCTTGGTAAAATATTCCGGAGGTAAAATAGTCCCCCGTTCGGATCTCCGGGTGGGGACTACTAAGGAAGGGGTCACCAGAAAATTAAAAAATAACATTCTACGAGTCGAAGCGTGGAATGTTAGAAGCTTACGAAAGGTTGGTAGGCTAGAAAATTTAAAAAAGGAAATGGGTAGGACAAATGTGGATATAGTAGGAATTAGTGAGGTTTGGTGGGAAGAGGAAGGCGACTTTTGGTCAGGTGATTTTAGAGTAATTAACTCAGCGTCAAATAATGGGCAGGCAGGAGTAGGTTTCGTGATGAACAAGAAGATAGGGAGGAGAGTGGAGTATTTCAAAACGCATAGCGATAGAATCATTGTAAAAGGATAAAATCAAAACCTAAACCGACAACGATTGTTAACGTCTATATGCCTACAAGCGCCCATGATGATGATGAGGTAGAGTGTGTATACGAAGAGATTGATGAAGCAATTAAACACGTAAAAGGAGATGAAAATTTAATAATAGTTGGAGATTGGAATGCAAGCATTGGAGAAGGCAAGGAAGGAAATATAGTGGGTGAATACGGGCTGGGCAAAAGGAATGAAAGAGGGGACCGACTTATAGAGTTTTGCACGAAGTATAATTTAGTAATTGCCAACACCCAATTTAAAAATCATAATAGAAGAATATACACTTGGAAAAAGCCAGGCGATACTGCAAGGTATCAGATAGATTATATCATGGTTAAGCAAAGATTTAGAAATCAACTCGTTGACTGCAAAACTTACCCTGGAGCAGACATTGATAGCGACCATAATTTGGTGATAATGAAATGTAGATTGGGGTTTAAAAACCTGAAGAAAAGGTGTCAGATGAATCGGTGGAATTTAGAGAAGCTTGAGGAAGAGGAGGTAAAGAAGATTTTTGAGGAGGACATCGCAAGAGGTCTGAGTAAAAAAGATAAGGTAGAAAATGTAGAAGAAGAATGGGAGAATGTTAAAAAGGAAATTCTTAAATCAGCAGAAGCAAACTTAAGCGGAATAAAGAGAACTGGTAGAAAACCTTGGGTTTCAGACGATATATTGCAGCTGATGGATGAACGTAGAAAATATAAGAATGCTAGTGATGAAGAAAGTAAAAGGAACTATTGGCAATTAAGAAATGCTATAAACAGGAAGTGCAAACTGGCGAAAGAAGAGTGGATTAAAGAAAAGTGTTCAGAAGTGGAAAGAGAAATGAACATTGGTAAAATAGACGGAGCATACAGGAAAGTTAAGGAAAATTTTGGGGTACATAAATTAAAATCTAATAATGTGTTAAACAAAGATGGTACACCAATATATAATACGAAAGGTAAAGTCGATAGATGGGTGGAATATATTGAAGAGTTATACGGAGGAAATGAATTAGAAAATGGTGTTATAGAGGAAGAAGAGGAAGTTGAGGAGGATGAAATGGGAGAAACAATACTGAGATCTGAATTTAAGAGAGCATTAAAAGATTTAAATGCCAGAAAGGCTCCTGGAATAGACGGAATACCTGTAGAATTACTGCGCAGTGCAGGTGAGGAAGCGATTGATAGATTATACAAACTGGTGTTTAATATTTATGAAAATGGGGAATTTCCATCAGACTTCAAAAAAAGTGTTATAGTTATGATACCAAAGAAAGCAGGGGCAGATAAATGTGAAGAATACAGAACAATTAGTTTAACTAGTCATGCATCAAAAATCTTAACTAGAATTTTATACAGGAGAATTGAGAGGAAAGTGGAAGAAGTGTTAGGAGAAGACCAATTTGGTTTCAGGAAAAGTATAGGGACAAGGGAAGCAATTTTAGGCCTCAGATTAATAGTAGAAGGAAGATTAAAGAAAAACAAACCAACATACTTGGCGTTTATAGACCTAGAAAAGGCATTCGATAACGTAGACTGAAATAAAATGTTGAGCATTTAAAAAAAATTAGGGTTCAAATACAGAGATAGAAGAACAATTGCTAACATGTACAGGAACCAAACAGCAACAATAACAATTGAAGAACATAAGAAAGAAGCCCTAATAAGAAAGGGAGTCCGACAAGGATGTTCCCTATCGCCGTTACTTTTTAATCTTTGCATGGAACTAGCAGTTAATGATGTTAAAGAACAATTTAGATTCGGAGTAACAGTACAAGGTGAAAAGATAAAGATGCTACGATTTGCTGATGATATAGTAATTCTAGCCGAGAGTAAAAAGGATTTAGAAGAAACAATGAACGGCATAGATGAAGTCCTACGCAAAAACTATCGCATGAAAATAAACAAGAACAAAACAAAAGTAATGAAATGTAGTAGAAATAACAAAGATGGACCACTGAATGTGAAAATTGAAGGAGAAAAGATTATGGAGGTAGAAGAATTTTGTTATTTGGGAAGTAAAATTACTAAAGATGGACGAAGCAGGAGCGATATAAAATGCCGAATAGCACAAGCTAAACGAGCCTTCAGTAAGAAATATAATTTGTTTACATCAAAAATGAATTTAAATGTCAGGAAAAGATTTTTGAAAGTGTATGTTTGGAGTGTCGCTTTATATGGAAGTGAAACTTGGACAATCGGAGTATCTGAGAAGAAAAGATTAGAAGCTTTTGAAATGCGGTGCTATAGGAGAATGTTAAAAATCAGATGGGTGGATAAAGTGACAAATGAAGAGGTATTGCGGCAAATAGATGAAGAAAGTAGCATTTGGAAAAATATAGTTAAAAGAAGAGACAGACTTATAGGCCACATCCTAAGGCATCCTGGAATAGTCGCTTTAATATTGGAAGGACAGGTAGAAAGGACAAATTGTGTAGGCAGGCCACGTTTGGAGTATGTAAAACAAATTGTTGGGGATGTAGGATGTAGAGGGTATACTGAAATGAAACGACTAGCACTAGATAGGGAATCTTGGAGAGCTGCATCAAACCAGTCAAATGACTGAAGACAAAAAAAAAAATATATATAAAGTTAAATAAAAATCTGGCTTCATCGAACATAAAGCATTTAAAATAATTTTAAATGGAATAACATAAAACGATAGCGTAGTCTGTTGTTTTTTTTTAAGCGATTAACTGCAAACGAGAACTATAGTAACGGACAAAAATCGTACAGATAACGATGACCGGGAATCGAAATTGTTTTTTTAAGGCTTGTTCATTTATCGTCGAAATGTTTATCGTAACGATTTGAAATTTGACGAAGGTAACGGGTAAAAATAAAAATCCATGTTCAAAATTTTTTTAAATTATATTTTAAAGAATCATTTATTTTTTAGATTACGGGAGTCGGAAATCGTATTACTATCAGAAAATTTAGTAAAAATTGTGCTTTTCTGAAAAAGTAAACGATGCGCTTCTTACCGTTTGAATGATTTGTTAATAAAATAAAATTTAACGCGGCGAAGGATTTCATCCGGTATATTTATTTTCTTTACTATTCACAGTCTGTTACAAAATTTAAGCAGGCTTCGAGCGTCATTTTTTATAAACCCGACTGTAAATCGCTCCAACACCTAGAATTTCTTTTCGGTCAAATCAGGTACGAATTCCCAAAATGATATATCGAACGCGCAGAAACGTTCCGCTATAATTCTCGATTTGAATCGTACTGATCATCATCTACCGACCGCTACGGAGAAACAAATCGCAAATATATCGCCTTTAATAAAGATATAAATATGTCACACGCAGATAAGAAAGGGGGACATAATAAGTTACGCAAACAATATGAAATCGACGTAAGATACGACTTTCAAAACGCACGATCAGGAGCGTCGACTCTGTAAAACTCGACGAGCGTAGAGGTCACTTACGCACCCGACCGGGTACTATCGCTACCGAACCGAGAAATCTAACAACTAAAACAAAGTATGTCTATCGACATCGAACCGACTGGTTTTCGGTATTGAAATTTTTCAAAAGGAACTGCAATATTTTATTTCGTCGTTTACGTACGGTTTTGATACAATTTATCGTGCAAACGTTTTATTTCCGTTTCCTTCGACTCATAAAGTCGTAACGATATCGTTGGAGTAAGGTTATTTAAACGACCAGGAATAACTTAACCCGTTTTTCTAAGCTTTAAGAGTCGTTCTGTTTCTGTACCGCTCAGAAAATAAAAATGTAACTTAAGTTTTAATTAATAGTCCGACGGAGCACGAGAAAATAATACAGCTACATAATAAAGAAATTACATTTTTTGTAACTCCTTTGTTATTTTACAGAAATAAATAAACAAGTAAGATAACAAAATCAGACTCGTACGTTGTAATCGGATGAAAAAAAAATACATTAATACTGAGAGGGATAAATAATACTTACGCAACAGCTTCGTATAAAAGGCCATTACAGATTTTCAGCACGAAAATCGGTTAACGTCGACAAGACGGGGACGAATGACCGACGCTACTCCGACCTCCAACTAACGATTATGCAACGATACTGATAAAGGAGTAGCCGGCTCTTCCCGCAAACCGATCGAGCCGCACGCTGCGTCTTCAAGCGTAGTTAACTTCCCCCACCGGTTCCCGTGTCACAGGGAACAGAAGCTGCAAGCTGCTGACCCAGCAAAGAAGCGTTACGTTACACCGACCCCAGCGATATTTTTATAAACTCCTTATACGCGATAAAAAATTATTTTTTGATCTATTTAAAATTCGTAACGAATTTAAGATGGGTTTTACCCACAAGATCTTTTTTAAAGTTATACTTTTTTATAGCGTACGGTTGTTGTTTGTCGTACGTCCGCTGCTTCTGCCGCGGCTTAAATTTTCATTTATTAAAGCCGATACTTTACGAGTATACAGAATTACCGCTGTACGTATTATTAAAAGTTAACAAAAAAATTATTTTATTACAGTACTATTAAAATATAAACGAAATAAGATAAGCGACAAACCAGGCCGGATTTATTAAATGCAGAATTTAAAAACTTACCTCGCAACTTCTAATAGTACTTGAGGCCGTTGTCAGCGACCGACACCCAAAACCGATGACTGACATTGAAAGCGCTTCGTTACGGTCTAATAATTAATTCTGTTCGGTGTCGTTTAAAATAATTATCGATCGTTTTAGATGAGTTTCATCGCCGATCCTTATAGGGACTAATTTTTGCACGTAATTTTTAATTACGAGATATAAAGAAAGAACAAAAAAGCGACCGAAAAATAATAATATCAGAACAAAAGTTTAAATTCAAATTACATTAAATTTTGTTTAAAATTTTATTTACGTGGAACTTTATATTTTAAAATGTAATTATAAAATCTAATACGGTAAGTCGTTATTAATGACGGTGAACTCTTTTTCGTGGAATAATACGTTCCTCGACAGCGTAAGCACATCGCGTTCGAACATTTCGAATACGCTAACCCGTACCGATCTCATTGAGCGTACGGAAAGTAGGCTAAATAGAGGAGGCGATTAGTTAAAAATTGTAAAAATCTGATTTTGATCGGAATGTTTTGTTCGATTCGAAACCGATGTTTGCTCAGCGGTTACTCCTTTAACTTCAAAGCAGATCGTAATTTAGAATTCTTTCTGTCGGTTACCTCCTCTTTATAGACGTGTTAATAAATACTTCTACATCTTTATCTACACGATTATATAAATGCGGTTTCAGACTGGAACAACGGCTGGGGATTTGCTGTCGAACAGACCGAGTCGGTTTGCAAGAGATTTATTTATGCGTTACGGTATCGTTCTACCGGACACAGAGAGCGCTGTTCTTCAGAATATGGTCTAAACCTTGGCGCATCAGGCTCGAAGTATCAGCGTGTTTATTTTGGTGTTCTGTTGTATAACGCTATACAAGGTAACCGGCTTATAGACGTGTAAAATATAGTTTTACATATAGTGTGCGTTATCGATTAGTAGACATCGCCTTTTCGATTACAAAATTCGTAATAAATCCGATCCGCTGATGAATGTGTCAGAGTAAACGAGCTAAGGAATGACACTTTTTTATATTATTAATATTCATCTTTTATTTTTTCGTTGCGCGTCATCTGAATGACGAGTGATAAGTATTAAATAGTAATGACGAGTGTCACATTAAGTATTTAAATTATAATAAAAAGAATATTCTAGAAGCGAACGAATAAAAGATAACGAAAATATTGTAAATAAATATAAAAAAAACGAGGTTAATTTGTAGAACGAGTATCGGATTTAATTCAGTTTCTTTGTGTTTGGGCTCCTTCTTATGTTTTCTGTGTGTGTTTAATGCGTAACCTTTTTCATTGTAAATCGAGCTTATGTTCGGTCGTTTTTGAAAGTTTTAAATTTATATCGTTGTAATCACCGAGATTCGTGCTATTTTTTCGCGAACCTTCTACCGTTTATTACATCTTTCCTGTTACCCTCGAGTTAATTTAGTTCAGATTTTTCACGGGAAGATAAATTAGTAAAGAAAAAAATCAGATATAAAAAATTACACTCGTGTGGAAATGTCGTTTAGTGAAAATACCTCCTCCGACTTGCTAAACGCGAATAAAATACGAGTATTACCGACGAAACTTTAAAATCGCGTATTAGTAAACAATTTGTTTCCGCATCGGATGACTACTCGCTAGAATTCAACCGCGTTTTCACTTCATTATCGACATGTCATCTTCATCGACATCTGTCGTATCCGATGGATCTGAGTTTGTGAAAACGAGTAGATACAATATTCGGATTGAAACAGAAATTTTTAGAAGACGATAGGAGCTGCGAAGAAAGTATAACACCGGTTTCTAACGAACGATTGTTTTACAGATGACAAGTAATTAGACGGGGCGATCGTATAAATTCGTAAAGAAGATTCTAGGAAAGTAATGGGAATAAGCGATTTATGTAAGTAACTATAAAAGGTGTTAATAATGATTAGCGATTAAATTAATACGTACGGTATTATGAATGAAATTAATTTAACGTTACGTAATTTGTTAAATGTTAAAATAATATGTTTAAATCGGCGTAACATCAACGTAAACAGATTTTTATTAAAAAACATTTTTCAAATTAAACACACTATTACCTCGATATTTTGCGGTTTTCAAGGGGAGTTTGATGAAAGAAGGGATTTAGAATGTTTTAGTATTTTGAGAGGTCCGATAACAAGATTCAGTAAAGGTTTCGATTTATAGAATACAAGCTTTCTAAATGTTTTAAATATTTTCAAAGAAGTCCTTAAGTTAACCGCATAAACTAAATTGAAAGAGACGTCGTCGATTCAGGCTTTACCAAAGTACAACAAATAACGATCTAACTTTAAACAGTTGCAGCTCTACTGCCTGCTATCTACGTACAGTAATATTTTAAATCGTAAAGACTCTACTCGGGTTACAAATCGCTCGTCGTTCGTTTCGTGCGTCAATAGTTTGGCTAAAAGTTAACATTCTTAATATCATTTACTTTTGATGTTTATGATTTCATTCTTCAGTACATTGAAAGAAAAAAAACAATGACAGAGGCTTTATTAGGGGGAAGAAGGAGAGAAATTTTGAATCCCTCTTGGCGGTCTTCTATTACCTGTAGATTTTTATTTTTAAAAGGACGATTTCAGCAGGAAGATTAATATTTTAATATTTTACACCGCAATAAAAATGGCAGCGTAAATGAAATTCATGAGGAGATTTTTCACTACCCTAAATACATAAGGTGTTTTTATATGTTATGTATATAATCACGGCAAACTGTTTTTTGCTATTACCTTAATTTTATTTTTCGAAGCGACCGCTTCGAGAAATATTAATGTCAAAAAGTTTAGGAAGAAGACAGACTCTTTTTGTGTCCGAATGTTTGTATATTTTACGTTCGTTTATAAAAGTACGGCTACCAACACTAAATATAACTTGATTCATATCAGTTCGATGCGTAAAAACGAGCTAAAATTAAATACATAAATCTTTCCGAGGTCGTGGGTCAAATTATATCAAATTTCAATAAACGCTTCTGAAATACCTGTCTTGTGGGTTTACCTGACGGATGACATTCCGTACCTGACGGATACCTGACCGTGATACCTGACACCATGATACCTGACCGTACCTGACGGATGACATTTTTATTAAAATTGAATCATTTATTCTTTTAGAGTGTACTTACCGAACGATGCGGTCACAATACCATTTATCTCTTGGCAAATTGTGTTTTTGTAAAATGAATAACCGAACGGGATAAAACACCTATCATAAGATTTAGAAAACTTCTCACTGTATGAACGAAATGTTTTACGAGCTTAAAGACAATACGTCCGAAACGTGTCCCCGTATCCCCCCCGCTGCAATTAACATGTCGCTACTGTTCGGAAGTCATGCGGTAATCGGCTCCTAAGAAATAATTTCTTTATCGTGGGTCGGTATCCCTGCTCACAAGATCACACAGGACGCTCCTCGCTCTCTAGTTCGGTTGAAAAACCACGGCTGATATGAGCAGACGCAGTTTTAATGTTGAAGAGTCGGTGACAGGCGTTTGGGTACAAGAATAACGACGCACTGAGTAAGGAATGTCACAAATAATGAGTGCATTTCGTGAACGCTTTAACAAAGACCCACATCGTAAACCGGCAACGCTAGATCGAGAGAAGCGTTAAAGACAGCCAACGGAGTAATGGACAAAAAAATATGCGATTGATTAAAAAAGAATCAAATATGAAATCGTTTCGACGGACGTTAGTAGATGTATTATCGGATGGAGACACGGAACAGCATATTGGATCCTATCCTGCATTATTAGCACGATTTTCAAATGCAGTGTCCTGCACAAGATTGTTCTGTGATGAATGCGCAATTTATCGCGGTTCACGAGTCGCGAATGTGGTTTTCTGCGTTAAAAAGAATACTCAATTTTGTGTGCGACTCGGAAAGAAATCCACCCAAATATCTTGTTACGGGCCGGGGGCTATAATTTTTTTAAGAGTACTAACGGTGATTCTTATTTGCAAATATCGGGAAGACGGTTTGATACCTCGACTTCAACACAAGGATATCGCGTAACTCATCTTAATACATCAAGACAGAGGTCCACCTCGTTTTGCTCTTCGAGTACGCTATTTCCTAAACGAGCGAGCATCACCGGTCTCAACGGAACGGGCACCACGAACTTAACGTACCCGCTATCTCATCGTGTAAAATAATTAAGCCCTACGTATCTCAGTGTCGATAAGCGACAAATAACGAATCGCGTAGGAGTGTGAAGGAAGCCTTCGAACCGTTTACCCGAAGATGCTTCGCAACACGAGGAGGATGTGGAGACGCATATGTCTGTGGTTTCAGATCAACGGTGGATCCGATGGATAAATAATCTGTGAGAACAAATGTACATAAATGTTCAAAATATGTGCTAAGCTCGCAACTCATATTTGTCTAGGTATACGGGGAATTCTCGGACATACACTGTGTATCGGTCGTCACGAAATAAAACCGATTCACGAGTTATATTATCTTCCAAATTACTTAACTTAAGCGTTCGAATTTTACAGCATACTAAAATCTGTTCTTTTCTGCGTTGTTTTTGAGATTTTCAATGTATTTGAAGAACGTCTGTAAGTATTACGAAAAATTACGCGTGAAAGTACCCAATTTTTATGGCGGTTTCAACGAGCCACAACTTCGTTAATAGGTTAAGTTAGAGGTTTGCATTTACGTGAGTTTTAAGAACAGTTTTACCTAACATCAAAGAATTTTTTAATAATTTTCTGCTGGTGGCCGTTTAAAAAATTAATATTTCAATTATTTGTAAAGATTTATACCCGATTTTTATATATTTGATTCGTTTTTATTTGTACCCGACTAAGTATTTTAACAAAAGTGTTAAGATAGTACGTTATTTCAGTTAATTAGTTTCGGTATGGATCAAGGTTTGTGAAGGATATACAAATTTCAATTTAAAACGCGAGTGTATCTCCATTGATTATTAAGAAATAGAACGATCGCTCAAAAAGTGCATTGATGTCAGCGGTGGAATTTCCGAATTGTACGTTAATACAATGTAAACAACAGTGAGCATTTTTTAAAGTAAATTAAAAGTATTTTAATTTTTCAAAGATCTAAATTTATTGCACTAAAAACAGCTGTTTTTAATTTTTACAAATTAATAACATTTTTCTATTTTGTTTTTAATAATAAAAGTTGTTTTATTTTTCAGTGACTTTATTACATCAATCTTCTCAGAATTAAATTTTATACAACTTACGCATTTACTAAAAAAGGAAATAAAATTTACGCATTTACTAGTCGTTTAACAAAGTTATTGTACCTCAAACCTAAACTATGTGTTTTTTATTGCCAAATTTTTCTTTTTACATTGTATGTATTAAAAACGACGTGAGATACAGTTCTGGACCTGCTTTATTCGAATTTTCAGATCGCAAAACATAAGAAACCATCACATTTACCCTTTATATAAAGCCTTAAAAGTTTCATTATTGCCTCATTTCATCGGAGATACTGAAATCCGGGTGAAATTTTTCGTTAGCCTTAATTCGATAACAAAGCGTTTTCAGATATATGAAACTTTATTCCTTACTTCAAGTTTCAGAATCAGTTCCCAAATCATTTCCCTTCCTCCTGAATCATTCTGTATACACGATTCAACAAACTGCATTTTACTAGAAAAATATATGTTAAGTTATTTAAAAATTGTAAAACTCTTTCACTTACTGTTTTTCACTTTTTTCACCGTCGATTAGCCTCTCTATTTACATAGATATTTGGTTTTTTAGAAATATTTATTAATAACCACTAAAACATAATTTTTTAATTATGCTGGTTTAAACGGTTTATTAAATAGCCAGCATGATTAACAAATTATGCTGATTTAAACACTATATTAAATTTTTTAGCACTTTGTTGGCTAACTATTTGTAGAGTGGCGTTAAACAATTTGTAAAGATTAAAACGTTTAACAAGATCAAAAATTATTTTAAAATACGTATATTAAGTTTGCTTAATAACTTGTTTTATTTATATAATTCCATTTAAAAGCTTTCTTTTTTCCTGTTTAGCCTCCGGTAACTACCGTTTTAGATAATACTTCAGAGGATGAATGAGGATGATGTGTATGAGTGTGAATGAAATGTATAGTCTTGTACATTCTCAGTTCGACCATATCTGAGATGTGTGGTTAATTGAAACCCAACCACCAAAGAAAACCGGTATCCACGATCTAGTATTCAAATCCGTGTAAAAATAGCTGGCTTTACTAGGACTTGAATGCTGGAACTCTCGACTTCCAAATCAGCTGATTTGGGAAGACGCGTTCACCACTAGACCAACCCGGTGGCTCTCCATTTAAAAGCTGCGAATGTTTTAAATAACACACTACGATTATGTTGCTACTATTCAAATTCATTCTCGGCCCATTTCATTTTTTTTTTAACCTATTTTAGCGAGAGAGTTCTCCATTAGACCCTTACATATTTTTACAAATGTTGTTTCCTGGCTCGTATTTTTTAACTTTATTGAGATGCAGATCACTCGCTTTTGCGTTGGGAACACCTTTTAATTATACGGACACTATTTCTTGTAAATTTCTCTCTTTTTCCGGTTTAGTCTCCGGTAACTACCGTTTAGATAATTCTTCAGAGGATGAATGAGGATGATATGTATGAATGTAAATGAAATGTAGTCTTGTACAGTCTCAGTTCGACCGTTCCTGAGATGTGTGGTTAATTGAAACCCAACCACCAAAGAACACCGGTATCCACGATCTAGAATTCAAATCCGTGTAAAAATAACTGGCTTTACTAGGACTTGAATGCTGTAACTCTCGACTTCCAAATCAGCTGATTTGGGAGTCAGCTGATTTTTCACCACTAGACCAACCCGGTGGGTTTTCTTGTAAATTTAAATCGAAAAATCATCAACCTCATTGTTAAACACTCCCGGCAAGTGACTGTCATTGACCCTGTCTATTTCTCCACCCTTCTTTAAATTTTAGTACAGCAGCCGCCACGTAACGGCAGCTTGGATGATCAGACCGCACGTCATTTCTATACTATTGTTTTCCGGAACTTTGGCACACCATGATTTAGTCATCTCTTAGTAACGTAAATATGATGCAACTGTTGTTTACGAAGCGATGTATTTTTATGTGTTTACAATATTAAGAAAGTGATATCATGTTACAACACAAAACAATTAGCCTTATTTCTCCTTTGCTTTTCTATGTGTATAAAGTTCAGTTCTGTGGTTCTGCCTCTCGGTACGGTTCTTTTGGCGTGTGTCGTGTATTTTGTTGCATTGTCGATTAATGTAGAATACGATATTTTGTAAAAGGTTTTTATCGTGGTTTACGGTTCAAATTTTAAAGCAGTTCACGTGCGAATAGTTATGGCTGAATTTAAGTATGTTGCGAAAGATAAAAAATTTCGAAGACAGGCGCGTGAAACTGTAAACAAGATGTATAATTTCATGAAGAAAGAATCTTTAGCTGTAGGACAATTAAAAAATGGCAAGCATTTAATTGTTATACAGAAGTATGAAGAGAACTGCAGCGGTCTCTGGCGTTTCCAGGACTCAGGTACAAAGCCTATTTGAATACTAGATCGTGGATACCGGTGTTATTTGGTGGTTGGGTTTCAATTAACCACACATCTCAGGAATAGTCGAACTGAGACTGTACAAGAGTACACTTCATTTACACTCATACATATCGTCCTCATTCATCTTCTGAAGTATTATCTGAAAGGTAATTACCGGAGGCTAAACAGGAAAAAGAAAGAAGAAAGAAGGTACAAAGCCTAAGAAAAGAAAAAATAGAATTTCTTCCATCCGAGGGGCCAGAATGTTCGTCCATCGTCCCGAAAAAAAAAAACGTTCTAAATCGGTTACCGGATTAGATGATTTTGATAAAGGTTTGGTTAGGCAAACTGTGAATGAATTTCACTCAAAGATAGGGGAGCTGCCAACAGTTAATAAATTCGGTAAAGAATTGAAAATTAAAATTAATTTTAACGGTAGTGAAACTAGTTTAAGAAGAATTTTAAAAGGATTAGGTTTTAAGTGGCGCAAAACTAAAAACGAAAGGAAAATTTTGGTAGAAAAACATGATATTAGGCAGAAAAGGATTTCATATTTGCAGGCGATCAGTTATTTTAGAAAATGTAACCGGGGGATCGTGTATTTAGATGAATTCTATGTTTTATTATCTCATTCGACGGCAAAATCACAGGCTGACAGCAGGGATTCAGGACTTCATTCACCAATAAATAAAGGTGAAATATTAATTACAATTCACGCCGGATGTGAAACGGGTTATATTTCAAATGTAATGTTAACTTGAACAGCCAAATAAAAAGTGGCGATTACCACAATAAAGTGAATACTAAAAATTCTTTGAAACGAGCTGAAGAAAAATTAGTTCTTAACCTTCCTTCTGAGTCTGCAGTAGTTACTGACAATGCTCCGTATCATAATACCCTTTCTGAAAAACTTCCAGTGTCATATGACCGTTTGGCTACAGAAACATCATATTCCATTTTCGTCTCAAACGCTTAACAACAATTGTATGAACTACTAAAAATGTTGTCGTTTTCTGTTTTATAAAACATCTGTTAATTATAAAAGTAACAGAAAAAGATACCGATTTGACGAATTGTTGGAAACAATTGAGCATCAAGTTCTGCGGCTTCCACCTTACCGTCCTGATTTAAATTTAATCGAGATGGTATAGACAGATATAAAACGACATGTTGCAAGCCATAACACGACGTTTAAGATGTCAGAAGTGCAGAAACTGTTTGAAGATAAAATGAATTCGATGAGCGACGAACCCTGGAGACCTTACTGCAAAAAGGTTAAAAAAACGAAGGTGAAAGAAAACTATAACCGAGAATCGTTAATAGATTCTCTGACAGAATCTTTCATCGTCTCTTTATGTAGTGACAGTTGCACTGAAGACAGTGATGAAAGCTAGGAGAGGGTTGTAGTCGAGGAATCAAACGGATAATTCATTTTCCAGTAAGTAAGTAAAGTTACAGTAATAACCATCTATCGCAATATTTGCCGGGTAATTAGTAATAGGTAATATTTTGTCATCCGTTATTACATTTTACAATGTACAGTAAAGAATTATTACATTTCAAAATCGTTGCATCCATTTGTTAAAAATAGAACAATTATTTGGTAAGGGGATTACTAAGAGCGAGGAACATGTTTTTATGTCGGGTAATAATCGTCGCCACTCCAAGCTCGCAGTTACTTGGCGACGACTGAACTACTAACTATTCGCCAGCCGATTCCAAGTTATTAACATACGTAACGCATGCACATGCTCGTTCGTTCATTTACTGCCAAATAGACTTACAAATAGTCAACATACACACGCACTCTTACGAACAGACAGAATTTACCCTTCTTTATTTCTCGACATTTCATCACCCGAGTCAAAAAAAAATTAATAGCAGAAAGATGATGTTTGGCTTAATTAAGTAGTGTTCCTATTGTTATACTCGTGCAGCATATACACTAATACTAAGTACCGCACAACTGCTAAGAAAGCAGAATGTAAAACACTTAAATGTAAAAAATAATAATAAACCTATCTTATAAAACTACTTTAAACACTTAAAATCTTGACTTTTTGAATTGGGGGGGGGGGGTTGTCAAATTAAAAGTGGTGGTGGTGGTAGTCGGTTTTAATTTATTTGGAATCGACTTCAGAGGGTCAAAAAATTTACAGAAGTGAAAGATTATTTTTTTATTTTCTAAGGCGATTTGTTTAAGTCGATATTTTTTTTAAGTTTGTAATAATTCCAATCTGTCGTATCAGGTAAATTATATTTTATTAATGATAACGTGTAATATTAAAATCGTGCGGCGGTTGAATATTATAGAGTTGAAGCGATGTCAATAATCGTTCTGAAACCCAGGAATTCTAAAAACTATTAAGAGTCTCGATCATAGCCTAAAGCCTAGATGTATTATAAAAATTACATCGCGAAGAAACATTCTAGTAAAGCATAATATCATTATTTCGGTACATAGATAAACACGATTAAATAAAATCGTCAAACCCTCCGCTTAAGCCTTTAAAATAAAGTAAAATACTCGTTGGAAAACAGAATAATAAAAATATTTATTCTCGGATAGAATATACAACATACGTTTACAGAATTTATACGACTGATACTATGAACTTCAGTTTAACAAATTTAAGACGCTAAATCCTACAAGTTATTCTAGTTAATAAAATTGATTTCTTTCTTAAAATCCATGCGTTCTCGACTTTAAACTCACGAATCGGATTTACTCTAGCCGAACCGGACGATTTATTATAATACTTTTTTTTAAAATACAATTTACAATTATCTGTAAATTTAATAATCATTTTTACGTTGAAAAGTTATTTTTCTGTTATAAATTTATACTTACTGTATATTAATTCTGAGGTTTTAATGTTATTTAAAGTAGCGCATTTACTAAATTTATTTTGCTATTAATTTTACATAATAATTTATCTGCAATAGAAAACTATCATAACCGTTTCGTTTGCAGCAATATTATTCTTATTATTTTTGTTTAAACTTTTTTCATATATTTTATATATATATATATATATATATATATATATATATATATATAGCTTGCTGCCAAACTCCATGACCGTGGATGGATTGAATACCGGTTTATAATTGTTTTTAAGTACAAAGCCACAGAAAAGTGATATTAACTGTCCCTTTAGTTTGTTGGTAGCATTTCTATTAGAATATTGTGAACGCATTATATATATATATATATCCATTCTTGGCAACAGTCAATATTCGGCATAATACGTAGAATATAGAACCGAAATAGATTTGTAATTCCTTAAAAAAGCAAGATTTGTTGATCTCTATCGGTAGTAATTCTAAATGATTTTATTGTTTTAAACGATCGATATCTCTTTCATAAGACCACATGAATCTGTTTCAGCGACCCGTATATAATATGATTACTTTAAAAGAGTTTTAAATAAACAAAAAGAAATGCTGTCAGCGGGTATAAAAATCTTCACTTTCAAATTAGTAAAGGGCTGTACCTTCGAAATGAAAAAAAGTTGACAAAAAGTTTAAAATTAATCGTTAAGTGATCCATCCGATTCTTACACGATGTATACCGAGTGTCCCACGAAAAAACGAAGAAATTTCAGGATATATTCTACTGGTGAAAATGAAAAAAGTTCATATAAACATAGTTCTAGAAACGCTTTGTTTGCGTGTTACGGCTAGCGAAAATGTTCGCCCGGATTTCAACTCTTCTAATAAAAAGACCGACTGTAATTTCTGGGACCCAAATTAAGGAGTAAATTTGGTGGTTTCTAATGTAATTTGAGTTGGGAAATAGTATAAAACAGGTCCCAGAACTGTAACTCCAGTAGTTTTTAAGATATCCGACGTAAAACATAAATTTCAATGCCGAAAAACAAGTTTTTTTATTTTAGGTTTGTAGACGATAGCTTTGTTAAACGGCTAATAAGTACAGAATATTTAGTAACAGAACTTGTAGAGAATTTATTTTGAGAAAATTAATATAAATACAGTCAATAAAAAGTAAATAAAAACGTTTAAAAATCGGTTTTTATTGAAGTAAAATCGATGAAAAATAGACAGAAATTCGAGTTATTCTTTCTGTACCTAATAAACATTCTTTTTAAATATTCTCCGGTCTGTCAGGATTTAAAAACGAAAGAGCCATTTCCAGCGTGTTCGTTTTCTGTGGACGCCAACTAAATCATCGAGTTAATGATGAACATCGCGTGATTCAACATATTCAGCGTAGTCCAGCCACTTGTACAAGGCGAAATTTATTTCGTACTGATTTGTCAAAAAAACAAAGTATGGCGCATCCTTTCCGCCTGGAGAAGGTTAAAAATTTTCGACCGACAGATTACTCCCGGCGCCGTGGTTAGACATGCGTCATTGGCGTCTACAAAACGCTAAGGTAAATTCAATTTTATTTACTGCTGAAGTCACTTTTATGAGAAACGGAATCTTCAGTTCTAAAAAGAGTTATTTGTGGAGCGAAGACAATCTACATGGTACTGTGGTGACTAGTTTCCAACATAGATTTCATATTAATGTTTGGTGTGGCATTATTATGACAAAATTCTGGGACCATTTGTTTTCAATAACTTTACGGGAGATGAATACGTTCATTTTTGAAAAATAATTTGCCGGATATTTTAGAGGATGTATCTTTACAAACTAGATTGCAAATGATTTTCAAGCACGATGGTGCAACGCCATATTTGGATCGCCACACTGAACGTGGTGGACCAATCGACTCGCCACCACGATCACCTGACTAAACGCCACTAGATTACTTCATTTGTGGCCATATGAAAACGATAGTATACCGACAAAAAGTTAATACTAAAGAATATTTACTCATTAAAATACGAAATACGAAAAGCTATTCGTATAAATACGAATTCAAAACGATCCTGAGATGATACGGAAAGGTACCGAAAATATTTTACGTCGAGCAGAGTGCTGAGTAAATTGTGAAGGAGGAAATTTCAAACAATTACTGTAATTGAGATTTGTTATTCTGTTACCATTTTTATTTCATGTATTCTATTTTTTTGTTTTGCAATATTAAGAATAATGTTTATTAGATACAGAAAGAATAATACAATTTTCTGTCTATTTTTCGTCTGTTTTGCTTCAATGAAAAACCGATTTAAAAAAAATTTTATTTACTTTTTATTAGCTGTATTTCTATTAATTATCTCAAAAATAAATTCTCTACAACTTTTGTTACTAAATATTCTGCATTTATTAGTAATTTAACAAAGCTATTGTCTACAAACCTAAAAAAAAACTTGTTTTTCGGCTCCTAATTTTGTGTTTCACGTCGGATATCTTAAAAACTACTGGAGTTACAGTTCTAGGACCTTTTATCCTATTTCCCAGCTCAAATTACTTAAGAAACCACCAACGTTACTCCTTAATTTGCGTCCCAAAACTTACAGTAGGGCTTCCTTTTATTAGAAGAGTTGAAATCCGGGCGAAATATTTCGCCAGCCGTAACACGAAAACAAAGCGTTTCCAGACCTATGTTTATGTGAACGTTTTTCATTATTTTTACCAATAGAACATGTCCTGAAAGTTTCTCCGTTTTGTATATATATATTTATAGAATCGATCAAATTTCATTATTTAATTACGACACAGATTCGCAGAAAATAAATTATTTATTCCATATTAACAAAATATTCATTATTTATAAGTGCACAAAAAAATAATAAACGGTTGCATTTATTTCTTGTAAGCACGGTATACCAGATAATACCCATCAGACAGGACTTCTTTTAGAAATAGTGTATGCAGTGATCAAGAAATACTATACATGTCACCACCGATCGAGTTTAGAAAAATATATATTTGCTTCGATACGTTCTGTTCGTTTCATATTAAGAAGTATTTGATGTTTTGTAGAACAGAACTAAACAGTAGATTAATATTGATAACAGACTCGTTGACTTTCGGATGACTAAAACCCTGATTTAAACCTTCTCTAATAGATAGCATTCCTAACATGCACTGCCTTTTTCAGTTGTACGGAAGCAAAGGTTTTAACACAAGAACATTGTGGAGGACAATTTATCGTCGCATTGTGGAGAACAGAAACGATTCTTTGGCGGCTGGGCGCCGATGAAGTAGGCTAAACCCAAACGACTCTAAACAGACCCTCCAAGTCAAGGAGGACTGATTATTTCTTAGAGTTATTTCTCTCTGAAAGATATTTAATGCGATATACCACACATGTCGTTATTACAAACCTTTTTTTTCTACTAATAAATGATTTGTTTTTATTTCATTCTGATGTATTCAGGTAATGAAATTCGATTAACTCTATCAGGGTGGTAACATGTAAAAAATAAAATACTGTAGTCGCGGGTAGAGAATCAAAGAAAAAGGATTACTTTTTAATTCTTTAATACGGTGAATTTTCGAACTCGAAACTCACAGTCCTTAGTGGCTGCAGCAAGTGAAATTCTAACAAGGGGATACTGAACGGATCGTGCGGCCCCACGAGATTGTAAACGAGGGAATTGTGGAAGTGAATACCCAGCGTTACGTAACATATAATAACGATTGTGAAGGTGAAAGACGCTACACGGGTGAAGGTTTTACAGAAAGGAAGCATCAAGCAGAATATGAGTTTTGAGGACGGAAGCGGAAGAGTTACCGTTAAGACCTAAGGAAAAATCGAAAAATATATCGGTTATGAGGTTTACGCGTTAAAAGCAAAAAGAGATGAAAATGAAAAATCTTGAATTACGGAAAGATTAATTTAATAAATCGCCAAAATACGACTTACAATTACACAGCGACACTAGTGCTAAAACTGGAAGTGAAGGAAACAAAAAGGAAAATACGAAACAAAAAAAGTAGAATAATCGAAAAGTTTTAGCTCGTTAGATGCGGGAAACTTGAACATTATGTGCACATCCACCCCGCATATAAATATACCAAAAGAGATTTGGTTAACCACCTATGCCGTACAAGAAAGCCGATCGTACACTTTAGTAAAGGATTAAACGAACAGTATAAGGAAGCAGACTATAAGTCAGATCACCAACTTGTACGAATAAAACTGCAAACACAGGAAATAATTTTTGTGAAAGGAATGAAGGCTAACGAAACTAAAATACTAGGTTCAGAAAAAATATAGATAAAGGAGTCCCAAAAGGTCGAAAAGATTCCACTAAAATGATAAAATAAATCTCATTAGCTACAAGAAGTTATTGATGAAAGAGAACAAAACAAATGGAGTCGTTTTAAAACAGATGTAACAAATCCGATCGGATAAACATATCGGTTTATAATAGATATGACAAGAGAAGCGTGTGGAAAAAGGAAAGCAAAATTTATACAGAGGAGTATATGGAGAGATCGTAAAGGATGAATGAAGATAAACGGCAGAATGACTCGCAGTCGTAGAAATTTCCTATATCAGCGAATAAATCTTATTCGATGGAAAGCAGGATGTGAAAAGAAGATATATTGTAAAACGTTTGCTCATCGAACCGCTAGTAGAACTCCCATTACTAAGCGACTACATGGTAGGGACAGAAGCAAGAAAACCAGAAGGAAGGCTCTTCTCTGTAGACTACCATCTGCAGAGTCTACAATTTATATGTACTGTACGTTTTTATAAAAGCAAACATATTAAATCTGCATAAGAAGGAAGACAAATACGGCTACCGATATAGGAGCATATCGCTAAACGCTACATTTATATATTTAAACGATGTTTTTAAGCGTACGATAGTACTATCAGAGTATACAGAATTCTGACTATTTTAAAATAGAGATAGAATACTACAAAGGGATAAAACGTTTATATTATACTGAAAAATGCTTTTATCCGACCCGGAAACAATGAAAAGTAACGGAGTCGGAGATTGGAATCTAAGAAGTCATTCTCCCAGTAATTTTCTCAATTTACCGATGAAGTAGCGAGTGTTGTGAAAAAGTAGAACGAGCTAAAAATTCTAACAAAAAAAATTAAGGAAGAGTGTAAACGAGATCGGGCAAAAGGTTACCGCAAATAAAACTAAAGTTGTAGATTAAAAAAGAATAGCGGAGAGGAAAACCGATCGAAACGATTGGAACAGGAGATAACAGTTCTGAAAGAGTAAACGAACCGAATATTACCCCTAACGAACTGAAGTTCATACCTAAATAGAGTGTGAAGGGAACAGAGGATATGAAATTTTGAAAGAGATTAAGCTCTTAATCTACTTCAAAAGAACAAGATAATATACGATGAATGGGTGCAGGAAGTAAATTACTTAAACGCCTTATTACCAAGTAAATTACCTATTCAACGCCGGTTAAAAAGTTACAATATTTACAGAACGGCCGGTCTTGTGCCTTACGGTACTGAGACACTCACATAGTGGGGGGGGGGGGGGTATTATTACGAGAGGTATTAGAAAGTGAAAGAGCCGACAATTTTTTTTGGGAATCGATAAAATTTACAGGATGAAGATTTTTCACTACACGTGCACAAATTTGAAATCTCGGTCAGAGATATCAGATTCCGAAGAACCGAAGCGAGACTGAGATGGACAGGATTAGCGCAGAAAATCTGACGGTAATGGGCCGATAATCTACCTGCCACGCCGACTTAGATTGTGGCATCGGGTCCGGGAGTATTTAAGGGAACGAGAAGCTAATAAAGAAGCGATAGAAGTCCCGTCGGGGAAAGAGACCGATCATTTGCTCGGATTTAAGCGGTAACGACGATGAGGGATAAATACAGAGCGCAGGACTGAAAATTACTTTATCTCGTATTACAAGCCCCCACCGAATTTTAAAAATAATATTTTTTAGAAAAGAAAAAAGTAGAGGCGGCTTGAAAGCTGTCAGCTCCCGAACCGGCTTATCAAATGATCTAGACATTTTTTCGTCATTCTCTTCTGCGCTATCGTTGTCTTCTTTCTTCTTATTTCACATAATAGTAAAAGTAACTTACTAAAATAAAAATAAAAATCATTATGAATAACATTTTTAAGAAATTAATTAACAATACTGCTCAACACAGAGAAAATTCCATAATAAATGAATCGAAACTACGAGTAAAAAAAGAAATTATATTTCGGTCAATAAAAATAATACACACATATGGATGATGAGAAGAAGGATTTATATATAATAAAAAATTAATATATGCCCGATGAACAAACGCCGTTTCATTGTTCGTGAAAGACAGAAATATTTTGTAATATCAAATAATATTTTAAACTTTACACACGGTAAAAATATATTCCGATGCCTTAAAATATTTTCACACAACTTAATCTTAAAAGAACTATAACGGAAATATCACCGTTGTAACACACATGATTTTGTCAACTGAATTTCACCGTCACGATGGCAGCATCGTATGTCACACAATTAGTTCGTTGTAAACTAAATATAGTACGACTGAAATCGACGGTCGCAGAGATCGCTGTTAATTATCATCTTCATTATACGAAGCGTACGTAAGGCTAAACGTAACGTAACGCTACATTTTTGAGCCGTTCAAAACTTTTCTTGATGTAAACGTTTTCGTATCGAAACGGGCACCGATTTAACGCAAATAAAATAAAATAATTTGTAATCACAATGAATCGTTAAATTCTTTAATACACATATTTTCTTGATAAATTAATAAATAAATGTTTATACACAAACGTATATTTTTAAATTTAAACGGCACCCGAAATCGATCCTGTACTAGTACTCGCCGGTTATTTTTATTTCTACTCGGTTTAGTTAAGTAATGTCTTTTTTACTTCTAAATACACATCTGTCACACGAAGTCCTGACGGCCGACAAGCAAAGTAGCATTAATGGTGTCACATGAACACATCTTCAAGAGCTACCGCCCTGCGATTTGAGCGACCGGTGGATAACCTATCGTCTTCAAACGTGACCATTTTGTCTCTCGAGCGAGTATTGGAAGAGCGGAGGGCCGACGGCGGCGGGGGTGGAACGGGTGAATCTGCCGACACCGACAAATTAAATTCGCTTACGCTGCGCGGAACAAAATATTCGACGAGCGGTTCCGAACTCGTCCTGGTGCCAGGACCTCCGGTAGAGTTTCTAATCGCTGTGGATCGGGTAAAGCGGGTTGAATAATCTTCTCGCCTGCGCGGTAAGCTATAATGTTTCATATCGCGTAAAGCAGGAGCGAATTTTTTCGTTCCCGACTGAAGGGTTTCGCAACCAGAAGGCGGCTCCCTGTGTCAAGATGAAACTACTGACATAGATATCACTTCCTGGTCTTCTTCCAAAACGTTTTCGTCTTTATTAATCCACAAGCTGACCTGACGCACAAGTAAAACCGTTTCGTCTTGCACAAGATTGAAACACATAGCTATTACCGCCATACCGATTAAAATATAAGCGGAAGACACGAATACAGAAACCTCTTCGTTCGTGTCCGTCGTACCGGGTATTAATTCTCCAAAACCTATGGTTCCTAAACTCGTGAAACAGAAATACGAACCTTCTAAGAAAGTCCAGTTTTCTAATCTTTTAAATAAAAGCGCTCCACCAGAAATATAAATGACGACGATCGAAAGCGTGAGGAGTATAGGAATTCGTTGGTTTTGCGGTTCTGTGTCGTAAACAGGATGCGATTCGCCAGTGGAACAAAGTTTCATCTCGTGTATTTTTTCGTCGTTAACAGGCTTTTTTTCAGCTGTTATATGATTCTGCAACGTTGTCTTTACAAACCCAGGATCTTTTTTCGTTTTAGGATGAGAATTGTTGCGATTCAATCTAGTATATATTTTCCGAATATATTTTGCAAGGCTGTCGCCCACAGTTGAAAGATATACTAGCATCAGAGGAATTCCGATTAATGCATATAAAACTGTCGTTATTCGACCCCACGTAGTACGGGGTGACACACTGCCATATCCTGCAACAATAAATTAATTATTTGTAAAATAGATTAAGATTTATAGTACAACACTTATATTACCAGTTAATGTTAACACTGCAATAAGTTTACCGATTTTGTTTTGACAGACATTTCTAAAGAAATTTGTCCGATGCTAATAGGGTTAATCTTATGATTTCATCTGTTTTTATAAAAATTATAAAGTGAATATACTTTACCGATAGATTTATTACATCGTACCTATTTCAAGAATTTTTTAATTTTTTTTATTAATTCTACAAATACTGTGTACATTATATAAAGCTTTTTGTCATCGGTCGACCGATTGCTTTTTGTCCTTATATTTCATTCCTTTCAAAGTTTTTTATCTCGATATTCTAATTTAAAAAATATTTACACAAAGTAAATATTACGTATTTATTTATATACTCCTACATCCTATTTACCTACTAGAGGGATCCAAATAAATGTACTCATTGTTTGCTAGTCCATATCTCGTGACAAATTTGACTTGACACGACAATTTTTGGCACTGAAAGAGGGTTATGGTATGTGTTCGAAATGACCACCAGCAGCTTCTATACAACGCCCATGGCGCCGAACTGCACACCAAACTACGGCTGTTAGTGTAACTGGTGCGTCTGGAGACCGTGGTGGGCACTCAACAGCACCTCCTCGACCCACCCACCATCCAGGTAGAGTATTATCGAGGTGCAACCTGACATCTCGATGGTAGTGAGGCGGGGCTCCGTCTTGTTGCGGGTAAAAAAGTTTATCACCATACAGGTTTTGGATGGCAGGCAAAATCATAGTGTGAAGCAAATCAAGGTGCGCCTCACACCAGTTACGGTACCCTCGAAGAAGAGGGACCAATAAAACCACGCGCTGATAGACCACACCACACAGCAACCCCCGGTAGATTCACTACCCTGTCCACATGGTCGTGAGGATATTCAGGAGCTCAGTAGAAACAATTTTGGCGGTTCACAGTACCGTTAAGTTTGAATTGCGCCTCGTCAGTTCACACAAACTTCCCTGCAAATTCCTCATTCTCGCCAACCATGTGCTGAAACCATTCACAGTACTCCATCTTTAGATCTGGGTCGTTCTCATTCGTCGCGTGTAGCAGTCTTGGAATGTACACTTTCCACTTTGCACTCTTCAGAATGCGTCTTACATTTGACCGGCTCACCCCACTTTCGCGCGCTTGTAGCTTTTCGTGATCGGCCGGATCTTTCCTTGTGCACATCTTTAACAGTTCCGTTGGCTCCGAATGTATCGCGAATGAGGGCGATTGTTCGACGTGTTGGTGGCGGCGTTCCAAACTCTCTCCGCCACTGCCGTTGTACCTCGTGAATGTTCTCGTACTTCCAGAACCTCTTCAGTACAGTCTTGCGTTCAAGAAACGATAAGCGAACCTCAGCCACTGTTGCTACTCGACTGTCTTCTGCCTCACTGGCTAATATGACTGGCTCGTTCCAACCACCAACCACCAGCGCATGCGCGGCTTAAATTGCCAGCTCCGCCGACCATGACAAATTTAATACCTTACACTACACTACACATTAGATTAGTAAGTCTTAGATTAGATTAGTAAGTCATTAGTTTAGTAAATCTTTTTGTTTAGATATTATTTAATTGCTAACACTGAGTACATTTTTTTGGACCCGTGTATATATTTACGTATATCCTGAATTTTCTGCCTCGTGTATGTATTCTATTCTTTAACATTCCTTACGATTTTCCTTCATACTACATCTACTGTATTCTAAATCGGCTGAAGACATGAAAATATTATTACCCTATGCGGTTCTCCGACCTAGTTTCTTTCTATAAGATTCTTTCACAAACTTTTCTCCTATCTGATTTGACTTAAAGATTACTAATTTTGAATTTTATCAACCGATACGATCAGCAAAATCATCCCGTAACCTTTACTTGGAAACCTCTATTCTGTTTTGTTTGTTTTTCTTATCGTAGATTTTTCGCTGCCGCATGCCCTCTACACTCCGTGTAAATAACTTTAAAGATTTTTTTCTAATTCTTAAAACCGTGTTTAATAGCGGTAAATATTTTTTGCGTAAAGGTTCTACTTTTGAGAATGAATCTTTTTAATCTATTTTCTCCCTTGTAATTTTATCGCCGAAATAACAAAACAATCGGCTTACATACATCCGCCGACCAGATACAATACAGCCAACAGATTCTTGTACAAATCGCCTATAATTTTTTACCTATTAGATAAAACATCTTTTCTTAAAATTTAAAAAATATTTTTTTTCATTCCGCACAACCGAGTACCTTCATGATATTTCAAAATGCCACCAAAGTACTTCTGTTAGAGCGTATAAATTAGATCTGAAACACCGACAAATATGATATTTGTTTTTCTAACATGCAACACGTGAAACGAATCTGTTTTTAATGCCGAAAACGAATCAGAAGTAAGAATTTTTCCATCGCTCTAAGTTTTGAAAATTCCAAAATTAAAATTTTTTAAAGCTTTGATATCATACGATGTTTATACACGAACGTTATTTTATTTTACTCAATTAGTTTATATTAAAATTAATATTAAATGAATTTAAATCCACAGAAGACTCTAAAAGGCTTTCACTATCAATTTAAGATTGGTTGTTATCAATTGAAAATGTAGAGAGTTTTTTTTAATCGATTGCCCTGTGATGGTGGGTGAAATCGATGACTCTAAAATGTTTATTTTTGTTATCGTTATTT
This sequence comes from Lycorma delicatula, assembly GCF_047948215.1. Lineage (NCBI taxonomy): Eukaryota > Metazoa > Arthropoda > Insecta > Hemiptera > Fulgoridae > Lycorma > Lycorma delicatula. Next base: position 4,220,410 of record NC_134458.1, read on the forward strand.
TTCTTTCAATTTTTTATCTAGGATTAATTTCATTTTCTATTTTATTACTGTATTCTTGTATTGTATTTACGGTTCTGATTCATTTAATCTGTATGTATATATAATCTCGTGACTTGCTGAAATTTTAGTACTGCGAGACTTGTATCGTGTAATTATTTTCATATCCACTTGGAAATCCACAGTTGACCGTTATTCAGTAAACGATTAGTTTATTATTCTGTTTGTTGAAAAATCACGGATGGTAACCTCCAATACAGTTATTACTATAGGGAATACATAGTTCCTCTAGATTATGTAATAATTGTTTACTTTTATTATTTTATATTGTTTGGTTGTATGTCTATTAAGCTTATGTATTAAGAATTTATAACTGTAAATAATTTTATTTTCATATTTATAATCTTTTTATTTTGTGGAATAAAGATTATCATTATATTGCATTCGGTACTTTTAAACCGAGACAGATAGAAAGTTTCTACTTACGGATCTGTAATCTATACAAAAAAAAAGCAGTGCAAAGGAAGAAACAAAGTATCGCACTTAGAGAAATATAAAAAACCCTTTTTTGTACATCGGTGATATCAATTCCTTCTGGGGGCCGAGATTTTTAGTCGATAAATTTCATTATGTTGATTATAAGGTAATTCTAAGAATGTAGAATTTCCTTCTTCTTTTTCGTCAATTTGATAACAATAATTACACAATTTATTGAGATTAAAATTTCATAAATTATAATTATCGCTATCGATTACTTATTACTTATTAAGATTTGCATTCGACTCTTGAATTCTTCGTTTCTTCTATTGTAAATGCTGTCGTAGTAAGCGGTTCTTGTTTTTGTACAGTAGTTTAATTACTTGCATATGTAAATATTTTGTCTGTAGTAGTAGTGATCGTTATGAAACAGCTTTATAACAGAAGAAAAAGTAAACGAGTAGTATTAAATATATTAAATTTGTTTTAGCACGAGGATGTAATTTAATAACAATATTTATAAAGTATATACACGGTCTTACTGTTTTATGAAATACAGTAGTATGTCGTCTACGATACTTCCTTTTTCTTATTTAAATCTTTTAAACACGATCGAATTCTGATTTTAATAAAGGTCTCCTTTGAAACCGACAACCATTTTTTTTCTTCAACCGTCTTCACGGTCATCGTATCATTTGTACAGTTCCTAAATTGCCGGCAGTCAGCTCTTTTTTCTCCCTGATAATGGCGTCACCTACAGCTCTAATACTAATACCTACATCTTGATTTAATCGCCTTAAAATCTTTAGTTGTTTTTCTATACGCACATTTAATTTTGTACAAGTTTTCTTCTCTTTATCACACCTCTTTGTCAAACAGCCAACTGTCCGTAACTTCCACTAACTTTTAACTCGTGATATAGATTTTCTATGCCGCCTTAGTGTGTTTTTTAAAATCACCGTGCGCGATTCGTTTTAACCGGTATCTACTTTTTGCTGTCGATTGTAACCCTGCACGTACTGAAATTTTACAATTATATCTTACATTGTTCCGTTTTTATTTTATTCTTTCCAGTTTTAATCCGTAAATAAATAACTTATTTACATCATATCATTATTACACGTAATTCTATAGCGTCAGGAATATTAGTGTGCTATCACGACACCGAAGACAAAAAATTAGGTATGCGTAGATAAAAAACAGCAAGTGTGCCTGGAAGGTTCGAGTAAAACTGAGAAAACCCTTAATCAGAGCGGCGTCACAAAGTACAAAATTAATGAATAAAAAGAGAAGCGGTTACAGTCCGTATTAATAAATTTAAAAAAAATTCACGATAGGAAATAATAATGATGCGACTGTTTAAAAATAAATAAAAATGTGGAAGGTATTAATTGAAATTATTTAGTATATAATACCAAATAATACGTGTTAAATTAGGTTGCAGAAAATTCAGGAGCGTAATACTTTTAACTCTTTCTTTCAGCCGTTTAATATGAAAATAGTTCTCTGTTGTCTATTTAGTTTGAGATCGATGAAGATGCAATATTTTAGGAATAAATTGATTTTTAGCTAAGATAGTGTTTTTATCGATCTCATAATAATAATTTATTATTATATAATAAATGTGTAGAAATATTTATAACTAACAAAATATTAGTCCGCATGAATTAAATTTACGCGCCTCTATAAATGATCTGACACCCTACTGCGTAACTCTAACGATCGATTATAGTTAGATATAATTAAATTTCTAAGAAACCGAATGAAAAACTATAGTTTTACATTACCACAGTGATAATGCATTTCCAAACTGTATTTTGTTTCAGGCTGACTGTAGTTCGCTACATTAATTCGATCGGTCTAATCGTATTGGTTCGGCCAGCAGTTTTACTCCTTCTACGGTGATTATTTATTTGAGCGTTCATCGGAACAATGTCCTATTTTCATTTAAATTAACGTTTGGTGTATTCAGTTATTCGATTGAAAACTTTATTTTCGGCTAATAAAGTTTTTTTGTAATCGTTTAATATTAAAACAGTTTTTACTACTAAGAAAATATCTTACGATTGAAATGAACGTTTATTTGCCAGCTAGAAACGGTACATACCAGTAAACAAATAAATACGTACAAGTTGGAAAAATCATCATAATACACATATTTTTTAAATCTATAGAGTTGTAGTACAAGTGCAAAAGAATACAGATATCAGAACAACGAGATTTGGAGGCTTTTTAATAGTCAAGTTTAAATATTATACGAGGGTTATTTTTTTTTCAAGGTCCGATCGGTCACGAAATTAAAACCACAGTGAAAATAAAAAAAATTATTTGTAACAAGTAGTTACATAGTTACGCTATTTCTCTACGCAATCGCCACTCCGATTTAGACATTTGTCGTAGCGTGGTACCAACTTTCCAATACCCTTGTCATAGAACGGAGCCTGTGTTTTCAGCCATGTTTCTACGCTGGTCTGCAGCTCGATGTCTGTGCCAAAATGTTGTCCTCCTAGCCAGCGTTTCGTGTGAGCAAAGAGGTGAAAATCGGATGGAGCCATGTCCGGGCTGTATGATGGGTGATCAAACACCTCCCAACGAAAACGCTGCAGGAGCTTCTTTGTTACAGTTGCAGTGTGCGGCCGAGCATTGTCATGGAGAAAGACAATGCCTGATGACAACATTCCTCTCCGCTTATTCTGAATTGCCCTTTATAGACGTTGAAGAGTCACGCAGTATGAGGCTGCAATGATGATCGTGCCACGTTCCATGAATTCCACCAAGAGACCTCCATTCCGGTCCCAGAACACAGTAGCCATACACTTTCTGTTGGAAAAGGTTCGCTTGAACTTCTTTGGTTTACTGGGAGAATGAGAATGCATACACTGTTTGGATTGTCCGTTTGTTTCTTCAGTTTCGAAATGAACCCGGGTCTCGTCCCCGGTGACAATTTTGTTCAAAAAATCTTCTCCTTCATTGTGGTAGCGCTGGAGAAACGTTAGGGAGGCGTCCGTTCTCATTGTTTTGTGACGGTCGGACAGCATCTTGGGAACCCATCTTGCACACAGTTTGCGGTACTGAAGTCTCTTCACTCACAATGGTGTAGAGAGCTGACCTTGAAATTTCAGGAAACGAATCATTCAATACAAAAATTGTGAACCGACGATTTTTTCGAATCGCCTCATCCACTCGCTCAACGAGATCATCGGTTGACACTCGCTTCCTTCCCTGACCGCCTGCATCATGAACATCTGTACGTTCTGCCTTAAAGTTCCTGCACCATTGTCGCACTTTGTTGTCACTCATTGAAGTTTCACCGTACACATTACTTATTCGTCGATGAATTTCAGCCGCATTACACCCCTCAGTCTGAAGAATCAAATTACCGCACGCACTTCACACTTGGCGGAAGATGCTATTGTTGTAGACACGTTTACGTGCTAGCTGCGTGTTCAGAACTAAACGAAGTGACGGGGCATGATTGAAGGCCATACTAGAGACGCTGCGCAACATATATGCGCAAATTTCATCCGATTTTTGTGCGGGTTTTTATTTCGCAACCGATCGGACCTTGAAAAAAAATAACCCTCGTAACATTCTCAAGATGTTCCTATAAATAACGGATTTTACAGTGCAAAGTAAACAGCATGACTGCTGTAAAAGTTGCTGTAACATTACTAGAAAAGTTTTCTAAACATCTTACTATAACAAAAACTTACAACAAAAAAATCATACATCGCTTTGTATGAAATTAAATACAATTTTAAAATAGAATACGCATATAAATGAGTGGAATAAAGGAAAAGTTGGATGTATATATTAATTCCTTATACTGCTTACATTTCCTAGATACCCTCTTGGGAATAATTATTAATAATGTGCGGCACTACTGCACACCATATGTACTGTATCACCGCACAGTATTAATAGTTATTCCCAAGAGGGTATCTAGGAAAGATAATATTAGTTTTATTAACAACCTCCTAAGGGGTTAAATTAAATAGCGGCTGAGAGGAGGTGCCGAGACCAGAAGACAAATTCTACTTTGATTACAACCAAATCATAAAATGTATGGTAACTGTGAACTCCACTAGACAAGTCTTTTGTCACTTCCTCATTCAAATTTTCTGTTTAAAATTTCATAAATAAAGAAATTATATCTCATACAGCTTTCCAAAACGTTCTGCTAAACTTTGGAACTTTTAATTTCAAGCACTTTCACTCTTTTGGCTGTTGTGAATGTTTGTGGTGTTCTTAATTAGGATGTGTTCTATCAAAACGTTTTTAGGAACAAACTGAAACTCATAAAATTCTTAACATTTTCAACTAAACTTTCTTTTAAATTTTGAGCCAGGCTCAGCCCTCTTGGTGAGAAATCTTTTTTATTGATTTTACACAGTTTGATCTTTTAATTCAAGAAGCCAGACATATAGAGCTTTTTAATAGAAAAAATATTTAATCTGCAGTGCTTATGATGAGGTGTGGAAAAAGAAGTTTTGTCCAGCTGGTTGATAATGTTTAAGATCAAGAAAAATGTTTTGGTCATTATTTCTTTCAACCAACTGTTACTAGTGAACAGTTCATAGAGCTATATTGATATAGATGCAAACGTATGAAATCCACATGAAAAAACATTTTCAAATCAAAAAATTAATTTTTCTAAATAATTATTATTAATATTAATCAACAAATTTTTTTTTTTTAGCTAATGTGTAAACAGTACATATTTAATTTCCTCAGTTCATAAAAAATAACATCACTGAATCAGTAGAAATACTCCACTTTTTAAAAGCACTTATTTGATATCAAAAGAGTTTAGCACGCAAAAAATATTTTTGAACAAGTTCTAAATATTAGAATACTCATATGTAACAAATAACTTACCGATTGTTGTAATAAGAGTCAATGAATATAGAAATGAAGATGGGAAACTCCAAATATGGTTTTCATTTTCACTCGGCATACTTCTGTACTTTCTAACCAAAATATCTTGGAATTTAAGAACTTCTTGTTCGGCAAGTCGGGTCCAGTTTTCTTTGTAAAGTATGTTCAGATCCTCTGTGATGCTCCATAATTTTTCCACTGTTTGAGAACGAAGCCTATCATCGGTAGAACTAGGCCAAGAGTGACGAGTTATAGAAATAGATAATTCTCCTGGATTTTGACCCTCAAGAGTCATAAAAGTAACAGCACCCAAAACGGTATAAGTAACCACAAGGATACAGATACCAGCACTTGACAGCAGTGAAGAAACCACGCTGCAGCAAGGAGATGATGATCTGTATAACAGGCATAAAAACCGTTTACTCGTGTCAATAAAATTGTTAGCTACAAACAATAGTAATAGTTAATTTATAAAAATATATTATAATTTAAGAATAAAATAATGAAAAGGTTCACATAGTCCTACATTTTAATTTTCTTCATTGCACAACATTTCTTTTGGCATTATCCAGTATACAAGCTAAACACACCATTACTAAATTTGTTACAGCCCTTAAAAATTTATCAGACTAACAACTACAACACTGCAAGAGAATTTTCCAAACCCTGGTGGATTTTTTTTTTATTCTCAGCACAGTATAATATTTGTGTTGTGTATATATACTATAAGGTTTTTGGATAGTATTCAGCCTATCTGAACAGTTCCAGGATCAATCTCATGGCTTGATGCGACTCAGTAGCCTGACAGAGTAGACTAAGCCGACAGATGTTTTAAAAAGGAAAGTGAGTAGAGAAAGTTTAATAGTGATAAATGAGAAAAGATGAACAGGAAATTTTTTTTGTGGCAGACTAGGATAATCAACAAGAGATTACATAACAGAAAGAGAGCAGCGATAAGAATAATTAGAAAGAAGGACAGTAGGACAGTAGCTAAGTTATTATAAATAACATACTGTGCTAAATCTATTTATAAAGATCAATCTACAATCATAAAGAATTAAAAAGTGTTTCAGCAGCCAGTAACAGAATGTTTTGGTTATTTACTCACATTTCATATTAATGTTGTCCATACCATAAATTTATTGGTTTTTAGGTATTATAACTAAACAGTTGCGGTGACCCAACACGAGACATGCTAGGTCAGTAAACCTCCTTTCCTAGTAAGGAAAAGTGAGAAGTGTGGTTACCCATCGCTTTCTTCACTGAACTAAATATGCAGCTGCACATCAGCTGGAGATGATAAACAATGCTACAAGCAACACCTTCACTCTATTCACTGTAGGGACTGGCTGTATAAAGAGTGCAATTACTTCCACAGAAAGTAACTCTAACTGGTGCCTCTTGTACCTCAGCTGCTTTATATATGTCACAGCCATAAAAAGCACTGAGATGGAACTGTAAAACAACAAAATTAATTTACTTTTTCTGTCAACAAACAATGCATTATATGCAGTGTCTCTAATGAGTAGGGAAACATTAAATTATATTAATTTAAATGCTGCCCGGCTCACTCACATGCAGACAAAACTTCAAACCTGTAAGGAGACCTCAGAGTGCATGAACAATAAGTAATATTTATCCCCTACAACCTGAAACTAGCAAGAATTTTTTTCAAATTAATGGTACAAACCCAAGAGGGAAGTAACTATACTAGACATTGCTTACACATGAAAGTAGTGTAAAAACTTGTAGAAATTTTTTTTAGGTTTTTCAAGGTTTTAGAAAACCTTCAAACTCCTGAAATCATTTGCCAAATTGGCTGAAACCCCTGGATAGTGTACCCTTCCAAAACTACTTTTGCATCCATAAAAGCAGAGAAAACACTAAAACTTTTGTGGATATAAATACACCTTGGAACACAAAAATGAGAATTTTTTATCGAGAAGGACAATAAATAGATTTATCAATAGAGATCTACTCGGATCCAGATGGTGTGATCTCAAAAGAGTTTTTAAATTCAATTATTACTGTTTAAAGTATTTGTCCAAGTTATTTAATTTGCTATAAATTTAATTCTTTAAACATTTCTTGTGTACATAAAAGTTCTATTACTTAAATCATTGTATTTAGTTTTTTGGACCGTAGGTGATTTGTATGGGTTCTTATGTTGGTGCTTGTAAGTTTACAGTAAACACCAATTTAAATATTATGAATATTTTCATTAAGGATAATTATATCTACAAAATTAATCATAAAATTAACATGTCCAAGATTGAGCATAATTATACACAAATGAATCATAAGATTTTCATAAAAGTTGTATAAAAATTTAGTCTGTTCACTTCCATGTTTGGTTACTGCCTTTAACATTTTTCAGACACTTTATTTAAGAAATTTTTAAGTAAATTTGAAAAACATAACCTACTTTTACAGCTCTGGTTTCAAAGATCTTAATTAGCTAATTATAGTATGGAGAATCAATGAAAAATATTACCTCAAATTTTTATCTATTATTTATCATAGTTTTTAGATACTCTCAAATTAATAACTATACTTTTACTTTTTTTTATACTTTCTATGAAAAAATAAAAAGTTTGTTTTTAAAACATAAAAAATATACAAATGGCAGTTTCATATTTCTGAACTGCAATTTGTATGTGACATACAGAGGGGGGGGGGGGGGGTTGTTATAAATTTGGTATAATAAATGAAATATTAATTTAATAAAGCAAGTGAAATAGAAGATATTATAATAAAAGACATTTAATAGAGCAAGTGAAATTTCTTTATTACAATTTTGAAATTTATGATTACATGATAGAGTAGGTAAGGAAGAGAATCAGGCAAATATTGCCAGACTCTATGAACTCAACTTTTGTATCTGAGAGGAAACAGTTGACTCTTTCTCTCTCACACCCTTTGTTTCTATTTTCTCTCTCTTTTCCTTTCTTTCTCTCTGAAACCTGTAATATTTAACAAAATAAAAAAATACATTTTTTTATTTGTCTCAAAGATTTGCAAGTGTATTCTAATAAAAAAATGTATTTCTTGTGTAAGACAATAGAGTCTTTCTTTCAATTTACCCAAATGAAACTCCAAACAAAAGTCAGACAAAATTTTAAAGGCAATAAACAAAGTAAAACTGAAGAAGGGAGACTAATGTATACTTTATGAGCATCTGACAATACATTTCAGAGATATTTATCCTTAGTCTTGACCAAAAATAATTTGTATTAAAATAAAAAATATATTTCCTTCTTTTTCAAATATGAATTTTAGCCTATAAATTATTTTTTTAACATGTAATTTGAAATATATATATATATATACATATATATGTGTGTGTGTGTGTGTGTGTGTGTGTGTGTGTACATAAGCACATTTTGACTTTTACAACAGTTTTATCAAATTTATTTAGATAAATTTCGGTTATTACTGGTGATAGCCCATTACCATTGATAACCTTTCACCTTGTTGATAAGGCTGGCCATTAAAATTGAAATTATTTTGTTATGCATAACTCATGAAGTACTCATTATACTGTCTTCTTTCATTAGGTTTGTTTTATTTTTAATAATCTATTTTTTATAATTTTTGCATTTTCAGTAACTGGAATATATCTGCGTTTCATATTGGTTATACTGCATTGTACTATATCATTTTAATTTCACTGCTTACAAGTAATTTTCATAATTTCTTTTTATCAGCCCATAGTCATTTTTTTATATTGCATCATTTAATTTTGTAGTTAAAGTTTCATTTATAATTTTTGTTGTGTGGTTTGCAAGTGAGATTTAAAATTAATAAGTGGTCTGCGTAGAATATTTAGTTTAAATATTTCAGGTAATTAACTTGTGAAACTACTCTATCGTAATCATATATTTGTCTTCCAGAAGCAGGTCCCTTGCACTATGTCTCATCTGTGTTCTCTTCAATTTCCAATACAAATTTTGAGTTCATTACATGAAGAATATACTGCAAGAAGTTTTGTTCAGTTTTGTTGATAGTTTATGAAATTTTCAACTCTTTTGACATTTTTTCTTGGAAACTGTTTTTAAGACTATTTCTCTTAAGAGGAGGGTTAGTCTAAATCTTTCTATCAAAAAAGAATTATATAGTTTATTAATTTGTTTGGTATAGAATTATTGTACTGTATTTACAAAATATTTATCTCATTTTCTTTATCGATAGAAAAATACAGATTTTAAATATAAAAAAATTAAATTAAGTGTAATGTACTTAAAAATGAGTATAAGTTAAATTAAAAATATTTACCTTAAATTTTGTTTATCATTATTCTATTTTAGAGTGTTTGTGAAAATTGTCTTTCTTCTTTGGGTACAGAAAATAAACTTTTTACAAACAATAAAAAACCTTTGTTTAAAATACTAAGATGATCATCTCTTGCTAACTTCTGTAAAGGAAATACAGTATTAATTTTCTCTAACCATAATTCTTAAAAATTTTTCTTTAGATGGCAGCAGTAGTTGACAGTCACAAAATTTAACTGAAATTTGGAAATTTCACAAGTGGATTAATAACATTTAGGAATTTATAAGGTTTGCAAAAAGTGTATTTACTTCCCTTGAAGAAAGAAAGCAATTACCCAAAAAATATGTGAAAATGAAAAATGACAAACAACAATCAAATGGTAACATCATTTGTAAATATTTTAATTGAAATAATAATTCAACACACACATGTAAGTAATCAAACACAACATGCTGAGAATACACACCTTTGCGATGAGCTGCAACATAGAATGGAGTTATGGGTTGAAGTTGAAGTGGTGTTGGAATTAGTACCGGTACCAGTGGTACCAGAGTTTCGGTATCCCCCACTATGAGGTACCTGGAATTGGTACTTCCTACCGTCTGAACCGAGCATCCCTTTCCTACAATAAGAAAATAATTATCAAAGATTGTTGTAAAAGATAATTTATAAAAAGGTCCAGTAGCCAAAAGTTCAAAAGCTCACAATAATTCTAAAACCGGCTAATCTTTGATAGACAGAGTGCATTTTATTCATAATTTTCATGGACTTATAAAAAATGTTTTTGAGTTCTAGAGTTCCTTAAACGAGTGATTTACACAAAAATGTCTAAAAATAAAACAAAAACTAAAATCTGTTATCATACAGTGAAAGAAAAGAAAATTTTACAAGAAGAATTTTGTTGGTGTTTTTGTAGATGCAATAAATCTTTAAGTAAAATGTGTCTAAAGGTAAGAGTTTTTCCTAATGAATGAATGAAACAAGAAGCTATAATTTTTATTTTTAAGGGTACTTTTGTAGTTTAATGTTGCATTAGTTCTTTAAAGATTGATCTACAGAAATAAAAAAAAGCCATTTTAGAGGAAGAATTCAGCTTTCAGTCTCATAAATCATATCTAATAAAAATGTTCAATTTCAAGTGTTTTGAACACAATACAATTAAGTAAAAAGATTGCTTTATGGGTAATAAGGAAAATTGTTATAAAAATTGCTCTAATGATTTGTATACTGAAGTTGGTAACTTCTTTTTAGAAATAAATTACGCTTAATAATATGTTTAATTGCATTTATTCACTCTATTATGAAGAAAAACTTATGAACAATACATGAACTAACATTCTTCTAGTTCATTATGATAAAACTCTATCTGGATTCCCAGGTAATTTAAAAACAGGTGTTATAATTCTATAAACATTTTTCCTTGAAGATCACAACAATCTTTATTCAGGTCGTGAGTACACGGCAACACAATGAATCTGTATGCATCTCCACAATACCTTCTCATTTGCTTGTGCAGAATCAAATAAAGTATTGTTTTAAAGAAATTCAAAATGTTAACATCAAATTAACGTGAAAAGTTGTCTAATAATGGGATTTTTATTTTCAAAAATTATTTTAATATTTACTAGAAGTAATTTGGCCAACTACACTAAACCTAACCTGTTTCAGAGTACAATATATATACATACAAAAAAATAACACAATGAAAGACAATTAAATTTTGTGAATGTTTTGGGTATAATATGAAAAAGGAAGGCAAATGACAATAGAGGTGTTATTAAGTACAATGTATGATTTTATCTATCATTTTATGTCAGGTTTAGGTTTTTATTCAGTTCCAAGAAGATTTTTATTCTCAAAGAATTTTCTACAGCTTGGTAGACAACTTTGCTCATTCTACTTATAGTTTTTATGACATTTAGTGCATTTAATACGTATGGTACTGGATTTTCATTTTATATTGTTATTTATTTCATTCAATTTTATGAACAATGGTGTACTGAAAATGCATTAAAACAACATAATGAAAAATCTTTAAATTTAATAAATCTTTAGAGTGAAATATGAAAAACATTGATTAAGTTTATTATAATACAGATTTTTATTCACATGAACTTGTCCGGAATGATGCGAAGAATGAATTCTTAGATTAAAATATTGTACTTGTATAAATAATATTTAAAAATATTGTTAAGGTAAAAAAAAATGATTGATTTCATTAAATATTCTTTTACTTTTCTTCTCTTTTCTTTCTGAAACAAAAATAAGAAACTTATAAAAACAAAATCAGGCTATTCACACATTTACTCTGAGTTCAGTATTTATTATTCTGAGTATTTTGAGTACAGAACAAGTAATCATGTTTTCTGGACTAATGAAAATTCTGTTCTCAGAAGTGGGTTGGCAACTGGATGAAAATAATTGAAGTTGTTAATGTAAATAATACTGCACTAAATTTTTCAATAGGTTTCAAATTCTAACTGGACCAAACTGGACTGTAACTTGAAATCTTTGGACTGAAATCCAAGTGTTTCAATTGAAGCAAGTGCTTTGACAGGGTGCATTCAAGTGATCTGGCTGAAAATCGGAGAAGTATCATGATCTCCCTGCAATACAGTTTAATATCAAAGTCTTACTGATACTAAATTGAAAACCATAATGTTTTAATTTAAACAAACTTTACATTTGTTTCTCATTTTACAGAAATCCTGTTTCTTGAAATATGAATTAGATATTGCTAACAATAACAATGATTAATGCGATAATAACTGTCATCACTAAAAATGTTGCTAGGAAAAGTTGTTTTTCTCATAAACAAAAGGCCTTTCACAATAAAGATTATCACCTCAACCACCCGTTAAGCTTCTTTATAAAACAATAAAACGGATTGAAAGATACAAATCACAGTTTCTATGAGATTTAATCAATCCCCCCAACCCAACTGATCAAACACAAATATGTTATCTAGATATTGTATAGGGATAAAAGAGCAACAGGCCAAAGAAAGAATGATAACCTTTATCCATAATTACCGGATGGTACTTCAACTCTTCAGCAGCATCTTGGGATTAAAGAGTATGAAATAAGAACAAATTCTGATAGCTGAAGCCATATTTAATAAACCATTTCCTGTAAATTGTTGAACTGCACCCTGTAGACATTAAAAGTAGACAATAGTCTGGGCCAAATGAGTTATGATGTTAATCCATTCATCATTTTACAATCTGATAATTAATAAGAAAAATAAGGAAATGATTCACTAATGAGGTTTCTGAAACTAATTAAAAAAAAAAAAAAAAAAATAGGAGCTCAGTCTAGAGCAGTTCAGTTTTAAATATCACAGAATATACAAATTATGACTAACTGTAATAACTTAAGTAATTTTAAAATACAAAAATATCTGAAAGTGATCAGTGTAGCTGAAAGTTATTAAATCACACAAAAAAGACAGGGGAACAAACAAGATATTATTATAAAATTACTACCATCATTACTATGATAAAACTTCTACTACTATTATTATTCTATTTACTTTGATATGTCACATACATCATATGTTTTTAAAGCAAAGTTGATTCAAGTAATTTAATTTAATTTACCAGATAGAGAACCTGAGGACGCTAAGAGTTAACACAACATATTTGTTAACACCCACTCTCTATTTATTAACAGGTGGCACAACACAATGTACCTCTGTGCATTTGTCACATCGTCACTGTTTATGGTGAGTTCATTTGACTAAAATCCTTCACAAAATATTATTGGTGTAATTGTATTACTAAGTATAATGGCATGAACCTCTCAGTTAATACAATACTAATTAATTTTTCAGGTGTCACAGCTGAACTAGTACATCATCCATAATATATTTTTACCAGCTACTCGGTATATATGAAATGTACACCAGAATGAGGCTTTTTTATGCATAATTTTTCGATATTGCAGATACTTTCCTAACATTATCTCTTCAGTATTAGCAACATCATGTGATACTATTCTCAATGGGTGCCACACTTTTCACGGCAATGATGCAGTTTGCGGTATTAAAAAAGTTGCTGTAAATTTTTCCTGTAAACCAATAAAAAATAAGAATAGAAAATATTAAAAAAAAAAAATTGAAAATTAAAATATCATTAAAGTGAGTTTAATCTAATCGGTTAAAAATTGGTTTAACATTGGGTTATCAACTGCAAATCCTCCTCAGATTCACTGAACGATTAATTTTTTCATCCTAACTTTTTTCAAAACAAGAATGAAAAATAATACTTTTTATGTATAAACAGTAGAGTTAAAATAGGTGAAAGAAGTTTTTATTTTTATTTCAAACAGATTCAGAAAAACAAAACAAATAAAAACCAGAATATATTTTACATACAAATCATAATATAATACAAAATTATTTTTTAAATTAAGCTTTTATTTAAAAAGAAATCACTTTTCTTTTAAACAATATTAAGTTTAAGAAATAACATGAAGTTTGTTTTTTGTTTTTTTTATGGAAATACGAATGTCAGATAGGTTCCTAAGAATTTTGGAATACTTTCCCTGAGAACTTTGGAATAAATATTTGAAAAACCCAACCTTAATTAATGAATTCATGGTGTGATTCATGAAGACACCTCAGTTGTTAAACTCTGCATATTATTATCAAGTGGAAAAACAAATTATTGATGACTGGTTTTAGAAAACTAAATTGTTCGTGGCCAAATGCTATTTCAATATTATCTTAATTATTATGAAAAAACACTTTTCATTATTTTAATGATGCATTAATTACATAAATCCAGACGCACACTTTTTTGCCATAGCACTTGGGTTTTTTTTATAAGAATTTGTGGAATTGTATATCCCTTCTTGTTTAATATACTAAGATTTTGTAATTTTTATTTAGGTGGTAGTAGTTAATTAATAGTATGATTTGGTAGTGGTGATGATGATGATGATAATGATAATAATAATATTTATTTATTTAGTACAACAGAACAACTACTTAAGCCTTTTTTATTGTACATTCAATAAAAAACACTTATGTATTGATAACAACTATAATTTGAAAAAAGAAAACAAATTCATCCATTATTAAATGCCTTCCACCAGAAAAAGCAGAGCACAAACAATATTATTGTAATAAAAACTGTTATGTTAACTGTTTTAAAAATTTCAGTGTAGAAACTCAGATAACTGCCAGAAATGTAATTCCTTATGGCTCTGGGAGCGTCCAATTTGATGAATTCAAATTCCTTGATCAAGATTGTAAATGGTGGATGATACCGATCTATCTTAACTAGAGGATCAATGACAAAATTTAAAGCAATAGCAACATTGAATAGAACTAGGCCAAGAACAGACTGATTCATGACAAAATCTTCATCCTCATAAGATACTATATCAAGACTAGCGAGATCACCAAATTCAAAAATGCATCTCACTCTGCATATTGAATAATAATTAATATTACGACAAGTCCTAGATTTCCACAAAATTCCAGGGGAGTTAAATAAAATAATTACATCATAACGCAGAACATCCAGTACATCCAAAAGAGATTCAAAATAATTTTCCAAGGTCATAGGAGTTAAAAAAGAAGAAAAAAGTGGTTAGAAATTATTTAATAATAATAATAATAATAATAATAATAATAATAATAATAATAATAATAATAATAATAATAATAATAATAATAATAATAATAATAATAATAATAATATTATTATTATTATTATTATTATAATTATTATAATATTATTATTATTATTATTACTATATAATAATATTATATGTATTATAAAATAATAGTAATATATATTATTATATTTTCATTCGCAAAAAATTTCCATTCTCATAAGGCAAAATGACTATCATCATAAAAACATAAAATAATAACACGGAAAATAATTTACTTACAGTTAGGCTAAAAGCAGAAATTCTACTCTAATCGCTACCTTTAAATTTAAGAAAACCAAAATTTTTGGTAAAGAAATGTAAATTCTGACATTTTTCTTTTTTAAAGTTTTGCTGGGTGACACACCACTGACTGTCTGGGATTTGTGTTTTACTCTAAGTAATTTAGTAAATTTTGTTTGATTATCAGAATTTGGAGACTGAAATCTTTGGTCAGGAGCAGATGAATTTTGACTTATTATAGTCTTATATTTTATGACATAGTAAAACAGTTTATGACAGATTCAACCAGCAGTCATGATGTTAGATGCATGCTGATGAAATGACATGATGGATCTGTTGTTAATCATATAAATTAAATGTAATCTAATATTGCAAAAAGTAATATAGTAATATTCAAACATTATGCCATTTATCCATTAAAATTCGGCTGTCTTCTATCAACCTAACCTGTACACTCATTCTATAATAAAATATCACAGGCTACACATTTTAATTTATTTTTTAAAGAAATTTTACATTATATTAATGTTGCACTGTGAAATTTATATTTTTGTTTAATACTGTGTTCTTTCTTTTTATTTTTACTGTTTGATTAGTATATATAATATTGATTTGCATTGATTTTCTATGAATGTAAGTCAATAAATACAATTTATGTCACTTTTCTTTAAATAAATCTCCGATAATTGTATTTTACCACCCTCATTACCAGTTTTCTGTTGAAGTTTCAACGAGTTGCAACAGAATTTTCGATTCAGATGTTACTCCTACTTATAAAAGAACCGATTTCATGAAATGTACAAATATCACGGACAGTTCTGTTCAACCTTAAGAAGAGTGAATGGTAAATATGTTCTTTATAATCCATCTTATGACCTTCGATATCGACCCGTACGCACGCTCGAGATCCTGTTCACCGGATCGATTTGAAATAAAATGAAAACTCTTCATTACATTCACTTCATGCAAATATTTACCTCAAGGACTGACACTAAACAAGGCGAGTAAGCACTAACAAACGACTTAACTTAAAAATAAGTAACATAATAAGCAGCGACTGCTGTGTAAAAAAATTTCTGTAAACAGAGAAGTGCGTTCAATATCATCTTAATCAGTTCGATCTTAACTATATAAATTTTACTGCTTCAATGCGATTCTTTGATGCGGTTAAGGTTACCCCGTGGATGCCACGTCATCGCTTATGCGGATGATGGGTGTTTGCTGGTTAAAGGAAATTAGAGAATGAGATCGAATTCAGGGCAGAACAGGCTTGCAAGATACTCCAGTTGTAAAGTTTGCAACATAAGATGGTCTTCAGCTCAGAAAAAACGACGATGTTGTCGCTCAAGGGCAAACTGACTGTTACACGACGAACTCGTTTATCGATGGCAGATCATCGATTATGTAAGTTCTGCTGCCGAAGGATCTAGGTGTTATCTTGATGAGAATCTTCGATTCGAGCAACACTTTCAAAATGCGGCCAAAAATGCTTGTATGAGTAATTCTTTCTTCTGTGTTTGGAAAGCAGTTCATCCCGATCGGGGATTTAATTTCAGAAGCATTTGTGTTCTATATAAGGGTGTATGCGAAGCTAGAATGTTGTATGTAACTCCTGTATGGGCTTATCGAACGAGGTATAAATGTTATAGGAATATTTTGAGAGCCCAGCGTCTGTCTTCATTTGGTACCTGTGATTGGTGCCTACAGTACTGTCTCTCAAGAGACGATCCTTGTTATTTCTGGTATTAAGCCTATCATATCCTTGCAACTGAGTGCCGATTACGTTATGATGCCAAAAAGTAGGCCGACTTACCTCTGAGCACATAAAATAAATAGACGACCAAGGTTTCCATTTATGGCAGGTCAGGTCCGATGGCCGAATCGTCCGATGGCCGTTACACGGAGGGTATTTTTCCCGATGTGAGAAGTATGCAAGTTGTTAGGTGGATTTCTCCCGATCGGCATATTATACACTTTCTTTTTGGACATAGTGATTTTCGAGATACGTCGGCCAGATTTGGTTTGATTAATTCAGGCTTGTGTACGGAGTTCAGGGCCATCGATAAGGGACGCCATGTCATATAAGTCTGTTCCAGGTACGAAGCCGAACGCGCCAAAGTAATTAGAGAGCTTGCGAGGATCAATTCCGGTTATGATCTGCAAGTTAATCGGTAAACCGAAAGGGAATGGAACATTGTTGCCTGCTTCCTGAGATTCTTAACTCTGCGGAGGATGGCTGAGGGGGCTGATACTGTTACGAATGTATAGATAAACTAGCAACCCGGGTGGCTAGGAGCCCGCCTGAGTGCTTACTTCGCCAAGGCGTTGAGCTCCGGTTAGCTGAGATATTCATTGTTAGGATGAGAATGGATGTGCTGAGAACTCTGTGATCGAGCTGCGGTGCGGGAGGGTGTAGGCTTCGATCTCACTTCCGAAAGCGGAGCAGAGTAGAGAGAGTTAGGTTATATTTTCAGTAGAAGCTTATTAAATTTGTGAATTTGTTTTTGTTTCTTGATTTTTTAACAAATCAAGAGGACTTTGAGTAGATTGAATTGTAAGACAAAATTGTCGTTTTTACGATCAACACTTGTTTTTTCAGTATGAGAATAGTATTTTTGGTGTTTAAAAGACTCGATCGAATAGTGATCTGACCGCATAGTCTAATTGAAGTTTATAAGGGATGAATTTTTTGTGAAAACTTGGGTGTTAGAGGAAGTCGCGGGGTCGCGCTTCCACAACTCGGTTAATTTGATAGTTAAGGGTTGTAAGTTACGGTAGGTGGTCGTGGTTAGAGGAAGCCGTACGAAGGAGATAGTAGATTGTGTAAATATACCGATGGAAATGTTTGCCGAGGCATTTGCATCGGCGGCATCCTGAGAGAGGCCAAACCGATGACTGCGATGCGTTATCAGGTTTACAGGGTCTAAAAGACGACCTCTGATAAAGCCATCAGAGCCAGTAACGGAAGGGGAAAGTGGCGATCGGGATCGTCACAAGGCGGGTGTCTTTCCCTAAGGGGGTCAGGTCGTTTATTTGTCAGCAATAAAGGTATTACGTAAAATCCAGAAGCTAATTAGGCCCTCCATTATTACATCATACCCAAATTTATACGGTAATTATCTCAAATTTACCAAACTTAACTAAATATAAAAAATTAAAAGCCTTTAGTTCTGTTATAGCATGCTTCACGGGACATACTTGTTTTTTTATTAATTCTATCTGCCACAATCCCATTTGCCGTAACATAGAAGAGGGTGTCAAAATGAAAAAGAGAAATTTAATAACGATATGGTATTAAAACAACTCTTCTTTTTTTTAATATAAGGGTCTCTACACAGTAATTGATGTAATCTATAATGACCTTTAAATTATATTCAGCAACTTTTAATTTATTGATTATCATACGTACTGATAATTACTCGCGTCATTATTCTGTATTTATTGTTCTACTGATAATAGACTTTCAACCGATTACAATGACAATTTTTTTTTACGATGGACGACAAGATGAATTTTGCACAGTGTAACTATAAAGAGCAGCAGTTTTATCTCTTTTTTCAAATCTTTAAAAACACTATTCATTTGTTTTCATACAAACATATGATATCCGATCGCTTTACTGTGGGAATCACTGTTCAAGGAAAGTTACACTTAGTTAATATAGCTAAACGTTTATATAATTTACAATTAAGTAGTTCAAAGCTACACTAAGGCTCATATATTTTCATTTATCTATTTTGCAGTTTTCATATTTGATTTCAATATACACCACCGCGCGCTCGTATGTATATGTGCGTGCGTGTATACAGACACACGAAGTAGGAATATACACTTTTGTAAATTAATTTCTTTAAATATTTTTTTACTACTTACCTTAAGCCCAAACCCTCCTATCCACTCCATATGTATTATAATCTGAAAAAAATTGAACAATTAAAATGATTCATAAACACAATTGATGTTATCGCTTAAAAATACTGTAATAAGTAACAAAAACTTCCGACTGCGGCTTCAGAAAGTATAGTAGTTTTAAAAAATGATTGTGAAATAACAATTAAATTTACTCTTATTGAATAATTCAGTATATACTTGCAAATGAATACGAGTATGTATTATACGAGTACTATATTGAATAACAAAGCAAGTTTTGTAATTCGTTTCTTTTTTTATCCAGGTTTATCTAAACTCAGGTCGAAGCTATGAGGTTTTTATAAATATATAGATAACACTTTATTTTAATTTTATTTTTTTAACACTTGCGTACATAAAATAGTATACTGCAGCGTAAAACAGAAGACGATAATCGCACTTATACATAGCATTTAGCGCATCGCTGCTACATAGGGAACAGAATGCGTTAGAAATACTCGTGTAAGTAACGTTTTTGACTATAATATTTAACAATCGTTTACGCTCGTTCAGCATTTACGATAAAGACTGTGTAAACTTTATGAAGTGCACGTATCTGAAAACATCATTATTCCGCATCCCATATTAAGTTCTACAAAGATTTTACTTCTTCCTTGGCGACATTACAGTAAATCAAAACGTACTGTATGTAATAGTACTAATACTGTGCGCCGAGGTACTCTTTCGTTAGGTTATCGTAAAATATAGATAAAAACATCTTAAGTAATGTCGAGGCGAAACACAGATTAATTTTTTTCTTTCTACCTCTGCGATACAGATGTAAAAGCATTTTCACCCTGATAACGTCTCATCTGTAATAATAATAATAATAACAGTTCGAGTTCACAGAATGAAGCAGTAAAAGCCGAGAAAAATAGCGGCTATATAAGTCCTATTTTCAGGGATTATTAACGGTGTAACCCGTTTATAGTAACAGGGTGGGTTCTACAACCTCCCGTTGAAAGGTTTGAAAAGTGTTTACAGTCATCAACATCTTATCAAGAGAAACATATTTAAGTCGATACATCAGATGGGTAAAAGAAATGTTTACAGATTTCCTCTTTTCAAGAGTAAGTGTGTTGTAAAGTTTAAAACCTCTTCCTGCGCCGATTAACACCTCGTTTACAAAATATAATAATTACATAGGTTAAAACAGTCAAAAACGAATAAAAGTACCATTTTACTGCGGAGGGTGTTTTACGAACATTTTTTTGCTTTGATATCATTTCCGATCGCATTCCGATAACGACATTCGTCTTATAGATTTTGCCGTACTAACGGTTCAAATTTTACAACGAAAAGAATAAAAAGTCGTGGAGTTAATAACGCTTAATAATTTTAATTAAAAGAAACGGTTCAAAATATTAGAAAAGCAAAATAAAATAACTTCCTTAATCTATTCGTTAATTAATTTACCTCGAAAACAAAGTATTTTATCAAAATATAAAATATTTCCATCGTCACACCGTTAATTATACGCTAAATAGTCCGCCCGTATACAGCCGATTCGATTCAAGGATAATATTAGTTTATCTCAGTAATATTTCTTCATATATAAGCTATTTAAACGCATTAATAAATCGCAGAGTTTAATTAACTGATTATGTAGTAAAATGCACGTCTAAATACATAATATTACCGCTGATAAAGTAATGCTTTATTATAACAAAAACTTATTAGACTCTTAAATATATGGTGCGTGGATTTTTTATTTTACGAAACGACGAATGAAGTTAACGTATTAAAAATGAGCTGCGAGAACAAATATTTCATTTATTATAGTTTTAAAGTCGTAAAATTTTTCATCGTGTTGTACACGGGGTAATTACTGTAGCTTCTTATGAGGGAGGTCCTGATAACCCTATCTACGTTTTTCGTCGCTTACAAAGGACGCATTTAAAAAAATTAATAAATTAAAGTTATATTTTACGAATTTTATTGAAAATAACTTTAGTATCTTAGAAACACGCTTCGAAACTACGTTTTGTAATCTACTGCTTGATAAAACTTTCTAAAACAAACCGTACTATAAACAAGTCGAATTTTAAATTTAGAAAAATCACTGACTACGGAAAAACCCACGACGTTGTCATTCGTTATATTATTATCTCGAAAATATAGTTCTAAGATTTTAATAAATATTTTGTACGAATAATGTTGCAGAACGGGAAATGCACGCACCCGTTTGCGCGCGAAATCCTCTGTTTGTGTTTTTTTCATTTGACACCTTACATCGTACTTTAAAAAAAGAATTTGTAACAATAAACAAAATTAAACGCCATCGATTTGGAATTTAACCGCTTGATTTTTTAATAACGACCGCCGACCAACGATGTTTAAGACAGCACTGAAATAGTGGAAGAAACGACTTAAGTTTCCTGAAGCTAAAGATAAAATTCTACGTTTTAAATATTAATTTTTGATCTTTTTTATCTGAGTTACAGAGCTCGGCGATCGAAAATACCCGAATAGGAAGTAAAAATCGCATTTTTCTTCTTTCTAAAAATATAAACGTGTTGCTCATCGCACAACCGAACTCTTAACGAAAAAGCGTAGAAAAAACCCGCTGTTAGACGAAAATATTTTTTTAAAACGTGTGAAAACTTAGAACACCTCAAAATCGTGTTGATTTCGCCGGCGTAGAATGACGAAATCGCAGTGGTGTGACGGCTCGCCAAAAATATTGTAATCGAAGTATCAAACCGGCTAAAAAATATTAAGATAATAAATACCACATTATGCGACGAGCCTATAACGTTAGCCGTTAATCACGAGCGCGAAGTAAGTTACGACACGAACTTCAGCGAGTGTCGTAAACTTCACAAGAGTGCGTTAATGATCTTTATAGAGAGTCGCATACCATATTTTTTCTACGGCTGAAAAAATATTAGGATTATTGATTTAAATCGATGACAGAAATACATCGTTTACGGAATATTTTTTTTTAATTTTCCAAAAAATACATTTTTGTGGCGATAGGTTATCGGTCATAAGTTCTGCATTTTTTTAATATCGATCTGTGTTAAATTTCTACCTCGGAATTCGACATAATTAACAAAAGGATAAATTCTGTGTTCTTCAAATTAACCTCTGTTTGCTAACTACTAAATCGGATTAAAATCTAAGTAAAAAAAAAACAGCGGATACATAAAATGTTAACGCGTATCGGAATCGCATCCGAATATTGCACGTAAATTATTAAACACGAATGTTAAATATAAGATAAACGGTTTATTTATAATAGAATTATCAATTATTATTTATTTATTAATAGTTTCTCCAAAATATTTTACAATTAAAATTAAAAACGAAAATTTTCTGTAATTTCAATTTCAAATTAATCGTATTTTAATTTAAGAACGGTGTCGAATCCGACAACATGATCTGGAATAACTCGTTACTCAGAAACCAAATTATACTATACTTTTCGTACATTATAAATAAACGATTATCGATAATTACTATTTAAAAAATTTAATTTATGATTTCTGGTTTTGTAGAAAATATCACTATTTCTCGTCGTGTTAATTATTACCTTAATTAATTACATTTAATCACTCAAAAACAATTAATTAAAAGCTAAAAAAAAATTGTGAATATAAATTATGAAAAAAATTAGTATTCCATCGACGTACTTGAAACACCGAAGCGAAATATTTTTCAAAAGAATTTAAATGATTTATTTAAGTCGAGAAATATGAGGACAGATGGCCGTATGTACTCGAAGTGATGTAACTGTTTTTTACGGGTCTTTTGTAGTAAATTCTTGCCGTTTTATAATTTTCCTACGTTTTTCTTTTGGAATTTTAAGTATTAAAAAAAATGATTATAGCAATTACTTTTATTATTGATATTTTATGATTTTTGCAATATTCAAGTACTTCCGAACCGGCAATAACACCGTTCGTTCTTGTTATCTTATATTACACGATATTATAGCGATCTGAACTAGTATTTACGATCTGAAATATCTTTTGTATTCAATCGAACATTATTTCCTTTATTTATAACAGCAGGTGATTCCGTAGAACTACAGACTATGAAAAACTGCGTGTTAAGGTTGTGTAATGTGTTACAACAGAAACTGCCGCACATGAGTCAGTCCTTAACAGAAAAAAACGGTGCTAAAAAATGAAACGTTCCCGAAAAACGTAATCGAAAATACAAAAATGAAAAGAAAAAAGACGGCTGCTGACACGGGGTTGACCGTGGATCGGTGTTATTTGGAGTAGACTGACAAGAGTACTCTTCTCTACGATAACCGAGTAACATGCCGGTTGTGGATGAATTTGAAGACCATTCGAATGAGCCGATAAAAAAAACTTAAAAAGAAAAATTGCGCGATTTAATGTAATTGAAATCTAACTAGTTCGTTTAATCTTTTTTTTTATGGCCTCTACCGTTCGCAGCCGTTCCAACCGGCTATCCGAAGATACCGATCTTAACAGGGAAGTTGTTTAACCTACTCAAAGTACGTGAAAAACACGGAGAACAGCGTAATATCATATTATGTGAATTTTACCTAACCGGGGACGCATGAAGGCGGTATCATCTCCGATATTAGAAATAGAAATACATTTCTGAAAACAACTAAATCGTAGTACGGTATACTACAATTTTAAACTTAATGTAAAATTAAAAAAAAAAATAATAATTATTATTAAATTTTATGACACGAGAAATATTTGTCAAAAGTATTAAAACTGAATAAAAATAACTCACAGTAACAGTAACGTATACAAACAATCAAGTAAAAATAAAAAAATTAAAAACTGCCTTAAACTTCTTTGACTTTATTTGAAAAATTTCAATTACATTATCATACTCGTTGAGTCTATCGACACATCTAGAAAAAAGAAATTAGCCTTGTACGAGTAAACCACTTAAATACGTGGCGGTCCCTAGAGCTGATATACGGAACATAAACATCAACATTTTCAACGATCCCAGAAACGGAGCCGTTCACAAATTTACGGGCAAAAACCGGTTCGCACTTAACACGCCAAGTTTTAAGGGTACAAATTCCTACATGTATCCTCATAACTGTCAGTAGGGTGATCTAAACCACAGAAATGTAAAACACGAAATAGTTCATTTTGAACCGCTCCTATATCAGATGAAATGTAGTCCCTATGACGGTTCCAAACTACGGCAGAATATTTAAGAACGGGCCGAATGGTAGTTTTATATAAACACATGATGATAGTCGCATAATGGAAGCAGCGACCAACCGCAGAAGCAGACCGAGGCTCCTTCTAGCTTTAGAGACTATAATAGAAACACGTTCGCTGTAAAGCGATTTAGAATCAAAAATAACAGGAAGATCAGAAACACTTAATTTACGTTGTACGGAATGTCGGTCCGATCTATATAAAAACTTCAACATTAAGGTTCTCCATGTGTACGGAATAATAAATGTTCTACCCGAATTTAACGGCATTCTGTTTTCATTAGACCGTGCATAAATTCTGTCTATATCATTTTGCAAAACCGCACGAACGTTAAACTCTATCTCATCCGCAAATAATAAGTCCGTTGAATTAATTTTAAACCGATATCGTTTACGAACAGGTTAAATATAATACTGAAAAGTTCTCCGAACGCCAAGAATTGGAAAATGAGATCAGGGAGCTCTGGAGTCAGAGTAAGTGAAAGTAGTGTTCATAATTATCGCTGCACTAGGTGAAATACCCGATATACTACAGGGGTCACTGAAAACCCTAGGCGTTCAACTTGATCTCTACCTCACTATGCAGAAGTCTGTAATTTTGGATGCTTGCGCATCGGTAAGGAAGTACATCGCTTCTGATCTGAGTCGCAGTAAAAACTAAAGAATCAGCAGCTCCCGGCGTCTGAAAGCGCAGACCTCTGAGATATTTGAGGTGTAATATACTGCCTTTTACGATATTAAGAGCATCCCGTAGTAAAATAAGAGTAAAGACCCCCAGGCCTTGCTTAAGTTGGCTGGGGTTTTTTTCCAGCATTTCAGCTGTGTAAATGAAAATAATAATAATAAAGAGGAGTTTTCGTTTAATAAGGCGTCCAAAGACTATTTACGAGAATATGAAGCCCAGTCTCTTTGTCAAAATTACATACATTACCGTCCGACAAGATTAAGAAAGTAGTAGCATCAAAAACATTGTCGCTCATGGCCTGAAACCGAAGGGAAAATTAGTGTTCGGGGTAGGACTTCCCCTGGAGAGACGTAGTTACCGTAAGCATTTCTTTAGTCGATAGGACACCGCGAAACAAGACGTCGCAAGAGATCTATTTTGTCGGGCAATTCTTGGGGTTTTTCGGACCGTCGACCGAATCAGACTGCACCTTCCTCAGGAGGGTCTGATTCCGTAAAGATTTCTGTCGTTAAAAATTATACGAGGTACAAGAACCGAGCGAAAAATATTATAATTCAATCACGACAATCGGGGTTCGCCGGACAGCCTCCGTCGTTTACGGATAAGACGACTTCGAAGGGCAAATATAAATAAAAAGATTTTTTAAGTCGTTCAGGACAAGAAACAAAACAAAAAGTAAAAACAAAATCAAAAATTTTCATTTCTTACTCCGAGCGGAGGACACGCATAAAAAATCATAATAATAAATACAGATTCCAACATATTACGAGGCTTCGCAATGGAAGATCGGTAGAATATTACTATTTCCTGTCTTCCAAATCCGGCAGGAAAATCTAAGAAATAAATCTTACTTTCTAAATCTGCGTGTACATTTGTCAGTAATACATTACACCTTTCTCAAGAAAAATTTTAACAGTTTATTTTTCATAATTTAAAAAAATAATCTGTACAATACAGTAAATGGCGAAATCGGTATTCAATTATGTAAATCGAACTATAGAACCTCTGTTAAAAACGAATAGTTAAAAAGAAATAGTTAATCGATGTAACAAAGTAGATTTGTTAAAAATTAAAAAATAATTAAAATTAATAAAAACGTAATTCTGTAAGTTTTCTTAAAGCGAATGTGGAATGTTCAGGTTTTATATCCTTCGTATCGTGCGAGGAGATTTCGTCTATAATGAATAAATACGACGATAAAAAAGTAGACGGATATAAGGGAACGATTTCTTTACCGGAAAATATTTCTTTAAATGCGATTCATATTTTTGAATTTATATGTAATTTTATTTCGCTATCGGCCAATTCATAAAGGATATGAAAACAGCTACTGTTATTTCTTTAGTACAGGAGATTTAGAAGGGTTTTTACCTTTATTTTGTAAGATGAAAAGAATCCCTGAAGTCTCATTTCGTAGCCCAGGTAGTTTAGAAAAGAAAAGAACTTTTAACGAGAATTGATTTGGTTTTTGAGGAGGCCTCTAAACATTGACCTCCCTCTTTTAAAATTCTTCGGCGATGTCTCAACAATTCTCTGTCCGCGAAGGCGATTCGAATGTAATTCCATTTATACGTCTTAGTAAAGGTTTAATTCTGAGAACCGCAGTAGTTTTACAGTACTCTAAGAGCAAGAGGTTCCGCTTCCGATCCTTTTGGACTTTGAAGGTGGTTTCGGAACGAGCAAAAAGTCTTTCGCACGTCGATAAGTGCGCGGTGCACCTCGACGATTTGCGATTCGATTCTATCATTGATCTAAACATCCTATGTAATGCTGATATAAGGGAAAATTACGGAGCAGTCTAACGATATAGGTTTGTTTACCGACGACATATTTTTAAACACTGTACGGAACAAGATCTAAAGAAACCGAGCCGTGGTGTAATTTATCATCCCGGTATACGCGCTGGAAATAATGTTTTATGAAGCTGTACGCAGATAGAACGCGCATCTATCGTCGGAAATCCCTCGGTTTATTACTCTATTCTTTTCTGATAAAGTGGAAATATATATATAAATATATGTATACGTATTTACATATTAATTCAATTAAAATACGAGTAAACGCGCTTCAAGTATTTTTAGAAAATATTACATAATTAAGAATGTTTGTTCCTAGAATATACTTAGAAGTTTGTATTCGGCAGTTTTTGAGTAATATTTATCACATTTGTCAGCTGGGGAGTTCGTTTGTATCTGTTAAACGTCCGTTAATCTCGCGTAAACGTATAATTAAAGTAATATGTTTCAGGTTTCAGGACTACTTCTTTTCCTTCGTTTAAAGAATTAAATTTACTCTCGATAGATAATCTTAAATACGTAAAGTTTTTAGTATATTATTTAGCAGAAATATTTTTCCGGCGATATATAATAATATTCGAAGTACAATAGAATCGCTACGCTATTCCAAATCTCCCTTATACGGGCGCTGTATACGAACAGAGTATACACGACTCTAACGTTTACTTTGTCGAATTAATTATTCTTATCGATCGTCGGAAAGTCTTTCGGCTTCGGAAGGCTTCTCTAAAAATCTTCGTACCGGTAAGAGACATAAGCAAATAAATTATAAGTAACGCTACTTTTTATTTTATACCTATATTTTTTATAGCGATATAATATATGTCGGTCGAGAGTTTTTGAATTTTTCTTTCGGTTATAAAAATAAAATTTATTTACGAAGATTGAATTTTTTGAAAAAATTCATCGCACGTCGTTTAACATGCGATGTCATTTAGCGCTTTAAATCATCGTTTAACGTGCGCTCAGTTACGAGTTCAAATATTTATCGATTAACACCTTCAAAATGGTTTCATTTTTCTGTGCCGATTTTATTTATTGTTTTTACGTACTTGTAACAGTTAATAATAATAGTTGTTCGATTGTTATTTTATACAATTATTATTTCTATGAATCAATACGGACTGTAAATACTTTTCTTTTTTATTTCTTATTTCAATTTTGTAATGCTACTCTAATCAAAGTTTTTCCAGGGGTCCCTCGATCCTTCCTAAAAGACCATAGAAGAGTCGTTTTTATTTGCGGACTAGCATACTTGTCATCCCTTAAATTATAATTACGTTTTGACTTGAATACAATATTTATTTTGACCGTTAAAATCTTTCTGTTCCTAATACCGCCTTCGATTTGCTTCGAACGTCGGTCGTGATCATCGTCTAATTTGTAAAGCGAAATGTTTCACCGCGTGAATAAATTACACCGACTCGTCGAAAATAAAATTACGTAGCGAAGGACAAGATAAGTAAAATACATAGAAAAACAAAATTGAACCGCTAATAAATTAAGAGAAACAAAAACGTTAATCTATATAAAAAAAAAAAAATTAGTCTGATCCTTAGCAAATTATACCAGATTATTAGCAAATTGTTGGTATTGTTTTTATGTAATTATTACGTACTATAAACAGATATTGTTTCTTGTATAATTTTTACAGAAGTTTACAGTTAATTACTTGCTTCAACAACCCCCCACACTAACAAACATACACCCACACCCACACACACACACACACACACACACACACACACACACACACACACACAGAGAGAGCTCTCATTTAAATTTTTTCTTTGTATTATCTAAACCTCTGTTTATTTTACCATATAACTGAATTTACAAAAAAAATATATTAATTTACATATTATTACATTAAGTGTGCAAGTTATATAAATATTTTCAATGAGCTTAGTTGTTATATGTGCGCGCGCTCGTGTATGCGCCCGTGCTCGTGCACGCGCGCGCGCTCGTGTGTGTGTGTGTGTGTGTGTGTGAGTGAGTGAGTGTGAGTGTGTACCTTTTAAGATTGCCACCAGCGCACAACTTCTACTTATACTGGTGGTACAAAAAATATATAAAGAAATATGAAACAAAACAGAAGGTATGAAAAAGTGCAACCATATATGTAAATTGCTTTCTTATACATACATATATCGCAACTTTTATTCATCTTGTTTTAACCGGTTCCTGTACAGAGCCGGTCAGAAGTTAAACTTTAATTTAATCCTAGACCTACGTTTACGTAAACTACTTTATTAGATCGATTAATAGACAGTAAATTCCAGGATATAAGCAGAACCGTCGACCTTTATTCTGAAGTTTTTGGAAGATTAAAGAGTTTTGCCGCGTAAATCTAGTTAATGCGATTTCGACGGCCGTACAGATAACAACATCTTACTCGCTTCAGCGATATGACAGCACTGGAAGCGAGATCGATCCGGAGCTTAAAACATACGGTATACATTTTTGAGAACGAATATCCGATGGTGATTTCAGTCGTAAGTTTAAGAGGGCGCTACGGACATCGGTTTACCGCATCGATAAGCGGACCGACGGATGGTCGGTACCGTCCATCGCCGACAGTAACACTCGGTCGTCGAACTTATTGCCGGCTTTAGACGTAAATTTAACAAATTGTTTGGAAAAGTCTTAAATTTACGCTTATAAATTCTTTTATTTGACGTAAAAATAAATTTACCTGAAATTCCAAAGAATACTTTTTATTCTTTACGATAATTCTTACACGAACGCATAAAGTTTATTTAGAAGGTTACTTGCGACCGCAGCATCGATCGATTCGCCCGTTATTTTGTCCTTAATCTTAATTTTTTATCTCGATTTACAAAAAATTACATGAAAATTGAAGCAAAGATATATAACTTGTGACGCACCATGTACCGATACATAATTAAAATAAAATAACCATCAAAAAAGTTGTCAAAAAAATAAGGTTTCATTAAAGATCCGGTTTGGGTACCGCCTTTGCCTGTCGATCTTGTCGAGCTAAGAATTCGAATTAACGGTGCAACTGCAGAGGTAGTGCCTGATTTGCTGACGACAGTCTGGAACGAAATCGACTTAAGGGAAGATGTACGTCGCATTAAAAACAGAAGCCGTATCGAACCGAAGTGAACGTCGAGTGACAAACTTGATGTTTATTTCTACGAAATAAGACCTCAACCGAATCAGTAAGTTGTCTCAATAAATCTTTATAGGTGTATAAAATTTTGAAGGTCCTTTTTGAATCGTCCGGTTATGTTGTTTATAAACCCCTCTACATGTTTCTTCCATTTCTCGGCACTCTTCTGAAGCACTAACCTCCTGCTCGTGTCCAAAGAGCACCGTATCAACAATAATGAACGGGCCATCTTATCGAGCATTGATAAAAATTCTAATTCGCAATCGATGCGTTTTTTATGCCGACCTACAGAGATAGATATTTCAGAATACTCTAAAGCGTACTCCGGCGCATTTCGACCATGTAATCTGTTAAATATATTTGTCAATAAGAATCTATCTCAGAATTTGCGCAGAAGTTTTTTGGATCTCGGCATTTTAATTTCATATTCTTTTGTTATCGGGGTGGAGGTTACATTAATACCGATCGGGTTTTATTTGCGTAAACCTTTAGATTTTAAAAAGCATCAGTTTTTTAAATTTTCTGCTTACTCTCTTTACTGCTGCTTTAAATCGTCATCGCTTTTACCTTTTTTGGTGATTTTTCCGTACTTCGGCCAATTTCCATATAACTATTTATGTCCTTCCTCAAAGCTGTGCCAGGTAGTTAACGAATAGCTTGCCGGTTTTTTCCCAACAGTACGGTTAAAAGGACCAACATTTCCAGGGGTTTTGACCTGTTCATCCGTAAACGTTTTTGTTGGACAGTTTCACCTTTCCCTATCGGTTATAACATCTTCCCCGTCAGGTAAGTAGTAAACTCAAACCTCAAACTTTAGTGATCTGATGCAGGTCAAGGAAGCGAATCCCTTTTTCTCGCCTTAGGCCAATGGCGTGTTTAATCTGCTGATTTTTTTTCTTAAACACCTACTCGGCAGCCGACGCCGCAAGAAGTTTTTGAATATTTTGATTTCCACGTTGCGGATTGATTTTAAGTTAGCTTAACTTAGTATTACTTTTGTATAATCTTGACGAGATGGCTCCGACTAGGTTTAGGTGTTTAATGTGCGACGAAGCTTTGATGGCCGGCAAAAGAGACTGCCACGCAGGCGATGTGAAGAAATATTTCATATTAGTTGCGTAGGAGTTAGAGGTGAGAGTACGACTTCTAATGGAAAACAACTCTTTCAAACGGACGTTTATCGAGTGTAGAAAACTACCGAAGGTACTTATTATTCCAATAAGTACTAAATTTAAGAAGCGCTCTAATTCAGTCATATCGAATAATAAGGCGAGTAACGATGAGTTAATTTATTCTGTGACGAAGTAAAATTGCAAGAACGTTCTGCCTATTATTCTAATTTATTAATTAAATTCATGCAAATTTATTAATTAATAAATTTGAGAATTTCCAGAGAACGATTGCATCTTTCGTTAAGAAGGCGCTAAAAGGTGAAAGGGTCGCAGAGCTCATCGAAGCGAAAGCTTTAAGGAAAGTTAACGATATTACACTGCGACCGGGCCTGTTGCCAATAGTGCCGCCGTACCTAATGGAAAACGACTGTCTAAACGTAAGATTTAGCGCGGGCACAATGTGTCTCTAACCGAAGAAGACAATACTGTTGTTGATTCATTGGATGTAATTAACGACATCGCTAATACTGTATCTACAGATGTGAGTGATCGTGTTGATAATTGTGAACCGCCGAATACCGAATGGAAAACTATGATCAACAAAAAGAAAAATAATAAAAATTTTAATTTTAATTCTAAAAAAAAGCTGCTCTAGTGTTAGTAAGAAAAGTGTAGCGTCTTCTGCTAAAGTAAATAGGAAAGCTGTTGTTGGTAAAGACGAGAAAAATTTGCAGACGGTTAAATCTCGCTTTATAGCAGTATTTTTTAGTAGATTTGAGCCCGCTACTGAAGGTAAACGAGTTGAAGAGTTGGTTAAAATCTCTGTGAGCACCAGTTCTGTTAATTGCACGGGATTAAAACTAAATATAATGATAATATTCTTATTATGTTCCTGCTGTTCGATTGATAATATCATTGTCCCTGAGATTTGCCCCAAAGGAATATTAGTACTTCCTTATTACGGAAAGCTTTCTTCCGAGGGGAATTTGTAAGGATGGCGCTAATGTTAACAATAAGGAATGTAGAACCCCGAAGGAAGGTAATATAGTCAATATTAATGGGCCGTAAGGAATTAAAAACGTTTTACTAGAATTTACGGGGACTTAGAAAAAAAAAGAGTTTTTTTGTATCAGTAGATGGATCCTCATTCAGTGATATAGCGTTAACAGAAACTACATCCAACAATTGTTCTATAAAGAATAAAAATTTCTCAAATAGTTGTACTTGCATCGAGGAGATAGAGATTGCGCTGAAGCTGGTAAGAATCAGGGTGTAGTTGTCTTGCTGGCTGTAAAGAGTCCAGAATTGTATAAGGAGGGATATGGAGTTCACTTCTGGGTATGTTTGGATCCAAATTAAATCTAAGACGGCAGGAAATTATCGTCGGGTAATCGCAACTTCTACCCGGAAATCCATCCTGATTTTTTGGGCAATTATATTGAAAAATCTGAAAATGCTATTTCGGCTGTAATCGGTCCGGTGGAAACGATAGTGATTTTAATATACCTAAAGTTGACTAGGACTCGCTCATAATCCACCCTTATGCGCTAGGAAAAAGACAGCTTTGACTTTATTAATGACTTAAATTTTAACCGGTTCAATAAAGTTTCACCGGGAAGCGGAAAATCTTTTCTCGACTCGATCATTATCAACGATAAAGTTTCCGTCGGTATCGATGAAGGAATACAGACCGCAGATGCCCCTTGTGATCTCCTTATCGTTAATGCTGTATTCGATGACGTTACAGTAATTCAAAAAAGTCTACGATTTTAATAAAAAGATTCTGTCGGTTCGTACGTACCTAACTTTAAGAGATACCGATCGGTCTTGTTACGTCTTTCGACGATGCGCTGGCTGCTTTAACTGAGATCTTGCTACGAACCTTAGAGATGTATATTCCTAAAGGACGAATTCATATCGGAATATAACACCGTGGTTTTCTCCAGAACTTATAAAATGCCTTAAGATGAAGAAAACTGCTCGTAGAAGAATTAAAAGATCTGATTCTAAACACGACTGTGCGGCTTTTTTTCTCAGAAAAAAAGTGAAGTTTTTGTTCAGGAGGATACTCAGAAGAGAGTCTATATTATCGAATACGAGTTACGCACTAAGGTGAACGATCTGTTTAAATATATGAACTCTCTTGAAAAAAAAAATAAATAAAATGCGTGCGCCCGTTCAGGGCAGTAAAGGAATGTTAACTAATGCCAAGTAGATATGTGAAGCGTTTGGAGAATAATTTCGATCTGTTTATCGGCCTGCGTTATCAGAATTTTAAGCCGATCAAACAATCGATTTGTTCCAAGGTGATATATATGCTTAAAAAAGGGGCACGACGAATGATTTTTATAAGGTATCACGGAACTAAGACCTAACACAGCCGCTGGGTTCGATGATATACCCCTTTTGTCATCGAAGGATCGCTGCTGGTAATATCACCGGTACTTTGTGGATATTCGATTATAGTTTAAAACGCGGTCTATTTCCGGAATACCGGAACGTAACGTTGCTTTTCCTGTCCAAAAGAGGGCGAAAGTCATATACAAAAATACCGGTGAGATGTGTCCCGTGGAGAGATGCGTCTGGCGATTAAAGAAGTATGCTGTAAAAATATTGATATTTTTAATTCAACAATAAAGAATTTTAAGAGGTCGATTATCGGCCTTATGAAGTGTCCTTATGAAGAAGTTCATTAATTTTTTTAAGTTTAAAATTTAAGGTGTTTTCGGCTAATTTAATTACTTTATAATTCTTTTACTACCTTCTTTGATTTCCGCCACCCCTGTCATGAAAACTAGAATTCCATTTCCTAATAGGTCAATATACTACACTATGTTTTTTTTTTTTACCGTCCTACTACACTCGCTTCAACATCTAGTAAGGTCACTCAGCTTCTCCTGATCGGTTAGGTTATCTTCATGAAGGGAGGCCATCGGGAAAAAAAATAAAAAAGAGAAGCTATTATTACAACATATATTATAATATTCGAGAGTTATTTAAAAAAAGGAATAATTTTTTAAAGACCTTCGATATAGTGTTAGAGATATAGTCCACGCGTTTCATAAACACAAGTCACGAAGATATTTGTAGGAGACATTCTAAAAATCATCGTCAACCGTAAAAGATCGACGATGTTCTACTCGCTATTAATAGCGACAGAACGACCGGAATTTTTATTAAAAAACAAAAACGTAAAGGGTAAGCGGTTTAATTCTCGGATTTTTTTTTAACTTAACAGAGAGGCGCTTCACGATATGTTCTTTGAAAATGTACTTTTTGAACGACTGTACGAGTTAGCTTGTTTTAAATAGCGTTATTTTTAACACGTTTATTTTGTCAGCTGTTAGATGTTTAGGTAAGATAAAAAACGGGGGAGCAAGTGTTTGTAATAATCGTCGTACATCGTTTAATTCGTTACCTTTGGTTCCGATCTTCTCCTTAAAAGTG
This sequence comes from Lycorma delicatula, assembly GCF_047948215.1. Taxonomy (NCBI): domain Eukaryota; kingdom Metazoa; phylum Arthropoda; class Insecta; order Hemiptera; family Fulgoridae; genus Lycorma; species Lycorma delicatula. The sequence goes on from NC_134458.1 coordinate 4,255,193, forward strand.
TTTTTTAAGTGTTGCCTCCTATAGACTTAAGAAACATAATTTTAAAAACGTCTACGCAATTTAAAAAATCGATCGTCCACCATTTTATACGTTATTCTGAATTCTTCCCGTTATTTTTCGACCGCTGAATTTAAGAAAGACCCGAAGAGGACAGGGGTTATTTTTTAAAATCGAGATTATTTTGATCGGAAACGTCGTAATAAATAAATATTTGCCTTTCATAGTTTTAGTTAAAATCGATCGTACAGAAAAGCAGTTAGTTATTCGACAAATAATTTTTTACGATGGGTACTATTAATAATATTTCATACTATTATAAGTTACTGAAAGCGTACGGTATAAAACGAGCTCTATGAAATGAAAAGTAAGACGATTAAATAGCAGCAGAATACTTTTCAAGGTGGACTTTTACGGTAAATAAAAAAAGGCTAGTCGTCATAATCTAAATAACAATCGGTTACTTTTGAAACACACAACAGAGATACCCGGTCGCGAGCGCAAATCGGCTTCAGAAGAGAAAATGAAATACTGAACAATTTCCAAAACCGATAACTAATCGGACTCGTAGGTGGATTTTTGGGCTTTTTTATTTTTTAAATAGCAAACACGGTTTTATTATCTTAAATCGATATTATGTTAATTTGCTAATATAAAACGACGCGAGGAATTTGACCGTTCCAAAGGCGACTGCCTTCAGAGTTTTAAATTCGGTTATCTAAACGGAGGTTCAGCCGTAGGCGTTTTACAACCTTACTTCTCCCGTTTAATCTCTACAACGTTACTCCCTGAGATATTCCAGAAGTTACGGAACCGTCAGATCGTAGGTATGCGGTTCGTTCACGAAACCTACATCGGGATGACGCTATTAATATTTGGTATTAATCGTGTTCTGTTTACGATAAAAACTAATCTCAAAAATACTTTACGATTCTTGGCGCGACTTTTTCCTTTCGCGTGGTTTTATTTTTATTAAAATCTTACGAAGCGACAGATACTGTAAAACGTTTCACGCTTTGATGACATTGATTTTTTTAACATCGGCCGTTTTTGCGTTTAATTAGTTTTGTAACCGCAATATCATATTAGTTATACAGAGATTTAAAAGTTTAGCGCTTTATTTGATATTTATTTCTATAACGTTCAACAAATTCTTATAGTTGGGTATTCACCGACAGGAATCGTTGTTTACAATCGATAATTTCTACGAGAGAGGTCATTAAATCTAAAGCAAGAGTCATAATGATGTAATCGGACGCGAATAACCTAAGCGTGTCGAATAAAGTATTCTTTCGGACTTAAAAATGCTAGGATCGCAAATTTTAATGGATAAATAAATTTTAGCGGAGAATAGAATATCAATTTGGAACCGATTTCGCATTCTGATCGTATAAAAATATCTTTACCGGTCAAATAATCGTCACGAGTTAAGGTGAAGTTATTTTAATCGAATATACGTTAGAAATAAACCAATTAACCGTTTAACGGGTCCACTATTATCGGTTTACGAGAGACAAACAGAAATAAAAAGAATTAAACAGAAATTTAAAAGAATCCGTGCAGGGTGACGCGCGGTGAAAACAAAAACACAGAATTTGGTCGACCGTAACAAAATCAAGTCGAGCTTAAAAGAAATTTTCGGTAATACGTTAACACTCGTAACAAACTGCGTTAGTTTTTCCTTGGCGTATGATTTTGATTTAACGAAGCAATCGTATTTAAATTCGTCCGATACATAAGAATATAGCACAAAAAATAAGTGAAGGTTCTAAACGTCGGGTTTTTTTTAAAAATAAAATTACAAAACTTACATTGAACCGGTCCGAACCGAGAGGATTATGACTATCTAGGAGACCGGATGAACGCTCCGACAGGCGACCACGACTCGCTGTTCTGTTTTGCCGTATTATACGGGCGCTGATCGTTCGATATCACAATGATCCGTCGAATCATAAGGTATGCTCCGACGAATAATTACAAAAGCGTACATGTAATTACACATACGACAAAAGAGAAGACGACGATTAAGAAATTTTGCTATTTTAAGTCGTGTATACTTACATATGCTACACGCCTGTGCGCAAACGCTTATCGGATAAAAACCGACTTACGGATTACAATTATTATTATTCTATATCGTTCTTGTGAAACGCAACTCATCCGCAACAGCTGTTTTTTAATATTTCGTGGTAAATTACAAAAACTGAAACTACGTAAAGAAAAAACACACCTGCAAGCGCTTCGTCGTGTTACACCGGTACACTGATGCAAAGACGACTACCGAGCTCCGGGGTCTCGGACGATAGCCGGCCGCCTTCTCTCTACCGCCCCGCGACCTCTTTGCGTCGGCGCGTGCGCCGAAACGAAACGATCGATCGTTTCACGATGGCTGACGCTACAGTAACCGAGTAGCGAGTACAGGAGTTCTGATACCGATCGAATTTCCCTTTAATTAAACGCGGTACAGCGACGCGCGTCCATCGTCTGCCGGCGATTAACTCACTGTCGATGTGTAAATACTGCACGTCATTTCGATTCGTATCGAAAAATATCGACTGCCTGCGATGTTCTTTCGATCGGATTCGACCGATTATTATCGGCAGACGGTAGAGAACTTGACCGTACGCTGAAACGGTAAAACGTTCTACGGCTACTCGAAGGTCAAATCGGTTTTTTTATTAGAAATTGGAATATTAAAAAAATCGCCAAAAGATTACCTTTTAATCGTTTTGAGAATCGCTGTAAAAAAAGTCCGCAAAAGGAAATTGTGTAGTCAATGATCCTATCGACAAGGTTATTCTTCTTTGTGTTGATATCGGTTATTTCTAATGTCACAACTACAGTATAATGTCGCGCAGTATAATTTTTTACCGGCGACACTAATATATATATATATATATATATATATATATATATATATATATATATATTACTAGTTATTTGTTACCGCAATAAAACTTTTCCGTATCACAGATCTGTTTCAGTAGTAAAACATCAAGCACCGCTGTCGCTACTAAGTACGAACATTTCGTGTAGATAAGAATATCGATAACTAATATATATGTAGAACCACCTGATGTTTTAATAGGAATAAAAGAAATTTAACGCTAATGAAGATAGATCTACGGATCCAAAAGCACCGTATAATGATAACAAAGCACTAACAATATTTTTTTTCTCGGCCTTTCATACGAGATGTGTATTTTATCGGTAAACTTTTACTTCATATATAGAAGTATTTGGTAATAGATACATTTTATAAATATTTCATTCTTTGTAGATTTGTTATCACAATAAAAAAAGGGCAGCGGTGTCAATAATCCGCACGTTATCAACAAACATGCACGTTCCTTTCGGTCGTTTCCGTTTTTCACTGTTACGTACTTTTCGTACGTACCGATAGAATTTTTAATGCATATGTAATATAATAGATTCTGTATTATATAAAATTTTGAATTCTATAAAATAATTATATTTTATAAATATTATATATATAAAACAGGAACACAAAATACTCAGATCCAAATAAGTCACTAAGTAAATAACAGAAATGAATATAAATACGCAGATAAAATATTTAGATCACAAATATTCCAAATTGTAATTCTTCAGATAAAAACAACTATTATACAATATTATGATATTATTACTTCAGTTGCGACTGATAAAGCCTCGCATTGAAGGCGAAAGGTTGTGTTGCTGTTTTGTATTTTCTTTTATTGTAAGCAATAATATCGGGTAGTTGTTTCTACCTGAAGAATTATAATATGGAATATTTGTGATCTAAATATTTTATCTGTGAATTTATATTCATTTCTATTATTTGCGTACTGACTTATTTGGGTCTGAATACTTTATATTCCTGTTAACATCCAACCGAGAAGTTATCGTTTATTATTATATATATATATATATATATATATATATATATATGTGTGTGTGTGTGTGTGTGTGTGTAAAGTGTATCACGAAGTTCTCCCGGGACTTTCATAACCTATTCTACTCGTGAAAATAATTGAAGAAGTTCCTATAAACATGTCCTAAAATGTTTCGTTCTAAATCACTGAAAATATTCAAGATCATTTTCTTTCATCAGAGGTGTTGGCTATAACAAATTTTTGGAATATTTTGTGAATTGAATTTATAAATTTAACTAACTATTTTTAAATTTTGTTATAAAACAGTAATTCTACAAATTTAATCTTTAAAACAAATTCCTTGATTCGTCGGTTTATAAAATTTTTGACGTGAAACGTCTTTAAACTCAGATCGAAACATACGGGTACCAGAAGATATTTGTAGCGTAACGTATCGTCCTGCCTTAATAACTCCCTAACTATCGCGTACTCTTCCGTGCAATTCTGTGTACCTCACTAACGCGCGTTTGCAACCGCGAGTTAGCAAACGCTATCATGTGAACGAGCCCTTAGTCTCAGAGACATAAATGCGGTGTCATTTTATAACTTACACGGTCAGATCGCCGATACAACTGTGAGTTTGCGTCACTGGCGAGTGAGTTGGTGGAAAGGGGGCACATCGCAGATCGGCCAAAACCGGCGCTCTCGTTCATTTCCACTTACTCTAGCTTACGACTTAGACGTGATAGCATGGTGATTCGTGTGTTTGTGATTAGAGTTTGTCGAGATAGATCGAGTTAAGTAGTAATAAGTGTATTTTGGACAATATTTACGTGTAAAAAATTAAAGTAAACGTAAAAAGTATAAAAATTCAATATGTCAGCCTCAGCCTCTGCAAAAGGCAGCCGGAAATGTAAATTACGAATATCATTAGAAAGGGGAGGTTATGAGACACGTACAGGTACCCCAGTGTCCGATGCCAAGCGAGCGCGACTGTTTCGGGCGTCGCAAAGCTAGCACGGCGCGCTCAGTGAACGCGTTAAACCAACTACCGTGCGCCCCGACACAGCCCCACCCGAGTTTTTGCCTTTATATCTAGTAGAGTACGATTTCAATATATATTTTTTTCCATCGTTATACATTTTTATAAGTTGATATTGCTATCGCAATTCGTAATTTAATGTTTAAATTTTTTTCTAAACGCTGGGTTATGCATTAATAAACTTATATTTCTTTACATAATGAAGTGTAACAGATCGATTTCAATTAATTTATAAAATTATAAAGATTGAAATCGATAACAAAAGAAATAATTTTTAGTTATATTAACTCGTTTACAAAGTTGTGACCTTGTACTAACAAGTTTACAAAGGTGTCGGATTCGGAAGAAGTACAGACACGATTTTAGTGTTCGGGAAAATATTACGTTTTGTTAAATCTCACATCTTTGAAAATTCCATACTTCAAAGTGTGTGTGTAAAAATTTGCATAAAATACCACAACTTTCGAAGTTTTTTGTTTTTCTTTATTTTCTAAAGCTCAAATCTAGTATTTATATTTTGTCATAAACTTAATTTATCAATGAATCGTGATAAGTCTTTTAACTAGTGAATGAATATAAAAATATCTCATTTGATGTGAAAATGGACACAAAATGACCCTCTCGGTGAAGCAAGAATGTGACTTTTTTCCGCTTCAAATTTCCGTCCAATTAGAGAATTGAACATGTCTGACAACCAACAGCTGATGATTTTTATTTTCCCTACGGTTAGCAGAAAAACTGGCTGTCAGCTAACAACAGATGAAACATAACCGCATTTTCACTATGTTTTGTTTATTTTTTTGAGCTGGGCAGTGTTTTGATTGTAAAAGAGTCCATTATTATATTGTCATTACGAGTGATAGCGAGTGTTGTGATGATAGACCTACAACAACAAATGAAAATAATTTTAAAGTTGAAGAACATGTTAATGAACAAAAAAATGATGATGTAGATTGTGACCCGAATGAATACGATTCCATGGATTCAGAGGTTAGTGATAATGAAAATAGGATTACTAGTACTCCTCATTGCTAGAAGCGGTCGAGAATACGTTCTCCAACCTTCACCGATTATACGAAGAACGTGACAGAATATTATTCGAGATATGTCTGGTTTGCATTCTCCTGGAAAACATATAAATGTGTAACCGACTCGCTTTTTCTTTTTCTTACCGATGAAGAAGCCTGCAGAAGAGGTTGAGAGACAACAAACAAGAACGAGCTTCTTGCATTTATTGGAGACTTGATTCTTATTGGAGCATTCAACGACAACTTCATTGATGTTCGTGGTTTGCGGTCAAAAAACTGGACGTGCAACATATATTTCTAGTATGAGTAGGACTAGGTTTTAAAATCTGCTTGAAATCATAAGATTTGATGACAAAACAACAAGAGAGGAGCGAAGTGAAAATGATAAATTATCAGCATTACATGAAGTTTTTGAAATGATAAATGAAACTTCCCAACTTATTATAGTCAGATTTTGTTATAGACGAAATGCTATGTTTATTCCGCAATATGTGTTCTTTCAAAGTTTGTATGAAACAAAGCATGTAAATATGGGATTTTAATTAGAATATTAGCAGATTGTACAGACCGATATTTGCACAATATGGAAGTCTATGATGGAAAGAAGGAAGAAGTAAACCAAGGACCTACTGAAGTTGTAAAACGGTTGCTTTTACCGATCAAAAATACAGGGCACAATACTACAACCGATAGGTATTACACTTCGGTAGATTTAGCGGAGGAATTTTATAAAAACTGGGGTCTGACAGCAGTCGGCCCATTGCGTTCAAATCGTAAACATATTCTGGATGACTTGAAAGTTACTAAAGGCAGAGAGAAATTTTCAAGTATGTTTGCGTTTACCGAATCTTCTCCAAACAGTGCTCCAGTGACATTAGTGTCATTTATGTACCTGGAAACAAACCAAAAACGTTTGCGCTTCTCGTGCTATCTATACGACATTGTGACAAAAAAGTTACAGAAGACGATAAAAGAAAGCCTGATGCAATATTTTACTATAATATGACTAAAGGAGACATAGATACAATTGACCAGATGGCAAGAAAATATACTACTAAACGAGGCACTCGTCGTCGGCCATTGTCAGTATTCTTTAAGTTACTAGACATAATGTATATCAGTGCATATACAACTTGCATTCTAAATGACCCTGAGTGGCACGCAAAGAAAAATTCGTCGAAGATTGTTTCTCCAACAACTCGGCCTCAGCCTCATTAAACCAAGTATTGAAGAGAGAGGAAAGAACACAGCACGTCTTGAGAAACATGTGTTCCGTACAATGGAGCTCACATCAGGAATCAACTTTATAACCTCAAAAAACCAGGAAGAAAGGACTGCCAGCGGAAGAGGGCGATGTCATCTTTGTTGCAACGAGTGTAATACTAAAAGGGAAAAGACACATACAAGGATGCCGGTGCATCCTTGATGTTATCCTGTAGGGAGATCGCCCGCAAACCGACTCGGGGATTCCGTTTTCTGTCCGGCGACTGCGGAACATCCTAACGGCCAAAGCGCTTATCGGGTAAAGCTAGCCCTTCTAATTTTTCCCAAATAAATATATTAACGGTAAAATAATTTGGAGGGTTTGCTGAATTCCTCCGTAACCGCCCGGGTAAGACTGCGGAGGTCAAAAAAGAATTCTGTAGGGACAACTTTCTCGAAAGCGGTACGTACGTGTAAAGAATGACGTGTTAAGTTCTGTAATCCGAATCGAATGTACCGAGCGGAGTTTTGAAATATTAAAATGAAATTTCTTCGAGAACGAGTAAAAAAATTCAAACGACGACGATTACGAGATATCGTGACTACAGGCCGAGAAACAAAATATTCTTACAGCCGCATCTTATAGATCGTTCTGCGAGACGATCTACGCATTCGATCGTTGTACAAGGAATATTTTATAATAATATATAAGACGCACCAATAATCTAAGTTTAACTTAAAATAGTCTAAATGTTACCTGACTACCGACGACAGCGAGCTATCCTTCTTAGGACGTCTCCGCAGGTCCTAAATTTGTGAACGACTTCTTCCTGCATGAGATTAAAGCACATAGCGATAAGGGCCATACCGAGCATAAGGTACATCGAACAGAATATAAAATTCAATCCGACTCCTTGTATCGAAGTTATTTTATGATCACGAGGAACGATATCGCCGAATCCTATCGTACTTAACGATATAAAGCAGAAGTAGGAGCCGTCCAGAAGATCCCACGACTCCCAACGTGAAAATAGTATGGCACCGCCGTATACGTACCTGCAAGCAGAACAAGCACAATAATATACAAAATTTTGATCGTGATAATCCTGACGACTATCGTAGTTGAAACAATGACAAAAAATATATCGTAGATGATGATGAATAGTTATAAAATTCAAATTTATTACGTTGGATTTTTACAACAGTTAACTATACGTATAAGTAATAAGGTAAACGTACGTAATATAAGGTTATGTATTTTTTTTTTTCAAAATTGGCTGAAGTAATGCAGACTTTTAACAGTAAATTACGCTATACTTGGTAACATTTATGTAATTACGGTATGTTTTATCTATTAGGGGTGGTAATGTTTTGAGTCCGCTTCGGTCATTTCAAAAAATCTTATAAACGGGCGCGCTATTAAGAATTTCTAAAGATATCGAGAGAGTTAATTCATAACATTAAATAAATTTTTAATACAATAATTTTAAAAATGAATAATTCTACACGTGATGCAAATTCGTAAAATCTGTAACAGAATAATACAAAAGCATTATTATATCGGTTAAATATTAAAGATAATATATATTTATGGTTTCTTCTTTTTTTAAATTTTATTTGAATATGGAGATGTAGGATATAATAAATATGACGATACCAGAAGATCGGTGAACAATAAAAAGGTACAAAGGCAAAGTAAAGGAACCGGCCGAACACCGATAACAAAAATAAGAAAACTTTTCTCCAAAGTTTATTATAATTTATTTCGTCGGATTTTAGTCTTTTTACTTCAGATCCTTATCGTGTCTCCCGCGCTGGAACGCGCGGAAGAGGCCTACATAAAATTCGGGTTTATCTAGTCTCTTTAGGATATAATTGTAACTTTATATACATCATTACCGCCAAATTATCTATTTATCTTCTCTTTTAAGCTTTTCAAAGGATCGTCCTTAACTACGACGTAGTTTTATCGAATCTGTTTCTCGTTCAATCGGATCGCACCGTAAAAATAATAATAAAACTCACCGAACTCGAGTTCTATATTCCGTCTCCTCCTAACACCGAAGATAAACCCTCCATCGATTATTTTGTCCTTCGTCACCGTCTTCAATCCGATCATCATTTTTATTTCTGAAAGCCGTAATTTTAGTCTTGAGCGGTGATAGTTTGAGGCTCTAATAATCGTCGATAACAGAAATATCGTGCGCGTCTATCAGCAAATTCTCTGAAAAACTGCTTTGTCGTCAACATACAAAATAAATTCAGTTATTTGTCAGCTCCGATCGCTATTACCGCGACAAATTCTAATTTTAACTCTCAAATTACGTCGCCTAAGTAATATAAAATAATTTTGAAACATACAACGCTCCGGACAAACTCGTCGGTTTATATTTCTCCTCGTACCCGACCTTTCTAAACCGTAACGATTACTAGTAATATGACGATATGCGATGTTGAAAGGTGTAACGGCAGTAATATTTTATTTTAGAACATTACACTCATCCTTTAAGGCAGAAATTTATAGAATTAACGAAATATTTATTTACCGAACGGTAGAAAACAACTTTCAAGGTAAAAACACTTTTCAGAATACGGCCGATAATAGCATCCCCCTCCGCTATTTAGATTCTTAGTCGATTTTATTTTAACGTCCGTTTGCGACCCGGTAGCTATGAATCGCGACACGGTGTTGTGAAAAAGTAATTCAACTTTAGTCGGTAAGAAAAAAGTAAAATATAAACGGAAACTGTGTGAGATAACCCCCGATAACAAGAGTTGTTACCGGTCTGGGGAACGGATAGAATAGAACGGTTGCAAAAATGATAATTACGTTAATCTTATAACAGACTTAAAAGCACTAAATATACCCCGTTAAAGTCGTGTGACGGTATAAGTTGTATCTATACGAAGTATAAATATCGAATACCGAGAACGAAAAGGAATTTTATTGTACACGTACGAACTTCTGTTATAATAAAAACCATCTAGAGGAATGAGATCTTTTAAAGTAAAATCAAAAGTGGTAACCGCGTAATTTTAATTTTAATTAATTTTTTAAACCTTTATGTAAAAAAAAATTCTATATATTTTACCATTTTAATGTTTAAATCATAAACGGTTTAAAAGAAGCAAAAATATAGCCGAGACGAGTAACATGAAGTAACTCTTAGAAGAAATTCAACAATTAGGTAACCTTGTTCGCCGAGGCGTATCCTGTCCAGGAAGACATTTCACCTAGTAAAATTCCATACTTTCACCTTTAAGAGGTTTAATTAATAAACCCTCCTCTATGAATCATGAGACCTTGCCGCTGGTGAGGGGGCTTGAGTGCTCAGTAATACAGAGTAGCTGGACCGAAGGTGCAACCATATCGGAGAGGTATCTGTTGAGAGCCAGACTAAGCAATGATTCCTGAAAGAGGGCAGCAGCTCTTTCAGTAGTTGTTAGGGGCTTGAGTCAGGACGACTTAAACGGCCATATCGACATCAATCAGTCCTCTGAGTACTGCGCAGCTGAAAGCAATGGAAAACTACAGCTACTTTTTTTTTCCAAGAAAATGTGGCTCTCTGCATTTTCATATAGCAATGATGGAGGCGCCTTCCTTGGTAAAATATTCCGGAGGTAAACTAGTCTCCCGTTCGGATCTCCGGGTGGGGACTACTAAGGAAGGGGTCACCAGAAAATTAATTTCTAGCCGAGAGTAAAAAGGATTTAGAAGAAACAATGAACGGCATAGATGCAGTCCTACGCAAGAACTATCGCATGAAAATAAACAAGAACAAAACAAAAGTAATAAAATGTATTAGAAATAACAAAGATGGACCAATGAATGTGAAAATAGGAGGAGAAAAGATTATGGATGTAGAAGAATTTTGTTATTTGGGAAGTAGAATTACTAAAGATGGACGAAGCAGGAGCGATATAAAATACCGAATAGCACAAGCGAAACGAGCCTTCAGTCAGAAATATAATTTGTTTACATCAAAAATTAATTTAAATGTCAGGAAAAAATTTTTGAAAGTATATGTTTGGAATGTCGCTTTATATGGAAGTCAAGCTTGGACAATCGGAGTATCTGAGAAGAAAAGATTAGAAGCTTTTGAATTGCGGTGCTGTAGGAGAATGTTAAAAATCAGATGGGTGGATAAAGTGACAAATGAAGAGGTATTGCGGCAAATAGATGAAGAAAGAAGCATTTGGAAAAATATAGCAAAAAGAAGAGACTGTTTTACACACCACATCTTAAGGCATCCTGGACACTCCAAACATATACTTTCAAAAATCTTTTCCTGACATTTAAATTAATTTTTGATGTAAACAAATTATATTTCTGACTGAAGGCTCGTTTCGCTTGTGCTATTCGGCATTTTATATCGCTCCTGCTTCGTCCATCTTTAGTAATTCTATTTCCCAAATAACAAAATTCTTCTATCTCCATAATCTTTTCTCCTCCTATTTTCACATTCAGTGGTCCATCTTTGTTATTTCTAAAACATTTAATTACTTTTGTTTGTTGTAAAGTTTGTTAAGTATAAAGTAGTTTTATTAACTTAAAAACCGTCCGGTTCAAAAACTCTCTAATCCCAGCGAGGATAATGAGAAAAAACAAGTTTTAAAGTGCTAAACTGGCGGTATTTTTGCGATTTTTGCACAGACGCAAAGTCAAATAAGTTTATAAGTAGTCAAAATGTTTTCTTTTTTAACTTTACTGATTTTTTTTTTAAATTAGTGAGTAACGAATGAAATCCCTCCGATTAATAGAAAACGCGTTGGAAATAAAATACGACTAGCTACGACTTTTTATAACAATTATGAAGCAAATTATAGGTTTTAAACTTATCGGCAAAGATATTACAAAACCTGTTTAATCTTATTATTGTAAAATCTTATTAGTACGTTACTACAGTACGGAAGGAGCGTTAAAAATAAAACAGAATTTCTGGTGACATTTTTCAATGGTTCTTTCTATCGGTTAGATTTAGTCAAAGCTAAAAAACCTAATAAATATTTAAGAACAAGCTTAACTCAAGGCTGATGTATTTGTAAGGATCGGTAACGTAAATTTAGTGTTGATTTTTCATGAATCGACATCAACGATAACACATTCGTATATAAATATCAGCGATCGACACCAAACGGACTATTACGGGAGTAACCGTTGTGCACTTGATGTCTCTTCATACTCATTGTAAAGAAATTCATGTGACGCTAGCCTGCATATATTAGCTGATATTATACATTTTGATTGTAATTCGGTAACTCGCTTGTAAACAACCTAAACTTGTAACTGCCGTTTTCACTTGATCTGACGTACTTAATTTATTCAGATTTTCAAAACGAACACATGCAGTGGCTGGTAAAAAAGTTTTTTTATCTACCTCCATCATAGGTTTTATAAAGGACATGGAGGCAAGCGGTTTACACATCAAATCCTGACAAGCAGTTAAGAGGTTCAGAAGCTATTCGAAAATAATCATTTTAGAAATAAAATCTTTCCTTTCTTTCTACTACCAGAACGGCAAAATAGCCAAATTTTGTTAAAAATGTTTTTGGATAGGGTCAGCAAGTTTTTGAGAAATTCAAACGACTTAAAAAAACAACACATCTTTAACACTTTTTTGTGACATATTTCGATGGGGTCTGGGATTCATAAAAGTTTTATTTATCGCCGTTAAACTTAATTTAATATGCGGTATCAGTGAATAGTTAAAATAATCGTCTACCGTAAAACGATATGTTATAAAGACCGCATCGATACTGATGAAATAACCCGAGACGAAGTCATAATCCGAAGATCCTTCACTCTTTACGCATCCGCACTAGAACTCTAGTGGCATAAATGTTAAATAAAATAAACAATGGTGAAAGGCTGTGATGCAAGTAACCTTTAACCTGGAACTAACCAGAGGGATATTGGACTCTGTATGACTGTGTTCATCATCTCCCTAGACTTAACTCGGTCGGGTAAAACAATGAAAACTTTAATGTTACCTGTGAGTCATCTAAGCGTCACCTGTAACGCATGCCCTGTCCAAGGTTAACTCAAACGCATGATCTGTCTAGATAAGCGAGACAAATCTGTCCCTGCTACCTTTAATAGTCAACAGATACAGAGAGCAGAAAATAAGGAATAAAAAATAAAGATCGCTAAACAAGAAACTTAGTAAGAAAATAAAAAAATTATGTTAAGATAAAATAATGAAATATGCTTTCAAAAAGAAAGTAAATCTACTCGAGTACACATATTTAGGAATGAAGATTCACAAAAAAATTAAAACACCAGTTTGAATTTTTTACTGAAAAACGAATCGGTTCATTTTGACTCGCATCAACTTTGTTTTTTTCTCAGGATAGAATTATTTTTAAATGTTATCGGAGTGAGAACGTAAAATGTTGCCTGATATTTTTACCTTCTAGGCACATCACAAAACTTAGATCTCACCTTATTAAATACATTACACATTCGATCTCCCTAAGATTTTAATTCAACTTAAACTAACTTTGTTCTGTACAAAAATTTCAAATTATTTTATGAGCTGTTACCATTTTTCTGAAATCAGTTTATTTCTGGTTTTTAACAAATGTAGAAACACCTGTATAACGGACCTGAGTGACGGATCCCTGCCAATTAAGAAGAAACTAGTAGTAGTAGAAAGTAACTATGAAATGAATTCAGAAGGGATCCTTTTCCTAAGGCTAACAGGTTCGTTTAGCAATCGTTCTTTATAATACAGCCCATGACAGACCTGCAACAGCTGTTGTTTGATCAGAAGGGTTACCGGATCAGGGTAGGAATTTATGGGAAAATGTAAGGACGCGGACGATAATTCTCACGCTTCAACAGTTAAGGAATTTGGGTCTGGTTCTGCAGGTCAAAAGGATACGAGTAGAAATACTCCAGGACCGGCGAGTTAAGATCAGTATTAAGCGAGCTTTTAGTGAGTATGAAGCAAGTATAAGCGTAGTGTTTGACGCGATTGAAGTGACATCACAAGCATTCCAGTATGGACAGTGAGTAAATGTAGGAAGTTGTTCGCTGAGTTACTGATAGGCAATTAGTGAAAGAGAAAAAGTACTAAACTCATTCATAAATTTTTAGGAGAGTTTTACTTGTAAACAGGAAAAGTATTTGCGGCGAATGAAATTTAGACTTGTATTATCTGGTGGCTGATACAATACTAGCTGTTAAAGGTGTTAATGTTAGCGGTCACTAAGATGTCTTTTGTCAATAGGACTTAATTCTGGCTTTTATGATTTCAACTACCTTTAAATAAATCCTGTTAATGGAAATTCTATTCTGTATGTAATTTATTGATTATTTTCACTATTGACGTTTATAATTGTTGTTATTATTATTACTGTTGATGTTTGCTGCTTATTATTATTATTATTATTTTTTATTTGTCTTATTTTTTTTATGTTCTTAAACTAATAAACTGTAATTACATAAACATTTTTTATTGTTAGTCTCTCAATATCTTGATCGAGCTACGAACACACGACAATATAATTGATGTTTAAAGATGCATAATTTTTTTTAACTTTAAATCATAGATTAAGTTATTTTGTAACTCGTATTCGAATATAGTTTCTTTTAACGTTTTAACTGATTTAGGTTTATTCATTTAGTGTTTTAAAATCCTTTTTTTTTAAATCAATATAACAATTAAACTGTTAACTTGTAACTTGTTATTACTTGTGGTATTAACTTGTTATTACTGTTATAACAGTGTTTTAACACGAAAACAGTGAATTCATAAATCATTCAAATTATACAGTCTCTTAGGAAAAATTTTGAGTAAAGAACCATATTTCTCAGGAAAGGCTAGAGTTAAAACGATGATCACAGACTTTCTGCAGATCCCACTCACTTGACAGCGATGGCTCGGGTTTATTAATTTGCAATGACGATATAGTGTGCGAGACTTATGATGATAAAACTGAAGAAAATAATCTGTAAAATACCTACCCGGGTTAAAAAGAATTAAAACATTAAATTTAAACTAAAAAATTAATCGCAAATCTAAAACTTAAAAAAAAAATACAGTTTTAAACACTTGGAGATACTCAAAGTCCTCTTGAGTAAAACCAAAGGGAGGTTTTATTCATGAAAACTAGTTCAAAACTACTACAATAAGCTAAAAAAACGATGTAATAAAATAATAATTACCTCTGATAAAGTAAAATAGTTAAGATACAAGAAAATAATTTAAACAACACACAGAGGAATTAATACGAGGGTGAGTAGAAGGCAGTGAAGGTTTGGTAACGTTAAGGAAGGTTGGTAACGTTAAGTAAAAAGTCATAATGACAGTAAAAAATGGGTCCCACTTTCTCTCAAATCTTCTATCTCTCATTGTTTTCTACAATTTTTCTTAAAGTAAACAAATAGAATTCTACAAAAATTACATCAAAATATGAATTTTACAAACTAGGATATTCTTTCATTTCAAGTTAAAATGAACATGATGACTCATCGATAAATATTTTTGTAACAGAATTGTTGTAAAGTACTGTCAGAAAATTCATTACAGCTTATAGATAAATTTGAAATTTCAATACAGTTAAAAAAGTAGGTTAAGCCTAAAGTCATTTTGCAATAAGATGCACGATTTCATAACAGAGAACAATCAGAAAGAGCAACGTACCGTGGAGGTAAAAATTGAGAACTTTTTCTATTTTCAGCCGAATAAGGTAGGAAAAAATTAAATATTAATAAGTGTAAAAACAAACAAGCTGAAAATTGATGCGTGAATCAACAATCATCGTGAAGTGAATTTCAACAACCATTTTTTTTTTTAGTGTACTTGGTTTCTGAATAGACAATAGTTAATCAAGGATGTAGAATGCAGTAAATATTTTGAAATTAAAAGACTACCCCAAACAGAAAAGGATGGAAGAAGTATCAAATTGATTAAATAACTGATGGTAAGGAAAGGGTGTAGTTATTAACTCTTAATTACCAAAATAAATTTTAAGTTTTCGGAAGACAAGAGATCATATTATGAACCTCATGAGATCAGTTGACGAACTTAGTTAACAGAAAGATGTATACTTACCCGACCATGATGGCAAGACAGAGTGTTATGGGTACTGTTACAGTTTGTGGATCCTCATCATCGCTATCACTTTCTTCCCCTTCTCTCACTTCATCGATATTCTATTCATCAGAAAAAAAACACGATCAAACAAATTTCCTCGTAGATTAAAAAATATCAATATTCAAATGTATATTATTAAAAATTAATACAGAAATAAAGAAGTCAGATTTTTACATAAACACGATACCGGGTAACAGAACTTCACACTAGTCATTTCAAAATTACATCGACACATTTGTAGATAGAATAAATAAGTTTTTATGAAGTAAAATGCAATCGGATGAGTAGGCACATCATTAATCTGAATGCAGATTTTTAAAAAGTTGCATGAAAAAGTTTCACAAAATTTCAGGGTCAGAACTCGACATCAACTTGACGATCATAATGAACTTTTTAACATAAGATTTATGAAAACCGGTTCAGCCATTCGCACTCTAACAAACCACTATACACTACGGGTACACTAACGCTATGCGTATATATACTAACTTATTTTATGTTAAACGCTTAAACCTTCTTTCTTTATATACCGCAATGAGGTGTAGGTATATGAGGTGCCAAGCCGTCGTTAAAGGCGATCCGACATGACGTGTCAGTCGCTCCTGAAAATAGCATTTGTTATTTTCA
Organism: Lycorma delicatula; assembly: GCF_047948215.1. Lineage (NCBI taxonomy): Eukaryota > Metazoa > Arthropoda > Insecta > Hemiptera > Fulgoridae > Lycorma > Lycorma delicatula. Next base: position 4,272,048 of record NC_134458.1, read on the forward strand.
AAAATAACAGGCGTCCCGTGTCAGGCTTAATAGAAAGTTGAGAAATGAAGCGGTCTCATGTCGTTCTCTTCACCAATCCAAATATAACAAAAAAAAGAAGAATAATAACCCATTTTTGTATTCCACTATTTGAAACCCGCATGAACATTTATAATTCAATAATAATATCCTCCTCCCGCCGCTACAAGTACTCATCTGATCTTTTTGTGCAAATAGAAGTCCTGAGAGCGAGAAAGTTTCATAAACCTTTTCTGTCGACTTTATCAAAACATTCAATCGCTCGGATTCAGCTTACAAAGAACTGTTTTTATTCTTAAGTAGGGAATTTATTGTACACAATTAACGATAATACTTAAGAGTGTGCGTGATTTTAAATTATTTGTAATCCTTTATTAACCCGTTAAATGTGAGTTGAAATTGGGAATTTTTTATAAAATTAACATTTAACTAAGGGAAGGAGTTATAAATGGCATACTACAACGCGACCTTAAAATGCCACCAAAAAAAGAACTGGGACTTCACTGCCAAAGACGTGAAAAGAAGCTTTTCACAAACCGTCTTGAAAACTAGTATGCAGTAAAAGTACCAAAAGTATAAATTCAATTTATCGAAACTTTTATTAATTTGAGATGTATCGCGTTCAATTTAATGAAAAATTGATGGAAATCTTTTTTAAAGTTTTTTTTGCCCTTTTTGATCTAAAGCCAAATTTTACAAACTATTTTTGCAACTTAAAAAGTAACACTTCTATGAAAAGATACCTTCTTCAATTGAAATATTTAATTTTTTTAATTTGAGTGATAAAAAATCACTTTATATTATAGTTTACATAAATCTAACGACCGTAATATACATATCTTTGAAAAATCAATATTCATAATTTACCTATTTAGAACACAGCCCATCAGAAAAATAAACAGAAACTTTTTTTTTATGTTTTAGGCGGTTTGTAATAAAATGCTTTTATCTGAGACCTTTATTCGGGAAACCTGGAAAAATAAAGTTTTTAGATTCTGACAACCTTACTTCGGTTGAATGTATAATTCATATGAAATCGAGTAATGGCATATATATACGCTTTTTCATCTATTTTTTAATGTTTTTAATAAACACATGTGATATCTCTAACTGCAATCTGTAAAGCTGGTATAGGACACACTGCGTATGCTTCATTATGAACTTAGTATTATAAATTAAATAATTTAATTACGGTGAGAGTTTTATTATTACACGATAGAGATAGTGGGGAAGAATAACTAACTCAGTATTTCTTGACCCTCAGGGCTCAACTTTTAAACCTTCAAGCGAACAATCGATTCGCACGCGCGCGCTCTCTCACACTCTCTCTCTCTCTCTCTCTCTCTCTCTCTCTCACTCTTTCTCTCTATATATCTATCTTTCATTTCATTGCTATATACTTAATTATAATACCGAATAAAATAGAACTGATTTTCATCTTAGCAGAAAATATTTGCAAATCTTTCTAAGAAACATACCGCTACTTTGATAAAATGTGTTTTTTAACTACATTAAGTTATATTTTTTAAAGTTTTCATCGAGTTGTATTGCATACTTTTCTTAAATATTGGTATTTCAAATAATTTTAAGAAATTAAACATTTAGGCATTTTATCAGAGAATGTTTTCAACAATTGTGAATTCCGGTTTTATCTTTTTTTTAAATATACTCTCATTTAAAAAATTATTTAAATAGTTTGATTTTTGATCTGAGAATTATAAAACAATGTCGGTTAATTTGAAGTATTTACAGCGAAGTAAATATCATTAAAATAGGTATTACTTCCAGTATCTTGAAACAGCGACGACTCCTAGGGATGAATACTACTACCTCAAATATTAATTTTAAAAAAGGTCACGACAATGTTCATTATTATTGCGGTGTTTTAAAATATTACTATTTTACATTAAAGAAGAAAAAAATTAGTTTTGTTCCAGAAAGATTCATTTTTAAACCGATAACATGAAAGAGCACTTTTTAGTATTATTAAATAAACACAAATTTACAATAATTTTTCAAAATTTTTATTTTAATTTATTTTTACTAAGTGCATTGCTTTTTATTTTAAGTAATCTTTAAAATACTAAATAAAAATAGTTTATTTATATGTTATTACTACTTTCTAAGAATACTTTTACATGAGAGCTCTGGCTCTCCTTTAAAAGTTTAAAAAAATGTCTATAAATTTAGAGGAAATTCAATTATTTTATTTTTGAACAGATTTTAAATTTAAAAATGATTGTTAGAAAGTGTTCGTGTACGTTAGTATGGACACTCCTGAACACAATTTTTATATGTGCGACAGATGGGTGCATGTGAGACGACAGCTCTACGTGGAAGGTTTGACCCCGGAGAATAGTATAGTTCATATGCTAAAGGGTCGCTCAGAACCGGGACGCTGTAAGAAGGTTTGTCAGAGATATTCTAAAAACTAAGGAGTCAGAAGCTAGCATGCAAGGAGATGCCTAGCGTGAGCGTGATTGAAGTAGAGCCGTTGATGTCAGATTAACCGTGGTAAAAGCCCAGAGTTGAGGCGAAGACTTGGACGGGAGAGCGAAGGGGTGAAGGACAGCCTCCTGCGGAGCCGTCGTTCGTCCGCGTTGGCGTAGATGGGCGACGGTGATGATGCACGGGGACTCTGGATTCTCCGAGCTCGAAGGCACCTCCCGGGGTTGAGTAATGCTTAATTTTCGGGTTCGCCCCCGGGGACGGACCCGCAATTAAAATGATTTCGTTTGCGTATTAATCGTAACTCACAAGTGATAGTCGATAGATATTATTTTTATTATTTCTATTGAACGACACTTACCGCTGTACTACGACCCGGAAAAATATAAAGAAAGGATTTAAAATCGAACATGTAAAAATTTAAATTCGATAAAAAACCCTTAGGGTCGGTTCTAATCGCCCTGCATGCCGTAAAACTTACAATTGATTTCTGCCGACGCACAAATGATCTGACACAAACCTCGTATATATTTTACCGGCATGAAAGACCGTAGTTTAATTTTAAATCATAGTTTAATCGATCGATCGGACGAAAAAAAAATTTTTAAAACGTAGATTGAGCAAATCTACTTTGAATCATAAAGATTACAATTAAATTTTGAAATGCGATTATTAAGTGCCTGAATACAGCCGACCTACAGCAATCTGTCATCGATGAATACTTGTACGTAGTTAATTTGATCATTTTTCACAGTAACATAAAGACTTCACACGAACGGTAACAATAAATTCAAAACTCCCAAACTTTAAATACTGAACATCATAAGAATCACTAATGAATCATTAATAATTTAATGAATAATTAAAATTTGAAAATTACAATAGTTTCTGAAAAATTACATACAGTCTGTAACTATGTTTTTTAATTCAATATCGACCGAGATTCATTTATTTATTAAAAAAGATTATCTATAAATAAAAAAACAGATCGACTGAAATAACCAATACGAATGAGTGAATATGTCTATCCTCTTCTCTATATTGAAATTAATTTTAATTACTGCACTAAACTTTCACTGGACGAAGTAGTAAACAAATTTTGAAAAAAAACGGAAGAAGCAGTTAAAACGTTTTCTACTTTTTTGCCTTAAAAAAGTGTGCTCTCAACAAAAACAAGAAAAAATAAGACGATGATAAAGCAAGTAATTAAAATAGAATTACTTATTCGACTGCTAGGATAGAGCTCTGTAAAATCTTTATCAAGTATATATATATATATATACGAGGTGCGACAATAAAGTAATGAGACTGATGTGAAAAAAAATGTTGCTTACCGTTTTAGTCATGTTTAGTGTTGTCTCCTTCAAAGTAGTTCCCCTCTGATTGCACACACTTATCCCAGCGCTTCTGCCATTGATGGTAACATTTCTGGAACTCATCTTCTGTAATATCCTCCAAGACCCTCGTCACAGCTTTTTGGACATCTTGTGTTGTTTCAAAATGGTGTCCCTTGACCGTCATTTTGACTCTTGGAAATAGAAAAAAGTCGCACGGAACGATATTTGGTGAATAAGGTGGCTGTAGTACTACTGAAATTTGTTTTAGGTTAAAAATTGCTGTACTGACAGAGCAGTATGGGATGGCGCATTATCGTGATGCAGAATCCAATTATCAGCAATCTTGGCACGGACACGAAGAACTCGTTTACGAAGTCTTTCTAAAATTTCTTTGAAGAAATATTGGTTAACTGTTTGTCCAGAAGGCACCCACTCTTTATGAACAATTCCCTTGGAATCGAAGAAGCACACAAGCATGCATTTCACTTTTGACTTTGACATGTGAGTAAAGGGTGATCCCTTTGAGCACCATTGCGAACTTCGTCGTTTTGTCTCTGGATCGTATTGAAACAACCAACCTTCATCACCAGTGATAACACGGCTCAACAAATCTGGATTGATTTCCGTTTGCTCTAACAGATCGGCTGCCACATTTTTCCGTGTTTCTCGCTGGTGTTGTGTGAGATTGTTGGGGACCATTTTTGCACAAATCTTTCTCATACCAAGATCTTCAGTTAATATTAGACGAACCGTTTCTCGATCGATGTTGAATTCTTCTGCGATCATTTTCACGGATAATCTTCGATCAGATCGTACGATTTCACGCACTCTGGTCAAGTTGACATCTGTCCGTGAGGTTGATGGTCGTCCACTGCGGTCTTCATCTTCAACATTCGTTCTGCCTTCACTAAAATTTTTATGCCACCGAAAAACTTGAGCTCTTGACATAACCTCCTCTCCAATAGCTTTCTGAAGCTTACCGTAAGTTGTCGTCGCGTTTTCACCCAATTTAACGCAAAAAGAAATGGCATACCGTTGCGAAATATTTTGCGGTTTCATTTCTGTGACGAGAGACACAACACGTGTTCACTTATTACAGCACAACTCAAGACTGAGCAGTGCATCAATGTGCCGCTTGGACTAGAAGTAGCTTATAGACCAAAGTCAAAGTTGGTGTGCCTACGCAAGCTGCAGGGTTGCCACATCTTGCAAAGAAAAATCAGTCTCATTACTTTATTGTCGCACCTCGTATATTAGTATGTAAGAGAATTTTGTATGATTGTCTATTGTCACCTGAGGAAGCTTAGAGAATTCTAAGTGAAATGTTATGTATTTAATTTATAAGTTTGTATAGTTGATTGGTTAACCCAAAAAATTAATAAAGATAATATTTTCAAGTAAAATATGATTTTTTATTTTATATATATATATATATATATATATATATAATGTAATTTTTTTTAGAAATGTGTAATCGGTTCACTCTTGTAGAATTTTTTTTAAATTTGTTTGTAAATGTATTATTCTCCATTTTATAATAGCTCTTACTATCGTATAAAACTTGTGAAGAAAGAAAGAAAGAAAGCTATTTTTGGTTAAGATAACATGACACTGGAAAAAGTTTTTTAGCACACGGCAGTACTTTTTTTTGACAAAAGTTTTTTTAAGGAACTTAAAAACAGCTTATATCTCTGTGTCAACTGAGGGAGTACATGGATGAATAGAATTTTTATCGATGAAGGAATTTCATTATATAGTATATAGTTTAGTATATAGTGTAGTATAATAGTTCTTCTGAAAATATAGATCTGGAATTACCGAGCACGTATTTAGAAAATTAGGTGTATTTTATTAGTTTAATAAACATTCTGATTAATATTTAAATCTTTTTATAAACAATTTTTTTTTATGACAGCAATAATTACAAATAATAATGCCGCATAAGATTGTGTCAGTATTCTTATTGTAGAAGTTAAAATATAATCGCTGTTATTATTACATTATTATACTAATTTATCTGGAAGTGTAGTGCAACTGACGGATTACTGTTAGTAATCGTTAATGTTTATTATAACATTTACGCACTACTGAAGTTAAAAACATGAAGCTACACGTAACCTGTGCAGATTTAATAGTTTATGTATGATTTAGTAGTTTAAGTAGCTAATGAATCTACAAGACTTGACTATCACACCGCATCTACCCCGACCTGTCTTTTTTCAAGTTCCTGTTAATTTTATAATAATACATCAGTATTTTATAAATGGGATTATAACACCGTGCGATATAATATTATAAAACTATTATTCAAATTAAGTATTGAATCCGACAAAGTAGTAAAATACAAAAAAATATATTCTTGTTACCAAACGGTTCTTTATTTTTCAAGGAATAGCATATTACCATGGCTAATTCCACATTTTATAAATAATATTGAAATTTAGTGAAACTAAAAAATAATAATTCAAAAGTATATACTTCTTATAAATAACTCATGATATGAAGGTGCTTCAAAAATATATACTATTCGTTGAAAAATAAAGAATGAATCTATAAGATAATATTATTCGCTCGGGTGGAGTCGAATAATTAATTATTAAATTAAAAAGCGATGCTATTCATAATAAAATAGTATAATGTAACGTAATATAATCTAACTATACAGAGTAGTAAGAATATCAGGATTTGTCTTCTGGAGAACATAAATTCAAACTTATATTTTCTTTCTCTGTCTGCATAGGGAAACGTTCTCGGAGGCCGACTAGTCCTAACAGAACGGGGGGGGGGGTTAGAATGCTGTTTGCTAAAACTTAAATTCTTTGAATTCTCCGTTACAATTTTTATTTATTATTTACAATTTGGTTACACTTTATAGTATAATTTTCAACCTACAACCGTACCTCAGTAATTTGTCGAGGACTCGGTAATTTCTTGTGAACTGAGATTCCTCGTTCACAAAAATGCACTTCTGCAGAAATTTCTACTTTCGACAGCACTTGTAATGCTACAACAGGTTTCGGGGAATACCATACTCTTACTGAATCGCTCGCAGTTAAAAATTTGTGCGACAAGATTAAAACATTGTTTCCGATTTTATCACTACGCAAGAATGTTTTATTCGTTGCCGGAAAGTAATTAAGTACGATTGAAATTAATTATCCGACTGACCTTCGTATAATTATGAATTACAAATGCTGCAGAGAAAAACAACGTACCTGCTGTTCATGTCTACGACGCCTTGCACAGCCACGGCAGAGAAAACACTTGGCATAAGTCCATTTGAAGCTCTTCGCCAGGAGATCCCCGATATTTGACAGATAAAGAAGGAAAAGCGGCATCCCTGCAATAGCATACAAAATTGTTGCGAGTTTACCCCATTCAGTCCTTGGTGCTACATTACCGTAACCTGACAAACATACAACAAGTTAAAATCAACAATAATTTTGGAAAGTGGGAAAGGACTTACCTATGAATACTAATAATAAATAACGCTCCCTATTATCATACTCTTGGATCATCCCAGAACCTATATTTGCATAATTTCTTTCATAGCGACACTACCTGAATGGAATTAAATTAAATTGTCAAGAGTGTATTGAATTCGTCTTGATTTAGCGACTAAATTATTATAACAGAATTAATTTACTGTAATTTAACAGATTTTTAATCTGGCAATTCTAACATCTATTTCAGTTTCTTTTATTTTAATTTTTTGTTTCAAGGTCGCAATTTTTTAATCGTGCTACAAATCATAGCGTCTATACTTTAACGCTGCAACTTAGAAAGCGAAGAATTAGGAATCAGGTCGTGTAATAATTGAATACGCTTTCCAAAATTCAGAAGAAAAATTCACATCTTAATAAAATATCGTTTATCGGCTTTGAGTCCATCAGCTTTTTCCGATAACAAAGATACTACTAACGGTGGAAATCCTAACATGTTTTCTGTAACATACAGACAAATCAGATGTTCAGTTCACATACAAACGTCTACATGGATCTTTCATCGGTTAAGATGTTTTGTACGAAGTCTAAAATTTTCAGTTTTTATAAAAAGTAAAGTAGTATATAGTAAACAGATGCTAATTAGTACTACATAATCGGTCTTTTTATAATTAAATAAAAAATACAAAGTTCTGGACAGAAATACATTTTACATTCACATTAGCGGTCAAATCTTTAACATAAGCTCAGAAAAAAAAAATTCGTAATCTCAAGCGCAAGCTTTAGGCGTATGCGGTGGATTGATCGTAAAAAATTAATAAACATAATCATGCTATATAATAAAGTCAAAAATAACATAAGTTACCTACAATAAAATGAATAGTTCTACAAAATAGCTTCATAATTAATAATTACTCGGTAAATTTATCATACGATGTAATAATAATTATTATTATTATAAAAATCAGTATATCAACAAATACTACTTCTGAATGTATCTGCATCAAATTAGTTTAGAAACTAAAGTCATTTTTTAACAAGAACGTTTTCAAGCGCATCACAGAAGGTTTTTGGATCAATGTTTTTTATAGCGTATGAATTTTTATTATTATAATCAAATTTGACGTTATAAAAAGACTGCTTACAGTAACTGTTTAATCTGTTCTACGCATGGAAAAATCACTTTTATTCCTCATAATATAATCACATATTTTTTTGCAGTTAATAAGAAAAGATTCCTTAAGAAAATATTTAACGGCTTTAAAAACAAATAATGCATAGACAGCGAGAATATTAACTAAGATTGACCTTACTTATACATTCTCATGAAATGAATGTCGGTACTTTGATTTTTTTTTTTGTCTTCAGTCATTTGACTGGTTTGATGCAGCTCTCCAAGATTCCCTATCTAGTGCTAGTCGTTTCGTTTCAGTATACCCTCTACATCCTACATCCCCAACAATTTGTTTTACATACTCCAAACGTGGCCTGCCTACACAATTTTTCCCTTCTACCTGTCCTTCCAATATTAAAGCGACTATTCCAGGATGCCTTAGTATGTGGCCTATAAGTCTGTCTCTTCTTTTAACTATATTTTTCCAAATGCTTCTTTCTTCATCTATTTGCCGCAATACCTCTTCATTTGTCACTTTATCCACCCATCTGATTTTTAACATTCTCCTATAGCACCGCATTTCAAAAGCTTCTAATCTTTTCTTCTCAGATACTCCGATTGTCCAAGTTTCACTTCCATATAAAGCGACACTCCAAACATACACTTTCAAAAATCGTTTCCTGACATTTAAATTAATTTTTGATGTAAACAAATTATATTTCTTACTGAAGGCTCGTTTAGCTTGTGCTATTCGGCATTTTATATCGCTCCTGCTTCGTCCATATTTAGTAATTTTACTTCCCAAATAACAAAATTCTTCTACCTCCATAATCTTTTCTCCTCCTATTTTCACATTCAGCGGTCCATCTTTGTTATTTCTACTACATTTCATTACTTTTGTTTTGTTCTTGTTTATTTTCATGCGATAGTTCTTGCGTAGGACTTCATCTATGCCGTTCATTGTTTCTTCTAAATCCTTTTTACTCTCGGCTAGAATTACTACATCATCAGCAAATCGTAGCATCTTTATCTTTTCACCTTGTACTGTTTCTCCGAATCTAAATTGTTCTTTAACATCATTAACTGCTAGTTCCATGTAAAGATTAAAAAGTAACGGGGATAGGGAACATGCTTGTTGCACTCCCTTTCTTATTACGGCTTCTTTCTTATGTTCTTCAATTATTACTCTTGCTGTTTGGTTCCTGTACATGTTAGCAATTGTTCTTCTATCTCTGTATTTGAACCCTAATTTTTTTTAAATGCTCAACATTTTATTTCAGTCTACGTTATCGAATGCCTTTTCTAGGTCTATAAACGCCAAGTATGTTGGTTTGTTTTTCTTTAATCTTCCTTCTACTATTAATCTAAAGCCTAAAATTGCTTCCCTTGTCCCTATACTTTTCCTGAAACCAAATTGGTCTTCTCCTAACACTTCTTCCACTCTCCTCTCAATTCTTCTGTATAGAATTCTAGTTAAGATTTTTGAGGCATGACTAGTTAAACTATTGTTCTGTATTCTTCACATTTATCTGCCCCTGCTTTCTTTGGTATCATGACCATAACACGTTTTTGAATTATGACGGGACTTCCCCTTTCTCATAAATATTACACACCAGTTTGTATAATCTATCAATCGCTTCCTCACCTGCACTGCGCAATAATTCTACAGGTATTCCGTCTATTCCAGGAGCCTTTCTGCCATTTAAATCTTTTAATGCTCTCTTAAATTCAGTATTGTTTCTCCCATTTCATCCTCCTCAACTTCCTCTTCTTCCTCAATTTTCTAATTCATTTCCTCCGTATAACTCTTCAATATATTCCAGCCATCTATCGACTTTACCTTTCGTATTATTTACTGGTGTACCATCTTTATGTAACACATTATTAGATTTTAATTTATGTACCGCAAAATTTTCCTTAACTTTCCTGTATGCTCCGTCTATTTTACCAATGTTCATTTCTCTTTCCACTTCTGAACACTTTTCTTTAATCCACTCTTCTTTCGCTAGTTTACACTTCCTGTTTATAGCATTTCTTAATTGTCGATAATTCCTTTTACTTTCTTCACACTAGCATTCTTATATTTTCTACGTTCATCCATCAGCTGCAATATATCGTCTGAAATCCAAGGTTTTCTACCAGTTCTCTTTGTTCCGCCTAAGTTCGCTTCTGCTGATTTATGAATTTCCTTTTTAACATTCTCCCATTCTTCTTCTCCATTTTCTACCTTATCTTTTTTACTCAGACCTCTTGCGATGTCCTCCTCAAATATCTTCTTTACCTCCTCTTCCTCAAGCTTCTCTAAATTCCACCGATTCATCTGACACCTTTTCTTCAGGTTTTTAAACCGCAATCTAAATTTTATTATCACCAAATTATGGTCGCTATCAATGTCTGCTCCAGGGTAAGTTTTGCAGTGAACAAGTTGATTTCTAAATCTTTGCTTAACCATGATATAATTTATCTGATACCTTGCAGTATCGCCTGGCTTTTTCCAATGTATATTCTTCTATTATGATTTTTAAATTGGGTGTTGGCAATTACTAAATTATACTTCGTGCAAAACTATAAGTCTGTCCCCACTTTCATTCCTTTTGCCCAGCCCGTATTCACCCACTATATTTCCTTCTTTACCTTTTCTAATGCTTGCATTCCAATCTCCAACTATTATTAAATTTTCATCTCCTTTTACGTGTTTAATTGCTTCATCAATCTCTTCGTATACACACTCTACCTCATCATCATCATGGGCGCTTGTAGGCATATAGATGTTAACAATCGTTGTCGGTTTAGGTTTTGATTTTATCCTTATTACAATGATTCTATCGCTATGCGTTTTGAAATACTCCACTCTCCTCCCTATCTTCTTGTTCATCACGAAACCTACTCCTGCCTGCCCATTATTTGACGCTGAGTTAATTACTCTAAAATCACCTGACCAAAAGTCGCCTTCCTCTTCCCACCGAACCTCACTAATTCCTACTACATCTACATTTGTCCTACCCATTTCCCTTTTTAAATTTTCTAGCCTACCAACCTTTTTCAAGCTTCTAACATTCCACGCTCCGACTCGTAGAATGTTACTTTTTAATTTTCTGGTGACCCCTTCCTTAGTAGTCCCCACCCGGAGATCCGAACGGGGGACTATTTTACCTCCGGAATATTTTACCAAGGAAGGCGCCTCCATTATTGCTATGTGAAAATGCAGAGAGCCACATTTTCTTGGAAAAAAAGTAGCTGTAGTTTTCCATTGCTTTCAGCTGCGCAGTACTCAGAGGACTGAGTGATGTTGATACGGCCGTTTAAGTCGTCCTGACTCACGCCCCTAACAACTACTGAAAGAGCTGCTGCCCTCTTTCAGGAATCATTCCTTAGTCTGGCTCTCAACAGATACCTCTCCGATATGGTTGCACCTTCGGTCCAGCTACTCTGTATCCCTGAGCACTCAAGCCCCCTCACCAACGGCAAGGTCTCATGATTCATAGAGGAGGGGTACTTTGATAGCACTTTTATATAATAGTAGATATACTAGTAGTGCCTATGAAGATGTGTAACCGTTATACCGTACATGTATATTTATACGACATACTGTAGCTATTAATTAGGTAAAGTTTTCTATAGAGTACACACGTTAATAAAGTTTAATCTACAACATTGATACTTTTCTGAGCTGGCACATAAGTAGTAGGGTAATAGGCATACTGGATCAACAACCAATAGGATTGCAGTATTTTGGTCGTATGATGCAATCCGCCAACTTGGAAATTCCCTTTTCCATCAGCAAGTTGCAAACTTAATTTTTTTTTACACAATAAATATTAATTCGAATATTTCAAACGTTGGTAGTACTGGATCAGTAATATTTAAAGTGTAAAAAGCCACTGTAGGTTCCGAGGTATATAAGTGATTAAAAATCGTAAAATTTTAATATACAATATTATATATAATAAATCTTATTCGAAACAAAACATTAAACAAATAACTATATTTAGTGTGTGTGTGTGTGTGTGTGTGCGCGCGTGTTAGTGTGGGTGTGTGGGTGTGTGGGTGTGTGTGTGAATAAATGCTTCGTTGCATTATGAATAAATGCAGTCTTGACATTAGGTTACAGGGCAATATTTACACCCGGTCAGACAACCACGCGCGCCCACTCAGCACATCTCACGAAACACCCACAAACAGCTGGTTGAATTCAAAAAACATATTTATGACATCTGGTGTTCTAAAAATTAAACAATTGAAACCGGTCATGTGCAACTGATTAACAAACATCTTTTTAACCACGCATACCCGTCGAACATGACTAAACACGTTTCTAAGAATGAAGTAATTGATACCCGGTCATATGCAACTGGTCGAACGGGATTAAACAAATTTATCGCATCCGATGTTTTAAGAATGATCCACAATATACGCTACGAACTGCCTATTGACGAACCTTTGCTTACATCAACAGAAGCGATGCCTACTCACCAACATACGAAGGCTGACTGAGTTATTTTTGTAATAACATTTAAATTCTTAAATAGATTACTGATAATAAGAATTTTTTCGTTTTTTCTTAATTATACTTTTAATACTGCATTATTTTTGAGGTAAAAACACCATTTCATCGAGGGATTCAAAACGGACCCAACTTTTTTTACTGAAAATTTTAATCTTTTTCACATTTGAATTGTAAATATTACACAATTAAATCATTAATATTTAATAATCCTATGGCGTATCTGAAGTAATAATCCATAAAGGGCAAAGCCGAGTAAGTTATGCAATACATTTGCCAGCTTTTGAAATAAAAGCAAAATCTTAATATTTGTAAAAAAAATTAAATGAAAAATCTTAAAATGTTTTTTATATTTATCATAAGATAAATTGGAGTAAATATTAATTACATAAAAAATGTAATCTCTTTATTTGAATTTGAATTTTTTTCATGAGAGTTTAATGTCAGTATTTCTGACAAAGAATATTTATTGTTTAATTTTTTTTAAAACTATGTTCTTTTTCTTTTATTTATTTTAAAACTTTCCTATCAGGAATTTTGTCAACAATCATAACAAAACTAAAAAAGATATTTTACACTTAACTGCATATTAAGCGGCAAAAAGAATAAATATACCTTGCGTAAACAACAACGTGAAAACGTATTTCCTTTTTAAGTTTACGTTAGATTTAAATAAAATTTTAAATAATTACTTGTCACTCAATATATTTAATTACAAATTTTTTATTAGGAAATTATCATGTACTTCAACGTAAATACTGCTAATTTTTATACTTTGAAGGCTTTGAAATAAGGCTTTGTTAAAAATAAATATTTTTAACAAAACAATAAGCAATTTCAAAATAATTTTAATATGTCCACCATTTAGCAATTTTATATCGTATAAAAAACTAATTTTCTTTTCTTCAAAAGCACATTTTCTACAAATATAACTCAAAAATGCATTGCAACTAATTTATTTTCAAATTAACCTCCTAATTAATAATAGTATATTCTCTTAGTTTGTAAAAATTTATTTTGAAAAATCATTTGTAAAAATTTAGTATTCAAATTAATTATATTAAATTATTTGTAATTTAGTAATTTAGTTGTAAGAGTTTTATTGAGAGGATTGCAATAACCATTAAAGGAAAGCCTACGAAGTAATATTCTGGATTCGAAGTTATAGAAGAATGTAAATTTTTGAATAGTTTTGATTCATGAGAATGTGAATCATTGAACCTTTTTTTTTTAATTTTGTTTTTTTTTGAAGTTTGATGGGGCTAATGACCAAAATAGTCGATGCCTCTAAAAACCTCAAAAAAAAAATAATAGTAATAATAATAATAAAATGAAAGATATTAATAATATAAAGGTAGTAATTTTATTATGATCAGTCGCGGAACGGAAACGTTAGATTTATCGACGATCAGAACGGATCATATGAATTCTGAAGAAAAAGAAGCAATACTTAAGTTATTAAAGAATTATGTAGATATATTCCACTTCGAAGGAAACGATTTAACATTTACTTACTGAATAAAACATAAAATTCGGACAAAAGACGACATTCCAGTTTATACGAGAAATTATCGATATCCCAAAAAATATAGAAATGAAGTCGAAAATCAAATCGTCCACCTGTTTAGGACATCTTGTGACCGAAGCCGGTGTTAAACCCGATCCAGATATGGTCAATGTAATTAAACGTTATCCGATACCGAGGATTACTAAAGAAATACAGGATTTTTAGGTTTATTAGGATGCTACAGGAAATTTTGCTAATATAACGAAACCGCATATGAAGTGTTTAAAAAAGAACGGAAAAATAAATATCAAAGACCCAAATTATATAAAATGTTTTGAAAAGTGTAAAAATATTTTGTCAAACTAGCCGATACTCCGACGTCCAGATTTTACGTAAGAATTCAACCTTAAAACAGATGCCAGCAATTTCGCCATCGCAGCTGCATCGAGTCGATATTAAAACGGTGCGGATCTATTCGTTGCACACCACGTCGGAACCTTTAGTGACACCAAAACGAATTATTCCACAATAGAAAAGGAATTACTAGCTGTAGTAATTTATAAACGAAACTGTTGAAAATAAAATATGCAGTTGTCGTGTGCAATAGTAACAGTCACTCCGTTACAAAAGTCGATATTCTTTACGAACATATTAACACGAATTCATTATTGAAAGCAGATATACAGTAGCAGCAGTAATAAAAGATTAGTTAACAATCGCAAAGAAAAAGTGAAAAAAATTGTACGAACATGTAAAGGAGACTGATGAAAAAATTTAAAAAATTCAAGAAAAAATAAATATAAATAAGGAAGCTTTACAAGAAATTCCACCCGATGTTTACGTCAAGACCGTTAAAAAACAGCGTAAGACAAACACACAACAAATATAATAAAGAAAAAGTCAGTTTAATACGAATGACTTCATCTACAGAAATGTTCCTTTATATATTTTTTTATATCAAAGGAAATCATACGTGATTTATCAGTTAGTGATATTTGCATAATTTTATCGACTAAGTCGATACTAGAATCTGCACTGTAATCCCATATTCGTTTGTAAAATATTTGTTTTCAGCTTAGATAACATTTAGTTTGGACTTGCTATAAAATTCACTAAAGATCAGAGTATTTTCTTTCTGCATTTTAAATAAATAAAAGAATACATAACAAGAATAATAAACCTCATTTCCATATTAACGACAAACAAAAATACAGGAAAACGATTCGGTTATCACAAAAGCGGATAAAAGTCAAGTTTTGCTTCGTGCACTTTTTTCATTATTATTAAGTCCACTATACGAATTGTGAGAAAACAAAATTACATAGGTAAAATACGAATATTCAATACGATAAATTCGAATTATTAGATAAGGATCCTACAAGGAGTAATCAGAACAAAAGTAAAGATTGTATAAACCGTTACGATCTAATCATAAGTAAACAAAACAGATTAAAATTGTTAACGCATAACCCACATTCCCGATAATGAAAAGGATACCAAAAATACAAAATAATTTTATATTTTTAGTTTAAATAAGCAATTAAATTGCAGAATATTAATATTAATATTTAATATTAATAATTTTTAATTAAATATTAATATTTTCAAATTAGGGACAAACAACATATAGTTGCTATAAGGTTGAATCGGCCAGAAAAATCAACTTACACACGTCTTATTTTGAACACTGGACATGAATATTATGTAATCGATAAAACAATGAAGTTAATAAAAGTATACGAATACGAATACGCGGGAACGTTTACAAACATATAAAAACAAAAAATCGCACGGTTCAAAACTCATAAATGAAAAAATAAATTTTGAATCCGATAACGTTTTCTGCACTGGAAATAAAAGATAAAGATTAGTAGAATTATAATCGGTTCAGGCCTAAACTTAGACCGGATAACACGGAAATTTCGCTTGCGTGCTTCTTGTAAACGCTCGAATATACCTTAATATGTAATATTGTAGTGCGATGTTATGCAAGACTGACGAAACGTGATGCGGATAATTTTCATTCCCCGTCATTGAAGTTCAATCGCATCGATGTCCCATATACCGAAATATTTAAGCCGAACTTCAAATTTTAAAGTTCAGGTAATCCGAATATACGAATTTATCAAAAACAGGCCAATATATATATATATACACACACATATATTTACATATATCCTTGGGTTTTCGTGTTTTTCGGTTAGAAAAGGTCATGAAACGTCGAGATTTACTCAAAAATTTTTAACATTTCGTTTCAATAATGTTTTGTTTTTAATTTCCCTTCACCATTTCAAATCCTAGAAATTTTAACTTTTTAACGCTTTCTTCGGTCAATTTGCAACGTTTTTTATCAAAAAACCCATCGTCACTTTCAGGTATAAAAAGCATTTTTATCTATTGACACAAAATAAAAATTCAATTACAATAGTTTATTTACATTTTTTTCAATAGAAACTCGTTCCCCGCTTAGATTTAATAAATTATCATTTTATCATCGACTGTATCACTAAATCATAAATTTCTCTCGCATCTACCGGTAGAAATTCAATATAAAATGGATATTCTTCAATCATATCACCCGGATCTACACTCGATGGAAACTCATATAAAATAAATCCTGATTTTCATTTCTAAAACTACCCGAAATAATATTACATTTTACACGTTTACATTTACAGGAGCGATATTTATTATTTGATGTGAAACATGTATTACACTTGGTTTGAGAATCCTCGATCCGTAACCCAACAACTGCCGGTACTACAATCTCTATCTGAAAAATCTATCCGTACAGTGCTTTTAATTTCAGTCCGTAATGTATTGCTGTTCGCCTTCAAAGAAATGCTTTTTTTTCTCATTTCACCTGTATATATTCAGCAATATTTTCAGTGTCGTAACTACCTGTCGGTATGGTTATGTAATTTTTTTATTTATCTCATAATTATTATTTTCATCTTTTTTAATATCTATCGAACGCGAAACGTAATTTATTGCTTTTATTCTTTTCGACGTTTGGAATAGTGTTGGCCGTCATCGACCGCTTTAAACCCAACTCATATTTCCCATCGGAAAGATCGATCGGAGGAAAAAATGATTTTTTAATTACCGAACTATTACCGTCGATCGATAATAGACATGACATAGCAATTTAGGGGAAAAAATAAAAACAAACATATAACTTATTCGCATAAAAATTCTAAACGTAATCGCCCGCAAATTACACCGTCGTCGGCTTGATGTTTATTATAATTGTAAGTTACATTAGATTCTTCACCAAGATATGTCATCGATCGTGTAGGAGGGTGAACATTGTCTATACTTATAATCGCATGAACCTCTCTTGTGGGCTGGTAGCATCATTGTTGCATTACATACACTATCAAAGTAGTCTACATTTTTATTGATTTTAAAACAAACACAGTGCATACCGCGATCGTTTGAACTGTCTAAATTAACTATAGTGCGTTCATTTTTTCTAATCTTTTTCGGTAAAGCGTCCGACGTAAAAACACCTCTAAAATGTAGAAATTTCAAATGTTTCGCGTACTCAATCGATTCATGATCGTATAAAGCGCGTTTCGGTATCGAGTTGATTTTTTTTTCTTTACTAGTTTTCTTAGCAGTACCGCTGCCACCTTTCTTTAATTTTAATCTACCGCCCTTTTTCAGTTTCAGTCTACCACCAAATTTAGATTTGACTTTCATCGTATTAGTTACCGCGTAAGCCGTCACTCTTACAGCCAAACTGCTATTTGGCACGGTTGCGCATTCTCAAGCTCTTTCAGCAAGTGCTTTATCAGCTTGAGATATCGTTTTATTATCCGAATATTTTGAATACGCTACATCGTGCCACTTACAGCCTTCGTCTAATTTATTAATGCCTTTATCATCACGTTTCAATCTTTTATCTAATTTTGTACCGGGAGCGCAATAATTGTAAAAAATGTGCTTATGTAATTGTTGGCAAATATGCTTCAAATGGTAATAAATAAACAGCTTTATTCACTATAGAACCCATAATACCGCGTCCTTTCTTCGTATTCTTCTTTATCTTCATATCTCTATATGTAAACATTTATTTTTCATTCAGATGCATTATGGATATAAAAACCTAAATTATTTTTTTAATGTATTTTAAATTAACCGAAGCTAGAATCCCAGCCGCGGCTTTTTATGAGATCAATGGTGAAATGTTTCATATAAAACAATTTTTTCATTATATTAAACAGAATTTTTTAACGATAACATTTTCAGGAATAATAATTCTTTAATGTATCTGAAGTTTGCCTCCGCAGATTTGCGGAACAAAAATACTTCATAAAAACAAAAAACACAATAAATTTATCGAAAAAAAATATTATTTTGCGTTTAGTTATACTAAACCGGTTGAATTATAATATACACTATGTTTTATGAAGTATTTTTAATTTCATTTTTTCGTTTTCGCGAATCAGTTCTACAACCATAGGTTTAATCTCATTTTCTACATGTGCCTTGATATTAGCGGTCAGGAGATCTTCTGTAATGCGACCATCTAACTCATCATATATATACCTTACAATTTTTGTTTTAAGCGGCTCGATTGCATCTTTCATAAACTGCAGATTTTTGTCTGCAGCCTTCTGTTTTTTCATCCTTTATATAATTTTTAATGGCTACATCATACTCTAATATCGCTTGATACAATCTTTCTAAACTTACAAACCTTTCATTGAAAGTGCTTGCGTATTCGTTAAACATTTGTTTAGCTCGTTTAAAATTCAACACGTCATTGTCGTCAATCGGATCACATACATCACACAATCTGTTTTTTATATCATAATTATCATCGGCCGTCAACGAAAAGCATACCCCTGCTGGTCCTGCGGTCCTTTAAATTTTTAATTTAAATGGTTAAATATATGTTTAGCTTGTTTTAAATTCAACGCGTCATCATCAATCGGATCAGATACATTACACAATCTATGATTTTTTATATCATAATTGCCTTCGGTTGTTGATGAAAAGCCTATGCCCGGTGGTCCTGTTTACCTTTTCTACCTCGTTCTTTACGACCTAATCTTAATCGTGACATTTCTATATATATATATGTATATATACAGAATGATAAATTAAAATAAATAATTTGTTTAAATCCAACGTCTTTCAATTCAATAATTATGGATATAAACAATCTCGTTTCCAGCGTCCTATTCGTCTACAAGGGTACACAATCTACCTACCAATTCGTTTGGACCATCCCATTGTAAATAGGATTATAATTAAATTGAGCATCCAGTAGTCGCCTACTGCTAAAAGATGTGAATGGTGTTTTATATGGTGAAACAGATTTATCTGTTCGTTTTTGAGGAAAAAGCTTTTTAATCGCTTCGTAAGCGTAAAAAATTTATTCCTTTTTACAGTGTCGTCATCTGTCAAGTGCGCAACACTTTGTTTCAACATTTCACCATAAGTTTGCATATCTGTTTTGTGAACCTTTTTTGGGTCTGGATTTTTATAAATTAACAACTCTAAAAGGCCAGGTGTAGCTGAATATATGAAATCTCCCAAATAGATTATCATCTACAAATTTAATTTCTCTATTTCCTGATGTGCTCGTATCTGTATTTTTATCACATTTCACACCACATACATGATCCGTTGATATTTTTGGACCTGTTTTTAACATTTCTAAATTTGGTTTTATAACTTCTCTATGACGTGATATTTTTGGATCTATATCAACTTCTTCGCTTGTAATTGTTTCTTGCGTTTTAGAAACTTGTGTAAATGGAGTGTCTGGCATTGTAAATTAAAGGGGTTCTTCAGCACTTTGAGCTTGTTCAGATGGTAATGTTGTTTGTTTGAGATAACATTGTTGAAGAGGCTATATTTTCTTCTTTATCATCTGTAAGTTCTAAATCTTGCTCCAACAAACTTTGTTGGACGACAAAGTTTCTTGGTTTTTTTTAAAAAATGACCTGACAATCTATCACCCAATTCGCGTTCTACTCTATCTATATCAATTTCTACATCTTCGAGGAGGTGGTGGGGATTTTGTTTTGTCTATTTCTTCATTAATTTCTTTAACCGGTTCAATTACAGATTTAAACGTTTAGCAAATAAAACTTCATCTTCAGTCAAACCCAACACGAAAGCCGCATGTTTACGTTTAAAATCTTTATTCAATCTATCGATTTCAACCATTTGTTTCTCCTTCTTATACATTGTTCTATATATAAAAAAATTTTAATTCAAACGATTAGTATATTCGCGAAAGCGTTGACGTTCAACGCTGCGTTCAATGTAGCGTTAAAACGTTCGTTCAGCGTTCAATCGATGATTAAAAATTTATCAATACAGTTTCCACAACGACCTTTATTTTTATCGGAATCTTTATCGACAACTAGAAAACTATACCGATTCGCGTTCCAAACGTGATCGCATAAAGATTTAAAATCGTCGAAGGACATGTCAACGTTTACATATTCATTGTAAATGTGTTGTAAATTTAGACCGTCTTGTATGAATAATATTAAAAAATTACAATTGTCTGGTATCAGTTGTTTTGGTATTTTAGAATATGTTTGCGCTAAATAAAAACAATCTATTTTATTATGACGACCTGTAGCAAAGTAAACACCGATACTGTTTTGTTTCTCTTTGATTACATCGTCAAAAATCATTATTGAATAAGTTTCGATCGCTTCTGGCTGTAGGACCTGATCGTTTTCACTATATTCATTATGACCTTTTTTTTGGATTCTTCTTCATAATTTCCGAAAACATTCTATACAGTTTTAGGAATTTTGTAAAAAAATACATAGATTTAAAAAACGCATCCGTGTTCATCAATTAAAAGATTGAAAACAACATTTGTTTTGTCGCAGTTTGAGGGTCCGCACGCAATTCATCTTATAGTGTTTGGTAACAAAGAACTATGTCTATTTCGTTTGGATGAAATACCATACCCTAATGTTGCATTTCCAATGGTAAGTTTAGGTTTTTGTTGTACTTCCTTCATCATCAAATATCTACATAGAAAAAAATAAAACCACTCCCAACTACTCCCGACAACAACTTGATAAACTTAAATCAACTCTACTAAGTGGATAAAGAAAGGTGATTTTTGATAAAATTTTGTGTATCAGTGTATCATTTTGCATCTGTGAATGATATGAATAGCATTCATCTAATACATTTATTATTATGAATTAATTTATTATTATTTTATGAATTTATTTATTATTACCCAAATTATTATGAAATATAATTTTTAAATGTACTCCATCCGTAAAATCAAAATCGCCTAATTAATAATCAACAAACGAATCAATTAAACGTTTAATTTTTGATTGTATATGTATTTGAAAATTAAACGGTTCTTCTTCTTCTAGAAAGAATGAATATTCAAAGTTAAATTTTGAAGAAAAATAATCTAAACCGTTTTTATAAAAAAAAGTCTAACTTTCAATTAATCAAATTGTTTAATCACCCTAAGTGATTTTAAAATTTATACCTACAAAGATTTTAATAAAATTTAAAAAGTAAGCGTTAAAAGATGAATAACAGAATTTCTGTTCTCATGAAACCTGTATTTTATAAAATAATAGATCTTTCGGCTGATTTGTATGAGCTGTCTACCATATCGGTTAGCATGTTAGTTTTTGTGTAAGATTTCCAGCGATATATTACAGATATATTAAAATTATTATTTTTGTCATCTGCCGATTCAAAAAATGCATCGTTAAACTCTGAATAAGATCTTAACTGAAAAAGAGCTAGTTAAAATTCTTGAAAATATACCTTAATGGTCAACATGACAAATAAACAAAGGACAAATAAAAACATTTCTATTAATATATAAATACAAACAAATGATAACATTTTTTTTTTTTTTTTGTAATGATGAAAAATTCTGAGAAGTGTTACATAAGTAGGGACAGATTTATGTGTTATGAAAATTTAAAATGAAATTATATTTTATTATCATTTTTTAGTTAAAAATAAATCTTAAGCTTTAGGAAGGTCCAAGTTTACAAGTTAGTTAATTTTTTTGGAAATTTGTTCAAGTCAATCAAAATTACATTGAAAAACAATTAAACTTGAGATTATTATTAGTCAATTATAATAAATAAGTGATGAAATAATTTTTTATTAGCAACTATTCTTTTTTTTTATTATAGTGATAAAACTTTACCACAGCTCATAAAATCCTGCAACCAAATGTTCTGCTAAATGTATATACTGTTACTTTTGAAATAGTAGCAACTGAAATAGTATATTATGAGCACTTAGAACTTAAAACATACCTTGATTGTTTATCCCAAATCAATGATGGGATTGCTTTTTCTCTCCACTTTTATCGCACTACTTTATTGCAATAAGGATTACCAATTTTATTATGTACCAGTTTCCATTTCTAAGGATGATTGCGATTGAAATTTGTTAAAAATTTAATTTCAAATAGAACGCAAAACATTATTCTGGGTAACGGTAGTCTCTAGTTCAGCAGGTAGTTTATTCCATTCATTTCAGTGCTGAGATCAGTCTTATTTTAGTTTTGCTGAAATTTACATTTA
The DNA here is from genome assembly GCF_047948215.1 of Lycorma delicatula. NCBI lineage: Eukaryota > Metazoa > Arthropoda > Insecta > Hemiptera > Fulgoridae > Lycorma > Lycorma delicatula. The sequence goes on from NC_134458.1 coordinate 4,294,980, forward strand.
GTGGATATTTATACAAAAACAGAGAAATTATTGACGCAAATTAAATGAAATTATAATATTAATCCCAATATATTTTTATTTGATTTTTAGCAAGCAGTATAATTGATACGATGTAGACAAAAGTATATCAAAAACTCTACTCCTGAATATCTAAAAAAAGGCTGAAAGACAAACTGTTCAAAACCAATTTAATAATATTTCACGATATACTTCCTAATAAATGAATAAAATACATAAAACTATCAATACCTTACTTTTTTTTAGACAAAACAAAATGTCTCTCTATACGAGACATTATCTTAAGAATAAAACGACATACATCACTTATGCTATACTAAGTGTAAAAGCAATACGCGAAATTTTAGTTATTAGTCTGCTATATGAAGAAAATATTACTATTTGTGTCATTCGTTTTCTTTTTTTATGGTTTTCTATGTAGGATAAATTGGCGAGTTATTATCTTCCCACATTTTTCAAATTATCTACTGCAATTCTCTTGGCGACACTAAATAAATTAACTCAAATCCTTTTTATATAATTCCTCAGCTCAACTCTAGTACCTTTTATATAATTTTTCTTATTTCTTGGCATAAGCATGATCAAACTCAAAACGTATACAGTTCATCTATGTCGGTTGTTGAATGAGCAAGATCGGCTTGTTCAGAGGCTTGGATATAATATGTGTTTGTTTTATTCACTATATCTTCTGTAATTTCAAGCTTTATTAGAGCTTTAACGAGAAGAAATAAATCCTGGACACGAATGAGACGAATCGGCCATGTTTACTAAAAGAGTTGAACAAAACTTTTAGAACGCTGGTAACACGGTTTTATTCTCTCTATTTCCAATGTTAGCTGCAACATTCGATAGTGCAAATGATCATTTTAAAGCCAATAAAGTGCAGCATATGTCGGTAAAAGAATTATATTAGTCGCGTGGAGAAGTTTCTAACAAAAGCGAATATTCTAAACTCTAGAGGATTTTCCGTAAAGCAAACTAATTCCTTTTTCAACTCCTGGGATAATACTACCCTTAGACGTTTAATTTTTCCTCAGAAACCTAATTTTTATTAAATACATTAACCTAAAATTTGAGATTAAGTTTTCATACAAGACCGATTCTCAAATGAACTGTTTCCAAAATATAGTTCTCCCTAGTTAGAATCATTCTTACTATCTAAAGATGTACGAGTATATTTATAATCTAAAACAAAGGATGTCTTCAGTTAGTAAATAATAATAACAGATTTCCCATTAATAATAGTGTAAACATCCTCTGATAATTGTTTCTTACTTAGCCTCCGATGAAATGTAATTTGTGAACTGCGAGGGATTTGTATAATAATATTTCTTACAGCTAGGTGTAAAATATTCTTAATTTTTTTTTTTTTTGTATAATCAGGTCAATTGAAATATTGAAAAGTCGTTCGCTATTTACACAAGAATCTGAAAAGTCATAGTTGAACGGTACATTTAGTACAACACAGTACCTTAATAATCAACATTATCATCCTTTCTGTCTTTTTTTATCGCCACAAGTTGAAGCTTGAACGTGACATATGGATATGGAATTTCATTTACTTTTTTCCTATCAGTAAATTTATACGTATAGTATTTCTTCTCATTTTCCAGGAGAACCTAAGTGCGGTCATTTACATCGATGGATCTAAGCACGGTGATTTTGTCGGATGTTCCTTCGCTGTCAATCACAGAGTTTACTTTCGTTCCGCCTCATCGTTACAGTGATCGCTTCTCGGCCTCTGGCCCCGTGCTGTATAACTTGTGTTTACTGGTACCGGTAGCGATTTGCTTCTACAAGTGCATCGTTCCTACGTTCACGTCATCGGGGCTGACAACGATCGGTGGAGTTTAGGCTACACAACTGCGTAGTGTATTGCAGGAGTGCCACTGTCGGCTAAGTAAGGGCGTTTCCTTTGTGCTGCATCGTGTCCGTGTTCTTAGGTTCGTGAGGCCAATAATCTTTTCGACCTCTGGCAGGTTCGGGAAGCGATTTTCGCTCCGACCTCCGGTGGTCTGATCTAGGAGCTTTTAGCTTTTGACGTTCCATCGGGACTACGTGAGAACAGTAGTCCCTATCCCTTGCTCGGGATAGTTCACTGACGGACGCTCAGCTTGCCTTGTGTTAAGTGATAGGTACGTTCAGACTGTTACTGTAGTGCCTGGCAGTACAGTCGATGTTTTTGTTCTTCAGACGCTATGGAGCAATCCGGGGGAGATTGCTTAGAGGACCTTGTTGGCATAGCCAAGGACCTGGTTGCTGACGACCCCATCCTGCCGAGAAGGTCGCTCGGTAGATCTCCGTCGAGAACACGGTCCTCCGTTAAGGAAATCTCCACGAAGGCAATACTGCGACCAAGTGCACCAGCGGATGGCACTAAAAATTATACCGAAACCTCCGCTACGAGCTGTGCGGGAAAGGATGCGGCTGAACCGTGTAGGGAGTGCGCGGTAGTGGAGGGAGATCCAAGGCCGAAGGTGGAGACTCCCCACGAAGTCAGGGAAAGCGGAGTCCGGTGATGCGGCTCGGTGCGGGAGGTCCCCGGAGTGAAGCCTGCTGTGAGGCAGGTGATCTCCGGATCCGACTATCGGGAGGATCGAGGAGATGCGGTCCAAATAGTCCAAAGTCTCCTCTAAGAAAGAGTCGCGTGTGGCACTGGAGTTTCGGCAGATGGTCGACTCCTTTTTAAGTGAATGTAGCTTGATGGTTGCGGGTCTGGCATTAAAGTGCAAGGGACTCCAAGGCGCCAAATTTGCTCTGGATTCAGTCGTTTTGCGACTGTCAGGGAAGGTCGACCAGGTTGTGGAGGGAGTTCGGGGTTTCAAACCGGTGACAGGTGAGGCACTGGATGAACTCCTGAAATCCATTCAACTAGTGGAGAGAAGGTTAGGAAGCCTGCCTCATTCGCCTCAGTTGCTGCGCCTAAGCGGGATGGTCCACCACGCCAGTTCAGGCGTCGGCGGCCAAAATCCTCAGTTCTGTGCACGGTCAAAATCCTACCTTGGATATGGCCGTCGAGGACTAAAGAAACCAAGGTGGTTCGGCAGCTGGGGAAGAAGGAAGCCCTAAAGAGTCACTGGGTTTTAGAGACCTCGCCTAAGATCCGGCAGGTCTTGGTGGCCGGTGGACGTTTGTTTTTCGGGTGGACCTCATGTATGGTTGTCGACCATATAGAAGTCGCCCAATGCGTAAAGTGTCAGGGCTTTGGTTACACCTCTCTCCGCTGCAAAGCGCAGTCGGAGAAGTGTGTTCACTGTATTCTTCCGGGGCACAAGGCAGCCAATTACCCTGTCAAGTCTGCGTCTGCCAAGTGCGCTGCCTGTACCTTGGTGAAAGACAGCGATGCTGAACACCGGGTCGGGGGTAGACAGTGTAGGGCGTATGAGATTGCTCGGGCGAGAGCTGTATAGAATACAGCTTATGGCGACGCCTGAATTGGGGGAAGCCTTTGAGGACGGATTCCACCATGTCGAACGCTTGCGCTTAGAACAATTAAACCTGCATCATTCCCAGGTGGCCACTAGTCAAGCCATGAGACTCCTTGAGGAGTATAACCTCGACGTCTTCTTGGTACAGGAGCCGTACGCGGTCGGGGGCAGGGTGGTCAGCTTCCGCGGGGTGGATGTTATTCATTCTCGTGCGGAACGGCCGATCTTCGCGGTCGTGGTTGCCTCAGATTCATTAGGTGTCTTCTGGATGCCCCATTAGTCTGATGAGCAATTTACCGTCGTGCGAATCACGAGGAGTACGCTCGACGTCGTACTGGAACTTGGGTACTTCCAGCTTGGATGGAGTATCGATGATTTTCTGGCGAAGTTGGGCAGGATTCTGGACGGTCGCCCGGGCATCAGAGTGCTGGTTGCTCTGGACGCTAACGCCAAGTCTCCCGCCTGAGGTTCACCAATCACTGACCCCAGAGGCGCTGGTCTCGAACAGTTCGTTGAAGCCAGGAACCTCTACTTGGTTAACGACGCAGAACAACCACCAACTTTCTCTTCTGAACTAAGGGAAAGTTACATCGACGTCACTTTGGTGATGAGCGACTTGCTACGAAGTACAAATAATTGGACTGTCTAACCCGAGGTCAGTGTGAGCGATCATAGGCTTATAACCTATGAGATCGTTTACTGAGGCGGTCTAAGAGCTCCAGATTCGGGTCGCTATAATCTACGGGGCCTGGATCAGGACAGGCTGTGGCGCGAGTACGCAGCTGCTTTGTAGGGGTTGGAGTGGGGCATGGAGCATAGGGAGGAGGTGGAATTGACGGCTGAACGATTAGGCCTGGCCATCAAGACTGGCTGCGATAGGGTCCTACGGCCTCGGCCAATGGACGGACCCTTAGATAGAGGCTAGTCCGCTGATCGGAGAGTGCTTGGAGCCGTCTTGACCGCTGCTTCCGGGGAGTCGTCTGTTAAAGGCAGGCGGAAACCCGGGAAAAAGTGGTGGTCCTCTGACCTTAGCGTGCTGCGTGCAAGAGTTAGGTCCGCCAGGAGAAGATACCAGCGTCGCCCCCTAACGGGGATTATCGTTGATGTGCTCGCTGAGGGTGTGCGGATCTACCGGCGCGTCCATAATGAGTACGTTCATGGCATCAAGGAAGCCAGACTCAAGTTATGGCAAGACTCCATGCGCGAGTTGCAGCGCGATCCCTGGCAGCTCGGAAAATCATGTTACCAGCCAAAGCCATTGCACGTGCTGTCCAGTGTTCGATACGGGTTTGGTGATCGTGATCACACTTTAACATCTATGGCGACTTACCAGGCGTTCCTCGACACTCAGTTTCCAGATGAACCGGAGGGTGAAGCAGAAGTCGACGTTAAGGCGGGTGAGACACCATTTCCTGGCGTACGGGCTGTGGAACCCGTAGATATAGACCGAGTGCTTTCTCGAATGGCACTGAAAACGGCACCGGGGAAAGTGTTGGAAAGTGGCTTTGGTGAGGTTGCTCAGAAAATAATCCGAGTGAGGTCAGCAGTTATCGACCCATCAGCCTCTTGCCGGTAATCGGCAAGTTGCTTGAAAGGCTGGTTGTGGAACGACTCCGGGAAAGCATTGATATGAACTCACTTCTAAATCGAGGCCAGTATGGCTTCATGAAAGGGGTTGGCACCGAGGATTGCATCTTAAATGTTCTTGCCGAGTTGGAAGGCGCTGACTGTAAATATTTTTTGGCAATTTTTATAGACAAGAGGCAGCATTTCCTTCCTTGTGTTGGATTTCTGTCCTCTATGAATTGGAAGGCCGCAATGTTCCCGTAGCCCTGCAGATCGTAGTGCGTGACTATTTGTCTAACCGTACGGCTCTATTAGAGATGCGCACCTGGCCGTGAAAAAGTCCGTTACCAGGGGAAGCCTGCAGGGTTCCGTTCTCGGTCCCCTGCTGTGGAACCTTGTATTAGACGGATTTCTGAGACTGACATTTCCAGAAGGGGTCACGGTTCAGGCTTTCGCCGATGACTGTCTCCTGTTAGTTCGTGGTAATTCACAACCGCAGTTAAAAGACCGGGCGCAGGCAGCTTTGTCAACCGCGAAGGGCTGGATGGGCATGCAAAATTTAAAGATTTCTTTGCCCAAGACGAAGTTTATGCTTCTCAAGGGTGCAGACAAATTATCGTACAGTTGTAACCCACACATTAAATATAAAGGCTGTGTGATCAGCCGAGTTAGAGTTCATAAGTACCTAGGTGTTTTGTTTGATGAGAAGTTGCTGTTTAGCAAACACATTAGGCAAGTAACGGCGGACGCCGTCTCTGTGATACACAAGCTTAGGAGGATTGCTCGGAAGGATTACGGGTTGTCGGGCATGGTATACCGAGGTGTCTTCGAAAATATGGTCTCTTATGCTGCGTCCATGGTACATGGTATACCGAGGTGTCTTCGAAAATATGGTCTCTTATGCTGCGTCCGTTTGGCCGCATAGGTTGGACAGAACTAGATCACTTATTCAGAATTTATGGAGTGCCCAACGCAGAGCCTTAATTTTATTCACTGGTATTTTTAAAATAACCTCCTACGAGGCTACCATCGTATTGGGATAGGCTCTCCCAATCGATTTAGTGGTGAAAGTTCGGGCGGTCATGTAGAAGTTGCGAACAGGCAGGAAGGCCGAGGTATTTGGGATGCAGTTTCTAGCCGGACCTATACCGGAGCGGAACGGTGATCACAATGAACCAGTTCTAAATTTCGTTCAGTTACCCATCTCCCGCCTGAGGAGGAGGCTTTACAGCCTCGCGATGGATGCATAGCAGCAAGAATGGCACACCACGACTAAGGGAAGGTCCTTGTATAGATTTATACAGGACTTGGAGGGATGGCATGCCTCTCCATCATTTTTAAGGGCAACGGGTTCTCGGGTGCTCACCAACCACGCGAACTTGAACCAATATTTGTTTCGGTTCCACCTGGCAGCTGATGAGCTGTGCGTCTGCGGGGAGGTCCAGTCGAATGAACACATGATGTTCGACTGCCCAGCTCTTGGGGGGCCCAGAACTCAGGCCACCCTGTAACTTAGAGGTCAAGGAGAATATTGGCCACTCATAAGAGGCGAGTAAATGTGGCGTGAGCCGTATTGTCGGACCGTGTGGGAGTTCCTAGATGCCGTTGCTTTGTTCAACCGATATCAGTAGATGATCAAAGGGAAAAGACTCCTTCCTCCTCACTGCTGTGGGAAGCTTCTCGAGTGTTATGGCTGGCAATCAGTCAATTAAAGCTCCAAGCGCTTTAATATTGGTGGACAGGTACTTGCTGGCATTCAGTGTCCTAGGCGTGGAAGCGAATTGCTGTCTTAGCGTGATAAATTTAATTTATATTATGTCATATATAGTTTAGTAGTTGACGGGGTGCGCCTACCCATTTTAGAATATATGACAAATGAGCGGTGGGACACGAAGCAAGTGGTATGTAACACCATGCTTAGTTCGCTCACGCAATTAGATTAGCTCCAGGAGCTAGTTAGGACACTGGTTGCTAAACTGATTCGAGGCTCAGTAGTCGTTTGTGACACAGACATTCGGTCTTACGCTTTAGGGAGATCGAATGGGGTGGTGGCGGGAGAAATGCCATGCAAATCAATCAATCAATTCAGAAAGGAGGGCCGACGGAAAGCCTAGGAGGTAAACTAAAGTAATACGAGTATGTTCAAGAAGCACAGCTTTTTTGTGATCGTATTTATTTATTTTCTTTAGTGTATAATCAGGAATTAAGTTATTAAATTATTTAATTATCCATTATTAAGTTATTTAATTAATGGACTCAATACATTTGAAATGTTCTTAAAACATAAGTTGGTTGCATGACTTTTTTTTTGTCTTCAGTCATTTGACTGGTTTGATGCAGCTCTCCAAGATTCCCTATCTAGTGCTAGTCGTTTCATTTCAGTATACCCTCTACATCCTACATCCCTAACAATTTGTTTTACATATTCCAAACGTGGCCTGCCTACACAATTTTTTCCTTCTACCTGTCCTTCCAATATTAAAGCGACTATTCCAGGATGAAATAGCTTGTTTTATAGCAATGAAATTTATTATTTAGTGTGGTTAACCAGCAGCTGTGAAATCTCTTCTGATAATTCTCTTGAAAAATTGTGAGAACAACCCGTCACTGTTGTTAGTTCAAGTGATATCAACTTTCTCAGGACTTTGCAGATCGGTACCCACACTTTGTCTAGTTGAAACTTTTGAAATGATGTATGTGGTCCAGTTGGATTGAAAAAATGAACCTACACATCGTCATTTTCCAGGCTAATATCTACTACTTCTATTCACTACTGATTGTCATACACACAAGCAATAGATTCTTTTTCCTTAAGTGAAAGTGGTACAATACTTGACACACGATGATCTTCGTAGTTCTTGGAGTCTAAAGTAAAGTAACATCTTTCAGTGCCTTCTGACACAGGAACATACTTGTGACAGCTTCTAGTACCAAGAACTCTTTCACAGTCGTCAAAACAGTTTTTTTTAATTTCTGAAATCTTAGCTATCTCATCTGATTTAATCAAACAATACTTGATGTTTTTTAACTTCTGATCACAAGATGAATACATTTCTTCAGCGTTTAGTATGTGACTGTTTAATGGTCTTTGCAGGCTTGCCTTTGCCACCTCTCATTTTGTTGATCCTCCCACACTATCACAGGTGTTTTTCCCATGAGATGATCCAAAAAAGTGCCATTTGGCTTCAAGGTCAAAGTCTTTTTTGTGACTGCACAAATTAAAAAAATTCTTTTTATTTTTATACTGACTTGAAGCACCATCAGTAAAATAGATGAGTTTTTTAATGTTCTGATGTACTTCCTTGATATGGTCTGTTAAAAGTTTATGAAAGCAATAAAATGTTGCTGTATCATGCTTCAAGTGATTACTTAAAATACAGACACTTTTGTGTTGTAATACATCACTTTCCTTGAAATAGAACACATAAGGATGAACAGTGGCTTGGCTGCTGACTCAATGGAAACTTTGTATCTCATTTTGAACAAGAAATGAAAATTTTTCTGCAAAGTCTACCAACACCAAACATTTTTCTTCACCTAATTCTGATTTTTTCTTCTTGAAAAACTGAGCTTGAGATTTTGACATGAAACGGTGAGTTTTCAGCTTTTCCAATTTTTCCACTAATGATTTGAAAAACTCATTTTTGGTCTGAAGAACAGTAATCATCTCTGCTCCTATCAGCTGTTACCAGTTTATACATTATTGTACTTGGCAACACATCATGCTCTTCAGAAAAGTTGAGCATGTCAAACACTGCCTGCTTACCTGGACATTTGGTGCACACATACATCATACACCTGTATTTATCCTTGTCACAAACAAAGATGTCTACTAAGTCCTTATTATCAAATGTAAGTTTGGGACCAGCAATCATGAGTTTGATGTTCTGGTGGTGCGGACTGACACAAACTGTATAAGTCCCAGTTGTACCAGCCAAGATACACCATTTTAGATGGAGTTAGCAAAACTTTGATCTTCCAATATTTTCCTCAGGGTTTTCACTTTTAAAGGAGACATAAAATTAATTTAAGTTTATCAGAACAAGGTGCTTTTGCTTATGCACTTTGACACCATCAACACTTGTGCTAACACAATCCTTTTTACCAGGACACAGCCTGCTATTAGTATCATCTTCATAAAATTACCTTTTTTTTTGTCTTCTGTCATTTGACTGGTTTGATGCAGCTCTCCAAGATTCTCTATCTAGTGCTAGTTGTTTCCTTTCGGTATACCCCTACATCCTACATCCTGAACGATTTGTTTTACATATTCCAAACATGTCCTGCCTACACTATTTTTTCCTTCTACCTGTCCCTCCAATATTAAAGTGACTATTCCAGGATGCCTTAGTATGTGGCCAATAAGTCTGTCTCTTCTTTTAACTATATTTTTCCAAATGCTTCTTTCTTCATCTATTTACCGCAACACCTCTTCATTTGTCTCTTTATCCACCCATCTGATTTTTAACATTCTCCTATAGCACCACATTTCAAAAGCTTCTAATATTTTCTTCTCAGATACTCCGATCGTCCAAGTTTCACTTCCATATAAAGCGACACTCCAAACATGTACTTTCAAAAATCTTTTCCTGACATTTAAATTAATTTTTGATGTAAACAAATTATATTTCTGACTGAAGGCTTGTTTCGCCTGTGCTATTCGGCATTTTATATCGCTCCTGCTTCGACCATCTTTAGTAACTCTACTTCCCAAATAACAAAATTCTTCTACCTCCATAATCTTTTCTCCTCCTATTTTCACATTCAGCGGTCCATCTTTGTTATTTCTACTACATTTCATTACTTTTGTTTTGTTCTTGTTTATTTTCATGCGATAGTTCTTGCGTAGGACTTCATCTATGCCGTTCATTGTTTCTTCTAAATCCTTTTTACTCTCGGCTAGAGTTACTATATCATCAGCAAATCGTAGCATCTTTATCTTTTCACCTTGTACTGTTACTCCGAATCTAAATTGTTCTTTAACATCATTAACTGCTAGTTGCATGTAAAGATTAAAAAGTAACGGAGATAGGGAACATCCTTGTCGCACTCCCTTTCTTATTACGGCTTCTTTCTTATGTTCTTCAATTGTTACTGTCGCTGTTTGGTTCCTGTACACGTTAGCAATTGTTCTTCTATCTCTGTATTTGAACCCTAATTTTTTTAAAATGCTGAACATTTTATTCCAGTCTACGTTATCGAATGCCTTTTCTAGGTCTATAAACGCCAAGTATGTCGGTTTGTTTTTCTTTAATCTTCCTTCTACTATTAATCTGAGGCCTAAAATTGCTTCCCTTGTCCCTATAAGTTTCCTGAAACCAAATTGGTCTTCTCCTAACACTTCTTCCACTCTCCTCTCAATTCTTCTGTATAGAATTCTAGTTAAGATTTTTGATGCGTGACTAGTTAAACTAATTGTTCTGTATTCTTCACATTTATCTGCTTTCTTTGGTATCATGACTATAACACTTTTTTTGAAGTCTGACGGAAATTCCCCGTTTTCATAAATATTACACCCCAATTAAATTGGTTGCATGACCAATTAAAAAAAAAGTTTAACTTACCCACTTGTTTCAAACATGTCCCAGGACCTTAAAATTATTTTTTTAAACGTTTTATTTAAGCAGTTTACCTGTGGCGGCCATTTTTGTCACGATGCGCACCTCTATTTTTGTGATTGTAAGGGTTTATGAAAAAAATCATAAAAAATCTATTTATAGATCAAAAATATTGGTCCTGGAAGGATGAAACAAAAGAAATTTATTCATATTTTCTCAAGGTAAAAGACTGGTCCAGTGCTTTATTTATCTATCTCTTCTTTCTATGAGAAAATTGAATATTCTTCAATAAAGTTGAACATGAAAACAGTGAAATTTCATTTTTGGTTTTTTTTCTTAAGACGCATGGATGGCATACATAGTTTGAATTATTGTTTTATATGTAGTTATATGTTCGTAGTTTTACCACAGATAGTATTAATGGTGATATACTTACCCCTAAATTTTTATTAATTTTTGAAAACTAATCTTTTTTAAAAAATTCAAATTTTGGCTTCAAATAACTTTTGGGACTGGCGATAAAAATCTCAAATTTACACAACTTGCAATGTTTTTGTTAATGTTTATGGCAAATAAAAATGTTTCTTGTGTATTGTATTAATAAAAAAGTTATAACCTCTAAAATAATCATGAAAAACTTGTTAAAAGCGATACCATTTTGACACACTAAGCGCTCCAAGAGGGTTCTTGTCTTCGTGGAACTTTAATATTTTTATACTTATTACTGTAGTTGAAATAGACTTGTTTGATCCATCAACTGCAGTGTTCATATTGTAACAGGCGCTTGAAGTCATCTCCAGTTGTCAGTAAAATTTGTGTTGCAGCATGCTCATTTATGCTTGTTGCATCATTTAGCTTTGCAGTTACAGACTGGTCAATCTGACATTAGTCAGTGACCTGTTTCTGTGTTTGGAAGTGTTTATTAAATAAATTATTTTTACTTAATAATATTATATTTGCAAATTTTAAAATCAGTTAAATTTTTACATTATTTTCAAGTAATTTCATGTAAAACAATGGAAGTACAAAAACAATGAAAGTACAATGTTCCATTGGAATTTATGCGAAGGAAGAGTGTCATAAAACAGTGTATGGTGTTGAGTCTCATGTCCTCCTTACTTATGATAAACAAACTATGAAACTCTTTCTTCTTACTTATGTAAGCCATACAAATATGTTAATCTAAGTTGAGTTCGACAATAATATATATTTTTTTTTTTATAAATACTATTGTTAAGTATGACATTGTGTTTAAAGATGTAAAACATTGTTCTTAAAAGATGTATAAAGTAAATGTATTTAAAGTGATTTCAGTTCTGTTATAAAATGTAACTTAAAACTGTGAATAAAAATACATCACTATGTACATAAAAATTAACCTAAACAATATAAAAAAAGTTACTAATACTATAAATATCTCAACAATTAAAATGTATCTGAATCTGTTATAAATTATACATAATAAAAATATAATTAATCACAGCAACAAGATATTTATTAAAAATATTACTGAAGCAGCGGCATATGCTTCAAATTCTGGAAAGTGCAATAAGGCACATATTTGAACATATGGTACAGTTCCAAAAGAACTCATTAAAATTAGTGATAAAAACCAACTTATTTTTTACATGCTAATTCAGATGTCACTAGTATTCGTAAATATCCTGAAAAAAAGTTTTTGTCATAATTCAGTCACCTGTATGTAGTTCTGTATTAGATAGTTGTGACCCTTTGACAACTCATAAAAAAACAGTTAAGAAAAACTAAAGACAAATAACATTACAGCTCTTAAAGAACACATTTTTCCAAATTTAAATTTGTACCTGGAAAGTCTCTTCGTGTTAACTGTTTCAAAAGTAATTTTTCTCAACAGAACAAAGAACTATATGAATGCAAAGACCAAGAGCAATACATTGTCCCACATCACAATATTGAACTACTGGATGCTGCTTGTAGCATTTTGGATGTATCACCTCAATCAAAAGTGAAAAAATTAAACATCAAAGAATCAAAGGCCATCAGCATTAAAATTTAAATTAAATGAATATCTGAAAAATTAAAAAAGAGTCTTGAATTGTGTTTTGACTCAAAAGTTTCTGAAAATGAAAATCCGGCTTGATCTTCTTCACATGAATGTGATGATCTTTAAAACTAAAAGAAAAATCTGTTCTTGCTTGTTAAAATTATCAGTTTACTTCCCAAATCTTGGACCAGATCTAAAATAATATCAAAGTTTAATATGTCTGAGCGTTTGGTTAGATTTATTTAATGAGCAAGGCATTCTACTGGAGTTAGGTAAAAGACATAAAATAGGAATTATTAATGACACAATTAAAAAAGTTGTTATTTTACAGTACAAGGTGAAAAAATAAAGATGCTATGATTTGCTGATGATATAGTAAGTCTAACTGAGAGTAAAAAGGATTTAGAAGAAACAATGAACGGCATGGATGAAGTCCTACGCAAGAACTACTGCATGAAAATAAACAAGAACAAAATGAAAGTAATGAAATGTAGTAGAAATAACAAAGATTGACCACTGAATGTGAAAATAGGAGGAGAAAAGATTATGAAGGTAGAAGAATTTTGTTATTTGGGAAGTAGAATTACTAAAGATGGACGAAGCAGGAGTGATATAAAATGCCGAATAGCACAGGCGAAACAAGCCTTCAGTCAGAAATATAATTTGTTTACATCAAAAATTAATTTAAATGTCAGGAAAAGATTTTTGAAAGTACATGTTTGGAGTGTCGCTTTATATGGAAGTGAAACTTGGACGATCGGAGTATCTGAGAAGAAAATATTAGAAGCTTTTGAAATGTGGTGCTATAGGAGAATGTTAAAAATCAGATGGGTGGATAAAGAGACAAATGAAGAGGTGTTGCGGTAAATAGATGAAGAAAGAAGCATTTGGAAAAATATAACTAAAAGAAGAGACAGACTTATTGGCCACATACTAAGGCATCCTGGAATAGTCACTTTAATATTGGAGGGACAGGTAGAAGGAAAAAATAGTGTAGGCAGGACATGTTTGGAATATGTAAAACAAATCGTTCAGGATGTAGGATGTAGGGGTATACCGAAAGGAAACAACTAGCACTAGATAGAGAATCTTGGAGAGCTGCATCAAACCAGTCAAATGACAGAAGACAAAAAAAAAGGTAATTTTATGAAGATGATACTAATAGCAGGCTGTGTCCTGGTAAAAAGGATTGTGTTAGCACAAGTGTTGATGGTGTCAAAGTGCATAAGCAAAAGCACCTTGTTCTGATAAACTTAAATTAATTTTATGTCTCCTTTAAAAGTGAAAACCCTGAGGAAAATATTGGAAGATCAAAGTTTTGCTAACTCCATCTAAAATGGTGTATCTTGGCTGGTACAACTGGGACTTATACAGTTTGTGTCAGTCCGCACCACCAGAACATCAAACTCATGATTGCTGGTCCCAAACTTACATTTGATAATAAGGACTTAGTAGACATCTTTGTTTGTGACAAGGATAAATACAGGTGTATGATGTATGTGTGCACCAAATGTCCAGGTAAGCAGGCAGTGTTTGACATGCTCAACTTTTCTGAAGAGCATGATGTGTTGCCAAGTACAATAATGTATAAACTGGTAACAGCTGATAGGAGCAGAGATGATTACTGTTCTTCAGACCAAAAATGAGTTTTTCAAATCATTAGTGGAAAAATTGGAAAAGCTGAAAACTCACCGTTTCATGTCAAAATCTCAAGCTCAGTTTTTCAAGAAGAAAAAATCAGAATTAGGTGAAGAAAAATGTTTGGTGTTGGTAGACTTTGCAGAAAAATTTTCATTTCTTGTTCAAAATGAGATACAAAGTTTCCATTGAGTCAGCAGCCAAGCCACTGTTCATCCTTATGTGTTCTATTTCAAGGAAAGTGATGTATTACAACACAAAAGTGTCTGTATTTTAAGTAATCACTTGAAGCATGATACAGCAACATTTTATTGCTTTCATAAACTTTTAACAGACCATATCAAGGAAGTACATCAGAACATTAAAAAACTCATCTATTTTACTGATGGTGCTTCAAGTCAGTATAAAAATAAAAAGAATTTTTTTAATTTGTGCAGTCACAAAAAAGACTTTGACCTTGAAGCCAAATGGCACTTTTTTGGATCATCTCATGGGAAAAACACCTGTGATAGTGTGGGAGGATCAACAAAATGAGAGGTGGCAAAGGCAAGCCTGCAAAGACCATTAAACAGTCACATACTAAACGCTGAAGAAATGTATTCATCTTGTGATCAGAAGTTAAAAAACATCAAGTATTGTTTGATTAAATCAGATGAGATAGCTAAGATTTCAGAAATTAAAAAAAACTGTTTTGACGACTGTGAAAGAGTTCTTGGTACTAGAAGCTGTCACAAGTATGTTCCTGTGTCAGAAGGCACTGAAAGATGTTACTTTACTTTAGACTCCAAGAACTACGAAGATCATCGTGTGTCAAGTATTGTACCACTTTCACTTAAGGAAAAAGAATCTATTGCTTGTGTGTATGACAATCAGTAGTGAATAGAAGTAGTAGATATTAGCCTGGAAAATGACGATGTGTAGGTTCATTTTTTCAATCCAACTGGACCACATACATCATTTCAAAAGTTTCAACTAGACAAAGTGTGGGTACCGATCTGCAAAGTCCTGAGAAAGTTGATATCACTTGAACTAACAACAGTGACGGGTTGTTCTCACAATTTTTCAAGAGAATTATCAGAAGAGATTTCACAGCTGCTGGTTAACCACACTAAATAATAAATTTCATTGCTATAAAACAAGCTATTTCATTGAAGAATAATTAAAATTTTACTACAATTTATTTTTCTTTGACAATTTTACAAAAATAAACCAGTATAAAATAAAAATGAATTCTTAAAAAATATGTAGGCTACTAACTGAAATCTCAGTTTGGGTAAGTTTCCAAACATTTTTGAATCAAAATTGTATTAGATTACCGGTATTGGTTAAGTTTTCATTAAATTACGACCTAACATTAATAATTTTAAAAAAAACTGTTTTAAAAATATTACAAATGTCAATTTTAACAACATAGGGGCTAAATGTAAAAAAAAATGTAAAGTGCAAAAGAAGACAAGAAACGCCCTTGGAGCACTTACTTAGTGAGTGAAAATGGTATCGCTTTTAACAGGTTTTTCATGATTTTTAAGAGTTTATTACTTTTTTATTAGTACAATACACAAGAAACTTTTTTATTTGCCATAAACATCTACAAAAACACCTGCAAATTGTGCGAATTTGAGGTGTTATCACCAGCCCCATCATTTTGGCATATGAAGCCAACATTTTAATTTAAAAAAAAAATTAGTTTTCAAAAATTCATAAAAATTTAGGGGTAAGTATGTCACCATTAATAATATTTATAGTAAAACTACTAATATATACCTACACATAAAAAAATAATTCAAACTGTGTATGCCATCCCTGTGTCCAAAAAATGACAAAAAGTGAAATTTCACTGTTTTTTTATGTTCAACATTATTGGTAAGTTTCTCATAGAAAGAAGAGATAGGTAAATAAACAACTTGAGAAGTCTTTTATCTTGAGAAAATATAAATAAATCGCTTTTGTTTCATCCTTCCAGGACCAATAGTTTTTAGTGACGATTTTTTCTGTAAACCCTTACAATCACAAAAATAGGTATGCGCACCGTAACAAAAATGGCCGCCACAGGTAAAGTCCTTAAATAAAAAGTTAAAAAAAATAGTTTTAAGGTCCTGAAACATGTAGGAAACAAGTGGGTAAGTTTAAAATATTTTTAATTGGTCAAACAACCAGCTTATGTTTTTCTGGGACACTTCAAATCTATCGACCCTTACTGAAAAATACTTTCTACATATTATCTATTCTACTCTTAGATAATAGGATTCTTCATTCGCAACCTTCAGCGGGATACTAGCTAAGAGTAACTTCTTTGCTGTATATCTATACGGAGCAATAAAATTTTAGAATAAATATAAACTCTTAGATAAGACTTCATCCGTTTCGGGGAACTAATTCTTCGACGATAAAACCGTTTATTCAAAACAAAAAAAAAATTAGCGATTCTATCGATTTTAGGTTAAATCCTAAGCTATATTTTAGAAGTGTAAAAGTTTTATCGCAAATGTTTTCGGTTGTTTATCGCACGTAAAGAAACTTTACCTTCTTTGGAAATGATAGCCGATAGCTTCACGACTACTTAATTGAAGACAAGCTGAAATTTGAAAGCAGTCTCCGAAATTACAATTTTACTGTAACGGTTTCATTAGTAGATTGAAAAATTCTTTAATATTTTACTGCATAAAACAAAGGATTTATATGCAACTGGTTTAAATAAAAATATAAGGAACGTGTTAATAAATGTGTTTACGCCATTGCGTACAGTAGCGTTTATTCCAATAAATTCAAAGTTAGGGTTGGGTCTTGTAGTTGTTACAGGCTTGGTAAATTTATTGTGCTCTTTCATATGGGCTTGTCTTTTGTGTACTTTTATAATAAGTTTGTTTTGGTTTATGGTGTTCGTTTTTGACTCCTGGCGCAGGCCAGACTGTCTGTTTTGTCATCTTAATAGTGTCAGTGTATTAATATCTCGCCTTATTTATTGCTGTGTCTTTCCCACGCAGTTTTCTATCGTTCCCATACTAATAGATGCACACATCTCTTGTCCTTTACACACACTCTCTCCTGTCCACTGCCTAGTTTTGTTTCCCTCTCTTCTCATCACGCCATTTTCTTTCAGCATTCTAGTTCAGACTTTCACGTTGTGCGGATGCACAAGGCTGGTCCTCCAGGCTGGAGGACCAGGCTGCGATTCTCTCTCTCTCGCTTTGTGTGTTAATACTCGGTCACTTTATCGTCTAGTTGTTCTCGTCAGTGTTTTCGTGATTTCACAGTTTTCTGTGTTCGTTTTGCCTCCTTTCTTTGATAAGTTAATTTTTCAAATTCAGTAGATTACGTCTCTGTTGAAAATGGTTCAATTACTACAAACCAGCCAATTCTGTCGACGCCGAATCTTCTCCAGCTGCTTATTACAATTTTGAGATTCTTCGTATTATTCCACTTCTAATCACAAATTATTACCTCTGTTATTTTTGATACGCCATTGTAGACTACGCCAAGGATAAATTGTATGTATTTATGTGTACTTTAATTTCATGAGTTCATCTATTACAAATATTAAGGCAAGTTCAAATTATTCATCATTTATTATATTAAACAGTTAGGTTAGTAAAATCAGTGAAATACTCAATTTATTGTACATCTTGAATTTGACATTCAAGATCGGCTTAAACAACCATTTCTTCACTCAAGTGTAATCATGAAAGGTGGCTTAGATAGAGGTTATGTTATTATTTTTCATGTGTGACATATTTCATATATACTATTATTGATAACTATTATTAATAATATTCTGGTTGTTCATCAAAAGTCAGTTACTGAGGGTAAATTACCTTTTTACTTGAAATGTTTTTTAAATACTGACTCTATCATTTAATTTGTTGATCGCAGAAATTAATTCTTTTATTCATGAACTGAATTCATATTACTTTTCTTAAATTAATTTAAAGAAAATTACTCCTCATGTGAAGTTATGATTTTGGACTTTGTAATTTCATATTTTCAAGAAAGCTTACTTACTAAAATGAACTCTATTTATACGATTACTTATTTCAATTTGATTATATTGTAATTAACTCTTTTTTATACTGGAATATTATCGTGGCCTTTTTTTTACAACTAACTAGAATTACATGTTTTAATTATTTAATGCTAAGTACGATGATGTTCATAATTCAGAAAAGGCCAGTGCCAATGATAAGAATTACTGTAGTTTATTTTTCTAAGTTAATGACATTTGTTCACTGCTAATTTTTTATTATTACACAATTTGTCAGTAATGCAATAGTTTTCCAGTTACACTATGTTCATTGATGTTATATTTATAAGTATATTTGTAAAAAAAGGTGTTTTAAATTCTTTTGTTTTCAGGCTTTGTTTAATTGTAGATTTTCAAAATGATTATTTGATAAATGTTTATTTATGTATTTGTCATGTATTATTATTATTCATATGTTGATTCAGCTGATATTTCTTGTATAAATTCTGTATAGAGTTCAGTTATGTTTATTTTGTAATTTCATTCAATTTTTTTAAGGTTATGATTTAAGATAAGGTTAAATTGTTTTTTCTCTAATTAAAGTCCAATTTCTTTTGGCAAATACGAGCTGTGTGTCATTTTATTTTTATTAAATTTACCCAAGAAAATGTATAGAATATGATAACAATGATTTCCTTCAGATCTTTTCTGTAACTATAATTAAAAAATTGGCAATGAAAAAAGAAACCGATATCACTGCGTAAATTTGTGTTTAAAAGATAATAAAATTCAACTAAATATGTTCTTATTCGTGTAGAATTTAATGCAGGTTTTATCCATTTCTATGTCCGTTACGTAGTAAGCGATTCTTTTTTTCAGCAACGACTACTACGGCCATTAGCCCCCTTGTCACAAGCTAAAACATTCCCGCCTTTCTCAAAGATAGCGACAGAGTCAAAAGAAGGGTTTTGTCAAACAGATCATCTTAAAACAGACTTCTCATAAAAGTCCCAAAAGAACACAAGATGACAAAGGTGTTCAGGGCCCTTGCCGTTTAAATACATAAATTCCATTTCTAAAATAAATGTTATCAAAACAAGTGTATAGGGCTTGCAGTTACTAAGAACACATCCTTAAATAAATTCGTCAGCAGCTGAAAAGAAACAGGAAAAACAAAGATGTACCAACAATTAGTCCTCTTGATATAAAACGTATCATATGTTAAAATCATAGTCGCTCTAATAGACAGCTTATTCATAAAAACTCGATACCTTTCCTCTCTTATATCATTAAATGATAAAACAATTACCAAATTTCCGGTTAACTTTAGCCTCATTCTGAGGTCTCTGTACAACGTGCACTCTTCTATTATATGTTTCATATAAGGTATGATCACAGTTTCCACGTATTGGTATCTGTTCTTCTTGCTAACATAAACGAAGAGAGTCTAATATGACCCACTCGAGTAATCTTGTAACAGCGAATTGCGCGTCACAGCATTTCTTGTTTTAATGGAAAAAGGGCAGGACTATTTTTGATAGAATTAAGCTTCCTTGTAAGCATATCCCATTTTCTTATACATTCCTTTCTTATGACATGCGTGATATAGTTTTTAACGTCACTTAGTTTTACTAGAGTGATACGGCTCGTTTGGCTGCTCTGTCAGCCACTTCATTTCCTGGAATACATGAGTGGGCAGGTGTCCGTTTGAAGATGCACTGTTTTCCGTTCTATTTTAGATTTTTAATTATTGTTAAAACATTTCGGACAAGTGCATCATGTGTGAAACTTTCCTTAATGCGGTAATCGCACTAAAGTAATCAGAGCAGAGAAGCTCTCTCATTATAATGTAAAACAAAGTGAAGAGTTGCTGAATAGCGTATAACTGCTGTATAGATACCGGTTATTTTAGATAGTCACCAAGTGGGATTCGCCATGCACGACTAACGTACATGGAGAATTCCACGGAAATCTCGGTCCTTGACTCGTTGGTGAATAAATGGGTTGGTCTTTATATTCGGTTATGAATCGCCGAAAAGCATTCTCGATGTAAACATCGGGTATACCCTGTTCTAGCTTCTTTTTTAAGTCGATGTAACCCTCTATCACGACGGGTGGTTCTCTTTTGGAAATTGACAGAAAGTCTGGTAAATCGATACCATAGTTCATACAGATTTCCGATCATCTTATTCCATCAGGTCTAGAAAACGTAAGTCTTTTCCGATACTGTTTGGCGAAATCAAGTCTATAAAAAGAACAAAGTCTGTACGTCTTGGAAAATCCAAGACGTGAGCTGCATATTTTAATATAAAATTTCTCTTCTAATATTCGGTGACATAATTCCAGCTTCTGACAACATACTGACAATCGGGCTTGTACGGAAGGCTCCATGTAGCAAATCTGATTCTTGTATTATCCAATACGTCGAGTTTCCTTACGTGAGACTATTTAGCAAAGTCGTACGCTATAAATCCGTAATTTTTTCTAGATTAACCGATGCTTTATAAAGTCTCATCAATATACTTCTTTATCAGAGCCCCGATTGAAGTTTGACAGAGACTTGATAACATTTAGGACTCTCTGACACTTGGTTGCTAGTCCACTATGTGTACCCACCGTATAAGATATCTATTCAAATTGAGAATTAAGAAACGGATGGTTTCTTTGGATTCAATAATTTTATTATCTATTGTTATCTATTGTAAAATATTCTGTAAGACGATCTTTTCCTGCTAAAATTCACACAACATGTTTTCTCGATCGAGTACCGGAATTCATATTTCCTACTTCGAAGAGCTTGTTAATAACCGAGTGTAGCTTGTATTTAACCGTTGCAGTTTGACAGCTAGAGTAGAAAATCTCAAGGTCATTGACATATTCAACTTCTTCCAGTATCAGATGGTAGGTATAGCGGTAATTAACTTGCTCACTGCAATCGTGAATAAGGTTCCGCTGAGCGGCGATCCTTGAGGTGCACCGTTTGCCGACTTTTTGAGCGACGAATATCGGTTCGCAATTCTAACACAGAAAAGTCTTCCTTTCAAATAATCTTTAATGATATTTGAAAGTCTTCCTCTTATTCCCTGATCATGTAACTGTTTTAAAATGCCGTATCTCCAAGTTTTTCTTAATCAAAAAAGACGTCAAAGCAGTATTTATTTGTCAAGAAGCTATTTAATACTGCATTTACGACATTAATCATCTGGTCTGTGATAGAAAGAAACTTTCTATACCCCGTCTGTTAGAGTGAAATCCGATTCTTCTTATTCAAGCACCCACGAGTCGATAATTTATCATACACAATAAAGTTTTTCTTAACGCACAAGTAAATGAGACGGGATGGGAGCTCCGTACGTCCAAGGGATCTCTTTTTTTTTTAGGGTAGGAGCTATAATCGCTTTTTTCTATATTCGTAGACATATGCCAGAAATCCAAATTTCGTTAAAAAGTTCGAAATTCAGAATACTAGCATTTTCTAGCACTGTTCGCTGTTTCACTCAAAAGCGTAATCGAACTCTGCTTCAGTAAAATTTTCATTATGATACAAATAGTTCTGAGTGTAAAACGATATATCCTTTTCAGTTGCAGCTTTGTGGTTTATGAAATCATCGGCATAAGTTTTCGTCGCACTGACAGCTTCATAACTAAAGTTGCAAAATTTTCAGCTATGTCCAAAGGCGACTCAAGAAGCTTTTCTTCAGCCTTCATACAGGTAACCTAATGGTAGGATGATCCACAGTGTACCATTTTTATTTTATTGCATATGTCTGCCCGAGTAGTCTATTCTGTTATCGAGGAAACATATTCTACCAGGCGGTTCTTTTTCAGTTATATTCTTTTGGTAATAGCCGTGCATATTTTTAATTTAATTGAATTTTTTTGCGTCGGGCTTTTCTTAAAGATGTTAAAAGCCCTTTTTTTCTTGGTAGCTTCATTCACACCGTCAGTCTATCGAGGAACAGGCGGTGGTCACGTCGTCTGAGGTTTGAGGGATGTGCCTTGATGCTGTATCAGCGATGACATTTGTCACACGTTCAACATTGCTGTCGATATTTCCAGATAAGTTGCAAATATAAGTAAGTTTACTAAACGCGTTCGATCCACTCGCCGCCAATAAACAACCTGCTCACTCGTTTATGCTTTTACTACGAAAGAGTGAGCAGGTTGTTTATAGGCGGCGATTGGATCGAACGTGTTTATGAGTGTACAAACACAAATTAATTTCTGTTTGTACTAGGCACTGTTTTCATCTACCTGTAAATAAT
This sequence comes from Lycorma delicatula, assembly GCF_047948215.1. NCBI lineage: Eukaryota > Metazoa > Arthropoda > Insecta > Hemiptera > Fulgoridae > Lycorma > Lycorma delicatula. The sequence continues at coordinate 4,317,434 of NC_134458.1, forward strand.
TATAACAACAGTTCCTTTACTTAACAAATTATTAAATTTGTTTTAAGATCGGTTTTGATCCTCTTTCTCACGGAAATCTTCTGTCAAATTTTATTATCTATCTATTACCCGAAGGTTTCGTCGCCCTTCTCATAAAATATCTTCTATCGGACTGTAGTTCATAGTTAAAATGTTTTTTTGTGACAGGACAAAAATAGCTCAACAACAAGAAATATAATAATAAGTGTAAGTAAATTTGTTAATTAAAAGTTATATTTGCAATAATCACTTAAATATATATATTACTCGTTTAAATCTATAACACTCTAATTGTACAATTATATAGATCATTAAAGCTTTCCTCGCGCAATCAGTAAAAAATTACGATACACTGTATTCATTCAGGAAGAAAACCGTATTTTCATGTATCGAAGAACGCCAGATTATTTAAAAATTAAATGGGCTCACATTATTTATGTAACTGGACGCATTAACCGAAACATCGACTCCGCTTTAAAAGTAACACCCCAACAGTCTGAAGTAGGGAATACGTTAGTTTTCTGGTCGAGCTAAATTAAATATTCAGAAAAAATAAAAATTTTCATTTCGTCATATTAGCGGCCGTGGAAATATCAACGCTGATTCAGAATGATTTAGGTGTGAGATCCGATTACCCCTCACAGAATTTACCGAATTCGTTTGTTGTCGGCCTACAGGAAAAAACCTTTAGCCGAATCATAATAAAATCAGAGTTTAACAATTATTAAAACAATCCGATAAGAAACCTTTTGTTTCTTTTTCCTGTTTAGCCTCCGGGAATTACCGTTCTGGTAGTACTTCAGAGGATGATATGTATGAGTGTAAATGAAGTGTAGTCTTGTACAGTTTCAGTTCGACCGTTCCTGAGAGGTGCGGTTAATTGAAACCCAACTACCAAAGAACACCGGTATCCACGATATAGCATTCAAATACGTATAAAAGTAACTGACTTTACTAGGACTTGAACGCTGGAACTCTCGACTTCAAAATCAGATGATTTGGGAAGACGCGTTCAACACTAGACCAACCCGGTGGGCTCCCATAACAAACCCGATTCGCGTGATTCTTTTCAGTAGCGGATTCGATTTAAACGTAGAGAGAAAAACAATTTAAATCTTTCGATTACATGCCGACTCCTTTTTAATCGATTAAAACAAATAAGACACAATTTTCAGTACGTAAAAATCTGTGCGAAACTGTTCGGTATGACACATATAGGTAAATAAACATCCGCTCGATTTGGATTAACGATAGAGTCGATAAAAATAATTCAGTAAGCGGTTATATAATCCAGAATTTAAATTTCACAGGACGAGTAGAACGAAACGCTGCTAATAAACAGAAAAAAACATAACAAAGATCGATTAATCGGTAACACTGAATTAGATATTTACACTCACCGATCGTTGTAATAACACTAAGCGAATATAAAAAAGCTCCAGAGAACGACCAACGGTTGCCGATGAAATCTTCTCCTTCATAACCGTAATTTTGAACCGCATTAATAACTACCTTTTGGAATGCAGACAATTCAACGTGAACGGCATTTCGCCACGACTCCTCAGAAAACACATTTAAGGTACAACAAGTAGCTTCCCACAGCTTAGCGACGGTAGTATTTCTGGCCCGTTCGACTTCTTCTACGTTACTGTTATTTTCATTCTGTTCGATAGCCATGAACATAAACGATCCGGCTATCGTGTACCCGATAACTAAGCCTATGATTCCGATATTGCTGAACATAAACGCTATAAACTGACGGATATAGTCCTTACATTTTTCAGTCCATGTTTTTCGTCGTTTGCCGTACGATCTTTTAGAAGATCTCTTTTTCTCCATTTTCTGTATAAGTTTTTATTAAAAACAGCTCTGAATTTCAAAAAATCAACACAAACGGTCAGAGAGATAAGTTTACACACACTCTCACGAACGACGTCGGTTTCTTTAAAAAAACTCTCATTTTTTCGGAGACGCACAAAACTAACAACGATAAAATCGGCCGAGGTAGTAATAAAAACAATATTTGTCATTGAAGATGACATAAGGAGGTAAAATAAATCCGACAGAAGCGCCGATGTCTCGCAGCAGATACATAACAGCTGTAATTTACAAAAGCTCGGTAAGTTTTCGCGTATACGTATAGTTATGAAGAAATCGTACAAAAATTGATTCTAGTTCTAGCCGCGATCATAAAGTCATCAGCTCGAGTAGTAGATGAATAGAAGCGCTTAAAAAAAAATTAGTGTCCACGGAGAAGAAAACTAATTGCAGAAAAAAATTTTAAAAGTATTTTAAAGGTAATACGAAAAAAGGTTTGATTTAACTCGGCTCAGGAAATGCGTTTGTTTACAACTATCGAAAGATTATTTCCTATCGAATAAAAGCGATGTTTATAACGTATCGTTTCCCACAGAAAGAGGATAAATTAATTCATTACACTACCCGTCCCGGGCTGATGTACGGCTACGACGTATAAATAGCGCCTGAGGTACAAGAGGAGCCGGACAGAGTAACATTACGCTGAAGTAACGTTGTTTGTTACAGTCACCCCTTGTCGTAAACAGAGTGAAGGTGTTGCTGGTAGGGTTAAATATTTCCTAAATTTCGACGAGATCGGCTTACCGATGCGCGACAGTACGTTTGATACGCGGAAGAAGACGACAGGAAATCGATCGCACCTCGCTTTCAATAGAATGCCTGACCCGGGTTCTTGTAATTCTTGAGAATATTTACTCCGATTTACAGAGCGATTTTTACTCGAGTCGAGTGGCGGTCTTTTGTAACTATACCGTACATACATCGAAAGATTTTACGAATAAGTTGATATTATATTTCTGCGGACAAAAATCAACGGTAAAACTTTTGACTTAAATTTAAAATTTAAAAAGGGTCTTAATCTGAATCTCGGTTACCGTACCACGGTTATAGGCCGCTCTTCTTTAGGTCAATGGAAATAAATTATGTTAAACCGTTCGAAACAAACGATAACGATCTTTTATATCAAAATTTGTAAAGAATTTATTTACGATCCTAAATGTAGATAAGCCGACAAAAAAAAACAAAAGACTATATCGATCTTTTCAAGTCTAAAGCTTTTGACCGAGTGCGTTTTTAAGTTATCCTACCGATACTCAAGGTCGTATCCGATAACCGGTATAGACGTCTTATAGATGCGAAACAAAAGATTGAAGAAACGACAAGAGATTATTAACCTCGGTTCGTTTACATATTTTCTGGAGTTTAACGGAATTCGATTCGAGGTTCTAGGACCGGCTTTACGTTTATCTATATCGTTGAAATGCGATCTGCTATTAAAAACAGACGAGTGATATTTTATTCAGGGAATACGATCCGGCGCAAACGTAAATACATTACGAATAAATACTTTCACTTCGGTTACCGTTCGTCTCGTTCGGTGTAATTTAGTATTTAATGAATGTAAATCCGGTTATGTAATTTAATTTAAAATTAAATACACCGAAAAAGAAAATAATATTCACGTCAAGATAGATAGTAACGCTGTAAACGGTCATCGTTAATGAAAATTTCGGTCGTAATGATCATCGTTTAATCTCTTTCAGTACAAACGTTTAGATTACATTCGCAAAAAAATAATCTTACGGAGTATTTATGAATTGACAATAACATACAGAACCGGTGACGACAGCGGTTTGTTATAGATAGATGATTTCTCGTATCCAGAACTACATTCTGTTTTAAAGCTCGTTATCTACGCAAAACGTTTTCAGCGTTTACGCTACATAAGTGACACCGGATAAACAGTAGAAAAAAATGTAAAATCTATAAACGATCTTATAAGTATCTACACTTACTGAAGTAGCTAAATGAAACTACGATCGATCGAAGGCGAACAAAATTTAAAGAAATCCGATTTACTCGAAACTGGAATCCGAATTTTAAGCGTTTAAACAAATTTTATTCCTTTATATGCTTAAATTGATAACGCTTCTTCCTAAAGAATAGTTTCTTTAGCGTTCTTTACTCGCTTTAATTAAGATACGATCGCGGAATCCCTTTCGTTAAATTATTTGAATCGAGTTGTACTAGTACAAATTTGTTTGATTTTTTTTTTAAATCCACAGAAACGTAATCCTACCTTACTTTTAATGTCGAGTACGAATTCGGAGAAGATCTTTCGGCAGCTTAAACTGGAAATCAAAAGTTTCTGGACCCGTGTTTATATTATGGCCGGTAGAATACGTTCCCGTAATAAGTCCGTTTCGTTACGAAATACTCTAAGTACACAGATATGTTATAATTTTGAAGCGCTTTCAAAAACTATGATATCGATTTTGAACAAAAATTCCTCGACAAGAATTTCTGTCGTACTCCTGAGATTTTCGATCGTGCGATACGCAAGCTAGTTGTCGGTGTGCTACGCGGCACGTTGTAAAACGAAAAATAAACCTGTTTTTAATATATATATATTTTTTTAATTAAAAGATGTTTATCCGGTAGCTATCGAGTTACGTTTTACTAAGGAAACTATAAATTCGGTTAACTTTTCGAGTCGAGGACGCTTTTAGAAGACGACATGATTATTTTTAATATAGACTCGCCTTATTACTTTTTTTAATTGACTTGTATGCTCACGAACATCGGATGTATTTACGAAAAGAAAATGTCTTTCGATAAAACCGATTATCTATTGTTATTTCTGGGAACCGATGACGGGGATTAGAACTAATGTTTTTAACTGTTCGTTCCAGTATACGATTAAATTAAATGTATGATTTCTACGATCCGATTACTGCTGTCAAACTTCATTCGTTCACTTACGAGTATAATATATGCATCTTATTTATGTCTTTTTAATACGATTCGCGCAGAAGTAGGTCTTTGTTCGTCATAGATATAAATGTCTTACACTAAAGCGATTATAAAAAATGATCGATTAAAAAGCCTAATTTAATAAAATATAAAGCTATAAATAACAGCTGCAGCGTAAAAGGTAAAAATAAATTATATTCAAAATGGTAACGATAAAATCGGTAATTAACGAGTTAAAATACTTAAATGAAAACGATATGTATGTAACTTACTACAAACAGTATTAATGTTTACATAATTTACCTTGTTTTAAATGGACAGTACAGCATTTCAAACGGATAAGAAAAGATTACCTTTAAATTAATCAATAAAAATAAGATAAAAGTTAGAAGGTGCGATAAGCATTTACAAAAATTTAAGCACGAAACACTGAAATACAGTTACAAGCAGATCGTACTAAAAACTACACACACTTTTTATAAAATATAAGATACATCGATCGTATCAGAAGTTAATTACGAAAAATTTAATCGTCATATATTTTATTAATTAAACGTAATAAAAAATCGATGAAAATACGATAAATAAACAACTGAATTTTGACGATATAACTGGATCACGGAAATATACGTATATTTTAATCGCATAGAGTTTAGATTACATTCAAATAAACCATCAAAAAGATCAATTCTAATTTGCGTCATCAGTTTGCAGTTTTAAAAGTGGGTTATCGGTTTAAAACAACAACTAAAACAAGACAGATATATGTCTTTTCCTATTTAAAAATAGTAATTTTTAAATTCTTTGTAAAGAACTTACAACCGATTCGACGAAACGATGATCATTACAAAGCACTCACCTGTTCGTAATGATTTAAAAAGCGTACGGAGAGTCAATATCGACAATAATTTTAATAATATTATTCTACTGCTACGTTCCATTACAATCGTTTTATTTTTTTTTTTTTTTAGAAAACTGGTAAACTAAACCCAGATTTTTAAATTATCTAGAAATTCTTGCGACCGTCTTTTATTGTCAATATGATACCGAAAATAGATACAGAGCAGCAAAATTAGAGACGATAAGGAGCGGCAAGAGAAGTGAACATTAACAGATAATAGCAACATCCAAGCAAGAACAGCAGATAAAGAAAAATTAGTTGCTAGTTTACCCAGAAAAAAGTAAAAACAAAAAATTGGATTTCAAAATAAAAAATTCTTCGATCGAAATCAATTTGAGTAATATAGTATTATATAATGTGGAATTTATAGTCGTTCGTAATTAATTTGGAACTTCATAACTTGAACGTTTTAAATTCACTTTTGTAATTAAAATAAGAAACATTTAGGAAGAAGATACGTGGAATAAAGCGAATCGAAACGATTCACAGAACGATCATTTTTAGTAAGAAAGAAAGATTATATAGTATCGGTCCAAAACGGTAGGTTTATTTTCATCTTTCTTAGTAGAACGAGGTAACAAAACAAAGCAAAACAAGCAATTTTTTTTTTAAATCGACTTACAATTTTTAAACGAGTAATAAAATTTAATAGACGAGCGTATATAGCTTACTATAAACTTTTTTGCCGACTCAAAAAAGTTTTTCCAAGCGCATGAAGAGTAGAATTCTTAACTCGTTGCGTATTTCGACTCAGATGCTAGTTTGTTCTTGCTTTTATTACAGCGAAGATTAGTCGTCGCAGCGGTTCCCGCAACAAAATAAGATAAAAGGTTAATTCATCGTAGTATGCGTGTAACGGTTACGTCCACCGTGATGCACATATCAGCCGATCGTGTAACGGAACGTCGTAACGGCAAAACAGTCACGGTTAATTCTAAAATGACATGAAACAAATACAATAACGTGTTTATATGTGTGCACAGAGATCGAAGCTCTTTTCAAATAATAGGAGTGAAAAAATACTTCGCACTGGCCTCTACCCGTAACAGGTAACGTCTCTGTCTTTCAAACAGAAAGTATTGGCTTCGCTTAAATCTCGATCGGGTTGGGCATTTTTTTGAGGCGTTACGAATGTTATTTATCGTATTCCTACGTAGAAGCCCCGAATTTGCGGTAAAAAAGCGGACCTTATACGTAAGTTTACAAACAAAAAAAAATGTATTCTTAGAATAGGCTGTGCAGTGTTAAATTATGTTCTTAACAGATTTTAATTATTTTACAATATTTTACACCGCCTGGAAGTGTTCTGAAACAAAAGAGGGAGAACGATTATAAATTGTAAGGCCCGGTTTTCTTAATTCCTTGTATTATAATAATACACAGACATTTTTTTGTAGGCGCGAGCGAAATGTTATAGATTATATTATGAAACTTGTTTTCAGATTAAGAAATTATTATCAGAAAGAGCTGCGGAAGAATTATTTCTAAAATTTATAAACGAATCGTCGATCGTTTTTAGAGTTAAAAACGACTCGTCAAACCGTTCGGCAAAAATTCGCATTATATAAGTACGGTGCATAAAATCGTAAGCGTCACTAAAAATACAGAGATAAGGCTTCCTCGTATTCGCTTCTTTCTTAACGTAGCTTCGATAGGACATTTATACGCATTTTTTTTTTTTTAAATAGAAGAAATATAATTAAAACTAGGGTTTAAAAAATATATAGCTTTTTAAACTGTTATTCGCCACGAAACAGAAGTTAAAACATTTGGAATGCAGATAAAGACAGAATTTTTCCCTTTTATGCCCTTCAACAAAAAAATTAAAAAAATTTCAATTATTAAAACGCAACCGACTGAATCGGTAAAAAGATACAAAAGCCTAAATCGCATATCACCGACCGATCTAATAACTTTAAATCGACGAACGAAAATTCACTTATCTGCGATCGTATCGCCCATCTAGGGTAAGTTACAGCAGTAAAATTAATCATTATAGTGGTAACGGTTAATAATATTAGGTAGATAATACCTGTAACAGGACGTACTTTTTTCTATCCGACCGATTTTATTCGACCGCCGGTATTTTAGTTTTTAAACCCCCGAAAACGGCGCCTTTATAAGTCCTTATTTTTGAGAGGATTTATTTTTTTACGAGAGCTAAAAATTTCAATCGCACACGTTACCGTTATAACAGCACCGTCGTCAAGATACGAAGGATTAAAAAATCTATAACTCTACCTTTCACCTTTCACTACAGCGTATGACCGCGATTGCATATTCCGGTTGCACAGGCTTTTTGTTATTTTAAATAAACGAATACGATAACATAAAGAAAAGAGACGCCGCATTTCTCCGGCCTCATCGTGAGAAAAATACGAGTAAACGTCAGAATGCCGCACGACAGACTGACTTACAAAAATAGCAGCTGGCTACCGAGCGGCAAAATTCAGCGGACTAAAAATAGACCATCTTTCCAACCCTCCTTAAACGATAAGTAAATAAAGAAGAGAAGATTTCACTGCTGTCCGCCTTTACCCGAATTCTGTTAACGTATTCGAAACCGCCGAACGAGTACCGCTTTTACTTCGTTATCGCTACGATACCGCTGTTCACACATCGCACCGCAGATGCCGTTCGTGCAGGTTTCGCGTCTTCCTATATTTAAACTCGCCTCCCCGAGCTACTAAAATCTCGTGCGCGCCCGTAAACCGGCGCGTAAGCTAACCTATTACTTTACGATTCGATCGACCGTCTTAAGAAAAAACGAGTAAAATTATTAACGAGACCTTAATATAAATATAATTTACTCTTTTATAAACGGCGCTTTAAATTATTTAAAGCGTTTGATCGATAAAGTTAAAAATAATTTTCATCTTTATTAACTTATTTTCTTGACCGAAGAAAAACAAAAAAAAACCTGTAAATCGATTTATAAAATCTGTAATACGGGGTATAATAATTCACCCTTATACTTAGCCAACGGTATTACGTAATATAGTTAAGAATACGTCAAATGTTGTTAACTTTTACTTATTTAAAAAAAAGAACGACTATAAATTTGTTTTATCTCATCCGCTTTACACCGAATAAAGATTGAAGATATTCCCGGCTGTCATTCGATCAAAGTAAAAGAACCTTGTAGGTCGGTAAGAAAAAGGAATAAAACAAAAATAATATTATTTCTACTTCTGTAGGATCGAATCTCCACTCTTCCTACATAACATCTCTACGAAGTGTTTTTGTGCTTTGATATTTAGAAAAAAATTTCCAGTCATTCGGGTAGAAAATATATGAAAAACCGGTAACTAATGGCAGAGATATGTTTGAAAATGTTAATTTTTAAAAGAATATTATCTTTGAAAACTTTCTACCCTCGTCAAACAACTACGCAAAAGTTTCATTATCATAGGTTAAGTCGTTCGCGAGATATAAATCGCAAAAGACCTTAGGAAAAGATAATGTGCTAACTCCAAAATGAATGCGCTAAGGTTCAAATTACATTTTTGAAGTTAAATTTTGCTACCGCCTTACCGAAACCGTTCAGGAGATACCGCTATGCCGACGTAGGTCCAAACAAAGCATAACCCGTGTTTTCTAGGATCGGTATAAAAAAGAGAATAGCGAATTTTAACTTTCGATGCGACCGTCAGCAGCAGTAGATGTACAGTCTGTAACGATAAGGATGTACAGCGACCTGAAGCGAGTATACAAAATCCTGTTCTTTTTTCTTTCTGTTTAGCCATACATATCACGGCATTTAAAGATTCTGGCGCTCGAAGTCTTACAGTTTTTAATAAAAGCTTACTACTTTTTTCTGAACTGCGATTACTTTTTCTTGTACTTTTTCAAAATATTTTAAAAGTTACATTTTATTATTCTCGCATATTTTTGGCGAACAGAGAACGTACAAGAAAAGTGTTGTCGCAAAAACTTCTAATATTTCTAAAAACGTTATGACAAATATGAACTCACGGAATACATCGTTTCCTTTTTCCGGTTAAAAACCTTACCGCTGTAGAAACTTTGAGTCCAACGACACAAAAAAGAGTTATCGCCGAAGTTACATACATCCGTTCACAGAAAACAGCTATAAGGCTAAAAACATTCAGAATTATGAAATAAAAACCTACTCCGCTACCGGGTACTTTGTCTTCCAACGAATCAGTAGAATAACGTAAATATTACCGACAATAAGATCGAATATCGAGATAGGTTAAGGTTAAATGCCGGTTTTAGGTACGCTCATCTACTTTTGAGTAACGAGCTCGATAAATGTCATATTTCGCGTAATACTCTCTACGTTATAAAAGAAAATAGTAAAGAATATTAGTAGAGAATAATACAACAAAAAAAAAATACGTAAAAACAGTTTGACGCCCCGAGATGTAGCGTACAAGTTTGCGGCCTACACGGTCCACTCCGGTTTACGACCGCCTTCGAGGGAATATACCGCTTTACATCTCTCTCTGGGATCGCTGCTCCTCCTTGTTCAAACAGCGAAAAGCACCGTCTTCTGCACGGTGACTAGCGGATCGACTGCCTTTTTCCATCGCGATTCGTGCGTATTGTTGTCGATAGCCGAACGATATGCGATACGATCGTACCGACGACATCCTCTTTCTTCCTTTATGATGTTAGAGATAGAATGAGACGATGAAAAGTGGATAGCGGCAGTGAAGATTCCGAATAAGTTGTGAACAACCGTGAAAACGTATACGCAGATATAATGAACACGCATTAACGAACTCACGTGTATAAGTACGTACACGATGTAAAATCATCGGATATGTTAATGTAAGATGCAATTTATTTTTACGATGGAATTGACGCGGCCGGACGCGGTTAATTAGAATAAAACAACCACGCGACTACTACATTGGGCTTGAGAAAAAAGGTAAGGAGAAAAGGGTAAAAAAAGGTGAATTTATCTGTTGATAATTTATTTATAAACACAAGCGGTATTATCTGGAGTGGTAAAAAACAAATCGTATGTAAAATCAATCTCTCCCGCGGCTTTATACGATCTGAAAGATGCGATAAATCTTTCTCAGGTAAGTAGAAAATTTAAAATGTAACACCAAAATTCGATCGTTTTTACACGAATATTTATTTATTTATTATTTTCACTCACGATTACAAACAATAACACAATTGCATATTTTATTTTTAATAATAATAAAAAAAAAAATTCAATAAAACAATTTCTGCAATATAACATAGAATGTGTAATTTGCATGAAGATTTAGGTACCCTCTTTAGACAAATCAGTGTCGAGGGTTATCATTACATTTTATAAAGTGAAACAAAAATTCTCAGATTCAACGCCAGCGACTTAAAATAACAATAACAATCTATAAATATTGTAATCATAAAACAGTTATTTCTTTTAACAACTTCTTCAGCGACTAGATTAGAATAATAACTTTTCAATTTAATCGATTTCTGGTAACGTACAAATAACAGAGCGTTGTGTTCTCTAAAGTTTCTCGATTTCCTTATAGAGCGTTTCGTAATGTTCTTCGGAGTTTCGAAAATTCATTAACAAAAAACTATTTCACTCATAAGAATAAAACAAGTACTGTAAGAAAGAGTACTTCAAATAGTTTTTTTCCACATATACTAGGCAGTTAGTAAACCATTTGCTCACTAGGCGTCGACAGTAGAGAAAATGGCTGCCACGGGAAGCGAGAAGTCGTTTTGTATGTTAGAATTTCACTTGTCAAAGTCAGTAATTTCTGTGCAACGTGCGTTTCGGTTGAAATTTCATAAGGAGCCACCAAGTGACGATTCAATTCGTTCACGGTATAAACAATTCGGTGAAACCGGTTGCTTGTGCAAGCGAAAATCAACCGGTCGTCCATCAACCTCAGAAGTCAATGTCGAACGTGTGCGTGCAAGTTTCATTCGCAGCCCGTCAAAATCGACTGCGGCTGCAGGCAGAGAATTAGGAATTCTGAAAACAACAGTGTAGAGAGTTCTCCGTAAACGTTTATTATGCAAACCGTACCGTCTTCGATTAATCCAGCGTCTTTCTGATGGAGATAAAACATGTAGGTTCGATTTTTGTTTACAGTTACAAGAAAAGATGTTGTTAGATGAAGGTTTTCTAAACAAGATAATTTTCAGCGATGAAGCTTTTCCATATTAGCGGCAAAGTAAACCGTTATAACGTGCGAGTTTGGGGAAGTGAAAACCCGCACGGTTATGTGGAACGCATTCGGGATTCTCCGAACGAACGTAAACGTTTTTTGTGCGATCTCTCGTGAAGCAGTGTATGGGCCGTTCTTTTTTATAGAAACGACAGTAACCGGCATTATATACCTGGATATGTTACAATTATGGCTTATGCCTCGGCTACTCAACGAGTAGCAAGATCCATCCAGCAAGATGATTGTCCAGCCCGTTTTCATAACAAGGTTCGACAGTACCTTAACACAACACTACCTCGGCGCTGGATAGGACGTGCGTCTGAAGAAGACCGACACATTATGCTGTGGCCGCCAAGATCACCAGACCTCACGCCATGTGATTTCTTTCTCTGGGGTTATGTGAAAGATAAGGTGTTTGTTTATCCCCCCAATGCCGCACGATATCGCTGAGCTAAAGGATCGCATAATCAATGCGATCAACTCTATCGAAAATGACAAGTTAGAACGAGTTAGGCAAGAGCTAGACTTTCGTGTTGATGTGTGCCGTGTCACCAGAGGAGCACATATTGAACATTTATAGATTTTAACAAATACTGTTTGAGTCCCTGCATCACCTCGTACAACTTTCATTTAGATAAGTGAAATACTTTTTTTGTACTGAATTTTTGTAACTCCTAAGAACATTATGAAACGCCCTGGGTAACAAATTGTACACCTTCGGAGCCACAAATGAATAAAAATATCTATACTGTTCCAATTTTGGCAAAGGTAACACAAATTTTTCATTTCTACTTAAATTACTCTTGACATATGTGTGCGTTACTCTATACACATTACACCTTTTATAAAAAATATTAACAAATATCTTAATGTTAAGCCTTTTAAAAAGCGGAAAAGATTTGCTAAATCGAGTTTTATTTGAAATCATTCTAATTATATATTTTTGTGCTACCAATAACGGATTTATATTAGAATAATACATACCTCCCCGACAAGTTATACCGTATATTAATCTCGATTCTATCTAAGAGTGATACATCTTCAATAACTTTGTTGATTGGTTTGCTGGGCATTTCTCCCGTCACCAACCTTTTCGGTCGCCCTAAAGCATAAGACCGAATGTCTGCGCTACAAACTGCTACTGAGCATCGAAACAGTTTAGCGACATGTCACCTAAATAACTCCTAGAGCTTAACTAACAACGTGAGCGGACTAAGTGCGGTGCCATATACTACTGGATTACGTGTCCCAACCGCTCATTTGTCATATATTTACTAAAATGGGCCGGCGCACCCCGTCAACTACTAAAAATATATATGACATCCATAAATTGAAATTTACTTCGTCTAGACAGCAGCAATTTGCTGCCACGCCTAGGTCACTGAAGGCCAGAAAATACTTATCCACCATATTAAAGCGCTTGGAGCATAATAATTGGTTGGTGGTCAGCCATAAATCTCTAGGTTAACTTCCTACAGCAGTGCGGTAGGAGTCTTTCCCTTAAGTAAACTACTGATGTTGGTTGAACATAGCAACCGCATCAATGAAGAGGAATTCCCACACGGTCCGACAATGCGGCTCTCGCTACATTGACTCGCCGCTTGTGAGTGGCCAATTTTTTCCTTGACCTCTAAGTTCTAGGGTAGCCCGGTCTCTGGCCCCCCGAAGAGCAGGGCAGTCAAACATCAGTTGTTCATTTGACTGGACCTTCCCGCAGACGCACAGTTCATCAGCTGCCTGGCGGAACCGAATCAGATACTGGTTCAAATTAACATAGTTGGTGAGCACCTGGGCACCCGTGGCCCTTAAAAACGAACTCGAGGCATACCATTCCCCCAGATCCCGTATAAACTTGTACAGGGATCTTCCCTTAGTCGTGGTGTCCCACTCCAGCTGCCATGCTTCCATCGCGAGGCTCTGCAGCCTCTTCCGCAGGCGGGAGATGGGCAACTGAACGAAATTTAGATCCGGTGCATTGTGATCACCTTTACGTTCTGGTACTGCCCCGGCCCGAAACCACATCCCAAATACCTCGGCCTCCCTACCTCTTCGCAATCTCTACATGTCTGCCCGAACTTTCACCACTAACTAACTAACTTTGTTGTACAAAATTCTTTTAAAAAAAATTTATATACACTTAAACCGATTTCTTTTTTTATTTTATTTTTGTTTCTTCCGAGACAGAGTCGCATCTAAAATTACTCCCAGATACTTAGTCGTATTTACTTGTGGTTTATGTTTGCATTCCGTTTTAAACTGTGATATTTTACGCCGTATAACATTTCTGGCAGACGTTTTAACTGCAAAATTATATAATTTGTCTTCATTACATTTAAACTTAAGCCGTTTTTATTATTCACCGCCTAATTCTCATAAGGTCTTCTTCAATCATTTTCCTTATTTCGTATACACTTTTAGCTTCGTGTAATCTAATGTGCTGTGTCACATATGCAAATGAGTTGTCACTCTACAGTTATATTTTCCTCTACGTAAATCATTTACGTATATAATAAATAAAATAGTTCTCCTAATTTGACCTGTTGACATCTTCCCCTCAAATGCATCTCAAACTGTTTATCGCTTCGACCTCTTACTCCGGCTTTCCGTAGTTTGTCGAGCAAAATATTGTGCTGGACGACGTCGAACGCTCTTTTCAAATCCAATAACAAACCCGCTACTTGCTGACCTTTATTTTTACTTTCTATTATATTGAATGTAAAATTCAAAAGGGGATCTTCAATATTTTTCCTTTGAGAAAACTATATTGATTTTACTTGTTTCTATTTCTTAATCTCTTCCGCTATAGTTAAAAAGTAATCAGTAGTTTTTCTGCAATTAAGCATTCGTCTCTTTATAACCTCATCGTCGATAAGTTTTAAAGATTCTATTCCGCTATTTTTAGATCCGGCTATTCCTAATAAATTATTTATGCACATCCATTGTTCATCATTCTTTTTGGATCTCGAAATACGATCACTGAAATATTTACCTTTACCGATTTTTAAATCGGTTTTTTATATACCGACATATGTCACGGGGAGCAGAAAATATTCGAAGAAGAAGATAGATAAAGTCGTTACAAAAATCACCTATCGAAAGCCACCGATCGAGTGTCGTCTGGCAGTGTAGGAAACCGTAACGGCAGAAAACCAAAAAGCTCGGCTTAAAAAGAGAAGCGTGAGATTATTTTTTTTAAATCTGCAACTCATGGAAAGCCGCAGAGGAAATTTATATTATAAATTCGTTCCGGGCCGGACGAAAAACTACATAATTATTGCCGTGTGCTATCAGTTCGACAAAGGATATTAAAAGATTACGTTCGTTCAATTTCTAACAAATATGCGATCTACTTACTCTGGACCGACTATCTTATTTTTTACAAAATAAGTAAAAAACAATAATTCAGATTCTATTATGAAATTTTACAATAACCGAAAAAAATTAGTAAGCGATTATCATAGTATATTACAATTATAAAATAATGAATTTTATGTACGGATCGTCTACTTCTACTATTTACAAAGGAAACTAGCTTATATGTTTAACGATAACACCTCATCCCCTATTAACGACCAACTACCCGAATGGCTTTTCGTACTTAACCGCAAAACAGAACGCTTTCAGACTCGGATCGCGAAACGAAACCCGTTCGAGACGTACTTCTATGCTCCGAACGTTATCGTACATATGACTGCCGCTAGCCGGCCGTCCCGGTATTTATAAAACCTTGGCCTAAGGACAGCAGCTGCCCTATTCGCGTATTCGTTCTAGCGTAACGATTTCAAAACGACCCTATTCTCCCGACTGTTGTTTTATTGTCCAAATTTTTTAAAAATTTCAACATTTTTAGTCTATTTTAAAAATTCTTTCCGTCGTTGTCTTTCCATTTTTCTCTTTTTACATTTATCTGTCTGTTTATATCGCTTCTTCGTTTTCTCTCTCTTTTCGGTCCTCTACTTTCTATCTTCTAAAACTTCTCTACCGATCGCTAAATAAAGGATTTTCATCTCTAAAATCGGAATAAATATAGGCCGATTCGCCATCTATTCGATTTTGATTACATTTTTAAAACGATACGTACTTCCAGTACATCTTACTGTTTTCGCTGTTTAAATCACCCCCTCGAAAATACGTTTTAATTCGAATATACTTCAATTCTCTCTAGTCTACACACGAATCGTATTCTGTACGTTTGAAATCTAACCGTAATGTTTATCGGTCGTTCGGAACTAACAAGTTTAAAAACTTATTCGTGTTAATTTCAGAGTTCAAAATTTTATCCCATATCGAAACTTTTTTTTGATCCGATTTAAAGGTTTTTACCTAAGCCATAATATCCCGTGTCGGTTTATTCACCGTTAATCTAAATCCGACTCTTAACATTCGCGTTCTCGTCATCGTCGGATCGTTTTAAACTCAATTATCGTTTTTATTTCACAACGATCGCTTTAAAAATCTTCCGTAAAACCCATCGGCGTACCTAACGGTGTCTCTGAGATGAAATTAGCTCATCGCCTCTGCGTATCCGATTAGTACGAGTCACCTGCCTATATTTTCTGTCGCCAGTAATTAACATACATCTTAAGGAAGTATAGTTTTCATCGACATAGTTACGCCTAAATTTATAACACTTGACATTCCTTTCGCGAATCTTGTCGAATAAAAACTTATCGGAATGTCGACCGATTCGCTTAACCCGGCTTTTTTATTAAGGCTTTTTTTATCGTTTCAAAGTTCTGACGATTATAAAACAAAAAAAATAATAATATTCCACAACAGGAGGAACCTCACTGTAAGTTTCAACATACAACTAAAAGGAAACTTTTTGGCAGCTTTTGTACGAGCAAAATACGGCTGAAATAAAGTACACGTCCTACTCGTTATCTACCTAACGTAAATCGCTTGTGTCGAGAGTCACAGGAACATCGACTTATGTAAGATCATAAATTAATAAACTGTGTGGGAGAATTTACGCCTTACAATTAACGAACTGATTTCAAACATTCCCAATAAGTCCCCGTACGAAACAAGGTAAGATATAATCACCGGTCAAATGGTAATAAAGAAATCTGAAAAAAACTCTTTTTGCAGTCTTTTTAATATATCTGTGTAGTATAAGTTAACGTTATCTTAGTGCAGTTC
The DNA here is from genome assembly GCF_047948215.1 of Lycorma delicatula. Classification (NCBI taxonomy): domain Eukaryota; kingdom Metazoa; phylum Arthropoda; class Insecta; order Hemiptera; family Fulgoridae; genus Lycorma; species Lycorma delicatula. The sequence continues at coordinate 4,334,438 of NC_134458.1, forward strand.
TCCGATAGGTTGGTTTTGTTCCAGAGGTTTATGGGGCGTGCTTCATCGGTAGCATGATATATGTATGTGTGTATTTATATAATACGAACAGTCGAACTCTCACATAACGAACTTCTAAATTGCGATTTTTTTTTGCAATTATTTGCAAAAAATTATTTGCAATTATTTCGCTATTATTTAGCGAAATATTTTGGAGAACAGTGAAAACGCGTTATGTAATTTATTATTACATAACAAATTGTCTCTATTTAGCGAAGTCGAATTTCTATATAATGAAGTTTTTTGTTGTAAATACAGTGTGTATAATAAATGTATTTGTAGGCCAAGGTAAACTTTCTAGGCGAAAAGGTTTTGAATAAACGTTGTGGGCATTTGCAGTAGCTATAATTTAAGACCTTAAACGTTGAATTTTGTTAAGTAGTTACTGAAAAAAATCCGAAAAATAGTTAAAAATTTTCCATTTTTTGCAAAGCCGATATTTATTGCAAACTGTTTTTATTTATTACTATTTATTTGTTTTTACAATTTTTATTTTTTTAAAACTTAGCTCTTGGAATTCCGAATTCGGTGAACGGTTACACAAGAAACCGGTTTATTCGTTGCTGAAATATTGTAATTCGTTTATACAAAGACTCTTTAAGAAAACCGTACTTATTTTGGATTTTAAGAATTTTTTCGTGTCCATTTCAGGTACAATCTATTCTTCACGACTTGTACTTTCAAACGGTGAAAAGTTTTAGACCAAATATTAATGTAAAACTTGTTTAAGATTCTTTAAAAAAAAAAATGAAAAATAGAGCGTGCTCGCGCGGTAGTCATGGAGGGAGAAGCGGTTCGAGGCAATCGCGCGCGAATAAAGCTGAATTAATAACTTCAAATCGGCGGAGTACAAAAAATCTCCGCGAATTTTGAACAGAATGGATAGAGCGATTTTTTCGCTTTATATGTAAACATGAAATCTGTAACTGTCGCTTACTTTCCGCCAGGTATGACTTCAAAATTACAACCGATGGACCAGGGTATAATTAAAAATTTACTACAGAAAACGAATTTTAATGATGTTTTTTAAAGCTATCGATGACAACGTTCCGGTTAAAAATTTAATAACTTTAAAAGAATGTATTAGTGAAATATCTAAAGCATTGCCTCACGACATAACCCCCGAAATAACAATAATTTTACAACTGAAGATGTAAATGAATTCGAAATTCCGGAATTTCTTACCGATAATTAGGGTAAATTGCAAAGCAACACGGAATTAGAATTATACCTGATGATCGATGATGGAATATCGGTAGCAGTGGCCTAACGATGAAAAAATAATCAGACGTAGTTGCAAAAAAACTAGTGGACCCTCAAATTGAAGATGATGGCGTAACGACCGTTAAGCTTACAAATGTTAAGTTATTGCGATCATTCGATAAGATATTCGTTATCATTTTCATTCGTTTGAAAATGTAACGGATATTATGTTAAACTGCTTGAATAATTTAGAATCTTTTTTGGAAATAAAATGGCCTTCGGAAACAAAACAGTTCAAACAAAAATTACCGACTTCTTTTTAGCAAGTTGTTTTACAGGCTTTTAAATAGACTGTACTCATTAATTTAACGCGTTTATTAATTTTTTACCGTTTTCTTTACTTTTTTTTTATTTTATTGTCAATTAAAAAAAAATATTGGATTAATATAATACTGTAATTTTTTATTAAAAAAAGAGAAAATTACAGTATTATATTTACATATAGAACTTATAACTTAGTATTTATATCGGTACATAAGTTTTTGAAAATTTCATTATGTAAATAAAACGACAGTACTACAGTATTACTACTGTAATATTTTATTTTATGAATTTTCCATTAACAAACTTTTTCGCGAGTCCCGTAGTACTTCGTTATGCAGAAGTTCGAGTGTATATACATATATATATATATATATATATATATATATATATATATATATATATATATATGTAGTAGCATTCCCCGACGCGGCTTTCCACGTTCTGGCAATTTTTGCCGAAAATCTTTAGCAAAGACAAAAGTTATTTCTATTTACTTATCGCGAGGTAAAGTCTCCGAGAGTACGGTTGAATCACGGCACATTCATCCCACACAATACGTCTTTTGTCTTGGAAACTTTTACCAACAGGACCATTTTTATGCATAGAGCAAACCGTCTCTTGTCTGCATTATACATTTAACGGCAATTTAAAAGTCGAATGAGTCTTATCACCAGCGAGGAGCGTCACAGCGATACCTGACGATGCTACACCGAGAGTCAAGCTATCTGTCCATCGAACATATGCGAGAAGTAGATTAATCAAAAAGATTCTCCCAGTGCCTCCAGAAGCATCTAAAAAAATACTTTTTTCTGTTAGTAAGAATATTGCGAGTGATAGAATCATATGATTGGTGCTGATCTGGTTCTAATTCAGAAAGGTTAATATTAATGTACTCTTAAAGCTCATTGATATTAAAAACATTTCGGATCATTGTGTTATAGGGGTTTTCATTGTCTTGTTCATCACGAATTGGGGATGGTAAATTGAAATCACATAAATACTTTTCATCAAGACTCATAACCTTGTCTTCAATTTCAGTAAGACCTCTACTGAAAAATATCTTGAGAGCGGCTCACCATAAGAAAGGAGCGGCCCGAATAAGTACATCGTTGTAATGGATTATTTAAATTACTTTTATTATTAATTATGGCCTGTTGGTACTGATGGGTGTTAATTATGTAATAATTTACACTTACCAACTATTTTTATTACTATGTCCGAGCTTTTGAATAGTAATCCAAAATTATGCGTATATATTCATAGCAACTGAGAGTTTCATACCGACATGACAGACAACGTCGACATTATTTTTAACTTTTGAAGATCGTTGTATTTACAATTTTTGTTTTTAAAATTCAAAATTCATTTAATATATTAATTTCTGAAGGAAGTAATTATAATGCATAACACATAAATGTTCCTGATGATGGATTAATATCCGAAAACGCTCGGACACAATAATAAAAATAGTTGGTAAGTGGAAATTATTATACAATTAACGGATTATTTATTATTTACACGTTTAAATAATAGTTTTTCGAGATGAAATACGTCTAAAAACCTTCTCAGTCATCCCAAAAACACGGGTGAAAATTCAGTTGCGATTGATCGAGTAGTTTTTTGTTTATTCCGAACTCTCTTCGTCTTTATATATATATGAATCGTTATACACACATACATATTCTTTACGTTAAGATAAAGTTTGACAGCGAACATATTACACACCCAAATTCTAAATTTACCCGACCTGACTGATGAACTCGATTGTGGAAATATCGCTAAAATAATAATATGAACTTCTAAAAATAAATCCTAAATTCCTCTAAGCTGGGCTTACAATTTGCAGAATATGGGGAGCATAGGTGTAGCCAGGATTTTCTCCTGGGGGGGGAGGTCAAAAATAAGATAAATTTTTGTTAAAAAATGGTTTTATTTGAACATTTGAAAACGCTGAAAGTAATTAGTTGCAATGCTATTCGAGCCTATCTAAATCTTATTTCAGTACTACCCTACAAGAGTTGTGGCTAAATCTTGACAAAATTTCTTTCTCAAATTTATTTTTAGCTTCCGGAATCTTCCTTTTATGAACATTCATCATACAAAGACCGAAAAGCCAATTTTCTATCATTGTTGACCGTAGCCAAGTTTTTACCCTGCATAAGATGCTGTAGGATCTTCCGATAGAGCATGTTGTGCAAGCGAGATAAGTAGTGCCCGTTTTATTGACTGGTAGAACAATTGGGTTTCTTTAAAAATCGGGTACAACAATTGCCGAGGTACCTTGTATCTCGGAAATGTTATTTTTTCTAACTTTAAGACCCATTATCTGAGGACACAAGAGGAATTCAAAAGGGAAAGTTGTTTTAAGGTCTTTCTTTTAGCTACTAAGTTTTTTCATACTTTTACGACAGAGATTTTTTCACTTACAATTTTTATTCAGTTTTCCTACTTTTTAAAACTTATTTTTATCACAAAAAGTTATGTGTCTTAGAAAATATAAATAAGAGGTCTTAAAAAAAACTCAGTAGCTGTGTTTTGCATACACAAACACACTGTAAAAAATGGCATTTTCCTACTTTAAGCGGTTTATGAAATAACGGGTCTTTTATTTAAAAAACATGCAATTTTTAGAAAACGATTAAAAACATCATTTACTGCAGGTCAATGCATCCCAGCACCATATTCCGCTTTGTCTGGGTTTTCTTCCTTATCATCCTTTTTCTGTTTTTGTTAGTTCCACGTTAATAAACTATTTTTGCTTCCTTTTCACTTTTTATTCGATCATAGTCCATCGTGTTGATGATAGTCCATGATATTCCACGGACAAAGCCCATGTGAAGGGTTTTCATCTGGCGAGACTTTATGAAAACAAATAGCCCACATTGCACGCTTAATGTCTATTACACTATGCGTATTTTTTGTTATAGCAACACCATAGTAGCCCTGAATTTCATTGATAAATTTATCTGTCAGTTGACACTTTACTGAAATTTTTTTATAATTTTCTAAGAAAACATTCTTCAAGTCTCCGCGGAGATTTCACAATCGTGAGCCCATCCGCTTCTGAATATAACCAAAATTTCAAATTTAACCAAAACTGACAAAATTTCCCTTCACAATAACTTGACAGTACCAACAAAAAAAAAAAAATAAATAAATAAAATAATCTTTAAAAATAACTTCAAACCTCGGAATTTTCAGTGAGTAGTGCTTATAAAAAAAAATCAATTTTTGCACTAAAAATATTATTTTTGCTTATTTTATTGTTTTATATACGTAAAATAACATTTGACATAAGCAAAAATGTAAAAAAACGAATATTTAAAAAATACAAGGAATCAGGCGCCCTTCACTAACGCAGCTAGTTCTATGTTCTTTAGTTAGACATTCGACACAATTTTTCCGTTTAATTGATTGTACCAAAGTTCAGCTTCACCGAGGAAATCATTCAAACTGTAGTAACTACAAAAACTTGTAGCTCTTTTTAAAAATCCTCATACGTCATATCAAACATGAGGGTGCAACGTAAGAAATGAATGCGGGCAAGTTCTCCTCAGAAGAACGCTGTTCCAGAGAAACTATTAACGAATCTATGTAGAGAATAATTAGCGATCTTCTCAAAAATTCGCTAGGATTCTGTGCTGGTGGATTCGCACGATGTTTCTACTGATTTATGACTCGCGGCATATTGAAATCCGTTCCAAGATGCTCGTCGATTGTTTTACCGTCTGTTATAACACTTTCACTTTTGACAAACGCATTTACACGGTGTTTTCTCATGATGTCAGTGATTTTTTATGCGATTTGGATATTGAAGTAAGCCCACACTTGTTGACTGAAGTGCATTTACCACCGGTTTCAGGAGTGCCAAATATTTTGCTATGAGACAAACACTAACAATGAATTCTGATTTTGTAACAGCGCAGTGCATTTGAAAAGCAGCTTTTCTCGTTGTCTTGTTGCCGCCTGTTGATAGATTTTCAAGCTCCATAACGATTTGCACATAATATTTCTTGAATATGGCGATACTTTTATACTTTTGAGACCTATAGGTTTCACAGAGCATTGGTATATTCGGTTGGGGCGATTGTCGGAAGAATTTTATTATTTCTTTTATTGTGGGGACCGTATTTCGTAAAACTGCTATTTCGTTTAAGTCGTTTATAACTAAATTCAGTTTGAGACTAGCACAGTGGAAGTACAACGCTCTCGCATACTTTTCTCGAATCATTTTCTGGATACCACCATCCTTTCCTGCCATACTAGAACACCCATCGTATTCTTGTCCGACTCACTTTTCTTGATCAAGGCCTATCTTCTCTACAAAGTTGTTATTTGCAGATGCTTCAGATTTTGTATCCATGTCAGCCAACTCTAGAAAACCTAGAAATTCCTTACGAACCATCATCTTTTCGTCGTCAAAAAATCTAACCCTAATGGAAAAATGCTCTTTCCCTGATATGTCACTGCCAAGATACTGTAAGCACATACTTTCTTTACGTCAGTAGTGATGTCTCTAATGACGTCGCTACATAGGCCGATTATTTATTTTTGAAACCGTAGTGACAACTAAGTGGCATTTTGCGCCCTTTTCTATGAGCTCTTTTAAAATGTGATCACCACCGTCAATTTTGAGTTTGATCAAGTCTTCAAAAACACCTTCATGATTTTCTTTGCCCCTCAAAGGTAGGTCATGTGTACCACAAAACAACACAGTCGAAATTATTGATGCAACAATTTTCTTGTTGGCTTCTATTTCTTGTTGGTGAACAGAAATCAGCTGTACATCAACGGGTATATTTTCAAAAAAACATTTCTTGCTGTGGCCGCCAATTTCTGCCACTGAGATGACGTGTGATTTCGCGAATTCGTGCATGTCTTTATGGCGAGTAAAGGGCCTCACTACGAAGGAACCCAAGAAACTATGCACATTAGTTAGTGGAAACAACACACAATAAATGCACAATACGCCCTTTAATTTCTTGGAATACGCCAGCCAAGGAATATAATCCGCCAACCAGCTGTATTTGAATTTTCTTTTTAATTGCACAGCATCTTTAGCAAAGTCATAACTTGGAGCTGGTGACCAACAGTTTTTTAAAACTTCCATTTTTTGAGATGAGGTCATACTAAACGAACGTCCAAGCCAGTGACTCACATCATTATCAAAATACGTTTGATCCTGTACACCAGAACCAGATGGTAGCGAAGTCCACTCGATTTTTCACCTACATTCTGCTTCGATTTCTCTTCTCCGCCGTTATCACTTTCGCTACTACATCTGGTTGCTTACTCTTCTGTCTCCCTAAAAGAAAATAACTACTACTACACTTCCCAAAAAAATTAAAGCAACTAAGAATTTAAACTTCTGAACGGACTCTCTACTTGAAACTTCAAGCTTAAAAATGTTTTTTTATCGTCTCCAATAATACAAAGTTACAGCGTTTTAAAAATCAGTAAAAAATTTTTTTCGTTCGTGAAAAATGTTCTTAACCTAAATATGAGGTGATGAGTTTCAAAATCATCTAATTGTCTTTTTTTTTCAAATATATATTTTTTCAATTTTACAAAAGTAAATCTTTTTCATTTCTAAAAAAGTGTACTAATGGAATAAATAGAAAAAAAACACAAAGAAACTGGTGGAATGATCAAATCTAACAGGCTGTGGCTGTGTACAGAATGAAATTAATGTGAATTAACATGGTTCTGATTTGAGGTTAGAAATTTTTGTGTCAAGATTCTGTTGTGTTTAACATAACAACTTTTGTAGTGATTGAATTTGATTACTACAAAAACTGGATTATTATGAATTCTGAACCATTCCATGTTTATTAGCTATTAAACTTTTAATGTTCTTTATTATTGAATGATGGTATTTTTTAATTAACCTTTGAAATTTTATACAAATTTGTTTTATTATTTGCAACCAGCAGAAGTAACTAGTTGCAAAATCAACCATTTCAAAATTCAAAACGATCTAATTAAGCAAAACTGCTGCAAAAGTAGCTAACTACAATTTTCAATCGTTATTTAAAATCATTGGAGTGTGGTATATTTGTTATTATTTCCTTAAGTATTGTATAATTTTTCTTAAAATTTCAGTAATAAAGACAAATGAAAATCACTATTATTACAAACAAAAAAAAAACCAGTCTTCGCACTTCCTGAACATTTTAGGTTGCTTTAATTAGATGGTTTTGCAACTCATCGACTCAAATGATAATAATACAGATACATACCTTCATGCTAAAAAGGTTTCTAATATGCATTGTACATTGCTATTGTTACGGGATTGCGGTCTAGTTCAAATGTATCAACTGACACTCGCACTGATTGCAGCGCTTGAATAGGGAAAAGAAGGTACTAGAACTTTCCCGCTAAATCCAATCTCAAAAATTCTATAATCTTCAAATTTTGCCACAGACCACCCAGACCTTGAACCGCCAGTTCCGTACTCGTTCGCTAGAGAACGCTCCCGCCACGATTCAAACATGCTTTCTTGCCGCGCAGTTCTACTATAACCTATTGATATTGACCTATAATTTTTCGTTTGACTAAATGATCCAAGGTGGCAAGCGCCCCACAGTGGTTACGCCTATTACGGGAAGAGATTTCAAATTCTACATCGAGTAGTAACCCCAAATCCTTAATCTCTTCGGCTCTCGGCAAGCAAATAGAAGAAACCTTAAACCGTACGAATAGTATTAACTCTCAGAGTATGCGATTGCAAAATAATATTCAATTCGATAAACCGGTAAGAATTAATTCGAATCCATTTTACACACAAGATAGGTAAGAGGTTCAAATCCTCCTGAAATGTGATAGAGCCTTCTTGATTATTACTAGGTCTGTAAATTTTCAAGTAATAAACATATATAACAATGTATATTAATACTGAATAGAATAGATTACGTCATCTATTGTTACGTTGAATAAAAGTGAAGTGAATTAGTTCCCTGAGCGACTCCCGATCGAACAGAACAATATATCCACGAGAATTTATGCTCCCAAATCTAACATACATTCTTCTAGCAAATAAACTACTAGGTAGACAGAAAATCCGTAATCGTAAAGTTTAAGCAAAAGAATTACATAAATGACTCCACCGAATGCCTTTGTCATTTCGGAATAAGACCGAGAACACCCCTACCTAAGTTTTTAAACACAGAGTAATAAATCTTAATTAAATTCGTAATAATGGACCAATAAATCCGTGTTGATTTTGCGTTTATATTTTAAATAGTTAATAAGGACTTTAATTACATTTATTTTAATTTTATAACTGGGTTATTGTGATGCGCTTTAATCGAGGTTTTACCAGTTTCCTTAATCCATCCAGACAAGTGCAGGGGCGATTCTCATTTTATCCGTGGTAAAAACGTTTGTTAAAAGTTAGTCATTTGTCTATACGATTCTCGCATCTCGAACTACAAACTCGAAATCATCAAATTTAATTTTCGTTTTTTAAAGCGCGTTTAATTTAAAACAAAAATTATGACGAACATCTTTTCAACATTTACATTTCATCGTATGTGTTAACAACATTTACCTGTTAATCGACTATTTATTTTGATCGTCTAGATCATCTGTGGCCAACCTTTTTCAATTAGATGCCACTTGAGCGTTGAATCTTAATCTTGCCACTTTCATGACCGTATTCTTTCCACCCTCTACTTTCCTTTATCTTTATGAATTCACTTACGTCTTACGTGATAATTTTCTTACCAGACTTATTTTTTAAATATTACTTAAATATCATATCAGACAACAAAAAAAATTAAACGATAACCGTTTTCGTTCAAAGTAACTTTTATTCACACGGTTACGGATATACGGGTAAAATATTTCATATTAGATATTTTTTAATTTAATTAGGTACTGTATAAATTGATGTTGCTAATGTAACATTAACAAAACATATATATAGATGTTGATTTTATGTCATTTTACAATAAAAATTTTTTTTTAATTTTAAAATGAATTATTGACAGTTGAAAACTAACATTGCATACAGTAGCAATTATAAATTGTAAAAAATTAATTCAGACATGAACAGTTATGGCAGATGTAAATTACAGTAAAACTAACAATGAGAATTACTCAGAAATAATAACATCCAACAAAAAATTAATTTTTCCACGAAATCGTATTTAAGGGGCAGACTATTTCAACAAAAAGGAAAATATCAGTAATGACTTTTTTCAGTTTGCAACGTCACTACAATTTGATCTATATCTGTTGATTTTTGAAGAAGCCAACAGTAACAAGTTTTTTTTTAAAATTAGAATCGGTTAGCTTCGATCGTAATTTATTTTTATCATATTCATAATTGCGAATAATTGTTCACAAACTTATGTAGAGCCAAATCTACAACAAAATTTCAGAGCAAACTCAAACAAATTTGGGAAATCAGCAGTTTAGAGAAATTTCCAAACCTCAATACAATTTTCATTACCTGGGATTGAAATTACTTCCTTAAATTTATTTTTAAGAGCATTATGGTACTGAAGATCAACTATTTCTGTTTGAATTTCAGTCGGGTTGTAGCACAAGTTTTCAATAGCAATAGAAAAGGGGTTTGCAAAGGTTCAACATTTTTATTGTTCTTTTGGAAATCATTAAATCATGTTTCAAATGAAATTTTTAATTTAGAAATTAAGTTTTCATATCTATCATTTGTTTGAAATGTATCAATTTTTTTCTATTAAAATCAATTAAAAAAGAGAAAGTTTAACTAAAGAAAGAAGAAATAGAATCAATTAACAATGGAAATAAGCAATCTTTACCTTGTAAGTTTAAATTTAAATTCTTCAAATGTTCTATATCTGTAAGAAACGCCGATCCCACAGCCAATTTTCATTTTTTAAAAGCAAGCAATCATTGTGCAGTTCAACTTTTTCTTCCAAAAATGTAAGACGCTCTCGCGAAGATTTCAAAATATGGCAACTGTAAATACTGTAATGTACGCTGCCTGTTGAAAGCCAGCGTACATTACAACACAGGATTAATTCACTGTCTTCTTCCACCTCTTCGGTAAACACGCAACGAAATTCTCGGTGATTAAGCGCCCGTAATTGAATCCTGATTATACATCGGATCAAGAACGTTAGATAAATTCATATTTTTAGCCCAAACTGCCTTCTACGCAGTACGCAGTGATACTTAAAAATATATCATTTCAAGTGATTTTTGAGTAGTATTTTTACCAATCATAGCTGGGATTCCATCTGTGCATCTGTTATTTAATTTATCCCGTTGTAAGTTATTGTTCTCAAATCGCCGATTTTGTTTCATTAAACATGTCTTCGCCTCTCGTTATTAATTGTCGCAGTTCTAAAGGTTCTTCAACATCAAAATTTTCATCGATACGACGCACAAAAATACTTAAATGAGCAGTTTCAGTATTATTAGTGCTCTCATCAACAGCTAAATCAAATATTTACATGAGGCTAATGCAGACACAATTGTCGTATTAAGGTTCACAACCGCCAGGTCATCTACGTCGCGCATCACTGTACTTCGCGAACGGGTAATTTGTTCCACCGCTATTTTAATTTTCGAGTCGGAAGCGTAATTAACAAAGTTTGCATATTAGTTTTCATAATTTCCAAATCGAGAGTTCTAAGTTCTACTAAAGGCAGTTACTTTTTCCCCCATCAGATTAAGGTTTCTTTTTTCGCGCTGAACTAAAGAAATTCCGTAAGACCGTTGATGTTAATTCTTCATTTTTTTCGAAAAATCATTTGTTGGCTATTAAGGATTTCTTTGTTTTTTTGTAAACGAATTTCATCCTCAAAAATGAACTGAGGGATACGTTTCATTAAAACTGCCTTGGTTTTGCTTGAAATGTCGCTCCAAGTTAAATCTTTTGGGCACTGCTACACTAGCACCACAAATCAAATAAATTGGTCTCGATGTATTTTAATGTATACAAAAAGAGTTCCTCCCGCGCATTATTTAATTAACGAAAAGCAATATCTTCTTTATATTTCAGATGGAGTCATTGTAATAAGGATAAATTCAAAACCTAAACCGACAACGATTGTTAACGTCTATATGCCTACAAGCGCCCATGATGATGATGAGGTAGAATGTGTATACGAAGAGATTGATGAAGCAATTAAACACGTAAAAGGAGATGAAAATTTAATAATAGTTGGAGATTGGAATGTAAGCATTTGAAAAGGCAAGGAAGGAAATATAGTGGGTGAATACGGGCTGGGCAAAAGGAATGAAAGAGGGGACCGACTTATAGAGTTTTGCACGAAGTATAATTTAGTAATTGCCAACACCCAATTTAAAAATCATAATAGAAGAATATACATTGGAAAAAGCCAGGCGATACTGCAAGGTATCAGATAGATTATATCATGGTTAAGCAAAGATTTAGAAATCAACTTGTTGACTGCAAAACTTACCCTGGAGCAGACATTGATAGCGACCATAATTTGGTGATAATAAAATTTAGATTGGGGTTTAAAAACCTGAAGAAAAGGTGTCAGATGAATCGGTGGAATTTAGAGAAGCTTGAGGAAGAGGAGGTAAAGAAGATATTTGAGGAGGACATCGCAAGAGGTCTGAGTAAAAAAGATAAGGTAGAAAATGTAGAAGAAGAATGGGAGAATGTTAAAAAGGAAATTCTTAAATCAGCAGAAGCAAACTTAGGCGGAATAAAGAGAACTGGTAGAAAACCTTGGGTTTCAGACGATATATTGCAGCTGATGGATGAACGTAGAAAATATAAGAATGCTAGTGATGAAGAAAGTAAAAGGAACTATCGGCAATTAAGTAATGCTATAAACAGGAAGTGCAAACTGGCGAAAGAAGAGTGGATTAAAGAAAAGTGTTCAGAAGTGGAAAGAGAAATGAACATTGGTAAAATAGACGGAGCATACAGGAAAGTTAAGGAAAATTTTGGGGTACATAAATTAAAATCTAATAATGTGTTAAACAAAGATGGTACACCTATATATAATACGAAAGGTAAAGTCGATAGATGGGTGGAATATATTGAAGAGTTATACGGAGGAAATGAATTAGAAAATGGTTTTATAGAGGAAGAAGAGGAAGCTGAGGAGGATGAAATGGGAGAAACAATACTGAGATCTGAATTTAAGAGAGCATTAAAAGATTTAAATGGCAGAAAGGCTCCTGGAATAGACGGAATACCTGTAGAATTACTGCGCAGTGCAGGTGACGAAGCGATTAATAGATTATACAAACTGGTGTGGAATATTTATGAAAAAGGGGAATTTCCGTCAGACTTCAAAAAAAGTGTTATAGTAATGATACCAAAGAAATCAGGGGCAGATAAATGTGAAGAATACAGAACAATTAGTTTAACTAGTCATGCATCAAAAATCTTAACTAGAATTCTATACAGAAGAATTGAGAGGAGAGTGGAGGAAGTGTTAGGAGAAGACCAATTTGGTTTCAGGAAAAATATAGGGACAAGGGAAGCAATTTTAGGCCTCAGATTAATAGTAGAAGGAAGATTAAAGAAAAACAAACCAACATACTTGGCGTTTATAGACCTAGAAAAGGCATTCGATAACGTAGACTGGAATAAAATGTTCAGCATTTTAAAAAAATTAGGGTTCAAATACAGAGATAGAAGAACAATTGCTAACATGTACAGGAACCAAACAGCAACAGTAGCAATTGAAGAACATAAGAAAGAAGCCATAATAAGAAAGGGAGTCCGACAAGGATGTTCTCTATCTCCGTTACTTTTTAATCTTTACATGGAACTAGCAGTTAATGATGTTAAAGAACAATTTAGATTCGGAGTAACAGTACAAGGTGAAAAGATAAAGATGCTACGATTTGCTGATGATATAGTAATTCTAGCCGAGAATAAAAAGGATTTAGAAGAAACAATGAACGGCATAGATGAAGTCCTACGCAAGAACTATCGCATGAAAATAAACAAGAACAAAAGAAAAGTAATGAAATGTAGTAGAAATAACAAAGATGGACCACTGAATGTGAAAATAGGAGGAGAAAAGATTATGGAGGTAGAAGAATTTTGTTATTTGGGAAGTAGAATTACTAAAGATGGACGAAGCAGGAGCGATATAAAATGCCGAATAGCACAAGCTAAACGAGCCTTCAGTAAGAAATATAAGTTGTTTACATCAAAAATTAATTTAAATGTCAGGAAAAGATTTTTGAAAGTGTATGTTTGGAGTGTCGCTTTATATGGAAGTGAAACTTGGACAATCGGAGTATCTGAGAAGAAAACGTTAGAAGCTTTTGAAATGTGGTGCTATAGGAGAATGTTAAAAATCAGATGGGTGGATAAAGTGACAAATGAGGAGGTATTGCGGCAAATAGATGAAGAAAGAAGCATTTGGAAAAATATAGTTAAAAGAAGAGACAGGCTTATAGGCCACATACTAAGGCATCCTGGAATAGTCGCTTTAATTTTGGAAGGACAGGTAGAAGGGAAAAATTGTGTAGGCAGGCCACGTTTGGAATATGTAAAACAAATTGTTAGGGATGTAGGATGTAGAGGGTATACTGAAATGAAACGACTAGCACTAGGTAGGGAATCTTGGAGAGCTGCATCAAACCAGTCAAATGACTGAAGACAAAAAAAAAAAAAAATTTCAGATGGCTTACTTAAAGACATAATACGAGAAAAGTTTAAACGACACACGAAAATAAAAGTAAAATCCACGAAAATCTACTCCGAGATTGACTTCAAACGGCTACTGTGCAGGTTATCCAACACAACAGCGAGTTGTCAAAGTATTGGGTACCCATATTACTGGCACCGTCTACCAGACGTGCCTGGCGCCTGTAACAATTCAAAGGAAACAAAAATTACTGACTCCTAACTGTTAACTTTACAGTCAGTCGCAACTAAAGAATGTTAATATTAAATAATTGTGTATTCTATTGAAAACAAAGTAATTATTGTAGAGTTTTAATTATTGTTACGGTTATGTTCTCAAATTATGGCAGATTTTTTTTTGCGCAACGTTGACATTCCAAAAACGTTTTTATTTCTATATCCTCTGCGTGCCACAAGTGGCACGCGTGCCGCGGGTTAGCCACAGACGGTCTACATGAAGCAGTTTTTCTGTGATTTCAGCGGCGATAAAATTTGTACTTTCTGTTTAACAGCTTTATTTTGAAAAATAAAGCAGAATTCTTAACTATAAAGCTGCGTTTAAAACTTTTAAGCCTTTGATGTCTGGCTGTACGAGTTTAAACAACATCACGACCTATACTCAGTAAAATTAACGGTGAAGCAATGTTACCCGTGTGTGGCTTGAAAACGAGCGGCCTAGAAAATACAAAATAGTAATAAGAAGTTATTTTTAAAGTTTATGAAATAGGACGTTTTTTTAAATGATGCCAGATAAGGTACAGTTTAAAAGTAAACATGTAGAAGACTGAAAATTGAAAAACTGTTCTAGTTCTACACAATGGCAGCTGAGAACGACAATGATTAGCATTACATAAATATGAAAAGTCTTGCTATTTTAAAAGCTTAAGTTGTTATCTGGAAGTACTGAAAAAATAAATCTGTGAAGATGATGGTGCTGATCTTCGAGAACAGGATATTGAATTAAACAAAAAATTATTTTCTAAACGGATAGGTACGCAGCCCATCCAGACATCCAATAACTCACAAATTAAAATTATTTTTATCCGCCAGCACTACAAGTATACTGCGATTGATGGACCAGAGCGTTATCGAATGTCTTATGAGCAGTTTTCTTCATCTCATTGAAGGGAAGATGATGAAATGAACATAAATATTTACTAAAACATTATTATTCTACTAATTCTACTAGATTTTATTGCTTATTCGTACAAATATTTTCATTCGTTTAGCTTATTTCAGGTAAAGTTGATAAATTTAAAGTTAGTTTGAAGGTAAAGTCGATAGGTGGGTGGAATATACTGAAGAGTTATACGGAGGAAATGAATTAGAAAATGGTGTTATAGAGGAAGAAAAGGAAGTTGAAGAGGATGAAATGGGAGAAACAATACTGAAATCTGAATTTAAGAGAGCATGAAAAGATTGGAATGCAGAAAGGCTCCTGGAATAGACGGAATACGTGCAGAATTACTGCGCAGTGCAGGTGAGGAAGCGATTGATAGATTATACAAACTGGTGTGGAATATTTATGAAAAAGGGGAAGTTCTGTCAGACTTCAAAAAGAGTGTTATAGTCATGGTACCAAAGAAAGCAGGAGCAGATAAATGTGAAGAATACAGAACAATTAGCTTAACTAGTCATGCATCAAAAATCTTAACTAGAATTTTGTACAGAAGAATTGAGAGGAGAGTGGAAGAAGTGTTTTGAGAAGACCAATTTGGTTTCAGGAAAAGTATAGGGACAAAGGAAGCAATTTTAGGCCTCAGATTAATAGTAGAAGGAAGATTATAGAAAAACAAACCAACGTACTTGGCATTTATAGACCTAGAAAAGGCATTCGATAACGTAGACTGGAATAAAATGTTCAGCATTTTAAAAAAATTAGGGTTCAAATACAGAGATTGAAGAACAATTGCTAACATTTACAGGAACCAAACAGCAACAGTAATAATTGAAGAACATAAAAATCAAGCCGTAATAAGAAAGGGAGTCCAACAAGGATGTTCCCTATCCCTGTTACTTTTTAATCTTTATATAGAACTAACAGTTAATGATGTTAAAGAACAATTTAGATTTGGAGTAACAGTACAAGGTGAAAAGATAAAGATGCTACAATTTGCTGATGATATATTAATTCTAGCCGAGAGTAAAAAGGATTTAGAAGAAACAATGAACGGCATGGATGAAGTCCTACGCAAGAACTATCGCATGAAAATAAACAAGAACAAAATGAAAGTAATGAAATGTAGTAGAAATAACAAAGATGGACCACTGAATGTGAAAATAGGAGGAGAAAAGAGTATGAAGGTAGAAGAATTTTGTTATTTGGGAATTAAAATTATTAAAGATGGATGAAACAGGAGCGATATAAAATGCCGAATAGCACAGGCAAAATGAGCCTTCAGTCAGAAATATAATTTGTTTACATCAAATACTAATTTAAATGTCAGGAAAAGAATTTTGGAAGTATATGTTTGGAGTGTCGCTTTATATGGAAGTGAAACTTGGATGATCGAAATATCTGAGAAGAAAAGATTAGAAGCTTTTGAAATGAGGTGCTATAGGAGATTGTTAAAAATCAGATGGGTGGATAAAGTGACAAATGAAGAGGTGCTGCGGCAAATAAATGTAGAAAGAAGCATTTGGAAAAATACAGCTACAAGAAGAGACAGACTTATTGGCCACATATTAAGGCATGCTGGAATAGTCGCTTTAATATTGGAAGGACAGGTAGAAGGAAAAAATTGTGTAGGTAGGCCATGTTTGGAATATGTAAAACAAACTGTTAGGGATGTAGGATGTAGGGGGTATACCGAAATGAAACAACTAGGACTAGATAGGGAATCTTGGAGAGCTGCATCAAACCAGTCAAATGACTGAAGACAAAAAAAAAGCTTATTTCAAGAATCTATTGTTATTCCTAAAAAAACTGGTGAAGTAAATTAAAACTTATTTTTTCCTTTAAGTGAAAACATATGAGGTAATGCCCTTGTAGATAGGGTACAATCCAGGTCCAAAGTGAGGTCAAGAACATCAGGATTCTTGTGAAGAGCAGATTATGTAGATGAATCTACTCCCGTTTGTTCGGAATTCTAATCGTTGAAAAGGTTTTAAACATTTTTCCGTTATTTTCAGCCCTCTTCATTCAGTCATGAAAAGTTATTAATGATGATGTTTTAAGTAAATGGAGAAGTTATACAGTGAATAGATAGAATCAGAAATGATGATTTACTCTTAGAAAATTGGTCTACAGAAAGCTTATTAAGCCTGGTTTCATATATAAGGTATGAAATAGTATTTTGCTCAAAACATATTCTTAAATTATATAAGAGATCATCAAGTTAGAGAAGGAAAACAAGTGTCTTTCTAACTGACATAATTTACCGTATGGCATTCAGTATTATTGTATATATGTCTAGGGGTTTAACATTTGTAAATGATGGGTCGGTTTTATTTAATTTTTTATCATAATATGTTTACATTATACAATTTTATTTCCTCTGATAATAAATCACTTTATATTTTCATTAATAAATAATATTACAACAAATTATGAGTGTATATGTAAAGTATCTGTTTTTACCTATTTTTGTAATAATGCAATTTTAACCATTAGTGCTAATGGCTAATAAATACAAACTCATAGATAATTTATCCATATTTTTACATTTGATTGATGAATTAAATATTTACTGATGTAAATGTGGATGCAGAGACATCTATATCATTGTACTAATATAGATCGCTGTATAATATACAATTACAGTTTCCTTCAAGTCACTCCATATTGTTCCTATTACAGAGGAACTTGAATTAAAATTATATCAAATCATCACATCACTTCCTCATGAATAAGTTTAATTTTTTCTTCAAAACAAAATATTTTTTTTTAATTTGGTAGCCATAATGTAAAAAAAAAAGATATTTAACAAAAATGAAGAAATTAACTTACACGTACTGTGAATAAAGAATGTACTATTGTGTTACACTACATAAAAATACATTACTTCCTTTATCTGAATCACAGGTTCAATAATATAATAATAGCAACTTTAACATTGAAAGTCAGATCATCCTTTGGTACCACCTATTACTACATACCATATGCCACTGAATCTCCTTATCACAAGAGAATGATGAAAAATAAATCCACAAAATCCATAAATTCACTTCACTGGTTATTACACTAATCGATTTAGGTCAACATCAGTGGCCAATACTAAGCAAAGGAAAGTATATTGGACTGTCAAGTTGTCGGCTTACACTCATTATGTAGTACAAATAAAGTTATCTGTAATACTTTCATAATAAGGAATAAATCAGCTGTTATATAACGAGTAAACAATTCAAATAATTTGGTCATTCAGTCTCACTATAGATTCAAAAGTAGTTGTCTATACATACTTTTCGGTTATAAAGAAACTTCAGCTTTTTTTCTTAAAATAGAGGAACTAAAATATTTTGGTATATTGAAACTAAATATATGAGTATAGGAATTCTGAAGGAGCCAGCCAGTTCTTTCATTACATAGAAATTTCCATTATGAATAGATGTGTAATAAAGAAAGAGTTTACTAATTACTTCATAAAAACATGAAAATATACTCAGTTAAGAATATCAAAAAAATTCTGTTCTGTTATCGAGTTAAATCATATACAGAAAAAATTGAGTGTAGAAACTAAACGCCGAACCCAATTTGAAATGCTGTACAGCCTTAGTAAGAATCTAGAACAATAAATAAAGCCCCCACCAAACTTATCTACCCCAGTATTTGAACTAAAAGTAAAACCTGCCTGCCATCCAGATGCGTGCGATACAATGCAGAGGCTAGCATACAATCAGATGGATCCGTGTAACCTGGAATGAAAGTGTTAAGATCAAGTCATAGGAAAGTTTTTAACTAAAAACAAAAATTCAGATTGAATTTTGAATGGAGAAAAGAGGAAAAACATAATTAATTACTAAAGGCAAACTCTCTGATATAAGGGTACTCAAACTTTAGAACAATGACTTAAAAATAGCAAAACTATTCTTAAAAGATCAAACTTCTATGTAAATCTCAAACTCTGCCAACTAAAAAAATTAAATATTTTACTACACAAACCTTTATAACAGTTGTTTTCTGTAAATTTTAATCCCCAATTAACATCTGACTGGCTATTACAATAAACTGGGTCTATAACAAGCTGGTGTATATGAAGTATCTACCACCAACCTACAATCTCACTACATATGATGATTTGTCATCTGTTCTCTTCAGTGGTTGTAAAGTAGCTGTGGAAGAAACATCGAAATTTATTATTCTATGTACCCATAATATATTACTATAAAAGTAATTCAATAATCTATTATTCTCCACATTTATAATTTATTATAATACTAATTATAACAAAACACAACTGTATTAGTAATTTTTTCTGATAAGTAAGAAATAAAAAAAAAGATTAAAGGTGACCTTACATAATCTAATATTTTTCTTTTAATGCATATATTTTCATTTCATTGTTAAAAATTTTTATAATGTAAAAAAAAAAAGAAAACCAAATAATATTGTTTTTTTGGAACTACATTTCAACAACACAAGACTAGTTGTATGAAATAAGAAAAGAACTGTAATATCCAGTTAACTGCCCAAAATAATATTATTTCCATACATATAAATCCTCTGCACAAACTGAATATCTTTGGACCATTCATTTCCAGTCCAGCCATTATGTAAAATCCTTTTCTTTCACTATTTCTATTTGTGGTCTCTCTTTGTTTTCTCTATCACCTAACTGGATGTCGCAGGGGATAGAATAGTTCCCTACTTTACTTATCCTGAATCAATAAGTCTGGATGAGTGTGTGTACTCCTCACTTGATGCCAATGATTTGGATACATTTTCTGGGCAATGTTTAGGTGAAAATTTTCCTAATTTCTTTCCATGTGTTATTCCCAAGAATAGTAAAAAACCCTATTGCTCATAATGTACATCTTTGCTTTGTAAAGTAGACTCTATAGTCTTAAAAAAGAACTGGAAGGTATAAAAGGAAATAAAAAAAAACTTAATCATGCAACTCTTAACCTTTTTACTTAAAATTAATAATACTAGTAAAATTTTATAACAGTGTGTAAAATAATGATAATTTTTACCATACATGCATTGCCATTGCTTATAAACAAAATTCATATTTTGTGTTGAAATGAGTTAACAAATGTTTCAAATGTTACTAGATCTCATATTAGAACGATAATTTTTTTGTGACTGATTAATTTGTTGTATGAGGGTGATTCAAATATAAATGGTAATTTTATTTTATAAATTTATTGATTAATAATATACATAATTCATTCCTGCACAATCTATACACTTTTGCCAACGATTTGGAAGCCTGAATATTCTTTGTTCATAAAAAGTTTTAGGACGAGTCATCAACCAGTAGCGTAGTGCTCCTCAATGTCTCCATTATCTTTGAATCGTTCCCCTTCACGCAATTCTTTCAAGGGCGCAAACAAAAAATAGTCTCGGGGAACCAATCTGGACTGCTGTCGGGAGGGTGGTCAAGGGTTTCCCAGTGCATTTTTTCCAATTTATCCCTTGTCAAAATCAAGGTGTGTGGCCTGGCGTTGTCATGGAGAAGGATGACATCTCTGATGGCCATACCCCATCTTTTATTTCAGTAGGCGGCTTCTGTTGGCTGTAGCAGCTGGCAATAATAAGCTGCATTCACCTTTTGTTGATTGTAGAGAGAATCAATGAGTAAAGTTATCCTCGAGTCAAAAAAAAAATCATTGCAAGAACTTTTCTGGCCAACCGATGGGATTTGGCCTTCACTGGGCAACCCTCATCCTTCCTTCAAGACTCCTTACTCGCCATTTTTGACTCCGGAGTGTAGTAATGGACTCATGTCTCATCACATCTGATGATGCGCCTCAAAAAATTGTTGAAATTAATTTCAACATTTTGAAATTGTTGGATTAATTGTTGAATTGTTCCTGCTGAAATCAATTCATAAGTCTCTCACAGATCTCCACCCTGACCTGTTTTTGATTTTTGATCAACAACCTCTGAATCCATCAAGCACTAATTTTTCCAAAGCCATCATGATCAGTGATAATGGATTGAGCATTCCCATAGCTGATACCCACTTCTAACACGATCTCTTCAACAGTGAACTGGCGATCACCTTTGATAAACTCTCAAATAACACGGATGTTGTCAGCTGTGAGACTTGACCTTGGGCGATTATCATGGTTTTCATATTCTATACTTTCTCGCCTGCCCTTAAATTGTCTGGCCCACGTATACACTCAGTTCTGGGACAGTGTAGCATCCCCAAACTGTAACTTTAAATGAGTTAAAATTTCTGCGGGTTTAACGGCTTCATTAGTTAAAAATTTTATGATTATACATTTTACAGCAGACATTGGAGGAACCTATTGCTCACTCATGGATGTACTGACAACAGAGTAGTGCGGAGGAGCTAACCCAGCTGGTTCTCCCTCTCTAAAACAAACATTAACCTCCCACTCCACCATCCAGCTTGGAACTGTTTGCTGCATAGAACAGCAAAATTACCGTTTAAATTTAATTCACCCTCATACTTGATTAATTTGTGATTTTAACAAATTACAGTTTGGCACACTTGAAAAACTGACTTGATATAGACTTACCTACAATACCTTTTACATCAGTAAGTGGATTTTATGGTAAATGTAATCCTGAAAGTCAATTATCAGCAATTATTTTCACTGATAATAATGACTGTAAATAAAATTAATAATTATATTAGAACTAACATTCAACAATGTACTCCTCCACAAAAAAATTCCATATGATCTACATGGAAAGATGGTGTAATAAGTCCTAAATCCTTACTCAAGTTACATCTTCTGTATCCACACCCAAAAGGAAACCCAAGACAGTAAGATATATAGTAACCAAAAAATGTTATCTGCTGTGAAACCTACAACAAACATTCGCATTTGACTATAGTTAGAAAAGTATCATGCATTTCAAAATTATGCTGAATACATATTTGCTTTATTTTACAACAGTAGTGACTGCCTGCCAACTGCGATAAATGTAAAAAAATATCAACTCTCTTTGAAATGACGGATGAAAACCGGTTGAAGAAATAACATTAGAAGTTAGTATATTGGAAGTGAGTTACCACAATATTTTTCTCGATGACCTATAAATAAACCTCGTCAGTCAACTATAATTCCAACAATATTGCTAATACATTGATTGATACTTATCAAAAAGAACCATCCGTGTTTCAATGTAAAGTTTCTGGAGTATCCACATATTCTTGCGATTTAATAACAGATTTCCTCACTTGAAATCAATATGAGTATATCATTGATGAGCCAAAGGAACTTTCTAAAAATAGGTTCAAAAAGATATCTACAGTTTTATTAACATCAGCAAAAGAATGTTAGCAGTTAAATAAATAAATTTAAAGTTACTTCGAAGAAAATGTGGAAAACGTTTTGTTTTCCACAAAAAAAGTTCCACAAAAAAGTTGGAAAATTCTGTTGTCTATGATGTTGATTATATTCTTGGGAAGAAGAAAAGACCTACGTTACTTACTGCATTGCATCTCTGCCATTTGCTGTGAAACATCCATATAATTTTTACTTGTAAAATACTTTTAAAAAAACTACTCTATTATTTTTTCAAGATTTTTTTCACATAACAGCATGTCTTTTTAATCTAACCAAATTTATTTATAAACGAGCTTTGTAGTGTTTCCACATGAAATTTTTAAGTTTAAGTTTAATTTTAAGTTTCCACATGAAGTTTCAAGTTATGAGTACTTCAAAACTTGTTCGTTTTACAAATCATGGCTGTTAAAAAAGCAAGTTTTCCCTTAAGTTTTGTGTTATTGTTTGATGCAATTATATCTCTTTCTTGTATAATGATTACAAACATTTTCATGAGTTTTTTAAAAGCTATCAATTTAATAAACAATAATTCATCGACACATAAACTTGGAGCTGTCAGGAAAATCTAACTAATAATATGTAGACTGCCTACATGAATATTTGATTCATATTTAACAGAAATCTAATGGCACTTCCTTGAATTTTATCGAGTTAAAAACAGAGTTACGTAGAAAGAAAAGAGAACTCTGTTGACTAAGAGTAAATTAAAAAAATAAAATTCCAGAATAAATGAAAATCATACTAGAAATCAAAGACATTTTGTGACATATTTATTAAATAAATTTACATATGGACATGGTAAACCAATTAAAACATGAAAAATTTCAAATTTTGAGTTGCAAATTGAGTTAGTAATTAAACCAATTTTTATAACTTTATTTTTTAAAAATCGATTCCATGTAAAATGCACATTTCACATCCCCACAACTTCTGCCCTCAGTTATAAACATACACAGAGAAAATTTTAATTACTATCAACAGGTGTTATCGGATGATGTGTCATTGGATAAGTGAGGAACTCTTAGGATATTTAAATGTCCAACATATTCCAAATTTGAATTGTATAAATAGTTTTCTTAAACCAATCATGTCTAACCTAAGCCGTTAAACTATTGGGTAAGTATCAAGGGAGAATCAAACAGAAGCCACAATCTGATATTTGCACAACTAGTAGCGGTCGTATCCCCTGATGATATGCACAATTTTTCTTTTTATATGTTTATAATTGAGGGCAGAAGTTGTGGGGGTGTGAAATCTGCATTTTACATGGAATTGATTTTTAAAAAGTTAGGTTATAACATTAAGTTTAAGTTAAGGTATGCTCTGAAGATATGAATTCAACTAAAGAATTAATTTCTGTGAATGTATAAATGACATCAATTCATGTAATAAAATTTACTAATCAATGCAGTCCTGTCTGACCACTACATATATGCCTAAATAGATATGACACAGAAAACAAGCGAGGTCAGTACATTCTGCTTAAGAGGTTAAGCTATAAATTATGAAGAACATACATTTTTATTTAATTTTTTGGTTTCTTCTTATTTTAATGAGTTTGTCTTCTTTGCAGACAATTTATTACTTTTCAAATTTTTTTGTAGAAACCCATAAAAAAACAATACTTTTGAACAAAAGGTTTTGCAAAATATCTATAAGACTGTTTTTTTTCTCTAAAAAAAGCTTTAACCACTAAAATTAGCCGGTTTATAAAACAATCATTACTGCTGCGAAGACTCCCAACAACCAGTTAGTTAAATAATCACGTAGAGTAAATTTAAGCTCATAACATTCTATTTTTTCTTTACACTTCCAACAGACATATATATTATTTAGTTAATCTCAGTCAGACATTTATCAATTTCTTTGAGTTTGCAGAGCTCCAAAAGTACTTAATCAAAGCAGTTGGAAAGGATCAAAACTGAGAAAGCAAAATGACAACATTTGACCACGAGAAGTAAGGTTCTGTTTTAATTCGACGTTCTGGCATATTAGCTGTTTGTATATTTATGACACCATTACGATCAAATCCATTTTTTGATTTTTATGAAAGTTTGTATTAAGGCTCCTTGCTGTCGAGTAATGATGTACATGCAATGATTTTTAATAAAATTGTACAGTTAGAGAAGGTGGCTACCATCTTCTTTAGACAACAATTGATAGGGAGGTGTACAGTTGTAAGTTTCCATCACCAAGACACTAATGCTGCACACTAAACAAATGATCTCCACCCCAATGCTGATGAAAACTACTCCATGAGGTGCGCGCGCACTCTCTCTCTCACACACACACACACACACACATACACACTACTTCAAATTTTGTTACACAGCTCAATTTATTAAATTCAGTACAAAATGAGTGAGGTCTACAGCTGATAAAACTATTCTTATTCCACATTCAATATCTATTTAGTTCATTTTCATTAGTCTTCCAAGTCTACAGCACTTTCAAATACAGAAATTACACGGTTAAACATAAATTTGTACAAAACTCACATGAAAATCCCCATACTAAAATCATAGCATTTAAATCAAAAAATCGACTGAAACTGCAGTTTCAGAATAGTTATATAAATAATTTGGGAAACATTTCACAACATAATTTGATGAAGATAAGTCGGCATCAGCTGAAAAATTAAGCATCATTTTTTTGCAGAAGGTAAGAACAAAAATATCAGAAAATTATGTCTACATTATCAGTTTAACTAAAAGAAAGGAAAAGAAAATTGTGGCAGGAGAACATTGAAAAATAGAAATCAAGATATGAGAAGGAAAAAGAAGGATTAGAATGTATGATGGGGGAAGTGAATTTTAAGCCAAACATGTATTCATTACTTTTTCTATTTTTCTAATATCTTTTTCTTTATTTTCTCAAAACTGAGTTTTTTAAATTACATTGAACACAAAAAAATCATAATTTAAGTTCATCAAATACTAGAACCATAATTTAAAAAAAAAATAATAATTTAGAATTTCATTCTCTATTATTAAACATGTTACAATAAAATAAACTAAACAAGATTTTTTTAAAGAGCAAACCTCCATAAATTTTTAATCAGTTTACAGTTTTGTAATGGAAAATTTTCTTAAATAAAATTATGAATTTTATCTATTATTATTTACATCTACAACAAAATCTAACGTTATCTTTCACCTGATTTTAGTTAAAAATACTCAGATTATTAGATAATGTCATTCAAGTGAGTTTTATTTTTTTTGAAATATTAAATTGTTTTACTTTTGATTTTTAAGGACCAGGAAGAATTTAATTTCACGATATTGCACGGGTATTACACTACAGGTCTGCATAAATATTATTAACTCTCTATTTACAAATTAAAATAATTTTCATGCCCTGACTCTCACATAAAAAAATATTTTTATAGTGCCGTTTTATAGAATATAAGAAAGAACACAATTTTTTTTATTTATTTTTTCTTGATTCTGTGGCACTAAAACTGAATAATCATGGTGTCTGTTAAATGATATCAACAAAAGTCATTAACTGTTCAGATTCACACTACATTTTACAGTATAGTCACACATATGACCAACAGTCAGCAGTTAAGCCCATATATTTGGTAAACACATAACAAAAATAAGAAAATTAAGAATTAAGCACCATCACATTTAACACCACAAGTGTTAGTTATACAAATGACTGAAGAGTGTCGGTATTTATTAGGCTAATCGTTAATACAAGAGATCAAGAATATCTTATTTACTTGTTTTCAATTACAAGCTGTAACTGAAGAACCAAATTACGAGCCAATGATAGTATAGCTTTCGCATCATGCCGTTCTGCCATTTCTGTAAAAAAAAGCAAAAAAAAAACAGTAAATGCACTTCTATTCATCGACTGAAAATTATTAATATCATAATACATTTCTACACAGTATGCTTCCTTACAATTTATGGATCAAAAAATGCTATAGAATAGTATGACAATTAATATTTAATAATCTCACAATAAATATAAGAATCTTCTCTGTTCATTCAACTGCATGCTGACAAGTCAAATTACACACCTTCCAGCTACTACTGATGGTAATCATTGAAATTACTAGCACACTGTTAAAAAAAAAATAGTAATCTCATTCCAATAAATCTGATTAATAAAGAAATCTCTTAAAAAGTAAAAATAATCATTTTTAAAAAAAAATTTTTCAAAATTCAATTAGTTAAGTATATATCAAAGTTCCTGTCAATATGATTTAATCACTATAGCAGAAGGGTGATTAAACAATAATTTTAGTAGCTGCAATTATTTTTCACCGAATCTTATATTGTTTACAGTGCTTATGGTTCCAGTATTTTTTTAGTACAGTGGAAGCAGTCTGATAGTGATAAAAGAAATCTGTTGTTTTATAAAATCTGACCTCAAATTTACCAAGGAGTATGTCTGGTTGTGCTCCTTGCCAAATACATTAACATCAATCATTAAGCAGATTGTGAAATATATAGTATGAATTATCAACTGATTCAAGTGATTTCTATACAGACGATATTAATTGATTTGATAGTTCCTGGTTACCTAAGTCCATTAAATAGATCAGTTCCTTTGATAATTTCTCAAATTACATAGGCCAATTAATTGGATTAATTTTAGCATAGGAGAGAGCCAGTTCTCAATTTGATAATGATTAATTAAAACATCAAGGTAGTCGTCATTGACATTAATTACATAGTTCCACCAGAAGTATATCATAGTCCTTTGACTGTAAGTCAGATAAGTCATTCAATTAATCAAGAATTTACTGACCTCAAGATGATACGATTTCAAAAAAAAAAATTAATTCAGTTTACACATGTATAACTACTTGAAATCGACTGGAGTAATAATCTTCTACTTAGCAGTTCAAAAGAAAGAACTGTTAATAGTTTGCAGCCATTCATAAGCAGGAGTGTGAAAACCTTAATCAGTAAAACTTTCATTGATGTGAAAATCATCTAATTTTACAGGCCTATAATAAAAAGTTTATATTTACTAAGCGTAAAAGATTGTAATGTTTACTAAGCGTAAAAGATTATAAAGTTAACTATTTATTCTGATAACTATTTGTCATAGCACATTCTGCATAGTTTAAAATCTACATGAAGCCTTTCAAGCTTAATAAAACATTTAAATAAGTTTCCGATATTGATGAAGCACTTTTTATGTTAAAAACACACATACAGGGATAGAAAATTTTTCTTAACTTTACAGCATTTAATATTACTGTAAGAACCATATCATGAAAGAAAAATTTGTTTTAAATTAAATAAAATTTTTAAGGGTGTGAATGTAACTCAAGTGTACAAGCACACGTACATACAGGCAAATACAATTGATGGGATTAGTTCTAAGATATTGCATCATTAGTTTTACAATTCTTTTGTAACTATCTTATATTAGTAATGGAAAAGTTTACATTACGACCAATATAGAAGCATACTTATGAAATAAAAACAGACTGATAAAATAAAACAGTAATCGCTAAATATCATATTACCATTAAAGAATTTAATGACATCAGTAAAATCCATGCAATTGGTGAGGATGATGTCACGATATGTCTTAACAAGTGCAAGAGCAATAAAAAGAACAAAATGCGTTGATGCAACATGTTTTGCAGCCCAAATTGTTTCCCAAACAACAAAGACATCATCATATACGAGTTCTGTAAATTAAAATTACATATATTAAATTAGATCTTTAGAAATAAGTTCCTTTTTAAATCAATGCTCCTAAATAGCAGGATGAGATGAAATCTTAATTATTTATGAAAAAACAAATTAACTTTATACTTGATTCACACAATAGATCGGTTAATATTACTAGAAATATTATATTCTAGGCAGACCATTAGTTTCAGAAAAAAAAATCTTAAAATAACATTTTTGTGAAAAAATTAGTAAAAATATTACTTGATAATATACTTTATATTTTATATTATTTATCGTGCAATACATGGATGTGCTGTGTCCAAAATACAAAAACTAAAGATTCAAACAATTATAGAAGAAAAGCAAATATAATATTTATATATGTATAAAATTATAGATTTCAGTATAATTACAAATTGACATCTAGTTTTTTCAGCCATTTGACTCCAGGTGGGGTAGCACGATAAACATCCTGTGGATCTCCCTTGCATACTCGCTGTGGACAGTACTTAATTAGATGTTCAACAATTTGGAGTGGCTCATCACACTCACAACCAGCCGTAGGTGAAATATTTTATATTATTAGATAACATAAATGAGAACTGTAGAATTACAAGAAAAGTATTTTTTAAACTATATGAAAAAACTACTTTCTATAAAGTAATTGTAAACTATGGAATCAAGCAAATGGTATCTGATCCATTACTTTTTTGTTATTAATAACTTACCTAAGGTGTTAGGAAATGATAGCTACTGATGTCACAATAATAATATACAAATGTAAAAATTTATAAATTTTCATAAACTGATTATAAATATTAACTACTACCAATATTAACTACTAATAATTGATGATCATATAAACATTTTTTTAGAAATAGAAAAACAGAATACATACTAGATTTTTTATAGTAACAGCCAAAAACATTCAAACTAAAGACAAATGGATATAAAACAAATAGCTTAAATGTATTTAAGAACTTTTTGTTTGTTTTTTTATATTTAAAAAAAATTCCTGATGGTCAATTTCAAAATGACAGCCATTTAAAAATACATTGTTACTTCAAGTCTTTGTAAAGATAGGAAATTGTTTTCATTGAACTGTGGTATTAAAAAAAAACACACTTAAAAAAAGAAAAGAAAAAAGATAGTTTTATTATTTACCACAGTTATATTAGTAGCAGAGTAGTTCTTACATACCAAGTGATTCCAAATCGCATGGCAATCTCTCAGGGGATAATTCTATAACCAAAAATAAGAAAAAAAGTTCATATAAACATAGGTAAAAAAACTGTTCGTTAGCATTCAGCTCGTGAAACATTTGGCCCTGCGTTTTATTTCCTCTTTAAAATTAAACCATACTAAAATTCTTGAAGTCCAAATTGAGGAGTAAATTTGGTGCTTCCTTATGGTTTTGATCTAAGAAATTGAATAAAAGTGGTTCCAGACCTCTATCTCATGTTGGTTTTAAGAAAAACGGGGTAAAACACGAAAACGTTTTGCTGGAAAATACACTTTTTTAGGGTTGAAATAAAATAATTTTGTTAACTTATCAATAAACAAGTAAAAATTTCTAGTTAACTTTGTAGAGAATATAATTCTGACAAAACTGATGTAAATATCATCTATTACAATTAAACACAATTTTGAGAAGTTAAATATTAATTAGAAACAGAACATCCAAATTAGATTGGAAAAATTATATGATTTTAAACAAAACAATTTACATACAAATGCAAAAAACTATAAAAATAAATTTGAGACATCCTTCTAAAACATATCAAAAATTTTTATTTTTTTACAGACATGGTAATAACAGCTGATTAACAATTAACTTTAGCGTCTAACATTTGAATGTTCATTTGAGTGGTGTTTGTGCCATTATTGTTCGGTCAGTCATTCACAATGGGTGATACCACAAATTTGTTTTCATTTGGAGAGATGACGGACATGTTGTTAATTTATGGTAAAGTAAATAAAAATGGATTGGCTGCTGTGCATTAATACCAGGAAAATTATCCAGATAAAAATATTGAAGAGTCCTGTTTTACAAGAAATGGCATTGTAAATTATCAAAACACTTACACTTGGGCAGACGAAAATCCCCATGAGATTGATACAAGTAACTTCCAATGCACTTTTTTATTTAATAACCGATGTGGTCTTCTTGATGATAATCTCATAAGCCATTTTTTCTTACTAACAAGGCTCAATGGAGAGTGGTACTTGCATTTTTTGCGAACAAATCTGATAGAACTCTTGGAAGATATTAAACTTGCAGATAGAAGGCGCAAATAGGTTTTTCAATGATGGTGCACCTGTCACTACTGTTGTGATGTGATGAATAATTTAAATGACACATTTAATAAGTAATGAATTGGCGGAAACAGACTAGTAAAATGACCACTTCAATGTCCTGAATTACACCAGTGGGCATTTTCCTTTGGGGTTGGATGAAGTAGTTAGTCTCCGCTCGTATTAGCACACAAGAATTAAACATTGCATAATAGAAGCTGGAGCCACTCAAAAAAGGATCTCCTACCCTTAATCAACGACAATAACTCAAGTCACCCCTAACCAAAGCTAAAATCAAACCAATGCTTCATAATAGATGGAAATAAACTTAAAAGCTAACAATTTAAAGCATCAAAACCAGAAGATAAAGCTACCCCTAACATTACCATTTGCCATTAGACATGCCCAGCTGGCATGGATTCGCTTAGCTGAACTGTGCACTGAACGGAATGGTCCCAACATTGAGCAACTGCTTTGAAGAAATATTTGCAGCTTTATCAAGTAATCATTTTGATATTTAATAACTTTTAAAAAACCAAAAAAAGATTTTAATCTTTTAAATCTATTGTTTTTTGTTATTGATAAGTTTTCTATTTCTTTTCATTTACATTATGTTGTTCAAACATAGATGAAAACTTTTCTTTTTACAATTGTATCGCTTTTCCAATCCAGTTTATGTGTTCTGTTTCTAATTAAAGTTGAACTTCTTAAATTTGTGTTTAATTTTAAGACACGTTATTTACGTCAATTCTAATAATTAGTCTCTACAAGTTTAACTAGAAATTTTCACTTGTTTATTGGTAAATTAACAAAGTTATTTTATTCTAACCTAAAAAAGTGTATTTTCCGGCAAAACGTTTTCATGTTTTACCCTGTTTTTCTTAAAACCTAAGTGAGATAGAGGTCTGGGACCACTTTTATTCAATTTTTTAGATCAAAACCATAAGGAAGCATCAAATTTACTCCTCGATTATACCTCAAAAATTTTAGAGAGGGAACAGAAAGAAGGATTAAATGTTTCATGAACTGATACTCGCTAATGAACAGTTTTTTGACCTATGATTATATGAACTGTTTTTTAATTTTTGGCTATAGAATCATCTCTCAAGAGATTGCTGGGCAATTTTGAATCATCCTATATAAGTGACATATGATAAACACACCTCAACCTACAATTTTAGTGTTTAAACTACAGTTCTAATTTAATTTCCACAAAATGTTCCGATGAAGCAGAATGAAATAAACTCTGTTGAACAAACGAAGCAGTTAAGTAGAAAATTAATTTTTATAAAAAATATTATTATAAACAACACATGATAGCATGTACATGTTTCTGTATACAAATTGCCAATGTTAAACTTAAACATTCATAACTTAGATTAGGTTTACCTCTTTTGAAGTCCAATAAAAACCACCGATAGCAGAAGTAAAAATGAGTATAGTCCCCATTCTGATGCATTAATTCAAACATTTCTGAATCCAGTATACGGATTAAAGATCTGGAAAATTAATAAAAAACAAAATTACAATTTCCTCATTAGCAAATTTAATATGTTTTAAAGCAGAGGTTCTCAACTTTTTTAGGCCTGTGCCCTCTTTGCGTCCTCGAATTATGCCATGCCCCCCTAGACCTAATGAATTGAAGTTAAAAAGTTCTACTGTGTTTCTATTAGGATTAATTAATCTAACTCAAAAAAGTTTATAACAATTTTATTACACATATATAAAAATACTAATATTTGTTTTGCTGAGGGAATATTTTAATTTTTTTTTTTTGTCTTCCATCATTTGACTGGTTTGATGCAGCTCTCCAAGATTCCCTATCTACAGCCAGTCATTTCATTTCAATATACCCCTTACATCCTACACACCTAACAATTTGTTTTACGTATTCCAAACATTGCCTGCCTGTACAACTTTTCCCATCTACCTGCCCCAATAATATCAAAGCAACTATTCCATGATGCCTTAAGATGTGATCCATAAGTCTGTCTCTTCTTTTAGCTATATTTTTCCAAATGCTTCTTTCTTCATCAATTTGCCAAACACCTCTTCGTTTGTCACTTTATCTACCACCCTGATTTTCAACATTCTTCTATAACACCACATTTGAAAAGCTTCTAATCTTGTCTTCTCAGGTACTTCAATTGTCCAAGTTTCACTTCCACAAAAAGCTACGCTCCAACATATACTTTAAAAAATGCTTTCCTGATGTAAATAAATTATATTTCTGACTGACGGCTCATTTCACCTGTGCTATTCGGCAATTTACATCGCTCCTGCTTCATCCATCTTTAGTAATTCTACTTCCCAAATAACAAAATTCTTCTACCTCCATAAACTTTTCTCTTCCTATTTTAACATTGAGTGGTCCATCATCGTTATTTTTACTACATTTCATAACTTTTATTTTGTTCTTGTTTATTTTCATGTGGTAGTTCTTGCGTAGGATATCATCCATGCCATTCATTGTTTCTTCTAAATTTTTTTAACTCTCAGCTAAATTACTATATCATCAGCAAATCGTAGAATCTTTATCTTTTTACCTTGTACTGTTACTCCAGATCTAAATTGTTCTTTAACATCATAAACTGCTAGTTCTATGAAAAGATTAAAAAGTACCGGGGATAGAGAACATCCTTGTTGAACTCCCTTTTCTATAACTGCTTCTTTCTTATGCTCTTCAATTATTAATGTTGTAGTTTGGTTCCTGTAAATGTTAGCAATTGTTCTATCTCTATACTTCAACCCTAAATGTTTTAAAATGCTGAACATTTTATTCCAGTTTACATTATCAAATGCCTTTTCTAAGTCTAAAAATGCCATGTATGTTGGTTTGTTTTTCTTTAATTTTTCTTTAATCTTCCTTCTACTATTAATCTGAGTGTTAAAATTGTTTTCCTTGTTCCTATACTTTTCCTTAAACCAAATGGGTCTTCTCCTAACACGCCTTCCACTCTCTTCTCCATTTTTCTGTAAGAATTCTAGTTAAGATTTTTTATGCATGAGTAGTTAAGCTAATTGTTCTATATTCTTTACAATTTTCTACTCCTTCTTTCTTTGGTATCATGACAATAACACTCTTTTTGAAATCTGATGGATCTTCCCTTTTTCGTAAATATTACACACAAGTTTGTATTATGTATTGCTTCCTCACCTGCACTGCGCAGTGATTCTGCAGGTATCTATCCCAGGAGCTTTTCTGCCATTCAAATTCTTCAATGCTCTCTTAAATTCAGATCTCAGTACTGTATCTCCCATTTCGTCCTCTTTAATTTCTTCTTCTTCCTCTATAACACCAGTTTCTAATTCATATCCTCCATATAACGCTTCAATATATTCCAACCACCTATCAACCTTTTCTTTCATATTATAAATCAACGTACCATCTTTATTTAACACATTATTCGATTTTAAGTTATGTACCCCAGAATATTCCTTAACTTTCCTGTATGCTCCATCTATTTTATCAATGTTCATTTCTCTGAACACTTTTCATTTGCTAATTTTCAATTCCTGTTTTTAGTATTTCTTAATTGTTGATATTTCCTTTTACCTTTTTCATAATAGTATTCTTATACTTTTTATGCACAACCATCAGCTGCAATATATTCTCTGATATCCAAGGTTTACTACCAGTTCTCTTTGTTCTACCAAAGTTTGCTTATGCTGTTTTAAGAATTTCCTTTTTAACATTCTCCCATTCTTCTGCTATATTTTCTGCCTTATCTTTCTTACGCAGACCACCGATGTCCTCTTCTTTACTTCCTATTCCTTGAGCTTCTCTAAACTGCACCAATTCATCTGACATCTTTTCATTAGGTTTTTAAACCTTAATCTACATTTCATTATCACTAAATTATGTTCACTATCAATGTCTGCTCCTGGATATGCTTTGCAGTCGATGAGTTGATTTCTAAACCTTTGCTTAACCATGATATAATCTATCTGATATCTTGTAGAATCACCTGAATTTTCCATGTGTATATTCTTCTATTGTGATTTTTAAGCTGGGTGTTGGAAATTAATAAATTATACTTCATATAAAACTCAATAAGTTAGTCCCCTCTTTCATTCCTTTTGCCCAGACTGTTTTCACTCACAATATTTCCTTCCTTGTCTTTTCCAGTGCTTGCATTCCAATCTCCAATTATTATTACAATTTCTCCCCTTTTATGTTTGAGTGTTTTGTCAATTTCTTCATATACACACTCTACCTCTAATAATGAGATCTTCATCATTGTGAGCACTTGTAGGCACGTTAACAATCATTGTCGGCTTAGGTTTTGAATTTATCCTGATTACAATGATTCTATCGCTAAGCTTTTTGAAATAATCTACTCTCTTCCCTACCTTCTTGTTCATTATGAAACCTACTCCTGCATGCCCTTTATTTGATGGTGAGTTAATTATTCTAAAATCAACTAACCAAAAGTTGTTTTCCTCTTCTCACCAAACCTCACTAATTCCTACTACATGTACATTTAACCTACCCAGTTCCCTCTTTAAATTTTCGAACCTACCAACCATTTTTAGACTTCTAACATTCCATGCTGCAACTCATAGAATGTTATTTTTTAATTTTCTGGTAAATGTCAGCTGGAGTGGAGTACATGTACACGCTTGCACAAAAATCACTCCCACTACGTAGATGGCTGTGCAGATCTCCCACCATAGTGGCACTGTGACCCCACAACTCACAGGCTCCAATAAAAGAGCAAACACGAGTGTGAAATTTTCAATTCATCGTCAACCACGACCTGTAGAAGACCAAGAAGAAGAAGAAGACAGAAGTTCCCTGGCTGTCGCAATCTGGGACCTCCCATCAGATGTCAACATCCCCGCTAGAGAAGCAGAGCTGGCTGGCCCGCCGTGCTAAGGGAGCCACTGCGCGTGGATGCTACCTTTCTGCTGCAGCTCGGCGGACTTCAATCATCCTGACCGGCAGAGTCAGTAGCAGGAGCCAGCAAAACGTGGGATCGCTTGGGGAGAACTGCCTCGGCTGAGCTGGTGAAAGACAACCAACACTGACCAGATACTGAGGGGCTCAGGGAGCCACTACTGCCATACTATAGTGGGAAACCAACTGTCGCTGAGGAGAAGCCAGGTCTGATTTCAATGCACGAGCTGCAACTCTCTGACTACAGCCGAGTTGACTTCGCTGGAGACCAGCTTCCAGACCCAACAGCTCTTCTCAGAGCTAACGCAAAAACGGCCCTTTTCAGGGACACCACTCCAGAAACCTCAAACAGCCCTTCTCAGGGATACCATAAGGTTTTACGGTGCCATGTGCCGACAAAGCCATTCGGCAACACATGGCGCCCAATGTGGGGGTGAAGATCGTCTGGACGAGAAGGTTGGACATAGCTACACCTCTGCCGAGCACATGTTAGCCGACAGACCAACACACAAGGCACCCAACAACATTGAACGCCTGGTTGAGGGCATCTGTGCAGCATTTTTGCTGGTGATAATGGCAACCTTCAGCGGCCTACCACATGAGGACCCAGAACTGTTCCTCTCTTGTCTACAAACTCAGCTACAAGAACAGAGAGTACCTGTTGATCAATGGGCAGAATACGCTGAAGGGCAGCTGAAAGGAGAGGCTCTGTCCTGAGCCAGGCAATATAAAGACTTACAATTTGATTAGTTCGAGTTCATCGACCAATTTCGCCTTCAGACAACTGCCAAGCACTGGACTCAACTTTATGGACAAAGGCAAGGAGCTAATGAATCGGTGGAGCTTTTCCTGTTGTAGAAGAAGAAACTCATTCATCGACTAGCTCCCGATAGTGAAGTTGCCTTCCTACCAATATTGCTGGAGCAGCTCAGACCCAATTCGAATTTCACTGCGAGCGGTAACCATCCATGATATTGACAACCTGCTGCATCGGGCCATCACCATTAAAGTAGACGAGCAGGAGATCCAAGTGACAATGAAGTTGAAGAGTACTCATGAAATCCGCGATAGTTCTGAGAGGAGCTCGCTGCATCACGTAGATGAGCTTAAACCAGATACTTCCGTGGCTAGAACAAATGAAAAGGCATCGACATAGAAGCAGCTTGGCTCCGTGGTGTCATTACTGCCCGGAATGCCATTTCCACAGGGACTGCCCAATAAGAAAGTCGCAGCAGGGAAACGAGTATGGGTCCTGGCTGTGAAGCCAATCAGGGCCCTCAATCAACTATGCTTTGACATCCCTAGAATCACCGTCGGAGTAGCAGGACAACTAATGAAAGCGGCCAACTTCAGCTTTGAAAGAGCTGAGCTGTTTCCGTGGCAAGCCAATTCCAACACAGACAATAAGATAGATCTGTCATTGAATTCTAATTCCTACCGTACCATGGAAGTAGTGCAAATAATGCTTCTCTGCAGCAACACAAAAATTCTTACAACGCTTTTGCTAGTCCCGGGACTTCGGGAAGAAATAATCTTAGAACACAACTGGCTGAAGGAGCAACATGCCGTGTTGGACTACAGTCATGGCTGCTACCATCTGGATAGGTAAACCCGCAAAACCGTTTTTTGACACGATCAACCCGAACCTGCAGCATCAAAAGTGGACTGGTCGGCAATGAAAAGTGCAGCACCTCCCGAGGTAAAGACAAGATTTGAGACAGTGTTGAAGCAGCACCAGAGAGTATTTTCCAGCACTTCCTTGCAATCAACTCGGTCAGCGTACATGGGATCCGATTGGGAAGGAAGTCAGCCGTTTTGCTTACCGAGGTACCGGTACAGCGAAGAAAAGAAACAAGATAAAATAGCGGTATAGCGAAGATAACAGAACAAGCAGAAGATATGCTGAGGCAGGAGGCGACAAAACCGTCGACATCGCCCTACAACTATCCAGTAGTAATTGTTAAGAAGGACTCTTTACCACGTTTTTGTGTAAACTTCCGGAGCCTGAACGACATCACGGAAGATGTGGACTCACCACTGCCACTGATCTATGAGACTATTAAAGACCTGGGAGCGCTTGTGTCTTTTCGATAGTCGACCTTAAAAGTGGCTATTGGCAGATATCCCTGGAGGAATGATCCAAACGTTTTACAACCATTTCAGTTCCAAATGACGTCTGATACCAGTCATGCCGTTCGGCTTAAAAAATGCACCTACCACATTTCAGCATCTAATGTAAGACGTTCTCACTGGCCTCCTCTGCCAGTCCTGCCTGATCTACCTGGACATTATTTTTTACAGCAGTAGCTGGGAAGAACACTTACACCAACTAGACATGGTTCTGGAATGCCTACAACTTCACCACCTGACATGCTCTTTGGAGAAATGCCAATTTGGCCGAGACGAGGTGTCATTTTTGGGCGATGAAATCACACTCACGGGCAATAAAATGCAGAAGCAACACCTACGTGCCATCATCAAACACAAGACCCCCAGGTCAAGAAAAGAGCTGCAGAAATTCTTCAGCACCTGTAATTGGTTACGAGAACATATCCCTAGATTCTCAGAAGTTTCTGTGCCTCTGACTGATCTGCTGCAGGGGAAATACTGGAAATGCACAGACACCGCACAGCACGCCTTTGAAGCTGTTCAGCAGACTATTGAAGTTATCTCCGCCAGATCCAAAGCTTCCTACAGTCTTACAAATCAATGCCAGCCAGCGAGGACTGGGAGCTGTGCTGTACCAGCAAGCTGGTAACGGGGAGTGAAGAGTCAACTCGCACGAAGCTTTCAGAGGCAGAGAAGAAATATCACTCCAATGAGCTCGAATGCCTTGCCCTGGTGTGAACAATCAAATGCTAACGACCGTACCTCGAAGACTGAACTTTCATTCTCAGAATGGACGACAAGGCTTTAACATGGCTAAGGCAGGCCACCGAGCATAAAACAAAATATGCTCACTGAGCCTTATTGGTTCAAAGTTTCAAGTTTACATTAGAGCACTGTCCTGGCTGGAAGAATGAACTACCAATCTGTTGTCAAGAGAACCAGCAGAAGAAGAAAATACTAAAATGGTGCGGGATGAAGAGATAGACTACATGTGACTGAACACTGCTAAGAAGAGAATGGAGTGGTTACACCCCGACTGCAAGACGTCGTCACCACTTCACTGTTCCAACATGTGCAGGAAGCACAAGAAGCCGAACCAGAGTGCCAACAATCCAGGTTACAAATTCGGCCTCAGCCACTCACTTCAGAGTGGGCGAAAACGGCATCGTATGGACAGCAGTGCATAGCACTAGGGCAGGACCCCGACCAGTGGAGACCTGGCAATCGCTCGGCTGTCATACCATACTACTATAACTGGTTCCAGAAGCTGGTCATCCCGGAGCAGAAGAAACCTGCCGGGCAATCCGCCATTACTACGATTGCCAGGACCTAACGAAAGACATTCGGCAGTATATCAGGAAGTGCCGCACATGCGCCCGCTACAAACGAGAGCCAAACCCTCCACCAGACAATCAGCGACCTCGGAGGCCTACAGCGTGTTGTAAGCATGTGGCAGTTGACTTAATAGGTCCATATCCAGAAACGGAATGAGGCAATAGGTTCCTGATGGTGGTGACTAACATGTATTTCCACTAGGTCGAGGCTAGGCCTGTTCCTTAAGCTGACACGAACAACATCTTCAGCTGTTTGGAGGAGGAAGTGTTTTGCCCCTGGAGCTATCCTGCAGTCATCCTGACATAACGGGAAACACTCACAAGCTGAAAGTGGAAGAAATTATGCGACACATTGCTCACTAGACTACACCCACATACCATCCACAGATGAATCCCACAGAGTGTCGTAATGAGGAGGTGATGAACATACTGAGAATAGTCCTCGAGCAGGATGTCCAACACCTAACCTGGGTTAAGAGTGTGCCACAAGTACTGTTCGCATTAAGAAATCGGGCTAATGCCACGACCAGCACGCCACGAAGCATACTGCTTGTTGGGAAACAGTTGAAGAAACCCAGGGACTGGCAGCACACAAAAGCAGAGGAACCACCTCAACTCACTGAGGAAAGAGAGGAGAAGGCAGCATCACTGCCTTGCTAGTGCTTGCTAGGCTATTCAGTCTGAAATTGGAAGTTGACATTTGTTTCATGAGTTCAAATGAAGAAGATCTGTACCTACAATTTACAGATGAGAAACGTATCCACCACTTAAACACACAGGTGTTTTATCAGGTGTATTTATCAGATTTCTTTGAATCAATCAACCTTTTGAATTTGAAACTGCAAGGACAGAAAAAATTTTGAAGACTTATGCGATGAAAAATCTTGTGGTAATGTCACCTTCAGAGTTCAGAACCCCACTTTTCATCCTTCCCATGTCTTAATGACCTTCCTTATAACCAACAAAATCTTTCATTAAATTTGAAAAGTGAATTGAAGAACTTGATTTCAGAATATTTAGCATCCATATAAACTGAAATTGGACACTTCTTTCCAGATCTTCTTTCAGATTGCTGGCAACTTCAGTTGACATAACGAATATTCAAAATCAAAGTGGTCATGCTTCCTGATTCTCCTTTGGAGCAGGCAGTTGATCTAAAATGTGATCATTAAGCAGAAGCAGAGTTGCCAAAGATGACTGTCAAAGATTTTTGGTTAAGCTATTTTCTTGTGTACCTGCAAGTTACTACAGAAGCTGCAATGTTATTGGTGCATTCTTCACAATGTATCATGTAAGTCCGGGTTTCCTACGCTGGCTTATGTCACATCAAAATACCAAGCACAGCTGGATGTTGAAAGTGATTTGAGGTGTGCATTACTAGAGTTGGGACCAAACATTAAAAAACTTGTGAAAGAAAAACACTGCCAGCCCTCTTATTAAATGTGTTCTTAAGAAATAAAACAAAAAATGTAGCCTAAAATTTTAACTGCAGTGAGAGTTTTGCACGAAGTATAATTTAGTAATTGCCAACACCCAGTTTAAAAATCATAATAGAAGAATACACACATGAAAAAAGCCAGGTGATACTGCAAGATATCAGATAGATTATATCATGATTAAGCAAAGATTTAGAAATCAACTTGTCGACAGTAAAGCTTACCCTGGAGCAGACATTGATAGCGACCATAATTTAGTGATAATGAAATGTAGATTGGGGTTTAAAATCCTGAAGAAAAGGTGTCAGATGAATCAGTAGAATTTAGAGAAGCTTGAGGAAGAGGAGGTAAAGAAGATTTTTGAGGAGGACATCGCAAGAGGTCTGGGTTAAAAAAGATTCCCATTCTTCTTCTACATTTTCTACCTTAAGAATGGGAGAATACTAAAAAATAAATTCCTAAATCAGCAGAAGCAAACTTAGGTGGAGCAAAGAGAACTGGTAGAAAACTTGGATTTCAAAGGAAATATTGCAGCTGATGGATGAACGTAGAAAATATAAGAATGCTAGTGATGAAGAAAGTAAAAGGAACTATCAACAATTAAGAAATACTATAAACAGGAAGTGCAAACTAATGAAAAAAAAGTGGATTAAAGAAAAGTGTTAAAGTTAAGGAATATTCTGAGGTACATAAATTAAAATCGAATAATGTGTTAAACAAAGATGTGTTAAATCAATTTATAGTACGAAAGAGAAAGTCGATAGGTAGTGGAATATATTGAAAGGTTATATGGAGGAAATGAATTAGAAAATGGTGTTATAGAGGAAGAAGAGGAACTAAAACAGGATGAAAGGGGAGAAACAATACTGAGATCTAAATTTACGATAGCATTAAAAGATATAAATGGCAGAAAGGCTCCTGGAATAGACAGAATACCTACAGAATTACTTCACAGTGCAGCTGAGAAAGCGATTGCCTATACAAACTGTTGTGTAATATTTACGAAAAAGGGGAAGTTCCATCATACTTCAAAAAGAGTGTTACAGTTATGATACCAAAGAAAGGAGGATAAATGTGAAGAATACAGAACAATTAGCTGAACTAGTCATGCATCAAAAATCTTAACTAGAATTCTGTACAGAATAACTGAGAGGAGATTGGAAGAAGTGTTAGGAGAAGACCAATTTGGTTTCAGGAAAAGTATAGGGACAAGGGAAGACATTTTAGCGCTCAGATTACTAGTAGAAGGAAGATTAGAGAAAAAAAATATCAACATAATTGGCATTTATAAACCTAGAAAAGGCATTTGATAACATAGACTGGAATAAAATGTTCAGCATTTTAAAAAAAGATTAGGGTTCAAGTACAGAGATAGAAGAACAATTGCTAACATTTACAGGAACCAAACTGGAACAGTAATAATTGAAGAGCATAAGACAGAAGTCGTAATAAAAACGGGAGTCTGACAAGGATATTCCCTATCAACGTCACTTTTTAATCTTTACATATAACTAGCAGTTTATGATGTTAAAGAACAATTTAGATCCAGAGTAACAGTACAACGTGAAAAGATAAAGATGCTAAGATTTGCTGATATACTAATTTAGATGAGAGTAAAAAAGATTTAGAAGAAACAAAGAACGGCATGGATGAAGTCTTATGCAAGAACTACCACATGAAAATAAACAAGAACAAAACGAAAGTAATGAAATGTAGTAGAAATAACAAAGATGGACCACTGAATGTAAAAATACGAAGAAAAAAGATTATGGAGGTAGAAGAATTTTGTTATTTGGGAGGTAGAATTACTAAAGATGGATGAAGCAGGAGCAATATAAAATGCCGAATGGCACAGGTGAAACGAGCCGTCAGTCAGAAATATAATTTCTTTACATCAAAAATTAATTTATATGTCAGGAAAAGAGTTTTGAAAGTATATGTTTGGAGCGTAGCTTTATATGGAAGTGAAACTTGGACGATTGGAGTATCTGAGAAGAAAAGATTAGGAGCTTTTGAAATTGGTGCTACAGGAGAATGTTAAAAATCAAATGCCTGGATAAAGTGACAAATGAAGAGGTGTTGCGGCAAACTGAGGAAGAAAGAAGCATTTGGAAAAATATAGAAGCATCCTGGAATAGTGGCTTTAATATTGGAGGGACAGCTAGAAGAAAAAAATTATGCAGGCAGACAATGTTTGAAATATGTAAAACAAATTGTTAGGGATGTAGGATGTAGGGGGTACACTGAAATGAAACAACTAGTACTAGATAGGGAATCTTGGAGACCTGCATCAAACCAGTCAAATGTCTGAAGACAAAAAAGAAATGGTACTATGGTCACACTGGGTCATTACTCAGAACATTGTGGCAAATAACACAGTGAGATGAATGAAAAGTGTTCTTTTCAGTATATGTGAAGCTGAACCTTATATAGTCATCATTGTATATTCTTTTCTTTTGTAATGATTTAGCGTTGTTTAGCACCACTACACACAACAGTCACTCACACAAATGACTGGAACACAATCAACAATCACCTGTTTTGTGCAGTATAGTCACCAACCAGTAGTAAAATTATCCTAGCCACGGTAGTGTTTTTTGAAGAATCACTGGTTGTCTGCTTCCAACAGACATGCAAAGAGATCCAATAGTATTGCGGCAAACTATTTGGATATAGGCCAGTGTAAATAAGAAAGAAATTGAGAAAAAAATTTAGTTGAATCAACAGATCTTTTTCTCAGCGTACCATGCCTCCCCTGAAATTCTCCTACAATCCCCCAAGTTGAAAACCCATGTTTTAAAGCACAAAAATGGAAAAATTTGTGCTTGTTATATAATATTTTTTTTAAATGTTATATCATACACTGTTACATTTTACTATAATTAACTTTTTAATATCAATAGCTGCTTAGCAAAGTATGCAGAATATTAAAATGGTATCCATCTCCTGATAAAAGGTGTTTGTTATAAAAAAAAAAAAGGAACAAATATCTGTTACACTAAAATAGAAAGAAATGAAAGCTGGGATCCTTTTTTTTTGTTGCATTTTTTCTTTTAATTATTAAAATTTTTTTAATGTTCCAGAGACATCAGGAGGGCAGTTTAGAAATAACATCATTCTTTCTACAGTCTTTTACAATGTACTCCAATCCATGCCTTAAACAATCAGTACTTAAAAAATACCATTCAGATTATAATACTGTAAAACAGGATGATCCACAGGGGATAATTTCAGCCCCTCCATTGTTTTCACTGTACATTAATAATATGCCTACTGAACGGGGTTATTAGATTTTTTTTATGCCAACATATTAGTTATCATATAGAGAAATTACA
Organism: Lycorma delicatula; assembly: GCF_047948215.1. Taxonomy (NCBI): domain Eukaryota; kingdom Metazoa; phylum Arthropoda; class Insecta; order Hemiptera; family Fulgoridae; genus Lycorma; species Lycorma delicatula. Next base: position 4,378,110 of record NC_134458.1, read on the forward strand.
TAGCCGACTACATAATTTTTTAATTTTCTTCTTTCTTACTAGTATATAATTTGTTCCATATCAGTAGAAGAGAATTTTGGTTTACTAAATGATCAACGGCAAATAAAAATTTTGTTTTTAATTACCAATACACTTATTGTGGATTTCTCTTTTCTGTGTATAATATTTCTATTAATATGTTATTTACATTTGGGCGAGATTCTAATCTTCTGAAGAATAATGCTTTAGACATTTTTGAGAAAAATTGAAGGAAATTTCTTTCCCTACAATATTTTAAGCTGTGAAAGATATTTTTATTTATTTATTTTTTGGAGATCTTATTGAATCTGGTTGCTTCTACCTTTGAAGAAGTACCAATTCCTTTGAATCCTTTGTGAGTAGTTCTGAGAGCATTGTAGAATAATCTGGGAAACCTAATTCTAATTCTACGAGAATTTGATTTTTTAATGTAAAACATACTACTACACGTAACTTTCATTACTGCAACCTGAAAATTTTTATTAAATGAAATTCTTATTTCTCCCTACAGTCCGGTACAATTTCATTTGACATCAACAAATTTAAACAGTAGCTATCTCTGGAACTGACAATGCCTTTTTCTTATTCATTATATCCTACACACCTGAGCTTAGATTTAATGATGTTTTGATTATGGAATACATATTTATAATGGCTACTGTAAAACAATAACTACTTTTAAAAATAGTTACAAGAACAATTTTTTTTTTTGGTTGAAAAATTACTTCACAAAATTACTTTCTCAGATTTTTGCTGTATATCCATGCTGCAGAGTTCTGCAAAACAGATTCAAGGTCCAACAAAACTTTTCATCAAACTATTTTTGAGTATGTATTCAAACAATTTGCTGTCATGTTGTTCACAATAAAATGCTAAACATATAACCCAACAAAATATAATTTGACAAACTAGTATTTACAGAAACATTAATAATTTAAAAATTGACATTGTCAGGAATTGATATTACAAAAAAATTAACAGTGTTGTAGCTAGTGTTTACCATAAAGAAATCCAACAAGTGAAAATTATTAACAATATATATCTTAACAAACACATAAATAGAAAATTAACTCATTTTACCATTTGATTCACAGAGTGATTCATCATATAACAGATGCAGAATTTAATGAATAATTAAATATAGCAAGACAAAGAGTGATAAAAAAGCAACATAAAAAAAATTCTATTGGTAATATCATAAATTAAATTAAATTTATTAGAAAAATCAATACAATTTTTAATACCACTACTCAAGCATCTTTAAAACCTTTTTTATCATTAAAACCTAAAGATAAAAATAAATAACCTTCAACATAATTAATCACTGTCCAGTACAGTGGAAAAGGACTAAAAACAATATTTAGATGTAAAATATTGTCATGTGTTCGTGGCTCGATCAGGATATTGAGAGATTGAGAAATGAAAATGTTTATACAATTACAATTTATTGGTTTAAAAATACAAGCAAAACAAGACAAATCATTAATAACAATAGTAATAATAATATTACGACAATCATAAAACAAATAATAAAAAAAGTATAGTTAACACAACCACAATGATAATCAGAATAATAGTAGTAATAATAATAATAACAGACAATTAAAAAACCCACAATAATAATTAGAATAATGGCAACAGTAAACAATAATATTAAAGGTCCATAATAAACAAATAGTAATAAATGTCAATAATAATAAAAAGAGATTACATAACAAATAGAATTTAAAGTAATCATCAGGATTTATTCACAGGTAGATAAATAATAAAAACCAGAATTCAATTCCATTGACAAAAGACATAGCATGACCGCTAGTCTTAACACTTTTAACTATTAGTCATGTATTAACAACAATAGTACAATAGAGAAGACAATTATAAAATTCTTTCACTGTAAATACCTTTGCTGTTCACAAATAAAACTATCCTAACAGTTTGAAAATGAAATTTAGTACATTATCTCATCTCTTTCACTTATAGTCTTACAGTAACTCACCAAAACATTACTTGTGATGTTACCTTAGTTGCATTGAACCTATACTCAAAATTCGCTCCTTCACTGACCTCCTCAGAATACTCTTGCTGACTGACGTCTCGCGGACTGATTCACAGAGCTCATATCACAGATTCTCCTTGCAAAACTTTTAACTGGTCTTCCACACAGTATTTATACTCCTATCTTCTTTAACTGCCAGACCGGACCCAACTCGAAGCGTGAGAATGATCGACTGCCCTCTCATTTTCTCATGAAACTCCAAGCCTTGGTCCAGTAACTCTTTTCACAGAACCACATGTGTTTATTGTATCAATAGACAGTATTACAAAAGATCATTATTAAACGGACCTGTTACCTTTACTAAAAGGGTTCTTTTTAGCCCATTTCTGGATTCCTCCCATTATTATATTTTCTACTACTGTTTTCTTAATTGAAAGGAATCCGTTACTCAGGTCTGCTATATCTTTGGAAGTCGAGAGTTCCAGCGTTCAAGTCCTAGTAAAGGCAGTTACTTTTATACGGATTTGAATACTAGATCGTGGATACCGGTGTTCTTTGGTAGTTGGGTTTCAATTAACCACACGTCAGGAATGATCGAACTGAGACTGTACAAGACTACACTTCATTTACACTCATACATACCATCCTCATTCTTCCTCTGAAGTAATACCTGAACAGTAATTCCCAGAAGCTAAACAGGAAAAAGAAAGAAGAAAGGTTCGCTATACCGGTCTTGTTACAATATGCAACAGATTTCAAGTTGTACAGGCAGTGCTGATGATTGTACTTAAATATGGGGATTCAATTAAACTTCTATTATTTGCCTTAATGAGAGAAGAGTTAATGTGAATAAGAAATAATAAAATGAATGTAATATTACAATTAATGAAAACAATACTGATTCAATAAGATATTCTAAATTTTCAGCTTTAATTATGGTTTGTAATACTATTTATTCCAGTCTTACAGAATAGATTGTATTATGGGATACATAAAAGCTGATATGGTCAAAAAATTTAAATCCAGATAAAAGCATTAAACAGGTAACCTTCTATTTAAAAAAAAATTAAGTTCTACTGTATGTAAACTGTTTACATATACTATTAACAGTTTAGTAAAAAAAATTTAATTTAATATATATTTGCAGGGTTACACTACTGAATATAAAATTCTTCCTATTCAACAGTCATGTTTAAAATTTGCAAGCTTATGATCAAGGATTAATATTCATAACACACAAACAAATTGTTAAATAAAAAGTAACTAACAGAAGGCCTTATATATAAGGTGATTGCAATTCTGTTTAATAAATTTCCCACTTATGGCTTTGCAGGCCAGAAATTAAAAAATAACTTTCAAAATATTATTATTTAAAAACTGTTTCTTTGGAGATGGTATTTAGCTTTTCTGCTTACACCTTCTAATAAAAACAACATAAACTTTCTGCCCAAAGATTGTTTTATAAGATCTTCTTTAGTTTATTTTTGTTGTTTTTATAACTTCTTTTTTATTATTAATTTTGAATCTATGTCTGTTTTTAAGTATTTAATGGTTGTATGTTTGAAATTTATCGGCACATATGCAGCCCTTACATAACAAAAAAGAAAGTATTCAAAAATCTAAAGATATTTACAAAATTCTTTGTGGTAATAAAAATTTTAATAAGTTTCGTCTATATATAAAAACACTACTAACTTATAAAAAAATTCAAGAACATGAACATGTTCAATGTGCAGATTCTCAAATTACTGAGGATATATAAAAATTAATAAACATTATGAAAAAATATATGAATTCTATACAAATGTAATAATAAAGAAGAAATTAAACAGATAAAATAGGAAATTTAATATTTATAAAAACAAAATAACATAAGTGAATGTAATTATGGCTCTCTTATCACTATGAATGAGTTCTGGTAAATTTAAAATCAAAATCATAAATGTAAGTGGATGATGTAACCTTGTTGAGTTCTGAGAAGGAAAGAAAAGATCTGTATGACATAAATATAAAAAGATGAACAGGGAATGGTTTTTGTAAAATTAAGAAAACTGTGAATATCAAATTGCGAGTGTCATCAATTTAATATGGTGTTTTGGTGATGGAACAAATAATATTTATAAAAGAATATTTAAGACTTCTTAATTTAAAACATATTATATTAAATAGATGACTTTCCTATTAGAATTTCTTTAGTATTAATGGTATCATGTAATAAGGTGTGAAAGGTTATATGATGTTAGTTTTAAGCTCTTTCAACAATTTCATTGCTGCAGCTGTGAAAATATAAAATTTACTTTAAAAAATCTATCTTCAACTACTTTATAACAATTGCAAATTACAATGCTCTTTTTAATCAACCATTCATTAGATTTTTAGACCTAAAAGATTTAATGGAATAGCAACAAATAAAACCAACACTATATGAAATTTATGCAAATAAGTACTTATTCTTTCAGCTACCATTATTGTAAAGTATGAGGAGCCTAATAAAATAATTGGAATTTTAAATAATCACTAAAAGAAGAATAATAAATACTACCTTACCTCATGTTTGCAAAATGGGTATCCATCGCACCACCATTATGTGGAAAATTAGCACCCATTCTTTCCATTAAAAGTGAGAAACATGAGTATGTTTTACCTTCGTCATCAAATACTACTAGCAGTGGAGCAACCAAATCACACATTCCTTGCATGTATCCGACATCTAAATGCTCCCAAACATATCTGTAAACCACACCCTCAAAATTATATTACATTAAAAAATAATTCAATTCCTAACAGAAATTTCAAATTAATTGTCAAACTAACTACACTCAACACAAATATCAACTAACCATAAGAGCCACCTGACTCATTTGATTGTACCTAGACAAATGTACGTTGAAAATCACATTCCTGGCTATTAAAATGCAATAAATTGCATATTCATCAGTAAACAACACTATTGCAGTGCAGAGCACTGCATTTGGAAGAAATGCAATAAAGCATGGCAGCCTGCAACTGCCCATATCTCCACTTAATAATTCATTCACAGAAGTCGCTTGAAATGGTTTCATATACAAATATTTTTCAATATGATCATATTTTGATGACCGTGGTATATTAAGTTTGGCTCATTTATGAATAAATTAAATCGGACACTGTCAAAGGCAAATGCATATTTCTCCTGATTAAGCGTTGATAATTTACGAGGTAGGCCCTAAATAAAGTGTTCATAAAATCAATTTATTATTTGTGTCAATGCTTGCTCTGGACATCATCATTCATACACACAAACACATCTCGCCGACCATTCCACAACACTATAAATGCATCTGCTCATATTAGAGATGGCTTTGAACAGAAACAAAAGAGCAAGTGATTGTCCTATGTGTCCTTGACAGCAGGGATACTGACTACGGTAAAGGAATTATTTCTTTAGAACAAAATACTGCTCAACTTTCAAATCAGTAGCAACATGTTAATTGCAGGAAAGATAGAGAATTCTTGGATATACTGCACTATTAAGTTATATTGTAGGGTGCCAATGAGTGGCAGAATATAAATTACAGAACTCAAAGTACTTATAATGTATTTAAAAGTTTTTAATTTATTATCATCAGTATCAGTAATGAAGCTCTGAGATTATTACTGCAGCCCATTTGAGTATAACATGATAGCTCGTACATTACATAATAATGTACGTAACACAAAGAAACATTGTTAGAAAAAAAAAAAAAATTATTATAATGACAAAAATAGTATCAATAATATTTATAGCGCATCAATTTATAATCTAAGTTCCTCAAATGTAGATACCATTTCGCATAGTAGAATTTTTTTTTTTTTTGTCTTCAGTCATTTGACTGGTTTGATGCAGCTCTCCAAGATTCCTTATCTAGTGCTAGTGGTTTCATTTCAGTATACCCTCTACATCCTACATCCCTAACAATTTGTTTTACATATTCCAAATGTGGCCTGCCTACACAATTTTTTCCTTCTACCTGTCCTTCCAATATTAAAGCGGCTATTCCAGGATGCCTTAGTATGTGGCCTATAAGTCTGTCTCTTCTTTTAACTATATTTTTCCAAATGCTTCTTTCTTCATCTATTTGTCGCAATACCTCTTCATTAGTCACTTTATCCACCCATCTGATTTTTAACATTCTCCTATAGCACCACATTTCAAAAGCTTCTAATCTTTTCTTCTCAGATACTCCGATTGTCCAAGTTTCACTTCCATATAAAGCGACACTCCAAACATATACTTTCATAAATATTTTCCTGACATTTAAATTAATTTTTGATGTAAACAAATTATATTTCTTACTGAAGGCTCGTTTCGCTTGTGGTATTCGGCACTTTATATCGCTCCTGCTTCGTCCATCTTTAGTAATTCTACTTCCCAAATAACAAAATTCTTCTACCTCCATAATCTTTTCTCCTCCTATTTTCATATTCAGAGGTCCATCTTTGTTATTTCTACTACATTTCATTACTTTCATTTTGTTCTTGTTTATTTTCATGCGATAGTTCTTGCGTAGGACTTCATCTATGCCGTTCATTGTTTCTTCTAAATCCTTTTTATTCTCGGCTAGAATTACTATATCATCAGCAAATCGTAGCATCTTTATCTTTTCACCTTGTACTGTTACTCCGAATCTAAATTGTTCTTTAACATCATTAACTGCTTTTCCATGTAAAGATTAAAAAGTAATGGAGATAGGGAACATCCTTGTCGGACTCCCTTTCTTATTACAGCTTCTTTCTTATGTTCTTCAATTGTTACTGTTGCTGTTTGGTTCCTGTACATGTTAGCAATTGTTCTTCTGTCTCTGTATTTGAACCTTAATTTTTTTTTAAATGCTGAACATTTTATTCCAGTCTACATTATCGAATGCCTTTTCTAGGTCTATAAATGCCATGTATGTTGGTTTGTTTTTCTTTAATCTTCCTTCTACTATTAATCTGAGGCCTAAAATTGCTTCTCTTGTCCCTATACTTTTCCTGAAACCAAATTGGTCTTCTCCTAACACTTCCACCACTCTCCTCTCAATTCTTCTGTATAGAATTCTAGTTAAGATTTTTGATGCATGACTAGTTAAACTAATTGTTCTGTATTCTTCACATTTATCTGCCCCTGCTTTCTTTGGTATCATTACTATAACACTTTTTTTGAAGTCTGACGGAAATTCCCCTTTTTCATAAATATTCCACACAGTTTGTATAATCTATCAATCGCTTCCTCACCTGCACTGCGCAGTAATTCTACAGGTATTCCGTCTATTCCAGGAGCCTTTCTGCCATTTAAATCTTTTAATGCTCTCTCAAATTCATATCTCAGTATTGTTTCTCCCATTTCATCCTCCTCAACTTCCTCTCCTTCCTCTATAACACCATTTTCTAATTCATTTCCACCATATAACTCTTCAATATATTCCACCCATCTATCGACTTTACCTTTCGTATTATATATTGGTGCACCACCTTTGTTTAACACATTATTAGATTTTAATTTATGTACCCCAAAATTTTCCTTAACTTTCTTATATGTCCGTCTATTTTACCAATGTTCATTTCTCTTTCCACTTCTGAACACTTTTCTTTAATCCACTCTTCTTTCGCCAGTTTGCACTTCCTGTTTATAGCATTTCTTAATTGCCGATAGTTCCTTTTACTTTCTTCATCACTAGCATTCTTATATTTTCTACGTTCATCCATCAGCTGCAAAATATCGTCTGAAACCCAAGGTTTTCTACCAGTTCTCTTTATTCAGCCTAAGTTTGCTTCTGCTGATTTAAGAATTTCCTTTTTAACATTCTCCCATTCTTCTTCTACATTTTCTACCTTATCTTTTTTACTCAGACCTCTTGCGATGTCCTCCTCAAAAATCTTCTTTACCTCCTCTTCCTCAAGCTTCTCTAAATTCCACCGATTCATCTGACACCTTTTCTTCAGGTTTTTAAACCCCAATCAACATTTCATTATCACCAAATTATGGTCGCTATCAATGTCTGCTCCAGGGTAAGTTTTGCAGTCAACGAGCTGATTTCTAAATCTTTGCTTAACCATGATATAATCTATCTGATACCTTGCAGTATCGCCTGGCTTTTTCCAAGTGTATATTCTTCTATTATGATTTTTAAATTGGGTGTTGGCAATTACTAAATTATACTTCGTGCAAAACTCTATAAGTCGGTCCCCTCTTTCATTCCTTTTGGCCAGCCCGTATTCACCCACTATATTTCCTTCCTTGCCTTTTCCAATGCTTGCATTCCAATCTCCAACTATTATTAAATTTTCATCCCCTTTTACGTGTTTAATTGCTTCATCAATCTCTTCGTATACACATTCTACCTCATCATCATCATGGGCGCTTGTAGGCATATAGACGTTAACAATCATTGTCGGTTTAGGTTTTGATTTTATCCTTATTACAATGATTCTATCACTATGCGTCTTGAAATACTCCACTCTCCTCCCTATCTTCTTGTTCATCACGAAACCTACTCCTGCCTGCCCATTATTTGATGCTGAGTTAATTAGTCTAAAGTCACCCGACCAAAAGTCGCCTTCCTCTTCCCACTGAACCTCACCAATTCCTACTATATCCATGTTTACCCTATCCATTTCCCTTTTTAAATTTTCTACCCTACCAACCTTTTTTAAGAGTAGAATATCAGAAAGTAAAGGCCAGTAGATGAATCTACATTTGATATGTCTACTGACCTCTTTTTCCTTTTTAAAACAGTACCAAACAAACTTTTCCCTAGTGCAATTTTTCAATGAAACCCAGCAGATTCTAACAATGGTAAACCACTGCTTAGAAGAAGCTTCTATTCAAGTTGTATGATATCTACACTTGAAGTGATTTTTTAGGCCTGATCCAATGTTTTTGCAAACTTTACTTTTTGTAATTCTCTAGTAAATTTCCTGCACTATACTAAATTAATTTCCGAAAGAAAGTGGAAATTTTTCTTTGGTTTTCTTAAACTACATTTAACAAACTACATTTTACCATAGCCAAATAGATCATTATCTTCTCCTCAGAATATTAATTACCTACAACGTAATTTCAAAATTTCTGCCTACCATAATGATATGTCCACCAGGCTTTTAATCTTCTGGCCTTTTTTTTCATGATTTTGAACTGGTTCTTGATATTATACTAATTTTCCTAATTTTAAATTTGTTAAAACCAATTTTGAATTTAAAATTCTGTAAGCCGAATTCTTGTTACATTATTTTCAAATAATAAGACTACTTCATTTTTCCTTCCTCACAATTACAGTGAAATCAGTTTCTTGTTATTACTGAAATTTTCATAATCAGCATACAATATGAACTTGAAAATAATCACATTTTTTTAAACTAAAGAAATCAAATACATTTACAGTACAGTGACTTACACTTTAAATCTATTCTGATGAATATAATTTGCTCATCTGATATTTCTGATGATGCACTTGTTTTCAGTCTTATTAATTATTATTCCAACTCCTGCATATCTGTTACCTGAACCTGTCTTGTATAATCTACAATATTATGACCGATGATCATAGTCTTCTTTCCATCTCACTAATTTTACTAAATCTTAAGATTTCAACTATCTAGTCTATATATTTTATTTAAACCTACATCATTTCACACTCAGATTTCAATATTTTTCATTGTTATTAACTGTTATACTTTGAGTAGTCCCCATATGAAGATCTGGCTAGGAAAGAATTATGTCTAGAACATTTTGCTGAAAAAAATGTAATCATATTTAACTACAACAGAAAAAAAATAACTTTACCTCAGAAAATAATATTGTTACTACTGTATTTAACCATACAGTACTCAAAGCTTATTGTTTGCCAATCTTTAAGTTTCAGTTATTCAGATTATAATGACCATTAATCGGTTTGAGTTAACTACTAATCAACTGCTGTCCCTTTTCCAGAATCATTTTTCTTTCTGGCCTCTCTTTACAGATACCTGTTCATTATGGCAGCATCTACAGTAAAGCTATATCCTTCTCAAACAGTCAAAAGCTCACTCATCAATAAAGTTTCATAATTAGACATGTAGGTAAATTTCAAAAAATTTTGCTGTTGAATCTTTCTAAATTATCTCATTAGTACAACATCTTTTTACAATACTAATAAATGTTTTATACATTTTTGCAATAAATATTGAAAATTATTAACGATTCACTTTTAAAATTAATTGGAAACTGTACTTCCACAATATCTTTTAAAAGCTAATTATATCACCCTTTTTCGATGATACTAGTAAAAAAACAAATGTCTTAAATGAGGGACATCATTTACAACAGCAGTAATCCCATTAAAGAAGCACTGAATAATTAGCCCTGTAAAAATCTTCTGGAAGTATAATTTGTACCTAATTTTGAAAATGCATCATTAATTACTTTTAATAGTTTTAAAAATGACTACAAAGTTTTGACACACTTATAAATAAATTTTATATTTACTGATTTTAATACAAAAAAAAACCTACGTGCACATAATATTTCTAAGTTTCTCCAAATTCTCTGGGGTGAAATACCAGTAATTTCGATCACATCTTTGAACATCTTTCTCAATCCTATGCAAATTTAAACCAAATGTTTCAACAAGTTCAGGCTGCAAACAAACAAAAAAAAACACAATTTTTATCATTAACATCACAATGTAATAAAATACTTTATTTCATGTTCTCATAATTCATTAATTAAAATTCAATCCGATTTACTACTACCTTTTTATTGAAAATTAATAACTGAACTTATTTACCATTTATTTATTTCAAGACATTTTTATATAATGTAAAGCTATGGTCACAACTTGTTAAAACTTACTTTTATGCTAATGGAGCCTGCTTCACTTCTCATTCTATTACCCGTTTATTGTAATAAAGTTCCCTCAATTAGACTTTTTGTATTCAGACAAATTAATTTTATGCAACTGCATAAATATAAATTAAATGTAATAAGATGAATACATAATAAATTAAATTGATTTTTTAATATTTAACTCTGTATTTATTTTTAACTTCATGTAAATATAAAATATATTTTTAAGATTACAGAGATAAACTCGACAGCACATATGTTGGCACAGGGACTGAAAGCCTATGTACTAGCATTTTCCATGCAATGGCCTATATTACAAGCAAACTAAAAACATTGTCATTTTCTAGACATCTTTTATGGTATAGTAATATGTAAAAAACAGTTTTCATAAACTTACTGTAGCGTATATAATTGTTGAGTTTTATTCTAAATTATATATTGATGTTGTGATCTGTTATCTGTATATTGTGATGTTGTGATCTATTTCTTGTTGTATAGCAACTAAAAACAGTAGAATCATTCATGAATCATACATGACTAATGTGCTACTTATGACACAACACGTAATTCTAAGATTAAACTTATTACTTAAACTACAATTTTTACTTATTTTTAACCTTCACTTAATCATTGTGTTTTGAAAAATCATATGTCACATATACATATCACCTCTGTAATTATGTTCTAGAAATGGTTATTATAGAAACATTTATTGCTGTGTGTATTTTACTTAATCAAGTAAATAGCTATTAGTTTTTTTTTTTACTATTTTTTGTGTTGTTTTTATTTAAGACTTAGTCATAAATTCAGTCATGTAACTTTTTAACATTTCAATACAGTTATTTTCTTTTAAAATGCCCAAGTTAGGAAAAAAAGGTACAGTAGTTCATAGTCAGGAGAGGGAGACTGTATTCATTGATTAAAATTTCTTTTTACAAAACATTACCAGAACTGGAAGTGAGGAAAACTGAAGGGCTGAATACGGTTGTTCAAGCAACAAAATAAATGGTCCAAAGAATTATAAAAGAAGGGAAATCAAATGAAAGTGAGAAACCATCCATGTTCGTTTCGCTGAGTAAATGTTTAAATTGCCTCAGTGCTGTGTGCAATTTAAATTCGTTTGACATGGATGCTTTCAGGCGATTAATAAATTTTATATAACCGAAAAATGTGTTCCTACTGTGAAGAGAATTATGAAAAAAGTCTGCGAAAGTGAAATTAAAGTCAAAGGGAGTAAAAGATCTTTAAGAATATTATGTAAAATGGGATTTAGATGGGAAAAAAACAGAAGATAACCAGAAAGTACTGATAGAATGGCAAGATATTAAAATGCAGAGAATGAAATTTCTATGACAAATTTCCCTGTTTCACAAAGAAGGAAGGCCGATGGTTTATAGATATGAAACCTACATTCACAGTAGTCATGCTACACCAAGATTGTGGGTAAACACAACAAACCTTCACGAGGGACTGAAAATACCAGTATCCAAGGGCTCACTATTAATAACTGTTCATGCTGGCTGTAATAAAGGATCCGTAAACAATGCTTTATTTATATATGAGTCAAATAAGAAAGGAGATTATCACAAATCAATGGATTCCGAAAAGTACACAAAATGGTTACGGGGGTTAGTGTAATCCCCTAATTTCTACCTCGGTTGGTCACTGTACTAGATAACACAGCGTATCACAAAGTTCTGCTACAAAAGCAGCCAAATTCTAACTCTTTAAAAAGCGATATGATAAACAGGTTAGCGGAACAATGAATTAACTGTTCTCCTGCTATGACAAAGACTGAATTATATGATATTATAAAATTACACAGAGAAAATCAAAAGAAATTTCTAATAGACGAATTTTAGAAAATTACGGTACATTTTAGAAAATTATATATACAGTTCTACAGTTGACTCCTTATCGCCCTAACTTAAATGCCATTGAAATGATTTGGAGTCAGGTAAAAGGGCAAGCAGCTAAATGAACACAACTTTTAATATGTTAGACGTTCTTAAGTTGGCTGAAGAGGAATTTCATAAATTGTTTGAAGCTGAGTGCAGCAATATCTGCGAGCATGTTGTCAACGTTAAAAAAAAATACAATGAAGATGAACATTTATATGATGTGCACATTGGAAATTTTGTGATAAATGTAAATTCAGAATTGAACACGAGCTCTTTAGAATCTACCGATGACAGCGACTTTGGAATTTGTGAGCTGCAGCAATAAAGTGAGTAGAAAAAATAATTATTTAAAGTACTTTAAAATAATAATGTTAACTGGGAAACTAAACTACTTTTAATTAAATAGCATCGTATGTGTTTTTGGTTATAAATATCATCTACATTAAACTGACAATGTTTTCAGTCGGCCTAGTACCGTGCCAAATGTTTGCTGAATGCTGGTATTTTTTTACGCCAACTTACATGCCGATAGTAATACAAAAATGTCACATGTAATCTATATTTTAATTAGAATTATTATACAGACACATAATGGTATTCATAAATCAATTAATGTGAAACATTTACAGATACTCTCATGAAGTCATTTATTTACTTCTATTTTTTAATTTGATTATTACAGCAATCTACTCATAAACTGCAACACGTGTAGTTAACTGGACTTATAATTTAGCAATACAAAAATCTAACTACAAATACTTTAGAGAAATAAATATAAATATAAAAAAATACATAATCTACAATGACAGAACATTTTAAAATGAGTCACAAAATTCCGGGTTTCCAAAACAATTGTCAACTTCACTTTTGCTGTACCTCCTCAAAAAAAAAAATTATGTTACTGTATTGTCCTTTAATCCTGATAGAAGTAATTATCAACTGCTTTGTTCATTTATTTATTTGATTTCTACTGTCACATTACACCTTAGGTCTAATAGGACAATAGACGACATGTTATATGTACAAAGAAAAATTAAATGCTAAATATAAACGATAAAACAGAAAGTGCCTCATGTTGCAAGAATAGCAGATGCTACATTGAACATCAAATCAAGTAAAAGTTTCTACTAGTAATTAACTTAAAATATATATCTATACTGTATTCAGTTAGCATATAGAGTGAAGAATAAATAAACATTGCCTTTGTATGAGCGAGTTCATCAAGATTCTGCCAAGGGAGTCACATCCCTTGCGTCAGTGATGATTCACAATGCAGCCTTATCTATATACAATACTATAATCATTACTAAGATATTGGGGCATATAATTAATTTGTTATACAGTAGTCAATGTAAAAAAAAAAATAAATAGTCAATGTAAAAAAGTTTATATAACTTATAAAGTCTTCTCAGTTCTATTACAACCCTTGATCTTTTCATATGATCACTCTTTTATTCTCGTGTTCAATTCTTGTGTTTCTGTTACTTATTTATTTATTCTAATGTTATTTAAGGTTAATGTAATGGAATTTTTTTAAGTTTACTGGAATGTGAATGTAGGGTATTCCTAAACTTGTGGCTGTACAACTTGAGTTATACCATAATTTTGACACCATGTCTGATACCGATTCAACTGATAATAGTGCATGATTACTGATATCCCGTCAAAAAAAATGCTGTGAAAAAATCCCTTAAGTCGTGGAGAATACACATCATTTTAAATGCGTATAAAAGCAAATTGCAGAGTAATCCAACAGCACTGATTTCGGATATCATTAATAAACTGATTACATGGAAGTTGTACTGCTTCAGTATACATGTGATTTGTGAATATGAACTCTACTAATGAATTACAGTTTCCTGAAAAACAAAACCCCAGAGCAATTGAAAAAAAAGTTGATGATTTCGATAAAAATGCGATTTGTAAAAAGTACATGTATTTTACTAACTGAGAAATAGTTTAAAGATGGTGTTACCTCCTCTGGAAGATAACTCGGATACTGTCTTAGATAACACCCCTTATCAATCATGTAAAAAGGAAAGAATTCCAGCCGTGTCTTTGAAAAAGAATGATATCAAAATGTGACTTAGTTCTAAAGGAACGATTTTTGAAAAACATGAACTCAAGGTCCAATTATTGCAAAGGGTTTTATATATTAAAACTAATTTTAATGTGTATAAAATTGATGAGTTAAGATCTAGTGGCAAAACCGTGCTTCAATTACCTCCCTATCACTTTGTACTCAGCCCAGATGAGATAATTTGGAGACAAATCAAAAGTTACATAGTGTCAAAAAATACTAATTTAAAAATATCTGATGTTAAAAATTTATACTTAAAATCCATTGATAAAACAGGCCAGCAGGAATGGAAAAACTGCATCAAACATGTAATGGATATTATTGAACCAAATTACTGGTTATTGGATAATATAGAAAACAAAATGGAACCTCCCATTGTACCTCTTAATACTGACAGCAGTATGGATTTCTCACAACCAGATGACAAAAACAAGATTGAATTTGTTTTTATTGAACAAAATTGAATTGAATTTATTATCGCAGAAATTTAATCTAAGATATTAGTAAAATTTTACTATTTGTGGAAAATTGACAATTTCATAACTCTTAAAAAAACTCAAATAAAGTGTCTTAATTTATTTAAATTTAAAAAAAAAAAATATATATATATATATATAATTCAAAATATAATAATGCGTGGTTATTGAATATTAACGTCGCATAGTTTCTTTAAATGCATAGGATTTACAGGAGATGCTTGTGAATCAGCAACTTGAACACTCATACACACAGTTTGTTTACTTGAATTCTATAAGCTAACTGAATAAATTATAGGTACATACTAATTTTAAGATCAACAACCATAATTCTTGTTATCAGTCATATCATTTATCATTTATTGTATAATACCTTTTCTCCTGAAAAAATTTCAATACATGCTTTTTGAAATTGTTAATGGAATATATCTTTCTGAAACTAAGATGAAGTTTATTATAATATTCTATCCCTGCATAACAAGGGAGTTTTTCAAAAGTAGCAGTTTGTGCAGCGGAAAGGAAAATTCATCTCTATGGTGGGTATTGTAATTGTGATTTTCAGATAAAAATATATATTTAGATGGATGGCTTACAAAATAAAATTACATTATACAAATAAATACTAGGAAATGTTACTGTTTAAATGTTTAAAGCTGAGCTTGCATGAATGTCACAGATTGACATGACTAATGACACAAACAATCTTTTCTTAATCTTTTTTTTTATTCTGAATATGTTGTTACTGTCTATGAATGAACCACTAAAAAATGACTCCATACGTCAATAATGAATATGGATAACCAAAATAGACCATTAATAAGGAGCTAATATTTAAATAATGGGATAAAGATAAAATTTATTAAATTTGTTTTAAGTTAATCACCAAACCATTGCATTTAAACTGTTTTGTAATTGTTTTTTATCTTGTTATCTGATAATGCTTCCAATATGATTTATTAATTTCAGAAAATTTATTTTTCCGTATCTTTTGAAAATCTTTAATGTCAAAAGTTAGATTATGACTACCAGTATATTCTTACGCTTCAGACCATTCCATTTTAATAGGGTTTAAATATGGAACTAGAGGTAGTTTATAATATAGAAGAAAAAAATGGAAGTGTTTTTTTTTTTAACCAGTCCTCAAATTCTTTTCTAGACATGGATGTAAGTTGGTTTTTCTAATGTATTGTGATATGACACAGTATTATCAAAACATATTCATAAGGATTTGGGATTAATTTTTCCTGAGCCTTTTCCAAGTAATTCCTTGAAATCATTTGTTCATGGTAGTGTCACTACCTTTTTAAGCAGTTCTTCAGGTTAATAAGGTATTTGCCATAAACACTGGCAAACTTGTTAAATATTTAGTATTTCTTCTCCAGTATATTTATTATGAAGTGAGTTTTTAAAAGTAAGATCCATAAAATAAAAACAAAACTGAAAAATATGAATAAACTTCATAACTTACAAAAAAAACTGCATTTATTCACTACTTTTTTACATAGCTGCCTAAAATTTCAACATATTTCAAAATTTTTCACTAGCTTCTTCATTCTGTCTTCAAGAAATTACGCCCCCAATAACTTAAATGCCATTTTTCAATTTGCTATCATTGTCAAACCTTTCTGATGCAAGCCACTGTTTAAAGCGAAGAAAAAGAAAATAATTGTTGGAAACTAAGTCAGAGAAGGTGGACGATTTTCCATTGAGATTTTTTCAATCACCTCACAGAGAAGCACCAGTTTTCTCAGATTTTTTTTGTCAACTTTTTGACAAAAAATCGGCTATCTGATTTTTTTTGTCAAAAAAATCTCTTCTCACAGCCAACGGGCCACTACATTCTTTATCATAAATGTTCAAGAAATGAATGGCACCACTGTCTTATTTTAGTAGCACTCATATCTGGCCTGTAAGTAAAAATCACAAATTTGCCTGTGAATTTCAGCTGCAAAATTATTTTTTATTATCAAAAATTGGATTACTTCTTGTACTTTACACTTGACAGGATGACAAATTGTAGCACTCATTATAAATGGATGAATATAAACAACAAAATGACAAAACTATAGTTGCTAATACCTGACATACCTGAATATTGATTCAAATAGCTGAGCTACACAAGCACCATCGGTTTGTATTGTGTATTTAGGCAGGAAATTAGAAATGAACCTATTTTAAAAATATGCCTCATATAATAATCTGTCTTTAGAAATTGAAAATTTGAGTCTGTGTCCAAAATCATTACTCCACAATTTATTCAAAGGATGAGTAGATAAAATGAATGATCCATCAATGTATTAACTGTCCTTTGAACAGTCTCAATAAGAGAACAAGTGAATATATATATGTTCTCAGAATAAGAGAATACATGTTCAAACACTGTATTCTTTTAAATCTTACATCATGTTTTTTCAATAAGAAATTTCCTGTTACTTCCAAGTTTTGTTTATTTCAAAGCTTTGAAATTAAAGTTAAACCTTGTTTAACTCTTTTTAAACTAGTTTTACTTAAACTAACTTGTTTCTTATTACACTAGTTGCACTTCTGGAGAAGTTTACTGTGTCCTTCACAACTAACTGCAATTTTAACGATCAGTAGTACTTTATTTATGTTAAAAGATTTATTTATGGTCATCCTCATAATGAACTTGTCAAATTCATCAAGCCCATAACAAGCTTTTCACATGTTTTGTATTTAGTCTACTAAAAGAAAAGGAGCCTTAATGGATTTTCACACATTTACTTAATAACTGCTCTTTCTGTTTCCTTACTTTCTGAACTTGCAATCAGAACAACCCATCTACAGGAGCTGTTCTTGTCTCTTGAAATAATATGTTGATCATTAATATACAATATACAGTACAATTAATATACTTGAAATAATATCTAATCATCTTTATTTTATTTTCCATGAAGTCATAGACATTACTAATTATATAATAACCTTGCAATTTCAGATTTTGGTGTTCACTTTGAGTTCATTAATTTTGTACATAACTAAGAGTTTAAAACAAAAATTATTTAACAATAATTAATACAAAGAAAACTACACATAATTTTAAAGAAACAAAGAAAACAGTAAAATATCACTTTATAATACTTTAAAATATGCATGAGAACACAAACTCAGAGAAGCAAATTAATGGCACCAACAGAAATAAATCCCCATGTGCCTATGGATAAATAAAACAGACAACTGAAATTTATATTCAGTACATTATTCTAGTTATCAATATATGCCATGCGGTTGATAAAGAATGTGAAACATTTCCTCTAAAAGTAAGGCAATGAAGTATTGATTAATTGCTACATTTAACAGACATTACTCATAAATGATTTATTAACATTTCATTGGTCTGGCTTTTTTTAAACATAATCAGCAATAAATTTTATAATGCAGTGTTACTTTTGTCTATAGCAAATCAATTATAATCATTAAACTGTCTACTAATAACGTAGTACTATTAACATTATAATTTCATTTCATTTGTAATAAAAATCTCAGTTAAGAATGTAAGTAGTAAAAGAGAATGATATAAAATGATATAATTCATAAATGGTAAATATGGTTAAAAGTCTTAAAGGTTTAAAGTTGATTTTTTTTTGTAAAAACAAGTGACAGGAAAAAATACACCAATTGACATGCAAAGCCTTTAGGTGGCAAGCTTCAAAATGTGTGGAGACATACTATCATTACATTTATTTACAGTACAGCTGGTTTTATAAAAGTAGACCTGATTGATGGTACAGTAATAACATAAGAAAAATGAGAGAGAAAAGTGCAAGTGCACATAAAACTAATCTACTTGAATAAGGACAGACAAACAAAAGTCCCATTACTTCTACTCAACTGAATTACCAAGAATTTATAAATAAAAACATACTGCATGCACATTACATAGAAATAGAACTCACAGTAAACAAATTTTCATTTTGAATATTCCTGAAAACATTTCTTATAACAGAAACATAAACTCAGGAATTATGATAGAATAATTCAGGCTTTGATTTAGAATCTGAATGGCTACATTAACTAATACCATAAAACAAATTAAATGACTTAGGTTATTGCAGTACATTGGCTACAACTGCAACCATTATTAGATACAAGATGTTCGAATCTCTGAAAATGGAAATATGATTAAATGTTGTGTCAGTAGTACAGGTACGATTTAACTACTTTCATACTAAAATAACTTACTCACATCTTGTGTTCTAAACAAAAGTCCATATTACCAGTTTAATTAAATACTAGAATCCTAAAAGTTTTATAGATATTAAAAACAACAGACAGAAATTAGATAAAACTAGAATTATATAAGATTAACATGTTATAGCTTTTTTTAATATATATAACACACATGCACACGCACATGTATGTGTGTGTGCACATGCACACATACACACACACATTTTTAATACTAAGATATTTTTACATTAACTGATAAAAAAATAAACAAAAAGTGATAATTACATAAGCAACCAAGGGACTAACACTTGAACGCTATATCTTTGCCTTAGTTAAATTCATATTAACATTAAATAAAAAATTGTGGTTTTTAATAATATTCAATGTCTGATCAGTTTTTTGTTAACCTATATACAATTTCATTTCATTACATAAATTTATTTTCAAAAACTAAAGAAAAGTGTTCTTTTTTAACTTATTTTTTTAACCTAACTTAACAAAAATCCCAAGTGAAACACAAAAAAAATATTGCAACATAATTTTTATTAACTGCATAATTACTGATGTTTTCTCATTATATAAGAGTTACAAAAATAGTTTATGAATAACCATTTTAAAGGGCAGAACATTTTATTTAAAAACAAAATTTATTGATGAAGGCAGGCAATCCAAATTATTACCAAATAAAATGTTCTTATAAAAGCTATTCTATTACAGCAATGGGATAATATTAATCAGATAACAGGAAGAATTAAAATGCCCATCTTAGGTAAATATTTAAGCATGAATGATGATGTAATTAATTCTGATTCAGATACATTTCATAAATATTTTTAATCTTCTTAATCTAGTAGAAACTAATCCAGAAGGCTAACAAAGTGTAATTTTTCTAAATGATTCTTTAAGGGAAATCATTCTGATATCTCTTTTATTTCTTCTGTATGAGCAGAAAAAGCGATAACTATTGTTAACTAATTGGCGTTAAATAAGTTACCATCTGTTTATGGCAGTTCATCAATCAATTTTATAAAAAATAATTATCCATTTTACTGCGCTAGTGTAAGTAGACATATTTAATAAAAAAATGATGATGAGTGTTTTTCTTAGAGGTTTGAAAATAGCTGTAAATATACCAATCTTTAAATTTGTTTCTAATACTGTTGACAGACCAATCTCCTAATAGAGCGTGTTCTATGGTCTAACATAATTGGAAAATTAGTTACAAAGTCCTTGCTTAAATTCTGATATGCAATAAGCTATCTTAATAACTTACAATTTGGATTTCATACAGATCAATAATGAAATGGCTTTGCATCAGTAAAGTTATGAACTAAAAGCAGCAATAACGTTTTTTGGTCTTTCTTAGTATATGTCAAGTATTAAATATAGTCAAAAATTAACTTTTATTAACCAAACTGGAAGCAGCTGGAATTCAGACAATAAACTGATGACTTGCCTCATAGTAACACTTTATTATAAGTTATTTATTAATTTAATGATCGATTATAAAATAATGTAAACTAGACTGAAATTATTTTAAATTACTGTAAAAGTCTGAAATTATTAAGAGGCAATAAACTTACAGAATATACACCTCCTTGTGAGCTAGCTGGTGAAACACATGCCGAGTGTGAACCGTGGTTTGAGTCTTCATTAACAGCTAACATAGTAGATGCACTAGAACAATGACCAGTGTCTTTCTCTTTACACTTGTAAACTAAAAATAAACAGATATAAGCTGTTATTCATACTAACATCAAGATACTGTCCTAATATTAACAAAAAATTTTTGGAGGTAGTAGACAATTGCATTTCACTGCAATCAATTACAGAAAACGAAAGAAATTCTATCATAATAAATTAAATTGACAGCTAATAATTGTGCAGTTTTATTATAGCTGATATTTAGTGAAGTCTAGTAAGCTACAACAAGCTGAGTTTTATTATGTATAGAATAAAACCAGATATTATAGTTTTTACAGAGCACAAATTAAATAATTTAGCACATTATAATGTTGCAGATGCGTAGTTTTAAGATGTATTTAAAAATGGGGATATATCAGTTTTATAAAAGATAAAATTAAAGTTAAAAATTGTTACTGCACGACTTTGTAAAATAAATTGAGCTAGGAGGTATTTTATAATCAGTAAGTTATACTTATTTTGGATTTAATCTATCCGTTAGATAACTGGAATGTCTTAATAAATAATCAGTAGGAGTACTCAACTTCATCTAAGAGGTGGTCATATACTACCATAACTAATCACGGAAGACATATTTCCATTAAAAAAAAAAACTTAAAAACATCAAACAAATATAAAATGTAATTTTTTATTAACACATACACATTCAGCAGGATATTTTGGTAAAAATTTCTACAAAAGTTGTTTTTCAAATTTTATGTCGATATATTTTTTTTAACTCATCATTACTGAATTCTGAGAGTAAATCAAGAAATAATTGTTACACAAACCAGGAGGATAGAGCCCTGGTTGAACTTACAATAGATTATTTCATTAGAGTTAGTTTGTGGAAATTAATTGTTTCTACAATGACCTCTGCTCTTTCAGAATGGACTTTTAGGGATACTAATTAAAAACATAATAAAAAACACTTTTTATTTGTATAAATGTATTAGATGTACCGATAGTTTAAAAATATAATTAATATTTGTATTATTTACAAAGATCATTTTTGGAATTTGCTAGAATTATTTGTAATCTGCAATTTTAAATCTGTAGAGATTTTTTTTATGGTCATTTACACATGCCTGCTTTATATGTTAAATTATAAAGAAAATTTGGAATTGATTCTTTAAAAGTAAGGTATAATTCTTTCACACCATCCATTTATTTAGGATTTTATATAAAATAAAACTGACAATCTTTGATATCCTTCGTCAAAGATGATTAGAGGGCATCAAGAATTATATTGTGTTATCATTGAATACATCTTGTGTTATATTTCAGACTAAGTTGCTAAAAAAAAGCGATTCAAAATCTCCCATAAACCCATTGATTCAATATAATCAGTTTTCCATTGACATAGACACTTTTTTTTACAGCTTTACCCTACTTTAAAAAAAATGTTTAATGCCCTTAATATAATACTAGCACTGATCCTTAATGTTCATGAATTTTTGTTTTGTTTTGATATAGAGAATTTAGATGTTTTAATAGTCATAATAAATAGAAATTAGGTAGTCAGGAAATTTCCTTTATCATTAACGATGATGAAACTTCATTGTTAATGATAATAATTTAGATTTAGAGCTGATTTAAAATATTAAATTTATTAAAATAGTTTTTTTTTTTAAGTAACCTGTATCATAAGAACATTAAATGTTACCATCTTAAGTTTTACTCATAGGAAGGATGGTAACATTCTTCCTAAACTGATCAAATTCTATTTGATCAGTTTAAAGTTTATGCTAGCCCTATCTTTCTTGAAGTAAATTTTTATCTTATCTTCCCTACATAAGCTGCTTGCATTAGTTCATAGTGAACATGAGTCAAGTTTCAGTGATTTCGGCTGTTTTTAAACTAACTTCACACTTGCAATTAGAATTGTCTAACATAATAATTTTACTTTTTTGCTCAACAATTGTTTTTACTTTTACTTTATTAATACTGATAGAAGTACTTGTTTTGCAGTCCCTTGTAAGTACTGTTTATTTGCAACTTAATTATTTCGTCATTATCACTTTTTCATAATTTATTTGCATTTATTATTATATATGATCATTAAATAGTTTTAATGGCCATCTACATTTTATTTAAATTGGTCTCTGCCAATGGTTTTTGAGCATTCGTTTGCTTTCTTGTATCCAAAGGTATTTGCATACATATTAATATTACCTTTTTTGGTTTTTCCAGCATTTATGTAAACTGAATTTTTATATACACAGTTATTTTTAGTATAAGATGTAACACTATCTTTATCGTCATCTTCCTCCTTAACAATGTCAACAATACCATCACTATCATCATCATTATCACCTTCTTTGTTACCGCTACTGTTATTGTTAGTACCATCATTGTCATCTCCATCATAATCATCATCCTCAATGTCATTGCTATTATCATCATCTGCTACCATTCCTTCATCAGTTGACTGAGAATTCTGCATAAAAAAACACACAAAATACTAATCACAAACAAAAATATAATAAAAGCCAAAACTTTATTATTTTCAAATAAAGATTTTAAATTTACTTTAGGTTTAATTTTAAATTTAGGTAGATTTAATTTTCTGTTAAAAAAATTAATATTATGATTTAAAAATTATTTTTAAAATATAGTAAAATACTGTTAAAAATTGTAAATAAATAATACTCACGACTGATATACAAATTTTAACGATAAAAATAAAATTCAATAACGTAAAAAGAACCGTAGATATGTAACATTAACATTCTCATACCATCACTATCATCTCATTATCACGATCATCAGCGAGTATAGAATATATTAAAAAATATGATTAGTAGTACTAACATTTATTGTAGACTAGTAATAAGATTAATAATAGATTAACAAAATTTGTTTAATTAATATTTTGTGATATTCCTATATCAACTTACCATTAAACGTTACTCCTAGGAACATTATTGACCATTATTATTATTGACACTATATGACCATTATTTATTTTCGGTTCGAGCAACACTTTCAAACATAAAGTTTTATGTGTACAGAACTGTATACATTTAATTTCACTTGTGTTTATCGATAGATGATCAGAATTTACCTTTTCTTTCTTTTTCCTGTTTAGCCTCCGGTAACTACCGTTTGGATAATTCTTCAGATGATGAATGAGGATGATATGTATGAGTGTAAATGAAGTGTAGTCTTGTACATTCTCAGTTCGACCATTCCTGAGATGTGTGGTTAATTGAAACCCAACCACCAAAGAACACCGGTATCCACGATCTAGAATTCAAATCCGTGTAAAAATAGCTGGCTTTACTAGGACTTGAACGCTGGAACTCTCAACTTCCAAATCAGCTGATTTGGGAAGACACGTTCACCACTAGACCAACCTGGTGGGTATGATCAGAATTTACCTAGTTATTTATATCATAATTAAGATTTAAACTTGCAGTTATTTCTGTCAAATGTACCATAAAAATATCTCATCGGAATACTAACAGTACTAGAATTAAGTAACTTTGATTATCACTAACATCAGCAAAAAAATCAGATACCACAGAAATTATCTTAGGAAAATCTTCCTTTCTACTTAACTCAAATTTGATCATATTCTACAAACATTTTACAATCAACCTTTAGATTTTTTTACAGGTGTAATTTTTTTTTGCCTTTGATTACATACACAGAACCAAAAAAAAAAAAAAAAATAGAATATCTACAGCTATGTCAATAAAATATATATAAAAGACACACCTGCATGTTATTTTCAACCTCAACTTTTTTCTTCTTCACAAGTCCATCTTCAATTTCTGTGGTCACGTCTAAACTTCCATTTACTAGAGCCGGATCTGTGTTCAAAATAGATTCATAGTGTATACACACATAATGAAAAAAATATATAAGTATTTCAAACTTATAAATATTTACAGGTTATATTGTTTGTTTTATTATAAAGGTCGGTTTTATTTCAACTGCTTATCATAAATATTATCTATAAATCATTGTATTCATTTTCTGTACAAATCTGCTTTAATTTTTTAATTCTTCATTCAATTTTTTTTAATGTCAGTTGTAAACCATGGCTCTCTTAATCATGTTGGAATATGTATTTACTGCTTTTTTATGTAAACAAGGATGACTGAAAATATGATGAATGACATTACCATTTATAGATTTCTATTTACTTTAATGTTAATTCTACCCTTTACTTTTTTCAGTATTTATGTCAACAAAAATTTATTGTGCTATTTTGTTCCATTTCAAAATGAAATTTAAGTAATTATTATAAGAGTTTAATTCCTCAAGTATTACTAGACATTCATGTTCAAGTTGTCCTGTACAAAAAAAGAACATCGACATATAGTTTCCCAATTAATATAATACTGTTGTAAATGAGTAATATCATGTAAAATTTTGTTTTCAAAATCATGTTTATAAATTTAGAGAAAATGGCACTGACAGTTAGGCATAAGTTACAAATAAGATTTATTGTTAATTTCAAAGTTATGTACACTGTACATAACTATAAATAATACAATTTTTTATAAAAATGAGGTCTTCATTATCTCTAAAAATTATTAATTCAATAATTATAATCATTCAGCATCAACTATATGTAAATTTACATTCATATTGTAAGTGTAAAAACTTAATTATTTTATGTTTTGAGTTACAGTAATATCTTTCAAACTATTTACTAACCGTTCTTTCATAAACATTTTTGAGTTGTGCAGTTGTTTTTTATTCCAAGAATTCCCAATAATAATTTATGCAATAAAATATGATGAATTTGTTCTACAATCAATTAGTAATCTAACTGGATTGCTTAGTTGTATTTTTTGAAGACTGATTGTCGAAGGAAAACTACATTTGAAAGGATATTCATTTACAGTAATTATTCAAATTTAGTACATTTCTGCATATTTATTAGCAAATTTAATAAAATTAATTTTTTTGTTTAAAAAAAAGAAGATGAATGCAAACTAGCCCTATCGATTTACCAGAATTTACAAACAAACAAAAAATTCAAAATGAGGAAGGGGATTGCAACTATTAAAAACCATGTAACAATGAAAATGTTAATGCGAGATTAAAAATTACTAACAAAATAATTAAAAACTCACCAGTTGACAGCGAACGATCGATATCAGACAAGGAAGTTTTATTTGATGAATCGACATTGATAGGACACTTTGGCACATTTATCTGTAACTTCCTATCACTCATATCATCATTATCATCGACTATCAATGGAAGATCATCTTCATCAGAACCCAAGCTTACAAATACCTGCATCGATCAGATAAAAAAAAGAATTACTATCCAATAAAATCTGTAAAATGTTTTTTTTTTTAATTATCCCCAGCTTCAAGGCATGATTTTAGAGTTATTAAAAGCTCTTTTTGTATAAAGATATGAACTACAGTCAGGTCTTCAAATGACTGAAGGTTTCATAGATATTTCTTGCAGTCTCCTTACACCACGTTCATATAAATTCACTACTACTTCCAGCATAACCTATGAGTTACTGATAGCTCTCACTTTCTTTTAGATATCTATCGTTTTTACTCTCCTTTCTACCCTCCTCTCTTTTTGGCACCTTCAACTGATTCTTCTAACATGATTTTAATCAGCCTTTCTTTTCTCATATCTCCAGACTGGTTAGCCTTCCTACTCTATTCTCACCCACTCACCACATCACTCCATCCTCTCTGTTCACTTACTTTACTCCAGTTTCCTCCAAGTCCACATTAAATGGCTTCAGCTTCTCTTTATCCCATTTCATCCACATTTCACTCCTAATACTTTTATAATATTTCAATCATAATACCTCATAATGTGATGCAATATTTCTTCAACTCTTAACTCCATCTTGCTGCATAAAACTGTTTCTTTCTATTAAATGCTTTCTTAGCCGTTGATATTCTGTTTTCTTTCCTTTTCATATCTGCAATATTATTTTAACATGCTTTTTAAATAACTTAAATGTTTTACTAATACAATTATATTTTCTTTTGTGTACAGACATATCAGCTTATTGCCTGCTATCCTCATTACTTTTGTTTTCTTAGTGATCATTTTCTTAATAATATTAAGATTTTTTTAAAGAAATAAAATTAAA
Organism: Lycorma delicatula; assembly: GCF_047948215.1. NCBI lineage: Eukaryota > Metazoa > Arthropoda > Insecta > Hemiptera > Fulgoridae > Lycorma > Lycorma delicatula. The sequence continues at coordinate 4,405,367 of NC_134458.1, forward strand.
AAATTACCTATTCATGACCTAATTTAATGGATAAAAAATAAAATTAAAATGCAAGGACTTCTGTAAAAGTGTTATTTAAAAGAGATTAATTTTAAACCAAACAAAATAAATTAAAATATTAAGACAGCATGTAATAAACATTAAATGTGGAATTAATACACTGATAGACAAAAAATATTTTTTAATATTTCTCTAAGTGTGATACAATTTCTTGAATAGCTTTTTTGCATACATTACAGATCTGTAAATAACATTTTTCTATCACCCTTAGTTTTAAAAAAATTACGCTTCAAAACAAATTAAGGGAAAATATAGTTAAAATCTGTAAAATTTGTAATTTTGCACGACCATACCTGCGTTAGAATGATTTTTCTGATGCTTTTCTTTTATAAATAGCCTCAGGCACATTGCGAATTAATGTCAAACTGTAATCGGCTAGCATGTTAGAATTCCATTTCCCTTTATAGCGGCTTTCCATCACCGAAATGTCTTGATGGAAATGTTTACCGTGTTCGTCACTATGTCTCCGAGGTTGTCTGGGGAAAAAATCCAGAAGAGTGGAGGAAATGTACTTTTAAAGACATATTATATCCCATAGCTCTGTATGAAGTAAGAAGTTATTAACAATATTGTGGTAATTGTCGGATTTTTGTTTGCCAAGAAAATTTTGCAAACGTCTTTAAATGAAGCCTAAGCTGCGCTTCCTACATTCAAATTATTTTCATCAATAAAATAATGAGAAAGCTCTTTTTCTTGGCTTCGAAAGCCCAACATTTTTATATTTTTTTAAAGTAAATTCCAACTTTGTAGTCTTGATTCTAATAGTTTAGCTCATTTTTTGATAAATTTAAATCCCTCACCAAGTCATTTAATTCACCTTGTGATAAAAGACGTGGCTTATTGGAAGATAATTCAAAATCAAAATCATTGTTGTATTCTTCTGTCTGATTTTTCATCGCTACTTTCAAAACATACATTCACAGGTGGCTCAGGAACTGGAATAATTTCACTGTGAGGTACAGGCCTGATTGCTGACTTCAATGAAGGATATTTTATAGTATGTTTACATTTTTTTAGAAATTCCAGACACACTAAACAAAAGTAACTATCGGTTACATGATCCTTTGGTTCATGCCAAACCATAGGTACATCAAATGGCAAAGCCTTCCATGTACCTTTCAGCCATCCTCTTAAATATGCAAAACAATTAATGCATACTATATGAAGAGCTGATGTCTTATCCTGACCACCAATTTTACATGAAAGTATAAATGATATGCTTTTTTAATTAAAAGTGTAATGTTTTTTCTATTTGATTTGATGGTAAACTCACCACATACAAAACAAAAGGCATCCCCCATCATTTACAAAATTTTGAGGCATTATGACACTGCACTGTTAACAAACTTAGGACAGCAATAAGACTGAACAAAATTAATTCATTCCTAAATCCAGTGCTTAATACAAACAACACAGCTGTGTTTTCAGCTACATGTTTTGACCTGAACAGACATTATTAATCTTGGCCATGAACGCTCATTCTTCAGTATTAGATATGTGACTATGATATGATTTAATTCTTTGTCTAGTACTGTTTATTTATAGCTTACAAATTATTAACAAAATTAAACAATAAAAAATGAGCTCATAAAATACAATATAGGAGCTTAAAATGCTAACTATACATTGAAAAAAAATTCTTTAATTAAAATTTAAAAATTTTTCAAAAATGGTGGATGATAGAAAGATTCTTAGTTCATATTAGTTTTCAGCATCAAAAAACAGATTAAAATCATGTATCACATATTAGGAAACAAAAATTGTTTATCAGTGTTATTAATAACCATTATGTGGAATTGAAAAAATAAACATCGACCACAACTGCCTTGGAAAAAAATCATCGCATAAAAAAAGGCAGAAAAAAATATCTGAAGAGTTGTAAAAGTAAAATCGAATAACCTTATAACCTAACGGCTGTACAACTTCTGGGTCGTCTAGATAGCAACAGCTTTGAAATAAAAAAATGTGAAGATTAATGAGCTAAAAAATAAAATTATGCTAACAAGTACTGGATAAAGATAACATTAACACTTACATCATTTGCAAGATCTTGCATAATAAGGTTAGGAGGAGGAGCCTCACCGCTAGTGCTCTCACTGGATAGTTTAACTAAATTAGCTGCCATCATCTCCTTGTCTCTCTGTCTAACAATAGCTTCAACAGCAAGCCATTCAGACATCGTCGTTTCATAATTCTGTCGTATCACATAATCAACTTGCTGACGCTCTTCAAATGAACTTCCAAACTCATAGTGGCCAAGAAGGTATGGCCATACCTTTAGAAAAAATTTCACAATCGGTAATAAAAACACATATACGGTTTTACATTAAAAATAAGTCAAGGCTATTTGCTTTCTTGTATACTTTTTTATTACAGATACTTTAAATAACAAATCAAGCAGTTTACGTATTATGGAAGATACATTAAATGGAAAATGAATATATAATAAAAGACTTCATACTTTAAAAACATAATAAAAGATATAATTAGAAAAAATAACCTTGTGAAAATTCAAAAAATTCATCAACATACCATTGTGCCAAATAACCTAAAAAAAACCACCAAAAGTTAGTTCCTTTTTATAAGAAAATGTTATCATCTTCATTGACAGGTTTAGGCTAAATGCCTTTTTTTAACTTTAAAAAACTACATAATCAACATTTCCTTAGTTTTTCAACATGACTAATTCAGTAGGAAGATATTGCATTCCTAATTTTGGCAATCCAGTATCTTCAATTCATTCAACACACTGTTTCCAATATTCTGATTATAAACCAATGCACAAAGTCCACATTTATTTACATCCTTACACAGTCATAGCACAATTTACCCTCTCTCATAAAAACTTCACATGATGAAAAAGCTCATGCTTGCTACCGGCACTATACAAGATTCCTTTCTTTTTGGAATTCAGAATTTACTTACATATCATTACAAGATTAGTCATCGACTTAGAGAATTTCAGGTATCTTTTCTTATGGCTTTTTTTCTGTAATGTTTGATTTATGGTGCTACAAATAGAATGAAATCAACTGATCTTAACCTCATCCTATGCTACCTGACATTAAAATTTACTCAATAGTAATTTTTTAAAGAAATTGTACAAAATAGATAACATCACCAAATAATTGTAGAAACCTACTTATGTTCAGGATATTTAAATCATATGACACTATCAAAATGAAGATGAATAACCACATCAACTCTTCCACTAACTTAATTACTGACTTTAATAAATGTTATTTTTTCATTAAACCTCTAATATAGAGGATGAGTGGTGAGAGGCATGCTTTAACGAGTTGCTAGAAAATCGAATTAATAAGCAGTTTTTACAGTCATTTTCACAAATTGTAAAACAAAAAAAATGTTCATATGCTTTTAAATGTACACTCGTCCTACTTATGAAGAGCCTAAAATAACATTTTAGATAATTAGTATCCTATATGGAAAGCATATTAAACATTTTAGTCCACACTTTTCTTCTTTTTAATACATTTTCTTTTCTCTTTTTAGATCCACTTTTAATGGTAGAAAATTATCATAACTAGTTAAAAAGGAATTATTAAAAATAAATATATATATATACAAAGCATAACAAACATGAACAAAGACAATAGTTATAAACCAATAAAAATTAATTTATCTGTATTTATAAAATATAACAAAAACTGAAAATTGAAAATAATAGGACCTTGGACCTTGCTACTCTAATTTACTGATGGGTTTACCTCCCCCTGCACCATTGTTGATTTTTATGAGCCCATTATGGTAATTTTCTGTTGCTTAGAACTCCAAAAAAATGTTTAAGATTTTCATTTACATTTATGTCACTGCATACAATTATAGGAGGCATAGTCTATAGAATTATCCATTTAATAACCTCTGTACATTCTATTTAAATTACGCGTCAAATTTATGTAAATACATTAATTATAAATCCCATTTGTACAGATAGACTGAAGGGTTCATGATTTATAAACCGTTAAAATAATTTTATGTTAGATCTAGCACATTTTGATTCCAAATAAGAAACAAAAAATATAAAAACATTAAAATGTCTACATATTGTAAATAATAAATATACAATTATATTTATTGTTATCAAGTAGTAAACAATACCAATGATTAAGTAGTTAAATATAATAAACAATGTGTATTATATTACAGGCCCAATATAATATGTTAAAATCTATACATCTTTGTCAAAAATTAATATATTATATCATTTTACTGAAATTAATGTTTGTATCATATTATTCCTCTGTACTGTTAAATTATATTTAAATTCTATTAAATAAACTACCTAGTACAGAATATTGAGATAAGACATAATATAATTCCATTAAATAAACCACCTAGTACAGAATATTGAGATCAGAAAAACTATTTCACCTTAATTTTTCATGAAATTATTTTTGTGGGATCCTGTATCCTCAGTCATAATTGAAATAATTCAGTTATTGTACAATAAAAAGAAGAAATTCTAATCAATACAAATTTATTACTAGGAGAGAAATTTACTTTATAAATAAAACAAAAACAAAGATAATGATATGCAAGTTAAAAAAGTCTAATGAGGAATTAAATATTAAGATACGGGAACACAAAATATCCTAAGTGGAAGAATGTTTAACATCTGTAGTAAGATTACAAAGGGTGAATGAAATAATACGGCTAATAAAAGAAAATTGGCATAAACAAGATGGGTTTTCTAACAAAAAAAGTTAACTTGGGATATGGAGAAATGTAGAAAATAAAAACAGTAAAGAAAGACAGTTTGAAATATATATGACAGATTCCTGAGAACATAAGATGTAATAATTATGTGAGGTTAAAGATTAGCAAAGATCAGAAAGGGATGGAGAAAAAAAATCAAGCCAACCAAATGATTGATGACTCAAAAAGAAATGAATATGGTTCATTTTAAACAGCAAAGTGTTTCTGAGATGCTCCACTGTTTCTCAGCCCACCTTAAAAAATTTGTGTCAGGTACACCTGTTCAAATTAAGATTTTAATCATCTAAAGCACTGGGTATGTAAGGTTTTTGGGGGATAGAGGGTAAAAAGGTACAAGGCATGTCTAGAAAGTAAGAAATATTTATGCTTCAAATTTTAATGGAATGAACCTAGACGTACAGTCTAGAAATATACTGTTCACATGCTTCTTCACTTAAGAAAGATTTTCTGAACAGATAGGCTACAGTTATGCAGTGGAAGGGGGCTCAAATTTATAGAGTATCAGATTCTACAAAAGACCACAGAAAATCACCCAGGAACAGCTCAAGTCACAATGCTGACAGTAATTGTACATGGAAGTAGTATCTGATACACAGATTTTTTCAAATTAATGTATTTTATTTACAACAAATTTTATTTACTCTCTGGACAAAGCTTGTACATAAGATTACATTAAATTAGATACTAAAACTGACGCTAGCCATACACTATACCTCTTTTCTAATTTCATGACTGACACCACCATAGTACACCAGTTTAAATACTTGGTCTTTATCTACCAATCTCCCAGTGTCGGTTAATTTTTCCCACGTTTCTTTAGTGAAACCTTCTTCGGCTCCTTCTCCATCAACAATACTGCCATTGACTAATCCAGATAAATGTTTTCTCACTGTTGATAAATGTCTACAATAAGCAAGCCATCCATAAAATGCTCTTGAAATTATTTGATGTTTCATTGAATCACATAATAACTGCAGAGAATCTCTAACAAACAAAAAAGAGAAAGCCTAATAAATTTCCATAATCACATCAAAATATTCATATTTTTTAATGCTGATTGCTACATACTGCTTCCAGGTAAGTAATTACTGATGAGTGATAAAAAAATGCCAGACCAAAGTCAGGAATTTGTCCAGGGCGTTCAGAATAGTTATACCGGTTTGGTTACTCTAACAAGTGAATTATCAAAAACTCTTTAAATAAATTTATACTTAAGGCAATTATTAACATGTGTTTACTATTTAAGATATATACACTGTTAACAAATCATCAATTACTATTGACCAAATATAACTTCATTTTTAAAACAGTAAGCAAATGTGTGTTTTTAATTAGTACAATTATCTTGATGTGATCATTTATCACTCCATTTCTTAAACAGAACAGTCCTGAATTAAATTCTCACTAAAATTCTAGAAAATGTATCGAAAAATATGGGTTAAGGAACTTTGTAAGTATTAGTACGCACATGTGAATGTAACCAGGACATTTAAGAATTACTGAACAAATTAAGAAAATATTTTTCACTTTTTATTATTATAATACTGCCTCTAAACAGGTAATTATTACATTTCTTCAGGAATACATAAGCTAATGAGTGATAAAAGCTGATAAGTGATAAAATAAGCTTATTCCTCTGTACTGTTAAATTATATTTAAATTCCATTAAATAAACCACCTAGAATAGAATATTGAGATAAGAAAAACTTATATGACTTTATTGAAAATGATAAATTTTTAAACAAAAAAAGCTGTTTTGGGCAATTCAGAATGTTTCTTGAATACGTTACAAAGAATGCATAAAGTCTGCCATGTGTTATGAGTATATGTACTCATTTGTGTACTAATTCATTTAGAGTGAATTTCATAAAAAAATTTAAGAAAATTTCATATTTTCTTGTGGCTTCCAATTCAGCATATAATAACACTGATCAACTTTGTCACTGTATCAACTTTGTTACACAGCCAATATTTATTGAATCTAATGTGTTTTTGGGCACTGATTCTGAATATGAAGTCAGAATTTCCTTATTAACCTCAAATTTTTTGTAATTGCTTTTCCTACTTTCTAGCAAGCCCATAAAAAATGGAATGTCATTTGTCATTTGTCAAAACTTACAACTGATAGTTTCTCTACTACTTATTTAAAGAGTACAAAACAGTCAGCTTCTGTAAATCAAATATTCTTTTTGAAAGTGTTTATTTATCAGTTAGAATTTGGGTTTTGAATAGAAGAATAATTTGCTTTCAAGAGACATTCATTTTTTACAATGTAGGTATAATACTGCTGTGCAACTAGTAACAGGAATTTTCACAATTAATGACTTATAATTTTGTATCACAAATTATATGATTTTCTTGAAAATGACATTTTTTAAACAAAAAATGCTGTTTTTGGCAATTCAGAATGTTTCTTGAATACGTTACAAAGAATGCATAAGTGTGTCTGCCATGTGTTATGAGTATATGTACCCACTTGTGTACTAATTCATTTAGAGTGAATTTCATAACTTCTTTTTTTTTAACTCTACAATGAACTTTGTTCATTGGTATGAACAATCGATATGAAGCCCCTCTGAACACTGAAAAAATTTATTTTTATAATAATTTTATGATAGTTATGCTAAAAATTCTAAAAAAAATTTATTCATGTAAACTTATTTTAAAAATTAATTTTTATTTAATAAATAAATTATGTTAAATAAATTATAATTAATAATAAATTAATTACAAAAACTCAACAATTTTAAATGACTCTTACTTTTTTGGACTATATCATAACCCAGATTCTGTTACTTTATTCTTTTAATTATATTATAGTAAAGAAAATCACTTTTTTTTTTGTTTACCAACACAAATTCTTAAATTTTCACATTACTATCTGATTGTCTAATATATAGATATATCTTACTTAATTTTTAACACTCAGCATACTTAGACTCATCAAGAGGCAGGTTCTTTCCAAGTTCTGGGCATTTTTTAGTTTTCAAAAACTTTTGTCAACTATGATAGAAATTTTCCAAAGTTTCTTAACTTATCTTAATTTTTACAGCTTATTCAATCTAATTGGTACTAAAGTAACAAAAGAATAATATTTTCCAGCTATATAAAATTAATAATTTGTCTTACTTTAAAAAAAAAAATTACATAATAATACCATAAAATAATTACTTTAATCACTATAAGTATTTATTTATTTTTTTTTAAATAATTTCATTTCTTTTAATATCTTTACTTATATATACCATTTAATAAAATACTATAAAAGTAAATAAATACCTGAATGCAAAAATTGACAAACAGTGAGTTGGATTGTTTTATAATGCTAAACAGTGTAAAAAAGTAAGCATATCTTCACACTACTCTAAATAACAAAGAATTCAAGGCCATATTATTACAGTGCTTATGTCTTCTCAGAAAACATGCATAAGAGTATGGTTTTAGCACTAGTTTTAAACCTCCCAAATCATCACCAATAAATTACAGAATTCACTTACAACAGAATATTTTCTTGTGACTTCCAATTCAGCATCTAATAACACTGATCAACAATAACTTTGTTACACAGCCGATATTTATTGAATCTAATGTGTGTTTGGGCACTGAACCCGAATATGAAGTCAGAATTTCCTTATTAGCCTCAAATTTTTTGTAATTGCATTTCCTACTTTCTAGCAAGCCCATAAAAAATGCAAGTAGAATATATTGTTTATTTATCTATTTTATTTAATACAGCAGTTAAGTGCTACTAAATAAATTACAATTTATTTGAGCTAATAAATAGTTGTGAAAAATAAGTATTATTATTATTTACACAGTAATTAAAATAATTACAAATGATACTCATATTCATGTCATATTTTTTCTAAATGAAATTATGTCACCCATTAGTCACATGTTATGCAGCATATATGAATTTTGTTTTGGTGACTCAGTGCTGAATGTAAACTAAACAAAAACAATGCTGGCTAAGAAAAATCTCAACTGCATCAGTCATTTGCGAGCTTTCATTTGTGTAACATTTAGTAGAGCAACTACTTTTTTCCTACTGATTTGTGATTTTATTTTTCCCTGAAAAGTCAATGTATATACTATGTAAATATATACTGTAGTATGTAAGTCTGTGTATATACTATGTATAAAGTGTTAAAGTTATGTAATACATGTCTGTGAGTGTATTGCAGTGAACCTTTTAATAAATATGTCATGCAGTTGCAATAACTTTCCAGACAGTGTCTGGTACATTTGTGGTGAGATAACATTAAAGTCACAGAGGAGAAATATAACTCCACTAATAAATAAATCATATGAACTGTATTTTGAATGTAAAGTAGGCAAAAGAAGAAGAGGAAAAAGAAAGAAGAAAAAGGAAAGAAGAGGATGTAAAGTAGGAGATGAGGACAAGTCCTGAGCTCCTCGCATTTTCTGCAATTTGTGTGCAACACTATTGATGACAGGTTGGTTGAATGGATCTCATCACATGACATTTGAATTTCCGATAGTTTGGAGAGAACCAAAGATCGCTTCAGGGACTACTACTTTTGTATAACAAAAATATCAGAGATAACAGCTAAGACTAAACATACTGTTAAATATCCTGATATTTCCTCTGCTGCAAGATCAGTGCTTCACATTCCGCAGTTCCCAACAACTCCAGTACCACCAAAAACATGGGAATTAGACGAAGATGAAGCTGTTGACGTTAAAGATTGTACAGATTGTCAGATGATGAACAAAGGAGAAACCCACACTTTTTAGAAAAAAACAAATACTGAACCGCACTTAATTAATCAGTCAGAATTAAACGATGTCATTCATAATCTAAATTTATCCAAAATCAAGCAGAAATTTTCATTTCACGACTGAAAGGATGGAATCTTTTACAACTCTATTAAAATAAGTACTTTCCACGATAGGCAGTATGAATTTAAACATGTCTTCTTCTAGTTTACTATAATGATATGGAATCTTTACTAGAAGCTTTGGGACATAGCACCATCCTGATGAATGGTGTCTTTTTATAGACTACTCAAGTGTAGTTTGAAACCACTCCTTCTTCATTTGGAAATCCCATCAATCCTTTAAACTCATGCAGCTCTTATGAAGGAGAAACAGGGAAATACGAAACTTGTGTTGGATATAATTCAGTATAAGAAATATTTGTGCCATATTCGTGGAGACCTGAAAGTGATAGCACTGTTACTTGGGTTACAACAAGGAAATTCTAAATTTTGTTGTTTCTTGTGCAAGTGGGACACAAAGATATGAAGAATCATTACGTTAAAAGGCCAAAAAGAAAAACATTTACTGTAGGAGAAAAGAACTTTGTGAGTCCAGCACTAGCAAACCTGAAAAAGTTACCTTCTATCAACTATACAATAAGCTGGGTTTAATGAAAACTTCTGTTAAAGCAATGGATCATATGGGGCCGAATTTCACTTTCTAAAAAAACAAGTTCCCTAATATAAGTAATGCTAAGATAAAGGAAGGTATATTTGCTGGACTGCAAAAAAGAAAACTAATGAATGCTATTGACTTTGAGATAGATCGATTGACTGTGAGGTTGTTGTGTGGAAATCTTTTAAAAAAGTTGTAAACAACTTCTTCGGAAATCATAAGGCAGATAACCACAAATAACTTATAATTAAGCTTCTTAAAGACTATAAACTACTTGGATGTTAAATGTCGCCAAAGATTTACTTAGATTTTCATCTGGATTTTTTCCCTACCGATCTTGGAGCTGTGAGTGACAAACATAGAGAATGCTTTCACCAGGAAATCTCCACCATGGAAACGAGCTACCAGTGTGTTGCAGCAAACTACACCAGAAAGTCCAAAAGAAGCAGGTTTTAGGCATATAGAAATTGCATGTATAATACTGTTATGCTACTGTCACAATTAGTGATTGCAATACTAGACCAAAAATACATTACCGGTACTTGGTATTTTCTTAAAACATAAAAATCTTATTGTGTAGTCTATTATATATAATATCTATATAATAATATGATCATAAAAAACATGCATCTATTGAACTGTCATTAAGCCTGGAACTTATTTTTATGCAAAAAATTACCTGCTGTTGAAAGTGCTCTTTCTGCGTCCATGCTGGTTGATGGTACTGTTAATAATGAGCATAGACTTCCTCTAAATATCTGCCTCAAAGTCCTTCATCTTCTAACAACTCAGTCTGTTGTCTGACGATTTTGGATAAATCTATTTTTTGTATTACTTTTGTATTATTATTTGTGGTAATTTTTTTGTTTATAGCTAATTTTAATTTTTTCTTGAGAAACGATTCTTTTCCAATATTACCATCAACATCATCTTCAACGAATTCCTCTAGACAGGTTTGTGTTTGCTTTTCATAAATGTTTTTGTGGAAATGTATGACTAACTTAATTAAATTTGACCTTGTTAGCCTCTTTTCTTCCTTTTCATTTTCTTTTTTAAAGTTGTTATAATTATGTAAATACCTTAAAATATTTTCTAGTTCACTATGCCATTCCTCTATGCAAATTTTCAACGCACTGTATAATTCCTCAGATAACGTCCTGATCTTTAAGTAATTGCAACAAAATTTGTTATTGCATTCACTATTAACAAGTTGAAATCCTTTCAACTAATACCTCCACAGCCAACTTTATTGGAAGCAGAGCTGATACAGGTTTAGATATTAAATCGAATTCACTATCGGAAAAATTAATTTGTAAATTTAAGTCAATTAATACTTTCTGAGTTGGATTTTTTAATTTCAAAAATTGTTTTATCATTAAGAGCAAACTGTTCCCGTATATTTTAGAATCTAACACTCTTTTTTATTTCAGTAAGTATATATTTTTGTAAAATGGTATTTTTCATAGGGGAACATTTAAATATCTTAACAACTTTCAAATTTTCTTAATTATAGAAAGCAATCCTTGGTAAGCTAATATTTCGTCCTTGTCACTATTATCTTCATATCCAAACAAGGTACTTTCAACATTGTATTACTATTTTTTTCATTGTCAATCTTTTCAAAAGTCAAAATCAGAACTTTCTAAATCCAGAATAATTCACTTTTTCTGTTCTTGATTTTGTTGATATAGCACACTGATTACTCCAAGTAGAATTCCATGAACATAGCATAACTGCTGATTTGCATCGATCAACTTCCCAACTTTTTTCATCACTGTTGTTCCATCAGTAGTAATACAGACAATATCTTCTTCAGAGATTATCCATATTCCTCCTATTTACAGTGAATTATTTCTACGCATTTTATAGCTGGCATACTTCCTGACACCTGTGCGAGTCCTATATTCCAAATTTTCTTTTCTGAATGAATATTTATATTTAAATAATGTCTATTTCGTACAATTGTCCATTCATCAAATGCGAGACTAAATTTTGTACCGTTTAATTTTAATTCTGTTAATTCTTTTTTCAGAGAATTGCAAACACTGTTACTATAGTTTATAACAGTTTTTCTTAGAGTATTAACAGATTTTGGTATATTTTTGAAACCTCTTGCAATTAAAGACTTTCTCAATTCAATTGAAGTACAAAACACTCTGAACGGCAAACCATCTAATTCTGTCATTCTAGATAAAACTTTATCGAAAGTTATTTTTTCTATTAAAAAAATTTGTAATCTGTGATGTCTTTGGTTTAGTAATTTCACTTTTAAGTAAGTTAGAATTTGTCTCAGATTCTTTTCTTTTCAATAAATTAATGTTATGTTGTGTTTTTAAATGTGTATATATTCCACTTGTACTTCCTCCAAAAACTTTAGTAGTCCTTGAACATGTTTTGAATCTTGCCAACACATTTTTTTCATCATATAAATAGTAAAACCAAGCCGAAGTATTATCGGCAGACTTTTTATGTTCTTTGAAGTCATTATTATCCATTATGGATAAATAAAACTCAAAACATACGTTACAAATATAAATATTTTGAACGATAAAATATAGTACAAAATGTGTACTTATTTGTCAAAAAGGAACTCACCAATTTAAAAAATATCTAAACGTTTAAATATTTAAAACACTACGCACAATTTCACTACAACAACATTAAATGTGAAGTTACGTTTCATACATGCTTCACACTTGACTTTGACATTACGCAGACAAAAAGAAGAGAAGATTGGAATGGAAGTGAGACAGCAAATAATTAATGTTGGTATTGCCACATCGATGAAAAAAATACGTATTTCAAATAACAGTAGATGCCCAATAAGTTAAATTAAACCCTTTAATAAAAAAAATATTTATCATTTATAGCTAATACCGAAAATACCAGTATTTTATCTTAGCAAATACTGGTTTCATGAAGTTGCAAAATAACACAAGATACTGGCATTCAGTATACCAGTGTACCAGTATTGCAATCACTAGTCATAATGCTCTTTTCTTATAACAAAAAATGGTAATTACAAAAAACTATGCCTGATAAAAAGAAATCATTTACATATTTGAAATCAGCATCAAAAATACCATAAGTCGCCTATTAACATTCTTGTAACAAACAAAAAATGAAATTTTGTTAAATTTTGTTTAATTTAAATTTTGTTTAGTCTAGTTAATGTGTCCAGCAGTTCCAGTTTTTTCAAGCGACACCTTCTTTATTTATTTTTAGATATTAGACATAAGTCTATTAAAAATAAATGTAAAGAGTCGACTATTTAGGTTATAGAAAATAGCTTATTGGTTATCACTGTTTAAATCAGTCTATTCAACAATTTACAAAGATACTTTTGTTTAAATTCAAAATCAGATAATTTTTTCAAAAAAATATGAAAACCTGGATTCATGCCAAGTATACAAGTAGGTATGGCTTAATAAAACTGAGCTACTGATAACATAAACAAACAGCTTATGCAATAAAATTGATTGAAAACATATAATTTATAAAAATATCTATTCAACAGATTTAAAAAAAATAAAAAAAATTTTAAATCTCGTATTAGTTTGCATTCCATTCAGTAACTAGAGATAGAGAAATAATTGTAAAATTGACTATAGTCTTTTGTTCTAACAATCCTCGCACAGTATATATTTAAAAAGTGTAAAAATAAATTTAAGAATTCAATCAAGTAGATTCTAATGAAAAATAAATGTATAAACAGGTCAGTCTTCAATCTGTTTGGTGCATTAATACAAATGTTGAAATGTTGAAAGCCTCTTAGTCTCTTTATATCAACTGATATTTATTTATTTCCCCTGATAATCACATAAATTTATTGGATGTTAATTAAATATATCTATATATTATTACTAGTTATATCTATAAATAATACTTATTCATGACTAACTTTTAATTTGACATAAAAAACTGCAAAAAATTGTGTGTGTTTGTGGGGGGGGCTAAATTATGTGTGTATGTGTTATTTGAATACGAAAAAGAAAAATGAAAAGAGTTTAACAAAGCAGAATTTGAATATAACACTAACCCAGTCACTAACTTTGGCTGATGAGCACTAGCAACAGTAGTTTGTCCAGTAACAACAGGGGCATCGATATCGCCGTTTGTTAAGGATCTGGATGATGAAGTAGAACTAGTAGAAGAAGATCCAAGATGTGGTCTTTGATTACCATTATGAACAGCAGGTATACCAGTGCCACTGATAGAAGACCAGTTGTGTGGATCAATCAAATCCTGTCCTGTTATCGCCACTATTAACATATAAAAAACAAGCATTATAAGAGCGCTAACAATAACTTATCTGACATTACTATAATTAAAAGAACATTCGAGCATCTAATAAGCTTCAAAATATGACTTTATACTTGTGCTTCAAAAGTGTATAATCTACAATGCAAACAATGCTGATTAAATTCTTATAAAAACAGATTGTGTTCATCTTTTTTAAAGGACATTTTTTGGTATGAAGAAATTATTTCTGTTCTATACTCCATCATAAGTTCATCAGATAATGAAAATCACAGCATACATTTCAAATTACCACAAGTCTATTTCATTTCCTTCAGTATCAAAATTTAACTGTAATCCTACAAAAGATACATAACAATTATTTATTATTGGCAATAAGAAACAAGATCAGAATACTTAAAAAATACATATTCATGAGTAAATAAATATGCAGTAACCCTTCTACAACAGTATTCTATGAACCAAGAAAAAATATGGTTATGTAAGGTTTTATTGTTATACGAAGGCCAGATCATATTTTTTTAAATATTTTGTGTTACTTTATATTCATTACATAAAGCAGAAATAAAAATCATGTCATTTTTTCACATAATACTTAGATGAAAAACAACTTGTAATCAACTAACAAATACTAGGGTCTGTTCTCATCTCAATTACCCAACAGCTACACTAGTTGTCAATAACAATGAAGCTTAATAACTGTAATCAGAAAAAGGTTAAAAAAAATTGAAGGTGGTCTTATTTTTACTCCCTGATTACCTTTCCAGAAATGTACATAATTTCATTTGATTACTGAAATTTGTATTCAAAATGGCAGAGTAAAATTATGCAAAAATACCCTTTTTCACAACTTTTAATCTAACTTGAATTTACAAACACGTGAAATAGGGAAAAAACAAGGTCTACTAAACACATAATAACTTATCTTTTCTCATTGTCGTAGCCCAATTTTAATGTTTTTGGCCAGAGTTATAAGTTGCTTTTCAAGAAATAACTTCAAACAGGAATGGTTACTTTAAAAAATTAAAAATTTTATACCTTCATTTTAAAATGTGTCAATCGATTAAAAGTAATAACTAATACAGTGGAGGATGAGATTGTATTTAAAAATATAAACATTCTTTTGAAAACTTGTTAATAAAATTCACTAAAGTTGTAGAATACAATTCATAAGAAAATGTGCTTTATAATATTTTCTTACATACTGCTCAAAATATTTAATCATACCTTTATTTGTTGAAATAAGCCATACAATTTATAATAGTTATTTTTTGTTGATAAAGACATTATTTTAATCTGCATTTAAAAAAGAATACAATTACATTTGTTGTATAATACATTGCCCGACATCATAGATCACCTCTTCATAAGATTCTGCCACAAGTTTCTCCTCCTATTTGTCTTTTCAAACAATCTGACTAATTTTTTAACATCTTCCAATAACAACACAAAGATCTATTTATTTATTTATTTTTTTTTGTTTTTTCTACTGTTCATGTTTTACTATCATAAAGCAGTACACTTCATATAAAATTTTCAAAGATTTCTTTTTGACTACATTTAATACTACCAAATTACTTTTTTGCATGAAAGCTACCCGGCTCATGCCAGTCTCTTTTTTAAATCTGCAATATTTGGTCCACCCTTAGTAATTTTACTTCCTAAATAAAAAGATCTCCTGCTACTGGTATATTGTGTTCCCCTACGCTAATATTTAATTTCACTGCCCTCATTTCAGTTGTACTGCAATACCTTTGTTTTAGACTTATTTATTTTCAAGGAGCTTTCTTTCCTAGCAATAAAAACATGCCTTGCTATTTCTTCCAACTGATCTAAATTTCTAACAAAAGAACAATGTTATTGGTGAGCCTTAAAATTTTTATATTTTCTCCTTGGAGAGTTACTCTGCTCTTAAACTATTCCTTCAACACCTGAATTTTATTTCTATATAAAAGAGTTGAAAAGCAATAGATAGACTGCATTCTTCTTTCTCTCTATGTATTAAATTCAATGGTTATTATTGTTTTATTAAATTTTACGAAATATTCATACTACATGTATGCTAATTTTACCAGGACTCAAAATTACTTACAATAATCTTCATGTTTCTTTTTGCTTATTATTTGGAAAACATAATCAGTAGATTCTTCTTCATTTGACTCATCATGCTTATCAGATGGCAGCCCACGTCCCCGCCTTCTTAACTTTGGAAATACTTTACCTATCAAATCAATAAAGATTACAGACAAAGACAAAATAGATTGATATCACACACATGCAACCGCATAACAAAATGAAATACTCAATTCCTTCAATTAATCTGGATACAGATTAAATACTGTCACACTCTTAGATGACACAGAATGTCACTATATAAATAAATATTCTATTTCTCACAAAAAATAAACATAAATAATGCTAAGCAGATCCATATGGTACACAGAATATAAAGATTTATACAACTTAATATTTAACGGTATACTAAAAAATAATTTTTTAAATGTACTAACATTATATGCGCTAACCAATATAACCACATCACTGAAAGTAAAACTGAGCTTTACACACACAAAATAAAACAGTTTAATATTGTAAAATATTAAACTGGGTTCCTTCCCTTGCCATCAGATAAAAATCAGATTTTATTTCTGCGATGACTAAATTAATAATTAGGATTTTTAATAGATATTCCACTTTTATTGTTTTTAATTAGATTAAAATTAATAGTGTTTTGTACAATTTCAGTGTTTTAGGGCAAACCAAATCAATTTACCAATTGTTTGTTCAGCTGAAAAATCCATGAATGTGAGGGCTAAAAGTGGAGTAAACAGCAGATATCATTAGAGTAGCTTGGACACTCTATATAAGTGCCAGTAAAAGCAGATTTAGACGTTTAACAACAGAACAGCCGCCAATAGAGGTTAGCAATTCTGTTCAATATTCATGTTCATTAAAGTTCTCGTCTGTAAACTTCACAAACTTTCTTTCATGTTCAATAGATCTGTCAATCACAGCATCCTGATGAAGGTGCATTATAGTATCTTTCTTTCAGAATCACATTTTCTTCCTCAATCTTTATCGGAAAGAGAGAACTTTATATAGATATTATCAGGTAAGAATGTGCAGCATCCTTGACGGGGGAGGATAGATGCAGCTCGTGTAGGGCATTTAGATTTAAATGAAAGGAAGATAATAGAAATTATCTGAACTGGAAATCATCGATGGAATAGAAAATTGTCACAGG
This sequence comes from Lycorma delicatula, assembly GCF_047948215.1. NCBI lineage: Eukaryota > Metazoa > Arthropoda > Insecta > Hemiptera > Fulgoridae > Lycorma > Lycorma delicatula. The sequence goes on from NC_134458.1 coordinate 4,423,065, forward strand.
ATTTCGGGTAAAAATCAGAAGGTATATATGTTGAGTCAAGGGATTAGCCTTCTCAGTAATTGAAGATTGAGGTTTTATTTTCTTAATTTCAGAAGTCTGATACAAATTAGTACTCGAAGTATTCTTTACTTTTTAAATTATGTGCCTGTTTTTAATGTTGCCTTGCAACTCCTAATTGTTCATCTTCATGTTACATCTCCTGCTGTAACTAATGTTCTACTTATTGAGAATTTATACAAGTTGTAAATTAAATTCCTATTTCTTCAACTTTTTTGTACCAATTTTAACCCCATATCTTAGAGTTTGGTACTTGTTAATTATACTCCTTTCCTTGATAATTAATCTACATGGAAACAATTCCTATTCATTATGCCTGAAATCATCTCTTTATATTCATAAATTCATTATCATGACTGTAATATCAATGATCTTCAATAGAAATTATTCATTAATTACGAAATATTATAAGAACACAAGTTAACTGAAGAAAAAAAAAATTTATCATAAGTAAACTTACAATATCCACTTAACAAATTCTAACTTAAATACAGAATCTATTTCAAAATAATAAATTCAAACTAACATAAAAGCAGTAAATTCTTAACATAAAAATTATGAAAAAAACAAAAGAAGTCATATGCAGTAATTACTAAAATTGTAATTTATGATATCAAATTTTTTGATATCATAAAACAAACTTTCAATAAAACAACAAATAGGTAAACTAATTATATTTCTAGTAATGAAATGGCAAAAATAATAAATGGCAATAATAATGGTAGTACACTGTGAATTTCTTTCATATGAAGATTTGTGACTGTTTAAATGAAATTTATGACTACCATAACTGAACTGATCTTGCAGATTAGATATATCTGAATTTTATCAAGCCAACCACTATTAATATATATAAATTAATTAATCATAATTTTATACTTTTAACTAATTTCAACATAAATGCTAACTGCTATCAGCTGAATTAATAGCAAATTATTCTCATTTTTCTTTGATATGTCTATACCATAATTGAATGAATGTTGGAAATGCTGCATGGAAATCCATTTTTTGACTTTTAGGGCATCATAGAATTAACTTAACACAGTAAAAATAAAAATATTTTTCAAAATTTTCTGGTACAAAATTTGTTTGGCATTAAGATCCCATTTTAAGGAATATAAAGTGCATCCAGGAAACAGCTAATAGTTCATCGTAAACCGGTAACCACATCGACTAGATACTATCCACAGCAGAAAATATGTCACTCAATCCATCATATAAAAAAAATATACAAAAACAAAAAAAATTACAAAAATATATTTGATTACATATAAAAAATTATTTTTTAAAAAAGCTTTTATTTAGCTAATATTAATATTAAATTAATAAAAAAAAGGAAACAAATTAGAAAAACCCTCTAAAAATAAGAATTAAATCAAATTGAGAATTTTAAACAAAAAAATATAATATATTAACAAATATAAAAATGCACTGAAAAGTAAAAAATAAATTACATAAATATCTAGTAAATAACCAATAAATAAAAAATAAATAAATGTAATAATTATTAAATTTAAAAATTAAAAGTGATGAAAATATTTAGTTAAATAAAAGCGTGGCGCAGTTTTAATAATTTATTTAAAACAACACAACATTTATTTATACAACAATTAATCTTCATTTTCATTTTTAATAACGATGCGAGTAGGTGGAAAGGTCTGCTGGAACCTCTCCAGTTGAGACTAACTAGCTACAAGTAACAATCTGGGAAAATGCACCCACTCGCTTTCTTTGTACGTGTTCTCACATAGTTGACATTCATCTTCGAATTCTGCTTGTAATCTAAGCCAAATTGAACGCACTCTTTCCGCTAAAAGTTTCATTTTAATTAATTATGAATTTTTATTTAATGAATTCATAATTACGATTACAATTATAATAATGATAATAATTAATAATTTTTCAGATTACCGTCAAAATGTAATAACTAGTATTGTATTGTCATCGAAGTTACATACGTGTACCAAATTTCATTGATTTTCATATGATAGATCAAAAGACATAGCAGTTGCAAGATTTGCTTATAACTAAAGCAAGTTAAATAAAAGCTTATAAAAATCAGATGACTTTTCCTATAAAAAAAGAAATCCAGTCTCCTAAGTTCCAAATTACCCTTTGCAATATTTATATAAATCACCTTGTCCAACAATAAACACATATTCTATTCTAATTGTACAAGGGATAAACTACAGTTATTTCATACACGTAAGAATTTTTAAAAATAACAATCCAAAAGATATTACTACCAACCTTTTCCTCTTTGAGACCACAATGGTGGGTCCAGCTGGCCATGAGGTAAAAGACCATTCTCAAGGCACGATAGGAAAGTAAGCAAGTCTGATCCTCTTGGAAAATGAATAGGAGGCCTTTGTACTCCATCCTGACCGACTAACACGATCATACCCCCTTGACCACCTCCACCATCACATCCGATATCACCACTATCTGCTCCGCCATCATTTCCACTACCACCTGCAAATGTCACTAGAATACACTATTGTCTATCCAAATTAACAGAAAGGTTTTTTGCAACTTAAATAAATAGAAGAAATGGTTACTATACGAAACTGCTGCTGTAAACCCTTAATAAATGTATAATATTCAATTAAAAGTATTCCACAATGGAACACGGGTAACTTTGGATTCATTACACCAAAATTTACAGCTAGAGACATTTTAACTAATGTGATTGTTATCCTAATAACACCCCTAAAACTTATACAGATGAATCTCAAAATCCTGCAGCTCTCCCTTCCAAGAGTAAATTACATATACTCCCTGCTCTTACCTAAAAAAAAGAAGCCTTACACAAACTGATCTATTTTAGACGCATGGTAAATATACATCAAATAAATAAGAGATACAACTGTAATCAAACATTTTTGTTAAAAACTTTCATTGACATCTAGCATTAACAGGTTTAAAAATAATTTTTTCTCCTTAAATTTACTTGCATGACTCTAAAATTACAGTTTGATTGCTTTATATTCTAAATATGAATTTCATATATAATTAATCATAAACATCAAAATTATACAAAACCACAAACAATTACTATCGATTATGTATTTTTTTTATCACTGTCCACAAGGCAGTTGAAATTATAGATAAAAAATAATGCATATACAGTCCTAATTTAAAAAAAATAAATTTACAATTTAGAAATTAACTAGCTTGTGCAAAAGCATATCACACCTTAAAACAAGACGATCAAATTAAGATGAAACTTAACACATCCTCATTTCTCAAGTGCTTCTCATAAACTACGAGGGCTATTCAGAAAGTAAGGTATGTTCCCACCTGATGCCGCCAGGCGCATGCCTATTGCGTATATATTGGTGTACTCGTGCTCAGCACCTCAGTCAGCATCCAGCCGTGACAACAGAAACATCTCCGCACTGCCCGTTTTTTTTATATACAAATTTTAAATGTGTGCTGCAATCTAAAATCCCGCCAGTTGTGAGGTGCGGTCTGTGATTAGTTTTTTGTTGGCAAAAAACTTAAAACCAATAGAAATTCATCAGGAACTGTGTGAAGTGTACGGGAACAACGTAATGAGTGAAAGTTCTGTCAGGAAGTGGTGCATTCAGTTTAAAAATGGGCGAACAAACATTCACGATAAAGAGAAGAGTGGACGTCCGAGCATTGTGACTGATGATCTGGTCTCCAAAGTTGACGAAAAGATTCGTAAAAACCGCCATTTCATAATAACTGAGCTTTCTCTATGTTTCCCACAAGTTTCACAGACTTTATTGTTTGAAATTGTTTCACAGAAGCTAGGCTACCACAAATTTTGTGCAAGGTGGGTGCGTCACTGAGTGGTTGAGATCACAGGCGGCAGAATTCTATGACAAAGGAATTTCAAAGCTTGTCTACCGCTATGATAAGTGCCTGAATTTGTATGGTGATTATGTTGAAAAGTAGTATTTTAGTCCCTCTTTCACATGTATATAATAAAAAGTTTTTCTTGTACTTGGTTTTATTAAATTCCAAAACGTTCCTTACTTTCTGAATAGCCCTCGTGCAATGGTTTTTCATGACTTAACATGAGTCAAAAGTCACTCCTAAACACATCCTGTTTTTAAATATCTATCAAATCCTAGAAAAATAGATCCTTTTTCCCAACCAAACGAATAGTATATCAGTTTTCAGACCATAATCAAACCTAAGGTTATGAATACAGCATTAGTGTGATAGTCAAAATGTGATTGAAGGGCAGAGGCCAAAAAACTGCAAAAGTTACTCATCTTAAAATAAATGGATTTCTGCCTAACAGTATAATGGAGGCCATGTTTAACATGCAACGTCTGAATTATAAAATTAAGAATGCAGTGGAATTTAAGAGCCCTCAGACTATTGAGCAAAGTAAATAATAAAAACACCTTTACATGGGTCATATGGAATTTTAAAAGAGTTCCCTAATGTAAATATAGCTATGAACAACGTCAAACAATATTCCAAAGGCTTTCAGAAGGAACTGAAAGAATGTAGCAGGTTTCACTGTTTGCTACCTTAGTCTCAATAGCCTCAGTTTAGGTCAAGCCATAAAATCTTTTCCAAGATTGCAGTTGGAAAGAAGCTACAGGCTTCTGTATTTAATCTAACAACTAAACAAGCTGTTTCTGTATTTTATCTACCAACTTGTTAAATAACTAATTTGTTATTACATTAGAGGAATTGAACAGATAATTTAGTTGGTGATAGGTTTTGACATGACAAAAACATTTGATATAGTAAATGTTTCATAATATTTTGTTTCAAAGTGCCCTTCTATAAATTTGAATGCTATTAATTTCTTTAATGCTTATTTTAATAATGGATGTAAGTTGCAGAAAATTAATTTTTCTGAATATCTGCTCACGACTGCAATGTTTCTCGAAGCAACTGTTTGATCCTCTATTTCATTTTATAAATAAATGATTTCCCTTCCGTCCACTCAGATGATGATGATGATGAATCTCTTATTAACTCGGCTAATAACCAACAGAATCTCATTTCAGTTACATCAAATTATTCACCAAAATATTTTTGTTGTGTGTATATGAAACTTTTAAACGTTAATCATAGAGAAGTGTTTACACTACAACTTATAGAACACATACATAAATATGTTTTCTGAACTTTGGTTAGCTGGTCTCAGTTAAAAAAGTTAACCCTAATTCTGAAGTATGTGCAAACTATAATCACATGAGTATAAAAATGATGAAAAAGAATTTTCATAATTTACTGTTGTACACAGTGACATGAGTATGCACATAAGACCGACATTTTTCTTTAAATCTAATTTGTCTGTAAACTCTAATTACTTTTTATCGCTGTCATCATTACCACTATCATCATCATGCATAATCACATAAATTATTAATAATTCTCAATATACAACATTCACAGTAACTTATACTTTAATTATATACAATACCTTGTTGATGGCAGTGAACATAAACTATATCGTTTATGCTAATATTCATGGCATAATCCCAGTACATGCTAGAAAAATAAAACAAGTTATATGATAATTTTATGTTCACAGAAAATAATACCACAGTAAAACCTGATTAAAGCCATTGACCTGGTTGTCATGAAGTGACCACATAAAAATAGTTGAACAGAATAAAATAAATAATAAAATAGGATAATCAAACGCTGCATTCCAGTTGCAGAATACTGCCTATAAATATGATAAAATTTTACGCCATATCCTGTTACATTACTATTTATAGTTATCAACATTCCTTTAGTAGAAACCTCCATACCTGTGATTTAGAGGGGCCTAAACATATAGAATGAAAATTCTAGAATAAATTGTCTCTTAATTTCAAATACAAAGTGCAATTCAAAAGTAAGGGCTGATCAGTAACAAAATGGGAACAGTTGAAAAAATTAAAAATTTATTAACGGTTTCAAATATTTACATATATTTTTTTACATATCACCATTTCATTTCAAACACTTTTGATATTGTGAAACACTTTTAATCCACTGTAATTCTGCCGCCTGGGATTGTAGACACTTTTGCACCTAGATTTTCAACTCTTCACTTTCCTTGAATCGTTTAGAAGCAAGCCAATTTTTGAGATGTAGGTAGAGATGGTAGTTACCAGGTGTGAAATCAGGACTGCAAGAGGAAGATTAAAAATCACCCATCTGAATCCTTGAATTGTTTCTGTTGTGCATGCTGCCATGTGTGGACATACATTATCGTGAAGAACAATTCCTGATCTCAGCATTTTCCATAGTTCGGTCTGAATGGCACAACACAGTTAGAAAGTGTTTCACAATAGACTTATGATGTGATGGATGTTCCAGGTTCCATGAAATCAATCAGAAGCACACTCTTTTGGTCCCAGGATACAATTCCCATGAGTTTCCTTCGAGACTGGACTTGTCTGAATTTTTTCAGCACAGGTGAACCAGAATGAAACCACTACACAGATTGTTCTTTCATCTCAGCATTGACATATGAAATCCACATTTTATCACCAGTGATGATATGGGAAAAAAATTTGTCTCCCACATGGTTAAAGCGGTCGACAAAAGCACATGCAGATGTCATTCTGTGATTTTTGTGAGCACTTAACATTTTTGGCACCCATCTTGCACATAGTTTAAATAGTTTAGAGTGTCAGTCACGATTATCAACAACGTTGTATTTGAAACTTCTGAAAATTCCAGAGAAAGATTGCTAATTGTAAAGAACAATTTTCTGTCACTTTTGCATTCACACATTTAATGAAATCATCAGTCCGAACAATGGGCCTACCATTTCTCTGCTCATTGTGAACACTTGAACAGCCTTAAATTCACACTACCGTTGCCTCACTTTTCCTTCTCTCATTATGGTAGGCCCATATATTTCACACAATTGACAGTAAATTTCAGCAGCATTATGTCCTCTCGCATTTACGAATCTAATCACTGAACGAACTTTACAACTGGCAGGATATGTTATTATCACACTCATTTTAACACACTGTCTTGCAAAGGCAAACAACAATGAACTGACAGTAATGTAGCAGTAACATGCCCAACAGACCACTTAAAGCCACTGCTCATGCGCAAACCAATCAGAGTTGCCAATCACTATTTATAACTCATTAGCCCTTACTTTTGAACTGCGCCTTGTACATAAATTTAAATTTACAGTCCACTCCCAATAACCAATGAGTTGATAATTTTATTTGTCTAATTCGCATAATTCTCTTTTCTTCCCCCATCAGCACAATAAAATGAGGAAACACTTTAATCAATAACTCACTTTTAAATTGCATGGAAATTGTTATTTGAATTATTTTTTTTATAGGAGTCCTTTCTTCATGGAGTTACTGACGGCACTGTAGTTATCTTTAACTGACTACAAAAGCCTTTTAGAATATGAATCAGGATGTACAACCATAAATTCAACTAAAGAATTCAGAAAAGCACTATAAACAACATCAGATCCAACCTTTACAAATCACTATGTAGAAAGTTGTGCAAAGATATTAATCATAAAATTTAAATTTTACATATAGCACATAAAAATCAGTATCTCAACGTTCTTGAACCATATGAAATTTACAAATACACTAAAGTTTATAAAAACGAATAAACACAATACGGACAAAATATATTATTCAGTCGCTTATTAAAGTGGTTTAACTGCTTTAATATGGTTGATATTAACAAAAAATACTCTGCTAAGCCTACTGAGTAAGGATCTGTATAAATAACACTGGAAGCACTATTTTCACATAATTTGAAAGTGAACTGTTAATAAATTTGAATACATCTATAAAGAGGTTTTAAACACTTTTCTATGGTAATATGGAACAAGCATATATTTTTAATAATGTTTAACATGCACAAAGTTGTGTACAGAAAATTTATAAACCCAGGAAGATAAATTTTACATCCCCTAACTTATAGGTAGGCCAGCAAAGAAAATTATGATGATGTGAAGGTGATTTTAGAATTTATGGAAATTATGATCCCAAAATAAATAATCTGCAAAATTAGCAAGATATATGGGAGGAAAGTCACACCTCTGCCCAGCTGACATCATCACCAACTACCAATTCATTAATTTTTCAACAAGATATACATTTAACATATACACAAGTATATTATTTGTTCTGGGCTGGCTATTTACCAAAATGGAAAATGATAATTTGAAAAACAGTTATATCTTACTGACAACAAAGATTTATTCCATAAAATAGCATTCGTTAATCACCTCTCTCTGCTCAGCGAGATAACCTCTGAACAGGTCATTAGGTCAGGTTTTACTGTAAAACTTAAATTTAAAGTCATAATATGTAACTAATATGGATTAATTTAATTTGACAAAACAGCTAGAACACTTACTTACAAAGAAGAGTGCTTTCATGGAAAGCCTGCGTCACCAGCTTCTACATAATTTCATCAATCTCTTATTCAAAAATAAGTAATCACTTCTGTGTCACTTATTTAACACCTACTCTCAAATATAAACATCCTAATCTTCTAAATATTCTAAACTACAATAAAATAACACTAACTCCTTGATAACATTAATATGGTCAAATATATTAAATAAGGTTCATCATAAACATTTTAATTTGATCAGCTTATCATGCAGTTTATTTTCCACATCAGAAACTTTTTTTAACAATTAAGCATGTTTTTTTACAAAAAGCAAAGTACCTGAGATTATAAACGTCAGATTAATTAATACGTCGTATTAATAAATAGGTTACCTTTTATCTTGTCCATTTGTTTCTGAATAACCATTCATAAGCTGGTTCGGAGTCCACATTATAATAAGGGACCGAGATGTCTGACTTAGAGATAAATAACCAGGAATCGGCTCTGTAAGATCTTTCTGAAAACAAACAAAAAACCATAAACAAGAACCTCTCCTTAATAGTCAAACAAACATCTATACCCACAATAAAACACTTAGACCATATTAGTAATCAGAATATCTGTGTAGTTAAATTAAAGTTATCCCGCAACAGACAGCCGCTCTAGTCAACACCATGATCTCCGTATTATAGTATACATTAATATTAATCAAATTTAGAAACTGTAAATAGATTAGCTCAGAGTATTCTATAACTGGCATGTTAGAATAGATGTGTGAGAGAGAAAGAGAAGAGAGAGAACTGTGTACTGAATGCAGCAAAACATGATGTGATATATTGTCTGATAATAAACCAGTATGTAAAAACATGTTAAAGGGTTAAGAAGAGTAACATATCAAGTGATTTTAAAGTTACCCTATGTAACCTTAGGGTAAGGGTAATAATAAAACAGAAAATTAAAATTCAGATGATAACAACACAGTGATTAATCTAATGGTCGTAAAAATTAGTATAAAAATATTTCAAAACAAAAAGCCAATTGGTATGTAATTAAGAACTAACTTAATTAATCTACTTTATTCTTAAATTTAATTACCCGATGTGTTTTGTACATGTGTACAAAACAGTAAAATTTCATAATTTTCTTCAGTTTTAAATAAGAAAATTTACTTAAGTTCAGATGCACACATTACATGAACAAATATGGTAAAGTACACAGAAACTCACAGGAAGAACAAGAACATTGTTTTTTCCAAAGAGAAGAGTAGCACGACTATTCTGATGTAAAGATTCCACATAATCTTTAGCTGATATTGGAACCTGCCGTAAACCATCATCTGAACTAACAGCATGAAGACCACGTCGATACTGTTAAATAGCAGAAAATTATTATGAGACAAACAAAACCAAAACTAAATCCTTAGCAGTAAGAGACAAACTTACAAAACTATAAATTTTATAATATCTGTAACTCAATTAGCATGACACTGAAAATGTTTAAATGGTCACCTCTTTTATATTACCCGGAGGCTGAATAAGAATCCAATAACTGATTAAGAGATCTTAAAATAATAAGATGTTAGAAATAATATACAGATCTATCATATCAAATCATCTGACATGACTATACCCTTAAGGAGAAAAATACTGACTTGATAATTTTACTGTGTTTGTTAGAACAAAGTAAACATTCACCACAGCTGATCCTAATTTATAACAGTTCATAATATTTTGCAAAAACAAATAAAAATAACTTGGTTTTAGAAAAGTGGGAATGAATTTACAGACAATCGTTTTTTGTTTTTTTTTAATAATGTATCTCCATCACCAACAATATTGCAGCTGGTGTGGCTGTTTATGGTACCTCTCTTAAATCGATTAGGAAATCCCTTCAATAAGTAGTTAAATAATACTATACTCAATAAAGTTATATTAATTCATTAGCTACATTGTCACTGACTTATAGATGTCATATATAAGTCAAATTAATCTTTGAAGAGTTATAACTAATGAGTCAGTGCATGAAAAATATTCGATTTACACTGTATTAAAACTTGTTCTTTACATTATGTTCTGAGCTGCAGTTTATTCTATGAATACCTGTAATTATATAAAATTTTAATTTTAAAAGTGGCCTATTCTTTACCTGTTTTCTCAGAACAATTCAATGTTCTATAACACTGTAATGAGATGATATAAAAAGCTAGTATTCAAACATAATTATGAAGAATTTCATTTATTGTTACATTTTTTTTTAATTTTCTGATATCAACCTATACTTTATTAAACTGCTATTTCATTTTTAGTAAAGATAGAGTATTTTTTCACAAATGCATAAATTTTAACAATACTTTACATGTATTCATGAATTTTCCATTGTAAGTTCAATTAAAAATGAGATTTAAAAAAGATAAAAAGGAAAGAAGAATTTCTATCAAAAATTCTGGAATTTCAGCTATCAGAAAATAGTACAGAAACTTCATATAAACATAGTATACTAGAATAGAATACATGAGCTTTACACGAGTGCAGCACATATGTAAAATATAGTTGTCTGAAGTGCACACAGACGGATTAATAATATTCAATGATAAAATAATGAAGTTTTTCTTCAATAACATAAGAAACTTAAAAGAATAACACCAGAAGCTAACCAGAAATTTCAAAATAGCTTTTAACCATTAGATTTACATTAAAGTTCACAGGACCAAAAGGTTCATAAAATTACTTTACATCAAATTACCGCACTTCATAATATAACTTAAAAATGAAATACATTTAAAATGGTAACACAGGTTTGATTTTGCTTTTCTTCCATAAAGTTTGATATACAAATAGTACTTATAATACTTGATAGAAACTACTCTCTTTTTTAGACTACAAGTGGTAGTTTTTAATTACATTAAAATCAACATATTATATATTTTTTAAACTACTTTCACAAAAATTAAAAACTAATTTCACAAAAACCCTTCCGGTCAAGAAATGATTGGTCAGCTTTCTTTTTTCCTTAAACTTGAATAATATCTCATAATATTTCTGTATACTGGGAAGTAAGAAAACATTTTTTTTAGCTAAAATTGAAAAAACAGCTAACAAAATAAAAGTAACATATTTTATAATCAGCAGTTACATAGCAATAAATATGTACATAAATTTCTTATTTAGGATTTTTTTTTCCATTAGAAACATTTTCTTGATAAGAAAATATACAATAAAAAAAGAGCAAACCTAATTCATACCACTGTTTTTTTTTTTTAATTACACAATAAAGAGTTTGACATTACTTACTTACTATATGAAAATACAATAATAATGAAATCTTCCATTACAGACGTAACTTGGTCGATACTAGGTACCTTTATACAAATTAGCCAAAATATAATAACATGCCTGTTCCTCTCATTAGTCACAACTCGTATATGATAAATTTTTCCGCACCAAGAAAACATTTACTTGAATGTGATAGAATAAAGTATTGACAGCTTAATTTCATGATTTACAGTGTCTAATTTTCTGTTTTATCATGTGCTTTTTCTATAAGTCAGGTAATTTTTCATAGTTTAGTGAGATCTAACTCATAACAAGACGTAATTGTAGTACAGGTAAGGATTCTATGTATGACACAGTATTATACTAAAATAATGCACTTGAAGTAAATTGGCACAGTATTTTAATAAAATGTGATAATGTTAAAACAAGTTTTATAAAAATTTTTAGCATTAATTTGGAATGTAACTTTTTATATTTAATGTGAGGCATGTATGGATCTGAAACATGAACTCTAAGGAAACGGGTCAAAGAAAGCTTAGAGGTATTTGAGAAATGGGAACAGAGAAGATTATAAAACGTATGTAGATATACCAGGTGACATAATGAGGAGAAAGAATAAGAAAAATGCCTCATCGTATAAAATTTATACAGGAAAGCTAACTATCTGGACATAAATTACGATACGATTTATCAAAACAGTGCAAGGGCGAGAGACTAGAAAAGAGTAAAAATTACAGAAAATCTAGAAGGAAATGGATGGATGCTTTCAAGAAATGAAAATTTTAGCAGAAAATGTAAGAGAATGGGACACCATGGACATGGTGAATCAAAGGTACCTGTCCCATGGCAGATGTATGATGAACGGTTTTACTTTCCTGGCTATACAGGAAAGTATCTTTACTATTGTTGCTATGCATAACAGCAATATAGCAATAAAAGAAAATTATATAGATCAGTCCAAAATTTTGATGGGCTATTTTTAAAGTCGATGTTTCAAGACGCCCTGAAACCAGAAAAATATTAAAAATAACCATAGAAATTTCCAGAAGATTTATGGACAACTGTATTTTAATTAATATCTCCGGATTGACTAAACATATATTCTTTGAAAATTGCTCAAAAATGTCTATATATGGGACATTGATACCATTAAATTTTTTACAAAAAAAGGGAAAGAATAGTTTTCGTATTTTTTACTTTTTTGTATGGTAATCATAGAAAATTGAGCTTTAGTACAACAAAAGTTATACTAAATTAAGTACTGAATTATTAAGTTATTTAAAATTCCAAAGTTTTAAGTTGGTCAAATTTAGGAATGGGGATGTTCAACAATATTTCTAAATAGTCTTTAATATTAGTCTTCAATAGTTCAATTAGTCTTTAATAGTCTTCAATATTTCTAAATAGTCCATATTTCAAAAACCCATTGACCAAAATAGTTGAAATCTGGCACAAATATTTGGCTATATATATATCCCAGCTTTGGCCTGACTTTCCACCCTATTTGACAAGAGAGCATTATCACAGTATCCATATTTTTTTCTCCCCTTCACAACTATACAGGTATCCTGGGAGGTGTTGGCCAAACTTAAGAGACCAATTCAGGACATCAAATTAAAAAACATTCATGTGGACAAATGGGCCTATCTTCCTTCATCCTCTTTCTCTTTGCCATTTTTTGTTTTTTCAATAAAAATTTATACCTTAAAAATGGATTAAGAAATTTTTATGAAATTTTATGTATACATACCAACAACTACAAAATAAATAAATTTGAAAATTTTATCTTATGAAATTAAAAAAGGACAACTATTAAAATATATTAATAGTTCTGTAAATATTAGTTTTATTGAATAATGTTTTACACATACGTTAAGCCTTTTATTGTGAATAAAATGACACCATGTTTGTTCAAATCGACTGACAAATGGTTATGACAAATAGTTGAAATATGGCTGAAATTGTTTAAGTGAATAGCAAAAATTATGCATGAAAATAGGCTCAAAATTGCTAGACTGCATAATTTCCAGTCTGCATCCCTACGTAAGTAAGTACCGATTTCACATTTTATTAGTTTACTTAAAAAAAATCATTAAACAGACTTTGTATTAAAGAGCAAAATTTACTTACAATGTTTCCTTGTAAGGGAATTATGCAAGAGGTTATTCATGTTTAAATTTTTTTATAATTTCTCTTATTTTATCTGTTTTTCACTTGTGGCTGTTATTAGAAACAGTGTATGAGGTAACTGTTAAGAGCAAGCGCAGTTGACTGGAACCCAAACATTTTTAATAAAAATTTAATTTTTTTTTTTTCATTTATACTCTAAATACAATATAATTTTGATAATTTAATCAAGGATATCAAAATTTGTCAATAAGAATTCTGATATTTTTCTGAACTGAACTTTTAATACTGAATAATCTTTAAGGAAAAAATGTAATTTCATCAAGGGGCTCAACCATCGCAGACATTAGAAAAAATAGATGAAACATATTACACACATTCATCCCTACATGCAGATATGTGCCCCAGTGTTATAACATGTTTGAATTTAAGGGATACAAAACATATAAAATCAACAAACAAACCAGGTACAAAACAATTTTGACCCATTTCAATACTTTTCCTGTTACAATACTCTGTACTATAATAGATGGGAAACTAGAAATATAAAATTGTTGCCTCTTATTAGTGTAAACTCTCATTACCACTTGTTACAACTTTGCAAGCAAAGTAAACAATTTTACTGTATATTAATTGAAGATTTCACTAAAAAACACTTATTTATTATTATGAGAAAAATAGTAATAAAAAATTAACACTAAGGACTGGACGACGAGATGAAGGAGGAGTAGAAACGACACCGCTTGAGATTCTATGCCTCTGGACAAGCTCATCAGCAGGTGGATCTGTCCAATAATGATCCTGAGTTTTTGTTTTTGAATAATCCAGAGCACACGGACCAACTGAGAACAAAAAATAAATAAATAAAAGATTTTTTAAATGTATTAATAATTAATACCATAGTTCATTAGACATTAAATAATTAACATGATTAGTTTATACTGGTTATGAATTTTTTATAAGCTTATATCATATATCATCTTGTGCTAACAGATTGAAGGTGAAAGACTGATGAATACAATCAAAACATCAAACTTACTTGCTTTGATTAATAAGGTGTAACAATATAAACATCAAACAATTTGACACAAGATAAAACATGGCATTATAGATATGTAGAAGAAATAAAAAATGTTGTAACAATTAAAATGACTCTATCTTACCCGATTCATGTTATCTTATCTTCCTCTATGAAATAATGTATTAGATACAGATTGTAATGAACTCTAATGTTGAAGGAGCTATAAAAAAATTATATTTATACTGTGAAGAAGTAATATTTCAGGTTATGTGAAATTCTCAACAAAAAAAAACTCAAAATTCTGGGGAAAGGTCTTGTCATACGACCTACGATGTTCAATGAGATGAATACTAGATGTCAGACTAGAAAGGGATGCATGGTCAAGAGGATCATGACTACAAATCTATTTTTATTTATTTTTTTTCATTAAGATCAAGTTATCAAATTTGACTATCCATTAAATTCCATACTTGCAGAAGTTCATAGTTCATATTGTTTTGTATATCTTGTTTTTTAAACTCTGTTAGTATTTTACAAAGAAATAATACAGTGAATGTTATAACCTCATAATATTCAGAAACAAGCACTATTAGGTCCTATTAGATCCAAAACTAACTGAAATACGCTTTGAAGCGATCAATTAAAATTTATGACAAACACTGTTTTTCATTTTTTGGAAATAAACTGCAATTATGAAATCATGTTTATTGCTCCAATAAAAAGCAGGTTTGAGAAAACATCACTACCTTATAATGCTATTTGAAATTCTTGCCAAAGATGAACAGTTTTCACCAGTTATTTCAGTTACACCATAAGGAACCCAGGTGAAAATAGAGGAAACCATTTGGCAAACCATAACTGACTTCAAATACAAAATGGATATGTTCAATTAATAAAAAAGGAAAACATTATAAGATATATAAGATTACATTATATTTATAAGATACATTAGGATTACATTATAAGATACTTATAGATATTAGGGTTCCAAAATCAGACCAAAAAAAAAAAAAAAGCTGAAAAAATGAAATAGATGTAAAACTCAAATTTTCTGAAAAGCAGCTGAAACACAGCAATATTATCAAGTTCTGATATAATCAGAGTAAGAGGTGATCAAAATAAAAAGCACTAATTTTGGTTAATGAAAATGATAACTTCCATTAACTGGGAAGATTCAAGAGATGGTCAGTATAACACATACCACAAAAAATACATGATTTTTGAGGAGAAAAAAAAACATTTAGTGAACAATCTAGCAGATATGGTTTTACTGTATGCTGAAATACTTTAGATGATCAAGGATAAGAAACAGGCAACTACAAGGGAAATGCTTAATCAGTAAATGAAATTCAAAATTATAACTCTAAATTCAATAACATCACATCATGAGGTAATAAGTAATATAATAATAATAAAATTGTTTCAATTTCAAACTTTAAGAAAAAACTATAAAATTCACCTTTGAATTTTTCCTTTAAAGATTTTTTATTAGAAAAAAATTATTTTATATGAAAATTGATTTGAAAAACTTACTGTTGATTTTGAACTAACTTACTTGATGAAACTTACCATACATATGTTGTTAATTATTATTAATTAACTATAATTTCCAATTTTTCCCCATCAACTTATATTTATTTTTGGCATAGCCAAATGTCCTTCCTGGTGTGTGGGTAAAAGACAAATTAGAAAAACATAAAGAAAAGGATTGGCCTTAACCCTTGAGTCTTCAACAGCATAAGAAAAAAAATTGAGAGGGAAACTACATGCCATAGTAAGACTACTTTAGATGAGTTCACCACTTTCCATGCTTAAAATCCATAAAACTAAATATGTTCCTTCATTTACTAAGGTTTTCGGGATTATCATGGTTAGTGCTCATAAACTGCCTAGAAAAAGGCAGGACTACTGCTAAGGAGTGTTAGCTTCACCACTGGATCAACTGAAGGGGCTATTCAGGCTAACCATCCACATCTGGTCAAAAAGAGAGTGCTCTTTCACCATGATGATAATGTACTTCCACACACGTTTCAGGTTGTTGCTGCAAAACTTCATAATCTATGCTTAACATGAGCATATTTGCTGGATTTGACTCCCAGTGATTATTTCTTCTACCCAAACCTGAAGAAATGGCTCACTGGATGAAAATTTCCTTCAAATTATAAAATCAAAGCAGAGATGACTGCTTATTTTGCAAATTAGGAAAAAAAACATTATACTGAGGGTATTAAAAAGTTGGAAAGTCATTGGTCTAAATGTATCAAATTGCAAGGTTGCAATGTATAATACCAGACTATGTTGAAAAAAAAAATGAATTTCTGAAAAATCTTCATGTTTTCTATCTAAGGTCAAAAACTTTCCAAATGACCCTCATAACCTGGAAGAGAACAGTAATGATATTTCATGGTATCTAATGAATAAATTACGGTAACAGAGAGCAATAACTGAAGAATGGAGGAAGCATATACTTGTCCTGATCTATAAAAACAAAAAAGTATGAACAAAATAAGAGAAACTACAGAAAAGTAATTATAGTGTTTCATTCAATGAAAATTGAGATAAACTGTTGACAATTCATACAAGGAAGGTCACATCAGTTCATACAGACATGATAATTGCTTTAAGACAATTAATGGAAAGGTACGATGCTGCTTTTACCACATATTTTTCAATGATAACCCCTAGAAATTTATGACCAATATTTCCATTAAATGCACTGTCAATTAATGAAACTTATGATGTCATTAATTACATATTTAAATGAAAATTATAATCTAATAATTAATCATTCGAATTTACTTTCATAATATTCTAATAAGTATAAAATGTTTTACCCAATAACGAGCTCAGAATTGATCCAAAATCTGGGTCTGCCACAAGAGAATCTTTTTCATAATATTTACTAAAAGAAAAAAATAACCATCTTAGGTTAACAAACTTTACACAATGAAATAACCACAAAATACATTAATATTTTATTTAGCACATACTAAGAATCTTACACACACGTGCGTGCACACACACAAATATATATATAATTAACTCACAGTCACAAATGAAATGAACAGGTTAAAATTTAATTTTATTAAAATGTTTAATACACAGGATATAATAAAAGAATTAATAATTTTAATAAAGTACAAAGTTTAAAACATCTGAAAAACAGATACCCCAAATGGAAACAACTTGAAAAATTTCTGAATACAACAATAGAAATGAGGAAGGAGACTCAATTAAAGAATAACTAGACTGATGAGCTGGTATTTCTTACAAACAGTGGTGTCATTAAACCAGAAAGTTGCATTGGGAATAATTTATTTGTGAACAAATTTAACAGAACCTTCTGCAACGTGTTATACATGAATAAGTTTGAGTGTAGGGATCCCCCAACATATTACAATTTTTAAAAAATAATATTTTATTCAAAATTATAAAAGTGTGACAGAAATATAATTTCACTAATAAAACTACTGGTCTGCCTCAAAAGTTTAATTGAAATTTTCTTCAAGATTTTCCTGATTTGTTTTTAGAACTTGGACAATTTAACATTATGCCAGCTGCCTTTCTACAGCCACAAGCTTTTTTTTTGTAAATGTAATTTTTCAATTACAAAAATGTACTTTTTGTAATTTTACAGCATCCTTTTTTGAAAATGCAAATATTTCCAGTATTTCCAACCCCAATCATCAATCATGCAAAAGGTTCAATCATTTATTTAAATTAAATTTTTCAATGTGACATAACAGATACTACAAACTGTAAAGATGACAAGAGTGTTCTTTTAGAACTGTTCACATCTACTTACATAGTTCCTTTGTAAGTGAGGATACTGTTAAAGCTGAAGTTAACATAGCTACACTCCACTTTGAAATGGTTAAGAAACTTATTTAATATATATTTACATAAGATAATTGATCTACATCGCATCAGTTCATTTACTATGATACTTTTGGTGAAGTTCAATCAATAAATTTCATTTTAAGTACGTGTAATTTGTGATTTTATGTGCTATGTGTGTAATTTTCATGTTGAAATTAATATCTGTATATATGTCCTGTTTCTATGATATGTTTGCAAATGTCGATTCCATTGTATGAGGTGCTTATAGAAGTCTTTTGTATCAGTAGGCAAGAATCCATCAAGCTTGTCGGGTGTATCATTTCATAATCATGAAGTTCAATAAATATATATATATATATATAAGTTATGTATAAACACAACAATGATATGTTTTTAAAAATTATTTATTTTATTTAAAAACACAATGTATCATACAATTCTCTTTGAAATACAAGCAATTACTAATTACTAAATACAAATGTAAGTTACGCATACATGCTAACATTACAAATAGGACCATGTAAATCGAACAAGTCGTGGATTGGAAATAAATAATTATTATTACAGTTACAGTAAAGAAACAAAGGTTGCAGCTGCATTACATTTTTTTTCAAGGTAGTTTTTCCTGGAAACTAGAGATAGGTAACACACATGGCTTATGGAATGTAATGCATCATATCTATTCCAGTAATATAACTCCACCCTCCAGATTAAAATTTGGGGGTCGCTCAGCAGCCACATGTATTTTTCCTTTTTAAATATCTTAACATACAATACAACAATAATAATAATTACAATCAATATACAATACAATATTATAATTCAAATCCATACATCATCTTTGACAATATTATTTTTCCTGAGCATTAACAAATTATTTATATTTATATTTTCTAATTCCAAACTATTTAGATTAATCAATAAGTCTGAATGCTGCACCTTTTCTACATTTAATTCATTTATAACAATAAAATATTTATAATATATTTTTATTACAATTATTACTTAATACAATTATTCTTAATCTTTCTGATTTTAATAGATATTTTATTTTAACATATAATTGCTGAATTTTAAATTATATATATAGTTGTGTGTATTATTCTATTTCAATGTACATATGTTGTAATATAAACATAGTAATTTTATCACACGTATTATGATGTGCAGTACAGTTCTACATGTGTTCAACAAAATATTTTTATACCTAGTCTCATTCATTCTTTAACTATAATATTAAAATCTTTTTATAAATTAAAAAGATTAATAAAAATTATTTCCTAATTTTTTAAGTTCCGGCTAAATTGTTTCATTTAAATCTAGTCCTTTAATAACAATTAATTTAATAATATATTTTACAATTAGTAACATTTAAATCATTTAATATATATAGCCTAGTTCAAATTCAATGTTACAATAGTTATAACATCAGTTTTCCTTCACAAATAATATAAGTTTTAAATAATCCTTATAGTAAAATTTCTTTATAATACATAGTACATCTTATTTTAAAACATACTGTAAAATATTTAAAATAATTCACATAATAATAAACATACATCTTCATATTATTAAAACAAATTTTATTATGTATATAGTTTTACTAAAATGTGCAATCAATTATTTCATAATTATTTATAATTTCATTATCATCACTTTTATTTCAATATTAATTTCATTATTATTTGACAACCATACTATTTTGCTTAATTTTTATTTCATTTAATATCATTTCATCATTTGCATCCATGTTACCAGGAATTATTTTTATAATTTAACCTAAGCCATTTATCTATGCCACATTTTCTATGCCAGTTATAATTATTATTATTATTATTATTATTATAATTATTAAGATTATGATTGCAATTATTACGACTATAATTACGATTATTATTACTATTATTATTACATTGTTTTTTTTTTGTATAGTTTTAGGGGCATCAACTACTGTGGTCATTAGCCCCCTCCACAACAAAAAATAAAAAGAAAAAAAGATTCTATACCCTCCCAGTACTCCTGCATCCCAGTACTCAGTTGCTAGAGAAAACTCTAGCAACATAGTCAAAATAAAAAATATCTTTTCTTCCCCTGAAAAACAAAAACTCAGGTGACATAGTGATCGACTAGCCTTGTCAAAATAAAAGAAAGCATCTAAAAAAGACTTTTCAATGGTTAATGAAAACCACAAAAACACAACATAACAAGGGTGTAAAGGTCCTTGTCATTTTAAAATATTTCTACCCAGTTCTTATGAAATTTAGTCAATAACTCTCAAAAACAAAACTCTGTCAGTGATATAGATTGAAATATGCATCAATAAAATCTATTAAACAAAAGCATTACAAGGGAGTAAAGGGCCCTTGTCACTTAACATCACACAAAAAAAAAAACACTTATACTCAATCTCAAATATCAATATTAATTTTTTAAAATTGAAATTATATTTATTTCTAACGAATCTCAATTAAGATATTTGATCTTACTCTGTTAACTTTTATCGCCTAGGTTTTCCCTTAGGCCATCCTTTATTCTTGCCCTTACCTCTATTCTTGGCTCTCCATTTTGTGAAATATGCGCTATTTGCACATTTAATAACTTTAGTATATGTTCATAAAAATCAAAAGGAGTTTCATTACTCCCCTGTTTTAATTCAGCTAAATCTAAATTTAATGTAAAACAATCTCTTTTGTCGAGATAATCGTTTAATAATACTTCCCTAACATCACTCCAATTATAACAATTAGATCTTATTATTAATTCTAATGCAGGTGTTTTTTATTTTAGAAATAATTGTGGAAAATAAATATTCATTTTGAAAGTCATCCGGATTGTTGGCGACATAAAATTTTCCTACTAATTTATGACATAAAGTAATGAAATGATTCAAAATTAATGGGTCACCTGAGAATTCAGGTAACATATCTAAAAATTGTTTTTTTTAACACTGATACTGCAATTTTTCAATATTAATATACTATACACACAATTATATATATCTAATACACAAAATTATTAAAATATTTCTTATATTCCACTTAAATCTTTTCTTACTTACAGTACTACTTTTATTATTATATATATGCTGATCGAGTTGCCTTTGCTGATTGGGCTGCCTTTGTAGTTTGTTACTGTCGTCAATTAGTCGGCCTTCGATGAGCGGGTTGTTGATCAGAATTATATTCACTAATTCTGCCAATTGGAACAGCTTTGTAGAGATTTCCTCTCTTCTACATCGCTGCAGTTCAAAGATTGAATAGATCTTGTAGCTTCCATAACTACTGTGATTACTGACTTCGATGCAGACTTCATCAAATAATACGCTCTTATTCTCGTCGTCCATTGCACCTTGTTGACGATATGATGATCAAAGAAATTATATTCATTAACTTTTCGAGATGACTTTTATTTAGTACCCTTCATTAACGACTGAAATTGAAATTGATATCATATGTGCTAATAAAATTTGAAGGGTCCTACTGACTGCGCCAGTTATGTGTATACACAACAATGATGTGTTTTAAAAAATATTAATTTTATTTAAAAACACAATGTATCATACAATTTTCTTTGATATACAAACAATTACTAATTATACAATACAAATGCAAGTTATGGGTACTTGCTAACATTACAAATAGGATGATGTAAATCGAACGTGTCCTGGATTGGAACTGAATAATTATTATTACAGTTACAATAAAGAAACAAAAGTTGCAGCTGTATTACATTATTTCTCACAGTGGCTTTTCCTGGAAACTAGGGATGCATCATCTATTCTCAGTAATATAACTTATATATATATATTTTTTTTTTTTTGAGATGTCTATTGGTGTGCGTTTTGTTAGTTTGCTGTATGTTATTATTTTGTAAAAAAACTTTAAGTTACTGTTGAATGATGCAAGTCAATATAATACTTTTTTCTGTACAGTTACATGGAATGAGTATACTCTTAATCTTATCACTAAGTTATTTTGTATTCTTGATGCACAATTTGTTTTGATGTTAAATATGGTTCAACTCATGTATCCTTCAACCTGATTCAATCTGTACCCTTTATTATAACCGATCTCTACTGAGATCTAACATAACTACAAAGAAGCCATCACCATGATACACAAGTCATAACATACTACCAAGAAAAAAATCAAACTATAAGCTTAATACAATCACTAACAGAAAAAACCTCTTTACATGCAAAAATAAATACTACACACAGTCGAGTCAACCAATGCTTTTAACTGTTTGTAACCTACTGGTTGAAATACTTTTCACTGAAAAAAATATTTACTAATATCACTATACAAAAGATATTTATCTCTACAAAGGCAACAATAAAAAATATTACGTATTTATCAATAAATTACACCTCAACTTACAGTCCAAAATATGAACGCAACAAATCACTAAACTTACTTGACTTTACTGCATACAAAATAATTAGCATACTTTAAAAATGCATAGAAAACCCTCTACAACACACACACGTGCGCACTACAAATTTACATACAAACGCAAAACATTTTACCATATGTTAGGTGCCTTATATACAACCCTTATCAGATGACTAAACTACACAAATGAAATCAACAGAATAAAATATGGCATAGCTTATTGACTACCAATCTCTACTTATGAACACCATGCTACATTAAATACTGAACAAAACCAAAAATACAACTAATGGCAGAAAATCCAAACGTCAATGAAAATAATCATATAAAATTGCATGCATTTAAAAAAAAAAATTAGTTTATCATGTTGCTTTTAAAACTACAAAAAAATGTACAAGACAAACAAAACAAACAGAGTAAACACCAATAAACATAGCAAAAAGTAATATATAAATCAAACTGCATGACATACTGCACCAGGCATACTTATCCACAGATACAAAGACATATAATTTACTAACAAAAACAGAATTAACTTTTGCAATCACTTTTTAGAAACAAACAATGAGCAAATTTTTTACATAGCATGTAAAAATTAATTTCTCACCACACTTGACCAAAATTAAATTTAAAAACATGTTACATAGACAAAAACAACATATTAAACAAATACTGCATAGATTAAATGTATTTTACTAGGAACTAAAGTGGCTTCCAAACCGGTTTAAAGTGCCATTGGTAACTATACTTGAAGTAGCATAAATGCAAAAACTACATAAACAATAAATACTTCATAACTAATGAATCTTCTAGAAGAAAAATTTCCATATAATTTGAAAATGAGTTCTTTATATCAGAAATACAGCTCACATAATGGTGCAGCTTATGGATTTATATTTAACTTCATGCCATATATGTTACTTTTTTACAATGAATTTACAAAAACAAAATCTAATTAATTAAGTTCACTTTTTTGAACTTCTACAGCTCAGTTACATACAATCATTTAAAACTGAAACATTATGCATGGTATTTAGGTTCAGCCATGAACAACTTGAAACCAGTGTCTATTATCAAGTGAATATCTTTGCTTTAGTGATACATACAACTTTTCAAACGAATACAGAATAGTATTATTTTTTTTTTCATTTACAATTGGTACATTATGTATAGATATACAAAGAGTTAAGTTAGTTTCTTTTTCTTCTTTACTTTCATGTATACCATTGCAAAGTATAAAATAGATAAAAGGGACTTGTTTGTGCAGTTTATTTTAAACGTTAAGGCATGAAAAATATTGTATTGTGAGAAATATGTATATAAAATTTAATTTTAAATACATAATTTCAACAATTATTCATTTTCTCAAACATTTTTATTTTACGCTAATTGCAGTAGGCCCATTAACAGGACCTACTGCAATTCATAAATAAAAATAGGAATTGGGAGGGCCAAGGAAGATCAAAATTTCTTTGTTGCCAATGAGTTGAAGCTTGTCTACAAAAGAAGTTTTGTAAAAGAGCTGTTAGAACAAACATCCAACATTTGTTAATTGAAAGGAGGCAAGGAGGCTGGGGTGACAAGGGTTCAAAACCTCTTTGATGTCAATGAATATTTTACGGTCCTTTGATGTAGACTGTTCAGAAAATAGATTTTGACTGTCATAAAACAATGGTTTTTGTTATGAAGAGAACCGAGGGTACTGGGTGGGCAACAGGACTCAAACTTTCAATACCACTAAGTTTTTAATTGGCCTCTCAGAACACAACCACTGAAAAAATGGCCTGACATACCAAAATAACAATTCAATCTTCTTTTTAAGCAGACAAGAGACTGAAGGAAGCAAAGAGCTCCAACCACATTAAAATAGTGTAAGCTTATTACTTGTATTTAGAGAATACATTTTGAAAAATAATGGTTCAAATTTCAAAACAGTCCAGTTTTTGTTAGTCAAGAAAGACTAATAAAGCTAAGATACTTGGTTCTCAAAAGTCTTTAGTAACATTGTATCTTTCCTACTTTTCTTGGAATTTAGAACACATTTTGAAAAAATTAATTTTGAAAATGTCAAGATTTTAATTTGTTAATTAAAGGAGCCAGGCCAGTGAATTTAAGATTCTGGATGTACAATAGACCCCCATCCTTAAGACAATATTCACTTTTTTTGGCCTCCAGAACAAACTGTTTAAAAATTACTGACTGAATTTCTTTTATGTTTATGGACAACGTGTCAATTTACAACAAATAGGCTAGGGGTGCTAGAGAGTTGGGATAAATGGACCCTAATTCTTGGACACTATCAAGTTTCTTGTATGCCCTTGTGGATAGGATGCATTTTGAAATAAAGAGTTCGAATATTAGCTTTTAAATGTGGGTGAAAATACGGGCTGTAAACCCTACCGTGAAACTAACATGAATACAATTCACTTAAGTTATAGTGAAGATTAAGATTAATTTTAGAGACTGAGAAACTAATATAATAAACAGTTAGGTAAACTAAACAAGAATTTATAAAACTAATAATTGAAGAAACTACAGTAAACTTCTAGTAATAACTATAAAAACAGATAGAGAAAATGAATGGATGACTTAAAAATGAAAACAGCTATGGCAGAGACACTAGATAGAACTGCAAACATTAGAAATAATATTTAACAGAAAATTAACAGTGATAACAAAAGATATATTGGAACTATTAATATCATACAGAAAGGTCAGAATTGAAAAACATGTAATCACAAAAATATATTAGCTCATTAAAATAAAACTTATATTTAAATTAATAAGAGTAAAGCAGCAAAAATAATAGAGGTTGAAAGTAAAATGTAGTGATTTAGAGAAAAACATAAGTGCTGAAAGGAAAATGTAGAATATAGAGAACAAGAGAAAATTAAGCCAAAATGGATTAGTATCAAATGTGCATACAGTAAAATGCTGTTATAAATTGAAGTATAAAATAGGATATGGGACGCGGGGTATCATCAGCTAGTTTAGAGGAGGAAAAAGAGATTGGTAATCGCAGAGGACATTACTCTAATCAATATCTGACTTAAATTTGTTAAAGCTACAAATATGGTAGAAGGAATAATAATTTGAATTTCTATGTTGTTTAGAAGCAGCAAGTTTAAACAGGGTCTACAAAGAAGTATGTATAATGTAAAAAACTGGAGAAGTACCCTCAGACTTTACAGAGTGTTCTCTCACCAAAGCAAGCAACAGATAAATCTGAGAGCTACCGCACTATCTGTCTAATGGGTGAATGAATAAAATGTAGTGACTTCATAGTAGAATCTAGGGTGTAGTGATAGCTTTAAGTCAAACCAAAGTGAATAGAAAAACACTACATCTAAGTAGTTATATCTACCCTGACAGGAGTGGTAACCAGAAAAACTGAAGATATAACTACAGCAGAGCGCTATAGTGCAGCAATAACTATCTTTCATGTTGCAACTTGTTTGTTGTTCCCTCTGCCTCCCACCTCGCACAGCAACTCTCTCCATGTCAATCTTAGCTCAGTGCGCAGCCTTTGCTCATGAGAGGAAAATTCTTTTATTATTCTAGAACACTCATCTTATTTTAACATGTCGTTGACTGAAGATGAAGGGAATAATAAGAACACTGTGGACAGATACTTATATGTCAAATTATTCACAAAACACCTAGTACTGTTGGAAAAATCAAAAGTGCCAAAAGTTATTAATGAAAAAAAAAGGCGTGGGAAGACGCATGTAGAATATATCCCTGAGGTACTTGGATTAAAATCACCGTAGCACAAATGAAGATGCTACAATATATGAAGACCACAATAAAAAAGAAAACAGATAAAAAACAACACGAAAGAAAAAGATCAAAGTTAATGATTTGGGAAATGTGTTTTTATTAATATTGGAAAAAACAGAAAATCTAGTTTTCACTAGAGTGCCTGGAAGTAATTCCATTGGGATACCTCAGCGAATCGAAGATAACAGCTTCATATCTTATAGCAATAAAGAACACAGTAACCCTCCAATATCTTCAACTAATAAGTTTACGTCTTTTGAAGTTGTACAACAGACGAATACAACATATGCAATGTGCAAGACCCAGTATGAAGAAGATGATGTCCTATGAAAATGAAGAAACAAAAGCCTTAACTCCTTAACTGCAATGGCTGGTCTTTTTGCAGTAATCTGAACTGCAGATCCAGATAGAGAAACAGAAGAAAGAATTGGAAAAAGTAGAAAGTACATTACCAACGAAACACAAACTAACATAACCACAGATGTTTATTTTTATGAAATTTTAAAATAAAATCATAAATAACTGAATGTGTTATAACCTTTCTCCTTTCCCTTCAAAAAAAGACTAAAATAAAAAATAAATGAATAAAAAATAGAAATGTTGGCCAGTACAATTTGCATGGTCTGGCTGTCCACATGGTTTCTAGCTTAGCTGTTGTCACCATGCTGATCGCAAGTATAACTAGGCTCTATACCTGCCTACAGCAGTGCAGCAGGACTAATAGTCGAAGACACAGACCTAGTTAACAACCAGAAGATTGGTACCACCGGCACAGCACAAAGTACTGGGTCGTGACTGTGATGTGACATCGACAGGCTTACCAGTAAAGTAGCTGGTTATTGATTGCATCAGAATATAATTTTAATCTTTTATATTTTTATTTTGTGTTTCATATTTTTATTATTCTCATTATTTTGTAGAAACTAGTAATCATGATTTAATGAACAGAATGCACTGCAATTAAGCCTATACAATATATATTCTAAACAATAAATTTAGATTTAACATACAACATATAACATTACAAATGATAAAATATTAAATTCTTTATAGTCGATAGATGGGTGGAATATATTGAAGAGTTATACGGAGGAAATGAATTAGAAAATGGTGTTATAGAGGAAGAAGAGGAAGTTGAGGAGGAGGATGAAATGGGACAAACAATACTGAGATCTGAATTTAAGAGAGCATTAAAAGATTTAAATGGCAGAAAGGCTCCTGGAATAGACAGAATACCTGTAGAATTACTGCGCAGTGCAGGTGAGGAAGCGATTGATAGATTATACAAACTGGTGTGTAATATTTATGAGAAAGGGGAAGTCCCGTCAGACTTCAAAAAAAGCGTTATAGTCATGATATCAAAGAAAGCAGGGGCAGATAAATGTGAAGAATACAGAACAATTAGTTTAACTAGTCATGCATCAAAAATCTTAACTAGAATTCTATACAGAATTGAGAGGAGAGTGGAAGAAGTGTTAGGAGAAGATCAATTTGGTTTCAGGAAAAGTATAGGGATAAGAGAAGAAATTTTATGCCTCAGATTAATAGTAGAAGGAAGATTAAAGAAAAACAAACCAACATACTTGGCGTTTATAGACCTACAAAAGGCATTCGATAACGTAGATTGGAATAAAATGTTCATCGTTTTAAAAAAGTTAGGGTTCAAATACAGAGATAGAAGAACAATTGCTAACATGTACAGGAACCAAACAGCAACAGTAATAATTGAAGAACATAAGAAAGAAGCCGTAATAAGAAAGGGAGTCCGACAAGGATGTTCCCTATCTCCGTTACTTTTTAACCTTTACATGGATCTAGCAGTTAATGATGTTAAAGAACAATTTAGATTCGGAGTAACAGTACAAGGTGAAAAGATAAAGATGCTACGATTTGCTGATGATATAGTAATTCTAGCCGAGAATAAAAAGGATTTAGAAGAAACAATGAACGGCATAGATGAAGTCCTACGCAAGAACTATCGCATGAAAATAAACAAGAACAAAATGAAAGTAATGAAATGTAGTAGAAATAACAAAGATGGACCACTGAATATGAAAATAGGAGGAGAAAAGATTATGGAGGTAGAAGAATTTTGTTATTTGGGAAGTAGAATTACTAAAGATGGATGAAGCAGGAGCGATATAAAATGCCGAATACCACAAGCGAAACGAGCCTTCAGTAAGAAATATAATTTGTTTACATCAAAAATTAATTTAAATGTCAGGAAAATATTTTTGAAAGTATATGTTTGGAGTGTCACTTTATATGGAAGTGAAACTTGGACAATCGGAGTATCTGAGAAGAAAAGATTAGAAGCTTTTGAAATGCGGTGCTATAGGAGAATGTTAAAAATCAGATGGGTGGATAAAGTGACAAATGAAGAAGTATTGCGACAAATAGATGAAGAAAGAAGCATTTGGAAAAATATAGTTAAAAGAAGAGACAGACTTATAGGCCACATACTAAGGCATCCTGGAATAGCCGCTTTAATATTGGAAGGACAGGTAGAAGGAAAAAATTGTGTAGGCAGGCCACGTTTGGAATATGTAAAACAAATTGTTAGGGATGTAGGATGTAGAAGGTATACTGAAATGAAACGACTAGCACTAGATAGGGAATCTTGGAGAGCTGCATCAAACCAGTGAAATGACTGAAGACAAAAAAAAAATACAGCGATAATACATAAATTAAATAAAATGCAACATATTTTGCCACTTCTGTTTCTCATGAAATTTTGTCGCATTATTTTCATGTATCTCTGCCAATTTCCTCTACATGGAACTCATCTTCCTCTCCACCTTTTTCCAAGTCCTCGAAATCAAAAGTTTTTAAGATGTTCAGCGATATTGTGAAGCATTATTATTACAGCTCATTATTAGTTTTGGTACCCTTTCTAGTGATATTTGCACGCAGTTACCAAGGATTGGGAAACTCTGTTCGAGCTGATTAAATTACTCTTTCTATTATGTTTTTTTTTTTTTTAGTGTATTTTCTGTTAAATCAATATTGAATGTCACCTTCAGATATCTTGAATGGCGTGATCAGCCATGAAGATATAACATAGCCGGAGTCGCCTAGCAAACA
Organism: Lycorma delicatula; assembly: GCF_047948215.1. Classification (NCBI taxonomy): domain Eukaryota; kingdom Metazoa; phylum Arthropoda; class Insecta; order Hemiptera; family Fulgoridae; genus Lycorma; species Lycorma delicatula. Next base: position 4,452,962 of record NC_134458.1, read on the forward strand.
AGTAGTGGCGTCATATCCAGAGATTACGTCTTGAATATCACTCCACAGAGCATATTCTTGCACAGAGCTTGACCACTTGGCACTAATGCTCATATACTTTTCCTCTGCATCACAGGTTGCCTGAACATTTACACTGGCGTAATCCTTGTGATTAATATATTCGTCCCCAAACATTGATGGTTTTTTATTTTTATGTGGGTGCAATCTAATGCACCTGTAGTTTGTAAATGATAATGCATTTACCACAATAACTTTGCATTATTCATTTGTTGTGCTTTACTGGGAAAATGAATCCAGTTATGACCTTTTTCAAGAATATGACCCATAACATTGTTAATATTTTTATACACTGTTGATTAATCTATTCCAAAGTCTTCTGCCACTCCACTCTGAAATCAAGCATCACAAATATAACATAAAAACATTTCCATGTGATTTCTTAGGGTTAGTGCTTTTCCTCGAGTTTCATCACTATTTGGTATAAATTCTGAAGTTAGAAAATCAATGCTTTCAAACTCAAAGTGCTTCCTTGCATTTAGTCATAACTCTACTTTCTCTATACGTTTTTCCCTCCCTCACATGCATGAACATCGCCATGTCGAAGACTACTGACAAAGTGGAATGTGCTCTACCTCAGACTCCGAAATAATGACATTGTAACAACACTTAAGTAGTTGTACCTTCACTTTAATCACATTAAAAGTGAAGTTATAACTACCTTTCTCTAAAAACAAAGTTGTAACTACAGGGGGTAGTTGTAACTTACTTTTTTCAACTTAGAAATACTGTAATAATAGCATCAACTCCTTTTTATTCAACTCCTATTTATTTATAGTTTTATGGAATAAAACTTTAACGAAAATGGAGTTAAAAAATATGGAAAGAAAGAATTTTTTTAGAAAATACACAAGACTCAGGTATCAGTAACAAGAGTAAAAGATGAAGAAAGGAGCATAATCTGTCCATTTCTTTTCAATTTTTATAAGTAATGAAGGATAAATATGAGTGTATTAACTGTCAAGGTGATAAAACAAAGAAGCTTTGATTCCCTTATGTGTCATTATTTTGACAGAAACCAAAAATGCATTACAAGAAATACTGAATGATATGGGTAAATAGCTGGAATTAAAAGTTCAATTTGAAAATAAATAAAAGAAAACAATGATAATGAAATGTGATAGAAAGCAGGAAAACAAAAATTAAATAATAAGCCAAACGAACATAATACAGTATAATTACCAGAAATTTATTTCAAAGCTGTAAAACAGACTGACAATTGCAAAAAAATTTTCATTCAGAAAGAAGTCTTTGCTAGTATAAAGTGTAGATCTAAGAGAACTAACAATAAATACATTTAAAATATTTTTGTACGGATTGTTACACTTTAGGGTAGTAAAAGCAAGATAATAGGAAAAGGACAACAGGAAAAAATACAGGCCTTTGAAATACAGCGTTACAGCAGGATGTTGAAAACTAGGTGGATTGACAGAGATCAAAATGAAAATCTCTTGAGATTTAATAGGAGAAAAGAACCTGTGGTAGAATCATGATAAAAGAAAAACATGGTTACTGGATCATATATTAAAGTATATTTAATTTGCATATTGAGATGTATGGAAACAAAGAATGGAACATAATAAACATAAAACTGAATATGAAAGATGTAGGAAACAAGTCGAAGTTAAACGATTAGCAAGGACAAAGTGAAGAATAGCATTGAAGCAATCAATAAATAACATTATAAATATAATATTCCAAAAATAACATTACTCAGGGATTATAGCAAATCACAATCATTTACCAGGATATAAAAATGGGCTGCCTGATCAATGTTTGATGCCAGTAAATATGAATTGTGAAGACGAATATTTAGAAAATAAAAAAGTCTAACATTTCCATGTATTTTTCAAAATAAATCTACCTTTGTTGTAATTACATCATTTATTCCAAAACAAAAGTAATAATATTTCTACCAAACTAGACATAGGATTATTTTCATGATATACAGCACCGTACTGCAGCCTACAAGAAAGAGAATTATTATAACATATTAATTAAAATAGTAAATATAAAACATGGTTTCTAGGAGAAAAAATGGTATCACATACATCCCCAAACTGTCCAACCCACTGTGTCCTTCCCACACAAACATCAGCACCACATGGCAGTTTAAGGGCAGACTTCACTGTGGCAAGATTAATGGAAATTGTACAACAAACAATTTAGCAATAACAAACTGAGATTTCATAGCAAACAGAGGGCCAATTTGACTACTACAAAATTCACCCACTACAGCTGCGGCAACTGCAGCCTCATGATGTCACAGGCGAAGGGTAATACTGTATGTGCACCATAATGCAACTGTTGTTTTATTAGTTATACGGTTTGTCTGGCATTTCTCCCATCACCACTCTATTCGATCGCCCTAAAGCATAAGATCAAATGTCTGTGCTACAAATGGCTACTGTGCCTCAAAATAGTTTAGCGACCAATATCCTAATTAGCTTCTAGAGCTTACCTAACTGCATGAGCAGAATAAGCATGCATGTCCCACTGTTCACTTGTAATATATTACTACAATTGGTAGGTGCACTCCATCTACATACTAAAATATATGACTTGTCAATAAATTAAAATTAATTCCATCAAGGACAGCAATTTGCTGCCACGCCTAGGTCACTGAATGTTAGCAAGTACCTATCCACCATAATATAGCACTTGGAGCCATATTTGATCAATGGCCAGCCATTTCTTGAGGGTAGTTTTTACAGCAAGCAGTAGGAGACTTATATCCCTTAAACTACTGATGCCGGTTGAACAAAGCAACGGCATCAAGGAACTCCCACAGTGTCTGACAATGCGGCTCATGCCACATTGACTCGCCACTTATGAGTGGCATATTTTCCCTTGACCTCTAAGTTCCTGGGTGGCCTGAGTTCTGGCCCCCCAAGAGCAGGGTAGTCGAACATCATGTATTCGTTCGACTGGACCTCCCTGCAGATGCACAGCTCATCAGCTGCCAGGTGGAACCGAAACAAATATTTTCAAATTCGCATGGTTGGAGAGCAGTTGGGCTTCTGTTGCCCTTAAAAACAAACTAGAGGTATTACCATCCCCCTCACATCCTGTATAAATATATACAACTATACAAGGACCTGCACTTAGTCGCGGTGTGCCATGCTTCCATTGTGAGGCTGTAAAGCCTCCTCCACAGGCGGGAGATGGGCAACTGTTTGAAATTTAGAACTGATGCATTGCGATCACCGTTCTGCTTCTGTACAGGCCTGGCTTGAAACCACATCCCAAATACTTTGGCCTCCCTACCTATTCGCAATTTCCACATAGCCGCCCGAACTTTCACCACTAAATTGACTGGGAGAGCCTTTCCCAATACAATGGTAGCATCATTGGAGGTTGTTTTAAACACACATAACTCCTGACCTCACTCAGATCCTTTCCTGATTTTAAGAGCACCCTCACCAAAGCCACCTTCCAACAAGTCAGAAAGCAACCCCTGATAAGGCACCTTGAGAACAGCCTGCCAAACGGTTCTCTTATGACAGGCAGCAGATGATAGAATATATCCGGGTTAAGTTGGTCAATCCCCGGTGCCTTTCTCAGTGCCATTCAAGAAACCACACAGTCTATATCTACAGGAACCACAGTCTGTATGCCCGAGAATGGTATCTCACCTGTCCTGATGCTGACTTCTGCTTCACCCTCTGGAGCATCAGGAAACAAAGTATCCAGGAACACTGGTAAGTCGCCACAAATGTTAACGTGTGGTCCCGACCACCAAACCTGCATTGAACACTGAACAGTGCGTGCAATGGCTTTGGCCGATAACATGACAGCTAGCTGGCAGGGACTGTGTTGCAACTTGTGCATAGTCTTCCTAAAATTTGAGTTTGGCTTCTTTGATAGCATGAACATACTCACTACAGGCGTACCGGTAGATCAGCAGGCCCTCAGCGCACACATTGTGAACAAAAATCCCCATTGGGGGGTGACACTGCTATCATCTATGTGTGATTCTAACTCTTGCGCGCAGCATGCTCAGGTCAGAGGACAACCACTTTTTCCTGGGTTTCCGCCTGCACTTAACAGACAGCTCTCCAGTAGCGAAAGTCATGACAGCTCCAGGCACTCCTATATCAGCAGACTGGCTACTACCCAAGGGTCTGTCCATTGGCCTAGGCCGCTGTAGAACCCTATCGCAGCCAGTCTTGATGGCCCGGCCAAGTTGTTCAGCCATTAATTCCAGTTACTTCATGTACCATTACAACCCCTGTAAGGCAGCCGCACACTTGTGTCGCAGCCTGTCATGATCAAGGCCCCTTAGGTTATAGCAACCTGAATGTGGAGCTCTTAGATTGCCTCCGTAAGCAATCTCATAGGTTATAAGCCTATGATCACTCACACTGTCCTCGGGCCAGACAGTCCAACTACTTGTACTCCTAGGCAGATCGCTCGTCACATAGGTGACATTGATGTAATTTTCCCCCAGTTCGTCAGAGAAAGTTGGCGGTTGTTCTGCCTCGTTAAGCAAGTAGAGGATCCTGGCTCCTACAAACTGTGTGAGACCAGCGTCTCTGGGGGCCAGCGAGTGGTGAACCCCAGGCAGAAGACTTAGCGTTAGCATCCACAGCAACCAGTACTCAGGTGCCCAGGAGACCATCCAGGATCTGTCCCAAATTCGCCAGCAAGTTGTTGATACTACATCCAAGCTGGAAGTATCCCAACACCAGTATAACATCAAAAGTACTAGTGACTCGCATGATGGTGAATTGCTCATCAGAAAACTGGGGCATCCAGAAGACACCCAACAAAACCGAGCCAACTATGATCACAAAGAGCAGCCATCCCCACGAGATTGAATAACAGCAACTCTGTGGAAGCTGTCCACCCTATCCCCAACTGTGTATGGCTCCTGCACCAAGAGGACCTTGCGATCGTACACCTCAAGGATCCTCAAGGCTTCATTGGTAGCCATCCGGGAATGATGCAGGTTTAACTGCCGCAGGAGCAAGCATTCAATATAGTGACAAACATCCTCGAAAGATTCCCCCAGTTCAGGCATCACCATATGCTGTATTATTCATGATCTTCGCCCGGGCTAGGTCATGCTACCTGCATTGCTTGCCCCCGATCCAATGTCCGGTATCAAAGCCTTTCACCAAGGGACAGAGAGCACACACTGCAGGCACAGTCTTATTAGGGCAGTTAGCTGCCCTGTGTCCAGCAAGGGCGCAATGACCACACATCTCAGACTGAGCTCTACAGCGGAGAGAGGTGTGACCAAAGCCTTGACATTTGAAGCACCAGGTTACTTCTGTAATGTCAACAACCCTGCAAGAAGTTCATCCAAGGACCAGCCGACCACCAGCCACTAAGACCTTCTGGATCTTTGGCAAGGTCTCAATCAGCCAGACCACCCTGGTCCCCTTGAGGAAGTCCTCGACAGCCATATCCAACACAGAATTTTGGTTGTGTATGGCCCTGAGGATTTTGGGCTCCTCTACCCTTGTTGCCCTCAGAAAATCGTAAACCAATATTTACGGCCTCTGCTCAGCCAGCAACTGAGCCTTTAGCCTGTTCTTCTTAAGAACTTCGGCCTCCAGCAGCCGCTTCACCTGCTGCTCATTTACAAACTCTATCATGACACCATTGTCCCTTGTTATCATGACCAGGGAAATCTGGAAATTTTCTATCCTCAGGTCCAGGACCTTTTTCAGAGTTAGCTCCATCATTGCTGATGAAGCCCCTGGTTCAGGTGTGATCAGGACCACCTTGGCACTGGCCCTCTTAATTTTTGCAGCCGAAGCCTGGAATGGCAGTGGTGGACTAGGCCGCTTAAGCCCAGGGGTGGTAGTTACACACCAAAGAAAAATAGGCTTCTTAACCTTCTCCTCCACCTGTTTAATAATTTGTGAAGTTCACCAAGGGCTTCACCCATCACCACCTGGTCAATCTTGCCCGAGAGCCTTGACACAACTGTATCAAGGGCCTGGTTGGCACTGTGGAGGCTTTTACACATTAAAGCCAGCTCAGCAACCATCAAACTACACTCGGACAGGTAACAGTTGACTAATTGTCACACCTCCACCGAAATCCAAGATTCCTTCGAGGAAAATTTAGTCCATGCGGTCCATCTCCTCAATCCTCCCCAAACCAGCCCGAGAGCCAGACCTCCCTACAGAAGGCTTCGCCCCAGAGACCTTCAGCTGAGAGCTAACCACCACATCACTATCCCTCACCACCCTCGACTTCGTGAGGAGGTGCCCTTCGGACTGGTTGCGCCCTCCACAGCCTCTCTCCTTGCACAGTTCCAACTTCCATTTTCCCTGCACAGCTCAACACAGAGGTTTTGACAGGATTTTTAGTGCAATCCACCGGTGCACAAGGACACTCCACTACCCTCATGGAGACCTTCGAGACCTCCTTTGCAGACTGGGGTCTCGGTGAAAACCTGCCGATTGAACTTCTCAGCTGGAAGGGGTCACCAGCTACCAGGTCCTTGGCCAAACTGACCAAGCAACTTTATTAGTCATAAATTTTTAACCTAAATCAATTAATAAAGTTTTTTTTTAATGTTGCTAATATTGTATATTTAAATCGGTTATAGTTTTTCTAGTGCCCTTGAAACAATATTGAAACAAGCTAAAAACCATTGACAAGCTATGGAAACAATCACTGTTGGCATTTGCCAACAACAAACATATGGTTATCATCTAAAATTTACTGCTTTGTATAACTGTTAATCGAAAAAAGGTGCGGTTACCAGAGGTACATAATAAAGCAAGCAGTATGAGGAATGATTGAAAACAAAACACAACTACTCATATTAGGTACAAGCGAACTTTCAACGTTCAGTAACATGGAAAATGTATTCGAGTCTAATCTAGTAACTTATTTTTTTCAATAACAAATCTACGGGAGTAAATGGTATAATACCATTTCTGTACCATTTAAAATTAGAAAAATATCTTAACCTTACTGATGCAGATTTAATGATGCAATATCAATATACTGCAACCTATTCTTAAAATGTATACATGAAAAAGAAGACAAAAAAGAATGTATGACACACTGTACTAACTTTAAAACTGAAAGTATTGCTGTTTACAGAAAAAATTATTTGGAAAAAACACTTGATGAGGCATTTGAGAAATTAGTCAATGAAGAGACTGAAGTTGTAGAAAAAGGCAGCTGTTGGTCATAGCTGATAATTGACAATTTTTCCTCGAAAACAAGCACTTTCAGTTGCAAGCTCAACTTACATCAATCTACCCGCAGGTTGAAACAACAGTAAACTGGATCACCATAAAAAACACAGTTGAGTAGGTGGGCTACTCTCACAAAACATGTAATCAATCCATATCATGAAAGTTTAGACAAATGGCTCAATATGCTGCTAAACAAATATGACTTTCGCATATTGCAATTCCTACAAAAGATTGTGGACATTCCAAAATTTGAAAGAGTTAATGGTGTCAGTAAATGTTTATGCATTAAAGAAAGACAATGGAAGTGAAACCAATAAAAGACTGCTCTGTAGAAAAACTGATCACTTTTATTAACTGTAAATAAAGAATGACAAAACCAGTCATTACTCTTACATAAGACATTTCTTACAACTGAATCGGTCGCAAATGACCAAAGATATCATGAAATTAAAATATGCAAACGCTGCCCCACATTCTTCAGTAAGGATGGAAACATTACTATGGAAAATGGAATCACACCTTTGGTGCTGTTCTTCATGATCCAGCTCATGGTAAGACCAACAAAGACTGATCCCAACCTCAAGTGTTATTTAAGAATTATCAAAACATGTTTCCCATTCCGATCGTTGCAGACTTCAATTTTGAATGTTAGTCAATATATGAAGGTGAAATATATCACCTTCATGTATTAGATTATGATTTTTAATCGGCAATGTAAAGGCCACTGTGGTACTATATACATATGCATTGGAGAATTTTATATTTTGATACTAAAATATTGAAAATTTTATATTTACTTCTAACACTCCCTTTATTTAGTGTAGAGTCACTAGAAGGTATTAATATTACTCCAGTTTACTTAAAGGGGCCTATTTATTTCTGTTATTCATACAAATCCAAATTTTATAAAAATATTTTAATTTTGTTTTTGTGCAATAACTTAAATATACTTCAAAAAAAAAAAAAGGATCTGATTAAAGTGTAAAATTACAAATCATTTTTAAAATATAAGAAAATAATAAGCACCACAATAAAAAATTCTTAAACAAATAATCATAATGCTCCTAAAACCATCAAAACAGAAATCCCAGTGAAGAATCTCTCAGCTTATGAAGATTTTTTATTTATTTCATTTTTATTCACAGACAAACACTTCATACAATTCCACTGATACCATTACATTAAATTAATAATCTTACATATTAAAATGAGCCACTTCATAAAATACATTTATTTAAAACAGAATATATTATATAATAACTTATTTTAATAATGAACATTATACAAAACACAGTAAAGATAAACATAATTACCTTGAATTCTGAACAAGATAATCAATAATTCTAGCAAGATATTTTTCAAATAGAGCCAAACGTATCCATAAGTACTTAGGAGGATGAGACACAAGACTGACATTTGACATATTTTTTTGTAATGGAGGTTTTGTAACACTAATACTACTAGTCAGTGTTCCTTTGTTACCAGAAGGACGATTCACACTGTCACCACTTGAAGATGATCTCCTGAAAATGTAAAAATGATAATTATTATGCAAGGCTTATTATGTCTACTCATAAGCTTAAATGGGTTATTTATTTTAAATACGTATTTAAACAGCATCCACATTATTTTATTGAAAATTAACATTTTTCAATATCAATATTAATATTAATGAATGGTCCACTAGATATAGTAATAGGACAGAGAGAGGAACTTATATCACCTTCAAATCATTGTTATATTTTATAACCATTCTATTTATTTGTGCGATATGCACATGAAGTAAAATATTCATTAAGAAACGGTTTAATTAATAAAATAAAAATAAAAAAATGGTCCCAAATAAATAAATTCTACAAATAAATTTAGAATATAACATAATATTTACAAAAATAATAGTTTTATCATTAAGAAATATACAGAAATAGAAAAACTTTCAGTATTAATTTAAAAATAAATTAGGTATTTTTTGAAAACCAATAGTGCTACAAAAATCTAAATCAGTGCACATCATACCACAGTATGACTAATTGGGCCATAATAAAATCAAAAGAAATTAAAAATTCAATCTAATAAAATTAATACTGATCAAAAATGTTTATAACATAATTAATAAATAAGTGTAAGTTTAAAGATGAAAATAAAACATACCTAAAACTTCAGAAGAGTGGAAAACATCTTATTACCTTAGCTTATAACACAAATACATATACGACACTTTTCAAAAAACCATTTAATTAATTAAAAATTTTGTTTTAAACTGACAACAATAGATTAAAATAATTAATAACAAGAAATCTAACCCAATTGGGTAATCTAACAAATTGGGTAATCATAAAAACTGTGTGGAGAAAATAATTGTAAAAAATTGTATAAATGACAAATAGAAACTTTATAGAATGCTTTCAGGAACAATTACAAGCAAATAAATAAAATAAAAAATTCTCATCACATAAGGAAAATAAACACATACTTTCACACATAGAAAACACACTGATATTGAAAATCAGTTTTAAATTAAAACATGATGATCAACTTAAGCAAATAATAAGTTTAAGGTTAATAAACATTTAACATCATAATCTACATTTAAAAATAAATTGATACATGGAGCAAAAACATTAACTTCATTATCTACCATCAAGTTATAATAACAGCAGAATAATTGATTTTACGTAAGTGATAAAATTAGTTAATGTGTATCTTTAAAAACGTTCGAAAAGAGCATTCAAACAGTAACTACACATCTTTTCTTTTCTTTTTTTCCCCTCTACTCCTCTAGGTCGATCCAGACTGTTGGGTATAACTCCACCCAGAGGAGTGTCTGGTTACTCTAACGAGCCTTCCCACCAACCAGCTGTATATCCAGTACGGTAGGTCGGCTCGCCGGTCAGTTCTTTTGAGGAGTCTATATTGTGCCCTTTCTTGACGCTGTGTCCAGACATATCTGCCCAAAACACAGTGCCGGATCTTTTCTCTTTTACTGTGTCTACCATCCCCTGGAGTCCCCAGAGGATCATAAGCACTGGCACACCTGGGCATGCTAGCCCTCACCTCTGGGGCTGTCCTCCCATTCCGTTCCTATACTAATAGCCCCGGCACCACTACACTTGATTTTTACTCCTGATTACCTCCATGGCATATGTGTTGACTCTTCTCCAATGTTCCTTGCTTTGTAACATGTAGTTCACAAGGGTATCTGGTGTGCACTGTGCGATATCCACCCTATTCTTTTGTATGTCCCACTTTCGGCATTTGAAAACTGTATGTTCAACAGTCCTCATCTTTGTAAAACATACATGACGGTGACGCATGTCTGCCTATTTTATGCAGATAATCTTGAAAATTACCATGTCCTGTTAATATCTACACTATGTAGAAATTTACTTCACCAAACTTCCTGCCGCTTCACGCATCTAGGTCATGTATACTTCGCTTGGTATATTGTGCCACCTGTTCTTCCATTCAGTCAACATACGTTCTCTAGCATCTCTCCTTCTTGAGCCATAAGCAGTAGCCTTTCTCCCACTTGAAGGTCGACTGGTGGAACTGAAGCAAGAACACAGAGGGCCTCGTACGATACCATGCGGTAGGCCAAAACTACTCCTATTAGGGCTCTCCTGTGTACGCTGTTAACTCTAGTCAAATTCCTTTTTATGCATAAGGATGTCCCCCACACTGGTGCTGCATATAAGATTGACGATGTTATTGTTGACACTACCAATTTCCTCTTCGATGCCCTTGGCGCACTTTGCAACATTAGTAAAGGATTCAATGCTTTTACCATGTCTTCCACCTTCTTGCAGCAGTTGATGACGTGGCTAGTAAATTTACCGTTCTTATCCAGTAACACCTCTAGATATTTTAGGGGGCTTGTCTCATGAATTGTTTGATCTCCTACTACTAAATTTATTGGTCGAATTTGTCTTTTGCCTGTCATTAGAATGTACCCACACTATAAACTTTGTGTTATTCTTTAAGTAAACATTTACAAACATTTTCTTACTAAATTTTTTATACTGTTATTAATAAAGAATTTTTTATAACAAATGCTTTGCTTCACAGTAAATTTAATGTGTTGAAATTCTTAATTACTTCTTGGATAAAATATGCTCTTTTAATCATACTGTAGTAAGCCTTGACTTTATTTGATCATGCATTGTTTGAGTATTTATAAATAATTTCATGTTCGTAATTTTATGATAAATACTACTTTAATATCAATATTTTTCTCAGAATTCCCCTACTGAGTTGAGACTGTATACGCAATGCATCATTTCATAACATAACAGAAAATGGAACATTAATTTGTAACAGCTCTAACCATTGCACTTACAGTATGACAAATGTAAAGCACCTAAGTTAAAAGAGGAATCAGTCAGCCACCTTCTCTGAAAGTAATATTTATTTCACACACAGTCTTGGTGGACAAAGTGGACTGAATATATAACTTGCATTTTAATGGGTTCAGTATGCTGATACACCACCATGCATTTGATTCAAAAGAGAAGGCAACAGTAAATCACTTCACTCCTCACCTTTCCTTAGTGAGCCAGCAAATAGGATCTTTCTACTCTAGAAGGTAGTATATCACTTACAGACACAGCTCATGCCAAATCTTAGAACCACTATGTTTATGGAACTTCATATACAAAACACGCATTCTTCAATTACAAATAAGAATAATATTTTTTTTTTAACAAATTCACTTTCTTAATTACAACTAAAGATTTTCTGTCAATGTATTTCTGAAAAATGATTCAATCTCCTAAATCAATATTTTCTGACAATTGAAGATTACAAGTTTTGTATGTTCTATCACGTATTTTTCTGGAGTAAAATTCTGTATCTGTTTAATGACTACCTGGTTTACTTCAATTTTACTACTACTGCTGCTCATTTTGATCAAGTTAATCATATGACTAATATTAATATCAATTCTAAGAGTAGTATAAAGTTTTATCTCGTTTGCTTCACGAACATAAAAAAAAAGATAACAATGAAATATACTTACACTTAATATGGAATGTTTAAAAGCTGTCTGATACATACAGCAACAAGATTATAAAATACAATCTTTACTACAGAAGTAGCTGTTCTCCTTTTAAATTTTTTGACCAGTCTGTTTCTTTCCTTTATAAGCCATTCCTTGCAGTAAACCTTTTCTTTAATTTCATATTTTTTCCACTTTTTTTTTTTATTCTTTATCATGCTGATATTAAAAAAGGAAAAGCATTCAAATTCATCACATTCAGTATTTACTGGAACATAGACAATAATCTACTTCTCGAAACCAGTAAGGAATCCCGACCAAAGTCAGACCATTCTTTTACTACTGAATTCACCTATCCACCTGTTCTTACTCTTTTCCTGAAAGCTCATATAATGTAGTAAGTCAATGTAACTGATAATTTTCAAATCTTAATTTATGCTAGATCTCATCCAATGCGGTATACCTACCATAATTTTTGGCACCACTGTGGGAAGAAAACTGGTCACTTGATCATTCTGTGAAACCCACAATACTGTCATTCTCATTACACAGAACCTTTAATAGTTCCTTAACAGTAAAAAAATATTATTCTTTAAGATGATCATTAAAAATTTCTAAGTACCAGAATAAAATTTCATACATTAAAAATAAATGTAAATGATTTTTTTTTCACCTGTTAGGATCTGAATTTTCAATATCTTGAACTTTCTTGGAAATTATAGCAGCCGGTTCAAAACTTTTAGCAACTTTATGAAGCAAAGCTGTGGTAGAACTTGTCTTGAACAAACCCAATGCCCGTCTTCTGAGTCCTTGGGATAAACATGCTTCTACAGCACCTGCCAAAATAATTTCATAAAAATAAAAGACATCACATTCATTTGAATATTTCATGATGCATAATCCTTTTTATGTACAGTGGAGGAGAATAATAGCAACCAAACTATTTTGGATTAAGGAACAAGACATACTGTTATATCTGCTGTACAGGTTTTAGTAAACTATGTATGAAAAATTATTATATATATATATATATATATATATATAATATAAAAAATAATACATATTTTTTAATAAGCATCCCACTTGGTGCACATGACACCATTTTAGGAAGTGCTGAAGGGATGCAAAATAAGTTCCTGAGGATTTAAAATAACAAAAATTTGTTCAAGTAATCAATTGTACTTTAAAATATGAGATTTCTCCTGTGAGGTGCCTTGTGAATATCTTAAGAGAAAACAGAATGGATTAAGTTAAAAAAGGGTTTTCAAGTACCATCAGATAAGATCTGCTCTAAGAGCATCAGATTCTTTTCTAATTCCAGTGGTGTCCATCAAAATTTAATGTTCACACCTCTTACTCTTGTCAATATCATCACCAGCTGTTACATAGTAAGCTTGAAAATTTGGTCCAGCTCACGTAAGGAAGAATCAACTCAATAAATTTGTATAGCACCTGAACACCAATAAAAACCAGTAAATGGTCTGTGGATTTGAAGATGAGCCCTAGATCCATATGACTGGAAATTAATTATAAAGAACTAGTAGATTCAAATATTTTGGATCACAACTGTTCTCTAAAGGCAAAATGATGTGAAAATTACAAGGACATGAGAACATGTAAATGCAGCACAGCTGAAGTTGTAAGAGTTGACAAGTATATGGTATGACAGAAAGTCACTCTGACACCACAAGTTAAAGATACACCATATGACTGATACACCAAGATACTGTTGTTCATTCATTTGTTGCATTTTATGAAGCTGAATATGTTCAGTAACTCAATGCCATACAAAGTTTGCATGTGATGGAGATGTTGTCAGTCAGCTGGACTAATCACATTCAAAAGGAAATAAAGAGATAAAGCATTGGCATCACTTCCTTAGGAATGATGCTGATCTCATTCAAGATGTAAGAGGCGTATCTCAAAGGATAAGCCATATCAGAAAGAGGGGTCACAGCACCTTTAAAAGTGCAGCAACTGAATTACAAGAACAGAGTTAACAACAATTAACTCTGTTCATATTAATAACTCTAAGCAAATAAATTAAATATTTTTTGTTAAACAGGAATTTTTGTCAGGATTTCAAAAAATGTTTGTGAAAATGTCACAGAAAAACTGCATAAAAAATATGTGGATAAAAGTAAAATTCTATACATATACATTTTGATAAAAATTAATTTGCCAAATATTATTTTGATGCCAAATACAAAACCCAACATATTTTCAAATTTGAATGGTGATGGGAGGGGGTCAGATTGTTTCAACATCATTAAATCTTTAACTAGACTCCAAATATAGGAGAATTGTTGAAAAAGAATAATTAGAAAATGTTTTTGTATTTAGATGTGTGTTAAATGAAGGGGGCTGGCTAATGGACTTCATGGGAACAGTCCTAAAATTCTTTTAAACTAATAATTTTTTTCATGTCCTGAAAAGGTAGAATACATTCTGCAAAAAAAAAAATAAAAGGATATCAGCAGACAACAGAACTCAACTTTCTATAACATCAAGGTTTTAATTGCCACCAGAAACAAGACACTTTAAAAAGAATGGATTTAATAGCACAATAACTCAATTTTTGTTAATTAAAGGACTTGTTTTGATAGAGAAAGGTTCAAATACGTAACATTTCAATTTTTTTTTAAATTCAAGAGCCTACTGAATATATCCTGCCTTCAGATGTAAGGAACCCACGTCACTCTCATAGTTTAATATCACTCTAGTATTTTCAAGTGAATTTACATTAATTGAGCAGTTAAAATCATTTATACAGTTGTTCATGAATATTTTTGACATACAACACTTTTTAATCCAAATAAGAAGACAATCATCCACTTCAAAAATAACCCTGCACAGAATTTCTTTCACAGAAAAGGGCTCAATCTCTTTGTAAAAGATGTATAGCTACACTAAAATTTATACATGGTAATATAAAATACAAATTCATTTTTATGTTGTACACATTAGTCATCTGAAAAAACCAGTATGGATATGACATTACCAATTACAAATTTATCTGGTACATTCCTGTTCCATCATTTTCATTAATCCATTCAAGATTTATAATACATTAGAATGTGAAATAATATTAATTTTATTCTTCAAATAATTTATGAGTACAATGTAAACTATCACACAATTTGAACATTTTTACATTAAAAAAAAAAGTTTCCTATGCAATGTTTTTTTCACATTAAATCATCTTTCATGGCTCAAAAAAATGGATTACCCAAAATAATCAGAATCCAAAATTGGTTACTACCATAACAATGTTCAATAAAACAATAAAATGATAAAAAATGTTAACAAAAAGTTTTTTGGACCAGTTACAAAACAGAATATCCAAGTACAGTTTCTAATAAGTTAAATAAAATTTAAAATACAAAGTTTTAAGTATAATACAAAGAACCAAATTTCATGATCAAAGACGTCTATCTGGGACTACCGGAACAAATCATCAAATTTTAAGTTTCATTATTCTCATAACCTTACACATAATCACACATATCAGTTTTGACTTTACCCCCCTCAACAGAGAATTAAAATAAAGAATAATATAATTTTACCATACCACATAAAGACGTTATGGTACCACTATCTTCATGGACAAATTTACGTGTCACTGCCTCTTCCATTATCTGTTTCACCTAAAAAAAGAAGATTTGAAATAAAATTTACATGCTACCCAGCACCATATTTTAAAATCGTTGTAAAAATGAGTTTTGCATTTTAACGCTCCAATGAAGATTGTTTTTCACAAATAATAGTATATAATGCTTTTTTTCAGGTAATGTATCAAAATAAGTATAATTTACATTCAAAAGGATAATACAACACTTGAGTCGAGTCAAATTTTGAACCATGATATTTCAATCTGATTTAAAAAAACAACAAACAAAATTTTTTTAATTTTTCTTCAACATTTTATCTGATCTGGAAACTAGTAGTAGTTTAGAAAACAACATCGACCTGATCAGTGTAAAGGGGTATTATTCTTGAGAAATAAAGAGAAGTAACTCAAATGAATGAATTTTTAGAAAATAAGAATATATTTTACACGTTTCAAGTCAGGAAAATGAGCCTCACATTAATACTGAAGCTTTGCGACACAGGTCACTTTGCCTGACTTCATGGAAGTTCTTTGATAAGGACACTTTGTTTAATCAATTTAATAAATGCGAGGAAAGCTTCTAAATTTTTTTATTAACAAATGATGAACAAATATTTACTGTCATCAGTGACCTTACAGCTAAATGATGGCTTAAGTAGGTGTACCCTAGCCAAACCACCTATCGAAAGCAGTTTATTCCTGGGTTATTTTATATTAAAACTTAGTTTATTTTATTGTAAGAAGTTTTAATTTTAGAAAATTAGGAAATGAGTGCAGTGGACACAATCGGGTAGGACTGAACAGGCCACACCCATTCTCTAGCCTTTCTACACTACAACTAGGTGTCATATTTAATATTTCCTTGATTTTAGTAAATTTTATAATATATCACTAATTAAAAGTAGAAGTCCTAGCAACAGGGTATGGGTGTATACCACTATATTATCCAGAGTGCAGATGGTGGGAGAATTGTCAGTAAACAGATTACTCGACTCTAAGTGAAAAGGGATATAAGGCAATTTTTTTAAACCAGAAAATGACAAAATCATACTGGCATACATCTTCAGTCAAAATATATAACTGAAATTTATGTAAATATTTTCTCCAACAATAGTTAGCAATATTTACTCAGAGTTTAGTTAGTATTGTTACCACATATATGCCCAACTTAATATCGGTGGACGACAATAGTGCAGCTCAGATGTCAGCAAGAGCACAGTATATGTACGCGCTTCAAGCATCACTCCCACCACGCAGAGACAGTTCTCCCACCATAGTGGCACTGCAGCTCCACCACTCTCAGGCTCCAATAAAAGAGCGTGCACGAGAGTGAATTTTCATTTCATCGTTGACCACCAGTTGGAGAAGACCAAGAAGAAGATGGAAGAAGACAGAAGAAGTTTCCTGGCCGCCTCAACATGGGACCTCCTGGCAGATGCCAATATCCCCGCCAGATGCCAATATTCCTGTTCCAGCTCGCTAAGCTTCAATCGCTGGGGCTCTGGGGGCCACCACTGCCACACTGTAATGGGAACCCAACTGCCGCTGAGGGGAAGCCCAGTCTAATTTCAATGGACAAACCGCAACTCCCTGACTACAGCCAAGTGAACTTCGCCAGAGACCAGCTTTCAGACAACAGCTCTTCTGAGCTAACGACAAAAACATCCCTTTTCAGGGCTACCACAAGGTTATTAATTACGAGCTGTCGAAGTCAATCAACAAAAACAATAGCCCATCTCAGGGCTACTACAAGGTTATTAAGTGCCACATGCCGTCGAAGCCATTTGATGACAGTATATTCCATAGGAGTAATATTTTACTCCAAGAAGGTTCTGAGGAATTTCTCCTGAAACCATCCCTAAGTATTTAGGTCTTTTATTCCAATATGCTACAGTGATCTTCAAACACTTGTACATGTCAACAAAGGATTTTCAACCACCACCACAATTACATTGTGTAGTTCCTCCTTCACTTCTAAAGAAGAAAGTAGTATCCATAGACTTTTATGTAAAAAAATAAGAACTTTAAGAGACTTTATGATTGTCTGGAAATAAAACTAAATTATGATGTAAATAGATCAATCAGATGACCATAGCAACTTAAAAATAACAACTCACAGATAGAGTTCATGGAGGTCACAAGAATAACCAGGATACCACAAGAATCAATTATACAGGAATTCTAATTGGAATTTACATGACATGCAGTATACTGCAAATGAATATGATAGCAAACTTATTGACCAGAAACTTAAGACCTTGGATAACTACGTCTAAACAAAATTCTATTGAAGACTTATGCAAAAATTACATTGATTTATAATGTACCACAAGAAGTGGAAGATATCAGTCAATTTGTAAGCAGGTTTAGAATTCCAAACAGTATCAGAAGAATCATGATTTGATGTTTTAGTTCTTACCAAAAAACGAATTGTATACTAACAGTCTTGAATCTAGATAATAGTAGAACACCAATCCACTATTAAAAAGTGTGGCATTTTTCCAGTTAGATAAATCTTAGTTCACATTAGGTCAACACAGACACCACAACAATCACCCCCTTCCCAGACTAATCCCAATAAACTCTTCAATTAAAATTATTTACTGTTATTAAAATTATTTAAATTACTAATTACAATTAATTAATTTATCAGAAAAGTCAATTTAATAATATTTCTTTCTTAAGCATGGTTTCTGCTGATATATTTTAATAAAAAATAACAGAACAATTTTTTTTTGCTGCCTTACCAGCAAAAAAGATGTATTTTCTCAAAAATCTTTTTTGTTTTTTCAAATCATCATCAGGAGATGAAAAAAATTACAATAAGTCAAAAATTAAAATGAGAATATAGTCATACTGAAGAGAATGTCAACAGTATACTGAAGACTATATAGTGGATTCTGATGTAATAAAATATAATTAAAGGAAAACATGTTATGAATATGATAATTTAGTCGTTTATGAATATTACCTCTTTATATTTGTATTTAGAACATATTTAAATAATCTATCTTCTTTAAAAAATTTTGTCCATTAATTAAATTTTTATGGTTACTATATATGTGAATTTTTTCTAAAATATGTGTATCAAAATAATTATAGGAATATCCAAAACTTTTTAAAAGTACTTTGATTGCATGTATGTCCATTATCTAAGATACGTTTAGCAAAATTAGAATTTTCGGGTTTGTTATTTTTAAGACTATTAATGTGTTGTTTTGCACATATGGAAAATTTACAGTTGGTCATATCAATATATATCATATCACAATCTTTACAACTTAAACTTTACACACCTTGTTAATTAAAATTATAATCACTATTATTTATGTTTTATTATAATTATTATTAAGATATTTAATTAATTTATTATTTGTAGTATAAGTTGGTGTTAATTTTTCAATTTCTTGACAATATGGCGTGTATTCATTTTTATGTAGATTTTTTCAGTTTTTTCTGCTAATAATTTTATATTGTTTAAAGTATTAATTTTATTATTCATTCTTTTATATAATTTATTTATTATATTAGTATTATATCAATTTGTATGGGCAATATTTTTAATTATTTCAATTTCTTTATTTAGAGAAACTTTATCATTTCTTAAGGTGAACTTTTATCTGCAATTATTTCAGAAATATACCTGCAATTTTTAGAGAATACTTCTATAAAAAAAATCTTAACCCAGCATGAAATTATTTTATACAAATGTTATATTGATGATTCCATTATGATTTACAATGAAAATGACAAAAATGAATCCGATACAAAATTAATAATAACAAAAAATTCACTACGGAAACAGAAAATAATTATTATTTAAGTTTTTTAGACATAAAAATATACAACAATAAAATAAAATTAGAAATATTTAGTAAACCTTCTTCAAACAACACAATAATTAACTATAATTCATTTCATCCATGGTCACAAAAGATGGCTGTTTTTAATGCACTATTATATAAAGCAACACATTATTTAAAATGATAAAGTTTCTAAAATTCCAGATATCCTATTGTTCAGGAAACCAAGTTAGGATGCATACTTAGTGGTTGCCTTCCTAATAACGTCAAGAGCAATAATACTGTTGTATTCTTTCTTACTTGTAACAATAATACAAATATCTCAATTATACTTGAGAATTTATGGAAAATTGAAGAAGTTGATACTGATGTTTCAGTTAATGAAACCTCTATATGTGCAAAACATTTTCAATCCAACACTACTCGAAATACTCAAGGCAGATTTGTTGTATCATTACCGTGCAAATCTAATAACATACAACTAGGCAATTCTTTCGTTAATGCTAAAAATAAATTATCTTTAGAAAGAAAACTAAGTAATAATTCCAACCTTAAAAAGGACCACTCCGCTTTCATTCAGGAATATTTAGAACTAGGTCACACGTCTTTACTCAACTCTGATGATTTGTTAACAAATCGAATATGTGCTATTTACCCCATCATCCAGTATTTAAACTTTCAAGCGTGACAAAAGTTGTTTTTGATGGCTCAGCTAAAACCACTAATGGCCTATCCCTTAATGATACATTCTTAGTAGGACCTATTGTTCAACAAGATTTGTTTTCCATCATACTTAGATTTAGAATCTATAATTACATCATTACTTTGGACATAGCTAAAATGTATTGAGAAGTATTAGTTAAACCTAGCAATTCCAATTTACAATGTATTCTTTGACTAGATTCTCCAGATCAAGAAATAAAACACTTCACATTACGATCTGTAATGTACGGGACCGCTTGTGCACCACATTTAGCCACTAGATGTCTAATTCAAATAGCTAATGAAAATGAGAATGATTTTCCACAAGCCTCCAAGTCCATTAGAAATGATTTTTATGTTGATGACCTCATAACAAGTTCAGATAACTTAAATGAAGTATTCAACAGAAAATTAATGTTTCTAAATTATTATAACATTCTGGTTTTCCTCTCCATAAATGGTTCTAAAACAATAACTTCATTTCTTCTTCTGACCGCAATTTTTCCATTCCTTCAAATCAAAAACAAAATTTACAAACTTAAGTAATTCTATGCAATAATTCTATAGACACACTACTTTTTCAAATTACTAATTCTAATGATTCTAAAATTCACACTAAAAGAAACATTCTATTATAGAAGGTGTTTGATCCTTTAGGACTCAATGGTCCTATTCTACTTTTCTATGTAAATTTTATGCAGTTACTGTGGCAACTTAAAATTAATCGGGGCGAAATATTACCCAACAAAGTATTAACGCAATGGCTAAATTCATACAATCGGTTGCATTTAATTGAGTCAATTGAAATAAGTCGATCCATAAACCCTAACAACGGTAGTAAGATTAATTCAATTCAAATACATGGGTTTTCTGATGCCTCCATAAAGAGTTATGGCTGTTTTACCTATATACAAACTGTATTCGCCAACCACACAATTTCATCTAATCTAATGTGTTCTAAATCAAGACTTGCCCCTTTAAAACAAATAACATTGCCAAGACTTGAAATTTGTGGTGTTTTATTACTTACTCGTTTGTTATTGAAGGTAACTAATGCCTTAAATGTACATGTTGATGAAATACATTTATATACAGATTCTACAATAGTACTACATTGGATTCATGGACAACCATCTAATTGGAAATTATTTGTCAGGGATAGAATTTCTGAGATTCAATGAAATACTTCAAATGCCAATTGGCATTACGTCAAATCTTCTGAAAATCCAGCCGACTTATTGTCAAGACCACTCCAAATAAATTACTTACCATGTCACTTTGCTGATATGGTCCTTATGGGGTTTTACAATCATCATGTCATTGGCCAAATAATAATATTAATTTTAATAATTTTTTTATGAATTCTGAACAGAAAAACATAGAACTATGTCAACATCAATTGTATCTACTGTTGCATTTGATTACAAAGAAAATTTTTCATCTCAACATTCTTTAATTCGCACATTTAGTTTCTGTTTTGCATTTCTCCACAACATTAAACCAAATCAATCTGAATGAGTCAGTGATTCTCTAACTACAAGGAAACTAAATGATACTCCTATTTTTTTTTTTTTTTTTTTATATAAGTCACAATACATGTATTTCAGTGATGAAATTAACAATCGTAAAAATAATCAAACCATTTCTAATCAAAGCAAACTGATATCACTTTTTCCACTTTTGGGATAATGTAGGCTTACTTCATGTAGAAGACAGATTAAAACACTATGTATTGCATTACCATATTAAACATATTATTTTACAACCAAATGCAAATATCCCCAAATTAATTATTAATGCTGAACACTTGGGAATTTTGTATTCTGGTATTCAATTAATGCATCATTCTTTACATCAGAGGAATCACAAATGGTAAGAACATTATTTCTTTTATCATTTGTAAATATATGACATGCTTTTGATCTGATGCAAGAACTCAGGTTCAACCGCTTGGTCAGCTACCACCTTCCAGAGTAATTCCTTCTCGACCATTCTCTACTACAATAAGACTACAGCGGTCCAATTATGACTTGTCATGGCGGGCAGAGGTCTAAGACCTTGATTAAATCTTATATCGTATATCTGTATATCTCACTACTAAAGCTATTCATTTAAAACTAGTTTCTGACTTGACTTCACAGTCTTTCTTTGCAACAACGCCATTTATTGCGTAAGCGTTTTCCTTCCCGTAACCTTTGTGTTGGAGATTTAGTAATAATTACCAACAAAAATTCCTCACCCATGCACTGGAAACATGGAACTGTCACCCAGGTATATCCAGATTCTGACAACCTAGTAAGGGTTGTTGATTTAAATACTGCTAATGACCAATTAAAAAGACCTGCGTATAAATTATGTTTGCTACCAATCTCTAATGATCGACTTAAATAATATTTTTAAATAAATTTGATAACATATTTTTTTTAATGATAATGATATTCTGATTGATTTAATTATATATACTATTGTTACTGTAATGTCATTTGATTTCTTCTCTCATACGATTTTTAACATATTCATAATTATTGTATTACCCTTTTGCATATTTATATTAATTTGTATTTTCACATTTATGTAGCTCTTATACTTCTAACCAATCTACAAACTAATTACTATACTATATACATGTACACATACATACATGCATACAACACATACATATACATTATAAGAAAACATATATATATTAGTGGCAATAAACACCAGTGATAATTTATTGATTGATCTTGAGGAACAGCTTTTCCTAGATTTATTTTTTATTAATTCTATTTATAAGAATTGTACACATAAATCGTCAATGGCATGAGTTATATACCGGCCATTGGATACATCTTCACTTTATACACACGAAAAACATATTAAAAGAAATCCTAGATCTGTATGATTGTAGGTACAATTGAAAATGTTCAGATCATTAACATTGATCAATATGTACATTCACTATTAAATATGTATATTCACAAGAAAATATGGTTGGTAAACCAAGTTTAGATATTTATGAGCATTGTAACTATTATTTATTACATGATTGTATAATTATTTTAATACTTAAGATAAATGAATGCGAATACAATTTTAAACTGATTATAATATGTTATTTATTAATTTAGTTTATTATTGTTACTTGTGCAATACACATAATTAGTGAAGTAGGATTTGTAACAATTGCATACACTAATATTTGTTAATACTGTTAAAATACAATATTTTAGGTTATGTTCTTATCCACAAATTGTATGATTCATTTATTTACAATTATATTGTTATAATAAAAAACCAATTATCTATGTAGCTTATGATTGCAAATCAATGATTATTAATGTTATTGTTTCATGTTGTTGTTTGCCATATTTCATTGTTATTATATATTAAAAAAAACATCTGATTTTTTGACAAGCAGTATATGATAAGACGTTTTTGCATCTCCTCCTTATTATTTGTAAAAGTAAATAAATATATATTCTGTGTAGTTCTTCTTACTCATAGTAAAATAAAATGAATTTGTCTATATTAAGCTAGCCTTGTTAACAGCTGATATTTTATATTAATAATTTAACAATGTAACTATTGTTCCATTGTTCAGTCTAAATTCAGTGCTCATACACTCAACATCTACCCTTTCATTAAATCATATATTCAGTTACAATCTAATAAAATTCATGGAACATTAAAGATTATATATACATATAAATTGATAAATGTCTCAATTTATTATTTGATCTAGCAAATTAACATTAGAATAATGAAACCAGGACATTTTGTTGTTCAATGAACAAATGGGTAATAAAGACATAAAACTTTTAAACAAAACTTGTAAAGAATTTAATTATGAACAAAATGGTGTAAGATAAGTTGAATTATAAAGCGCATTATATGTACCAGTTTATAATAAATGTTCAAAAATGAGCCCACCATCTTCAACACATTTCTTGGCACACTTCAATACTGCTTTCATTGCTGTTTTTAGTTCTTAAGGGCTGTGCTTAAGTTGCTCAGTTGCATCCATAATGCAGACAATACATTCCTCACAAGAACGTATTTTTGTACAAGATCATACGATCTTGGTGGCCAGGAATGTAAATCTCCATGACCAATCCATTTCTCAGGGAAATGATGAATTAAGCAGGTGGAAATGGCACAGGATAAGTGAGGAGGTGCCCCATCATGCTAAAAATATACTTTACGTCTCTGCGCTAGAGGAAAGTCTTCAAGCAACTGCGGCCATTCATCTTGAAGAAAGTGCAAGTAGACCTCAGCATTAGAATGGCCAAGTAATGCAAACAGTCCAAACAGCTGATTGTGAAGAAGGCTATACCATACATTGATGCTAAATCGGTACTGAAAATTGCCTTTCCCCATTTCTTTAGAATTTACTTTTGCTCATATACGCTCATTGCATAAGTTGTTGACACCATCTCTAGTGAAATTTGCCTCATTGGTAAACAAAACATACTTGTAGAGTCTCAATTTGTATTCCACCACTTGTAGATTTACAAGCAAAGCAGACTGTATCCTGGGTGTAGATGTTGAAATAGTTGTTTATGATAAGGTTAAAACTTGTTTTGTTTAAGTGTCTCCCAAACCATTGAATGCAAACCTCCGATCCACTTAGAAAGACATCATGTACTGACGCCTGGACTGTACTGAACTGCATTGATAATAATCTTGACATCAATAATAATCATAGTGTTGGACAGATGGTTTGTAGCTAGTGAACCCGTTTCCTGAAGATTGCAAAAAGCAATTGCAAAATGTATTTCATATTTTACAGCAGCAGCTATAGCATTACCATTACACATATTCAAAATGCATATCACACTAGCATATTCCTCTGTTGGAAACAAGTACGATATTACTTCAATGGCAAACCGATCACGTTCAAACAAATATTCACAGAAAGCCTTTGTTAACGACAGCACAGTTCACAGTGCCCAACAGCAGGGGAGCAGAATATGTCCAAACGCGCAAACGTGGTTCAGGGAGAATTTCACAGAAATTTTTACCAGTCATGAAAAATAGAAATCATGATGTAAACATCAACTGATGTTGTATTCACATCATTTTTACAATTATTAAATAAAATAACTGATCTTTTAAGAAGTTTAGAAAAGAAGCATTCATCCTATTGAGTATTAAGCATAATGAGAACAAAAGTAGCAATGTCATTCCTGGTGAGCGATGACTCAAAGACTCAAATCACGACAGGCAGGACACATTACCGATAAGACACATTGTGGTCACCAATGTGTGCGTGCATGAGTGCGTTTGTCTCCTCTCTACTGCACTAATCGTTTAGTTGCTTTTGGGTAGACAATAGTGTTTTTTTTGTTTTTATTAGTTGGCCAGCTGCAAGCTTATTGTTTTCTTTTAATAGTGAAGTAGTTAAGTGATTTTTAATAGTGTTAAGTGATATACACAATATACAATATAGTGACTACAAAATATCGTAATTGTACATTAATTAACTATGTCAAAATTTAAAAGGAAGCAAGATGTAAACTGTGCGTTTTCTGTTTTGTGACTAGTGCGGCAGACGTGATAAACTTGGAAATCATTTTGTAAATAAACACCCAAATGAAAAACCAAGAACTAAAGATTAAGCTAGTATTTCTGCATTTTTAAAAACTCGTGACTGATAAAATAAGTAGCAGTGAACCTTTAAACAAACAAATAAAATTTGATGAAGCACAATCACTTTGTACAGAATCGGACTTATCTTGCGGGCAAAACAATGCCAATGTTGGCAATAACGTGTCGATCTCTAACAGGCCAACTATTTATCCTAATGTTTTTGAACAGTTATCAACTATAAATCAGGCGATATCGGCCTTAATAAAAAAGTTGATGAACTATTAAAACTGAATCAGGTTAACATTAATGCAATAGGCCCATATAGTTCACTTGTCCAGGCCAACATTCCAGTTGAGATAAATGAAGAATTTGAAGCAAAACTCAAATTAATTAGGATAAGTAAATCACTTCCAGACATCTGTTGGCTAATGCCATGCTTAGCAGAACATATGGGCACAGTATAACAGTACATTGCTCCCCATGTGTAGAGCATTATAAAACCATTCCCAAGGAGGTAGTGGTTCTTAAATCTGGCACTTTTAGTATTTTCTCTATACCAGTTAATTCAACAGGTTCAGAGTGTACAGTTTCAAAATTTCAAAACCCATTTATAATTGACCACTTACAATCACCTGCTCATAAATGATGTATTGACTTTTCTGAAGCAACTGAGAAAAGAAATATAATTTTACAAAAAGAACACAATCAAAGGTGGGTGTGAGGATTGCTAGAGCAGTTTATAGTGCCATTAAAGAAGGTAAGGGTGGGAAATATTTTGAAAGATTATTAAGTCTAAATGTATTAAGAGCTTAATCACTCAAAGGAATTTTATAAAGAATTCAGAAAAATGTATTTTTTATCATGAAAGCAAAAATTTTAGATATTTTGGGTACTAAAAATCCTTTAACAAACCATTTGCCTTTAGTATCTGTCATATCTGATAAAATAACCAAACTTCATCATACATATATCAGATTACATGTCTGACCACATTAGTAGATTGTGTTCAGACTTGTATTATTACTGATTTATCATCATGTGGCACATGACACAAAGGTGATGTTCTTGTTCAGAAACTCAAATGTGATATTGAGAATTTCAATATTAAAATAAAAGAACAGTTAAATGGCATGGCCTTTGATGGACAATAATTTGATCTAATGTAGAAAAAAAACTGGCCCTGCTTTCTGAAAGAATCGACCATGACTTTTTCCTCTATATGTGGGACTTAGCACATAGATTAGATGTTTTAAATGACGTTCACAAAGACAACAGTTATTCTTGGTTTAAAAGTCAGGCTCAAACAGTAGGAAATGTAATGAAAAATTACAACTGGAGAATTGGCTATAAGGAATTAATTACATTAGTAGATGAACTACAAGTGAGTTTTTAAACCATAAATCATTCCAACAAACCCGTTTTGTTCAGAGTGAACTGAGAGTTTACAGAACATTTCAAAGAGATTTCAAATTACTTTAAATTCTTTGCAAAAAAGCGAACTAAATGCATCCAGAAAGGCAAAAACACTGAAGCCTAAAAGTATTCAGTAGAGCTAATAAAATTCTCTAAACCTGAATTCATTTTCCAGCTACTTGGGACAATAGATATTTTAGAATTAGTGCTAAAATCTAGTTGCACCACACAAAATGTAAGCATATATATCTGGACAGTTTCTGATTATTACACTTCAATGAAAAAAAACACTGAAGAAAATGGAAACTGAAATGAAAAGTGTAAAAAGTGAGGAGAATTTTCCATCTCTTTTTAAGGAGCTTGAAAGCTTAAATAACAATGTTTACTACCTGATGAAGATCTGGAGAGATTAAGCCATTCAAAAACTCAGAAACAATTTCAAGATGGAGAAGAAATTTATTCAAATGAAAAAACTTTCCTAAGTTCTAGAAAAAAACTAAAAAACCTTTGTGTAGCATTGTCAAATCAACTTGAAATGAAAATTAGTGAGCCTCCTATTACAGAAAATATGAGATAATGTTTTAGTATCAAGTTCCTAAGAATAGTAGAAGAAACAGATGCAAATACACTCGAATCTTTGGCAATTTTTACAAATTGGATCAATAAAAATCGAGGTTGCAACTTTGATGTTAAAGTACTTTTTCTACAGCTAAAAATGATGAAGATCTTGCAAACTTACATTTCATCAAAAAAATACTCGATTTTTCAAATGAGGCAAAAAAACGTTTGATTAAGACAACAGAATGATCAAAGAACTATTTAGCAACACTGAAGTTAATACTGAAATCTCAAAACAATTTTCCTCCTTGAAAACTGCTTAAAAATCTGTAGTGAGGCTGTATGTGAATCTGTTGGATCAGTCATTGGCAACCAACTGCACAACCAAAATGTAAAATTTGATACTCTGTTTTAAGTATTAATTTCATGGAATGGTCCTACCATTCATCATACATCACACCTTTTTAAGAGATTTTTGGAAAGACATTTTAATGGTGGAAAATACCATTTTATGAGATTTTCCTCAAAACATCAAATAAAAATATTCAAAACATCAAAGGTTGTTGACAGTCTCTACAAAGATAAAGGAAGGTTGCCTTTTCTTAATGACTTGAACTGATAATCATCACTGCACTCATTACAAGTAATTGTCTTTATGACGTATTTTATCATAATATTTTAACAATTTTCAAAACCGTACCTTTAACAAAATAGTTAAACAATCCTACAGACATCGAATCGACAGATTTTTTATTAGCCCTACAATATTTATGTATGTTCTAAAAATAAAACGGGATAAATTTCAACACCTGAGAGGAAAATGATGGTAACTCCTTCAGACTTCCATTGGATTTACAACTTTAGCTCTCAAGTGCTGATTTTTAGTTTAATAAGTAATCTTTTTGTAACATGTCTCTTAGATTAAACCTAACTCATTTATTTTATTTTAGTACCCTCTTCAGTGGTCATCTTCCCTTGAAGCCATCACAATACAACCAATATTAAACTACTGTGTTTATTGAGTTGTGATTATAAATGTATTTTAGTTCATAAGATAATTTTTTTAATAAATTAAGTCTCTGCAACCCATGTATTTTTATTACTTCTCTTTTTATAACTCATCACATACAAAAAATTGGTTGGTAAAACGTAATAAATTCTTGCCTTAGTTTTGGGGAAATTTCTGACCAAAAAAATTGTGTTTGAGGGAAATTTCAGGGTTATGCTTCTGCTACTATTTTTAATAAATTACCAAACTGTTTAAAAAGGTCTTTCCACAATTTTATTTAAAATAAAATGATTTTCTTTTATAGAAACAATATTACTGTGTCAACTAATTTTTAAATAATAATTAAAACTAATAACAATAAAACTCTATTTTCTGCATCTTCATTTAATGTAAAAACAAATAAGTGCTCAAATAATTCTAATACCTTTAGGATTGTGATTTAATTTTTAATTATTTTATTTATTTGATTCCTCACTCGTTTAACTTACTTTTATTTCATGCATACACATTTTAAATTATTAATCTGGATTACCCCTCTTATTTTTAGTTTTTAATTCTTTATTTTATGATGCGTCTCTGTTAAAGATTTTACCATTGGTTTCACTCAACCCACCCAAACAAATGTCGAGTCAGTTATTTTTTTTGTCCATGGAATAACATATATACCCATTCTAATATGGGCATTATCTATATAATGTATCATTACGTACCGATCAGAATAAATTATTTATTTACTTTTTTTAGAGGGCTTAAAATCTGTTTCTCCTTGAAACTAGAAACATTTCTACATTAACATTACATACTGTTTCAAAAATGTTCTGCTTTCATTGCTTACAAACAAATAATCATCATGATTAAACATTAGTATTAATAAAAACCATTACTTTTAATATATTTTATTCCAGGTTCACAGCACTGATAGATCTAATTCAATAAATGCCGATTCACAACACTATCTTCTATAGTTTCTGGGAAGTAAAAAATTATTCAGGATTACCTATATACAAGGTGTGGCTATTAAATAACAAGGCTACAGAAGAATTGTGCATGTGCCAAATTCATATGACCAACAGCTGTGTAGCGTGAAGCCTTCTCTTTCGATTGTTGCCACTCCAGTTTCTGTAGACATATTAGTCTGGCCGTGGCCTTTGTTTGGATAACATCTGTTTTTTTTGTTTTGCTAAAAAAATGAAAAGTGTTTTATTGAGCAAAGAATTGTCATGAAATTTCATATGAAACTTGGGAAAACCGCAACTGAAACTTATCTTTTATAAAAAAAAGTATTGGCGATGAATGTTTATCACGAGCGCGGGTTTTTAAATGGTTTAAGTGTTTCCAAGATGGCTGAGAAGACGTTGAAGGTGATGTTTGCTTGGATCGCCCTTCCATGTCAAAAATGGATAAAAGTAATCTGAAAAAACTGGTAATCTGATCCGATCTGACCATCGATTAACTATTCCTGCGATTGCTGAAACTGTAGGAATTGACAAAGAATGAACACTGCAAATTTTACATAACAATTTTAACATGCAAAAAGTGTGTGTGAAAATGGTGTCTAAAATTCTCACAATCGAACAAAAAGAAGCTTGTGAAAAGGTTTGCTCTGACACTTTAAATGCCATTGAAAATGACCCAAACTTCTTGGAAAGAGTAGAAACAAGTGGTGAATCACTGTTTTTCACTTATGATCCAGAACCTAAGCATCAATCCATGCACTGGAAGGCCCCAACTTCACAGAAGCTAAAAAAGCTGGAATGAGAAAATCAAAATTCGAAGTGATGATGATTGTTTCTTTTTATATTCATGGGATTGTGTACCTTCACTGGGTTCCTGAAGATCAAACTATTAATAAATGTGGTCAATGTGGTCTACCTTGAGGTTCTTGCTCAACTCCATGAAAAAATAGGAAAAAATTAACCGAATTGTGGAAGAAAAAGTCATGGGTTCTTCATCAGGACAACGCACCAACTCACACTGCATTGTCTATCAAAATGTTTCTACAACATCCCAGAGTTAAACCGCCTTATTCGCCTGACCTGGCACCAAGTGACTTTTATCTGATCCTCAAGGTCAGATGTGCATTAAAAGGAACAAGATTTCAGACTGTTGAAGCTGTAAAAGAAAAAGTGGCACACATCATGAAAGAGCTCACAGAAGAAAACTTCCAGCACTGTTTCTAACAATGAAAAATTCACATGGAGCATTGAGGGGATAGAGGAGGGGTGTATATTTAAGGGGATAATAACATAATATGTATAAATTTAAAAGAAATTATTTTGCAGCATTAGTTTTGTTATTCAACAGCCACACCTTGTACATGTATTACAGGTTCATGCAAAACTAAGTAAGTCTACCAAGTCCGCAGAACTATAATATAGTGACTACACAACACCAATGAAGTAATGAAAACCTCCGAGTGACTAAAACAGCTGAAATAAAAGAAATCAATACAAAGAATACAAATTCTAGAAGCAGCATTATCACTTACCTCCTTTTTAACATTTCTTATTAGCTTTTCCTTCGCCTTTTTATCTGTAACAAACACATAAAACATACTTATTGAATATTATTCCAGTTTATACAATCTATACATATAAATGTGGAGGAAACAACAAAATGAATAATTAAAAATTAATTTAATTAAATAATTGCATTCTAATGTCAGGATGCTAATAGATAAAAACATAAAAGGCAAGGTCAATTGTAAAATGAACTTGAATTACATTAATTAAATATATTTAAGGCATCAATCTGAATAGTACAAAAATACATAACTATGGTAAGGGTTCACTAAAAAAACACAAAGAAAACACAATGTGACCTTACTTGTCTAACTAAACATCGGTTTGAGACTGATATGTATGGTACTAAATAAAATCTAATATAGGAAACCTAGTTCCAAGTTTTATGAGGAAAGGTATTTATCAGTTGAAAGAACAATTAAAAATGGCTTAATGATCTTTCAAAAGATATATAATGGCTATAACCCATTAACACTGTTGAGAAGTTTTTATATAAATTTACCCTCTATGAGAGTTAGGGATTTTCTGAAATAATTTTAGGTTATCTTTTTCATTGTGAATGCTCCCCTTATAATCATGGCTAGCTTCACCTTTTTTTTAAGTTATAACTGAAAATAAACATAAAGATATATAAATCTGCCTCTATGACTCAACTTTTTTCATAATTAACAATGATCTAGTGGCCCTTTTTTAAATTTCAAAAATTCTTTGTAATTACAATACCATATGACAAACCCCACAAAACAATTTCATACCTATTATGATATAAAATTATAATAAAATCATGATAAACTGATGTACATTGTTTAGTTTTGGGAGTAAGCTCCTACTACAAGAAATTGTTTTTTTATCTGAAAAGGAGGGAAGAAAATCAAAGAAAAACTGTCACCGATTCACTCTGTAATTTTTCCATCACATAGATATAAAAAACACACTAAAATTTGGCATTGTAATTTGGAAGGATGAATCCACGAAACGTACAGAAAAATTATCTAGATTAACAATCCCTACAGGGTTGAATTATAAAAAAAGGTTGAGAAGAGATAACAAAATAAAAAGAGCTGGAAAATTAAAACCTGGATTCCTCTTAGATGGGAACCTATTGCTGAAAGATTTATTTCTCACTAATCCACAGGAAATGATCTACAAGAGTAGGAGTTTGAGAAATTCAATAAAGATAATAACTTCAACATTCTACAATGCATCTTTGGCTTAACCTTGTAATCCCTCTAAGTGGAGCTGGATTTACAGAATTTTGAATTTCATGTACATTTTGCAGGTCAAAAAACATAAAACAGGGTTAATTCAGACAAGACACAAGCCTGTAGTGAGCTGTTGATCTTCTCATGCAGCAAACAAATAATGGTTTTGTTCATTTTTTTGCAACTTGACATTGAATTTTGAAATAAAAACTCAGAAAATTTATAGCACGTACGGGCAAGTTCTACAATGCGATTTTCTAGTGGACTAACTAGGCAGAAAAAGCCTAATGGATTAAAAGTAAGAAAAACCATAATCACAACTAAGATAAATATGTTTAAAAGTAAAAAATAAACATTTACGAAATGTAGTAAAATTTGTAAAATTTATAATGCAGTTTTACAACAAATGAATAAATTTACACAGCTGATGGTTTAGTTGTAAATAAATAAACATCAGCACTAAGTGTAGAGAACATAACAAGAATAACAATCAAAACTGAAAAGTCTCCTCATTCATTAGGATGTTTACTTAATGACAATAATCTCTCAAGCTCAATGACAAAAAATTTCAAAAGATGATGACAGTATTGATCATCTGCAATTACCCTTCTTGCAAGTAAAATTAAATTTTTATAGTTTTATTTTACTACTGAATTTACCTTCAATAAAGAGAATATAAATCTACCAAGAGAGAGAGGGCCCTCCAAGTTGGTCTAGTGGTTTCAAATCAGCTGATTTCGAAGTCGAGAGTTCCAACGTTGAAATCCTTTCTTTCTTTTTCCTGTTTAGCCTCCGGTAACTACCGTTTAGGTAATTCTTCAGAGGATGAATGAGGATGATATGTATGAGTGTAAATGAAGTGTAGTCTTGTACATTCTCAGTTCGACCATTCCTGAGATGTGTGGTTAATTGAAACCCAACCACCAAAGAACACCGGTATCCACGATCTAGTATTCAAATCCGTGTAAAAATAACTGGCTTTACTAGGACTTGAACGCTGGAACTCTGGACTTCCAAATCAGCTGATTTGGGAAGACGCGTTAACCACTAGACCAACCCGGTGGGTTAACGTTGAAATCCTAGTAAAGGCAGTTAGTTACTTTTATACAGATTTGAATACTAGATCGTGGATACCGGTGTTCTTTGGTAGTTGGGTTTGAATTAACCACACATCTCAAAAAAAAATAGTCGACCTGAGACTGTACAAGACTATACTCCATTTACATTCATACATATCATCCTCATTCATACTCTGAAGTAATATCTTATGATGGACAATTCACTTACACTCCTACATATCATCCTCTGAAGTAATATCTGAAGGCTAAACAGAAAAAACAAAAGAGAAAGGGAAAAATTCTTAATAGGACTCCACTATGAATTTTTTACAAGATTTGTTGATTGTACAGTGATACTGTCAAAACTACTACTACAAAACTACTGTTACTTTTAATTATAATCAGTGTTCCTTGAAAGGATTTCTATTAATATAGTTACTCATTTCAAGCAGGCTAAAAAACTTTTACCAATTTTTTTCTATTTCATTTTTATATTTATTTCTATATTTTCTGAATTTAAACCAATTATTCTTTAAGCGTTTTTGAGATTCCAAGTGTGTATGGTTTAAGTTTCACAATTTAATTACATCTGCACCCACTTTTTTTTTTGCACTGATGAAATTCAATTTACACTTTATAATACTCATATAAAACTTACTTCTTTATCACTATAAAAGGCTTTTACAAACTGATATTTATTTCAAACTACATGCCTTTCTGCCAGCAATTCTTTATTATTGTTTTTTAACCTTGAAATTTTTAAGTTGTGGAACAGCACAGTAATGTTTGACAGTGTTTAAAAATTATTATATTCTGGATTTATACTAGATAAGAAGTACACAACAAACGACATTTCTTTACCAAGGAGCAAATGTAATCATTTATATTATCTTCAAATTAATGTCTTTAAATAAATATATTTATATTGTCTTCAAAAACATGTTTCTTGGGATAAGGCTGTTTCTTTACTCTACAGAAAGCTAATTCTTTAATAACTCTGAATTAGCTACCATAATTTCAGTTTCAGATAAATTAGTTATATAGAATTATTCTTTTGTACCTTTTAAGTCCTGTATTAAAAGTTTTTATCATAACTCTAAAATCTGGTACGCATTTATTATCCAAATTACTACCAACATTAGTCATGCAAAATAACAATGTATTAGTAGGTAAGAATTATTCGTCTAAAAATGTGACTGAACTTTTTACAAAGACATTCAGTTATCTGACAAGAGGTCTGTAAAAGAAAACCAAAATACATATAAACCAAGAACCTACTGAATAAGAAACAGCTACTAGCTCAATATTTGCTTTCAGTGCGATATGATTCAACATTTTTATCTATAATTTTGCCCTTCACAAAAAATTAAATATCCCCACTTTGATAGTTTATAATGGTAAGTTTCTACTGATCTGTATGCTAATTAATGTAAAATCTGTTCATCTTTTGGAATTAAAAGTTTCTTATTCACTAAAAGAAATTTCAACTTGATCCTATCTTATTTTACGTGTATTAAATGTCCTGATGCATTACTGCCATACAAGGATAAGAGTTAATGAATGTTTTTTCTACTGTAGAAATCCCTTGCTTCTTTGAAACTGATAGCAGTGAAATTCAATCGTCTAATCTCTGTGAGTAAATTTAAGCCATCACTATAAAAATATACCAAAACACATTCTAAGTCTTTCTTAATATATTTAAATATTTCATTAAAAAATTTCTATAGCAGCTGAATTACACAAGCAATTTGTTCTTTTCAACCGATGATTCTGAACTTTCAAATAAGATAGTTTTGCCAGATTGTTTGAATCCAATCCATGTGATGGTTAAACTTTATGCAAGAAGTTTTTTATAATCTATTCTATTTTTATTTGTAACAGTGTTTAATGTATATTGTTAACCCATTTTTTGATTAATTACATCATTTGGTTCTAGCTTACAGTGTTTTATCTATAAAAGAAACATATTTCAGATTTTCTACCCTCAATATAATTAATACTTCCAAGAATTATTATTATTAATTTTCGCCAACATGGAGATATAATTTCCATTAGTCTCTTCATTTAAGGAACTATATGATTTGAGGTTAGCAAGAATATCAGATTTAAATCAAGTTTATGGTTTAATAACTTCAGCACTTTTCATCATGTCAGTCCACAGGTACTACAGCTATTTTGCTGCTACAATTGAATTTTAATCTTATTCTTCTAATTAGTTTAGTCCTATGTATAATATAGAACTATAATGTACTTATAATTTCACTTTATCTCTCTTTCTTTCTCTCTCTCTCTATATATATAAATAGTCAAGGTTAGCAACCATAGGTTAAGTTTGGTTAATTATATTTAAAATTTTATTTATTTATTTTCTTATTTTAATATACCCCATTTCAGTTGTGCCATCTAAGAACTAACTAATTACAGTGGTAGATCGCCTACTACATTAATACCAATCTTTTATTTTTCATCAATCAGTTTTGCAACTTTTTTCATCTAAATTTCTTCCCAGAATTTTAACTTTTAAATGGTGTCATGTAATCGGTAGGGCTGAATTAACTAAGTTAATGGGTTTTGACCTAGTGATTTTAATTAAGTACAATTTATGAATTAATGTATCACAGACAACAGAATATCTGAGTTATCATAAATGTTATTTATGAAAACCTAAACTCCTCTTTTAAACAATTTTTTTGTTAAAAGCGGTAAAATATTATTAATTTTGTTTTATAATTAAATGTTTATTCGATTCCGAAAAACAAAAAAGGCTGACATCAAAGGGGTAATACTTTCCTCTTATTGGTTATTTATTTTTATATAGTGGAAAAATGATGATGCATGAAATAAGCTACATGAAAAATCTTAAAGCTAAGATTTATTTTTTGGGGTGGGGGTAATTTATGAGGAATTTTTATTGTTATAAACAAAGAAAGTTTTAAAAAATTCAAAACATTGATATTTTCTAACTTTTTCTGCTCCAAAATCACCTTCCAAGAAAAGTTTTTCTATGTTAAATGGAAGAAACTAAAAAAATTCCAATGAAACATATACAATTAATAATAATTTAGCTATGATTTCTTTTTTGGCGGTAGGGGGGGGTGAAATATGACAAAATTATATTGTAATATTATTATAAGTTTATTATTTAAACTTTTAATAACATTAAACATATTAAAAGTATTAAAAGTTTAAATAGACAAAAGAAGTTTTAAAAATTGATATTTTTTAATTTTGGTCCACCCCCAACATTGCCCCTTAAGTATTTGTTTGGGTCACTTGCACTATTACTATAGCTAGGAAAAAATTCAGTTAAAAAATATACAATTAAAAAGAGATAGTTTTTTTGATTTTTTGGGGAAGGGGAAATTTTAGGGCTAAATTCGTTTAAATGTGGTAAGGTTTCATGCATGTACTGAACTTAATATAATGTTGGGTTATGTTTGTAAAATTTTGAGAAAATTTACCCCACCCCATTGAGATATTGACCCCAAAACTTTACTAACTAATTGCCCCATGTTCCCAACTATATGTATAAAGTTTCATCAAAATCGGTTTATCCAGTCAAACGTTATTAAGCTTAAAACACATCAACACATGAACATATGTACAAACATTACCTCGACTTTTTTTTAGTTTTTGGGGTCCCTGGGTCATGAAAAATCAAGAAATGCAAAAAAAAAATCCCATACCCCATTTTTTGACTGATTACCATACTTTCCTTATTCCAGCAGCATAGTTCTAGAGCTATGATGCTAGGAAAGTAAAATTTATACTACTTTTAAAACTGCATAACTCTGAAAACAAATACTAGTTTAAGAAAAAATCCCTGAAGATTGGAGAACTGCAATTATTCATCCTCTTCACAAAATGAATGATAAAAAAAGTGAATTAAAAAGCCCTCTTGTCAGTAACATATAAAATTTTCTTTTAACAACTACTAAACATATTAGAAATTCAAACTGATCCAAAGTTTTGTGAGTTTCAAGGAGGCTTCAGAAAGGGTACATCATGTTCAGAACAAATTTTAAGTTTAAAATCAATCATTAAATAAAGATATTAAATCAGATATTAAGATCAAAATCAGTATTCATAACATTTGTTAATTTTCATAAAGCCTATGATTCTACAGACAGGGAAACTCTTATTGCTACAATGAAAGAATATGAAGTCAATCAGTAAAATATAAATTTAATAAAACTAACAAACACATTCTCAAAAATAAAATTTTTTGGCAAAATCTGTGATCCTTTCAAAATTAAAACAGGTTTGAGACAAGGTGATGACCTTTACTCTATACTTTTTAACTTAGTACTAGATGAAATAATGAAGACATTTTGGAATGTTAACAAATCTGCTTTTGGAGTCGGGCAGGGAAAGTAAAAATAAGAGTAAATTGTTTAGTTTTCACAGATGATTTGACTTTATTGGCGAATTCAAAAAAAGAGACAATTTCTCAAGTTGGAATTGAAAATAATTGACAAAAAAGCTGGTTTACAAATTTCCTTTTCTAAAATAGCGATAATGACAAATTCTAAACAAAATGAGAAATATATATAAATGAAATTTGGAAAAATTAAATAAATAAATTTAAATATCTAGGCAAAATAATAACCTTAAATGGTTTGCATAAGAAGGAGTTCAAATGAAGAAAAATAATTTTTAAGATTGAAATTTTTAACTAAAAATATGTACAAGAAAAATCTATCTGTAAATGCAAATTTGAGACATTATAATACAGTATTGAAACCAGTAATCAACCCTCTATGGGACAGAAACCTCCATTACAACCGATCTAGAATTACTTTTTAGAACCGAAAGGAAAATTTTTAGAACGATCCAAGACCAAAGAAAAACAAAAAACAAATACAGAATTAAGTCAAATAAAGAAATTTACAGAATTAAAGAAAAAATAAATACAAATTTTGAAGATTCAGAAAACACAATCTGGAAAAGAAGAATAAAGGGCATATGATTCGAATGATAGATTGAACAAAAAACCATTTAAAATTTTTGAAAAGTAAAACTTTGCCCCCATACGTAAAACAAGTAAAGGGAAATCTAAATAATGCAAATATAGAAATAAAAGATTGTCAAGATAGGAAAAACGTTTAGAGAAAAAATCTGTAAGATAGAGGTTCTTGTCAAAGCAAAAAAAAAGAGCGTGCATGCTGGACAGAACAAAAAACACAGCATGGTGAAAGAAAGAACTCTGGAGGAGAAAGAAGGAAATCAAAACAGAAGGAATCAAATTATATTCACGTGGTACTCTGCAGGCCTGTTCAAAAATAAAACACCTGTCCATTGTTCAGTCTCTATGGCTAAGTATTTTATTAAGAAACATTATTCAAAGGAACTGAGGATTGTCAAACTAGCCTTGTTTATTGCTCTCCATTGTTGGAGGATGTCCACTAATAGACTATAGAGGTTTCAATGTACACTTCTTAATAACAACAATTAATAAAAAAAAAGCATATTTAAACAAAATAGTGAAAATATGTATTTGAAAAGTTGAACTTTACAAAAAATTCATCACCAAACTGTGTGATTATTTTAGTTAATGATCTATCCTAAACATTTACTAAACTAAATTAAGCTTAAAAATTATTTACCACTGTATAATGTTAAATATCAACAGGATAATGAAATAATGAAAAGCTAAGGGGTATATTGGAAATGAAGGCGATCAATTAAATAATTAACTATATATGAACCAGAAAAGAGCTATGAAAGGAAGTAATAATTAAGAAAGTATAACAACACAGATAATTAGGTATAACAGAAGACTGCAAAAGTGAAAATAAAATACAAAGAATAGTAATGACTAAAATATAAAGAAAATTATTATGCAGAAATATGAATTTAGACTTGGAGAACCCTATGAAGAATTGTGTGTAATGTGTAAGAATATGGACGTTAAGTATGGACACCCAGAAAAGGAGAAGTAAAGACAGAAAGCGTTTGGATTGTGGAGAGAATGAGATTGCAAAGTTTAAATAGAGTAAAAATAATGAACGGTATGTGATAAAAGGTAAATAATTTTAAACACAGTTACGCTGCAATAATCAATTAAGGGTAACGTTTTGTTGAACTCTGCTTAAATAAATAATTTTAAAAGATATTCACACGTCGTAGGTAGCTTTCAAACACAAACTAAAATTTGCGACAAAACCACATATAAAAAAAAATAAAATAATAATCTTACCGTTTGCAATCGACCCCATATTAAAGAATTCTCCGATTAACTACCACAAAATATTTACAAATAGATACTCTATGTAAACAAACTTGAGTAACAGATGACAATCGATTTCTTTGGAACAGATGTGTTACCTCAGAACAATCATTATATTAAAATGTAAATCACTTCAATATAACGAACTCTTCCCTGCATTACTTTCCTATTTTAAAGAGAAGCAACCAAGACACGGAGGTTTATACGAATTGTTTAGCAACCAACGGAAATTTTACAAGGAATCAAACCGCAATATAATCAACCTTCTTATCAGCATACTATCACATGTACATTGCTACCAACCTAATATAATTCGGTTAAAGAACGCTATCGTTTTATGAATTCACATTTTGCTGATCGTGCATAACATAAAACTACGTAAAAATTAATATTACCGAGAAATAATTTAAACAGTTGAACTAAAATAATCTCATATAATAATAAAAAATCATATAAAGTAAAATTAAATTAAAAATATAAAAACGAACAATTATTTAAGTCCTAATAAGTAATATTACTGTTTACAAGAAATATATTATTTCAAAGGCATCATTAGTCGTTCTCCTAACATTAATTTACTTTGAAAAAGTCAGATTACAAAGCTTGAACGTCCAAAAAAAATCAACGATTCTGTTTAAATTAAAAAATTAATTTGAATCAGAATATGAGTAGGTCAATATCTGGCTACCAACTAAACCGCTAATTTGTCGTTTAACAGATACTAGTTCGGTAGTAGCGGTATTTATTAGATTAGGTGCAAATCATATATACAAGAAAGTGTTTTATATCCTAAATTTTGAGTTACGTAATTTTGTATATATAACTTTGAACTTATATTCCGATCGTTACGTTCACTTCAAAAAGCAAAAATAGGCCCAGATTTCTAATAAATGGTGGATAAAGAAATCAGATAAATTTAATTGATTATAAATGAGTAAAACTAATGCACATAAAGCAATTTTGTTTTTTTTAGAAAGAGACAACTTATTGCCTCGCACTCATTCCCCGTCTTTTATGATTATTACTCATCACGAACATCTGATGTTCGAAAAAACATGTAACTTAGAATAATTATGGTTACAGTTTAGCAGTTTCTGTGGTCAAAAAAACTGTAAGATCAAATTTTAAGTGCTAAATACCACCTGCATTTCAGTATAAATACTAAATTGCAAAGCAATATAGGAAGAGAGGCAAAAGGAAATTACTATCACTTGTCACTTTCCTTAGTATTCTTAGTATTGCTGAAATTCTCAGGTAACTACTGATGACTGGCAGATTACCTACGACTATATCAGACATAATAAATCATATATAATATAAGGGTAAAAACAAAATCTGTCATGATGGGCCATTGAACATCATTCCCAATTTCTGACAGTAGCGTAAAAGACGACACATAATATTCCACTGTCAGAAACACTCTGTTAACTAGCTCTTCGTGATTTAGACTCCAAATGATACAAACATGTTTACTTGAGAACTAGTTTTATTGAGAAAATTGGTATTACAGTGTTTGAATAATCTAATCAGATATGTTAGCTGAGATATAGAAAAACATTTAATCTAATTTAAACTTGGTTAATGGTGGATTTATCACAAGACTATATGTATCAAGTTAATTAATATTAAAATAATCATATTAGGATATTCAAAGTCACCAGTGAATTATTTAGAAAGGTCTCAAAAAGAGATGTAAGTTACCAAATAAATAAATTATTTAAGTAGACTAGACTTGTCACTAATAAATTTGAGAAGAGCTGAAATTAGTAGTGAGATAGTCATATTAAATAAAAAACCTCATTGAAACGAAGCACAGAAGCCATTTGAAAGTTGTTATTCAGATAGGGGTTTAAAAAATGTTATATTGTTATCAGAAAGAGTCTCAGAAGATAACTCATTGTTTTCTTGAGAAAGCTTTT
Source organism: Lycorma delicatula (assembly GCF_047948215.1). Classification (NCBI taxonomy): domain Eukaryota; kingdom Metazoa; phylum Arthropoda; class Insecta; order Hemiptera; family Fulgoridae; genus Lycorma; species Lycorma delicatula. Next base: position 4,494,777 of record NC_134458.1, read on the forward strand.
TTGTTTTATATTGATGACCATTAAACAGTCAATCATATACTTAGGTCTTGTTTTATCTTGACGATTAACTAGCTTGGTTGGTTATGGCAACACTAGATGTGTCTTGGAGATTTATATAAGATACAGCATTTAATAATAATAGCTGTACTTCAGTCATTCAAACTGACATTGAACAGTACACCATATCACCAATAAAAACTGTTTAAATTAACATATCACACAAAAGTCATGCAAATTTAAAAAGAATTTATAACCAATATTACAGTTAATGAATTCATTTTCAGAAAAATAGAGGTATCTAACCATTCATAAAGCTTTGTTTTGAACCTTTTCACCAGCATATTCCAAATAACAACAGTCAGTTTAATAAAAAAATGAATTCTACTCAATTACTACTATCTATATTGTTTAAGTAAAATCCCCACCTAGGTAAGTTAATATTAAACTTATTTTTCATATGAATGTAAATATCAGATCTCAAGTTATTATGTAAATGTGATTTATCATGTAGCATGTTTTTTAGCATGTTACATGTTAAAAATCTTGTAGCAATATATAGAAATTAAAAACAGTTATAACATTTAGCTCAATGAAAGAAACCTAGAGAGTTTTCCAAAACACTAGCTCATAGTTCTCTTTTGACATAGAACATTTTTAACATCTGATGCATGACCCTTCAGAAGTGGCTATTGTAGTATATAAGCACTGGAGTAGAGCAAAATGCACATTTCATTTAGTTTCAGGATCTATCCAACATCTTAATCTTTTAAATACAAGTATAACTCAAGCTAACTAATTATGTGTAGCCTCAATATGATTTTCCATGAGAATTTTACATCCAGGTGAAAAACTTGTTAAATAAATTTGAAATCAAATTTAATGCTAGGTACCTCATTATGATCTAGCCCAGTTAAGTTAAAACTATGCTGAAAAGCCTTCTCATCTAACAAGAAAGTAGAAAACTACTAGCTGCCCTTAATACATCATCTTCAAAAATATTTAGTTATTTCAAGTTGCAGCTTTGAGGCAGTAAGGTGGTATCATCTGTATGCAATACAAATTGCCTTACTAAATAATAAGACAAGTTATTAATTATCAATAAAAAGAAGAAGTGTCAAAATATTTACCGCTGTGATACACATGTGTAGTACAGGGTCATTCACGGGAACCGGATGTTTTGAAAATAATCATAAAAAATTGAATATTTACTTTAAAAATTTTTTGTAAATTTAACACTTGTTAAACAAAGCATTTGTTACTTACTCATGAACGAAAAATTATGTCCATTTTGGGCAATACATTGTTGTAGCCTTTCATGGTAACTGGCCTCAATTCTTTGCAGCATGTCTACATCAATCTGGGTGACGTGATGACGAATTGCGATCTTTAGGTCCTCCAATGTACGCGGTTTATTGCCGTACACACGCGATTTCAGAAACCCCCACAGAAAAAACTAACAACTACTCAAGTCGGGGGACCGAGGGGGCCAAGGAATGTCGCCGAATCTGGAAATGATCCGTCCCGGAAACAAGTTACGGAGAACAGCCATCGTTGCCCTCGCTGTAGCTCCATCCTGCTGGAATAACACATTTTGAAAATCGATTCCCCGGTTTCGCAACTCATGGATGAAAAACGTATTGAACATAGCAATGTAACGATCAGCTGTTACAGTTACGACAGCGTCATTTTCTTTAAAAAAATATGGTCCAATAACACCGACCTTTCCTATTGCACACCAGACAGTCACCTTTGGGCTATGAAGTGGTCTCTCGTAAAGCTGATATGGGTTTCTTTCTGCCCAATACCGGCAATTCTGTTTGTTGACGAAGCCATTCAGATGAAAATGGGCTTCGTCACTCATTAATAATGACAAATTTTCATTTTCTTCAAAAATGGTAAGCATTTGTCGACAAAATTGTAATCGCTACGTGAAATCTTGCTCGTTTAAATGCTGCACGACGGCTATCTTGTAAGGATGGAAATTCAGGTCTGTATGCAGAATTCGTCTTACCGTACTTGTGCTCATTTGAAGCGCTGCTGAATGCCTCTGAATAGAGCGGCGTGAGCTTATGATAATGGCTTCCCTTACTCGTTCGATGTTCCCCGGAGTGCTAGCAGTTCGTCGGGGACGCGGTGGTTTTTTCTTCAATATTGTACCACTTGTTCGAAGGTTGTTTACCCATCGCAATATTGTGTTACGAGAAGGGACACTTGCATTATGATAAATATTAAACTGACGGCGGAAATCTCGCTGAACAGCAGTTAGGGGGATTCGTCATTTTGCACAAAACTGTCATACGCGTACAGGCGTTGGTCTAGCGTCCATGGCTCCATCTCATGTTCATAGCAAATGGTATGAACAAAGGAAACGTCAGACACCAGCCACGTGCCCCTCCCACCATGAACGTCCGAGTACAACCCACTTCAAAAACATCCGGTTCCCGTGAATGATCCTGTATTTTGTACTCCAGACCTTGTATTCTTTAACTAAACAATTTGTTTTCTATTTGATAATTATAATTCGTTTTCTCCAATTCCAAAATAATTTAGTTAACAGTTCATGATGTATAAGTAAATGCATTTATAAAAACAAAGAAATAAATTTATTTGCTTGAGTGGATTCTTACTCATGTCTGGCAGCTAGAGCCTGTTAGATTATTTTTTAGTTTTATTCATTTGAACTATGTCTACAGATTTTTTTTTCATATACATTCATTTAATATAATATTGAACACTTCCTATATTTTCAGAAAATGATTCTTTATTGTTTGCCATCTGGAGTTCAACATCCATTTAGTGGTTAAATTCTGATCATGCATGTTGGAGGTGTAATGCTGCTCATTATTTTGAAGGCAAGGTGAATTATTTTTTTGTTTCATATTATTCTAATTTATTGTTTTGACACAATACTAACAGATCGCTCTACTCAGGCAGGTGCTTATTCTGAGAAGATTGGAACATTGTAAGAACTGTTGAAGAAAACAGGTAAAATAAATAAAAAAAAGTAAAAAAGTTTTGCATAATTCAGATCTTTCACAGAAAACTATAAGTATATGCCCCTGTGCATCTGCAGATGCACAGGGGCAAATGAGAGGGGCAGATGCAACTTTCAGGTTTTAACCTGAGTGAATAGTAGTGTGTGTGATATGAGAAATTTAAAGTAGCCTACCAGTTGATAAAAAAATGTTCTTGATGTCACTTTCACTTGATATTACCCAATCAAAACACATCAATTTAACTATAAATTAGCACTACATTGTTTTTTCTTGATGACAGGGGTATTTGAGGAAGATAGAATTCCAGAAGGAAGTTGCCTCCTGGAAGTAAGCTTCCTAAATACTTTCCATTTTAGTTACCTTGAACAGATAACATTTCTTCTTTATGGAGATTGAATACCATAATTGGGAAAAATAATTAATGTATTGTTATTAATGTGGAGTATGTTGTTGAGTAACTGGATAAAAATTTGAGGTCCAAAATAGGAAATCGTGTAACATAAGACTCACCTATCCTCTTCAATGTTTTAGGTCCCAGGTGAGATTTAATCATGTGACCATTTTCAAATATTTCTTGTTAAGTTCAGATAATTTATTGTTATAATTCTGCAAGTTCCTTGAGTCAAAGAATATACTTAATTTCCTGAAAAGTCTATTGGTCCAACATCAAATAACTATATAATGTAATATAATTTAACCAGGACTTCAAACACAACTTATGAAATATACTTGACAAGAGACAAATCTTACTAAGCTCTAATATATGACCAGAACAACCCTACCTTACAAATACAGAACCACAAAGGTTGTTGGTACTAGAGCTATATGGACTGTATTGCATTAATATATGTAAAGGTTTCACAAAGCTTTTTAGTGTGTTTGTGGGTTATCTTGTGACATTTTGAGTCGCAAAATTATTCACTAATATTGTTTAGAGAAATTAAATTAAATTATTGTAAAGATGAAATTTCTTGTTAGGCTAATACATTGTGCCACTTTTGACATACTCATTAATGAGTTTATTAAGATAAACCAGTTATTAATGAAACGTCTAGTAAGACTTTCCCAAATGAACATTCTTATTATTATTATTATTATTATTATTACTGTTCTCTCAGTTATCAATTCATTTCTCACAAAATTATTTTCTCTAACTTCTACTTAGCTCAGATTACTACAAATTACATGTTTGTATAATATATTTGAGTATCATTGTTTAATTTAATCCAATTGCTATTCACAGATTTTATTTATGTATAAAAATATATATAAAATGCAAAAAAGTGATTCTAAATTGCACAGCAATCTCTCTGGAGATGATTCTATAGCCAAAAATAAGAAAAACGTTTATATAAATGTAGGTCAGAAAACAGTTCATTTAAAAAATTTTGGTTCGTGAAACACTTTTCCCTGTTTTCTGTTCCCTCTGAAATTAAACGGTACTAAAATTCTTGGGGTATAAATCAAAGAGTAAATTTGGTGCTTCCTTATGGGGTTTGATTTAAGAAATTAAGTAAAAGTGGTCGCAGACCTCTATCTTACTTAGGTCTTAAGAAAAATGGGGTAAAACACAACAACTTTTTTAGGTTTGGAATAAGATTATTTTATTCCAAACCTAAATAAATTTTTATTTTTTTCAATCTATTTTTTATTCATTTTTTTCTGTTACTGATAAGTTTTCTGTTAGTTTTTATTTACATTATGTTGTTCAAACATTCATGAAAATTGTTCTGTTTAAAATCATATCACTTTTCTGATCCAGTTTGTGTGTTTTGTTTCTAATTAAAGTTATTGAACTTCTCAAATCTATGTTTAATTTTAATAAATGTTATTTACATCAATTTCTCAGAACTAAATTGTTTGGAAAGTTAACTTTGCAAGCAATTTTATGTTTTTAAAAAACAAACTTTATTTTATTAAAATTATTACAATTAATATACATGTAACTGCAAATAATTAATTGTTAACATCATTATGCATACATGCTAATGAGTCATAAATTAGGACAATATAATATCGACATTAATAGAACAATGTGCATTGTACAGATCCAGACTTAAGACTAATTGTTATTACATTAAGAATAAAGAAACATAGGTTGTAGCTGCACTGCATTCTTTCTCATGGTGGCTTTTCCTGGAAACTAGGGATAGGCAACACATGTAGCTTAGGGAAAATAATGCGTATTATTTTATATATATATATATATATATATATATATATAATATATATATATATATATATATATATATATATATAATATATATATATATTTAATTTATGTAAAATTTAATACATATATTTAGTATATATCATGATAATTAGTTGAATAATGTCATTATTGTTTATTGTTATATAAGTCTTTAAAGGATTATTTTTATTTAAAGTTCCCTTAGGTCACATGACCATTATTTGGTGACTGTTCAAATCAGTATTCACATTATGCTAGTCATAATTTATAGTGTTATACGACATTGGTTCTTTTTCAGTATCTGGTACAATTACAAAGTTACAGATTTTTATAATTTTAAATTTAAAAAACATTTTAAAAATCTGTAGGTGGCACAAATGATTTTAATAAATCTCTACTGGGGTCCTACATGCGCTAAGTTAATATAATTTATTTATCTCATATTTTGGGGGTTTTATGGCATATTTTTTTCCAGTTATTGAAAAGCGAATTTTTCGCCATTTTGGGGTCTTACACTTGATTTACAGAATTGATTTTATATATTTCATACATCTTTGTAAATTTTACATTAGCGAGCTTCAACAAATTTGATAGCTTACACCATTATTGTATGATGATTACTAAATTTTAACTTTGGGAGTCATTTTGAACCCAAGGGCCAATTGCGGTCATTCATGTATTTTTGTAATCCTCTAACAATGCTTAATCTGAATCCGAAATCAAATCCGAGACAAAAAGTGTTTACACAAACACACACACACATACATATATATTTTTTATTTTATGAGATGTTCAGGCATTGACTGCTATGATCATTTAGCCAGAATGGAAATACATATTGAATTCAATAACAAACTGTTAGTTTGTTGATAATTATTTTTACATCTGTGTTGGAGTTCTGTCTTCTATGAGTTGGAACGCTGCAATGTTCCAGTAGCCTTGCAGGCGGTAGTACGTGACTATTTGTCTAATCATACAGTTCTGTTTAAAGGTGCGCACCTAGCTGTGGAAAAATCCATCACCAGGGGAAGCCCGTAGGGTTCTGTTCTCGGCCCCTTGCTATGGAACCTGGTATTTGACGGGTGTCTAGGATTGACATTCCCAGAAGGGATCACAGCCCGGGCTTTCGCCGACGACTGTCTCCTTTTAGTTTATGGTAATTCACGACCGCAGCTGGAAGATAGAGCAGAAGCGGCCTTGTCAACTGCAGAGGGCTGGATGGCCATTCAAAATTTAAAGATTTCTGTGTCCAAGACAAAGTATATGCTTCTCAAGGGTGAAGAAAAATTATCGTATAGCCAAAATCCCCACATTAAGTATAAAAGCTGTGTAATCAGCTAAGTGGGAGTTCATAAGTACCTAAGTGTTTTGTCTGATGATAAGTTGCTGTTTAGCAAACACATTAGGCAAGTAGTGGCGGACGCCATCTCAGTGTTGCCCTAACTAAGGAGGATTGGTCGGAAGGACTATGGGTTATCTGGTTGTCAAATATATATGGTGTACCAAGCTGGCTTTGAAAGCAGGATCTTTTACATGGCGCCCGTTTGGGCGCGCAGGTTGGATATGAATAGAGCACTTGTTCAAAATTTAAGGAGTGCCCAGCGCAGAGCATTAATTGTATGCACTGGTGTGTTTAAAACCACCTCCTACGAGGCTACCATTGTATTGGGAAAGGCTCTCCCAATTGATTGTTGGTGAAAGTGAAAGTTCGATCAGCCATGTGGAAATTGTGAAGAGGTAGGGAGGCCAAGGTATTTGGGATGTGGTTTCAAGCCGGGCCTGTACAGAAGCAGAACGGTGATTGCAATGCACCGGTTCTAAATTTCTAACAGTTGTCCATCTCCCGCCTGTGGAGGAGGCTTTACAGCCTCACGATGGAAGCATGGCACGCCACGACTAAGGGGAGATCCTAGTATAGTTGTATAGATTAATTTAGGACTTGGGGGGATGGTATGACTCTAGTTTGTTTTAAGGGCAACGAAAGCCCAAGTGCTCTCCAACCATGCGAATTTGAACCAATATTTGTTTCGGTTCCACCTGACAGCTGATGAGTTGTGCGTCTGCGGGGAGGTCCAGTCGAACGAACACATGATGTTTGACTACCCTGCTCTTAGCGGGGGGGGGGGAGACCGGGCCACCCAGGAACTTAGAGATCAAGGGGAAAATTGGCAACTAGAGTCAATGTGACTAGAGCCGCATTGTCGGGCCATGTGGGTTCCTAGATGCGGTTGCTTTGTTCAACTGGCATAGGCATCCGTAGTTTACTTAAGGGAAAGACTCTTACCCCGTTGCCGTGGGAAGTTAATCCTGAGTATGACTGACCACCAGACAATTATTATGGCTCCAAGCGCTATAAAATGGTGGACAGGTTCTTGCTGGCATTCAGCGACCTATGCGTGGCAGCGAATTTCTGTCTAGACGAAGTAAATTTTAATTTATGGATGTCATATATATTTTTAGTAATTGACGGGGTGCGCCTACCCATTTTAGTAAATATATGACAAGTGAGTGGTTGGGACACGTAATCTAGTGATATGTGGCACCGAGCTGAGTCCGTCCATGCTGTTAGGTAAGCTCTAGGAGCTATTTAGACACTGAGCGCTAAACTGTTTCTAGACTCAGTAGCCGTTTGTGGCACAGACATTCGGTCTTCTGCTTTAGGGCGACCGAATGATGTGGTAGCAGGAGAAATGCCAATCAAACCAATTTACGTCTTGGTGTGAAATTAAAAAGCCTGTATAAGAAAATTTGATGCATTAACCTGACGAATTTTACTAAAGTGTATATTTTTATGTTTTCACGTTTTTTGTGTAACTCAAATTAGATAATTTTCTACTTCATTGGTTTGGCCAGACTGGAAACGAAGTAAGAAATTCATGGTTTCGGCGGGAAAACAATTTTTACGGTCGTTTATTGACGTTAACGACGTTTTTGTAAGTTTTGTTCGGTGGTGTTAGTTGACAATATATATTTATACATACATTATAAGATTGTGTTCTAAATATTTCTTTTGTTGATTTATTTACGAGACTGAATCTTTAGAAATATGGTTCGCACTAGAGACACTGCGTCTGTAAAAGGTAAGGTTATTCACGGTAAGGTAGAGTAGCAGTAATATCATTTCATATTGTGAATTTGCAAAACACTAATTTTGTTATTTCAACTCAGTGTTTTTTATTTTTATTTTGTACAACTATAATTAGTAGCGTTAATATTGTGTATACTATATGATCTTCAAAATATTGTGTAGTTTGCATATTAATATATGGAAAATTGTTCGGTTAGTGCAGTCAACCAAATTGAGCTAGTATTATGGTTGAATATGTGCTTATATTACCGCTTGTATTATTATTATTTGCTTTTGTGTATTTGGTACATAGATTTTTTTTTAAACTTAGGGCACTTTCATCAAGTTAGGACCATACAAATAGTACAAAAAACACATTTACTCTGATCTTTGTTTTTGTAAGTATGAGTTATGTTGAATTATTTAGGTCAAGTAAATTAAAAATAGGAAATTTAGTTGTTTACAGATGCGTCTCCTCTGTTTAAAGTGCTATTTATCTAATAGAATTGAGCTATTTAATTTTTACCAGTTGGTATGTAGTTCCTAATTATGTTGAAGAGTTTTCTGTAGAACTGGTATTACTACTGCCTGTCTTAAAATGGTTAGGAAATCTCCTTAGTATAGAGAAAAACAATATATTTTATCTATATTATGTTTACTCATTTGATTTTGTCAGATGTCCTATTTTGTTTAATAATATTGATTTTGTCTTGATGTATTGACCTCATTTTTAGTTGAGAAGGGTATTTGTATTTGGCAGTGTTACATGTGTAAATTGGCCGCTGTTTATGGTGGTAAATGTTTTTGGATCAGTGTCAGTTGTATTTTCTGTATATTTTTAGTTTGTGCTTTTTGTTTTTTAAATGGTGAGATGATTTGTTCGTTGATTCACATTATTTTGTGAAGTATAAGTTTGGAGTAATTTTTTGATGATTGAGAAATATATAACATTGTCACAGTTTTATGTATCTGAGCAGCAGTATGATGTAATTATTAAATTGTATTACTAGTGTAATATTTTATTTCATGTTTCTCATTCTATATTATGAATGTCTCTTTATAAATGTTGTAAAAATATTCCAGCCAGGATGCTATAAATGAGAGAACTTGTTTGTAGATCTGATAAGATTGTAGTATTGTTGACCAAAAATCCTCCGAAATTGCCAATATTTTATGAAAAGAAGGTTATTGCATTGCTTTCAGTTTGGCAAATAAAATGTATAAGATTTTACAGTGAAGTAACAGAATATACAGTGTGACAAACACCATTCCATTGTGTGAAAATTACAGTGTTGGTTGTACTGAAAACTACATTGGGCAGACTGGACGTATATTTGTTCACAGATTCGAAGAAAACATGCAAGCTGTTAACAGAATTTCTTTTTGTTAATCCTCTCATAAAAACAGGTTACAAAAAGATTTATCACAAGATGTCAATTTTACATGAAGAGCATATAAGCTGTAAGCCTAACACACTTAACAATTAAATATTTTTATTTCACTAAATGTGACAAAAACAATATATTTTATGAACAAACATGACATAAAAATATTTTTGACCTCATACTAAAGAAGTTTCTTAACAGTGCCATCAACTGCAATGCTGGTGAAGTCACGTAATTAGCTGCAAAAATTTTTTTAGGAAACGCATCTTCAAGTTTCTTGAAAGTGATTTGATTTATTTTTTAAATAATTCAATTATTGTTATAATGTTTCATCTTGTTCGTCAATGAACGTGGTCTATAAAAAAACTTGTTACTCTTCTGTTACTGCTTTTTATTAATTAAATTAGTGCAAAAGATCGTCAGACTAATTAAATTAAGAAACTTCTTTGTAAAGCAGTACTAAACTCTTGAAACTTTTAAAATATATTTATACTTAATCAGAATATTTGAAATCTTCATTTATCTGGTATTTATATATTCTCAAATGTGTCATTTAACTCCTAAATTTTGTTATTGTATCCCGTAGTAATTTTATGTATTTATTATTTCAAGATAATTTTCAAAATTATTGTTTCGTATAATTTTTTTTTCATATTTAATATGGGCTGTAACTACTTCTCATTTTTATTAATTTTGACTGGTCAGAAAGCTTAAACCTGAGATCTTTTATTATTATTTTCTGAAGTGTTGAACTGGGAATATTTAGTTCTGAAGTTCTTTTCCTGGTTGATTTAAGAGAACATAAATACGATTTCAAAAGAATATCAGAGCTATTCAATTGGCTGGAAGAACATCCAGATTGTTTCAAATCAGGGACTGTCCCAATGGAAAAGGTTTTCCCCCACTTTTGGAGTGTTATTACTGATTGAGTCTTCTTACTAAAATCCTGAGTGAATCTGTCTCTTATGTTTCCATAGTTTTAATTTATTTGTTTGTTCTTGCACCCAAGCTCTAGCCACAAGTCTATTCAGTTGAATACTTGCTGGTATCTTTAATTTAATACTGCACAAATCAAAATTCTCACTGAACCCATGAAAATTACAAGAAGTTCTAATATATGGCAGTTTAATTTTGTAAATGAAAGCAGCTGATTAACCTTTACAATCATCTGAATACATACTATATTATCTACCAACCTATATATTTTATCATGGAAGGGACTTTATGACCACTGTAGTTTATTAGTAGGGCAACAATGTAGGACATTCAAGATGTCCGGATGAGGCCTGCAGTGAAGGCAAAAGCTGAGTTTAAAAATTACTGATGTAAATGTCTACCAAGGCATTTATATCGGTGGCATCTCATTGAGGCCTGGCTTATTACTATGAGATGTAAAAAGTTAGAGGGTGAAAGACGCCTCCCGTTAAAGCCCATCAGGGCTAGGAATGGGGAGGTTGGTGTGGCGACTGGAAGCATTACAAGGCGGGTGTCTTCTTCTACGGGGTTGGGATGTTATATAGTCATAAATTACCACTAGACTTCACTGAAAGTTAAATTAATTAGAAGATACTTCACTAAATGTTAAATTAAACTAATTTGTCCAGTGATATTGACACTATTGCACCATGGCTTCTTGCAGTTGGAATTATGATTGAAGAAATCCTTTTTCTCATATTCCACTGTTGTAGTTCACATAGTACAATTTCACAATCATTCATATTTTTTCTTTGTTCAGACATTTATTCACTTCTATCAGCAGTTCATCTATGTTTACAGCTTTTCAATTATTTGTATATTTTATTTATATAACTTAAGATTTTACAATTGTTGCTTCTTCAACTGTTCATCCTTCCCATCTTATCCAGAACTTTTGTGGGGATATCATTTGGCTTTCTGCTGGATTCTTATAAGTCTTCTATTATTCCACCATATAAGTATCTCTTCCTTTTTGTTTGACAGTTTGCTACCTCTTCTGGCAATTTTTTTAGTTTGTACTCTTAGTCCACTTATCTCTTGCTTATTTTTTAATACTTTTATATATTAGATCCTAACATCTTTGTATTTCTAAATCATTTAGAAAGGTTTAATGTTTAAGCATTTATCTGCCTGCTATTTTTCCTTTGCTTTTTGTGTTGTTCTTAATGTATTATTCATTTTTCTGTAAAACCTTTTACCTTTATCCATTATACCTGAATTTTTGTCTGTCCTTTTTTTTCAATTATCTGTGGTAATCCGTTACCAGATCTGTATTTTTCTTCCTTTAGTAAATAAAATTGTTCTGCTGCTGCTTATGTAGAATTGTAGTCAATATACATGCAAAATTCATTTGTTCTGTTGCTTTCTTTAATTAACTTCTCCCCTACTACCACTTTTCCTGTTATTTTTATCAGAATAAAATGTATTTCTTATTACTTTGCTCTTTACATATTTCCTCAGTACATTTCCACTACCAGTATATGATCACTATTAATATTGGGTTTTGGCAATTAATGTACCTTTTTTATTGTATTTCTGAATCTTCCGTGATTATAATTAGTTGATTTGTTATCTGTTTTCATTTGGTGATTTCTGTACACGCAGAGCGTTATGTTTTTTCTGTGTTTATGTAATGATTTCTTTGTATATAGTATTTTATGATTTTAAATCATTTGTGCATATGTTTATTATGCACATTTTATTTTCCTTGTAAATTCAATAAACCTTTCTCTACTGTATCATATTCCAATCCTCCATTATTATCTTGTTTAATTCAATCTTTATCTTGTTATTCCATAATTTTCTCTATCCATAGAGATCTTTAATTTGCACTTTCTTCATATTAACTAGTTGAGAAGTATATTTATATTAAAAGGAAAATCCTTTGAGTCATGCCTATTGTGACAGTAGTTATTTTTGTGATTAATAAAATTTTTCTATTGTGCACATTTCTCTATTTGTTTAGTCTGATTCCTAAGCCGTTTTCTTATTTCCTGAAGAGTACATTGCAAAATCATCAAACTCAACCTCATTTTTTCCTTCTCATTTCATTTGCTTATGTAATTATACCCACTGTTCATTTCATCTCTTTTTAGATTTTTTAACTTACCTGCTTACAGAAGTGTTTGTACATTCCATGTGGCAGTCTGTTTCTTCTTTCTGCCTTTTGTTGACTCCTTTTTAACAGCTTATTACCACAGCTTCTCATCTTGCTACTGCTGGAGATCCAAATGGGAAGTGATCTTGAAACATTTAACAGAACATGCTATTGTGATGCTAAAACTTATGAAAATCATAAGGTTGTACTATTCTGTTGCCTTCGTTTGTATATCAGAAATGCCTAATACGGGGGACATATGATATTTGCAACTGCTCCTAATGTAGAGAATGGATGCTGTTCTGAAGGTGGAAAGTAGAAGCTTTCTGGTATGGATGCTCAAAGACCATATTAATACACAAAAAAAAAATATATATATATATGTGAAATATTAGTAAAGCAAATACATAAAGACACTAAATAAATAAAATTAGTATTGAATAAAGTAATATCCTGAAGGCATTAATTGCAATAGAATGCATATTATTTAAAAAACTATTAAAGAAATAATTGACAGTAATATTGTTTTTTAAAGATGCATTTAAACATTTTAAATAAATTGATTGTTAAAATTCTTATAGATTTAAAAAATTTTAATCTCCCAGAAGAATTACATTTTTTTATTTTTATGAATCATAATCAGTGCCAAAATATTTATGAATAATTAAATAATTTATCTTATCTAAGATTGATAAAAATATAAAATGCTAGTTAGTTGGTAACTTACTGAACAAGAAATACCAGCTAGCTCAGTATCTATTTTGGTGCGGTCTGTTTTGTAGTTTTTATTTTTATTCAATTTTTCTTAATTGTGTCGTAATGAAATAAACTTTTACTTCTGGACATTTTATAACAGCAGATTCATATCTTCTGTAAAATTTCATTTCCAGGTGGTGATTTATCTATTATGTTCATAGAGTAGTACTGTGATATTATTGATGTTCTTAGAAATACCTGAGTTCAAAATAGCTATTCTATCCTGGAACACTAAACCAATTTTCCCTAAAAATTTTAGCTACGATCAAGAGCTAAGTGATATTTATAAGTTCTGTTATAATTAAAACAGCCTCAAAAATGTTGAATATTACTTTACTAGGATTTTTTGGTAAGACTTCATTATCTTGATCAGAAGCAATCTCCTTATGGGCAGTCATTCCCTTCTTTTTCTTTTCTCTTTCCTTCTTCCTTGGATCAGTGACACAGAAATTGGTTTCAGTTGCTGCCTTGGCTCTTTGCAGCATTATGTTGGCAATTTTTAGCCTGTAAGGCAGCTACTTTTTTATTGTAACTCAAGAGAATTATGTATCTCTGTACCTGTGGACTACTCAAGGACTATTTTCTGTGCAGGGTTTTGCATAAAAAGCAGTTACTGGCTAAATTGACTACCAGGTAAGGCAGGCTTCCTATTCTTCAAAATCAAATCTACATTACTATAGTAATAGTACCTGCTCTAGAAGTACATTGTAGGTGATTATTTTTGGGTTTTTTTTTTAGTAATGATTTTAATTGATATTTTCATTAAAAGTTTTTTCTACTTATTTTTGTACATTTTCATGCAGCTGTTAAGTACATATTAATTTATCGGAAAGATTTCAGTATGTCTAATTGAGTTTTTGCTCAGTTTTTTGTAATGGAAATTCTGTTGTTTCTTTACAGTTTCTGGAGGCAAGGCTACTAGGAAGATAAGCAATTCAGATGCCATGTCTTCATATGATAAAGGATCAGCATCTGACAAAAATAGTAAGTTTGTCTATATTTTTAAGAATGCTATTACATTAAAATTTCATTCAGTTTGTAATAAAATTTAGATGTATTCTGGGTTTTTAAAATTTTTTTATTTATTTTTATTCACTAGCATTAAAGTGATAACAAAGAAGTGCAGGAGTAATGCTCCTCCACTTTCTATTTGCTTGAAGTGAGTTGAGTGAAATGTGTAAATTTATCTGACTTTATTAAAGGTTGCTGTGATCAGTTATAAGTTTTGACTATTCTTATAGGTTTCTATTTGCAGAAACTATATTACTTTTTATAAAATATTAACTGTGATTTGCTTACTGAATATGTGAAAAACTTACCCAGAAGATCTTTTAAGAACTACAATGCAATTCTTATAGTGATGTTGCAGATGCTTGACTTATAAGTGATTAGAAAATCCATTTAGTATGTTTTTGAATAATATAGTTAACTTGTGTTATGTTTATTCATTAAATATTGGAATTTTGTTTTTGTAAAGTTTAGTTTGTGTATAAATTTCAAAATAATTCATTTCATTAGTGTAGTTGATATTTCTTCAATCATTATCATATTGGACATATATCATATATTTTATACTCAGATTATTTAATAGAAGAGGATTATATATTTCTGGTTTTCTGTTGTATTGGAAAATCTTACTCTTGTGTAACATACATTTAAACATAATTATGCTTTTATATAAACTATTTAACTGCTTAGAGGTGTCTGCTTGAGTACTGGTTTTCATTGAGCTTGTTTGTATAATCTGTTGTTTATATAAAGTGAAATCAGATCTCAGATTGTCAAAAAGTATAGTTTAGTATTCATTAAAAAGTTAGTAATCTATTTTGTTTTTGTTTTTTGTTATCTGTGTTTAAGTAGTTTTTAAAAATATATTTTCTGTTATTTTAATTTGGTTTGTTTTTATTGCTTCTATGCTTTTCATTCCAGTTATAAGAATTCTAATTTTTTATTTAATCTTGAGAACATGTATTTTAATTTTTGGCCTTTTGAATACTCTGGAAAATGAAATGTTGTAATTTGAAGGTTTCTGATTTGAGGGTGTGATGTTCTTGTCTCTGATTTTCACAAGAAAGTTGTGAACAACAACTTGTTCACTTGTTTTAGAAACTACTGACTGATAAAGAGCCCAGTATAGATCTATAAACTTGTAAAATTGCCAACATTTTTTTATAAAATTTAAAAATACAGTATCAGTTTTTATTAATAACTTGCTTTGATAAATTGTCATTTACCATTCATTCTCAAAAGAAATTAATTTTTGAATGTTTTGCTGTAGTTAACATCTGATTTTGAGAAAATTTATTGATAAATAGATTTAAATTTATATGTTGGAAAAATATTTATAAATGTAAAAATTAATATAAACTTATATAATATATATAATATATAATAAACATTAATTTGATAAATTGATAAATTTGGTGGACCTGACAATGATTAAATGATTTGATAATACTATTCTGTATTGTGCAATAGTGAGTATAAGATATTTTAAAATATGGCAACAGTATGTACATGCTGATATTTTTGATATTTTTTGATTATATATTATATATTTCTAAAGATAATATATTTAATTTTGTTTGTTTTATAAATAAGTCTACTGAGGTATGGAGCTAATGCTCTGAAAATATTTCCGACAAATAGGTAAGTGTTCTTACCTTTTATGAACTATACCTCGTGGTATAAAAATTATATAATATTTTATAGATCGGATACTTTTGAAACCTTTCCAAGTACAAGTATTTAAAATATTTTAAAAATTCCTAATGAATTCAATATTATAAGTATTGATTTTAATATTGATCTTTTTAAATTAATGGCTTTTGATGAATGAAAGCTGTTGACTTGGTTGAGGTAGCTAGGTTAAATTTTTCTGTCTCCAACCAGTTAGAATTACATGTATTTTTGTCACTTTTATTGGGCAGTATTTTTACAAATTTAACTAAACATAATTTCTGGGCTTTGTGTAGACTATAGTGTTATATAACACAGCTGCTAATTTGTAGAATCAATTAGTGAAAGTATGTGGTGGGATAATGATTTTTTTACTCTTATGAATGGATAAAGAATAAAAGATAATAACAATGTTTGCTGAAAAATTTAATTTAATAATTTTCTGAATACATTTCAATAGGACTTTATAGCTGACCATTAGTGAATAAAACACATATTAAACATAACAAAAATGTGTTGATTACTTAAAAAATTGCAAAATCTAGCATTCTACTTAGGAATATTCATGAAATATTGAAATTTAATTTGTCTGTTAACTTCCTAAATTACTTAATGCATTGTAAATGAGCATTTATGAAAGAATTATTTATGATGCATAAATGTTTTGTAATAATTTAATATCTATCTCTAATAATAAAAGTAAATCATACAACACATTTACAAAAAAATGAATGAGGGATTTCCATTAAAACTTAAAAAAACAACCCTACCCATAGTACAAATGGATTTATTCTTATCATGTTTCCTATTTAAATAGTAAAAATTTCTTTGCAAATCAGATTGTATTTATTTACAGATAAATATTCTGGGGGTAATCCATATTGCCCTCGTGAGACACCAGCTTGGCAAAAATCAATTACTTGCTTCTTTCCTGCATCATCAGATGATGATAATCAAGCTAATGGAGAAGCAAGCAATAGTGGCAGGGGTTCAAGTTGTAAAGAGGTGAGTTTGAAATAAAAATATAATTTTATTCTTTCATTATTGTTTACAACAGATTTAAAACTTGCCCTTACATATTTCTTTATATATTTTATACTGCTATTTATACCAATATGCAGAGACAAATTTTTTTTATTTCTTTAATTGTTAAATCTAATTTCCAGGTGATTTCTCATGAATATTACATTATGTTTAATTTATTCTTCCTTTGTATGAAGTTTTTTAATTTGGTTATATATGTAAAGTTGTTCAGAAGGATATCAGTTAGACCAATAACATATTTATTTATTTTTTTTTTTGGACCGACTTGATGGTATTACGCCACCCAGGGGAGTGTCCGTTACTCTAATAGGCCTTCCCCACCTACCGGCTATATACCGGCATGGCAGGTCAGGCCTACCTGTTGGCTCTTTTGAGATTTTTTCCCTTTTTTAACTTAGTTAAGAAAACCTAACAGTTAACCTAAGGAGTCCTCAGCGGCTCATCAAAACCAGTACACCTCAGCATGCTGGCTCTCACCACTGAGGCTGTCCACCCAAACTTCAATCTAAAAACCCATATTCCTTTCATCTATAATTTTTTGTTTAAGGACTGACCTTATGAACTCTACAACCTTTCTCCAATTCTCTACCCTACTGAGCATATGATCTATTATCTCTCTCGGAGTCTTTCCGTCAATACCAGCATTGTATCTTAGCATTTGTCATTTTTGGCAATTCAGGAAAGTATGCTCTATATCGTCACATTCATTACAATACATGCAAGTAGGTTGATCTCTTTTGCCAACTTTGTGGAGGTATTTAATGAATACCTCCACAAAGGCAAAGCACCCATGGCCAGTTAAAAACTGTGTGATGTGGTAATCTATTTCTCCGTGGCGTCTGCCTATCCGTCTAACTATATCAGGAATCAAGGATCTGGTCCATCTTTCCTGCCATATATTATTAATATCTTGTCTGACTTCATTATCCACACGTCCTAAAAACCTCTCAACCCTGTGTCTAGCAATGAGATCAATAGGGGGCACACCAGAAAGCACACAGAGGGCCTCATACGAGACCGTTCGGTAAGCGGATGCTACTCCAAGCAATACCCTCCTGTGTATCTTTTTTAATCTGTCCTTGTTCCTGTTAATAGTCATAGCGGGCCACCATGCAGGAACCGCATACAAAATCGATGAGACTACGGTTGTTGCAAGTAGTCTCCTTTTCGATACCCTAGGAGCTCTGTGCTTTGACGTAATAATGTTCAAGCTTTTAATCGTTTTCTCTGCGCTATGACAGACGTTCAACACATGTTCAGTAAAACGACAATTTCTTTGCAGAGTAACTCCCAAGTATCTCAATACCTGAACTTCAGCAATGTTATTACCTTATATATATATACATAGCCACTGGTTCCAACACCCTTCTACCGGTAAATTTGATATATTTGCACTTATCCACCAAGAGCTGTAGTCCTCTTGAATGCAGCCATCTACCGACTATTTCGAGTGCTGAATTTGCCTTATCCTTTACCTCATCAATTGTTTTGGCCTGAATGAGTCATCAGCGTAAGCCAAAAGCTGAACCCCTTCAGGGTATGTCTGCTGGAGGACTCCATCAAAGACCAGGACCCATGACAGTGGACCGAGCACTGAGCCTTGTGGCACACCACCGCACATGCTAAAAAGTACCTCTTCTTCTTGTGCACTGACTGCACACCTTCGATCTCTGAGATACTCCTCTACCTGTCTCCGCAAGTATGGACTAATTCCTTTCTCTACCAGTGCTGTATTTATATGTTTCCATGCGATGGATCCAAACGCATTCTTCACATCGAGAGAAACAAGTAGAGTAATACTTCTTGTTCGCCTAGTGCCGCTTTTAGCTTCATCAGCCCAGTTCACTACTCTGTTGATAGCATGTACGGTGGATCTACCTCTCCAAAAACCATATTGATTTGCACTAATTCCAGCACCCTCCTCCACCTCCTGCACAATGCGGCCAGCCAGGATTTTTTCAACAACCTTCCCCATCGTGTTGAGAAGGCTCAAAGGTCTGAAGGTCGGTTGTCCCCCAATACCTGTGTTCTTGGGCAAGAAGACAACCCTAGCCTCCTTCCAACACTCCTGAAAGATTTATTAATCAGCCCGTGGCTGGCCACCTCAAGCATTTCCCATGGCGCTTTTTTAATAAGGCTCTTGATGATTGCCGCTGGAATCTTGTCCGGTCCTGGACTTTTCTTAACGGCCAACATGCCCCCACCACATTGCAGCTCACTTAAGGAAAATCGTCTACTGTCACACTCAGTAGGGATACTCTCCTCAACCGTCATGCGAGGAAAAAGACTGAGTATTTGTGCTTTGGCGCATTCTTTTGTAAGAACGGGGAGATATCTTCCAAATCTTTTAGTAATAATTTTGTGGGCCATCCCCCATGGATCGTTATCTAAATCAGCACATAACCTACCCAATGCTCTCTTTTTTCTCTCCTTATTGTTCTATTAAGGGCTCTTCTAGCATCAATGTATTTAATGGATGCTTCCTGATATCTCTGCCCACCTACTAGTCTGAGTCTTTGTTTGATGCGTCTTTTAGCTTGTAACGTCTGCCTCAGGTACGCTATCTCTCTTGTCCACCAATAAACCATATGCTTTTTGACTCCATTACGTGACTCCCTGTCCATTTCCTGCTTGATAATGTTAGACAATGCTTCTGGCGCAAAGTTCTCCATCGTTGACAGTCTGGCAGCCACTCCGTTGGTTATCACGTCTATTTGATCAACGGAAAATCTAAGTACAGGAGTTTGATCATTACTCTTGAAACTAATTTCCTCTAGAATCAACATCGTGGCATAATGGTCGCTTGCTATGTCCTGCTGGAGGATCTCCCAGTTCCACTGTTGGCTCCTCCATCTGTTATCCAAAATTGCTAGGTCAAGAATGGAGGTGTGACTCCTGACCTCAAAGGTTGGTGTATAATCATTTATATAATGGCAACCAACGGTCTCCATAAGTTCAGTTAACAATTCTCTTCTTTTATTCATGCGTCGACCGCCGGTTGCCACCAATCTGCTGTTGACATCACCAAGCATAATAATCTTTTTATCTGTGTTGTTAACTACATTTTGCAGCACATCAAGTGAACTGTTAAATACTCTACAATCAACATTAGGTGATATATATATATATATACGCCCACAATTAGCGCCATAGACGTCTCTACCGCCACTATGCCCTTGCCTCTGTAACTTAGTCTCCATGCAATTCTGTGGCTGATATCCTTAAAAGCTACGTCTCCCTCCGTGTCTGTCTGCCATCCGGATCTTGCAGCCTCATAGACATTCGGCTCGGTGATAACCAAAAAGTCAGCATTCTTTTCCGCAACTATTCTGGAGACTAGATTGTGAGACAGCGTACTCCTGTTGACGTTAGCCTGCAGTATTCTAAGCATTCTGGTTTTTTAATACACTGCCAAGCCCCTGTTCTGTGTTCTTGACTATTACATGTAAGACATTTCTTAGGTTCCTGGCAGTTAGCTATCAGGTGCCCTTTTCCACCACAATTAAAGCAGAGGTTAGTTCTATCCGGGCCTTTACAATCCTGATGTCGATTGCCAGTGCCCCAGCATCTAAAACATTTCTCCCCTTCTTCACGTATAAAAGCTCTACAATTTACCCAGCCTATTCATAACTGTTGTTCTACCATTTTACAGGCTGCCTTGTAGGATGTAATCACCGTCACATTTTTGGTTTCAGCAAAACCTGGTCTTATAGAAGAGATCTTAACCTCGTCAGTATCGCCAATCCTTGCCGTAATTGCGGCCAAAATTTCCTCCTCAGTGGTGTCGCTCTCGACATCCCTAATATGAACAGTCGTACGCCGACCATCTCTAGTCTTCAGATCCACTTTTAGATCCGCCACCTTATCTTTCAGTATACTCAAAAACTCTGCAGCACGTTTTGAGCCCTGTATTCTGACCAGAACCTCTTCGTTTTTTCCCTTTTTTAATGAGATTACATCTTTAACGTCGTCTCTAGCTACAGCCGTCTTCATTGCTCCCAGGAGCTCTGCATATGTTTTGCCCTCAGACCTAACTACTATTGTCCTACTATCCTCCGCAGGTGGAGTAGCCTTCTTGATACGTATTTGTCCAGGCCTGACCTGCGTGGCAGTCCCATCAGTATGTAGGGTCAAAACTTTTATGTGTGCTCTTTTTCCCTATTCAAGTACGATACAATCTTCTTCATATAATTGCCGATGTTATTGTTCGGCACTATATAGGACAAATTAGTAGGTTTACTCGAGATTCTCCTCAAAGCTTTTAATATAATATTAAATTGTATTTTTGTCATCCATGTTAGAATCATAAAATATTCTATACTTGCTTCGTCTCACCTCTGTTTGTTCACCCAATACAGATTGCTCGTCTTTTAAGATATCTCCAGCCTTGTATTTAGGTTTTCTGGACTCGTCGTCGTCAATCACATGGACTCTGCTGATGTCGCTCAAACTGCAGGTGTCACCTACCTCCGAAGGCAATTCAGTGACCAGATTTAATTTAGTCCTCAGTGCGCTCGGCCATCTCTTTGGAAGTAGTTCTATGAGCTCTTTGTCTGTGAGTTCTTTAGAGAGCATTTGTTCAATGTCGTCTTCTCTATAGATAACATCCGTCTGCGTGGCCTGCGTGATTTGGATCAATGGTGCAGACAGTTCGGTCAATGCATTTAGTCCATCGTAAATTTTCTTCAACTCTATTTCATGCGTAACTATGTATCTGTTCAAGCCAGGACCCATATGTTGTGTCAAGGCCACCATTGTGAGGCCAAGTTGATATATAAGACTGCCTAATGTTTCTGGCAGCACGTCTTCCTCCTCTGAGGACCCTTGACGGGTCTCTTTTTGCCTTTGACATCAGTTTTCTTCACATGTGGAAGTTTCTGCGCGCTAGTACTTTGCCCGGATGTCCCTTCCAAAGGAAGCGATCCTCGACGTCTCATTGTGTGGCGTTGCACTCAGGGGATAACCCCAAGTCCAATGAGTACCCACACGACCTTGTGCCCCCCAAATTTTTTTGGGATGGTGTTGGGGGAAGGAAAATGTATTCGTCTAAAAATGGGGTCAGAAAAAAATTTTGGGGGGTCGAAAAAAAATTTGGAGGGTCAAAGGGTCGGGAAGGTTGTGAAAGAATTTATGTCCAGAAATAAATTAAATAGGATAAGTGGTTCAGGAGCTATTGTTGGTAAGGATTTCCCCCTATAAAAACTCTACCCGTAGGACTTAGAAAAATTCTCCTGTCTATGAAGAACAAGTTTCAAATTTCCTAAGTCCTTGTTTACGTCTTTTAACACACTTGTAGTAGCTTGTCGTAACACTTAGAATAATTCGCTTGAAAAGTGTATATTCTAACCTCAAATACACCTTAAAAAACTAGTAAAAAAGCGTTTCACCTCACTTTGTTGTTATTCAGATGACACTACTAGTTCACTAAAACACAGTAACTTAATATTACCTATTATAAAAAGTAATATAACAGGTAAAAAACACCATACGAGTAAGTTATTGTTTAAACTCAAAAAACACAAAAGCTGGGTAAGTCCGTATCCGTAAACTCTTAAAAAGTGGTAGTCCAAGTCCAGAAACCAATCCTCTTATGTATCCAATAGCCAAATCTAAAAAATTAACCGTAAAACCAAACTAATAATAATAACTCGCGGAGCAGTATACAAACACATTTATTCACTGTGAAGTCTCCCACTCGACTCAGTAACGTATTGCTTTCTTCATACTGTCTCCTAACTACCATATACAAATATAGAAAAATTAAAAGGAATTTTTAAAATCACTTGTGAGATACAAAACTTAACAAATTTTAATATTTTAGTTACAGTCAATTATAAAAAATTATATAAAGAACATCTGAAGGAATACGAATTTTGAAACTTAATTTTAATAATGAAAATCATACATCAAAAGAGGATTTACATTTTGAACTGTGCAATATAATATGATAAACCTAAAACTTTGTTGTAAAGATTTTAAGTAAGAACAATAGCCTTGTGAACAGAAATGTGATTCTTAAATTTAAATGAAAATTAAAAACTTTGCATTTAAGAACCAGATACTGAGAAAGATCTATAGATGTATTCAAGAAGAAAGAAGGTAGACAGTTAGAAAAAAGAAGATAATTAATAGATATGTATAAAGTGCTAGATCAATTACTGCTAGTGGCATTCTCAGAGTGAGAAGAACAAGTTATAGAATTGTGGAGTGAAAGTGACTGATTAAAAGGATAGGAAGCCCAGCAGAGATGCGTCCCGAAAGGCAGCCATCACAGAAGTGGATGGCTGGAAGCTTCTACTCAACCTCTCCCTTTAAAACTTACATTTAAATTAATTTAAATCAGCAATTGCGACTCCTCCGGAGAAGGGCTCCCTCTATACAGTTAGTGCCCCGTTGTGGCGTATTCCTGCTAGCCTATGAAGCGTTAGCACCGAAAGGACTTCAGTGGACGGTCTGAAGGGGAATTATGTCAGGAGGACAGGTTTCATAAGCCTAGCCTTCCGCGGTCGGCCCATAAAATGGGTTCGATAACGCTGGTTTAACAACGGATTGGAATGCAATTAAATCCGTCCTTAAAAACACAAAATATTAAATAAGACAAAAATTGAAAAATTAGACCCGTCACCTAAAATAAACCTTTAAAAACACGCCCGATAGAATCATCCAGTAGCAAGGGACTCTGTCCAGGTTCTGCGATCCGTAAGGAGAATCTTTAAACTCCCGCCAACTTTGCATTCCATTCCAAAGGATAGGAATAATATACAAAGCAGTTACAGAAGCTCTAATACTTGATGTTGGACTAAGGTTAAGATGATCTTATGTGCTAAAGGTTAAAAATAAAGACATCACTAAAGAAATAAGTGTTAACTGATTAAGGCCATTGATGTTTTTTTTTGGTTTGATGTGCCAGTATGGAAATTAAGCATCATGTTAAATTTCAATAAGTTTGCCAGTTAAAGGAGGTTGAAGAGGATAAAAAGGGAGATACAATGCTCAGATCTGAATTTAAGAGAGCATTAAAAGATTTAAATGGCAGAAAGGCTCCTGGGATTGACTGGATACCTGCAGGTGAGGAAGTGATAGATTATACAAACTGGTGTGTAATATTTACAAAAATGGGGTTGTTCCATCAGACTTCAAAAAGAGTGTTATTGTCATGATATCAAATAAAGCAGGAGCAGATAAATGTGAAGAATACATAACAATTAGCTTAACTAGTTGTGCATCAAAAGTCTTAACTAGAATTCTGTACAAAATAATTGAGAGGAGAGTGGAAGAAGTGTTAGGAAAATACCAATTTGGTTTCAGGAAAAGTATAGGGACAAGGGAAGCAATTTTAGCACTCAGTATTAATAGTAGAAGGAAGATTAAAGAAAAAGAAACCTACATGCATGGCATTTATAGACTTTAAAAAAGGCATTTAATAACGTAGACTGGAATAAAATGTTCAGCATTTTAAAACATTTAGGATTGAAGTATAGGGATAGAAAAATTGCTAACATTTACAGGAACAAAACTACAACAGTAATAATTGAAGAGCATAAGAAAGAAGCAGTTATAAAAAAGGGAGTGCAACAAGGATGTTCCCTATCCTGATACTTTTTAATATTTTCATAGAACTAGCAGTTTATGATGTTAAAGAACAATTTAGATCTGGAGTAACAGTACAAGATGAAAAGATAAAGATGCTACGATTTGCTGATATAGTAATTTAGCTGAGAGTTAAAAAGATTTAGAAGAAACAATGAACGGCATGGATGGAGTCCTACATAAGAACTACCGCATGAAAATAAACAAGAACAAAACGAAAGTAATGAAATGTAGTAAAAAAAACGATGATGGACCACTGAATGTAAAAATAGGAAGATAAAAGATTATGGAGGTAGAAGAATTTTGTTATTTGGGAAGTAGAATTACTAAAGATGGATGAAGCAGGTGCGATAAAAAATGCCGAATAGCACAAGTGAAATGAGCCTTCAGTCAGAAATATAATTTGTTTACATTAAAAATTAATTTAAACATCAGGAAAGCATTTTTGAAAGTATATGTTGAGCGTAGCTTTATATGGAAGTGAAACTTGGACAAATGAAACCTGAGAAGCTTTTCAAATGTGGTGTAATGGGAGAATGTTGAAAATCAGATGGGTGGATAAAGTGACAAATGAATAGGTATTGCAGCAAATTTAAGAAGAGAGAAGCGTTTGGATAAACATAGTTAAAAGAAGAGACAGACGTATAGGCCATATATTAAGGTATCCTGGAATAGTCGCTTTAATATTGGAGGGACATGTAGATGGAAAAAATTGTGCAGGTAGGCAAAGTTTTGGAATATGTAAAACAAATTGTTAGGGATAGGATGTAGGGGGTATACTGAAATGAAACGGCTGGCTCTAGAGTGTTATGGAGAGCTGCATCAAACCAGTCGTGACTGAAGACAAAAAAAAGCCGGCTGTAATAATCTGTAGTCTGTTGTAATAATTAAGATTTAATTAATTAAAGACTATCTTCTATCTAATTGTGATTGACATCTGTGACTATATCATTAGATACTAGGTGCCAGTAGCATGTTGGAAATTGAAATTGAGTCTCAACGCTTGTGTTTATAGAAACTGGTTTACTGAGCAAGGCTTTAGTTTACATTTTATTTTTTGGGATATTTCTGTCTGAAGTTACAATTACAATGGAACTATCATATTTTAATTGGTTGAAGTTTACAGTTTTTCTAGGACCTTGCATGTTCTATCTGGTTTGGTGAACCTTATTTTTAGGTATTATTTAATTACATATTTAAGATATTGCCTCACAAAACATTTTCAAACGTTCATTTGTTCAAGACACTGTATCAATTACATGCCAGTTTTTTTTCTTTTTTGTATGAAGTGTGTCAAAACATTTTCAGATATATTAGAAATAAGTGATTATGCTTATTTCTTATTGTGATTATTAGTATTTTGTAAAGTTATTATAAGACCGCTTGAAAGTAAATAAAACAATTTAAAATATGTTTCTGTGTTTTCATTGACTTAATTTTATTTGAAGTCGTGGATAATATTAGAGTCTATTTTTATTTATATTGACTAGCACTGTCACATGTGGATTTTCAGGATTACTTTTTTTTACAGCTCTTTTTATTGTACCTTTAACAACTTTTGTGTTAAATAGCATGAATGTAATCGAACAATTAACTAAATATCTTAAGGGAAAACATATAGAGGCATTAATGGATTAAAAACAGAAGGTAGTGTTATTAAAGACAGTATGTAGTTCTTTAATATTTTATAAAAAGTTTTCCCACAGGTACTGGAGGAGCAGTCTGACAATAAGTAAGGAGACAATTGTGGAGGGAACTACCCATCAAGAACATCTTATTTTTTGACCACCAAAGGTATTATTTTTATTGTTTTTAGTTTATGATTACTAATCAGTCTTAATGTGGCAATTGAAATGGTACATCTGTCAGTTCAACAGACAAAATACTCAAATAAATTTTACCTATTTCAAATATAGTTACTTCAAAAGCTCATTTAAAATTGTCCATGTAGAAGGCTACTTTTTATGGAATTACACTAAACATGAAGGATCAGAATTGTGAAAGTTATCTGTCAGTGTGTGTTTATTGATACATGTCCATTTTCTATGTGCGGTTCAGTTAATCGTCATATCAGCTCCTTCCTGGTTTTATGAAGGTCACAATCAGTGTCCACAAACTTCAAATCTTTGGGCAGGAATTTATGGGAATATTAATCAGACCATTTTTATCAGTGGTTTACTGAATTGGTCCAAACACTTATATTAAGGGAAAACATTGTTCTAATGAACAACAACAAACAAGTTAAGTGAACAAAAACTAATCATGCATGAGCTGATAAAACTACTCGATTTTCCAAAGAGTGGGTCATCTCCACATTAACTTCTTGTTGAGTATTTTGACTTCTCATTTGAAGGAAGGTGGGTAGGTAGATTTAAAAGTATTGAGTAGCTGGTTCCTTCACTGGCTTTGTCTGTTTAGATTTCTCTCTTTGGGGAATGTAAAGATTGAAAATTATAAATCTAAGCCTGCGTATCTTGAAGAATGTCATGATTGAGCAGTTGTAGAGTAAGAATGGCTGTCATATGTTTAATGACTAAATAATATTTAGGTTTTAATTGAAGTGTCTGTTCATTAACATCCTTATCTTATATAGACACTGTTACAGTATTGTTTGTTTTCATCATTGCTTGTTTGTGCATTTTAATTATCATTCATGTATTTGACAATGTCTCAGTGCAGCAAATGCTCTAAATCGGTTACTTGTAATGTTTGTAATTCCTAGTTCCATGTTGTGTGTTATTCTGACTGAAACTAAGTTAATTTCGTTAAAAGGTGTGGATGAGTGGAATCTATATTCAGAGTACATAACAAAATAAGGAGAACATTATCGAGTATGTTACGGTTGTGGTTTCCAGTCTTTTTTATCAAATTTGAAGATCCTATAATTGAAATAGGTAGATCTATTGAAGTGTGGCATGGAAAGATCAGCGAACTGACTGAAAATGCATTTGGAGTTTATTGATTGAGAAACTGGAATTTGAAAACTTGCTCATTAGATTAACTGCTAAACGTTTGGGGATGATTGTGTTGATGATCTTGACCATTACTCAGGAGTCAGAACACTTGGGATTTGTTTCCCAACATTATTGATAATTTGTGCTAAGTTCTATCGGTAGAGTTGTCTGATAACAGTATTGATGCTTGTCATCAGCTCCCGAATGTAAAGGATAATGTTGCATCTGATATTGTAGCGCTTCTGCAGTGGTCTGATTTGAATAGGATTCTAAATTTTAAGGGTAGCAAAAGGGGTTTGTCATCTAGACGTATTGGTTTGGATTCTAAATGTAGGATCTAGTTTGATATTTTATGTAATTGTCGGACTTTTACTGGCCAAAGCTAGATGAAGAAAATAGTTTTTAACATTAGTTCTGGGTTGGTAGATGGAGTAGGATAAAGATGTAGGTGAAGTGAAATTTATTAGTTTGGAAATGATCTGATGAAAGTGGGTGGCACGCATACTTATTGTTAAATTAACTCTATATCCTGCTGACTGATTTGTGTTAGCTTGTAAAATCTTTAATTCTAGTGTTTTAAGGACTGTTTTCTTTTCTGAAGTACTGAAAAAATTTTGAAGGAAATGTTAAAAATGAATTCAACTAATGAGTTAATAAATGTATTTTTTTTTTTTTTTTTTTTTGTTTTCAGTCATTTGACTGGTTTGATGCAGCTAATCGTAATGAATGCATTACGATTTAAATATTATTATTAATATCTAAATATGTATAAATATTATAATATAATAATTATATTTAGATAAATTATCTAACTATTTTAGTCAGTATACTTTGCGTATTAGTTATTTTCTTTATATTTGTGCCTATGATTTTTGTATTAAATTAATTTTATATACATTTGGAAAAACTGTTATTGACACAGTTAATTTTATTTTGAAAATTGTTTTATTTATTTGTCTATCATATTTATTTGACTTCACTGTAGTTTACATTACTTAATATAGAGCCCCTCTATGAATCATGAGACCTTGCTGATAGTTAGAAGCTTGAGTGCTCAGTGATACAGAGTAGCTGGACTGAAGGTGCAAAACATATTGGAGTGGTATCTGTTGAGAGCCAGACTAAGGAATGATTCCTGAAAGGGTCAGCAATTCCTTCAGTAGCTGTTAGGGCATAGGTCAGGAAGACTTAAATGGCCACATCAACATCACTCAATCTTCTGAATACTGTGCAGCTGAAAGCAATGGAAAACTACAGCTGTTTTTTTCCAAAAAAATGTAGCTTTCTGCATTTTCATGTAACAAAGATGGGGGCACTTTCCTTGTTAAAATATTCCGATGGTAAACTAGCCCCTTGTTTGGATCTCCGGTTGAGGACTGCTAAGGAAGGGGTCACCAGAAAATTAAAAAATAACATTCTACGAGTCTGAGCTTAGAATGTTTGAAGTCTGAAAATGCTTGGTAGGTTAGGAAATTTAAAGAGGGAAATGGGTAGATTAAATGTAGATGTAATAAGAATTAGCAAGGTTCAGTGGGAAGAGGAAAACTACTTTTGGTGAGGTGATTTTAGAATAATTAACTCAACATCAAATAAAGGGTAAGCTGGAGTAGGTTTCATAATGAACAAGAAGATAGGGAAGAGAGTAGAGTATTTCTAAAAGCTTAACGATAGAATCATTGTAATCAGGATAAAATCAAAACCTAAGCTGACAATTGTTAATGTCTATATGCCTACAAGTGCCCATGAAGATGATGAGGTAGAGTGTGTATAGAAAGAAATTAGTGAAGCAATAAAACATATAAAAGGGGATGAAAATTAGAATAATAATTGGAGATTGGAATGCTAGCATCAAAAAAGGCAAAGAAAGAAATACTGTGGGTGAATATGAGCTGGGCGAAAGAAATGAAAGAGGGGACTGACTTATTGAGTTTTGTATGAAGTATAATTTAGTAATTGCCAACACCCAGTTTAAAAATCATAATAGAATATACACATGGAAAAAGCCCGGGGATAATGCAAGGTATTAGATAGATTACATCATGGTTAAGCAAAGATTTAGTAATCAACTTGTCGACAGTAAAGCATATGCAGGAGTAGACATTGGTAGTGACCATAATTTAGTGATAATGAAATGTAGGTTGGGGTTTAAAAACCTAAAGAAAACGTGTCAAATGAATCGGTGGGATTTAGAGAAGCTTGAGGAAGAGGAGGTAAAGAAGATTTTTGAGGAGGACATCACAAGAGGTCTGAGTAAAAAAAGATAAGGTAGAAAATATAGAAGAAGAATGGGAAAGTGTTAAAAAGGAAATTCTTAAATCAGCAGAAGCAAACTTAGGTGGAACAAAGAGAACTGGTAGAAAACCTTGGGTGTCAGAGGTTATATTGCAGCTGATGGATGTGCATAGAAAGTATAAGAATATTAGTGTTGAAGGAGGTAAAAAGAACTATCAACAATTAAGAGATACTATAAACAGGAAGTGAAAATTAGCAAAAGAAAAGTGTTAAGAAGTGAAAAGAGAAATGATCATTGGTAAAATAGAGCATACAGGAAAGTTAAGGAGATTTTTGTCGTACATAAGTTAAAATCTAATAATGTGTCAATTGAAGACGGTACACTGATTTATAATACGAAAGAAAAGATCGATAGGTGGGTGGAATATATTGAAGCATTATATGGAGGAAATGAATTAAAAATTGTGTTATAGTGGAAGAAGAAAAAGTCGAAGAGGATGAAACAGGAGATTCAGTACTGAGATCTGAGTTTAATAGAGCATTAAAGGATTTGAATGGCAGAAAGGCTCCTGGGATTGACTCGATACTTACAGAATAATTGTGCAGTGCAGGTGAGAAGCAATAGATAAATTATACAAACTGGTGTGTGATATTTATGAAAAAGGGGAAGTTCTGTCAGACTTCAAAAAGACTGTTATTGTCATGATACCAAATAAAGCAGGAGCAGATAAATGTGAAGAATACATAACAATTAGCTTAACTAGTCATGCATCAAAAGTCATAACTAGAATTCTGTACAGAATAATTGATAGGAGAGTGGAAGAAGTGTTAAATACCAATTTGGTTTCAGGAAAAGTATAGGGACAAGGGAAGCAATTTTAGCACTCAGATTAATAGTAGAAGGAAGATTAAAGAAAAAGAAACCTACATACATGGCATTTATAAACTTTAGAAAAGGCATTTTATAATGTAGACTGGAATAAAATGTTAAGCATTTTTTAAAATTTAGGGGTCAAGAATAGAGATAGAAGAACAATTAACACTTACAGGAACCAAACTGCAACAGTAATAATCAAACAGTACAAGAAAGTAGCAGTAATAAAAAAGGGAGTCAGATGTATTTATCTATCATATATTAATTTATAATATTATTATCTGTATATTATTTCCAAAATAATAGATAAAATACTATGATGAAAATAAATTTGGATTATAGTTATAATATAAAAAATGGATTTGAATGTGTAAATAAATTAAAAGACCTAGCAATTGGAGAAAAAACTAGGATGGTTAGCTACGATATTAGTAACATGTATCCTACGGTAAACATAGATAAAACAATTCACATAATAAAAAACAAATTAATATACAATCAAGAACTTTTGTGTGTTGATAATATTACTATCATTAGAAATATATGCCAACAAAACTACTTTAAATATGCTAACAAACATTATACTCAGGAAAATACCTTACCGATGGGTTTTCCTTTGTCAGCCATCATGTCTGAAATTTATTTACAGGATTTTGAAAATAAAATTATTTATGGCATTGATTATTTTAATTATTTATGATACCCTATTATGAAGTTGGTATGTCAGTGATATTTTTGTTGTTTATGATCCCGTTATGTACAATGAAAATCTAATAATTTTGAATAAACTCAATTCATATTATAATGGTTTGAAATTTATCTTTGAAATCGATTTAAATAGAACAATAAATCACTTAGATGTTAGCATCAAAATTAATAAAAATAATCAATTTATAATGTCAGTATATAGGAAACCCACAACCAATAAAACTACAATACATAGATATTCAAATCATCCTTGTTCACACAAAATTATTTCATATAAAACATGATTAATGTTTTACACAATATAATAAAAATAAATTAAACAAAGAAATAGATATAAAACAAATTGCTACATATAATGGTTATAGTGCTCCATAGATAATATATACAATAAACAAATTTCAAAAATTAACAATATTACATCTCTAATACCAATAAATGATACACAGAAAATTGACTATGCATATTTAAAATATCTGTATACTGATATCATTATTGAAAATATAACTAAGGTTTATGAAGGTAAATTGAAACCTGCATACAAAACAAATAACCATATAATAAAACATTTAAAAAGCAGTAAGTAATAATCATACTGATTCATATAATTTACACAATTTGTGTGAAATTTATAAAATAAATTGTAATGACTGTGACCACAATTATATAGCCGAAACTAGTAGATCTTTTGAAACCAGATTTCTTAAACATATTAGATACTATAAAAATGGAAAATTGGGTTTTATCTAATTTTACTGACCACTTCATTAACAATAAACATTCTGTTTCTGATATTCAATCCAATTTGAAAATATTGGAAATCAAGAAATATAATATAAATAATAATAATAAAAGTTTAGACATTTTGGAGAAATATTATATATATATATATATTAGAGGAAGTTCAGCTTGATCAACTTGCAAACAGAATATGAAAATGACACAATTATGAGGGCTGCAGTAGATGGCAGCACTTATTCTGATAAAAATAATGATAGTGCATAAATCCAATTTAATTTAAATCCATACAGTACTGTAACATTGGCTAGCCAAGACACATATTATAGTTTATCCTATTTATTTATTTTAATTTTATCAATTCTGACATCATATTTTATATGTTGTTTTTAATTTCCGTAGTTTAATTTTTATAAATAAATTAACAATTAATCTAGTCCACCTACTGTTAATTTATTTATTTAACTTATCAGCAGTACCATATTTGAGAAATTTTTGTTTATATATTTAAAAAAAAAATTATATGTTAATTCTTAATTTTCAGTTTTAATTTGATAAAAAAAAAATTTCATATATTATCAAAAAATCTATATAAATATATATATATATATTAATTGTCTTTGAATTTAATATGTAGCTTGATATAAAAATTAAAAAACAAAAATTACAGCTGAAGATTTGGGTTTTCACAAAAATGATATTGTAAAGGTTATGAAAAAATAAGTAAGTTAATAAATCTTTCTTTTTTTTTTTTAATTTCTGTACTTAGTGAATCAAGTTCAAGTTGGATTATATATACAATATATATTAGTACAGAGGAACAGAGTTCATTTGTTTTTCTGGTGAAAATTTCAAAACTACTGGAACAATATGAAAAATTTTTACGTTATTAAATTTTACTGCTTCCTGAATGTCATGGGCTGCATTGTAATTTTTTTTCCTGTCTAGCCTCTGGAATCACTATCAGGTATTACTTCAGAGGATGATATGTACGAGTGTAAGTGAAGTGTGTAGTCTTGTGCAGTCTCAGATCAACCATTTCTGAGATGTGGTTAATTGAAACCCAATCACCAAAGAACACTGGTATTCATGATCTAGTATTCAAATCTGTATAAAAGTAACTGCCTTTACAGGATTTGAACATTGGAACTCTTGACTTCAAAATCAGCTGATTTGTGAAGATGCACTCACCACTAGACCAACCCGGTGGTTTGGGCTGTATTGTAATTAAATCACTTTTGTTTAACTCCCTAATTTCACCCTGTTTTGTACTCTTTCTTGGTAAATATGACTAAATATAATAATAAAAAATTGATTTTTCTAGTCATGAAAATTGAAAAAATTTTAAACATCTGTAACTCTATCTAAACAACATTGTATAAACAGGAGAAAAAATATTGCATAAAAAAGAATATTGCAGTCATTAGAAAAAAAAAATAATAATTTTTATGATACAAAAAATTTCTTACAGAAAAATGAAACTATAAAAAATAATTTATTTTTAAATAATTATGTTATCCAAACATCCCTAAGCTTGTGATTCATCATATCATTCATTCAGCAATAGCACTCTTCAGAGATTCACTTTTGAAGAACAATATTCACCTATTTCTAGTTTCAGAGGACATAAAACCAGATTTTTTATTTCAGAGGACATAAAACCAGATTTTTTATTTTAGAGGGAATAAAACCATCTGAAATTTACTGTCTGGTGCTCAAACAATGTGATTAAAAGTTGTATGAATTGTGGATATGTTGACCGAGGTGTTGAACAGTTTGAAAGTGGCTGAATAAGTGTTACCGATTGCTGACATGAGGAACAGAGTTTAGGTTTCAACTTCAGCCCTGGAATCTTTACATTGATGAACTTAATCAAGGAGGTAAGTGTGTTAAAGGAGAAAGATTTGCTAAACATTGTTATGATCTCAACTATTCATTACCAAGAGAAAAATAATAAAACTAGTGTTAGATGTCTTTATACGTATTTCAAAGCAAGCGGATGTGTCTTATCTTATCTCTCCTGCTTTTATAAGTCAATCAGGTGTGCCATACTGTTATTGTGTTTTATCGGCCTATTGATTCGTTTCGAGATGTTGTGTTTGTTTGCTGAATTAATGGATTACTATGTCTTTATCTACTAATAGTGCAGATGCAAAAAGGAAGTTACAAAAACTGATAAAAGTAAACATATCCTTGTTTGCAACAGTTGTGACTGTTTTGTGCATATTTCATGTACAAACTTTTTGAGAGAGGGACATTATGTTATTGCAATCCTATTCAAAAGGAATAAAACTTTTCTCCACAGCCTGTAATGACATTTCTACTCAGCATAAACTTAATCACGATATGAAGGGAATTATTGAACTACTGCAGGCCAAATTCACTGATTTTAAGACAATTTTGACCTCTACCTTAATATATGAGTCTTCCAAAATGTCTGAAAACATTATATGTGAGATTATGGAGCATCATTATGTGCCTGAGAAATTAACTTACACTGAGAATTTTACATCCACAAAGAATTTAATTAATGAAATTGTCTCAAGTCAGATCTCCAATGAGTCGAGTTATTGCATTTGGTGAGTACGGGCCTGTTTTTGGTGCGATCTATGCTTTCTCTTGTGTTTATTGGTTCCACGATTTAATTATCTGATTTGGACATTACACGTTGGTTGGTGGAGTTTATCTGGAAGTGATTTTTTTTTTTAAAGAAGATTGCGTTTTGGAAGATGAATTTACTTTTTATTAAGTTTTTTGTTCCATTTGTTTTTTGCATTTGTATTCAGTTGTTTACAAATCAGTAAGGGTTATTGGTACAATATCGGGTTATCGTTATCAGTAAGTGATAACATTGTGGAATAAATAATTAATTTTATTTACTAGCAAGATACAGGATGTTTGATTCTTGCTGTGTATTTGTATATGGGTGTTTGATAATTATCATTATTGAAGTACAAACTCTACATAGTAAAGGAGATTTTTCCCATTGTTATGGAGGGAGAGCTGAGGAAGACAGCTATAGTTCTTGAGCCCATGACTTCCAAATGGGAGCACATGGAGATTGTGCTGGGCCCAGTTGTTACTGGTGCACCACCTGCTGATGTATTGGTAGAGGGCTTACCCCCCAGACCGATAGTGGTGACTAGGAAAGGTGCGAAGAGGATCTAGAGAAGGCAATCCTCCACCGAGGAGGAGGATGACCCTGTCCCTCTTGATTTAAGGGAAGTGGTCAGAAAGCTAGAGCAGCTGGCCAAGGAATTTAAAAAGACTATCGACAAGAATGTCACGCAGTATCAAAGAGGCCGAAGGGGATTTTGGAGTTGCTGTCAGGGATTTACAATAGTGGTCAACATCTTTTCTACCCAACTGCGGAGGGACCAGACTACTAAGATGGCTACCCAGACTGGTCGTCACTGGGTGTTCTGTCTTGGATGGCCTAGAGAATGGAGTTCTGATCGAGCTCATGGCAGATTTTATTAAGAAAAAATGGCCAGTGAAGGAGTATTGTAATACATACACCAGGCTGCCAGAGAGGAAAGACTGTGTGCTGAATACCGTTGCAGTTGTAGATATTAGTGAGATTGCCAAGAGCAAAATAATAGAAGCTCTAGCAATGAGGCACCCACAGGTGGCATGGTTATTGATCGCTTTGGGGATCCAGGCAGTAATGTTTTGATGACTGCAATAGTGGCTAAACTTGTCAGCGAGGAGATAGAAGAGCAGGTTCCAATAAAGAATATATTTCATACAGTCTATGTAAATTCCGGTGATGGTTGCGACCTGCCCAGGCATTAGGGTTGTTGTCCTTAGAAAACTAAGAAGGATTAACATCAGAAATATAGGGCTTATACAGGAAGAGATTTATGGTACAAAGTTTAACCTTCACCTTCATGCGTAAAATATTAGAATGTGACAGGAGGATGACTGGGCAGAACTATTATGTGACTGTACCGGGCAGCAAATCCCCCTCTGTTTGGCAGAGTGAGCAGCAAGATTGACCTAATCATCTGATGCTCTTGTTGAAGAAAACAACTTCGTATGCTGACCTTCTGAGAACTGTCAGGACGGGTGTTATGATCCTTGACAAGGCTGAAATACTTTCTATTCAGAAATCAGGTGACGAAATGGAAATTAAAGTTAAAGAGGATAAAAATAATGCTGGAGCATTCAAACAGGCAATTACTACTGCTCTTAAAGATGTATTGGTGATCGCGAGAATCAAAACTGCTGACTCCGCATCCGCGATCTTAAATGTGATGTAAGAATGGAAGACAGACAAAAAACTTGAGGAGATTGCTGGTTCACATCTACCTGAAAATATGCGCTATACCATCAGAATTGGTTATGGCAACACTAAGGTTGCCACATGCAGGCTGCTTGCAACATTGGCTGCATCGATTGCTCAGAAGGGCTGCATGTAAATCGGCATGGTCTTTGTCACATTGATATAACAAAACAGCCCCTGAGATGCTTCAGGTGTTTTCAGGCAGGCCATACGGCAAAAACTGCCGTGGAGATGACAGGACTGGAGCCTGTTTTAACTACGGAGGTGAGGGCCACAGGGTGGAGGACTGTCAGAAGGTGTCCAGATGTCTGTCCTGTGGCATTGAAGAACACTGTAAAGGATGTACTGCATGCCCTAGAGGAACTGGAAAGGAGACTACTGCTGAGGACCGGGGAAGGACTGGCCAGATTAAAGCACGGAAATGAGGATAATTTGAGAACTTGAATCATCCCTTTTTGGCTCATGGTCTACTGGCCAGATACGCCTCGGAGATGAGTGCGATATCCGCACTCATCTCCGAGCCGTATGTCACCCTTCTCTGACCGGGTGGTATTTGTCAGGAAACAGGCGTGCCGCCATCTGGACATGTGGGTCTTCGCCCATCCGGGACGTATGCCTGGTGGAGAGCTTCATCAGGGAGATTTACCTCTACTCTTGTTATATATTACTGAATATTTTAACAGAGGTTTGAGGAGAAATTGACTGCCATTGTGACCTCCTTGTGCATTGCCCTGCATTCTCGCTGGCGATTTCAATGCACGGTTCACAGATTGGAGCTCCACTAGGACTGACAGTCGAGGAAAGTTATTAATGGAGACAGCTGCACTGCTGGACCTCGTTTGTCTGAACAGGGGAGGTGCCCTCATATTTAGGAGGGGTGCAATTGGATCCATTGTCTACTTAATGCTTGCGACTTCTGAGCTGACCATGTGTATCGGCGACTGGCAGGTGTGGGAGGGCCTCTCTGGGAGCGACCACCAGCCAGTCATAATGGCAGTTATGGAAGAAGGATCTGGTGGAGATGGGCCTCCTACATTTATTGGCTGGAGCACCAGGAAATTGGACCCTGGTGCTTTTGTTGAGGGACTTGATTTTGGAGGAGTACACAAAGGGTGCACCGAGGTAGAGAAGGCATCCCGTTTAGTGGGCTCACTTGAGGCAGTGTGTGCCAGTCTACCGTGGAGGTATTCCAGTAAGGGACGCCCCCCTGTATATTGGTGGTCCCCTGAGATTGTGAAAGAGGGTGTATCTCCTTGCCCTTAGAGACATATTGGCAGACAAATATTGTGAATGCAAGAAGGATCTTGTTAGATGTATTCGCGATGCTAAAAAGATCCTGAAAGAAACTAATTGCAGTTGTAGAAGTGGATCTATGGGGCAGGCCTTACAACATATTGGTAGGTGAGCCATAAAGCTCAGAGCCCCTTTCACTCAGAATGTCCAGAAGGTTTGCAATGTAATAGATGAGCTCTTTCCTCCTGGAGAGGAGCTTGGGATTGATGATAAAAGTGATGGGGAGAGCCCCCCTTCACTTCAAGTGAGCTATTGGAGGCAACATAGCGCTTACCTCTGGCTAAGGCGCCGGGTCTGGACTGGCTGCTGAATTCTGTGGTCAAGATGGTGGTCCGGGCCAAGCTGGAGGTTTTTCTTGAGGTGTACAACAGTTGCCTTGTAAAAGGTGTTTTCCCAGAGATTTTGAAGTGCCAGTGGCTAGTACTTGTAAAACTGAGGAGGGATCCAGCGCTCCCCTCTTCTTACCAGTCGCTGGCCAAGATACAGGAGTGCATGCTTCAGAATAGAATATCTCGTGCAGTTGAGTAGGGGAACAGACTTTCTGCTAGTCAGTATGGATTCCACAGGGGAAGGTCTGCCCTCTACGCTGTGGCAGTGGTGTGTGAGGTGGTTGGTGGGGAATTTCGGCCCTTATTACTCTAGACATGAGAAATGTATTTAACTACATTTCTCACGTCACAATAATGCAGGCCTTAGAGGATCATGAAGTGCCTTCATATCTGCAAAGAATAATTTGGTTCTACCTAATGGGGCGCAGGCTTGAGTGTTGGGTACATGGAGAAATAGGCTGCCCCTAAATGGAGTGGTGGGACCAAGGTACTAAAGGTCGGTGGACCTACCGCCTCATTAGCAACATCAGGAGTTGATGTAAGAGGACCCATGGCTTGCTGTGATACAACTTAATGCAGTGCCTGGTGGGCCATGGTGGTTACAGGGCATATCTGTACAAATATGGCCTGGACCACACAGATCATTGCCCTGACTGTGACAAGGAGGAGACTCCCTTTCATGTACACTTCTGTTGCCCACAATAGAAAAAAATTGAAGGATGATATTAGACAACGGGTCCTCAAATTTTTTGAAGACGATGAATTTTCCTGAATCTGTCCAGGAAAGAAAGATTTTTTTCAGTTAGGATCAAAGGTGAAAAAGTTCACATGCAGAAACGTCTACTTCGGTGCAATTTAAAAGGATGTTCATAGCTTACTGCACACACTATGGCCATGAAATTGGCTTCTCAAAATTTTGTGAACTTAGACCAAAGTTGTACATTACAGTTGGTATTGCTGGCACACATTCAGTTTGTGTTTGTGCCATTCATCAAAATGTTAATCTCATGATAATAGCAATGTTCATCAAGGATGACTGCAAGGTATTGATTGAGAAAACTGTATGGAGCTTAGAATCTAAGGATGCATGCTACAACATTGTGAAAAGTGTGCTGGAAAAACTGGATTGGAGTCATATTTATTATTTATTAGATAAGCTTAAAGATTATGACTTGGAGGAACTAATAAAATATAAGCAATGGATTCTGACAGTCAGAGACCCATTGGAGACGTAACAGGGCGACTATGGAAAATTTTAATGAGCTATCCTTAAAGGTTTTTTTGCCTGATTAGTCACCATTTTGTTTCAAAACATCAAGGTTCATATTTAAGACAACTAAAGGAAAATTTAAATGATAATCATTCCATTATCCTGATGGATTTTGCTGAGATCTATCTGTTTGTTTTGCAAGATGCTGTACAAGGATCTCACTGGAAAAACAGCCAAGCTACACTGCATCCATTCATGGTTTATTACAACAAAAATGAGCTTCAGAATCTTATCATTTGTATGGTCTGTGATTGTCTGCATCATTTTGCTAAAAAGTTTCGACTACTTTAGATATTTTTATTTTATTTTGAAGCTGCTGTGTTCTATAATATTGTAATACTTTATTGCACTCTGTTATTACTACTATGACTATATTTCATTTTGTTTGTGATATTAGTATTTTTGTGCATGTGTAATTGTTATGTTCCACTTCTAATCGTCGGGTGCTGCTATCTAGTGGGTACTAGAGCTCACTGGCAAGCTAGTATCATACGATCGTTCTACGTCAGAATACTGTGAGGAGCAGTTATGATGGTCTAGGTGACCTTCATTCGAAGTTAGAATCCTGTACAGAATGGTCATGTTTTTCGTTTCAGTCCGGATGGATGCTTAGACTTAGTGTTACGTGATAATGTTTAAGTATATATATTAGTTGTAATTCTTGATAATGTTGAAGTAAATGTATGTGTAAACAGAAATTAAACACAACTATTCATCAAGAACAACAAGGCTTTGTTTTATTTTATCATCATCATCTAACAAAAAAAATACAGTTCACCCTTGCTCTAAAATGTACTGCATTTGTCCAATTATAAATATTGTGCCCAAAATTGTTTACGCCATAACAAATAATTTGTTGAAACTGTCTCCTCTGCATTCAATAGCAGGCAAGGTATAGCTAATTAACAACTTTGTAACAATTTAACAACTTTGTATTAACAGGGAACAAAATGGATGATATTACTTAATAAAAAATTACTTTAACTATTATAAAACTAACAAAATCCAAGAAGGTATACCTGAAATATAAGCTTTCAAAGGTAGGTCAAAAATCAAGCAAAAGATTTTTGACCAAATTTGATAATGAATATCTCCTGATGTAAGCCTCCAGTTGCTTTGAAACTTTTGGATGTTATACACAATTATGCCCTTTTTCAGGTTACAAAGTCATTTCAATTAAATTACTAAATAAGTAAATGTGCTCAATCTTTGACTTACAAAATGTTGCAACAACTTTTTAGCTAAATTTCAGCTGCTATATCTCAAAAGTAGGTGCTAAAAGAAACTTGTGAATAGCATATTTGAATTTGGTATTAAATGTTAACCAAAAGCATTAAAACTCAAACATATAGCTTTATTATTGCCTTCAAAATTATAAGTCAAATTTAGAATATTTTGCCTGTATGTGTGAACTACCAGTAAGTACCTTTTCTTCAAGAGATCTCAGAAAATCAGCAGTAGCAGATATAGAGCTATAATTTGGCAAAATAGCATTTAAGACCACAGCAAATGTCCATGCAAAATTTGAAGTTTGGAGATGGTTGATTGGGGGCCCCTGGTTCACTTGACATGAAATGACCCTATTATATCCCTATTGTTCTTCTATCTATAAGACCTTGTCTCATCAGATTTTTCATTTGGGCTCCTGAAACAGTTACTACACGGAGTCAAATTTCAACTAATTTTTAAAATGTACTGAGACAAACACAAAATTATTTGTTGCTGGGATAACAGAAGCAGTAGTATGATGAGGATGTATAGTTGTAACTGGGGATCATGTTGAAAAAGAGGTTAGTTGTTAATTTTGTTGAGCAAACGCCTAGTAAAAAAAATGTCTTTTCATATTAAATAATGTTTGTACATTTCATTTAGGTAGTGAATTTTTCTTGATAATGAATGATCTTTTTGTTAATTATTTCAGATGTCCAGTGCCATATAATTACTGACCTTTTTTTTTCTTTATATATTTCAGATGACATTTCTTTGGTTTGTGAACTCTTAAATATAACTTACAAATACCTGTGGCTGAAATAAGTAATAAATTATTCTGGTGTATTTTATGTAACTTATTCTACTTTTATGTATATTTTTATTGTAATTTATAAATATTGTAACTGTTTTTTATTCAATTTATCCTGTTGTTACCTTTGTTTATACTGTATTTTTTTAACTTAATTACTTTAAATTAATTTAATAAATGTGTTACATTTTCTGATTTTTATTGTGGTTGTAAAACTCAGTAATCTTTAAAATTTTTTTTTATTTACTTCTTTATCGCATACATCTGCATCTGCATATTATAGACCGCTACAGATTTTGTATTAAAGTTTAGTTTACATTACATTAAAATTATGTGAAAGCAAAAGTCAACTTTGGTAAGAAAAATAAATAAAATAAGTTAAAACGTAAAATTGACAGATCAAATTTAATTATCTGTAAAGGACATGCAATTATTAAATTAATAACTAAATGGATGTTTGATAAGTTCTCAAGTACTATGTTTTTCAAAATAAAATAGGAAGTGTTCTATTTATTTTTATGTAGCACCAGCAAATTTCATCATTTTTTTTAAACTGGCTGCTTTAAAATGAGAAAGTTGTAGATTCAACTTGTATATGCAGTTTTTTTTATTATTTATAATGTGTTTTTAAGGTTTACTGTCCATCAGCGGACCAATTTTGATGATAATGTACATCTTTTTAGAGGTAGTTCTGGTTTCTTGCGGTAAGTTTTTTTACTTAATTTTTTTTTAAGTAGTTTTCCATATGAAAACTTATTAACAAAAAAGTACATAGTGTATTTAGAGGAGTTTTCTTGTTGCTATCATTACTTAGCATTGTTATATTATTATAGTCCAATGATATATAGCCTGGTATAATTCTGATATTCTGAGTATTTCATACATAATTCAAGATAGTGAAAAACTGAAGGTTAAAACAACAATACATGATGTCTGCATTCCAGAGAGCCTTGGCTCATGCTTAATAGCAGTCTCTCTATTTGCATCTGCATTCCTTTTTTTTTTATCAAAACACTGACAACAAATAATACAAAAAACTAAAAAAATGCTCATTTTTATTTTTTATCAAGATTCAGGTTTTTTTCATACAGGTAATACAAAACTATATATGTAAAACAAACATAATGTGAAAACTAAAATTATCAGATAAGTGGATTGAATATTTACAAATAATTAAATAATTGGTGTCGATTAAAATACTATAAGTAAATGTTGTTTGAGTTAATATCGTTTCAGTTTATTATTTACTTAAAAGTAATAGTTTCTTAATATTAGTAATACTCAATAGTAGTTACTTTTAATTCCTTAAAAGTAGTCTTACTTGTTTATACACTGAAAAACAACAGTAGTCCAAAAACGTTCACTATCAATTAAACAAATCATGGAAAAAACCATTTAAAAGATGTGAACAGTCTACTGGGGGAAAGATAACAGATAAAGTGAAAATGTTGAATGACATGAAAAATAGAAATTAAGGCTTCTGTTAGGAATTAGTGCAGCTTTTTAAACATTGATTAGTTTAATTTTAAGGAATTGAGTTTGGTGAAATTAGAAGGCAGGGAAGAAGTTCATTCACTGTTTTTATAACTTACAATCATAATAAGTAGAGGTATTATTTAACAGCGTGTATAAATTTTTGTAATAACATTATTTAGTAAATATTATAATTAATTGGGAACTTTCAGGGATTCAAGGAGTTGTTCACTTTTGGGTAAAACATTAGGTGACATTGTTGCAATGCCTTAAAGTTCATACATATTTTAAAAGACTGTAGCTATTTCTTAAATATTGCCTCATTACATGACAGTAAATTGAAACTTATAATTAAGGGCAGTGAAATACTTTTTCTGCCGTGTAAGTTAATATTAAGTAAGAATGAATAGTGGATATGAATGAAGGTTGGAAAAATTAGTGGAAAGTGATATGTGTAGAGTCACTGATAGAGTGTGTGAGTGCATATGGGAATCCACGGTTAGTTATGAAGTGGGATATTAGTAAATATAGGCATGTGAGGTTTGATATTGAATGTAGTAAGGCGCAGGGGGAAGTTTTCTCAGCGTTCAGTTGTTTTAGGATAACTGACTGGGAACACGAATTGTGTATTTAGGAAAAAGGGTTTTAATTATTTATGTGCGGTTAAATGTAAAGATCATCAAACTAAGCCCTGTGATGAATAAATTCAAAAGACAAAAATTCTTGTTTGCATTTCTCTACTGACTGGCAAATGTCCCTCTTATTTTGGAGTTAAAGGAATCCTCTATTGTTAAGGGGTAGAATATGATAAATTGACCCATACATTTAAAATAAACTTTCAGGATTAGATTTTTAGTTGAAACAGCTGAAAAGTGTTGAAAAACCAAAAAATAACAAGGCAGCAGAAGATAA
Source organism: Lycorma delicatula (assembly GCF_047948215.1). NCBI lineage: Eukaryota > Metazoa > Arthropoda > Insecta > Hemiptera > Fulgoridae > Lycorma > Lycorma delicatula. Next base: position 4,538,643 of record NC_134458.1, read on the forward strand.
TATCTTTTATAATTTGACAAACATGCTCTTGACTGGCTGTTTTATAGCAATCTAAAAGAGCTTTAGTTACTCCTTGTATAAAAAGGGATAGCTGATAATTTGGTAAATAATTTCAAAGGCATCTCCTTCATATGTACTGTGGTAAAGTTCACAGTATTGTTGTTGCATAGCTAGAGTTATCAGTAAGAAAAAAATATTTTAAATGAAGTTCAAGTCTGATTCAGAAAGGGTTACTTCACAGCATTAATTTGTTCATGTCACTATCTATCATATAACTGTGACCATTAAAAAAAGAGGAAACTTAATGCAGTGTTATAGAAGGTTTTATGGATTTTGATTTTTTTAGTAGAAGAGCCTTATTTTACAAATTAAATTGTTTGGACTTGCTACATAATATTAAATGTTTTGAGGAATTTAAATGAGTTACCACAGCTAGAATTCGGTGTGGAGGGGGAGTCTTGGAAGAATTTAATACATATATGGGGGTCCAACAAGGAGATTTGCTAAGTCCTTTGTTCTTTGTCTTGTTGTTAAGTGATCTCTATAAGGAAGTAAGTAGGGGTTGTTTGACAGGGGAAATCTATAGGGGGTTGTATTGTATGCAGGGGATGTTATGATAGTGGTTCTAGCTTTGATTTATTCAATTTATGATTAATAAGTTAGAAAAGTATTATACACTTTGAAATTTAAAGGTAAAAATTTAATTAAATCAAAGGTAATAATGTTAAATTATGTTTGTTTTTTATGTATGTATTATTTTTCTAATGTATTTAAGTTTATATCATCATTATTAATCTTTAAATTTGTGTTAATATCAGAAATAGAATGTTTATTGTTTATTAGATGGTCTGCCATATTAGATAAACCTAATTTATTATTTTTGTAATTTCTGTGGTACACTAATAATATCATTGAAAACATTACTAAAACTTAGAATAAAAAAAATATTTAAACCAGCATAATGATCAATAACCACATGATAAAATATTTAAAAAATGATAAAATAAACAATCTGTGAAAATTTATAAAATTAAATGTAATGATTTTGATGTTATTTATATAGGAAAAACGAATAATCCTTAGAAACTAGGTTTCTTGAAAATTATAGAAATTACAAAAATTATAAATTAGATTTATCTAATATGGCAGACCACCTAATAAACAATAAAAATTCTATTTCTTATATTAACACAAATTTAAAGATTAATAACGATGAAATAAAATTAAATATATTACAAAATATTATACAGGGTTATCATAAAAGAATGGTGCGGTTTTGAATATGGTTTAAATTAAAACAGAATTACTTACAGTTTATGTTTTTTATTTTTCAAATTTATCATCTCAAACATCTTTTTACATAATTAATAAATTTCAATATGTGCGCCCTTAGTCGCTCGACAAATGTCCAAACGATACTCAACTTCTCTCCAAACATTAGTTTACATTTCTTCGTTAACGGTTGTCATTGCTTCATTAATCCTGTTTTTTAAGCGGTTTAGGTCGCGAATTTTTTGTGTGTAAACAACGCTTTTGATGTACCCCCAAAAGAATCGCAAGTTGTCAAGTCCTGGACTCCTTGGAAGCCAAAGTATGGGTCCTTGCCTGCCTGTCCATCGATCTCCAAATTTTTCGTTCAAAGCGCCCGTGACCAACGAATTGAAGTGCGGGGGAGCACCATCTTGTTGGAAATGAAGTCGATGAATGTTTTCGAGTTCATCCGGCTGAGGAAAGCAATAACATGTCAAGATACATAACTCCATTAATTGTTTTTTCAGCAAGGAAGAAAGGCCCTATTACACGATTTTTCATCACACCACACCAAACATTAACTTTAGGCTAATCGCGTTGTTTCTCAATAATTGTGTGTGGGTTTTCAGAGCCCCATATTCGTGAATTGTGTCTGTTAACGCATCCATTCACACGGAATGTAGCTTCGTCTGTAAAAATTATATCGTCTAAAAATGATTCGTTTTCACTTGTTCTGTCCAACATTTCAATAGCGAAATTGTAACGTTTTACACAATCATCGGGTTTCAATTCTTGCAGTATCTGGATTTTATAAGCGTTTAATTTCAGTTTTTTATGTAAAACTTTGCGAACTGTTGATTTTGGAATAGCTAATTCGACGGGGGATGGACTTCCCAGGACTTCTAATTGCCGATCGTCTAATTAGTTCAACCGTTTCGTCTGGTACACTTGGTCTGCTGGTTGATTTCTGTTTCTTAACTGATCCGGTTTCTTCGAATCTTTTGAACCAACGTGTTATGTTATGTTTGTGTGGTGGATCACTTCCGAATTCACGTTGAACTAAAATTACGGATTTTAATTCAGCCATCAATAAAACACACTTTGCTTTGTCTTTATCCGAGAACATGGTAACTCACTAAACTCACCGCAACAACAATACAAGAACTGACGTTGTGGTTACAACTGCTGATAAAACAAACTTTTGGGTTGGAGGCTTTCAGGGATACCAATATAACATCTCGAAATTTCCCTACAATCTTCCTATGAATTTCTGAAACCGCACCATTCTTTTACAATAACCCTGTATTATATATATATATATTTATTTATTGTTCAGTCTTTTGTTTGTTTCGTAAGAGCATCAACAGCTGATCGTTGAGGAATCGAAAGTTTCGCTTGCATTTTTGGTCGTGACTTTGTTGTTTACTACATCGTTCTTCTATGAAAGTATTCACAAATGTTTTGTTTTAATTTTAGTTTTATTGAATAGACTAATGTATTATTTGCATTGTTTCCAAAGTGTGCGATTTGCCATAATAATTGTGAAAAAACGAAGGATTTTAAGTAAGGTCAGAGACGAAAATTGATTGTGTTGTGAACGTTTGATGTGAAAGACGTCATTTCTAAATTGTATTTTTTAACTTAAAATATTAAACAAGATTTTTGTTCCCACAAGTTTCTGGTATAATTATAAATTTAACAAACTTTAAATATTGTTTATGTGCTTTATTATTATTTTTTTCTCTTTTGTAATCGCTACCCAATCCACACCTTCAGATCCTCTCAGAACATTTTTTTGGTCCTCCGGGCCGCATCTGGTTAGTGAATTTTGTGGAGTGATCGTGAAATTGGATATAGAACATAGTCACCGTATAGCTCGTGTATTCGCGTCAGCGCTAACGCACTTGCTATGTCGTTTGTCGATCGGATTTTGCTCCAACGGAGTTAGGCATCATTTATTGAGCCGTCGCCATTGAAACCAAGTCGGTCACCTTTCTCACCACGGAAGCGACGGAGTACCAATCCAAATTAGATCTGCTGGAATCCACGTGGTCTCTCTCTTTTTCCTGTTTAGCCTCCGGTAACTACCGTTTAGATAATTCTCCAGAGGATGATATGTATGAGTGTAAATTAAGTGTAGTCTTGTGCATTCTCAGTTCGACCATTCCTGAGATGTGTGGTTAATTGAAACCCAACCACCAAAGAACACCGGTATCCACGATCTAATATTCAAATCCGTGTAAAAATAACTGGCTTTACTAGGACTTGAACGCTGTAACTCTCGACTTTCCAAATCGGCTGATTTGGGAAGACGCGTTAACCACTAGGCCAACCCGATGGCTTGGAATCCACATGGTCTGGATTCGACGATCTCCACGAGAAACTGCTCCGTTCAACGGATCCAGCTATTACCCAGGATGCTTATGACAAGGTCTATGAGACCTGCATGCTTAATTATTAGCTCGGGCCTCGATCATTCAAGCTATCACAAAAAAGGGTGAGAATGTTTACCTCTCAGAATCGTTTCGGCGGGACATCACAGCTGCTTGGTTCAACAATCCGGCAATTAGAGGCACTCTACCGGACATCGCTCTGCCTCAGTTCTCAGGATGGCTCTCTTTCTGGGACCTTTTTAATTCATTAGTGGGCTGCAACACGGAACTTCCCAGAGTTGTAAAAATGCAATATCTAAGGACCAGTTTCAAGGGCGAGGCAGCTCAATTGATCAACCATCTCCGATCACAGATGATTCATTTAATATCGCCTGGGGATTAGTCTCTGCTCGCTACGACAACTCACGCCTGCTCATCTCCACTTAAATCACCAGGATGCTCGATACTCCACCCATGGCCATCCATTTGAACAGATTGCTCTACTACCACTGAATCGCTCAACGCTCTTCAGGTACCAGTGGATAATTGTGACGCTTTTCTTGTGATCATCATCAGTAAGAAGCTCAGCCCAGCCCTCCTTGAGGCCTGAGAATACAAAGTCGGTCAATCCACGATTTTCCCGTTCCTGTCAGAGCTCAATTTTCTCGAAGGTCGAGCTCGTACCATGGAGGCCATCGAAGCCCGAACAGTTGCGCAGATTGACTCTCGGTCTTTTGGGTCATCTCAAAACCGCTCTCGCTCTTCTCTGCAGACATCACGCTCAACACAAGCGGTGTCTCATGCCACCAGCTCTCGGTAATTCGCTCTATCGCTCAGATTAAGCTCCATCAGCTTCATCGTCGGTTTGATCGTTATCCAACATATGCTCGCCTCTACACAGAATTCCTTGAGGAATATGAACTCCTGGGCCATATGAGAAGACTCAACCGCTCCATCGCTCCAGACGGGATCGTATTGCCTTCCACACCATGGGGTCCTCAAGGAGCATAGCTCTACTACTAAACTCAAGAGTGGTATTCAACGGATCCATTGGCACTTCAAACGGCCTTACATTCAATGATATTCTCTATCCAGTGGCGAAACAAAGAGAGATCTTCAACGTACTCATGTGGGCTCGACGACATCAATTCATTTTCATGACCGACGTTACTAAGATGTTGCGCCAGATTCAGGTTCACCCGACGATTGGCCTCTCCAGCAGATTCTATGGCACGATTCTAAATGTCATCCTTTGACGTTTCAGCTCACCACGGTCACTTATGGAACTCGTCCGGCTCCGTTCCTCGGGTGTCGAGTGTTCCTTCAGCTAGTCATGCACGAGGGTCATCGGTTTCCACTCGTTATCGATCGTCTCGTCTCTGGTCGTTACACAGACATCTATGTGAGAGCAGACTCCGAGGAAGGGCTCATTAGCGTTGCTCTGCAGGTGGGTTTCCGCTCGCCAAGTGTCAAAGCAATTCATCAGTGTTCATTAAGAAGTTCTTGTCGCATTCGAAGGATCAATCAGCCACCCTCTTTGATCAAACCACTTCGAAAATTTTGGACTTGCTCTGGAGCTCCGCCAACGACCACTTCAGGTTCTATACTTCCCCTGAGGAGCACACACAGTTCATTAAGTGCAATATCTTGTAGGAAGTAGCTCGACTCTTTGATCCTCTTGGCTTCCTCGTTCCAGTTGTGATCTGTGCTAAGATCCTCCTTCCGGAATTACGGCTCGATAAACTCCAGTGGGACGATGTTATTCCCTCTTACTTGAGCACTCGGTGGAAAAACTTTCAGGCTGATGCGGCTCAACTTGCGGACCTTAAAATTCCTCGATGGCTCGGACTTACTCATTCGTCGTCTCCAGAACTACACGGATTTTCTGACGCGTCTCAAGCGGTCATGGCCGCGGTTGTTTGTCTCGTCACTCACAATTCAGATGGCTCCGCTCAAACGACTCACCATTCCTCGGCTGCCGTTCTCCTCAGCCGACTCTTTCAGCTTGTTATCGACCAGCTCAAGAAGTCTGGCATGCCAGTGTTTCTATGGACTGACTCCTCAGTAACTCTCGCCTGGATCAACTCTCCGTCTTCTCGATGGAAGGAGTTCGTTCGAAATGGAGTTGCCCTGATTCAGGAGCTAACGCCCACTGTGGCGGCTCATAACTGGGAAGGGAAATCCCGCAGACTGCGCATCAAGAGGATTGTCAGGAGCTCAACACGCTCAGTTTACTCTTTGGTGGTCCGGCCATCCTTGGCCACTCGAAACTCGTCTCATTGGCCTATGCTCGAGGTTACTATTGATCCAGCTACACCCCTCGAGGAGGTCTCGGGGATCTCTAGCATCCTCTCGGTCACCGTAAGATTGGGACTTATTAGACAGATATTCATCGCTCTCGACTCTTGCGTATTACGGCTATCTGTCAACGCGCTCTAGCCCGGTTCCGGCGCCTTCCTGGGCTCCTCTGCTCTCGCCAATAACGCCGGCTGACCTGGAAGCCGCTCAGCTCTTTTGGGTCCGCCCCACTCAAGCAACTCATTTCGCTGCTGAACTCAAACTTCTTGCTCAAGGCCATAAATTATCAAAATCTCACCCGCCTTACCACGTTTGTTGGTTGGAGTGAGATACTCACAGTTGGTGGCCGTCTCCAGCACGTTCTCATCGGGCCATCATATTGCCTTGTCACGCTCGACTCTGATCTGCTTATTCAGGATGCTCATTTTTAGACTCTCTATGGAGGAACTCAGCTCAACTTCGTCGTCGCTTCTGGATTCTTGGTGGCCGCGCCCCGGTTCACTCTTTCATTTTTAACTTTGTGGTCTGTGCTCACTTCAGAAGTCAGAGAGCTCAACAACTGATGGTCAACTTCCTGTATGCAGGGTGAATCCCGCTCGTGCCTTTCTCTCTACAGGAGTTGACTATGCAGGTCGCAAACATAAGCTCTTCAAGGGCTGGTTGGTCATTTTGGTGTGCATAGTCACGTCAGCGGTTCACCTAGAGCTTGTATCAGACTACTCTGCCGTCGGATTCATCTCTGCATTCCGGCGGTTGATCTCGCGTCGAGGTCGCTGTCAGTCTTTATGTTATGATTGTGAAACCGACTTTATTGGAGCGGATCAACAATAAAACGGCTATTTTTTCTCAGGACTCTGGAACATGCAGCTCTATCGTCTCTGTTACTCAACAATGGCACTCAGTGGTCGTTCCATCCTCCTAGTGCTCCCCATTTTGGAGGAAAGTGGGAAGCAGCCATGAGATCAGTGAAGTTTCACCTTGCTAGCGCAGTCCGGGATGTTGTGCTCATGTACGAGGAGTTCAACATGCTTTTAACTCAAATTGAGGCTGTACTCAACTCTCGGCCACTCAAACCACTCTCAGAGGACCCGGACGATTTCTTGATGCTCATGCCAGCTCACTTTCTCATTGGGGAGGCTCCCATCACGATACCAGGACCTTCTCTGCACCACCTTCCAATCTCTAGACTCACTCGTTGGCAGCTTATTCAACAACATCTACAGTCGTTCTGGAAGGCCTGGTCATCTAGTTATCTTCAGCAGCAGCAGTCCATCTCCAAGTGGCACCATCCCACTTACGACATCTGAGTTTGCTCCTTGGTCCTGCTCACAGATGAGCGGTTTCCCCCTTCAAAATGGCCGCTTGCTTGTGTTCTTGCTCTTCACGCTGGGAAGGATTGAGTGGTTACACTTAAAACCACTATCTCTACTCTTACAAGACATATTTCTAAGCTTGCTCTTCTGCCCATTTGCCCCAACCCTGATAACACTAATAAGAATTCTATGTTGCCGACCGAACATCATCAACAACTCCGTTGCTGGCTGCTGGGGGAGTATGTTCAGTTTTTGGGATTTTTTTTGTTATGAAAGAGCATCCATTAACAGCTGATCGTTGAGGAATCAAAAGTTTCGGTTGCATTTTTTGTCGTGTCTGTTGTTTACTACATCGTTCTTCTATGAAAGTATTCACAAATGGTATGTTTTAATTTTAGTTTTATTGTATAGACTTTAATGTATTATTTGCATTGTTTCCAAAGTGTGCGATTTGCCATAATAATTGTGCAGAAAAAGAAAGTATTTTAAGTAAGGTCAGAGATGAAATTGATTGTGTTGTGAACGTTTGATGTGAGACATCATTTCTAAATTGTATTTTTTAACTTAAAATATTAAACAGATTTTTGTTCTCACAAGTTTCTAGTATAATTTTAACAAACTTAAATGTGTTGGTGTGCTTTATTTATTTATTTTTTTCTCTTTCATAATCGCTACCCAATCCAGACCATCAGATCCTCTCAGAACATATATATATAAATAGAAACATAATTTCAGTTTGATAAACCATCAGACAGTGTTTGAGGAAGATGGTCTTATAAAAACAGCAACAGAGCAGCACTCATTTAAATTAATATGCAATTCTCATTATTTTATTATGTAGTAACAAAATTATTTCATTCATGACAGGATGTGAGATCCCCAAAAGTACTTGCATGAAAAATTAAGGTAAGATATGTACCAATATTCTATACTAGGTGGTTGATTTAATAGAATTTAAATATATATACTTAAAATATTTATAAAGAATAATCTATTCAGATAAATTTATACCAGGAGGCAGTGGAATCAATAAGTATTTTTTTATTAAGCTAGTACAAATATTAGGTGAGCTGTACAACTGCAATATCTGGTCCTTATAATTGAGTCCATAACATTGTCCAGTAACTGCTGTAGAGAACAGAATTTTTCAAACTCATTCTTGAAAACTGGTTGAACGGTGGCCTCAGTGAGCAAATTTATTATTTTTTTGAGAAAGTGCATTTATTTTGAAAGAAACTATTGAAAAGTGTATTCAGTGTGTATGACTAACAGTAGAAATAAATGACTGTGATACAAAATATCAAATCTTTAATGAATTTTTATTAAAATTAATGCACTCATCTTACAAATAACACATAAATAGTACATAAAATGTTCAGGATAGTGACAATTTAATTGTAACGTAAATGTATGTATTTACAACAATAATGAGAATTTTATGTTTTTGACAACAGATGCAAATACAAAAGTTTGTCAGTCTAATTCAAATATAAGAGTGATAAGCTTATATTTCAATTTCACATATTTTTATATACATTACCAACACATTAGTATAAAAAAAAACAAAAAGAAAAAACAGCATAATGTTAATATTAAAGCCATATTGCAGGCAAATCCTGTTTCACCTAAAAATGTAATCAGGAATTTTCAAATTCTGCTACTTCAGCGACCCCGTTCTTTCAGACAGCTATAGTGAGGTCATACAGCTTATTGTTTCTTTCATGTCTGCTGTATTTGTGTTGAACCACCATCATATCAACTCGTTTTCTTTTTCTTAGCTTATGTTTATACAAAGACTCTAAATCACATTCAGCTTCTTTCAATTCACGGGAGTCTGAAAATCGTGATGGTGGATCAAGTGGAATAGGAAACTGAAAAGTGGTGCCTTGTGCATTCCTAAAATGTATAAAACAGAATTCATTATTATTTATAAATAATAAAAACATTTTGTGCATAAATCTATAAAAAAAGACCTGTATTTAAAAACTTGCATTTTAAAAGAAATTTAAAATTAGTGTTTTTGAAAAGTATTTAAAATAGAATGGTGAAGTAGTGTCACGTGAAATTAACTTATGAGATATTCAGAATGAAAACTTGAAAAAACTTATGTTTAGATACATATCTGTATCGATAAGTGTGCTGTAAGAGTCGGATCACTGATCAGGAATGTAATGCAGTAGGTGAATAGAAAAGATTTAGTTCAATAAATAATATTAAATAGTTATTACATACAGTATTTATGAATAATTTTCCCGTAATAAAAATGATTATACTTTAATTAATGTTATTAAAAATCAAAAGTTGATAAAAAGTTCTTTATATAAAAGTAAGAAACAGAAAATTGTAACAAAAAAAAATCATCTCTCAAGTCCTATATTATTTTCTATCATCCCCCCCACCAGTATTGAAAGGGAAGACACCCACCTTGTGACGATTCTGGTCGCCACACCCTCCCTGTTCTTAGCCCTGATGGGCTTTAACAGAGGTTGTCTTTTTACCCTCTAACTGATTACATCTCACAGTCATCAGCCAGACCACAGTTGGGATACCACCAATGTAAATGCCTCAGTATACATTTACATCAGTATTTTTTTATCAGTCATTATTGTACGACTGCCCATAAAGGAGTAATGTATTTAGGGTGTATGTATGTTTGTTCCTCTGTAACAGCTCAACAGCCGAACCAATTTAGATATATGACTATGTATTGGAATCCTTACGTTACTGGGATTGTTATAGGCTATATAAATATATATATGTAGTAGTGGAGATTTGCCGGTTGAAGCACCATAAACTTTAATAAATAGAATTTATCAATTTAAATTGAACTGTGAGCCTCTATCACTGTGTTAGCTGAATTTGAAGTGAATGATTCAAATCAATCGAATGAATAATATTACAAAAATAATAGAATTAAATTTACATTATTAAAAAAATAATAGAATTAAATTTACATTATTAAAAAAATAATAGAATTAAATTTACATTATTAAAAAAATAATATTAAATAAATTTAAAAAAATTCTGTTTAATAATAATTGGCTTCCTGTGGGGACTGCATGTGAGGGTGGAATATTGAGGTGATGTAAGCACCTTGTGCAAGGCTAGACCAATCATCACCATCAACTGGCAACAAACAGGGTGTTGTTTTGGGAGGTGTAATGGAGTACTCTTAAAATATCTTTGCAAACATTCATTTGATTTTCAAAATTCAAACTGGGTATTTACTAGTATAATACAAAATCTCGATGGAACCAAACCAGAACAAAGATTAACTAATATACTCAGAAAAATTGAGTGGCCTGCAATATACCAAGACCAGCTTGAGCCCAGCAAGCTCCCACAAATGGTCTGTGTAGAGTTTGATGTCAGTACGATTAGAGGTAATGCTGTCGGCATCAGATTGAGGATTGAACCCGCTATTGTCAAATTTGATGCTTTACAGTAGTAGTGCCAAACCTATCACCTGCGGGTCAGACACTGACCCATGAAGGCTTTTTTTAAATGACACACGCATTGATTTTTATATCATAAAAGAGAAAACGGTCAATTGAAAATACTGAAAATTATGTATAAATATCTAATGTCAAATTTATAAATAAAATATTTCCAAGTGGACATTGGCCAGCTGTTTTTCTGTGTCATTGCACCTGTGTATGATTCATGACTGTCGGTCATAAACTTTGCGCGCATACTCATTGTGTCGTAGAATGGGGAATGTACCAACTCGCAGTATTGAACTAGTTTTGCAACCTTGGAAAACGCACCTACAAGTGTTTAATAATTCAACTTTATTATTTTTTTTATTACTTCAACTTTATTGATCAGTGTTTAATAATTCAACTTCATAATTATTTTTTATTGTTAAACTTTCCCATCTACATATCTATATATACAGGTACATTAGTAAGAAATTTCTTCTAAAATTATTGTATTCTAACATACATATTATTAGTTGTAGCCCTGTACTATTTTAGCGGTTAAAAAAATAAAAACAAACGATACAAGTCCTAGACTATATCAAACAAAATGGTGTGATTGAAAAAATAAAACAATTGTGTGTGTGTGTAATTTGTAATGAAAAAGTCACTTCACATACATACAGTATAAAAAGACATTTTGAAAAGTTGCATTCAAAGCTCGGCTTCTCAACAGATGAAGAAAGGAGATAATTTCTTTACAAAAGAAAAAACAGAATCATTCACAAATCGGTGTTTTAAAAGTGTTTTTGATTCCAAAAAATAGCATTACAGCTGCTAGTTTTCAAGTAGCCCATTGCATTGTTCGCCATGGGAAACCTCTTTCAGGAGAGTTTATAAAACAAGCATTTTTAGAATGTAGTGCTACTTTATTTACAGATTTTAAAGAAAAAGACTATATTATAAAGCGTATAAATGAGTTACCAATAAGTCGCAATAAATTAAGAACCAGTAAAAGAATTAGAAAGAAATATTTCTTCGTAAATACATAACGACTTAAAGTATGCAGAAATACATTGAACTGCTTTAGTTGAAAGTAATAATGTAAATGGTTATGGACAATTAGCAGTTTTTGCTTGATATAAATCGGGCAATACAATAAAAGAAGAGCTAATGAAACTAATAATGTTGAAAAGGAAGTGTACCATTTTTGATGGGTACTGACCTACAGAAAATTGTTTCTGTAATGACAGAATGTGCACCCAATATGTTGGGAAAAACATTGGTTTTATTCAGCAGCTTAAGCAAAATATTACACATTCTCTGATTGAATTTCATTGTATAATACACAAACAAGGTTTAAAACATCTTCCAATGTATTGCCAGTTGTAATAAAAATCAACTTAATAAACGAGAATTTGCACAATTATTAGAGGAAACTGAGTGCCAATATTCTGGGATTTTGGCATAAAACATTTGATGATTCAGTTGCAGTCAAGTTCTTAATCGGTTTGTTAATTTATTAGAAGAAATAAAGCAATAAAAAAAATAATAGTTATGAATTTTCAAATAGATGAGTAGATTGATTAAACGTTCTTATGTGACCATTAATCATTTATGAAATGAACAAAAAACTTCAGGGAAATGGAGAAATTATATTAATGATTCATTAAAATATTTATGACAAAACTTGACATCTTCACTAAAGATTTGAAAATGAAAATCATGAAATATTTTCCTTAATTACAAAAACTTTTTGAAAATATGCTTGACATTCAAGAGAATGCAATAAAAAAATATTTAATCATTATACAGGAAATAAAACAAGCTTTTAGGAGAGATTTATTCAATTTAAAAGTTTGGAAAATATATTTCAGTTTCTTTTATATATATACAAAACAGTATTTGAAACAATGGAGTTAACCAAATCTATGTGGCTAGGTATCCATGATTTAGAAATGGAAATACCTGAATTTCAAATCAATATAGTGAGAAAAAATAAATTTGAAAACTTGATTTTGAAAGTAGAAGAAAAAATTTCTGAAAGTAGTGCAGATAATGATCCCACACTAAAAATTGAAAGTATATTCAACATGTGGGATTCTTTACCAGACAATTTTATATCAATGAAGAAACTAGGTTATGCTCTTTTAATGATGTTTGAGTCCACATATTCATGTGAAAAATTGTTTTCCTCAATGAATTTTAACTACCAATAGAAATAAACTTGGAAACTAATTGACTGTTAAATGTGTTAAACTAATGATTACAGAATATGAACCTAATATTCTATCTGAAAATAAGCAATAACAGATTTCACACTTTTCTTTCTTTTTCCTGTTTAACCTCCAGTAATTACCATTAGATAATACTTCAGAGGATGATATGTATAAGTGTAAATGAAGTATAGTCTTGTACAGTCTCCGTTCGACCATTCCTGAGATGTGTGGTTAATTGAAACCCAACCACCAAAGGACACCGGTATCCAAGATCAAGTATTCAAATTCGTGTAAAAATAACTGACTTTACTAGGACTTGAACACTGGAACTCTCAACTTCCAAATCAGCTGATTTGGGAAGGCGAGTTCACCACTAGACCAACCTGGTGGGTCAACAGATTTCACACTAAATCAACTTTATTATACATACACATTTATGTAACATGTTTATTAATAAAGTATATTTCATAATATATATGTGCTTTTCTTTATATATATATATATATATATATATATATATATATATATATGTGTGTGTGTGTGTGTGTGTGTGTGCTTCTTTATTCCTAGTTCATTCAAATACTCGGTGCAGAGGCACCAGTAGGCATGGTGTCACCTGGAGCGGTAATTCATGGTGTCACTCTGTTGATATCAATATTTTGCACTTTACTTGCAAAAATAAAAATGTTAAAGCAAAAGGGAAATGTAAACCTTTTTAGAGGAAAGTGAGAATCAAAAACAAGGATCAACTTTAAGTTTTTCTGCTAACAAATTTTCAGTGTTTCCAAATTATTGGTTCCTTTTTTATCATACCCTCCCTCCCTTTCAAAGTGATACACTGACTTAGTGACCCATGGGCTAGTATTAAAAAAAATAGTGAACAAAATTTGACCCATTTCTCAAAAAGGTTTGCCATCACTGCTTTAGGGGACCAGCTAAAGTAGAACAGCATGTGCTGGGCTGTGATGCATAAACTATAAGGGACTACCCTAGATAGAGCTGTAGTTGATCTGAGCCCTTACATCTTTGCAAGGGTCCCAGGACTACATAGCACTGAGTCACGTGAGACAATTGGAAAGTTTAGCCATTACTTTTTTGGATCCCAGAAAATTACTGTTGATCTGCATGATAAAAAGCCTTGAAAACTCACTTGCTTAAGAAATGTGTAAGTTTAGATTGCTGTAAGCCAATTAAATAAATTGAAATGTTTACATTTTCCTTATTTAGCTCAGTACATTAAATATGTTATAAACATAAGTTTTCGAATCATGAATTTTTCTTAATGATCACTGAAAAGTATTAAAAAATATATCTGCCAAAAAAAATAAATTGAACTAAAAAAATTACAATTAATCGAACTAAAAAAAAAAGAAAACAAGGTATGGAAATAAAGGACTAAACATCGTTATGCAGTATCTAATTAAATAAAATAATGGGTGACCAATTAACTATCAGACAGTTTAATTTGTTTAAATATATTTTTCATGTTGTAGAAATAGCAGGCATTTAAGGTTGTCTAATGATTAAGTTCTCACCAGGTTTTACATCAATAAGAAAATGTTCAACAAAAATATTTAAATGCAGTCGGGGGGCTCTAATGTAGAATAATTGCTATTTAGAGCTCTTTAACATACGACAATTACTAGTCAGAGCCCTGACTGCATTTAAATATTTTCGTTGGACAAAATTTACTTACCGTTATAAGACCTGGTGAGAAGTTAATCATTAGATCTTAAATGCCTACAATTTCTACCACATGAAGAATACATTTAAACAAATTAAAACTGTCTAAAAGTTGGTTGGTCACCCATTATTTTATTTAATTAAATACTGCATAACAATATTTAGTCCTCTGATTTCCATACCTTGTTTTCTTTTTGTTTATTATTGTTTTTTAGTTCAATTTATTTATTGTTTTTTATGTTTTTGTGGTCGTGTTTTTAAATTTTTATAATTGTTTCTGTTATTTAATATTCTTGTTCTATTGTTGTTAACAATAAAATCAACCTGACAACTGCACAACAGTTTAAGTTAAATCTCATTCTTCACGTGCATCTTTTAACTAAACAAATTATTAATTAAACTGTGGTAACAGACAAGAAGTAGGTAATTCGTTTTCTATTTCCTTATTTTCCTTTACAGCGGGCCAACATTTCTAAGAATTTTTCCCAGCAGTTTTAAATCATATTTTTCTGTGCACCCTTACACTTTTGGACCACTTCCTTCAATATAACACTTCATTTTTCTTAGAAGTAACTTTTTATGGAAAAGTTACAAGTTCATTATCAGAGAGAAATCCACTTTTTAACAGTTCAGTATAACCAGGTAGTTTTGAAAATACCCATAGAGTTGGTCTAGTGGTGAACGCGTCTTCCCAAATCAGCTGATTTGGAAGTCGAGAGTTCCAGCGTTCAAGTCCTAGTAAAGCCAGTTACTTTTACAAGGATTTGAATACTAGATCGTGGATACGGGTGTTCTTTGGTGGTTGGGTTTCAATGAACCACACATCTCATATATGGTCGAACTGAGAATGTACAAGACTATACACTTCATTCACACTCATACACATCATCCTCATTCATCCTCTGAAGAATTATCTAAACGGTAGTTACCGGAGGCTAAACAGAAAAAAAAAGGTAGTTTTGAAAGATCTATAAACAAAGTGAGTAAAGGGTATCTACTAACAATATTAAATAACTAAACATATATTTTATGTTCAGCTTTTTAATTAATATGATAATCATCTTATCAAAGTTATTACATTCTTTCAATAATTTTTTGTAAAATTTGACTATCGTTATTTTTCATTCAATATTTGTTTTATTCTCATTCTACTTTGTTTTTATCGATACTGCAGGTGCTCTTTAATTTTGTATTAATGAAAGAATATAAAAAAAAATATTTTTTGGGGCCAGCAAATCCATTTTTTTTTGGTGAGGAAATTTTGGCGAATATAGTTTCAATCATTTGTGGTCATTCACTCCTGCAATGTCAACAGTATATTGTGTCTATGACCTGTTTGGTAGATATTTGAACTTGTTTAATAAACAGTTATTTTTGTATATTAAATAAACAGCAATACTAATAATTGTAAACATTGTTGGTTTTTTTTTTTAGTTGGTCATAAATATTAACTTTTTTTTTTGAAATGGGATTGTTAGTATGATTATTAATCACTAAAAATGACATAGCTGCACCTAGATGTCTTTAACGACCTTTGGGAAACAATTTATTAAATGTGGCTTCAGCCATTTGTATTATATCCTTAATTCACAAACTTCAATTTTCAGGATGTTCTATCCTGTGAAATATTAGGAGTTACTGAACTATCAGAATATGAGAGGTGCAGTTTTCAGTCTTACCAGGACTGATTATGTTTTTAAGTTAAGTCCTGAGCAAGGTGTTAAACTACCTTGATCAGAAGTCCCTCTATGGGTTGATTGTATTTTTCCTCTTCCTAACATGGAAGGAAAGAGATCCCCTTTCATGCCTTAGGAGTTAGATCAGTGGCCTTGGTTTTATTTTGTCACCTTTTGGTACCCAGTACTGTTTATTAGAGCTTAATGAGGTTGTGGAACTGACCTGTTTTCTATTCAGGGATTGCACAAATGGACAAACTTGTGACAGATCTCTAATGGATAGTGATAAAGCTGTAGTTTATAGTTATATGAAATTTTGATGAATATAAAATCTTTAGTCTTAAAAAGTATGGAAATATACATGATCATAACACAAGGTACTAAGGACAAAATACACATTGGACAACATAATTGAGTTATTTTAAGACCCTCAAACATTTGAAGGGTCTAAATTAATACAAAAACTTCCAAGCAGAGAGAAATATTTTGTGAATATATGAACATTAAATGCATTTTTAATTGATAATTTGTTCTATTCAATTGATGAATTCCTTTATTTATTATAAAACTTGATTTGCAATAATTGTTTATATATTCAGTGGCAATAGTAAAAGCAGTAATGATATTAACTGTGAAATTATTTTGTTAGTATTGTATACTATATTGAATTTTTTTGCTCTTATTTTCTTTGAAGTTGTAGGATTTACTTAAAAAATTCCAAGGTCAAGGTCTAGAGTTTTCTTGTAAAGACTAATTTTTGAAATTTCTGCTTGAGATCATAACATAAACATTATATATAACATAGATCATAACATAAACATTATAAATATAGTTTTTATGTATTCTTGTAATATTCTTACAAAGTTTGACCGAGGCTTACTTTTTACCTGACGTGGGCACGAAGGTGGGGAGGAACAGCTCTTCTGTCAGGAATGGGAGATGCTTCAGGTGAGGTACTTGATTCTGGACCCCCGATAGATGAACCGTACAGTGAATCTGTATCAAAATAAAGACATTAGGTAGTTCATTATACAATGAACTTTTTTTATACAATGAAACTTTTTATTACAAAGAGCACCAAAAGAAAGTATACAAAAATATAATGTTGACATCAGTTCATATTCTTTCGGTATGCAAACTCGCATAACAGAATTCTAAGATATGAACCATTTAAGTAACAACACTGAAAGTATTTAAATGATCAAAATTTTTAATTATTAGCAACAAAAATTAGTACAACAAATTTTTTTTTAATACATCCCTGTTGACTCTACTGAGTACAGGATTAGTTAAACGTTAAACTCATCCAATTCTAAAACTGCAACTGCCTAAGTTATTTATGTCAAATACACTTGTTCATTGTAGCCGAGCAAACTGGATGATGTAATCTGCATGGAGATGTAAACAGATAACAATGGTAAAATATAAACTCAAGATTTGTTATGTTAATGACCATGATGATCAGCAGTATTATACTCTAGTATCAATAAACAAAGCCAAATTGTTTAATAAAAAATTTTTTAAAAATCTAGAATGTTTTCAGTCGTTTTTGCTACTTATCTTTGGCAACTCCAAGTAATTTCTTCTTTTTTTGTACATGTTTACATGTGCATTTAGAAAATTACCTTATTTTGATTTTCATTTTTTAGTAATTTGTATTTATGAGATAATTAATTTATTACTTCATCTTCTCTAATCAGTTTATTACCCCAGACTGAAGATCATCATGATCACTGCACAAGGAATAAGAAGAATATTCGCACACATCAAAGAAAATAATTTACTTATTTCACAAGAGCCTGTCATATGTGTGGCCTAAATTAATATAAATTCCAAACTGAAGTAAATTTCCAAATTAAGTAAAAGATTATAGAAATAAAACAGCATTGAAGTTTACTAAAGGCATTTTTAATTAGTAATGCATTCTTTTCAGTTGAATTCCTTCCTCATAAATTTAGGTTAGTTTTTATTTCCTTAAAAAAAAGCCAAAAACGTTTTGATTAATTTAAATATTATTTCGGTATTTACGTATTAACGACACCGCAGCTACAGCTTTATTTAAAAACTAAAACGGTGGAAAATGGGCCGATATAGAGTTTAACATAGATTCAAAACAGTCTCTTTATTAATTTTAATAAATGGTTATTTATATTATAAATATAATTTAAACAAACTTAACCTTCGCTCGCTAACCCTGACTAATTAACAGGAGTGTTTTGATTATTTAAATAATAAATAATTGCAATAATTACTGAATTTATTAAATAAATACTCAAAAAATTACGTTGTTAATTAGTCAAGGTTAGCGAGCGTAGGTTAAGTTTCGTTAAATTATATCTATAAAATAGATAAATATAAATAACCATTTATTATAATTAATAAAGAGACTGTTAATTTTCCACCGAAATCCGATTGACTACTTTGTTTTTAAATAAAGCTGTAGCTGCGGTGGCGTTAATACGTAAGTACCATTATTTCTGACAAGGAACTCTGAAAAACAGACTAAAATTACCTTTTTTTGGACAAAGCAGTAAAGGAGATGAAAAAAAAACATCATCTACTGACCTTTTATGTAAATGCTAAAGAAAAAAGTAGTCACTAATAAGAAGAAATTATATTTATTCCTTATTCTCTGTCATACTACATACTAATAGAAATTGAAATCAATCACTCATTAGAATTAAATAAAAGCTTTAGAAGAAAATTAGTTTTTATAAATTTTCTTTCTCTTAAATGACTGATAGTTAAATAGTGGAATGAAACAAGATGTAATATGTTTTTGAGAGACCAGGTCAGTTTTACATTACACTATAATCTACTTTACTGGATATGACTAAGAACGCACCTACCTTTGTATACCAAAGATGCGCTATTTCAGTACTTGATAAAAAGACGAAGATCAAATGTAACAAAAACTAAAAATTGTTACATATTCTGTGCAACTTACATATTCTGTTTTAATGTAAAAATATATCTCAAAAGAAAATGAAGTGAAGATTTCAAGTTTGTTTTCACAAACTAAAAATTGTATAGTGATATTTGTGTTTTCCAAAAAAAATCTGTTCAGTTTTTATGAAAAACAACATTACACTTGAGAGATGTTAATACTTATTTTCTGCAGGTGACACAACTTGCTCTGTTACATAATGAAGTTGAAGTGTTGGCAACTGATGTACATGAGCCTAGTTAGCAATAAAAAACCTGTCTGTTTCGATGTGTGCCAGAAGGTATCCACATATTATGTGCACTTGCTAAAAGTAAAACTATATTATAAAATACATTTCAGAACACTTTTAATGAACAAAAATGGATTAAATATTTGTGTGTCTTCAGCCCAAAGTAACATATTTTTATATCGTATATTTCAAAATACATACTCTGTACTGGAATAGTTGAATTAGCAAGGCCATGTTCTGACCACTCAGTCACTGAACCGGAATAATCTGAACCAGTCACAACACATTTTGAACCTTTTGAGTTGCTTCTCAGTTTGGCATAATCATCTCTAGGGTTTGTCTAAACAAAATAAGTCATACAATTTACTAATTATTGTAATATATTCTGTTTTTAATTTAGGTGACATTGATGTTAAATTATGTTTTTATTTACCTGTAATTCACTGGATTTGAATTACAACTTTATTACTTTATTAGGTTTTAAAAGATTTAATGATTTAAAATTCATTTTTCTTAAAAATAGTAATCAATTAGGATGGTAAATTTTGGTATTACTTCATTAACAGAAATGAGTAGAGCAGCATTTTTTGCCCAGTGGTGAATATAAAGAATGCTTTTATTGCTACTGGTGCTCATTCAACTTTGAACTATTGACAGCCACAATTGATGAATTTGACAAGGCTGAACTTACTTAATGCAAGCTGGTGGAACATGTGTTTTAGCATCTATCTATGAATCATCTCACCTTATATACTGGATTCTTGATAAGCACATAGTTAAGTACCTACATGTAGGAAATCAAAGAATACATTATGCAGGATTTGTTTCCATTCTGAACAAGTTTTTCTGCTGACCGAACCTGTGAGCTCCAATAGCTAAATATCTAAACAGTGATCAGAAAATCTCTTGTAATAGACATAATATTGTTGTAATTGATAGAAAAAAGCATCAGATATACATAATATGTATAGAAAAAGATTTTTCTTCATACAAGCAGTGGTCTTGATATCAGATTAAAAAGAATTTGAATACTTAAATTTCTCTGCTAAATATCAGTGTACTCAAAGGGTGTTATTCAAGATCATCTATTTTGTAAGGAAATTTTTTAATCATGAAATTGCATAGTATTATGTACCAGGTAAAGATGAACTGTCATCATTTAAGTTTGGCTCAGAAGTTATCTGCTACCAGATATTATAAAACCATCAATAATTGTTGTGATGATAACCACAAGAACATACTATTAGCTGATTATATTACAATGATTATTATTCACAACTGTTGTGAAGCTACAACAAATAGTTCATACTTAAATTAGAAGCTTTTTTATTCCCTGTAAAAAAAAATGTATTTTATAATTATATAAACTAATCTTTAGAGATGTCTATGCAGAAATCAGTTATCATCAACTGGTATAATTAAATCTTACAGACGGTGATCAGTACTGAAATTTTATTTGCATAGTAAAATTAAAGAAAAGAGGTATAAGTAACTATAAAAATCTTTTAAAATAAATACAGAAAAATCTCACTGCTGTAGATTTCTCGTTAGTGATATTATTTTCTTGTCCCTTCTCATTACTTTATTAATTAATGTATTTTACTTCTGTTGCAGCAGACATGATTCCAGGAATCTCTGTAAAGCCAACATCACACAAACACTTTTTTCACCAACATTATTTATGTACTCTGATAGATTAGATATTGTAAATACAATTAAGTGTCTAGGCTGTAGCAGCTGTCAGGAAATGGTTTATCTAATTGGAGAGCTTCATAGGGAGTAGTGTCCCAAATGATCATGGTCATCGATAGATTTAAGTTTTAAATTGTGAAATACGTTTATAGTTTATTTTAAATCAAATATTGTGCATGTTTTAATTATATTTTGAAACGAATAGGTTGTTTAGTCTGTAACAAGCTTTTAGTTTACTCTCTTTCAAATGTATTTTTGAATAGAAGTGTGGTTTATGATATAGTATTATTGTCAAATGGTTTCTGACTGATCGATTGATATGAAGTTTGTTCTGGTTATATGATATGACCATTATTGTGTTTGGTGTGTTTCTATTGTTTATTCTTTAGAAATCAGTGTTTCTTTGATCTAGGTTCATAAAGTTTCTTCATCTTGTGTGTAAATGAATAACTTGCATTTTTAGAGACTCCATCGCTGCAGTCAGTAGTTTGTTTCATAGCTTATTATACTAATTTAATTTCATAAGATTTCTTACTTCATAAGAAATTTTGTTTGTTGATGAAAAAATTAAGGTGATACACAAGTTATAAAGAGGTGTTAAATGTGTTGATGTTTGCAGAGATTTTAATTAGCGGGAAAATTTTAAGTTTGTGGGAAAATAAATCTCATGAAAATTTATTAATGAAGGAGGTAGTTTCACAAAAAATTAGAATTCTAACATGGCATGTGAAAACTGATTGATTAATTTAGTGGAAATCTTCAGAATTGAAATTAATATTAAATAAAGATGATATTAAGTATGGGCAATTTCTTTTGGAAAGGTACATTTTCAGATAACTTTTAATAATTCTTAGTTTTTAGAAATAATATAAACAATTTGTACTGAAATGATGGATGGATGCAGTTAAAGAAAAATAAACAACTTTTTTGTGAGAGAAATATTAGATTGTAAAAATAAGGATAATTTTTTGCCAAAACAATAATTACTATATTTAATATTACTATTAATATTATAATAAATATTGTATGACTGATACAATATTTATTTACTATTTAATGCAAATTTAATGGTACATCTCACTTGAATTGATGCCATCTAATTGCCACTACAACTTACAAGAAAAAATGGAAGTTTCTTTTAATTTTTCATTTGCTTACACTTTTCAATTGCATAGTTTCCATTGAATCCAGTCTACTGTCATGATAGATGAAACTTTTAACATGACCTGGAGAAGCGGAAGGTTTTTCACTATTGGTGACATGAAAAGTAGCATAAGGAGTTATGTCATCTGCATATTCTGCAACATCAAATATAGTAAAATAAATTCTGATATATTTACATTTTTAATATTTATCCACAATGTAGAATAATGCAACAGTATACACGCCAATAAATTTTCTGGAATAATAATCCATCACCTTTATTATAAAAGTAAGCCATCATTTTTTATATGATCATTATGGCTGAAATACAATTTATTTACATCAGATAATGTATACGACTATAAAAGCAACCTTGTCAATCAAGAAGTATGTTGTTAGTGATGGATGAGAGTAGGAGGTATAAAAATACAAATGATGAGAATAGTCAGAAAATGTATTGGCTTTTGATAAGTAAAATGTGGAATTATTTAAATGAGAAGAGTATTAATTCAAAAAAAATCTTCAGGTAAATTTAGATGATTGTTTAGAAAAACCATTTCTCATTTAAACAGGTCATAAAGTCTCTAAACATTGTCAAAATTGCAACTTATTTAAATTAAACTTGGTATCAATAGGATAAGAAAGGATGGAAAAATATTGATAGGATGTAAATAAAGGGCTAACAGGTGGCAGGAATAAACAAAGGGAATATACAGAGGAGAAAAGTTATCAGATGAGGTTTTTGAGGAGGAAATAGAAATAATGATCTCATACCAGGGTTTATTATAAGATCTAAATTTGACAGTTCTTAAAGAAATTTAAACAGAAATAAGACATCAAGGGTTGCTATATATGTATAGCACCAGAAATTTTTATTTGTTTAAGAGAAGGGTGAATACATTCTTTTTTTTTTCTTCAGTCATTTGACTAGTTTGATGCAGCTCTCCAAGATTCCCTATCTAGTGCTAGTCGTTTCATTTTGGTATACCCCCTACATCCTATATCCCTAACAATTTGTTTTACATATTCCATACGTTGCCTGCCTACACAATTTTTTCCTTCTACCTGATCCTCTAATATAAAAGCAACTATGCCAGGTTGCCTTAATATGTGGCCTATAAGTCTGTCTCTTCTTTTAACTATATTTTTCCAAATGCTTCTTTCTTCATCGATTTGCCGCAACACCTTTTCATTTGTCACTTTATCCACCCATCTGATTTTTAACATTTTCCTATAGCATCGCATTTCAAAAGCTTCAAATCTTTTCTTCTCAGGTACTCCAGTCGTCCAAGTTTCACTTCCATATAAAGCGATGCTCCAAACATCACTTTCAAAAATCTTTTCCTGCCATTTAAATTAATTTTTAATGTAAACAAATTATATTTCTGACAGAAAACTCGTTTCGCCTGTGCTATTCAACATGTCACTCACTTTGTGTCACTCCTGCTTCGTCCATCTTTAGTAATTCCACTTCCCAAATAACAAAATTCTTCTACCTCCATAATCTTTTCTCTTCCTATTTTCACATTCAGCTATCTTCATTATTTCTACTACATTTCATTACTTTCGTTTTGTTCTTGTTTATTTTCATGCGATAGTTCTTGCGTAGGACTTCATCTATGCCGTTCATTGTTTCTTCTAAATCCTTTTGCTCTCGGCTAGAATTACTATATCATCAGCAAACCGTAGCATCTTTATCTTTTCACCTTGTACTGTTACTCCAAATCTAAATTGTTCTTTAACATCATTAAATGCTAGTTCTATGTAAAGATTAAAAAGTAACGGGGATAGGGAATATCTGTGTCGGACTCCCTTTCTTCACATTGGAACATTTTATTCCAGTCTACGTTATCAAATGCCTTTTCTAGGTCTATAAATGCCAAGTATGTTGGTTTGTTTTTCTTTAATCTTCCTTCTAATATTAATCTGAGGCCTAAAATTGCTTCCCTTGTCCCTATACTTTTTCTGAAACCAAATTGGTCTTCTCCTAACACTTCTTCCTCTCTCTTCTCAATTCTTCAGTACAAAATTCTAGTTAAGATTTTTGATGCATGGTTAGTTAAGCTAATTGTTCAGTATTCTTCACATTTATTTGCTCCTGCTTTCTTTGGTATCATGATTATAATACTCTTTTTGAAGTCTGATGGAACTTCCCCTTTTTCATAAATATTACACACCAGTTTATATAATCTATCAATCGCTTCTTCACCTGCACTGTGCAATAATTCTACAGGTATTCCGTGTATTCCAGGAGCTTTTCTGCCATTCAAATCTTTTAATGCTCTCTTAAATTCACCTCTCAGTATTGTTTCTCCCCTTTCATCCTCTTTGACTTCCTCTTCTTCCTCTATAACACCATTTTCTAATTCATTTCCTCCATATAACTCTTCAATATATTCCACTCACCTATTGAATTTGCCTTTTGTATTATATCTTTGTTTAACACATTATTAGATTTTAATTTATGTTTCCCAAAATTTTTCTTAACTTTCCTGTATGCTTTGTCTATTTTACCAATGTTCATTTCTCTTTCTATTTCTGAACACTTTTCTTTAATCCACTCTTCTTTTGCTAGTTTGCACTTCCTTTTTATAGTATTTCTTAATTATCTATAGTTCCTTTTACTTTCTTCATCACTAGCATTCTTATATTTTGTACGTTCATCCATCATCTGCAGTATATCACCCGAAATCCAAGGTTTTCTACCAGTTCTCTTTGTTCCGCCTAAGTTCTAATTCTTGATTTAAGAATTTCCTTTTTAACATTCTCCCATTCTTCTTCTACATTTTCTACTTTATCCTTTTTACTCAGACCACTTGCGATGTCCTCCTAAAAATCTTCTTTACCTCCTCTTCATCAAGCTTCTCTAAGTTCCACCCATTTATCTGACACCTTTTCTTCAGGTTTTTAAACCCCAATCTACATTTCATTATCACTAAATAATGGTCACTATCAGTATCTGCTCCAGAGTAAGTTTTGCAGTCGACGAGTTGATTTCTAAATCTTTGCTTAACCATGATATAATCTATCTGATACCTTGCAGTATCACCTGGCTTTTTCCATGTGTATATTCTTCTATTATGATTCTTAAACTGGGTGTTGGCAAATACTAAATCGAACTTCGTGCAAAACTCTATAAGTCGGTCCCCTCTTTCATTCCTTTTCCCCAGCCCGTATTCACCCACTATATTTCCTTCTTTGTCTTTTCCATTGCTTGCATTCCAATCTCCAACTATTATTAAATTTTCATCTCCTTATACGTGTTTAATTACTTTTGCAATTTCTTCGTATACACACTCTACCTCATCATCATCATGGGCGCTTGTAGGGATATAGATATTAACAATCGTTGTCGATTTAGGTTTCAATTTTATCCTTATTACAATGATTCTATTGCTATGCATTTTTAAATACTCTACTCTCTTCCCTATCTTCTTGTTCATTACGAAACCTACTCCTGCCTGCCCATTATTTGAAGCTGAGTTAATTATTCTAAAATCACCTGACCAAAAGTTGCTTTCCTCTTCCCACCAAACCTCGCTAATTCCTACTACATCTACATTTATCCTATCCATTTCCCTCTTTAAATTTTCTAACCTACCAACCTTTTTTAGACTTCTAACATTCCACGCTCCAACTCATAGAATGTTATTTTTTAATTTTCTGGTGACCCCTTCCTTAGTAGTCCTCAACTGGAGATCCGAAATGGGGACTAGTTTACCTCTGGAATATTTTACCAAGGAAGGTGCCTCCATCTTTGTTGTATGAAAATGCAAAGAGCTACATTTTCTTGGAAAAAAAGCAGCTGTAGTTTTCCATTGCTTTCAGCTGCACAGTACTCAGAGGACTAAGTGATGTTGATATGGCCGTTTAAGTCATCCTGACCTACACCCTTAACAACTACTAAAAGAGCTGCTGCCCTCTTTTAGGAATCATTCCTTAGTCTGGCTCTCAACAGATACCTCTCTGATATGTTAATACCTTGACTTGCTAAAAAAGCATACCAGTTACCTAATCAAAGAAAGCAAAGAAACTGGTGAAAGAATTCTATATTTGTATATGTTTTCAAAAAGTTTAAAATGTCACATTTATTAGCAAAAGAAAAGATTGCCAAGGGGATTTAGGGTGCTGCCTGGGCTTTTCTGCCTTTTTTTTTGTTTTGTAGTTTCTAAGTTTTTGTTGTTGGTTTGCTTTCTGTAGTTACATTGTTGATTTTGTTTTGTTTTATTGAACTGTGTGCTGAACTCACTTCTTTTACCTTCGAGTAGGTAGTGGACTTCAGTTACTTTTACTTATTTTGTTTACTCTGTTTTGTTTGAGGCAAACGTCAGATGTTTTGTTTTTGTTTGGTTGTTTTTTTTTTTAGGGATACTAGTACACCGATTAGAATGTCACACGTGGCATTTGCATTGGTGGCAAGCTGAAGCTGAGGCAAGAACAAGGCTGAGAGATGCCTTTTACTGAGGTTTTGAAGATGACCTCGGTAACGCCCATAATGTCGAGGTAATGAGAGGTTGGTGTGGCGACCAAAACTGTCACATGGTGGGTGTCTTTCCCTACTGGGTCAGATTTTTTAATCCAGCAGTCGCTGGCTTATAAAAATTATGTAAAAAAATTAAATTAGCTAAATTTGGTATTTTTTACTGCTCTTAAAATTGAATTAAGAAAGTTGTTTGCATAAAAATTATATATTTTCATACATACAAACCATTTGTAACAAATTATAAAATCTGGAAAAGGTAGATTTAGTATTATTTTTTGGTTTTTTAACAAGTTATGACTTAATGATCTGCCACGATCGTCTTACTTAAATGTGAATAGACAATTCTTATTGAGCCATGTGTAAAAAATGTACCACTCAAAAAGAAATAACTTGGTACATACATAACAACTATTTCTCAATAAAATCACAGTAGTGTTTTAAATTCATAGATATAATCCAAATTTTACTAACCTGGTATTCTTTCAATGCAATGTATGTCTTGGACCGGTGTTGTAATTCCTTTATGAACAGCAGCATAATACTGCTCACGTTGTGAAATATTGTGTTTACTTAAGGCAACCATTGCCTGTCCATCCCCTTGTCTTCCTCCTAAACTATCTCTCTCAGTTTCTATAATCAACATAAAAAGGTATTGTAAACTTAATATTGTACTTGATTAATATAGAAGAAATGTGATTACTACCAGTTTTTAAATTAACATCGATTGTTAATGTGGTAAGAGTAGAGATTCTATTCTTTGTGACAGAAAGGCTTTAA
Source organism: Lycorma delicatula (assembly GCF_047948215.1). Classification (NCBI taxonomy): domain Eukaryota; kingdom Metazoa; phylum Arthropoda; class Insecta; order Hemiptera; family Fulgoridae; genus Lycorma; species Lycorma delicatula. The sequence continues at coordinate 4,566,145 of NC_134458.1, forward strand.
ATAGGCAATGAAAGGGCAGATCATGTGTTTGTTAATCTTATACTTTACGCGCTATCTTGTACAGTTCTTGAATGGTGTGGATGGAATACATTACTACATTCAACATTTCATTACCAGTAGATTGGTATTTCATACCAATAGATTATGCAACACTCCAGTTCAACTATACTTATTTTTCATCATTAAAAATATTTATGAATGTCTTCGTCCGATAAAATGTTCATTATATTAGTGACATCAGGAAATGCTTGACTACACACAAAACAAAAACAAATAAATCGATTTAAAAATCTAAAAACAACAGACAGAAGAAACAAACTTTCCTGATTTTCTCCTTTTAAGCTGGTCTGCCCTCTGATTATGTTAACAAAAATACTACCTAAAATAAAATAAATGTCCTGAACCTTAATTAAAAATTCTTAACTTACTTTTACAAAGACAAAGTGCAGTAACGACAACAAACAAAACAATAGCCGCTGATGAAGTAATGAGTAGAATAACAAGTTCAGTGTCGACATATGAAGAAATATCTTCTTCAGCAAGAACTTTGACTGAATCCAGACTTATAGTAGCTTAAAAAAAAAGAAAAAATTGTACACAAGCAATATTTATCTGAAATAAATAAAAACATTAGATATGAATTATTGTTATATTAATTTCATAATATGAGCGATTAAAAACATTCAGTGATAATTATGATTAATTATATTTAATTTATTCTAGTGCTTGAAAGTGAATTCTTGTAACTTGTTTGGATTATTATAATCCTTTTAATAAAAAAATGATGTATGTAATACATTATTTCTAATTGTTCCACTTTTGTTTATTTTTAATAAGTTTGATATTCATAATAAGTTGATACATTTGAGGTTTTTTGGGGGTTTATTTCTGTAGGTTCTATTATAGTCTGAGAAAAAGTTTTGCTAAATCATCTTTTTGATTTCTCCATAATTATTGTATTTGTTAGGCATAAATAAATAGATTAATATTTTGGTTTGAGAAGGTCTTTATTTACAAGAATTATATTTTAAATATCTTTATTGTGATGTATGAAACAATGTTATCTAGTTGGAATTTATTTGTTTAATTAAATATAAATTTTTATTAAAAAGGTTTTATTTAATAGTAAGTTTTAAATCCAATATGGTCCTCAACACAATTAAATTAAAAAAGAAAATACAAAAGACTGTTGTTAATACAGAAATCATAAAAATTTATATTACAAATAATTAAAAATTATTGCACAGAATAATAAGTTTACATGAAAGGTCCTGTTGGTTTGTGCTTTAAAGCAGTTATTGGATTTTTGTGTTGCAAGGCGTTATGTGTAAGAATTGGATTCAGTGAGTCAGACTATTTATCTGACGTATATAAATGTACACACACACACATATATATATATATATATATATATATATATGTGTGTGTTTGTCTTTTAATATATATATATATAAAATTTAAATGTATCTTGTTACTATTGATTATCAATATCTTTATTAATAAATGACCTTCTGAATAATATAACTGAACAGAATTCTCTGACTAATAAAGCAAAGAAGGCATTTTAAGCAATAAAGTGATAGTTATATTGAGAATGGTGTTTATAATTACAGTAGGATACTCTTAATTAAAATTACATTATCTAAACAAAAAACAAAAATGAGATGAAAAAAATTGCCTTTCAAATGTGGATTTACAAAAATATCAACATTATATTTAAAATTCTATTTTTTCTTATTTTTACAATTTATTTTTGTTTTCAACATTGAAATCTCAATAATTATGTTGATATTTTCAACAAATCCATCAAAATAATTTTTGTAGCCTACAGACATCATAGCTATTCATAGAAAGCTCTCAAATTATTCACAGCCAAATAAATCCAACACTTACCACAATGTGATTAAAAATTCATATTCGTATAAGAGAAATATTAAGCAGGAAATAACAAATTAAAACAATTAGATTTACAGCAAACCAAAATGGAAAATGTGATAAATGTTTTTGTAAATAATATTTTTACAAACAAAAATATATCAGAACAAGCGTGATGAAAATTTAAAAATAAACGGTACATAACATTTAATTGTATATAAATAATCATGTCTATGAGTTTATGAATGTATGTAATATGGAAGTAAAATACATCGTGTTCATAAAATTTCAAACTGTCATAGTTTTGGAACAAAGCACGAACAGACATGAAGTATACGTCAAAATGAAGAGAATTGAAGTCAATGGAAAACCACCACATAAGAATAACATTCACCAAAAGTCTCAGAAAAAATTGGCAGCTTCTGAAGCAGTTAGATCAGGATGACCATCACTGTCATCGTTGAAGCTGTGCAAACAAATTATTTGTCTAGCTCAAAAAATCTGTGTGGAAGTGTTAGTAGAATTAATATTCCAAAAAACAACTTTTCACAACATTCCAAAAAATCCATCTGTACTTAAGTTGATATAAAACTCAGATGTTACATAAAATTTATTCTCAGGACAGAATTAAATGATGAATTTCCTGAAGACATTCTGTATAGCTTAGATCACAGTGAGGAGGTTTCAAATGAGTTTATTTTCAGTAAAGTAGTGATTCATGTTTCAAGATGATACAATGGGATAGTATTTCAATATTGAATACTGAAGCTTCACATGACATTATGGAGTACCAATGTGACAACCTAAGCGTTAAAGTGTGATGTGCAATCGGATGCGAGAGAGTTATTGGTCTCTTCTTTTTGTCTGTAAAAACAGTCACAGGACACAACTTCCTAGATATTTTAGAAGGGTATGCAGTGCCCCAAATACTAGACAGAGCTCCTTCACATTTGTGCAGAATTACCTAAATGAAACATTTCCTCAACAACTGGTCAGATGAAAAGGGTGAATAATCTTACCCTTTATGGGCTTTTACTTGAGGGGTTACATAAAGGCACAAGTGTTCTTTGCTGAAATAAGAAATTTAGATCATTTTGAAGAACAGATCACTGAAGATGTTTCTCATCTATCTCACTGTATGTTCTCTATCATATGTAGTAAGAAGCTGAATATTGTCTTGATGTCTGAAGGTCAATAAAGGAGCACATATCAAAATCTACTGAAAAAGTTAAGATTCTGTAGAGTTCTCTTTATTTTGACATATAGTTCATGTCTCTGTTAAGTTTTGTTCCAAATTATAACTGTTAGATGAAACCCCACATATTATTTTACAGTCACTATACAAAGTACATAGCATTCAAAATAAATAAAAGCTTAATAAGAAAAAGTCAAATAATGTAGTGTAAGCAGGATGTAAAATATTAAATCTAGTAGTAGTATATAGAATGCTAGAATTAATGTACAAATCTAATGTTTTTCTAATGTATACTAAACATTAATTCAAATTTTAACATTTAATTTTTAACTTGCATAAAATAAAAAATAATTAAAAGATACTTGTGATTATTAAAAATGATAATGCAAATAATAATACATTACATGTGTTGGAAAAGTATATTTATATTTAGTAAATATAATACCTTATAATATAAAGTAAATAATATAAATATAATACTTAGTTTATAGTAATATAAAGTGTAATATTTCAGTACAAAATGATGAACCATCCTATTGTTTATGAACAGGACAATCTATTTAAATCAGTAGTATGTTAGAGAAATTGTCACAGCAGCCTAAAAAGTTTTTATTTTTAGTTATGTTAAGATAAAATTTTTTTAAAAATTGTCTAAAATCAGTATTAGTTTTGCATCAATGAAGTATATTCAAGTGATATTTAAATTCAAAACTGCTAATTAACAATCTATAAGAGCTTTCAATTAGTGAATTCCACTCAATTATACTACTGAAGAAACTCAATTTAGTTTCTTTATTTACTTGGCAGCAGATAATACTTATTGTAAAAATTGTACTTATTTTTCTTAAAGTATTAACCATGGAATTATTGTACATCACTACTAAGCATTTTCAGCTTTAATTATTGAATTTATTGTTAAATTCAAGTTGAAGATGAGTTCTCACATGATCCCCATAACATATGAAAATATCAAGCCATGATTGGGAAAAAATGTAATAAACTTTTTTAAATAATTTAAAAGCACTGTAATGAATTTCAGTTGAGTTTGAAACAGTAATAAATAGACACCTTAGTTTCCAGACTTCAGAGATACCAGTATATATTTGTATAATTAAAGCCATATGCCTTACTGTCTCGCTTATTCACTGACACATTTTAACTCACAAGAACTGTTACTGCAACAACAATTAAATCTTTTCTGATTTTCACCACCTGAAACCAATGAGAAGATTCACAATTTCAGGGTATGACTTCCTTGGGAGGCACAATCACCACTGACACCTTTTTGATAAATTGCCAGATATCTTTTTCGTCAGATATGTTTAACCATTCTTAACATTGTTGGCTGATTTTGCTTCATAGAAAAAAGTATTTTTGTGTTTAAACATAGTACAAGATGAAAGAACCTAGAGAATAAAGAATTGCAGAGCAACATTCATGTCAACAGGTGAAAAGGAATAATTGAATAATTACATTACTACTATTATTTTTTTGAGATTTTAGGGGCATTGACTGCTGTGGTCATAAGCCCCTTTCCGCATCAAAAAAAGAAGAAAATATTTCTTTCCCCCCTTGATAAAAACTCTAGTAACAATCAAAAGATTAGTGTTGTCAAAATAGATCATCTAAAAATAGGCTTATCAAAAGGTTATTAAAAACCCTAAAGTAAAACATGAGGTAACAAGGATGTAAAGGGTCCTTGCCACTTAAAAGCACTTAAAACTAACACATTAAAAAACAGTACAAAAAACTTTAGAAAACACATAAAAACACACAAATCATTTCTTATGAAATGTTGTCAAAAACTATCAAAATAAATTAAAACATTAAATAAAAATTAGATCAATAAGAACTAGAATTAGCTCTTATAAGAACTAACTTCTTAATTTTTATTGCCTTGGTTTACCCTTAGGTTATCCTATCTTTCTTTTTTCCATCTTCCTGAAGGTTTCAATATCGAATTTCAAGGTATCTGACAGTCTTTTGATTCTCCACAGTAAATTACGAAGGATGTCTTGCTGCTGGTATCAGATGATGCCAGCTCTGATAGTCCGGTCAGCAGTGCATCAGAGTCAAGACTCGATACACTCCACTAAATCGTGTGGGGCGGCTGAAGTACCCACCTTCTTATTTAAAGGCTTCCATGCCTTCAGAGGCTTCATCACTGGATGTTCAAAGCGCTCTTTTTCTAGTAATTTAATTTTTGGCTTCACTGATGCCTGAATGGGCATTTTCTGTATTTTGACTTCAGCTTCAGGCTTCTTTCCTGTGTTAACCTCGTTTTCGCTATTCTTGCAAGTTTATGGCTCATTGCTGAATTGTACAGAGCTGTTCGATTTGGAAGTATCTGCTTTCTTCTGTGTTGATTTGAAGCTGCTTTTTCTTGATGGTCGACTTTTCAATTTGTCATTGATTATACGTTTGACCATTTTAGCTAATGCTGGTGCTAATATAGTAGCTGCAGGAATAGCAGCAACCTACCTGTGCATCTGATGCACTCTTTGGTGTTCTACCCAGCACAATTTCCCTGGCTTCAAAGTAGCTTTGTGTAGTCTTGATCTCTTATACAGCTACTTCTTGTTTGTAGAATGAACAATTCCTAGATCTTGCAGAGTGGTGCTCATGACAATTGACAGAAACAGGTGGATCCATGCACAGGTTATCAGGATGTAATGGGTCAACATACACAGCTTTGCTTTCTCGTATAATGTGCTACTATGTGTAGAATTTCTGACATCGAAAGCAGTGCAAAGGAGTCAGGATAAACAGACAACGTCCAACTATGGAATCCAGGATCTATGTTCTCTCGTCACTTTGGCTTATTGAAGGTTAACACGTGCGACATGGAGGGTAGAACCTTTCCGTTGTGTTCTGTATTTAGTTGACAACATGCAACAACTCCTTGCTAATGAAGTTCTACGATTTCCTCTTCTGTACAGTTTAGCAAATCTTTGTGCAAGACTACTTCCTTTGAGAAATTCAGAGTACTATGGGGTCATCAGGATGAAATGGTTCACCACATACACCGATTTGCTTCCTCATACAACGTGCCACTGTGTGTCTGAATCCCCTTCAGCACGCCACCCAGCAATGGCAAAAACAGATTACGATCATACCTCCTGCTTCCGCTGCAAGCAGCGAAATCACGAAGTACAACCGCAAATAGCCTGGATAGCTTGGGAACGCCAATTCCGTACGTCACATAGAGCTTTTGAGCAAAACTATTGCCACGTTGGCCGACATAAGTGAAAGTACCTAAGTACCATGTTGTTACTAGCCCTGGATGTGATTATTTTTTATTTTTTTATTTTTACATTTTATGGGCATTGACTGCTACGGTCATTAGCCCTTTTCTATATAAAAAGAAAAAATAAAATATTTCTTTCCCTTCCTGTTAAAAGCACCAGTGACAGTCAGTAGACTAGTGTTGTCATAACAAATCATCCAAAAATAAATTTCTCAAGGAATATTAAAACCCCCAAAAAATACAATATGACATGGGTGAAAAGGGTCCTTGTCACTTGAAATCACTTAAAACTAACACATAAAAACATTTCAAAAAGCACTTAAATACAATGTTGTCAAAACCTTTAAATGCTGGAATAGTGTCACGTGAATATTAAATAATTATATTTTAATTATAAAATTTCTAATAGCTCATAGAAACTATTTCATTCTTTAATGCTTTCCCCTTGGTTTACCCTTTAGGCCATTCTTTTTTGCTTTTCTTTTCCATCTTCCTGAAGGCCTTGATATCGAATTTGAAAGATTCAGATGCTTAGGAGATGTATCCTTCCGATCCTCCGCAGTAAATTATGGAGGAAGCCTTTTGCTGGCATCAGATGGTGGATTGGAGTCAAGATTTGATGCACTCTTGAAGTTTGTGGGGCAGATGAACTCCTTGTCCTCTTACTTAAAAGCCTCTGTACTTTTGGTGGATCCATTTTTGTTTTTCCTAAGTCTTCTTTTTCTAATATTTTTATCTCTATCTTCATAGTTCCCTGCATGGGGATTTTTACAATTTCAACTTTGGCTTCAGGCTTCTTCTCTATTCTGTATTCACTGTTCTTCGTCTTGGCCTTTAACTGGCTGAAGGTTCATTCTTCAAAGGAGACAAACTCTATTAATTAATAGCTGCTGTTTTCTTTTCCCCTTTTCGATTTTCTTCTTTGGTTGGAGGATTTCCAAGTTTGTTGTTCACAATACGTTCAACCACACTTGCTAACGCCAGTGCTAGCTCTGCAATAAAATCCTTTGTTTTGAGAAAAGTTGCAGGAGTTGACGCAGCCTGTGCATATGACATTAGCTTTGGCGATCTATTTTTGACGAATTCTTCGCTTTGAAGCAGCTCACCTTTTGAATGGTCTTAAACTCTTGGACTGCTGCCTCCTCTTTATACAATGGACAGTTTCTAGACCTTGCTGAATAATTTCCGTGACAACTGATGCAGATAGGTGGATCCCTGCATGGATCATCAGGATGAAGCGGTTCACCACAAAGACAGATCTGTTTTGTTGTGGAACATGCCACTGTGTGTCCAAACCTCTGACTCCAAAGCATCACAATGGAGTCAGGATGAACAGACAGATGTTTAGTCTGTGATAGTCAACCTTTATCTTTTCTGAGCACTTTGGTTGTTGAATGTCAATTCATGCGACATGGAGGGTAGAACTTCTCCATTGTATTGGGTGTTCAATCGTCGACATGCTATAACTTCTTGTTTATTCAGTTCCTCCTCGACAATTTTTCCTCTGTGCAGTTAGAAGGCCCCTGCAAACAACTATCCCTTTTGAGGTATTTAGAGTCCTGTGTGGTAAAACTTCAATGTCTAACAGTCCAATCTTCTTTGTCTTCAGCAGTCGTGACAATTAATTGTTGACAGTTTCAATGAACAATCCTACTGCAGTCTTTCTTAGATCCTTTACCCATTCTCCAGCAATTTTTAGTTTCCGTGATGCCTTGGGTTATTGGAAAAGGAGTTATATTGCTAAAATTTTCTTCATTCCTCTTGATAACCAAATATTTTGGTATCACTACATTGCCGTTTGGTCAAAATGTGATTCAATCCTTCTTCTCAATCTTCATGAATTCTACACTCTTTTTCCTCTTCACCTGTGAAGACAGAAGCTCTCTAAGAAGAGAGTTTTTACATGGACCCTCTGCCATGGAAGGTGCAGAAGTAGATGCATACATAGCCTATAATGTTGCCAGTCAATATGTCATAAGATGCGGTTGGAGAGATGGTTGGACATGCCCTGGATCATAGATCCTCCCTTAGTTCTCCCAGTCAGCCGCCTCCCATAAATTTAACCCAGGCCAGGGAGTCAGGTATTGCCTGACCCATGATAATGACTCCCAGGGCTCACACATAGCAGTATAGGCTCCGATACCCTTACTTATTGGGCAAGGGTCGAAGTGACTGATTCACTCTGAGCGACGCAAGACTTTGGCAGAGCTAAGCTCATAGCAGCCTCAATCCTCAACCTGGCTTCACAACTGTGAAACGGGATGGGCACTCCTCATTCACACTCTGCCCAGCGTCAGAAAAACAATCACAGTCATGCCTTCTGTTCCTGCTGCAAACAGCAAAATTGAGAAGCACAACTGCAACCATTTCGGACAGCTCAGGATCACCAATCTTGTACTCTGCATGGGGCTCCTGAGCAAAACCATTGCCCGACATAAACGATGAGTACTGAAGTACCATGTCGTTGCTTGTCCTGGAATGTGCATATATGTTATTGCACGGACGTGGGGCTGGAGTTTATCTGGAGCATTATTATTATAATTATCATTATTGTTCACAAATGTTGAAGAAATACAGCATTCAAATGTGAAAGTATATAAGAGACAAAAGTACTAAGACATAAGGATGCCTTTCAGCAATAAAATGAAAAGCATAATTCTTGGGTCAATCATTTGAAATAGATGAGAAAATTCACAAATTCACGGTTGACCTCTGGGGACATAGACCATAAACTTTTTTTGATTTGCAGGAGGTCTCAGAGTACAAAATGGTAAGGAAGCTTCTTTATTTGACTTATTTCGAAATTCATATAACAATCAATCTGATCTACCCTAAACCATCTTTTTTCTGTTAATGAAGCAAACCTAAAAAAACCAAAAAAAAAACATAATTTATCTTACTATGTACAAGGTACAGTTAACAAGACCATTTGGAGGCTCATAAATTTTCATTTATCAAACAGGTTTGGAGTGAAAAAGTGATGACATTCTTCAATTGGGAATGACAAACAAAAGAATACTTACAAAATTGAGATATGACCCATTCCATAGCTACTCCTCAGTAATTTTAAAAATATGAGATTGATTAATAAATATAGAATCTAACTTAAAAGAAGGTTTTGGATTTGAAAAATACTAAGGATATATTTAGATTTCTGATTGGAAATCAGTTTTGAAACAACAGCCCTTTTATACTGTTGCATGTAAAGGTAAACAGATATGATTTTACACACTTCTCCAGCAAGATGCAAGCATGATTCATTGCCCAGATAATGTTGTAAATATGTGTCACAAATACAAGTTGCCAGTTTATACCTATAATTTTTACTAGTGTTTTTATTATTTATCTGTTAAGAGAAAAAGACTTACTAACTTGTTGACTTATATAATTACCTGGTATACTCGGTACAGGTAGGGTATTAACAGTATACTTAAATATGGTTGAACCAGCAGAGTTTATTGTGGTAACTTTAATTATATATTGCGTACCAGGCCATAAACCAGTAACAACGAAACTTTCTTTCATTTGAACATCACGACCAACTGTAAAAGATTAAAAAAAAAGTTATAAAGTTACATATTATTTTGCACAAGTATATATAACTATATTGTATGAGGAATGAACAAAAAAAAATTTACGGAACGTTGTTCAACTCTCTAATGAAATATATAGCATTAACTGCAACTTTATTTGAGAGGAAAGAAATTTTGAGAGATTTTTCTTTACTATGTTGTTATTTCTTGCTTGTTAACAACATTTTTTTGGAATTGGAGGAATTGGATCAGACATTTCGACTCAAACTCTTTCTTTTATGCTTCTAGTACATAAAAGAGCTTTCACTTCAGAAGGGGCTTCTATGTAAAAGCAGTTTTAACTATGTTATGTTAAATCAAAGAAAGAATGTCACAAAAATCATCCAGAATGTGTCATAATATGACCTACAACATTTTTATTGCTGAGACAATGTGCTTTCCCAGAATTAAATAACAAATAAATAATAGAAATAATTCAAAAATAATGTAGCAGAATAGGAAATGATGATAGCAGTGATTACTTTCATTTAGTTACAGTATACCAGCTTTCATGCTCATTCCCCGCCTTTTTTTATCTTGATGTTTTAAAACAAAATGAGTTCATGTAAACTACATGCATCACAAAATTATTAATAAAATTAATAAATAAATAATAATAATTTCTTAGCTCTGGGGACTGCTAAGTGTGGCTTGCAGTCATAAGCAACCTGCACCCTAGGCATTGCAGAGCTTTCCTGGTTGCATTGCTAGGATAGCTTTGTTGAAGCAAGAATTATCAAAGGAAGTGGTTTTTGTGTTGCACTGACATTTGTCTTCAACATGTGTGGAGTGCTCCAGGGCCCCCTGGATGTGAATTCATGCTTGATGTAAATGACTTGTATCACAGTGAGTTTTGGAACTATCTTAGTTTGGTTTGTGATTTGTTTCTCAGGCAGCATTCACTTCTTGGGTGGACACTGCACAAGACAGATCCAGGTGACTCTTACTTGAACACTGGTCACAAGTGTGTTAATACCTGGAGGTGTTTGCTGTACTGGGAATGAAAGTAGTCCATCAAAAGCCAAAATTATCTTCAATGATAACATAATGGCATGAGATATGAGTGTAATTATATAGCATGCTTTTGCTCAGTTCTTATGTGGACATAAGCATGTATTTGTAAATGTACTAATACAATTAACGTATGAAATTATGTAAACAAAGAGGCAATTTAGCAATTTCACCAGTATGGCTCAAGATTTTAGCAGCTGATCCCAATATCTTCAATTAATAAATTTCAAGATAAAAAATAACAATAACTCTTGTTAGAGTAATTCTAAAACTGATAAACAAGTTGAAGTATATCAGAGTGGTTTTAGAAAGGGAAAGATTGTAGCACAAAAAATGTAGGTGGGTATGCTATACATGTTGAACTTACACAGCACCCTCAATACATCAAAGGATGTTCTTTGTTATAACTTGCTTAACTGCTCTGAGCAGGAAATTGTTGATGAGCTGTCAATGCAATGTTTAATAGAGTGCCAAAGGGTGATTATGAAAATTAATGGCTCTTCTACCTTCTGCTTCTCATGTGCTTACTTTTAGCAGACATTCGTTGCTCATGAAAGTGGATGCTGACATGCATCATTTAGATGTGCAAGTTTTCGAGCCATAACAGATGTGATGCTTCAGATGCCGGCGATTTGGCCTTACTGCACTTTGATGTGAGAGAACTTAAAGTTGTGAATATGACAAGAAAATCACAAAGGTGAGCCATGAAGAGAGTCTCCCATCTGTAATCAACTGCAAAGAACAACACACATTCCAGTCAAGAAACTGTCCTGTTTACAAAAACAAATGGCTGTTTGAGAAATAAAAACATTATAGAGTTTCAGCTATTTTGAAGCAAAAAAACTTGTAAACAATCGCAAACCAAGAGCTATAAAAGGCAGTGACCACAGTTTCTATTGGAAATGCAGACCGAATCCTCAGTAACATCCTGCCAACGTTAGCTACTACGATAGAGAATATTATTGGTGGAAAATAAAACCTTTTACTCCTTTTAGTGAAAGAAATTTCACCTAGAACCTTTTTAAAAGTTTTGCCAGATGGAGAAGAGAAAAAAGGGTTGGCCAAAAGAGAAATTCAGAGCTTAACTGTCTACTAAAATGAGTGAAACAGTAGTCCATGGAATATAAATGGTTGTCGATCTGACCTCTATGATTTATGACAGCTAATTGATGAGTTCAATTGAATTTATGTATCTACTTACAGGAAACATCTCTGTGGAGTTAAATTATTAGTAGTGAAATGTTTCAATGTACACTGAAAAGATCAACTCGGTAATATAAGATGGAGTGAAGGAGTAGCAATTACTACACCTCTTAAAATTAAGGAATTTGTAATTTCTTGGCATTCAAAAGTAAGAAATCCCAAGTATATTGTAAGAAATTAATAAATATTTAATATTAAAAGAACATCATGGCAGATATATATAGGTTCCATAAATATCTCCTGTATGACATCACAGGTGTAGAAGAAAGTTTTAACTCTACAGCTGGACAACAAGTTAAGAGCTCTACATCTTCCTTCCATTCAATTAATCTTCTCTTAAAATCAGACACAACTTAATTTGTTCCTCAAAAGAGGTTATCAAACTTCTAGCTATTCAGTTTGATTTTTTCATTCATGGGACTAGCTAAATCTAAATATCTCGCAAATTTTTTGATGACTTCCAAAGGACAAGCTAAGTAATGAAAACGACATAAACTTCCAAACTGAGACAAAGTTATCATACAGTGGAGATTTCAGTATTAAAGAATTTATGTATGCCTGCCAAAAGTTGTAAATTCTGCACCCAGTCCAGATAGTATTCAATATAGCATGTTAAAACAAATAAATCTCTGGGCCAAAAAAAATCCTGGACCTGTATAATGAAATATGGTATGAAAATGTTACCCAAGACACCGGAAAGAAGCAATTGCACGAGTACTAAAGAAAGAAAAGAAAAGAATCCTGCAGCTCCTCAGAGTTACATGCCAATATCTCTTGTGCTTTTGACAAAGTATATGAGTGTATGATTAATTACAGACTCGCATATTAATTAGAAAAGGAAAGCTACATGTAAAATAAATTTGGTTATCGACGATTTCACTCTCCTACCTATCAGATGGTCAATTTACAAGATACCATCCTGAGAGAGCCTTTATGCTATGAAAGCACCTTATTGGAGTTTTTTGACCCAGAGAAGACACTCAACATGATGTGGAAGATATGCCATATCAGAACAACTGCATTTATGGGGATTTAGAAGTGAGATGCTCAAACTGATTAATTTAGTAATTTCAATAAATTTTTTGATGCTGAAAATGAAAAAACTATTTAAAAGATTCCATCATGTAAGATCTTTTCACAATTTGTTGTTTTTTGTTCTATCTGTAGATGTTAGCCTATTACAAAGGATAATTTTGTAAAGCAGTTGTTTAAATAAACAATCATAATTTTTTTATGTATGGAAATGCAAGAAGTTCATATTTTGAATAAAAATATAGTGGATTTATGATAAAAAGTTACAGGAAATATTAATTCCACAACATAACTGTACATATAGCCACTTTCATGTCTGATCATTTTCCTGTTACACATATTTGCCTCCCCACCACCCCCATCTGCTATTTAGTTCAGTACCTTTTTACAACCGTGGTATGCATTTGTGCTGTTAGTTTGTGACAACTTCATTTAATTTATATTTTAATATTTTTTAAATATATATTATAATTTTTTTTCTTAGTATCTGTACTTATATCTTACAAGTAATTTTAGATAACTTTTACAAGTGTTTATTAAATTAAATTCCAATAGCATCAAGAGGCTGTGTCAATAAGCTTGACTCTTTTTTCTATATTTGCAGAAACTTTATTTAAAAAGAAAAACAGCAAACATTACAGAACTCATAAAAAAAAGTATATTTTGCATATTTCGTGTGAAATTAGGAGACCAAGACAAATTTTAGGCTCCTCATCAGGTTTGTTCAGCGTGTGTTTGAGGAACTTCTCCAGTGGCCACAAAGAAAAAAAGCATCTTTCCACTTTGGACGACCTATGGTTAGGTGAGAACTAACCAGTCATAGCGATGATGTTCATGTATAATACAGGGGTTCAATATAAAAAACAGAAAGGACATCTTTTACCTAAACCTTCAGTCAGCGATGTGTCCATGTATCTCACGAAACAGAAATACTTGTCCATTCACCACTGGATAAATTAGATGATATATGTGATGAAGAAATGGTTTCACAGGCCTGGGCTAATGAACTGGATGATGACAATGATGATTATGATCCTGGAAGAGATGAACCAAAACCAAATTAAAGCAATCCAAATTAAATGATTCGGTGAGGGACTTAAACCTTCCTAAGGACTACGCTAAACTTTTAGGCTCAAGATTGAAGGGTAAGAAATTTTTAGTACTACTTTTTATTGGTTTAGGAACAGAGATAAAAACTTTGTTCAACATTTTTCTGAAGAAGATGCATTAGTTTATTGTAATGATGTACCTGGACTAATGGAACAATTCCAGATTGACTTCAAGGTTTCTGAATGGAGACTGTTCATTGATTCACTGAAAAGAAGTCTTAAGGCCATTCTTCTGCACAATGGAAGTAAGTATTCTTCTTTTACCAGTGGGGTATTCTGTTCATTTGAAAGAGTGTTACGAAAATCTTGTTACTTTTAACTAAACTTCAGTATAAGGATTTGCCATACAGAATAGGATCGTCAGGACATTCAATTACAGGAAGCCTTAGTGAAAGATTCTATGGCTGACTCAGACCTGTGCCATCTATCTGGCAAAACCAGTGAATGTGTACTTCTTGTATACTCCTCTATCTGTGCTTGAAAATATTATATACCATGTTTATTATGAACATATGATTCTCACAGATAAATCAGCGGAACATAACATATCAGACACTGTAGTGACAGACAAACAGAAGAGGATTTCCTGACTTATAGATGTTACTATTCCACTGATAAATAACTGGAGGAGAAAGTGTGGTGAAAAGGTGGCAAAATAAAAAGATTTGGAAGATCAAGTGAAGGAGATTTGGAATCAGAAAGAAATACACATTATTCTTAAATCTTGCACTACACAAGGCTTTTTACACCTTGTGCAATGTAGTAAGTACTCACAATTAAATGTAGCAATTCTGCTATTATGTACGTACAAAAGAGTAATGACCATTGCAGCCAATAAAGACAAAAAAAAATTAATAATAATAAAAAAATTTATACCTGTCACCCACTCTTCACGAACACCCTCCCTATATTCTATAACAAAGCTTAGAATAGGACAGCCTTTATCCTTCCATGAATTTAAATATAACACAATTGTTGTAACATTTACTTCTATAAAGTCTGCTTGAGATGGATGCTCTGGCTTACTACCATCAGTTTTAGTGATTACTACGTGACTTGCTGTTCCAGTGCCTACTCTGTTATATGCCATCACCTGAAAAAAATGTGTAATACAGTATGCAGAATATTTATGTATCCTAAACCAGTTAAATTACCCAGTATTCCTCAAGGTACCAGATTTTATCTATTACACTCAGTTGAAATGTCTGAAATTTCTTATATGAAAGGTTTTTCAAATATTATTTGTAATAATAATTCTTTTCTCTTTAAAAAATAAAATACATCTGCCATAATTAAACCAAAAACAACTGTTCAAATGGGTGAAAACCCCCAAATTTAAAAAAAAATATCAATTTTGGGGTTTCCCTCAGTTAAATAAGAAAAATTTTTAAATGTTTTTTATTAAAGTTTAAAATTCTATTTGCTTTCCTTCCCGTAAAATATACATCCTCAGCAAGAAAATCATAAAAACGACTACCAAAGGAGAGTAGTCTTACCTAGTCTACCTAGGAGGGTACCTTACTATAATACTACCAAAGTAAGGTCATCCCTTACTCTCTGATCAAAGTGAAAGAGAAAACTTTGTAGGAAAGTTGTTTAAAATTTTATTTTTGTCTGCTAAAAGTTTTTATTTAAAGTGCATCCTGAGAGTATAAATTAAAATAGAAGTTTCATGAAAAGGGAAGTTGTCATTTAATTTTTTGCCCAGTTGTTTATTTATTTATTTTTTTGAAATCCATCTTGAGTGGGAAAATGCCAAAAAATTAGTTTCTACATTCAAGGGGAGCCTCTAAGTAGGTAAATGTTTCAAGAGAGACGACATAGGTAAGATTTCAATTGCATGATAAGTCTGTTTAAAATAAGTTTATTCTGCAAGTTTCATTAAATCAGGTTTTGCTATTCACATATCCTTCATAAACAGATTAACAAAATTAGTATTAAGAACAAACTTAAATAATCAACTTTTGCTTCAGTTCAGTACAGTAATAATGCAATATTACTAATATGTATATATTAATAATGCTTTGATTCAGCACAAGTAAATAAAAAACCAGTGAAATACACAAAGATACTAGACTGCTGGTGAGCAGTGTGTACATGTAATGCAGTCTTACTAAACTTAATGATTTATTCATTTCTGAACCTGAAGAGTCAGATCTTAGATTCTCTTGAAATGGCTTTTTTTGCAGTAAGACTTAATTACTTATTTACATATTTTTAATCATATTATTATGAAGGGGTATCAAAGAGGGTAAAATTAGTCTATAAGTTAGATTGACTTAATTTCTATACAGATTATCAAACACACTCATCCACACAGAGCATTGGAAAGAAAAATGCATTGGGAACAATGCTTCTTTCACTACTTGAAAACAACTTATTTTATAACATGCAACTAATTACTTATTTAATGATTAATTTAAACAAATAATGAACGAGACTATTTAAAAAATAATTCAGCATACTTATATTTTATCTTATTTAATTTAAAGTTTTCCAATTAATTCAGTTTATTTACCTAATCTATTGGTTATTTTTTCTTTTGTTTCCTCTCCTGAGAAAATCTTAAATATTATTAATTTAGAAACCTCAGCCTAATGAATGTCTTAAGTTTTAATATTATTTTCTTTTTAACACTGGGAAAACCTCTTATCAAGATGTTTACATATTTTCTCATGGAAGTCCTTTTCCGTGAATTTAGTGAAAAAGTTGATCTGCTTTCTTGACAGTATCACCAAACTCATGTGTTTGTACTGTTACATTGCTAAAAATCAACTTCTTGAGGTAGCTTTTATTCAATTCTGTCTTCTTTTGACACTGCCAGTTTCTTATTGGGCTATGTATCCAGCAAGATACCTCAAAGCTTATTCTGCATGAATGCTTAAATCAGTAGGCCTTTTTTCTGGCTCTTCTTCATCCATTCTTCATTCTTCTTCTTATTCAAACAGTGAACTACATTGTTTTTTCATCATCATCATTAAACATATGATCCCAGTGGTAGGGGCAAATGTGATGTTATAAAAATCAACTTTAATATGTTCTTAAACTCTGTGGATAGAGAGTATGTGTACTGGCTACAACAGCTCAAATTCTTGAAAAGGTGTTTTCCAAAATTTCTTTGACTAACTCTCAAGGTGATAACATATCTAATTCCTTTTTTAATTTTGTTCTTACAGGTAAGATTACAATACAAATGTTTAAGTGAAATTACCAAAATCAAGAGGCCTTTTTGGAAAGGAAGAATAATTTCTTCTTAATTATATTATTATTCTGATTTTCTGCACAAACAATCATGTTAACATTTTCTAATTGTTTGATCAAGTATACTCCAAATGCACATTGCAAATTTTTGAATCATAGAATTGGTAATTTAAAAAATAATAATCACTAATCTGAATACTTTGTTTAAACCACACCTTCAGAAGGGTACCAGTATGGTGCAAAAACAGTTTGTATGCTAAACAAACATTTTGCTGTTAGCTCCGGCAACATGTATGTGGTCTGTTTATAATTTTGATCTAACTTCAGTTCTTCCTCTTCTACATGTAGTTTCTCTGCAAAGATATCTTGTAAATATACAGGCCATCATCTAATGTGTAGTTCTGTAGAAGTTTAATTATATGCAGCATGTCAGCAAACACCCAGATTTTTTAAAGACCTCTGGAGATGTTTGAATGGATTTTCATCATTGAAATACCTAAGGATTCTCACAATATTTCCACCACCCACATCATTGATGATTGCAACAACATTAAATTTGGATTCAGATAATTTAGAAATAATTTCAAAAATAATAAATTGTAGAACACAGCCAACTTCCAGTTTTTCAATATTGGCCACCTCTAATCATGTGACACATTCATTTCACTTAAAGAAAACAAGAAAACATTTCACAACTGTGAAAGTGTCACTGTAATTTCTCTGACTATGATTATTGACAAGATATTTCTTGAAATTCAGGCAAGCAGTTAAAATTAATAATCCACTTACACAGCAATGAAATGCTTGTAAGAGGGAGATTTACTTTCCTTTTAAGAAAGGACATTCTATGAGACAGTAAACATAAAGCTAGTGCTACCTCAATGTCTTCATTTTTCCACCTAGCTTTCTTCTTATTTTTTTAAAACATCTTTATTTGAGTAAATATGTCTTAAAGTATCTCTTTATGAGTTCTGTCTAAGCTTTTTTCTGTCACCATCTATGATTAAAAAAAAAACAAACACAATGTGAAGCTTCTATGTTTCTCTTTAACCTTTCATTTTTGGCAGCCAGTCCACTATTTGGAAGCTCCCTCAAATACTTTGATTTGTCACCTTCTACGTTTTCTCTACACTATCCATAAGGATTTTTTCAATCATTCTTTTAGGTAGATTTCATAAGAAAGCTACCTATTGCAATGGGTATCATGATTCAATTTCCAAAAAAATTTTGACATATCTTCACGTTTCACATCCCCCAAACCCACCGTCAGTTCAAAAGTTTATATATACATTTGTATATATATATATATATTTGTATATATATATATATTTTTTTTATTTTCTTGTGGACATGATAACTGCTGTAATTTTGCGCCAATCACTTTCAAATTGATACATAAAATATAATGACCCAAAATCTTGGTCAAATTTGTTAATGGGCAAAATTGACCATGGGAATGGTAATCCGGGGATTGTTTGAAAAAACAAAATATTACTATAACTCTCTTATTAAGTAAAATATCGAATTCGTTTAAAGTTCCTACTATTCTTTGGATAAGGGCCTAAAACTTATCTAAGTAAAGTTTTTTGATATCACTAACCATTGGCCCAGGGGGTAGAAAAATGGGATTTCAAAGACAAACAAAATCATACCTCCCTTAACAGGCTCAGTATCGAATTGGTTTAAAGTGGTCGTTAGTTCTCTAAATATTACCTAAACCTTTTGTCTGAAACAATTTTTGATATGACTAACCTTTACGGCAAGGGATGACCAAAATATTGCTGGAATTGTAAGAAGATGGGGCTTGTCATATGCTAAACATGTGTTTTTCTTAACTTTCAGGTGGAAATCTTTTTTATCCCCTACTTAGCACTGGTGAAATCCACCTGCGCCCTCCAGCGTGCCGTAAGGGATTTTTTTTCTTGCTTGTTTAAACTTTCTCTCCTACTTCATTTTATTTTGGTTCTGGTAATTTGGGAAGAAAAAGATTGTAACAGTATCTTCTTTATGTGCTTTTATTTGGGTTCCCTGATTAATTCTAACTGTGGATAACTTTTGTAGCTTTCTGATGAAAAGAGTCTGAAGCAAATCTTAGCATTATGAGGATTTAATCAATCACTTGAAATACAATAGTTCATACTTTTTTAAATCATTGTGTTTGTAAAACTTGCGAAACAAGTAAACATTCTCAAATTATGACTATAATTCTTACAATTTTAAAATGAACCAGCCATTTTTTTTTTTTTTTAATATTAATATTTTTAATTCTGTACACTATCTGTTACAACTATTATAATTATAATTAATTAACGCCCTATAATTAATTATTGTGCAATTCAAATAACTATAATAAATAACTTTTACTAGATAACATATATTCACACATAACAAAACCCTAAAACTAAATAACCAGATAACCTATAATGGTTATCTTAGAAAATTGCATTTTTCTTTATATTTTATTGTGTTATTTGTTTCTTATCAACACTAAAAGAGTCTTTCCTTTATAGTAAAACACTCGTATAATAATAATAATAATTATTATTATTATTCTCCGAGTAAATTCCTCGGATATGCTTTTTTTTTGACCAGTTTCCACCTTCAGGTCCTCACATGGTTTGGATTTTTCGGCCACCTGCAGGATATGAAATAATAAACGATTTTGGAAATGGACTAATACCACTTTTAGAGCTGGCGATGTGGCGGTCAGGGTCAATGTTATTGCAGGTGTAACGGAGACCCTTCCGTTGTCCATATGCCCCCTGCGATGGCAACCATGTAGCAATGGTGCCCATGTATGTCGGTGCATGGGAGCTCTGAAAGCTTCGGTGAGTAGGAGCCTGGAGTCAGTGCAGAGACTGCGTATCCGCTCTCTGCCAGGACATATGCCAGTGGGGGTGTGCCCTGGAGTGGGGGGTGTACCCCGGCGGCTAGCCTTGCTACAGAAGGGATAAACGTTCATGAATATTGAACAAACAAACGTGGCAGAGGGTGCACGTAAACACCCTCGTTTAGAAACCTCCGATTCGCCACAAGCGAAAAGGAAAAAAATAAGGAATCTGATAAGATAAAGAAAGATCCTGATAGAATCAGTACAGACTTAAAGAAAAGTTTATTTGGCTATAGCGTACCTAAGCCAAGATTTTTAATCATTACAAAGGAGAATGGAAACTTCCAAAAAGTTAGTCCATTCTTAATCGCTAGAGAGATTACTAATTGTGCTGGTGGTCCCGTTAAAGAAATCCGAAAGACTTTTAATGGATTGCACGTCGAAACTATCAACGACGTGCAAAGCCAGAAAGTCCAGGGGTTGAAGAAGATCGGTGAATTTGCGGTTTCTGTCCAACCGCATAGCACACTTAACTCATCCAGAGGAGTTGTTGTTTGTCGCGATCTTCTAAATTGTACAGAAGAAGAAATTGTACAAGAAATGTCGAGTCAGGGAGTGACTCAGTGTCCCAGAATAACCATGCGAAGAAACGGTGAAGTTCTACCTTCAGCCTCGCATGTTTTAACATTTAATAGGCCTACCCTTCCTGAAAAGGTGCGAGCTGGCATCCATCGGCTTGATGTACGAGCATTCATTCCGCAGCCGATGAGATGTTTTAAGTGTCAACAATTCGGACATACAGCAGCTAGATGTGAAGCGCAGGAAATATGTATATGTGGAGTGAAAACACATGAGGGTGACCCATGTAAAGACCTTCCAATCTGCGTTAACTGTAAAGGGCACCACAACTGTCGTTCAAGGAAATGCCCTATATATAAATTAGAAACTGCAATTCAGGAAGTTAAAACGCTTCAAAAGGTCAGTTATCCTGAAGCGAAGAAAATTGTTGGTCAGCGTACACCTCGACCATCGACTTCTTATGCAGAAGCAGCGGCTGCCCCTTCCACATCCAAAATTAACGTGGAGCAGTTGCTTAACATGATGGCTCCAAGTCTTGCGACGATGATTGAAAGAATCATTGATTCAAAGATTGAGTCGACTCATCGGATGGAACAAACTAAACATTAGAAGGCTCACTCTCCGTCTGACGCCGTTGACATGAGAGACGCACCAGCGTAGTTTAAAACACCAGCCAACCCTGCGATTATTAAGCCACCAACTGAAGTAAGAATAAAAAAATCTGACTTACCTAGCAAAGAGAAACAGATCACTCCGTCGTCTAGTCACAAGCTTAAAGAAATTGTGACAAGAAAATCTGAATCTGCGGAAATGGAGGTGAAAGTTCTTATTCAGAAACCACCAGATGTAGAGAATATAAAACCTGTACCAATAGAGCTTCCAAAAGCGCAAAGATCAACTTCGGTGAGAGCATCTATTTCAGCTGGACCCAGTACTGCAGTAGAGATAGAATCCAGCTCATCAGCCGCGGAGAGTGCATCGCTTGCTAGTTTAGATTCCTTAGCAACGATGCTAACAGCACCGACGAAACTTTCATCACCTGATGTAAGTCGGCGAACATCATTGGCATCAAATAGAGAGGATGATGCCATGTCCGAGGCCTCAGACACTCTCTCGTCAGAAGTTGAGGCCGTTTGCAGGATGGAAAAACGGTGCAAGAAAGGAAGGCCGAAAGGAAAGCCTAGGAAGTAATTTGTTGGATATAAGTTGTAGAAGAATGCAAAATTTTGAACATTTTCGATTCATGAAAATGAATTACTGAACCTTTTTTTAATTCTTTTTTTTGAAGTGGGATGGGGCTAATGGCCAAAGTAGTCGATGCCTCAAAAAAAAAAAAAATAATAACTGATAATGAATGACTTATAACTGAAAAATTAATAAATGATTGATGTTAAGCAATAAAATAAAAATTAACATATAACCTAACAACAAAACTGTAAATGACAATTATTTAAAGAAAAATGTATTTCTTAATGTACTTTCTTTTGTTTTATTGTTTATTAACGCTGAGTTTTTTATTTATTTATTTACAATTTAAAACTTACATGGTCATCCGTCAGACCTAAGTCTGTCGACAGATATACTAAAGAGTATTATTACATTATTAAGTGGTTAATGTAATAACCAATTTTATGTAACAACTAAAGATATTATTAGTTTTATAATACTTATAATAGTAGTACAATTATAAAATTAATTTTACAAAATTAGACTAAATATTTAAAAACTAATGAACAAATTATTTCTTTAATAATTGTAATGTATTAGATTTAGTAACTAAAATTATATTCAAGAAACAAAATATATACTTAATTACAACAACGAATTACACAATTAATATCTTGTTGCAACAATTACTTAAAGAAAATAAATAACTAAGCTTTAACCATTCAACAATACATTATTTATTGATTTACAATAATTATCAACATTAAAATAATAACTATAATCATGTTATAATTGTCTGGACTGCCAATATAAATCCAACATGAATCCTGTTAGTACCTATTACGTTATAAGTAATGCCCACTCAATGAGAAGTTTTTTTAAATCATTTTTTTTTATTTTTACATTATTGAGGTGATTCGGTAAAGAATTAAGTAATGCAGGAACAACGTACTTCTTTAATCGTTTACCGTAAGTATTATTATATCTATCTGTGATAAAGCTCATTGCTCTCAAATTGTATCCACTTTCTATATTTACCCTGTATTCACTGTTGTAAAAGTTCTTAAAAATAATTAAGAATTTAAATAGACCTCTAACTGACAGAAACCTTGTAAGATTATTTAAATTAGTGTCATAATTGTTATCAGAATCATAAAGAGCAATATCTTTGAGGACCCTATTTTGTATTAAATTTATTTTATTTATGAGATAGTCTGCGGCTGATCCCCATGTTGTCAAGCCGTATCGAATAACAGATTCAAACAAGGATGAATAGAGTAAGCGTTTACAGTGAATTGGTAATAGGGGTGAGATGTGGTGGAATTTCATAGCAACCACTCTTAAATTTTTACATATATGTTTTATATGGTGATCCCATCTAAAAAAAGAGTCAAAATGTACACCCAAATATTTGTATTTGTCAGCATTCTGGAGATGTTCACAATTACAATTTATGTGGTAATTTTTTATACAGTCACATGTATGACAAATAATTTTTATTGGTCTTTGGGATTGAAGATAAGGAGATCTTACATGTAAAACAGTAGTTTTTTTAGCGTTAATAATTAGGCCTTTGTCATGAAGCCACTTTAATAGATTATTAAAATCTTCTTGCATTAAAAACTCTGCTTCTTCCAATCGCTTATGTCCAAATGCTAAAACACTATCATCAGCGTATTGCAACAGACATGAATTAGAGATCGCGCTAGACATATCATTAACGTACAGATTAAAAAGTGTTGGGCCCAAGATAGACCCTTGAGGCACGCCACTATCCGTTTCGTATCTATCACTATATTTATCTTTAATTTTAACAATAAGTTTTCTGTTACTTAAATAGTTTTGTAGCATATTATTAAAAGGGCCATTAAACCCTAGCTTATTTAGGGCATCTAAAAGTTTATGATGGTCTAACGTATCAAAAGCTTTACGAAAATCTAAAAAAAGTAAGATTACATGGTTACATTTATTTAAGTTAGTATTGACAAAATCAGATAAATCATTTATAGCATCGTTAGTCCCAATCCCCTTTCTGAAACCATATTGAGTTTCACTGATTAATTTGTTATCATCAAGGTATTTAGTAATATGCATAGAGACATACCGTTCAAAAACTTTTTCGATACATGACAGTATAGAAATTGGCCGATAATTATTTAAATCTTTAAAAGAACCAGCTTTATAGATAGGTCTAACAATAGACATCTTCAGTAGATCAGGAACCCTCCTTGATTTAATTATATTGTTTACTATAATTGAAATTAAAGGGCTGACTTTATTAACGACATATTTCAAATCTTTGATTCGTATGCCATCTACACCTGGCGATTTTTTATCATTCATAGATGAAATTATATTTTCTATTTGTTTAGGAGAACTTAAAGGTAAATGAAAAGACACAAGCTGCATGCAATTGCCACCCGTGAATTTCAAGAACTTATGTATACAATTATGTTTAATATCATCTACTGAAGTTACAAAGTGTTTACCGATAATGTCTGCAGCGACCTTACCCGCGTTATTAGATGTACCGCTTACATATTTAATTATAGTATCGTCTAAGTTACGCTTAGAGGGAAACCCCATCAAAGAGTTAAGTAGTTTCCAGTTACCCTTAATATCATTCTTTTGAAAATTTTTAAATTTATCATTAAAATACTTCTCCTTCGCTTTTCGTATTTCAATATTAATTTTATTTCTATATAATATGTAATCTTTTCGAATTTCCAGGTTAGCTGGTGCTTTTTTCCATTTTTTGAACAGTTTGTCTCTATACTTTATTTTATTTAGAATGTCATCCGTCATCCATGGTTTTTTTCTATTTTGAATTTTAATCCTATCAGTATTTCTGCGAACTAAAGAACTGTTATACACAGAATTAATTATATCAACGAATTTCTCATATGCAGATGGATTATTATCCATCTTATTACCTAAGGTGTCATAATTTATGCTATCTAACTTATATCTAATTAAGGCATTATCTAAGTAAAATGAACCAAGACTGTCATCCATCGATCGTTGGGATGAACTCTTGTACAACAGATCTGCTATTGTCACATAGTGATCAGAAATTTTAGTTTCAATTACTCCAGAAAAAACGTAATCAGGAAAGCCTCTAATAAGAATGTGATCTATACAAGATCTAACAATTACCCCATCTCTTATTTCCTCCCTCGTTATATCAGATATGCAACACATGAATCCTGTTGTATGTAATAAGGTTTGATAGTAACTAACTACAGTATTTTCCTTAGTAAGATCAATGTTCATATCTCCGATTAAGACCGCATTATTATTATTACAATTATGAAGAATATTTTCAAGATCATGTAAAAATTCATGAACATTTAAATCTGGCGGTCTGTAAAAGCATATTATCGTAAAATCATCGGTCTTAACGCCCAATTTCACTGAAACCTGAATGCATAATAGTTCACAACTTGAGACAGTCAAATCCAACATTATTCTTTCAGCACTGAGTGTGTTACGACAAAGAATTAAAATACCACCACCAGACCTAATTTTCCGGACACAGTGATAGGAGTCATAGCCATTAATCTGATAAAAATTAATTAAACTTATTTCATTATCCGTAATGTTTATTTCCGTGAGAACTATCAAATCTACGTTACTATTACCTAGGTGAATCAAGAATTCATCCCAATGACCGCGAATAGTCCTAATATTTAAATGAAGTATACTCAGTTTCGATAAACAGGAGTAATCTTGCGAAAATTCGTCTAGGTTCGAGTAGTAATTATCAATAGCCAAAAACCGGCCATTAAAAATATTATTTTCATTAATGTTTTCCATTTCAATAGGGATTCGAAAATATGTCTAAAACGCACAGATTACATAAGCTATACAGATTATAAGATTATACAATTTGTAAACATAATAAAAACATTTTATTTAGAAACATATAAATTTTATTTGTAAAGACTAATTTAATACTAATCGTTGTTATGACTAATGTCTTATCTACGCAAAAACACAGCATAACCGTTTTTGTTAAAGGGGTGGGAGAACATATATTCGATAGAACAAACGCTCGAATAAGATCGTAGGTGTAACTTAATGATATCAGTATCATATTATTTGATATCAATGTCGTCACCATAACAGAGATAACATTTTTGAGATAGGCTCGCAAGAGAAATACATCGTTATGCAAGTCAATTATCCTTATCAATTTAAAGCCAGTTTCTAAAAATAAAATATTTTTCATTACACTATTATTCACTTTAAGAAATAAACTGATGCTTATAAACATAGAAAAGTAGCTGCTGAATTGGCATAAAATTAAATTAAGCGAAGGTCTTCCTTTTTTTATAATATTGGAACAGTAATACCAAGAATCTTGAGTCATCAATAACAGAATATGATAAATATAAAATGCAACAAAATGATAGAAATAACTAATACGTGAACTTACATTTACAGAACTGAATGTAATGAACATAATAATATTATTACGAAACAATTCTATTATACTCTTAGGGATAACGCTATCATAGTTACAAATTTATATAACTCACTTGATTTTTTGCAGATCCGCCTCAGTGTTAATTTTAATAGCAAACACATCTTCACTTTTCTTAACAAATATTTTACCATTTCGTACCCAAACAAATTTATACTGAAGTTCACCCGCTTTTTGTTTCGTTTTATAAAGTAAGTATTTTATTGATGTTACTAGATTTTCATTAATATACACTTTTTTGTCACTTCCATCTGCAAGAACCATATCATTTGTTAGCTTCTCGCGCTTTTTGCTGATCCAGAAATCTCGCATTTTTCTGCTGCTAAACTGCACTATGATCGGTGGTGAATCAGTCTTCCTCCTAGTAGGTAGTCTATGAACCGCTTCCACACCGTCCAAGCTGAAAGGAATATCTAGTTTGTCAGCGATTTTCTGAAGAGAGTCATGTAAATTTTCCTTACGGTTTCCATCGGGGTGTAATTTTAGCCCGTGAATTTCAATATTTTTGTTTCTTCCATATTGTTCGAGTTGTATGATTTTTTCTTCTAGCGAAGCGATTTTCTTATCCTTCTCTGTTACGCTTTCTCGGAGTTGTTTCACTTCTTGGAGAAGATCCTTGTTAGATTTCTGTAATTCACTAATTTCATTTTTAATATCGTCATAGAACAGGGATAGCCTACCAAGTTCATTTTCGGTCCTACTGGAAGAAGCTCTGACTTCTGCTTTGAGTTCTAAAATGATAACTTTTAATTCATTAATACCGGTGAAATCTAATATTTCTTTAGTCGAATCCACTGATTTGTTGTCAGTAGATTTGACTGATTTGCGACACTCACAACACATCCACTCTTTTTTCTTTTTCTGCGACATTCGCTGATATGTATTCTCCGTAATTCCAACGCATTTATGGTGGTAACCGTATAAACAAAAACGACAAATAATGTATGTTCCATCAATCGGTAATTCTCCCTCACAGGTATTGCACTTCTTCATTTTCAAATATTTTTTATCAAACAGGATTACAATATAATAAAATATTTAACACTGGCATATAAAATACAACATAATTGTTCAAGAAAATATACAGTTGTGTATTTAAGATAAGAACTGCTTATCTACTACACTCTGAACAGGAATGCGAATAGAGCGACACACGTCTGTTCAGTACAGCAGCCAGACGCAGACTGCGTCTGGCTGCTGTATGAGTGTATTCCCATGTAATAATTTATTTTTAAAAACATGCAAAAGAAAAGAATTTATAGCTTAATAATAAAATAAAATATTATAGCTTATAATTAAATCACTTACTTTTTAAAAAATAGAACTTAAGTGTGATGATTGTATTTACAGGAAATTTTCCAGAATATAGCAAATAAAACAAACTCTTTATCTGTAAGCTATATCAAGCTATGGCTTTGGCAGGAACAATAACAATAGTTTCTGAGCCAGGTAGAATTACTGCCCAGTTCTCCCCACTATTTTTCATTTTCACTACATCTTAAAATGATACAGAACAATCTTTTTTGGACAAAATTGTGTAGCAAAAATTATGTGAAGTAATGTAAATAATTAGGTAGCTTATTTATGTAATAAAATCTTTTGTTTGTTTTAAAGTTTAATCAGCCAATCAGAAATAAATTTTGGAAAAATCTTACTAGTAAAGATTTAAAAAAATGTAATCTTTATATTTCAAAAACTTTTGATTTACCAACTAGAGTAACTGAACAGACAGATGTCTTTTGATCCGTTTATGTTCTTCAATTTTCAGTTTTAATTATAACCTAATAAATTACTAATATTTAATTAAATAAGGGAAAAAAGATTTGCCTCTGATCACTTTTGTATCTGATCATGGATTTATCCAAATCCATTCTCAGGATTTTTTCAAAAAATATTATTACCATATTAATAATGCATATTAAAAGCCATAGTTAGAAATCAAGACTGAAGATCAAAAGATGCCTCTCAGTCTATTTGATGGTTCATTTATTAATATTGATAAATAATATAAATGTATAATTGCACTAATATAATATACCTGTATGTTATACTGTGTTCCACACGTTAAGCCTGTAAGGCGATATGTTGTCATACCCCTTGGTATAGATCTCTCTTCCCATTCACCCTGTTCTTCCTGTTTTATATTCAATGTTAATCCCCTGACCACACTTCCTCCATCATCTATGATGCTCCACTGAAATTCAATCCACGATGAACCGGTTCCAGACACCGTGACAAGAGGAGCTGCAGGTGTGACTGTAACAAATGTATTTATTTTTGACTTTACCTTTGAACCTTGATTCTTGGCTTTGAATCAGGATGGAGTCAAAGGCCAAGGCTTTCCTAAACTCCTCGTTTTTATACTTCTAAACTTAAACTATAGTTTTTTTCACATAAGGGATATTCTTCTGAAGATCATTTTGCACCGTCTTCATTGGTGGTATTGCATGTTTAAATTATATTTTTGTTGATGGTAGCCTATTCTGAGGTCGTTAAGTAAACCATTTATTACATAATCATAAAATATATATGATTTGTGTTTGTTTTAAATGTGTTGTCTTAGTTAGTGAGCCTAGAATGTTTACACTATTAAAGTTTTTTTTATTTATGACTTTACTACATATTAAATGTAATATTTCATTCCATTATTGATATCGTGTGTGTTCTGTTTCTGCCAGGTTAGGGAAGCTAAAAAACATTTTGAATTTGATCTTTCTAAATAAATAATAAAGTGTATTAATTAATAATAAATTAAATATATGTGGCATACAGTGTAAAAATTTGTTTATCAAAAGTTTTACAATTCATTTGTCATATACATGTATATTACAAAATCCAGCAGCCCATTTTTTTAACAATATCATTAATGTTTCTTCAGCATGATGTAAAAATTGAAGCTTAGTAAAATTGTTTGTAAGTTTGATACAGAATATTGGTATTATCTCAGTATTGTTTGAAATGTAAGTTAATCTAGTATTATTTATATCTATGTGAATAAATATAGCTAAATTTTGAGCTTATTTAAAATTGGATTATAAATTCAGAATTGCAGTTTTGTGTGTACTATTATTGTTACTTAATGAGTTGAAAAGTGGTTTTGCAGATACTTTTTTGTTTAAAAGAATTTTAAATTGATTTCACTATACTTTTAGAGCATCACATTAGAATTAGTTATCCAACATCACGGCACTTCTGTTGCAAAAAACCAGAATTTTCAAGAAATATTTTCAACTTAAGAATTCAAGCAAGAAAGCCAATTCATCAAAAGTTAATTTTCAAAAGTTGCTCCTCATTCCTATAAGGAACAACAAAGATTAAAAAGAACTTTAATATCAGTTTTTTTTTAAATTATTCATTTATGTAGGTCTTCAGCAGTTTTTTTCATACATACAATGTACTCGTAACTAAACAATTACCTATGAGTACATTGTGGTAAGTTCATCGGGTATGCCATTAATTTAATTACCTTTACTGATATAAGAAATGACATTTTACATGTGTAGGGATGTTATATTAAAAACTATAACTCTGGCAACATGTAGATCAAGAGCAAAGTATGGCGTATTTTATATTGTATATTTTTACAGTTTACATTTTAAAGGGGTACTTTCCTCTTAGGGTTTTTAAACTTTTCAGAGTACAAGGTATAATGATCCATGTTGATCCAAGCTAGTCATGTATTCCTTTAAATGGTTTAATGGCTTCAAACAACATCCAAACTCCTACATTATGTAGGAGTTTTGCTTTAATACAATTTACAAAATAAACTTAAGTATTATCACAATAAACACAATGTTTTTACAAACATATGCTAAACTTTACAGGATTCTCATTGAAGAATCCACTAAAGGTCTAGCTGAATCTCTGCTTAGATTAAAAAGGGTAAGTGAAAGGAAGGTGATTGATAATCTAACTAGCCATAGATTGTTTAATAATCATCTAAAAACTACGGGTTATTTTTCAAGAAAAACCAATATGAAGATTACCCCAATACTCTGATGAAACTGACAATTATTTACTCCTGAAATAAACAAATTTTAAAACCAAAATTTTTGTGACATTGCTTATTTCAGGTAAAGATTACATATGCTTTCTTCTTTATCTTTTTATTGCTTTTTCTCAATTCTACAGAGTACCAGGAAAGGTATTTTCTGATTTTCTGTACCTGTTCGTACATGTTCGAACCTTTTTTTTGTGTATGCATCTCTAAAGCATTACCAAGCAATACTGAACACATGTCTGCATCCTCATTTACAGAAATAACATTATAAACTACTGCCTAGTCGGCTTCACAATCTGATGTGATTGTAATAGTCTCCTCTTTTATAATCCAACATTTTTCTTGCACCATCAATTACTACTTCAAATTGTAAAATAATCACTAGAGGATCATGTAGAGCATTAACAGTCGCACCTGTCCATTGTCTTCAAGATCTACCGAGACATCTATATTTGAAAGGACAAGATCAAGAGTCGTCTTTCCTCTTTTTGATTCGCAGTCGTTATACTGGCACAAGTTCAGATCACCCACAAAATCAAAAATTACCGTCATTTTTCTCTGACAGAGTAAGGCACGTTAGGATGTACTTCAGCAGATTTCCAATCTACTTTTTGCTCATTAAAATCACCCACCTTAAAAAATTCGACAGCTTGTGTTAGTTGTTGTTTCTTCCACGTGAAGGTGAAATTTTATTTGTATTTTACTGATGCAAATGTCTGCCGAGGCATTTACATCGGCATCCCGACCAAGGCCTTGCTGATGACTGTGAGATGTAATCAGTTAGAGTGTCTAAAGATGACCCCCGGTAAAACCCTTCAGGGCTTGGAACGGTGGGGGTGGTGTGGCAACTGGTAACATCAGAAGGTGGGAAGGTAGTCTTTCCCCTACGGGGTTTGATGTTGCTTCTTCCGATGTTGTATTCCGAGTTCAGGTCCCCTACTAAGATCACCGAATTTCTTGACCCTGCAATACATCGCTCTAGTCTCTCGATGACATCGAACTAATCCTAATCGCAATTAGGAGATATGTGCACGTTGAGAAAGACGAAGTCTGTGAGTTTCTAAACAACATAGCCCCTTCCAGACTCCGCCCTCAGGGTGGCATGTCGCCCAGTAACGTTCCTAATGGCTGCACGACCTCTTGCCCTAACACCTTTGCTACAGAAGAGAAAACCTGTTCTTTAGTGGCTTCGCTGTCGAGGTCCCTCACATGGGCGATGGTCATTCTATCTAAACCAGCTTTATCAGCCACAACAACCGACGGAACCACAGCAGTCACCTTTTTCCTCAAGTTGGCCACTGCCTCCGTACCTTCTCTCATCTTTACTTCAATATTCTCATTAAGTCTCTGCCGTACGGAGAGAATATCCTCCGATGTATCTCACCAACCGAGGCCTTTACCTGTTTCAGCAGGCTGGCATAAGTGACGCCCGGTTGGCTCAACGCAATCGTCTTTGTTTTCGGTGAGGCTTTGGTTGGTGCTCCGAAAAAGGAGAGCGGAACATCTTGTGAGTGCCGCCTGTCCCAAAATTCAGCTGTTTTCCTGGTCAGTCCTCCAAGCCTTCTCCTGGGAACTACCAAAACGAAAGGGCCATCGGGGTGACGGAGAACCCTCTCTAGTCCAATCGTCACATGGTCTACTGGGCCTATGCCCTCACCATCCACCAGCAGAACGTCGCTGTCTCCCATAGCATCTAATTCCTCTGTGTTTCCAAGAAGAGAAACCTCTCCAATCCCTTGGGTCACTGCTCGGAAATGCGTGCGTTCCCCGACAGTCCCTTAATCGCAGAAGGCGGAGTCATCTTCACGTATTCTGAGTATCGACTAGTGGGATCCTCATGGACATCCAGTATTAGGATGTCCTCACTGTATTCAGAGGTCCCACTTTCTCTTTCGTCTTTTCGTACAGCGAAGGAGACTATCTTCTCTCAACCACCGTCTTCAGGTCTGCAACCGTTCCAGACTGAAGGACTTCTTTGATCGCAGCCTGTTCCGGTCCCAGAGTCTATGCACTCCTATCCACCAAAGGGCCCCTTCGTCTAATTTCCCCAAGCCTGGGGGCAATGCTTTCAATCCAGGTCCGGACTCTCGCCATTTTTGTTTTGAGGTCCGGTCGTCCTCCCTTAATAGAGTTCATAAAATCCTGTAATTCAACGTCCTCCAGCACGGTTTCTATATCCAACTGTCCTCATCAGTGCTGCTAGAAGGGCGCCTCCTCTTCCTTGCTTTGTCCATATCTTCGTTGTCCATGATCCAGTGGGGTGACCTCCATCGCTGGTGTCAGAGGACGTGAATTAAGAGGTGCAAGGATGATGGTAGTCTTCCTCATTCGCTTCCTGCCCGTTTTTTCCATTATAGGTGGGTCTTTCTTGCTCGCAGATGCCATAACCAGCGTTCAGTATGGGCGTCCTCACAAAAAAATGTGTCCCAACAAAAGTTGGGGATGACCCCACAAAAGTTTCCACAAGTGACCCTAAAAGTGGCCCCATTTGTGTCCCCACAAGTGGTCAGGGTAGTGCCCCAACGATTTTGGCCCCTGGTGTATATATATGTATATAATAGCTGTTAGGACTTAGACATTTTTAAGTCCTAACGCTTGACTTTGAATTTCGCGCTTTGCAGTACGAAGATTCAAATGGATCTCAAGATAGAGGTCTCAAGATAATGCTCTTCAAAGAGATCGTTTAGTCTCTTATTAAAAAATATTCACCATACCCGAGTTGGTACACTTGCAACAATGGCGAGTTCCGGTCCACGATCACGTGTTAAACTGATATTATTAAAAAGCTAATATTAATCTAAAACTAAAGTTTTTCACTGTTTTTATCACCGAAATCAATGCCACTATCTATACACTAGCCCACTTTTAGAAAATAATTACACTGTATATTAGCACTAAATAACCTAATATTAGCTTATAAGTACTCACGGTATAGTTGCCACCACGTGGTCTTACACACTTATCACTAAACTCTTAATAATTAAAAAATGGCTCGTCCGGTCGAGTTCCGCACTCACACGATTATTGAACACTCATATTTAAACAGTTGTACACAATCACAATTAAATTAAACCACAATGTCCAATCACTATAGCACCCCATCTCTGTCCTTGGTCTTCAATAACTGCGTTACATATCGTGAAACAGCGCCGAAGTTGTTCAATCTCAAGTATAGTGCTAAAAATGGTGTCTGCACTTATGGGGCCTACAATCGACATACACTCCCGTCACAGATCTCCCGTCTTACACACTGAAGCATCACGTGCTCCGGTGTGTCCAGTTCACCACAATATACGCAAAAGGGGTCCGTGACTCTACTGCTTCCGTGAAGGTATACCCGGAAACCCCGATGGCCGGTCAGAATCTGGATGATCCAGAAATTCAGCTCACCAAATCCCCTCCCGGCACACGGTCCTATCTGCTCAATCAGTCGGTGCATCCACCTACCTTTGACGAACGCATTCAAACGGTCCTGTCAGTCCGCCATCATGGTCTCTTGCACGTCTTTTTTTTTTTTTTTTCGTCTTGCACGTCTTTTCGTCTTTTTGCACGTCTTGCTTATTCTCTTCTTCGTATACTCTTACTCGAGCCCTCGCCAGTAGATGTAATGGCGGCATCCCCACCACACCATAATTGCGACAGCCGACACGGAGGAGTAAGCCTACGCCACCCGCAACGCTATTCTTCTTTGAACTCCTTCAACGACTCTGTTGTTGCGTCCCACGTTCAACACTCCTGTCCAGACAAGAGTATTGAATTAGTGACGTGTGCCTACATTCTCCTCTTCGATACGCATAATAATATAGCCTCCTATATTAGATATTAATTTTATAAGATTCCTGACAGCCCTCCCAGCCGTTTCGCTTACACTTCTTGTATATGGGGTGAACCTTCTCCTATGGTCCAACGTTATTCCCAGATACTTGACTGTGTCTTGCCGCTGGATAGCTTCCTCCTATATTTTTATGTGCCGGGGTGCGATGTGCCTTCGCCCCGCCATAATAATATATTTTGATTTCTTGTGTGAGAGCTGAATTCCCTGCCTTCCTAACCACTCACTGACTGAGGCGATCGCGAGTTGCCCATCTCCCGCCTGCGGAAGAGGCTGCAGAGCCTCGCGATGCAAGCATGGCAGCTGAAATAGGACACCACGACAAAGGAAAGATCCCTTTACAAGTTTATACGAGATCTGGGGGAATGGTATGCCTCTAGTTCGTTTTTAAGGGCAAAGGGTGTACAGGTTCTCACCAACCATGTTAATTTGAACCAATACCTGTTTCGGTTCCGCCTGGCAGCTGATGAGCTGTGCGTCTGCGGGGAGGTCCAGTCAAGTGAACATCTGATGTTTGACTGTCCTGCTCTAGGCGGGAGGGGGGGGCAGAGACCGGGTCACCCTGGAACTTAGAGGTCAGTGGGAAAATTGTGGCACTCACAAGCGGCGAGTCAATGTGGCGAGAGCCGCATTGTCGGACCGTGTGAGAGTTCCTTGATATGGTTGCTTTGTTCAACCGACATCAGTAGTTTACTTAAGGGAAAGACTCCTACCGCATTGCTGTGGAAAGCTAACCTACAGATATATAGCTGACCACCAGCCAATCAAGGCTCCAAACGCTTTAATATGGTGGACAGGTACGTGCTGGTATTCAGCGACCTAGGCGTGGCAGCGAATTTCTGTCTAGACGAAGAAAATTTTAATTTACGGATGTCATATATATATTTTTAGTAGGTGACGGGGTGGCCTACCAATTTTAGTAAATATATGATAAGTGAGCGGTTGGGACTCGTAATCCAGGTATATGGCACCGCGTTTAGTCCGCTCACGCTCTTAGGTAAGCTGTAGGAGGTATTTAGAACACTGGTCGCTAAACCGTTTTGAGGCTCAGAAGCTGTTTGTGGCACAGACATTCGGTCTTATACTTTAGGGCGACCGAATGGGGTGGTGGCGGGAGAAATGTCAAGCAAGCCAAGGCGATTGCGTTATTGGCCCCTGCAGCCACAACTTTTTCAATTTTGCTCCCCACCACCAGAGCCAGGTCGTCAGCATATGCCGGAGGGGTGACCTCCTCTGTCTGGGTGTCGGAGGATTAATGTCTCATTAAATACCATATTCCAGAGCAGGGGATCCAAGACAGAGCCCTGGGGCACCCCGCTCGTAGCACAGAACCATAATTCACCTTATTCCATGTTGTACATGAGATTTCTCTCACTAAGGTAGCTCCGCGGCACCCACCTTTGTTATGGGCTGATTTTCCACTCCCCCAGTGCCCGGAAGATAACCTCTAAGCTGAGGGAGCTGATCACGTTGCGGACGTCCAGCAGAACCTCCACCGGAATTTTCCTGGACCTCCAGGTCCCCGCCGCGGCGTTTTCCACTCGATTCATCACCTCTCTGACGGCGTCCACCGTACACCTACCAGTTCTAAAACCAAATTGGTTATCGCTCAATCTCCCTCCGGCGTTGATCTCTTCCATGACCCATACATACATTGTTGATCAAACAAATTGGTCTATATTTCATACGCTCTCCTGTTGAGTGGGGCTTTGGGTAAATATTAACCCTCTTCCACGTTTCTGGAATGGAGCCCTCGCATAAAATTCCGTTTAATACTCTAAATATTTCTATAGGAGTTTTCTCGCGGGCCGGAAATAGCGCCCTCACGCAATCCTGCACTTGGCTGTCCGTGAGGACGGGTAAGGATTTACATAGCCCCCCCCCCCGTCACCAGCCTATATCCGCGACCCCATGGGTTTTCGCCCACTTCCGCGCATAGCTCTAGCCAGCACCTCCTTTTGGCCTGTTTAATGGCAGCCCTACGGGCAATCCTAGCCTCAGTATATTCCTAGTACGCTTCCGCCATGCGCATGTAATCGCCTCTGCTATTAGACCTTTGATATGCTCTTCTCTTAGCTAGCTATAGGTTATAGGCTATAGCAAGCTAGGCTTCTTTTTGTAAGCTTTCGAAATCTGTACACCACCAGTATGCATGTTTACTCGCTTTACGTTCGTATGTGACTTTTGAGGTCTTTCGTCGATCACTGTGTCTATAAATTGCTCAGGTGATGTTATTCTCACCAGCCTTCGTCCCATGTTTCGTGAAAACCTCTCGCAGCCTGCCCTGGAAGTTGCCAATTTGCACTGTGGGCCTAGGCCGCGGTGCAGGGAACGGTGAAACCCCTTATTAGCATATGGCCTGACATGCTCTCATCATCCAACACCCTCCAGTGTTGAGATGAGAAGACGATATATAAATACATTTATTATTATATATTTTATGCATCTGTTTTCTTAATTTCTAAGCTGTTTACATTTCACAAATTTGAACCGTTACTTTTTTTTACATTGAGATAGTATTTAAAGTTACGGGTAGCTTTATTTAGTACTGGGGATATTTTTAGGCTTTCTTAATTTCTAAGCTGTTTACATTTCAGAGATTGTAATAGTCTCTGATCTGGTCCTCTCCGAAACATGTCAGGTCCAACAAGGATCTGAAGTGAACCCTCTTCTAAAAAAGTTGTATTCTTCTGTATTAATACAGGCCATCCCCCACTCACTCACTTTATCCGCCAGTTGAAGCCCTCTGACCGTCGTGACTTTACCTCCAAAATCTGAGGACTTCGCATTGAAATCACGGGCTATCAACAGACTTCTGTTTCAGTGGTTATGAATCACTGCTCCAATGCCCTCAAGAAACTCAATGAATTCACTCACACCTTTTATTTTAGAAGTGATAGGAACTAGAAACCATCGAGCCACCGAGGTCAGCCCACACAAAGCCTTCTCCGGCACTCCTGGCGACCAGCGAGACTCCCCCCTTCGAGAAGCCTATCGCTGCTCTATGAGTCCGGTCCACCAGCCATCGGTTCCCCTTCGCCACGGTCACATTGGGCTTTGCAACTAAGATGACGTTAATCTCCTTCCTTAACGCCACCTCTCAGCATATGCCCATCGCCGAGCTGCTGGTGTTTGTATTAATTTGCAGAAACTTCAAGCTGTTAGTGCACACCTCGCCGCACTGTGGCTCTTCGCTCCACACAATACACACGACGCCGGTTCCTGGCACTGGGCCCTTCTATGCCCAACTCTCTTACAGTTTAAACATATATTATTTCTATCAATCACTGTATATCTTGACACCAAATGCCCCACACTCCAGCAACGGTAGCACCTGTCTACGGTCTCTCTTATGTAGGCCCGGCTGTGTACCCACCCTATCTTTATTCTTTCATCTGTCAGCTTGTTCGCTGCGCGACGGCTAGTTATTATGTGGCATTTAAAGTTTGCCCGTAAGCTTGTCTCACTGACGAGAGTATAATCTCCTCGTCTTCTACTAAGCGAACTATCGCGTGTCTAATCTCCTGTTCTGAGATGTTTATTTCAGGGTCCTTTACATGCACCACCACCCTCTGGCTGCCACGAGATCTATAATCTACATGTAGGTCTGCGGCCTTATTCCTTAGGTGTTCT
Organism: Lycorma delicatula; assembly: GCF_047948215.1. Classification (NCBI taxonomy): domain Eukaryota; kingdom Metazoa; phylum Arthropoda; class Insecta; order Hemiptera; family Fulgoridae; genus Lycorma; species Lycorma delicatula. The sequence continues at coordinate 4,604,117 of NC_134458.1, forward strand.
TCAGTGCTTCAGCCCTATCGCTTCCCTATACACGGATGCATAGCTCTTCCTTAACTCCTCTCCTAAGAGAGAGAACCTCGCAAGCCTCCTCTTCTGTGACCGTCTCCTTCATTTGTTTTAAGAGCTCCGCATAAGTCTTCCCGTTTGCTTTCACTACTATAATCTTGTTATCATCGATCGCCGGGGTGACCTCGTAACCCCCGGGACCTTGGATTCCTGGGCCTCCGGGAGGGGGGGGGGGAGTAAATACTCCGACAAGAGTTTGGCACTTTTTGGCCTCATAAGTCACTAAGTTGTGAATTATGTGACCCACATGGCCCATCGGTATCACCATCGCTAACTTCCCAGTCCCTCTTAATACCGAGCGTATTCCACTTAAAATTGCATTCAATGATTTGGTCTCACCCTCAGTTACACTATAATAAATGATACACCTTTTGCCGCTAACACGAGCGTCACTTCTCATTATGGTGGAATCCTTTTTTGTGACGTCTCCCGGCTGTATGTCACTTTCTTGTAACCGTAACGTCGGCCCGCTTACATGAGGGGCTGCGCTTACCTTTTCCGAAAGATCGCAAAACTGTCCCAAGTCGCCTTCTGCACTGGTTGTGCTCTCTAGCATTTGTGGGTGCCTACGTGTTTCACTTGGCCATTCCCTCGTAGCGATCTTGATGTGCTCCTCGTCATCCAGTTCCTCCTCGAGGATGTCTTTTAGATCTCTTTCCCTTGTCGTCTCCATCTGAATTGCCTGGTTTCTAGGTCTAAAAGTTTCTATATCATATCGCTGGTAACTTGACTCTTTCTTTCCTCTTAGTCTTCCGTTTCCCTTCTCGTCCATTACTGCCTACCATAGGCTCAGTCCCTCCATTATCGTTCGCGGCTGATTTACTTTCTATCAGTCGAGTCACTTTCTCTTTCAAACTTCTGTTCTCCTTATTCAACTTTTCGATAACTACTGTCAGTGAGGCAATAGTATTGTCAAACTTAGTTACTTTCCTATTTAACTCTTCTTTTAAGATAACAAGCATTGGTAAACGCCATTGCAATTACATTTCGTCAAAATAGATGGTTGGAATAGATGGAAAATTATTATTAGTATTAACCAGATATTATTACTATTACAAACATTTTCAACCCAAGAATTGGAACAACTGAGAACGAAACAGTCTGTGCCTGAGGTCAAAGGCCGAGAAGCGATAGTAATTTTTTTTGCAGGGTTGCCACACACCCATATACCCTGCTGTTCCTCCCAGCAGAGCTAAAAGGCACGAAGAAGGCTCCCAGTGTGGAAAGCGGAGGACAGAATACAGGGGAACGCTCAAAAGATAACAAACTGGTAAACTGGTGAACTGATAAACTGATATAAATTGCACCTGATAAGAAAAGACAAGACACCTAAGGGAAGAAGACAAGACAAGACTAGACAACTAGAAGCCAGCCAAAAGAAAAAAAGGAGGGATTTCAGGTTTAAGGAGTAAGTAGCAGTTAAACAAACTTTGCAGGTCTATTTCCGGATCTCACGTCTTACCGCTCTGAGAAAACTCTTCTTAGGCTGGAAGAAGTCAAGCGCCTCGGTATATTGATTGCATACTCGTAGACATCTACTTGTAGGCGCACAATCAGAGTCCGTTCTCCATGTGAACCCATATATATAGTATATGTAGGTACTCATAGACCAATATTCGTATTACCACCAAAATTTCAATTAATAATATTTTTTTTATAAAAATAAGGTCAAATTGAGTTCGACGAACCTTAAGATCCAATAAAACGAAATATTCCGACTGATGACGATCAATATCATTAAAGTGAAATTTTAAGGCCATTAATCTAAGAAAGTTTCTCTGAACTTCTTCAACCGCATCGTCAGTGTAACCTCTATCATGGAACCAGATTACATAAGCATTTTCCATATGAGATCTTACCAACGAACGATAAACGTAAGACACGTCTCGATCTGCAAGTACACTTCACAAGGCCAAGATTCTGTCTCGACTTACGAAACGTGCTTTGTCAAGTATAACTTTGAATCAAGAACCACGCCAAGATCAGACAAATTCTCTTGCCTGGAAATCCGCATACCACAAATTGCGTATCTAAACATGAATAAATTAGTTTTCCTGGTGAAAGATATAACCGTTTTATTCAAATTCAGAGGCACAAAATTAGTATGTGTCCAAGCTGCAGCTCATCAATTCCTCGTGGGAGGCTAGCATGATCTACGTGGATCTTAATTCGGTGGCATAACTTTATTTCATCCGCATACATTTGAAGATCATAGTTGATTGAAGAAGCGATGTCATTGATAAAAATGAAGAAAAGGAGTGGTCCAAGGTTGGATCCCTGCGGCAAACCCGACGAAGCATGGAGTACTTCTGACAATACACCTCCGTATCTGACTTTAAAAGAGCGATCTTAAAAATAGGATCCGAGTCATCTAATCAGACCAATGTGTACAGCTAAAGACTTACATTTGTTCAAGAGAATATGGTGAGATATCTTATCAAATGCTTTGCTGAAGTCTAGGTATACGGTATCACCTTCCCTTACGATTCAACTGCTGATCCAATTTCATTTAAAAATGAGCCAAAATTTGTAACCTTCGAACGCCCTTCCAAGAATCCATGCTTTTGAAGAGATATTTGATGCCGTACCGAGTTGAATACATGGACATAGGTTACTTTTTCAAAAATCTTGGGCAGCATACCAACGAAGGAAGTTGGTCAATAATTGGCCAAGGTGTTACGGCCTTTCTTCGGGACTGGTGTAATGACGACACATTTCCACAACTCAGGATAAACTCCAGAATGTGAGGTCTAATTGAAGATTTGAAGTTAGAATTGGAACTAAGATGTCAGTTGTACCTTTAATCAGCCATATAGGAATAACTCAGGGGAAATTTAAGGTCTAAGACTCTAATCGCTTCCCCAACTTTAACTTCCGTAATTCGGGAAAGCCCCACAAGATATTCATCTTCTTCAGTCAAGAGCTCAGAATCAAACTGTTCATAGGCGCTTTGGAAATATTTACCGAATTCATTAGCCAGTCGCTCAGTATCAGTAATATCACCATTAACTGAGACCGCAGAGATGCCAGAAGAATCATCTCTATGGCGACCCACATACTACCAGAACTTGGAGGGGTCATCATAATATTCGGCCTCCATAAAAGAGCATAGTCCTTCCGACACTGCAAAGGTCTTAACCTCCCTCTCAACTCCCTTCTAAGCTACACTTTGATCTTAGCTAAGAAGCCGAGAAGCGACCTCCCTCCTAAGCTAGGAAAACTCTTCATAATCCTCTTGTTTCCAGTTTTCTTAAATTTTCTGTGAGCGCTGCTTTTATTTTTGATGCAAGCAATACAAGCCGAAGAAAACCAAACTGGGTAGCTCGAATGACGCTCTCTCCGTAATGGAATATGATTTTTCATAGCATTGAGACTGCAGTCACTCAACGCTTCAGCAGCTCCGTTAATATTCCATTGGAAAAGTATATTAGTCCAGTTAGTACCACTGAGATGTTCATAGAGACTAAGATAATTGCCAGCGCGAAGATTAAAAGAATGACTGCATGTTCGAATCCGAAACCATCTTCAGAGGAATAGATAATTCGATAGCTGGATGGAAACGATCAAGAGAGACAAGCGGAATATAATCTTCGAAATTCAATAAAATATAATCCAAGTTAATCATACGCAGGTCAAGTACATTTACAACCAGGATGACCAAAATGCAAATGCTCCAAATTCATACTATTGATGAATTTAAGTATGACATTAGCGCTATCTGTAATAGTCTATATCTGAAATTTGAACATATCAAATTTCCAGTCGTATCCACCGGAGTTAAAGTCACTACAGTCAAGACGTAGTAAGTAGTAAAGTTGACATTATTAGCAATAGATTCAAGATATTCCACTATCTCAACCGAAGACATCCACGAAGAGAAATAACAAGGAATAAGAGGATTTTTTCCATTAGGATTACAATTTCAAACTAGACACACTCTGGTATTGTTTCAAGGTCTAATTGCCGGGACTAACAATGTTTTGACACAATATTTTTGGTTCTAGACTCAATATTCCCTTTCAAACATTGTAATATTTCATGGAACCAGTCATCAAAGTCAGCATTCTTGAAGATGCTATTGTCATTGTTATTAACATTAGTCAAATTATACTGCCACCTCTTACAGGCGTATTGTCATAAATTCTGTTTGGCTTCTGCAGACTAGAATCGTCACATTTAAGATATTTTTATATCTGGAGTTCATCAGTTCAGTCCAAGGCAAGAAACGTGAGATCGACAACTGCTAGTAGAAAATTAATTGATCTTTGCCTCTCATACCACGATTTGTCACAAAATTTAAAAATATCTTCCTCAGTGCCATAGGGGAAAAACGGCCTAATACTAGTCAAAAACGAAAAAGAAATGAGAAAAATAGACAAACTAAAACTAACTACGGCTATGTAGGAAAAGATCGTGCTAATAGTTCCGAGTCAAGAAAATAAAAATCGTTAGAAGTATTTGATCTGTTCAATAAATATTCACTGCTGGCCAACGGAGAGAGCAGGGGATCGCAACTCGACCTGCCACAGGATCCAAAAAGGAGCGCCTTTGCGACTTACCGACAGATGGAAAGAAGACAATTAACAGATAGAAATCCTACGCAGGTACACGCGTTGACGTTTAGCCGATCTATCCACTACTGCAAAATACAGCATGGAAACCGGTTAGTCAACTAGCTTTTATGCTGATTAGAATCATGGATCGCCCGAACCAGTGAACCAGATCGCACCAAGGTGACGAAAGCACTTCGGAGCGGGCAAGCACACTTTTGCTACCGCACCTGATCAGCACACATAGAGATGTAAACCTCTCCCATTCTAGACAAAATAATAATAATATCCTTGACAAAATCCAACCCTACTTCCGTGCATTTATATCTACGCTCATTTTCGGGGCGGGCAACGACATGGTACTTCGGTACTAGGTCACTTATGTAAAACCCACCGGGTTGGTCTAGTTGTTAACGCGTCTTCTCAAATCACCTAATTTGGAAGTCGAGAGTTCCAGCGTTCAAGTCCTAGTAAAGCCAGTTATTTTTACACGGATTTGAATACTAGATCGTGGATACCGGTGTTCTTTGGTTGTTGGGTTTCAATTAACCACACATCTCAGGAACGGTCGAACTGAGAATGTACACGACTACACTTCATTTACACTCATACATATCATCCTCATTCATCCTCTGAAGAATTATCTAAATAGTAGTTACCGGAGGCTAAACAGGAAAGAGAGAGGTCACTTATGTCGGATAACGGGTCAATGGTATTGCTCAGGAGCTCCCCTTCTGGAATACGGAAAGTGGCGGTACTGAGCTGTGGTGGCGGTTAATGCTTGGTTTTGGTTCTTGGTTTTGCTGCTTGTAGCGGGAGAGGGAGGAATAACCGTGGTCTGTGTTTTTTCGACACTGAGAGGAGTGCGGACGGGAAGTGCTTATTCCCCTTCTCGGTGGTAGAAACTGGATTGGGGATGAAATGATGTGAGCTTGCTCTGGCGAAGTCTTGCGCCATTCAACATAAGTCAGTCACTTTGGCTCTTGGCAGGGACTGTCCCTTGGGTAAGGGTGTCGGAGCCCTTACTGGTACGTGCGCGCCCGGTGTCGGTACAACAGGTCAGACAGTACCTGACTCCCTGGCCCAGGTTAAATTTATGGTAGGCGGCTTACTGGGGGAACCCAGGAAGGATCAGCGATCCGGGGTACGCCCAACCGCCTGCATTTTGTAATATATGACTGGCATCACCATATTTATGGAAACACTTACTTCTACAGTTTCTGTAGCAGAGGGTCTACATAAAAAATCTCGTCCTGGAAAGCCTTTGTCTTTGCAAGCGATGCGAAGGAAAAGTGTTGTTTACGAATTTAGATAAAATGGATTGAAACAAGTTTCTACCGAAGGATAGTGCGGCGATTTCAAAATATCTGGTGATCAAGAGAAGTGAGGAAAATTTCTCGAAGATTAGTCCTTTCGTGATAGCTCGAGACATTACGGAAGCTGCAGGAGACCCGGTAAAGGAGATAAGAAAGATTGGTTTGGGACCGTTTGTAGAAACTGTTAATGATTTACAATCGTCACGGGCATTTAAAGCCAAGTAGATTGGAATCATGGACATTGAAGTCGAACCAAATGGTACTCTAAATACCCCAAAAGGAAAAAAACGAATGCACCAAAATAAAAAAAAGTTCAACAGGTACCTGCGTATAAATTTTATACGCAGGTACCTGTTGAACTGCACGAAGACGAAATAGTCGAAGAACTTCATGAACAAGGAGTTATAGCATGTCAACGATTGAACACACGACGCAACGGAGTTGTATCCTCCGCGTCACATGTTCTGACATTTAACAGACTCAAGTGTCCTGAAAAAATAAAAGCTGGTTTTCACAGACTAGATGTTTGAGGCTTTCACAGACTCGATGTTTCCTCGTGCAAGATGTACGAGGAAACAGATCTGTGTTTGTGGTGATTCATTTCATCCGGGTGATCCATGCAGGGATCCAGTGGTTTGTGTCAATTGCCATGGGCATCACTCTGCGAGATAGCGAAACTGTCCGATTTATAAGGGAGAAGTCGCAATTCCGGAGTTAAAATCCATACAAAAGATCAGAAACTTCAAGGCTAGGAAAACTATACTTAGCAGATCACCAAAGGTCTTGTGCATAAGTGCAGCCAAAAGTCTTATGCACAGGTGCTGCGGTTCCTGCAGCTTTATTTAAAACAAAATACATAAGCTCTGAACTAGCACCAGCCCTAGCTAATATGGTAGAATGTATCATCAATCAAAAATGGAAAAATCGACAATCCAGAGAAAGCAGTCCAAAACTGACACAGAAAAAAGTAAATGTCTCCAAACAAAAGTGTTCTGTACAACCTAAGAATTTTGGAATGTTTGGAATGATCTGATGAGCCTTCGACCAGTCACAAGATGAACAAAAATAAAGTTAAAACATGGAGAAACCCTGAATCTAATGCACCTCAAGTCAAAGTTAAGGCAAAGAAAATAACCAGGAAATCCGGAAAGAAGATAACATAATCATAACAGAAAAAGAGACTGTTGATTGAGCAGGAATGGAATCCCTGAAAGCATGGAGGCCACTAAAAGAGAGGACGAGCACTTTAGCTGCCCCAAAAATTTCAGTGAAGAATGCATCACATTTAGATCTGGATGCAGTATTCCAATTGAATAGGCTGGCTTGAATTGCATCATTTGATACCAGCACCGAAACATCCTCTTTGGTATCAGAGAGACACATGAAGATTGAGCCACCTCGTAGGCCTCAAACACCCTGTCATCAGAGGTGGAGGCAGTTAGGAGGATGGAAAAAAGACAAAAAAAAAGGTGGCCTAGGGAAAAACCTAGGTGATAGTTATTATGAAAGTTAATTTCCAAGTTTTTTTATGAATTTACTGCCAGGATGAGTTTTTAATAATTGTGGGACTTTTCACCCATTTTTCATTGATTTAACAACATTTCTTTAGAGATGGATTGTATGTTTTTACGTGGCAAGGATCTATACACCCTTATCGTTTTGTGTTACTTTGGGTTTTCATGCACATATTATGACAAGTTTGTTTTCTGGATGATTTGTTTGATAAGACTAGTTTGACTTAGTTCCTTTTTTCGAGCATGGTAGGAATGTTTTATTAAGAGACAAGGATTAATGACCACAGTTGTCAATGACCTTAATCCGCCCCTCAAAAAAAAAAGAAGAAAAAGAAAATTAATCTAAAAATTCTAAAACCACTCACCTAAAACATGTAAACTGTAAGTAATCTGATCAGACCCATTTATGTTTGTAACAGAACACGTATAATTTCCCTGGTGATGTCGTTGAATTTCTGATATTTCAAGAGAACCTACAGACAAAAAACAGCTAACACATAATTATTTTAATTATGTATTACATAAATTCATTAATTTAATACATAGAGTGCAGAAAACAAATTGTGCTGTTGCATGTGATAGTTTATCACATGTGGATGACAGGTTCTTGCATATTTAATTTCTTTTATTTGTATTTTTGGGGATAAATGGTACTGGACTTTGGTGAGTAATGTTTGCTAAATTAAACTTTATTTTGGAGCATTCCATTTTGAAATCATCTTTACTGTTTGTTTCCAATCAATTCCTTTATTGTTTTACATCAACACAAACATTTTAATTTTAGATGATTGTTTCCTTTAATATTAATCATATTTTAAGCAATTATTATTTATTCATATAAAAAGAAGAGAGACGTGATTATTTTTGGTTTATGTATGGAGATTTATATAATTTTGTGCTATTTATTTTATGATCTAAACCTATTTAATAAATATGTTTTGCATTTGATTTTGCTTATGTAGTTTAAGCTGCATCCATATTTATCCAGTTTGTGGATTAAACTTTCCTATATTTTATATATTGTAACTTCAAGTATCTGCAGATGTTTTGGTAGCCATATTTATTGCTATGTATCTGCTGATTTTCTTGTTTCTTCTAATATAAAATTTTAAATTATAGATGTATTTTCAAGCTTATGTTCACAAACACATTTTTAAATATTTATTCTATAATGCACTGTTCGATCTTACCGTCAGCGTGTTGACTGAAGACTTCATCAGATGGTTGACTTCCATCGGGAACAAACCAAGATCGTTTTGGAGGAGGAATTCCAACAGCAAGGCAGTCCATTTTAACTATAGAATATCTTAACTTTATAAGTGCTCTCCCAAATGAAATTACTGAGGCTGGAACTGGAATAAAAATTATAATTCCTTCATATTTCATGATCTTTTGATGGAATAAAAGTCTCATATTACTTGACATCACAAGACTATATAACTAGATTGACATAGATTCAAAACATGCTAATGCAAGAATATTTTTATTAGTACTGAAGCATAGGAAAATAAAATACAGGTAAATCACAAATAGAAATTAAAACACAAGTTTCTGAAATTATTTTATAGGTATGAATGTTTTATATCAAAGTATTTTACCACCGATTGCACTGATAAACATAATTTTTGTTTCCTAACATGCAATACATGATTTTAATCTAATCTTAGATGCAGAAAACAAATATCAACTCGGAATCTTTCTAATACTCAAAATTTCTGAATTTTAATTAAAGGATTTTTTTTATCTTTTAACGTATAGTTAGCATTTTAGGCTCCTATATTGTATTTTGTTAGCTCACATTTTTTTGTTTAACTTTGTTAACATAATTTTTAAGTTATAAATAAACAGTACTAGACAAAGAACTTCTTTCTTTTTCGTGTTTAGCCTCCGGAAATTAATACTTCAGATAATACTTTAGAGAATGAATGGGGATGATATGTATGGGTGTAAATGAGGTGTAGTCTTGTACAGTCTCAGTTCAACCATTCCTGAGATGTGTGGTTAATTGAAACCCAACTACCAAAGAACACCGGCATCCACGATCTACTATTCAAATCCGTGTAGAAATAACTGACTTTACTAGGAATTGAACGCTGGAACTCTCGACTTCCAAATCAGCTGATTTGAGAAGACACGTTCACCACCAGACCAACTCGGTGGGTTACTACACAAAGAATTAAATCATATCATAGTCACGTATGACATTATATCTAATACTGAAGAGTGAGCCTTCATGGACAAGATTAATCATGTCTGTGCAGGTCAAAACATGTAGCTGAAAACACAGCTGTGTTGTTTGTATTAAGCAATTGCTTTAGGAATGAATTAATTTTGTTCAGTCTTATTGCTCTTAAGATTAACAGTGCAGTGTCATGATGCCACGAAATTATGTAAATGATGTGGATGACTTTTGTTATGTATGTGGTGAGTTTACCATAAAATCAAATAGAAAAAAAACATTACACCTTTAATTAAAAAAGTATATCATTTGTATTTTCAGTGTAAATTTCGTGATCAGGATAAAACATGGGCTCTTCATATATTACGCACTAATTGTTCTGTATATTTAAGAGGATGGCTGAAAGGTACATGGAAGGCTTTGCCATTTAGTGTATTTATGGTTTGGCGTGAACCAAATCATGTAACCGATTGTTACTTCTGTTTCACAAGTGTGTCTGGAATTTCTAAAAAATCTAAACGTACTGTAAAATATCCTTCATTACAATCTGCAATCAAGTCTGTACCTCACAGTGAAATTATTCCAGTTCCTGAGCCACCTGTGAATGTGTTTCGAAAGCAGCGGTGAAGAATCAGGCAGTACTGAAGAAGATAACAATGATTTTGGTTTTGAATTATCTTCCAATAAGCCGCATTATATATCACAAGGTGAATTAAATAGGGATTTAAAATTATCAAAAAATGAAGCTGAACTGTTAGGATCAAGACTGCAAGGTTGGAAATTACTTTTAAAAAAATACAAAAATTTCAGGCTTTCGAAGCCGACAAAACGAATTTTCTCATACTTTATTGATGAAAATAATTTGGCTTAATGCACAAATATTGATGAGCTTATGTTGCACTTAGGACAAGTTCATAAATCACAGTACTGGCGCCTTTTCATAGATTCGTCCAAATATAATTAAAAAGTGGTTCTGCTACACAACGGTAACAAATATCCTTCGATACCAATCGTTTACGATATTAATTTGAAAGAGACATACGATGTGATGAAAGGCGTTCTTGAAAAAATAAATTACAAAAAATATAGCTGGAACATATGTGGTGATTTTAAAGTTATAGCTATTTCGTTAGGCATGCAGTTAGTTGAAACATGTGTTTCAAGCATGTGTACATGTGTTTTCTTTGCAAATGGGACAGCCGAGCTAGGGATAAATATTATGTTACGAAAGAGTGGAAGAAACGAGACAATTTAACTCCAAACGGGAAAGATATTATTCATGAGCCCTTAGTTGAACTTAAAAACTATATTTTTACCCCCTCATCATATCAAGCTAGAAGTAATGAAATATTTTGTAAAAGCAATGAAGAAGGATATTCCTGGAATTCAGTACATCAGGCAGAAATTTCCGAATGTAAGCGAAGGAAAAATTAAAGAAGGAATATCTGTTGGTCCTCAAATAAGAGAGTTCTTCAAAGATGAAGTATTTAACTCAATGTTAAATAATGTAGAAAGTACAGCTTGGGCTTCATTTAATGATGTTTGCAAAACTTTTCTCGGCAAACAAAATTCCGACAATTGCCACGATATTGTTAATAAATTTCTTACTTCATACAGAGCTATGGGATGTAATATGTCATTGAAAATACATTTCCTTCACTCACATCTGGATTTTTTCCCGGACAACGTCGGAGACTAAGTGACGAACACGGTGAACAATTCCACCAAGACATTACGGTGATGGAAAGCCGCTGTAAAGCGAATATTATTTTACATTTTTTTCTTTTTGTCTATCAGTGTTGTTTAACTGGTCAGATGAAATTTCAAAACAATGATAAACTAATAACTACCAAAAAATATTTTAATTCTCTAAATTTTACTTTTCAAAATGTGAAATATTACAAATTAAAAAATCAAGATTTAGCAGGATGAAAAACAAATACTAAAAACTAAACTGACCTTTGTAGAAAAACACTAAACATTCATCCCCACCATTCAAACTCGATCAATTTTTAAATAATTTTCTTTGAATATAGATACTATTTTATCATGTATGATACGGGTAACTGTGATTGGTTTGAGATTTTGTGGTCAACCATCCATAAAAAGTAAGATCAAGGAGCTAAGGACACTTCCTGTAGCATCCATGTTCTACTTCTTGGAACTGGGACCTGTATTTTAAAGGGAAATCTTATCAAAAGATGAAATCTCGACAACCTCTTTTGTGATTGGTAAGCTATGGAACTAAATCTGGAATAAAACTGGAACTAAGCAATTATTATCTGAGATTGCATTTTTTTTTGTTATCCATGCTATTTAAATGTTCCTAAATACTGGGAAACGGTTGTCTGTAGACAGTTACTTTCTATTAGATAGTAATTATTATTAGACAGCTATTTTCTAGTTATTTATTTAAAATTAAAACAATACTATTTACCTCTGTTTGAAATAGTGCCATACACAACTTTTGTACTCTGGCCTTCGCCAACTCTGGTAAAGGCAGTCACCCAAAATTCATACGCTTCACCTTTGTGAAGGTCCAAAGCTTGATAATGTGTCTGAGTCGGAGGAAGCGGTTTCTTAAATGAATCTTTTTCACGGCCAGATTTGAGAACACGTGAGTATACTGTATAACTAATAAGTTGACCGTTTGGTCGATAAGGAACACCCCAACTGACAATCAATGAAGAAGGTGAACTGACCATGACTTTAATCCCTGATGGAGCATCTGGAACTGAATAATTACTCATACAAAATCTTACTTTGACAATTTACAATTTGCTACCTTAATCTAAATTTTTTAGCTGCGATCGATATTCATCAATAAATGACAAGTGAATGTGTAGGGATTACATTGAATGTTGTCTAAATTAGATAATCTGTAGGAACTAGTTTATTAAACATCGCTGGCAGTCGGTCTTCTTACTTTATATCCTCTAGTCTTCAACAGGATGCAGTTATGCAGTTAATCTTTTTATGTAGGACCAGTCATTATTTAAATAAAGAAGCGAATAAAGAATCTTATCTTATAATAAACAAATAAGTTGCAAATAACTAAGCTCAAATTCACTGCATTTGGAAGGAAACTGCAAGTGAATTGAAAAATTATTTCCGCAAAACTCTACCGATAAATACTGAAATGCAATATTTTTAAGTAAAATACAAATATCACATAAATATAATTAAAATTTAAAACGATTTATAAAAATAAAAAATTACAACAGATACAATTTCTGATCTCAAATGCGTGTTTTTTTAAGACTTTTGTTACAAATTCATAAATAACAACATAAAAATAAATTTACCGTTATAAGTATTTTATGATGAAACATTCATATAAAATAAAACAGATGAAAGAAAACGCCAGTTTTCATACAATACAAATAGCACGAATACCTTGAAGCATACAAACCGTAAAATTCATCTTACAAAACTTTAAATAGATAAAAAACTTAATTCAAGCACCGTGCTTTCAATGAATCCAAAAATTGGAACCAGATATATATTGAATATAACCCAGTCAAAAAGCAGTTTTCAGAACGCTTGATTTCTGTATTTTAGTAATAGTGGATTGTTTTAAATATTAGTAAAATGAAATCTGCGGTAGAGATTGAGAATGCAGTCTTGGAGATGGACTATCAGATTTACATAAACTGTAGTCAATAAAAATTAGCTTTTGTTTGATGCATGTTGATGTAAGGTGTTTTAGGCTTTAGTTAGAGGTTTTTTTTTAGTTAAATCTGAACAGCCTGTTTTTGAGCTCTCTGATGACAACTTCAGATGACTGGAATTCACTAAAATGATGTTTCATATTTTGAAGTATTATTTGTAATGGTATTTTAAAAGGATCTTTCAAATCTAAAATAACTAACTTTATTAATTTTCCATTTTTTATGCTTTTTATGAAGACATGATGTCTGCAACTACAATTTGTACATATATGGGAGATATTAGGCCACCTTCATTATGATTTAAGTGTTATAAGATAAATATTTATGCAAAATAATGGTAAGTAGATTTATTATTACACGGTTAGGGGAAGGACTCAACACTGCCAAACTTGTTTCAGGTATAAAAGATTCCTTGCAATTTATAAAAGTTGATCGCCCTAGGAGTCGAGTTCTAAATGATAAATCGTTATTCAATCAGCCATACCCCACACAACCATCACTATATTATGGACACAGTAACACCATATGGTATATTAGGACAGGACAATGATTTCCATTTTAAATAGTAACCGGTCAGCTATAGAGAACGTGATAAGTGCTACATGAAAGTACAATCATTGTCTCTAATAAATGTGCACAGTGCTACTGTAGAACCATTTGTTTATTTATATTTCAATATGTTTTATAATTTAACTTAACGATTGGGTTATAATCTCAAAACGTGTAAATAAATTAAATTTCAAGGTCAAATTTACTTTTTTATTTATTTTTATTTTATCCGTGAAAAAAATTTATAAACAAATTTAATAAATATATATGAAAAAAAATACAGGAAAACTCAGACTTAATCGTAACAAATGATGTTTCATGCGAGTATAAAAAATTTTTTAAGCGTGTATGGAAAAATATTCAAATCATCGAATGTAAGAAGTCGTATGTTTCTTGAAGACAAAGGCACAAAATCTAATCTTACAATTGTTTCTAAGTTTCGCTAAGTTTTTAGGGAATAAAATATGAAAATATGTTCATTTGTTGTTTTGGGTAGTAAATTACTCATTCTTAAATACACTGCAACTTATTTACCACAAAAGCAAATGCAGGTTTCGAACTGGGTCACCCGGTTTGGCGGGAGAGCGGTGGTTAGCCTGCGCGGCCATACCATCTCCCGGACCGTCTACGTGAAATTTGATTTACACAAGTCGTTAAAAATCGTAAAGTATTAAATCGTAGTATACAATATTAATCGAATAAATACAGTAAATATCGTTTATAGTGACCTCCAAAGGACCGACGATTTTAGGACATTATAACAGATGTTTAGGTAGCTTAGTGGTACTACTTTAATAAGCCATCTACACGGGTATTGTTATACAGAAATAGTAATAATTATCAGTGGCGGCTCGTAGCTAAAATTTGTGGGGGTGGTGCTTCAGAAAATTTTTTTCTGGGCCTTTTCAAGGCCATGGTTAAAGTTTTCTATAAAATAAAAGAACCGAAAAAAATGAATCAAATAAAACAGCTGGAAGTATGATAATAATCTAATTCTACAATTATCATATTCAAGAGTATGATACACGGTTTTTAAGCACATTGTGCCTAAAAACCGTATTCGGTTTAACCGAATAAATAATAAAATGCCAATACAGGTAATATTTTTTAGTATTATTAGATAATAACTTAATAAAATATCCGCTTAAAAACACTATAGTCCAATGGTGATTAATTTAAATTTCTATGTACACAGAAACAAAAACGTAATTATTTTTTTACTAATTATCTTCTCTTTCACCCTTCCAGCGTGTTTTTGGACAGATTTGGCAATCAAAGACCCCTTGCTTTCCGCCATCTTCTAGCACTACTGAAAAAACCGTTTTCATATTCCTTCCACCGACTAAACTAGAAAAGGCAACGAACAAGGAACGTTCCATAGACACGCGGAGTAAAAAAAGAACACCTTCCATCAGCATGCCAGGGTCGGCACTGCGGGAGCGACAGTATTCTCTCTCTCTTGCAGCCTCGCGTGCAGCTTCCTATGTGCGCATGCGCACAACAGCCAACCACCACCGCTGGAACTGTTCTTTGTATGGAACTGCGTAGTTTTCATAAACTGGGGGATGGCTACTGACATTAAGCTTAAGCATTATTGTACAAGTATAAAGAAAGAATTAAAGAAAAAAGGCCTCGTTATATTAAATTTTATCGATAACATTACGTGGAAATAGGGATGCTGCAGTTCCACAGTGCCTATACGCGAGCTGCTACTGGTAATTATTGAAAATAATAATAATTTACTTTCGCAAAAATATTATATAAAAAAACAAAAACAAAATTACGCAATAATAAATACAAATACGGTATAATAAAACAAGATAGAGAAAAGTTGTAAACATTACTTTTTCTGCAAAAAGTCGGTTATTTTGCTTTACATCATTATGTTGACTAGGCCGTAATTTTTTTGATTTCACAGAATCTGTTTCAAAATTTTTCCTGATTTTTTCACGGTTCTTCCATATCACCGATATTATCGAATGACGTATGCCTAATTCTGGGGAATATCCTTATTAGTTTCGTCATTCTTTAATCTCCTGATAATGTGTGTATTTTCCTCTATCGTGAATGATTTTCGCTAAATCACAACTAAATCACTAATGAATGGATTACACGGGATACGTAAAATAAAATACTGTACCCGCACGATGTGATACGCTCACAGCAAAAGATTAACAACTGAATGTGACTGCTTCAGTTTAAAATAATCTGGTACACGAAGCATTTAAAAAAAAAGAAATGGAGTTCAATCTAAGAAAAAAGGAACCGTCAAAATATTTCTGTAGCTACAATGTAGATATACTAAGAGGGCGGTCCAGAAAGTAACTTCCGTTTGTGCTTAGCGTGGAAATGGGTGAGGATACAGCCGCCATCTTGGCGTCAAAATATTTCTACACTCAGTACGCATCAAGCTGTCGCAGCGTGTGAGCTGTGATTTTTCCACTTTGTTCGTTGTGAATTATTGAAATGTGCGCTTCAATAGAAAATCCCGCGAGTTGTGAGGTACATTCAACGATTAGATTTTTACTGGCAAAAAACCTCAAACCAATTGAAAGTCATCGGCAACTTTGTGAGGTGTACGGAAATGGAATAATGAGTAAAGATGGAGTGAGGCTGTGGTGCATTCAGTTTAAAAATGGCCGCCCCAATGTTCACGATGAGGACCGCAATGGTCGGCCTAGCCTACCATTTTATCAACGATAAAATTCGTGAAAATCGCCGCATTACGATTACTGAACTCACGCTTCATTTCCCCCAAATTTTACGAAGTTTACAGCATGAAACTGAATCGGGCAAGCTTGGTTATCACAAGTTTTATACAAGATGGATGACAAAAATCTAAGGCGGCAGATTTCTACAGAGAAGAAATTGAAAAGCTTGCGCATCGTTATGATAAGTGCCTCAATTTAAACGGCAACTATTTAGAAAAATAGTTTAAGATTGTTCCTTTCAAATGATACAACAAAATTTCTTTTTTGTGTTTGGTTGATTTTTTATTTCAAAACGTTATTTATTTTCTGGACAGCCCTCGTACGTTACTGATGAGTTACTTCCGTCCGTCATTATAAGCGATAAAATGTTACATCGCAGCAGAAAAAATAAGTCATAATAACCGATATGTTACTACAACCCCGAAGTAATTATAAACACTATATACTGCATTTATGTATTAACAGCATGCCAAGAGACAATTTTTTGGTCCCTATATAAGATATGTCACTACAAACGATACTTACTGTTTATTAAAAATGTTATTCAAATAAAAAAATTAATTAAAAAAATAAATAAACGAATAACTAAATTTAGTGTATATGCGTGTTTGTTTAAACAGTTATGATGCGTCTTCTTCTAGAGTCGGCGTTGGAATAATGACAGTACGGTTACAGGGGGTAACCCACCGGGTTGGTCTAGTAGTTAACGCGTCTTCCCAAATCAGCTGATTTGGAAGTCGAGAGTTCCAGCGTTCAATTCCTAGTAAAGCCAGTTATTTTTACACGGATTTGAATACTAGATCGTGGATACCGGTGTTCTTTGGTGGTTGGGTTTCAATTAACCACACATCTCAGAAATGGTCGAACTGAGAATGTACAAGACTACACTCATACATATCATCCTCATTCATCCTCTGAAGAATTATCTAAACGGTAGTTACCGGAGGCTAAACAGGAAAGAGAGAGGTCACTTATGTCGGATAACGGGGCAATGGTATTGCTCAGGAGCTCCCCTTCTGGAATACGGAAAGTGGCGGTACTGAGCTGTGGTTTCAGGCCAGGCAAAAATATTATTTTTACCTGGCCTATTTTTGCCTGGCCTGAAAACCACTCAACATGTCAGCACTTCCCACGAAACAGCCACAACAACTGGTCGACTTAAATAAACATACTTTTCACATCCGGTGTTTTAAGAAGTAATTGACACCGGTCATGTACAATTGATTAAAAAACATTTTTATAACCACACGCACCCTGTCAGCACTCTACATAAACACAAGTGGTCGAATTAAATAAACATATTTAATCCATATACACCCAGAGTTCTAAGAAGAAGTAACCGACACTCGGTCATGTGCAGCTGACAAACGTATATCACTCATGTACTTCTGGTCGAACTTGTTTATACACGTTTATCGCATTCCGTGTTCTAAGAATGAATTAATTAACACCGGGTCATATGCAACTGATGGAACGTGATTAAATATATTTTCGCATCTGCTGTTCTAAGAATGACGCACAATAGACGCTACAAAAGTGGTTACACTTGTGCATTTCTCAACAGAAGTGATGCTCAGTGATCTACATATGAAGACCGACTGAGTTATTTTCGCTTCATAATGGTTTAATCCATTTTTTCCCGACTATATAAGGACTCAACTTTATTCAATTTTTGTCATTCTTGTTTCTGAACTTCGAGAAGAGTTTGTATCTCATCTTCTGATAAAGCAACGCCTGCTGGCTATTACGTAATTTTTGATTCTGGTTCTGAAGTGAACACAGTGTTTTGTACATTTTCATCAATATAAATTTAAGTATTAACATTCTTTATTTTTTAAAAAAACTAATATAAATGTAGAAAGTTTACAAACAGTAAACGTAGATTCACCTAAAGCTCGTGTACAACGGTTAGCAAAATATTTTTAACAGAAAGGATTCAAATTGTGAAAAATATCCCGAATCCGAATTTTCAGTTAAAAATCCCAAATATCGCGTGAACAGTCGGCCCTGGCACTTTGAAAATATTCTCAACCCCCCCCCCCCAAAAAAAAAAGGCTGACTATTGCATGCAAAACACACGGTCTCAATCAACCAGTGAAAACCGAATCCGAATTTTCGGATATAAAACCACAACCATTCGTCCAATTTTCACAGTTCAAACGGAGTATGTGTTAGTAGGTTAAGGGTTAACTTTTGCATACATCTAGTACAGTCTCGATCAACCAGATCTTTGTTGTAAAACATCGATTTTGAAAATTCAAACATATTCTTAACGTGTATCAGCTAAGGAACAATATACTGTACAAACTAACTACGCTTTGCACGAGTCACATAAATATAATATTGTATAGCTCGCTAACGGAGCGTCCGTTTTAAAAAAAATTCAAACGACATTGTAATCTATAAACGCTAAGTTATAAATTACCCGTGCTTCGCAAGGGTCCCATAAATACTGTTTTAAAAATTGTTTAAAGTATTATTTTTCATATTTTTACATAATGAGTATTAGTAAAAGAGTTGTCCATCATTTGAGGTGAAGCGATGGAAGTGTCCGCATGGTTGATGTCTTTCTCACTGACCGGTCCGATCTAAAAACATTACCCGTCTGAAGGATATTCTATCCACTGTTTCCTATTTGATAGTCGAAGAAGCTGACACTTTATCCAATACTCTACTGTTGGGTATCCAATATCACACACACATACAAGGTATCGAAGCCAATTTATCGAGCTTAATCAACTGGATTGTGTCGAACGAGTGCGATATTCTTATATTTTTGAGAAAAAGTTTAAAAACGCAACTATCGAATTGACAAGACCCGAAGAAAGTCGAACAGTTGTGAAGACGTATTGTTTTTGTACAACAAATTATTAAATATGAATTTGTAATAATGATGATGATTTGTTCGAGAAGAAAATACTGAATTGATTAACGATTTGAAATGGATCGCTCCGCGTGAGTACAAACATTGTTTTATGATGCTCTTCATCCACTACGACAAGGGTCACCATGTTTCCGATTGTGAAAAATTAGACTATTGCAGACGCAGCTTACCGAGTATTTGTTCTCGTGTGAAGTGATTATCGCAAACGTGAAACAATTGAAAGCGATGGTGTTTCGAAACAAATTTGAATTTCTACGGGAAAGCCAGCACAAGTGTAGAGTTTTCGGGGAAAACGAACTTCATAAATTATTTGGTGAAATTACAAAGGGGAGGGGGTGACATAAATTTCTAAACCGTTATTTTATTTACACACATAAACCCAATAAACATGTTTTTTAAATTGATTGTTGTTATTTGTTTATTTATTTGAATAATATTTTTAATATACTGTATATTAAAATTTTACGATTTTTAAAGACTTATGTAGAACAGATTTCACGTGCATGATTCGCGAGACGGTGTGGCTGCGCCGGCTAACGCACTGCTCTCCTGTTATAACGGGCGACCCAGTTTGAAACCTACAATTGCTGTTTTGCACTTTATATATTATTTATTTATTTAATTCTCATATAACAACGACAACAGCTAATGATCTAGCACTACCAACCTTTGAAATTTTAGAGTTAATATCACTAATAGACAAAAAACAAAAATTGTAATGTTTCTGTAAGTCTGATACCATTTCTTGAATTGCTTTTCTGCGTACATTACAGATCTGTATATACAATTTTTCTGTCACCCTTAATTTTAAGTTAATTACGCTTCAAGAAAAAAAATTAAGGGAAAATAAAGTTAAAATCTGTAAAATTTATAATTTTACATGGCCGTACCTGTGTTAGATGATTTCGCTGATGATTTTCTTTAATAAATAGCCCCAGGCACATCCCGAATTAATGCCCAACAGTAATCAGCTAGCATGTTAGTATACTGTTTTCCTTTACAGCGGCTTTCCATCACCGAAACGTCTTGGTGAAAATGTTCACTGTGTTCGTCACTTAGTCTCCGACGTTGTCCGGGAAAAAATCCAGATGTGAGTGAAGGAAATGTATTTTCAAAGGCAATTACATACCATAGTTCTGTATGAAGTAAGAAGTTAATTAACAAAATCGTGGCAATTGTCGGCGTTTTGTTTGCCGAGAAAAGTTTTGCAAACATCATTAAATGAAGCCCAAGCTGTACTTTCTACATTACTTAACATTGAGTTAAATACTTCATCTTTGAACAACTCTCTTATTTGAGGACCAAAAGATATTCCTTCTTTAATTTTTCCTTCGCTTACATTCGGAAATTTCTACATGATGTACTGAAATCCAGGAATGTCCTTCTTCATTGCTTTTACAAAATATTTCATTACTTCTACAGTAGCTTGATATGGTGAGGAGGTAAAAATATATTTTTTAAGTTCAACTAAGGGTTCTTGAATAATATCTTTCCCGTTAGGAGTTAAGTTATCTCGTTTCTTCCCCTCTTTCGTAACATAATATTTATCCCTAGCTCGGCTGTCCCATTCGCAAAGAAAACACATGTACACATGCTTAAAACACATGGTTAGCCTAACTGCATGCCTAACAAAATAGCTAAATTTTCAAATCACCACATATGTTCCAGCTATATTTTTTATAATTTATTTTTTCAAGAACGTCTTTCATCACATCGTATGTCTCTTTCAAATTAATACCGTAAACGATTGGTATCGAAGGATATTTGTTACCGTGTTGCAGAACCACTTTTTAATTATATTTTGATGAATCTATGAAAAGGCGCCAGTCCTGAGGTTTATGAACTTGTCCTAAGTGCAACATAAGCTCATCAATAATTGTGCATTAAGCCAAATTATTTTCATCAATAAAGTATGAGAAAATTCGTTTTGTCGGCTTTGAAAGCCTGAAATTTTTGTATTTTTTTAAAAGTAAATTCCAACCTTGCAATCTTGATCCTAACAGTTCAGCTTCATTTGTTGATAAATTTAAATCCCTAACCAAGTCATTTAATTCACCTTGTGATATAAGATGCGGTTTATTAGAAGATAATGCCAAATCAAAATCATTGTTGTCTTTTTCATTACTGCTTTCGAAACATACATTCACAGGTGGCTCAGGAACTGAATTAATTTCACTGTGAGGTACAAGCCTGATTGCAGACTGCAATGAAAACTATTTTACAGTATGTATAGATTTTTTAGAAATTCCAGACACACCTGTTAAACAAAAGTAACAATCGCTTACATGATCCTTTGGTTCACGCCAAACCATACGTATACCAAATGGCAAAGCCTTCCGCGTACCTTTCAGCCATCCTCTTAAATATACAAAACAATTAGTGCATACTATATCAGGAGCCTGATCATCCATTTTACACTGAAAGCACAAATGATATACTTTTTTAATTAAAGGTTTTTTTCTATTTGATTTTACAGTAAACTCACCATAAACATAATAAAAGGCATCCACATCATTTACACAATTTCGAGGCATTGACACTGCACTGTTAACAAATTTAAGATGACAATAAGACTGAACAAAATTAATTCATTCCTAAATCCAGTGCTTAATACAAACAACACAGCTGTGTTTTGACCTTCACAGACATGATTAATCTTGGCCATGAAGGCTCACACTTCAATATTAAATATGATATCACAATATGTGACTATGATATGACTAAATTCTTTGTGTAGTATCGTTTATTTATAAGTTAACAAATTATGTTAACAAAGTTAAACAATAAAATATGAGCTAACAAAATACGACATAGGAGCTTGAAATGGTAACTATAAGTTGAAAAATGAAAAAAAATCCTTGAATTAAAATTTAAAATTTTTCAAAATTTGTGGGTGATAGAAAAATTCTGATTTCATACTCGTTTTCAGCATCAAAAAGTAGATTAAAATCATGTATTGCATATTAGAAAACAAATATCATGTTTATCAGTGTATTAATCGGGTTAAAAACAATTATGTTGGCAACTCACTACGGGAAAAGGAAATTTCCCACAGGGAATAGGGGATTTACAAGATGGCGGACTGCATCACATGACCAAAATACTGCATTTCTATTGGTCGGTGGCGAAGTACCCCTATTACCCTTTCTTCTAATAATTTTAAAGGCTGGTAATAAAAATTACATAAGCACAGAATGTAGTCTAAAAACCTATATATAAATCATATTTTGTAAGTGAAATTTTAATTTAATTTAAAATAATTGTGTTTTTCTGCCTCAAACTACGCAAAACTGGTTTTTTTTACCCTGGTAACTTCAACCGTTGCACTTCTATCTATATCAGCATCACTATCTTCTATTTATCCTTGTATCTTATTAGAAACGTTATTTAATATTTTAGTTTCTAAATCAGTGTTTACAGCTTTCAACTACTCTGATAATGAAATCTTATCTTCAATGTTGTCTTGATACAGGTTGTGATGAAGTAGTTTAGATTTATTAAAGTAGTTCTGTGTACGAATGAGGATTCCAAGTTCCATACATTCATACGAAGGATCACTTAAGCGCAACGACCGATGTGCTCAAGTTTGCTAATAGATTGTTTGCATGCAGTTCTATCAAAAGACCGTAATGGGATTTAAAATTTCTGATCATAACTTTATTTGTACTTCGTAATACGAACAAAATTTCATAAAATCATTTAAGAAATTACTTTTTGCGCCAGTTAAATATGCACTTAGGGATGGTAGGGCAGATTTCAATCTAAAACAGATTGGTTTTCTTTTGTTTATAATGAGTTTCATTCCATTTAAAAATAGTACTTTGAAAGATTTCTGATATCATCTGCACTTTTTAATTTGATATATAATTAACCAGAAGTTTTTAAAACTTGGGCAGGGGTCGGCAACCTTTTGAGTCGGAAGAGTCAAAAATTACAATTTACAAAATTTCAAAGTTTTTAAAGAGCCACAAAATTTTTTCGAAAAGTTTTATTAAATAACAATTTATAGGTACTTACACTTATAATTATTATTTTAACGCTAATTTTTAAATAATAAAAGCTATAAAATAGATAAATAATAAAATAGGTAATTTATTAAATATATATTTTAATAAAAACACTTTCGCGGTAATATCCAACAGTAGTATTTTGTTTCTTTTTTGACAATTCTTATTGACTTCAAAAAAGTAGTTAGGTATCTTATTTGGAAAAAAATATGTATAACATGTATTTTAAAAATATAATACTTATTATGTTACCTATCTTTACTTCGGTTTTTTTTATTTTTATTATATATATGTACATACATAACTTTGAGAAGATAATTCGCTTCTAACTCTTTTACTTGAAACAACAAACTATACGTCACAGCCAAAGCACTGGTGAAGACGCCAAATTGTCTTGCGTCGAAAGCGAATTAAAACCTACATAGAAACATCCGACGACGGCGTCATTCGAGAGCTTCTGACGGACTGACGACAGTGACGACGCGTGTCACGGCGGAGGGGTGCGGTGAAAAGCGAGTACAAGTGGCAAAGATATAGAATCGGTGCCTAATCCTTGTTAATCGATTCAGAACGATTTTTAAATGTTTTTTTTATAAAATAAATAATATTTGCGTATGGAACTAAAGAGCCGCAGCTTCACATCCAAAGAGCCGCAAGTGGCTCGCGAGCCGCAGGTTGCCGACCTCGGAACTTGGGCATTCTTGATTTTCTGATTACTCGAAGCTTTGGTCTTGTCTGTACCTCTGTTTGCAATGAATTAAAAATAAGTACATTTCTGATATTTACCCTCTACATGCTTATTATTTTAAAATTTTATTGGTGTATCAGGAGTTTAATTATAAAAAATTCCTATTTCGTTTGAATTATAGATTTCACCGTTCTCATAACTTTTTTTTAAATTTTTGGGGAAACATTTCTGAGTTACTAACAACGGTTTGGTTAACAGATGATTTTTCACCACTAATTTTCATGTGAGCAGTTTTATTTCTAATTTTAAAACTATCAATCCATCCACTCTTGTACTTAAAATCTTTATTGCTGAATTCAGCTACAAATTTTCAGATGTGCATCTCAAAATTGCCCAATAATAGATAAAATAGCGAAGAAACTTGTCTCATTCTTGTTATTTTTTTTTAAAATAAATTTTTAACATTTTTTTCGTCTACCGATAAAATTATTATTTGGCTTTTCTTATGGTTGATTAAGTAAAACCCAATAAACCGCACTTGTGTGACGCTGTTGAATTTGCAGTTATGTTTCCAAACGTCCAAATTAAAAAGAATTTAATAGAATCTGATTTCATTTTACACTTCACTTGATTTACAAGCAGAAAAAATTAAATGACACCGATTGATTTTGTGTAAGAGGCCAACTTCATGTTACTCCAAGCAAGATATAAGATACTGTTACAAAAAAAAAACATAGCTAATACCAGATGTTCAGAAAAATGCATACCTGAGGATTCCTTAGTTGTATAGAAATTAAGTGGTGTGTAATGCGAGAGATTTAAATAATTCTAAATTATTATATATCTGTTAGCTGTTGAACCGTGCATTATGTTTGACATTTTTGTCATTTTCATCAGTTTTATAAGTAAATGCGAGTATATATATATTTTTATATCCAAAAAAGAAACTTATATCTGAGACGCAATAACATATAAGAATATGTAAATAAAATATTTTATTCAAACATTTTAGTCAAGAATTTGTACTGACCGAGATCATTTTAAACTAATCCCTTTGTTAGAAAATATTATCTATTGTAGACTTGAAAATCATATTACATTGACACGCAGCATGCTTGCTGATATAACTGCTTCAAAATTCTTAGAAAATATTTTTATTAAAGTCACTTTTTTTAATTTTATACCGTCTTAGTAAAGTATTTAATTTAATTCCTCACTTCTTACTGATAAAAAAGTTATTACAATGATATCACAGGAACTGCTTATAGCTGGTTAGTGATATCTTACTGACCGTAAACAGAAGGTTAAAATTTCATCCCTTTTTTTACAACAGAATCCATAAACGTCCAAGTCTTAACTCAAAGATGTACAACGTAGTGTGTTTCAGGTGAATGCCCTCAATTCTTATTTTTATGTTGATCTCCTCAGAATATTATGTCATTCACTGCTAGTCATATTGCTGTTTCTGTATCTAAAGGTAATTATTAACATGATTAGAAAATTCTACGTTATCGATTAAAGATTCATTCATCAGTCGGATAATAACGTTAACTCTAAATATAGACAAAAGTACAGCTATGTGCTACTCAGGTATATGAATCGTTGATAATTACAAGAATAATGTTCCCATTAATGATAATACTGTTTTTGTTACCCATTTTCCAAAGGTTTGGTTGTCTTCTTAGTCGATCAAATTGATTTTGTTAATGAAATCAAACCGTACTAATTCGGTTTAAAGTATCTTATTTAAACTTACTCAAACGCTGAACATGCAATCGTTATTTGATATTTATTGTGTCTCTATAAATATATATATATATATATATATATATACTTTTGAATGAAATTTAATATTAAATTTTGGGGCTTCTTCAAAATGTCAGAACAGTTCTTAGAATAAAAACATGCAAGTCAGATTCTTGGTGTTGTTAAATACGAATCGTGTAAAATGATATTTAACAAATTACAAATTTTAAATTACCTAATGATGTGAAATATATTTTGATAAACCTATTTAGTAATAATCTAACATTTTTCTTTTAAAAAACGATTATACTGTGTTTAGAGTTGTTAAATAATATTAACTAAAAAAAAAAAAATTAATATTTTACTTACTTTTTTAATGCTTTCTCAGATGTCATAAACGTACTCAAATGCTTTTGAATTAACATTTTCTACGTTTTTATTCCTTTCTGTATATAAGAAAAGTGAGGGCAAATACATAATGTACTTCGTGAATAGTTGTAGAAAAAATCCAATTTTTAGAATTCATTAAAAGATTATGTTTTATTATACAATTCTGCTATTCAAACGAAGCTGTCATCGCATAATAAATAAATGACTGGAAAGCTTCGCGTAGTTTTTAAAATTCTAGGCTTTGCTAAATTTCCCGTTAAATGAAACTTCCAGTTGTTTTATTTATTGTTTTCACATAATTGCATTTTGACTATTTTACGGATTGTTATTTTATTTATTAATATTGGTTACAAAAACTTCCTTTTGGTATTTATAAATTCTATATTTTGTGATGCTCTATTGAAAGTTTCCCATGTTTTCCGTCAATCCTTCTAGGCAAAGGCGGTTACAGTTCCTTTTTATTGTCTGGGGATTAGCATACCTAACCATTAGGATGTCCCTTGGACGTGTTAATGATAGATGTACAGTGTGTGGAGTCAAAGCGATAATCTAAACTAAATCTGAATTGTTACTTTATACATCTGAGTAAATCAAACATTAATTTATAAATAGATCTTATTCCAAATCAAACTTTTTTTTATACTTAAACATTCCTTCACAATGTCAATGTTGAACCGATAAAACCTTACGTTATTCTGATTAGTACTCTAATTTTTTCAGGTTTGGATCGTTTTCTTTTATATGATAAATAAATATGCCGCGTATAATGTTTATCCTATCCGTACATTACGGATTTTTGACGTTCAAAAACTAACTAACCCAAATTTAAAAGACGGATCACATCCAATAAGTAAATGAATTTACAAGTATGACTTAATTTATCACAGTTTTTATGTTAATGTTTTTATTACTTTTTTTTTTTTTTGAGGTTTAAGGGGTATCGACTGCTGTGATCATTAGCCCCATTTCACCTGAAAAAAAAGTGAAAAAATTCACTACTAGCAACATAGCCAGCAGACTAGTTTTGTTTTTTACAGAGCATCTAAAACATAACTAGTCAAATATTTATTGAAATCCCAGAATGAAACACAAAATGACAAGGGTGTAAAGGGCGCTTGCCACTTAAAAACATAAACGTGTTTTAACGAAACGTTGTGAAAACAAATTCACTTCAAAAAAACACTATCAAAAATACCGTTACAAAAATTAAAAAACACTTATCTTAAAAAAAAAAAATTAAACGTATGAACAAGCGTGTAAAGAGGCTTTACCGCCTTACTTTCTCACAGGAGACGTATTCTTTTGTTTAACAGCTGCTGTTTCCTTCTCTCGTTTTGGGCTATCTTCTCTGCTTGGTCGATTTCCAAGTCTGTTGATACGTTCAGCCTTACTTGCTAACGCTGGTGCAAGTTCCTCAATTACATCCTTTGCTTTGAAAGAAGATGCAGGAGATGACACAACCTGCGCAAATGACATTACCTTCGGCGATCTATTTTTGACGATTTTCTTCGCTTCGAACTAGCTCACCTTTTGAGTAGTCTTAATCTCTTGGATTGCAATCTCCTCTTTGTACATCGGACAGTTTCTAAAGCTTGATGAATGATTCCCTAACAACTGATGCGGACAGGCGGATCCCTGCACGGATCTTCACAGACACAGATTGTTTCCTTGTGCAATGTGCCGTTGTGTGTCCAAACCTCTGACATCCAAAGCATCATAGTGAGTCGGGATGAACGAACGGACGTCTAGTCTGTGAAAGCCAGCCTTTATCTTTTCTGGGCACTGTGACTTGTTGAATGTCAATAAGTGCTACGCGGACGGTATAACTTTTCCATTGCGTCGGTTATTCAATCGTCGACAAGCTATTACTCCTTGTTCATTCAGTTCCTCGATGATTTCCTCTTCGGTGCACTTCAGCAAGTCCCTTCACACAACTACACCCATCCACGTATTTAGAGTCCCGTGTGGTGAAACTTCAATGTCTAATAGTCTAATCTTCTTCGCCTTCAGCAGCCGTGAAGATTGTAAATCATTGACATTTTCAACGAACAACAATCCTACTGCAGTCTTACTTACATCCTTTACCGGTTCTCCAGGAGATTCTGTGATGCCTCGGGCTATCACGAAAGGATTTATCTTTCTAAAATCAGATGCTCTCCAAGACGAAGGTTTTTACGTGGCCCCTCTACCAATGTATAATAATAAGGTGTGGAAGTAGACGTATCAATAACCTATATGTCATAAGGTTGACATAACCTATATGTCAATATGTCATAAGGTTGACATAACCTATATGTCAATATGTCATAAGGTGCGGGCGGAGAAACGGTTGGGCGTGCCACGGATCATAGATCCTACCAGGGTTCCCCCAGTCAGCCGCCTCCCGCAAATTTAACCCGAACAAGGGAGTAAGATACTGCTTTACCCATATACCGACATTCCAGGCCTCGCACGTTGCAGTAAGGGCCCCGATACCCTTATCAATAGGACAATCCCTGCCAAGGGCCGAAGTGACTGACGCACGTTGAGCGGTTTGGATTGTTTGGCATTTCTCCCGCCACCACCCCCTTCGGTCGCCCTAAAGTATAAGACCGAGTGTCTGTGCCTACTGAGCGGCTACTGAGCCTCGAAATAGTGTAGCGGCCAGTCTCCTTAATAGCTCCTAGAGCTTACCTAGCAACGTGAGCGGACTAAACGCGGTGCCATACTACACCACCGACTTACGTGTCCCAACCACTCATTTATCATATATTTATTAAAATGGGTAGGCGCACTCCGTCAACTATTAAAAATATATATGACATCCGTAAATTAAAATTTACTTTGTCTAGACAGTAATTCGCTGCCACGCTTAGGTCGCTGAATGCCAGCAAGTACCTGTACACCATATTAAAGCGCTTGCAGCCCTAATTGGCTGGTAGTCAGCCATATATCTCAAGGTTAGCTTCCCACAGCAGTTCGTTAGGAGTCTTTCCCTTAAGTAACCTGCTGATGTCGGTTGAACATAGCAACCGCATCAAGGAACTCCCACACGGTCTGACAATGCGGCTCTCGCCACATTGTTGACTCACCGCTTGTGAGTGGCCAATTTTCCCCTTCACCTCTAAGTTCCAGGGTGGCCCGGTCTCTGCCCCTAGTAGAGCAGTCAAACATGTCAAACATCAGATGTTCATTTTACTGGACCTCCCCGCAGACGCACAGCTCATCAGCTGCCAGGCGGAACCGAAACAGATATTGGTTCAAATTAACATGGTTGGTGAGCACCTGGGCACTCCTTGCCATTAAAAACGAAACGAGGCATACCATCTCCTCAAATCCTGTATAAACTTATACAAGGATCTTCCCTTAGTCGTGGTGTCCCACTCCAGCTGCTATGCTTCCATCGCGAGGCTCTGCAGCCTCTTCCGCAGGCGGGAGATGGGCAACTGAACGAAATTTAGATCCGGTGCATTGTGATCACTGTTCCGTTCCGGTAGTGGCCCGGTCCGAAACCCCATCCCAAATACCTCGGCCTCCCTACCTCTTCGCAATCTCCATACGGCTGCCCGAACTTTCACCACTAAATCGATTGGGAGAACCTTTCCCAATACTGTGGTATCCTCGTAGAGGTTGTTTTAAAAACACCAGTGCATATAATTAAGGCTCTGCGTTGGGCACTCCTTAAATTTTGAACAAGTGCTCTATTCATATCCAACCTACACGCCCAAGACATCGCTGTGCGGTGCAAGACATCGGTAGGGCTAAGCTCACGCCAGCCAACCCTAAATCCGGCTACACAACCGGGAAAAGAGATGGGCACTCCCCGTCCGCATTCCGCCCAGCGTTGGAAAAAATAGATCACGGTCGTACCTTCTGCCACCGCTCCAAACAACGAAAACGAGAAACACAACCGCAACCACCTCGGACAGCTTGGCACAACCAATCCCGTACTCCACAGAGGAGATCTTGAGCACGACTATTTCCCATTAGCCGACATAAGTGAAGATACCGAAGTACCACGTCTTTGCCCACCTCGGACGTGTGCGTAGATATTATTGCACGGACGTGGGGCTTGGTTTGTCTGGGCCATTATTTTTTTTTTGTTGAAGTTTTAGGGGCATCGACTGCTGTGGTCATCACAAAAAAGTTTTTCTTTTTTTTTCAAAAAGAAATCCTCCCTGTTAAGAACACTAGCGACATAGTCAGTAAACTAGCCTTGTCATAACAGTTCATCCAGAAATAGACTTGTCAAGGTGTATTAATAAAACTCAAAAGTAACACATAACAAAGGTTTAAAGGGCCCTTGCCACTTAAAAAAACATTTAAAAACTAATCACTAAAAACACTTTAAAAACTCAAACCATTTGTAACAAAATTCAAATATCAAACAATAGAAATTAAATACTCTTGTTTTGATTAAGCTTTTTCAAAAGTCATGAAACCCTTTATCAATCATTAATTCTAACACCTAGGTTTTCCCTTAGGTCATCCTTTCTTTTTCTGTTTTTCCATCTTCCTGAAGGCCTCAATGTCAAATTCCAAAGTATCTGAGGCTTCAAAGAAGGAGTCTTCCGATTTTCCCAGTAAATTATGGAGCATCTCCTGCTGCTGTCATTAGATGACACCGGCTCAGATGGTGCAGTCAGCAGTGTATCAGAGAAGAGACTCGATGAACTCCTTTCTAGAGCATGTGGAGTGGCCGAAATGCTTGCCCTCTCACTTAAAGACCTCTGTGCTTTTGGAGACTCCATTGTTGGTTTTTCGAAGTCTTCCTTTTCTAAAATCTTTACTTCTGGTTTCGCAGGTCCCTGAGTGGGGATTTTTCAATCTATACTTTAGCTTCAGTCTTCTTCATTTTAGTTTCGCTTTCCTTTTGCTTTGGATTGGTTGTGTATTCCTTGGTTGTGTAACAATCTTTTGTGTGAAGACATCCGCTTCTTTCTTCATCAGTTTTGGATTACTTTCTCGAATTGGTTGACACTTCAATTTATGATCGGCGATACATCCGAACATGTTTGCCAATGCTGGTGCCAGTTCAGAAATTACGTTCTTTGGTTTAAAAGAAGATACAGGAGTTGCAGCAACCTGAGGGTAGGACATAAGCTTCGTTTATAATCTGATAAAAATTAAAAGACATTCAGTACATAAAATCACCATTAAAAATTTTGTGCCCTGAGTCAATCCTGGGGCTGTTAATTTTATTTACAAAGTATTTTTCAAGATATCTGCAAGATTACAATGCATCTCTAACATAAAGCGATGATAATGTACCACTACTATGAGAAACCTGACACATTAAATAACATGGCTCTCCAGTATCATCATAACACTATTTTACAGTAGTAAAATTGGACTAAAGCAAGACCTTCCTTTCCCCCTGCTGATACTTTTAATGTTGGAAGTATTTTAAAATAAATAAGTCTACCCAATCATGGCAAACTTAAAAAAAAATTGTCATGTAAGGAAACATAATTCTCTTTACTTTTTGTCATTAAATTAAGTGAAATATTTTTAAACTTCCTGGTATCAGATACAATTCCTGGTTAATTTGTTGCTCATAATTTCACAACATGCAAAACTGTGAGTGAAGAAATATCAGGTGATTTAAAATGCATCATTGCAGTATCAGAAAACAATCTGAACTGAAAGAATAAAAAAATTTAATAATTTTAAAACAGGAAAACATAAAAAATCCATCTTTATTGATAAATTTGTATATTTATGCTATAAAAAATATAACAACGTAAAAGTGAATTATATGCCTGTAGATGTAGATTTAAAAGAATTGAGGGAAAATAGAAGTGCTGCTTACTGAAAACAAGTTTGGGTGTAGGAAAGGCATAGGAACAAGGGAAGGTATATTGGGGTGGCATCTCATCCTCAAGAAGAGATTAACTAAAGTCAAGGATAGTTACATAGCCTTCATAGATATAGAAAAGGCTTTTGATAAAGTCAAGGCTGTTCGAGATGCTAAAGATGGCTGGAGTGAAATATAGGCATAGAAGGATAATGCATAATTTTTATGTAGGTGAGATGGCGGTAGTAAGATGTGGAGAACATCAAGAGGTGGCCACTGTTGAACAATGAGTATAACAAGGTTGCATGGTATCGCCTTCATTATTCAATGGTCATATAATAGAGGGCTGGATGATGTAAGAGATGAAGTTGGAGGAGTAACAGTTCAAGGAGTGAGAAAAGGTATGATACGATTTGCTGAGATTATAATGATGTTGACTGAAAGTGAGCAGGATCTTGTGGTAATGTTGGAGGAGATGGAACACATGCTCGGTACAGTATATAACATGCACATCAATAAAAAAATACTAAGATTCTAGTGGTAACTCAGCAGCAAGTAAAAGTGCATTTCATGCCAGAAGGAGAACGTTTAGAAATTGTCTACATTTCTAAACTATTTGGACAACAGAATTATGGCAGATGGCAGATTAAAGAAGGAAGTGATAAGTCGCATAAGCCTGGCAAATAATGGATTTAATAAAAGAAGGAATCTTGTTACTTTTAATAAACTTAATAAAGACCTTAGAAAAATACTGCTAAAGACCTTTGTATAGAGTGTTTTTGTATGGGAGTGAGACATAGACAATGGGGGTTGAAGAGGAAAGGAGGGTCGAAGCTTTTGAAATGTAGTGCTACTGCAGGTTGATGAAAGTCCGATGGGTGGATAGTGTCCACTGAGAAAGCGTTTAGGAGAGTTAATGTGGCAAAGCCTTGTCTCTTAAATATTTAAAAGCAAAGGAGAGAAGGTTGGCCATTTGTTAAGGCATGATGGGTAAATTAAAACAATAATAGAAGGTACTGTAGAAGGGAAATGTCTAAAGGTAGACAAGATTGAGGTACACCTATCAGATTATGGATGATATGGATTGTGGAACATACATGGAATTGAAGGGACTTGCATATGGAGATCAGCTGCAAACCAATCCTAGGATTAACAACAAAAGAAGAAGTTATAGATATAAATAATATTAATGAATGAATGTTTTTCTCCTTTCAATTAATAAGAGCTAATTTATAAATGTGTGATATTAACAGATTTTCTAAATGAAAAATCACATTACACTGTTTACAATGTCATGGCTAAGTCCAAAAAAAATTCAGTAAAAACTATAGCATAGTTAACAAATGGTTAATTAACAGTGGTTGAAAATGTTACAAAAAAGTTTTATAGGGAAAAATTGCTGGCACCTCAATTGCTAGTTGTGTTAAACACAGTGTTTTGTGTTTAACACAAATACTATACAATTTTTGTTGTTAAATGTTGGTGATTTAAACTGTAGGATAGTGTTATTCTATTATTCTACATGCGTTTCTTAGTTTTTTATATTATTGTGAATTTTGACTTGTGTTCAACTCTAAACAACATAAATATCTAATTTCTGTAGCACAATAACCACAATCATCTGAACTAATGAAAAATGACATCTTCTATTGGTAAACATTGAGGTAGACAAATTAGTATGAAATAAACAGAGTATCATTATGATACTCTGTTTATTTCATGCTCTTTACTTATTTCTTGTATCTATAATTAAGCCAATGTATTACTACAAACTGAAATACTTTTGATTACCATCTTCCTCAGTGACACAGAAAATCGGTTTACTCTTGACACCTTCGCCAACCTTAGTGAAAGCCCAAACCTGGATGCTGTAATTGGAATATTTTTGGAGTCCATGAAGATCAGTGCTGACTTCTTGTGTTACTTTTGTTGAAGATTCTATCCTCCCTAATAAACATAGTGACATACTATTTTTGTAACAATAAGTTTTTTGGTGTAAAATAATTAAAGACAATTTATTTTTTAATAACTATATATACAAAATAAAACTCATGTCTTTGTATATAAAGCAGATAAGCTCAAAAACTACACAAACAATTTTTATGCAGTTATGCATCAGCAGACCGAGAATTTATTTTGTAATGTTTTGAGTGTGTGTAATTATGACAACCATAAACAGCAGGCTGAGTAGTGCATGGAATTGTTAAGAACTAAGTGAATCATGCTTTCACAGTATTTTGGAAGGAAAATAAATACATATGTGGCAAAAAATAAAATTTTATAACATTATATGAACAGAGTTATAGAAAACAAAATTCCTTAAAAAAGGTTAGGAAAAATATATATTTATCTTGTATGAAGGGTTATATTTAAAATTTTAAGCAATTGTCTATGAAGCATAATCAGTAAAGTCATTTCTTTCATTTTTTTTTTTCAATAATTAAATCATGTAAATGATTTACCAAATGTGATTAAAATGTATAGCATCCTTCAATAAATGAATGACAGAATTATTTATTTGACTTACTTGAAATTAGAAGTTGCAGTTAAATACAAGCAAAACAACCTTAATTTAATTACATTTTTTTAACAACTCAGAGATTTACTTAAAAAAAGACTGTCTGAAGCAATAATTTTTAGAAATCCAAAATTAACTATAGCACTGGGAAAAAACAACAGTTTACATTGTCATAACCAAGAATGCTTCAGCAAAATAAGCACTTGTAAATGAGATAAAATCTTTTATTTAAAAAAAATCAAACACCTGGGGATTCATTTCGATACTTATCTGAGATTCTTCTATATACGAGTTTTATAGACATTAAATTTTACTATTTACAGGACTGCCAATATACTTTTGTACAGGCAAAGAGAATATATTACTTTTTCTCTCTGGTGGAAACTGTGATTAGACATAGCATCAAATATATTCAATGGGCCCAGAATATTCCCTAATACCAATTAAAAAACTTTTAAGTAAAATTTACTAAATTTGTTTTCCAGATTGCATACGGAATATACAAAAATATTGGATTTTGATAATTTAATGAAATAAGAACAATTAGTCTGAAACTATTTTAATGAAAATTTCAGATATATACAACACACAGAATATAACTTAAGGACAAATAACTTTTTATATCTAGGCATGAAAATCATTGCGGTAAAAATCTCAGTGATGAAATAATTCCAAATAGTAAAGGACTGATTTCTACATATGAAAAATTGTGCACCTGAACTTCATAAAATATTACTACTTGTTATTGGTTAAAATAGCGATAATAATTGCACACAACTAAATAAATAACATCCGAACTCATAAATTTTCTGAATTTGATTCAGAAAAGAACATTCCATCATACCACTTAACCAGTAAAGAATTATGAGGAAGATTCTGCTTTTACTTCCTGGTTCTACTGAAATGGTTTTGACTCTTGACAACAGTGCATAGCAGCCAGCAGGACTTGTGAGTAACAATGGTGTATGATATAAAAAAGAGTAAGGAGTTTTATTTGAATGTATCTTCAGTGCACAAATAATACTTTATTGAAGCAGATTCATTAAGGTCTTAATAGCTGAAAAATTTTTGTGGAATGTTAAAATTAGTTCTGTCTGCAACAGAATCAAACTATACTATTTCATTTTGAATCACCTGAATAAAATTCTAAACTTGTGATTATTAAATATTAATTACTCCTGTATGTACGTATTCCATTTAAAATATATTATTTCTTGGTACTTCTTCAAAAAGTTAAAATGAATTTTCAGGATACAAATTGGGGTGTTAATTCTTTGTATGGTGTGCATGATATAAATCATGTTGTACAATGTTTAATAAATTAAAAATTCTAACATTCGTCCTTGTATTATTACGATTTATGAGTATCCTACCTTTGCTAAAAAAAAAAAAAAAAAAAAAAACTAGACAGAAATATTTTTGTGCAACACAGCACACTACTTTGGACTATAAGAGAAAACCTAATTAAACTTGCATTGGCATTTTTAAAAATCTACGCACACAAAACTACTTCAAAGATCTTTGCTCTAATCAGTTTAAACTTATGTTTAATATTTTTTTTAAAAATGAAAATTATTTTCAATGAGTTTTTGAATAATACTAATTTTAAAAGAAATCTGAATTTTTTGCATCTTTGTTTAAAGTGTAAAAATAAATCTTGTTTAAGTACTTGTTTAAGTATCTTCTAAATTTTTTGGAACTGATTTTATTTATTTTATATATTCACATATTTATTATACTATTATAATTTTTATGTGTTAATATTCATAATTCTATTTTTCTCTTATAATTAATTTTATATTTTTTGATGCTGCTCTGATCAAGATTTTATCACTATTTAATCTCATATTTTTAAACAAATGTTGTGACAATTCCTTTTCTTATCTGTGAAACAGCACACCCAATGTAAATTAATTAATAACTTCTTTTTTTAGTAAATATCAATACAGTAAGTTAAAATTTGTAATTTACTAAATATTAGCGATGATTCGTATTTATGGGCACCAAACAATAATCTGACAGCCCATTTTTATATCTTAAACACTTACTTTAGACTTTTAAGAGATGATGTTTTAAGATGGGAGTGTATGTGTTGATTGATATACAATATTTTTTTATGGTGATATGTAAATACAACTGTAAGTTATAATCAGCCAAATGCAATTGTTAATGGTGACAATTGTTTATCGTACTTTATGTAAAAACATAATAGTTTGATATAAGTATAAAGGATAAGACTAATATCTAATTAAAAAACAATGTTTTAGTGATTACTGGGAATATAAAATTTTGATACCAATCTTGACTTCCTCAGATCTATAAGATGTGGTTTAGTAAATCAATGTCAGTGAATCAGAACTATAAAACCATGAATTTTTTGAGTTCCATCAAAAATACCTCTAAATACAGTCTTCAAAAATTTTTTTTTATACCGACCAACAAACTTAAAATACAACAGGTTAAATTTTCATTGAATAGTAGTGAAGATATTCACTATACTGAAGACAAGATCTTCAGTATACTGTTGACATAACTGTACTCTCATTTTAATTTTTTGACTTACAATATTTTTAATCTTTTAATGGCAGTTTGAAAAAACCGAAATATCTTGAGAAAATACACCTCTTTTGCAAGTAAGGGGGTTAAAAAATTTTTTAAATTATTTTTTATTATTAAAACATATCGGCAGTAACCATGTTTAAGAAATAATTTTTATGTTCAGGAGCTGCAGTGTAGTTAATGTGAGGTTAATAGATCTTGGTCGTGGATGTTGAGTTGTGCTCATAGTGTGAGTGTTATGGGATTTAATTGTTTTGGATTTTGTTTAATTATATTATTATTAATATATATTACAATATTTAAATAACTCATTTTTGTTTGGTGTTTCATTATAGGATCAGATTTTAGTCCAATTCTGTTGTTTTTGTTTATATTACTGATTTTGTAAACATTTTCTCAGATAATTTAATTTGCCTAAGAAGTTGTTATTATTTTTCTTAATTGTTAGTTATTTTAGTATTATGAAAAAATCTACTGTTTAAAAATGTAACTTTTTCTGTCTCATTCTGATTTATTTTGTTTTGAATTGAAGTTAAGTATCTGAAACTAGTATTTGCTTTCTATTGAGTTTATTTACATACATTTTCTCAGAATTAAGTTCTTTACAAATTATGTTGAGAGCTTTTATTTGTTCATCAACAATTTTACAAACATAATACCATAAATTTAAAACGTAGTAGTAGCAAGTAATCTAGCCATAAATTGAAAACATGTTTTCGGAAATATGTTTATCGGAACTGTTTTTGCTTGTATTAATGTCCCAAAATACTGCTGTGGAATTTTGAATTGCTCAGTAAATGATTATGTAAAGTGTTAAATTGGACATCACAAGGGCAATTAAAAATACTAACTTATTACTACTGCTATCACTTATACCTTTAGCTTTTCCATCATTATTTGATGAACACATTATTAATGAATACAGGAAACAGCTCTGGTATTTCATTTTTATCTAAACCTACATGTATGCAGACCAACTTTTTATGACCACTGACCTTCTGGCAAATCTTCCATATTTTCGTAATAAACTTTATACCCTTGAAGTTTTCCATTTATGAACATCTGTGGTGGGGATTGCCACTTGACTGTAAGAGTTTGGGAACTCTGCGGTGAACATTTAATTTCTAAAGGAGGAGCAGAAGGCACTGTAACAGAAAAAAGCAAAATACTTATATACTATAAATTGTATCATTAAGTGATAAGGGAAAATATTTTTAATTAATCATCAAGTCAGTGTTAATGATAATTACAGTGCCAGGGACATTTCTATTGTATTCTTACAATTTCAAATAGAAACAGAGGTAAAATTTAAAAGTACACATGCAAACTTTGTCAGATGATTTAAATCATATTAGACTACAGGAAATGAAAACCGAATATAAAATTGTAACAACTTTCTCATTTATTAACCATCATTTAATACTGCCAGAATTTTAAAAGTATTTTCCTTCAAATAATAATTGAGATATTTAAATTTGTTGATCGGCATGACAAAACATGATAATATTTACAATTTAAAGATTTAATTACAAAAAGTATTCTTTCAGATCTATTCAATGCTATTTATAGATCTTCTAAATTGGTGGAATTAATGGTGGCACCACTTCTTTATCTTAAATTGTTACCTGTGTTGAATTAGTTATAGAACTGCCTTAGTACTCAGTTGAACAGCACGTTTTGTTTATTCATATAACATGATTTTTTTTCTTAGTGTTAAGTGTATTGAGATTTTGATTTTTATGTGCTATATGCAAAATTTGCATGTTGCTGTTAATATCTGCATGCATATACTATTTCTAGGAGGTGATTTTTAAATTAATTCTGTTGTAAGTAATGCTTGTATATGTTTGTTGCATCTATGGGCAAATGTGCATCAGATCTGCCAATATAGTATTTAGTGCTGTAATGGTAGTTTAATTTGTGTACTCCTGATTTTTGTTTATCAATTTGCCATATTATGTCAGAGTACGTTATCAAAGTACACAAGTACTTTATTTCCAGTTTAAAAAGTGACAAAGAAACCTTTCTCGAAAATATTGGCAATTTTGTATTAATTTT
This sequence comes from Lycorma delicatula, assembly GCF_047948215.1. NCBI lineage: Eukaryota > Metazoa > Arthropoda > Insecta > Hemiptera > Fulgoridae > Lycorma > Lycorma delicatula. The sequence continues at coordinate 4,643,299 of NC_134458.1, forward strand.
GATCAATGTACATTAGAATTATGTATATTCTGTGACTATGCTATTTTTCACTGTATTTTATGAAGAATTTTGTATGAGTGGGTGAGTGAGTAGTCATAGAACGTGTCAGAAGTGGACAAAATAAAATTATTACTATACATTAATGAATGTTCATTACTGTAATTCTTTAATACAGATTTATAACAGGTTTTACATAATCTAAGATTAACTTTTTGAGATGTATTCTTTTTATGATAGTAAAGATGATAATTTGATTTGTCAGGATTGCTTAATTTTATTGCATGACATTTTAAGAATATTGCTCAGATTTGAATTATCCATTTATTCATTCTAACACTTAAGTGGACTCTTAAATTAGTATAATTGTATATATATGATGAAATTATTACATACATAAACTTTTGGTTCAGTAATGATAACTGTTTAGAATATTTTACTATAACATTTAATTATTCATAAAGCAATTCATCAATTTAAAATTCATTGTGCTTATACATATATTTTCATTTTGTATGTTGTATTATTAAGATTTATTCAGACATTTCATCCTCTCATTAAAATGCATGTGTTAATGCACTTATGAGGTTGTAAAGTAAATAAATAAATTCAGTGAACCCAAAGAAGAATAAGTAATTTGTCGTGTTCATATTCTACTGTGAAATATTTATCAGGATGCAATTTAATGATGAACGAGAAGAACATACGACAATGTCTTTTGTTACCTTTGCATGTAAGTGTAATATTATTAACAAAAGTGATGTCAATACACTACCTTGTCACTGTACTTTTTCATTATGTAATATGAGAGTGTTTTCAAGTTATAAAAACATTTCAGCCAGGAGGATAGAAATAGTTAAACCTACCAGTAGACCTGATTGACTGTAATATTTATTGTTAAATGTGAAGTACTACACTGTGGTTGGCTTATGCATAATTTCAGTGTGTTCTATGGAATTTGGTTTCTTTTAGAATTTCATTTAGTACCCTGATGCTTCCTCGTACAGGTATGAGTACATCAGTGTAGGAACTTCCTATATCAAAGTATGTAGGTCCTTTTATTCTTTTTTTGAAGTGTGAAACTTTTACTTATGTTGATAAGTTGTTTTGATTCTTTACAGAAGAACTATTTTCAGCATTTGTAATCTAATGGTGGTTTACATTTCTTATTGGTTTGCACATGGAAGGCTGCGTTTTAGATGATAATGATAATGCAGCCATTACTTATGCTGGTATATATATATATAGTTGATAATGCATTTAATAAATAATGTCTTGTTTGTGGATTTGAATTGTGTCATTAATGTACATTATAGGGAGTATTATTAATATGAAGAAATATTTATTTGTGTTATTAATTATGGCTTTTTAATATTTCTATTTTATGTTTTGAATTAGATTTTTTTTACACATCATGAATCTAGGATGTAGTGTTTAATTTTTTTCTAATGTTTTGTTGAATCATTCATATCTTTAGTTTTAACCTCTGTTCTTCTTATTATTCAGGATTTAAGAAAAAACAAACAAATGCAAGTTTTATTTTATTATATGAGCTGATCATAAATATATTTAAAACAACCTTATTTACAAGCTATTTCACAGTGGTAAAACTATGTTCGATATAATAATTTTTTTAACTGTTTTCATACTTGCTATTCCTTTCAAAAAGTTATACAAAGGAACTTTTTGCTCACTTCAGTTCAGCTGTAGTTTTTTATTTGATCTCCAGTCATCACAATGCACAGGTGATAAGTCCAAGGTAATATTATTTTAATTAATTAATATATATTATCTTATAATAACTTTTCAAGTGTTAACTAAGACAATATTCTGTAAAATAAATTAAATAATAAATACCAGAAACATATGTAAATTAAATGATAAATAAAATCTAATTGTGTAAAAATTAACTGTGTGATCTGTAGATTTAAGTGAAATACAATGCATTTCTTTTGATTAGGGTAAAGTACAGTATTAAAATATTAGTGTTTTATATAAAATTTGTAAAAATTGTAAGCTTGTTAGTTATTTTTTGTTTGTTTGTAGTTTACCAACAAATCAGTTTTTATTTTACGATATTTCAGTATAATTTTTAATAATTTCTCACATTTCATTATTTTGTACTTGCTGGACAGGCTCGCTTCGCTCGCCGGACCGTTTAGCCAGGGGGCTCTGCCCCCTGGACCCTCGACGCCTTCGTATCCTCATGTTTGTGACAATATTAAGTATTTTGCAGAAATATTTTAAGAAAAAAATATCAGTGTGTAGAGAATATTTTTCTGAACATTTTGGTGTCTTTATATTTAAAATAGGCTTAATGAATGAGTAGATATAGAATTTAATAGTTTTTAATAGAAATATAATATTTAATGCTAGCCATATTAATAAAAAGGAGTTGGCTTAGGGACGCCGTGTCGTCTTGTTCGTTTAGTTTTATGTGTGTTCGTATGAGGTTGTGTTAGTTGCCAGTCCAGCTGCTGCTATTGGCGCAGAGCGGACCATGTGACTGGTACAGAGCGGACCGCGTGAAGCGCCGGGTAGCTGCGCACAAACGACTCACTCCTGCTAAATAAAAAAATACTTTTTTACTGCTAAATATTAACTAAATACCTTTTTTTTATTAATGAAATAAAATAAATGAAATTAATAAATAATAATTATAATAAATAAGTACAATTATAAAATAAAAATAATCTGCGCTTAGAAATTAAATTATACAATCTGTAAATTAAATGACAACAGACTGCTTATAGTGGGAGAGAGTCGTGAAGGGAGCCGTGGGCAGCCGCCCGGTGCACCAACATTGGTCCGGTCTGCGTCAATAGTAGCTAAAATAAAAATGTGAGAACATACGGCAAATAACCCACGCACCACCATTTTTTATAGAGTGAAAATACTAACCCAATTTTTTTTTGTTGCATCAATTTTTCATTTTTCAAGTATCATATTTGTATTGGTTAGAAGCATTATTTTTCCTTTTTTTGGTCGTATGAAAACATTTTTGTTTCTTTTTTAACAAAGACTTAATTACTTAAATGCAAATTTTGAAATAAATTTAAATAATAATAATAATGCCCTGAGGTAGATAATCCCCACACTCGGAACACATCACCTACATTGCACGTCCAGAGCAGTTGCAGCTGAACATACGTGCAATACATATAGCTGGCTAACGGAGCTCCGAGTATTTTCCTCGGAAATGTTATCATTTTTGACCTGTCTTAAATCTTCAGGTCATTATGTGATTGAATTTTTTCGGCCACCTGGAGATCATGTACACTGAAAATGATTTGGAAATAGCCTTATACCACATTTAGAGCAACCGATGTGATAGCCAGGGTTTGTGTAATGGAGACCCTTCCGTCATCCACATGCCCCCGCGATGGTAAGCATGTAGCTAAGGTGGTATGTATGTTGGTGCATGGGAACCCTGAAAGCTTAGTGAGTAGGGGCCTGGAGTCAGTGCAAAGATTGCGCATCCGCTCTCTGCCAGGACATATGCCGGTTCCACTGGATATCAGGTCGGACCTCCAAGTTAGTAGCCTGGAGTGGGGGTGTATCCTGGCGGGTTGCCTTGCTAAAGAAGGGATCAACTTTAATGCAATATTCTGAACAACTCAACGTGGCACAGGTTGCACGTAAACACCCTCTTTTAGAAACAGCCGATTCGCCAGAAGCGAAGAGGAAACGAAGAAAAGATACAGGCAGAGTTAGAAAAGATTTGAATAGTCGTCAAGCCTTCTTTAGTAATAATGCGTCCAAACCAAGGCATCTAATGGTTACAAGAGAGAATGGAAACTTCCAGAAAGTCAGCCCATTTTTAATTGCTAGAGATTACAAATTGTGCTGGTGGTCCTGTCAAGGAGATTCGCAAACTTTCAATAGTTTTTACATCGAAACTGTAAACGATAGTCAAAGCGAAAAAGAAGATGGTGAGTTCTCTGTGTTTGTACAACCACATAGTACGCTTAACTCATCGAAAGGAGTAGTTGTTTGCCGTGATCTTCTCAACTGTACTAAAGAAGAAATAGTGAAGGAAATGTCATATCAAGGAGTCCGATCAAGCATCGGACTCTGATCTAGTAACATACGTTACTGGATGAGATAAACTCTCTTTTTGACCTGTGTAAATCGCTCCCCTCATCCAAGAGACCTATTAAGGAAGCTGTGCAAAGTATTCAGCATCTGGCAGTTGGTGTTGCTGAAGAGTTTAAGGAGATGAGAAAAAAACCACAGAATGCGGACAAATATACTCAAACCTTTAGAGTAGGCATTGACTAACTGAGGCACTTACTGGAGGCTGGTTATGAAGATGAACTTATTGATGCGATTGATAAGAGGTGGCCTAGCTCAGTGTATGAGAAGGTGTTAGTTGAATCTGGTTACCCTCAGGAAAATGATGAGAGAGCCAAGATTTTTGTACTGAATTCTAATAGTGACAAGAACGGACAATTTGCCACTCACGTGTGCAATGTGGCACCTGGGGCAAGAAAGAAGTTAAATGGTGAAAAGCTTTCCTCAGGCAGTTATAAGATATTTTTCCTCTGCAGCTATCCTTGGAGAAGATGATGAACTTGACCGCAGGCGACAATTATGTTAGCGTAATTGAAGGAGATGGTAGAGAGGTGGTAGCTGATCTAATCATGAGTCTAAATAAATTAAAGGAGGCGGAAAAACATGATATAGTTTTCGTGACTACCAGCGGGAAGTTGGGATTAACTGTAAGAAAGACACTAGAATTCTGAATCAGGAGGCAAAACGTAGTGGCTACTTTATTTCTTGTGAATGTGGACCCTAAAGTAAACGAGAAGGAGACTCAGAAGTCAACGACTATGGTTGTTCGTCAGCAGGGTACCACTTATGCTGACTTGCTCAGGTGTGTGAAGAATTCAGTCACACACTGGTGTGTCAAGAATTAGGTAGGACCTACCTTTTAGGTAGGTCCTCACCTAAGGTACCAAAGGTATCAAAGGTACCTATGAAAAGGTAGGGGAGAAGATATGGTAGTCACAATTAAGGATGGAGAAAAGGCACCCCAGACACTAAAGGAGCTTATTATGACTGCTGTACCTATTTGGCGGTTGGTAAAAAGAAGCATTGAGATAATCCGTGGTACATATTAGGGATCTTGATACGGAGGGGATGACCGATGAGGTCCTGACTGCGGTCAGGAAAGTAGTGAAGGGCTCCACTTCGGCCAGAGTTTCCTCGATATGCCTAGCTTATGGCAATTCACAGAATGGCACTGTGAGTTTGCCAATGGGTGAGGCAAAGAGACTGACGGCAGAAGGCAGAATAAGGATTGGGTGGCAGTCCTGTCATGCTGAAATAAGGAAGCCTCATGTTTCCTGTTTCTGATGCTGGGAGATAGGCCATTCCACAGCTCAATGTAAGGGCACGGAAAGACGTGGGCAATGTTACAACTATAGAGGCATGGAACACAAGAAGTAAGATTGCAGAGAAAGGTCACACTGCGTAGTGTGTGATAGTACTGGTCATTGCATGGGAAGCCGGGATTGTAAGCAAAGGAAATGATGTGTCTTTAGTGTTTAGAGTGTTCCTCAAGTTCTAATTTGGGTCCTCTGCTTTTTAATATTTTCATAAATGACAATTTATTTCTTCTAAGATTCTTTTTTTTGTGAATGACATCACAGCCTAAGATGAATCAATCAATTGTTTTTGCGGAGTAACAATAATAGAATTTATCAATGTTCTCTTGCTAATAGAAAGCCCCTCAATCTTGGAAAAGCTGACGCCATTACATATTTTGAAAAGACAACAACAACTCTCAATATTCAAGGCAAACAACAACTGCTCTGGTTGTGTTAAGGGTGCTATGCGGTTGCACAGATACCGTAAATTCTTCAACGCCTGGACTTTTTGCCCTTGACTGTCGTTGAAAGTTTCGACGTGCAATCCATTAAAAGTCTTCCAGATTTCCTTGACAGGACCACCAGCACAATTAGCTATTTCTCTAGCGATTAAGAATGGGCTAACCTTTTGGAAGTTACTATTCTCCTTCGTAATAATTAAAAATCTTGGTTTGGGAACATTATTTCCAAACAAAGCCTTTCTCAAATCTCTACTGATTCTATCAGCATCTTTTCTGATTTTATCTGTCTCTTTACTTTTTTCCTCTTCGCTTGTGGCGAATCAGCGGTTACTAAACGAGGATGTTTATGTGCACCCTCTGCCATGTTTGTTTGTTCAGGAATATTCATGTACGTTAATCCCTTCTGTAGCAAGGCTAGCCGCCGGGGTACACCCCCACTCCAGGGCTACTAGTCTTGGAGGTCCGATCTGGTACTCTGGTGGAACCGGTATATGTTCTGGTAAAGAGCGGATGCGCAATCTCTGCACTGACTCCAGGCTCCTACTTACCAAAGCTTTCAGAGCTCCTGTGCACCGACATACATGGGCACCATTGCTACATGCTTGCCATCGCAGGGGGCATGTGGACAACGAAAGGGTCTCCATTATACCTGCAATAACATTGACCCTGGCCGCCACATCACCAGCTCTAAATATGGTATGAGTCCATTTTCAAATCGTTTATTTGTTCATATCCTGCAGGCGGCCGAAAAATCCAATCCGTCTGGTGACCTGAAGGTGGAAACAGGTCAAAAAGAAAAGCATATCTGAGGAATTTACTCGGAACCCCCATTAGCCAGCTATATGTATTGTACGTAAGTACAGCTCTTGCCGCCCTGGATGTGGAACATAAGTGTTGTGTTCCAAACCTGGGGATTATTATTATTATTATTATTATTATTATTATTATTGTATTTATAATATATTGTACATATTTATTTTTATGTTAATAAACAAATTTGACAACTTCACGAAAATCTTCACTGACAGGTCAGTGGACCTGGCCCAAGTCAAATCTGGTGGTAGATATATATGGAAAACACAGGAAAGCACTATTTTACTCTAGAAACTCATGTTCTAAACATGAATTGTGAATTCCTGTCATCAGTGCAATCCTGACAGGATGCCTGATATTGAATATTGCAAATAACTGCACCCTTTCAGATTCTAAATTAGTCATAGTATCTGAAGAAGGAGGATTCTGGGGATTATTCTTTCTGAATAGCAGAGATTATTCCATCTTTACACAAATAAAAAAAAAAAGAATCAAGAGTTCCTTTTCAGGTAAGAGCGGGCTGATAATTTCAAAAGCTGTGGCAAACATGCACCCTAGCAGCATGTTCAGAGAGACTTGGATAGAAAGGCCTGTGTCCCCTACATCTACACAGGCCAACATCTACATGAGATTCAATGAGAACCTATTGATTTGGCACTATACTGGATTGTGCTGAGGGCAACTGCCACATTTTCAGCTACTGCTCACATCGGCTACATCATTACTGGTAATTTCTCCTCCAATTCCAGTTAAAGAAGTCCTCAGCCTGGGGGTGGGTTTGTGACAAGGATGAATTGCTAAAGTTGTTTTGCAACTATGCATGAGCAGCTCTCAGAAATCACATTACAAAGGACCTTTACAACAATTCTGGGCATTTGCTTCTACGGCATATCGTGGACATTGAGCAATCAGCATTACCTTTCACTGAATGCTTACTCAAAGAAAATTAAGTATTATTATACTTACTACTTAAGGAGATTTCTTTTTTATAATATCTAGAGATTTTTTATCATATAATAGCAATTTAGTGATAATTTACAATTTTCAATTAAAAAATACATAATTTTCTAATAAATCTGTATATATATTTTAGTTAAACTTAACTTATTCATCACCAAGTACTGAGTCGATGTTCTGCAGGCTGCATATAGCAGGTCTCTTCGTAATGCAGCCACTCAGCCTACTCACACTGAGTGGCTGAAAAATTCCATTACAACTTCTTAAAGATGGCATTTATAACAAACTCGAGAAAAAAATTAAAAACATAAAAAATCCATCCAGTAAACAACTTCTTATGATTTAAATCCACAGTCTGTGTTAACATATTGTAGGAGTCATTAAACAAATTAGTATCACCTACTCTTATGAACAAAAAGTAAACAAAAATGTGAATATTTTTGTATATCTTCCTGTTCTTGGTGAACATGGGCCAGTAATGAATAGAATGAATGAATGAAATGCGTAAAAAAAATTCTTATAAACTATTTCTACAACTACAATTTTACTATAGCCCTTTTCAACATTCTTCCAATTATTTCTATACTGCACCACTGTCATCTAGGTTTTGCCTCCTAGTACTGTCTCCATATCCTCTCTGGAGAGGAGATATTACAGAAAGGATTACAGTAAGTCATGGGTCACAGTGGGCTTGAACTACTTTTTAACTCAACTGACATAAGATCCCTGATTTTTTTTTGTTGGATATGATAGTTTAACCCTTAAGTAATTTCCAAAATAATTAAATATCCTCTTAGTAACTTTAAAAAAAAAATTTAAGTTACAAAGTTTTAAAGTTTTTTAGCGTCAATAATGCACACATTATTTTTCATTTCAATTATACCCTACAATATAAGCTGTTATAATATTTTAATAACAGGTTTACTATGTAACCTGCTAATTATTCAAAAATTCATTATTTTTTCAATACAGTTAATACAAATGCTAATTGTTTAAATCATCAGAGTTCAATTATTGATGTTAATTGTTCCACAAATAAAATTGTCTGTTGAAAATTTCTTGTTTTGCAATCGTGAAGATATTGATGTTATTTATGCATAAATTATTTATCATTACGTGCAAATTCAATTAGAGTAAGTAAGTTATTGATAAGGAGAAACCATTGTTCAAACAACTGTTAGGAACAGGGTATTACTCATTTTAAATATTTCAATGTATGTGAAAGTATCAGGTTATATAATGAAGCACTAATTAGTTTGTATTACAAAAATCTATTAACTAATCGAGAATACATATATTTTGCATTTGTACAGTAATTTAACATTTTCAGTTCAATTGAAAGTAATATTTACAATTTTTCAAACATGAGGACTATTATATTTATTCAGATACAGCTTCTAGTAACTTATTTTTACACTCAGAATGAGGTGTTCTAGCTTTTCCCTTATTCCAAGTCTACTTGAAATCTGAATGTATTGATTCGCTGTGCTGTTCACTGTAGAGACCCAGTCTCCCCCATATTATTTCTGGAGCAAAAATCAGAAATGTAGAAAACAACAGCAGTGTGAACCTTTGGTGTTATGTTAATTTTTAAATTCAAATAACTTTCATGAAAATTATTGATATTATTCATATAATCTCGCTTTAGAAAAGCGAAAAAACAGGATCGACAAATTTTTGGAAATTTGTGAAACAGTTGACAAATGGCAAACATTCTGCTCTGGCTTGCAATTCACTCACAACAAATCAACTTTATTTAACATAGTTTTATGGGTGTTCCCATCCCATCCAGCAAAAGATCCATAGTTGATTTGCTGGTGAACATTGCATGCATTTGCCCAATTCAAACTTTCCTCTTTGAACTTCAGAAGTATATGCTTAAAAAGACTGTTCACAACTCCAAACATCAAATGCAATTCTGGGGTTGGGATAATATCGATGATTTCCATATTGTTGTTTCGAGTAAGAATTTGGCTGGTGGATGCAATTTTCATACAATTTTGCATCTTCTTTTTTAGTCCCAGCTACTTTCCATGCCTCATACCACTTGAAAGCATCCACAGCAGAGCACCATTGTGTATTTTTTTCTTATGTGCAGAGACCAAATACAAGTAAAACAGCTTGAATGAGACATAATCCCTACCAACAGATTAACTAATTTCAAGTCTATAGCAACTTTGAATCTTGGTAATTCATTAATCTTCAATAACAACCACAGTTTGAACGTGTCCAGACACATTCTGTTCTCATGATTTTCTTGTACCCCTTGCCCTTGCCAAATGATAAGTAGCTTTATAACTCCTGAATACTTAAATTTGTTCGCAAAAGTGGCATCTCTGTTTTTTTGCAGTTTATGCTCATCTGTACACTTCGCTTGCACTATTACCTCTTCCACTTCACTTCGTAGACACACATACCTTCAAAAATCCTCCTCTGCCATTTACACCTATTTTTACATGACCAAGCACTTCATTATGTGTTCTTTGTACTTCAGCAAAAGATTTTCATAAAATTTTCAATAGGCAATTTTATTTGTGGAACAATTAACATCAATAATTGAACTCTGTTAAGTTTTAAACAATTAGTATTTGTATTAATTGTATGAAAAATTAATGTATTTTTGAATAATTAACAGCCACCCACATATCTTCCACACTTTTATCCTGGCAATAATTTCAATACTCCCTTCTGATTGGAGAGACCTGAAATGATTCCATAACTCTACCTGATATTTTAGCCTTTTCCTACCATCCTTTAATAAATCTGTGTTTATTATACATTAACTATAGGGCTTTTTACTACTTATTGCACTCTGATCAGAACTGGTAACATTATTATTGCACTTGGATATTCTGTGTTTCAACTTGATCAACACCAGGTAATCTGACCCAATTTTCTCACTCCTCAGGGATCATACATCCATCACACAGTTGCTTCTCTTGTCCACCAGGACATGATTTATCTGGTTCCTTGACTTTTTATCTGGGGTTGCTCATGATTGTTTATGGATAGCTTTATGGAGGTAAAAGGTCCCTATAATTCTACAGTCCTTTCCAGCCACAAAGTTTGCCAATCTTACCCTGTTGTCATTGTTAATGTCATGTTAGCTACGGTCACCAACATCCAGTTTCCATACCTTTTCTTGACCTATCTTTGCATTTTCATCACACAGTAATAACTTAATATCATTCCTCAGCTTTCTATCATAGACATATTCCAGTAAATTATAAAAACTATCCTTAATCTCCCCATCCTTATTCTCTGTTGGAGCATGGTAGTATATCACAGAGATATCCCTGAAATGCCCTTTAAGTCTCAACCGCAAATCTGCTCACTTATAGCCTCAAAATTCATGATACGTGGCTTAAGAAGATTTTCTATGGCAAAACCCATGCAAAACTGGCAGCTATTATCCCTCATCCCACTGTACAGGATCATGAACCTCCTCCCCTGTATTATACCCTCTCCTGGTCATTGTATTTCCTGCAGCATCACAAAGCCCATGTCAACTAAAGTAAGCTCATCATCCAGTATCTCCTGTGGCCCCAGGAGCATAAATTAACCTCACATTCCATGCCCAATTTTTAAGTATTTATATGTTATCCAGTTCTTAATCCCATAAGTACCTGTCTTATCCGAGGTTTGTTGACTGTGTTTTATAACTTTTTGATTTTTATGAGGTTCGATGTCAAGCCAACGCTCAAACCCCAACATAGAGAACCAGTTCTGGGTCATCTAGCTCTAGCCTACTTCATCAGTGCTAAGCTCACCAAAGAGGCCATCCCATCCTAAACAATAGGAAAGTACCAGCACATAAACCTTACTTTCACTTTCACTTTTCCCCCATAGGCGAACAGTATAGAAGGATCCACTAAACAGAGAAAATGGCTCTGTCCATGACATCCATTGGCAGGATTTTCTGATTTATACATCAAGAAAATATTATTTGCTTTTTTTTTAATGTACTTATTATTAATGTTTGAAAACATGGAAATAAAAGGCAACATCTATTTCACCTTATATTAAAGTTTATTTGTTGGGATGGGTTGAAGCATTATCCAGCAATAAAATAACATCTCTGAGGCAATTTCACTTAGATAAATATTTTAAGACTGTGAATAAAATCAATATAAAATAATCTTTGAAAATTTGTCATCTATACTGCCTTGTGGTTTGCATATTTGTGATGTAAGTGATCAAACCTTTTGTTTTTATGAACTCTAAGCTTGACTGATAATGGTAATTATTAAATGGCATAATGGTAATTTATATTCTCTTTTGGTGTTGGCAGAAAGCAAAAGAGTGAAACCTTATTTGCTTGTTCTCAAACTGTGAACAGATTGTTTTTCTAAATGCTAGTATTTTCAAGGGAAGTATCTTAAAGTGAAAAGATATCTTGGCTGTGTTGTACTTGTACACTTCCATTGGAGGCAGCCTTTTTGTTTCAATAATTTCTGTAAATGATTTTATAATTTTGTTTGCTGGATCTAAGTCAACAAAAAAGTTTTTCTTGCATCAGTCAACTGTCATATTCTACTCCTACTTCAGAACTTCTTTAGCCAACTTGAACTTGCAGCAAAAGTCTCTCACCTATTTAGCTTTTTATTAAAACTTTATGCCATTTCTTCTAATATTTGGCTTGAAATCAACTCTCCTTGGCTCTTTTTGTTTTTGGACTACAAATTACTGTGCCATCCTTAAGCTTTTCAAGTGCAGCTTATTTTTTAAAGGTGTTTTGAAAAGATATTCTTCTAGCTGTGTTTTGTTGTGTTTCCCCTGGATTTACCTGAGTAGCCCTGTAGATTAACAAATATAATCCGATCATGTGATAGCGATAAAAGACTTAACTGTGATTTTATTCTAAATTTTCTTCATTGTAATAAGCATAATACAGCAAATACATTGTTTTTTAAACAGCAAGTTTGTTCTGACTACCTGATGCTTACTAGTACTGACTTAACTATTATGTGTTTACCTTAATATATGTATAGGCTAACACAGGTAGGAAGCAGCAGCTTGTTTAAAAGAGTACCTACTGTTTGTTAGTAATTTTTTTTTACACAAGATGTTAATCTTAATTCTCTTTTATATTTTATACTGCGGTTTTCTTTAATGTCTTAAAGCTGTAAAAAGGGATTCCTATTTTGTGGAAAGAGTTCATTCCAGGTTTTAAATACTTTTGCCATTTGAGTTTTTGTCTGATAAATTTTTTCCAAAACATACATGATGTAGTCCATCATTAAAATAATTATATCTATATTTTATGCAACATATGAACTATTATACAAATAGTATACGATTAAAGTCGCTTAACTTGAAAAAAATTATCTTTTAAATATTCAAAACAAATTACAATCGTATTGCTTTGCAAGTTTAGATGAACCTGTATAAAAAAATTATAGAAAGAAATATTTATTAATGTCTTAGTGTCTAAACAGTGAAACATATATATTAACTAAAATTATTTACAAAGCATAAATTTGAAAAATTCATGCCAGCATTTGAAAAAAAAGATATTACATGTTTTATGTTGATCACAGAATAGTAAATAATGTCTTAAAGATGAGTAGAACATGATTTTGTAACAGCATTAACTGACTAGAAAAAGTGAGCTACATCTGTTCAGTGTGCTAGTAATGTGAGTCAGTATATTAGAATTATAAAAAAGCATGCACTCACACTTTCAAGTATAGTTGAAAATATTGCATTGTGAATTTAAAGCACCCTCATACAGTATATCATATTCAACAATCTGATCATTATTTAATTTACAGATGAGAAACATGAAATTAGAAATATCTCATTTAATTATTATTAAGAACAAGAAACTAGAACTATTATTATTACTAAAATATAATGATAACATAAACAATTAAAAATACTTACCGTCTTCTGATGTTTGAGCAAATATTTCATTTGACAATGGGCCGAGGCCTTTTTCATTAAAAGCCTGTACTACAATGCCATACTGGGTAAATTTCTTTAGGCCTTTTAATAGGATGAAACCCGATCCACCAGTCTGAGGAGGAACTGTTGTAAAATTAAACCCAGTCGATCGACTGACTCTGAAAAAAAGAAGCAATTTAACAATAAATTAGAGGATAAAAGTATGTTAATTTTTTTTTGACAGCTGATTTTGGTAATTTTGACTGGAAATTTTTTATAGTGAGCATCATAAAAGTATTTCCCAGCAAATGCAAATATGGAAGGGACAGCAGAAGCATAAATGAAAAGACAAAACAAAAATATAAACACGATAAATGATGATGGGAAAAAGAAGGAACAAGCATCTCATTCAGGCATTATTGAAAAAAAATGTATAAATATTTTATATTCCTTTTCATTGACTGATATTTTGATCAATTATAGCAGGCCATTTTGTACACAGATGTACATAAACATTCACAAGCATTTTTACAATTTAAATATTCTAATTTTACAGATGACTGAAATGATAAAAAATGAAAATTTTGATCAAGTGAAGGTCACATTTCATTCAAAGACAATAGAATACAAATATTTTTAGAGGGGTAGCCACAAATTCTTTGGTGTATTTGCTTCTCCTTAGGCATAATGAGAATTCATCACTCTAAAAATTTCCAATAGGTCCTGATATCCCCTGGGCTTTGCCTATGAGTACAAACAACTTAAGCTACTCTGTAACAATAATATCCTATTAGTTAGGTAACCTAATTACTTGTTTTACATGAACTACTGCGTTTATTTTCTGTAAAAAGATGATAAGGGCTTGACATTACAGAAAGGGGATCAAAGTGGTAATGATAAAGTAAATATAATATTCACTCTAGGATGCATTAATTTTAATTGCTTTAAAAATATAGTAGTATGGGATTAGATATTTTCTAATGTTTTGTTATCATTTCATTTTATATGTTCCTTTGTTATTTCTGCATTTTATCCATTCACTCTTCACTAAAAGACAGCATCTCTTCTCATGATTTTCTCCCAAAAAAATATACTCTGCCTTTCTTAGTAGAGATTCATGAATTGATGATTCTGACTGATATTATTAAATGGATATGTTAAGCATGTCATCAGCAGATATACGTGTCATGTCTGCAGAATAATAGAAGAAAACATCAAAAGAAAACTGGGATGACAAAAAGATCTCCTTAGGATTCAAAATTATATGTTCTATATTTTTCCCCAGTAAGTTTTATTTTAAATGGAAAAGTTTTTTTGGTTTTTGGAACTGCAAGTAAAAATCTATGTACTGAATCAACCCTACATTTTATTTGTTTATTTTGGTATTAACCTGAAATTTTGTTCATTTTGTTATTGGTATAACCAATTAGTTTTATTGTAAATAAAATATTTACTTCTCATCTATTCCTGACAGATATCTTTTGAACAAAAGAAAGTAATCTTTAAATTAGAATTCTGATAAAAAAAATTTTCACTGTTAATATTAAAATCTGTTAATATTCTGTTTAAAAAAATAGTTGTTTTTGCAACTGTCTTAGCACGAGAATACAGTTACTTATTCCTATTCCCATTATCAATAAAGGATAAAAGAACAGTTAAGAATAACATCATCTTATTCAGAAAATCACAATTGTTTTGAATTTGTAGATTACATGCTTGCAATGCTCCTGAAGTACTATTTATTAATCAAACATGTTTAGTAAGGTAATTTTGTAGAAATGATTTCACAAAAAATAAGCTCATCATGTGCAAAAATATTATCTGTCAAATAAGAAAAAAAACATTAATATTTTAATATTAAAGAACATATTTTCTAAGAAGTTAAATTGACCAAAAAATGATCGGTATGGTATTTAAGTCACAGGAAAACCAATTATTGATGTGGGCAATTATCCCATATCAGAACTGAAGCTGTAATACAGAAATATACAAGAAAAATTGTTGTATAATCACAATTTATGAATTATGTATCATAAGCTCTAACATATGTAACACCGTTTAGACCATTTATTTTCTATTGGGTGAGCTTTTGAACTGTACATGAGTTAGTGCTGTAAACCACTCATGTGCACAACTTGTCACAGCAGATTGATTTTTTACATTCTTATGTCAAGTACTTTTACCACATATATATTTTTTTTAGTAAAAAATGTCTACGGAAATTATTAAATTAATTATCTTAACAGTATTACAATTGATTAATGAACAATTAGTTTTAAAATATACACTTCCATGACATCAAACCAAACCAAATTTAAAAAAAAAAGAAAGAAACTTATTGCAAAAAATATTTAGCCATCCGTGCAACCATCTTCACCACTGAAGATGATCTTATAGTCAAACGAAAATATTTTGATGTAAACTATTAAAAGTTTTATTATAAGCTTTGTTTTAGTTTGTCATCAGTTTTAAATATACCTGTCTTCATTTTACTAATGAAATATTTTATGGAAAAAATCACATATCTAACTAAAAAAATAGGAACATAGAAATGATTTTGTCAGAAATTACAGCAATAGCTTTCCACTGTTTCAGCTGTGAGTAACTCAAAACCTAGCAGATGCAAAGCTTCAGGTTTGAGCTTTCCAGGCTGCATCAACTATTAAACTACTGATGTTTTCAACTATTGTAAAAACAACCAAGGTTTTCAGGTGTCATTCCCTAGTCTGGCTGCCTTTCACAAATGGTTACCCAGTTATTGTTGTATCACCTACAATACAGCTACCAGCTTCTCAGAGACATTCATGCTCTCTTATTGATGATAACACCTCATGATTCCACAGAAAGATGAAATGCAGCTCATATAAACTAAAAGATTCTTGTTCCTGCCAGTTTCCATTTCTTTTAGTAATTATATTTATTTTCCTCATTACCTTTAGATAAATGAATTAAACAGAATAGATGGTATAACACCTTCCTATCTTAACTAAAAAACTCTGAGAATTAAACTTAAAAATTTAAAACATACTTATATATATATATATATATATATATATTGTTAAGTAATCCTTGGAAGCTGCAGAACACCATACATTGTATATTTGTGATCCAAACAGAAAATGCAGTTGTGTTTAAATGATGCTGGGCTGGTGTTTTTTTCTGTTGCCTTATGCAGGACTGTACTGTTTCACGATTAATTTGTACACAAGCTGTTACTGGAGTAAATGTATTGTTTTAAATTTATGTAACTGTACAAATTTTTATTTACCCTTTGCTCGTTCTGATATTAATGTTTAGGGTTGTATTTACTCACATCAATGGAATCCAGCAGTATTTTATAGCAAAATCAGCAGCCATTATTATCTAACACACATTTTTTAGTGTTTTATAAACAAAAAAAATTGTTTAAGTATTTACTGTTAAAAATAAACATGTCAAACAGCAAACACTAATGGTATGTCTCATTAATCAAATTTATTATCTTACAATAAAAGTTAGATCTGTACTTAGGCAATAATAACAAGAATTAATTTAAATCATAAAAATTCTGACCCATGAGTCCGAAATCCTATATTATAGCCAAGTATTTCACCATTCCAGTGATGTTGAGCAGGTGCAGACCAAACTACTTTTAATTGATCAGATTCAGTGGAAGTTACAACAACATTTTGAGGCTGAGCAGTAGGTGCTTCACTTTCAGTTCTCAACAAGATAGGCTCACTTAATTCACCGGCTCCGAGCTCATTTTCTGCCACAACCCTGATAGTGTATAATGATGCAGGTTGTAGATCCATTAACATTCCTACTTGATTAACACCAGCAGCAACACTCTGCCAATCATTGTCTGAAAAATAACTCTTTATTTAAAAAAAATATAATCAAAGAGATTATAATATTTCTGTAGATTTTATATTAATTAACTACGGCAATATTAAATGGTCGTCTTTTTACTTTATTATACATTTTTTCTCTGATTCTAACAGATGTTAAAATACAGTGATTCAAAGAAACGGGAAATTTTGAAAGTTGTGTTGGTAGCCGTGGGCGATTGGTACCACTTGATAAGTGGCGCCAGCTTCTCTAACTTAACCTGCCATTTAGTAGTCATGGATCCTTGGAGTGGTGCGCAACGTGCATTTGCTATCAAAGCGTTTTACAAAAACAATGACAGTGTGGAGGGAGCGCGTAGAGAATTTCGCCGTCATTTTAATCTGGGACGGCACGACCGTGTTCCATCAGCGCATGCAATTAAAACATGGATATCTAATTTTGAGGAAACCGGTTCGGCAATGAAAAAGAAACCTCCAGGCCGTGAGCGAACCGTCCCTACACCACAGAATGTTCAAGCTTTACAAGATGCTGTCACACGAAGTCCACATCGGTCAATCCGTCGTCTCTCAGCATCTTTACAATCGCATAGTTCAAGTGTTCGAAGAATGTTAGTGAAGGACTTGCAATTCCGTCCATACAAGTTGCAGATCGTCCAGGAACTGAAACCGAACGATGCAGTTGTGTGAGCACAATTCTGTAATGTAATGCTTCAGGAGATAAATGATAACGAAGAGTTTGTTCACGAACTGTGGATGTCAGACGAAGCGCATTTCCACCTCAGTGGATTTGTTAACAAGCAAAATTTCAGATACTGGGCACAAGAAACTCCTACGCAGCTACACCAGCGTCCGTTGCACAGCCAGAAAGTGACAGTGTGGTGTGCTCTGCCATCTTATGGTGTTATAGGCCCTTATTTTTTTGAGGTCTTGCGATTACAGTGACATCGGCTCGTTACGTAGCCATGCTTGAAACCTTTGTTGTGGAACAACAAAAGAGATTTCCACCAATTCTTAACATAGCAGTGTGTGTCTTCAATCACAGAAGCAAAGCTTCTGTCAGACCTATTTAATAATAATTCTACAAAATAATATATTATTTGATGGAATCAATTTGCAGTATATTTTTTAAATTATTTTAATCATGCTCTTTAAATGATAAGCAGCATGACAAAATGCCATTGCATACCAGAAAGTCAGAAACCCTAATTGAAACTTCAAAAAAATATTCTATACAATAGCAGTAGCAAAAACTACCGCTATAAAATGTTTATATAAAATTTCTGTGATCTCCATTATTATATGTTTCTCATTACCTCATTTGAGATGCCAATTTAAAATTATTAGCGTTAAATTATTATTATTGCCAACTACTTTTATTAAAATTTAATTAAAATTGGCATAACTTTAGATTTAACTTTATAGACTTTAAATTTTAAAAACTTCCCACCTAATATCTAAATTTTTATCGATTATATGCCATAAGCTATAAGAATATGATTGAAGTGACAATTTATTCATAAAAATTTATATTCTTTTCTAAGTTTTGAAAACTATTTGACACTGACATTTGAAAATTTTTAATTCAAACTTGTATTTAATAATAGAAATCAAGGCAGCTTAATTAAATATGAAAAATTAATAATTTTAAAGTCGCTGGGTGTTTATTAGTATTAATAATAAGACTTCATTAAGCCTGGTAAACCTAATGGGTTTACTCATTACTGGGCTGTAAATTTTGCATTTACATTCAAATTATTCAGTTTTATGACCGATCAGTTATATTTTAATTGTGTAGTTTAAAACAATGTGTTATTTAAAAAGTATGAAATTATAATGCATTGTACAATTTTAAGTAATTAAAAAAATTGGTGGAAACATCTCTTAACCCAAGATGTGGCAAGCACCATGTTCTAAAATATCAGTTAAAAATCAACCAACCTCCTTTATTAGCAAAAATATTTTTTAATACTTTAACTTTCAATTGAAACAACTGAAGAGAAAGAAAACACACAATTTTTTTTTATTTTTATATTTTGCCTTAGTTTTGTATATTTTTATAAATTTAATCAGTACATTGTTTTCACTTTCATAGTAAGGAAAAATATCTAAATTTCTGAGTTCTTGGACCTTATTTTTGAATGTGTGCTTGTCAGGTTATATTTATGCTATATCTTTAACAGAACATTAACTTATAGTAGTTTAATTTTTAATGCACTGTTTATATTCATTCATAAATTAAATTAATAACAAAGTTAATAGTAACGAGTAACTCTTTGTAAACATAAGAGCAAAGTACTGTGTGAGCTTTTTACAAAAGCATTATTTGTTTTAGAAAATAATAATAAATTTATTATATATTTAGCAATTAGGAATCACATTTTCTATATATCTGGCCTGTTTAACATAGTTTATCTACGATGTGTTTGCTTCTTTGGTATGTAGTTTTTGTCAAATTTAATATATGCGCATTCTTGTCAAATTTTTTATCTTTTGCATGTCATAAGTTCACAACTGTTAAATACTGTATACAAAATTTCCACGTTCTACCACCGATAAAATGATCAACTTAGAGAACATTATATACAACAGCTTTATTACAAGGAAACATTGTGTCGGAGTCTTCTTCGATCTTCAGAAGGCGTTCGATATGACCTGGCGACATGGAGTAATGCTCCAGATACATGAATGGGGCATTCGTGGCAATCTGCCAGTTTTACTCAGCAACTATATGAATGACCGTACTTTCCAACTACGCGTCAACAATGAATATTCATCTGAAAGAAGCTTGGAAAATGGCATACCACAAGGTTCACCGCTGAGCGGTACCTTGTTTACCATTGCCATTAATAAATTGATATTAGCCATTCCAGTAGAAATCAGCAAAAGCGTCTATGTTGATGATTTGGCAATTTTGTATGCCAGCAACAAGACAGCTATGGTGAAGTACAAATTACAACGGGCGATTGACGCTCTAAATGAAGTTTCGAGGAATAATGGATTCCAATTTTCTCCAGATAAAACGTGTTGTGTACACTTCTGTAGGAAGAGAATTCCTCACCAAAGTCCTATTTTGACAATCGACAACAATACAATACAATATAAGGACAATGTGAAATTTTTAGGACTGGTATTGGATAAATCCTTTACGTGGGGATTACATATACAGGACCACGATTACATATATTAGGTACCACGAATTAAGAAGAGAACACGAAATTGCTATTTCAGATACATTAGCAATTTCTACGAGAGAAATACCGCCATGGCTCCTGCCAGCGGTAAATACAATGTTGGATCTCTCTCAGGAAGAAATAAAAAAGAAGCCAGCAGTGATCATCCAACAGGAATTTTTAGCAACCGTCAGTAGCTACGAAGAACATATTAGAATTTATACTGACGGTTCTAAAACCGAACATGGTGTTGGATGCTCCATTTATGTAAATGGAGAAGCTCACTTTTGGAAACTGCCAGATATGGCCAGTGTCTATACGGCAGAACTTACTGCCATACAGCAAGCTCTTCGGTGCACAAAACACTATTGCGAAGAGAGAGTGCTAATATGTTTCGATTCTTTAAGTGCACTTGTTGCAATTCGGAACAAGAACATTAAGGATGTTCTAATTGCAAACATACTGTCCATTTTGTACGTTCTAAATGAGTTCTAAACGAGGACAGCGATGCGTATTTGTATGGACGCCAGGGCATGCTGGTATTGCAGCTAATGAAAGCGCAGACGAAGCTGCCAGAAAGGCAACAGTCTCTGATGTCTTGGATGCAATTCCTGTAAAGGTGGCAGATGTTAAAAACTGTCTAACTAACATAATAAGAAGCAAGTGGAATACTGATTGGAGGAGTTTAAATACAAAATTAAACTCAATCAAAACTTCTCCGTATAAATGGAAAAGCGACGTGAAGTTGACTTGCCGAGAATAAGTGGCTGTGACCAGACTTAGAATTTGTCACATGCGAGTAACAAATTCATATTTGTTAACCGGCGAAGAGAGACCAATGTGCGGTGTTTGTTATAAACACTTACAATTAAGCATCTAATGGAAGAATGTACCATATATGAGGACCTCAGAAAGAGGTTCCGGCTAAGAAACGATATTGCTGCTTATTTGGATAATGGAAATGAAGTTGCTTATTTACACGCCAGTGGACTTCTTAGTTGTCTGTAAAAGTGAAAATTTAAAGTTGTATTAAACAAACTCTAAGAGGTAGTTTTATATATATAAGGGAGTCTCAAAACATGGCACGTATAGTGACGGGATGTAGCCCTCTTGCCTAGGCCACCCTGGCTTGCCTGCATGCAAGAGCAGGGAGATATGCATGCATATCTCCCTGCATGCACATCCCTGTCGGGGTGTGTCCAATGATGGCATGGGGGACCCTCAAGGGTGGACTGAGGGTGCGAGGCTATGGGTAAGTGCAATGCATACCTGTAGCCAAGTAGGTCAGGACCGGGAAGGGTAGCCTCCCCGCTGAGGGGCTTTTTGGCCGTCCTGAACAGGTGGTCAGATTTCTCTTATGACGCTGGGAGGACCCCAATGGGTTACGTCCTACGGAACTGTTTATAGGGGGGAATTAACTGCCACGGCATCCTGGGGCATCTGATATACTGCTTAATGGCGGTTCTAGTCACCCCGAGGATGCTAAAATTAATAATGCGGCAGATAGAAGGAGATAATGGTATTGTATAGACTTATTTTTTCATGATCTTTGAGATATGATCTCAAATTTTAAGATTGGGGCCCTTTACATCCCATAAGTGTTGTTGTTTATTGTTGTGTTTTAATGTTTTTGTGTAATTTGTGTTTTTAAATAAAAATGTAAAGGCCCTTTACACACTTACATATGACGACCTTGAGGGTGATACTAACCTCTTTTTAAGAATGTGACGAGGGCTAATGACCTTAGCAGTCGATGCCCGTAAAACACACACAAAAAAAATAAAAAAATAATAATAATAAAAGTGATCTAGAGGATTTAAGAGGAATATATAAAATTAGATGTAATGAGTGCAACAAAATTTATATTGGGAACACTAACAGATCTTTTAAAAAGCGATTTATAGAACATTACAATACTTACAGAAGTGGAAAGATAGATGTGTCTAATATGGCCAACCATTTGCTGTTATGTAGGCACAGTTTTACCGACTGTAAAAACAATTAAGAAATTTTGGAAATTTGTAACAACAGTAAAAGAATAGGTGCACTTGAGAAATATTATACCTATAGATTTAAACAGAAGTATGAAATGATCTGAACTAATCAACAGATAGTTTTTGAAGATGATTTAATTAAAGACATAGTTGGCTTGTTGCAGATGGCAATAGTGCTTACGAATGTAGTTGTGTGACGTTTTAAATTTATTATCAGTCCAGTTGGCATTGAGTTATGTTGTTTAAGTGAAGTGATTATTGGGGTTATGTTTTCTAAATTTTTAGTTTTTATTTATTTATTTTTGTTTGATGTAATTTTGGAATTTTGTACCAACTGATGATGTGGGATCCTGCGAATGACTTTTGGCATTAGTTTTTTAGGTTCTGTTATTGTGTATGGTGGTTATTTTGTTATTTTATTTTTACCTTATGTGTATTTGTGTGTGTGTGTGTGTGTATTCACCAGTTCTCTTATAAAACCTGTCACTATTGTTTTTAATGAACAAGATTGTCCACAAAATAATGATACAAGCAAGGTGAAGGATTTTTAGTTATTTAAAGTGCATTCACATGATTTACTGTAACTGATATCAACAATTATTTTTAAAATCAAGTTTTTGTTTTCAAGCCATAAAAATTTTCATTATTGGTTGAGTCTGACTCTGAGAGCTATGCCAGCATTAGTGAGTTACTGATAGGGCCTCTGAGCCAAATAGATCAAAGGGTAGAAACCAGACTAAGAAGTACTCCAAAAAATTAGCTAATCAGGCCCAGCAAGCCAGTACTGTAGTAAAATCGCTTACAAACATTTAGAGAAGCCTTGAAACTGGACAGGAAAAATGGATAAATCGCCCAGGAAATGTCAAAAGTTTAGAATTGGAACACTGAATATTTCAACCAGGAATATTAAGAAAATAAATGATTTGAGTGTCCTTTTAGCACTACAAAAGTAGTTTTGAGAATGGATGTACTCTGAATTACGTCAACTATGAATGTTAGAGTGAAAATGCTAGGAATGGTAGAAAATAACACCCAAATCAATTATGATAATCCTAATGGAAATATGAAATATTGTGAAAATTTTTGAAGAAATAGTTAACGTAATAAAAAAAGGAAACTAGAAATCTTGGGTCTCAGTGAAACAAAATGGCTGAGAGACAGAGAGAGAGAGAGACTGACAAAGCAATGGGAAGGGTATAAACGTTTTTGCTATGTGAATACACGACAACAAAGAATGGAGTGGCCTCATTAACAAGAGTTTAGAAGACATACTTGACAAAGACATTTAATGACAAAAAGGACAAAACAATAACTGTGCAGATATATGCACCACAAATGGAAAGTATGAATCAAGAAAAGGAATTATTTGAAACAGAAATAGAGAATAAAATAAAGGGGATAAATATGAGTATGGGTGTTTTTAATGCTTGGCTTGGAACAGGTAGAAGTGAATATGAGACAGTATCCAGTGTATCTGGGCATGAAAGCAGGAATGAGGAGGGAAGAAAATTGTTAGACAAGTGTGTAGACAAGAAATTATCTAAGAAATGTTGCAAATCTTATTTTCATGAAAAGACAGTCACAGAGTTACAAGATACAGTAGAGATGGAATATATAAGTTAGTAATAGAGATCATTATAGTTCATGGGATATCATTATAGTACATGGGATTTGGAGAGAGAAATTAGTGGACGCAAAGGTCATTCCTAGTGTAAACCTAGATGGGGGACTGTAGGCTACTGATTGCTGATTTTAAAATACAGTTGAAAAAACAAAACAGAATGAAGGAAATGAAAGGATAAAAATTGGAAATTGCAGAACCATGAAGTGAGGGAGAAGTTTAAGGAAATAATAATGCACAAGTCTTACAAGATTACCACAACTGAGACTCAAAGAGTAAACAAGGAGGGGGATTATTTTAAAACTTCCTTTGTGGGGAGTATAGGATAAATATGTAGAATAATGTAGAAAGAGGAGAGAAAGACATTAAAGGTGGAATGAAAGGGGTATTGAAGCAGTGAGGGAGAAAAATCAGGCTTTAAAAAAATGATTTAAGAGTAAGAATGAGGAGGATAAGGAAATGTATAATAAGAGAAAGAGTGAATGCAAGAGAATAGTGGTAGTGGAAAAGAAAAACTCATGGGTGGAGTTTACCCAGAGATTAGAAATGGATGTGAATGAAAATAAAAAGCTGTTTTGTGGTATGATGAAGGCAAAGAAAAGATCAATGCAGAAAACAACTTGAGTGGAACTAGATGATGGAAGAATTATACAAAACCCAGAGGATAAACGAATAACCCAGAGATAAAACGAATTTAGCAAAACTATTTAAGAATTTATTACATAAAGATTTCATGAATGAGACAAGGAAGGGAGAGGTTACAGCAACAGGAAAGGTAATTGTCCTTAGCTGATAGAAAGTAAAAAAGCCAATAAAGAATATGAAGATTGGAAAAGCACTTGAATCGATTGGACTGGAAATGATAACAGCAGCGGTTCCTGTTGTTACACAGTAGCTGTATAGAGTCTTCAAAAGTATTTGGAACATAGCAGAAGGATGGGGAAATAGTGCGATTCTACCACTGTTTAAAAAAGGAATTAGAAAGCAATGCAAAAATTATAGAAGATAATTTTGATGGTGTCCAGATGTCAAAAGTTTTGGAATAAATTATTTTACACAGAATTAAGGACACTGTATATAGAAATTTGAGTAAGGAACAAGGTGGTTTTAGGCTGCAAATGAGTACAATTAATCTTATCTATGATCCTGCAGCAATTGTGTGAAAGGATGTGAAAATACAGTAAACTAATTTTGGTGTTTATTGATTTTGAGAATGTGTGTGATTCAGTAAAGAGAGAATCCATATGGAAGAGTCTGGCAGAAAGAGGTGTGAAAGAGTAGTATATAAATTAGATGCAAGAGATGTACTGGACACTCAAATGTACAGTAAGAATTGTAAGGTTCACTATGTACAATAAGGTAGGAAATACTGATTGATTTAAAATGAAAACTGGATTAAAACAGGAAGTGTGTTGTCTTCTACACTGTTTAATACAGCAATGGAAAGAATTATGAGAAGGGTTAAACAGAGATTGGATGAAGACATTAGAACAATGATTTTTGTGAATGATTTGGTGAATTGATCAGGAAGAGATGCAGAAATGTTTGAAGAAATGGGGAAAAGAGTTATGAATTAATAAAGATAAAAGTGAAATTCTGTTAATGGCAGGGAAAAGAGAAATGGAGAGAGGACTATTATGTTGGGGGAACACCACTGAAATTCACTGACAATTTTAAGTATTTGGGCTTTAGTCTGATAGCAGATGGGAGGATAAAAAATGAGATATCCAGCCGGTTGCAGAAAGAAGGAAAATTCTACCAAACTACTAAACATTTAGTTGGGATAGAAATGTACCATGGAAAGTAAAATTAATAATGTATAAATTCTACTCCTGATTATTACATAAGAGCTGAAACATGGGCAATGACAGAAAAAGATTGGAGTCATCTGCAGGCAGAGGGAGTGACATTTTTAAGAGACATAATGGGGATAATAAGAAGAGAAATAATAAGAAATGTAGAAGAGTAAGGAAGGAATTGGAAGTAACTGTTGTAAGAAAGAAAATCAGAAGAAGAAAAGTATGGTGGTTTGGGCATCTCGAGTCAATGGCTGAAGACAGAATCCCAAGGTAAATCATTGAGATGCAGGATATAGGAAGATATCCAAGAGGAAGACCAGGAAGATGGAGAGTAGAGGTGAAAATCAGGAGGAAATAGAGAGGTAGAGATTGTGATAGACAGAAAGTGCTGGTGAGGCTTACTCAACACTAAACCCAACAAACTGAAACAGGGACTAGACACGTACATATAGTTACTATATAGATAGTACATATATGTATACTATATCTATATATATATATATATATATATAGTATGTATTAAAGAATAAGATTTTTAGTCATAAAATACACCAGTATTAACGGTTATAATTTCTTATACCAGCTAATACTGAAAACAAAAAATAATAAACATTCTTAATTTAGATATCAAATATTATGATGACAAGTAACATATTTTAATAAAAATTTCAATAACTTAATTTTTCTTACCAGAATCTTGCTTATACTGTACTATGTACTGTAATGTTAAACTTTCATCATCCAATGGTGGTGACCAAGACAGTTTTACACTTCGGCTTCCTGAATCAACAACCCTCACGTCATGAGGCCTTCCAGGAGCATCTATTGAATAAAATAAAAAATTCACAGTAATTATAAAGTTTTTAGTCTTAGTTGAAGTTTTTCAATAAAGTCTCAGTATACTGAAATGTCAAATTTTGGAAAATGAAGCTTTAGACAGTTAAGTAAATTTATAAATTAGGAAAATATAAGAATTATTAGAGAAGGAAGTCAGTCAGCCGAGTCACGAAGCAGTAAGTAGAAACACAGTTCATCTTATTTCAAGCAAAGTAAGTTCAGACAAGAAGATAATGAGCAAAGAAGATTATTTTATTAAAATTTAAAAAAAATTAATGCCTCATTTTTTAAATAAATG
This sequence comes from Lycorma delicatula, assembly GCF_047948215.1. NCBI lineage: Eukaryota > Metazoa > Arthropoda > Insecta > Hemiptera > Fulgoridae > Lycorma > Lycorma delicatula. The sequence continues at coordinate 4,670,334 of NC_134458.1, forward strand.
GAAATTAAAATCTTTTCAGAAATATGGTGCAGTGCTGTCACCATTGCTGTTTTATTGCCATCATCTTGAAGCGATTTGGAAGTACAGCAAGTTTATGATCAAGCTGAACATTTGATCTATGTTATGTTTGTCATTCAACAAGTAGATTTTGCAAATCTTTATTTGTAGATTCACACTTTTGAATCATGTTTACATGACTTCCATATACTATACATAATATACTGTGGTTAGTATTGTTGCGTGTTTGTAGTTTGACAAGGATACTGAGAGACTAACACATGTAAAAATTTCTTATAAATCCAATTTATTACTCTAAAAATATATAACATAAAATAAATAAAAAATAATAATAACAATAAATATATATAACATACAAAATAATAATTCTAATAAAAATACAAAATTGATTTAATGACAAAATTAAATACCAAATTACAGTCCAGTTTACTAAAAACGTTATAATGACTGATTGAAATAATATTCCATTAACAATAAGATAACAATAGAAAAATCTAAAATTCATACAATTCACTTTCTGCATTATTATTTTTACTGTTTATAAAGAACTACCCTACACTTTATGAATAAATAAAATACTGTTACTTTCAGTACTGTTTATCAATAACTCAGCAAACAAGTATTTGTATTTAACCATTGTCCACAATGGAATACTCGTGATGTACCCTTCACTTGCTATCAAACACTTACTGTTATCGCTTGTTATTGAACTGCACCAAATCTGGGTTATAAAATTACTGTCTGCTAGTCCCTGGCAGTATTTATACCTCCTGGTCTGCAGAATCAGTACCTGACTCCTCCTTTTAATTGTTTAAGCATAATAATTTTCATTGTCCATGCCCTTATGTTTTTTATAAATTCTTTCTCTGGTTTGGTAATTCTCCCGATCAAACAGGAGCTTTTGGAGGTGCCTTGCCTGTATTACAAAGAACAAATTGTTAAACAAACCTATTATTCTAAATAAAGAATCCCCTTTAGTTCCTCCTAGATTCTTCTTTTTTATTTTATCTCTTTCTTCTTAAATGGAAGAAACCTGTTACACAGGCCCATTAAACTGGTCCTTTTACAGAATTATTGTGTGAACAGTTTCTATGATGTTATTTTAAAACGCCCTTTTTTTTTGTCTGTAGTGATCACTGCATTGTGAGTGAAGGTGCATCCAATCTGCTGGATGTACTACTTGTATTTTCTGTAATCACTGCAGTTTATATATATAAAGTTACATACTGGCATTATTCATAATCAAATACAGTATAGAACAAGTTTCCCATTGAGAGACACCTTTTAATAATTCATAGATTGTCTTCAGCACTGATTTTATGATTTACACATACAGGGCGTTTTATAATGTTCTTCGGAGTTTCGAAAATTCATTAACAAAAAACTATTTCACTCATAAGAATAAAACAAGTACTTTATGAAAGAGTACTTCAAATAGCTTTTTTCCACATACACTAGGAAGTTAGTCAACCATTTGCTCGCTAGGCGTCGACAGTAGAGAAAATGGCTGGCACGGGAAGCCAGAGTCGTTTTGTGTGTTAGAATTTCACTTGTCAAAGTCAGTAATTTCTGTGCAACGTGCGTTTCGGTTGAAATTTCATAAGGAGCCACCAAGTGACAATTCAATTCGTGCATGGTATAAACAATTCAGTGAAACTGGTTGCTTGTGCAAGCGAAAATCAACTGGTCGTCCATCAACCTCAGAAGTCAATGTCGAACGTGTGCGTGCAAGTTTCATTCGCAGCCCGTCAAAATCGACTGCGGCTGCAGGCAGAGAATTAGGAATTCCGAAAACAACAGTGTGGAGAGTTCTCCGTAAACGTTTATTATGCAAACCGTACCGTCATCAATTAATCCAGCTTTCTGATGAAGTTAAAACACGTAGGTTCGATTTTTCTTTACAGTTACACGAAAAGATGTTGTTAGATGAAGGTTTTCTAAACAAGATAATTTTCAGCGATGAAGCTACTTTCGATATTAGCAAAGTAAACCGTCAAGCGTGCGAGTTTGGGGAACTGAAAACCCACACGCTTATGTGAAACACATTCGGGAGTCTCCGAAAGTAAATGCTTTTTGTGGATCTCTCGTGAGGCAGTGTATGGGCCGTTCTTTTTTATGGAAACGACAGTAACCGGCATGATATACCTGGATATGTTACAATTATGGCTTATGCCTCAGCTACTCAACGACTTCATTTTCCAGCAAGATGGTTGTCCTGCCCATTTTCATAAAGAGGTTCGACAGTATCTTAACACAACATTACCTCGGCGCTGGATAGGACGTGCGTCTGAAGAAGATAAACACATTATTCTGTGGCCATCATGATCATCAGACCTCACGCCATGTGATTTCTTTCTCTGGGGATACATGAAAGATAAGGTGTTTATCCCACCAATGCCGGACAATATCGCTGAGCTAAAGGATCGTATAATCAATGCAATCAACTCTATCGAAAATGACATGTTAGAACGAGTTTGGCAAGAGCTAGACTTTCGAGTTGATGTGTGCTGTGTCACCAGAGGAGCACATATTGAGCATTTATCGATTTAACAAAAACTGTTTGAGTCCCTGCATAACTTCGTACAACTTTCGTTTAGATAATTGAAATACTTTTTTTTTACTGAATTTTTGTAATTCCTAAGAACATTATGAAACGCTCTGTATAATTATTGTAGCAATAATATTTTAGAGTACAGTTAATAATATTTTTTTATTTAATGATGTGTTTCTCATAATCATCTTTATTATTATGTCAATTACATGTTACTATCTATCTAAGGCAATTTGGCTATTTGTTCACTGAGCCACAATGCTTGCTACAAAACAGTTGTACTTAAAGATGAATTATAACATTAAAATCATTAGTCTATAAGTTGTAAAATGTGTAAATACGAGGATCGATCCAGAAATAAGTTTCCAAAGAGCTCCAGCCGCACGGAAAGGTGCGAGGCGGAATCCGGCATCACCGCTGTGCGCGACTGTTCCTCCACTCTCGATTCCGCCCGGCCGCGCTTCGCTGCGTCGCTCAGTCTTGGCTCAGCAGCCGTCCGAGATGGAGGTTTTACTTGTTGATCCCGCCAAGTGCAAAATTCGTTCTGTAATTCGCTTTTTGCACTCCTAAGGGACTCCACCCTTGGATATTCATCGTCAGTTGACAGAGGTGTATGTCCGTTCAACACGTCCGAAAGTGGTGCAGGGAGTTTAGTGCCGGCAGGCACTAAACTCCCTGCACCACTCATCATGGACTTGTTGCCGGCAGGCACTAAACTCAAGGAAGTCCATGATGAAGAACGGAGTGGAAGACCGTCAGTTTCGGAGGCGGTTATCGAGATGGTCCAACGCGAAGTGCTTCAAAACAGGAGGATCACCGTCCGTGAACTTGTTGCTCGGATTCCTAGGAGTTCTTACGGTACAGTGGAAAGAGCTTTCACTGAAAAATTGGGGTATCACAAGTGTTGTGCTCGATGGGTACCGTGGCTATTGACATCAGAATACAAGGAGAAACGTCTTGACTGTGCTCGCCAGTTTCTTGAAAAGTGTCAAGATAAGGAAGGATTGTTGGACTCCATTGTTACTGGAGACGAAACTTGGGTGTTTCATTTCGAAACGAAACAAAAATCCAAACAGTGGCGTCACTTAGGGTCACCAGTCGCAGTTTTTTGGGATCGTAAGGGGATACTGCTGATGGATTTCATGGAACTTGGAACAACCAACTCAGACAGTTATTTTGCAACACTAAGAAAACTCAGGTGAGCTATCCAGAACCGCCGGCGAGGACGACTGACAGCTGCTTCACGATAACGCCCGACCTCACGTCTCCCATCAAACCCAAGAACTTTTGACATACTTTGGGTGGACTGCCATGCCCCACTAACCTTACAGTTCGGACCTCGTGCCTAGTGATTATCACTTGTTCCCAAGTTAAAGGAGCACGTGAGTGGCCAACGCTTCCGGAGCGACGATGAAGTCAAAGAAGAGGTGAAACGCTTCCTCAACGGGTTGGCGGCGGAGTTTTATGACATTGGGATACAGAAATTCGAGCACCGTCTACAAAAATGCGAAAAAAAGATGGCGATTATGGAGAAAAATAGAGCAAAGTTTCTTCTTTCCAATGATGTAAATTTCTGTGAGAATAAACACTGTAGTCTATTTGTGAAATTGATGGGAACCTTATTTCTGGATCTACACTCGTATCAATTAAATAATAAAATAACATGTAAACTGTTATAGCGAAAAATTATATACAAATTAGAAAATTTTCCATCTTATTGCACAAAATTATAAATACTTTTTTCATATTTTCAATATTTTCAGAATTAAACCTTCTTAAAGTGCCCTCAATGAAACAAGTATTCTCTACAGAGATTGTTAATACTAAATACATTACCATAATTCAGAATAACTTGATGACATTAAACTAGCTGTAACCTAAAGATATGAAGAATCATTTCATACTGTTGTCTATATGGCATTACACAGATCCAGCGGTACTAAAACTGCAACAAATGTTTCCTTGTGAAGCAATACATTATAAAAGAATCTTTAAATAAATATTTTTACAGTAAGACTTCAAACAATCTGTTAAAACATATGTGAAAAATATTTTTATGTGCATATTACCTTGAACTTGAAGATTTACAGTGCGCTCAGCATGTCCAAAAGGATTTGTAGCAGTACATGTATAAGTACCACTATCTGACTTCACAGTATTTGATATTTGAAGTTCAGATAGAAAATCTAACTCCATTGCACTTTCTTTTATCAAATATCTGGAAATTAGAAACATAATAATTTAAAAAAATATGTTTATTTACTAAAAAATCAATAAATCTCTTACCAACACATGAGTAAATAACTGTAAGTTCGAAGTCACAGTCCTAAAGACCAGTATAAAGCATAATGATCAGTCCTGGGCAATGTTATATTCTTAACCTGACAAAAGATTTTGAAAGTGAAATGGGTCAAAGGAAGTCAATACTGGAAGGGAGTAGGAAAACACTAATTTTAAAAGACATTACATTAACACAAATTCCGTAGCTGATAGATTTTATTGAAATAACAAAAACACATATATAATTATCATATACATATCATTATAACATTTTCCATCATTATTATTAAAGATGAAAAATTTTAAGTAGTCAAGGAACTGTTAACAAATTTAAAAATTTAACTGTCAGTAGGTGAAATATTTTTAACTATCTAAAGCTCTTTCTTACATTATTGTATTGATGTCATAATTAAGCAAATCTGAGGAATTTTTCTATAAACAGGTATCATAGAAACAAATTTTATATCCTACCCTACTAAAGGGCATTTTGTGTGTGTATCTGTCTGTGTGTGTGTGTCTGTTCCCCTTAGCTTAGCACTGGAATGTACCGATCACTAGCAGAAAATCTCGATTCATTAGTACATGTCTCGTGGTGGTTAGGTGTATACTTGTATTATTATATATTCATTACTTGTACTTGTTATTATTTATATTTGTAATATATATATTTATTTAATCTATATATGTGTGAAATATATACTAATAATATATTTTTTTATTTATGTGATTGTTTTTCTTCATAAAATAATGAATTATAACCAAAAAGTAATTACTCATGATACAACTGGAAAACTGTTTTTTCTGATTTCATTTAATTTCTATATTCATTTTAATTTAAAAAAAGGAACTGTTAACACTTTTTATTATTAATACTGATTTTTTAATTCACCTTATAAATTCGTTTTCTATTATTATTTAATATTGAATTATTAATTTTAAATATATTTTTATAATTTTATTCAGGGCCCATTACAGAGTACTCTGAATTATGTGCACTTATTCTTTTAAGGTAATTCGTATTCTAATATCGTTAAATATCATCTTTTCTTTAAGAAGCAATAATGTTTTTTTTATTACAAAACTTTTTTTTACTAAGTGTATGAAATTAGAAATACTAATTAATATCTCCGAAATTAACCAGAAGAAGCAGTAAATTGAAAAATTACCAATAATCGAAAATCGATGATACATACAAATTGTCCACACTGGGCAATAAGAACCAGTAAAAAGTATTTTAGATCTTGGGATGAAGATAGGAATACATTTTTACGCTAATCGAGAACAAAAAAATTCGAACTCTGCGTAATAAGTTTTTTTATATTACTTTTCTTCAATATCTTTCTGACAGAATAAACTTTTTAGTTATGAAATGGTCTCAGAATGAATAAGACAATTCTCAATTATTTTCTTTTATGAAAAAAATTAGTTATTAAGCTTTAAAATCACTGGTAGATATTATCCTCATAAAGAAAATATATTTTCTTATGTTTAAATATATTTAAAATAATCAGATTATTTTAAGATTTTCCTTGATCAATTTTCACTATTAAAAACATTTTTACACAAGAGGTAAGTTAATCAGTTTTAGATAGCTAATAATCTCATTATGAGACGCCGCCCGCCGGGCGTAGGCACGCCGGGAGAAGCCAGTTTAGTATAAATTACAAATTTGTTGTATATAGAATTCTAATTTTCTCTGTATCATGTAAAAGTATATACAATGCTTTGCTTTTTCATGTTGGCAATTCATCTCCCAAAATGAATGTTATTGTTTTTCTAACCTAAGTGATAAAATATAAATATGAATTTTATAATCCTGAATTTCATTGTGAAGTGATTTTTTTTAACTGTATGTTTTATGAAGTAGTATTAAAAATACTGTTGTCTTTGTGTTTTGTGTATGTACATTTTTTTTTAAATGCAGAGAGTTTCTTTAAAAACATTTTTAAAAAAAACCAATCTTCACAGGTATTAGTTAACAAGCCAAACAATTTATACTGTGTGGAAACGTTAAATGAAACCCAACCTAGCACAATCAGCTGTCCTTCTACTAGTAATATGCAAAAACGAGAAATCTCTTCAAAGAGTAAGGTAAGCTCTTCATCTAGTTATAAAGTTTATGAAAACATAAACAATAGTGACTGTAACGACATTATAAATCTCCAAAAACTGGAATGTTTACATTCAGAAATTGCAGTCTGTAAAAAATGTGAAGGTTCTCTTTGTGCTTTTCTTTTTAACAGGCTAGTCTTAAGTGTTACCGTCAATGTTAAATGAATGGATTATGGCTTTGAAGTAGTTAGAAGTAACAGTGAAACTTTACCGAACAATAAGGCAGAAATAAATGTCTGTATGACTTACACATTTCAGTGCATCGGTAAGAGGGAAGAAGCTGCAAGAACATTCTGTAGTGTTATAGATATGCCCAAACCTACTGTATTTTTAATGCAGTAAAAGATGTTTATGAAGCTGTTGAGAAAGAAGGAGTTACAGATAGTGTACAAAAAAATGGTGGTTGTAGGAATATAACAGCAATCTTTGATGGATCATGGAAACGTAGAGGCATTTCATCATTAAATGGAGTTGTAACTGCTATAGCTGAGAACAATGGAAAATTTATTGATGTAAGGGTGTTCTCAAAACATTATAGATGTAAAGATAGGTTAGAAGATAAGCATAATGATGACTGTGTAGCTAATTATAGTGGAGTAAGTGGGGGAATGGAGGTAGCAGGTGTTGTTGATAGGTTCCAGTCATCGCAAGAAGAGTGTAATATCATGTACAAATATTATCTGAGAGATGCAGACAATGCTGCCTTTCCATCTGTTGTGGCAGCGAAACCAAATGGTCCAGACTTTTCAACAGAAAAATTAGAATGTCTTGGCCACATTCAAAAACATATGGGTACAATGTATGGGCATCGACTGCTTTGGTCATAACCTCTTTCCACATAAAAAAAAAAGAAGAAAAATATATCTTTCCCATCCTGATAAAAATACTAGCAACATAGTCAGACAACTAGTCTTGTCAAAATTAATTATCTAATAAATAGACTTGTCAAAGGTTTTGGAATCCCTCAAAGAAACACAAGATGACTAGGGTGTAAAGGATCCTTGCCACTTAAAACTAATACATTAAATTCATTTCAAATCTCGTTAAAAACGCACGAACCATTTCCATCAAAATGTCAAAAAATATATATATAAAAAACAAAAAACACTTCAAATATTATATATTTAAAAATGATAAGTATAACAAGTCAAATATATCAAAAACACATTTAGAACTAACTTCTTCCTAAGTTCTATTGCATAGGTTTACTCCTAGACCAACCTTTCCTTTTTTCCATCTTCCTGAAGGCCTTGTTGTCAAGTTCGAAAGATTCTGATGCCTTGGAGTTGGATCCTAGCGATCCTCTGCAGTAAATCACAAAGGATCTACTGCTTGCATGAGATGATACCAGCTCCGATTGTGTGGTCAGCAGTGCATCAGAGTTGAGACTCAATGCATTCCCTGCTATGGTTTGTGGGGCAGCTGAAGTGCCCGCCTTCTCATTTAGAGGCCTCTGTGGCTTCAGAGGGTCCATTTTTCTTTGTTATAAATTTTCTTTTTCTAATAGTGTTATGTCTGGTTCTGTAGTTCCCTGAATGGGGATTTTTTCGATCTGGACTTCTACTTTAGTTAAGTAGTTGGCTCAGGCTTACTGTCGGTTTTGGCTTCACTTGAGTACTAGTCATAGGCTCATTCTTGGGCTTTATGGAGTTCTCCTCTTGGGAAACCTCTGCTTTCTTCTGCGTCAGTTTTGGGCAATTTCCTTTTGATGGCCGACACTTCAATTTTTTATTGATTTAATCATATCTGCTAGGATCAGTGCTAGTTCAGAGATTACATTCTTTGGAGCTGCAGGGGCTTCAACAACTATGCATATGATGTAAACCTTGGCGTCTTACTAAGCTCAATTTTCCTAGCTTCCAACTAGCAAACCTGTATTGTCTTCACTTTCTGAATAGCTACTTCTACTTTTTCCTCGTAAGTCGGACAGTTCCGGGTTCTCGCAGACTGGTTTCCATGATAATTGACAGATACAGGTGGATCCCTGCATGGGTCATCAGGGTGTAGTGGCTCACCACAAACACAGATTTGTTTCCTGGTACACCTTCCCACTGTATATACAAATCATAGATATCCAAAGCAGTGGTTTATGCCTCTGATAATGGCATAAATGGATTAAAAAAATTGGTTCGAATAACTGTGCCTAAGTGCACTTTCCATTATTCAGAACTTATGCTGCTGGATCATTAATATCTTTAAATAAAGTCCTTGTTAGTATGATCAGTATATAATTTATTTATATTTAATTTTTAACACATTAGGTAAATTTTCATCTATTTAAATATTATATTATTAGTAATTTATCTCACATTGTTGGGTTTAAAAATGGTGTAGATGTACAATATTTATGTTTAAAGAGTATTATAATTAATGTATTCATATTTAGTTTCACATTTTTAACAATATAGAAAATAAATCTTGTTGGACAACAGGTCCGACTAGTAGAGTATCGTTAAGAGATTAACTGTTAGTGGTTTTGGATGAACCGTCAAAGATCACTCGAAGTTTAGTAGTTAGACTAGTTTATTTAAATACTGGATGATGGGATAAATAACACAGATTTGATTTGTTTATTAACAAATCATAGGAGTTAAGTAATGACATTTGACAGAAGTTCAAATATTCTTGTATGAAAGTGGAATAGTCACATTTAAGAGTGGGATGATTGTTTAGCTTTCTTTCCAACTATAAAAATCATTTCTTTGCATTTATGAAAGAATCGCCTAGCCTTATATTATTGGGTTTACAGGTAATACCACTACAAATCTGCCTTGATTGTTTTTTCCAAAGTTGAAAGTGTTTTTCCCAAATAGAACTTTCATTGTATGGAATATCAGTATTCATTTCCTCAATTTTCCAGACGTTCTCAAGTGCAGTTGAAAGATTTGTAGAATCCTTTTGAGAAATAAAAGATGCAATGGTATTATTGCTCTGAGAGTTGATAGGAAATCATTAATAAGTTAATCATTGATAACTAAGTGGAATAATTAATAACTAGGACATGAAACTGAACATAGCTGCCCATCAAAAATCCCTAGGATATTTCCTTTATAATACTGTAATGATATAACCAGTCTGTAAATTGTTTAAAAGTGTAGAGCAATATGAAGTGATAACATGAAATAATATAAATAATCTTTGTTTGTAATCTCGATAAGTCTATTATAGTTAAATTATTGAATCAGTAGTTTTAAAATATGTTCACATTGGTTGTACAAAATACAATAATAAATAGTAATGAATAATAATCATAGAGCTCGGATATATAATAAGTTGCTTTATCAGCAATGTTTTCTTTGTAACAAGTAAGTGCATATGTATCTTAATAATCGTCTTTACTAGTAAATCAGGTAATCTATACCTCTTATTGTATCTAACTCATATAGATTAGGATTTCTTTAAAATTGTTGTTCGTAAATCCTTATGACATCCAGGTGTATTCATTGACGAGCATCTCACTCCAATTAAGATTTAGTGTAAATAATGCATAAATATCGGAAATCTAGTAAATTTCCGATTGGGATCGATAATCCAGTAAAATAATAAATAAATAATACATAAATATCGGAATGTATTCTGATTGGGATCGATAATTCGCTAAAAATGAACATATGTATATGTTGCATGTTATATGTATGTACATGTTTGTGTTATATGTATGCATGTTGTGCGTGTTTGTATGTGTATGTAGTAAATAACCAGTCTGTAAATTCTTTAAAAGTGTAGAGCAATATGAATGTGATGTAAGAATTATATTAATATGCATTTAACTTGTAATAAAAATGCATTAATCAATAGTATTCAGTCTTTGGTACGCAACAACTCCTTGTATATCTACTCTTTGATGGTTTCCTCTTCAGTTCAGCAAGTCCCTGCATACAACAACACCCTTTGAGGTATTTAATGTACCATGCAGTGTGACCTCAGTGTCCAGTACTCCAATTCTCTTAAGTCTTCATTAACCTTGATAATTGAACATTGTTCACAGTTTCTACAAACAGTCCAATGGTAGTCTTCCTAACATCCTTTATCGGTCCTCCAGTGGATTCTGTCTCGAGTAATCACGAAAGGACCGATTTTGCCAAAATTCCTTTCTTCTAATGCCCAAATATTTTGGAATCACTGTGCTAACTTTTGGTTGAAACTTGGTTCAGTCTGACTTCTCTATGTTCTTAAACTCTTCACTCTTCCTTTGCTTCGCTTCTGAAGACAAAGGCCCTCCAAAAAGAGGGTTTTTATGTGGACCCTCTGCCATGGAAATTTTGAATGTTGAACTTTCCATAACCTATATTTTCACCAGTCAATATGTCACAAGGTGCAGGCAGAATGATGGTTGGGCATGTCCCAGATCATAAATCTTGCCTGGGTTCCCCCAGTCAGCCGCCACTAACAAATTTAACCCAGGCTGGGGAATCAGGTACTGCCTGACCCACGATACCAACATCACAGGGCTTGCACGTAGCAGTAAGGGCTCCGATACTCGTACCAATGGGACAATCCCTGTCAGGGCTGAAGTGACTGACTCACACTTGGTGAAACAAGACTTTGGCAGAGTAAGCTCATAGCAGCCCACCCTCAACCTGGCTCCACAACTGGGAAGATGGATGAGCACTCCCTATCTGCCCTTCACCCAGTGTTGGAAAAAAACAGGTCATGGTTATGCCTCTCACCCTTGCTGTAAACAGTGAAACTGAGAAGCACAACAGCAACCAGCTCGAACAGCACAGGACTGCCAAACCTGTACTCCACAGGGAGTTTCTGAGCGAGACCATTGCCCCATTGGCCAACGTAACTGAAGGTGCTGAAGTACTATGTTATTGCCTGCCCCAGACATGTACGTAGATGTTATTGCATGGATGTGGGGTTGGGTTTTGTCTGGGGTAATAATAATATAAATAATATTAATATATTAATAATAACCTGTGAGGGATTGTCTGTCCCCCATCTGGCACATCCCTAGGTGGCAGATTAGGAAACAGCTCCACAGACATATGGGGCATATGGAAAATGAAATACCACACAGAGACCAAATCCAGATGCGTCTGTTCTTTAGTCAGCATCTGTACCTGTAGCAGGCAGCCGTACTTGGATGGTCGGAGACCCACTCGCAGGAGCTTATCCTGTACACCCATTTATTGTATGATGGAAGAAAGTCAACTTAATAAAAATGACCGGTAGGATGCTGCAGGCTGGTACCTTTTGGAACCGTCTTAAAGCTCAGCCTGAAGTAGAAAATGTTGGAGCGAGTGACAGCACCACAAAACCAGACATGACAGACGTTTTGACCCACACCAAGGACAGGACAGCTGGGCAAAGTGGCAGCCCCTATTATTCAAACATCACAGCAAATCAGAATGAAATCTCATCAGATGAAAGTGTTGCTGGAACTTTGTCCTGGCCCAATGAAACTGGAAAATCCAGACAACGTGAAATCATGACATGAACAAGAGAAATAAATATCACTGTCGTGCACTGTTACTATACTGCAATCAAACTGGAAACAATCAGCATAGGATATCGACCATAGACTATTCACCGAAAAATATCAGAAACTGATAAACACCGTCACTCTATAAAGACTAGCCGAACAAAAATGAGTTATTATTACCAATAAAAGACTCATGGAAATAAAAATACAAAACAGCAAGAAACAGATTTCAAAAGAACTAAACACCTATAGCACACAAGGAAGAAGAAGAAAGAGCAGCTAACAAAAACACAGAACCTACCTTTCCCAGCTCAAATTATCCAGCCTCCCGAAATAACCAATCCCCCAATCCAATGGATAGACATTAACATAAGAATAGAAAACATGATAGATACAATTACAATCATAGAAGATACAGTAAATAATTAAATAGAAACAAACATAATCAAGTGGAAGGGAATCGCCCCAGCTGGCAGGCTTCCACTACCAAAACCCATATCCAAGAAAAACAATGTATCATCAATACAGTTAACGCACAACTAAAATAATACATAGATGACACAAGCACACTAGAAGACATACATAAACTGCCATACATACCATAAACTGCTGTCACAATATGTATAACACAAAATGGACAGCTCATAGATCAAATCAACAGCAAAAGAAACAAAACGAAACCTAAATGGCAAATGAGACTTAAAAACAAAATAAACATTATTAGAAAATATTTAGCAAAATTTACCTGGTATTGTGGAGAAAACTGAACAACACTTTTTAAACAACCAAGACATTTCATAAACAATGTGGCTAACAAGGAAAACTCAAAGAAGCACTAGACATTCTAAAACAAAAAAAAACTAGCAGTTTATACAGCAAGGTTGAAAAGATACACTGAATCAAATAGAAGAAAGTCACAAAACATCCAATTAAGCAGAAATTAAAAACAATTCTATAATAACCTGGATAAACAAGAAAAAATAAGAGACACCACCAAGTACAGATGAAATAAAGGCATTTTGGGAAAATATATGGTCACAACCAAGACATCATAAAGAAATACCCCCATGGATTACAGAAGAACAGAACAGACATAAAAATATACCTCAACAAACAGACCGTAAAATTACAGTAAAAGAACTGAAACTACTCAAAAAAACAGACAATTGGAAAGCGCCTGGAACAGATCACATACATAATTTCTGGTATAAGCAATTCACTTCACTATACACACACACACACACGCCTAGCAAAAGAAATCAACAAAATCATTAAAAAGCCACATTTCTTAACACAAGGAAGAACATTCATCATACCAAAAAACCAAGAAACCCAAAATCCAGCTTATTACAGCCATAGTCACACATTAGATAGACAAATATTTGACACAAACTAACATATTTACCAAAGAAAAAAAGGATGTCAAAAAAGTAGTTAAGGATGCAAAGAAAAAATAATAATTGATAGCATAATTATGAAATAAGCAATAAAATACAATAAAATATATAACTACTTGCTACATAGATTACCAGTGGTAAATGTCTGTCGGCAGGATAGAGTAACAAATTAGGTGTTGAGAAGAGTAGAAGAGAGATGAATATGTTAAATACCATTTTAGGCAGAAAAAGGAACTGGCTAGGACACTGTTTGAGAAGAAAGTGTTTAATAATAGATGCAGTTGAAGAATTTGTAAATGGAAAGAGAGGAGGGGGAAGAAGATTTCAGTTGATTGATGGGGTTGTGGAAAGAGGAAATATCTGGAAACAAAAACACTTGCACAGGAAAGGAACAAGTGGAGAGCAGCCATGGCAAGACCTGCCTCATTGGCAGAACACAATGAATGAATGAAAACATAGATTACAAAAAAGCATTTGATTCCATTCTGTATTGCTACTCGCTACTGAAAACTTTGGAAATCTACAAAATCGATCCATATCTACAATACTTTTTACAATCATGCAAATGTGGATTAATGTGTGTTGTGCATTTAAACAGATCAACAAGAAATGTGAATCAGACAACAAGGTCAACAGAGGAATATTCCAGGGTAACCCCCTCAGTGAAAGTTGTGGTTTTGCCTATGTCTCAGTCCTCTTTTAAATATACTAAGCAACACATTTTTGGCTTCAAAATAAAACATCAGAACATTTCGCAAAACACAGTAAACCATCAAAACACTTCACAACACACAATAAACCACTTACTGTACATGGATGATATTAAGTTATATGCAGAAAGCAGAGAACAAATGCAGTCACTACTGAAAATAGTAGAAGAGTTCACACAAGACATATGAATGAAATTCAGTATTAAGAAATGCAAATTACTTCACGTTATCAAAGGAAAATCCAGACAAATTGAGACAACAGAAATACTCAACAATGATACATTTGAACGCATGAAACCAAAGGAAACACAAATCTCCCTGCTTTGAATAAAATACAAGCATAAATCACAAAAACATCAAAGAATGGCTCAAAAAGACATACAGACATAGATTACACCCGGGGTTGGCAACCTGCGGCTCGCGAGCCACATGCGGCTCTTTGGATGTGAAGCTGCGGCTCTTTAGTTCCATATGCAAATATTATTTATTTTATAAAAAAAAAACATTTAAAGATCGTTCTGAATCGATTAACAAGGATTAGGCACCGATTCTATCTCTTTGCCACTTGTACTCGCTTTTCACCGCACCCCTCCGCCGTGATACGCGTCGTCAGTCCGTCAGAAGCTCTCGAATGACGCCGTCGTCGGATGTTTCTATGTAGGTTTTAATTCGCTTTCGACGCAAGACAATTTGGCGTCTTCACCAGTGCTTTGGCTATGACGTATAGTTTGTTGTTTCAAGTAAAAGAGTTAGAAGCGAATTATCTTCTCAAAGTTATGTATGTACATATATATAATAACAATAAAAAAACCGAAGTAAAGATAGGTAACATAATAAGTATTATATTTTTAAAATACATGTTATACATATTTTTTTCCAAATAAGATACCTAGCTACTTTTTTGAGGTCAATAAGAATTGTCAAAAAAGAAACAAAATACTACTGTTGGATATTACCACGAAAGTGTTTTTATTAAAATATATATTTAATAAATTGCCTATTTTATAGCTTTTATTATTTAAAAATTAGCGTTAAAATAATTATAAGTGTAAGTACCTATAAATTGTTATTTAATAAACAAATTTTCGAAAAAATTTTATAGCTCTTTAAAAACTTTGAAATTTTGTAAATTGTAATTTTTTACTCTTCCGACTCAAAAGGTTGCCAGCCAACCCCTGGACTAGACCAACTGGAGTACGCAAAAAAATATCATCAAAGCAAAAAATACATATGCAGTCCCAATTTTTAACATACTCCTTTGGCATAATTAAATGTTCAGTCACAGACCTGGAAGATCGAAACATGCTCAACAGGACTAAACTAATAGACAGTCGTAAATTACATCCAAACTCGTGTATTGAAAGAGTTACAGTTAGCTGGAAAGAAAGAGGAACAGGACTCACAGACCAAAAATATTACACCACAAACAAATAGAAAATCTAAGATCATATTTCAGGAACAAAAACACATCACTCCACAAAGCAGACATGCAAATACACCGTTCAGTCTACAACAAAAGGACACACACACATACAACCACAGTACAACACAAGAAAGAAGCACAGGCATGAAAAACACTTCATGGTAATCACTACAACATTATGCAAGATCAAACATAGACCGAACATTATCATATAAATGGCTCACAGTATGACAACTATTCCCATAAACTGAAGGATTTGCACTAGCCATACAAGTTAAAGTAATAGCCATGAAAAACTACAGAAAATATATCATGAATGAGAACATAGAAACAGATACATGCAGAAAATGTCTACAATTCAAAGAAACTATTGAACATATGACAAGTGGTTGTAAAATACTTGTTGGAACAGGATACACTGAAAGACACATCAAAGCAGCGAAAATAATCCACAAAGAATTTGCAGTTAAATATGGATTTATCGCAACACACATACTACAAATACATACCTGAAAGTGTACTAGAGAATGCAAATTACAAACTATACTGGGACAGATCAATACTTACATAGACAAAACAGTTACATGCAATAGACCAGACATCATATTGATTAAGAAATCAGAACATGCATACATAATAGGTATTGCTGTACTGAATGACAGTAATTTAATATTAAAAGAGAGAAAATAGAAAAATATTCTCCTCTTACAATAGAGCTGAAAGAAATCTGCAAACATAACTTAATAACAATAGTACCAATCATAATATCAGTCACAGGCATAACAGCAAAAATGACACAATGCCTAAAGAAATTAGATTTCCCAATACATACTCATGCCTACATATAGAAAGCCATAATTTTAAAAACAACTGCAAGACTCAGGAAGTTCCTCCGATAGAAGGTGTGACTTGGTGCATACCCGTCACATGATCTGAATAACTATTACGGTGAGAAATCTCAAAATAATAATAACTTTTTTTTTAACAGATGGCCTCTTCTCACCTCTTCTACTCACCCTCAATCCCCATGAAGATACCCATCTGTATAGGGAAGCAAAGAAGACCTAGTTAATAAATCTAGTTACAGACATGTAGCAGAAAAATAATAAAACCTTAATATGCTTCATGAACCTACAGGGTACCTGGAATGGTAAAAATTTTAAATATTACTATCCATAAAGGAAATCAATACTCTATATTGTTTATAACCAAATTCCCTAGTACAAAAATATGGATATTTGGTCAGGAAAAAAACACCTATAATAAAAAATTCTAACAGTTCATTTCCTTAAAGTATTACCACACAATTATAAAAAAAAAAAACATTATATTCAGAAGAAACATGAAGGTATTATCCATTACAATACATCAATAAAAACATTAAAATATTTCCCAGCTATCCTTTTAAAAAATTTAACTTTTAAATTAAAAATGTCCAGCGCACTTTCATTAGTAAAATTAAGGCTTTCAATACATCTGGCCAATGGCAACAGTATACCTCGCTGACATTTACTCTTATAACTTATGCCTCCTACTATTAACATAAGGAATTCCAATTCCTACACTAGAGATGTTAACATCAATGTATCCGTGTATTGCTTTATACATAAATATTATATTACGTATTTTTCTTCTTGTCTCCAAGGACAAAATGTCAAAAATATTATATTTTGCTTCATAAGAATTCTTATGCACAATCACTCCTCTCTGTCGTAAACACCAAAGGAACTTCTGTAATGCATCAATAATAACCTCCCAATTTTAGTACCAGATTGTAAAACAGCACTATCAATCTGACCAGTGTTTGGTAGTGGTACTGAATAATACAAATCTGCTGAAAGTGTCTACTCACCTATAAAATCAACCCAAGATTCCTTTTGTGCTTTGGATGTTATAATATTTACATGTGTAAATAAAAGATTAGCATCTAAGGTGATTTTAATCATAGATCTATTAGGATTTATTGAGTATTTAACATATATGACGGATGATCTAAAAGTAAGTTACATCCCCTCTATGAAACAAACACATATTTATACAACAATATTTTTTTTATTGAACAAAAAACTACATATTTTTATCTATCTTTCGACATAATCTCCAAGTTTTTCTAAACACTTTTCATACCTTGTAACAAGTTTTTCAATTCAAATGTCATAAAAATTTCATCCAATTTCCTTCAACCATTTAAGGACCGCTTCTTTCAGTTTATCATCTTTAATGAATCGCTTCCCTCCTAGGTCTCACTTGAGAAGACCAAACTGGTGATAGTTGCAGGGTGCTTGGTCAGGGCTGTAAGGCGGATGAGACCACACTTCCCACTTGAATTTTTGCAGTAACTCCTTTGTCGCATGAGATGAATGAGGAGAAGATTGTCGTGAGGAAAACCGACCCCCATCATTCAATCTTTTGGGTCTTCGATCTTTAATGGCTTTATGCAATCTTTTTAAAGTCTCAAAATAAGATTCAGGATTGATTGTTGTTCCTTAGGGCATAAATTCACTGTAAAAAAACTCCCTCACAATCGAAAAAGACTATCAGCATAACTTTTCAAACATGTTGGGATGTTTTTACTTTTTTTGGCTGGGGTGAATTTTTGTGTCTCTATTCATGTGATGCTCGTTTAGTCTCAGGAGTGTAATGAAGCACCCAGCTCTCATCCCCTGTGATGATTTGTTTCAAAAACTGTGGACCAGTCCTGGATTAACATTGAAGAAAAGAAAGAGCAAACATAAAACGTTGATGTTTGTGGTTGCCGATCAACAGATGTGGCACCATCGTGCACACATCTCATGGTAACCAAGCTGATTGTGAATAATCACAAACACACTACCATAACTGATGTTAAGTTCACTTGCAATCTCTCTTAATTTTAATGTGCCGGTTACTCAAGATCATTTCATTCATGCATTCACGTTACCCGTCGTGTTTGCAGTTCAAGGACACCTAGCATGCAGTTTGTCACTCACATTTGTGCTTCTGTTTCTGAACACCGGTACCATTGTGTGATCATGGGGCATAACATTGCATTCTCACTCTATATCTCAACAGTTTGGCGATGAATTTTACAACAATTGTAATTTTTTACAAAATCGGATTACTGAACACAACTCTATGCTGAACAAAACCTCTAGAGGACACGCCATGTTGTTGATGACACTACACACGAACTGAATGCCATACAAAATTGCTGCTGGGGTAGTGCGAAGACAACAACACAACCGGTGCTACTACCAGAAGACATTAATATATCCCTTTCAGTTCAAGAACATGGCAAGGGAGTAACTTATTTTTTATCCACCTCTCGTACTAGTTTTTAACTTATAGTGTCTTCCTAGTATAAGTTGTAACTATAGTTTTATCAAGTTTCAAAGGCTCTTCATTATTAATCAACCACTAATGAATCCTATCAATATCCCTCTGAAGGGCTAAAAGTCTCTATAAGAGAATTAACTTTTCCACATATTTTGACATCATCGACAAATTTAATGTTCTTAAAATTAATATAATCTTTGTTATCATTAATTAATAAAGATGGCAAATAAAAATAAATGCAAATTTTCATCTCATTTCTCATTCTTCACAGTGTAATATTCCAATTTATGCAACAGGATATCATAAAGAACTGTATCAAAAGCAGAGGTGATCAATACCAAAAACCTACCTTAGCCATCAAAAAACCGACACTGGTCTATAACAGGAGATTTCATGCAGATCTCGTTTCTTAGGCACAAATAAAATGAATATGTTCTTCCAACAATCAGGAGAAACACTAGAACATGAAATAGATTTAAACTGCAATTTAAAACTGATAATATCAGCTCTGCAATTCCTTTCACAATAAAAGGAGTGATGCCAATGCTACCAACTACACAACACTTTCTGAGCTTTTCAGAACAATTCAAGATTTTGTTTTGTGTTCAGTAACATCAGGGATGCCTATCTCATCTGTAATGCGAAAGTCATCTAAATTATACAAAATGCATCTATTCTTGTTTACAGGTTGGTAGACTGATTGGAAGTACTTTTCAAATTCTTCACTTTAGCATCCGTAATAACTGTATTGTGAATTTTAACTGACTGATCTCCATTGGAATCCTTCAAAAAGGATTTAACATATACTTGAAAAAGCTTGTAGATTTTATGTTAACCTCATCTTTAATCCTTCTGCTTCTCACCAGTACAATCAAACCAAAGAAAATTTTATTAAATTGCCAACAAACAAATAAAAATTTCTAACAAAATTTGTAGAGAATTTAATTCAGAGAAAGAATTCTTGTCAATAGACACTAGAAAACAAATACAAGTTTCAGAAATTTGATTTCAGTTCAAAACAAAACAGACCAAAACACAAAATTCTTTTTCATAATGCTAAAAATTAGTAAAAAAAATTTAACTATCAATCTCAAAATAGATAAAAAATTAAATCTGAACAGATTAACAATTACATTTTATCTGTTTATGTTTTTGTTAAAACTTTTATTTCAATAAAAATTAATAATTAGTATTGAAGCAGAAATCAAGGCAAAATATTTTGCTACCCATAACTTGAAAACAAAGCATTTCAGGGCACATATTTTAGAGAATTCTTTTTGGTTATATTAACGTATGTCTACACGCGCACGCGCGAGCACACACACACATGCACGCACAATTTTTTGCTACCGTAAGTCATTTTTAAAATAATCAATCGGATTTTTCAAAAATTATGTTTACAAGAATTTCGATCTGGGACTGTTGATGGAATAAATTGTTTCTAGGCAAAATTTTTCTGAGAATTCTATTGAAAAATGATTTTTTTATTTCAAAAACTGCAAAATAAATTGTTTCAAATTTTATATTGTGTAAAAAAGTGATTTATAAAATTTTAATATATTCAAATATTTACATTTCAGAATTGTAGGTGAAAACATAAAAAAAATTGCGTGTGCAATATAACAAAGAATTAATAAAAGTACCTATTTATACCTTTTGTTTAGGTTACAGACCACACAGATTTAACATTTATAAATAAATAAACAGTAATGAATTACCGAGGATTGAACTGTACAGGTGTCTGTGATCCATTTCTTTGCCATGTAATACTCATAGGTTGGTCACCTGCTGCTTGACACTTTAAAGTTTGAGATAAGCCTCTTCTCACACTCACTTGTGCCGATTTAACTTCAAATTCTGGAGGAACTGAAAATAAATTTGTGGTTAATAAACTACTTCAGTGGTGATGAAATTTAATCTTACTATTTAATCAACAAGCCAAAATCAAATGTAAAACTATATCTGCATGAGAGATACAATCAATAATTTTAAGATGATACATTAGGCAAGTTTATTTTTATAATAATTACAAACAAAAAAAAAGAGTTGTAGTATTTTATAAAATTGAGGTTTTAGAACTGTCTTTCAATAAGAACACCAATGTAAAATGTAGATCCATATTCAAAGATAAAAATGCTGGGTGCCACAAGTATAACAATAAATAGTAACTTTTAGAATAAAATAAATTTTGTTTATATATAGTAATTTTGTAATTGATTTTATTTATATATTCATAATAGAATTTATTTCAATTTTTTTTTGTTCATTTCAAATTATTATACAATAATTACTAATAAATATATACAGAGTGTCCCATATAAAACGCAATCCAACCTTATATTGGTAGGTATTGAAATAATAAAAAGGCATGTGTAAATAAAAATGCAATTTTTATTATTACTATCCATTACCTTACATTTAAAGTAAATGTTGGAAGTGGCCGCCATCTTCTTGAATACAAGCTTCAATTTTTTTTACAGCGTTTCTTGCAACTTTTTTCAAAGTTTGTGGCTGGATATTTAATACAGCTTGTTCAATATTGACTTTCAATTGTTCAAGTGTTCGTGGTTTGTTGCTGTAGGCTTTTTCTTTGAGGTAACCCCGTAGAAAAAAATCCGCCGCAGTCAAATCTGGAGATCTTGGTGGCCACAAGCCTCGACCGATAACACGATTACCAAAGAATTCCTCGACGAAATCAGAAGTTGAACCTGCGTAGTGCGATGTCGCACCGTCATGTTGTAGCCAGCAGTGTCCGTCTTCCTCTTCCAAGAGTGCGATGAACTGAAATAAAATATCCTGATATCGTTCTGCATTAATGGTGTACTCGAAAAAAATAGGACCGATTATTTTCTTCCGCGATATCGCGCACCACACGCCCAACTTCTGCGGGTGTAATTGTTTTTCGTGATAAACGTGGGGATTTTCAGCACTCCAAATTCTACTGTTTTGGCTGTTTACGTAGCCATCCAAATGAAACCGTGCTTCATCTGTGAAAATTAACGAATCCATAACATTAATTCCCTCGCGCAGAAATCGACGGAACCGTTGACAATATTGTAGCCGTTTTTTTTTTTGTCGGGCTGAAGAAGTCGATGAACCGTTTGAATTCGATAAGGTCGTAATTGTAATCGTTTGGTCGCCCGATGAACAGTTGATTTAGATAAATTAATTTCAGCAGACAAACGTCTGATCGATTTATTTGGCGAGGCGAGTAATCGGTCTTTGATTTCAGTGACTGTATCTGTATTCGACACTGACGCAGATCTTTTGTGTTCCTTGTTATTAACAGAACCGGTCTCTCTAAATTTTGCGACTAACCTTAATACTGATTTTTTGTTAGGAGCTGGTTTATCTGGATACTTATGGCGAAACAAATCTTGCACTGCAACCACTGATTTCGTACTGAAGTACGACTCAATAATGAAAACACGTTCATCAGCGAAAACACCATCTTGTCTCTAGCAATACACTGAACGTTATGATTGCATTGTTGTTACTATCGGTAGTGTTCTACTGCGTCGCCGCGATGTTCAGATGTTGGACGAGTCCATTTCAGTAACGAGTAGGGGAGTAAGCTTGACTTTTGAAATTTCATGGATGAGTGATTGATGGGTTGCGTTTTATATGGGACACTCTGTATATAGGTGTTTCTAAAATTGTGGGCTTCTTAAGTGTCTGTTTTCATGTCCTCCACTTTATGTTCAATTTGATGAAACATTAATTGTTTTTATTTATTGTTAATTCTAGTATTGTAAATTTTTATCAAATAAAATAATAATTTTCTCACAATAATAGACCTAATGATTATGACTCAAAATTACATCAATTTTCTCCCATAACTCGACTATTTGTTAACCGATTTAAAAAAAATAAAATGTAATTTTGTTTAAAATAAAAGGCTTAACGTAAATTTTGATAAAACTAATATTTATGGAGATATAATGGATTGAAAAATAACATGGCCTCCATTTTGTAATTTGCAAAGGTATTTAAGTCCTGATTTTTTTCTAATTTTAAAACTTTATTACCATGCCGCTTACCAAATGTTAATGTGATTTGTCTATCCGAACTTGAGATATAAATTATATAAAAAAAAAAAAAAATTGGCAGACTGGGGGAGAACGAAGGAAAAATTGCCATTTTTCCTAACAATATTTTTTGTTTAGTTTTGCAAGAAGAATCCGAAAAAGTATAGCCAGCCCACCATTTTAGAAACACTATATATCATTATACTTATACATGAATATATATATATATATATATATATATATATATATATTCATGTATCATATATATATATATATATATATATACACACACTTGTATATTATATTAATATATTATATACAGTATATATAATCCAGCTTGATCCACCTAAGTACAGAAATTATAAATTAAATAAGATGACAGTTACCTTATTTTTTCATGTCTTACAATAGTGCTTTTGTGGCAACCCACATTTTCAGTTGTAATTTACTTTTTGAGTGTTTATATCAAACTACATATTATACTCAAATACAAATAATGTATGAAAAGGTTTTTTTTTATAAATTAAAATTGAAATTCAAGAGTTAAAATACAAAAATTCTTTAAAAATCACAAATTAAAAACTTTTTTAAAAACACATAAATTATAGAAATTAAAATTTTTTTTTAATTATTAAAAACTACATATATAAAATTATGATATCAGATTTGATAAAAGATTAAAATAAATAAAAGGATAAAATGTACCAAATATCTTGGCTAGCCAGTGTTAGTACTGTGTGGATTTGAATTAAACTGGATTTATGCATTTTCATTATTTTTATCTGAAAAAGTGCTGCCATCTACTGCAGTCTTTATAAGTGGTCATCTTCATATATTCTGTCTGCAAGTTGATCAAGTTGAATTTCCTTTATATATATATATATATATATATATATATATATATATATATATATATATATATATATAAAATTTCTCCAAAATGTTTAAACTTTTATTATTATTATTATTTATACTATATTTCTTGATTTCCAATATTTCCAAATTAGTATGAATACCAGAAATAGAATGTCGTTAATGAGGTGGTCAGCAACATTAGATAAACTCAATTTTCCATTTTTATAATGTCTAACATGTTCAAGAAATCCAGTTTTAAAATATCTACTAGTTTTGCCTATATAACTGTGGTCACAGTCATTACATTTTATTTCATAAACTCCACACAAATTGTATTAATTATATGAATCAGTACGATTACTGTTTTTAAATATTTTATTATATGGTTATTGGTCTTGTATGCAGGTTTGAATAGAACAGTTTATTGTGGCTAATGCATTTAAATCTAATCTGAATGATAATGATAAGAATAATATTATTAAAAATATAGTAGTTGATTCTGAAATAAATATTAATAAAGTAAATCCTATTGACAAAGAACAATTACATAATATCATTAGTAGAAAAATTCATGAAATTAAGTGTGAAAATTTAACTTGCAAACCAATTTTTAATAATATTAAAAATGTAATTTAACATTTGAAAAATAAATTAAATAAAAATAATTGTATTATTTTAAATCAGATAAAACCAATACACCTGTAATCATGAATACCAAAAAATATATTAATTTGAGGAAAAAATACATACTAGAAAATAATTTCAAAGAAATAAATGATTTCACTAATAAATTTTTAAAAATAACTAAAAGTGTAATAGCAAAATACCGGTATAGTTTTAATTATAACAATAACTTAAAATATCACTCCAGATTATACCCTTTTGAACCAATTGCACCAAAATTAACTGGACTTCCAAAAATACATAAACCTGGTATCCCTATGCCACCTTTGATTAATTTTACAACTGCTCCATCTTATATTATTTCCAAAATAATAGATAAAATACTTGGATAAAAATAAAATTAGATTTTAATTATAATGTAAAAAATGGTTTAAATTTGTAAATAAATTAAAAGACTTAACTGTTGGAGAAAAAACTAGGATAGTTAGCTACAATATTATTAAAATGTATCCTAGCATACCCATAGACAAAACAACTTGCATAATAAAAAACAAATTAATATACAATCACAAAGAACCTTTGTTTGTTGATAATAATATTATTACTATAATTAAAAATGTATGTCAACAAAACTACTTTAAATTTGCTGACAAATATTTTAGTCAGAAAAATACCTTACTTATTTTATTTTCCTTGTCAGCTATCATGTCTAAAATTTATTTACTGGATTTTGAAAATAAAATTGTTTATGGCATTATTCATACACATAATATCCTATTATGGACTTGGTAGTCGATGATATTTTTGTTATTTACAATCCCGTTATATACAATGAATATCTAATAATTTTGAATAAACTAAATTCGTATTATAATAGTTTGAAATAAATATAAATAGAACAATAAATTACTGAGATGTACTGAGATACTAATATTAAAATTAATAATAATAATTTATAATGGCAGTATGTAGGAAACCCATAACCAATAAAAACACAATACATAGATATTCAAATCATCCTTGGTCACACAAAATTAATACATATCCAAACATGATTAATAGAGCAGTTAATTATACACGTTATAATAAAAATAAATTAAAGAGAGAAATAGATATTATAAAACAAATTGCTATACATAATGGTTCTAGTTACTCTTTAATTGATAATATATATAAAAACAAAATTCAAAAATTAACAGTACTACATCTCTAATACCAATAAATAACACACAAAAAATTGACAATGTATATTTAAAATATTTATATACTGATAACATTGTTGAAAATGTAACTAAGGTTTATGATAAAAGTAAATTTTAACCTGCATACAAGACAAATAACCACTTAATAAAATATTTAAAAATGGGTAATCGTACTGATTCATATAATTAATACAATTTGTGTGGAGTTTATGAAATAAAATGTAATGACTGTGACCACAGTTATATAGGCAAAACTAGTCGATTTTTTTAAAACTGGATTTCTTGTACATATTAGACATTATACAAATGGTAAATTGGGTTTATCTAATGTTGCTGACCACCTCATTAACAACATTCTATTTCTGGTATTCATACTAATTTGGAAATATTGGAAATCAAGAAATATAGTATTTTTTTTTGTCTTCAGTCATTTGACTGGTTTGATGCAGCTCTCCAAGATTCCCTATCTAGTGCTAATTGTTTCATTTCAGTATACCCTCTACATCCTACATCCCTAACAATTTGTTTTACATATTCCAAACGTGGCCTGCCTACACAATTTTTTCCTTCTACCTGTCCTTTAAGCGACTATTCCAGGATGCCTTAGTATGTGGCCTATAAGTTTGTCTCTTCTTTTAAGTATATTTTTCCAAATGCTTCTTTCTTCATCTATTTGCCGCAATACCTCTTCATTTGTCACTTTATCCACCCATCTGATTTTTAACATTCTCCTATAGCACCACATTTCAAAAGCTTCTAATCTTTTCTTCTCAGATACTCCGATTGTCCAAGTTTCACTTCCATATAAAGCGACACTCCAAACATATACTTTCAAAAATCTTTTCCTGACATTTAAATTAATTTTTGATGTAAACAAATTATATTTCTGACTGAAGGCTCGTTTCGCTTGTGCTATTCGGCATTTTATATCGCTCCTGCTTCTTCCATCTTTAGTAATTCTACTTCCCAAATAACAAAATTCTTCTACCTCCATAATATTTTCTCCTCCTATTTTCACATTCAGTGGTCCATCTTTGTTATTTCTACTACATTTCATTACTTTTGTTTTGTTCTTGTTTATTTTCATGCGATAGTTCTTGCGTAGGACTTCATCTATGCCGTTCATTGTTTCTTCTAAATCCTTTTGCTCTCGGCTAGAATTACTATATCATCAGCAAATCGTAGCATCTTTATCTTTTCACCTTGTACTGTTACTCCGAATCTAAATTGTTCTTTAACATCATTAACTGCTAGTTCCATGTAAAGATTAAAAAGTAACGGAGATAGGGAACATCCTTGTCGGACTCCCTTTCTTATTACGGCTTCTTTCTTATGTTCTTCAATTATTACTGTTGCTGTTTGGTTCCTGTACATGTTAGCAATTGTTCTTCTATCTCTGTATTTGAACCCTAATTTTTTTAAAATGCTGAACATTTTATTCCAGTCTATGTTATCGAATGCCTTTTCTAGGTCTATAAACGCCAAGTATGTTGGTCTGTTTTTCTTTAATCTTCCTTCTACTATTAATCTGAGGCCTAAAATTGCTTCCCTTGTCCCTATACTTTTCCTGAAACCAAATTGGTCTTCTCCTAACACTTCATCCACTCTCCACTCAATTCTTCTGTATAGAATTCTAGTTAAGATTTTTGATGCATGACTAATCAAACTAATTGTTCTGTATTCTTCACATTTATCTGCCCCTGCTTTCTTTGGTATCATGACTATAACACTTTTTTTGAAGTCTGACGGAAATTCCCCCTTTTCATAAATATTGCACACCAGCTTGTATAATCTATCAGTCGCTTCCTCACCTGCACTGCGCAGTAATTCTACAGGTATTCTGTCTATTCCAGGAGCCTTTCTGCCATTTAAATCTTTTAATGCTCTCTTAAATTCAGATCTCAGTATTGTTTCTCCCATTTCATCCTCCTCAACTTCCTCTTCTTCCTCTATAACACCATTTTCTAATCCATTTCCTCCGTATAACTCTTCAATATATTCCACGCATCTATCAACTTTACCTTTCGTATTACATATTGGTGTACCATCTTTGTTTAACACATTATTAGATTTTAATTTATGTACCCCAAAATTTTCCTTAACTTTCCTGTATGCTCCGTCTATTTTACCAATGTTCATTACTCTCTCCATTACTGAACACTTTTCTTTCGATAGTTTGCACTTCCTGTTTATAGCATTTCTTAATTGCTGATAGTTTCTTTTACTTTCCCCATCACTGGCATTCTTATATTTTCTACGTTCATCCATCAGCTGCAATATATCGTCTGAAGCCCAAGGTTTTCTACCAGTTCTCTTTATTCCGCTTAAGTTTGCTTCTGCTGATTTAAGAATTTCCTTTTTAACATTCTCCCATTCTTCTTCTACATCTTCTACCTTATCTTTTTTACTCAGACCGCTTGCGATGTCCTTCTCAAAAATCTTCTTTACCTCTTCTTCCTCAAGCTTCTCTAAATTCCACCGATTCATCTGACACCTTTTCTTCAGGTTTTGGTCCCCTCTTTCATTCCTTTTGCCCAGCCCGTATTCACCCACTATATTTCCTTCCTTACCTTTTCCAATGCTTGCATTCCAATCTCCAACTATTATTAAATATAGTATAAATAATAATAATAATAATAATAAAAGTTTAAATATTTTGGAGAAATTTTATATATATTAATATAAAAGGAAATTCAACTTGATCAACTTGCAGACAGAATATATGAAGATGACCACTTATAAAGACTGCAGTAGATGGCAGCACTTTTTCAGATAAAAATAATGAAAATGCATAAATCCAGTTTAATTCATATCCACACAGTACTAACACTGGCTAGCCAAGATATTTGGTACATTTTATCCTTTTATTTATTTTAATCTTTTATCAAATCTGATACCATAATTTTATATATGTAGTTTTTAATAATTAAAAACAATTTTAATTTCTGTAATTTATGTATTTTTAAAAAAGTTTTTAATTTGTGATTTTTAAAGAATTTTTGTATTTTAACTCTTGAATTTCAATTTTAATTTATAAAAAAAACTTTTCATATATTATTAAAAAAAAATGTATATATATTTATTTGTATTTGAGTATAATATGTAGTTTGATATAAACACTCAAAAAGTAAATTACAACTGAAGATATGGGTTGCCACAAAAGCGTTATTGTAAGATATGAAAAAATAAGGTAACTGTCATCTTATTTAATTTATAATTTTTGTACTTAGGTGGATCAAGTTGGATTATATATACAATATTATATTAGTACAGACAGTTATGGGTCTTGAAAAGATTGACTTTAGAAAAAATATATATATACATAAATATGTAAATTTATTTATTTTTTTTTATTACGTATAGGCTAAACAAATTCAGTGATTACAAAATTCAGCTGCTAGGAGTATAATACTTGAATTAAAAAAAAAAAAAATATATATATATATATATATATATATATATATAGCTTTTTTATTTAAATAAGTAATATTATAACTGAATTGTAAATAATTTGATCACTACTTACTGAGTACAACAAGTGTAACAGTGGTGCTTAATCCAGCTCCAATGCCATTTGTTGCTTCACACAAGTACTGGCCTTGATGTTCAGGTTGTGCTTGTGATATTAGCAAAGTACCATTAGGGGAGACTTGCAGGCCTCGGTTTCTTGAATTCAAGTCTTGGTAGCCATTCAACCGCTGGCCACCTAATAACACAAATATCCACTTAAAAACTCATTATGTATTGTAATATTTAGCTATTGAAAGAATAACAATAAACTTAATTGAATTTAAATTCAGGCAGCTACATTTTAAAACAAAATATTCTGCATACAGACATTCAGCAAGACATGAACTTTGCACAAGATTAGCAATTTGCTAAATAGAAAATAATTCTGAATTTGATGACTAATTACTTTTACACACACTATGACGGAAATATTTTGACTCAAGGTTTCTTAAAATTTTCATGTTTATAAGTGAATGAAATTTTTGTAAATGTAAAATTTCTCTCTTTAAAAAAGAATAACATTGTCCATGACCAGTAGATAGACCAGCAAGAGTTTTAAGGGTTTTTTGCCAAGAACTATTGGTACAGTGTGTGAATCCCATACCTCAAATGCAAGATCAGCAATTACAGTGCAGGAATTATAATTATGGTAGGTACAAAGGTCAGGTTTTGAATTTTATAGCTCTAATAGTGACAGAAAGGTAGTACATAGTGACACAGGTAGTACGAGTGATGAAAGGTAGGACAATCTATTACCTGGGAAGGTGGTTGGTTGCTGGATAAGTTGGCATACAACTTGAACTTGAACTTTTACAGTTAGCTTATTTGGTCTATTTGAGACTAATATTTCACTTCCAGTACCATAGTAAACATCTTAAATAACAAAGTTATTTAAACATGACCAATTCTGGTGCTTCTCAAGCAACTCGCATATGGAAACCCACTAATTGCTTTGTGTCATAAGAACAATCATAAACCTACTTCTATGACTGGTTTGATGTTTTTCTTTTATCTTTGGGTGCACTTCATGTACACCAGGGTGTTTTCACTTATGTTGGTGACAGGTCCAGAGGCAATCCTCTCACCAGATCATTTCAAAGCTGAACTGGCTCTATAAATCTTAATTCTTAGCTCAAACCTAGACTGACATGACATGATTAGCATGGCCTAACGTATTCCTACAGAGCCAAAAAATAAGGAAGAAAGGATCAAAGTTCAGGAAAAAGGGTGAATTATAAGAAAGAATGAATAGTTTTTTAGGTGAAACAAACTACTCGACTGTAGACTTATAGACAAGATTTCCTCTAAGAAGTAAGTACCCATTAGCATACAACATACATCAAAGATTTTTACCAGATGAGAACAGCATATTATTGATATTGATTTGCTTTAATCAGCTTAAATCGTTTAGTACAACAAATTTTATTTTTGCAGAAATTAAAGATCCACCCAAGAACACGTTCAATCTTTCCAAAGGAACAGCCCTTCTAATTCTCAGATTGTTAGGTGTGTACATGTGTGCATGCGTGTCTTCCACCGAAGATTGCTTAGGTTGTAAATCTGCATTGAAGAAAACTGATTATTATTTACAGTTCATTATTTAATTTTTTAATTATTATTATAGAACAATAGATATCTTGAATGTTATTTTTAGTAGGGGAAGTGTTCATAATTCATAACTTAGGGAAAATTCATAATTTAAGGGAATGTTAAATGGTTTGTGATATTTAAAAATATCACTCATTTACCTCTGCTATCATAGTTGTTCATTTGCATGTTTGTTATTTAAAATATCAGTATCAATTATGAGTATATATATTTCTGTTTCAAATCATTTTCATATACCTACAACCTTCTTCCAAACAAGTGTCGGTACAGGAAAGCCATCAGCCTGGCAGTGAAAGACTACCATTTCACCTCTTGAGACATTCCTGTCTTGCGGTTCTGATACCCATCTCGGAGGAACTAAAATAAAAAAAAAATAGATCTGTAAAAAATTTATTTAAATTTAAGAAAACATACATATATGTACACACACACACACACACACACATTTATATATATTAGCTTAAACAGTGTATAATATTAATAATCATTATAATAATATTAATAAATTAATAAAATAGCTTAATTTAATAAATTGAGGGTTTTTGAGAACAACCAATTGTTAATATTGTATGAAATATTATAAACACGTATTATAAAATATTAAGATTAAACTATTGTGTTATATGCATGATAGAGAGAGGAAGTTAAAAAATGCTGAAAAAATCAAAGTGACTGATATTTAAATTTTAACTAATAACCATTTTTAATTTGTGTGTGTTTTTGAAATGATTTTACACTATTGGTGGTAACATTTCTCAGAAGCACTTGTTTTATTAAGTGTTCTTTCCTCTTTCTATACTGTATCTGGTGGTTTGGTATTTTTAATCCATTTGGAATGTAATTTAATTGCAAATAAAATGTAATTAACTTAAAATAACAAAAATTAAAAACAAAATTACTTTTTTTAAATTTAATTAAATTGCATTGAAAAAATGTAATTTAATTTACATGTTCATTTGGATATATATAGGTGATGTGACTAAATGGTTATAATTCCTAACAGCAACAAGCCTTTCATTCCACACTTACTAGTGACAGTGAGGAATAAAATATCTTTCCTCTACCTTTTCACTGAGCCGAACATAGTTCTTTCTTTTTCTGTTTAGCCTCTGGAACCATCATAAGATATTACTTCAGAGTATGAATGAGGATGATATGTATGAATGTAAATGGAGTGTAGTCTTTTATAGTCTCAGGTTAACAATTCCTGAAAGTTGTGATTAATTGAAACCAAACCACTAAAGAACACCGGTATCCACGATCTAGTATCCAAATCTATATAAAAGTAATTGCCTTTACTAGGATTTGAACCTTAGAAATCTCAACTTTGAAATCAGCTGATTTGCAACGACGAGTTCACCACTAGACCAACCTGCTGGGTTGAGCTGAACATACTGTTACATATCAGTAAACTCAGCCCACCAAAATCGAGGTAATATTCATCCTTACAAGTTATTATATTCTGTTCAGTGTAAAACAGCATGTTAAGAAACCTCTTTACATCATGAAATATATTACACATTGTCTCCTCTTTAATTAGGAGTAGTGTATATGTAGAAACATGCACGTGCATGTATACATAGAAAT
The DNA here is from genome assembly GCF_047948215.1 of Lycorma delicatula. NCBI lineage: Eukaryota > Metazoa > Arthropoda > Insecta > Hemiptera > Fulgoridae > Lycorma > Lycorma delicatula. The sequence continues at coordinate 4,702,982 of NC_134458.1, forward strand.
AGATCATACATAAAATGAAAGAAATATGCATATTTTGGCATACATCCTGCAGTACATGACCATAAAATATAATAATCACTTTTTTTAACAGTTAAATGTTTTTAATTCAAACTGAGACCTTTCAAACCCTAGAGTATATCACACTTAAAATAAAACTTTAAAAAAGTTATTTTCACTAAACTTACTAATTTGAACTTACTAACTGGCTGAATGTAGTCGGTTAAAATGATTGATTTTTCCAGCGTATGCTATGGACTGAACCTGATTAATTATGAGTGTTCCATCATCACAAAACATGCTTTAGAAATTATTAATTTAAAACCATTAAAAAAGGAAAATTCTGAAAATTTATCTAAATTCATTGATCAAATTAATTCAAACATTAATGCATTAAAGAATATAAGTATTAATTATTTAGAGTTTATTATACGAGTAATACAATTAATTACTCAAAATTTAAATTTGAATAATTTAAGAGACTGGGAACAAACATTAGAAGCTAATGAATTCCCGAAGTTAGAACAACTTTTTTGTTTCTTAGAATCTAAGCGTAAATTGCTTGACTCCACCGACATAATTCAATGTAATGAAAATGTACAGCCGTCTAATGTAGGCTTTAGCAACAAAAATATGATTATTCAAAACCTGCTTCTATTAAAAATATATTTTATGTAAATAATTCTAATAATTTTATGTGCGCATTATGTAAAACTGGCAACCATACATTGTATCAATGTGATAAATTTTTAAGTTACAATGTTAACGAAAGGAAAAATTTTGTATTTCAGGAAAAATTATGTCTTAATTGTTTAAGTAAACAACATATTGTGAGAGATTTCCAAAGCAATCGTAAATGTAAAAAATGCTCACGAAAGCATCATACACTAATTCATTTAGATAAAACGCTGCAAAAGCCAGCAATTAAATCTTCCAAGCCGAATCAAGCTCCTCCGGCTAATAGTTCATATTGTACTTTAAAATCAGAACCTAACAAGTTTACTTCCAACAGCTGTAGTTAATGTAAAAAATAAAAAAAGGTAATTTCATCCAAACCAGGGTCTTACTTGATTCCGCTTCGATGATTTCATTCTGTACGGAAAGGTTTGCTGCTAAACTTGGGCTTCAAACAAAACCTGTTTTAATGCCGATCTCAGGTATTAGTAATGTTGTTACTAAGTTTAAGTTAAGTGTTGATTTAAATATTAATTCTAGGTATGAAAGCTTTCATTTTAATTTGAAATGTCATATATTTAGACTGCCATCTATTACAGGTTTGTTACCTAATGATTTTATAAACGTAACCGACTGGGTCCTTGTCACCGTTTTCTTGCCGATCCTAATTTTAACGTTCCTGGGCAAGTCGATATTCTTATAGGCGCTCAATACTATCATTCTCTACTGAAGCCTGTTCAATTAACTCATAATTCTAATCATACCATTCTTCAAGAAACTCGTCTTGGTTTCATAGTCTCTGATCAAATCCCTACCAAATCTAGTAAACGGAAAAAATAATTCAGATTCAATATCACTTTTTGTTAGCAATGAACAGCTTTCCTCTCAATTAGAGTCATCTTGGAGATCTGAAGAGATTGAAGATCGTTTACCGACCAAGGAGGAATCCTTCTGCGAAAAACATTTCGTTGAAATATCTTTCGAAATACCTTTCGTGATGACAAAGGCAGATTTTTGTATCTCTTCCTCGTAAGGAAAAGTGTGCTTTAGTAGGAGATTCGTATGAAAATGCAAAGCATCGTTTATTTTTTGTTACATCGTAGATTCCAGAAAAACGCTAAACTTAAGGAAGATTACTTCCATTTCATGAAGGAATATGAAGAATTAGATCACATGCTACCTGTAGATTCATCTCGGTGTAAGGCTCCAGCTGAAACGTTTTATTTGCCCCACCACGCAGTATTTTATGAATCTTCCACCATTACCAAAACCAGAGTAGTATTTGACGGTAGTGGAAAACATCGAATGGCCAATCACTCAATTCAATTCTTGCTACAGGTCCAGTAGTGCAACAAGATTTATTTTCGATTATAATTCGTTTTAGAACTCAGCTACGTGCTATCAGGAGATATTCCAAAAATGTATCGACAAATTTGCATTAATTCTCAAGATTTTTCATTGCAAAGAATCCTCTGGTACGATAATAATAACTCATCAATCATTCCATACAATTTACAAACAGTTACTTACGGTTTAGCACCTTCAAGTTTTCTAGCTATGAGATGTTTGATTGAAATTTCGACCCAAAATCAAGCATCCTTTCCTCAAGCTTGCCGATCAATCAAGCAAGATTTTTACGTCGATGATTTGCTTACTAGTTGTGACAACATCGATCAGTTAAATGAATTATACAATGATATTTCATTATTGTTTAACAAATACGGACTTTCTCTGCATAAATGTCATTCAAACGTTCCTGGTATGTTTAATGATTCTAATTCCTTTATCAAATTAGACAAGGATGAAAATATCAAAACACGGGTTATATTCAAGAGGATAATTTCATTTATCAAATCAAGCCAAAGGATAATAATACTTCTCACTCTAAACGTTCTGTTTTGTCAATTATTTCTTCATTGTTTGTGTTATCCTTTGGGTCTACTTGCTCCTACAGTCTTTCCATTTAAATTGTTCATACAAGAGTTATGGTGTGCTAATCTTCAATGGGATGAAGTTCTTTCTGCTCCTCTGGCTGAAAAATGGAGTTCTCTATATTCTCAGCTCAAACTGTCAAGTAATTTTAAGATTCCTAGATTAGTTAAAATCAGTAGTTTCAGTAAGAGGTATCAATTACATGGATTTTGTGATGCAAGTAGCAGTGCATATGGTGCTTGTCTTTTTATCAGATCTGTTGATAGTAATGAACACATTGAAATCCACTTGTTGTGTTCAAAATCTAGAGTTGCTCCTGTCAAGCAAATCTCTATTCCAAGGCTTGAGTTGAACACCGCTCCTTTGTTGTCTCATCTATTCAATAAGTCTAAGTGTATTTTAGGTATAAGATTTCATTCAATCCATTTTTGGTCAGATTCTAAGGTAGTATTTTAATGGTTGTCTTCACTCTAATCGATGGAAGATATTCATCGCAAATAGAGTTTGCGAAATCCAAGAGTTAACTAAGGAATGCTTGTGGAAGCATGTTCCTTCAAAGGATAACCCTGCAGACATCTTGTCAGTTGGTTGTATGCCGGGTGCATTAACTTTGGTGGAATCGTCCATCTTTTCTGAAAGAAGATGAGAACGCATGGCTCCAATCAACCTATCATTTCTATAATTCCGCTAGACTCTCTCAAGGAAGAGACGAAGCCTAGCAAAACTAATGTGTTTTTAGCTGCTCTTCAAATAACAGAAACTTTAGAACTTGCACAGCCATTTTCTTTGTTTGTACAAGCATTAAACATCTTTTCATATTGTTGTTGTTTCAACCATAATTTAAAAAATAAAAATAATCGTATATTCTCAGATCTTTCTACGGAAGAAATCAATTCCACGTTGGAGATTCTTGTTCGTCAAACACAAGAATTGTATTTTACTAAAAAATTAAGCGATTTAAAGAAAAATTCTGCCGTATTAAGGAAAAGCAAATTAGTTCCTCTTAACCCATTTTTGGATCAAAATGATATTATTCATGTTGGAGATCGTTTAAGTTTTTCAACTTGTCTTTAAATGGTAAACATCCTATAATTTTAAGTCCTCATAGTCATCTTACTTGATTAATTATTTCTCATGAACATTTAAGATTATCTCATGGAGGATTACAGTTAATTCATTTTTCAGTTAGGTAGAAATATTGGATTGTCAATTCCAAAATCATAATTCGCTCTGTCATACATAAATGTTTAACTTGTTTTCAATTTAGAGCTCAGCCTCAGAGTCAGTTACTTGGTCAACTCCCTAAAGGGAGATTCACAATTTCCAGACCATTCCAGTCAACTGGTGTTGATTATGCTGGCCCAATACTTATCCATCATGGTGGGCAGCGTACTCGATCTACTAATCCTTTGACTATTAAGGCTTACATCGCATTGTTCATATGTCTCAGCACCAAGGCAGTACACCTTGATCTTGTAACTGATTTATCTTCAGAAAGATTTATAGCTGCCTTACGAAGATTTATAGGACGCTGAGGACTGCCCTCTTATATTCTGATAATGGAAAAAACTTCTGCAGTTCAAATCATTTTCTTCAAGAAATGTATGATTTTCTTAAGACTGGCAATACTAACTCCAAAATTAAATCCTTCTGCATATCAAACAACATAAAATAGTCTTTCATTTCTCCATACTCGCCTAGTTGGGGTGGTTTGTGGGAAGCTGCTGTGAAGATCATGAAGTTTAACCTGCGAAGAGTCATGGGAAATTCTGTTCTAAATTACAAAGAGTTATCCAGTCTATTAATCCAGATAGAAGCATGTTTAAACTCCAGACCCTTATATTTACCTTCATCTGACACATCTGATCCCGCTCCACTTACTCCTGGACATTTTTTAACCTTGCTCCTTTAACTTCCTTACCTGATCTTGATTTCTCAGGCATTAATATAAATAGACTTACTAGGTGGCAGCTTATATAAGTAATATTAAAAGATTTTTGGAAAACGTGGTCTAATGACTACTTACATTCTTTACAGCAGATGAATAAGGGTAAATTTTCAAATAATAACTTTTGTATTGGCAATTTAGTTATAATCAAGAATAGTAATCTCCCTCCACTGATGTGGAAATTAGGAATAATAGTTCAAGTGCATCCAGGTAAGGATGAACTTGATAGATTAGTGGGCGTGAAAACCAACAATACCATAATAAAAAAAAAAATTGATTGTTCTTCCAAATTTGAACGATTGAAATGACCTGAGTCATTAAGAATGTAATCTATGATGTTTGTTCAACTTTATCTTAATGTAATTGTTTATTTTAATTTATTTGTTTGTAATCTTTGCTTGCATCAACATTGGATTGTTGCGATTACTTTAATTTTAAACCTTAAAAATTTATGTAACTATTTTATTTACTACTTATTTGTATATTAGGTTTTGTGTCATGTGATGCATTATGGAATTATAATCAAGGAAATTATAATTAGTGAGCGGTGTGTTATGTTCCACTTCTAGCCGTCAGGTGCTGCTATCTAGTGAGTACTAGAGCTTCCCGGCTTGCTAGGAACATACGATCGTTCTACGTCATGGATACCGCAAGGAGTGGTCATGATAGTATAAGTGACCTTCATTCATTTGATGTTAGAATCTCGACCAGAGTGGTCACGCTTCGTTTCAGTTCGGATGGACGCTTAGATTAGTTATATTCTTGATAATGTTCAAGTGTAATTATGTATAAAGAGAAATTAAATGCAATAATTCATGAAAGGTAACAAGGAGTTATTTATTTCATCATCATCATCTACAGTCCATACTCGCTCTACAATCTAAGTGGTTTAACTTATTTATAAAAGAAGAAATAAACTGGAATGTGAAATTCTTATAGAGATATTATGTTATTGATTGTTGGTCTCAGGTACCATTAAAGAAAACTTGAGTGTACATGCTGAAAAGGTATTGAATGATACCAATTTGGTTTTAAAGAGAGTAGGATAAAAATAATGAAAATTTTTCTTAAGACAAATCGGAGAAAGATTTCACTAACAAAACATTGATTCATGCAATTTGTTTTCTGATTTTTGGAAAGCATTACCATTATCAGATGAAGTATTAGTAGTAAAGTTAAAAAATTATAAAATACCCAGGAAAGTTTAAGGTTGATTAGTTACTGTGAAAATTACATGAATAGTCAGATCTATCAGTAGACCTAACAAAAGAAAAAAAGAGATCCTCTAATTTCAATATTGTGGTGAAGAAGGGGCTAATGTAGGAAATAGTCTTCTGAATTATTTAATATAGCATTGTACAATGTGATAGAAATGGCAAATATTTTGTTAAAGAAGTCAAAAATATGTGCATGTATGGATGATGTTGCAGTTATTTCAAGAATCATAGGCTTACTAAAAAATACATTCATAATTATTAAAACAAGCTAAAAATTTTAGACTACAGAAAACTTTTGAGAAAACCCAATACACACAGATGGCTGCAATACTTGGAATGTAGCAAAGCAAGAATCAGTAATTGTTTACAAGAAAGTTTCCAACGCTCACCATTGGCAGTAGTACCTTAAAAGAAGAATATAGAACCAAAGAATTTAACAGTCTATTTATCCCTTTAAATAACAGGAACCTTAAACCTACATGTCACTCTGTTATAGTGTAAATAGTGTAGACAATGTGTTAGCAAACTTGATACTAATAAATTGAATTTATATTTTTTGATTCCAAATAGATATAATAATTAAACCTTCTTAATCAGTGTAAAATTCCCCATGATTAACTATATATTGCCTTGGAATTTATTAATGAAGGAGAGTATTATTATGTAATAATCTTCATCGATAACTATAATTTTGTGAGCAGTATGCCCTGTATTTGTATTTTACAACATCTTTCCAACTATTCTGAAACAAGATTTTAATACAAGGTTGAGCTGAAAAAACTGAAATAATCAATTTCTCAAAAAACAATCTACTTGATTATTTTAGAAGATAATCATGTAACCTAAACATTCATATTGTTACATATTAACTCTTTGTATACACATATGTACATAGTCCATTATTCATGTCCAGAACTATTTCTTTCATTCTTTAGATGTCAACTACCAAGAAATTTTCATTGATTTAATCTTTTAGGAACTGTTTAATTACTCACTCTAATTAGCAAGATATATTCAAAGAAAATTCATCTTTGCATTGACATATACAATGAGGATTATAAAAAGCCAAGAAGTAAATTTTCTACAAAAAAATTAAAAATATTATTATATTAAACCTGTCACAGTTTATGGGAAAATTTTAATACCGACTTTTTTTTTGATCTAATTGAAGATCAAAAAATTTACATTTTAGTCTCAAAATTCACAATAGGAGCTCTGTTAGCATAATAATATACATACATATATATATATATATATATAAACACATAAACATACAGCTTGAATTCAGGATGATCACATTGCCTACTTATTCCTGTAGTAATTAGGATAAAGAAAATCACTGAGTAAATACAAAAGCCAACATCAGTATCTTATAGTTATATACAAATAAAAAGTGCAGTGTGTTTTAGTGCAAGAAAGCTAAAGCATTAGTGCAGTGCTCTTAGCGAGGTGCCTTCAATTAAATCACAAGACTACACAAAGTGCTATTACATTAATTAAGCTCTGTGAAATCAAACTAAGCTTTTATCTGTTTTATTTTTCCCCATAAAGGCACTGGTTCAAAAAATACAGGCGCTTAAGCCGTACAGCAGCTTTACAAATACGTGTCTACATGTATGTCATGTCATCTTTCACTCGATGATGAAAGTGTATGTAATATTTTATAATGAAAAAAAAAGGTGATCTTGTTTCTGATATATTAATATTAAAAATTAACCAGTCAAAATATTTCTTCAAATGATTACTGCATTTGTGCAAACTGCTTTAAAGAAATGTTATACTACAAACACAATGGGGTGTAGATGTGCAAGTGTACATGTATGCACAGCATGTATATGTAATGCATAATACTTTGAATTCACTGAATTACATGTTGCCTGCAAAAAAACAGACAATAGTTAAAAGCAGATATTCAAAATACAACATCCAGGATGCTCGTTTCCTAGATTTATTGGTGTTGAAGAGTGCAAAAATGTGCTGTGCCGTGGAGTGAATTTTACTTTACCGCTGACCACCAGTCCTGCTGTAAGGTGAGAGGACTTTGCTGCATTTCCTGCTATGCAAGTGTAGTTTCCGGTATGCTGTCGACTGACATGCGGTATAGCTAAAGTACTCGAGTAACTGTCTTCTGTTATCTGAATCCCTAATTCGGCTGGAATCGGCTTATCATCTTTTAGCCATTTCAGTTCCAATGGAGAATCACCAGCTTGAATAACACATTGAACTTGTGTTCTTACACCTTCAATCAGCTCTCCAAAAGTAAATGGACCTATTCTAGGAGGTACTGGAACAAAAAAGTTAGGATTTTTAAACATAAAGCAGTATAAAAATGTTGAGCCATCAGTAAAAACTGTGATAAAATCAGATAAGATATGTGATCTAACTTGGTTCATCTTGAATAAAATAAACTAGAAAAATGGAAAATAAATGGATGAAAAATTTTAAAAATAATAACAATTAACATAACGATATTAATATTTTATGAACACTTCAGCCTAATTATTTATTTTTGGTAGCTTATTAAGTTAAAAATTAGTTAACTGAGATAACTAACTGTGATGTTTTATTTTAATCATTCGTTGAGATTAATATTACTTGTAACTTTTTTTTTGTGTAATAATAGCACTTATAATGTGTAGCTCTAATATTTTGAAATTAATCACCATTTAACATTAGATAATTTTTTTTATAATGCTCAGGACTATGGACTAAATGCTTATACTTTTAGGGAACAGAAAGAGATTACTGAAATGTTTAAGTTAAAAGAATTCATTAGAAAAAAATTAGTTACTCTGTTTATTGACAAATTCACAGTTCAGTCATGATTATGACATTTCCTACTGAAGGCTCAACACAGAAACAAGCTACTATATGTATTGGATTTACCATTAACTAACAGTGTAGATGAATGTGTAGTATTAGCAGCTTGATTTCTTGCTGAACAAGTATAAGTTCCAGCATGGTGTGGTTGTAATGACTTAATGCTCACTGAACTAGTGAATTCACCCAATTGTCGAACACTGATGCCAGTGATGGAGCCTTTCTGTTCATCTGAGTTCACATCTTCACCATCTTTCATCCATCGAATAGTCAGTGGCAAATCACCCTTTGTGACGAAACACTGGACACCGGCTCTGTCTTCCAAATGTAGATCCATTTCAAATGAAAATGGAGCGATTTTAGGGGGAACTAAAACATAAATTTACGTCTTCAAAGATCGCTTAAAAATTAGTTTTTACACCCCTAATCAGAACTGTAGAATAGAAATTACATTTTTTTTATTAATATGAACTATAATAATTTACATAATTCAAGTACTATAAGCTTGAGACTACACTTAATGAGGTCGACTAATGTCCTCATTTATTATTAAGGATTAAATGTTTAATAAATACTGGGTTATTACAGTGCAGCTTGTAAAGAAAAATTAAACATTGTATTTACAAGTAGTAAAATTGCAGCAGTTTAACAAATTACTAACTTTTATTTGACTTTTGTAAAAGTAGAAGATTACAGTTTTAAGAAATGGTTTCCAATTTCATAAAAAAGTAAATTTGGAAAAATCACTCGCTTTTTGTATTTATAGAAATATGTTTCCATAATTAGAACTACAATGCAGTTCTTTCATTAGTAGCATAACAGATGACATTTTTTTTAATGGTGCTTATCTTAGTATTAAGATATGTTTATGTTTACATTTACTGACAAATAAAATACTTAATCTCTGTTGTATTTGTTGTTTGTGTGAAAGTGTTTATTAATTTTGTATAGTTTGTTGAGTAAGCGCCTTCTTCACACTATGTATTATTATGTTGTGTGATTTTGTTTGTGTTTTTGAAAGGAAAACAAAAATACAAAAATTACATGATATACTAATAAAGCATACTTTGATAAACAAAACGACCAAGCGATACAAAAAAAAAATGAATTTGTTGCACTAAATCTATTAGAAATATTTATAGAATAACATTTATTTTGATCATTGCTGCATTTATTCAAAACCAACAAATTCATCCACACACTAGCAAAGTGAAAAAAGGAAACACAATGTTAGCAGTTGCCATTAATAGACTATTTTGAACGGGAATGTATGAGTGCTTTTTTTGGAATATCAGTGACAAGTGAATGAAACCAAAAATTTAAAACTATTGCAATTTTGTTAAATCGTAATGCATTTGTCCATAAACTAATAAGAAGAACTAAATTTCTTTAAAACTCTTAGAAACAGTGGAGAAATATGTTTATCGACTCATCTTTTAAACTGCAATTTTCATGTGCGGATCTATAGACTGCACAGGCAATATGCTAAATAATTTAACCTTTATTTATTTCTTGTTATTTTACTTAAATCAATAAAAAGTTCTGTAATTAAAAAATGCTGGGGATTTCTGTTTTCTTGGGATTTTTGGATATCCCACTTAGGGAGAATGTACGACAAAGTAGAAATTCCACTTATCTTAGAATAATGAAAATATATCTTGTGATTCTTGAGACATCTTGAGGCATTTCAGGATATCTCCTGCATATCCGAGGATGAATTTTGGATTTCCCTGAAATATCATGTACTATATTTTTCTAGATAAGAACCAGTGATTTGGAACATAATCAACTCTTTGTAATGTGTTGGTAACCATCATACGTTATATTTTTTTACAGAAATCTTTTTGCAGTGTCTAATTAATGATGATTTTATTTTTTTGATAACCATATCTTATCACTATCGCATATTAAACTTTTGCTGACATTTAAAGTATCAGTGTAAAATAATGATTTGTAGCATATTCATATTTGTAAAATAGAAAAAGTATTAGAAATGCCAAATTAGATACCAGAAATAGTGACATATTCATTAGATAGAAATCAGATACTTTACTTTGAAGATTCTGTTACAGAGGTAAGTTATATTAATTTTAATAATGATTATGTGATACTGCATCATAATTTTTTTAGTAGGATTCTATGAAGAACAGAACCAAAAGATATTAGAAAATTGACGTATGCATTTTCACTTTCCCTTTACTATTAATTATCAGACTTTTGATACAACTCTGATCTCCCTCTATGAATCATAAGACCTTGCCGATGGTGAGGGGGCTTGAGTGCTCAGTGATACAGAATAATTGAACTAAAGGTGCAACCATATCGGAGAGGTATCTGTTGAGAGCCAGACTAAGGAATGATTCCTGAAAGTGGGCAGCAGCTCTTTCAGTAGTTGTTAAGGGCGTAGATCAGGATGACTTAAACGGCCATATCAACATCCCTCAGTCCTCTGAGTACTGCGCAGCTGAAAGCAATGGAAAACTACAGCTGCTTTTTTTCCAAGAAAATGTAGCTCTATGCATTTTCATGCAACAAAGATGGAGGCGCCTTCCTTGGTAAAATATTCCAGAGGTAAACTAGTCCCCATTTCGGATCAACAGTTGAGGACTACTAAGGAAGGGGTCACCAGAAAATTAAAAAATAACATTCTATGAGTTGGAGCGTGGAATCTTAGAAGTCTAAAAAAGGTTGGTAGGTTTGAAAATTTAAAGAGGGAAATGTATAGGATAAATGTACATGTAGTAGGAATTAGCGACGTTCGGTGGGAAGAGGAAAACAACTTTTGGTCAGGTGATTTTAGAATAATTAACTCGGCTTCAAATAATGGGCAGGCAGGAGTAGGTTTCGTAATGAACAAGAAGATAGGAAAGAGAGTAGAGTATTTCAAAATGCATAGCGATACAATCATTGTTATAAGGATAAAATCAAAACCTAAACCAAAAACGATTGTTAATGTCTATATGCCTACAAGCGCCCATGATGATGTGGTAGAGTGTGTATACGAAGAAATTGACGAAGCAAGTAAACACATAAAAGGGGATGAAAATTTAATAATAATTGGAGATTGGAATGCAAGGAAGGAAATATAGTGGGTGAGTACGGGCTAGTCGAAAGGAATGAAAGAGATGACCGACTTAAATAAATTGTTAGGGATGTAGGAGGTATACTGAAATGAAACGACTAGCACTAGATAGGGAATCTTGGAGAGTTGCATCAAACCAGTCAAATGACTGAAGACAAAAAAAAAAACAACTGATATAGAAGTACTTGTGTTATAAATATTGTATGGGTTTCTCCTTTTTGCATAGTTTACTAGTGTGAACTTCTACAGAGAAGGGAAAATCCGTATTTGTAGACTCAAATAAAAATCTTACATACTACAAGTGTAATGATATCAAGATCTTTGCTTGCTGAGACCCAGCAAAATATTTTGTTCTACGCAAAATATTTAGCACACAACTGCCTGCAAGGGCAGTTTTTTCAGTATTGTGCCTGCCTACAGTAGCTTGTTACAACATCGCATATAGAACTACAGATAAAACGATTTACACATTATCAAACAAAAACTTACATGAACAATCCAAGAAATTTGATTCATGGGATATACAAACTTGAGTGCTCAGATTGTAAGTGTTGTGTTTTACAAATAGGTCATCGCTTGTCACAGCCCAAAGAATCTTGTGCTGTGCTTTATAGTTTTTTCACCACAAGGACAATTTTTTCAGTGTAGTGCCTGCCTGCAGAAGCATGCTACAACATTGCGTACAGAACTACAGATAAAACAATATACGTATCAAACAAAAATTCACATAAACAATCCCAGGAATTTGATTGCTAGGGTATAGAAACTTGAGTGCTCAGACTATAAGAGTTGTGTATGACAAATAGGTCAGAGCTTTTCACAGCACAAAAAATACATAAAACCACTTTGTTCCACCACTGAACTCATTTTTTTATTTCTCACTTCATCTCATTGAAACAATGTAATCAACAAAGGATGCAAACTAGACACACTTGAGCGACTCAAAATATAAAAACAATAATATAGATGATAAAACACAATTTGAATTACACAAGCTATATTTGGACTCATCAAAATTAGGAAAGATCTTAAAAAATTTAGTCACCAGAGCCACATCCAACAATACAATAACACTCAGCACTCTCTGAAGAAACTAACTAGGACACAAAACTAAAAACCCCAAGGTTGAACAAAAGCTAGTTAAGATGAAAGTAAAGTATATTTACTTTAAAATAAAGTTCAGTTAATTTTAAAAACTTTTCAGTTAGTAAATAATGTACCAGTAGCATTAGTAATGTTTTTAATATAGATAGATGAGAAATCAACCGGGTCTCTTGCTTTCCTGAGTTCATAACTAAAGCAGTATTTGTTAAGGTACTTCACAAAGTGAAAGTGATTAGCAAAATGTCCACTTAAAAGTGTAGCCACAAAGAATTTTTATTTATGTATGTAGGCTTGAAAACTTTTATTCAGTCATGAATACTTAAACATAATTGCAGAAGTCCATAGCCTTATCTTAAGTCTTTAATCTTATCACAAGCTATTAAAGTTTTAACCCCCTTCCTTACATTTAAAAACTGCTCATTATCAATACATTACCACTTCTGTTATATTTTGGGTGCAGCCTCCTCTTCTTTTTTTAGGGATTGAATTAATTCTTTGGGAAACTGATAGGGAACTTACTTTCATCTCATATTGAGGTATTAACATACATATCCATCAGTGCTGTCAGAAATTACATTCTTAGCTACCTCCACAAGCAGTGCTTGAATCATAAATACTGTTAGGTTTCACTAGCCGAATTTATAAGTCCAGGAAGTCTACTCCCATGATGAGCAGAATTTAAATCACAGAGAAGACTTTGAAACATCAAAGACATAAAATCCTTTTCATTAACAAATTTCTTCTGGACATAAAAGCAAAACAATTGGTCAGTTTTTTAAACAATGCTCTCTTCTCTTATTACAGGAATATGAATATAAAGAGCAGGTTTCTTGAAAAATATAACTTGTTTTATATGTTTGTGAATGAGAGTTTTCTGGTTTAAAAAAGCCAGATAACTGTCCAGAAGGTACTTTAATTTTGCTATTCTACAAAAAAAAAAACAGACCTTGTGAGGAGAGGAAAAGTACCATAGATGGGCAGAAAAAACCTAAGACACAATTATCAGTTACAACATCTACATGTTTAAGGTCTGAGAATTAAAACTGATGAATTTTCTGCAGACATGACAAAAAATATAACTCATGTGTAAATAAAGACTAACTTTTCTGAGAAAATTTAAAACCCTGATTACTTTCCAGATAATTACCTTATTTCAAGACTACAGATAAGTTGCTTGTTACAATTCATTATTTCCACTCGGATTTCTCACTCAGTTAGATAAATGACTGTTGCAATATTTTTGCAAAGATTATATTCCAGGTTATAAGATGAAAGTTCTCAGCGAACATTCATTCAAAAAATGTCTAATGACACCATGTTTGATTTCAACACCCCTTATTCTGCCAAGAGGATTGAACACCTTCTTCAATTTTACAGGCACCTAAATCTAGCTCAATACACCCGTCATTCTGAGTTAGGGAAAATTATTTTTTGAAGCTCCTCACAGAAAGGTGTGAGGTCCATATAGCTGCAGCTGATTCTATCGTTAGCCTGAATCCACCACATGATATGCTAGTTGTAAGTCTCTCTACTGATGTGATGTTACCATGTAATTATGATTCTATAAGTGTCATTATCAATGAATGGATTTTCCTCGGCCTGTGTATTAGGTTGGTGAAACCGAGCAGTATTTATAATTAAAATTCTATTTACAGAATCTTCATGGTTATCCAGAAAGATTTTGCTGATAAATCTTTCCAGTTAACTGTTATCAGCAGAAATAAAAAAATGTAAACAAAGAACTGTTATTAGAAAAGTAGTTGATAATTTTACGCCTAAGTGGAACAACTGAGCCAAGTTTCCGACAGCAAAGCCACATAACCCCCTCAGGGATTTGTATCTTGGAAAGTGAGTGTTGTAAAGTGAAGTAAAATGCTGATGTCGCAAAACCAACACCGTCAAACTAAGAAAGCCAAGTACATTCACTACAAATTATGAGGCACTCTTTAAAAGATGATGATTATTTTGTATACAAGTGCTTTTAATGTATTCAAAGAAAAATTCCTACAATTTGTTCAGTACGCCCACTTCTTTAGCGAAAAGGGTGTTTGGTACACTCCAATTTAATTAAATATACCATAACTTTCAAGAGAATGGACTAAAAAGGTCCTGACCGTTTTTTTTTACAGAAGGTCTACTTATGTCTTACAATTAACTTCTACCATAGATACGTTTTTTCTGCTAGACCTGGAATAAAAACAGTAGTATCATGAGGAAATCAAGTCACCGGTCTGTAGGAGAAAATAATGGATGATGGGAAAGATAGTAACGTCGATCGGGTGTAAGAAATTTATATTTCTCTTAATATAGACCGACCTTCTGATAAAAGCCTGGGTTGTGTCTGATACTTCCACATGTCACATTATTCTGAGAACCGGGAAGAGTTTCTTTTAGAATGCTTCATCCGGTTCTTGGACGGTTATATTTTTATCTCCGGAAGAAAAGCAAATCTAATCATCTTCAAGTCCGTTCTGAAGTACAGTACATTACAACTTAAAACATTAATGCATATTCACCGATTAATAATAATTTATATAAAAATATAATTACCTATCACACCGATCGCTAGATTCTGTGATGCGGATACACCCTGTTTGTTACCGGCAGTACACCGATACATGCCCTTGTCAAGATCTCGTTGAACATTGTTGATCAGAAGTGTACCATTAGGAAAGATATGCTGACGACGGTTGATGGGCAACTTCTTTCCATCTAATAAAAACAATGAAAAGTAGAAATTTTACGTATATAAAATTGAAACTACGAAAAAACTTATTGACAAATGAACCGAGTAGATTCTTCAAAAGATCTGGAAGCATAATCTACAAACTAGAAAGCGAATTATTATTACTTTACATTCGTTTTTTAACTAATATATAAAATCGATCCGTTGAAGCGATTGAATCATGCGGTTCAGCCTATTAGGCACCTCCGTCAATAATTAGATTTCATCCGAGTCTATTCGAATAAAATTTTTCGGGAGCATTCATTGATGGTAATATAGGAACGTCGGATTTCCCGCCATTTTAACTGAAAGTAATGATGTCTACTTGGCGGAGAACCCGAGGTATGTTTTTCACGGGAATAGGGTGCGTTTTCAGTTAAATTTACAAGGTGAAGGAGAATATTTATTGAAAAATACGTAATAAAAACGGGGTTTTCGGTGAATGCGAAAAATACCAGAAAGATACGTTAAATAACAAATAATGATTTTAATGATTGTTTTGCGGTATACATTAAAAATAACAGACTGCTGCTGACATCATGGAGAATCCCGTCTCTTATAACATGAACTCAGCTGTCAATCATTAGCTTAATATATATTTATATCGTTGAAAATTATAAAAAATTCAATTATCTAATAATGACATTGTTAAATATAATATTATTTATTAAACATAATTATTATTAATTAGAGAAAAAAAAAGAAATTTGAACGAGTTATTTTATCAAACAATTATCTAACTCCGATAATATAGTATTCTGTACGAATATTCTGACGAATATTCGCTGAAAATGAGTCGTCTATTGATAGTGCCTTTCAAAGTATAATTAAACAATATTTTAAATTAAAAGATAAAAAAACAAGCTTTAGGTAGTTGTTTATGCAAACAAGCATGGCATGTCTGTTTAAATATTCACTCTATCTAGATAAAGAGAAATATAGTCTAACAGAGGTAGAATATTCAGTCGACTCGTATTTATATATTAATAATTTAGATAATGATCGCAAAGTTATATATTTAAAAATAGATTATCATAGTTATCATGAAAGTATCAGTCTTATTGATAAATATTTTTTATACGATGTAAATGATATAAACTAGTTGGAAAAAAATTTCTCAACGATTTGACGAAAAGTTTTAATCTTAATCAAATTATTGAAATTAATATCTGCTTAAATTCGACATAATAATTTATTATTTTAATTGTTTAATATTTCATAATTAGAAACGAAATGATGAAGGAAGTGCGACAGAAAACAAAGTTCCTCATCAACGCAATGTTGGGTTACGGATTCAAAAAACGAAGTAGGCACGGTTCTTTATTACCACTATTGAATGTATTGTATGCGATGATGTAATTAAAGAAAAACAAGGCGATATTGTTGCTTATTTTGCGACAGGTTGTCATAATAAAATCGTTTTTATCCAGCGCAAACGTATTCTAAAATACCAAAACAACTAATACGAGACAATTGCAATTTTTGTAATATTATTCAGACAAGATGGTCTAAATTTACAACACATTTGATGATGAACATGTAAACGATGAAATGTCCTTTGACGATTTTAAATCTTTATGCGATCAGGTATAAAATTCGAATCGGTATGGTTTTCTAGTTATCGATAAAGAGAGTGATAAAAATGAAAGTCATTATAGAAACTATATCGATAAATTTTTAATCGTCGATTGAACGCTACATTGATCGCAGCGTTGAACGTGAACGCTTTCGCAAATAGACTAATAATTTGAATTTTAATTTTTTACATTATAGAACAATGTATAAGAAAGAGAAACAAATGGTTAAAATTGATAAATTGAATAAAGATTTTAAACGTAAACATGCGGCTTTCATGTTGGGTTTAGCCAAAGAAGATACTTTATTTGCTAAACGCTTTAAACCGATAATAGATCTTATAAATGAAATTAAAGAAAAATAGATAAACCAAAACCACCAACTGATGAAGAAATTGGCATAGATAGAGTAGGACGCAAATCGGGCGGTAGATTGTCAGGTAATTTAAAAAACATCAAGATAAGTGTAAACAGAGTTTGTTGGAACAAGATTTAAAAATTTCAGATGATGATGATAAAGAAGTAGGTGTAGGACATTCAACCATGTTATCTCAACATACAACTATACCAGTATTTGAAGATGAAGAACCCGCTAAATATATAATGCCAGACACTTCATCTACACAAGTTTCTGATACAAAAGAAACAATTACAAATGATTCTAAAACAATAGAAGATATAAAACCACATTTAGTAATGTTAAAAACAGGTTAAAAGTATCATCGGATCATGTATATGGTGTGAAATATGATAAAAATACAGATATGAGCGCATTAGGAAATAAATAAATAAAATTTATAGATGATAAAATTTATTTCGGCGATATACGAGTAATCTATTCAGCTACACAAGGTCTTTTTGAGTTGTTAGTTTATAAAAATCCAAACCTAAAAAAAGTTCACAAAACGGATATGCAGATTTATAGAGATATGTTAAATCATACTGTTGCGCACTTGACAGATGCCGGCACCGTAAAACCGAATAAATATTTTAAACATAACGAAGTGATTAGAAAGCTTTTTCCTCCAAAAAGAACAGGTAGATCTGTTGCACCAAATAAAACACCATTCACATCTTTTAGCGGTAGCGAACTACTGCATACTCAATTTAATTATAATCAAATTTATTTATATTGGGATAATCCAAACGAATCGGTAGCTGATTGTATACACTCGTAGGCGAATATGACCCTGGAAACAAGAGCGTTTCAAACGAAATCATATCCATAATTAAAGAATTGAAAGATGTTGAATTCAAATAGATTATTCGTTTTTAATTTAATTTTTTATATATAAAAATTCCACGATTAGGTCATAAAGGACATCGAAAAAAGGAAAACGAGGTCTTCCAGGAGGTAGGGTTTTCGTTAACAGCCGATGGAAATTATGATATAAATCAACATAGAATGTGTAATGTATCTGATCCTATTGACGATGCAGATGCGTTGAATTTTAAACGAGCTAAACAAATGTTTGACGAATACACAGATAGTCTCGTTGAAAAGTTTGTAGGTTTAGAACGATTAAAGCAGGGGATAATAAATCATGATATAAGCACAAAAAACTACATAGAGGATGAAAAACAGAAGGCTGCAGAGGAAACTGTAAAGTTTATGAAAGATGCATTAGAGCCGCTTAAAACACAAATTACAAAGTATATAAACGATGAATTAAATGGTCGCATTACAGAGGATCTCGTGACCGCTAACATCAATCTATCTATCTTCACAGACTAGCTTTCACTATTTACAGCTTTCAGGGCTACTAAAAAATTTCAATTGCGTGGTTATCACATCGGTGTTGTTCAAGAAGTGAAAGAAATAGACTGTGGAAAACTTTGAAATCTTGGATCGTGTTTATTTCAGCGATGAAACATGGTTTCACTTGGATGGCTACATTAACAACCAAAACTGCCGAATAAGGAACATTGAAAATCCTCACGCTTTCATGAACGACCATCACATGCATGTAAATTGGTGTTTGGTGTGTGATTTCCCGGAGTCGTGTAAAAGGGCCTTTATTTTTTGACAAATCTGTAGATGTTGTGGTTTATCGCAACTTAATCGAACAGTTTATTGTTATGATAGATTTACACGAACGAGAATGTTGGTTCCAGCAGGATAACGCAAGGTGTCATACTGCTAATGAAACGCTGGATATGTTACGGGAATTTTTTGACCGTCATTTGATATTATAAGGGTTGCGGCATCCAAGATCCCCAGATTTTACACAGCAAACTTTTTCATTTGAGGTATTTAAAAAGTGTAGTTTTGAAAAATAATCTTCATACACTTGACGAATTAAAGGCTAACATTGAAAGTGAAATTTCAAACATTACCAAAAGTGGCTGCAAATGTTATGAAACGTGTGTACGAACCTGCATCGGGATCACAGGAAATCATTTTGAACATCTATTGTAAAGTTATTAAAGGTGATTTAAATATTGTTGTATAAATATTTTATTAACATTAATATTATTGTAATAAATTCACATCGTCAAACAAAGGGGTTGCGTCCTTTTTGAAACACTCGTTATATTTCTTTATTTGGGACCCGGAAAAATTTTCGGAGCCACATTGAGTATCTCTGTATTCAAAAGGGAGAATTTACGAAAAAGTGAAAGAATCTTAATATTTCGTTTTACTTTTATTTCTACTCAATTTTACTATTAAAAAAGATCTCGATGTGTCAATTAAGCGTATATATCTACGATCATTTCCAGAGCTACGAATTCTTCTTAATGATCCGCTCTCTGTGTACATGAAACAAGTGATTATTTAAAAAAAATTTTTAACGATAAAATTACACGATTAACCGCTTTTACAGACTTATTCGATTGGAAATATGTTCTAAAAAAATGGAAAAATATTACACACGTCAACAATGGAAAAGTTGTTTGAAAATGAATAATTGATACTTATAGATTTTTGTGTGCTGGTTTCGGGAAAAATAGTCAAAAAACCATCACTTACCATTTTTTCATTAAATCAGTTGTTTTAATATTTTCAAATTGATAATCAATCCACAAGCAACCTTTTCCACAGCATGAACTGAATGACCACTTAGTCAGAAAGTTAAGTCTTCCTAAAAATTCAGCAGAACTTTTAGGGTCTAGAGTAAAAGAAAAAACTTACTGGACCCTGGCATTTCTTTCTTATGGTACAGAAACAGAGAAAAAGTCTTTACTCCGTATGTCTCTGAAGATGGAAGATTAATTTATTGTAACAATGTTCCTAGTGTAATGGAGCAGTTGAAAATAAAGTATGACGTGAATGAATGGAGGCTGCTTATTGACTCATTCAAAACAAACCTCAAAGCTGTTATTCTTCATAATGGCAAAATATGCTTCAGTGCTGGTAGGATACTCCGTGTATTTGAAAGAATGCTACGAAGATTAAAAATTACTTCTGTCTAAACGGAAATATTGCAATCATGAATGGATAATATGTGGTGACCTAAAAGTAATTTCTATGCTTCTTGGGCAGCAGGGAGGATACACCAAATATCTCTGCTTCTTGTGTGAGTGGGACAGCCGAAATAAGAAAGAACATCGGACCAGAAAAGAATGGCTTAGTAAGATATTATTAGAAACTAGGAGCAAAAATGTAATACGGAAAAGTTTGGTTGATCCACGGAATGTCCTCCTACCTCCACTTCACATCAAATTGGGATTGATGAAACAATTTGTAAAGGCTCTGTTTAAAGAAGGAGAGTGTATTAAATAAGTATAAGTTTCCTCAACTATCAGAAGCCAAAGTGAAATAAGGCATTTTCACTGGTCCAGATATTCATAAACTTTTTAAAGAAGAAGTCTTTCAAACCAAAATGGAGGACATTGAAAAATAAGCATGGAAAGCATTTCATGAAGTCGTAAAGAAATTTCTTGGGAACAATGAGGACCCAAATTTTAAATGTGTAGTGGAAAATATGCTAATGAAATTCCAAGACTTGGGTAGTTCGATGAGCTTGAAGGTTCATTTTCTGCATTCTCATGTTGATTACTTTCCCGAAAATCTTGGTGCTGTAAGTAAAGAACAGGATGAAAGATTTCACCAAGATATAAAGGAAACGGAACGCAGATATCAGGGAAGGGGGAATGTGAACAAATTATAGACTACTGTTGGTGCAACCATAGAGACGATCCGCAAGCTGACTACAACAGAAAATGTGGCCTAAGAAGGGTTGAAAGGAAAATAAAAAGGCAGTACAAGTCTTCGTAGAGGTAACAAAATGTACTGAAATTTTTTCTTTAAGTGCTATTACTTTTTTACAAATGAAAAGGCACCAGTCCTCAGGTTTATGAACGTGTCCTAAGTGCAACATAAGCTCATCAATGTTTGTGCAGTAAGCCAAATTATTTTCATCAATAAAGTATGAGAAAATTCGTTTTGTCGGCTTCGAAAGCCCGAAATTTTTGTATTTTTTTAAAAGTAATTTCCAACCTTGCAGTCTTGATCGTAACAGTTCAGCTTGATTTTTTGATAATTTTAAATCCCTAACCAAGTCATTTAATTCACCTTGTGATAAATGATGCGGCTTATTGGAAGATAATTCAAAACCAAAATCATTGTTGTCTTCTTCAGTACTGCCTGATTCTTCACCGCTGCTTTCGAAACACATTCACAGGTGGCTCAGGAACTGGAATAATTTCACTGTGAAGTACAGGCCTGATTACAGATTGGAATGAAGGATATTTTAGTTTGTTTAGATTTTTCAGAAATTCCAGACACACTTTTTAAACAAAAGTAACAATCGGTTACATGATCCTTTAGTTCACGCCAAACCATAGGTACACCAAATGACAAAGCCTACCATGTACCTTTCAGCCATCCTCCTAAATATACAGAACAATTAGTGCATACTATATGAGGAGCCCACGTTTTATCCTGATCACGAAATTTACACCGAAAGTACAAATGATATGCTTTTTTAATTAAAGGTGTAATGTTTTTTCTATTTGATTTTACGGTAAACTCACCACATACATAACAAAAGTCATCCACATCATTTACACAATTTCGAGGCATCATGACACTGCACTGTTAATCTTAAGACAACAATAAGACTGAACAAAATTAATTCATTCCTAAAGCAAGTGCTTAATACAAACAACACAGCTGTGTTTTCAGCTACATGTTTTGACCTGCACATACATGATTAATCTTGTCCATGAAGGCTCACTCTTCAGTGAATGAGATAACAAAATACAATATAGGAGCTTAAAATGCAACTATACGTTGAAAAATGAAAAAAAATCCTTCAATTAAAATTTGACAATTTTTCAAAAATGGTGGGCGATAGAAAGATTCTGAGTTCATATTCGTTTTCAGCATCAACTTGTAGGTTCAGCATCGCATGTTAGGAAACAAAAATTATGTTTATCAGTGTAATCAATATACATAATCGATTGTAAATATACGTATATCTACAATTGATTTCTAATATTAAAAATATTTAAGTAAAAAAGCAAACTCTTACTAGTTATATTATTTAATCAATTCGTATAAAATAATAAAATAACTTATTTAAAAATTAGGCTTAAACTCTATCGTCTTATATGACTCTCTAAGGTGAAACAACGAGAAAAGGTGTTCTTTGAAGAAAAATATTACTCTTGAAAAAATTATAGCCGATTTACAAAATTAAATACTTACCTTTTTCCCAAATAATCGCATCTATCGGATAACCGGCTACAGGGCATGCTATATATAACGCTTCACCGGCTACTGCAGATACATTAGGCATTGGACGGACAAACGGTGGTCCTGAAAAATATAAAATATTGTAATCGTTAGAACCAAAATTATTGGAAAATTATACACAAGCCGATGCATATTAACGCGGATTTATTTTTGGTTTCTTTCCGTTTCAAGAACATAGAAGCTGACAAACCATCAAATCAGTTATTCGATTAGAACTGTTTCTTTAACACGCGTATATGTTAATTTATCTAATAATTCAGATAAAGAAACAAAAAAACAGCCTTTCACAGTCGAAAGTTCTGAGTTTAAACAACAAAAGAAGACAAAATTCGAAGACGAAACTACATGTCGTGAGTATGTCGCATTCGGAATTCTACTACCGCTGATTAAAAATACGTATTAAGGCGATGCGGATGAACGGCGTCAGTCGATTAATACGTCCGTTTTAGAACATTAATAATATAACGCCGTGTTCTATAGGAGAAAATATAAAAAAGTAAAATTTATATATATTAACAAAATAAACGGCATATTACAAGTTCATTAGTACAATCGATCTTTAATTTAATGCAAGGTCCATCACTGATGTTGTATTATTAAGGAAACGATCAGAATTTTTTTAAATACATTGTATCCACGTTAGTCCGACCTAATTTTTATTATGGATCCGGGGATATATACGTTTACTAATACTAAAATTTCGTAATTTATCAAAGAGTGAATTTCTCGGGTTTGTGGCTCGGAGTCATTACATTTTTTAGGAGCATTTAATGATTAAATAAAATGCATCTAAAATTTTACAAAACTACGATTAAAACTTTCTTTAGACTACGAGCGTCGTATAATACTTACGGTAAGTCTTGTTTTCTATAAATTAAACCTCTTAACTGTTTTAGTCGGCAAAAACATTTTACTTTTTACTTTGCTAGTAGTACGATTACATTTTGGTAACCAACCGCTAAAAAGAAATTTTTTTTTTTTGTTTTTTTTAGTTAAACGTATTCTAAAATCGAACGAGTTCGTTCGGTCTCACTATTATCCTGACTGTAGGCCGGTGAACGACAGCGAATTTCTCTAATTTCTCTCGGAAGGTTGAATTCGCTTGTACTATTTTTGGTCGATGGTTTTACGTTGACTATTTTAGATATGGTTTTGGCTTAACCGTATCACCGGTCCATATATAGAGGTCTTTCATATACCGCAACGTAGGTCTTGAAGTAAAATTAGTTCGACTTCACCTAATAATTTTGATGTAACAACAAAAAAGAAAATATCACAAATTATTAAATTAAAAAATTATCACCGAACTTATAATAGATGCGGATGATTCTGATAATTTGTAAAAATTAAAAATTTTCTGTTTTTTTGTCGTTGTTCGAACATGAAATCTGAGAATTCAAAAGTATACGTTACTGTTTAATTCTATTTCTAACGTGTTATTCACACGAACTCGGGAAAGGAGTTTCATCTTATTTCGAATCTCGTTTGAAACCGCGGTATTAATTTAATAATACGTAAAAAGTTTTTTAATACTCGTATCATCCGGAATTTGAATTAATTCGTTATTTTCTGCACCTTTAGGAATAAATTAATAAATTTTATTGAGAATTACTCGGATAGAATAATTTTCCATATCGTTGGAGTTTCATAAATTACTTTATTTTTACTAGGTTACGAGTACATAATGATGACCTACCGTAAACACGCATCTGGGCAGAATGTGAAACGAAACCGAGTCTGTTTGTAGCAGTGCACTGGTATATTCCACCGTCCTCGATTCGAACGCTACTAATGTTTACGTGGCTTATAACATCTCCATGAAGCGTAACGTATTGCCCGATAACAAACCTGCAAATGTAAACAAGTACACGTTAGAATGAAAACATTTGTCTACATCAGTAAACGTCGCATAATATAAATATATGTTCTCGTGCTTGTATTTGTATGTATAAGTGCGTACATGTATTGGTATATTTTTATTTAAGTTATATATGCGTGTAATTTAATTAAAACTTCAGTAAAACGATTAATAAATGCAAAAGACTTTAAGATAATTGTTAATAAGATAATTAAAATTAACAACATAATTAGAATTCAACAAGAAAACAACAACTAATATTAAAAAGAGAAGGATTTAACTACGGTGAGGTTTGCATTTTGAAATGCATTTTGCTCACTGTGAATTTATAATTTTACAGTAAACCGGTTAAGTGTGATACGCTCGTAGAATTTAGTTACCTGTCGATTTGAGGAAGAGGAAAACCATCCAATTTCCAGTTGATATGCGGCGTCGGGTTTCCAGTAGCGATACATTTTAACGATACAGGCGGTCCGGGTTGTAGCGTCTGATGTATAAATTTATAAACTAATTGTGGATGAGCAGCTGCAAAAGAAAAATTACAAGTTTTATTCGTTTATGCAAAAAATAATCAAAGGTCGTTCTACAATAATCGATCTCGTAGAACCGATATGCTAGAGTTAATCGAATCACATTCGATAAGTCTTCTTAACAGACTTACTTTAAAAAATAAAATCTCTTACTTTTCTTAATTTTGGTACATACATTATCTTATCGACCTTGAGAAAGAACATATATATATATATATATTGTTTTTATTCCATTTTTCAAAAATAACAGTTGCGACTGAACCATCATTACTTGAAAAACGAGCGAAAACACAAATCTCAATTTTTTTCTGTTATTACGGGCTTTAGGTTCGTCAATGATATACGTATCCATTGTTGTTTAAAATTTCAACGAACGCGTGAAAACGGTACGCTAAATGTTACGATGTTACAACGCAAGGCTTCATTTTCTTTCTGAGTCGAGTATGGATACTCAGCCTGAGTGGACGTGTATTTCTTGCTCTGCGTTTTATGCGTTTTTGGTTTGGTTTTTTGCGGCTTTTTTTATTGGACAAGTAGTGAATCATTTCGAGGTAAGGATAACGGACAATTGTGTTAGATTTTGTGAATTTTGGTGACCGGACTGTGCTGTAATTACGTTTTTTTTCTGTCGTAACGTTTTTCTCCATAAGAGCCAATGTTAAATTGGCTGTTGAGGCTAGTGAAAATAAGTTAAGACAATAGACAAGTAACCTTATCTATAATTACTTTATATTATTAATAACAATAGCTTACAGTGATAAGCTATTGTGGCTTGAACAGAGTTAAATTTATTTCTTTTGTTTGCGTTATCTCTTGATAAGAGACCTATAAATATAATATTAAGCTTTTTTATTATATTAAGACTGTGCGTGTAAGACTATACACAAGTAAGTATACTTGTGTATAGTAGTGAGTAAACTATTTACATTTAACTGCATTTGTGTGTGTGTGTTATTAACATGCAGTGTGTTAGTATATAAATATTTAATTTATAAGTTACTGGAATAGAAGTCAAGTTTAATCTTGTTATATATAGACCTAGTTTTATTGACTTTGCTTCTAGTAAGTGACCCCCTGACCCCCGTATTGGACCCCCTCCGATTATAGTGAGTGGGGTATCAAGTTAATTGGGATTGAGTTGAGAGTTAGATTTTTAACATTTTATAATTTTATCTGATTTTGCTGAATTGTGAGATGGCTGACAAATGTTTTAAAACTAAAAAAGCACTGGCTCGTTCCCCTGTTAGGATGGAAGTATCGCAGCAGGAACAGTCTGTGAGCCGATTGGAGAGCGTGTCTCCGCAGACTACACCTAGTGTACGGACGGTCCCACTTCCACAAAGAGACAAGAGAAGGGAGGCCCCTGGTGATAAGCCTCAAAAACGTAAACTAGAGGAGATTGAAGCTAGCACAGATAGTGATTCTATCGAGGGCACAGACTTTGATCAGTCGATGAAAGAAGTTGGAAATTTAGTGAAATTAGTGCATGGAAGCACTAATACTAAGAAAGAAATTAAAGAATGCGCTTTTAAGATTCTTGAATTAGCTAAAGACTTAGGAACCTCGGTGAGGGCTCTTTATGAGCTCTCACATCCGAAGCAATGTAATGAGATTCCGACTCAGACTGAATTGCCACACCAAAGTCAAGTAGTGGACATAATGGCGGATATAACATCGGACGATGATCTGATACGCCTCCTACATAGGAAATGGCCTATTGATTTATTGCAGCGTCTTGAACAACTAGAGGAATATCCACAGGAGGGTGACACGTGTCATTTTCATGACATTGTGGAAAATAAAAGCGTTCAAGAATCTAGGAGGTACCAAGCGAAACCAGGTGAAATAAAGCAAGATATCTCTACTATAATGTGTAGTGATGCTTCTACGATTCAATTTAAGCGATATACAATATTTTATGACTCATCGGAGCATGAGGAGCCATTACTCAAGACGATATTAGCTGCCTTGAAAAGAGTTGTAAGTAGTTCTGCAGTGCCGACTTTCGTTCTTCCTGGAGGCAAATTCGGGACAAGCTTACGCAAGATTATATTGTACTTGCTTCGTCAACAGGAGGGAAACATTAAGATTTATGTCCGACCAGGAGAAGGACGTCAAGAAGTAAAGCAGGTCTTAAGAACTACACCCGCGGTAACTGATAGCGGTACTGTTATTGTTAAAGCGCAGGGAAGATCCTACGCGGATTTATTACGGACTGTCAAGTCTTCGGTGTCACAAGAAGAAGTGGGTGATATTTTGTCACTAAAGAAAGGTGTAAATGATGATTTATATATTTGGGTCCAAGGTTCAAAGAAAGCTGCCGAGCTGAAAACGTTATTGAAAACCAAGGCGGCTGATCTTAAAATTGATCTCAGGTCACGTGAAAGCAGGCGGACGGTGGTACATGTTAAGGACATAGCCATGGATACAACAGAAGAAGAAATAACCACTGCGTTATCGCGAGTACTCGGTGAGGACGAAGACTTTAAATTATCGTCAATAAGACAAGCTTACGGTGAAACTAAAAACGTCACCGTAATCACGAACTTCCGGGCCGCAAAAAAATTAACGGAAAGACGGGTTCGCATCGCCTGGGTTCATTGTGGAGCGTACATAAGAGAACCGGAAGACAGATGTTTTAGATGTTGGTCTTTCGGCCACGTCTCTGCGACCTGCAAGGGTGTGGACCGTTCGCAACTGTGCTACGGGTGTGGAAAAGCGGGTCATCACAGAGCACAATGTAAAGACCTGACAACGTGCATGCTATGTGGTAAGGAGGGCCACAGGACCTGTCAGTGTACTGTTGCAAATTAAGATTTCTACAAATCAATTGCAATAGGAGCCGACAGTCATTGGCTTTATCGTGGGACACCGCTTTGACGGAGCGCTCAGACATCATTTTTGTGTCGGAACCTCCTTATGATCTTACTTCTGGAACAGGATGGCTAGTGGATGCGACAACGACAGCAGCTATTGGATTTCCGGTGTCTGGGATCCCTATAATTAGCAGTGGCAGCAGTGACGGTTTTATATGGGCCGACCTCGGTGAAATCGTGGTATTTTCTTGCTACAATTCTCCAAATGCGGGAATAGATAATTTTTTAGTATTCCTAGAAAATCTTCCCGAATTTGCGGGAACTGTAAACAGTCTAAGAGGGCGTCACCTGAGTGAGCATGTTAATACACTAGGGCTGACTTGTATAAACGGTGAAGATATGACGTTCCGTAGACGAATGTCGTGTTCGGCAATAGATTTAGCCTTTACAACGAGTACTGATATTAACGACTTCTTTGATTGGAGGATTATTAATAAAGAGAGTTTATCGGACCATCTATTTATAGCATTTGAGTCCCTATCCAGGGAAATTCGTGTAATGTCGGGAAGGCTGATCGTCTCCAAAAAAGGATGCTTACGGTTTAGGGACAGAATAATCCTAAGACTTGCTGGAGATATGTCCCCCGAAGGGTTTGTGGAACAAGTTCAAGAGGAATGCGGAAAAGCGGGGGTCTTAGTTTATCCCCGGAGGCAGCAACATGCTTACTGGTGGTCGCCTGATTTGGAACAACTACGGAAGGCAGCATGGAAAGCAAGAAGAGCCTACCAAAGATCGGGTAGGCAGAATGCTAGATTAAGGGATGCTGCGCGTGAGGTATACGTGGAAGCAAGGAATGCATATAACGCATCAATTAAAAGGGCTAAAGCCAGTTGCTGGAAGCGACTGTGTCAAGATATAGATGCCAATCCATGGGGCAGGGGTTTTAAAATTGTTACCAACAAGTTAGAAAAGAGATTACCTGCCTTAACAGACGATAAGATCCATCGTGTTGTTAAGGAATTATTTCCTCGGCAAGCGGATCCTATTCGGGAAGAGATTGTGGATAATAACTTTGAACTTCTTGACGCTAGTGAGCTATTAATGGCAGTGAAAAGACTGAAGCTACATAAGGGACTCGGGCCAGATGGCATTCCAGCCGAGATAATCAGAATATTAGCAGAGAGGATGCCTGCAGAGCTTCTTAATATCATGAATAAGATCCTGAGAGATGGTTGTATTCCAATGCAATGGAAAGAGTCCAGGTTGGCCCTTATCAAGAAACCGGAGACCGATGACTTACAAGTAGCATATAGACCTATATGCATGATCGATAACATCTGCAAACTCCTAGAGAGATTGTTGGAATTGCGGCTGAAAAATGCGATTGAAGAACATGGTGGCCTTTCTAACGCACAATTCAGTTTCCGTAAGGGGCGTTCTACGGTGGGTGCTGTTAAGACAGTTATGCGTCTGGTGGACGAAGCGGCATCGGGTACTTGGCGCACCAGGAAGATACCAATTGTGATATTGCTTGATGTGAGCAATGCTTTTAATTCGCTGAAATGGGATGCGATCCTACAAGCGTTGAGAGATAAGGATATTCCTGGATACCTAAGAAGAATTATCCAGAATTACCTGCAGGATAGGTTTGTTGTTTGTCACCAGGGTAGATCCTGCTTCCGCTTCAAAGTGACGTGTGGAGTGCCTCAAGGCTCTGTCTTGGGGCCACTCCTTTGGAATCTGGTCTATGACGGAATTCTCGGGCTGAGTTATCCTCTGGGTGTTTTCCCAGTGGCTTTTGCTGACGACCTGGCCTTGGTTGTTACTGGAAAAACTGAAGTAGAGGTATCGGAGAAGGCAAACGCAGCGATACGAATGGCAGAAGTCTGGATGTCCACTAAAGGCTTAAAACTTTCGCATGGTAAAACAAAATACGTAGTCATGACAGGTCGTAGGAGAATATCTGACATCCTAATTCGAGTAGGGGGTAATCTTGTCCAGCAACAGACTTCAGCCAAATATTTAGGGATCTGGCTTGACAAGAGGAGGAGTTTTACGGCACACGTGAATGAAATACGTAAACGAGCTGAATGCACGGTCAAAAATCTTAGCAGATTACTCGGTAATATGACAGGATCCAGAACTGCGAAGCGTAAGATTTACGCTCACGTAGTTAATTCCATCTTACTTTACGGTATACAAGTCTGGGAAAGAGCTCTGCGTGCCGACAAGAACAGAAGAGCCCTTGAAGGAATTCAACGGCGCATGGGCTTAAGAGTGATATGCGCATATTCTTCAGTCTCCACCGAGGCAGTACTCGTAATTGCAGGAGTTCCTCCGCTTAAACAACTGGCGGAGATGCGAGTGAGTATAGCATGTGGACAACCTTCTAAAGAAGCATATGAAGAGATGCTGCGTAATCGGCAACATCGTTGGGATGTAGCCAACACGGGACGATGGACACATCGTTTGATACCTTTGATCCGACCGTGGATAGAAAGGAAGTTCGGGGACATAAATTACTGGATAACGCAATTTTTTACAGGGCATGGGTCGTTCAGGTCCTATTTATGTGCGAGACTAAGGGTAGATAACAACAACTGTCCTTACTGTGGGGCATATGATTCCCCTGAACATGTAGTATTTGAATGTAACCGTTGGACTGCAAGCAGGCAATCCTGTGTAAGACGTATAGGGCCATTATCTACGGAGAATGTGGTGGATAAAATGCTACTTAACGAGGATAACTTTAATGTGATCTCGTCGTTTATAACCGCAGTTATAAAGAAGAAAGATGAGGAAGCTCGTCAAGAAGAAACCGCTCGCTGATGACGGCTTGTCGTAGGTGGAATTTCCACCTACGAAATAAAAGAGCTAATCGGTGAACTGACCTGCCGTGCCGGACATACAGCCGGCGGGCGGGGAGGCGAGCTAGAATAAAGGACACTCCTCTGGCGCGAGTCAAACTTGATTGTAGATCCGTTCCAGAGGAGTAGGTGGGAATATAAAAAAAAAAAAAAGGGCTTCATTTTCTTATCTTTGATCTGTTGACGTGTAACTCGTTACTTCGTACGTAGAAAAAGTAAGTGAAAAAAGTTTTTCTTGTCAACGATATAGACGGGAGTCCTGGGAAGGGGAAATATAGAAGTACGTTATTTAATGGAAGAGCCTTGGGCAGTGAGGCTTAGCAAAAAAATGAATAAAAACACCAAAAAAAATATTTTCTACGTAGTATAAATTTACAGAATTTTACCTAGGTCTAGGTAAGTACCTAGGGTAAGTAGGTAGTTTACCTAGGTAAGTAGATTTATTTTTATCGCTTGTGTCTAAGGAGATTAACATATTAGTTAAAAAAAAATACTGGGAATCGGAAGGATGACGGTGTACTTTCACAATAGCCTACCGGACTGGTCTAGTGGTTAACTCGTCATCGCAAATCACCTGAAATCGAAGTCGAGAATTTTAAGGTTCAAATCCTAGTAAAGGCAGTTACTTTTATACGGATTTGTATACTAGATTGTGGATACTGGTGTTCTTTGGAGGTTGGATTTCAATTAACCCACATCTCAGGAACAGTCGTCCGAAGACTGTACGAGATTACACCTCATTTACATTCATACATATCATCTTCATTCATCCTCTAAAGTAATACCTTACGGTGGTTCCGGAGGCTAAACAGAAAAGAGAGTACTTTCACAGTACCGGTTGTATCCCCTCGGCTGTAACGTCAGGAAGGATCGAATGGACAGAGGCGAGATTTAAAAAATAAATATTTTGCTGTAAATGTAAAACTTTACGTGTAAAATTGTACGTTCACTAATTTAAACGAATGAAAGCAAGATCCTTTATCACCAAACATTTTATTAAGCTAAACGCATTCAAAATGTTAACTATAATGTTCACATCACTAAATTTTCACAATATTTCATATTTTTACTTCATGTTCGGGATCGAATTCGATAGCCGTGGCTAAAAATGATCACTTTCACCTTAAGTGCAAAACATTTGATTATAATTAAGACGGCGATATTTTTGCTTTTTAAATGAAAGTAAAAACTATTTTCTTTCCGACTGTAAAAATATAACAGAAACTCGTCATCGATACTGTTGATACGACGGGTCTGATCACGATAAACAAGATTCAAAAACATAAATTTTGTTCGGAAATAAATACAAACCCCCTCTCTCTATAACAGCATTGTTAACATTTTTATTTTATTTTATTTATAAAGATACTCGTATTTATAATTATAAATTTAGAAATTATTACCTTCTAACATGATACGATAAAAAATAATTCAAACGATGAAAGCAAAAGTCTTATCGCTTTAAATAGTTTGAAGTGAAATACAATCAAAATTGTATCGATACTATTCTTATCTCCTTAACCGACCTCAATCGAGGAACGTTTAAAAATCTCGCTTAGGCTTTCGCTACAACCGCGACATTCTTTTTAATATCACTAGTAATTGTACTTTTATGAATCTCATCAAAGGAAGTAAAGATTGTTACCCCCTCCCACGAAAGGTGCTGATTAAGTGAAATACAATCTCGATAGGCGGGGTTTTAAAAAATCTATTTTCCTTTATAAGAATGCAAAATTCTCATTAAAGTCGTTTTAAATAAAATTATATCTTCTCATATCTAATCTACGAAATTAGAATTTGTGGCCTTCAAACGCAGCTTAGGTGAAATACAATTGAAAACGATCGGTACTCTTTCATCATGAGTCCAAATCATACGAGCTTTAAAAATTATCACTTTTATTTCGCTAAGAATTAAAAACACTTAGTGGTTAAAAAAGCCGTATTTTCATTAATTCAATCTACCAGAGTAAAACTTCTTGATCAAACCTCGATAAGTGAGTTTGAAAATACTACTTTCACTTCACTATAAACGGGAAACTTTTATATTGTTAAAAAAATAGTATTTTCATTAATCTCAGAATGTAAAGTTTTTTACCTCCCGAATCGGTATGACCGAGTGAATTATAATCTTTGCTACGTAAATTGTAGTACAGAAGTTAAAGGCATCGTGTGTGGCATCACATGTTTCTGACACTAGAACCAAGAAAAATACATCCTCATTCGTTTTTTCTATAGATTTTGAAAAACTACCGCCGTGTGTTAATGTAATCACAATTTGCAATATACAAATACGACTTCGCCATTATTAAAACTTTTCGCTTAGAGAAGTCGTTTTGTTCGCAAATTATGTAGAATTCCTATAGTTATATTTTTATTCCATTTAATAATAGAAACAATGTAAAAAAGTATAATCGGATCCACTTACCTCCGAGAATGAGCTGTACGGAACTCTGGGCGCTGTCGTCGTCGATTCTGACCAGACACTGATACATGCCGGCGTCTTCTCTTTGAATCCGAGATAAGAGAAGGGTGCTCGTATCTGATCGAACCGGTGGTCCTATCACGTGACCATCTTTTAACCAGGTTCGTGAGTATGACGTACCGCCTCCGGAAACTAAACAATGAAGTTCCACGTAGGAACCGACATCGGCCGTCACTTGATCGCTCGGCTCGATACTTACAGCTAACGGCGACTTCACCTAAAAGCACAAATACGCGATCGGATTAAAAGTTTTACGAATATTTTTCGTGATTTTTACGTCATCGGATAAATTTTTAACGCCCAAAATTTAATCGGTAATCGGTTTTAACAAAGTCAGCGGTAAAATTATTTGTTAATCGCATCGGAAGGATAAAATAAAAGTTTGCGAGGTACCGGTACGACATCACCGTTCGACTTTAATTATTCAGCTACCTAACCGATAATCTGATATCGCTCATCGGTTTCCTCTACCGCTATTATCAAGAGCTTATGTTCAGACCTAAGCGAAGTCGGTCAGGTTTGTCGTAAATTGATTTAGTGAAGATATAAAGAAATGACAATATTTAAATACACAGTGGAGCTAATCGCAAAAAATGTTAATCTTATACATATTATATACTTCACTTTTCTTGAGGGTTAGCGAAGTTCACATTTCTTTTCTTTAAACCGAACCGACCGATTCTTGGTTTGGCCTACTGAGAAGGAGAGTTAAATTTTACGTACAAGAAAAAAATAATAAAGTGAAAAGTCAGAAAATAGAATCAAAATTTCACTACAGCAAAACATATGAAACCAGGAGAAATAGTATCGATATTATATAGAGGATAGAAGTGTAAACAGGTGAAGCCAAGGACTATTAGCTTTAAACTAAAAATCAAAGGAAGTTAGGCCACAATCGTTGCGTGTATTCTCCCCAGCTGGGAAATATAGAGGAAGAAAAGGAAAATTTTTGGAGGAACCTAGATCGAGTGTTAATGGAAGAAGCAGGAAACAAAAGATCGTATTCGGTGGCTACTTGAACGGGTACAGAGAAAGAAATAGGTTGTAGAAAAAAGTGTGTGTGGACGCTCGAGTTTCAGCAAAAGGAATGAAAAAGGCAAAAAGTAATAGATTAAGCAATAATCTAAAACTAATGTTTGAACACCACTTTTTGTGAACATTTAACTGTTTAAATTTATTGTTTAGTGATAGTTTACAACCGTACTAAAAAGTAAGAAAACAAACTTGTTACTTATAAAAGCGACTATAAAAACGATTATATTTTCTACGTACTTTCCCGTAGAATACACCTAATGAAAGTGAAGAACTGCGACGCTGTAAAGGGAAAAATAGAATCAGTATAACACAGAATAATAGTAGAAAACCATGAGGTAAAATGTTAAAGGAGAATGAAGATTCCGATATAGAATAGCAAATAATAAAATGGCGAAGAGTAAAAAGATCAACTAAATTTAATGACAAAGTGTTAAAAGAAATCGTCACTAGAAAGTTTAAAAGAAATACTGAGCGATATTTAGAGGAAAGTTGGAATAGGGTTATTAGGGAAAATGTCAGGGGAGACGCCACCACAGATGAGAAAGAAAAATCTTGGAACTATCGGCACGTAAATTGGCACAAAAACGTTTAGCATTCAGCAAACATTTGGCACGGTACTAAACCGACTGAAAACATTGTCAGTTTAATACAGATGATATTTATAACCAAAAACACATACGATGCTATCTAATTAAAACAGGTTTAGTATCCCAATTAATATTATTATTTTAAAGTACTTTAAATAATTATTTTTTCTACTCACTTTATTGCTGTAGCTCGCAAATTCCGAAATCGCTGTCGTCGGTAAATTCTAAACAGCTCGTGAACGATTCTGAATTCACATTTATCACAGAATTATCGATGTGCAAATCACAAAATTTTCATTTTCAATGTATTTGTATTCAACGTTGACAACATGTTCGCAGACATTGCTCCACTCGGCTTCAGGAACTTAATGAAATTCCTCTTCAGCTAACTTAAGAACGTCCGACATGTTAAAAGTTGTATTTCTTTTAGCTGCTTGCTCTTTCACTTGACTCCAAATCATTTCAATGGCATTTAAGTCAGGGTGATAAGAGTAGAACTATGTTACCATAATTTTCGAAAATGTCATCTATTAGAAATTTCTTTTGATTTTTTTTTTTTGCGCAATTTTATAATATCATAAGATTGTCTTCGTCATAGTAGGAGAACCGTTAATTCGTTGTTCGGTTAACTATTTTATCACATTGCTTTTTAAAAACTTTAAATTTTGCTGCTTTTGTAGCAGAACGTTATGATACGATGTGTTTCTAGTACAATGACCAACCGAGGTGATAAGTTGGGAATACACCTCTCCCGTAACCGTTTCGTGTACTTTTCGAAATCCATCGATTTATGATAATCCGCTTTCTTATTTGACTCATACATAAGTAAAGTATTTTGAATGAATCCTTTATTACAGCCGGCATGAACAGTCATTAATACTGAGCCCTTGGATACTGGTGTTTTCAATCCCTCATGAAGATTTGTTGTGTCTACCCACGATTTTGGTGTCGCATGACTACTGTGAATGCAGGTTTCCACTAAGTATACAATCGGTCTTCCTTCTTCGTGAAACAGGTAAATTTATCTTAGAAATTTAATTTTCTGCAGTTTAATGTCATGCCGTTCTCAGTATTTTCTGATTGTCTTCTGTTGTTTTCCACCTAAATCCCATTTTACGTAATATTCTCCCCAAACGATTTTTCACTCCCTTTGAAATTAATTTTACTTTCGCGGGCTTTTTGCATAATTCTCTTCACAGTATTTTTTTTTCTTCCCTTTCTACACCACTGCGCGGGGCCAAAGTATTGTACTACACAGGGGCGTGTCCTTTAACTCAAACGGCTCTTCCCACTTACCGGCATGGCAGGTCAGGCCGCCAGTTGGATCTTCTGTTGTTATTTGATTTACCTACCGCAGTAAGAACAGCCATTGCAGACTGCCCCACCGGTGTAGATCTAAATGTAACCCTCAAAAAATCGCACCTCAGCAGGAAGACGCAAGGGATCCAATGTCCTCACACTTCTTCCCCATCACCGACCCAAGCAAGCCCGGACGAATGGCAACTCCATGAAAGGCTAATCATCAACCCCCCCCCCCACATCCTCAAACGTCATGAAGCCACAGCTACTCACGGTCCATCTCCAAACCATCGCGGGATTTTCTCATCAGTATTCTTGAAGCAAACTTCTCAACTTCATCCCAGGCCCGCCTACTGAACAACATGTAGTCGTCCATGGTTCTCTCCGGAGTAAGCCAGAATAATCCAAGCTCCTGTTTCACACCATCCCATCTATAACATTATAGATTTATAACATTTAACATCTATAACATCCCATCTATATCATTTTTGTATGATCGGGTGTATCCGGTAACTCAAAATACCTGCAGGCAGAGGTAGCACGCTTTCCAAATCGACACAGGTATCCTTCGAACTTCCCATGTCCTGTTAATAGCTGGGAGAGATAGAACCCCACCTCCCCGAAGCTACGCATGAATCAATATTATATATAATACGCCGAGTCCATTCCCCAGTAGGCGAGGCATTCCAACTATCTTGCCAGTCTCTCAACAGTATATGTCTGGCTTAAGCTTTAGGCATTCCATTGTATACCGGAAAGAGTATTTGGGCTCTCAACAAAACTAGAGGAACACCCGCAACGAACTCAACTGCACTACGAGAGACCGTGCCGCAACAATACTAATGGCTGCTTGCCGTTGGATCGACGATAGCCTTTTAGTATTCTTTTCTTAATCAAATGCCTTAATACAGGCAGATACAGCGTAAAAAAGCCACTTACAAAATAAGACGCCTCTTAGACACCCTCGGTCCTCTGTGATTTCCCATAAGCTGACCGAACCTAAACACAGAAGTCTCAGCACTTTCAAAAATCTTTGCCATATGAGTATTGAAGCGTCGGTTCTTATCAATCCACACTCCGAGGTATCTAGCACACCCCGATGTGCAAACGGTGATCTCTCCAATTGTAACTCGTATTTCACGGATCCTCCTCCTTCCCATAAGGGCAACCACCGTGGTCTTGTGAGGAGCCAACTTCAAGATAATCACCGGCCGTGGAACACAATCAAAATCATTCCTGACGTCTAGGAGAACCATTAACGGTATTCTCCGTCGACGCCGGGTGCCCCCAGCCCGATCTTTCTCCCATTCAAGGACACGCCGGATAGCATCCACGGTCGACCCCCCCTTCACAAAGCAGTATTGATTAGAGGTTAGGGCAGCTGAATCCACATCTCCTTCCAGAGTCTATCTACAATTATCCGCTCTAAGAGATTAACAACAGTATTCAATAACGATATAGGACGATAAGCAGTTCGACCATTTTCTGTTACGGCTTTCTACGGCATCAGCACCAACAAGACTCTTTCCACCGTCCAGGAAAACTACAATCTTGTAACACATCGTTAAACGCATCAAGGACAACCAAAGAGTGCCGTGACATGAACATCTTAATGATAGACCCCGGAACCATATCCGGGCCCGAGCTTTTATCAGGATAAA
Organism: Lycorma delicatula; assembly: GCF_047948215.1. Taxonomy (NCBI): domain Eukaryota; kingdom Metazoa; phylum Arthropoda; class Insecta; order Hemiptera; family Fulgoridae; genus Lycorma; species Lycorma delicatula. Next base: position 4,740,892 of record NC_134458.1, read on the forward strand.
GCGAAGGCCACTCCGCGTAACTCCTCTACAGTGAATCGATTTGTATGAGCCACTTGTATTTGATTCCAAGCCGACTCTGCCACTGGAAAGAGATCCATCTTCACAGTAGGAACGCACTTTTCGGTTACATAAAATTTATTTATTAAACGCTTCAATGTATCCGTGTCAAACGAATCTAAATTGCCCACAGTACTGGGGTGATTTTCACATTTTCTCTGCGAAACAAACATGGATGGCTTCTCAGTTTTATTTGATTTCCCTTCTGCTATAATTCTTTGGACGGCTCGTTTTGATAGTTTTGTCGCTTGAAAAACCGTATTCGGCACTCCAGTTATCCTCACTATTCCGGTTCCAATAATGTTTTGTAAAAAGAAATTGTAAATGTGGAATACAATTTCCCTCACCTGACTATGAGTTACTGTACCTTTTCCTCCTAACTTGGGCATTTTAAAAGAAAATAATTGTACTGAATATTAAAAATTAAATGAAAAAACAAACAAATAGTATATTAAATCACTAACAGCTATTCACTTCATTAAGTAAAATATATACTGCAATAAATGTTTCTAGAATTGCCACTTCTTAGAACATAATTATAAGCGATGTGTGACATATGATTCTTCACAGCGCAATTATTAGAGTAGATTAAAAATAAGTAAATGAAATTGTTAGAATTGCGTGTTGTGTTTACAACAATTCATAAGCAGCACATTATGTACGTATAATTTATGAATGATTCTACTATTATTAGGAGCTATACAACAGGATGTAGGCCTAGATCACATCTATATATAATTTAGAATAAAACTCAATAATTACATACGCACAGCAAATTTATGACACCTGTTTTTTATATATTACCATACCACAAAAGACATATAAAAAATGACAATGTTTTTAGTTTATAACAGAAGCCAATGCATGCAAAATGCTAGTACATAGACTTTCAGTCCCAGCGCCAACATATGTGCCGTTACATTTACAAGGTTTAAGTAGAAGATAGATGAAACATTGTTCTTAAAAAAAATGGAAAACGTCCGGATCCAGTCGCCAGATAAATGGTTGATTTAGAGCAGATCCTTTTCGGGATATGAAGACCACGGTGTTTATATGTATTTTATGAGATTACTGAATAGATTGTGGCAACGGAAAAACATCAAAGAACAGAGGGAAAGTATAGTTGTCCTGATTTATAAAGGAAAGAAGGATGTATAAGTGTGTGGAAACTACTTAAGAAAACAGCTGTGATGTAGCATCGCTGAAGACGTGTGAACAAATTATAGATGAAAAGTGATATGAGGCAGAAGACAACAGTAGGAGAGAAGACTTTATGTTTAACGCCTGAAAGGGGGCAACAGAAGTGATATTTTCTTCATCGCAAAGGTAGACAGAAATATAAGTAGAATTTTACATGTTCATTTTATACCTTGAGAATCACACGATAAGAGTATCCAGACTAGAATATGGAGATGTATGAGAAAGGAATGCCTGAGAATTATATGAGGACTACGAAAGAAATGTATACATGACTCGGTTCAAAAGTAGAGAACTGTGACAGAGAATTTTGCCATGAATGTCAATCTACATCACCTATCAGCATCTCCAGAAACTAGAGGAATGTAAATTTATTTTGGAAGTCGGCTGTATGAAAACAAGCAGGGAAAACAGAGTTTGAGATGTAGAAACATAAGGAAAAGTTATTTATTCAACTACAGAGTGAAAAAGGGAAAAGTTACTGACAACAAATAAAATTAAGGATCTAGATTAAGAATAAAATAATATATATATATATATTATAATATGGGGATTTTCTAATCCTCTTCACTGAGTCTATTTCCAAGTGCTGGATTAGGAAAAACTCAGTGAATATGAGGGTGTTAGGAGTGAAATAAATATCACGTACAGGAAAACAACAATTACTAGATGTTAGGCGGCATGCTAGCGATGGTCTTTTTCTACTGTTAGTGTTAGCTGTATTTGTGTAATGAAAGACCCGATCGAGGATACTTAACTGGCAACGCTTTATTTTAACGTAGAGAATAAACCCGATAAAAGTTTTATAAGTTAATCGTGGGCAGTGGAGATATTTAGACGAGTATTTTTCAGAACTGTTGCGATTTGATCTTTCATTCCTAGAAGACATGCTGTCGCAACTTGCATCATTCTATGAACACAACCTTAAGAACCGGTACGGATTAAAACTTTGCTGAAAATCAACAATTCAAGCCCAGAAGAATTAAAATTAATAACTACTGTTACAATACTTCACCAGCGTGCATTGGCGAGAAGAATCAATACTTAGATTTTCACGTTAATTAGCGCTCAACAACATCCATTTCTACACTGTGTAAAAAAATTACTGCTGTAAAAAGTAAAATACATAACTCGTATATAAAAAAAATAAAACATTATGGTAGAACATCAGTACAGGATAACGGATCTGTTATTTTAATTGTTAGAAAGCGTTTTGCTCCATGGCTTACGTTTCACACAAATGACTCGTCCGTAATCTTCAAAATCGATTTTACCATCGTGAGTCATTTGTTTTAACGCGTTCACATCTATTTTGAGTTTTTAACAAGACTATGTGACATGAAGGAACTGAAATTAAAAACGCAACCACCTACCGATTGGTTGAAAGTTGGTCAATTTAATATTAAATTGACCGAGCAGTCACAAACTCCTAAGAGTAAAGTAACTTTAATTCTGTATTATGGAACATGCTGTCATAGGCTCTCTCCCAGTTTAATCCCAACCGCCTTTTGGGGTGGGGGGGCTACCATCTTTAGACTCGACCGATTTTATTGCTATCTTTCCACTCACATTCCTAAAGCAATTTCATAAGACCATGATAAATTTATATATTTTAAAATACGTGGATTATTATATTCCATATTAAATAGCTTAAATGCTATTACTCTTCATGTGCTAGTTTACTATATAGGTTGTGTATACGACCGAAACTTTGCAACATAATCAAGCCATAAAACCAGATATTTTGTGGATTACATTTACGATTGCATTGAAAACTGTAAGTTTTGTTTACCTAACAACCCATTTATAATTTCTCAATCTTTTTTATGCGTTCTATTTTTATTAAATATTTTCTTATTTTTTCTCTTAAAATGTTTATTAATTATTATTTCTACATATAGATTGCATTTATTTTTAATATCTCTTTAAATGTTTTGATGTGTACAAGAATTTGAATCGCCTTTTTAGGGGTGTAATATTTTTTTTTGATCTGTTAGACTAAATGACATAACATACATCATGTATATCATATAAATGTTTCCTGAGTCGTATGTATGTGTACGTGGTACCGGTGAGTTTGCCTGATTGATTTATTTATTTTATCATATGATCGTTAGATTTTCTGGTGCCTATTCCGATGGAGAAGCCTATTAAATAATCGTCCGCTATACCTTATTATTCTGACTTCTGTTTGTTACAAGATATAAGTATACGGAAATCTGATCGTTAATTAATATTTTTTTATTGATGTCGGTCTCGTATCGAATCATAAGACTGCTGTTCAGACTCATTTATCATTTCCTCCTCTCATTATTTTATAAATAAACAAACTAACTGCCTTCTTCTTATTCATGTAAAGTATATAATTTGTTATAATTCAGTTGGCTTAACAGCTGACATTTTAGTTAGAAAATTGTTATTTTATCATTGTATTGTTTAGTCTTTATTGAGTGTTCATGCATAAAAAATTACATGTACATTACATCATATTTGTTAACAATGTAATAAATTTATGGACTCTTTAAAGGCATATAAAAATATAAAGGAATAATATCTCAGTTTATTAATACTGAACACCAGCGAGTTATATACAAGAATAATTTACTCCCAACCAAGATCTATACCAAGGCGGTTTTTATTCGACAGATACAACCTTACAAAGTAAGAGTTCAAACTCTCCGATTCTCTCAAGTGACAACTTTACATCCCAGATCCTTATCAATTTAGCTGTATTTTTAGTGTCTTATTACCACTTTTCAAATTCCTCTAACAAAGTTTATCTCGGTTGTGGTCTGTGTTTTTTTATCTATATATATAAAATAATATATCGTGAGTTATTCATAATCAACGCCCAACAAAACCTACTGAAGAGAAATCGATGAACATTTTTATACGCGTTCTTACGGTGTAAGTCAACACTAAGAAAGGAATTTTTTAAAATTCCGAGTTTAAAGGGTTAAAATGGAGTAACAGTGAAATTTATTTATTTATTTTTTTTTAATTTCTCGGTAAAAAGCAGATATCAACTTCATTTTTGGTGTTTGTAATCTTTACGTGAATATTTAAAAACCGATTTCTAAAGTTTTTTAAATTCGATCGCGAAAGGGGGTGAAGAAAGGTAAAAATATTTCGAACAATAATTGCACATTTTCCCTGCGACAGGGTTGCTAGTATATTTCTGTAACTCTTAGAACATGAGCAATTAGCGAATAAACTGTTATATGTATCCGTGGGCGCGCACGCACATACACAAACGTACACATGCACGCTTCTTTGAAATAAACAAAGAAATATAAATCACATTACCTGTAAAGTAAAATCGAAACGTTCCTCTCCAGCAGTGTTGTTTGCAACGCATACCCACTTTCCGGCATCATCTTCATCGGCATGAAGGATTACTAAACATTCACCGATTACAAATATTCGATCGTCTTCTGTAACCGATTTCATCTGCTGATTTTCTAGCCGATACCATCTGAAAAGAGTAAAGAATCGGTCAAAGAAATTCGATATTTGAAACTTTATAATGGAATCATACGTAACCGGTTTTGTGTCCCCGGTGCACTCTGACTTAACAGCTATTTATGAACAATGTATTTCACTCTTACATTACTTCTAAACAAATATTTAAGAGGAATTAATGTTTCACTATCTTCTCATTTTTTTTTTGGATATTCAGGATCGTCTATACGGTCTATATAAAATAGATTAAATTACCGCTCTCTATCGGATTTTCTTTCTAACTTTGTCATACATCCCGACAGAAAAGATAATGTCAAATACGCTTGCCGACTGCGATTCTACGATCACGATTGTATGCGCTGTCGGAGGAACGCGCTAAACATGAAAGCGAGCGACAGGAATCGGGAATATAGTAAAGATAATGAAACGGATACAGTTCTGTCAGATTCTGGAATATTTTATAAAGTGTGGACGGATGAATTCAGATCTTAGCTTAAAACCGCTTTCGTTTGCTTTCTTCGCATTAGAAATTAAAATCTTCGTCCGTTATTAAAGTCTAAACCGATCTCTACCTCATAATCTGTCCTTCATTATTTCTACTGCCTAACTCACAAGATCGTCATCTAAATGTCACGGATAAATCTTGCCACCTTGTTTTATCCCATCGTCTTCCAATTCCCCTTCATCGCTTCTCTTATGTACAAATTGAAAATGTACGATGCCAGATTACGAGTATATCCTCGTCTAGCTCATTTTTGAATCTGAACTCCACTCGCTTTTTTTCACCTTTTACTGTTATCATCGTCGCGTGATTCTTATACAGGCCGTAACTCTGTCCTATAACTTTCGGTGTGTGATTCCATTAATGCATCCTCTATTTCAATACTGCCGATACCATGCGTATCGCCTCCAAACATTCGATTAGTAATGTATTAATGCAAGATATGAATTTTACAAGAAATGATTTGTGAAATTAATTAAACCGTTTAATATCTATAGAAATGTAAGTTTTTTCGACCAGAAATAAAATACTATAACTACACACGCTGATGTTTTTTACTCGGATTAAGTATTATCCACATATAGTAATAGTACTTAATATCTTAGCGTGTCAATTACAGACTAAAAATTAATGTTGTGAACTAGAATATTTGTGATACGATTTATGTGTATGACATGAATATTATAAAATTCGTTATACAGTTTACATTGATATCGTAGGATATGGATATTAAAAAATTATTTCTTTGTCTGTGAACAAAAATAAATAAAATCGCCTGTTCACGGTTCGACAAGGATATTGAGAGATAGCACACGTAAAAATTCTTACAAATGTAATATACTCTTAAATAATGTACAAAATAGATCGATTATAACTTGCAAATAACAATTCCGATTTTACTGTACACCTTACAAGAGCAAATACAAATCGATAAAAATTAACGAGAGATTATAATAGTAAGATAATAAAAATCAACTTAGCAAGAAATTACTTTATGCAATAATTATTTACGTTTAATGTTTACAAAACGAAACCAGCTTACCCTCGTATAAATTAATAATATCACTTCGTTCCTTGATCATAATGACCTCGCCGAATAGCTTTCATAGTTATCTGCAGATAACACTACCTCAAAATGGAATTCTTATAACGCACTCTTCGCTTGTTTGTTACCGTACACTCACTCCGAACACGCTGGCACACTGAGATCGCATTTATCGTAAATCGTGTTCCTGTTTATCGTACACTGTACTAAACTGATAACGTTAGATACTGGTAGTCGTTAGATGCTCTTGGATTATTTGTATTATTTTTTGCAGTCAACTTAATGATATAAACAAAAGAATCAGTCAAAAAATTAGTTTTTTGTTTTTCTCGACGTTTTGAGGCCTTGACTCCAGAAATATTAAAATGTTCTGCACGAGCACGTGTGCATGCGCGCGTGTCGGTCTTTGTTTGGCGTTAAATTCAAGAACAGTTTAATAGCCTACGATTGTGAGTCAGGTGAGGTAACCTGTGTAATACAATAACCGACAGATTCCATTAATTTCTTTAAATATCGGGAAAGAGAAATTTCTTAAAGGGATTTAGTCTTGTACGTGGTTTTTAACTTAATAAAAAATGAGGTATACAAAACAGTTTTAATAATAAATTCAAAATAAACTTATTTTAAACAACAAAATAAAATAACTTTTGTTATTTAACGTAGTTTTAAATAAGCTATTTTAAAATAAATTACAAAGTTTCAGCTCGTGCAGGATAAATTAAAAAATTCTTTTAACAAAATACTTATTAAAAAATAATTGCCAATCTCCGTGGCGGAGTAGTAGCGTCTCGGCCTTTCATGCGGATTCGAATCCCGGCATGTATATCATTTTTCGTAAGCTACAAAATTCCATCGGGCAAAAAGACCAAAGCAGGAGATGCCCGTAATCTTATAACAAAAATTAATTCACCGACATTACCGTTACCTGCAAAGTAATATTGTTTACCGTCATCGGAATAACGAGTATTTCTGTAATAAATTAAAAATCTACCTTTGTATATAACATAATAAAATCGTGCATACCATCGGTAATAATTCTAAGACAAATTTTTGGAAAAACAATTTATAAAGGCCCTTCGGCTCTAATTTTTTTTAAACATTCAGTACTCCAAACTAATAACTAGGTCTCGACAGCTAATTAATCTGTGGCAAAGTAACCCCAAAAAGTTATCATCTGAGGTGTTTTTATCTAGATAATACAACATTTTAAGAGTATCTCGATAAAAGTTTTAGGATTTATCTGAATACGAGGAAACTTCACGACATCGAAATCAAATTTTTTAATTTAACACCGACCGTTATTTGTTTTTCACATAGTTTTTCACTTTACCATCGAATTACACCTACACAGGCAGTACATTTTCTTATTTGGCTATGAAAGCTAACATATCGGCCTTCTTTAAATCTGAATGATAATCATTCTTGATTGAAGCAATAACTACTTAGAAAACCCCGTTTTCTGGATCTTCCCCTTTTTCTGTGGGGTTTTCTGGATCTTTTCGATCCAGAAAATCCCGTCCATCCGATGTCTTCAAAATCGGACGAGAGTGAGACTTATCTATAAATCTTATATTGCATGCTGTTTATTCTATTTATTAGACAAAACGTTTTCAATTCGTTGCACGATTTACAGATATCGAGGGATGCTGCCGAGAATTCAATGCGCCAGTGAATTATTGTGTAAAATTGTTTGTATTCGCCCGTATTAACGCCAAAAACCTTTAATAAAAATTTCATTCTCAAATACCGATCCTTCCACTTCATAATAACAGTCGATTTTAATTACTATATAAATTTTCATACTCGGCTTACAAACACGAACATATAATTTTTATAATTCTCAACCATTGTTATTGACCGAAACCGCTATCGATTGAAAAATTGATGACAACTTAAAATTGTTGTCCCAAAATCGCCTAAACTGTGTTATGAAAAGAGAAAAGATTCTTTATTAAGTAGCGATAAGGACAATACATTTTTTTGCGTTTCGCATAAGAGTAAAATCAAGTTACTTAAAATAAGTAAATAAGGGAATTTTCTTAAGTTTTCCTCTTTTCGAAGAAGAGTTCTAGCAATGAAATGGAAAGTATAGCTTAAAATATAAATTTTTACCCTAGAATTATTACCGATATATCATGCAGGTTGTTGTTAAGCTTTAAACCCATTGTTATAAGTTGAACGCGCTTTTTAGTGTTTTTATTTTAATTAGCCGTTTCGGTAGCGATTCAGGAGTGTATGGAAAATCATTAGTTCATGTGCTCCGATCGATGCCATCCGGCAAGGTTTTCTCTCACCGACTACTCTACCGATCTTTTCAGTTTCAATATAGGTTCTGATCAAGCGTCCCTATTGTGGAAAGAGAATTTGGAGGGCGACCCGCTTTAAAAACATGCATTTTTTAGTACCTAGTATGCGGCCGGTATTTCATGAGACGTGGAAATATTAAGATATTTCAGAATTTCGCAAAAATACTATAGTCACATTTTAAACTTGTAAGTGTATCGTTTTGTAGCTTTTCCGTTTGTGAACACATGCCCTACGTGAAGTGACAAAACGATTTAAAAATTCTGCAGAATTATTTTAATGCTCATTATTATTTTCATGTTGCTAAAAATAAAATTAAAAACTAGCGAGTTGAATTTTATATTAACTTTTTGAGATCGTTAATGGAAGGAAATATTTTCGCGATGCTATTCCGTTCGACGAAATTTTGCTGCTGGTGTTTCCATGGCATTTTTTGTTAAAAGTCTGTAAGCGGTTTTAAGTGTTATAATCGACGTGACTTATAAAAATAAGTATATCGGATTTCTGCACATCAGGTTAATTTCATTCTGTTCCACGTTTGTTTTTCAACCGTTACTAAATAAAGTGTGAGAAGAAATTTGAAAATGTTTTAAATTCTTTTATTTTGATAATGCTTATCGAATTCTTTATTTATTCGGTGAGTCGTTAAGTTCTGTTAAATTTTATTTTAGTATAGGAGTGTAACATCTGGAAAGCATAATTTTGAAACCTTACGACACAAAGGAAAATAAAAGGTCAGAAAACCTCATGTTTCAGAAGTTGTGGCTTCATGATTTTTTCTTCGTACGATACGGGGACGCGATCGAAATTGTGGATGATGATTATACATCCGGTTTTTGAAACGAAGTTTCTTAACGCACGCTTCGGGATGGGAAGTCAATTGAAAAAAACGAGCGTCACGAAAAAGCGTCACTAGCTGTTATTAAAGATTCACTTTAATGAATTGAATTAATGAACTGTGAACTGTGAGCCTGTATCACTGCGGGCTGGGTTTGAACTGAATGATTCAAATCAATCGAATGAATAAATTAAATTTACGTTAAATAAAATAAAATAACATTAAATAAATAATAACGAGCGCTCTCTCCCTCCCTCACTATCACTCTCTCACACTCACTCTTATACGCGGCTTACAAGTATACGCGAGTTCTCTCTTTTTTATAATACGTGTATTTCATTGTTAGTTCATATTTCTTATTAGTAACAGATTACATCAATTGTGTATATTATGTATACCTTATTTTGCACCATTAATAATTCACATAATTTTGCGGAAGAAGTTTCGCTTCCGTCGTGCGTCTACGCACCGACGCACTCGTTTTAATTTTTTTGCATACTCGTATATCCGACTATATATACAATCTTTTTCCGTACAGCCCCTTTATTTATTCGTTCGTAGATTTGTGCAACACCTCGTTATAAAGACAAATAACTAATCAGCACACAACATTTGTAACGGAGAAGTGGAACGACAGTAACAAAATCCTTCAATGTGTAACATTTTTGCAGTAAATGAATTTTTTCCGGCGTGAACTACGCGGGATTATTATCGATTGTAAAAATAGCTAGTCAATACTTTTACGAAATTCTAAGGTATTTTCGAAGCGCTAACAATACGACCACAAAAAATAAAAATAAACGACGGTTTTCTGCAAATCCGCCGAAGATCCCCGATTGCAATGAAGTGCAATTAGCTTATGTGTGCTATTATTCAGAATTATTTTTGTGTTTATCAGACTTCCAAAGCGGTATATAATTTTCAGCGAATAATATCTCGAAGCGGCTAACCGCATGGTACAAATGAATAAGTAATCGTGAAGCTGATTTCTTACATTACATTTTGTGTTTCTCTCGGTTGTTTTGTTTTTTACATTCCCTTTATTTTAACGAAGAAACATCTTTCTATGGAAACACAGTCGTCGCTTAGGGGCAAAATACAAAGAAACTTATGAACGCGTATGCGGGTATATAAGTATACAGGGCAGGATCAAAAAGTAGTAGGACTGAATTTCTATAGCGCGAACGCAGCGCTGGAGGGGGGTCGGACCACCTGAGCGTAGTAGTGAGGAGCCTTCCGAAGAGACCGATATTTTTTCCATCGCCTGCGGGCAAGCAAAGAGTAAGCACGTTGATTTCCGTGAACCTCTGCTAAGAAGTGTCGTCGCGATCCGAGATGGATAAAAATCTCGAGCAGCGCTACGCCATCAAATTCTGCGCCAAACTCGGGAAAACCGCGACGGAGACCCTCGGAATGATTAAGGACGTCTACGGGGATGGTGCCATGAGCCGCTCAACAGTGTTCGAGTGGCATAAGCAGTTCCGGGAGGGGCGAAAACTCATCGAAGGCGACCAGCGCGTCAACTTCAAGGATTGATGAAAATGTGGCCAAAGTGAAGGCGCCCAAAGTTCGTATCACCTGGACAGACTGTGAATGCCAGTTTTTACATGAACGTGCTTAAAAGGTTGCGCAAACGCGTCCTCCGCGTGCGGCTAGACATCGCCGATTCTTGGAAGCTTCACCACAACAACGAGACGTGCCTCACGGCGCTGCTGCTGAGGGAGTTTCTGGCCAAGCACAGGGTTGCCACGTTGCCTCACCCCCGCCCCTACAGTCCAGATCTGGCACCGCCGGACTTCTTCATCTTTCCTCGGCTCAAGCGGGACCTCAAGGGAAACCGATACAGCTCCGTAGAAGACGTCTAAGAGGCCGTGACGGCATCTCTGAAGGGGATCCCGGAAAGCGAGTTGCAGAAGGCGTATGCGCAGTGGGAATCGTGTTATACGCGTTGTATCGAAGCACATGGGTGCTATTTCGAGGAATACTAAGGATTTGTAACGATTAGTTCAATAAAAAAATTTTAATTAATTCAGTCCTACTACTTTGTGATCCTACCCTGTATATATTATATGTAGTCGAAAACTTACTCGAATTCCGGTGGCGGGTTAGCTTCTGTATAACACGGTATGATTACGAACTGATCCTTTCTGACTTGAAATAACGAAGATATTTTTTCTAGGGCTCGAGGAGCAGCTGGAAGCCTCGTATCTGTGAAAAATGAAACATAATCTAAGATAATTTAAAATTAATATATATTTACAATTTAAATATACAGACAAAAAATTTATTTTTCTGTGTATTATGAAATACGTGACATCTATGTTAGTACAGTTCTAAAGAAGAACAGAATTTCCAATTTTCTTACTTAGACAAAAATATTCATACATAGTTTTCAGTGATTCCCGTAGCTTACAAAAAATATTTCATTCCGCTAAATATTTTTGTACTAATAACGTAAAGTCAATGCATAAAAAATTTATTACACTGAATATTTCGTTAGTCGGCTATATTTATTTTCATATAAAATTATTAAAATCGCAGGACTAATATTATCACATCGTTTAACAGTTTTTATTTCAAAAATAAACTAAAAAATTTATTTGATGTCTTAAAAGCTGAAAAGCTGAAAATCGGGCGAAATCTTTCGCCAGCCGTAACTCGAAAAGAAAGCGTTTCCAGACCTATGTTTTCGTGATTCGTGAACTTTTTTTTTCATTATTTTTACCAGCAGATCATGTTCTGAAAGTTTTCCGTTTCTTCTTGGGTCACCTGTATATATTGTCGCATGTTCGCGGCTTGACTAGGATATGGAGAGACTAACAAATAATGTTTATATAAATAAAATTTATAAGTTTATGAACATAGAAAATAAGGCAAATCAATAATAATATTTTTTATTTATTTATTTCTTTTTTTTTGCGGTGGGAGGAGGTAATGTATTTACGCACGGAGTGTTGGGCTCCCACTAATAGTATTATCCAATCATCATCAGCAGACTATCGACAAAAACCAACCCCCTTTCCACCAGGACTGGACCCGGAACCGTTTAACATATTACTTCCGGCCGAGTCCTCCTATACTAGCCAGAGAAGGCCGCTACCTAATTTTCAGGACTATCCAGGTCACCCTTCTTGGTCTTGAAAAAATTCTACCGACGAATCGGACTGCACTCTCCCAGCCGCTCAGGTTACGGATCATCATCGCAACCACGTTGTGGGAGCTCAGTGCTCCGAGATTCGCCTCTAGTGCCCCTCGATCTACCGCCCACCGAGCACATTTGAAAAAGGTGTGCTTGGCGTCGTCCCGTACACCGGGGTAATAGAGGCAGACAGGGGACGGCGCTTTCCCTATGACATGGAGATAAGCGCGGAAGTACCCGTGACCCGTTAAAACTGGGCAATGTAGTACTCCACCTCCCATGCCCCCACTCCGTCTAAGAATAATAATAATAATACAAATAATGACCTGAGGTAGATAATCGCCACTTCCGGAACATAACATCTACATTACACGTCCAGGGTAGAAACAGCTGTACGTATGTACTATTCATAATGCTGACTAACGGGCCTCCGAGTGTTTTTCCTCGGAGATAGAATTCGCCTCGGACCAATTACACTTAGGGTCATAATACTAGGACTGGATTTCGGCCACCTGCAGATTTGAAGAACATTAATGATTAAGGAAGTCCTGGTAAGTCCTTTAATTAAGTTCTGGCGAATGGCTGGACGGAAGCAGATATAGAGGAACGTGTCAATATGGCGTTAACTAGTATTAGTAATTGGATGGTTGATCAAGGGCTGAAGCTTGCTCCACAGAAATGAATGTTCACCACCCTAACGGGGAGAAAACGTATTGGCGAAATAGACCTGAGACTGGGTGACCAATCGTTGCAATTCTGTGAAAACATGAAATATTTGGGTGTCTGGATTTATAAATCCTGTAAGTTTACGCAACACCTTCTTGACCCTTGCGCGAGATCTGAGAAGTTTTTGAAGTCGCTGAACATGCTGCTTTCTACTCAATCTGCTCCGAGAGCTTCCGAAAGAAGATTAATAGTGTCTACAGTTATGTCTTCTGTTCTGTATGCTGCACCGGTTTGGGAGCCGCCGTAGATGTTAGAAGAAATTTAGCTCGTCTTCAAAGTTTACATCGCCGTACGTTGTTGTAGATATCGAACCGTTTCATATAACGCAGCCTGTTTGCTAGTTTCAGCTCCGCCAATCGAGCTGCAAGTGAAAGAACGAAGCCTGCCGGGTTCGTTTCACGGTTCCTTGCTGTGGAACTTGGTCTTTGACGGATTTTTGAGATTGACATTCCCAGAAGGGGTCACGGCTCAGGCTTTCGCTGATGACTGTCTCATATTAGTTCGTGGTAACTTACGACGGCAGCTAGAATATCGAACGCAGGTGGCTTTGTCAACCGCAGAGGGCTGGATGGACATTCAAAATTTAAATATTTCTGTACCCAAGACGATGTTTATGCTTCTCAAGGGTGCAGACAAATTATCATACAGTCGGAACCCCCACATTAAGTATAAAGGCTGTGTAATCAGTCGAGTTAATACATATGTGTTTTGTTTGATGAAAATTTGTTGATTAGCAACCACATTAGGCAAGTAGCAGCGGACGCCATCTCTGTGATGCACAAGCTTACGAGGATTGCTCGAAAGGATTACGGGTTGTTGGGCCGTCATTTGTACATGTACCGAGGTGTCTTCAAAAGTATTACTTTTTAGGTGGCGTCCGTTTGGGCACATAGGTTGGAAAGAAATCGAGCACTTATTCAAAATTTAAGGAGTGCCCAGCGAACAGCCTTAATTGTATACATTGGTGTTTTTAAAACAACCTCCTACGAGGCTACTACTGTATTGGGAAAGGCTCTCCCAATCGATTTAGTGGTGAAAGTTCGGGCGACCATGTGGAAATTGCGAAGAGGCAGGGAGGCCGAGGTATTTGGGATGCGGTTTCGAGGCGGGCCTGTACCGGAACGGAACGGTGATCGCAATGTCCCGGTTCTAAATTTCGAATAGTTGCTCATCTTCCGCCTTCGGAGGAGGCTTTACCGCTTCGTGATGAAAGCATGGCAGCAAGAATGGCACAGCGCGATAAAGGAAAGGTCCTTGTATATATTTATACAGGATCTGGGGGATGGTATGCCTCTCCTTCGTTTTTAAGGGCAACGAAAGCCTGAGTGCTCTCCAACCATGTGAATTTAAACCAATATTTGTTTTGTTCCACCTAGCAGCTGTGAGCTGTGCGTCTGCGGGGAGGTCCAATCGAACGAACACATGATGTTCAATTGCCCAGATCTTGGGGGGGGGGGCAGGATTCAGGCCACCCTGGAACTTAAAGGTCAAGGGGAATATTGGCCACTCACAAGCGGCGAGTCAATGTGGCGAAAGCCGTATTGTCTGACCGTGTGGTAGTTCCTTGATGTGGTTGCTTTGTTCAATGGACATCAGTTGTTTACCTATGGGAAAAGACTCCAACCGCACTGCTGTAGGAAGCTAACCGTGGGATATGGCTGGCTGTCAGCCAGATTAAGACTCCAAGCTCTTTAATGGTGGACAGGTACTTGCTGGCATTCAGCGGCCTAGGCGTGACAGCGAATTGCTGTCTTTGACGAAATAAATTTAATTATTGATAGTCATATATGTTTTAGTAGTTGACGTGGTGCACCTACCCATTTTTGTGATATATGACAAGTGGGCCGTGGGATACGCAAGCGAGTGGTGTATGGTGCCACGCTTATTCCGCTCACGCTTTTAGGTTAGCTCTAGGAGTTAGTTAGGACACTGGTCGCTAAACTTTTTCGTGGCTCAGTAGCCGTTTGTAGCACAGACATTCGGTCTTATGATTTAGGGCGATCGAATAGGGTGGTGGCGGGAGAAATGCCAAGCAAACCAAATTGCAAAGGGCACTACAACTGCCCATCAAGAAACTGCTCGATGTACAAATTGGAAACGGCCATTCAGGAAATTAAATTGTTGCAAAAGATGTTAAGTTACCCTGAAACGACGAAAATTGGTAGCAATAGAACACCTCGACCGCTACTGCCCCTTCGTCATTTAAAGTTAACGTGTAGCAGTTGGCTACTACGCTTGCACCCAGTCTCGCGACTATGATAGAGAAAATCACTGACACCAAGATTGAATCATGTCGCCTAAAGGAAACAATTAAACACGAGAAGCCTTATCCCCAGATGGACATTGTTGATACCAGTATCGAATTTATTCAACGGAAAGTAGCAGCAAATCCCGCGATGTTAAAACCACAAAACGATGTAAGAATAAGGAGACATCTGAAAAAGCTAGAAATATCCCTTTTTGACCAGTCAAGGCAAAGGAGGGTGTGGCGAAAGTACAGAAAATGTCTGAGATTAGTGCAATAGATGTGCAAGTAAAAACGCAGAAAACAGCGGATATAGACGCTATAGAACCCGCACCTATGGAACCTTCAAAAGCCCAGAGGACACCTGAGGAGAGGGCGAGAATTTTAGAGCCGCCCCAGGTAAGCCTTTGGAGATTGAATCAAGTTCTTCAGCCGCCGAGAATATATCAGTAGGAATTTCATCAAGTTTAGATTCGATAACAATTATGTTAACCCAAAATCCCATCAAATGTGAGGTTCCAAAGGAGGGGCTCAGTACGGACCCTTGAGGCACCCCACCTTGCATTCGAAATTTAATTTCACCTTCCTCCGTTGCGGTGAGTAGTTCACGTTCATGTAGGAAGTCACATATCACTGCTCTCAAATAATCACTAATCATTCTTTCCACCTACTCATTAGCCACCAACGCCCACGGTAGACTATTAAAGGCATTGCGGAAATCCAGGAGAACTATCAAGGGAATTTTTCTGGTTCTGCATGTGCCCGCACTGCATGTGTTCGCCCATGTCACCGCTTTCTCTTCTCAAAGCGTCAACCGTCGATTTTTCCTTTATGAAATCGTATTAAGCCGGCGACAGTCCTTCCATGGCGTTAATTTTGTTCCAAATTCTGTCCGCAATGAGTCTTTTGTAAAGTTTCCCGATAGTGGGGAGAAGACGCATCGGTTGATAGGCCGGAATCGGATCATTCGTCTTTGGTTTAGGGATGAGTAGTAATCTTCCCAGTTTCCATGCTAAAGGATAACTGCTCGTTGTCAGCGCCTCATCTAAGACCTCTAGTACGATCCACGGGTGCACTCTTGTTAACTCCTTAAGCAGTATTCCTGGGACACCGTCTGGCCCCGGATTTTATTGAGAGGCCGCCCAACGAAGCTCATCCACGGAGAAATACCGTGTATCTCGAAACACGGTGCAACCACCCGATTTGCTTCTTCCATTATGAAGAGTTTCGTTATTACTCTCTTAACTTGTCCACTTAAAATCAGAGGGAGAGGGACACTGAATCTCTTCATTAAGATCCGGTACATCCTTCCCCGTGGGTCGTCATGTAACTCAAGTACCAATCTCTTCCAAGCCTCACGTTTGGATGTTTTCATCGCAAAGCAGAATTCCTTACGTGTATTCTTGTAACGAGTTTCCTCTCCTTCAATCCCTTCAGGGTGGTTCACTCTTGCTTTTTGTAGTTGTTTAGTGCAAGTGTTGATGCTCTGAGGTCTGCTATTTCTTCAGACTACCAATAAATGTTTTTTTCTACGTAGCTCTGATGGGTTTAAGTCTATCACACTCCTCCTTCATTACCTGCAAGAATCCGTCCGGATTATGGTCTCTTCTTGCAGTCATCCTTTCCGCAACCCATCTAACAAAAGAACTAGTCTGGATCGTCGTTGGTCTCCATGCCCGGCGGGTTGCTTGTACTATCGGATATCCCAGGTTGATCTCGAATAAAATTCCTAGATGGTTCTTAGTAAGATCTTCCTGTAGCATATTCAACGACACAACACTTCCTCTTACACTCTCAGATTACGGATAAATCTAAGATGTCCTATCTTTACTGTTATGCGTTTCGTGCCAGTTCCTACACAAGAGCTGTCTTCTTCTATATCCTCTTTACAAGCTCTCGTAATGCGATGTAAGTCTCGTATCTGGACTGTGAAAAACATCCGGTACAAATCAACCATTTCTCTGTTTAAATCAGGTAATGCGCAGCACCGATCAATTTTCCGATTGTGTCCGACTTAATATCTGTTTGCTCTTTACCGCATACGTTGTATAAAGAATAAAAACACATTCCACGGTTTCGTTAAAAAAATGTTTTTTATCTTTTACCTCTAACCGGATATCCGTACCCATCTTATATTATTTTATGTTTTCTATATACGGACAGTTAATCGCCGATGATTTACGGCAGGTGATGCAGGGAAATGCAATGGAAGCAGCTTTAAAAGGAAATTAAACGAAAAGAGCATTTCTTTATGATCTGCAATCACAGATTCTGCAGTGAAAAATTGGAGTTATATAAAAGTGAAGTATATATTAGTTCGTATGAGTTATTTACTGAAAAGTAAAAATTATTTTTTTATATTTAGTAAAGGAGATGGAAAAGTTGAAATTTGTACCTAATCTTTTAAGCGATCGCATCTGTTTACTGTACATCATTAATTTGTTTATCGTTGTAGATCGGAATACCGATCGATCAACAGCTCATGTAAATGATGTCAGCAGTTCGTTTCGCTCACGTTGAGCTTCAGCGCGTAGACGACAAGAATAAAACTGCTACTTTACAGAGTCGACTAAAAATGCTAACGGTGTCTTCTTGTTCCATGAAATCTGTTAAAGGTTGAACTAAATGGTCAAGAGGTAATGCGCGTGTAAAAATCTCGGTTTTACGGTTACTTCACTTGCATTTAAAAAAACAAAATAATTGCTAATTTTCGGAATATTCCGTATTTTTAATGCATTTTCAGCACACCCTGAGAATAGCTCTAATAAAGAGATTTTTAAAGTCTTATCAAAAACGAATAGAAGCCGAAATAAAATGTAGGTATTCCACGATTTTTACCGGGGAATATGTATATGTATATGTGTATATATATATATATATATATATATATATATATATATATATATATAATTTAGAATACACTAATTACATGATACATTGTATACCGTAAGCCACATACATACGGTTTTCAGTTAATTTCTAAGAAACCACTGTGCGTTGGAATACAATGCAATGAATGGATTGCGATGCCTTTGTTTTAATTGTAATGTTGCCTTTGCTTGTATTACAATTTTACTTAGTTCTACATAGACTTTCAGGGTGTAAAGTTCTCAACGTAGCACTCGTTCGTTAACATGTACAGTTGACATAATAATGTTAGCAAATACCCATAATATTATTCAATTATATAATTAATTAAAATAATAAGTTGAATGTGCATCAAATTGTAATTATTAATTGTGTAATAACAATAAAGTTCTTTTTAAAAAGGGAACTACGTTGTTCACACATAACTTATATATATATATATATATATTTAAACACATGGTACGAGTATTTTACAGTGCGTTGTCCATCACTTTTCTATATTTCTCCTATTCCAGGAAAATCGAACAGTTTTTTTATTTTAAAATTCTTTAAAATTGTTAAATAAGTGTCAAATCTTTAAGAAAACAGCGAGTTTTTTTTTTTTATCAGTAGAATTAGAAGGAACTAGTAAATCTTTATTCTGGTCTTAACAAAAAAATATATTATAGGACTATAAATCACGTCAATACTAGGTAAATTATAAACATAAGACAAATTATAAGATGAAAAGATCGATGTGTTAAAAGTTCATATTAGTTATTTAAATACAAATACGCAAAATTATGTTAAATTAAATATATTAAATATAAAAAATTACTAAGAAACAATTCACAATTCAGATATTGAAAATTATATTGAGTACATATTTATGTACACGTTGAATGGGATGCAGATAAACCGCCGTTGTTATATTTATTTTCTTTTTAATTAGTATTATTTAAAAATTCATCAAAAAATAATACTGTTTCCGTAAAAGAAAAGTTTTTAATTTTATTTCAAATAAATTGGTGGGAAGGATTTTTTAAATGGTTTACCAATTTAATAAAAATGGCAACGGAAGCATAATAAGGCCCTTTCTTGTAAACCGAAGTATTTTGTCGTGTTATACGAAAACAGTTCCGTTGTGTGGTTTGATGAAGATGGATATTGTTATTTCGTAAAAATATATCTTTGATAACCATAGGTACCTTTGATGCCATGGTACTAAGTTTTCCATCGTTTTTTCAAATATATTCGGAAGTCCTTATAATTTTGATTGGCTGGGAAATCAAAATATTTAGATTTGCTAACCCAAACCGAGTTAATAGTTCATTCGTTAGAAGACTAGAATTGTCTAAAAAAAAGGAACATTAAATTCGCCGCACAGTATGACATTTGATTTATTAGGAATTTAAAAAAGATTTTTCGTTAATAATTTATGTACAACGGTTTCTAAAGAAAAAGATCTATAAATTACCATCAATATCAACCTTAGACTAGGAATAGAATAGAATAGGATAATCTAGCCTATTTCTAATCCATATCTAATTCTATATCTAATCTTTGAGAAGGATGGTACGACAATTAACCCGTTCGAACCGGTAAATTTCGGTGGAGACTTTACTTTAGTAGCGAACCGATTCTTTTTTGTACGCGACAGTAGCCATGCCTTTTTAAATATAATTTTGATTTCCTTCACGACCCCATTAGAATCTTTCAGTATTTACGTATTCGGTAATAAAATTCATGTCGTTCAAAAGATTTGAATAATGTAATTGTTTTTTTTCAAATCTTTGATATGAGAAATCAATTTTTGTTATAAACAATTGATGAACGATTTAAAAATAACTTAGTCGAATTGAAAATTTTCAACTCGCCGTAAAAGATGATTTGACATAGAGTGCAAAATATTTTCAATTTTTTTTCTCAACCCCTTTTTTCTAATATGTAAATTTGACATTAAAGATGAATCGAGGTCTCATACGTTTTCCTTATCAAGCGACAAATAATCATATAAGGATGAAAAACTTATCGACTACTCGTTCGTTTAATTGAAGATCTCATTTCTTTTTATTACAGAAAGATACAATAGTTT
Organism: Lycorma delicatula; assembly: GCF_047948215.1. Classification (NCBI taxonomy): domain Eukaryota; kingdom Metazoa; phylum Arthropoda; class Insecta; order Hemiptera; family Fulgoridae; genus Lycorma; species Lycorma delicatula. The sequence goes on from NC_134458.1 coordinate 4,761,349, forward strand.
AAATGCTAGCATCGACTATAAGAAAGACTATTTATTAATAGTTTGTTAAATCGTGTTTAATAGGTGATGTAAGTATAAATGTCTATTATGCTAGTTTACCGACTGTACATCAAGTACAAGTAATAATATTACAAAAATTTTAAAAACGTGTTTTATACTTTTTAGTCATAGTTTAATCAAATTATTATCGTACAATGCATGAGTTTAATTAGTAGGTTAATTTGGATTCCAAAAGATTCTTTACCCCTGCACTCTTAATTTCCACCCTTAATTTACCCCCGTACGGGAGAATGTTTGAAAAAGTAATGGTGGAATATTGTATTGTCACCCGACCACAGTAACTTTGCAAAATTTTATCAATAGGTAATGTCAGGAAGTATGTTAAATTAAGGGGCAAGATTTGAGAACAAACATGAAAAAAAGAATTACTGAAAAAAAAAACATTATGAGTTAAAATAAAGCAAGTAAAAAGGGCAATCTTTTGGTTTATCGCTCACTTTTAGTTTTTATTACCCATCTCGATCAATTAGATTTCCCTAATACCTTTGAGACCAAGTTAATTGATCCAAGGAAAACTTTCTTTTGAAAATCTTCTTGCTCCTGACGCTCTAAAAATCCAAATACTCGAACTCACAACAGCTTTGATTCTAGCCAAAAAAAATCTTGGAATTTCAAAACACAGAATCTAAGTGCTTTAAAAATATAATTAGATTCTGGGGAAGTTAAATTTCAAAGAAATTGTGGTAGTTTTAGTTCTTAGCCGTAGAAGTCTTAACTTACAAGAGTAAGTTAAGACTTTAAAAATAACTTAGTCGAATTGAAAATTTTCAACTCGCCGTAAAAGATGATTTGACATAGAGTGCAAAATATTTTCAATTTTTTTTCCTTCTGTTTTACCTTCTGTTTACCTTCTGTTTTTTTAAACAAAGTTCTCATTTTCCTACCGCGTGAAATTTTTAATGTTTTACAATTTCCTGGACCTATTCAAAAAAAATCAACGTTCATTTTCTTCATCTCCCCTTTTTTTCTTCCAGCAAAATTTACGTACGGCTAGGTAAAAGAGAGATGTTAAAATTGTTCTCATTTAATAATGTAGCTATATCGACTATATCCGATCAGATATTAAATTATTTAAGAACTTTACTCGAAATTAGTCCCAAGAATTTTATCATTTATCGCGAAAAGATAACTAAAGGTACTTGTTCATTAAGAACAGAAATTGCCAGAACGATAAAAAAGATTTAATTCGTTTTATAGGGTGCTTTATAAGAAAAGAAACTTTTTGAACTAAGGTTGAGTAAATTATCTGGGAAAGATCGTCGTTAAAGTAGATGAAAACTACTTTTCCTTTTGAAATATTAATCTAATATCGACCGTATTAAGTTTACTTGCTTTTCTATGAACCTCGTGGATAGTCATATAATTCATGCATGCGTGACTTTAATATAGATTAATACCGATTTTATTTTTCTGTCGCTGGTAACAAGTATTGCTATTCGGTAACAAGTCCGATGACAGTGGCGGAACGACTAAGTTTTCCACTCGAAACAAGTCGGAGGGCTGAAAATCAATGCTACAAAATAAAAGTTTGCTATCAAATTTTTCTTAAAAATCGATTAAATTTAGTACAAAATGTTTATCGAAGTGAAGTTAATTTTAAATTAACATATAGCTCATCGATACTTTCTTCGAAATTTATAACACTATCGCGTAAAAATTCTTTATAAAGATAAATTTTGAATAATAACATTAGAAAAGCTTTGTAATAAAGAAAACGATCAAGAATTGTCGTTTACAGATACGTTTGTATAAGTGTGTGGACGCGCGGATAGACAGCAGAAAGGAGTATTATGTAAATGGAGATAATTAGTAATATGATAAAGAATAATAAAGGATAATTGTTCTTTCTTTGAATCGGGTGATCTGAAAGTTATTTGTTGTAATGTTAAAGGCATAGACTGTCATTTAGACCGGTTTCTTGTTTTGTTAGATGATGTTAAAATTAATTTTGACGTTATAATTTTTGTTGAAACATATGGAATGAATCGTTGCATTATCCAGTTCGGGTTTATTGTGAATATATTTGATAAGAGTCTGAAATAAATGTGACGGTATCAGTGTTTATATTAGAAATGATTAACATTGTTTATTTTTTGATACGGAGGTTATTCAAGGTTGCAGTTCTGTGTTTATTAAGTTTAATTATTGTAGTAATACCGTAGGCTTAACGGCTATTTATAGCCTTGAACGAGGAAAAATCTTATCTCATTTCTATTCTCATTTGAAATCTGTTAGTTATTTAAAAGTAGAAAATTTGTGTTGCGATAATAATATTAATTTACTGTGGAATTTTCACGAGTTGTAGCTAAGGCTTGCTACACGGCGCATCCTGTTACCACAAACGAGGCGCAAACAATCGACTGATTATCGGTATAAATGGTCCCCTTCTACCGACTGAAAACAGCCTCTTGGAGGGTGGATGAATAGGCAAGGCAAACGTCACTCTGATGGGTAGAAAACACTCCTTAAGCCGGATGAGCCCAATTAATTGGGTCAACAGCTGAGGATGCTGAAGGAAAGGGAAAACCACCGTATTAAATATCCATCGGTTATCCTATGGAATTGCAGTTCTTCATTATGTATGATGAATCGTGCTTCAATGAAATGTTCCAGAGGTAAAATAGTTCCCTCTTCAGATCTCCAGTCGGTACGACTCGAGCATGTGATTCAGCTAAGAAAAAACCTCTAACAACCGGTATAAACATATAGCAACATGGAATGTACGCACTCTACGACAACACGGTAAGCTGGAATCTGTGGTGGAGTTGGAATTATACTAGGAAATAAAGTCAACGTATATATCCAATTCAGTGGCAGAATTATTGAAGTCAACTAGACACTGAACCAGAAGATTCAGAAATTATTCAGCTATATATACCTACAACTAATAAAGACAATGACGAATATGATACTTTCAGCAAAGTACTGTAAGGAATTAAGGCGAATGCAAATCTTATCATCTTGGGAGACTGGAATGCTATAATTGGTGAAGGGTGAGAGGGAACATCTGTAGGACCTTCTGGCCAGGGAATGAGAAATGATCGACAAGACTCCCTGATAAGAGTTCTGCACCATTGACAATTGCAAATATATGGTTTCAACACTACCCTCTCAGGAAATATATTTGGCAGGCACCAGGGGATAGAAATACTTAACAGAACGATTTCATTCTAGTTAGAGAAAGATACAAAAACCAAGTAAAATGCTGTAGATATTATTCTAGTCCAGACATTAACAGCGATCATAATATACAAGTCAGTAAATGTTTGTTAAAACTTAGAAGACTGAAAAGAAACAGGAAACTTAAATGGAACACCTTAAAATTAAGATACGGAACTTAAAAGAAAATTTAGAGAAAAAACAGACCAAAATACTGCAAGAGTAGTTTGAAGTATAAGATGGATATCAATGAAATCTGGAGATCGATAAAAAATGGACAGATTACGGCTGCAAAAAAAGTGTTAGGAAAAGAAAAACAAAAAATCAGAAAAGAATGAATCACAGATGAGATAATTGATTTAATAGATCAGTGGAAAAATCTCAAGAAAGACAAATCTGAAGAAGTTAGAAGGCAGGTCAGGGCAATAATAAATGAAATAAACAGAAAATGTAAACAAGCAAAGGAAAACTATTTACAAGAAAGATTTGAGGAAGTAGAAGAACAGATGTCACATGGGAGTATAGAGACTGCGTACAAAAGTGTAAAGAATTTCTTCGATAAATGTAGAATGTAGAATAAAGGGAAATTGTATAGAGAATACTCGTATACGAATAAATTGATGGAAAACTCGTATACGAATAAAACAAAATGGAGGTATGGTGGAGAAGATATCTTGACGAGATTTACGAAGGCAGGCATCTAATAGAAGACGTCCTGGAAGCTTTGGAAGAAGTCAATAAGGAAATTAAAGGAGACAGAATGTTGATGTCAGTTTGACCAAATTAAAAGATATAAAAGCCCAGCTTGGATTACATTGAGGCTGAGCTAATAAAATTAGCAGGGAAACAAGCCCTAAAATCAGTTTATAGATTAATATGTGACATTAGGAAACTGGAGATGTTCCAACATTTAAAAAAAAGTGTAATTGTACCTTTGCTGAAAAAGGCTCTGCTAAAAAGTGCCAACACTACCAGACTTTGAGCTTAATATTTCACTTGTCAAAAATATTAACTACCATCATTCTTAAAAGAATAGAAGCCAAGATAGATTTTACACTTACTGAAGACCAGTTTGGTTTCAGAAAGGTAGCAAGAACAAGAGACGCAACTGCTTTTTACTAAATATCGGAAAGGTTCTGTAGAGGGTATGAATTGTAGAGGAAGACCTTGGCTGGAATATACTAGTCAAATGATTCAAGATTTTGGTTTACAGACATATAAACAACTTAAAGGACTAGCACTAGATCGAGAACTCTGGAGAACTGCTTCAAACTAATCTGTGGGTTGCAACCCAAAGAAGAAGATTGGGAATGATTCAAAGACTATTAAATATTTAAATATTATGGTTGGTTTTGCTTATACTTCCTTTATTAATAGACCTACTAGAATCATTGAGTATTTGAGTTCTTGTAGTGATCATATTTTTACAAGAAATCATCATTTTCTTTTTAAGCCCAATAGTTATGTCTCAGAAACATCTGTCCAATTATTTTTATAATGTAGCATCATGGAGACTGTTAAAAAAGGTGGTGTTGATGGATGTTGATAGTTTTAGTGGTGGTAGTTTTAATTTAAATAATGGTAGAAATTGCTGTATTTGATGATGAAATGAAACTGAAGGCTGACATTGAAAATGAATTTTGGATTTCTATAACTGAATGCCGCGATGTGAATGAGGCATTGGATAATTTTCTTCATATTTTGAAAAATATTTAAGAATGCATCTCTCATTAAACTTAAACTTAGTTGTCGTAATTTTATAAGAATAAGGCTATGGATGTCTAAAGTACAGGATGATTCAAAGAAACGGGAAATTTAAAAAATTAAATAACGTTAATGAAACATTTTTTTTAGAAAATGAATTTTATTTCATGTAATTGTACAAATGTTGCCATTTTAGGATACATACATTTTAGTTTATTTTATAAAGATGGCATCTTGCAGGTGACCTCCTCTTCTACGTAAACACTCACGAAGTCTCTTCGTTAAATTGTTCATGGTTTGACGTAACATTTAAACTGGAATTTCCGCAATTGCTTCTCGGATCTTTGCCTTCAGTTCTTCCGTTGTAGCAGGTCTACTGTGGAACACTTTGCTTTTAAGGTGACCCCACAAAAAGTAATCGCAAGCTGAGAGATCAGGCGATCTGGGAGGCCATCTAATGTCACCATTTCGTGAAATGAAACGTTGTCCAAACAATCGGTGTACAACTGCCATCGATATTCGTGCAGTATGTGACGTTGCTCCGTCTTGTTGAAACCAGGCTGTGTTAAGAATCGGTGGAAATCTCTTTTGTTGTTCCACAACAAAGGTTTCAAGCACGGCTACGTAACGAGCCGACGTCACTGTAATCGCAAGACCGTTGTCATCCTCAAAAAAATAAGGGCCTATAACACCGTAAGATGGCATAGCACACCACACGGTCACTTTCTGGCTGTGCAACGGACGCTGGTGTAGCTGCGTAGGATTTTCTTGCGCCCAGTATCTGAAATTTTGCTTGTTAACAAATCCACTGAGGCGGAAATGCGCTTCGTCTGACATCCACAGTTCGTGAACAAACTCTTCGTTATCATTTATCTCCTGAAGCATTACATTACAGAATTGTGCTCACACAACTGCATCGTTCGGTTTCAGTTCCTGGACGATCTGCAACTTGTATGGACGGAATTGCAAGTCCTTCACTAACATTCTTCGAACACTTGAACTATGCGATTGTAAAGATGCTGAGAGACGACGGATTGACCTATGTGGACTTCGTGTGACAGCATCTTGTAAAGCTTGAACATTCTGTGGTGTACGGACGGTTCGCTCACGGCCTGGAGGTTTCTTTTTCATTGCCGAACCGGTTTCCTCAAAATTAGATATCCATGTTTTAATTGCATGCGCTGATGGAACACGGTCGTGCCGTCCCAGATTAAAATGACGGCGAAATTCTCTACGCGCTTCCTCCACACTGTCATTGTTTTTGTAAAACGCTTTGATAGCAAATGCACGTTGCGCACCACTCCAAGGATCCATGACTACTAAGTGGCAGGTTAGGTTAGAGAGGCTGGCGCCACTTATCAAGTGGTACCAATCGCCCACGGCTACCAACACAACTTTCAAAATTTCCCGTTTCTTTGAATCACTGTATTTTAACATCTGTTAGAATCAGAGAAAAAATGTATAATAAAGTAAAAAGACGACCATTTAATATTGCCGTAGTTAATTAATATAAAATCTACAGAAATATTATAATCTCTTTGATTATATTTTTTTTAAATAATTATTATTCTAAAAAAATGATAAATGCTGAGGGGAATAGTAAGATAATTTGGAATCTTATAAATGAAGTTACTAACTAATTCCTCCTTTAAGATAAACAATGTATGTATGAATTGTATATGGAGGATGGAAAGGGTGTTGACTAGTGATTCTTTTTGTGTAGAACATTTTTTCAATTCGTTTTTGTTATTGTTGGCAGATTTATTACAAGTAATTTTTTACAGATTGTGATGAAAATAGGCCTTTACATGGGGAAATAAAGTATAATGGGCCTTATGCTCTATCTTCTTTTCAGCCAGTTACATCTGAGGAAATTTTTAAATTAATTAATGAATTAAAGGATCATAATACATTTTTAAGTTGTGAGTTATCTAACAACATCCTAAAAGCGCTTAATTCTTTTATTATTTTTTTGCCTCCTGTTATATTTTTAACTTCGTTTTGTCACTGGCATTTTCCTTAAATTTTTTAAACAGGCAATAGTAATTCAATTATATAAAAGTGATGATATAAGGAATCTAACAAATAATAGACCTGTAGCTCTGGTCTTGTTTCTGTCTAAAATTCTAGAAAAGTGTATTAAATTTAGATTGGCTGCATTTAAAAAAAAAATATAATCTATTTAGCAGAAATCAATTTGGTTTCAGATCAGGCATTAGTACGGATAAAAAAGTCTTGTTTGCTCTTACAAATCTGATTCTGGAAAGTTGGATGATGGTCACTATGTCATTGTCAATTTTCCTGGATGTACAAAAAACCTTTGGTTATGTTGATCGTTAACTTCTTTTGAATAAATTGCATAATATTAGTATTAGTGGATTTTTGGAACCAAAAAAGTCATATTTAAGTAACAGAATATATTGTGTTAAACTGAATGGTGCATTAGGGATAGTCTTCTGTGGTTTCTGTTGTTCTGGGCCTGATTTTATTCCTGGCATACGTGAATGATATTTTCAGCTTGATTATTCAGGGTAAATATGTTTGTTTTTCTGATGACACAGCCATTTTTTTCATGATGGTTCCTTTGATAATGTTGTAGTGAAGGCTGATCTGAGTCTGAAATCGGTTAATGATTGGATGTATAAAAATCTTTTTTTTCCCCTTAATGCAATTAAAACCAAAGTAGTTATTTTTCTAACAGGAGAAAAATTATTAATAATAATAAAGTAATTTTACACATATTTAATGCTGTCAGCTTAGCATGAATACTTTGTAGTTGTACTACTCTAACTTTTTTTCATTCTGTTAAGTATATTTGGACAAATTTTGATTGTAATCTTAAGTTTCATATACTCGTACATATAAATAATTTGGTTAAGAAGGTTAGGAGGCCCTTTCCCAAATTTAGGATTCAATGGCATATTTTGTTTATTCGATCAGGCGTTACTCTAATGTGACATTTTGGTTTGGGGATTACGTTTGACTACATACTCCAGCCACTGTTAGTTACTATTAAAGTCTTACTAAAAAATTGTCTGGCTAAACTGTATATATTTCCTAGTAGTTTGCTTTATTCTTTGTTTAATGTTGATAATCTTAAAAATTTTTATGTTAAAAAAGTATCATTATTAGTTCACAAAAATTAGCATTTATTTAAATTCTATTATAATAATTTTTATATAACTAGACATTTTTTGATGAGTAATATTTGTATACCTCTTGCTATAGACTTTTCTTTAGGAGAGGTTTATACAATGTAGCTAATCGATTATTATTAATGCTTGACATTGATTTAGGTAATTTTGCTTTTATTCACTCCTTAAATAGATATTTGAAAGATTTTTTGTAAATGATAATTACGATTTTAACAGCAAATATAATTATTTTAATTTGGGTATTCTTGTTTTTATTTCACTAAGTGATGTTTTTTATTGTATTGTTTAATATGTGGTATATGTGTTGTATATCATAACAAATATTATGTTTGTATTTAATTTATAGTACGATATATTTTGTTTCCTATAAATTAATTTCCTTTCTATTTTGTTTTTGTTGTAAATTATCATTTTGATATGATTACTCTTTGTTTATCATTACTTTTGCTTTCGGCTCAAGTATTTACTTTTGAGACCAGGTGTGATGTGCATTATTAGGTATGATTTATTGTATCTATATTTTTAGGTTTTTTTATATTTGTATTATTGTATCTATTTGAGTGAATTTTAAATAAATAATTATGATAATATTATATTTACCGACAACAGCGAATCGAGCCCTGGTGACGCTGAGCAGAGTTTCACCAGTTAACCTGTTCACTGCTCGACATTGGTAGCTTCGATATTTGTCCGTGTCGTCCACTCTTCTCACTAACAACTCTCCGTTCGGTAGCATATGATATTTTCCGTCTAGAACACACATAAATATATTCGGTCGCACTTTAAACCACCACATTAGACCATAAATGTTCACATTTAAAGCCGTTACTCTAACGCATATAAAAATATATTTTTTTTTATAAAACAAACATTTTTTTCCTTTTAAACGTTACTTTCTTTTTCTATTTAGCCTTCGGAACCACCGTAAGCTATTACATCAGAGGATGAACGAGGATGACATGCATGAATTTAAATGAACTGTAGTCTTGTACAGTCTCAGGTCGACCGTTCCTGAAATGTGTGGTTAATTGAAACCCAACCACCAAAGAACACCGGATCCACGATTTAGTATTCAAATCCGTATAGTAAGTGCCTTTACTAGGATTTGAACCTTAGAACTCTCGAATTCGAAATCAAGCTGGTTTGTGATGATGAGTTCACTTTATTTAGAATGTAATAAAATGCGCGTTATTCCTTATCGGATAAGTTACGCCTTTAAAATGCCCGTTATGTTTTACGACGAAGACAATTAAACACAATTCAGTGTTTGAATGTATGCAAATAAATTTTGGTAGTGAAAACTATTTTAATTAACAATGTGTTAAAACGGTTTAGCGATTCGTAAGGTATATAAAATCTGTAGAAAGTAATAATTATGAAATCGATGAACCGCATATTACTTCTGAAACCGGACAGTAATTCGAATAAAGGGAGAATTTTATCGTATTTTTTATTTTTAGGAGGGTGTAAACAATACGAGTCAACTCGCTTTGGAATTGGAATTTTGACTGATTCCGTTTTTATTTTCAGAGAATTTAGAACAAAATATCTGAAATCTAAATATATACTTTTCTAGGCGCTCTGAGAACCCTCTTCGGTATATCACATTTCGGACAAATCTGCTTTCAGGTTATTTCGGTAAGAAATTTATATTTCTGACGTTCGGCTAGGATCCGGTTAAATTTAACGACGAGATCCGATAAAAAATAACGCGCGCACGCGCACCAGCCACATTTCGTATAAAATATTATGATCTCGTATTCTAATATGAGGTCATATTCGCAAAATTTAGCTATTTTTCAAAATATATTTTTTAATTTTAACACCTTTCACGACTGTAACCTGAATATAGTGCAACACTCATTTCATTCCATATCTGGAAATACTAAACCTCCGAAATTACACTGAAATATCCTATATTATCGTTAAAAGTTAATCTATTATCTTTTTTTAGACCGTTGCTTGAAAAATATATTCCCTTGTTGCGGGATTGAAGGCGTTGTTATTTTTACATCGATAACGATAAGGGGGGGAAATCACCCTTTTATTTGTACTGTCATTGTTTGTTCTTCCGCAATAACTATAAAGCGTTTAACGGTTTCAAGTGCTGTTTGTCTTTTTTTAAACCGTCCGAGAAACCTTCACGCGCAACGGGATCAATTCCTTTGTAGATCTTACAAAAAAAAATAATAGCCTTTAAGAAGATCTACCGGTTTGTAGTCCTTTCTCGATAAAAGGTCGGTGCTTGCATTTTTCACTATTCGAAAATGTTTTCTTATCGTAAAATCGTCTCTCGACTCTCAGAAGTCGATAATGTGTTAAGATAAGACGTGTGGCTATTAAATAAACAACTAATGCTGTAAAATATTTAATTTAAAATTTATATATATTTAGTTATTGGCCCCTTCAATATACATCCCTCCTCTGTCCCTACAACGCTCTCTGCGAATTTTCCATTGTTCGAAACAGTGCTGGAAGTCTTCTTCTATGAGCTCTTTCATGACGCGTGCCGCTTTTTCTTTCACAGCTTCAACGGGCTGAAATCTTGTTCCTTTTAATGCAGATTTGACCTTGGGGAACAGATAAAAGTCACATGGTGTCAGGTTAGGCGAATAAGGTAGATGGTCTAACACTGGCATGATATATTCTACTAGAAACATCTTGACAGACAATGCAGTGTAAGCCGGTGCGTTGTCGTGATAAAGAACCCATGACTTTTCTTTCACGATTCGGGTAATTATTTTCTTATTTTTTCACGGAGTTGAGCAAGGACCTCAAGGTAGTAATGTTGATTAATAGTTTGACCATCAGGAACCCAGTAAAGGTACACAATCTCATGAATATCGAAAAAACAATCATCATCGGTGAAGTTGGGGCCTTGCAATGCATGGATTGGCGCTTAATATCTGATCATAAGTGAAAAACCAAGATTCGTCACATCTTATCAATCTTTCCAAGACGTTTGGGTCATTTTCAATGGCATTAAAGTGTTAGAACAAACATTTTCACGAGCTTCTTTTAGTTCGATTGTGAGAATTTTAGGCATCATTTTTGCGCACACTTTTTGTATGTTAAAATTGTTATGTAAAATATGTTTTACGCATTCTTTGATAACTCCTACAGATTCAGCAATCGCACGAATAGTTAACCGACGGTGAGATCGGATTAGATTACCAATTTTTTCAATATTTTTATCCGTTTTTAACGTGGAAGGGCGACCCGGGCGAATATCATCTTTAACGTCTTCTCGACCATCTTGGAAACGCTTTAACCACTCAAAAACTCGCGCACCTGATAAAAATTCATTGCCACATATATTTTTTTAATAAAATATACGTTTCAGTAGCGATTTTTCCAAGTTTCATATGAAATTTCACGACAATTCTGTGCTTTAATAAAACATTTTTTCGGCAAAACAAAAAAATAAATGTTATTCAAACGAAGGCCACGGCCAGACTAACATGTCTACAGAAACTGAAGTGGCAACAATCGAAAGAGAAGGCTTCACGATGCACAGCTGTCGGTCGTACGAATTTGGCGCATGCGCAGTTCTTCTGTGAGCTGCATTAGCCTCGTTATTTAACAGCCACACCACGTACACTGGAGTACTTTTTTCTTATGATTTCATTCGATATGCTATCTGATCTCGGTGCCTTTCCTCCTTTTAGATCGCTTCCAGCGTGGAAAGACCTGTCATAGTCGTTTCATTGTCACCCGTCTTAGTCTTTTTCTCGCCAGCCTTTTCTTTTCCGAAGGGAAACCTTATCTTCTCGCTCCGCTCTGAACAGCCCGACCCAGGGAATCGTGTTAGGGGTTAAAAATTTAATTCTGAATAATTTCAGGGTAATGGTTTGCCAGAGCCTCCCTCTCTCTCTTAATGAAAACCGAAACGACTTTCTTTTTTTCTTAAGCCTATTCCCCCGGGCCGGATTTACAGCTAAGTAGAACTCAACCGGAGAGAGTGTCCTTATACTATAAGGGGGCCTCCTCACCTACCGGCAGTATGTCCGGCACGGCAGGTCAGCCTCCCCCCCCCCCCGGTTGGATTTCTTAAGTGCCTGCCTCTAATCCTCAACCGGACGCGACTATGTCGTTCCCGGGCCGCCTGCCAGAGACCGGGACTCGGTCATAGACATTGCCTGCCTTAAACCGTAGAAAGGAGAGACCAAGTCCGGCTATGCCGTCTCCAGCCCCACTCCCCGCAGCCGGGATTTGGTCTTAACTTATTCCCACCCTATAAGCTCCCCACCCGATCATTGGAAGCTTCACATCTAGGCGTGCGACCCCTCACGAGTGGGGCTGTCCACCCTTCCCTATGTTAATATCCCCGTCGTCACCCCTCAGCCTCCTTGACCGTCAGGACCGCGAAGACCTCGAACTTACGCCAGTTAGCCTCAGAAGCCAGAATAAAAGTGAGGAAACCCTCCGGCCTAAACCGGTGAATACCCGCTCTCGCTCGCTGAGCTCGCCATTCGCTGCGTAAAAAGATGGTATGTTCAGCATCGTCTACTCCATTGCAGTACATGCATCAGGGTTTACGTGTCTATGAAATCTGTGCAAATAGCTCTCGAAAGTACCGTGAACAGTTAAGCACTGTGTGAAAGTACCGTGAACAGTTAAGCACTGTGTGAAAGTACCGTGAACATTTAAGCACTGTGTGAAAGTACCGTGAACAGTTAAGCACTGTGTGAAAGTACCGTGAACAGTTAAGCACTGTGTGAAAGTACCGTGAACAGCTAAGCACTGTGTGATATAACTTGTCTCGCCACGTCCTCTATCAATTCATCCGTCTTAGTCGGGTATAGGCCGCTTAGTCCATGAGGCACGATCTCCGGACCGCCACTTCTCTTTCTACTTTTGCCGTACTAAAGGCCTGAGACTTTTGCCGTAGAGACAGGGCTTCGGCCCTGTCTCTACCTTCGAAGCGAAAAGTGCGTTCCAAGGCCTGTAATTCTATTGGGAGTACAGAGGACGTGACACAGGCCGCCTCGTATTAGACGGTACGTTACTCCGAAATCACGCTAAGCAGAATGCTCGTGTATATACTCCTTAGGCGCGTGCAGTTGCGACTCACATCAATGGCTGCCATCCACCCTAGTACCGCGTAAAGAAAGGAAGAGGCCACCGCTGATGTGATAAGCCACCTCTTTGAAACTCTAGGTACCCTCTGTCCAAGGGCACTGTGTATCTCTGGTCTCCTTAAGTGCGTCCAGAGGTCCTGTGTTTTGGCCTATTCTCAGTTATTTTCTGGCTGCTGGTCGAGTGAGTACCTTCCAGTAGTATCAAGTCTTCGCTGATTATAAGACTGTCGTCACAGTTAGCGCTTTTTCATTTTAGGTTTATTATTTCTTACTTTTACGGAGGTAAGAATGATACATTTATTGCGACGCGTACGCGCATCATCGCAGCTGAAAGGTGGCAACGACTCCTGGTTACAAGATTCTGTTACAAGCAAGCGATTTTTCCTAGTCCTGCTTGCGCTCTTCTCAGAGCGACGGCCGTAATCTGTGATTTCGTGCCGTACGTTTACGTATTGTACCCAATCGATCCAGATCGGCCAAGAGGTACAAAGAGTGACAGGGGAATAAAGAAGGTGCCCAGCTGTCCGTGGATCGCTGCGGGCAGTAGTCACGTTCGTGGGTTCGCCCAGAGTTTCTTGTAGAAAGGAAGACAGCGAACATGTCTCGACCCCACGGTAATGAGGCTAGGGTAACTCTGGCCATGCTAGAGAACCAGCTGGTAGTGATGTCTGGGCGGAAGAGGAGAGCGGAAATTTCACCGTTCCCCTCGTGTTCAGAGAGTGATCTCTCGTAGGTAGATGAAGGGATTCCGGAAAGTCAGACGCGACCTGTTAGTCGAGGATTTTGTGGCTGCTCAGAGTGAACCTGGCAGTTCGTATGCGATGCTAGCAGCGGCTCATCAGACATAGATAACCTTCTGGACTTTGTCGAAGGTCCCCGCAGCGTCAGCACGGGAGCGAGGAGCAGAATATTGCCACGTTTACGGCATGTTAAGGGTGTTCTGTTTGCTTTGGCAGATGGTTTTGAGAAGTTGGCCTCCAAGCCCGCGGAGGTCAGGGTAGTTCAGGTCCGGACGCCTGCTCCGAGACAGAAGAAGCGTTACACTGTTATTGTCAGAGACAAGCGTGAGACTAGTCAAGCCTCTAAGCAGCCCGAGGTCATTTTTGTGAATAAGCCTGAGGGTCTACTAAGACTAATAGACAACTCAAGGATGGTTTCCAGGTTGCTCTTCGTAGGGACCGAAAAAACTCAAGATCAGGGAAATTAAAGAGGGTCTGGTAGTGGTTGCGAATGACAAGGAGACAGTCCAAGTCATCTCAGAGTCTTCTGAGGTAAAGAAGCTCGACCTTAAGGTCGACCCGAAGCGAAAGCGTAGGCCCCGGGTCACTTTCTACGACATTGGCCGACGGCCATCCAATGAGGAAGTTCTGTCTGGCATTAGGGAGCAGAATACCGAGATGGATGAAGCCAATTTCAGGAAAGAGTGTAGGCTACTCTTCAAGACTGTTAAGCGTGATACCCAGCGGTGTTTGAACTTGGCGCTGGTCTCTTTAAGAAGTTTGTGTCTGTGGGTAGGTTTTACGTTGATCTCACGTCATGTAGGGTTAAGGAGTACGTGGATGTACAAAGGTGCTTCAAGTGTTGTCGTTTTGGCCAAAGATTGCAAGCATTTGGTCAACAGTAAGGACTGTGGCTGTTATTTCAGGACTGTGAATTGTATTTCAATTCCTTGAATTGTTAGTATCTTTCGTTGAAGCTTGGTGTTTGTATGCAGAGTTAGGAAATTTGTTCTTGTGACTCTCGGGGTTGTTTTTTGCAACGCCCATCGCAAGCTGGGTGATATGCCAGGTTATTTTGTTGTCTGTTCTGTGATATCATGATCCATCTCCTCTCTGATGCGGAGGGCTGTAAGTTTATTTCTTGCGACGCCAAATCGCTTCCAATATAAAGGTTATATTTGCCAATATAAAGGTTAAGACCGCGGGGTTCTAGTTGTAAGACTCTGTTATCAGAGTCGCTTCCGCATCGGACAAAAGTGGATCTGTCTTTATTTTCGTTAGTCTCAGTTTTAGACTGAGTTACCGTACTTTTTGATGGTGTGGACCTGGTAGAGTCTTAGTTTTTCCCTGCAGTTTTTACTGCTGTTGTCTCTGCTTGACTAGTTTACTGCTCCTCTAACCTGAGTTGGCATTTGTGGGTACCTTGTCCTGTTTAGGATCTCGGGTGGCTAGGGCTCCGCCAAGGCATTTGAATTGGCCAGAGCTAGGCGTGTTAGGCACCGTGCCTCGGTTAGATTTTCTAAGTTTCAATGGAGGTCGTGCCCGGGGAGTTACTCCCCGGGTGTGATTACTGACCTTAGCATGGCGATTGGTCGAATTGGATTGCGTACTTATTATGGGGGTAATAAGTTAAATGTTGGTTGCGATCAACCTAGTGCTAATCAGAGCGGTCCTCAAAGTTGGAGCTGAAGTGGGAGACTAGAGGTTATACTCAGCTCCCGAACGGACTAGACCAGAGGTCCTCTGGGACTTTAGTTTATTCTGGTTGCACTCCATCGCTTAATTAACGATATGTCGTTGCGGTTATAGACTGAATTTGCTGTTTGATACGCTGTCGTGTCATACTTGTTACAATTGTATGTACTGTTTGTACTTATAGATTAGGGCTTATTAGTGGTGACAGGCGCGGGGTCTTCGATCTTCCGCATGTAGGCTTGTAGCTTAGTTCCTGAGGGCTAAGTGGTAGTATTAGGTGTCTGATGTCTTCTTTGAAGGTAAATTTACTGGGGCGAATTTACTGATGTAGATGTCCCTCGGGGCATCTGCATCGGTGGCATCTCACGAGGCCGGACTGAGCAGTGTAGAATATGATCAGTTTGAGGGCATGAAGATGACCTCCGATTAAGCCACACTTGGCTAGGAACGGAGGTGGTGGTGTAGCGACCAGACACGAAGCGAGGCGGGATATTCTCCCCTCGGGGGGAATCGAGATGTCCGAGGGCACTGTAACTCTGGTCTCCTTAAGTGTGTCCAGAGTTCCTGTGTTTTGGTCTATTGTCAGTAATTTTTTGCCTGCTAAAAAAATCGTGTGTATACCTTCCAGCAGTATCAAGGCTTCGCTGATACCAGACTGTGGACACAGTTAGTGCTTATCTATTTTAGGCACTTGCCTAAAATCTCACCTGCACCTTGCCACCACTCACAGGTCAAAATCTCTGATCACCTGTCGTCCGATGAATAAGATATATTTGCATTTACTTGTAGATAATTCCAGGCTGTGATACCCTAACCATTCATGGACCGTCTGCAACGCCAGGTGTCCCTTCTCTTCCAGCTCTCCCCACTCGGTTATGCCGCTAACCAGGACGGAATGGTCGTCAGCATAGGCTATAACCTCAGTATCGGCGGGCAGTGGAAGACGCAAGATCCCATCATAAACTATGAGCCACAGTAGGGGACCCAAAACCAACCCCTGAGGTACTCCCCGACTAAGGCAACACTCTATCGGGCCGTCCAACGTGTCAGCCATCATCCGTCGTCCCGCCAAGAATTCACAATCTGACGCCTTAAATAATTGCTATCGCCCTTGGCAGAAAGAGCAGCCATTATGGAGTCCCAGAGAACCGACCCAAAAGCATTACGCACGTCAATAGAAATCATTAGCGACATCCATCCGGTCCGCCATGTACCCAATATATTTCTTCAAGCCCAGGAGATTATATGCTGCAAGGCATGTAGAGCGAACGCCCCGTCTGAAGCCGTACTGATTAGTATGTAAGCTGTCATCCACCTCTTCTAGCAATCTCCCCCCCCCCACCATCCTCTCGACCGCCTTGCCCGTATTATTAATTAGACAAAGTGGCCGATAAAATGTGCCAGCAGTGTTGCCGGTTTTCTTTGGGAGGAAGACCACACGAGATTCCTTCCAACACCTCGGGAAGGATCTGTTTTGTAGACCATGACTCGTTATATTTGTCATTTCCTAGGAGACCACCTGCATTAATCCCTTGAGAACGGCGGCTGGGATACCGTCTGGTCCCGAACTTTTCTTATCCCGTAAGCGAGCAATTGCAGTGGCAACCTCTTCCTGCGTGAAACGGCCACCGTCGCACTCTATATCCTCTACTATATTGTGGTCTGCACCCGGAAAGAGTAAATTAATCTGTGCGACAGCCTGCGAGGCCGTGAGAGTGGGAAGGCGCCTTCGTAACTTTTTCATTACCAATTGATATGCCCGTCCCGACGGATGAGTATCTATGTCGAGGCATAGCTCCTGCTATTTCCGCCGTTTGGAGTTCTTGATTTTGAAATTCAACGTCTTCCATGCTGTAATAAAATTGTTAGCGGCTTCTTCATAGGCAGGACCGCCTGCCCTCCTCAGCCGTTGTTTCCTGCAACGATGTGCCTGGAGAACTCGCCTCTGGTCGGCGATCTCGTTAGTCCACCAATAGACTGGGTGGAAACGCCTACGCGTGGTCGAAAGTCGGGCCATTTCTCTTGTTATGAGCTCCTGTAATATCTCTGAGGTAACAATCCAGCTGTCGGAGAGTTTGCCAGCATACGACCAACAACAGTTTCGATCTGGGCTCGAGTAAGTCTAGGTGGTTTATGTCCACCTGACTCACCAGGTAGTGGCTCACGGTATTTCAGGAGCGCAGCGCGATGGTCACTAACAATCTCTTCATCCAGAATTCTCCAGGGAAAGCGCTCAACTTCCCACCTTCCATAAACCAAGACGACTTGTTTAAACTTTAACCGTCACTCGGTCCTCCCCCACCTCTTAAAAATAAAATAAATCGGGTACAAAACGAATCGTCGTGCACTTTATCGTTTGGTTATCATCGATTTGTTTCTCGGCGTTCGTTTACAAATTACCCTTTTCTGTCGATCGTTGTAATATCCTCTCCGTAAAATACACCTTCACATTTCATCGCCCCCTCTTGGCATTACATTAAATCTAGGCGTAATCTTCCACAGAGTAAAAAGTTAGTAGAAATCAATAAAAAAATATTCAAACAGACTTCAGAAAAGATAAAACAACTTATTCGTAATCGGTTTGAAAATTAAACGAATAAGTTCGATATCGTTTTATGCATAAAAGAATATGTTTGAATTTTTCAGCCTTATTTTTGATCATGCATCTTACTTTTTCTTTACTTAAAAATTCATTAAATTTTAATATATACTATTTAAAAAGAAACAGAATAAACAAGCTAATAATTTTAAAATAATAAAAAATAAGTAAATATACTCGTATGTGTATATTCATAGTGATTCCAATCCATCACTTGTATGTCATTGCACTGCAATCTCTCGGGAGATGATTCTATAGCCAAAAAAATTTATATAAATATAAGTCAGAAAACGGTTCTTTAGCGAGTTTCGGCTCGGGAAACATTTAGCCTTATTTTCTGCTCTCTCTGTGAAATTAAACCGTACTAAAATTATTGCGGTAAAATCGAGGAGTAGATTTGGTGTTTCTTTATGGAGTTTAATCTAAGAAATTGAATAAAAGTGGTCCCAAACCTCTATTTCTCTTAGGTTTAAAGTAAAATGGGGTAAAATACGAAAACCTTTTGTCAGAAAATACACTATTTTAGGTTTGGAATAAAATAACTGTTAATTTACTAATAAACTGACAAAAATTTCTAATTTGTAGAGAATTTATTTCTGAGAAAATTGATGTAAATACCTTTTATTAAAATTAAACACAAATTTGAGATGTTCAGCTTTAATTAGAAACAAAACACTTAAACTGGAACGGAAAAGTGATACGATTTTAAACAGAATAATTTTCATCTATGTTTGAACAACATAATGTAAATGAAAACAAATAGAAAACTTGTTATTGACAGAAAAAATAAAACTTATGTACTTTTTGTTTTTTTTTCTAAAAATGATTAAATATCAAGATGGTTACTTGATAAAGCTGTAAGCATTTCTTCAAAGCGGTTGCTCAATGTGGCCGCCATGTGTTCAATGCATAGTTCAGTTCGAGGAATCCATTCTAGCCTAATCCATCCATGTCTAATAGCATCGTTATTCCTAATAGTAGCTGCAGCTTCTATTAAACGATGTGCCAATACGAGCGAAAGAGACTAACGTCTACATCCAACCCCAAAGGAAAACATCCGTTGGCGTGAGATCGGGAGATCGACAATTTACTGGTCCGTTTCGACCGACCATTGTTTACTAAATATGTTATTTAAATCATTCATCAAATCGCGACAGCAGTGTGCAAGTGCGCCATCATTGAAGAACCACATCTGCACTCTGAAAGTGAAAAGTTGAATATCTTCCAAGCGTTCGTCAAATTTGTTTGCAAAAAATGCAAGTGCCGCACTCCATTGAGCCTTGGCATTAAGAAAAAAGGGACTGAGATTATCACCAAGAAGACCACACAACACATTTAACGAAAAAATGCGTTGGAAATAACTTGTACAGTCTCATGGGGAGTAGGTAGTTCAGTTCCTTCGTTGCCGTTATAGTTTAGTCCAATCAGTCTTGTTTAAAACTTGGTTGATGTGTTTTGTTTGAGTACACCGATGGGAATGTCGCTTGTGGCATTCGCATCGGTGGCATCCTGATTGAGGCAAGAACAAGGCTGAGGGATGCCTTTCGCCGAGATATTGAAGATGACCTCCGGTAAAGCCCATAAGGGCTAAGTACGAAGGGGGTGGTGGAGGGTTCCTTCTCCTATGGGGTCAGTCTCATGGGGATAACCAACCGAGCTGGTCAAGTGGTTAACTCGTCATCACAAATCAGCTGGTTTCGAATTCGAGAGTTCTAAGGTTCAAATCCTAGTAAAGGCAGTTACTTTTATACGGATTTAAATACTAGATCGTGAATACCGGTGTTTTTGGTAGTTGGGTTTCAATTAACCACACATCTCAGGAATGGTCAATCTGAGACTGTACAAGACTACACTTCAGTTACATTCAAACATCCTCATTCATCCTCTTAAGTAATACCTTACGGTGGTTCCGGAGACTAAACAGAAAAAGAAAGGAAGAAAGTCTCATGGGGCTATTTTCTTCTGTCCAGGTGCGAGTGTTCCGGTAATCTGCAATGCCATTTCTTGTAAACAGGATTCATCCGTCATTAGAATATGATTTAGGAAATCAGGATGACGTTCACATTTTCTTACTAACAGAAATTACAGAATTTCATCCGTCTATCAAAATCAAGTGGTAATAACTCCTGTACACGTGTTGTAGTGAATGGGTATAGTTGTTGCTCCCGCACATTCATCACACACTTGATTGCGAAACATGAAAGCGATGTGACAAATATTTGGTGCTTGAGGTGGAAAGTATTTGTACCGCATTCAGTATTGCTTCTTCAGCGTTGGCATTTCTCAGAAAACGTTTACGACCACCATCTTATCGTTGTGGTTTAAGCGTACCCGTTTCTCGAACTCGCCTTTCCAAAGTTTCAAATGTTTTACGATCTGGTACTCTTCGATCTGGATAATTTTCCCGGTATTCATGCACAGCAGCCAATCCAATTTTATTTACTTTACCGTAAATTAATTACATCTCCGTCAACTCTCCAAATGAAAACAAATTTGTTGTATCACCCATTCTAAATGACGACCGAAGATAACAGCAAAAACATCGGTCAAATGAATATTCAAATGCTAGTCAGTAAAACTTAATTGTTAATCAGCTGTTAATGTCAACCTATGAAAAAATAAAATCTTTTAATAACTTTTAGAAGAACGTCTTTCAAATTTATTTTTATAATTTTTAGCATTTGTGGGTAAATTGTTTTGTTTAAGATCGTATCACTTTTCCGTTCCAGTTTAAGTGTTTTGTTTCTAATTAAAGTTGAACATCTCAAATTTGTGTTTAATTTTAATAAAAGGTATTTACATCAATTTTCTCAGAAATAAATTCTCTACAAATTAGAGATTTTTGTCAGTTTATTGGTAAATTAACAGTTATTTTATTCCAAACCTAAAATAATGTATTTTCTGACAAAAGGTTTTCGTATTTTACCCCATTTTACTTTAAACCTAAGAGAAATAGAGGTTTGGGACCACTTTTATTCAATTTCTTAGATTAAACTCCATAAAGAAACACTAAATCTACTCCTCGATTTTACCGCAATAATTTTAGTACGGTTTAATTTCACAGAGGGAGCAGAAAATAAGGCTAAATGTTTCCCGAGCCGAAACTCGCTAAAGAACCGTTTTCTGACTTATATTTATATAAATTTTTTTGGCTATAGAATCATCTCCCGAGAGATTGCAGTGGAAATTGAAATCACTCTGTATAAACAAAAATAAAGAATATATTTTTACCGTAAAGTTAGAGTTTATCTTCTGAAAGAATTTTTAATAAAATAGCTTTTTATTGTTGAAAATTCAGGAAAAATTCTTAACCGCTTTATTATCGTGTAATATTTCATTAACGATTTATTCATAATATTAATTTAATTTTATTACATACTCGTCGAGGTTTTTATCTGATGACAGCCATCAAGAAATTTTTTGTTTTAGATTACCTTTTATCCCGTTTTACCTATCCGCCTGGATTATTATTTGACAAAAAGGGTTTTATATTTAATTTCTTTTAAAAAGGCGATCTCTAAGGATATATAAATACGTTTTTTTTACAAATATAAAAGGAAAGTGTAAATTTATTCGTCAGTCTTATATTTGGGATATTCCGAGTCGTAATATCCTCTCCTAACAACGTAAATAACTTCTTAAGTGAGAGAAAATCAGGATATTTAAAATATTTTGCCGAACGTCTTAAATCAGAAGACTTCGCTGTTTCGTTATGACAGGTTACATAATTTTATCTCTTGTTTACAAAACCGACAATCGTGTTTGAATTTTATTTCGTTGAATTTTGAACGCTTCATAAAACCACGAAACCGTGATTGTGAAACGTTAATAATCTATTGAGATATACACGGCTTTATAGTCGTCACAAGTTACGAAAGCAGACGTAAAACTCTACGAAATAATTCCCTTTTTAGTAATCACTTTTTCCATTTCTCCCTTTTTAAATAGAATTGTATGATTTTTTAAAATGGAACTGCATATTTCTTACCGTTTAACCTATATCGATTACCTGTGTAATAATCTACGATCGATCCGTGTTAGATCATTTACCTCCTTTAATAGATGGGTATATGTTAAAAGATGAATCCTGGAGCCATGATGTGACGGTTATGTATTCTTTAACGAAGCCGGGTATGGAACAACGCAGTACAGCTGTATTACCACGGATCACGGATTCTTTAAACTGAACTTGCATCTCGTAATATTGGAGTACCACTAAAAAAAAAGAAACATAACCTGTAATAATTAACTCTATTCATTAAAGTTTGTAAAACCATACAATTTTTGGATTATATGAACATTTCAAATAACTTTTTATAAAAGTTATTGATGTTTTAAGCGGAATTATATCCGCTTAAAACATTTATCTCTTTTTTCTGTAAAAAAAATAATAAAAAGCCGAAAATTCACTCAAAATTCGTTGTTTTATTACAATAATTTTCACACCTCTGCAGAAAAATTATTTCGGGACTAATATTTCACAATTGTCAGTGGTTCTTAAAACCGACTGGCAAACTTTATTTTTGAGATGTTAAAGTAAAAAATAGAACGGTTAATAATGATGACTTCTGTGTAATATACTTTCAGCATTTCCCTACTTGTCCAAGTTGTTCGGACAATTTATTTCTACCGAAATATGTAAAAAACTATGTAAATACATTACATCAGAATTTCTACCGTTTCATTCGAAGACAGAATTCTCGAATAGTTTCAGAAGATAAATAAAAATATATTTATCTTCGCGAAAATAGTTTTAGGTCCTCCTTCCTCTTGTTTTTGACGTAGTGTATTTCTTTTGCAGTTTGTGAAAATAACACGCAGTTCTTATAGAAGTTTGATAAAACTATATTTGTTGTTAAGGTGTTTGTTATCGATTTCAAGTTCGATCATCGTAATACGACGTAAAAACACAAAAATAAAATACATAACATTTGATAAAGTATAAGCATTAACAAAATGAAGAGGTTGTTGGGAGGGGAATGGAGGATGTTTCCGTCTTCTCCTCCGATGACGAAAGCCAAGCTAGTTATACAGATACGTACACCGAGTACCAAAAAGTGGTCTAATTAGTGATTTCGTTAAGGCTGAAGGCAAGGATGGTAGTTCGCAACTCTAGTAGCACAATTGAGGAACAGTATGAGCAGTTGCTAGGGTTAGAGGCAGTTTCTGTCCTATACCAGCGCATGTGCCTATTAGACCGGAGCGGAAATTCTTCGCCGAGTTGCTTAAAAACGAGCGGGAGGCCAACTTAGCCCGCAAGCAGCCTGAGGTCATCTTCATAGTTAATGCGGGGGGAGAAGACGGTTTTATCGAAAATGCTCTCCAAATATTTAAGTCGGGTCAAAAAACGGTCGATTACTATGACGATATGAATTTTAATCATTTTCAAAAATGGGTTGTGTCTCAATTGTTAGCGAATCTGCACCAAGATCTGTAATAGTTGTGGACAACACATAGTATCACATTGTTTAAATAAATCCAGCAACTAATTCGAATTCAAAAAAGAAGACATGATCGACTGGCACATTAAAAATATTATACCATTTTCATATGAAATGTTCAAAACTGAATTGTATACGCTGATAAAATTGCATGAATTACGATTTAAAAAGTACAAAATAAATGTTTATTTGCTGAAAAAGGACATACTGTTGTCAGATTACCACCTTATCATCCCGACCTAAATGCTGCTGAGAATATCTGGGCACGTGTTAAAAATTACATCACCCAAAATACTGTAATATTCAATTCAGAAGACACAATAGAACTGGCGAATGAAAAATTTAAAGGAATCGATGTAAATTTCTGGAAGTTAGTGTGCAAAACTGTGGAAAATTGTGAGACAAATTGTTTAAAACTTGAACCGAAGTTAGACGAAATTTCCGAGCGTTTTATTGTAAAATTACATGAAACTGATTTCAGTTCCGACAGTTTCACGGACGACAATGATGACGAAGAGGAGGACATACTGAGTGGAGTTGAAGAAATAGTCTAACTTGGAAAGAAATTAAATATGTTGTATGTTAGGTAATGTGTTAATTTAGTGATTCTAGTAAAAGTTATTTACGGGACCAATTTGAAAACGGTGTAATATTATAATGTGATTAATTTTGGAATTACGGTAAGTCGTTGGTTTTTTAATAAGTCAATTTTTTTTACGTTACTATTAGCATCATGATCATAATATTTTTTAATTATTATTTGTTATTATTTCGCTGACAAATTACATTCTACTGACATCAAATGAGTTAAGATTTAGGAGATGATTTATAGCGCATGTTTTTTTTTTAATATGTTTGATTTGCGTATAGTGTCGTTAATTGTGTTCGTTGGACATGTGGTAATGACTTTTAGAAATCAAAATAATCATGAATTAATGTCACCATCCTCCATCGTATAGCTAAATATAGAACTAAAACTATGCTAATATATTAGAGACAAAAGGAATTCTGACGAATGCAAAATTAAGGAGTGTTTTTAACTACGATTATAGATGAAGCTTTGCTCTTAATTTTTCTGTCTGCAGGCCGAAACTCTCTGTTATCAACTAAGAGTTCGCGCATCTCATACGCTACCACTTGCCAAACAAACTGCACTTATAAGAATAAAGTGTTCTTATTCGTGAAATCGATAAAAAGTAATGAGATTTGTATTTACCCGTATATCAGCTACTTAGCAATAGCTGCACGAAAAAAAACTATGATATGTAGTTCTTACCGTTACGATTACTAAACTGTAATTATATGATGCGAATGAAATCAGTTTTTAATATTAAACTAAAGTTCCACCGTGAACAAAAAACAGTTCTGGTGCGCAGGAGCCGGCCGGACGAAATCTATCTCGTGAGCGTTTTCATGAAATTTTCGAGACAAGCTGTTCGAGTCATCTTTTAGTGATCATGGTTCACTTGTGAACCGGTATCCCGTTTTGAGTTTGTGGCTTATACCGACGAGTTTATTTTCGCAAAAAGCTCCATCCACAATAATTAAATTTCTGCTTATTTGTAGATGAGCTCAAACTTCCGTATTTTAAGAAAATGTAACTTAAATTATTCTAATATAAAATTTTACACAATTTCAAGAAATGATATTTCCTTTTTATTTATTCTCTTAGGTTTTCTCAATATTTATTTTTCTTTGTATTGTATGTGTTGTACACAGATAGCGTATTAAAAATGATATTACGGACTCGCTTCTGTAACAATACAAATAATTTTTACAATTGTTTATTATTTTATAAATAAGGGAGTCTCTATTCTAGAATTTTAATTTTTATATCGATTTTATAACTCATGAGTATACTTTTACGCATTTATGAAATATTTAACGAATCAAAAAACCCATAATATAATTCATAAATATAGTCGAATAAAAATATGACGCAACGGTTTTTTAAACAGTTTTTTTTAAACTAATGTTTATAAAATAAAAATAATAATAATAAAACGATTAAATCGACGGGAATTTTACCGAGAATTGCAAGTGAAATTCAGCAAAAGTACCTTTATAATGCAGCGTATTATATCGTATAGCGAGGCAAATTATAATTTTATTGAAATGAATTTAAAAATTTGTTTGTTTAAAGTTTTGCCGATAATAATTTAGTTTAATTATAAAAATTCGCAACTTTCTTCATGTTACTGTGGCATTATGCTTTAGGTCGGTGTGCATTTATAATGATAGTTATCGTTAGTCGATGGACGACGGTAACGCTCGACTGCTATCTAAGTATCGTACTTTATTTTATTTGGTATATGTTAAATATCAGTTCCCAGGATAAAATTTACGTCAACGAATTGACTGTCACATTACGCATAGCACCGGTATCAGTATCCTTCGTTATCCTCCACCCAGTCCGTCGAACAAAGACGATTACGCCACGATTTATTGCTAGACGTATAAAAAAAGACTACATCAACGAAATTTATAACTCAAGTTCACGTTCGTTCCTGTCCAAATTTTAGATAGTCCCCACCAAGAGGTAGGTCCAATTATTATTATTACTTTAAACTTTAGCAAGCATGTTCATACTTCTCTAATCACAGAAGTATGGTGATGTAAACGCATCACCATATCGCGGGTACTGTTATGTAGATAGTTTGATATTTATTTCTAAAATTACATCGGTACTAGTCAAGGCGAAGTTCATATTCATGCAGCACCGCAGCGCTGTTGTTTTGTTTAGTTATAGGCAGAGATGGAGATATAACACAAAAGTACATTCTAGGCTTAGTCCTACTGAACAAAGTGACATGCTTGTCAATCCGTTCTAAACAAGAAATATTCTCCGTTTAAAATAGGTTATCTGTAATTTTTTTCTGATTACGGTAATTACAAAATTAAAAATATTAATTTACATTACTGTATTCATAAACGAATTAAAATTAACCTGCCATTAATTACAATAATTTAATTAAGTAAAGTTTTCACTAAAACGGTATCAGTCACAGCATTATATTCAAAGCTGATAGTAAAAATTTGGATATCTAGGCCTACGGAATCGCAACTTGAGTACAGTTACAGAATAAAAAGTAAAATAATATTTTTACATTAATTTACTAAATAATTAAACAATTAATACTACCATAATACCGTCCTTAACCGGTTTCGTTTGCAGTTTTCGTAGAACTATCTTCTGTGAAAAGATAAATTGGGGAGGATAACAACCATGGCGGATGTCGATAGATGCTATAGTGTGTGACAAAGGTCTGATTATATGCGTAGTAGTGGACCAACGCTTCGTCTGTTTTTACATAATTTTATCTCCGACCCGTTCTCATCAGCTGTTTAATATCTGGGGTAGTCCTAATCTACAAATGATTAGTTTCTTTCGTAATTAAAATACAAATAAGAGTACATATATGCGATACAAATAAAGCGTTACGGAAATCAAGATTTCGTTCTAAAAACCGTTTAAAAACACATTGAACGACCGTTTTTATTAAACGACAGCCGAGTTCAATGATTTTACTCGAAAAGCGAGTAATCGACAGCGGCATCGACAGCGTGCCGAAAAAAAGCGGCAAAATATTAATCAAATATATTAAAATGACCTTACTTTAGAATAATAGAGAAAAAAGATTCGAGAAGGCGTAGATAAAAATTTCAATTTTTCCTCCGTACAGGAACAGATTAAAGAATATTTTGAAAAATTCACAACTTTATCGTTTTCGCGGCTACGTCTAATAAACTGGTCTTTATTACCGGAAAGGCTCAAAAAAAAAAAAAAAAATTAACCCGTCGGAAGAGCAGGTTTTTATAAATCGATTTGTAAACACAGCAATTGCGATTTGGGATACACAGGGCAAACTAAAAGGATTAAAATTAGAGTGAAGGAGCGTTCGGTTCATTCTAAATATAGAAAACCAGAGAAATCGACCGTAACTCGGTTATTCCAGGAAACCAGTCATAAAATTAATTCATTAGAAACGATAGTTTTAAAACTGCCTCGGTAACGGCATCAGAGGAGTGGATTTCCAGTTTTAGTTAACCTTGAAAACGTACCCAAAAAACCCGTTTTTGCCTTAACTCCAGTTCCTGTAAACCGATTCGCTTGCAAATTTATAGTCTATTTCTATTACGTTTACATCATCCTACCAAGTTTCACCAGATCAGTTTAAAACTGCGCTTAGTAGAACGAGAAAAAGCTGAAAATGTACCCAAAAACCTCGTTTTTTGGCTCTAACTCCGGGTTCTGTGAACCGAGTCAGTTGATAATCAGTAGGGCTATTCCCTGTAGGTTTATGTCACTCCACCAAATTTCGTCAAAATCTGATAAGATTTGCGTCCGGTAGAGCGGACGAAAACATTTTAAACATACATACTTATGTATATAAACATGACCGGGCGCAGTAGCTGTCTCCAAATTCTTTGGAAAATCGCTAAAAAATGTACATAATAAACAAAATTGGATACTTTGGAAACGTAGTTTGTCGATGGTGAAGCAGCAACTCATTGTTGAACAATTTATTAAAACTCATTTTCTGAAAGTATCCGAATATAAAAGTGTTAAACGGCTATTCTACCCGTAAAACTTTGTTAATATGTAGGGATATCGGTTCGATCAATTTAAGGTTCGTGCTGTTTTTATTTTTCTTGAGGTAGAATTTATCTACTCGATCAATAAAAGAGGCGTGCATTACATCGTAATGGGGAGCTTGATCGGAGGAGGTTTGAATAGTTTAGATATTTTTGAACCAAATTTACACGTATCTATTGCCTAGAACGCCAGCAGTGTTTTATTACTTTTTACTTTTTTATTCTAAAATCCAGGCTAAAAATACTTGTTTTATATTTGTTTCGAAATTACTGTTTAGTTATCAACTATCTTTATTATTTCTTCTTTTTTTAATTTATACTTTTTTTTCACTAATTACTATTTTATATTTATTTATTCTTTTTTCACTTTGTACTAATTATTTTGTAAAATTGGAAATGACCATCTATTTTTAGATTTTAAGTAAACGGTTTTTGAGCGTAATCTCTTTTTTCGATTAATTTCAATAACCGTTTAGCATGACATAGCTGTTTATTTGTATTTGGCAAAATTTATTAATTCTTTATGATTAAATTAATAAAAAACCGGTAACATACAAATAAAAAAAGTTACTAACGACTACACATTTGCTTTACCAAAATTTCAGAGAATTGTTACTCGTAAAATAAAATGGTTAAGACTGTATTTTTTACATCTAACAGATCATTTCAATACAAATCGCGTTTGAATACAAAGACTTTCAATATTACAGCAGCAGCAACTTCTGTAACGTAGATTTAAGAGTACGAGGATGAATTAAAATATTTTAGAAGTTCTTGGCGTGCTTTCCCAGTAAAATAATGAAAAAAAGATCCTTTCCGGGTTTTTAAGGAGCTGAGAGAATTGCCATTTTGAACTTTTGGTGAATATACTTTCTTGCAATTCTCAACAGAAGGTTTTCCACTCCAGCACATTATTTCCCAATCTTTCAGTAACTTCTTCAAATTGGTTTGCGCTTTCTGTTTATTTCACAGAATAATCGGCTAATTATTTTAAGAGTTAGTTTTATGTAAAATATTGTATTATTAAAACACGAGTAGAACGTACCTGCTTTGACACGAACATCTCGACTGATTATTTTTCCTACGCTATTCGAGGCGATGCAGCGATAAATAGCTGCGTGAAGGTCGTGTCTGTAAGCGCTGGGATGAAAGGGAGCGAAGTGTAGAGAACCGTTGGGTAGTACGTCTAATAACCGAGGGACCAGAACCAGCGGTTTGCTGTCACTGGCTAACCAACCGAGAATAGGCTGAGGGCTCCCTCCGGCAACGCAGTCGATTCTAGCACCGGTGTCGTTGGCGAATTCCACTCGAGAAGGTGGTTCCTTCAAAAATGACGGTCCTGTAGAAGCGCTTACCACTGAAACATTAAAAATAATTGCGTTTGTAGAACCAAAAATGTTTATATATATATATATATAAATCAATACATCAATCTTTCTTTGTGGCGGTTCTCTCTCTCTCTCTCTCACCCTCACTCGCTCTCTCTATGTCTGCCTCTCTCTCTCTCTCTCTCTCTCTCTCTCTCTCTCTCTCTCTCTCTCTCTCTCTCTCACTCTCTCTCTCTCTCTCTCTCTCTCTCTCTCTCTCTCTCTCTCTCTCTCTCTCTCTCTCTCTCTCTCTCTCTCTCTCTCTCTCTCTCTCTCTCTCTCTCTCTCTCTCTCTCTCTCTCTCTCTGTGTGTGTGTGTGTGTGTGTGTGTGTGTGTGTGTGTGTGTGTGTGTGTGTGTGTGTGTGTGTGTGTGTGTGTGTGTGTGTGTGTGTGTGTGTGTGTGTGTTAATACACTGGCCGATCCAAGAATATGACAAGTTGATCACTAAAATCACAAACCTCTATTTTATTTCAATATTTTTAGTCTGCAAATAAATGAAAATTTTAGTTAAGTTTTGTACAAAAAGCTTGCTTTCCAATCTTGGTTCATGGAAAGAAACTGTAAAACGTTTAAAAAATTGAAGATTGATATAATGAGGACAATCTCTACCTCAAACGAAACTATGAATAAACCTCTGACCACTTCACATCAGGAAAGGTTTGTTTGCAAGAATACCTGTTCATAGCTCAGTTGCTACACCATAAAACCAAGTGGCTTGTGGCGCCATTCGTTAGCCTTTTTCGTATTTTATTGATCTTCTTTGGCGCTACAGCTCCTGGTGTACCGCGTACCAATTCTTATTCAGGCCATCCTGTCATTAACGCTCTCCAGTCTCTGAAAACCATCTTCATCAAATCTCTTGTCACCTCATCCGACCTCCTTATTCTAGATCTTCCCTTCCTCTGTTTTTGCATTCTTTCATTCAATATTTTCTATTCATTCTCGTTTCATCCATTCTCACCACGTGCTAGAGCCAATTTATTCTTTAAGCTTTAATATATTTAACAATATTTTCTCTAGCTATGAAATCATCCAAGTCATCAGTTTTTCTTATTCTTTATTTCGATTGTGCTCATAAATTCTACTGAGTTTTTTCTTTGAAAAAATTTGAGTTAGCTTTAATCTACGGTTGACGTCGTCTGTTTCACAGCTATATGTCAAAGTGGGAAGTGGTAGATGCCTATACATTTTTAATTTTGTATTTTTAGTGCTATCGTTTTAAAATATTTTCACATTGGAAAAGTATGGGGAATTACTTCGCTGTAATTTTTAACGAGTTGAATTTTATTTTTATATTTCACATTAACCCCACGATATTTCACTGTTTTTACTTCATCAAATTTCTTGTCAGTCGTTACCGATTTACGAGGGATTCTTGATATTCCTGAGAATGACAATGTCTTAGTTTTGCTTTCATTCACTATAAAACCGATCTTTTTTGCATTTTATCAATTTTTTGAATCTATTTTGAAAATATTCAATAATCGTGGCCATAATGAAGCCATCCTATGCAAATACACAGGTTTAATAAGACTTCAAGAAAATATTTCGTTATGGATTTACCATTTTAATAACCCTGTGTAGAAATGAAAAGGACAGCCGATAAGCCGTCACCTGATTAACTCGTGACTTGAACTCGAAGACATCCTGATTCCAACGGGCTTTGCCACGTCACTCTACACCCAACTGTTACCATAAAATAACTTTTGAAATTTCATTATCTTTAGTGGTGGAGGGCAGGGCTGAGATGGTAAAGTGGATGGGACAAGATAACGGAGGGGTGGGGACAACATCACGTGATTAAAATATTGCAATCCTATTGGTCCGTTGACAGTTGGGGTTGATCTTGGGTGACCTTGATCTCTCTGACGTCACGGGTCCAATTGCCGAGGCTGTCCTAGAACTAATATTTCTTTACTATTTGTATTTATTTCAAGGAGTTTTTTTCATTGTAATTAATTTTATCAACCTGTTATTAAATTTGTTGTACCAATTTATGTTCTTTGTACTGTTGGGAACTTTATTTTTAGTTCTCGTTAAGGATATTTTTCTTCATCTTTTATATTCTGGTTATCGGTAGTTGGTAGATAAACGTACTAAGCTGTTGTGTTTCTAATTTATACAGCTATTTCTTCAACAACAGTCGCTCTCGTTCTCTTTCTCTTCTCTCTCTCTCTCACTCTCTCTCTATTCCCCTCTCTTTTTACGTCTTTATCATCATCATTTTTTTATAGAAAAAAGTTGTTCCTTTCCTTTGTTTCTTTTTTACTTTCTTATTTCGTCCATTGTACCACGATGTTACTACTAGAAATCGAGGGACTCTTCCTATACTCCGACAGACTTCATTTTTGGATGGCTTTCTTGTTTTTATTCAAATTGTAAGTAAATTTATGTTTAATTATCGAAAATAATTTATATATTTGAAGTAACAACGAACGTACAAACTGTTCGATTTCATAAAAGAATTTTTTCAGTCGTCGGTGTGTAATTATAATGAACTCAAACCTCAGAAATATCAGGTAATTATAATCTCTTTCATTTTGTAATAATTATTATTTGATTTATATTATTATCCTCTTGCAGCAGTGCCTCTGTACTGTAAACGAGTTCAAAACGTTTTTAAACGGCTCCAAACTCATCAGCAAAGATGTAATATTACTATATTACTAATATGACTGTAATTTTTTTTAACATTAGCGGTTAAAAGAAGTAATGAAAATAAGTAAAATATTGAACATTATTTAAAAATAATAAAAAGTGATTTATTCTGAAAGAATCTTTTTTGTCTGTTCTAATTTCATAAGGTGTCTGAATTATGAATGGCTATTCATTAGTAAGAATTCTTTATATAATGATTCTAAGCGAACGGAAAAAAAATAATAAATAGGATACGACATAAGCCCCGTCAAGAAAATAATTATGAAGAAAGAGAGAGAGAGAGAGAGAGAGAGAGAGAGAGAGAGAGAGCAGTTAGCTCTGCTGAGTTTAAGAGATCGGGAAGAGAATCTTTTTCTCAATCAGTGAAAGCTCGCATTATGTTTGTTACGTGTGCAAGAATGAAAGTTATGACGTTATGGATTCTGTATTAACTCCCCACTGAAGGTTACAGGAGTGTACGTTGTATATTCTGCTCGCATTTACTATCAACGAAGCAATTCATTGTTGGTAAGCAAGCACTTACAAATTTTGCCGGCAGAACATGTAAATTTTAGGCAGTCAGCTATTTATTTCCTTATTAAAGACACCATTGAATTCTGAATTACGCCTAATTCCTTATACGCCGTGTATCTATTTTATTCCTAATTGCCCCTTCTGTAGTAATTCGTTTCAAAGAAGAGTAGCCAATAATACACTAAACATTACATTATTAAATACAGTTTTTGCGGGAGAAATTAAAAGCGATAAAGAATTGAAGAACTGTAGAAATATATGAAGTGACTGTAAGTGACTTAATAAAAAAGGATCAAAGAGGTGGTAAAGCTGCATAGTACGCTCTGCAATAGTAGTATATCGCTGGAAGACTTCCTTAAAAAACTTATTCCAATACCCAAAAAAACAATTAATGAAGTGTCAAGATGTTAGAGGGCAATTAGTTTAATTTGGCATTCAGGCAAGATTTTTCTGTGAACAGAAGATTAAGCAATATTGAATGAAATAGTTACAATATGGAATCAGGAAGGGAAAAGAGAAAGGAATGCAATCGGTCTAATAAGAACTATCGATGAGAGATATATAAAAAGAGGTAAAGAATATATATGTGTTTTACAGATAAAGGAAAAGCAACCAAAGCGTGTGTGTCTGATGGGATAAACTGGAAATATTTAAAAAAGGAAGGAGCATATCGGAATGAATCGAGACTGAATTAGAAATGGCTATGAAGATGAAGGATGCTCAGATCAACTGGTTTAATCTAAGAAGAAGAATAAGGCGAGTGCTGCTTATCACCAATCTCATTTAATACTTATGTTGAATATCGAATAAAAAAAATTGCTACAAAAGATGAAGGAATCGATGTAGTACGAACGAGAGTAAATTGTATAAAGTTTGCCGATGTCTTGATTTTATTAAAAGAACTAGTCTATAAACTTGAATATAAGAATATAAACGGGTAAGGAATTATTGAGGCCAGAGGGAAGCAAATATAATGGACGACTGAAAACGAAATGGGAGCTTACAGGATCTTAATGTTTAGCCTACAATAGTGGATAATGGAGACGTACATGGTGCAAGAACCTGCATAATTAGTGCAGCAAATAGGGAATCTTTGGCCATGGGAGATTTCCAGGAGGTGCGTAAGTCCAGGCGGAAGCCTGAGCCTATGCCGTCCAGCTCCTCTGAGGACGAGTCCAGCGGGATAGACACGGGTGCACCCGCCCGGGTTAAGCCAATCCCAGCAGTAGAGTATTTTAGAAAAGCGAAGGGCAGACCTGGCAGTTCTGCCCCGCTGGCCAAAGTAGTCCAGAAGGACCTGGACTACTTGTTCGAGTTTCTTTCTCTTCCCGGCGGCGTCAGCGTTGGGACGAGGAAAACAATACTTCCCCGGCTGGTCAAGATTAAGGAGGCGGTGTCTGCACTATCAGACGGTTTCGAGACTTTGGCCTCTAAACCCAAAGAGATCAAAGTGGTTCCAAAGGTTGTACAGGCCTCAGCGCAGCCCAGGCGCTACGATGATGTCCTTAAATCCAAAACAGAAGCCAGTAAGGTGGCAAAAAAACCAGAGGTCATCTTCGTAAAAAGGGCGGAGGGTTCCAAGACAACGAGCAAGGACCTCAAACGCGACTTTCAGGTTGTCCTTCATGGTAACCGAAAGGAGCTACGGATCAGGGACATTAAGGAGACCAGCAAAGGGCTGGTAGTTGTTGTAATAACAAGGAGACTGTCCGAGTCATCACGGAGTCTCCGGCTGTCAAGAAACATAAGGTCAAGGTTGACCCCCAAGCGGTTGAGAAGGCCTCGGGTCGTTGTTTATGACATCGAGCGGAGTTTCTCTGATGAGAAGGTTTTGTCTCTCATTCGAGAGAAAAACATTGATTTGGATGAGGCCTCGTTCAAGGACCAGTGTAGACTAGTTTTCAGAACAGGCAAGCGTTTATCACGGAGTTTTCGAGTTAGGGGCTGGTCTCCACCAGAATTTTGTGTCGGAGGGACGAATCTTCGTTGACTTTGCACCCTGTCGCCTCAAGGAGTACCTTGACGTACAGTGGTGCTTTAAGTATTGCAGATTCGGCCATAGAGCCAAGTTCTGTAAGTATGCATCGGTCTGCGCGCATTGTGGCGAGGGTCACAAACGTAACGACTGTCCACAAAAGAAGGAGGCTCCGTCTTGCGTTAAGTGTAAATGGTTGCGCAAAAAGTCATAGGCACTCGGTTAATAGTAAGGAGTGTGGCTGCTATTTGAGAGCTGTTGAGATGTATTTCAATTCTCTTGATGGTTAGGTTCGGTCAACTTAATGCCCAGGGAGTCTATGCAGTCCAAGTTCAGTTAGGTGAGGTTGTTGAGAAACGGAGCCTCGATGTTCTTCTTCTGCAACACCCGTATGTGGTCAAGGGTGATCTGCCAGGTTTTTCAGGCGGGAATAAGTTTTTCATTGGTGATAGCAAATCCGCCGTACTGTGCAGGAAGTCGGTAGATAGTGTCTTCATACGGCAGGCCACTGACACGCATCACGTCGTTGTTAAGCTTGCCATGAATGGTTTGGACCAGGTTGTAGTTACTTCGTACTTTCAGTACAGAGATCCCACTGAACAGCACTTGAAAAGATGGGATAGAATTTTTAGGTTGGCAGCGAGTCGTCCTATTCTTATAGGAGTTTATGCGAATGCCAAATCGCTTCTTTGGCACATTGGATCACGGACGATGGCGGCGAACTAATCGAAGGTTTTATTGCGCAGCATCAGTTTGATGTTTTCAATGTAGCCGGTGAATTGACTACCTTCGCCGGTGCAGTTGGTTTACGGAGGGCCTTCCATGGTACCAACATTGGTGTGACCATTGGTAAGGATATCCCTGGTAGGATTCCCAATTGGTCAGTAGTCGATGATTGCGAAAGCGATCAAAGGCTAATAATTTTTGATTGGGTAGTTAGACTGCGCGATGTCTTTAGGGGTGACGGTCCTGTTCAGCAGGGCCGCTTCCTCCACAGGCGTGCAGATAGGCCTAAGATTTCAAATATTCTTGCGACCAGGCTGAGGTTAACTCGAAGTCTGGACGAGGTCCCGTTAGACAACGTGGCAGAGAATTTTTCTTCTGTGATAGTTGAAGCCGCTGAACATTCCATTCCCAGAAGCACGGGTCGGAAGAGAGTAGCTGGATGGTGGACTCGGGAATTGACTGCAATGAAGCGGACTGTGGGCCGGCTCAGGATAGCCGCACAACGTGCAGGTGATGTTGATCGTCATGCAATCTTGATTGCGGATTATCGTCGGAAGAGGACCGAGTATTTTCATAAGGTTAGGTCTTCTAAACGTGATTCTTGGCGCTCTTTTGTGAAAGAGCAAGGAAATAAAGACCCATGGGGTGTTGCTTATCGAGTACTTGGTCATAAGCGGAAAAAAACATTATTCTGTCGGTTCTCTCGACCCAGGATAGTGTTGTTATAGATAAAGATCGTGTTCTTATTCATCTGATGGACGATTTGCTTCCAAATGATACCGAGGTTGGTGAGATCTCGTATCATCGACGTGTCCGCAGGGAAGTTGTAGGTTTTCGCTTTGAGATTTTGTCTTCAGAAATTACTGAGGCGGAAGTCCGTCAAGTAATTTGTAGCCTGGGTAGGAATAAAGCACCCGGATATGATGGTATCACAGTGGAGCTCCTTGTTCGTACATTGCTCGTGATTGTTAGCCCCCTGACTAGCGTTTTTAATAGGTTGCTTTTATCTGGGTACTTCCCAGCATGTTGGAAACGTGGTGTGCTGAAATTGCTCTTCAAAGGTGGTGAAAAGGATCTCACTGTAAGTTCCTCTTACCGTCCTCTGACTCTCTTGCCTGTAGTAGGTAAGGTTTTCGAGAAGGCCTTGTACCTCCGCATTAACAGTAGGTTAACTTCTAACCATATGCTGATGGACGACCAATATGGCTTCCGCCCCGGTAAGGGCACAGAGGACGCGCTTCTTAGGGTCATGAATTTGGCTTCGTCCAGTGAGTGTAAATATGTACTCGACGTCTTTTTGGACATATCCGGGGGGTTCAATAACTTGTGGTGGCCCTCTTCCTTGTTTCAACTGCAGCAGTGTGGATGCACGCTAAATGAGATTAGGACTCTCAAGTTATTTTAGCGATAGAACTGTCATCCTTCGTGACGGTAGTTCGGATGTAGGAAAGACCCTGTCTAAAGGTTTTCCACAGGGCAGTGTTCTAGGTCCACTCGTCTGGGTCGTTGAGATCGACTCTCTCATGCGATTGCGCCACGATGCCCAGTGGCTGTCGCATCGTGGCGTATGCCGACGATGAGCTGCTGCTGATCGAGGGCAATTCGCGTGCCGAGATAGATCTCAGAGCGACACAGACATGTAAAGTATTAAGGTTGTGGAGTCTTCATCATAAGATGGTTTTCAGTGTGGAGAAAACCACTATAATGCTCTTGAAGGATCGTCTAGCTGCAACCCTTCATTCGCGGGTTGTTATGGACGACCTTCCGATTAGGTATGTTACCGTTCAGACGTATCTGGGTGTTATCCTTGATGAGAAGCTTAAATTCAAGGAGCACCTCCAGTTTGTAGCGAAGAAGGCATCTATGGCCTTCTTCGCTCGGTGTCCCTTGAGTCATTCATCCCGATTGGTGGTTGAATTACCGTACCATGCGTATTCTTTACAAAGGTGTCTATGAGGCGATAATGTTGTACGCTGAGGCCGTCTGGGTTCATCGTTTACAATTTCAATGTTATAAGGATATTCTTTTGCGAGCTCAGCGTCTTCTATTGTTAGCTGTTGTCGGTTGCTACAGAACTGTCTCGCGAGAGGCAGTCACTGTGATCGCCGGCATAAAACCCATTGATATTTAGCTACGGAACGTAGCAAGCGGTATATTTCCAAGAAGGGAGGCCTTCTAACGTCAGAGCGTATGCGAGAAATTGAAAACCAAGGTTTTGACTGTTGGCAAGCTAGGTGGAACGATTCTTCTACTGGTCGATACACGCATGGCATTTTTCCAAATGTTAAGGAGTTGCGAGCGATTAGTTGGGTTTCCCCCAATCGACATATTACTCAATTTCTTTCGGGACATGGTGCTTTTAGGGATAGTTTGGCCAGGTTTAGGTTGGTTGACTCCGGCTTGTGTCCGGACTGTAGGGTCGATGACCCTGTGGAGCATCTCCTGTATGTCTGTCCCCGGTACGAAGCTGAGCGTACCAGCGTTGTTAGGGAACTTGAGAGTGTAAACTTCTTCTTTTATCAGCAAGTTAACTGGAGGACTCGCAGAGATTGGTCAATTGTGGCTGGCTGTCTTCGATTCCTCGCCCTGTGCAGGACGGTTAAAGGGATATGATAGAGTAGGAACCCGGGTGGACAGTTGACTGGCCGAAGGTAGGCGCTATGACGGTGAGCCACGGTTAGTTAGATTTGAGGTGATTATAAATTGTATAAGCTGTCGGAGGAACGGCGACTGCACTGCCGAGGACATAGAACCCATACAGCCGTGAAGTGTAGCGGCATCTCGACTATGGTTTATGAGCTGAATGTCACGCGGGACTCTGCGATGGAGCTGAGTGGGAGTAGGAGGTCTGTCCGCCTCTTCCTTTTAGACCAGACCGGAGTCCATAATTTAACCTAAGTCTAGGGTTTGAACTAAAGTTGTGTTCAGTAAGGGAATTTAGGATTAAATTTTGCTGTTGCGATCAACATCTTTGGTGGTATATTGTGTTTAATTTGCCTCGAATTTCGATACATTCACGAAATTGGCTCAATATAAGTAGAACTAGGCGTGGGGTTCGTGCTTCCGCGAACTCGGTTAGCTTGTTCAGAGGGATACGATGTAGGACATTCAAGTTGTCCGGACGAGGACTACAGCGAAGGCAAAAGCTGAGTTAAAAATCACTGATGCAAATGTCTACCGAGACATTTACATCGGTGGCATTCCATCGAGACCAGGCTTATTACTATGAGATATAAAAAGGTCAGAGGGCGATAGACGTCTCCCGTTAAAGCCCAACAGGGCTAGGAACGCAGTGGTGATGTGGCGACCGGAACGTCACTAGGCGGGTGTCTTGCGAGGTTGGGATGATACGGCTAAGAAGCCGTATCACCCCATTTCAACCCCCCTTTAAGAAAAGAGGAGTTGAAATCAAGGATCCTATTATTTCGGGCCCTATTCAAGATGGAAAGTCCCGACTATCAGCAAGTTTTCCACTGTTTGTTTCCATCAAGACCGGACCTTCTTTCTTAAGTCGAACGCATTCGATCGTTTTAAATGTTTGCCGCTTCGGGACTTCCCAAGCTCTCATTTGGCAGTCACTAGGAAATCCACTGAGTTCAGTATTTGTAAGTCTGCTCTGGAATTTAGTGCTAGACGACTTCATGGGACTCCAGCTTCCAGAAGACGTCACTGTCCAAGCTTTCAAAAACGACTGTTTACTCCTAGTACGTGATGATTCATGCTCACAGCTAGTTTTGTTTGGAGGGTCGGACCGATCAGAATAAATATATATTTATAATTATATACAGAATATCTCTAAATTATTTATATAAAAGTAACCTTTAATAATAAAATAAGTAGATAACTTACAGAAATGTTTATTATAACACTAAGTACAGTAACACTAAATGCATATCATCAAGTTTCATTTACAAATGCTCAATATGTCTTTTGTTACGCGGCAGATGTCCCATGTGTAATCAAAATCCTATGAAGCATGTCTTTATCTATTATGGCAATTGTTTGTGTTATCCGGCGTCACAGCTTGTCAACATTATTGGAAGCGGATGAATAAACACGCTGTCTTTAACGTAACCCCATACAGAGAAGACTGTTAGAGTTAAATCAGGCCAGGAAATTGTTCCACCACGTACAATCCAAGTCAGCACTTTGTTATTGAGATACGCGATGAAGATAATTTAGTGGCGCGTCATCTTACTGGAAAATGAATCCTATGCCCATATCCTGTTGTAATTGTGGCATTAGATAACGTTCAAGCATATCCAGGTATGATATGCCAGTTACAGTTGACTTGGAGAAAAAGAAAGGACCGTAAATTTTGTGATAGCTTACGGCACAAAAAACATTTACTTTAGACGAGTCGGTACATGTTCGATTGTGTGACATGGATTCCACTCTCCCTATAACTGAACATGATGTCAATCCACTTTGCCACTGGTACGGAAGGTTGTTTCATCACTGAACACAATTTTATCGAGATATTGTTTAACAATTTGATATTGTTATCCGATATTTACATGATATTGAATCTTTTAACATGATTTTTGTTATTTCAATTTTTTTTAACATGTTTACACAAAACTCAATTCGTTTTTCTTTATCACCTTCACTCAAAGCTTATATCAGTTGTAATTTGTAGCGTTTAAATGACAGTCGGTTACGCAATACCCTCCTTACTGTAACCCTAGGAATATTCAATTCTAAGCTTACGCGTCCCGTTGATTTACCTGGCCTACGAATGAATGTCTGTCGTACTTGTTTGATTGCCGCTTCAGAAACTGAACTCTACCCTGACCTGGTGTCCTATGTAATACACAACCTGTTTCAATGAAACGATTGTACCATGCAATAACAGACTGTCTTTGAGGTGATTGCTTGCGATATTTAGTCATGAAGTTTCTCCGAATGGCAGTAGCCAATTTGGATTCATGAAACCATAAATAACAGTGATGAACTGTTATTTAACTGTTAACTAACTGTTAACTAACTCTGTTAACTGTTAACTAACTCTGCACCGGTATATGACTGACTTCATGATGACATGGAATTACTCATTTGCGCGTTCCACCTTGTGAGAACGTCACGAACTAACGGTCTTAGGCGGGAATAAAACTTGAAGGTATTTATCAAACAATTCTGTAAGTTATTTACTTTTTTTATTATTAAAGGTTACTTTTGCATTACTAATTTGTACACACACACACACACACAGAGAGAGAGAGAGAGGGAGAGAGAGAGAGAGTGTGCGAGAGATACATACACACACACACACACACACACACACACACACACACACACACACACACACACACACACACACACACACACACACACACTCATATATATAAAACAGAGTAAATTCTTCGGTAAAGTATGTCGTATTTTCAAGTAAATATACGTCGTAAAGTGAATAAATTAAACGAGTTTCTTTACTTTAACACAATATTAAAATAAATGTTACTAGTACTACTACTAATTCCTACACCGTACACCATTACCACTGTTGGTACTATTGTCTTCCGTGATATATATATATATATATATATATATATATTAACTTTTTAATCAGAATTTCTTTTTATCGTCTGGTGTATATATGTTCTTTATTGATTTACGAAATATTTTTCAAGATTTGGACTTCCCCAAGATAAATAACCCCTTGAAAAAAAAAATCATGATATTGTATATTTTCAATATGTTGATGATACTTTTGTTATATATAATGAAAATGTACGTAATGAACCTAATAGTATGAACAGCCTAATCAATTGTTTGCTTATTAATATATAGTTTAATTTTGTAGTATAAAATAACAGAAAACTTATTTTAGACCTCTCAATCACTAGAAATTGTCACAGATTGGTATTGAATAAACAGGAAGCCTACTAATTATATAAAAATACACAATAAATCAAACCATTTAATAAGCCAAAAAATGTCGGCCTGTAGAGCTATGCTTAAAAGAGTACTGAAATTACCAACCAATAAACCGCGCAAATTTTGAATTTGAACTTAAATATATAAAGGAGTAACAATGTTTAATGGTCATTGTGCAGACATGTTAGACAGGTTATGCACAAAAATAAAAGTAAAATTGAATATTCAATTACATATAAATAAATATAGATAATTAAGTTCGCAGAATAGTAATATAGGAAACAAAAGGATATGTTATTTAATTATATAAGACCTGAAACTTATAAAATCACAAATTTATTCAGAAAAAGAATCGGAAACAAATAGCAAATAAAACTAGTTATAATTTAGAAATGAAAATTAACACAAATATCGATAAAAAGATAAGTACAACGGTTCTGTTGAATACAAAATGACTTACGAATAGTGTCATAGTATACACATACATTGGCAAAACAATAAATTTCAAAAATAAATATAAACAACAAATAGCTGCTATAAGACTAAATCAGGCAGAAAAATCAAATTATGGACGTCATATATTGAACACGAGAAATGAATATATGTAACCGATAAAACAATTAAGATAAAAGCTTGTAATAAAGATTGTGATCACTCGATTCTAAACTCATAAATGAATAAATAAATTTTTAATCCGATAACGTGTTTTCTGTACTGGAAATAAAAGATAAAGATTAGTGGAATTATTGTCAGTTCAGGCCTAAACCTAGACCGGATAACACGGCAGTTTTGCTTACGCGCTTCTGGTAAATGTATTCTTTCATATGTAGTATTGCGGTGTGATGTTATGTGTTTTTTTTTTGCATGTAAGATTGATGAAACTTAATTTGGATAATTTTCATTCCCTTATGATGCTAATACATTGATGTGGCGAAACAAGTAGGGAAAAAATCTTTCTCTGACAGATGTATGGTAAGACGGTAATAAAAATTATATATCTGTTTTTGTAAAAAAAAAAATATATATTACACATATATATGTATATCACGGATGTGTGTGTGTTTATATCTACATAATGACTTTTTGTATCATATAAAGTCGCTTGTCTCACGCTGTCACACAAATGAACCCACGTGGTCACACGGAACGTAAAACGATAGGGAAATTTTTGTTTCCACTACGCGCAACCATGGAAAAATTCACAATTCGGGATAAAACTTAACATAAACCAAGGTTCCCGTCGAAATTTGTGTTATCGATTGCAGACCTCGTAAAGAAAATTAGTAACAGATATTTGTCAGACATGTATTACAGTACTGAAGAGAGAGATTACAACATGCCGTTCTGTTGTCTTCGAATGAGACTTACAATTTAATCGATTCTATTATTACCTACGAGAGCCCAGACTCAGTCAGAGAATTGTTGCCCTAAGAGAAAGATGTCTGAAAGCACCAAAATGACTAGATATAAATTTATGAATGGCAATAAATGATCGGTAAAGTTAAAAATATCGAAATTCAACCTTCTCAAAAGAGATGAAGACTCAAAGAATCTTTTGAAACTCTATGTGGGTATAATAGATATAGAATCTAACAAAAGATGCGGTCTCGAATTTGAAAAAAATAAATATTTCATCCTCTACCACTTAAAAATTCGGAAAATCAGAAAATCGTGAAATTTATTCGGAGTTATCATGAAACTTTCAATACGGTAACCGAATCAGAGTGCGTAAAAAGCTCCACCTGGTCGCGCTAGATCAGAGCGTGAAAAATAATTTTTTCGTTAAAACACTTAGCCGAGTAAATGAAATGTTACACATTATCGTGAAAAATTTTCTTGCTTTTAGTCTAGATCATCGTGGGGAGAGATCTGCTTCTCCTAAAATATTACGGCCTTACAACTAAAAAAGAAAAATAACCTCTTTTTATCCAGCAACCGCCAATGTCATGGGAAAAACTCGACTCTCTTCCAAGCCCCCAGAAACCCCAGACATTTTTATCCACGTGGAAAATGCTTTGAAAAAAATGAGACTTTTTTCTTTTTGAATCATATTAATATTTTATGTCAAAAATATATAAACGCATAAATAAAAATTGAGTAATACAAAACTTAAGAGGTTTTTCTGTCTTGTAGGACGGAAAACTAGTGGATACTTTAATTACTTTATAACTAACTTTCCAGGATGAAAAATATCTGACTAAAGAAAGAGTTTAAGTAGGTCTTTTTGAAAAACAATAAAACTCACTCTTTCCCAAATTATGCTAAAACTCTAGTGAATATAATTTAATCCGAAAATATTTGTTGGAGCAAAGAAATGGTTTGTATTTTTTTTACATTGAACTATTTTTATCTGAAGGATTACATTTTTAGAATTACAAATTAACTCTTGAAAAATTGAGAAAACAAGAGGTAACTATTAAAAAGTAAAAACACGACTGCCGAAAAAAATATTGCTGACAAATATAATATTTTGTTCTGGTTAGGCTCCATCGTGATTTTATTTTATACTAGTAAATACCCAGTTTCAATTTTGAAAATCGGAAGATTGCTAGCGAAGATATAACAACATTTTTGAATTAACCGTGGTCTATTAGATCGAGGGTGTACTTGATGGATGCAGAAGTTAGCCTTCAACCTACTAACAAATACTCCGTTTGAATTTTGAAAACCGGACGATTGTTTGCCGAGATATTATAAGAGCACCCCATTGATTTGCTTGGCATTTCTCCCACCACCGCCCCATTCGAGGGCCCTAAAGCATAAGACCGAATGTCTGTGCCACAAACGGCAACTGAGCCTCAAACAGTTTAGCGGCCAGGATCCTAACATAGTTCCTAGAGGTTACAAAACAGCATGAGCGGAATAAGCGTGGTGCACTCACCATCGGCTTACGTGTTCCAACCGCTCACTTGCAATATATTTGCTAAA
The DNA here is from genome assembly GCF_047948215.1 of Lycorma delicatula. Lineage (NCBI taxonomy): Eukaryota > Metazoa > Arthropoda > Insecta > Hemiptera > Fulgoridae > Lycorma > Lycorma delicatula. The sequence goes on from NC_134458.1 coordinate 4,805,604, forward strand.
ATGGGTTGGCGCACCCCGTCAATTACAAAAAATATATGACATCCATAATAAAATTTATCTCGTCTAGGCAGCAATTTGCTGCCACGCCTAGGTCGCTGAATGCCAGAAAGTACCTGTCCACCATTTCATAGCTCTTGGAACCATAATAATTGGCTGGTGGTCAGCTATACTCAGGATTAGCTTCCCACGGCAATGCGGTAAGCGTCTTTCCCTTAAGAAAAATACGGATGCCGGTTGAACAAAGCAACCGCATCTAGGAACTCACACATGCTCCGATAATGCGGCTCTCGCCACATTGACTCGTCGCTTGTGAGTGGTCAATTTTCCCCTTGACCTTTAAGTTCCAGGCTGGCCTGGTCTCTGCCCCCCCCCCCCAAGAGCAGGGCAGTCAAACATCAGCTGTTCATTCGACTGGACCTCCCGCAGACGCACAGCTCATCAGCTGCCAAGCGGGACCGAAACAGATATTGGATCAAGTTAGCGTAGTTGGTGAGCACTCGGGCACCTGTTGCTCTTAAAAACGAGCTCGAGGCATAACATCCCTCCAGATCCTGCATAAACTCATTCAAGGAACTTCCCTTAGTCGTGGTGTCCCATACCAGTTGCCATGCTTCCATCGCGAGGCCCAGCCTCTTCCGCAGGCGGGAGATGGGCAACTGAACGAAATTTAGATCCAGTGCATTGTGATCACCGTTCCGTTCCGGTACTGTCCCGGCTCGACACCGCGTCCAAACAACTCGTCCTCCGGCCTCTTCGCAATTTCCCCACGGCTGCCCGAACTTTCACCACGAAATTGATTGGGAAAGCCTTTCTCAATACGGTCAAAGCCTCGTATCAGGTTGTTTTAAAAACACCAGTGCATACAATTAAGACTGCGCTGGGCACTCCTTAAATTTTGAACAAGTGCTCTATTCATATCCAATCTATGCGCCCAAACGGGCGCCGCGTAAGAGGTCATGCTTTCGAAGACACCTCGGTACACCATATACATTTGATGGCCCGACAACCCATACTCTTTCCGAGCAATCCTCCTTAGTTTGTGCATTACTGAGACGGCATCCGCCGCTAGTTACCTAATGTGGTTGCTAAACAGCAACTTTTAATCAAACAAAAGACCTAGGTACTTATGAACTCTAACTCGACTGATTACACACCCTTTATAACACTTAGTACGGGGGTTACGACTGTATGATAACTTGTCTGCACTCTTGAGAAGCATAAACTTCGTCTTGGGTACAGAAATCTTTAAATTTTGAATATCCATCCAGCCATCTGCGGTTGACAAGGCCGCGTGCGATTTGATTGATTTCAAACCCAGCTCACACAGTGATAGAGGTTCACAGTTCATAAATTCAATTCATTAAAGTTTGTGCTTCAACCGGCAAATCTCATAATTTTAAATATACATACACATATAAAATATATATATACATATTTATATAACCTAAGACATTCCCCCGGAAACGTAAGTATTCCAACGCGGGGTCATTGATCTAGATCGGTTCGGTTGTTGAGCTGCTGCAGTAGAACAAACAAACAAACAAACAAACAAACAAACATACATACATTCTAAAAACATTGCACTCATTTTTTGGGCAGTTGTGTAAATAATAAATACAATTATAAAAATTAAATAAAAGAAAGGGATTATTAGTTAATATTTGGTAATAAAACTGTGGCGCGAAGCGGACCAATAGTGGTGCGCCGGGTGGCTGCACACAGCTCCCTTCACGACTCTCTCCAGCTAGAAGCAGGGAAACAGTCTCTTGTAAATTAATATACCGATTATTTAATTTCTGTAGGTTATTTTTATTTATATTTTATACATGTATTTTTATTTATTTATTATTATTTTTAAATTTTATTAAAAAAACAGAGGGCTGATTAGTTAATATTTAGCAGTAATAAGATGAAGCAACCCTAACAAATAAGAGCAAGAATAAAGAACATGCATACATGATCAAACGTAAGTTTTTGAAATGCGTTTTTCTCTGAATCAGCCATTGAGCTGCTACAATGGAACACACACACACACACACACACACACACGCATGTAGACGTACACGTACACATGTACATATATACATAAACCCTAAAAACATTACACTCCTTTTTGGGCAGTCGTGTAAAAAACCATAAAACAACGAAATTTTTTCAATGAGTTGAAAAACCATGTTTTTTTAGATGTTCATTTCCCAACAAGCTTAATGATCACTGTTTTGGATCGTTTTTAAAAAAGCGGTAAAATTATAAATTTTGGTTAGCCGATACACAATGTTTATTGTATTTTTACATTTAATTTCACAGCCTTATAAGTAATATACTATACTAGTTTTGTATGTAAATAGATAACGAATAAATTTAATTTGGAACTGACAACAAGTCTAGATCTCAAGGAATCACCGGACCAAACGAGCTGGGATCTTACATTCAGGCTTCACATTCTAAGAAACTAATAAGACTGTCTCCATATTTGTTGCGAAGATATACAGGTCTGCTTGCGTCAGCTTAACCTCCATAGCAGATAAAATTGCGACTTTGGCCGACGAGACATTATCGAACAAAGAAAACTATAGCTTAAGGAAGCCGGTAGAACAAACAGGGTCAAGGTAAGGAGGACTCAACTTTTAAGGGAAGGAATATTGTCCTAAACGGATAGTTCCTACTAATGAGCATCTCGCCGTATAATAATATACGGCGAGCCAAGCGAGCTCTGCGGGAATGGTGAGAGAAACGGGCTCTGGGATAGGTTCCGTTGCCCCGAGGAGCCCGTGGGTTGACTCCGGAGTTCGCCTGGGCCGACCTAGGCCCCGATCGGCTAGTAATTATCTACATATTTAATTTTTACGACGACTATTATACTCCTTCATGGCCAACAACTTAAAGCGACTCGCCACCGTGTTTATAAAATTATTTTATTCGAAAAAATACCCTAGTATTTCACGAAAATATAAAAATACGTACGTTTTTGGGCACACATTTATATCATTTATTATATCACTTATATCATTTGAGGATAAGGTAATTTTGCTTTGTAAATGAATTCAAATTATTCGTCATAAAGTAGGTCAAAAGATAGTGTTTTATACGATCTGACCCGCATTGTGAGCCTAATAAGAGAACAAAGATTTTTCTCCGACGATCTTATTTTGTGACTGGTGAGATATTAAAAAAGTATTTTTCAGTGCTTTTTTTTGTAATATTCTTCCCGGTGTGTAGCATCATTATCGATCGGGAACTCGCCCGAACAAACAAGTATAAGCAAGAGGATACAGAGGAGACGGCGCGCGGCGTAAGATTTTGGCGCGAAGCCTGGGGGCCGACTTGAGAGCTAATATTGATCGGGGTAGAACGAGTGGAGTGGAGTGGAGTTTCCTTGTGTTCACATAAAATTAGTCGGATCTCTCCTATGCTCACCGTTCCCAGTCGATCCGTTTTTTTATTTTCAGTTGAATTCATTTATTAGAAATATGAATACATTTATATATATCATATCATTTCCCTGAAATTTACACAACGCATTTAAAGAACGCATTATGCCAATCTGATCGCTACTAACCCGTATCGAGACCTTGCCGTCATACTCCTAGAGAAAGCACCACCGACTCCCTCTTAACCATATCATCCGGTCTCGATTCCCTTCTCTTATTCTTGCAATTATGTGTTGTAATAAACGGTTTCATATTTCACTTTGAACGGTGCCACGTCCATGCCATTAGTTATAGAAGTCCTTCTAAAGTTTATTTAAGGAAATTTTTTCTTAACTTTTTTTTTAATTTTCATGTTCATAAAGCCGAAAGTTTCTCTGTTTGTCTGTTTTTTTGGTTCTTTGTATTTGCATCATGCGAGAACCGACCGACCGATTGCTTTCAAATTTGCAGGATATTTTTGTGTTAACCCAGGGAAGGATTTAAGCGAAAGACTGAGGCCCTAGCTTCCACGGGTTGTGATTTTGTGAATTAAAGATATTCATTAAAGAAAAATAATTAATCCTTTTACTGCATTATTTTATTTCTGTCACCATAGCAGCAGGAATAAATTATAAATTTTTCATCGTAAAAGGTATGTGTACTTTAGTTACCGTAGTAACAATTATTCTTTGGAAAGTCGAGAGTTCCAGCGTTCAAGTCCTAGTAAAGCCAGTTATTTTTACACGGATTTGAATACTAGATTGTGGATACCGGTGTTCTTTGGTGTTTGGGTTTCAATTAACCACACATCTCACGAATGGTCGAACTGAGAATGTACAAGACTACACTCATACATATCATCCTCATTCATCCTCTGAAGAATTATTGAAACGGTAGTTACCGGAGGCTAAACAGGAAAAAGAGAGTAACAATTATTCTGTGTTTTATAATATAGTTGTTTTTCAGGTTTATATAAACCCTGAATATTTTAATTGTTATTTATGCAATTTTATTTTCACAACCGTGCGGGTAACGAACACTGCGCAGTCCATGGGACGGAGCCTTCTGGCTAGACAGGGACGGCGAGCGAAGCAGTTCTGCAGGAATGGAGAGCGAAACGACCTCTGGAGAAATGGCGAGCGAAGCGAGCTCTGCAACCTGGGGTAGCCTTGTGGTTCCGGGAGTCCCTGGCTCAGCCCTGAGGCTAGCTTGGGGCTCCTGGGCCCCGGGGGACCAGGAGCTCTCTGGTAAGACGGTCGAATAAACAAATCGAGCCCTGACCGGCAAGCATATAATAGATTTCGGTCCCTTTTTTCTTTCTTAAGTCAATCGGTTAACTTCGAGAAGTGATTTCCTATTTTTTATTTCATCAATGCCTGTGTATTGTCACAATACGTTCTGAACAGGCAGGATTAAAAGTTACGAAGGTGAACGCAAAAATATTACTCCGCTTGATTGTCGCAATTAACATCTTAAAGGAAAAAAGGAAATGTTTTTATATTACGCTCACTCTACCGTTACAGCGAATAACTACATTCAGGGACTCGATAGACATTCTTTACACTAATATTTCGTCGACTCACCCGGCTGACCTTAACTGTGAACATAGAACATCCCAAAATGTGAACGTAGTGAGCAATATCAGCTAAACCCCCTGATAGAATTTTCATCACGGTATTTAAAAGAGATTTCCTGAGTTTTCAAATACTAAAAAATATTTACCGACTTAAGATTTTATATGAAGTTTCAATGAAGATAAAGATATTGTTTAATTTCCACTAAACAAAGAGAAAGAACTACATTCTCCTTTATTCCAAGATGTTGGATTTTTGTTCTCTACGATTCTCTGCTTCACTGAGAAATCGATTAGACTCTGATCGAGTAGAATTTTTTTTCAATCATCCTAAGGACATATGTCTATTAGCCCTCTGTAGTCTCATACATTTCAGTCATAATTACATTACACAAGATATTTATAATCCGATCGTAACCTTATTTCCCTTAAAATTGCCGATAGGTTTGAAATCTAGTTTACAAATTTGTACACATAATTTTAACAACTTTTAAATTGTTTACGTTTTAATATAGAATTTTTAACTGTAATCGAGGCCTCTGAGATTGATCCTGCCGGCATCAGACGACACCAGTTCCTGTGGCGCGGTGAGAAGTACATCACAGTCAAACCTGAATGCACTCACCGCTAAAACATGTTGAGCACTCAAATTCCTCACCCTCTCTGCTAAAAGCCTCCAAGATTTTGGAGGCTCCATTTTTGTTTTTTTCTAAATCTTTTTTGTAAGATTTTTACGTCTATCTTGTCACTTTCCTGCACAGGGATTTTAGTTATTTTGACTGTTTTTTCAGGCTTTTTTGCTTGCCTGCATTCACTGTCCTTCGTCTTCAAAGGTTCATTTCGCAAAGGAGACGAACTCTTTTCCTTAACAGCTGCTGTTAAAACGAGAGAAGAAATTCTCTCGTTTTAAGCTACCCTCTCTAAGGATGGATTCTAATGGATGGATGGTTTCTAAGTTTATTAACGACGATACGTTTAACCATACTTGCTAGCGCTGGAGACAGTTCCGCAATCATGTATTTTGCATTGAAGGAAGCTGCAGGAGATCACACAGCTTGTGCATATGACATTCGGGGATCTATTTTTTACAATTTTCTTCGCTTTTACGTTGCTCACCTTTTGATCGGTCTTAATCTCTTGGATTGCTACTTCGTCTTTATTGATTGGACAATTTCTAGATCTCGCTGAATGATTCCCCTGACAATTGACGCAGACAGATGGATCCCTGCATGGGACTTCAGGGTGGAGCGGTTCACCACAAACACAGATCTGCTTTTTAGTGCAACGTGATCTGTTTCCCTGCGCAACAGTACACCCTTCGACGTATTTAAGGTTCCGTGTTGTGATTCTTCAACGTCTAATAGTCCAGTCTTCTTCGCTTTAAGAACCGTGAGGATTGTAAATCGTTGACCGTTTCAACGAAGAGTCCTACTGCAGTCCTCCTTACATCCTCTACCGGTTCATCTGCAGCTTCCGTAATGTCACGAGCTATCACGAAAGGACTAGTTTTTGAAAAATCGCCGTCCTTTTTCTTTATGACTAAATATTTTGGGTACTGCACCACTATTCTTCGGTCTAAACTTTCGAGTTTCCTTCTTCTTTTCCAGATCTATAACCTAATCCAAGTGACAATACGAGACCAAGATCCAGATCGGCGTCTGTAAGGCGAGGAACCCCACCGGTTGCCGAGAGTAAAACCATTGTTGTACATTGACAAGGGAAAACATACGCTGATCTATTAAAAACTATGAAAGAGAAAGTTAAAGTAGAGGAGGCTGGAGAAATTCTTTCTATAAGAAAGGGTAGAGATGAACAGCTAGAAGTTAGGGTAAGTGGAGTACAGAAGGCAGGGGAGTTTTCTGCAATGCTGAAGGATAGAGCAGGGGATCTTCAGGTCGATATACGTAACAAGGGAGACCGTAGAACAGTTGTACACATTAAGGACATGCTTGGAGATACTACGGCAGGTGAGCTAAAAGAGGCAATTGAGAAGGTCCTAGGAACGGGTGAGAGATTTCAAATAACATCTATGAGAGACGCATACGGTAGTACCAAAAATGCTACATTAATTACTACTCAACGCAGCGCAACAAAGTTAATAACAGCAAGACTGAGAGTAGGCTGGGTTTTCTGTAGGGCATATATCCGCATCGAAAACGAAAAATGTTACCGGTGCTGGAGTATGGGGCACGGTAGAAGAGTATGCAGGGGCCCTGACCGCACCAACTTATGTTTCAACTGTGGTAATACGGGGCATTTCATCAAAGACTGTAGGCAAGCAATGAAGTGTCTCGATTGCAGAAGTACAGAACACAGAACCGGGAGTGTAAGCTGCAATAAACATAATGATTAAAATATTATTAAGTAATAATAATAGAAGCCTACTATCAGGAGACCTGACGCTGGAAATAGTCACAAGATACAATGTCGACTTGCTGGTGTCTACGGAGCCTAATGTGTATTCGGCTGCCAGAGGTCAATGGATACCCGACAGGAATGGGGCTGTGGCCATCAGAAGAATACACGATAGAGTGGATTATAACTTGTACAGCAGAGAAGACGGAATAATAGCTATTGAATTAAGTGACACGATTATTGTGGGTACATACATCAGCCCCAATTGCACTATAGAGTTTTATCAAAACCAGATATTTAACCTACAGCAGATCATGACCAGATCGCGGAAAAGAGTGGTAGTGCTTGGAGATTTTAATTGTAAAACTACTGTAGCGGGTGCCAATTCTACAAATGCTAGAGGTAGAATTCTCGAGGACTTGTTGGAGGTTACGGGTGCGTGCTGTATAAATGATGGGGCTCCTACATACAGCATAAGAGGTCACCAATCAACAATAGACCTGGTAATTGTGGATAGTAGGTTTAGAGCAGATACCGTCGAGTTTGCTGTCCTTACCGAAGAAACTGGTAGTGATCGCAAGGCCGTATTGGTTAACATCAGAGATTGTCCAAGGCGGGTAAGGCAGGATAATATTATCTCTAGATTAACGGATTTCCATATACACCAGGTGTCAAATAATGCGGCAAATAGGATTAGGAACTGTGAAAACGTAGAACCGGAGAAATTTCAAGAAATAATCAAAGAGGAAATTGCTAACATACCGTGGGTTCCTGCGAAGGGGGAGAACTCCAGGGGAGTTGGGAATAAAAGAAAAGACCGAGTCCCGGCCGGCGGTGTGTCTCCCTGCGGGCGTCTAGGCGCTTTGTGGGGTGGGTACCGTCGGTTAGAGGCATAGGCGTAAAGACCGAGACCCGGTTCCCTGCGGAGGGGCTGGGGGACGGCATCGCCGGACCTTGGCCCTAACGCGGGGAATTAGAGGCAGGCAAAAAATAAAACAAATATCCAAGACCGGGGGGGCCAACCTGCCGTGCCGGATGTAAAGCCGGTGGGTGGGGGACGCCGCCTTTGAGTAGAAGGACACTTTCCCCGACTGAGTATAAAATAGATATCCGGTCGGGGTTAGTAGGGGAAAAAAAAAAAAAAAAAAAAAAAAAAAAAAAAAAAAAAAAAAAAATCTATAACCTCTTATTTATCACTAAATTCTACGCTCTTCCTTCTCTTCGCCTACGAAGTCAAAGGCTTTCCAGTACGAGGGGTTTTACGTGGACTCTCTGCTACGGATATTGTGAAAGTTGAAAAATCCATAACCTATATTTTCGCCAGTCGACATGTCACAAGGTGCGGGCCGAAAGACGGTTGGGTGTGCCCCAGATCATAGACCCTACCTGGGCTCCCCCAGTCCGCCGCCTCCCACAAATTTAACCCAGGCCGGGGAGTCAGTTACTGCCTGACCCAGAATACCGAAATCTCAGAGCTCGCACGTAGCAGTAAGAGCTCCGAAACCCTTACCCATGGGATAATCCCTGCCAAGGACCGAAGCGACTGACAGAGCAAGCTCATAGCAGCCCAGCCTCAACACGGCTCCACAGTTGAGAAGAGGAATGGGCACTACCCGTCCACACTCCTCCCAGCGTCGGAAAACAGATCAGAATCATGCCCCCACGACCGCTTTAAACAGCGAAACCAAGAAGCACAACCAGAACCAGCTCGTACTGCTCGGGACCGCCAATCCCGTACTCTACAGGGAGCTCCTGAGCAATACCATTTCCCCGTTGGCCGATTTAAATGAAAGTACTGATATACCCCGTCGTTGCCTGCCCCGGACATGTTCAGAGATGTTATTGCACGGACGAGGGGCTTGATTTATCCAAGGCATTATTTTTATTTATTTTTTTTTTAATGTTGTACGGGCATCGACTTTTCTAAGGTCATTAGCGCTAATCGCAATCTTTAAAAAGGGTTTAAATTACCATCAGGTTCGTCACATGTAAGGGCTCTTACATTTCATAATAATCAATACTATCGACGGGACTGCTGCGAAACGCTCCAGTCGCATACTGAATTCCGGCGGTTTGTACGATGTCCAAGGCTTTTAGACAGCTCTTTCGAGCCGAGGAATAAACAACACAGCCATAGTCGATTTTTGATTGTATCAATGAAGTATACAGACCTAGAAGAACTCTTAATCTAATCCCCAATTGATATTCGACATACATTTGATTATGTTTAATGTTCGTTTGCATTTAGCTGCTAATTGACGTACATGAGGACGCCATGTAAGACCTTTATCGAAGATTAATCCCAAAAACTTGACTTCTTCTTCAAATGGAACTTCAACATCCTTTATTGTAAGTCGTGGATTAGGGAGTATTCCTCTAAAGCGACAGAAATGTTCAGCGCATGACCTTTTGGTTGAGAACCTGTAGCCAGACCTTTCAGCCGTATCAACAATATTGCTCGTTGTAACTTATACCGGAGCATTGCAGTTTTCGTGCCGGCATAGAAGATCGCCAGATCGTCAACATACATAAATTTACCAATTTCCACCGGTGTTGCTTGTAGAACCCTATTGACAGCAATTGTAAACAGGGTACCGCTAAGTGGTGATCCCTGCAGAATTCCATTTTGTAATCGCGTACTTATCGAATAGGTATTGCCAACGCGTACTTTTATAGTTCGCTAAGATAAATAGCTGGCGATAATCATGGGGAGATTTCCACGTAGTCCCCATTCATAGATTTGTTTTAAAATTCCATACCTCCACGTCATATCAAATGCTTTTTCAAGGTCTAAAAATACGCCTACGAAGTGCTAATAAAAGTGAAGTGTTAATAAAAGCATTCTGTAGAGCGTTCTCAAGCATTATCATATTATCAGTCGTAGAATGACGCTTTCTATATCCGGTTTGATACGGTGAAAGAAGTCGCTTCCTTTCTAATAACTATACTAAACGAGCATTTATCATTTTATCTAAGAGTTTGCCGATACACTATGTTAGAGATATTGGTTTATAACTCTTAATGTCTAAAGGATCTTTTCCTTGTTTCAGAAACGGTACGATCACTGTTTCCTTCCACATTTGTGGATATGAGGCCGAGGTCCATTTTCTATTAAGTACGTGTAATATCCACGCTTTATTATCGTCGTTAAGATTTTTGAAGAATGCATATCGAATATCATCATATCCAGGAGAAGTATCACTGGAGTTTCGTAGAACATGACTGAATTCGACGAATGAAAACGGCACGTTATAAAAAACGTCGTTTTCCGTTACAAAGTTTAGTACTGTTTTGTTCTCTTGAGATGCGAATGAAATCGATATGATGATTTTCATTGTTACTCACAGTTACGAACTGACCGGCCAACAATTCAACTATAGCTTGTTGATCTATTATGACGACATCGGCTTGTTTAAAGGCGTTTAATGAACGGATCGGACCGGCCAGCTATAGCTTTAACCTTCTTCCATACTTACGTAGCACGTGTTTTGCTATCGATGTAGGATACATATGCCTCCCAGGATGCTTTTTTCGCAGATAATATGGTGCGTCTGGCGTAGGCACAATGTTTTTTAAAAGATATTAAATTCTTCGCGGTTGGACGTTTCTTGAATAAATTGAATGCTTTCTTTTTCTCACGAATTGCTATATTTATTTCGACGCTCCACCACGGTACACTGGGTTTTGTCGAAGTAGCAGTGGTTTTAGGAATGTTTCCCTCCGCTGAATTTAAAATTGCCCGCGTTGCTACTTTTGTCTTCATCGATGTTTCCAATATAACTTGGAATTACGATGTTTTTTGTGTAGCCAGTCCAATCGGCACGTTTAAGACACCATCGCCGAGTAAAATTTGCTGCTTTTTGCCGTACATTTGTTTTAATTACAATTATAAAGTGGTCGCTTCCATGAAGGTGTTCGTCAACGTTTCAATCCAATGAAAGCGACAATGCTGGACTGCAAAATTACAAATCTATCGCCGAAGTTCCACAGTTTCGTATGTTGAAAAATGTTCCTGTACCTTTGTTTAACAGGATTAGCTCGGTGTTCGATATAAATTCTTCGACGTTGCGCCCTCTGCGTTCCAATCGTTGTGAATCCCAAAGTGGGTTATGCGCATTGAAATCATGTTCTGACTTAAAGTGTGTTTCTTGAAGACACACGCATGTAGGGCTGTGCTCATTTGTAAGTAGTTGAAGCTCAGACAGGTGTGAGACACAACCGTTAATATTCCATTGTATCATATTTTCCATTATTTTATAAGCGTAGTTTACCTTTTGGCCATCCTTTCTTCTTTTTTGTAATTGTAGAACAACTTGGGTCAGTTTGTGACCTCACAGAACGGCAGTCACTCTCCTCACCTGTGACTAACATAGTCTCAGATTTTGGCCGAGTTGCGCCCTGTGTAAGACCGGGATTTGTTGGCTTCGGCAGTCCGGTCGAATTTGCATGAATTATCAGCGGCACCGTCACGCCTTGTGTCGTTTCCATTCTCTCTAAATTGACTACAACAGAGATATTGCTTTTCTGCGCCCTCTGTCCTTTTGGTGTTTGATCCCCTTATGGGAGATATAGAGGTTCCAGAGGACATTTGATTTTCAGTAAATTCGACGTTCCTGTATTATCAATTTTGGACTGCTTCTTATCGTTACGTTCAATCTCCACAGAATATAAAATCTACTCTATTAAGAAAAAAGGCAACTTTTATATGTAAGTGATTTATTAAAGTGACGGATGAATCAGAAAATATAAAAATGCAAAAGATCATAGGCTGCATAATTAATCAGTATTAATCGGATATAAGTAATCTCTTAGGATGAGAAGAAAGTGAAGCGGTTGATAGGCACAGATATAAGCACTATATGAAAGAGAAAATTATTAGAAGAGGTCATCGGAGAAGGGAAGAAATTGACGATGATTTCTGAGGAGAATATAACTTAAGATCAAAATTAGAGAGCTGTGAAAGATAAAAGAAAAGGCTGTAGCAACAGAGACTTATACCGTTGAAACCGGTACACTGTTTATATAAAGTACAGTCGAATAGGAATTAAAAATAGGTATACTACGTTTACGAAAAACGTAAAATTTATTTTGGCTGCGGCGCATGAGACTCTAGAGGCGCTAGTCAGAGTCCCTTTCTCTGGAACCGATCCTTTAACCCATTTACTTTACAGCCGTTCCCTTAGATATGAACGATGTGAAGATATCACTTGTACCATTAAACATCAAAGCGTTTTGATGTTCTGCTCGGTAAAGAAGGCTACAAGAATCAACTTCTTTTCTCGCTTTCTGTTGTAATCTCGGCACGGGATGCTTATTACATTGTAAACGGCTTATCCAAAAATCAACTACAACATTTTCCGTTATGGCATCTGACGCAATATATGTAACTTAATAGAAATGCGGCACTTTCAGTCTGTCGTATTGTACGTTGAAAATGTTCACACGGTAATTTAGAGAAAATGCGGTGCGAGGTGGAAGATATGTGTAGGAAGATCCAACTTCGATTTCAGAAATAGAATCGGTACGACGGAAGAAATTTTAGCTTTCCGGATCTATCTCGGAAGGTAAATAGAAGAAAACGTTCTTCGATCTCGTTCCCAGATTATAAGAAGGAATTTTGGAAAAAGGTTTACAACTTCTTTGCAAGCGGGTAAAACGTATATAGGAATTAGATCTATTTACTTTCTCGGTAATAATTAAACAGCGCTATGAAAGTAAACCGTGATATAAAAAAGACCGATAGAGATCTCATCTTTTCACTCTTAATCTCAAAAAATGAAGATGGAAATGAAGAAAACAGAACAATCTAAGAAGAGAAAAGTTAAAAATTTTAATGTTAAACATTTATCGATGGATATTACCTGACTCAAAAGAATAGAGAAAATTACAGAATGGAACAGATTCATTGGTGGGAGTGAAATTCAAATTCAAGCTATGTAAAAGTAAAAAAACTAAAGGTCTCGGTCGCCTGCATTTATTTAATACCCATAATTATCAGCCGAATGATAATCGCTAATTTTAAATTTCAGCGTCGACAGATTTTTTTGATATTTCAATAAACATAATAAGGCCGCATTATATTTCAAATCCTATTACTGCAACTTTCAACAAATAAATTGAAAACGGGTTTTTCGTTAAAATGAACTTTTCGATATCATCCTTAATTTTGGGGTCGGCGATCTCATTCCGCTCCAATTTCTAAAAAAAAAAAAAAATAATTAAATAAAGGATTGTTTTTACGTTCGTTCTGTTCGCACTTGACCGACAAAATTATTACTCGGTATACTTTCGTGAATGACAAAACCGCTGACATTAAATGGAATCCTTGTTAAAAATCTCAAAAGTTTTCTTCCAGAAATTTCCTGTTTCCTTAATTTTTTTTACTGTAATCTATTCTCAAAGAAGATAAACATTTTGTTATAAGTGGCAACGGAACATAATTTTATTAATTATATAGACGCTATGTTGGTTGTTTCTTTTGAACGAGTAATGTTAAATAATTATTTTTAGTCAAGAAAATATTGGGAGACAGCACATTTAACAAATACCAAGATTTCACTCAGGGTGTAAAGATAAATCTATCCGGCAAGTTCCGTTAAAATCTGACTATTGTTTCGATATTCTTGAACGAAGAGTTAAGAATCTGGAATCTAAGATAATCGGCCAATTTGTTTCCGTTTACATAATACACGTTGATATCGAAAGCGATAAATAGATAAAATTTAATTTTATATCGATAGAATAATAATAAACAAAATAAGTATATTCTTTTGTTAAAAATTATTCTACTACTTTGGAAGCACTACTATAATACAAAAAGACTGTATGTATGCATATTTAATCGCGGGTTTTTTTCTGTTATTAAAAAATTATTTATCAAGAAGATAATTGTAATAGATTTATTATATTCGCAGTAAAATATTTGTGAAATTCGTATCTGGTTGCGGTCTGCGCATCAGAATTAAGAGATATAAGAATATAAATTCACATTAATCTATGCCGTTGTGAGATGTTTAAAAACGATTTAACGTAAAAAATTCATTTACAGACTAATCTCTATTACGAGGAAAAAAATATTGCCTTGTAGAGCTCAGATCCTAAGCGGCTAACGGCACAACATATACCTAAAGTATATACATACTTGCACGGAGCGTGGAGCAGCTAACCGAAACGCCATTTATCATCGGGATTAATCGGAAATCAGACGATCGCATACCTCCGATCTAACAAACTGATTTCTTCGTAAGAGTGGGGTACGCGGTGGGGAATTAACGGTCTTCTGCAGTGAGAGCGAGCGTTGCCGCATCCTGCATCGACGCTTGCCGCTTTTCGTCCTGCCTTCATTCCGAACGGTACACGATCTTTAAACGATCACCGTATTCCTTACTCGACCGGATGTCGCCTATCTGTTCGTCCTTTCACGTTTATTAAACGCAGCACGTATTACGATTTTCCCTTTCATCACCGAAGAAAACGGAAGCTTTTAACGTACGATACATAAAAGACATTAAAAGTAAAACGAAACGAAATACGGAAACTGAAAAATATATTACAAACTGATAATATAATACGAGCATATACATGATCATTTCATGTGCACGCGCATGCGATTTCAAATCGGTCGTGTGTATTGTGATTAAAACAAAAAGCTAAATTAAGGTGCCCGTACAAAATAATCTCTGTCTCGCAGTATCTAATGGCCTGTGACTCTCTCTGACGTTCCCGGACTAATAGGATGCAGGTGTTACGAGTCGCACTGAACCGCTGAACCGGGCGTCCCAGTGCACGAACTGGATTTTATTTTGTTGCCGTTTAATCGTTCTATAATCTCTAATCTGAATCCTAGTTATTTTTTTTCCGGTTTAAATTTATTTAGTATACTTTCATTTCAAATGAGTTGATGTACTCCGACCGTGGATTTTAGGTAGATTTCATAAGAAAGGTATCTATTGTAATGGGTACCATTATTCGACTTCCGGAAAATTTCGACATATCTTCGCGTTTCACATCCTCCAGACCCTAAAACCACCGTCAGCTCAAAAGTATATATATATATATATATATATATTTCACTGTCTTGTGGACACGATAACTACCGTAATTTTGCTTCAATCACTTTCAAATTGTTCCTTAAAAATTGCTCGTTCCAAAATCTCGGTCCAGTTCGTTAACGGCCAAAATATGACCATAGAGGGGGGGACTTTTTCGAAAAAAGCAAAATATTGCTATAACTTTCTTATTAAGTAAAATATCGAATTCGTTTAAGGTTGCTACTGTTCTTTGGATAAGGACCTAAAACTTACGAAAGTAAAGTTTTTTCATATCACCATCCATTGGCCCAGAGGGGTGGAAAAAATGGGGTTTTGAAGACAAATAAAATCACACCTCCCTTGATAGTTACAGTATCAAATCGGTTTAAAGTGGTCGTTAGTCCGCTAAATTGCCTAAAGCTTTTCTCTGAAACAATTTTTGATATGATCAACCCTTACGGCAAGGGATGACCAAAATGTTGCTGGAATTGTAAGAAGATGGGGCTTGTCGTATGCTAAACACGTGAAACCTTTTTTCACATGTAACCATTGTCGTATTGAGTTAATTTGAAGTTTTTCTTAACTTTAAGATCAAAGTGTTTTTATCCCTTCTTATCACCGGTACCTCCACCTTCCGGCATGCCGAAAGGGACTTTTTTAACTTTATAAATTCGTACGGTACTATAAAGATTTATCGAGTCGTTTATAAATTCAATTTGGGTCCACTGCATAGGTGGTAAACCCCACACACCCAGTATGTGCGGGCTGCTGGACGTTTGGTTCAAGCAAATTTTCCCACTTCCTACGAAAACAAAAAATCTTTACTGTGTAAATAATATAGGCATAAAATACTAAGGGTATGTTCTTATAATTGGTTTTAATAAAAACTAATAAATCGGTTGCTAAGAAAATATCTTTATTTTAATTTGAAATAAATCGATAGCAAGATATGTTAAACGGATCAGTAATTTATTTTTTTTAAAAAGGAGCTGATCTCGTAGGCCAGTGTACTAATGCTACGTTACGCGAAAACACTTCTGACATGTTTTTTTTTTTTTTAGGAATATGTGATCGCTCTTTTCATTCAAACGAAAATTGTAACGTTCAAGATATAACGTTTCAAGGTTATAAACGTTCAGATAAGCTAGAATTTTGTATTACTAAGTAACGGTCAAGATGACTTATATTAAGGGCGTCATCAATATAATCCGACAACCCCGTTTTTCCATCTCGAAAACTTGTTCTGAATTTTTGAAGGGGCCCCAAATTAATTTTAATAGTAAATAATTTTAATTTTAGTGATAATTTTAAAAGAATTAATTTTGTTAAATCCCTTATTAACCCTGATTTTTAAGTTAAAAGTTTGGTTTGCATAGCGTTTCTCCCGCCATCCCATTCGCTGAAAAAGCATAAGACCGAATGTCTGTGCCACAAACGACTACTGAGCCTCGAATCAGTTTAGCGACCAGTGTCCTAACTAGCTCCTAGAGCTAACCTGATTACGTGAGCGAATTAAGCAGGTGCCACATACCATTTGCTTCGTATTCCAACGCTCATTTGTCATATATTTCTAAAATGGGTAGGTACACCCCGTCAACTACTAGAAACATTTATGACACTCAATAAAATGTAATTTGTTTCGTTAAGACAGCAATTCGATGTCACACTAGGTCGCTGAATGCCAGCGAGTTCTTGTCCACCAATATTAAAGCGCGTGCTCACAGAAAGAAAATTTAAAGTTAATCTGAGTAGAAAAATTGTTTAATTTGTTCATGTTATTACTTACTCGTACCGACGTAGAAGGTTCGAATTTTAATTTATTATTGAATGTAAACAGACGATAAATATTGTTTTAACATAATTACATGGAATATTATCGATATATCCGCGTAAGAGATTATTACTAATATCGCGATCATGGTTCAGTCATCTAGTATAATCTGAAACAAGTAATCCATTTATTAACGATTAATACTTTTTTTAAATGGTATCCCGGTTGTTTTTTAAACCTTTTTTTTAATCTGCTTTACTACAAATGTTAATTAAGTTGTATTTTTTAAAGATCTGTTAATTTTTGTTGATCATTTCCAGATAATTATATTCCGTATACAGCTACACTTTTTTTTAATATGTTAGTTATTATAGTTATATGTATATACCATTTCCTTGTTAGTTTGAATTTTTGTCTGGAAATGTAATCACGTTGATCTCTTTTCATGTGTAAATTTGTTTTTATTTATAATCAGTTTTCTTTGTTTTGAACATCGATACCATATACTTATAGTATGAAATTTTTTAGACGTTCATTTTCATTTATGTGATTTAGAAATAATGTGTTGAAAGTTGCTACCGTTTGGTCGCATCGCTTTGTTGTCTATTGTTGCGATTAGAAACATCGGTTTTCTGTAAACTCGTAATTTTAATTTGTTTTCTTTTATTTTTTTTGTTTTGTGTGTGTATGTGTGTGTGTGTGTGTGTGTGTGTGTGTGTGTGTGTGTGTGTGTGTGTGTGTGTGTGTGTGTGTGTGTGTGTGTGTGTGTGTGTGTGTGTGTGTGTGTGTGTGTGTGTGTGTGTGTGTGTGTGCGCGCGCGCGTTTGCGTTGTTATCCAAGAGGTTTAATCTTGCTTACTTTCTATTTCCGATGCATATAATAAAATTTTATGGAAACTATCGAGTGTATTCCACATCATTTTATTTCTTAATTAATCTTTTTATTGTAAATTACGATGTCTTCTTAAAACCTAATCTAGAGTTTTATTTTACGGACGATCTGAAATAACGTTAAAAAGTATTGTTCCTTCAACATGATAAAAAGAATTTTCCGATATTGTACTACGTAATGGTAAAACTTTTTTTTCTTTTTTTTGGTGATGAGGGGGGAATATCAGTTACGTACGCCCCCCCCCCCCAGAAAGGGGCAGTGTTGGACTCGCCACAGGTTCCGCAAGGTGTTAATTAAGGTGCCTATGTGTTTCTGCGCCCTACCGACTAGCAGTTCCCATTGTCTAGTATCTTTCAACATAAATTCTATCACATTTTCCGGTGTCAAGCTGGTTAGTTCAGGCGAAACCCTAAAAGCATTCCATCTGTCACAAACAAAGAACACATGTACCGGAGTATCTTCCGCTTCACAATATAAGCAGTCAGGTGAGTATCTTCTTTTGAACCTGTTTAGGTATGCCCCAAATCCCCCGTGGCCGAGGAACTGCATGAGAAAGTATGACACCCCCACACCCCCTCCGGATAGGGTTCAAGTCGGGGAATCAGACGCCTGGTCCACGCTCCTTTAGTTGACGCTTCCCAGGACGCTTGCCATCCTTCCAGCATTATTTGGTTTGCCTGTTTCCTGGGAACCCCATCGTGAATTCTGCCAATCAGATTAATTCTGAGGCTGATCGGTGGCACTAATGGTAAACCTGCCCTGGTAAAATGCCTTCGTTTTGCGAATTGTGATGATAATCGTCAAATAAAACATAAATTTAATTTATACAGAGTTTTAACAGCGCTCGACTTTTTTGTTGTTAGATGTTGTACAGAGAAACACATCCTGCTAGACCGAAAAGCACTAGCAACGAAATCCCTTCAGTGGACGGACTGAAGAAGAATCGCGTCGGGAAATGAGCGCAGATATTTTGCTAATCTTCCAAGGAATACCTCGAGTAAAGACATTATCACACCCACGATCTACAAAGGATCGGAACCCGATCCCAAACGCCGTCCGTTTTAAAAATAAAATGAAATATATAACCGTCATTAAAGTTGCACTGATAGACAAAAACAAAATTTTAATGTTGCTCTAAGTGATGGTATTTCTTGAATTGCTTTTTTGCTTACATTGCAGATCTGTAAATACAATTTTTCTTTCACTATTATTTTTAAATTAATTACGCTTAAAAAAAATTAAGGGAAAATATAATTAAAATCTGTAAGATTTATAACTTTGCATGGCCATACCTGTGTTAGAATGATTTCGCTGATGATTTTCTTTTATAAATAGCTTCAGGCACATCCCGAATTAATGTCCAACAGTAATCGGCTAGCATGTTGGTATTCCATTTCCCTTTACAGCGGCTTTCCATCACCAAAGTTTCTTGGTGAAAACGTTCACCGTGTTCGTCACTTACGTCTCCGAGATTGTCCGGGAAAAAATCCAGATGCGAGTGGAGGAAATGTATTTTCAAAGATATATTACATCCCATAGCTCTGTATAAAGTAAGAAGTTGATCAACAATATCGTGGTAATTGTCGGATTTTTGTTTACCGAGAAAAATTTTTGCAAATGTCTTAAAATGAAGCCCAAGTTGCACTTTCTACATTATATAACATCGAGTTAAATACATCATCTTTGACCAACTCTCTTATTTGAGGACCAACAAATATTCCTTCTTTAATTTTTCCTTCACTAACATTCGGAAATTTCTGCCTGATGTACAAAAACCCGGTAATATCCATCTTCATTGCTTTTAGAAAATTTTTCATTAGGCCTAGCTTGATATGGTGAGGGGATAAAAATATTTTTTTGGGTTCAACTAAGGGCTCATGAATAATATTTTTCCCATATGGAGTTAAGTTGTCTCGTTTCTTCCACTCTTTGATAACATAATGTTTACCCCTAGCTCGGCTGTCCCATTCGCAAAGAAAACACATGTACTTAGTGTAGCCTAACTGCATTCCTACCAAAATTGCTATAACTTTCAAATCACCACATGTGTTCCACCTGTGTTTTTTATCATTTATTTTTTCAAGAATGTCTATCATCACATCGTATGTCTCTTTCAAATTAATACCAAAAGCGATTGGTATCGAAGGATATTTGTTACTGTTGTGTAGTAGAACCACTTTAAACTTTAAAGGCGCCAGTCCTCAGGTTTATGAACTTGTCGTAAGTGGAACATAAGCTCATCAATATTTGTGTAATAAACCAAATTGTTTTCATCAATAAAGTACTGAGAAAGTTCTTTTTGTCGGCTTCAAAAGCCCGAAATTTTTGTATTTTTTTTAAAGTAAATTCCAACCTTGCAGTCTTGATCCTAACAGTTCAGCTTGATTTTTTTATGAATTTAAATCCGTAACCAAGTCATTTAATTTACCTCGTGATATCAGGTGTGACTTATTGGACATATTGTCACCGTACCCATCGTTTAGGTAGTCTGAATTGCTAAGAGCGTCGGTCAGAGCCTGCGAACTCATGACTAAACGTCTGCTTCCCTCCCAGATCATCAGCGTTTAGTGCAGTATTAAATATCGTTAATTCGTTACCTCCTACGGTACGATAAAAACTTAGTAAATTTTTAATACATGACCACTACAATAAAAATACCATTTTTTTTGAGTAAATTCATTAACAGAATTTGCAAAATATATTTTACTATAGAAATTATTATTAAAACTTTGAAATTTCTCCTCGATGGATTATTTACTTATTCTATAATTAGCGGCAGTGGTTTTTATTGTACAGCCTTACTGATATAAAGTCTTTAATAAAGACGAAAAAGTTAGCCTCTATTTAAAAGTAATACAGAACCTATTTAGTCTGTCGATTAAACCAGGATTCTCTATTCCGAAGTATGAATTGTGATGATTTTACTTTTCTCGTTCTAACAAAACAACATTAACTACAGTTTTCAATGGATTTTTTTAAATTATAACTACAATGAGAAGCTTTTCCTGTCTTTTTTAATTTACAAAAAAGTAATTAATAAATGTAATATGGAAAGGAGGGACCGTTAAATAAGAAAATTCAAAATCAATTTTTAATTTTAAACGCTTTTATTGTAGGAGTAGTAAATACCGGTTGTTAAGAAAAAGTAATGAAAAAAAACTTTAATCGAGGTTATCTGGATATTGCAAAGCTATTAGTAAATTACTATATAGTATAATTACCGTTCCTGGTAAGAAATCGCTTTTATCAAGAACAGTGTTTACTTACGACTTAAAAATTTCCTGTTGTGTGAAGCCGGGTGATATCGTTCGCTAGCCGATATTAAATTACAAAAATTAAACTACAATCGAGTTGACGAATGTTATACACCCGGTAAACCTAACAATTATTCTATCGTCCTTCATTAACCTACCGTTTAACTCTTTGAAAGCAAAATAGTTTTTAAATTGCTTTTTAGAAGCAAATGAAAGGTCATAAACTATATATTTATAGGCGTTTTTAAGTCATACAGCGACCTTTTAATCCTTCAGCCTTATTTTTACAAGTATAATATCCGGTCACCGGCCTACCTGACCCATTATTATGAACCTGTTAAAATATAGTATACTTTTACGATTACCGGGCTTCATTGCAGACATTCAAGCGATAATCGGAAATCAGCCGTAATTAACTATGATTTTATCATTGTTTATTGTTAAATATTCGTAATTCTGCTTTTTTTTAATCAGTTTAACCTTGTAATTTCAACAACAAATTAAGTTCAGTAGCATTAAGTAAAAGCTAATTAATCCACCGGGTTGGTCTAGTGGTGAGCGCGTCTTCACAAATCAGCTAATTTTCAAGTCGAGAGTACCAACGTTCAAATCCTAGTAAAGGCAGTTACTTTTATAAGGATTTGAATACTAGATCGTAGATACCGTTGTTCTTTGGTGGGTGGGTTTCAATTAACCACACGTCTCAGAAATGGTCGCCCTGAGACTGTACAAGACTACATTTCACTTACACTGATACATATCATCCTCATTCATCCTCTGAAGTAATACCTGACAGTGATTACCGGAGGCTAAACAGGAAAAAAACGTAAAAGATAATTAACAATCAGGGTATCATCTAAGTGTGGCTTAGAGGAACGCCGTACTGGAGCGGTAGCATGCCATGGAGAGGCTAATATGGAGAGACGTAGTAGAAGCCAGGGGAGGACTGGACACGCTCCAACCCGTCGATGAGGATACTGCAGATGAACCTGAACCATGCAGTGCTGGCACAGGACCTTCTGGCCAGTTCAGCGGCAGAGGTGGGCGCGGATGTCGCGCTCATCTCCGAACCGTGCGCTTCTCGACCGCGTCCTGGTTGGCTGATGTCTGAGGACGGGACTGCGGCGATCTGATGCTGTACAGGGCTCCCTTCCTGTGATGTGTGGCTGGGACGAGACTTTGTAATGGCGAGGGTGGGAGGAGTGACCTACTACTTCGCCTACCTTTCGTCCAACATCAGCATGGAGTGTTATAAAGAGATTTTAACTACTATGGTGAGGTATATGTCTACACATCGACCAGTGCTGGTGGTAGGCAATTTTAATGCCTGGTCGACCGAGTGGAGATCTGCCAGGACAAACGTAAGAGGCTTGGTGCTTATGAACATGACTGCGGCACTGGATTTAGTAGTGCTAAATGTTGGCGATGCATATACATTTCGGAGAGGGCCCTTGGGCTCTATAATCGACATGACTTTTGCCTCCCCTGAGCTTGCTGTCCACATTGCAGACTGGAAAGTGTGGAAAGGCTACACGGCCAGTGATCTTCATGACGATCGCTGGCACCGGAGCTGGTAGTGATGGACCACCTATATTCACGGGCTGGAGCACCAGGGACTTCTACGGCTTGACCTACGTGCAGTACATCGGGTCTCCACGACGGAGGGGAAGGCCACATGTCTTGAGAAGCATGCAAAATTCTCCCACGCAAGTACATCTGCAGGGATTATCCGCCAGCGTATTGGTGAACTGCCGATTTAGCGAGAGAAGAATGCCATCGGGCTAGAAGACGTATGACAAGGGTGTACTTGCATTCACTTAAAGTCGTATTCGCTGAGCTGTATAAGAAAAAGAGGAGAGAGCTTGCTAAGCTCATCGTACAGTCAAAGAGAAAATGTTGGGCTCAATTAATCGATGAGGTGGAGACAGTCCCGTGGGGAAGGTCCTATGCGGTTCTAGTGAGGAAAGCAGTAAAACCTAGAGCTGCAGTTATGAGGTGTTCGCAAGAAGTGCTGAACATAGTTGATGGGCTCTTTCCCTCGGGGGACGAATTACTCCCAGAGGTAAGACGCACGACTGGGACTGCACCGCTGTTTACCGATGCACAACTGGAGGCCGCGCACGAATATCGTCGGCCAGGGCGCCTGGCCCGGATCTCCTGCCTAATATGGTTATCAAGGTGGCAGCTCGGGCTGAGACAGAGGCGTTTTTAGAGACATACAACGCCTGTGTTAACGAGACAGTTTTTCCTGACAGATGGAAGTGTCAGCGACTGGCGCTGGTTTCTAAACCGGGGAGGGATTTAGTACTTCCCTCCTCGTACCGGCCGCTGGCGATGATTGATGCGCTAGCGAAGGTACTGGAACGTATGCGTTAGCAAAGGATAGTTGGTGTACTGGAAGAGCAGGGCGGGCTGTCTGCGAATCAGTATGGATTTCGCCGGGATATGTCCTCCCTCGACGCTGTGGCTGCTGTCTGCGACTTGGCGGGAAGAGCCTTGAGGAGAGGTGATGGTAGGATCTGCGTGCTAGTTACACTGGACGTACGAAACACGTTTAATTGCATTCGCCACTCAGCAACAATGAGAGCAATGGAGGATCTTCGCGCCCCTTCTTACCTGCGACGGATGGTGCGAAATTACCTCATTGGGTGTCAAATAACCTTTAGACTGTATGATGGGTATGTTGAGAAGAACCTCGATAGAGGGGTGTCTGGAACATGGCTTATAATGGAGTGTTTCGGGTTGTTCTCCCACAATCGGTAACATTATTTGGCTACCCAGATGATATAGCTTTGCTAGTGGAGGCGGAAACAAGATATGAGGCTGTAGGCAAAGTAACTAAGTCGTATACAAGGATTAGTGAATGGATGGCTGGGGTAGGACTGGAGTTGGCTCCTGAAAAGACAGAGATGGTGGTGATCTCTGCCGCCAGGAGGAGGCCAACTTTACGTCTGATCTTTAATAACAGAGAAATTGTGTCTCAGGTGGCTATAAAATACTTGGGAATCTGGGTTGACTCCAGACTAAGATTTAAAAGCCCACTCACAAGCCCGGAGTACTCATGTACTCCGGGCTTGTGAGAAAGCGGAGAAAACGAGGAGGCTTATTGCTGGCCTACTCCCGAATACAAGAGGGCCTTCCCAACATAGGAGACAATTGCTTACTGGTGTGGTCTATTCAACCCTGCTATATGGCGCCGAGAAGTGGGCGGGCGTTGTTAGATTTGCCAAGTACAGGGGTAAATTGGAATCCATCCATAAGAGGTGTTGCATCAGAGTAATGGCCGCCTACAGGACGGTGTCCAGGGAGGCGGTTGAGGTGATTGCTGGATTCCCGCCTGTAGACTTGATGATAATGCGCCGTAGCAGAACTAGGGAACTGAGAACACTCCTATTAGAGGAAAGGAAGAGTTCTGCTGAAGAACTAGAAGAAGAGATCGCACAAACATGGCAGGAGCGGTGGGACCGGGCACGCTGAGTTTTGAGGTAACGCAATTCCTGGCGGGTCATGGGGAATTGAGGTCTTAGAGCGTAGAGAGATGCTCGGCAACCTGAGACGTGATCACATGTTTCGCCCTGAAGACACCCTACGAGTCTTATTACAAGGTGAGGCACAGTTTTCCACAGTGGAAGACTGTAGAAAGATTTGTGAGGACGGTCATGAGGAAGCTCCAACTGTATGAGTCCCACAAAGGAGAATGGCGCCGCAGGGCGCGGGGTGGACAGGTCCTCAGCTAAGTGCCTACGGGGGCCCCCCTACGTGTGGGAGTTGCCTGGGTGCGATGAGGCCGGAGACACTCTGCTCGTGCATCTGATGGTAGCTACTGGTAAATGGTGTACTATTTAAGATTTCTGTCTTGACGGCTGTGTGTAACGCGAGGGTGTTGTGGTTGTTAGTAGCGTGTCCTGTTTTCTGCAGGTTCTTGTGTGTTGTTGTCGGCGTATGTATTTGAAGGTGCTGTATGTGTTGCTTCCAGTAGTGTTGTTTACGTGGTGTGTGAGACATTGTTGGATTGTTATGACTGTGTGTGTGGGCAGTTCCCCCTTCTTCTGATGAAATGTTTTTATAAGCAGTCCCAAGAAGGGGGTAGCCAGGGGTGGAGGGTTAGTCGGTAGTGCGCAGGTATACATACGCCCGTGGTTATAACTGGCGGAACCTGTTAGCGAGCCCGACACTGCTTAGACGCTCGTAAATGGGGTTCCTCCACCTCTTTAAAAAAAAAAGTATCATCTAATATTATTTTTACTCGCTCCCATTAACTCATTGCACCAGTAAAAATAAACTATAATAAAATGCTTAAGAAGTCTCAGGCTTAAATATCTTATCTGAGACAACCTAAGTACTTGTATTTGTGCGTGTCAGTGTACTGTTTGTTAGTTTGTATTACATATATATACACACACACACACACACACACACACACACACACACACACACACACACAATAGCATCTCTGTCGCGGCTTTGCCCGCGCTATTTGGTTACTTGCGTTTCCCGTCGCGGTTAGGGAATGTTTAGTCAGTCAGAGCGAGCGAAGCGAGCCCTTCCCGTCTAGCCAAGGGGCTCTGCCTCATGGACCCCGCTTTGTTCATCAAACTAATACTTGTGAGACTAATAATGATAAGTAAAAATTAAAGCCCGTTCAATTTACAGAAACTATCAGCGTATTGTTATATCGTAATTTCTTCAAAACAACTGTTTGGTCAGTACAGGACCCGAAACTTTGAGTGATCTGAAGAATGCGGGTTTTAAAACATAAATAGTAATTATAGCTGGTTATCCGTCCTTCGTACGGATAAAAATATTTTTTGCCCGGTTCTTAGCGTTACTTGGCAAACACCACTAGGAACTGACCGTACTTAGTTTCTAATTTTTTTTTAATCTTTTAATTACTTTTATTTTTAGTCAAGTAACCGGAGTCAGTTGCAGCCAGTCACGTCGCATATACAGTAACAGTGGCCGTGGCTGTGTCGGTTGAGCTTCTACGTCGTACACCGTCGCACCTTTCACAAAAATCGAAATTATAAAACACTTGAAAATGATTTTTAGATATTTATCTGAAAAGAATTTGCAAGCCCAGATCAGCTGATTATCTTGTTTAGTATCGGCGGAAACAGGGAAAATTTGCAATCATTGTTCAAAATCTTTTTACCTTTTTTCGCCCTTTTCAAAGCCGAATTTCGAGAAGTCTAGAAATTGGTTTTTAGATATTCACATGAAGATTACACATGCCAAAACTCAAGCTGATATCTTTATTCATTACAAAAAAATAGTGAATTTCATTGTTACTCCAATTTAACCCTTTAAATTCGGAATTTCAAAAATCCTTTCTTAGTATGCACTAATACCGTAAGAGCATGTATACAAATTTTTCATCAATTTATCTTCTCTAAGTTTTTTGGGCGTTGATTATGAATCACTCACGACATGTTCTTGTGTATATGTATATAGATTAAACGTATTTACTTATTTATACAGAATGATCTCATTAAAGGTTCTAAGGATTTTTTATTAAAAAATCCAAAAGGCATATGACGTTCGGTTTTAGGTGTAATAAAACAGAATTATTTTTGTTTTACTTGGAGGAAGTTTTCGACTTTTTAATATTTTTTCCACAACTTACATGTTATTTAGCCGCGTCTTATCGAAGGGAAAAATTAAGTAACTTCATGTTTTTTTTTTTTTAATTCAGGAATCTAATTCTATAATATTGCTATAATAATCAGGGAAGCATTTGGGCGCTGTTTACTTTCGCTTGTAAACGTATGCGTTCGAAAGATAACGAGCCAATTTCGAAACGGTCAGCAGTTAACAAGTTTGTAGCACTGCTTCCATACATCAGCACGGCACGATCTACCGAATGCCCTCTAGCGGCATCGCCTATAGTAATGTAGCACTCGATTGTAAGTAAAACTTTATACTCTTTTTCAGATCATAACTTTATACTAACCGATCCAGAAATTCTGTTAAATTTATATCCATCTAAATTATGTGTATTATCGCCGTTCAAGAGTTAATGGTACAAATAGTTCCATCGAAGTTCCGAGTTTCTAAGCTTATTTTGTCCAAAAGTTACAAAATTAAGTAGAAAATGATACTCGTTAGGTCGTACTTTTATAATCAAATAAAATGGAAAAGCAGAATCCTCTTCGTTCGTTTTAAATACGTATTCATCTTTCTGCGTTCAAAGTTTTTTTTTTAACATATAACACGTAATATATAAACATTAACATTTTATAAGTATGTATATTTTAAATATAAATATGTTTATTTTTATCGAGTTTATCGATTTAATTGATTCTTTTTTATCTTATTTATTAATTTTAATTTAAATATACCACAGTGAACTTTAAAACGATATCTTTTAAAACTTTATATAGCCCACCGGCCTGGTCTATCTAGCGGTTAACTCGTCGCAAGTCAGTTGTTTAACGGCTAATTTTCCAAGTCGAAGGTTTTGAGGTCAAATCCTAGTAAATATTAGTTGGTTTTACACGGATTTGAATACTAGACAGTGGATACCGATGTACTTTGGTGGTTAGGGGTTCAATTAACTATACTTTCAGGAACGGTCGGCCTCAGTACGAAACTACCCCTCATTTTACGTATCGTACATATATTTCTTAAAAAAAAACCCTATAACCATTATAATGTTGATGACAATGAAGATGACTACGAGCGTGCTTCCGTGGAAGGGAAGGGCAGACAGCCTAGGCGAGGATGGGGTGGTCTGCTCCGGCGGGTCATCCTGTTGAGGAGCCCAGGACTCCGGGGAACCGTTTTTCCGATGGGGTAGATAAAGATTGAAAACTAGATAAGAATCTAGAGTCTAGAACTGGCTGTGTGTCGAGGGTAGCTCGAGTACACATATCGGGGCGCCCCATGTCAGTAGGACGGTGTGTGACTGGTGCCTCCTTCCTCTGGTGGAAACACCACTCGCGGCTGCGTTATATCTCAAGGATAGGTCCGGCCCCGAGTGGAGAGAAAAGGAGATTTAGTCCATAGGACGCAGGTCACATACGCACTTTAAAACACCTTATGGAACCTGTAAGCGAATTCGACACTTCGTCCATAATTGGGATTCATCCCGCCTTGATAAAAAAAAACTTTCTCATCTGATCAAGCCTTAACGAGGTGGATTGCAACGTACACATTAGGAAAAAACCTTTATACGATCGACAACATTCAAGTGTTTGTTTTTATATTACTTAATATTCTTATTGAAGTTGTTTTTTTTTGTTAATGTAATTGTATTTATTTTTAATTTATTATTGTAATTCTAATCATAGAAATTTGGAAAGAAGACAATCCAATATACGCATCAAAAGATATCTCTCTGTTTATATAGGCGCTAATTTGCTGACAGAAATGAAAATGAATAACGTTAACTCGATAACGCTTAAAAAGACTGTAAATTTGTATTCGTATCGTTACGAACATAAGAAGGTCCGATTATTAAATTTCATGTTATTGTGTATTCCATAAATCGCACTCGTACAACGTAATGAAAAAAGAAAATAATAACTAAACTCGAATAGCTTTTTCTAAATCGCATTATGCAGTATCAATTGTGTCATTATTGTTGTAAATAACTGACAGCCTAATATAGACTATTTTACGTCGCGACATCAAGTTTTTTACACGATTTGTTATGCGGAGGTTTTATTAAAAAAATATATATGCCCTCATTTAGACTTACCCTGTTTTATGTAATATTCGTTCGTATGTTATTTATGAAGATTAGTTAGGCTAGCTGAAGGAGAACTGTTCGATTTTCAAAACTTAGCAAGTTACGATTTTATAACATCGCTTATCATAGAACTCGTTACGGTTTCAAAATAGAAAATAAGCTACCAATACCGGTGTTAAATAATATTAATCTTTGCGAGAAGGGTAATCTAAAAAATTTAAAGATGGATTAACAGGAAACAAATGACTCTGCTACTAAGTTAAAAATCGAGACGACAGTTACAAAGCACGGTTCATCGGACCCTGTGTTACCGTTAGAAGAAAGTACGGTGTTGTAAAACAGCGCCTGCATATCATCGACGTTTTCTCCTGGAATAACGATGCTAAACTTTTGAAGAAATTTGTAAAATTACGAATAAATTCTTCGCAAATCCATTAAAATAAATAACATTGACAACGATCCGTTGTTAAAATTTACTTATCGAAAGTCGATGTATCTGTGGACTGTTAATTTTTAAGCTCGTTCACGGCAAAAAACGGATATGTGTAGCCTACAAAAAAATACATATGTTGACCTCTGGATTCGAACCCTGAGTTCAAATCACACGGTTAGTTTTTGTATTTTAATAAAATTTTTGTGAACTGTTTTTAACGGTATTTCAATTTATTTCGATAATAAAGTATACAGACGAATAATGCTTAGTTATCAAAATATATGTGATTTATTAATGATAATTGAAAGAAAATCAGGTAAATTATTTCTTCGGCATTATAATTCATGGAAAAGCACAAACCATCTGATATCGCTAAAGATTAATTAATAAAAAACTAAATATCGATTTTTTTAATAAAAATTTTAAATTACATAAATTATAAAATGTTAAGGTGCGTAAATAAACAGAAATAAAGTACGAGAATAGTTGGGAAAAATATTTTGAATAAAATTTATTCACAATTTAATGAATGAAACGAGATATTTTAAATATATGTTACATTACTGGAAATAGCCTGAGAATGGAAGAACCATTACATTCCACAAGCCAGGTGTGTTGCCTATCCCTAGTTTCCAGGAAAAGCTACCGTGAGAAAAAAAATGTTGGCTGCAACATTTGTCTTCTTTAATCTAATTGTAAGAATAATTATTTAGTATTAAGTCTGGACCTGTTCAATGCCCATCGTTCTATTAAAGTCTTAGACTCGTTCGATACTATATCGTCCTATTTTACAACTCATTAGCATTACGCATAATGATGTTAACAGTTAATTATTTACGATTACATGTACACTAATTGTAATAAATAAAGTTCATTTTTTTAAAAGTAACTCGTTGAATATCACACTTAACTTAAATATATTATATAATATTATTATATCTAACAATATTATATATAATACACGTACTATATTACGAATTATTGATTTTTATAAAATAAGTAACATATTTTACCATTTTTTTAATTAAATTTAAATGAAATATTTTTACAAAGTCGTGTATCAGCAGCTTTACATTCAATTTATACATAAAAAAATCAACATTTGCTCACCTTTAGTTTATGTAAGTAGCTGCTACCTGCAATACGTATAGGGGTTAGTATTTCATACAAAGCTATACAGTAATAATTTATTCTATAACATAATTTATTACTTAATTATCAAAGAAAACAAAGTAAAATTGAAATACTTAGAAAATAAAGCTAAGAAATATATATTTGGATTAAGAAAGAAACGAAGTTAAAATAAGATTTAAGATGTATCGTAAAATATTTTATTTCGTAAAATTACGGAAAAGGTTCCATTAATTCTTTTAAAAGTTAAATTTAATTCCAGGGTTTTTATTCCACCTGTCGGCATTAAGATCTGTTTTTTTTTCTTTTTTGCTACGTTTCTGATTAGATTTTAATGAAATTCCCGTATATCCCTTAGACCGTTAATTTGTGTAGGCCACCCCTCGTTTCGCTCGCACTGACAATTTAAAGATAAAGAAATACCCGCACGATTTCCACCTCAAAAAGACGAACAAAATGAATTGTTTAGAAACAAGTATATTATTTTAAATAAAAATAACAGGTTGTTAAATAAAATAAGAAAAGAAAATTCATTTCACACTTTAATAGAATTTTATTGAATATTCAATAAAATACCCCCCGAAAATATGTACGTACACGTGTATCGAAGACGGAGTATTAACTAGCCTTAGAAAGTAATCCTTTTTTCTTACATAAACGATAATTTTTCAGCCGTTGTAGAACGTAATCGAGGAAAACCTAAGTACCAGAAAAGAAAAAAAATCACCAGCATCTTTGGATTTCTACTCGATAAAATTCTTTTAATTTTAAAAATACTAAAAAGATCTACTATCGGTATTATTTTATCACGAATCATTTTTTAATTATACTGTATTAGCTGAAAATAGACGTACTGAAACTACATGGATTCCACGCTAGGAAGATGTGGTTTTAGTAGAAAATAGGCGAAAGTGTAAAGCTGTCATAATTCGCGATGTAACAGAATCTAACGTTCATTATTTCTATGTTTATTACTGTCTAAAATACAATATATTATATCTAGGTGATTCGTCAAAACTCTGAACAAGTTTTTAGCGAACAAAAAAGGACTTTCAGATCATCGCTTAAAATCAGGAAGTATCGCTTCCGAATAGATGGCCGTTATATTTAAAATAAGTTTTAAGATGTCTTAAAAAATAGATAAAATACTGAATACAAATGTCGGTATTAATAACTTTTTAAATATACTTAGTTTTTTGTATTCTTATTCGTAAGGTGTATAAATAAACGCGTATTTGATTAGTTTGTTCGAAATACTTATTTGATTTTATACCGAGTTTATTTATTTATCGTCTTGTACATTTGTATCGCTATTATTTCATATAATTCTTTTTTAACCTCTTTAACACCGACCGATGCTCTTCTTGTTTTGTCAATTTATTTTAGGATCTTCTGTAATATCGAGATTCCGCTCTGATCGAGATTCTTCTACGTTTATTCCTTAATCCTTTCGATTAAGCGCAATAAAGAATTTTCTACAGCTAGATCGCTCGTTTCTGAGACGATTTAGATAATGTATAATCGTTTATCAATCTGAATAAATATTTAAAGTAAATCGATTATTAACGTAGAACTCAATATATCGGAAATATCAAAATTTTCTTTATTCTACAAAGGTCTGTGAAGGAAAAATTCTAATACGTACCAATACGAGCGCGAATAGCTTTCATCGAGAAAATATTCTGGTATTAAACAGGAATTTAGCAGTTAAAAATAAATTTTTAATATTATTTACAGGAATGAAATCCATTATGTAAGAAAACCAGAGAAGTACGTAGGAGTAGTCTTTCGAATCGTATTGTAGAAGAAATTTTCAAAATAAAGCGGATCAATAAACTTTGAAATGAAGAAGTTCTAAGACAAATCGAGGAAAAACTCCTCGTGACAGATTATAGTACGAAATATTTGGCCGAAAGGTCTAAGTCCGAGGAACTATCCGATTACGCTTCACCAATTAGTCGATTTAGTATTAGTAGGAAGTTTTGAAGGCAAAAACTGGAAGCGGAGGTTTCGAATGGAGTACGACGAGTATATAACTGAAGATGTCGAATGTAAGAAATAACCCTAGAAATGAAAGAAAGGCTAAATATATCGAAAGAGTCGAAAGGAAAAACATATTTATTTTTAAAGTCAATTTTTTTAGTCCTAATGCAAAACGATCAAACAGATTATTAGTCTTAAATATTCTGAACAACAACACTCAGAAGGACAAATCTAACCCGGGTCGCCTACCGCACGACGAGAATCTCTACCGGCAAATAACTCGTATTACGTATCAGCGGATGACCGCGCGTTACTAGTAGAAATTTTTACCTTACAGCTCTGTTGAACGGTAATAAATAAGGTATTCAGTGTGTCTCTTTCTTCCGAAAATACCGTAGTAGCTGACGGTTTTAGAATGGCAGAACATATTAATTCTTTAAGTATCGAAACAACAATTAAAGGTAATCGATTAGAAATTAAAAGTATATTTTAACATTACTCGCGGAATACAAAACCTAAAAGAGTTTTTCTCTGGTGGTAAGAAATTATACTAAAATTTCAGGTCCGAGTACAAAAAGAAATACCGGTTTAAAAGTTCCGCAAGAAAATACGAGCGCAGAAATATGCGAGGAGTAATGAATAATAATTCTTATGTAAGCTGCGTATTATAGTATTTATACGATAGAAGTTTTCCATTTCCTTCTGAACGAGTAAGATTCGCACAGTACCTGCTCTAAAATGAGATTTAGAAATTAATCGCCGGTGCGATTAATTTGTACACACCCTAACGAAACTAGTTCGGTAGATGTATTAACGGAAGATTAATGTCGTATGAATCCAACAAAGAAGGATAAAGAGAAGCAGATGTAAAAATTGTTGTTATTAAGATAATAATTATTATTAGAACACTATGATTTCTATGTTGAGTGCTGTTTAACTTTCTTAGCTTCATTATTTTATTACATGTTGACGCGTTTCGGAATATCTCCATTGTCAAAATTTATTGTATTGAAACGCATCAACATGCAATAAAAAAATGCTAAAAAAAAAATGCTAAAATTGCTAAGAAAAGTAAACGATACTCGAGATAGAGAAGCAGATGTCTTTACAAGTACTGAATTTCACTTATAGTTTTGCCTTTTGCCGAATACAAATAAATAAAGCGCCTATTAAACAATATATGTATTACCGAACTGTAATTTACGAACGCGGTTACCCTATAAGAAACAAATTTATTTCTGTGAAACGATTGAATCTTCGCTAAAAATAATATGCTCTTTTTAAGTACGAATTTTAAAAAAAGAAGTGCACATCCTTCCTAAAAAAAAGAAGAATAATCGTGCACATTACTAAACGTAATATATTTTGCTTTCTTCACGTTTAGATCCGAACTACTCTCATGTATTACCGTTCAACAGATTCGTTACCATTAATAATGAATCTTCCTTACTAGATGAAGTATACATTTTTCCATGAATATTCATAAAATAATCAGCACGAAATAATTTTACCGCTCTGTAGATCAATTGTTAGGAGGTCGTTTACGTATCTTAAGAAGAGAATAAAAGACAGTATAGAATCTGCAATAAACCGCAATATAATACGAGATATAACGACAGTTTACTGGAATCGGAACTTATTTTTAAGATTTATGATCTATTTTGAAGGTAGTCGTGAAATAATTTTAAAGAGGTATCTCTTATACCTGTTATAATGTTCCAGAGTATTCAATAATTTTGTATTAGACATAATATCAAAAGTCTTAATTAGATCAAGAAAGACCGCTAATGTTTTTTTATTCGTATTTAAGTTCGAGCGAACGTATTCCTCGAAAAAGCGAACAAGAAATTCCTCAGTTTCTTTGTCGCTTTGGAAACCAAACTTATCTTTTTCAATTACATCGTGCGAATTTGGAAATTTTATAAGTCGAATGTTTATTGCTTTCTCCATAATTTTGAATCGCTCGATAACCTAATGCGTCTGTAATTTTCAGGAAGTACCGGGTCTCCGGCTTTCAATAGGGATTTAATATTGGAAATTAAAATTGTGTAGAAAATACGGCCGTCTCAAAACAGACGTTTATTATGCCTGTCGGGGATGTAGAAATAAACGAGGGGGGCGATTTGTTTAAGCGCGTTATGTACAGAGTCCGCTTAGCCCAGGGCAAGAAACGTTTTTTTAACTAGGAATTATTTTATCGACTTCTGAAGGACAAATAGGATCAAGAACAAAGAATTAAGAAACGGTCTTAAGCTTCAGATTGAACGGTTCTTTTTTTTTTAATTTTTTATACATTCATTCATACATTTTCATTCATTTATAAATTTTCAATCCTCTTGATAATAGATTTTACGATTCCAGGGGTAATCCGAGACTTAAATAGTTAATTCTTACGAGAAAT
Organism: Lycorma delicatula; assembly: GCF_047948215.1. Classification (NCBI taxonomy): domain Eukaryota; kingdom Metazoa; phylum Arthropoda; class Insecta; order Hemiptera; family Fulgoridae; genus Lycorma; species Lycorma delicatula. The sequence goes on from NC_134458.1 coordinate 4,840,526, forward strand.
ATTTATTAATATTTATTCTCGAAAGTTTAATATAATGTTTTAATTTGGGAATAAATTTATCTACTACATCATTAAACGAAACATTACCGTTCTATAATATAGAATTACAGTTTTTATTTTCTAAACTTTCTATCAGATCAACGACTTTTTAAAGTTTTTTAAAGCCGTTTTTAGTTAGATTCTGTAAGTGCATTTTATATAAGTTGCAATCCATCTGAATAACGTTCCCTGATAGTCGTTTAAAATTACTGGTGATCGCACATTTAAATTTATCACCTGTATTATTAAAAAGTACACTATCGATTCAACATTTCTTATTCATAATTTGTGCGTATTTATTTATATATATGAAAGTAAACCTACTTCATTCATTACACATTTTAATTATTTTGCAAAAAACTTATATTAGTATCGATAATAACTACTAATCGTTTACGCTTAGGTAATGATGACAAATAATCTATTAACATCACTATTCGGAGATTAATAAATAGCCATTATATTTATCAGTTCATCATCAAGAACGACTTAAAGGCTTAATACATTTGCTTCCAATAGTTCACATGACACAACTCTAAATTCATAAAAGGTTTTAATGAATATTCGTAGACTACCGCATTTATTGAGTTTAGTCAATTCATTTACGGTCTTTAAACCCTTTCAAATTGTGGAATTAAAAGGTTTGTTATGAGTCATCCATGTAATAGAATAAAGTCAAAACGTATTTTAAAACTACATTGTCCCGTAAGTATATAAAAATAATAATAATTAATAATAACAATAACTACATAAAAATGGTTTTCATAAAAAAATGTTTATTTTTCCTATGTATGGAAACTTATGGCACGCTCTGTATTTAAATTACGTACGAAGTCATCGAGATTTTTATTTAAGCTAGAACATTCATTCGATAGAAATTGGGACATGTAATATTATGCATCTTAGAATCGTTCTGAGGGAAATAACCAAAATAATTAACGAGTTCGCCAATCACCGTTCGATCAGTTTTAAAGAATTCCGTTAGTTCATTAATAAAAACAAAAAACAATTATCGCGTAAGTTAAATTAGCTATTATAAATTTTAATACCTTAATCTACCTAAGAGCTATTTTCACTTCGTTCAAGTCGATTAATCCGGTGACTATGGCTCATTATTTTTCATTTTTGCGTATGAAAATTTTCCGTTTAAGATCCGAGCAAATTTTTTATTTTCGTTTTTAATAAATTTCTTCGATTCTTACAGTAAGAGGTATATCAATAAGTTTACGTTTATATATACCGGTCAAATCGGTAGATTTTTACTGATGTGAGATTTTAGAAATATTTTGCTGGAGTTAGGATCTTCCCTATTTTTTAATTCCTAACTCATACTCAGAGATACGTGAATTTTTCAAGTTTCTATTTGTGAGGGATACAAATATCGATGGGTTCTTATGTTTTCCAGCCGGGAGTCTATGTGCCGTATTAATTGTTATTTGGTAGTCTCCGATTTTCAAGTGGGGCTTCATTTAAAATTTCGTTAACGTTTTCGTATTTTATAGGTGGAATTCCGTGAATTTTTATATTATTGCTACGCGAATATTCTTCTAATTTTCGTAATTGAATCTTTATTTCGTGTATTTCTCTTTTTAGAGTTCTTTTTTTTGTAACTTAATGTGATCCTCTAAACGATTTAATTGCTTCCGTATAATCATCCGATTTCTTAGAAAACATTTCAGTTCCTTTGGACGATCCATAAACCCCTGTTTATTTGCTTTACATATTTCAGTTTTTAACTCGCAGACCCCCTAAACATCCGATCGACGATTTTAAATCGAATTATCTGCAGATAATTCTGCAAACTATTTTGACCCTAAAAATATCGGTTTGGGTTTTCCATTATGTAAGTTTAATTTCCTTAAATGTCTGCAGAAAAGATTATGAAATAAAGATTGCCAAATAGTTAATGTAGAGTGAATACGGACAATGTTTAATTAATATATCCGTTAAACAACTATTTAGTGTAGGATATAAAAAATCAACATGATAAGTAGTGTTTGGATAAAAAATACCTGATGATAATACTAACAACGGTTGGAAGCATTTACTCTTCTTTCAGAGCGAGAAAATTCATAATTATTGACATGTGGGAAAAGTTACGGATCGATTACTTTTACACAAGAAAGTTTTCGTATCCTGCTAGTTTGACGGTATTAGATATAAATGGAAGGTATTATTTTATAAAAATTTGAAAAATTCTCCATGGTTCTCATAAAAAAATGAACTAAATAATTCTCATGATTATCATTAACTGAAATATTTTGTTGGCTGTAAATATATCAGAAACTGTAGTATACACAGTTTTTGTAATTTACCGGTATGATATTGGTATACGGTATATCGGTATGATATCTGTATACGATTTTTAAAATTAAATGGTATTCGTTACAAAAATCCGGGAGGGGGTACAGATTCTACTGACTGCCGATAAATGGTAACGAACGTCAACCGGTTATCATGATCTGATATTTTTTCCGGATTCACATCAATAATACTCGTATATTCGTTTTCTCTAATTAAAAAAAATGTAATTTTTTTTTCTAATGGAACTTTGTTATAGGCGACCTTAAGAATAATCACGAATTAAGAATTAAAAGAAAAGACGGGGGTTGGTGGTAGAGGGCGACCGGTGTTGGAAGTCGGAAGAACGAGTGGGATAAAAGTCTTTATTCTTTTTTTATTTAAAAATTTTTATTTTGATAAACGATCGAAATTTTATTGAAGGACATCAGCGGGCATATGAGAAGTTTAAACGTTTTAAAAAAGTTTATAGACTTTCTATATTCGTTTAAATTTCTCTATCGCTGTCACATTCTCAATAAAATTCACCGATGAGTATCGTTCGTGTCCACCACTATTACAGTAATTGTTACTTTACGGTTTATATATCACTCCAGTTAGTTATAAAGTGTGTATTTAGAAAAATATATTATAAGTATGTCGCTAAGAATAACAATTTTTTTGGTCTTTATAGGAAACCTCTCTTTATGGTTTCAAGTAAAAGCGCTTTAACGTAAAAATTAGAGTTAAGTTACTTAAAAAAAAATTAATTAGATCGAAAAATAATTTATTAAACAGCTCTCGCAGAGAGATAAATATTACCTTACACTTACCTTTCGAATAGGTGCAAATTACAAATCGGACGGGAAATTGTCAAAACTTACCGAGTTTATCATTTTATATTTTATAATTTTTCTCCTTTGAATTTTTAGCCGGTGCAAAGGAGAATTTGAAGAATTAGCTCCAATCATAATTTCATCATCTAAATGTTAAAGATACCCCTCCTCGGCGATGGAATGCAAGTTTCGGATTTTTCCCGGAGTAATGAGAAGTATATTTCCTAAATTTAAATCATAAAAAGTATTTGCTCCCGTTGCTTTCTTCATCGTAAATAAAAATAAGATCTTATCTATAAGAGATAAGATCTTATCTTATCTCCGTTTAAAACATCCAACCCTACTAAACGGCATTTGTATGTGTGTCTGTGTGTGCATCCCCCTTAGCTTAGCACTGGAATGTACCGATCACTAGCGGAAAATCCCGATTCGTTAGTACCTGTCTCTTGGTGGTCAGATATTCATATACTCATCTATTTTCAGTTGAATTCTTGGATCTATACATTGTTTCCAACCTCTTACCAAATCATCGACGTATAAATTAAAAAGGGTTGGCGACATAATATTACATCCTCGTCTAAATTCCCTATTAATTATAATCTTGGAAGAAATTTCCTACCAGTGTCAACATAGACAGTAATATTTTTATATAAATTTCTAATGACTCTGACTAGATGAGAAGGGAAACCTTTCTTCTCCTGTATTTTCCAAAGGAGACTCCTCTTCACCCTGCCAAATGCTTTCTCTAGATCGAGGAAAACTGTGTGTCTCACAATTAAATTCCGCTCTCTTTTCAATAGCCTGTTTAAGCGTAGACACAGCATCAATGTATGACCGTCTTTCCCAAAACCCGTGCTGCTCTTCAACAAAAAGCATCACTAATTTTAGTCACTCTGCTATTAATTATCCTGGAATATACCTTATAACCACTATTAAATCAACATATCCGCCGGTAGTTAGAGCAGATATTCTTGTTACCTTTCTTAAACAACGACTTCACCGCCGTTTCTTTCCAACAAGTTTGTACTCGTGCTCTCTTCCAACATTCATCGATAAAAGTTAAACAAATTTTTCACGAAGACAGGTCCGCTATATTTAAACAAGGAATTTGTATTACTCGAAAAGTATATCTCCACCTTACGCGTTAAGAACTTTATATTTTTCAATCGTTCACTCAAAGTTTCAGTACGGGACTTGCTGGTGGGAAGAAATAAAACTCAACCTTTGTCTTAAGGTGAGCAAGAAGGAATCTCTAACGTGGCCTGCGTTAAATCAGAAATGGTTTGAGCCCGCGACCTACCTATCGGGACCAGATGTTAATGGTAAAAGACTACAGAAAAGATGAAATTAAATTCAATTCGATATTTATCTTTCAGGATCCGCTACGTAGGAATACTATTGCAAGAGGGAGATCGACAGGGGAAGAACATAAAGTAACGTCTGCAAACCTATTTAAAATAAGTGACATCCTGTTTTAACCTATTTTTAAATAAGTGATATCCCTTGCAAAAGAAGCTAGGGGAGCACGTCTTTGTTTTAAATGTGGTGACAAAAGTGTTTGAGAGAGTTGTTTCACGACCACCTCTACGATTCTTTGGATAAATATATTGATCAAAAGCAGCATGGTTTTGTGGCCAAAAGTTTTACCGCTACAGACCTAAATGAAATATTATCTTTCATCGCGTTGGAAGTTGAAGATCAAAGACAAGTTGGTGCCACCTACTTCGATCTTAGGAAGGCTTCCTACATGGTTCATCATGGCATCCTGTTACATAAGCTAGTAGAAGGTCATGGTGTTAGGGGTTCTATGCAAAGACAGATCCAATCATACTTATCTAATAGAATATTTCAAGTGAAAGTGTACGGTGAAATCTATTCTTTATAATATTTGCGTTTCTTAGGGTTCAATGTTAGGTCTATACTTACCTATTATTTTTATAAATGATATCGGACAAGAAATGAAATCAAAGATTACCAAATTCGCTGACTACGTTAAACGATATGGAAGTGTAAATTCGTATAGTAAAAAAAATATTTGTGATTAAGGCGTTCCTTTCGATCCAAGCTTTTTTACGCAATGCGTAGACCACGTAGTAACTAGACCGCTAAGGAATCTTGGGCGCTTTTACGGGTAAATCGGTATTTCCAGCAAAATAATACCATTCGCCACCTCACCAGACCACTGGTAAGCTAACGTTGGAATAATGTTCAGTGATTTGGAATTACGATGAGAGGTTACCAATTTGAAAATAGAAGCTGTCCAAAGGAAATTTCTTTGGAATTTACGGTAACCGATGCTGTGAACGCACAAAGTTTCATATGTTGAGGATTATGGTCAATCGGACATTGGGCCTTTGGTATCAAGGAGATAGTGCAATATGCTACATTCATTTACAAGGCAATGCATAGTCATATTGACATCGAAATCTTTGGTTTACGCACCAGGATTCCGTACGTTAGTAATGGAAGGCTTACGTTATTTAAATATTCAAGTCGAAATACTTTAGGAAATAAACAGCCACACATATTGAAAGTATTAATGTAGTTAATGACAACCGAGTAGATGATTTTAATGAAAATTTAAACTCATCTCAAAGAAAAAATTAAAACATTTTTTTTTGAATAGCTGTTTAACTGTATTTTTACGTGTTTTTTTTTTTAACTTGATGAATCTGCTTACGGGGATTGAATAATGTTATAATTAGATAAGGACTAAACTATTAGTTAAAAATTTAATAACATTTAATTTTACAAATTTCATACTCGATTAATATTTAAAATTAGGTTAGAAAATACTTTATTTTTAAATTAGTTTGGACTCGGTACATTTTCCATGTTCTGTTTCTATTTTGTTATTTACACTTTTATGTACGGCTTTAGTTTTAGTTATACTGCTAATTAGTTTCCAAACAATTTCCCCGAAAGGTTAGTGAAGCTCATTAAGGTTACTCTCACACTGTTGTGCTCCACTTATCAGACTTAGCTAGGTCTTCCTGATTTCACTTATAAGTTAGGTCTTTTCATCGAGGATAGAGTTGGCAAGAAAAGGATGAGAAGATCATCCAAAAAATAAGTGAACTTATTATTATTCATCATCCGTCATATCTATTAAATCGTTGACGCTTATTTTTCACCGTATAATTTTAGATATAGTTTTCTCCGTATGTCACTCTAGTTAAAGCGAACTCCGGAGAACGCAATCGTCTTCCCTTCTCTACCATCGAATCGCATTGCATAAATTCTCTGGAGCATCGCTGCGAGCACGAACTCAGTACGCACTTGAATTTAAAAAAAAAAATTGAACGAAATAATTACATTTTTATTAAATGTCCAACATTTTGGAAATCAACGTGTCGATCTCTTCTAATAATGCTCGGATCTTTATTTAAATCATTCACCGATATCGTCTACTTATAAAGAAGGCTATTAAATCAGAGATTGAGAATTTCAGTTCGAGTAAGAATTATATACTTCAATTTTGATTATAAAATTTATATAATAAATGTTAATTCGAACGTCTAAAGGCTGTGACCGATGCCAGGAATAACGATCAAACTGAAAATAGTAATTTTTAAATGTTATTAAGACGTCTAAGAAACGAGTTCAGAGAGGTGAAAAAGACCGAACGTAGCCTTCCGTTACTTAATGAATGCCACTACGTTAAACAAGATGTAAATTAACTAACAAAACTATTTAAAAAGTGGAAGTTTGCACAAATTTTCAATGAACAACAAACAAAAATTTAAATCGTAACACTGACGGCTTTACTCGACAGACTTTCAGTTTCTATGTAACAGTTTATATATAAACTGAAGAATTTATGGAAAAACAATAAAAATGTCTAACCTGTTCACATAAGCTTAAAACCGCGCGCAAACATTTGCATTGCTTTTTATACGTTCACTTAGCCATACCTAACTGTAAATCTTTATCTTTTCTATATATATATTTTTATTTTTTATATATATATTAATAAACATTATGTCTATTTTAAGTACTCACCAAATTTTATCAAAATTACGACTGAAAAGTGTCGCAGCATTGGAGTGAGTGATCTGAGTGGACCGAGGAATATATCTCACCGTCGGTCTGTGTACAAACCAATACTGTCGAATCGGCAAAGGCCCCACATCACCGCTGCGCCTTTGCTGCTCTCACTGCGCTGGCGCCTCATCGGCTCAAGCCTTCCAGTTACCGCTGTGCCAAACGCTTTCCCTTTCTCTTTCTACCTCTATACCTCACTTTCCCGCACTCTCTCGTTCTCTCTCTCTCTCTGTTTCTATCTATCTATTTTTCATAACGCACACAAATATCCACGTACTTCTCAAGTCATGTTCCGTATAGTGGTTAGCAGTGGTTGATGTAAAGTTTTGTCTGGTGTGTGTGTTTGTGTGTGTGTGTGTGTGTGTGTGTGTGTGCGCGCGGGCGTGCTTATAACTGAATGCATATAGTCCCTTACTCTCTTTTCCCGCCAGTAAGTTTACCCTTTTCGCTTTCCCTATGGTTTCGTTTCCCGGTTTTACAAACACAAAATACACAAATCCTTTCCCTGTTACAAACACATAGATCACTTACGCGACACGATCGTGTTACGAACATATCCGAGTGAAGTAATACATCGATATTATTCAAAGGTACCCGCCATAAATCTAAAAATTAAGAAAATAGTAAGGTAGTTCATTTGTTCTTTCTTGAACGACGTGATTAAAATAAAGGAAACGTATAAAATAAAAAATCTAATTCGTAGATAAAGTCTACATGAGAGATTTTTAAACATTTTGATTCGTTCTGTGATTCCTTTCAGTTCCTCAGTCGATTTTTACAGCTATATTGCTCCTTCCTGTGTTCTTTTCCGCCCAATTTAATTTAATTAGTGTGAACATGAGATACAAAACTTTCTTACCTATAATTGCTATCGTGGAGACCGAAAAGACACAAATATGCGTTCAAAAACATTGACGTGTTTCTGTTTCTCATATCGCATGTATCGTAAAAGCCGCACTTCTTTCATGTGCAAAGCGAGTAAATAGCGAGAATAGATCTGTTAGATTTGTAGTCCCATACGTATAATTCAGAAGCGAAGATTCCCGCCGATAGAGACTGCTCCAGGTATTTCCCGACCACCCTTACCGTATTTAGCCGAACGATTAACTGTTAAATACTGAAATTCCATACCTTCGATTCCGGATTCCATTGTTTACCCGCCAAAAATCAGATACACAGACTTCTTTACAGTAAAATGCGCTCTTTAGAAGCGTACGAAGAAGTATCGATCTGACAAAGAATGCAAGAAATCCTAGTCGGTCTCTTCGTACACACCGCCGAAACCCAGTACGGTGTGCGAGTTCAGCCGAATTGTATTTGTGCTTCGAGAACCACAATCGGTTAATCAGGATGATCTTACCGAACCTATCAGATTTAACAAGATTCCTTAACACATTAGAAAACAGATCTTAAGTTAATAATTTTTCCGATAATACAGACCAACTTCTCAAAATGTAACTTTAACAAGAAATAAATATCCAGAAAACGACTCGTTTTCTAAATTATGGAAACAGGCTTCGTAAAGATCTTTTCAGATCTACAATGGGGTTCAGTGACTATGAAAAATATATTAAAATTTATACTGACAGTTCGAAAGTCGAACACGGTGTTGGATGCTCCATGTATGTAAATGGAGATGCCCATTCTTGGAAACTGCCAAATATGGCAAGTGTTTATACGGCAGAACATTTTGCTATACAGCAAGCTCTTCGCTACTCTGAACATTTCTGTGAAAAGAGAGTGCTTATATGTTCCGATTAGTTAAGTGCACTTACTGCAATTCGGAAAAAGAATATTGAGGACTTCCTTATCGCCAACATCTTATCCATCTTGTACGTTTTAAATGGACAAGGACAGCGATGTATATTTGTATAGACTCCAGGGCATGCTAGTATTGCAGGAAATGAAGCGCAGACGAAGCTGCCATAAAGGCAACAGTCTGTGATAACTTGAATAGAATTCTTGTACGAGTAGCAGATGTTAAAAATTTTCTAATGCAATAAGAAACAGGTGGAGTAATAATTGGAGAAGATTAAACACCAAACTATACGCAGTTAAAACTTCTCTATATAAATGGAAGAGCGACGTGAAGCTGCCTCGCTGAGAAAAGGTGGCGGTGACCAGACTTAGAATCGGTCACACGGGAATAACAAATCCATATTTGTTAACCGGTGAAGAAAGACCAATGTGGGTGTTTGTAATAAAACACACAGTTAAACATCTAATGGAAGAGTGTACCATACATGAAGACCTCAGAGAGAGGTTCGGATTAATAATTCGGATCAATAAATAATATTGCTGCTGATTTGGAAAGTGGAAAAGAAGAAAATATAGTTGCTTATCTACACGCCAGTGGACTACTAACGTCATTAAGGAAACTCAAGCTGTGTAAAGAATTTCTAAGTGAAGTAGTTTCATTCTATGTATAAAAAAACGGGACTCTTGAAGCGTGGCACGTATAGGACCCAGAGGTAGCTCTCTTGCCTAGGGAGCCCGGGTTCGCCTGTATACAAGAGTTGGGGAATTGCAAGATGGGGACCCTCGAGGGTAGACTGAGGGTGTGGGGCAAAGGGTATGGGCAAGGCATGCCTGGAGCCAGATAGGTCAGGACCGGGAAGGGCAGGCTTCCCGCCGAGGGGTTCTTTGGCCGTCATGAACAGGTGGTCGAATTGCTCTTATGACACAGGGGACCACGATGGGTTTCGTCCTATGGGACTATTTATAGAGGGGTGTCAACTGCCACGGTATCATAGTGCGACTGATGTGATGCTTAACGGCGGTTCCGGTTACCCCGGGGGTGCTTAAATAAAATAAGGTAGACAAAAAAAAAGGCAAATATTGGTATTGTGATGCCGATCTTTTTCATTTATATTTTTGTGTTTAATTTTTTTTTTTAATTTTAATATCGAGGCCTTTACACCCTATAAGTGTTTTCAGTATTTGTGTTTAAATGCTTTGTGTATTTTGGTGTTTTTAAATAAAATATAAGGTCCCTTTACACCCTTACATATGACGAACCTGATAGTGATCTAAACCTTTTTTAAATAATGTAACGAGGGCTAAAGACCTTAGAAGTCGATGCCCGCATATATATATAAAAAAATAATAATAATAATGAAAAGAAAATTGCTATTTAACTTCATTGATTTTATTTTTTACTATTAATTTTTATATTTTATCTGAAAAGGTATAGTAAGTACAACCTTATGAATTGTACAAGACTTATATATTTAAACTTCAGCGTTTAGAATTACGTACATCGTGTATTACATTTTAGTTTTCAATATTCTGCTATTTATTTTATACTTGTCCCTTCTATTATTATATTTTATTTTAAGTTATTCTGTAGTTATAGGTTCTTTGAGATTAAAAAAAATAATTTTTTGTATTTACGATTTTCTTTTATATATATATGTGTGTGTGTGTGTATGTAATTTTTTTTAAATTAAATTCCTTAAACGGTTACTTAATTTCTTTATATTTCTTGGTAAAAGTCTTCAGAAAATTACGAAGGGAAGAATGCATTATTTTTTTTTTTACTTTTTTTCATTTTTGACGTTTTATTTTTAAATATTCGGGATTTTCTTTATTTTAATGTGTTTTGTTAGTGTTTTTGTAGCTTCAATTTTTTTCATTTCGATTAAAAGCACTTTAATTTTTCTCTCGAACATTAAGAACAATTTTTAATTATAGATTTTTTTTATTTTTAGATATGTTATAAAATGGAATACTGCAACGGAATGGTTTCCGACCGGCTGACGACATATGATTTCAGCCTGAGAAAAAGGAGGTTAGGTTAAAAATAGGAAGCGATTTCGCTCCGACCTCGCCGGTGGTCTATAGTAGGAGCTTTTAAGCTGTGAATGCTTCGAGCGGGGTTGCTTAAGGACAGACGACCTTGCTCGGAAAATTAAGCCGAACGCTCACCTGCTTTGTGATAGGTGATAGGATTCTTTCAAACTGCAGCTGTAGTGTCTGGCAGTGCAGTCGGTGTATTTTTTCATTGGTAAACTGCTATGGAGCAATCCGGGGGAGATTGCCTCGAGGGCTTGGTTGGTTTAGCCAAGGACTTGGTTACCAGTGACCCTTTCCTGCCGAGAAGGTCACTGAGCTGGTCTCCGCCGAGGCCACGGTCCTCTAAGTAAGTCACGGAGGTCTCCACGAGGGGGGAGACCTTCTCGTGCACCGGCGCATTGCACGAAAACTCCTACCAATACCTCTGCGTCGAACTGTGCGAAAAACACTTCGGTCGGAACCGTGCAACGAGTGAAAGGCAATGGAGGGCGAGCCAAGGCTAACAAGCAGCTCCCTGCGAAGTCGAGGGTGCCGGAGCACAGCGGTAAGGTGGTCCAGCTGTCCCGGAGGATTCCGGGGCAAAGTCTCCTTTGCAGAGGTCTAGCTCGGGATCTGAAGAGATCGGGCGGATCGAGGGTATGCGGTCCGCTTGGGCCAAAATCTCCTCCAAGAAGGAATCACGCATTTCGGTCGAGTTTCGATCGAAACTCGACCGAGTGTGCCTTGATGGTTTCTGAGCTTGCATTGAAATGCGAGGGCCTCCAGAGCGCTAACCGAACCCTAGATTCAGTCATTGATCGACTAAAGGTGGACCAGGGGTTGAAGGAGTTAGGGACTTCAAACCGGTAACGGGGCGAGTCCTTAGTGAGATCCACACCTCTTTAAAACGGGTGGAGGAGAAGGTGATAAAGCCCGTCTCCTTCGCTGCAGTAATAGCTGCACCTGGGCCTAAGCTGGTTAGTCCCCTGCCGCCAGTTCAGGCGTCAGCTAACAAAATTAAGCGAGCCACCGTCAAGGTGGTCCCAGTAACGCCTAGTTCGAGGGCTTCGCTGCGACGACGGAGCTGACCCTGAAGAAATTCCTGGACTCGCCGAGAGAAAGGTTCCGGGTCACGAAAACAAGGGACCATGGAGTGGTCCTGGAGGTCGTAAGTGAGCACTAGAGGAAGCGGCTGCTAGAGGCCGACGTTCTGCAAAAGAATGGGATGAAAGCTCAGTTGCTGGCCGAGCGAAGGCCTCAAATATTGATGTATGATTTACCAAGGGCAGAGGAGCCCGAAATCCTCAAGGCGATACAAAGCCAAAATCCAGCATTGGATATGGCTGCCGAGGACATCCTCAAGGGGACCAGGATGGTCCGGTAGTTGAGGTGGAAAGAAGCCTCAAAGAGCCACTGGGTGATTGAGACCTTGCCTAAGATTCAGCAGGTTTTGGTGGCCGGTGGCCGGTGGCCGGCTGTTCCTTGGATGGACCTCTTTCAGGGTCGTTGACCTTACAGAAGTACCTCGGTGCTTCAGATGTCAAGGATTTGGTCCCACCTCTCTCCGCTGTAGAACACAGTCGGAGACGTATGGTCATAGCGCCCTTGCAGGGCACAGTGCAGTTAATTGCCTTAGTAAGACCGCGCCTGCAAAGTGCGCTTCTTGTGCCTTGGTGAAAGTCTTTGATGCTGGACACCGGTTCGGGGGCAAGCAATGCAGGTCGCACGACATAGCCCGGGCAAAGATCGTGCCTAATACGGCGTATGGCGACGCCTGAATTGGGGGAAGCTTTCGAGGACGGTCGTCACCATATTGAACGCTTGCGCCTGGGGCAGTTAAAACTGCACCATTCCCGGGCGGCCACCAATGAAGTCATGAGGATCCTTCAGGAGTACAACCTCGAGGTCCTCTTGGTTCAAAATCCGTACAAGGTCGGGGATAGGGTGATCGGCTTCCACGGGGTTGATGTTATTCATCCTCGTGGGGGACGGCCGCTCTCTTCGATCGTGGTCAGCTCGGTCTCGTTGGGTGTCTTCTGGATGCCTCAGTTTTCTGACGAGCGATTTACCGTTGTGCGAGTCACTAGGGGTACGCTCGATTTTGTACTGGTGTCGGGATACTTCCAACATGGATGGAGTATCGATGACTTGTTGGCGAAGTTGGAGCGGATTCTGGACGGTCTCCCGGGCATCAGAGTGCTGGTTATTCTGGACGCTAACGCCAAGTGTTCCGCCTGAGGTTCACCACTCACTGACCTCAGAGGCGTTGGTCTCGCACAGTTCGTTGAAGCCAGGAACCTCTACTTGCTTAACGAAGCAGAACAACCGCCGACTTTCTCTTCCGAACTACGGGAAAGTTATATCGACGTCACCTAGTTAACGGGCGATCTGCTTAGGAGTGCAAGCAGTTGGACTGTCTGGCCCGAGGCCAGTGTTAGCGATCACAGACTTGTAACCTATGAGATCGCTTACGGTGACGGTCCAAGTGCTCCAGATTCGGGTCGCTATAACCTAAGGGGCCTGGATCAGCACAGGCTGCGGCGCGAGTGTTCGGCTGCCTTACAGGGGTGGAATGGCGCATGGAGCACAAGAAGGAGGTGGAATTGTCTTCTGTGGCTACTACCCAGGCGTTCCTGGATACTCAGTTTCCAGAGGGTGAAGCAGTTGTCGGCGTTAGGGCGGGTGAAACACCATTCCCTGATGAACGGGCTGTGGATCCCGTAGATATAGACCAAGTGGTTTCTCGAATGGCACTGAGAAAGGCACCGGATATTGACCAACTTGACCCGGATATTTTCTATCATCTGCTGCCTGTCATAAGAGAGCCGCTTGGCAGACTGTTCTCGGGGTGCCTAAGCTGGGTTTGCTATCCGACTTGTTGGACGGTTGCGTTGGTGAGGGTGCTCTTAAAATAAAAAAGGATCCGAGTGAGGTGAGTAGTTATTGACCTGTCAGCCTCTTGCCGGTAATCGGCAAGTTGCTTGAAAGGCTGGTTGAGGAACGGCTCTGGGAATGCATCGGTATGACCTCACTTCTAAATCGAGGCCAGTATGGCTTCATGAAAGGGGTTGGCACCGAGGATTGCATCTTAAATGCTCTTGCCGAGTGGAAAGCGCCGACTGTAAACATGTTTTGACAATTTTTATTGACATAGAGGCAGCATTTCCTTTCTTGTGTTGGAGTTCTGTCCTATAGAGGACAGAACTCCAACTCATAGGAGTTGGAACGCCGCAATGTTCCCGTAGCCCTGCAGGCCGTAGTACGTGACTACTTGTTGATCGCACGGCTCTGTTTAAGGATGCGCACCTATTTGTGGAAAAGTCGGTCACCAGGGGAAGCCCGCAGGGCTCCGTTCTCGGTCCCTTGCTGTGGAACCTGTTATTCGACGTATTTTTGGGACTGACATTTCCTGAAGGGATCACGGCCCAGGCTTTCGCCGATGATTGTATCATCTTAGTTCGTGGTAACTCACGACCGCAGCTATAAGACCGGGCGCATGCTGCCTTGTCAATCTCAGAGAGCTGGATGGACATTCAAAATTTAAAGATTTCTGTACCCAAGACGAAGTTTATGCTTCTCAAGGATGCAGACAAATTATCATACATTCGTAACCCCAGTATTAAGTATAAAGGCTGTGTGATCAGCCGAGTTAGGATTCATAAGTACCTAGGGGTTTTGTTTGATGAGAAGTTGCTGTTTTGTAACCACATTAGGCAAGTAGAGGCGGACACCGTCTCTGTGATGCACAAGCTTTGGAGGATTGCTCGGAAGGATTACGGGCTATCGGGCCGTCATTTGTACATGGTGTACTAAGGTGACTTCGAAAGTATGGCCTATTATGTTGCGTCCTTTTGGGCGCATAGGTTGATCAGAAATAGAGCACTTAGTCAAAATTTAAGGAATGCCCAGCGCAGAGCATTAATAGTATGCACTGGTCTTTTTAAAACAACCTCCTACGGGGCTACCACCGTTTTGGGAAAGGCTCTCCCATTCGATTTAGTGGTGAAATTTCAGGGGGCTATGTGAAAGTTGCGAAGAGGCAGGGAGACCGATGTATTTGGGATGCGGTTTCGAGGCGGTCCTGTACCGGAGCGGAACGGTGATCACAATGCACCGGTTCTAAATTTCGTTCAGTTGCCCATCACCCGCCTAAGAAGGAGTCGTTACAGCGTCGCGATGGATGCATGGCAGAAAGAATGGCACACCACGACTAAGGGAAGGTCCTTGTATAGATTTATACAGGTCTTGGGTGGATGGTATGCCTCTCCTTTGTCTTTAAGAGCAACAGATGCCCAGATGCTCTCCAACCACGTGAACATGAACCAATATTTGTTTCAGTTCCGCCTGACAGCTGATGAGCTGTGCGTCTGTGAGGAGGTCCAGTCGAACAAACATATGATGTTGTCTGCCCAGCTCTTGGGGGGGGCCAGATCTTAGGTCACCCTGGAACTTAGAGGTCAAGGGGAAAATTGGTCAATCATAAGCTGTGAGTCAATGTGGTGTGAGCCACATTGTTGGACCGTGTGTGTGTTCCTTGATTCTACTACTTTGTTCTCAACCGGCATCAGTAGTTTATTTAAGGGAAAGATTCCTACCTCACTGCTGTGGAAAGCTACCCGAGAGTTACAGCTGGCCATCAGCCAATTAAAGCTCCAAGCGCTTTAATATTGGTGGGCAGGTACTTGCTGGCATTCAGCGACCTAGGCGTGACAGCAAATTGCTGTCTTTACGTGATAAATTTAATTTATTAAATGTCATATATATTTTGGTAGTTGACGAGGTGTTCTTTTTATTCCTCAATCTTGTAGCTGTTTTAAGATGCCGTATCTCCAAGCCATATCAAAAGCTTTCTCTAAATCAAAAAAGACGGCAAAACAATGCTTTTTATTTATAAAGCTATTCAATATGAAGTTTTCAACATTAATCATCCGGTCTGTGGTGAAGTGAAATTTACATTACGCTTGATGGGGTGAAATCCATTCTTCTTTTTCAAGGATCCACATGAGTAGAAAGTTTATCATGCATTCTAAAATTTTTCCTAGTAAGCGAGATAGGTTGATAGCTCCGCGCATCCAAGAGATTTTTCCCTTCCTTTAAAATTGGAGCTATAATCGATTTTTTTCCATGATCGTGGATATATAACAGAAATACAAATTTGGTTAAAGGGTTCTAGTATTTTCTTCCTTGCAATGACATCTATCATTCTGATCATTTCATATCGGATGTTATCTGGACCAGTGACAGTGTTCGCTGTTTTACTCAGAGCAAGATTGATTTCTTTTTCTGTGAATTCTTCATTATAATGTAAATTAGTCTCATTATCAAACAAAATATCAATTTCAATTACAGCTTTCTGTTTTTTAAAATCATCATCATAATTTTTGGTTGCACTGACAGCTTCATAGTGACTCGCAAATTTTTCGCCTACGTCCGAAGGCGAATCAAGGAGCTTTTCTCCATCTTTAATACAAGTAACCTGGTGGTAGGTTGATCCACCGGATAACGCTTTGACTTTGCTCCATACCTCTATTAAAGTTGTCTGTTCTGTTATCGAGCAGATGTATTTTTGCCAGGCAGTTCTTTTTATAGTTAAAATAACACTTTTGGCGCTAGCCCTGCATTTTTTTAATTTTATAAAATTTTCTTGCGTCAGGCTTTTTTCTTAAAAATGTTGAAAGCCCTTTTCTTCTTCTTAATAGCTTCATGTACAGCATTTGACCACCAAGGAACAGGTGGACCTTGCAACATCCCTGAAGTTTGAGGGATGTACCATGATGCTGCAGCAGCGATGACATTTGTTACATATTCAACATCGCTATTGTTGTCTCCAGTTATAGTTTAAAAATGGACATCTCTAGAGAAGCTAATCCAGTTAGCTTTGCCAAAACCCATCTCTTATGTATGTGATACAATTTCATGGGTGTATTTAATGACACCACGATTGCAAAGCGATCACCTTCCATGTAAATCTTCATTTACTTTCCAACCTAATTTATGTGCTATAACAGTGCTAGCAAAAGCTAAATCAATGCAGGATGAAGAATCATCTCTGCCATTAAAGAAGGTTTCTGTACCAGTATTTAATAATGCAAAATTTGAAGTTGACAGAAAGCCTTCAATTAATCCTCCCGCAGGGTTCAAGCAATTGGATCCCTAAAGAGGATTATGAGCATTGAAATCCCCCACCAAAATGACAGGAGGAGGTAATTGTTCACTAGGTTGTGTAAATCCTCTTTTCTTCAATTTAACTTGGGCAGATATACATTGCATAATGTCATGTTGACTGGGCGGTATATGCATATAGCTACCACTTGTAAATCAGTTTATAGATAAACTTCTTCGAAGGCAAAACGAGTTGCTGAGATGGTGGCAACTCCTCCTCTTGATCTTTGGTTAAATGCTTCATAAAACCTAACTATGTTGCACCCTTTCAGTCTCAATGTATCAGTATTCCTTAAAATTGTCTCTTGTACGCAACCACATAAAGGATTTAGCTCTCTCATTCATTTAGCAGCTGTAACTCACTCAATTCGACAGACACCCATTGATGTTCCGTTGCAAGATTGACCCACTTACACAGACATTTTGCAAATAAAGTTTTATCGCTTAGGTTTACCCTTAGGCCAAATTTTTTTTTTTCTCCATTATTCGCACAGCCTCCACCTCTGAAGATAGGGTGTCCAAAGCCTCCTAGGAGACATTGTCTTCTACCATCTGCTCATCCTCCTCTGATGCCACCGATGGTGGTGGGGAGGATATTTTGCGGCAGGCATCCAATGATACCGACCCAGATAGAGCGGGGAGTATTACATCTAAGTCCATGCTTGATGGACTCCCCAAAGTTAATATTGGGACGGCTATGATGCTCGCCCTCTCTTTTGGAGGCCTCTGTCCCTTTGGAGGCTGCACAACCACTTTTACTTGTACCTCTCTTCTCTCAGTCACTTTCTCATTATCTTTCTGATTTCCCTGATTTGGGACTTTTTCTATCTGAACTTTAATTTGTCTCAGATTAGATTGAGGAATTTAAAATTTTTCCTGATTTTCTTTCGACATACTACTGGCCATAGGTTCTTGCTTTGGTTGAGTAGTCTTTCCTTTAACTACGTCCTGAACTTTTGGTTCCGGTGTAGAACTACTTTCTTTAATTGGTCGCATTCTAAGTTTCCCGTTGAGAATCCTTTCGACCACATTCCCTAGCGCTGGTGCTACCTCAGCTGTGACGTCTTTTAGCTTGATTGAAGTTGAAGGAATAGCTACAACCTGAGCATATGACGTTCATTTAGACATTCTGCTATGAACTATCTTCTTTGCCTCAAAGTAGCTGACTTTTTGTATGGTCTTTACCTCCTGGATGTTTACTTCTTCTTTGTACATTGGGAAATTCTGCGATCTTGCCAAGTGATGCTCACACAGAAGAGTGGAACAATTGCATGGTTCATCTGGATGCAGTGGGGATCCACAAGAGCAAATCTGTTGCATTGTACAGAGTACTGCCGTGTGTCCAAACCGTTGACATCCGAAACACCTCAGTGGAATCGGAATGAACAGATGTACTTCAAGTCTGTGGAAACCAGTCTTTATCTTTGCCGGACGCTTTGGTTTGTTGAAGGTGAGGACATGCGATGTGGAGGGTACAACTTTTCCATAGCATTTAGTATTCAATCGCCTACACGCTACAACACCCTGTTTGAAAAGTTCTACTATTTCCTCTTCAGTGCAATTTAATAAGTCTCTTCACATGACTATTCCCTTAGAGGTATTCAAAGTGCCATGAGATGAAACCTCAACATCCATTACGCCGATCTTCTTAGGATGGTTAATCTTCTTCCTATATTTAAAATTAATCTTAATATATATTAATATATTTAAAATTAAAGATAATCTTCTTCCTATATTATGGATTTCCTGTATAACTGTAATTTTTTTCAAATGAGAAATACTATAAATTTGGCAATAGTGCATCAAAGGAAAATGTTAGCAACATAGGATTTATATTGTCCCTACAGAAAGAAATTGCTTATCTCCATAAAATATCACTCAGTAGGTCAAATTGGAATGAACTACAAATATATATATATATTTTTTTTTTGTTAATGACTGTTGAATGTTCTTCTTTACTATTGTATTTTAACAACCATGCAGTATTATTCATTCTTTGAACTATAGTATTAAGCTAATTTTTCATTGTGTTCATGCATTACTAAAAAAAATTAACTCCTGAAACATTTTTTCTACAGCCACCAGATAGTCAGCAGAGTTCTTTGTCAAGTTAAAACCCCCATAATAGGTACCTAGAATACACTGACTCTTCAGTCCTGGCATTCTCAGCATGTAGAGCCTAACAGAGGGTCAGACATGTATCTACATTATTAGTAATGGTTGTTCTTCAGCATCATTAGATATTAATAAATTATGGTATAATAACCCTTCCATAAAAGTGATGGTAGAGCAGTAATCAAATATTGATAACCACCATGTGTTACACTTAAAAAATGTAAAATTCTGAAGAATATTTATTTATAGCAAAAGCTAGTTTAGATTCAAGTAAAGATCTTTTAGTTTTAAGCTTAAATTAGAATAGGCTGTAAAAGACTTAAAATAGTTTTTTTACATATTTAAAAAAAATATCTTATTTAAATGAGTTTTATGGTGTTTATTATTATTTTTTTAAATTTCATTTTTTTTATCTTGTATTCCACAACAGTAAAATTTTGAGTCATTATTGCCTATGAAATAGTAATCTAATAAGGAAGATTTTTCACAAACCCCTTTTTTAAATTCACAAAAAAATTTGTAATAGTTTATTATTTTTAGTTTATTTATTTTTAGAGTTTATCTATTAATAAGTATTTTTACTCGATAATTTGTAATTATGATACATTTTTATATTATCACCAATTATAAAGAACTAGATAAAATTAAGATTTTTTTATTATTTCCATTTTCTTGACACATGTGGTGAAAACCTTTGACATGCTATTCAGATCATTTTTCTGACCGCGCAAAATCATATTTATTTTGACACTAAATTAAAATGTTCCTGCTTTAATAAGTATAAATCTTTTTTATTTTTGAAGTAAGATAGCCTACTAAAATAGTGTAATTTTGTAATTTACCGGGGTTTTAATTACATTCATTTCTAAACCGTTTGGTGGCGGTAGAGACAGTATCAGCTGGTATACCATGTGGTACTCCAGCTTGACAATTGCGTTGGTTGCAGGTTATATTATAATTTCTGATGGATAACTTCTTGCATTTGTATTTCTTAAGGTAGTACAAGCCGAGTTGAAGTTTTACGGTTTTAATATCTCATTCTAAAAAATGTTAGTGTTCCGACGTTTGATATCATCCAAAAATAATTCTTTAAAATCGAAAAATGTGAGTAACTATTTTTATCGTAATTAGTGCTTTTTATACAGTTCAGATTTCGTCGTTTGTGTGTGTATTCTCTATGGCCTTGTTTTTCTCTAAGCTTTTGTTTAATTAACGCTTTTTAGACGCCACAGTTTAGCTTAAAACGTTTATTCATGTGATTTCGTTGTATCATTTCTCTTATGTATTGTTAGATTTGTACTACCGGCGTGAAGTTTAGGTCTTGTAACAAATCTGCAAGTAATAAGTACTATAAATTTTTCAATTATATCGATACTATAACATAATTTCTTTGATGTTTAAACGGATTGTTTGAAGCATGTTGTGTTATACACTTAATAAACTTTATGTTGCAAAACTTGAATGAGCTTGATTTATTCCAAATAAATTGGTAGGAAGATTTTTAAATAGGTTTGTAATTTATTAAAAATGGAAAGGAAGATAGTTCCTTTCTTGTTGTTCAAAGTATTGTTTCGAGTTTCACAAAAAATTCTCTTATCCAGTTTGATAGAAGTGGGTATTATTTTTTAAATAATTTTGTATTATTTTTAGAAAAGATTGCACATTCATAGATATAAAGACATGGAGAAGTTAACATCTTTAATATATTAAATATCAGTCTACATGATATACATAGGGTTGCTTTACATTTTACAGCCGATTTTAGCATGAAAACACACTGAATTTTTGAGTGAATCCTAATCGATGATGTTATATTTCAAATTGAATATCATTAGCATAATATATATTTAAACAAAGTAAAGTGATTTGATTGTAAGCAAAATCAGTTTTATCATCACAAGAAAATTTATCATCTAATAAAACATCTAGAAATTTTGCTTTGTTGTCAATAAAATTACTGTCATTTTGATTAATGAGAATTTTATCCATCGGTTAACAATGTCATGCCTATTTCAGAAGCACAATCCAATGGTTTTGGCCCATTAAGACAGTTAAACTCCATCCAATGAATAATTTTTTAAACTGTTAATGTAGAGTTTTTTAACTCCTTTTAAATAATTATCTTTAAATGTAGATACAGTTGTGTCATCTGCTAAGAGGGTAATATTGAATGGTTCAAGATTTTTGAGGCAGAAAATTTTAGATTGTTACAAACAATATAGGAGGTTGATACTCGAATGATTCATGTTTTCTGATGTTAAAATTCCATCAATAACTGAACTGATATTAACGGATTAAAAAGTGTATATTCTAGTATAATTTAATTTTTTTTTAACAGGAATTTATTATGTTAAGGAATTATTTTTTAGTTTTATTTATAAAATTTACTTTTAAAAAAATTTCCAGTGGGCTGAATAATAAGAATAATCTAATAATGTTTTAATTTATGATTTAATAATTTATATTTCAGTTCATGCCTGAAAAACCTTTGGATGTGAAGCGAAATATTGTTTAATTATTTTTTTTGTATTAGAATATTATTAAATGATTGTATGACCTAAAGAGTTTTAAAATAAATATTTATTGTATATATATATATATATATATATAATATATATATATATATATATATTTATTAATGCATATGTTCTGTGTTTTCTGTAATTACATAGAACAGAATGCTGAAAATCTGCAAGTTAAATTTGATGCCCAGCACAACTTTGTACTTTTATTAATTTTTTGTTTTACATTGAACTATCTGATTTTTTTTTTGCTTCACTTCTGGGGTATTATATTTTAATTCAATCACTATTTTTGATTATGATGATATTTGGTAAATAACTACCCACCTTGTAGTGGCCCAAAAATATTTTTTATATATAAAAAAATTTTTTTCCTTGACTAATAGACTATTTTCTAACTCGCCAACAAGAAAAAACAGCCATTTACGTCACTTCCATGAACTATAGCATTCTTATTTTACATCGTACAGAGGGTGAAAAAGGGCTTTTTGGAAAGAGTAAAGGTGGAACTTCATAGTAGTGTACTCAAAATTCATTTTGTTATATAATCAAATTTTATAATGTTTACTGAAGTTACATTTACAAATTGTTTTTTTTTTTTTTTCAAAGTTTGGGTCAAAAATAAATAATGAAGGGTTTAGGGTAACAGGCCTGCTTTTTACATTGTAACTCTACGGTACTAGTAGTACTTATAAAAAAAAAATTTGACTGTTAAAGTGTTTATTAAAAAAATTGGCCGCCAAATAGTACGATTTTGAAAATGTCTCATTTTTAGGGCCCAAAAACCACATGTGGGACAGGTGGTAAAAATCTGAAATGTTTACAACAGTAAGTACTTATTATGTATCTTAAAGCCATATAAAATTTATTTTGTTACTCAAAGGGGTTGATGAGTGTTGAAGCCAACAAAACTGCTAAAAACACCATTCTTTCTAACTGTAAACAACTATCCAAAAATACTGATGTTATGTATTTTTTTCAGATTATAAAAATTACAGCTAAACTCATTAGAATGAATAAATTGATAATTAATAAGTAATTGCCCTGAGGTAGATAATCCCCACATCCAGAACATAACTTCTAGGTTCCACGTCTAGGGTGGAAACAGTTGTATACAAGTGCTATTCATAATGCTGGCTAATGGGGCTTCAAGTGTTTCCCTTGGAGATGGAATTATCTTTGGCCTGATTTCCAGGCCACACTATAAGGACTGGATTTTTCATTTACTTGCAGGTATGAAAATTTAACTGATTAAGGAAATAGATCCACACCATCTTTAGAGCTGGCAGTGTGGTGGCTAGGGTCGAAGTGATTGCAGGTGTAACGGACATCCTTCTGCTGTCCACATGCCCCCACCCCTCCCGCAATGGCAAGAATGCAGCTAAGGTGCCCATGTATATATGTGCATGGGAGCTCTGAAAACTTCAGTGTGTAGGACCTGGAGTCAGTGCAGAGATTGAGCATCTGCTCTCTGCCAGGACATATGCTAGTTCTATCAGAGTACCGGACTGGACCTCCAGTGTTGGTAGCTCTGGAGTGGGGGTATACCCCGGCGGCTAGCCTTGCTACAGGGAATAACGTATCATGCAGACTGGACAAACTAACGTGACTGAGGGTTCACGTAAACACCCTCGTTTGGAACCAACCATTTCGCCTGAGGCGAAAAGGAGAAACAATACTGATGCTGAAAGGATGGAGAAAGAGTTAAAGAACATACAGAGAGCTCTATTTAAGAATAACTGTGGTAAACCAAAATATCTGGTTGTTAGTAGAGGAGATGGCAATTTTTCAAGGATAAGTCCATTCCTTATTGCTTGAGAGGTAAACAATTGTGATAGAGGCCCAGTAAAGAAGATCGATAAAACATACAACAGACTTCATATAGAGATGGTTAATGACGTCCAGTCACAGAAGTTCCTTGGGCTGAAAAAGAGTTTGGTGGATGAGTTTATCCACACGGCACCCTCAGTACCTCAAAGGGTGTTGTAGTTTGTCAGGATCTTCTCAATTGTATGGAGCAAGAGATTGTAGAGGAGTTGACACCTCAGGGCATTATTTAAATGTCGAAGATTGAACATGAGAAGGAATGGCGAAGTTCTTCCATCTGCATCTCATGTTCTTGCTTTTAATAAACCAAGCCTGCCAGAGAAAGTGTGGACAGGAGTATACTGTCTGGATGTGCAAGCTTTTGTGCTGCAACCAATGAGATGTTTCAGGTGATAACGGTTTGGCCACACTGCTCTTCGGTGCGAAAAGCCACAAATATGCTTGTGTGGTGAGGAAATTCATGAAGAAGAACCACACAAAGATCCTCTACTTGTGTAAACTGCCAAGAACAGCATTCCTGTAGGTCAAGAAACTGTCCTGCTTACAAAGATGAGGTAGCTGTGCAGGAAGTCAAAACCATCACAGAAGGTCAGCTACTTCGAAGCAAAGAACATTGTACATGCACACAAGCCTAGAGCAACAACAATTTATGCTCGGGCTGTGGCTGTAGTTTCTGCTTCGACTGCTGTTGATGTAGACCAGCTTCTCGAGTATGAAATAAAGCAATTCTGACCAGAAGAAGAAGACACCTACCAAACCAGAGGTTCCAGTGAGAGTGCGTAATGTTTTGGATGATAGTGCAAGGAGAGTGACGCTTCGCAGTCTACTATGCTTCGAAGCCTCCTACAACCCAAGGTGGCCTCTAAACTACAAAGGCCACCAAAACCACCCAGGGGGGACTGTTTCTTCCCTGTCTGGGGCAGTGACTGGTGCGATTCCTGTTGCTGGGGTCACTGAAGTTCCCGCCTTTCAATTGTCTGAACCAGGCACCAATCCATGACCGTCGTCATCCGCGGCTTCAATGATCTCCAATTTGGAGGCCGGGAGCGTATAGCTCCCGGCCTCCAAATTGTATAAGCTGTATAAGTTGATGACATTTTTAACATACACTAAGCTGTTTGTAACATGGAAAGGAGGAGGAAAAAAGGATGGCCAAAAGGCAAACCGAGAATGTAAAAAATTAACCAGTCGATAATTCAGTGGAACATTAATGGATGTTTGTCAAATATACATGAGCTCCAACGCTTGGTACATGATATAGCCCCAATTTGTATATACCTGTTAGAAACACATTTCTGCCGAAATGACAATTTCCAATTAAGAAGATACGATACATTTTGGCGTGATCAATCACCAAATATAAGAGTTAGAGTTGGAGTAGCCATATTAACATCGACTAGAGCTACTGCCGAAGCTGTTGATCTAAATACAAATCTACAAGCGGTCACAATCAGAATGAAGCGCCACGTCAGATCATTGTCTGCAATACTTGCCAAATTTTGATTGGAAGGATGATATAGCATGATTAATTTTTCAGCTTCCTCCACCCATATAACTGGTGGGTGACTTCAATGCACATAATTCTCTTTGGTGGTTGGATCAATTAGATCGCTGCGGAAGAAAATTGGAAAAGTTCCTGCTGAATTCTGATTTCATGCTCTTAAATGATAGTTCAGGAACTTTTTGCAGTGCCAGAGATGGATTGAGGTCCTGTATAGATCTAGCTCTTGTAAGTGGATCGATAGCATCGAGGTACACCTTCTATGATTTAGAGAATCTACATGGAAGCGATTATTTTCCGGTGCAAATTGTAACTGACGTTACAACGAAAATATATTCCATCTCTAAAAGATGGATGTTTGATAAGGCAGATTGGACGAGCTTCACAGCTAGGACGATACTTCCTTATATTCCCAGAACATCCGAGAAACTCAAGAAGCGACTCGTTTTGTAGTAGAACAATTAAATAAGTGAAGCTATTAAATGAAAGAAAACAGCATATAATGCTTTTAAGATACGTCCAACATTAAAAAATCTAATTGCCTTTAAAAAATACAGGGCGTATGCAAAAAGACTTATGATAGATTCTAAAGAACCATCCTGGCAGCAATACGTGTCATCCATTCACAGAAACAACTGCATCAGACGTTTCGAAGAAAGTAAAGGCGATTTGCAGGCATGCAACTTTTGCTCCCATAACTTGCCTTCAATATGAAGATGACATTAAAGATACTCCAAACAAAATTGCAGAAATGCTAGCCAATCATTTTGAAGAAGCCAGAAAGACGGCTAACTACAGTGAATATTTTAGAATACATAAAACAGAACTTGAGGGTCTACTAAATTTCACTACTGAAATAAATTATTCATATAATGTACCTTTTAAAATAGAAGAACTTATTAAAGCGTTAAAGAAAGCCGGCAACATAGCTGCTGGTATGGATGAAATTCATTAAAACGTGATCAGGCAGCTGAATACCACTGCAAAATGTAGATTGTTAGAACTACATAATCAGATATGGCCAGATGGAATGTACCTGCAGCTGTGGAAAAAGTACATATTGTTCAAGTGCTAAAGAAAGATAAAAATTTGACAGATCCTAATAGTTACCGTCCTATTTCTTTGACCTGCGCTATGAGAAAAATATTTGGAAAAATTATAAATAATCGACTCATTTAGATTTTAGAAAAATAAACTCTGGTATCCTCACATCAAGCGGGTTTGAGGCAATACCACTCTACTGATTAAATTATCAACTTATCATATATAACAGCTTTATCACAAGAAAACATTGTGTCAAAGTCTTCTTTCATCTGCAGAAGGCATTCGAAATGACCTGGCAACATGGATTAATGCTTCATCTACGTGAATGGGGCATTCATGGCAATCTGTCAGTTTTACTCAGCAACTATATGAATGACTGTACTTTCCAAGTACACGTCAACAACAAATATTCAACAGATAAAAGATTGGAGAATGGCATACCAGAAGGCTCACTGTTGAGCAGTACCTTGTTCACAATTGCCATTAATAAACTGATATTAGTAATTCCAGCAGAAATCAGCAAAA
Organism: Lycorma delicatula; assembly: GCF_047948215.1. Classification (NCBI taxonomy): domain Eukaryota; kingdom Metazoa; phylum Arthropoda; class Insecta; order Hemiptera; family Fulgoridae; genus Lycorma; species Lycorma delicatula. The sequence goes on from NC_134458.1 coordinate 4,867,195, forward strand.
GTGTCGATCTGGCAATTGTATATGCCAGCAACACCATACCTATGGTGAAGTACAAATTTCAACAAGCGATTAACACCCTTAATGAAGTTGCGAGGATTAATGGATTCAAATTTTCACCAGAAAAAACATGTTGTGTACACTTCTGTAGGAAGAGAATTCCTCACCAAAGTCCTGTTTTGACCGATGACAATCCAATAGAATATAAGAGTAATGTGCGATTTTTAGGTGTGCTACTGGATAAATCCCTTACATTGGGATTAGTCCCCTATACAGGACTTGAGTGATAGATGCAAAAAGCCCTAAACATTATTAAATGTTTATCCAACATCAATTGGAACTCAGATAAAGAAATACTATTGAGGCTGTTTAAGGCATTGGTTCAATCAAAACTCAATTACAGATGTATTGTATATTCATTCACCAGGAAGTCACATTTAAGAAAGTTAGACAGAATACACAACAGCGGAATAAGTTATGCGACATTCCGTACAAGTCCAGCGACTAGTCTAATGTCAGAAGCTGGAATAATGCAATTATAGTGCAACATTATAGAAGATAGAGACTATTGCTAAGATATGCAAGAAATATATGGACCCTTCCTATAAATAACAAAAGTTCTAACAATCATTCTTTAGCTGCATTATATGAACATCATGCTACCTATTCCAGATCAGCCAGAATAAGGTATCATGAATTGACAAGAAAATATGAAATTGCTTTAGCATACACATTAGCAATTTCTACGAGAGAAATACCGCCATGGCTTTTACCAGAGGCTTTTTTCCAAAAATTGTCTAATATAATAAGAAACAGGTGGAGTATTGATTGGAGAAGATTAAATACAAAACTAAACGCAATTAAAACTTCATATAAATGGAAGACTAGCGTAAGGCTGACTCGCTGAGAAAAAGTGGCTGTGATCAGATTTAGAATCGGTCACACGCAAATAACAAATTCAGATTTGTTAACCGGCGAAGAAAGATCAATGTGTGGTGTTTGTAATAAAGCACTTACAGTCAAGTATCTAATGGAAAAGTGTACCATATATGATGACCCCAGAAAGAGATTCGGACTAAGAAATAATATTGTTGCTGATTTTGAAAATGGAGAAGAAGAAAAAATAGTTGCTTATCTACACACCAGTGGACTACAAAAAAGTCTGTAAGTAAATTCAAGCTGTGTTACAGAATCTCTAAGGGAGTAGCTTCTATGTATACAATGAGAATGTTGAAGTGCTTTACGTATAGTGATGGGAGGTAGCCCTCTTACCTAGGACGCCTGGGCTCACCTGCATTCAAGAGTGGGGGAATCTGGGCATATCCACAATGATGGCATGGGGGACCCTTGAGGGTGGACTAAGAGCATGGGGCCAAGGGTATGCGCAAGGCATACCTGGAGCCAAGTAGGTCAGGACCGGGAAGGGCAGCCTTCCCAGTGTGGTGTCTTTGGCCGTCCTGAACAGGTGTTCAAATTGCTCTTATGACGCAGGGGAGGACCCCGATGGGTTACATCTTACGGGATTATTTATGGGGGGGGGGGGAGTCAACTGCCGCAGTATCCTAGGCCAACTGATGTGCTACTTAATGGCGGTTCTGGTTGCCCCTTGGGTGCTTAAATAAAATAAGGGAGACAGAATAAAGGAGATATTGCTATTGTGGAGCCGTTCTTTTCCATTTATATTTTTGTGTTTTATTTATCTGTAATTTTAAAATTGGGTCCGTTTACACCCTGTAAGTGTTTTTCAGTGTTTGTGCTTAAATGTTCTGTAAATTTTGGTGTTTTTAAATAAAATGTAAGGGCCGTTTACACCCTTACGTATGACAATCCTGATGATGATCTAAACCTCTTTTAAAGAATATGATAGGGCTAATGACCTTAGAAGTCGATGCCTGTATAACAAACAAAAAAAAAAAAGTATGTAGTCAATTACAAAATGATAAACAATTTAAATACATTTTTTCAATTCATTTTATCTTATTTTATTCCGGCTAATGGAAGTTATGAATAAATCTTGCACTTTTTGATTTGGCCTAACATAACTTAGTGCTCCTGCCATTTTTTTATTGAATAGACCTGATAATTTCTCATTCATCTTCGGTGTAATGTTGTGTCCTCTTTCAATAGTTGATAGAAAAAACTCTGAAGGCATGAGAATCTTTAAAATATTTTCCATTTGAACCCATATTTTATTATCCCTCAATGATTTTTTAAATGAAGTACCAGGACCCTGTGGATGGAAAAAATGTATTTGACATTCCTCTTCATTTTCATGTATTCTGACTTCAATGACTTCACCTAACCACCACTTGCCGTCTTACAGACAGCTCACTTACAGACACTCACTTGAGTTAGCTCACAATGGTCAACAGAAATCCACAGTTTGAAGATAATTTCAGGATCAAAATCATCCCAGCTGTCTTGCAGTAATCAGAGCACTTCATTAGTGCCTGGACATTTTTCACAATGTGACAGCATGCACATTTAATCTGTATCACATGCTATGGTTGAAAAGAGAATTCTATAATCAAATTTAATTTATAGAGTAGATAACATGAGTTTTACATTTTGGAGGGTGACACATACACAGAGTGAGTACCTGACCCACCAGCCAGAACACAAAATTTAGGTCTTAAACACAAATTTTGAAAAACCAATTTTTAAATTATGCTTTTCTTTGAAGGCTGTGAAGAAGTTAAAGAAAAGCCTAGGCTGTTAGTTAAGTTAAATAAGATAAGCCTTTTTTGAATATTAATTTTCTTCTCGTCTGCTTGTCTTACAGAGACACAATCCTTCTTGCCTGGCATCATTTGGCTGTGCGCATCATTCTGGTAAAAATCTTGGACACATTTAATAACATTTTCATCAATTACGTGACTGGGTTTCTTTGTGCTGATTTGTGGCAAAATTCCCCTTGTTTTAACTAATTGTTTGGATTGACGGGCTAAATACTAACACTAAACTCGTTTTGAATTTTTTTAATGCTCTAGCTGCTTGGTAATAAACTTAAAATATTAATTTTTTCCTGGGTTGTTGGTAACTGTTTACATTTTATCCTTTATTTTAATGATTAATTCTTCATATCCCCTACTTAAATCAGCATAATTTTATGGTACTAAACTGGTTTCTTCTGTAGAAATATTTAAATCAAAAGAATCATTTAATTTACTGGTAACTGACTCGGCTATTTTTGTAACTTTATTTTTTAAAATTGGTTCCTTTGCACTGCTCGACAATTTTTGAACCTCAACAGGATAAATGCCAAGTGCTGAACAAGCTGTATTCATTGACTTGACTATAACACATTGAGGCTCAAATATATCTTGATATTCTGGTTCGCTTTCTGTATCATGTTGTGATTTTTGTATTATGTTTAAGCATTTTGTACACAGTACTCTGCCTGGAATTAATTTTAAATTTGGATTGCTTGTTGAAAGTGTCAAAGATATTTCTCAAAGAGATTTCTTAACCAGTTTAGTATGACAGCTAAATGGGTAAGAGCAACTTTTCCCATTAATATGAAAATATTTATCTAAATATTCAGTTTTACGAAATGTACAGATATTTTTTGTTTCAGTACATCCACCTCTTAAAGATATCAATGTTTTTTGCTGTTCAGTAAACTAAAATATTGTGCAATACTGAAGATTATTTGTAAGTCAATTTGTGGCATACTGTTTCAATGTGAATGCCAATTGAACACTCCATAATCTGTTTTTATAAAATGCTAGGGTTCTTAAAATAGCAGTACAGTTAGTATAAATTATAAAACTACCAATTGTACCTCACTTGGTCTTATCCCAGTTTCTGTACAGCTAAAATAACAATTTCTCTAATTTGTAAAATTAGAAATAAAAGATGTCGCATAAAAGAGAAGTTCAATGCTAATAAAATTACTTTATCAACAAGTGTACATTACCTAACCACAGTATTAACACTAGCAACAATACAATATATCTCATTGAAATCAAAACAGTAACTGAGCCTTCTACAGTGTTTACATTCAGGATTACACAAACACTCATGCTCGTGTATGCCTATTCACTTTGGTGTTTAAATGTGAATTTGTGTGTATAAGTCCTACTTTAAGTAACAAACTATCTAGAATATAAGCAATCTCATTATAGACATATCAGAATATTTTGTATAGTAGGCCTACATTATTATCTGAAAAAAATACAAGCTGTGAATTTTTTGGATACATTGTTCACAGTTAGAAGGAACAGTGTTTTTAGCCGTTTTGATGGCTTCATTACTCATCAACCCCTTTGAGTAGCAAAATAAATTTTATATGGTTTTAAAGTACATAAAAAGTATTTATGCTGGAAAAATTTCAGATTTTTGCTACTTGTCCCAAATATGGTTTTTGGGCCCCAGAAATAAGATAATCTCAAAATCTTACGATTTGGTGGCCATTTTTATTAATGAAAGATACTCAGTAACAGTCCAATTTTCTTTTATAATTGCTACTATTACCTAAGAGTTAAAAGGTAAAAAACAGGGCTGTTACCTTAAGCCCTTCATTATTTGTTTTGGGCCCAAAATTTGAAAAAACAACAATTTGTAAATGTAATTTCAGTAAACATTGCAAGAATTGGTTGCATAACAAAATGAATTTTGAACACATTAAGATGAAGTTCCATCTTTAATCTCTCCAAAAAGCCCTTTTTGACCTCTGTAAGATGTAAAATAAGAATGCTACAGCTCATGGAAAAAGCGATGAAAATGGCTGTTTTTACCTGCTGGCAAGTTAGAAAATAGTCTATTACTCAAGAAAAAATTTTTTTTTAAATATAAAAAAAATATTTTTTAGCCACTGCAAGGTGGATAGCTGTCATATTCCAAATATCATCAAAATAAAAAAAGTGATGCAAAAAAATTTTTGAAAATTTGTTGAATTAAAATGGAATACCCCTTATTTCTTAAATCATCATCTTTGGGAACTCTATATTTTTTGAATTCAGTTTAGTAATTAAAATTTTCTTTATTAGAACTGTTATGTGATGATAATTTGTTTCAAAATTGAAGTAATACTTCCTCTTTTTCTTTTACTTTTATAGTAATTTTTTGTATACCTGCTACTTTTGTCGGTGACAGATTTCATAAAACTTATTATTTTAATATAAATTATGGGTTACATCTTTCAATTTGGAATAAATATGATTATATTTTTAAAAAAATTATAATTGATAAATTTCTATAAAATTTGAAAAAAAATATAATTTATTAACATATTAGAAATTAAACTTTATAAAATTCTGCTAACCTTAGAATTTCAGTTTTTCTTATATGAAGTAATTTTTGTATTTATGTGTGTATACATAAATAATATATGAATATGTCAGTGATAGAATGTACAATTATATAAGCACATAGTAGTTATTAGTAATAAATAAAAGCATTTTAACAATGATAATATTTTTAAATTAGCTGAAGTCCACAGGATTAGGTAATGACACTTAAGGTAGTTACAAGCAATATCAAAATTATGCTTAATATAAAGCATGAAAAAAGAAAGTTGTGAATTTAACACACCTAAGTTGTGAATTTGAAGTTGAGCATATTGTGAATAATTCTTGATTATTATAATTTGTAATAAATTACCAAAAATATTCAATAAAAAAAAATACTTATTAGAAAATATATACATTCTTTTTTAAAATAAGGAAGAACTGTTTTACGATGAGTTTTTTACAGCTCTACTCATCTCTCATATCTTGCACAGTGGGCCATTCCATGTGTTCTAGTCCATTCTTCTCTTTCCCCCAAAGTTCTTGGCAATTTAATGACATTTTGACTACTGTGCTAATAAAATTTAATATTATATAAAATACAAACTACACACAGCAATCAGATGTTAAACTTATAGTATTAATTTTCAGTTACTAGTTTTCACAGTATCTCGCATCTTCATTGGTATTAAAGTCTGTATTTATTACATTAAAACTTATTCTTTTTATTGATTTGCCTTTTTTTTTTAAATTATAGTATTTTCTATTGTCAATATTTATATATAAAAATTTATAACTGTTTATTAGAATGCCTGTACATTTAAATTATTATTCTAGTCTTGCAAAATATTCTCTGTTTGCATTTTAAACACAGTCTGTGACATGGAACACCTCAACGTGAACCCTTATTTATGAAAACAGTATTGTTAGTTTATTTTACATTTTAATATAATTGTTTGATTCTTACATATTTCTTTAATAACATAAATATATTTTTACTGATGTTGCACTTATCTAGAATTTAGAAAAGTTTTTGGATCAGTAGCATGTCAAATTTTTTCTTAAGATTTATAGATGTTATATGCTTTTGTAAATTTTTAATCATACTCTTTACAGTTACTTGTTTTTATAAAGAGGTCATATTTCCATAAGAAATCTTGCAGCAATAAATCATGTTCTATTTTATCACTATTAAATCTGTTTTTTTTTCTTTATTATGCAGTCTCCCCACTGCAGTTAGTACAGTAATTTCTCTATAGTTTGTATATATATTGCAAGGTTCTTTTTTTTGTGAATAGATATTAACCTGTTAGCCATGTGTAAATATCTATCATGTCAGTATTGATATTTCTCTTACCAGTCTGATCCTTCTATACTCTTAATAACATTTCAAGTTTCTTTTGGTTACCACTCCTTTGTGTCACCTTTTCTTCAAATCTTTGCTTTTTGCTTCCTTCACAATTTACTTCTGTACATTTCTGTCTGTTTTCTTGAATTCTATTCATTGTTACCCTTATATAGGACAGATATGTTTTGTCAGTTACCGACTACTCCACATCTTTAGATTTTCTTTCTTTTTTTTTGTTTAGCCTCCGGTAATTACTGTTCAGATAATACTTCAGAGGATGAATGAGGATGATATGTATGAGTGCAAATGAAGTGTAGTCTTGTACAGTCTCAGTTCAACCATTCCTGAAATGTGTAGTTAATTGAAACCCAACCACCAAAGAATACCGCTATCCACGATCTAGTATTCAAATCTGTATAAAAATAACTGACTTTACTAGGACTTGAACACTGGAACTCTTGACTTCCAAATCAGCTGATTTGGGAGGAAGCGTTCACCACTAGACCAACCTTGTGGGTTCCACATCTTTAGACTACCAGTAGTCTTTCTTTCTTTTATATGGTTTGTACCTATTCGCAGCGCTTCAAATACAGTGCTGTAGGTAGCTTCTTTTAACTTATTATATTTCTATTCTGCCAGACCCACTGCATCTTTTACGAGCTGAAAAAAATTGCTTGCTTATTGTTGTACTGAAGATACATTACGATTGAGAAAGATGATTCTATAATGTTTGAGGAAAAGGCATTGAGTAAGATATGAATAATAACTTACTGTATTAGTTTTAAAAAAAATCTGTATTAGAGATTAGGTAAAATCAAATATGCTTACCAACAATATACTAACAAATTAAATAATAATACAGTACTGTTCTGCACTCTTGAAAGCTAGCTCTGAAATATATTAAATAACCACCATTTTGGTAAGGGTTGTCATACCCTGACATTTTTTATGTCAAAATTGTTTTTTAATGCAGTGTAAACTGATGTGTCACAACCCTATCCTGGTGGTCTCATACCGAAAAAATAGATCATTTGGAGGTATATACCTTTACTAAATTTAATTTTTCTACGTTTAACTGTTGAAAGGTTCCCGTGTTATATAAGAAATTTTATTAGTCTGTGATTATTGCTTAGTTACTTTTCATTTTGACAGGGTTACTTCATAGTGGTATATTATTATTGTTTTTTTTTTTATAAATAATTAATATATTCACTGCAGTTGTGCTTTACATGTTTAGTGCTAGTTAATGTTCAATATTTGTATTAATAATATTTAAAAAGTATAGTGATACTGTTTGAATTTGTTAGTCGAGGTTAGATGTGGTTGTTGTTTTGTTTAATTAAAACCTTTTAGTTAATCATAGATTTTATTATCTGGTAAAGTAATAATAATTTTATGTTTATTTAAATTATAGAATCAAGTAGTACGATAAAGAAATTTATAAAAGAAATACACTGATGCAAAAAACACATTTTTAGCAAAATACTCTTTTGAGGAACAGATTGAGTAAAAAAAAAAATTGTACCATATTGAAAGGATAATGTAAATTTGGCATATAATTCTGCAAAATTATTTTCTTATGCTACTGAAATCAAAATATTTAAGCAACTAAGGATCAGAAAGTATTGACTCCTCTCCTCTGTTTGAAACAAAATACTAAACTAATATAAATACCAAGACTTTTGATGAGGACCAGATGAAAAAGAAATTTGTGTATCACAAGAACCAGCAGTAACTAACCCACTCTGCTTCTTTGGATGAAAAATATTATCTAATATAAGTAAACCAAATTCTAAAGCGTACCGGCATCACTTACTTCATAAAAAAACTAAAATAACCTGTAATGTCTTTAGCGGTCATAATTGGGTGTGAAATATAAACACACGTGTGATAAACTGATGTTTAAAGCATGGGTATATCAGGACATACCACATCAAGTTGATTACCTGCAGGATTGCTCATAGATGGAATAATATTAGCGGTCGATACCATTTGAGCAGGATTGAGCGGATCAGTTATATTTTAATAACATAAAATATGGTATGATACATACCACACATTTAATGCATGTAAAAGTAGTTTTCCAAGTTCTGGACTCGGTTGGTAGTTACTCTGGCTAGCTCTGGATCTCAGGGCAGGTTAATTTGTACGAATTCAGAGAAGCTCTTTTTATCAGTATAATCCATCCTTAGCACATATACAGTAAAAACTTTTTCATCTTGACCGGGATTCAGAACCCTGCTTCTGGTGAGTTAAAAGGAACTCCTACCATTTGTTTTAAAGTGAATATATTTCTTCTGTAACTATTAATTTTACTTTAAAAAAAAACACTTGAAATGGAATTTCTATTAATGTTAGTTTCTGGTTATTTTACCTCAGATGTGAGCTTAAAAAACATTATACGATTCTTAGAAATTCTAAACATGTAAATATATATCTGTTATTAATAGAGCTGTAAATATATTTTATCTTGTTATGTCAAGATTATAGTAACTACATCGTCATTAATGCATACTTTCACACAAACATATACGTACACTTGTTCCATGCACTGGTCTGTATTGATCTCTTAACCCCAACATACCTCTTACATCATTTGTTATTTTCATCACAGATTTTAATTTTTTTCCTCCTCACAATTTTTACTTTCTACACAACCATCTATTACTATTAAAAAAACCAAAAATAACTGTTTAGTGTAAAACGGTTATTGAAATAAAAATAGTAAAGAGGATCCTCAAGAACTGTGTAAAGAAAAAAAAATCTATAAGTAATGGCAAATTCAGATGTAAATTATTTATTCCAAAAACAAAATAAAAAAAAAGGCATTGAGTAAGATATGAATAATAACTTATTGTATTAGTTTAAAAAAAATCTGTATTAGAGATTAGGTAAAATCAAGTATGCTTACCGACAATATTCTAACAAATTAAATAATAATACTGTACTGTTCTGCACTCTTGAAAGCTAGCTCTGAAATATATTAAATAACCACCATTTTGGTAAGGGTTGTCATACCCTGTCATTTTTTATGTCAAAATTGTTTTTTAATGCAGTGTAAACTGATGTGTCACAACCCTATCCTGGTGGTCTCATACCGAAAAAATAGATCATTTGGAGGTACATACCTTTACTAAATTTAATTAGTAAAGGTATGAGACCTTTACTAATTAAATTTAGTAAAGGTATGAGACCTTTACTAATTAAATTTAGTAAAGGTATCTACATAGTAATTTTTTTATTTTTAATAAAAAAATTCTACGCTAATTAAAGTTGTTTTTTTTATAATTTCAGGAATATTACTCCTCTAACAAAAAGTAAAACTCATGGTGCAGTCATTCATACAAGCATGTTGTTATAGTTTTAATTTAAAATGGTTATTTATGAACTATTTCTATCATGTAAAAGTTTTTAACACCTTCCTTTTCTTAGCACACTGTGGCCATTGTGTTCAGTTTTACAGCTAATGTGAAGAACAGGTGGAATCTCACAGAAAATTACATCTCTGATCTTTTTTGTTCAGTGTAAAAGTTGCAATAAAAGACCAAAAGACCTACAAAGTTGAATTTTAATCAGAGGGATCGTATTGCAATGTCTTTTTTTAAAGGACACGTGATTTTACTTTATACATTGAAGGTAGAAATGTTAGAATATATTTACCGGTTATTTAACTGGTTTTTTATATTCCCCATTTCTTTCTGTTCTGTTTGTAATTCTTTAACTGCAATAGCCTACATTATCAATTATGTGTTTTGTTCTGCTCTTTGTGCTTGTAGTTTTTCCCTCCCCCCATTCACCTGCACCACCGACTCGGTATTTCTTGTTACAAGTTTTTGCCTCGTAGTTCCCTTCTTTCCTATTCATCTTAAAATCAGCCTTGTTTCAAACTTTTTCATCCTCTTAATTTTCAACATCCTCCAAATTTTGCAACACCAAATTTCAAGGTCTCTGTTCTTTTCCTTGCTTTATTTATTGTTCGTATTTCAGTACCATAAAGGAGTTTGCTCTACACAAATATTTCTAAGAATTTATTTCTTGATCCTATATTCAATATTAGCAGATTTATTTTTAACTTGAAATATCCAATTTTTTTTACTGGTCTTCTTTTAACGTCTGCCGTACTTCATCCATTCTTTGTTCCTCTATCTAAATATTTAATTTCTCATTATTCTCATCTCTATCACATTTTATTACCTTTTATTAGTTTACTCTTATTTATTTTCAGATAGAATTTATCACCTTGCAATAAATCCATATTATTCAGAATTTCTTCTTATTTTTCTCTGGTTAATTAACATTGTCATCAGTGAATCTTAACGGTTCATTCTTTTACTTTGGATAGTTATCCGGTTCTCAAATTTATCTATTGATTCTTACATCAGTTCTTATGAGTAAAATAAATGTTGAAAAGCAGCAAGGATAGATTACACTCTTTCCTCACTCCTTTAAATCAAAGGTACAACCTTCATTTTTTACTTCATTTCTTCATTTTTTACTTTTATAATTGCTACATTCTTGTACAGATTGTAAATAACGCTTCTTTCACTGTACTTCAGACTTAATTTTATTAAAATTTTAAGCTTTTTATTCCATTTTGCAATATCAAATGAACTGTTCAGTTGTATAAATGTTAAGGAAGCAGCCTTATTATTCTTTCTAAAATTAGTCAAATTTATTTGTATGACTATTATCATTTCATTAGTCTAATTATTTTTATATAAATCATGTTATGTGTGGCTTTCTAATCGCTGTTAATTTTCAAACTAAAGTATCCTTTTATAACTTAAATCATTAATTTTCAGCTAAATATTAGCAGGAATAATGAAAACCATTTCTTCAGGAAATATGTTTAGTTTTCCATTGCGTTTAGCTGTGTGTTACTTGAAGCACAAATAAGATTGTTCCTGAACAAAACAACCTCACAATTACTGAATGAAAGTATTATAGTTTTTTTTGTTTTTTTTTTTTATTATAAAAGAATGAATGAACTTTTTATATTTGTCGGTTGCATCTCTGAGATATGATATTAATTAGATGTCCTTGTGCAAAGAATTTGAAGATTAGATAAAGCTGGTATAGTATAATGCATTACATAACAAGTAGAAGAAGCTAATTTATTTTTCATTTACAAAGGGTTTTATTTTATTTCTTGAAGCAGTTAATTTATATATTATATACTGATTTGACATTTCAAAAGATAATTTTACCACATTTATGATAAAACATATTTCTAACAAAATGAACTTGTTATTTTGAAATCTTTTAGTTAGTACCAGTACATTTTATAAAAATAATGTTAAAGAGACTAAAGTTAATTAACTCTGCACTTTTCTGTTCATTTGAAAAATTGTTATAGCTCAACAGACTTCACCGAAAATTAATAAAATTTACACCAAATTATTTAGTGATTTATCTATTTTTAAAAGATATTAATGTAATTTAAATAAATATTCTTATCAGAGAAAATTTACATACACAAATAAAACTTGTCAGTTCTATTATAAATTTAAAAAAAATCACTAATGTGAACATTTTTACTCTATATTTAAAAACTTTCGTAACCTGTAGTATTTTAAAAAAAATATTGTTTAATGAAAACAGGGTATGTAGGGAAACGTGTAAAAAATTTAATGAGTTTGTTGCTCGGCAGTGAAAAACAAACATTGCTTCTCAGTAGTTAAATTGTTTAAGAATTTTTGTTCATTCTTTTTTACGTTATAGTGGTGTGACCCTATTTTGTTACATTTTTGTGATTCTCTTTTATCTAATTAACCACGGAAATCACATAATTTGTGATTTCCTGTAAGTTCCTTTGTCTTGTGCTGCCAAAGCCAACTTGTATTCATTAAGTTTTTCCACATATACTCATATGATCATGAAAATGTAGTCGGAGCATAGTTTTGGAGATTTTAATTTAGTGTAACTATTAATATTAACTTTTACCAAAGCTACATCAGATACTTTTGAACGCTTCTGCTTCTTTTTCCACCACTCTGTTTATTAGAAAACTACTCTGAACTTTTCTTTTGATTCATTACTTATAATTTATATAGGCTTCCTGGGTCAGGTAACACACTCCAGGGGCTCTTGTCTCTTGTGTATTGTTGCAGTCAATGTCCAGAACCATCAGAGAGGTTTTGTGAGACTGCCTTTAGGTCCAGTTTTTTCTCAGGTTATAGCTGTTGTCAATCTGAGAATTACCGTGAATTTTTATCCATTATTGTAATATAAAATGTTAAAACTTCTTTCTACGTTTTATGCTTTCACTACCCTCTGTATGAATTTCCACTAATCTTAGCACTTCTGATTTAGTATTTTTATAGTATTTTCAATTTCTAAAAGTCTGTCTTAATTTTTTTAATTTATCGAGTCTATTCTTGTCTCTATCAGAGTGTATTTAATAAGTAAAATGTTAAAATGAGTGGTACTGTCAGGCCACTCATTAAATTCATACTGTCTTTGTCATATTCTGGATTGTAGCATCCATTTTGGTGTTGTTTGTTATGACCTTTCTTGTTTTATATTTTATCAGAACATTTGAATCTAATTTGTAATTCTGACTGACATTCCTCAAAAGTATTATTTTATAAAGCTACATTTTAAACAAAAAATGGAACAGTTTTTAAAAATTAACTACAATACACTTTAATGTGAAATTTATAAAAACGTTACTCAAGTTAAACAAGCTTTTATTCTAAAGTCATGATTAGTGACTGCTCTGACTTATAAGTCAGGGCACAGATCTCAAGAACATAAACATTAGAAATTTTTTAAAACTATCACTAAAATAAAATATTAGTCTACTTCTGGAAACTCTGCTACCCTTTTTGGGGACCTATTTGTTATTCTGCTCTTTTCACTGATGCTTACTATGTTACCGTAATATTATGATTATTTTCTGAAGTTTCAGATATTTGATTATCATAGTTACCATTGTGGTTAATTGATCATAATGTGATGATATAGTAAAGAAAAACAACAAACAAAGTTATATAAACATTTAATAAAGTTCTAAGAGTTAACTTTCATGGTTATCTGGCATCATCAGTTGGTGATTAATATTACAATTATATGAAAAATTATTAAATAAAAATTTGAAATTCACAACCTGTTGTGATAGTCCTGATGTCACTACTGTTGCCGTCAACATTCACATCATAATTCCAGCTGATTTTATGCTTATTCACTTAAAATTTTTATTTATCTATTTATTTAATAATTTTTCATATAATTATAATATTAATCACCAACTGACAATGCTGGATAACCATGAAAGTTAATTCTTGGAAGTTTATTAAATGTTTATATAACTGTGTTTGATATTTTTCTTTACTATATCATATTAATATTATGATTATGCTACCAACATAACATATTCTATACACTCAGATGCATTCTTGCTCCCTCATTGATTACAAAGTCTCATGATTCCTGGTAATAGATTGTTACATATAAAATAAAAACTCTGTCATTCATGGTTTTTTTGAAAAGCACCAAATTGCAAATTTAATGCGTGTCATATTGTGAGTCGATAATGTTTATTTCTGTATAACATTTTGGGAATCCTCTAATAAATATTTTTAGATAACAGAAGAAAACCATTAGACACACAATATTAATAAGGATATATTAAATTTAGACAGTTTTCTTAAAATCTAAACTTAATTATGGTTCAATAGCCCTCATTAATTAATTATTTTTTTATGAATTTATAATCGTTTGTCGGCAGACAGATTTTAAAGGAAATTAGTCATTTTTATTATATCAAAAGAAAAGGAACAAGCAGGTTGATGGAAATTCATTAAAGTACATTATCTGAATGTAAGCTGACTTATTTAGAGCCAAATTTCATGGAAAATTTACTAGACAACATTATTACCTGTTGTAAAATAAGAATCTATTTTAAACAATAATAAATAAATATTTTTCTTTACAGGTGAAATTATTGTTTTCATCGGATAGATCAGTTGGTACAGGAAAGGAATCATTATCAGAGGATGATCCAGAAATGTGGGCACTTGTGCAAGAAGAAAAACAACGTCAGCTGCATGGATTAGAATTAATTGCATCTGAGGTTATATGTGTATTTATACTTGTATTATACCCTGTGTATTGTTGTGTTCCTTTTTGTTGTAATTGTTTCTTGTCCTAATGTGTGGGTTGCTCTGGCTGTCTCCCTTGCACTATCCTATTCTCTTTCTCTCTCTCTCTCTCTCTCTCTCTCTATATATATATATATATATATATATATATATATATGAAATGCATACAAATATGAGAATGTATTCTTTATTTTTCAGTCTAATTATAAAACCATCCTAAAATTGAGGTGGAACTTATGTCATATTTTTAATGTGAAATTGGTGGTGGGTTCCACGAGTTAAAAGATATTATTACACGTTTCTCTGAAAAGAGCTAGGCAATAGGATTTTAAAACATAACCAGCTCATAACAGTAATTAGTTTTTATTACTCTGTATATTACAGAGATGTGAATGTAATTAAAATAAAATTTATTGCAAACTACTCTAAGAATACAATTTAAAAAAATTATTTATCCTTTAGAAATGTGAACTGGAAATTTACTTTAATCAGTGAGTATCTTGAGATTATCCTGCCTAGTTCTGGTTAAGTCTTGAATCTTGTTTGTTAATATCATAAGAGGTTAACTGATTGTACCGTATTGAAACATTTTAAAGCAATCTGTGACTGAAAAGAAATCTATTGTGTATTGAGAAATTGTTTGAACCACTTGTTTAAAAGCACATCTTTTGGAATCTCCTTTAATTTTTTGCCATGATCTCTACTTTAAAAAAATTCCATTTTTGTGGTAATAATTCCCTGAACTTTTAATTAACTTACCAGAGGCTGTTTTACTGTTAAATTTTGCAGTATTTTTCTTTTTGTTCTAATTAATGCTGTAGAAAAAGACAAATTGTTTTCAAAGTTTCTTGTATGTAAATCAATTTTAGTTTGTCAAATAAAAATGAAAACATTAATACTCACTTGCATAATTAATGAGAATTATCCTTCAGAACATTTTCAGAGATCTTATCTTTTTATCCCCTTGTCAATGAAAAATTAATTCCAAAAAAGCAACAACATATGATCCAGGAAATGATTTGAAGGAATAGTTTTCATCAGATGTGCGAGTCGTGTATGGTAATATTTTTAATAAATTATTGATCTCAAACTTGAAACATAATGATTATTGTACAAATTATTTGATTTTTTATCTTTTACATCTTTAACAGGCCAATCACACTTTTAAAACCTGTTCATAAACTATTTATTTATTAAAAAATTTTAACATTTTTTTTTACGATGTAGATTTACATAGACAATATGAAATTGCAGCGCAAATTTCACCACAACATTTCAGAAATCTCTATTTTAGATTGATCAAAGTTATGGTCTCAAAAGAATGACATTATTTCTCGTTTTTATGAGCAGGAGACTGGTCATAATAAACTTAAAACTAAAAACAAAGAATTCCCTTTTATTTATTATTTAAAAATTAATTTTCTTAAATTAAAAAATAAATAGTACAACGTTTTACAATATTCTCGTAGAAAATAGAAGTAACACGCACATTAAAAAATAATAAAACTAAGACACTGATATTCTCACTTCAAGCTTGATCATGAATAAGGTGAATTCACCCAAACCAGCACAAAATTTCATGTACACAATTTTGCTTAAGACTGGTCAACATACAAAATTGGTTGTGAATGACAGAAAGCAAAATTAAGGGCCGTATAAAGAATAAAAGAGAAAACGATAAGTACGCTGCTCACACACACAAATATTTATTTACAGTCAAATCATACAACATGCATAATAAATATAATCATGAGATTTTTGCTTTTACTTATTCCTGTATGATTTTGAACATATTTTCAAACCATTTGTGACAGGGTTAAAATCCAATCTCTCTGCTTCTATTAAAATAATTATATGTACTAGTTTTATTTATAATAGAGAGTACATTTTATTTTAAAAAGGTGGTATTTTATTCTAGTATTCTGAACTTACTAATTATATAGAATGTAGTTAGCACCTTATATGTACACTGATATCCTGAAGAAAGCACCTTCATTGAAAGAAAATGCTGAGAAAGAGCTTATGTACCTGCTTTTTTTTACAGACTACATAATAGATCTCTTTCAGTGATTTATTATAGCAGTCTTATTCATTAAAAAGTACTTCTCCGATCTGAAAGACAATAATCAACTGTTTAAGTTAAAAAGGTAAATAATCAACTGTTTTATTTGCTAATTGCAAAATAATAAATAGATTTGCCGTAAAATATGAGGACACGGCTGGCTGAGAAAACTGTACATTTTTTCAAAAAAATAGAGATATACTATGAGGCCTTTAAAGTGGGCTCTTTAAGATAACCTGAAGTCAGTAGATAATCAAAGATATATTATTACAGCACTGTTGTGAATGACATGATCACAATTTTGTTGACTTACAATGATGATATCTTGTGCTAATAAAGTGGATTGTCAAATGTGTAAGAATTGATCGGTGAAAATTTTATTTTGTTGAAGTATCATTTAAAGACAACTTGTTAAATATAAACCACAACCTTATATCGGACTTAAATCAGACTGCATTGTAAATCTTTTACATCATAAATCTTTAATCCAATTAGGATTATAAGCCAAAGGTGTGTCTTTTGCAAATGTTGTGATTGTTAAACCCTAAAAGTTTTCTTTGCACAGGTCATAAAAAATAGAACTGGTCATATAAAGACTTCACTTGTACTTATTTTCTAATAATAGTAAACACTTTGAAGGAGAACACAAAAATAAAAAATTATAGAATGGATGGTATAAAAATTACTATACATTTATAGAGTGAAAGAAACATCTACTGTACAGTCTGTTAAAAAAAAAACTAATTTTTTTACACTATTCGTTGTTGAAAACTCACACACCAAACCCCCTTCTGTGAGTATGATGATGATTCATTTAAGTGTGTAGATTTTGTGTTAACCAATATTTGTTGTTCTGACTTTTGATGTAACCACTTATTGTAACTTTCAAATATTGCTAAAACACAGTTACTCAATATCAGTGTGCTCAAGACAAATGATATTTGTGATAAAATGATTGCTTTGTACAAATACTATCGAAGTTAATCAAGAGGTTAAGATCACATTGCAGTAAATCGAATAGATTTATGGAACTAATTTTAGCACCATTCTGAATGTAGTAGTTTATAATAGCATGGATACAGTACTCATAATTAACCGAGAAACGATTTGGAACTTGAGTTGTATATACATGACTATAAATAAGTTTGTTAAAATTAATTTAAAAGTTGCTTTACTTTCCGCTTTTACTTATTTTATGATATTCTTTGAATACTTTCACAGTGATCTCTATTTTTTTTTCAAACAGATTTTTTATGATTAACTTTAAAATTATAGATAAATGTTTTCTATTTTACTCATATAAATAAAATTAGTGTTTAAGGGTTTATGAACATGAAATTAAACATATCGAATCTTGAACACAGAAGATTATCAGCATCAAGGTATTATACAATAAACTCTGATCAAGTTGGTTTCTGTAGTATAATTAATACTGTAAACTAAATTTACAGAAATTATTACACTTAATTTTGTTGTTAATTAATCACAGTAACTGCTTTTTTTTAGGTGTTTTTTCTTTTCCTTAAATCTACTTATTGATAATTTCCTGCTAATTTTTGTGATTCATAATAAATAAATAAATGTCTTGTGATGTTAGTGAATGTATGACAGAAAGTATAGTTTCAGATAAACTTATGTTGAGTTAAACGGTATAATAAAAAGTATGTAATTTTTATTAAAATAAAAAATAGTGACTTTTTTTATTATTTGTGTTTCTTTTATTTTTATCTAGCTATTCATTGTGCATTTCGATTAACATATCCTAACAGCACATTCACCACCACCACCAAAAAAACTTTTATATTTTTTTTTTAATTCTTGTGAGCAAATTTGTTTACGATAGCTGTTAAAAAGAGCAGTTTTTTCACATTTTAGGTTAACGTCACAATACTTAAAACCACCCTTGCGGGCGGCATCTCAGAATGGGATTGTTAAGTGTCCAAAATTGATTACCTCTTAAGTAAAAATATTTTTTTTGAATGATGAAAATTGATATAACGTAAGTTAAATTAGAAATTGATACTAACGAATCGGGATTTTCCGCTAGTGATCGGTACATTCTGGTGCCTACCGTTATAGTTCATTATTTTATGAAGAAAAACAATTGCAAAAAAAAACAAAAAATATGCAAAAAAAATTTTAAAACAGTATTCTTAAATTAAACGCACTAAAAAAGGTAAAAAATAATTTTAGGATGTTATCTCAGAATGGATTTGACAACAAGCTTTGATGGTGATATATAAGATTATGTGAAACTCATAGTTTCAAATTAAAAATTTGATGTTTTTGTCAATTTTTTCTTATGCATGTTCGCACCTCACTCTGTAGGCCATTCATCACACATAAGAAAAAATTGGCAAAAACATCAAATTTTTAATTTGAAGCTATGACTTTCACGTAATTTTACATATCACCATCAAAGCTTATTGTCAAATCTATTCTGAGATACCATCCTAAAATTATTTTTTACATTTTAGTGCGTTTAATTTAAGAGTGGAGTTTTAAAATTTTTTTACATATTTTTTATTTTCTACTTTTTAGTGCATTTAATATGAGTGGTTTTTAAAAAGTTTTTTTTATTTTCTGCTTTATAGTCTTCATAAGTTTATACTTAACTATGCTAGCGCACAAGTTTGAGTGTATTTAGCGAAAGATCAGATCAGTACGTTTTATGGTGGGTGAGTGCAATCAAAAGATAGGGCTAAACGATTTAATTTCCGATTAACCAAGATCTGATCGATCAAGAGTGTACCCAATGGGTTGAACAGTTGGCGCTCGACCTGCTGATACATATGCCGTTTGAATCGTGAAAATTGGACGAGATATTATGGTGGCACTCCATTGCACCTCCTCCCCAATTTCCAAATGGCATCCTAGGGGCATTTGAAAATATTATCATTTGTTGGGTACCACATGGATCGGATGGGGGGGGGGTTAAAAAAATTGTTCTAAGAGCTAGGACCGACCGTTTTTGAGATATTTGCATTTTCGTTTGAAAATTTGGATCCAATTAAAAAAGACTAAATTTTCCCAAAACTTTGATATATATATATATATACAGTATATCGATATATAATAATATAACAAGTATACAACTGACTACCCCGACACATGTTCTAACAAATTGGGATTCTTTGCTAGTGATCATTACATTCCGATGCTAAGCTAAGGGGACACATACAAATGCCATTTAGTAGGCTAGGATAATCATGTGTAATGCTCTTAGTCACTTACATGGCCATTTTCAATAACTGATACTGCTGTTCTCATTAAAGTATTAGCTGATGTAATTGCTGGTAGGGTTTTTTTGGGAGGGGGCAGGCATGAACTTAGATTATGATCAAAAAGTGTGATGGGTTTCAGTTATGTCATTTAGTTTGTTGTGTGTTTGTGTATTTCATAATGTCAAGAAGTGGTCCTTTTTGTACATGTACAGAATATAAAGGTTTTTAATACTGATGGATTATTGATTTGAATCTGTGAGATGGTCGGCATCACCCCCTTACCTTCAAGCTTTTCTATAGATACATAAACCTGACATTCTTGTAAAATATTAGAATATCCCCTCTTATAAATTCACTTGACATTGTCAAGATCATCAGAAATACATAATGATAAATTCTAGTACTGATTTTTGAAAACCAATACACTCTTAAACTAGACAAGAAACATCTACATACCTCCATAACTCCTGATTCTTAAATCATTGACCTTCATGGCAAAGCAGTAACATATGAGGCTTTTATCTAGAAGGTTCTGGGTTCAAATTCCTGTCTAGCTTGGCATTTCTAATCTGCTAAAAAATCTCCTTTCCATATTCCTATACACAAGCGTTTAGCTTATTTGGGGAATTCATCATCATAAAAAAAAAACATTGGCATCATTTCACATAAATCTATTCATTAACATCACGGTAGCAAAAACACTCCCCCATTCCTAACCTGAATATCAATGTACCCAAACATATCACAAAAATGATAATCATATTTTATTAGAAAAGATTACTTTATGTTTCAAAATAAACATTACATACGACCTTATGCTGGCCTTCTATGGTTTCCAGCATCCTAGTAAAAATGTTTTTGCAACACAAGATGAGCACATATAGTTGCTAACAAAAATTATGTTGATATCATTAAAACAGTTAACATATGTAAACAAAGTAGATCGTAAATTAAACTTTACATTGAATACAAACATAATTAATAAATAAATTTTCTTGACCATATCATCACAAAAAAGCAACTGACAGAAACATTTGAAAAATATATAGAAAATCATCAACGATAGACACTCATTCGCAACTCATACCAGCCAACCTCTCTTTAACTGTCTGCTTTCAGAAGTGAATCACACTTCTGAAAGCAGTCATTAACTGCTTTGTGTGTGACTACTCAACACACATATATCACCTGAAGATCACAACAGCACACTCATTAACTAGCTTCTGCATGACAACACAAGCTAAAAAAAGCTGATTACAATATACCTTTCAGAACAAAAAACAAAACAATTCATCATAGACTGTACAAAGTGAACTGCTCTGCACACACAGTGTTGTGCATTTGACAAACAGGATATACAAGTAGTTTTAAAAAGGATGTACCAAATATTTCAAAGTATTGCATAGCAGTGTACCAGTTTACAAGATGTTCTAATCATCTCACAAATGTAAATCAAAATCCACCTACATAATAACAACCTTGATTTTCTACATGTTGGTAAAAGGATCGCATCATAACAAACTTAAACATTTTAGGACCATGTTGTAAATGACTAACTAATACAAGAAAAGCTACTGATAATAACATCAGCTGATGTCAGTGTTAGACAGTAGTTATTAAACCATTATATTTTATAAATTTAATTTAGATTTTCATAAAAAATTAATGGTTTTTCACTGTCGACCATCAGAGACAAAACCATCATAAAGGTCACATTGTATCAATAGAAATATTTGATAGATGATTCTGCTTATTAGATCATTGTGAAAACTGATTTTTTTCTTATGATGCATTAGGGATAGCAATGATACCCAGTATCACTCTCTTCCAATCTAATGAGTGTAAGTATTTCTTCTGTGTAATATAAATGTATATTTTTGTATTAATGTACTTACATATTACATGTATTAATGGAATGTATATTTTAACTAGACCTTCACTTGAATGATCTATGGATTTCTGAATTCTTGTTAAGATAAATTAAAAATTGTGGGAAGATATTTGTCTTATCGAGTAAACATTTTTAACTGGAGCTCAGGTTTACTGAATTCTCAACTTAAAATAATAGACTTTTGCACATTTATACATGCTTTTAGTCTTTATATACTATAAAAGGAGCAAGTCAGTGTAGTTAATTTTCAGTTTGCATTTGCTTCTTGTATACTTTATTCTCATAGGTCGGGTGTGTTTAAAAGAAGTATAGAGTTTCAAATGCAGTGTCACATATTATACACTTATAAAAATAATATTTAAATTTATAGCCCTCAAAAACTTACAGGTGATAATAAAATCCTGTACATAAGTCAATCATATCCCTGTAAATGGCTGCTCAGTTTCCACCGATCTCTGACTTCTGAAGTAGTAGTTCAGCAGCTATAGTTATGTTCTGTTGCGTACGGTCAGAATACTTTTATCTCGTATTATTTAACTCTGAGAATATTTTCTTTGTATTGTCCTTTATGCTGAAAAAATATAAATTAGAACACTTACTTTCCATTAATTATGTATATAATAGAAAACATAATTTATGCTAAAATAAAGCACTGTTATAAAATGAGAGAAAATATTAATAATTTATTTCCTTTTGTCTTCTTAAAAATATTTTCTTTATAGCTTCACAAGCATATTAGTACATGTAAAGAACAGAGCTCCAAGTACACATGCAAAATTTATCATCCGTTTCTAATAAGATTTCCTAGAATATAATCATCCAGGAGGAAATAAATTGGAAAAACAATAATTATATATGTGCAAACACAGTTTTACATCTGTAAATAAGGTAGATTATAATCTACTAATTTACTGAATGAGTTTAATGTAAAGGAAAATGGCAATCCAAAATATATATATATATATGACAGAATGTAAAGCATGTTTACTGTTTTAAGAGAAAGAATAAATTTCATCTTCTTAAGAAGAAGTTCTTTTTAACATGTCGTAAGATAACGCATATATAAAAAGTTACATAGGTATTTATCCTGCAGAAATGTACATGGACATCTGCATGCAGCCTGATTTATTAAAAAAAAAAACACAAACATAATAATATAACAAACAATACTGGTACCTTCCTCCTCTATGAATCATGAGACCATGCCGTTGGTGAGGGGGCTTGAGTACTCAGTGATAGAGAGTAGCTGGACCGAAGGTGCAACCATATCGGAGAGGTATCTGTTGAGAGCCAGACTAAGGAATGATTTCTGAAAGAGGGCAGCAGCTCTTTCAGTAGTTGTTAGGGGCGTGAGTCAAGACGACTTAAACGGCCATATCAACATCACTCAGTCCTCTGAGTACTGCGCAGCTGAAAGCAATGGAAAACTGCAGCTGCTTTTTTTCAAGAAAATGTGGCTCTCTGCATTTTCATATAGCAATGATGGAGGCGCCTTCCTTGGTAAAATATTCCGGAGGTAAACTAGTCCCTCGTTCGGATCTCCGGGTGGGGACTACTAAGGAAGGGGTCACCAGAAAATTAAAAATAACATTCTACGAGTCGGAGCGTGGAATGTTAGAAGTTTAAAAAAGGTTGGTAGGCTGGAAAATTTAAAAAGACAAATGGATAGGATAAATGTGGATGTAGTAGGAATTAGTGAGGTTCGGTGGGAAGAGGAAGGCGACTTTTGGTCAGGTGATTTTAGAATAATAAACTCAGCTTCAAATAATGGGCAGGCAGGAGTAGGTTTCATAATGAACAAGAAGATAGGGAAGAGAGTAGAATATTTCAAAACGCATAGTAATAGAATCATTGTAATAAGGATAAAATCAAAACCTAAACCGACAACGATTGTTAACGTCTATATGCCTACAAGCGCCCATGATGATGATGAGGTAGAGTGTGTATACGAAGAGATTGATGAAGCAATGATGAAAAAACTGGTACCTTAATTGTGTACACATGGTTTTTATTTTTGCTTTTTCAATAAACTTTTTTTTTTTTTTGTCTTCAGTCATTTGACTGGTTTGATGCAGCTCTCCAAGATTCCCTATCTAGTGCTAGTCGTTTCATTTCAGTATACCCTCTACATCCTACATCCCCAACAATTTGTTTTACATACTCCAAATGTGGCCTGCCTACACAATTTTTCCCTTCTACCTGTCCTTCCAATATTAAAGCAACTATTCCAGGATGCCTTAGTATGTGGCCTATAAGTCTGTCTCTTCTTTTAACTATATTTTTCCAAATGCTTCTTTTTTCATCTATTTGCCGCAATACCTCTTCATTTGTCACTTTATCCACCCATCTGATTTTTAACATTCTCCTATAGCACCACATTTCAAAAGCTTCTAATCTTTTCTTCTCAGATACTCCGATCGTCCAAGTTTCACTTCCATATAAAGCGACACTCCAAACATATACTTTCAACAATTTTTTCCTGACATTTAAATTCATTTTTGATGTTAACAAATTATATTTCTGACTGAAGGCTCGTTTCGCTTGTGCTATTCGGCATTTTATATCGCTCCTGCTTCGTCCATCTTTAGTAATTCTCCTTCCCAAATAACAAAATTCTTCTACCTCCATAATCTTTTCTCCTCCTATTTTCGCATTCATTGGTCCATCTCTGTTATTTCTAATACATTTCATTACTTTTGTTTTGTATTTGTTTATTTTCATGCGATAGTTCTTGCGTAGGACTTCATCTATGCCATTCATTGTTTCTTCTAAATCCTTTTTACTCTCGGCTAGAATTACTATATCATCAGCAAATCGTAGCATCTTTATCTTTTCACCTTGTACTGTTACTCCGAATCTAAATTGTTCTTTAACATCATTAACTGCTAGTTCCATGTAAAGATTAAAAAGTAACGGGGATAGGGAACATCCTTGTCGGACTCCCTTTCTTATTACGGCTTCTTTCTTATGTTCTTCGATTATTACTGTTGCTGTTTGGTTCCTGTACATGTTAGCAATTGTTCATCTATCTCTGTATTTGAACCCTAATTTTTTTAAAATGCTGAACATTTTATTCGAGTCTACGTTATCGAATGCCTTTTCTAGGTCTATAAACCCCAAAGTATGTTAGTTTGTTTTTCTTTAATCTTCAACTATTAATCTGAGGCCTAAAATTGCTTCCTTTGTCCCTATACTTTTCCTGAAACCAAATTGGTCTTCTCCTAATACTTCTTCCACTCTCCTCTCAATTCTTCTGTATAGAATTCTAGTTAAGATTTTTGATGCATGACTAGTTAAACTAATTGTTCTGTATTTTTCACATTTATCTGCCCCTCCTTTCTTTGGTATCATGACTATAACACTTTTTTTGAAGTCTGACGGAACTTCCCCTTTTTCATAAATATTACACACCAGTTTGTATAATCTATCAATCGCTTCCTCACCTGCACTGCGCAGGTATTCTACAGGTATTCCATCTATTCCAGGAGCCTTTCGGCCATTTAAATCTTTTAATGCTCTCTTAAATTCAGATCTCAGTATTGTTTCTCCCATTTCATCCTCCTCAACTTCCTCTTCTTCCTCTATAACACCATTTTCTAATTCATTTCCTCCGTATAACTCTTCAATATATTCCACCCATCTATCGACTTTACCTTTCGTATTATATATTGGTGTACCATCTTTGTTTAACACATTATTAGATTTTAATTTATGTACCCCAAAATTTTCCTTAACTTTCCTGTATGCTCCGTCTATTTTACCAATGTTCATTTCTCTTTCCACTTCTGAACACTTTTCTTTAATCCACTTTTCTTTCGCCAGTTTGCACTTCCTATTTATAGCATTCCTTAATTGCCGATAGTTCCTTTTACTTTCTTCATCATTAGCATTCTTATATTTTCTACGTTCATCCATCAGCTGCAATATATCGTCTGAAACCCAAGGTTTTCTACCAGTTCTCTTTATTCCGCCTAAGTTTGCTTCTGCTGATTTAAGAATTTCCTTTTTAACATTCTCCCATTCTTCTTCTACATTTTCTACCTTATCTTTTTTTCTCAGACCTCTTGCGATGTCCTCCTCAAAAATCTTCTTTACCCCCTCTTCGTCAAGCTTCTCTAAATTCCACCGATTCATCTGACAACTTTTCTTCAGGTTTTTAAACCCCAATCTACATTTCATTATCACCAAATTATGGTCGCTATCAATGTCTGCTCCAGGGTAAGTTTTGCAGTCAACGAGTTGATTTCTAAATCTTTGCTTAACCATGATATAATCTATCCGATACCTTGCAGTATCGCCTGGCTTTTTCCAAGTGTATATTCTTCTATTATGATTTTTAAATTGGGTGTTGGCAATTACTAAATTATACTTCGTGCAAAACTCTATAAGTCGGTCCCCTCTTTCATTCCTTTTGCCCAGCCCGTATTCACCCACTATATTTCCTTCCTTGCCTTTTCCAATGCTTGCATTCCAATCTCCAACTATTATTAAATTTTCATCTCCTTTTACGTGTTTAATTGCTTCATCAATCTCTTCGTATACACACTCTACCTCATCATCATCATGGGCGCTTGTAGGCATATAAACGTTAACAATCGTTGTCGGTTTAGGTTTTGATTTTATCCTTATTACAATGATTCTATCGCTATGCGTTTTGAAATACTCCACTCTCCTCCCTATCTTCTTGTTCATCACGAAACCTACTCCTGCCTCCCCATTATTTGACGCTGAATTAATTACTCTAAAATCACCCGACCAAAAGTCGCCTTCCTCTTCCCACCGAACCTCACTAATTCCTACTATATCCACATTCACCCTATCCATTTCCCTTTTTAAATTTTCTAGCCTACCAACCTTTTTTAAGCTTCTAACATTCCACGCTCCGACTCGTAGAATGTTATTTTTAATTTTCTGGTGACCCCTTCCTTAGTAGTCCCCACCCGGAGATCCGAACGAGGGACTAGTTTACCTCCGGAATATTTTACCAAGGAAGGCGCCTCCATTATTGCTATGTGAAAATGCAGAGAGCCACATTTTCTTGGAAAAAAAGCAGCTGTAGTTTTCCATTGCTTTCAGCTGCGCAGTACTCAGAGAACTGAGTGATGTTGATACGGCCGTTTAAGTCATTGTGACTCACGCCCCTAACAACTACTGAAAGAGCTGCTGCCCTCTTTCAGGAATCATTCCTTAGTCTGGCTCTCAACAGATACCTCTCCGATATGGTTGCACCTTCGGTCCAGCTACTCTGTATCCCTGAACACTCAAGCCCCCTCACCAACGGCAAGGTCTCATGATTCATAGAGGAGTCAATAAACTTTAGGTAACTATAAAAATTTTCATCTTGTAATCTAAACATTTTATAGATATAAGTTAGACAAATGACTATGATGAAAAATAAACAACTAAGATTTCATATAAAATTCAGAGGAGGAATTCTATTGGCAGTATTTATTTCAGATATTATCTTGATAACTTTGACATGCACATTACATAAAATTTTTAAAAGTGATTTGTTCACACTTCCCCGTGCAATTGTCCTGTATATCGCAATGCTGTTGTTAATTCCGTACATGACCATAAACTAACTATCTATATTAATTAACTTTTTTTAGCCTATATAATATATAAGTTGTGTATTTTGTTCTTCGTAATAAACTTGCTATTTGAAAATCCCATCTCAGATGTTAATCCACAAAAACTCCAAAATACATTGTGTTTTCAACCCTTTTAACAGCTTCATTATTTAACTTTAATTCAAAATATAAGGATAAAAAGCACAGTGATGGGAAAAAGTTATGTAGACTGTCTTATCTACATTTAAAGATGTTATATTTGATTCTAACCCAATTTTTATGCCATTTATGAGATGTAACATATTTTACATTATTCCATTTGTTAGATGGGCATAATACTGCTGTATCAACTACATATGAATTAATTATAGAATCATCATCAGTGCTTATAATAAAACTGTTATTTATATAAGTAATAAGTAACAGTGGTCCTAACACAGTACCGTGTTGTATTCCAGTGTTCATTGCAATAGGGTTACTTTTAGTATTTTTCATTTTTACTACACGTTGTCTATTTTTTAAATAATCCTTATCAGTTCTAGAGTAACTTCTCATATACCAGTTTTTTAAGTAAAAGTGAAGAACTGTTCAAATCCCTTCATAAGAACAATAAATACAGCAGCAACAGACTTTTTCATATCTAAACCTTCAGTAACACATTGTACTGTTTTTGCAGTTGCATCTTTAGTTCCTACACATATACCGAAGCCAAATTGCAAGTTAGAGAATATAATGTATTTATTCAAGAATTTAATAATTCTGTTACGCAAAGGTTTTTCAAAACCTTTAGTGAAATTTGAGACTGAGGGGAGTGATCTGTATTTGGTTGCTAGTTAATGATTTTCAGATTTAAAAACAGTTTTAAAAATAAATTTATTTATATATACTAGAGGTTCCACAATTTATAGCGATATTAACTTCAATACATTTGCATGTATATCATCTATTACATCATATGTAGTTTTTAACTGTAGAATAGTGTTTAATATTTCATTGTCAGATACAGGTTTTAAAAATATTCTGTTTGTTAATGTTTTTTTGATTTTCGCTGTTAGATAAATCGATTAATGAATTATTAATTTTACTTGCAATCTCTTCACCAACACTTCCTAAATAATCGTTAAAGAAGATTTTTCATTATTATTAGTCATATGTAGATTTTGGTTTTTATCTTTAATTATAATATTTATATCGGCTCTTTTTTTTTTGCCTTTCCCTTTTTCATTGTTAATAAATTTTCATATTTTTCTGGTATCATTAGCACAACTTTTTAATCTATCTTTATCATACATAATTAAATCTAGTAATACTAAGCAGCTTATATAGTTTAGTTTTGTGCACACTGTATTCATCTTTCAATTTTCTATTATTAGGGTTATTTTTCCACTTTTTATATAATTTTTCTTTAGTCTTTGCGGGCTGAATAAGACCTTTGCTTATCCAAGACTACTTAGGTTTACTTTTGTTTTTTACTCTGATGGTTGACTTAATTATAATATCATCAGTTGAAGTTAAAGGTTAGTCATAAGATTTGGATCGTGCAGTGTATAGATGTGATTAAATGGTTTTTCACTTCAGACTTCAGTTTATGCAAAAAAAATCTTTTTATAGTTAATCGGTTTGTTTTATGCAAAAAAAGATCTCTTTATACTATATTATTTGAAACACTGGACAGTGATTAGTTAAATCATTCCCTAATTTTATTGCTTGTATTACAATGCTAGATTTTATAAACTCATTATCTATACGTAAACCATTAAGACTCAATCTAGCAAATTTAAAAGAAGCATGGTTTATAAACCGATTTAAAAAAATTTTTTTGAAAATTCACAATTTCTTCATTAATTTTCAGTATATCTGTATTTAAATCACCCAGCATAATAAGATTTTTTTTTAATTTCTATTTCTGTTGAAGTATAAAATAATTATTTATAAAAATCTTTTTTTTATATGCGTGAGAATGATATATAAGCTACTTACATATATATATTTTATTATTTACACTATTCAGCTCTATAGTCAGTATATTAGTTAGTCCCATCGCTTCTTTGTGAAGAACATACTGAATGTTTTTCTTTACACAAACAAAGCTGACAGAGTCAGCTTTGTTTAAATGACCCTCATTCATATAGGCATTATAATATTACAAAAAGTAAGTTTCCAATTGTCTTGTAACCATATTTCTACACATAATCACAGAAGGCTTTACATTAAGAATATTTATTCTAATTTTGCTAAACTATGTTCCAGACTCCTTATATTTACTTAATTTACAAAATTGTTATGTTCCAGACTCCTTATATTTACTTTATTTACAAAATTTAAGCATGAGGCAAAATATTTTTTTTTTAAATACTTGTAAGAGTATCTTAAAAAAGTTAATATTTTTTGAAAATGTTCTAGTTTAATGGATTTTTACCTCCTCGTTATGTTGAACATGAAAAAAAACAGTTATATATATATATATACTTTTAAAGTATACATATATACATACTTTTAAAGTTACAGTTTATATATATATATATATATATATTGTCGTCGAATGACTTCGACGGCACGTGGCATTTAGTAACCTTGTGGTAGCTCTGAAAAGGGCCGTTTTCTGCTTTAGCTCTTGGGTCCGGAAGCTGGTCTTCGACGAAGTCGGGGAGTTGCGGCTCGTCCATCGAAATCAGACCGGGCTTCCCCTGAGCGGCAGTTGGGTCCGCACTACAGTGTGGCAGTGGTGATCCCCAGAGCCCCGCAGTGTCTGGTAGGCACCGGTCGTCTTTCACCGGCGCGGCCGAGACGGTTTTTCCCGAGCAATCCCACGCTGGGCCGGTTCCTGCTGCTGAGTCCGCTGGCCAGGGCGATTGAAGCCCGGCGGGCTTCTCTGCTTCTGGGTGCTGCCAGGTCCCGGGTCTCTTTAGCTGTCTCCCAATTAGCAGTTCGCTTGGTGGCGTGCCGATCGCGGCGTTAGCCCGATTTCTTAATGCGAACAGCACTCGTGGAACACTGTTATCGCAGGTTAGGAGTTGGACATCCTGCTCGAGGGCTATTCTCAGTGTTTTCTTCACCTCTTCATTACGACGCTCCATGGAATTCGCCAGTGGATGGTATACAGGTGTAGTCCAGTGTGCAATGTGTCGTTGGCGGCATAGCTTCTTCCACTTACGGCTTGTGAGCGCAGTCCCATAGTCTGTCAGGACGACCGCAGGATAGTCCCAGCGGCAAAATACTTCCTCCTCCAAACAGCTGAAGATGGTGTCCGTATCAGCTCGAGGAACGAGTCTAGCCTCTACCTAGCGGAAAAACAGGTAGGTCAGTCGTCACCACTAGGAACCTGTTGCCTCGTCTCGTTTCTGGGTATGGACACATTAAGTCAACTGCCACGTGCTTCCTACAAGTTGTAAGCCAACGGGATCGCTGATTGTCTGGTGGAGAGTTTGACCCTCGTTTGTAGCGGGCGCATGTGTGGCACTATCGAACGTCCTTCGTAATGCCCTGCCAATCGTAGTATTGGCGGATCGCCCGCCAGGTCTCTTCTGCTCCAGGATGACCGGCTTCTGGAGCGTGGTGGTAGTGTCGTATGACAGCCGAGCGATTGCCGGGTAGGACGTACACTCCCACTGGTCGGGGTCTTGCCCTAGTGCTGCGTCCTGCTGTCCATACGATGCCGTCTTCGTCCACTCTGAGGTGAGTGCCTGGGGCCGAATTTGGATCCTGGCGTAATCGTTGGCACTCTGGATCGGCTTCTTGTGATTCCCGCACCTGTTGGAACAGGGAAGTGGCGACGACTTTCTGCAGTCGGGGTGTAACAGCTCTCTCTTCTGGGCGTGTTCAGTCTGGTGTAGTCTATCTTCATTCCGCACAATCTTAGTATTTTCTTCATCCCCGGTTCTCTTGACAATAGATCTGGTCGTTCATTCTCCCAGCCAGGACAGTGCTGTAATGTAAACTTGAAATTTTGAACCGATAAGGCCCAGCGAGCATATTTTGTTTTCTGCCCGGCAACCTCCCTTAGCCATGTCAAACCCTTGTTGTCCGTTCTGAGGATGAAACTTCGGTCTTCGAGGTACGGTCGATAGCTTTGATTGCCCACACCAGAGCGAGACATTCGAGTTCATTAGAGTGATATTTCTTCTTTGCCTCTGAAAGCTTCGTGCTGGTGGGGACTCTTCGCTCCCCGTTCTCGGCTTGCTGGTCAAGCTCGGCTCCCAGCTCTCGCTGGCTGGCGTCGGTTTGCAAGACTGTAGGAAGCTCTGGATCCGGCCGAGATAACTTCAACGGTCTGCTGACGGCCTGCCGAACAGCTTCGAAGGCTTGCTGTGCGGTGTCTGTCCATTTCCAGTGTTTCCCCCGCAGCAGGTCAGTCAGCGGCGAGGAAGGCTCTGAGAATCAAGGGATATATTCTCGCAGCCAGTTACAGGTGCCGAGGAACTTCTGCAGCTCCTTTCTTGACCCAGGAGTCTTGTGTTCGATGATGGCACGTAGGTGTTGCTGCTGCGGAATATTGCCCGTGGGTGTGATTTCATGGCCCAAAAATGACACCTCGACCAAATTGGCATTTCTTCAAATACCACATCAGGTGGTGAAGTTATAGGTGTTCCAGAACTAGGTGGCGTAAGTGTTCTTCCCAGCTACTACTGTAAACAATAATGTCGTCCAGGCAGCACTGGCGGAGGAGGTCAGTGAGAACGCCCTGCTTTAGATGCTGGAATGTGCTACGTGCATTTTTCAAGCCGAACGGCCCGAACTCAGAACTGGTATCGGCCGCCATCTGGAACTGAAAAGGCTGTAAAACGTTTGGCTGATTTCTCCAGGGGTATCTGCCAATAGCCACTTTTAAGGTCAATTGTCGAGAAGATGCGGGCGCTTCCCAATTCTTTAATAGTCTCATAGATTAGTGGCACTAATGACTCCACATCTTTCGTGATGTCGTTCAGGCGCCGGAATTCTACACAAAAAACGTGGTGAAGAGTCCTTCTTAACAATGACTGGAGAATTGTAGGGCGATGTCGACGGCTCTATCACCTCTTGCCTCAGCATCTCTTCCACTTGTTCTCTTGTAGTCCGTTTCTTTTCTTCGCTGTGCCGGAACATCGGTAAGCGAAACGGCCGGCTTTCCCGAAGTCGAATCCCATGTACTGCTGACCGAGTTGGTTGCAAGGGAGTGCTGGAAAATACTCCTTGGTGCCGCTTCACCACCGTCTCCAATCTTGTCTTTACCTCAGGGGATGCTGTATTTTTCACTGCTGATAAGTCCAGTTTCGATCCGCAGGTTCGGGTCGATCGTGCCATAAAACGGCTTGCGGGTTTTCCTACCTAGATGGAGACAGCCACTACTGTAGTCCAACACGGCTTGTTGCTCCTTCAGCCAGTCGTGTCCCAAGATGATTTCTTCCCGAAGCCCCGGAACTAACAGAAGCGTTGTGGAAATTTTCGTGTCGCTGCAGAGAAGCTCTATTTGCACCACTCCCGTGATACGGCAGGAAGTAGAATTCAGTGCCAGTTCTATCTTGATGATTGTGTTGGAATTGGCTTGCCACAGCTCATCTCTTCCAAAGCTGAAGTTGGCCGCAGAATCTATCGCCGCTTTCGTGAGTCGTCCTGCTACTTCGACGGTGATTCTAGGGATGTCTGAGCCTAGTTGATTTGAGGACCCCGGTCGTTCCAGGCATTAATGACACCACGGAGCCAAGCTGCATCTATGTCGAGTTGTCTTGTCATTTGTTCTAGCCACGAAATTATCCGGTTGAATTTCACCTACTTTATCCAGCGAGCTCCGCCCAGAACTAACGCGGATTTCGTGAATACTATTTAACATTGTAGCTTGGATCTCCTGTTCGTCTGCTTCAATGATGATGGCCCGATGCAGCAGGTCGTCAATATCATGGATGGTTGCCGCTCGCAGCGAAAGTCGAATCTGGGGTCTGAGCTGCTCCAGCAATATTGGTAGGAAGGCAACTTCACTACCGCGAGCTATTCGGTGAATGAGTTTCCTCTTTAACACCAGGAAAAGCTCCGCCGATTCATTAGCTCCTTGCATTTACCCGTAAAGTTGAGACCAGAGCTTGGCAATATTCTGCGGACAGTTATATTAATGTCGGAATCGGTCGATGAACTTGGACCAATCGAGTTGTAGTTCTTTGTATTGCCTGGCCCAGGACAGAGCCTCTCATTTCAGCTGCCCTTCGGCGTAATTGGCGCATTGCTCCACAGGCACTTTCTGTTCTTGTAGACGAGAGAGGAACAGTTCTGGGTCCTCATGTGGTAGACCGCTGAAGGTTGCTGTTATCACCGGCGGAAATGTTGTACGGATGCCCGGAACCAGGCAGTCAATGTTGTTGGGCGACTTGTGTGTTGGTCTGTTCTCTAACATGTGATCGGCAGAGGCGTGGCTATGTCCAGTCTTCTCATCCAGACGATCTTGGCAACTTGTCGCTGAATGGCTTCGACTGCACGTGGCACTTAATAACCTTGTGATAGTCCTGAAAAGGACCGTTTTTGTTGTCGATCGGCTTCGACGGCTCGTAGTAATTTATAACCTTATGGTAGCCCTGAAAAGGGCCGTTTTTTTTCTTTAGCTCTGAAAAGAGGTGTTGGGTCCGGATTCTGGTCTCCGGCGAATTCGGGGAGTTGCGGCTCGTCCATCGAAAACAGACCGAGCTTGCCCTCAGCGGCAGTTGGGTCCTCACTACAGCGTAGCAGTGGTGGCCCCCAGAGCCCCGCAGTGTCGGGTAGGCGTCGGTCGTCTTTCGCCGGTGCGGCCGAGGGCGGTTTTTACTGAGCGATCCCACGCCTGGCCTACTCCTGCTGGTAAGTCCACTGGCCATGGCGATTGAAGCCGGACGAGCTGGAGCGGGAAAGTAGCGTCCGCGTCCAGTGGCTCCCTCGGCGGACCGGTCAGGCCTGCTGCTTCGGCGGGGATGTTGGCATCCGCCGGGAGGTCCCACGTTCAGGAGGCCAGGGATCTTCTTCTGTATTTTTCTACGTCTTCTCCAGTTGGTGGTCGACGATGAATTAAAAATTCATCCTCGTGCACGCTCTTTTATTGAAGCCTGAGGGTGGTGGAGCCGCAACGCCCCTATGTCGGGAAAACTACGCGGCAGGAGTGACACTTCTACCAGCGCATACATATACTGTGCTCTTGCTCACATCTTAGCTGCTACCGATGTCGTCCGCCGATATTAACTTAGGTATATATGTGGTTTCTTAGGCAGTTACCAGTTGACCTGGTGTGGTTAAAAAAGTACAGTAAAAAAAAAAATAAAAAAAGGTATATAAGTGGTAACACACACACACACACACACACACATATATATATATATATATATATATATATATATATATATATATATATATATATATATATATATATATATATATATATATATATATAGTAGCATCATTTTCATATATGAAAAAAAATTATTATGATTCTACCAGTGTACAACTTAGTAAAAACTGATAACAGATATGCTATACCAATAAGTTATACTGTACTTTACACCCTCCTCAAATAGTAGAAATCATGAATAAAGTTGCTATGCGCTGTTAAAAAGAATGCATGTGCTGTGTTTATAGAAAATTTTCATGCAGAAAATGATTGAGCTGTTTTATAGATTTTGGTTTTATTTTCATTTCAAAATAATTTATTGAAGGAAGATTATAACATTTATTTGTTTAAATCGGCATTTCAACATCAAAACAGTTCATATTTAGAAAGGGTATTGTAAGATATAGCGGTATTATTAGGAATGATAATTGATCCGTTCAAAAGAGGTAAATATAAGTCATTAAAAGTAAGAGCAGGTTCCAGAAGTAAATCTGGAATCCTACTTGTGCAATCACACTATTTAACAATTTGAAATCTGTTGGATGATTCCATGTATACTAGCAACTTGTATAATTTTACTTAACATAAATTATTTGTCCAACTGTGTAAGTGTTTGAAGTTAAAAATAAATACAAAGCTGTCGGTTTGTAAATCACATTTGATATTATTTAAATCAACCTCATCTGAAATTATATGCTTTTGCCAAAACAGTTATTTAAAATTGTGTATGCATTGTTAAATGAGAGATAATAATCTTTTTAAAAAAATTTAAGAAGATGAAAATGAATGTACCATCTTATTTATCCCATTATCCAATAAAACATTTATACATATGTGTGCATTACATAAACCTATAATCATCATAATATTTTGAAATCAAGATAATGTGTTTTTCATGTCCTGTTTATCTTGGGTAAGGCTGTGACCATTTTCTCATGTACACACAAAGTAAGAATCAATTTATTATTCTAATATGAAATTTAATGATTTTATTAGTTATTAAAATTACCTTGTTTTCCTGTTAGCGCTTGTATTTATTTATATTAATTACTTACTTTTTATTTATTTCATCGGAATTTTACAGTTAAATATTCGTATTTACCTTAAAATTTATATAACTATGCTATTCTTTTTTTTTATTAGAATTTTTGCAGTCGTTCTGCTCTTGAAGCTCTTGGATCTTGTCTTAACAACAAATATTCAGAAGGTTACCCGGGACAAAGGTGATTGTGGTTTTATTTTTATACTTTTTGTATAGCTATTCTATTCTTGTATAACTATTTACAAGTATAGAATAATTTCTACCTAAAAAATAAACAGATTGTAAAATATAACTCGACAGTTATTTACTTTAACTTATATAAATGGATTGTTGTTTTATAGAATAATTAAGTCTTCATGGAGACTCTAAAGAGTTAACATAAAATTACATTATATTGTAAAATACTGTGAAGATATAGTTGTAAATTATTTTTAAAAAAATATGAATTGCAATTTAAAATTATTATCAGATCAGATGTTTAGAATTTTATTTTTAAAATTTCTGTTGTACATGCTCAGCTTAAATTATATAAATCTCTCTTAATGTTAATTAATTTACATATTATTCTTATAACCTCTCGCATTTACTTTTGTCAACTGTATAATTCTACAATAAATCCCTGACTAGATAATAATTAATTCTTAAATTCACCTAAATCATCATTAGCAGTTACAGCCTGTGAACATTATTGCACGCATTACAGTTTTTCTATTAACTGATCTTGAGATTACTGCAAATAGCTGTTGATGAATATGAATATCGCTATTAATTTATCTTCTTAATTTTCCATAGTTTAATTTTTTATCACCGTATCAAATTATATTAAATAACTTAATTATATTAAATATCATTAGCTGCCATGACCAGTGCTTTACAATAAATAACTTACCGTATACTACCCTTTTTTCTTCTTCTTTTTCCTGTTTAGCCTCCGGTAATTGCTGTTCAGATAATACTTCAGAGGATGAATGAGGATGATATGTATGAGTATAAATGAAGTATAGTCTTGTACAGTCTCAGTTCGACCATTCCTGAGATGTGTGATTAACTGAAACCCAACCACCAAAGAACAATGGTATCCACGATCTAGTATTCAAATCCGTGTAAAAATAACTGAACGCTGGAACTCTCGACTTCCAAATCAGTTGATTTGGGAAAACGCGTTCATCACTAAACCAACCCGGTGGGTTTACCGTAGACTACCCATACACACATGTGTGCCCATGAAAAACTCACGTTTCTGGATCTGTATAATTTAAAATGTTTTTAGCCTTATTTTAATATAATCACAAATTTTCAACATGTAAAAATTAGTTTTTTATTTTTTTCTGTATCTGTTAGAAACAGAAACACCAATATATAACGCATTAATAAAAAACAATATCATGATATGTTTATTGACAGATAATTTTCATAATAATTAAAATTTAATTACCTCCATTCACAGCTAGTTTATAATTATATTATTTCTGATGTAAGAAAAATTTAACAAATAATTCTACTTATCAATTATTTTCTAAGTGAAACAATTTTTAAATGCAACATTAGTAAAGTTAAAGTTTAAACATTAACAGGTCTTTTTAAACATATAGACACTTTTTGAGAAAACCTTGATTGAACTGTGACTTTTGAGTTCCATGAAATGAATTTAAATCAGGTGAGAATTTTTTTAATATTGCACCATCCTACATTCTTTGAGGTTAATTATTTAATTTTTACAGTGACTAGTATTGTTATTGTTTAAAACTGTTCTGTTTTCTTTCTAGGTCAAAATGTGATATTAATTTTAGCATCATTGACCACTTGCCTTACTTTGAATTCAAGTCGACTAAATTAATTTAGTACTGTAAATGTATCATCCCGAGTTAGTTTGTGATTTCCACAGAACTTTATTGTTTTTTGTATGATCATATTTATTTGGTTTAATTCAAACACATGTTGGATTGCTGTTGTATGCAACCATAATCTCTTTTCATCTCTGAACTTTCTCCACAATGTTGCATCATATCTCAAGATTCTGGGTTAGATGTGATATTACACATTTTATAACCTGTGTAGACTTGTGAGAGTTCAGTGACTACTATTTTGTGAATATTATTTATCAATTTTTTTTTGTAAATATAACTTTTATTTCAGAGGATCACAAAAGTAGAACTGATGAAGTTTACTCAACCCCTGATCTTATCAATAAGATACAAAAACTCTTAATTGAGGTAAAGCAGTTGGAGTTTTACCTGAATTAAAATTTTATCAGCTTTCTCATAACAAAATTAAGTGCTGGGGCAACTGTTTTTATCTTGTCAGTGATGTGACCTGAAGAAGTGAGGGATGAACTGAAAGGAGTGCTGAGTTCCCCTTGGTCAAATTACACTAGGTTTATATCAGTAATTTTATAATTAAAGTTAAAGTAAATTTTACTCTGTAGAATGTATGACTGTACTTCTGGAAATAGTAGAACGTAATTTATTTGTAGCAGATTATTAAGGATTGCCCTGTATCTTCTTGAAGCTTAGTTATTTCATAGAGACATGCTCTGGTGGCATATGTACTGTACAAAAATGTTTAATATAGGTATTATTTTAGAATTTTTTCTAAATACACAGACTTTTTTATGTTTCAGAGATATTAAATATAAAAAATAAGAGGTTTAAATAATAAATCTCTACAAAAAGGAAATAAATATAGAGAAATCAGTAATGTATTCCAACCACCTAAATTGGAATTGAAGGTACCAATGATCATCTAGAAGGAAGAGACCTTAGAGTCTCCCTTGCCTCATCCTGAGAAGAACATTAAATGCCATGAAAATAATCCACAAATGCAGTGCTATAGACAGACCATCCCAGCAAAGGCCCTCAACTAACTTAGCAGTATTGCTAGCACAATTGATTATATATTTGAGAAAACTAAATATTTTTATAATATTAGTGTTCAATAAAAATTATCAAAAACACAATTAATATTGCACCTATCCCTACCACTATATTTTACTTCTTTTTCACTTTGTGCACGTACAAGTGATAACCCTTCTTATCTATTTCTTTATTCCTCCGAATGAATTCCTAAAATATTTAAAATAAAATAGATCTCCAGCCCTTTTATATATTTTGCAAAATTTCTCCTTAGATCTAGTAAGTATTACAATGTGAATCGTAAACCATAATGGATATTAATTCTGCATCTTAGACTTTATAAATAAACTATGAATCTTTAGCCTCATAACTGAACATAAGCTGTTATAAAATATTAGAGTATAACATACAATTTTTGTAGATTAAATATGACCAATGTTTGAATGAAATATAAAAATGGTAAAATAATGAATAAAGAATGTCTCTTATTGCTATTCGAAGAGAGGAAATGGTAAGACCTCCAGGGACAAAAGTATTATCATGCTGTTGCAGGATGTAGTTGTAGTCAGTGTTACTTTTATCTAAATTGAAAGCCTCATCAATCAGGGTACTTTACATTATTTATATATCAAAAATCACAAAAATTTAGAAACTAGAGTAAATTTCCTCAGACCATTCATCATCCTGTAAACTTGTAAAATATTTTCTAGTAATTTTGTATTTGACATTATAATTAAAAGTATTATGATAAGACTTAACTTTATCTTAAAATAAGTTATAATCGATCTTACTTTTTGAACTTACAAAGTGAATACGATAAGTAAGAGATGAAAGAAAAACTGAAACCTAACCCGAATGTTTTTCCCATAAATTTCAAAATATTCAAATCTGAGCAGGGCAGCAAACACAGATGACTGTAAGTACTCCTCCTCTGCTATTACTGTTAACTTGGAACCCGTTAATAATTCAGAATAGCTCATCTTTCAGCCATGTTTCCCCTGGAAGCACACATCATAATGAGAACAATTCTTATGAAGAAAGTAATTCGAGTTTTGTTTATAATCTCCTTATACTCTGAAAATAAATGCTAAAATACTTCATTTTCATATAAGAAATAAAAAGAAACATATGCGGATTGAACTTTTTACTCAAGGAAATTAGAAATCAAAGAGAAATACATATCCTGCCATCCTCCAAATTGCATTAGATAAATCCGCAAGTTATACAAAACATGAAGTGTGCTTGTCACCCACGTGCAGCAGAAGTGTGTTCCATTAGAATCCACTGAATATGCTGTCTATGCCTGTGTAAACAACACACCCAGATCTATTACTTTCACGTGATTAGTATGCATATCAAAAATATAAAGTAATAATAGCCGATCCAATTATCCTCTTTCCTTAATAAAATCAAAGTTATTTACAAAAAAGAAAGTACCAAAATGAAACCTCCTGAAAGTCATTAAAAGTTCAAATAAAAAATACATTCGTGATAACCAATCATTACTATTACCCTTTTAACAAGTATATTTGTGTATTATACATTATTTTTCATAATACTGCAAAAAAGCACAATAATACTGTCTTATGCAGATTATATTATAAATCGCAACTCTGCTACTGAGACAGTAAAGTATGCAGTAAACAAAAATTAACTATAATACATAAAAATTAAAAAATACACTATAAAGAAGAATCTAAAAGATACTTTTCACTAATAAATATACAGAAAATTACTTCACAAAGAAAATAGTTAGTGATAAAATAAAATTATGTGCTGCAAACATTTTTTTAAGACTTATATTTGATATGAGCTAGTTTAATAACACTAATTGTGATAATAAATATCCTAATCATTAACAAAACAGTATAGATACAATTATCATTTAATATTAATATTATATCCCTGTGACTTACATATATCCCTTTGCACTCAGACAGTATCATAGCATAAATATTCTTCGTTAACAAACAGTTAATTAGGATAAATCATGTGAATACAAATCATATAACTAACTTAAATGTTTATTTATAAATAAACCAATGCATTCTTTCTTTTTTTTATTTGTGCTACATAATATGCCACATAATATTAATTTATTTCTCTATTAACTCAAAAGTAATACATCCAGTCACAGAAATCATTATTTTTTTATGATAATCTGGATGGAGTGATGAAAAAATTTCAAACCTTTTGGTATTTTTTTTGGGAGTTGTACCTGGGACTGGTTGAGTGAGATGCCAGCAACTACACTAATTGCCTGGAAAAGATTAATGTTTATAACACTAACATTCCCGTTATTAACATTGAAGATAATAATATTAAATTTCAGCATTAATTAAATAAGTTTTAATATTAAATATTTGTCTAGAATTGTACTAATTAGTATTTGAAATCTTAATTGTTAGTAATGGAATATTAAAATAGAAATAAAACTGTACATCTTGTTAAATACCTGTTTATGTTTTACTTTTGTTCGTGATAAAAATGAATTTATAAAACCCTATTATAATCCAGGAGGAGAAAATAAAACAATAAACCTCACTTAAAGCGTGTGCAAATTATTTAACTTTGGTTAAAATTAATATTAAAAACCTCACAGTAATTTTTCATATCTTTAAATCTATCTGAGCATTCAGCCCAAATGTACTTAACAGTTGCACACGATCACTTCAAGTATAGTAGATGCTACTAGACAAGGGAGGAGTGGTAATTCTGGGATCTGTTGCCATTCCCAAATAACTAAGACAACATGTTTATTTATTTCATTTCACATCCAAGAAACTGTCTACAATTGATCTCCAAGTAAATTTGATAACTCCCAGTGAATGATGAATGATCATCAGATCTTTTCGTTGAACAATGACAGGCATCAATAACATTTTCATTGATCTCAATCACAAGGACCTTGCTCAGATTAACTATTATTTTTTATTTCATTTTTACTGAATTAATCTTTGTCATCGATATTTGTTAATTTGCCTACATCCCAACTCTTTGTTCCCAATTATTTTCCTGTGTTTCTAAACTTTAATCTCATTTCATCTACTACAACTAAATTATGCTTTGTTTCTGTTTGTCTATTAGGTAATTTCAGAAATCCCTACGTGACCATTATGTTATCTCTCCAAAATTTTCTATTTTTTGTGTGCTGAACTCATCTTGTGTAATTGTGGCAATCCTGTCTCCTGTTATTGTGAAGTTTCACTTTTTGTATTATCTTTATATTTCTTCATCTTCTGCTAAAGGGGTAGGGGTAAACCTGCAACATAAACCTGTCGGCTTGAGTTTTAAATCTATCGTCATAAAACACTTCTCTCCTAAGTTGTTTATAATAGTATTCTCACAATCTAGATCTTATTACTCTATGATATTCCAACCTCTGTGCTTTTATTACCTAAATTGGTTGTTAATTATTTTGTATGGCATTATTATTAAGTATGTTGTCATGAATATGTGATTTTTGTATATTACTATTATGTGAATGAATTCTGCTTGCTCATCTTTTCATTTTAACCTGTTAATTCTCATTATATCTAAACTTAATCGACCTATCACTTTTATTCAAACAGAGTTGTAAGTTACTGAGCTTGAAAGTAGTACATCTTAGTTCTTAATTTGTTTTATGGCTTTCTGAGTGGCCTCAGAGTTATCAGAAAATTATCTTATCATAGACCATAGTGGATATCATAATTTTTTTTTTAGATAGGAAGAGGAACAAACAAATTATTCCTTGTAAACAACTGAAGAGTTTTATTGTTTTTAGTCTTGCAATACTGTAAGGTAGTTAATTCATGCCATTAAAATTTATTTCTATTTATGATGTAAGATTCACAAGTTCGTATTTTGTTCTACAATATCGGTAGCAGTTCTTGGTTCTTTCAAATAATTGCTATTCTTTCTGTAAAATTTCTAACAGTTAAATTTGGTAATTTACATCTTTAGTGGTTATTTCACTTAAGTTTATATTTGAATTTCTAGTTTGAAAATTTCCTGCTTTTCGACTTATATAATTGCCTTCCTTGAATATTTTAAAAGAAATCCTTTTTTCTGTGTTATAGCATTAAAATGTGTAAAAAAATATTATCCTAATTATGCCAGTAATTTATTTAACAGAGTTTTATATTTGTGCCAAATATATTAAGTAATGGAAAAATTTACAAGTAGTATAGTGACTACATAGCACATGCAAAATCATGGCCACAGAAATCTTGATTAATATGGTGAAATAAAATAATTATTTCAAAAAGGGTTCACTGAGCAGATCAGGTTACATAAGATACTGGTATTTCAAAAATGCTGATCAGGGTATAAAATACAGTGAATGTGAAATGGTTAAAGCAATGTGGCCGGGATGTAGGAGCTTTTTCTGAAGAAGATGGCAAGTTTTAGATCAAGGTAGGTAAAGAGAATGGTTAAAAAATAATGCAAGGGGCAAATTGCAGTAAAATTTCATCTGTTTACAATTTGTCAGTACCTTAGTTTTAGTAACTAAGAATCATTGTAGTGAATTGGAGATTTACTTTAAAATTTTTGTAAATCGGTTGTATTCCAACTGCTTTAATTTGAATGTAGCAGTTCTTTATGAGTATCAATTACCATTTTAAAGTTTGTAACTATAACATATAATTATGATTAATCTTGGTTTGTTTAGGTATTATGGTGGTACAGAAGTGATTGACAAAATTGAGTTGCTGTGTCAAAAAAGGGCTTTAGAAGCTTTTGACTTAGATCCTGATAAGTGGGGAGTTAATGTTCAACCTTATTCTGGATCTCCAGCCAACTTTGCGGCTTATACTGCTTTATTGAAACCTCATGATCGACTGATGGGACTAGATTTACCTCATGGTGGCCAGTAAGATACTTAACCTTTTAAGTTTTTCTCAAAAATTTGAATCTAGGTTTGATGTTTTATGTTTGTTGCAGTATATCTTTGATATGGTTTTACTAAATAAGTATAGTATTGTACTTCCTTTAAAAAACATTTCTGAAATGTGTGAAAAGTATTTCTATAATGTGGCTAGAGAATTCTTATCTGTTCATAAATTTTAGGGAAAAATTCATGAATCTAGATGCATCAGATTTTGTTATTATGGAGCCACATTCGTATAAATGTATTACTTTAGGAAAAACCATATGAAATTAAATTTAAAATGTGTCATTGACTTTATAAATAGTAGTTTATTACAGTTTTTAAGCATCTTACTGAAAATTGTTCAGAAATGAAATATGACATTTTTTGTATTAATTTGCTATTGATATTAAGCGATGTAAAGTTTTTACAAAAAATCTGGTGCATCATGAATCATTAATGAGGCTACAATCATAATGATGAACATTGTATTACAAAACTGTATTTTTTTTCATGAAGAATACTGTTAATTTGATTTAATTTTTTATTTTAAACAGTTTGACCCATGGGTTTATGAGTGATTCAAAGAGAGTATCTGCAACATCCCTCTATTTTGAATCGATGCCTTACAGGTTGAACCCTGTTACAGAACTGATAGATTATGATAAACTGCATGAGAGTGCAGTTCTGTTCCGTCCACGTCTTATCATCGCTGGAGCATCTTCTTATTCAAGACTGCTTGATTATAAAAGATTTAGACAGGTAATGTAAGCCTTGTGTGTTGCTTTTCCTTGCTTTCTACTGATAGATAGTATTAATTTTAATTCATGTTAAAAAATGATGCAATAACAGTAACAGGGTCTTGAGTTAGATGATCAACTCCATCTCCCAAAAATGTGATGGTTACACATTGTCTAAAATATCTTGGGGTTCACAACTTGG
Organism: Lycorma delicatula; assembly: GCF_047948215.1. Taxonomy (NCBI): domain Eukaryota; kingdom Metazoa; phylum Arthropoda; class Insecta; order Hemiptera; family Fulgoridae; genus Lycorma; species Lycorma delicatula. Next base: position 4,911,629 of record NC_134458.1, read on the forward strand.
TAAATGAAATAACGTGCCATAAGGAAATAATAACGATGCTTAAAGTAGGACGGCACTTATTTATTCATTAATTTTTTATAAAAATCCAAGCATTTTTAAAAGACATCAAGTACAGAAAATGTATGATGTATATTAGCTAAATCAGCAAATAAGATTATTCTCAAAAACTATATTTAATACCTAAATCTGGATGGTCAATTCAGCTGTTAAACAATTATCATCAGTTGAGACTGTCGAAAGAAATATATATAAATAAAAAGAAAATAACAAAAATAGAAAAAAGAATATATCTTTTCTATATATATATATATTTTTTCTTTCAATGAATGAATGATTTTTATTTCTTGCAAAATAATTTACATGTAATACTATTTTACAAAATTTGAAGTTATACCCAAAAGGATATTTACATTTTAATATTTTTTTGTTGACACTATTCTTAAAATTAGTTGACAAGCCCAAAGATAGAACATTAGGTAGAGTGAGAAATTAGGTACTCCTGAAGATTTCCTGTGTAGGAGATACCATCATATATTTTTTTTACAACAAAAACGTAATTCTTTGTACAGCAAACAATAATAAAATAATAGACTTTAATGAATTCTTATTTGCTTTCCATTGCATTTCATAACTGTACTTGTACATTATTCCATTGTACCAACAGTTATTCAGCATTATACTTTGCTATATACTTAAAGTATACTTAGCTTTATAATTAAATTTTGTACTCATTAAGATGTAGACTAGAACAAAAATGCAATTTATGAGTACTCATATCCGAGTAACTCATAATCTGAGTAAATCAGATTAAGACATCGCTCAATGATAGGTAACTAAATATTTTGATAAATTTTAAATTTGGTTTGGGCAAGACTATAAATGAGAAAAATAATTCAATATCATCACTATCCAGTAGCCATTTCTTTAATGCACTTCTAAAAACTCCTACACACTTAATGTGTCATATATTTGGGTGGGGGAGGGGGCACTGTCCCAAATATACAGGGAGGCCACATACACATAGAATCTAGGTTATATTTCTTTATATGTTGTTGGAAGAGGAGCTATACCCATTGATCATAAATTATAATTGCTTTATGTGTATTGGTCACTTTTGATGTAAAATATTTTGAGAACTTTATAAAAATATAAATATCTTAGTAGAAAGAACCCTCCCTACAAACAAAATCCAGTGAGTGATGAGTACAGGATTTTTTAGCTATTGTCTATACCAGGGGTGGCCAAATTTTCTGTATATAAGATCGACTTTTTATCTTAAAAGTGTGTCGCGATTGACTTGTTGTCAAACTACTTAGGCGTAGTCTACGGGGGAAGAAGGGGTGTGAAATGTATTCTATGTTTATACACTGTGTTTCAATATAAGGTGCATTCCAGCGAGGTATGGGTAGATAAGTAAAATATATTATTTTTTAAATCGTTTATTAAGTTTTCGAAATTTAGGCTCATGAAGAAAATAAATTTCCAGACCCAACTTTTGATAGCAGCATTCCGTACATGCGGTACCTAAAAAATTTGATTTTCCGACACTTTTTCATGATAGATTTTTACTTACTTAAAATGCAATTTAATTTTTTTATCAACTGCAATGTATAAGTTGTACTATTTGTTCGTAAATATGAAAAAGTTATAAAAATGCACAGTATGGCTGATAATTTGATTTCAATATTTATATTGAATATATTAGCTATAGATAAAGACAGATTTAGAATTTACTTTGTTGCCTTAACATTAATGGGAAGACTGAGTTTGCATGTCTCTAACCAAGGAATCATAATTAGGTGTATATCCTGACAAAGATAATAATAACAATGAGTCTCCAGTGTGGGAATCAGTCAGGACAGAACATTGTTTAGTCTTCGTTAGCTTCAAGTATGAAAATGCCGATTCGCATAGGTATGTAGATCCGAAACAAGAATAGATATATTCGCTACATTTGGTGATACTGGGATATTTTTCTCGGTTGACATATTTCCAAAAATCTCCTTCAAATTTTCTGACTTGTAAGATTGTCAGTTTGTAAAATTATAATTTTATTTTCTAATGCCCTTTGATCCATATGAAATATGTCTAAAATTTTTTTGCTAATGCGTTTCCCACTTAATTTTTTTTTTAAAAGGAAAAAATATAAATTCCACAATTTCTTTAATTTTTCAAAATCCTGGAATCTTACTTCAAAATCTTCAATTACTTTTTGGATTTCCGCGACGTATTTGTCGAGCTTATAATTAATATTTTTATGTTTTTGTAGGTTATCTGCCATATTTGGAAAATGATTTAGATTATTTTGTTTTCTTCTATTAGCAAAATAAATTTTGTTTTATATGCGTCTATGCAGCTGATCATATCAATTACTGTTTTATTTTTACCTTGTAATTCTAAATTTAAATGACTTAATATTGAAGTAAAATTGTTAGAAATGGTAAGTCACTAAGCCAAGTTTCATCATTTAAATTTTCACAGTTTCCATGTTGTTCGTGAAGAAAATCTGTAATTTCAGACAATAAATCACGAAATCGTTGCAGAAATTTATCTCTACTTAACCATCTGACATCGGTATGTAGTAATAATTTAGGTTGGCCTTCATCAAGCTGCAGTTGGAAGAGACGCCGTTTGAGGGAACTTCCTCAAATTGAATTAACAATTTTAAATGCTATGTCCATTATTTCTTTTGTGTTTAGTCTTAGTCTCTTGCTAGTTAACACTTGCTGGTGAATTATGCAGTGATAGCTCAAAAAGGCTGTGAATTCATCTTCATTTTGACATAGGGCTATAAATCCAGCAACCATTTCATTTCTGCAACCTATCATTGCAGCTACGCCATCCGTTGTTATTGAGACTAATTTAAAAAGTGGTACCTTCAAATCATTGAGCAAGTTTTTAAAGACTTATGTCTTAATATGTCTACATCTCTAGTCCTTTCCTTCAAAGAAATCATACCCAACAATTCTTCTTTAGGAGTAAAATCCTTAAAAACCAAAAACCATACAAACGAAAACAAGTAATTGTGCTGTATCACTTATATCTGTCGACTCATCACACTGAAGGAAAAAACAAGAACATCTATTAATATCATTATATAACTGCTCTTTTAGATTCCCACTCATCCTTTCAATTCATCGCATCACTGTGTTTCGAGACAACTGTAGATCTTGAATTGCAGAAACAATTTCACTCTTGTTCTTAAAATCGTTAAAAAGTGAATCTGACATTTTCAAAAAATTTCCTTTACAAATTCACCGTCGGAAAATGGCTTACATTTTTTTGCTAAGAGATAGCTTACTTTGAATGATGCAGTAGTTACTGCTTGTGACTTCAACCTTGGCTTTTTAAAAATGCTTTGTTAATTTGTTAATTGAGTTTTAAGATCCCTAACTTTGTTTTCTCAGTTCAGAATTTGGTTGATAATCTGTTTGATAATTGTTATGTAAAGCTAAAAAATATCTCTCCAGATTACCCTGTTTAGCAATGGCTACCGAGGAAAGTCATATTAAACAACATTTATCATTCACCATTGTAAAAAAGTAATCGAGTTCCCATTCTTCATTGAAGTGATAAGTTTTTGATTTTTTCGGTTTACTATTCATGTCCATGGGTATACTAGAATGCAAAGAAATATGACAATTTAAAGAAAAAATATTGAATTAAATATTTTCCTAGAAAATTTAAAAACTCATCAACTGCGGCAATTATCTCCGTTACATTGAGAGAAATAATAACAATACTGCATATTACGATTGGGGACAGCAATACAAGTATATTAAAATCTAATATAGATATATTCAAATTTACAAGAAGTATGTTAAAGTTACAATATATTTATTACGGTTTACAATACTGACTTCTTAATTTAAATAGAATTATTGTTATTCTTAATATACTCGTATTTGTAATACTGTCTCTTATTTTTCTCTCAGTGTAATGATCGCAGTTTAGAGATCTGTTCCGAGAATGCTCACTTATCAAGTAAATAGATAGGTAAGAAAAGTAATTTAATTTAAAACAAAGAAAAGGTATTTTAAACAGAAGAAAAATTGAAACTCAACGTGGTCACCGAGGATAAATAGTATTGATTAATAATAATACTGTTAATATAAAAGAAAAGAAGCTATCGTATGACACTACCAAATATTCAAGCTAACTGACTGTTCTTCGATGAGTGTAGTCGTAACTGTTGTGTTCACGCGTTGCGTCCTGTGACAAGTGTAACACATAAGTCAAAATGTATTGTGCTGGATGGTCGGAGATCACATACACTGTGATCTCCAACCATCCAGGAATTCTGGATGGTCTCCGACCATCCTAGAATTCTAGGAATTTATGACCTTGGCAAATTCCCAGAATGCATTAAACTATTGCTAGAAAGTTTTGCCTTTTACAATCGCTTCAAAGTCCATGGTATACGGAATTCCACCCCAGACATTGCGAGCAATCGACGATCGACCAAAATTGGCCTCGCAATCGACCAGTCGATTGCGATCGACTTGTTGGCCACCCCTGGTCTATACTATAAATTTCTGTCCTAACATAAATGGTTTAATTTCTGAGAGATAAGCGCCTCCCCATACCATAATCCCATACTGAAGTCTACTTTGAACTAATGTATAGTATAACATATTCATTATGTAGGTTGGGCATAAGTTACGGATAAAGTATCATTTTTGATGAATTATGAGAACCTCTTTTCTTAAACATGTAATGAGATAACTCCAGCTAAGTTGAAAATCTATTGTTATACTAGGATATTGACATAGTTTCCTCAATCATTCCACATCTACAGGCTGTTGCCACAATTACAATAGTGTGAATTTTAAGATCAGTGGCTGGTCTGCATTTGACCTTAACTTATAGAAGAGTAGTTTGGTTTTTCCTACATTTATACTCAACACATTTACATGAAACCATGGAATAAGTTTTTAAAGGTCCTCATACACCAAAGTGAAAGAAATTTTTCTTTAATATTATTATTAATAGTTCTTTTTAGGTTATTAATAATTTTTTTTAAAAATATGTTTTACTCATTGTCCACTGATGATTGTTTAACAATTGAAATGGCATCTAACTTTAGATTTTAAGTAAAATTTTTGTAAATGATTTTTAACATAATCTGTATTTCTGATTTATTTCAGTAAGATTTTTTAATTGTACGTTTATCACTTGTTTTTTTCAACTTTAGCAGAAATTTCTAATTTAAAAATGCTTTTTATTTCAACGCTTTTAAAATTTATATTAAAAATGTATTTTTGATGCTGGTGTCACCAGTTTTTTGTAATTTTTTTATTAATGATTTATCACACAATATTTCAATGATACTGACATAAATTTTCACTTTCAGTCAATATTTTGTTTAATATTCCTATGAGTAAAATCTGGTAAAAACTGGGGACTTGTTCTGAAGAATCTACATTACCAAAAATTAGTCCAGTAATACTTACCAGAACCAAGATTACTTTATACTTGAGTTGTTCTTTCTTTATTAGCTTGTTTGTTGTTGGATAATTCTATAGTATGATAATCCAGCTGACATAAATTGCCAGAATGGTATAATTTATAATATATTTTAAGTTAAGCATTTTCTGCAATTATTTTCAATAAACTCAGATTTGTGATTGATGTAAAACTGGCGTTCAAAGAATTACATGTTAGTGATTTTCAAAACAGAAAATTTGGAATCTGCCTTAAGCATATATATCAGCGACATTGTTTAATGTTAGGTTCAAAGAATTTATCTTAATTTTTTAACCTTTATTTTTAAGTTATATGTGTTATATAAACAGAAATATTATTGTGACTACAAAGTAATTTGAACCCTTTATTTTTATTCTAATGGTTTACTGAAATAATAATATAATTATTTTGAAATAAGGCTTATTTTATTATAATTTTTCTCTTGATTGTAAAAACGTTTATCAGAGTATTAATAGACCTTGTCTATTTTGTTATGTCACAATATGTGAATCAAAAATTTTTTAAATAGCCATTATCTCTTCCCAGCAAATAATTGTTAGACTATGAAAATTGAAGTTGTTATCGTTTAAGCCCACTGTGGTTTCATATTTAGCTGCATTGATGTTAAAGGTTTATTATCTATGTTTATGCACACTGTTCTAATATAAAGAACATAAAGTTACTGTTCTTCACTGTATTTCTGTAGATTTTTCTTTTTTAAAATAAAAAGTTCTATAAGTTATAGAAAATATAATTTAAATTCTGAGTGAAATATGTAAGCTTAAACCATTGTTATTGAATGGGTTGTGGGTTACCATAATTTAATAAGTGATAATTTATTTTATAAATTTTCAATGAATTAACAAATTCTATGCTTCAGCATCAGTATACTATGTTCATAAACAGACTTGAAACTCGGATTAGAATAGAAAAACAAAGGTACTTCTCAAATATGAGACACTTACCAACTAAAGCACAACTATTATTAAGTTATTCATTCAGACTTTACAGCTCAAGAAGTCTTTAATAAGTAATTAAAAAATAATTGCTAAGGAATTCAATGAATACGTTTTAAATGAACCGAGGGTGTTGGCTGCTTCAGAAGTTGATTTTAGTTATGCTGTCAAGTAAGAATACAAGAATACAAGTTGTAGGTTCTATAGTTTGTTTTGTCAAAAGTCAACATTTCTTGAATGTTGACATTCCACAGGGCAAAAGTTTAAATTAATAAGAAGCATAAATATTGTTAGTTTGTGAATGAAGATAAAAATTTCTTCTTTATTTAAAGCACAACAATTTTATGATAATAGATTTGAAATCATCTTGTGGATGAAAGTCACACGACTTCCTCATCTTGCCCTCCTACCAGTCATTCTGCAGCAGTGCAGAGCTCGTACAGCCACTACATCACCATATCCATCATTAACTATGTATCAGAAATTAATAAGCCCACACACAAATACAGAATCTTCATAAAAGAATGATGGGGTTTCTGTAATTCAGATCAAGGCAGATCTTGAACACGTCTTCGTAAATCAGCTGATTTGGAAGTCGAGAGTTTGAGCGTTCAAGTCCTAGTAAAGTCAATTATTTTTACACGGATTTGAATACCAGATCGTGGATACTGGTGTTCTTTGGTGGTTGGGTTTCAGTTAATCACACATCTCAGGAATGGTCGAACTGAGGCTGTACAAGACTACACTTCATTTACACTCATACATATCATCCTCTGAAGTATTATCTGAATGGTAATTACCAGAGGCTAAACAGGAAAAAAGAAGATCAAGGCAGTAGGGAACTTTTGAGAGATTATGTTGGTAGCTGTGGTAGCCTTCCACCCAAAGTTTGTGTAACAGGAGTTCAAACCACCACACCAGTTTTTGTATTGTTACTAATGTGTTTAGTTCGTTACTATGTTCACTGTTATAGAAAAAGTAAAGTGTGTCTTGTGGCATGGTGAATTAAAGTTCATAATTTTATTTCAATGTGCATGTCGATGCGAATATGGTAAAGAGCCACCACATGAAAATAATATATAACGTCGGTTCAAACAACTCAAAGAAACTGGATCAATTCTGAAGGAAAAATCAACTGGCAGATCACAAATATCAGATGAAACTGTTGAATGATTAGATAATCTGCAATCAGAAATCTTAACAAATTCATCTCTTGTCGAAGCCTCGAGTTAAATATTCTGAAAACACTAATTTACAAAGTTTTACACTACAGATTGAGATTACATGCATATAAAATCCAGCTACTGCAGGAATTGAAACCTGATGATGGAGAAAATTGTTACATTTTCGCGGTTGAAATTTTCGACAAAATTAATGAAAACTAATTATTTTTAGACAATATAATTTTTACGAATGAAGGTACATTTTATATTAATGGGTGTGTTAACAGGCACAACTCATGAATATGGGGATCTGAAAACCCAAATGTAATTTTTTAGAAACAATACAACATGCCTAAAGTTTGGTGTGGGGTGATAAAAAATCATATAATCTGACCTTTTTTCTTTGCTGAAAAGACTATTAATGGAAATTTTTATCTCAATATCTTAAACAACTACTGTTTTCCTCAACTGGATGAACTCAGAAACATACAGTGAATTCATTTCCAACAAGATGGCACATCCCCTTACTTTAATTTTTTTTCAGCCATGCTTTGAACGTAAAATTTGGACATTGGTGGATTGGTCAGCAAGGACCTATACCCACCCTGGCCTCTTAGGAGTCCAGATCTGACACCTTGCAATTTTCTTGTGGGAGTATATAAAAATGTTTATTCGCAAAAAAAATGCGACCTATGTCACTTAAATGAAAGGATTAATGAAGTAATTGTAACCATTACAGAAGATATGTTAATTTACTTACAGACAGAAACTGAGTATCAATTGGACATTTGCCAACCAACTAATGGTGTACATATTGAAATTTATTGGTTATGTAAAAAAAAAATACTTTGAGATGACAAATTTGATAAATAAACATCAACTGTATTTTTTTTTTCATTTAATCCATGTTCAAATCCCCATCATTTTTTTATGAAGACTCTGTATAGTATTTTCAGTAGATAACTAAATCACAAAAATTGAAATCATATTTTTCAATAACGTTACTTTTACATACACAATAAGATTATCTCATTCTAAAAAATTGTAAGTGTTTTTCCATAAGTTTTGCAATTGAAATATTTCATTACTTTTTGTATTTTTATTGAATAGCAGTCACGTGCAAAGGCAAATTTTTTGTTAAATAAAAAACTGACATAATTATCATTTATGTTATTCAGTTTAATTGTTATTTTAAATAGTCTATGTTTACTATTTCAAGACATTGTTATATCCTATTTGTCACCACATACACAACTTTTTGTTTTTTAATACAATTTCAGTCAGTTCAGATTATGGTTTTATATCAATCGAACGTGCAGTTTTTTTGGCTGATCTTTAATTGTGGAAATTACATTATTTTAATTGTGTAAGCATGTTAGGTAAAATGCCAGCAAACAGTCCTCATCTTCGGAAACAATAAAAAAAAATTGTTTGTAGGGTATATTATTATTTAAAAGAACTTGTGCATAGCAAACCTAATACTATTATTAAAGAAATTTTTAATGCAACGCAGGAAGTGACCGCAACCATGTGTGTTGTATCAGTCAAGGTGAATTATGTTACAATCTTTTGAAGTGCCTGGGAAAAAAATTCCTTTTACAAACTGGGTATCTGATCTGGACGATTTTTATAAAAATAAACTTTCAAGAATTAATAATCGTTCCATTCAAGAATTTTACAATAGAGAAGAGTATTCAACATGTAGTAAAATTGGAGACATTTTGAAAAAATTAACCAGGAGTGCAATTCCATATGGAAATTTGTAAGACAATCAGGGTTCCACTTTCATAAGTGTAATGATGACAGAAAATTTATGATGGAGAGATCTGACATTGTTCTTGCTTCGGTAAAACTTTAAGGAAAGTGCACAAAATTAGACAAAATAATTTTTGATAAATAAATTACCTAGGTGAAACATGGGTAAACCAGAATCATTCCAGGAAATACATCTGGTAGAATTCAACAAACAGTGGTGGCCTTAAGATTCTGGTTGTTGGTTTGCTTGGCATTTCTTCCGCCACCACCCCATTCGGTCGCCCTAAACATAAGACTGAATGTGTGTGTCACAAACAGCTACTGAGCCACAAAACAGTTTAGCAACCAGTATCCTAACTAGCTCCTAGAGCTAACCTAAAAGCGTGGTACCATACACCACTTGCTTGCATGTCCCACTACCCACTTGTCATATATCACTAAAATGGGTAGGTGCACCCCGTACAACTACTAAAACATATATGACTATCAGTAGTTAATTTTTCTTGTCAAAGACAGCAATTCACTGCCATGCCCAGGCCGCTGAATGCCAGCAAGTACCTATCCACCATTAAAGCGCTTGGAGCCTTAATCTGGCTGGTAGCCAGCCATATCTCTCGGTTAGCTTCCTACAGCAGCGCGATAGGAGTCTTTTTCCTTAGCAACAAAGCAACCGCATCAAGGAACTCTCACACGGTCCGACAATGCGGCTCTCACCACATTGACTTGCCGCTTGTGAGTGGCCAATTTTCCCCTTGACCTCTGAGTTGCAGGGTGGCCTGAGTCCTGGCCCCCCCCAGAGCTGGGCATCGAACACATGATGTTCGAGCTGGGGAGGTCCAATCTGCGATTGGACCTCCCCGCAGATGCACAGCTCATCAGCTGCCAGATGGAACAAAACAAATATTGGTTTAAATTTACATGGTTGGAGAGCACTCAGGCTCCCGTTGCCCTTAAAAATGAAGGAGAGACATACCATCCCAGATCCTGTATAAATCTATACAAAGACCTTCCCGTAGTCGTGGCTTGCCATTCTTGTTGCCATGCTTCCATTGCGAGGCTGTAAAGCCTCCTCCACAGGCGGAAGATGGGCAACTGTTCGAAATTTAGTACCAGTGCATTGAGATCATCGTTCCACTCCTGTACTGGCCCAGCTTGAAACCGCATCCCAAATACCTCGGCCTCCTTGCCTCTTCACAATTTCTACATGGCCGCCTGAACTTTCACCACTAAATCAATTGGGAGAGCCTTTCCCAATACAGTAGTAGCCTCGTAGGAGGTTGCTTTAAAAACACCAGTGCATACAATTAAGGCTCTGTGCTAGGCACTCCTTAAATTTTGAATAAGTGCTCGATTTCTTTCCAACCTATGCGCCCAAACAGACGCTGCGTAAGAGGTCATACTTTCGAAGACACCTCAGTTCACCATGTACAAATGACGGCCTGACAGCTCATAATCCTTTTGAGCAATCCTCCTAAGCTTGTGCATCACAGAGATGGTGTCCGCCACTACTTGCCTAATGTGGTTGCTAAACAGCAACTTCTCATCAAATAAAACACCTAGGTACTTATGAACTCAAACTCGACTGATTACACAGTCTTTATACTTAATACTTTATACTTAATTAATGGTTTACGACTGTATCATAATTTGTCTGCACCCTTGTGAAGCATTAACCTCGTCTTGGGCACAGAAATCCTTAAATTTTGAATGTCCATTCAGCCCTAAGATTCTGATTGGGAAAGGATCCTGTTTAATTACATGCCATGGTTGCTATGAACTTGGTTTTATAAAAGACTGTGCTCTTGTTTTGCAGTCGAAGCATATGGGGGACTTCTACCAAGAAATGAATGGTGATGTATTCCGAAAATGGTTTTAAATTTAGTATTCTGGTATTTCTCCAGATGACTGGAGAAAATACGTTAGATACGCAGAAAACCTTCAAGTAGAAGAATTTTCATAAAGGAAGATTGCAGGACAACCACTTACAATGCGTTGTAGTAAACTTACAAGATGATAGTGATGAAAATATGATAGATTTATCGGTTGATGAAGACTTATAATTTATTTCAGGTGATATTATCTTTCAGATTATAATTTATTTAGATTTTGTGCAAAGTTTTACAAATCTTTCGGTTTTAAATTTTATATTTAAATTTAGCTGTAACATTTCAAAATGCTTGAACATGTGGGAAAATTAGGAAATATTTTGTGTAAAATTAAAAGTTTCAGATGTGAGATAGTAACTTCTTATGAACACCAGAGTACTGCAATAAATATTTTGCTTGTTAATACATAAAATGAGTTGATGAAACATTGACCTGTAAAGAACCGTAGGCAGTAGAAGGGGAAAGAGCGCGTAACCTTCACCTGCAAGATGATTTCAAATCTATAATAGTTGCAGTAATACATGATGTATGTAATGCTGTATTACTCAGAGAAAATTTCCTGAGGAATTAAAAACTGCCAAGTTGTCCAGTTTTTAAAGCAGGGTCCCACTTGGGCATTTTTAATTATCGGTCAATATCTTTGCTTTCTAAATTTCTAGAAAAATTGATGTATAAAAAGACTTTTGTAATTCTTGAAATGAAGAAATTTTTAATGAATTTCAGGAAGGATTATGGCTTGCAGTATCAATGATGATAGAAAATGTTAAGTTTACGGATCATTATTAAACATAAATTTTGATACTGTCGATCATAAAATTGTATTAATTAAATTTTAAAGAATGAGAACAGATGGGTTTGTGTTAGCAGAGGATTGGAAATTATATTTATCTATAATATATTCCCTTTATTTATAGGAATTGCTAATAATATAATGGGAATGATTACATATGGTATGCTCCAACGCTCTGTGCTGGTCTTTTTCCATTTTTTATTTTGTTAATCATATTTTCATATGATTTTTTGGGCTTGTTACATTTTTTGCTAATAACATGACTACATATTCTGAGTTCAACTTGAATTGAATGTAATGAACTCTTTAAATGCATTTAAGATAAGTATTAACATTTCCTCATTCAGTTTTTCTTTTCATGATTATACCACTTGGTTTGTGATACACAGTAATTTAATTGTTGTATTGATGAACTTCCCATTTTATAATCTAATGCTACATTATGGGATCAATGCATATTTTTATTTTACTCCTCTTCTCTACAAAAGTCCGCTATTGGTCTAATGCAGAGGAATTGGTAGATTGGGATATGTAGTTCTGCATGTTTTATGTACGTGTTACATATACATACTCAGTTATGTTTTTAAAGTTAGTGAAAATAATGCTTTGTTGGAATCTGACATAATTTCCTACTAAAATTGGCAGTTTGTAAAGATTTTATCAAGTTTCCTTAGGCTACTTCTTCCCTCTTTCATTATCTTTTCTTTCAGCCAATAGTTTTTAATTTCCTACCAAGTAATATTAGATAAATTACATCCACTGATAGGTGTACAGAGAAATTTGAGACTTTACTTCTTATTTATTACTAGTTAAAACAGAAAGATTATAAAGGTGTTCAACATAAAAGATGTTCCTCCATCACTCAGTAGTTTGTATTAAGTGTATATTTTTGTTAAAATGCATATATTGGTATAAGACAGGTAAAATAATATGGAAGATGTTGGTGCAACTGGAGCTGAAGTGGGGAAGACTGTTTATTGCCACACATTTGATTATTGCCAGTCTGTGTCATGCATTGGCTTTTGAACAAAAATATACAAAAATGTGTTTTTGTTTTTTAAAATGCAGTTAACTGTTGAAGAACGTGTATTTGTGGTGGAAATTTATTTAGAAATGAAATCTCATGTGTTTCAGCAAAGGTTCAGGGAGAAATTTGAAAAGGAAGCACTAGTAAAAAGTGTTATTCAGGGTTAGTTGAAAAATTTTGTGAAACAGATCAATGTTAGACCAGAACATGCCCAACACAGGTCAGTTTTAATGATGCAGGTCATACAGGACATTAAAGCAGCAGTTAAAAGATCTCCTCATAAATCTTTATAGAGACTAAGCTGGGAAAAAAAAATTTTACTAGGTTCAGCCCACACTGCAGGCCACTAGTTACTGGTTTCACATTGATTATAAAGTTAATAAAGAAAATCTTTTTGTCAAAATCCAGTCTATTTGTTTTTTTCTACCGCAGATCAATTAAAATTATAGATGGTACCATTTCATGTGGCTTGCGGAGAGTGGGAGCAGTGTAAAGTCATTGCACAATAAACACAGAAGGGCTAATACTATGAGTATAAATGAGTTGTGCGTTGATATGGTTTATTTTTACCATTACAATCAGTAATGGTGTACTACATGTCATGGCCTAAAATTGTACAAAAAAACAATATAATTATAATTTAACAGTATAATTTATTGGAATTTACAGTTTATTTATATTTCATTAATGAATCAACTGTCAGTAGTACTGTGAATTATACTTTTTACAAACAAATTAATAAATAAACTGAAGTGACTTTTTTTATTAAAAAAATGCTGTTTAAATACTCATGTGGTTCAAAATAATTGTTTTTTTTTCTATTTGATTCAGTGTTAAAATTACAGATACTTACCCCTTTGTTGTAGTTAACTGAAGGCTGAACAATTACATTTCCTCCATGGCACTCTCAGGTTCTTTGTTGTTCCCTTCTTCATATTCATCAGAGCTTCAATTTCTGTAGAAGTTATGTTGTCGCTTCTGGTATCATAGCTTAAGTTTATTATGAATGATTCGATAGCCTCCGCCAGTGGACCTTGCTTATCCTGGTAATTTTATTCTATTTTCAAGCAGTGTTTGATTTTTTCTCCTAGTGTTCTATACCCATCAATGCAAATTTGTTTTTGCAAAGTCTGTCAACATCTTTGTGGATAAATGTAGTATTTCAAATAGCAACCCAATTTTTGACATCTGTCCAAATTAATTCTGTCGAGTTCAGCTTAGGATGGTGAAAGGAAGTTGTAAAATATCGTGACTAGTGTGTTTAATGATTTCAAATGATGTCTTATGTTCTTTTTTAAGATTGGTTTCATGGAAAGAAATTCTATGACTTCTGCCAGTCTTGCATATCAGTTTTTTAAAATTAGAATTAGCCATTAGGGGCTTTGTTCTCTTTAACACTGGGATAAGGAGCATTATCTAACACAATTACTGAATTAGGTGACAAATCTGGAAGCAGTTTCTCTTTAAGTTACTTTGAAAGATCTATTTCATGATAGTTTCATGTAGCTGTCGTGAATTTCCACACGGTAAGGCAGTGTGGTATGAATCCCATATCTCCACCGCTGTGTAAAATAATCGTTCTTGAACCTTTGCCAATGATTTTTTAAGCAGGTTCTTTTCAGTCCATCCTTTGTTTTGTAAATGAGTAATGTGTATGAACATTTCATTAAGGAACACAACTGAACAATTTTGTTCTCAAAATTTACTCATTTTTTTCAGATACTTATAGCGTTTTTATTGGATATCATGCCTTTCCACTAATAATGATCTATTTATAGAGATTTTAGGCTATTTGAAACTAATCTTTTTCAAAATACGTCTTAATGATGTAGCTAAACTTTTGAACACATTATCATTTTTTTAATTTTTCTAATAACTTTTGTATGGTTGGAAGACATTTTTCTTGAGTGTAAAAATTGTTGACTACACAGAAAACAGTGCACGAGTCAAAATCATCTAACCCAGAAATAGGAGACAGTCTTTTCTTATTTTATTTTGGTTGAAGAAAAAGTCATTGACAAATTTTCAGTCATAAATTTTGCCTCTTTAATTTGAGTTATAGACCTTTTTGAAACTCCCATCATGGCACTCTTACCCTTTCCATTATTTTTTAAGATCAGTAATAATTACTCCATTTTTTGCCTTTTTGGTCACAAATTTCACGACATTAACCACTTCACAAGATTGGCGATGTACAGTATTTCTTCCCTCAAGTTTAGACATAATTTAACAAACTAAAACTAACATTAGACTAGCATAAAAAAATAAAAATAAAACCAACACTACAACTAGCCCATAAGTAATTTATGTATTATTAGCAAAGATATTTTATTATTATTAAAAAAATTGTAACCTACAAAATGTGTCTGTAATGTGAACACAGCAAACAGTAATGATAAACTAAAAAAATGTTTTCACATAATATTAGCAATTGTATACTAATAATGAAATTATATGTCACTTAATTTAAGATGTTTACAGTTCAAATAACAATTTTTTTAAACACGTAATCATTTCTTTTCTATGAATAATTTCTGAACACAAAGTACATACTTATGTATGGACGTACATATGAATAGTAAGGTTTTGTTGCTGATAATTTTTGTTTGTGGCAGATGACTCATTTATGTGTAACTGATTGTACACTTACAGAGGGAAGGATAGAGGTATTGTCATTCCACTGGAGTGGTAGTGGTAGATTCACAAGTCATATGAACTGGCATTATCTATACCTTATTTAAGTCTCAAGATCTGAAAATAATTTGCATTTCATTTTTTATGAAAATACAGTGTACAAGTTAAGTTTAATTATGCTCACATTTGAATGTAGTTAATGAGTGAGAAATTGAATTGTTTGTACCTGGGCCTCAGAACATTTCATATTATTTATTTATTACTACAAAACATTTACATTATTGTCTATAAAACAGAAGGTTAATAGATGCTTAACTATGTAAATAAACTAACTATATTAAATAGTAATTAACTGTGTGCTGTAGATTTGTGTGAATATTTTAATGTAAAAACTTCATCGTGATAAAATAATTTTAGCAATTTTTGTCAGGTGAAGGGTATAACAGTTTGCTTTGTTCAAAAATGAAGTGTGAGTTATAAAATCAATTTTGCTTTAATTCAGTAAATTGTCCTATAATATTTACCTGATTATTAGATATTATGATGTGTTAAACATCCAAGGTATTTAAAACCTCTGTATTTATATTTATTTATTTTTTATAACATAATAATTACTGTTTCAGATATGTGATGAAGTAAAGGCAATTCTCCTTGCAGATATGGCACATATTTCTGGTTTGGTTGCTGCAAAAGTTATTCCAAGTCCTTTTGATTATTCTGATATTGTTACTACTACCACCCACAAGACACTGAGAGGAGCCAGGTCAGTGTCAAATATATCATTTAATTAAATGTGTAATCTACTTATTAATTATAAAGGTAGCATGTGCCATTTAGTTTTATAAGCGCCAACATTACATATTTATTACACATAGGTGTAAGTTTAGTTTCCGTTTTTTTCATTAGGTTTGTTGTATCTTGTCTATTCTGATTATAATTAATAAAATTAACATTTGTTTTGTTTCTTAATCAGTGAAATTAATGACAATTTTTCTATTTCATCTGGAATTTGTGCCGGATGAGTTAAAATTTATTGCCGGAAAATTTTTTGATTGTAATATAATCACATCAGTTTTTGTTTTTGGTTTAAAACTTTTGTGGATTCATTTATATTTTTAATGCTCCTTCAATCTGTCTTTAATATAAATTATTGTCTTTCTCCTTGATAGGTGATAAAAGCGACATTTTGAATCCCCAACATATCTGTTACACAAATTTTTCCCATCCTTTCATTCTAACTATTGAAATTGTTATATGATTTGCTGAAATCTGCCTTTAGAGAGTAGGTGATTACGTAACTCCCAGTAACTCTTTTTTGTTGATTACTTGAGAAGAATTTTATGAGTACTGCTTTTATAAAGTGCATCATAAAATAAGTGTATTCCCATCAAGGAAATGAAGAATTTGAAGGATCAGTTGATCACTTCATCTACTGATTTTTGTAAAACACAGTTTTATATAAGGGTAACAAGTTTATTTACAAAACAAAACTCTTTTCTGTTTAATACCAAATTTTTATAAACAAGTAGATGAAACAGCAACTGATAACCCTTAACTGAATTCCTAGCTAGCATTTTCTTGGAAAATTAAATCTAAAAGGGAATCTCAATATTTCCTGTGATTTTTTTGAGATGCATGAATGATATTTTTGCTGTTTTTGATACTTCTCATCACACTGAAAATATTGTTAAAAGATGAAACTGAATCAACAGAACTTTAAATTACCTATCAAACTAAGAGTAAATAGATGTTACCATTTTTGATATGTTCTGAAAAAATATGCAGACTTATAAGGTTGTCACTGATTGTTCTTTTTATCATATGAAAATAAGATGGATGGTATCTTT
This sequence comes from Lycorma delicatula, assembly GCF_047948215.1. NCBI lineage: Eukaryota > Metazoa > Arthropoda > Insecta > Hemiptera > Fulgoridae > Lycorma > Lycorma delicatula. The sequence goes on from NC_134458.1 coordinate 4,929,153, forward strand.
CAATTCAATCTAAATCAGTTGCTGCTTGGTCTGGATGCTTATTGCTAAGAAATTAATTTTATTAAAGAGAAAACTTGAGTTCAGTGATTTTACTAGAAAGACCATCGAAAGCAAGCAGTAAAGAATCAATCAATAAAAATTTAGCAATACAGTTTTACTTTAGAACAAGAGAGAAGAAAGATTGGAGAAGGCATGGATGAAAATCGCATAGTTTTCCCTCCATGCAACAGTAAGACAGAAAGTAATTTAAAAATCACAGCTTTAACATTACCTTGGCTACATCTAAGAAATTGGCCTCTTTCCTTGAAAATACTGAAGATAAAACTAAATTCATTTTATGAGTGTGCATTTATAAATTGATTTGTAAAAATAATTGCAATTTAGGGAAAAAGGGCAAACTAAAAGAATAATTGAAACTAGAATAAAGGAGCATTTGGCTCAAAATTCAGAAGACCAGGGAAATTCTGTTTTACTTTATCAATAGCTAAGCATAAACTTCACTGTTGAACAGCAATGGGTAATCTTTATCTTTCTTCCAAGTTTTTCTATCCAATCAGTAAAAGAGGTGTCCATTAAATTGCGGTAAGCAATTTGAATTGAAGGTTTTAGTAGTTCTGCTATTCTTAAATTTTATTGGGATTTCCTAAAATGGTAGCGATTGTTTATATTTTTACTTTTATTTTTTATTCTTGTTCTAAAATCTGGGTTAAAAGTATTCATTATATATTGTTTTGTAAGTACTGTTTATTTATTAGTTAATATTTATTATTATTTTTCCCTTTTTTATTGTTCATTCACTTATTTTTTAACTATAATTTTTCTACAGTCTATTGGTCATGATTTTTTATTAACAGTTGAAATGACCATCTTAGATTTTAAGCAGTATTTTTGTTAAGTGTTTTTGAATGTAAGTATAGTTTAAATAATGTATCACCTTGACAGGTTTCGTATATCAAATCTCTTAATATTTTATTACTGTTAAGTAGAGTCTATTATTATCCTGAATGTTGTATAAGCATAATATGTATGGTCAAAACATTATATATTTTTCAGTGCTGTCAGATACTAATAATATTTGTATGTTGTTTTCTTCTAATTAATAATCATTACATGATATTTTGATTATGTTTTGCTGCAGCTGTCATTTGTTCCCTTTTTCATATGTTTTCTTGTATATTTTCCTTTTTATTTTACTACAATATAATACAATTTTTTTTATTTTTTATTTTACATTGTAGTAAAATATGATTTTTTTTATTAAAAGGGTATTCTATTTATTTGATGGTTAAGAGCAGAATCTTTGTAACTTAATTTTAATTTTATTTGTTCAGTGTCTGAAATAAGTGTATTTAGTGTTTTACACGTTGTACTTGCCTTTAATATTGTACATTTATATATGTATGTTTATGGAAATAAATAAAATATAATCTTGTTTTCCAATTTAAATGGCTGTTGTTAAAAGTTAAATCAAGGAAACAGTTTTATCTGATGTACTGGAAAAGATATATCCATGAATAATTTTACATCATCAAAGGAAAAAGTAAAGGATGCTTGCAGAGAGGAAAATATTTTAAAGTAAAATGATCGCTATCAGAACATATTCATCTTATAACAACTACAGTTCTAATATGTAAATATGAAATGATCATTCATTCTTATACTGTAAAACTTTTAATAATATTGTTTAATGTAGTTATAGCCTGAATTTAGGTACATTATAAAGAAGTAATGTTTAATAGTTTATTTTTAAAAAGGTCAAGATATCATCCACCCTATCCGCACCACCAAAACAAGCTGGCATATAAAGTTAATACTATAATTACTGATAACATTAAACTATATTTAATGTTGTTAATATACTTCAGTTTTAGCATTTACAAAGAAGCAGGACTGTATTTTTTATGCATGACCTTTTTTTCATTTTAGAATTATAGCTTCTTGAAATATAGTTAAACAGTTCAGAAAAACTGAATTTATTAGAATTTGTTAATAATTAATATATTTTTGTATTCAACTGCTCGGTAGTATTAAATTGGTACAGTGATATTTTAGTGCCATCCGTGTAATAAATAAATCCGTGTGATATTCGAATATTAAAAATTTGCTAAGTTGTAAAAAAAATGTGAAAAGTTGTCACTTGTGTTAGTGTTGCTGCAGTAGAAAGATCTTTATTTTAATGTTCTTAATAATCTTTCTAGGTCAGGGATGATATTTTATCGCCGTGGTGTTAGAGGAATGGATAAAAAAACAGGCCAACCTATAAAATATAGTTTTGAGGAAAAAGTGAATAGTGCAGTTTTTCCTGCTCTTCAAGGAGGACCCCATAATCATGCTATTGCTGCTGTTGCTGTGGCATTAAAACAGGTAATATTTTACCCAGAAATGATTAAAATAATCAGTGACAAATTAAAAATAATATAAATATAACAAAATTTGTGATTTTTGTGTATTAAATTCCAGTAAATATTTTGTTCCAGGCTCGATTCCACTTGCAGGTCTGCATATTTTTCATTGTCCATTTTTTAAATATATAAATGCTTTGCATAAGTCTTGAATTAAAATAGTTATTTTATTTTAAGAAAATGCGCTGATCATTTGCATCGCCAAACTATACATTTCCAAACATTACCTGACTTAAATTTTACCTTTGTAGAAATAATATTCATATTTATAAATTTTTATTTTACACAAAATGCTATGTTAAATGATAATATGCTTTTCCTCAAGTTTGTTCAAGTAAAATGCAGGGTAATCATGAATTATAGAATTGTCAGTCCATGATATCAAACCCCACAGCTAATCCCTATTGGAGTTGATTTTTAATTATGTCAGTATTGATGTGTTCCTGGAGCATTTCCTTGATCAGCCTCACAAGGAACTTACCAAAGACCAGCAAGAAACTGATCGGCTGATCATTATTTACCTCACTCGGATACCTTCGATCTTTGAAAAACAGGTTAACTTAAACTATCTGTCAGTGACTCAGAAAGGAGCAGTGGTCAAGGTAACCCTGGAATAGTATGTAAGTGGTTCCTTGATGACCATCCACAGTCCAAGCATTATGTCTGGGTTAAGCCAATTTGTTCCTAGCACCCTTCTCACTCAATCTTGTATATTTAACTGGGGTCTACTCATCCTCATCACGTATGTTGATAATGCCTGGTGACAGATCAACAGAACTTACACCTAACTAGGGTTTGAAACGTAAGAGGACTCAAGAACTCTTGATATATTTCTGTGAGCATTCTTGTTTGCTGTGCCGCAAATTGGTTATGAAAAAAACCCACGTCGACTAGTCATAAGGTGGCTGGAGTCAGAAGCTTCAACAGGGTGGCTGGATTCAACCTTAAATGCTTCTGAAAAAACCATTTCTGCTTGACAGCAGGCAGCAGGCATCACTGCTAAGCTCTTAGAGAAGCTCAACCAAAAGTTACTTTTTCTTCTCTAGCAAAAATGTTGAGCGTGAAGTTCACCATTACCTTCTCTTTTTTTTGGGATGTCTGTCAATAGTACTTTGCCCTGGTTGAAATTGAATGCTAATTTGTTAAGGGGTAGATACCTATGCCCCCCCGTACATATTGCAGAACTTGGGCTATAGTCTCTTGTTTTTGGATCTTTGTTAGCAAATTATGGGTATACATTTAAAATTTTGTGTATTCATAATTATTTAGCTTCTTCTAGTGTATCAATTTTTTTGAAATTATTATTAGAGTGGTTCCCATATAGAACAATGTTTATGTCACTACATCAGCACAATTCCTTTTCAATCCATTCTGTGAAAGCCATTTTGGTACTAGGATAAATATTGGTATAGCAAGGTTTTGCTTAGTGGGATCCTGGGTCATTGATGTGTACTCTACATGTGTATATCACCTGTACTCACTTGTAGTCTTGTTATTATGTCTATTATTTTCAATAATAGACATAATAACAAGACTAACAGTACTATTACTACTACTACTTCATACATCCTAATTCAAGAAAAAGTTGTAAATTATTATTGCAGTTGAACTTTAAGATACTGAAGAGAAAACTGGAAACAAAAAATGGTATAAAGGAAAAAAATTATGTGAAGTTAGAGTTTGGAAAACCACGGGAATGTGCCAAGAGTTTGCTATAAAAATTGTAGGAAATGAGTAGGTAATTTTAAGAAAAGGAAGTAATGAAGGTTGAGAAAAAAAGTTTAGGTAAAATTAATGTCAAAAAAAAACACTACTATGGTGATTTTTAGATAATTACACTGGTCAACATAAAATTTGGAACTGAAAAGGGAGTAGGTGTTTTACATAGTATTTTATATGCTGAATGTGAATATGTATTCCAAAACAACCCATCATATAATGTTCTTATTTTACAACCCCTTAAATTTATTTGTTCCATCATTTGTGGAACAAACAATACAAATAAATTAGAACGTCTGTATGTTTGCTTATTCACATCTGATTTATATCAGATGATGTGATTTCATATCGAGCCAGACATGTATAAAATGTCAGTGAGTCAAGTAATGAGTAATTCAATGTGATGAAGTTTTCTTCACTATGAGTTCAGCACTTGGTATGACTTGTTATGTTCTTTAGTTTTATCATACACTTAATGGTAATGGTTTTATCATACACTTATTATAAAGATTGTTTCATAAGTGATGCCATAGATTTAGTGAAAAATTTTTATGACAGAACAACTTTTGGTATTATTTTATTGAACATCAATATTTGTTAAGTTGTGTATGTGTGTTTCGCACTGTGTTTTATTGCACACCATGGTGAAACAATTTTATGAAGTATTTTAAGTAATTAAGTATCTATGAATTAAAACTTAATTATTTTTATAATTAAGTAAGTACTTTTGTAATATTTCAGTTTACTATCATTCATTAAAACATTGAATTTTACAGTGAATAAAGATTAGGCTTGTAAAAATTCTCCAAATATTTTTTGTTACGTTTGCAGAGAATTCACCACGAAAAGTCAACAAACACCATTATCAAGTCTGCTGAAAACTGCTTACAAACATTACTTTGACTGTCCCTTGGGAGACAAAGATAAATCCTGGGCTCCACAAGTAACATGCATCAAGCACTACATTAAACTAACCCAGTGGTTAAAAGGAAAAAAAGAGCATTGTCTTTTGACATACCTATGATTTAGCAAGAGCCTACTAACCATTATGATGACTGCTACTTTTGCTTGACAAATGTTACTGGTTTCAATTCAAACAATAAAAGCAGTATCACATACCCAAATTTCATTCAGCTATGTGACCAGTACTTCATGGTGTTGATTTACCAATTCCGATCGCTCCAACTTTTTGGAAAAAAATTTCTGATTTCTCAGAAGGCTCAACCAATGAATCCTCAACTTGAGTAGATATTAATTACATTGCAGAAGAATCAAGTACCGAACCTCACCTCATCACACAAGCAGAGCTGAGCGACCTAATTCGTGACTTATATTTGTTGAAACAATGTGCAGAACTCCTAGGTTCACGTCTTAAAGAATAGAATTTATTAAATAATGATACTAAAATTTCAGTATACAGAAATTGAAATGAAAATTTTCTGAAATACTTTAGAAGAAATGATTTAATTTCTTTTTGCCATGATGTTAAGGGGCTACTGTCTGAACTGGACATTGAATATGTTGTCCAAGATTGACATGTGTTTAACGACTCATCAAAAAGAAGCTTAAAGGCAGTGTTGTTGCATAATTCGAGTCTTCTATACCAGTAGCACATGCTGTAGGAATGAAAGTATGTCAAAAATTTTAGAAGCTATTAAGTATGAGAACACTCTTGGTGAATTATTGCTGACCTGAAAGCTATAGGGCTTCTTCTCGGTCTCCAGAGTGGCTTTACAAAATAGTGTGTTTCTTGTGTTTGGAGGATAATTAGGCTACAGATGAACACTACGCAGTTAAAGACTAGCCAAAAAGAAATCAGTTTACCCCAGGAAAGGAAAATGTTGTCAACATTCTCCTTGTTGAAGCAGATCGTTATTATTTTACCACCTCTACATAAAAAGCTAGGCCTGATGAAGAATTTTGTAAAAGCATTAGATAAAGATTGAGATGGCTTTAAATATTTAGTTGAGGTTTTTTTTCACAATTAAGTTAAGCCAAATTAAAAGAAGGAATATTCATTGGGCCACAAATAAGAAAATTAATTTGGGAAAATATATTTGATAGCAAACCGAACGCTAAAGAACTAGCAGCATGGAAGTCACTCAAAGATGTCATTACCGGTTTTCTTGGAAACAAAAAAGCTGAAAACCATGATAAGCTTATAAATAAACTCTTAGTGAAGTACAAAAATTTAGGCTACAGAATTTCATTGAAAATTCAATTTTTACATTTTCTTTTGGACTTTTTACCTTTAAACTTGGGTGAAATCAGTGACGAACAAAGAGAAAGGTTCCACCAAGATATATTACTGGTGGAATAATGTTATCAAGACAGATGGGATGAATCTATGTCGAGTGACGACTGCTGGATGATGAAAAGAAAAGACTTCACTGAACAAAAAAGGAAAATAAGAAAAATAATTTAAGGTAAACGTAAATGTCTGCAAAATAAAGGTAGGAATTTTAATTGTAATTATTATTATTTTTTTTGTATTCTATTATTTAATAAGGCTTTCAATATTTTAAAGGATCATAACTAAAAATCTGAGGGAAATGAAGAAAAACTGATTTCATTTTAAGATTTAGCATAAAAATACCTTCTAATTCTTCTACGTTTATTTCAGTTCCAAATTATTTTTTTGTTGACCTGTGTAATCATAGTAATCTGTAGGTTTTGATTGTGTGTGTGTGTGTGTGTGTGTGTGTGTGTGTGTGTGTGTGTGTGTGTGTGTGTGTGTGTGTGTGTGTGTGTGTGTGTGTGTGTGTGTGTGTGTGTGTGTGTGTGTGTGTGTGTGTGTGTGTGTGTGTGTGTGTTGTGTGGGTGTGTGTGAGCGCGTGCGTGCATTGATTTCTTTTGACCTTTCCAGGCTATTGTTGACACAGTTACTTTTTTTATCTATAGAATAACACATAACCATTCATGTTTGATCTTTATATATATCATGTAATTATCTTATGATCTGAATAACGTATTTATTAATTTATATATTCTTTATGCACTATGAATTAATTTTTCATAAGTAATTTCATAATTCTCCAAATAATTTTAGAAGTTAAACAGATGAAACTAAAATATTTCACAGTTTCCCCAATGTATTTTATAATTTCATTAATAATTCACAAAAAACTCATTAGTTGATAAACTGCATTGACTTCTTGAGGTTGTCCCTTCTTTTCCCCCGTTTTCTTAATTTCACTTCTTCCAATTGCAATATGACAATGTAGTAGAGTGATAGCTGTGTTTCTAAACTTGCTCTCACCCTGCTATTCTTTGTTCATACTTGGGAGCTTGTCTACCTAATAACTCGAGATGCCTATCAGCTAAAGCTAGGCCTCCTACAGTTAGTGAAGTACAATGTTCAAATATTATACTGAGTAACTTGAGCTGGTGATGAATGATTTCATGCAGTGAACTCATCAAAAGAAATGATGAAATACAAGGTGCATAATGAAGCAGGAAGATTTAAAAGCTTGGCTATTTATTTGAAATTTGTGTGAGGAAGCTGAACTTGTTGATATATTTTGAGTCATATAATGCCATGCAGTAAAAATGCAACATTGGTCAGGTGCACATCATCAAACTTTCTGTATTAAATTGTTTTATAAAAATGGTGACTTACAACAACTGTACAAAGGTTATTTCGCAATCTGTTCAACATTCCGCATCAGGGATGGGTACCATTAGTTCACACAATTAACTTTTGAGTTAAAACTTTTGAGGAAAACTGGATCAACTTTAAATTTAAAAAATAAAGGAGCAGCAAAAAGTGTTAGAATACCAGAAAACATTGATAGAATTTGAAATGCCATAACATGTATTCCAAAACATTCTGTGATTAAACATTCAATAGCATTGAAAATCAGTGAATAATCAATCCATCAAATCTTACATAAAGACTTAAGTTTTCTTTCCTATAAAATTAAATTGTTTTAGAGATAAAAATGCTGATTTGGTTGCTCACATGAATTTCTGTCAAGAAATATTGTAGCATTCGATGGTGATGAAAACTTAATCCACCATATGTTTATATCAGAGGAAGCTTATTTTCATGTGAATCTATGAAATTTCAATTAGTCAATATTGGAGCACTGAAAATCCACTTCAGTTACACGAGAAGTCGTTGCGTAGTCTGAAGGTCACAGTGCGATGAATTTTCATCATCTGGCATTATTGGACCATTATATTTTTTTCAAGATTATCAAGGAAATGCTACAGCCATTACTGCAGTGCATTAAACAACCATGGTCACTACATTTTTGAGGCAAAAATTAGTTAAATTTCCATAAATTGTGTGGTTCCAGCAAGATGGTACTACATGTCATACTGCACATGTCTGTTACTGCTTTAAAAGAACTTTTTCTAAACCATATCATATCCAAAAATGGGGACATTGTTTGGCCATCTACATCTCCAACTTGGAGATGTCCACATATCCAACTTTTTTCTTTGCATCATTTTTTTTTGATACAGGTGAACAGAAACATTAGTGGAACTAAAATTAGAAACTCAAGAAGTCACATGCATTACACTAGCCGTGTTACAACAATTAATGTAAAATATTTGATTTAGACTACAAGAGTGCGTAGATCATAAGTGTGCCCGCATGTCAAGCATTATTATAAAAAATAAACTGGCATGTCTTACTTAATGGAAAATTGTAGAAACATTCACATTAAAATAAAATATTGTTTAAATACCTGAGTTTTTCCACTTCACTGACGTACTTTGTATGATAAGTGAAATTAATTAAAAGATGATAAAAAATAAAATGTAATTTACATTTTAATTTATGTGTTATTATTTTATTCTATAATTGGTTAATATTATTTAATAAAATGTTGTTTTTTTGGAATTGTATTTGTTACAAAAGGTCTTATTAAAAATTAAATTATTTTTATATTGATGTAAATATAAAAATATCAGTCAAAAAATTAATTTCAATTTCAACTAATCTAGGATCTTGCTCAAATTAAGAATTTTGCCTTACGAGGTTTGTCTCAAAAATAAGTGTACCGATTTTCCTATGGACGAACAGGTAATGTAAAACATCCTTGATGTATAACAGCACATATTTAGTGACCTTGGCTGCACATGTGTACTTGTTTCAACTGGATGAGTTGAGTCAATCGCAGGCTACTGCTGTTTATGTATGGTTGTGTTTTATAACCTTGCGATGGAGGCAAATATTGAACAACATTACGCTATCAAATGTTATGTGAAACTCAACAATTCTGTCACAGAAACATTTCATTCTTTAACCAAAGCTTATGGAGATGTCACTCTATCAAGAACTATGGTTTATAAGTGGCACAAAGCTTTCAAAGAGGGCCGAGAAAATGTTGAAGATGACCGTCGTTCTGGAAGACCAACCTCGTCAACAAACTATGAAAATGTGGAAGTTTCATTGTACACAAAGAATTTGTACCTCCAGAATAGACAGTTAATAGCACCTTTTACAGTCTTGGTCAGACTTCGAAAACAGGTCCAGCATCTCCGAATGGTTATTGCTCATGATTGCGTGCTGTACCACAATAATGCGCCAGCTCACACCTTGCTTTCAATTTGAGAATTTCTGGTGAAGAAAAGCATTCCCCTACTTCCACAGCCTTCCTACAGTCCAGAGCTAGCTTCGTGCAGTTTCTACCTTTAACCTAAGTTTAAATTGAAGTTGAAGGTTCATCATTTTGGAACAGTAGAAACTGTAACTGATGAGCACACACACTTAAGGAAAATGACTTCTGGTACTGCTATGAACAGTGGAAGAAATGTTAGAACTGCTGTGTAACTTCCCAAGGATCATATTTCGAAGGAGATAACTTGTAATTTCAGTACAGTTACTTTTGGTACAAACCTTACATTATTTACATTTTTCACTCAGAAATAATATTAAAGAATAATAGCTTCTAACTACAACTTTTTCTTCTACCAATTCTGATAAAATTGTAATTGTTTTTCCAATTTTTAAACTTCAGATATGAATTGTCTTTATATTATGTCATAATACATGATCACAGCTGTGAATAGAATGATCCATCCATAATTGATAGCAATATAGACATTTTTTATATTATTTTTTGGCTTCATATTATAATTGAATACAAAATACAAGATTGTTATGGTTAATTTTCATAAGTTTATTCCATGTTATACTTGTTATTAAAATAAAAACTTACTTTCCGTATTCACTGATTAAACTGATTAAAAATCTTGTGTAGGGAAATATTGTTCTTTGTGAAAAATAAAAGATTTCTTGACTTCATACACTCTTCTAATGAATTTGGGCACTACTTCAGTATGCACCATAATGATTGTTGTTGCCTTTTAAGTGATTTTTAAAGTACACAAATATTAATTCTATAAAAATTTTCTCTATTATTTCAGGCTAAAGCTGATTATTTTCATGAGTATCAGAAACAGGTGCTATTAAATTCTGAAGCGTTGGCTAAAGCTCTGATTAGCAAAGGGTACACCCTTGTATCTGGTGGAACTGACAATCATTTAGTGCTAGTAAATCTTGTTAAATCAAGAAAGGTTGATGGATCAAGAGTAGAGCAGATCTGTAACAGAGTACACATTACTGTTAATAAGAATGCTTGTCCAGGAGATAAGTCAGCCATGACCCCTAGTGGGCTCAGACTCGGTCAGTATAGTTTTGTAGTAAATAAGACCTCTTTTTTCTTTTATTCTTTACACATTAAGAAATGAATAATTGTAAGTAAATTGTTTTAGCTATATTATAGTGGAATGCTGAAAATTATCCAGATGGAGTTTTCCAAGCAGAATCTTGATATTTGGAAAACTAAAAAAGGTTTGTCATACATACTGAATGTATCATTCTAATGTTTAATGAATACCACACTTAATAAAAATATGAAAATATAAAAAGGTAAATGTATTTCAGTAAAATAAAAAAAAAATACTCAGAACATAGTGCAATTTAATAAATAAACAGATGGGGTAATGTGTTAGAAGAACTCCAATAAATAGAAATTTTCTAATAAGAATTTTCAAAAATTGTGTGAAAGAAATTAAAATTTACTATGCTACTGTTTTATAAAAAATGTAATTTAAAAAAATTATTAAAAATAGTATAAGAAAACACTATTAAATCTATATTGAATAAAAGTTATGAAATTCCTACGTATTGTAAAAAATAACATTTCTTAAAAAATTACAGTAAACTTAAGCGATAATATTTTTTCTTAAAAAAATTCTGTAAATTATAATTGCTTTAATTTTGATATATGTTTAAGAGGTGCAAGATCATGTAATAATTTTATACAAAAATCTGTGTAGAATTGCATTTTTTTGTCACTCCAACCAGTCCATAGTGATAAACAAACATTCACGAGCTTTTTCATATGACAGCCCTGGATGCAAGTCATCAGCTTCTCCTTTGGTTGTTAGCTAATCATCTTGTAAAAAAAAAAGCTGCCTCATAATCTTGTTGTTCCTCAAAATTTGGTACCCTTTATCATTGTCATGGCTGATGATCTATTCATGAGCACTCCCAAAGATTATAGTCTGCACACTCTGGTATTTCTTCTGTGAACTTCCTTATATTTGTAACATCTTCAAAATGCATTTCATCAGTTTCACTGGGCATTGTTTTATTTAAAATTTTATTCCATGCTTTTGCAATATCATTTGAACAGAATTTCATGCATCAAACACCATATAACAGCAGTCTTTCAAATTAATGTCTTTGATCATCTTAATATTGTCACTTACATGTACATTAACAGCCAAAAGAAGGTTTTTTTTATTAATTTTTTGCAGTAATTGCATTCAGAGTAACAGTAACTCCTTGGCCCATTAGTTGTAAAATGAATGTAACAATTACAGGTAGAAACAGAACTTTGATTTTTTCATTCTCTTCTTCTAAGCAATCTGGTCTGAAGGATCAAAAGATCACTCCCATTTTTACATGTAATCTGCTGGTATTTTTTAACCTCTATAATGAAATAATTATCTTGCAAATCTAAAAAATTCTGGTCTTTTTGATTTGCCAATTAGCATAAGATTTAATTGGTGATCTCTCCAGTAGCGTCACCACCAACCAACAGTGTCTCATGTTCTTTAAACATTCCATAGCCTGGAGCTGATTCTTTGCAGGACACTAAAGTTTTCTTAGAAAGAGCTTTTCATTCAAGACCTATTTTGGCGCTGCTATAAACAAAATATTCATCATAATCTTTCTAGGAATCATCAAATTGTTGAAATAAATCACTTGCTGATAGTTTTTATTCTTGAATTTCAAATTGCCAGATTCCATGACACTGTTTAAAATTTTGAAGCCATCCTGTATTCACTTTGAAATTTTCATCTTCATTTAGCTTGTTAAAAATAATGGTTTTCTCTAGTAGAATCAGACCAGAAATTGGCTCACCAAGGGATCACTTTTGAACAGACTACCAGAAAAGAGCCCAATCCACCTCTTCATTTGGTACTTTCTTCATTGTCTTCCTAGAGAAATTTAGTTCTTTTTTTAGTTGTGACACGTAATTAATAGTGTCTGTATTTTTCTTAATGTTTGGAGTAGTTATTTTTATACTGTATTCATTTGCTAATGATTTACAAGATACACCAAGACCCCTACTTTTTCTTTCATTAATAAAAGAACTCATTTTCATTTTGTTGCAGACATGATGTTAACAAATGCTAACAGTATCGAGACATATGTTAACAGCACTAGAATTAAATTAATTATGTGTATGGGACTCTGATCAGTGAATTTATAGAAGTTTAACAGTTTAGGCTTAAAATACCCAGTCAGTAAAACTGCGTGATTTCATCATGTCATGAAAATTACACAGCTTATCTTGCATAAAGTTATGAAACTTTGAATAAGCGAAGAATATGGTAATGATGTCATTTGTTTTGACCTACTGTATATGATAGCAGAATAAAAATAAACATAATTACATTATAGTTTAGTTAATGCTTGACCAATTAATATGTTTCCATCAATCTTTTCAGAAGTTAATTTTTTAATTAGTTTAACACAGGCCTAAATATTTACATATGCTTTGTGTTTTTTAAAATGCAAACACATTAATTAATTACAAATCCCATTAAAACAAAAAACAGTAAAATTAAATTTCCTGTTGAAGGAAAGCTATATTTGAGTAGTATTTTAGGTCGGATAAATACTCTTTTAATTTTTTCTATTATAATATTTGGATTACGTGGCTGGAACCTGTATCATAATGAGGGTCATTATGAAATAGGAGTTCAACCGGTCAAAAGCCTACTGTTTACAACCACTGGCCAATCAGAAGCTGGTATTGTTTAATGTATCAGCTATTTTTTAATTTGATTCTAATCCAATTTAGTAAGCAAGCAGAGTTTACTTTGAAAATACTCCAATAGGTAACTGTTTCAATATTACACTGTTTATCCTTTTATTAATTATTTTGAATTGTGAGAAAGAATTTCATTAACACCGCACAATATTAAAAAAAAAGAAGCAGAACTTATGACTAATAACCTATTGCCACAGAAATGTATAGTTTTAATGTATTTTCTAAAAGATTTATTTATAGATATTCCATAAACAATGTAAATCATTGATTTTAATTGATGATCCCAATATTTTCACAGCCATAGAAAATATATGGTATGCAACTCTCCATAATAGCCATTTCTGCACTCATGCAAAGTTTATGATCCTTGGCAAAGCTCATGTCATAACTTACTGTCACGCATGCATTAATGGCTACTATTTTAGGCTTGTTGCATAATGTACTATTTTAAAATTAAATGTGGATGTAAGCAGTCTGAATAGTTGGACACCTGGAAAATCAATGTTCAGATAATCTGCATTCCGTTGTTTATATATGTACTTTACAGAACATATACTATTTACGTCACCAATGTTTCATGATTTTTCTACCTTTTGATAGAAATATTTCATCTTTTGTGAAAGTTGACTCTGCCACAGAGGTGGATAACATATACTAAGTTCAGTCAAAAAATATTTGTATCTTAGAGAAATCCTCAGACATGAATATTTTTCACATTAAATAGTAGTGATCGGTACATGATGCTATTAATACCTAACTACATGTTAGGTATATTTCTCTTTCAGGAAAATTAAACTGTTTGAATTTTCTGACATGATTATTTTTCAGTTTTGGAATTCTAGTTTACTGCAGAGTAAGAGGAAACTGAACTGAAAGGAAAGAAACAAAATTCCTCTGAAACAGGATGAACATAATTTATCCTAAATGTGTTATAATCTATCTTTTCGCTTGGTGATCTTTTTTTTCACTAGAAAGATTATGAAAGGAATACAATAGTAAAAGGGATAAAAAATATAGAGTTTTTCAAGTAAGATAGAATGGTCAAATATATAGTAGTTTAGTAACGAAGATCAGTGATTAATAGCATCAAAAATATTGATTTGGGTGGTGAAAAAGAAGTCTAGATGGAAACCAAGCAACCCATTGGGTTGGTCTAGTGGTGAACATGTCCTACCAAATCAGCTGATTTCAAAGTCAAGAGTTCCAGCGTTCAAGTCCTACTAAAGTCAGTTATTTTTACACGGATTTGAATACAAGATCGTGGACACCGGTGTTCTTTGGTGGTTGGGTTTCAATTAATCACACATCTCAGGAATGGTCGTGTACAAGACTACACTTCATTTACACTCATACATGTCATTCTCATTCATCCTCTGAAGTATTATCTGAACGGTAAGTACTGGAGGCTAAACAGGAACAAAAGATTGAAAGATGGAGACCAAGCAAGTAGCAGCTACAAAACTTTAAGGTGATACTAAGAGGAAGAATTTGGAGGTTAATAAAAATTACTGAAGAACGACAGTGTAACGTAGCTAGATGTCAGTGTATAACACATCTTTGCATGCAATACCAGATAAGAAGAAGAAAAAGGTGATGGTGTTAGAAGATACTCGAAAAAATCTATTTTTTTTTTCAAAAGTTGTTTTAGTTGGACCTGTTCTAATATGAGCAATATTTAGTAAACTGTTCAGTACTGTTGTTAATTTCCTTTAGAATAAGCAATTATTTTATTTTTTCTACGTTATATCAAATGATTAATTTAAATAGAAATATTAGAAATATGTACTTTGTAAAAGATGACAATAAAACTATTATAATTTTTATTATATCTTTTTTGCATTATATGGGCGTAGACTTCTAAGATCATAGCCCTCATCAAATTTTTAAAAAAAGAATTAAATCACCAGGAGGATTGTCAGATGTAAGGGTGTGTCTTTTCATTTTAATTAAAACACAAAAAATAAACATAACATGAAACATTTAAACAAAACACACACATTAAATCTTACAGGATGTAAAGAGCCCTGACATTTACATAAAAAAGAAAAATGAAACTAAAACATTAAGCACAGTAAAATAAAATACACAAAAAAAGAATCTTGATAGTACCATATAAATTTAAGAACTGCACGTTCAAGTGAAAGTGTCTTCACGTAGAGGATTCTCAGTCAAACCTAACTCATACTGACTTTGTTGAAGATGTAGTATGAACTCATTAGTAGTTTGCTGGCATGTAGATAGGCAACTACTCTTTCTTCTTTGCTATTTTCTAAATCAGCAGCAATATTGCTTCTTTTTCATATATCTTTCTGAGGTTTTCATATAATTGTTCACTTTTCAAGTAGATGCTTAATAGTAAGTTCTTTATCACGTACACTGCACAATGGTATTTTTTACCGATTAACAAATGTGAATTTGTTATTCATGTGTGATCACTTCTGAGTCTGGTCACTACCACATATTCTCAGTGAGTCAGTTTCACATCACTCTTCCATTTATATGGAGTAGTTTTAATTACATTTAATTTTGTATTTAGCCTTCTCCATTCATCATTCCACATGTTTCTGATCATGTTCGATGATTTCAACATCTGCCCCACAAATAGGGATTACATCCATACTCTCACAAGTTGTTGTCATTCTGGCAGCTTCATCTGAGCTTTCATTTCCTGAGATACCAGCATGCCCTGGAGTCCATAAAAATAGGTATCACTGTCCCCATTGATTTAATATATATGGAATAGACGGGATGTTTGCGATAAGGACATCCTCAGTGTTCTTGATCTGAATAGCAGTTTGTACACTAGAGAGTCTGAACATATAAGACTCTCTCTTAGTAGAAATGTTCTGTGTAGTGAAGAGTTTGTTGTATAGCAATGAGCTCCACCATGTAAACACTGGATTATTATTATCTTTGCTTTTCAGCCTCTGGCCCCAGGCACCGACCATTGTTTTCTTTCTGTTTGTCTGATTGGGTGGAGAGATGCTGATAGAGATGATAATAATAGTAATAATACTAACACCATCTTCAGGCCAGATAATCTTTAGCTAGGTTATCCACCACATTTTTCAGTTGTAACTATATTCTCTGTATTTGGCAGTTCTGCTCAGAAGGCTGTTTATCACACAAGATCAGTATGTCCTACCTTTTTGTTGAGTTGAGCAGTGGACTTGTCTGCTGACTCGGCTGGTCTGAAGCTAGGCAATCGGCTGTGGTTTTATCAGCACGATTAGCTCTGGTATTCTCTACAGAATAGCTAAAAGAACCAACAATTCATGGTTTAACCTTGATCAGTCATTTCTTATAAATATTTTCATCCATACTTTATTGGTTCAGCTATTACAATCTGCTGCCCTCTTACATACTTAGGTAATGAGGTTGAGGATAGACCGACTAAGGTGAATAAAAAAAGCTGCTTTTGGAACTGCCAGTGACAACACCAATCTAGTAAGACCCAAAAATAGAGAAAATTTTATTACTAGATTTTATTCCTCTACTTCATCTAATATCGTTAGAAATCTGGTGAGGGAATCAGTTGATTTTGATGTACGAGATAAGCTTAGAACCAAGAAAGAAGGATATAATTTTTTTCATCTTGTTCTTCCTGATAAGCACTTTGAGAAAGTCATGTGAGAAAGTCTGCTGATAAGTGACCATCTGGTACTTTGATTTTTCCATTCTATGACTCATTAAGATCTGAGCAGAAATTATGTCTTCTGTTAATGTAAGTCCAAGGAGGAGGACAGAAACTTTCTAATTGGTGGTGAAGATATATATATAATTTGAGGATATTTTATCAGGATGTTAGGCGTCTCCAATCTAAGGCAGATGAATTTTTTGTTTCTGTTGCTGCGAGCCCATACAATGTTATTGCTTTCACAGAATCAGCATTTAATGACTCTTCTTTGAATTCTGATTATGTTTCAAACCACTTCAATGTTTATAGGGCTGATAGCAACTTCTTTATATCAGGCAAGAATGGTAGTGGAGTGGTACTTGTAGTGCATTCCAATATAGCTTCCTTTAGGTGCCGTGATTTAGAAGCCTTTAATGAATGCATCTGGGTGGAAGTAAATTTGTTTGGAGGGGTTAATCTTCTTGGGAATCACTACTCAAGTCCTGATATTAAGCCTGAGATCATATCAGAGTATTTTGGTAGTTTAGTTTTTAAAATTGACATTAGTTCTTATAATATTGTTATTGGTGATCTTAATGCCCCAAATATAAAATGGAATAGTAAATGTGTGGAGCCCACTTTTACACTAAGAAGAAGTCATATATTGTTCAATTTTGTGGATGACCTTAACTTAGTTCAGTATATTTTCATTTACCTATTGGAGGTTCACTCATTTTATCTAATAATAATGTCAGTGTCCAGTTGGAGGCTGACCATCTTGTTTTTCCATATCTGCTGCATGATACACTCTCAGTTAACATCTATATTAGTGAAATTGTTCTATGTAATAGTGTTGTTAATTCATTAAACTATATGAAAGGTGATTATCTTCATCTTTACCATACGGTAAATCAAGCTGATTGGAGTAATGTTTATCAGTCATCTGATGGTAATGAGGCCATTTCTGCTTTTAATAATATTCTTTCTTCTTGTATG
Organism: Lycorma delicatula; assembly: GCF_047948215.1. Lineage (NCBI taxonomy): Eukaryota > Metazoa > Arthropoda > Insecta > Hemiptera > Fulgoridae > Lycorma > Lycorma delicatula. Next base: position 4,947,191 of record NC_134458.1, read on the forward strand.
TGAAAGAATATTCCTTTATGTAGACCCAAATCTAAAGGGTTTCCCATATGGCTTTCATTTAACTTAATTAGTTGTCTAAATAAAAAGCAGTTTTTTTTCACAGAAAGTATAAAAAAGCAGGGTGTCTGGTCTATTATCATAAATTTTCAGAATTGCAAAAAAAGGCTAAAATTCTGTATAAAAATGATGTCTTAAAGAGAGCCAAGTTGGCTGAGAGTGTATTATAAGAAAAGTTATTTCATTGTGTAAAATCTGTGCTGAAGGACTCCAGTGGAGTTCACCCACTTAAAGTCGGTAATTGAACTATTGTTGATGCAGAAGATATGTGTGAAGTATTTAGGAGGCAATTTCAATCAATTTACAAGCCTTGTCTAGCAGATGTTTGGAGAGTGGATTTTGGGTCATTTGTCAATTACATTACTGTTAATATTCCAATTATAACGACTGAAGATGTTGAATCTTTTATTTAGATGCTGTGTTCCCATACTGCAGCTGGTATTGACATATGTCCCAGCATTTATTATTAAGGGCATCTCTAAATTAATTGCTTCTGTTTTATGTTGGATGTACAATTTCAGTCTGCAATCTGGTATTTTCCTAGTTGATTGGAAATGTGCACTTGTTCCACCAATGCCAAAAAATGGTAATCCCTCAGTCTATGAATAATTATCATCCAATTTTTGATATCAATATTGTTGTCAAAGTATTTGAAAAGTCAGTTTACCAGCATTTTAATACTTTGCTAGAGAAGATAGTCCATTCAATTCAGTATGGGTTCCATGTAGGTAAATCTACAACAACTAATTTAAGCAACATGCTACTGTTTACTGCTCCAGAAATGGAATCCCATAAATAAGTCAAAGTCATTTATTTCGACTTTCATAAGGCGTTTGACACTATGTCTCATGATTTACTTCTGTTGAAGCTTGGCTGTGTGGGTGTTGGTGCTATGATGTTGATGTGGTTGCAGAGCTATATTGCAGATAGACCATTCCATGTGAATGTTTTAGGGAGATTCTCAGATGAGTTTAAGGCTGTATCTGGGATACCTAATTCCAACCTTGGCCCTTCGTTATTTATTTTGTTTATGGATTATATTGGACTGACTATTTCTCTAAGGCATTATTATATGCTGATGACCTTAAAATCATGGCTAGGGTTAACAGTTATTTTGATCATGAGGTTTTGCAATCTGATATTGATATAATTCATAAATGGTCAGTTGATGATATGAGGCATATTTTTTAAGTAAGAGCTGTTTTGATATAAAAAAAGAAATAAGCAAAATAGAAAAAAAGAAAAAACTTTATTATAACAAACTAAACTCTCTCTCTCTCTCTCTCTCTCCTCTCTCTTTCTCTCTCTCTATATATATATATATATCAGCTTACCAGCTTCAGTATTCCGTTACTTAAGGATTTTTCTGTTTAAGATCTAAACCAATTAATTACTCTGTTTTGCAATTCCTTATTATCTTCAAACTTCTGCGATGCATGCCATTGTTTTAAATGGAGAAAAAGGTAATAATCACTCAGTGCAAGATCTGGACTGTAAGGTGGATGTTTGAAGATTTCCCAATGAAATCATCACAATATTCTTCTGTGGTTTTGTGTACCATGTGAGGTCTTGCATTATCATGGAAAAACAAAATTCCATCGGTTAGTTTCCTGTGTCTTTTGTCTTGAATTGAATATCTTAAGTTTTGTAAGCGTTTCACAGTACGTATCAGCATTAACAGTTCTTCCATATTCAAGAAATTCAATCAAATATCCCTTCTGCATCCCAAAAAACTGTAGCCATAAGCTTTTTCATTGAACTTTCTCGCTTGAACTTTTTGGGGTTTGGGGATATTGAATGCCGCCATTGCACTGATTGCTGCTGTGTCTCAACATTTGAATAAAATATCCAAGTTTCATCACCGGTCACAACGTGTTTCCATAACTCATCGCCTTCATTTTCATAGCGTTTCAAAAATGTTTGAGCTGCAGCAACACTTTTCTTTGTGTGTTTTTGTCAACATTTTGATACCCATCTGGAAAATAACTTTCTGTAACCCAGTTTTTCAGTTAAAATGTTGTAAACTACTGATCACGAAACAAAAGTTAATTCAATCGATAATTGAAAAACAGTAAGCCTTCTGTTTACATGGATTTTTGCACTCACATTTTCAGTTAAATCATCTGTGATGACAGTTGGGCAACCATTACATTCTTCCTCCATGAAGCAAACAACACCATTGGTGAACTTTACCTTCACACATAACACTGGATCAAAAAACATCGACAATTTCTCTATGAATATCAGTAGCAGATTTGTTTTTTGCCAGTAGATAATGAATTACTGATTGCACTTCACAACTCGCAGGATTATTTATTGTAGTACTCATTTCAGCCGGGCTGTACACAGCAACTAACATGAATAATGTTAACCTATTGTCACAAACAGATGATCATTGATATAAATAAACATGCTACACTAGCGTCATCAATTTCCACTGCATCTAATGGCGGAAAATTGAAAACGGCCCTTACTTAAAAAACACACCTCTTAGAATGCTGCTTAATCTTGGCAAAACACTCTTGTAACCTACTCTAGAAAAATCCTTCTGACAAAATACATATTTACAGGATTGGCAGCAATTTACGCAGAGTGTTAAAGATATTTCTGATCTTGAGGTTAAATCCAAAATTAATTTTCAATGAGTATGTAAGTAAAAAATCTTCAAGTCCAGAAGGAATCTTGGTTTACTTGTTTGGCTTGGTCGGCATTTCCAATATGCAAATACAATCTTGCACTTATATAAGATTATTGTTAGACCTATTCTCTAATATTGTGCTGTCATCTGGAATTATGATAGGGACTGTACCTGCAGTAGTATAGAAGCATTACAGAAGTGACTACTCTGTATGCTGCATCTTCGTTTTAGTATCTCTTCTTTGAAAACTACAAGGATGAGTGCTGATTATGGAAGATGCAGTAGCTCAAGGTCAGGCGCACTGTGCAAGAAGTTGTCTTTGCCCATAAAACTATCAATGGGGTTGTTGAGTGATATGAAAAATATAACCTTATGTATTCCTGTTATTCGTTCTTATAGGTACTACCTGTTTAAATGGTTTAACAACAGCAGTTGGATCCCTTTAGCAAGATGTATTATCAGACTAAATGAGTATGGTTGGCTGATAGATATATTTCATATTAAATCCAATGATGTAATGAGTATATCTGAATAGCCTTTCTTTCTAGTGACTTGCATTTTAGTGTTTTTGGTTTGCCGCATTACCAAGTAAGTCTTTTGTAGTTTGTAGTATATTGTAGTTTAGTATCATATTTATATTCAATGTTCCCCTGTTATATACATTCCCTGATAGAACTAGTGCATACAGCATGGTTTTATTTACTGTTCTGTGCACTTTCTTCACATTAAAATATGTCACTCAGCTTCCCTGTTAGTTAGGGTTTCTTCATGGAGCTGTAAGGGGAAATCTGGAGGCCATCCTTATTTTTTTCTTGTGGGTGTACAGGAATCGATTGATTACTATGGATGTTAGTCCCCTTTTCCCAAACAAAAAAAAAATTTCATCAGGAAGAAAAGAGATTTCTTTTCTTCCTGATGAAATCATCACTATTCAGAAAACTAGTTTAGTTAGACAGTTCATCCAGAAATAGACTTGTCATAGCACATTAAAAACCTCAAAAGAACACAAGATGACAAGGGATCTTACCTCTTGAAAAACAGCAATCCATTTCTAAAGAAATGTCAAATTTATCAAAACAATTGCAGTCATACAATTATTAAAAAAATCATTCGTTCATAAAATTTGTCAAAAGTTCATAAAATTATGAACTGTCTTATTCTAACATTCTTATTTTCTATTGCCTAGGTTTACCTTTAGGCTCTCCTTTTTTGCTTCTTTTTTCCATTATCCTGAAGATTTCTATGTCAAATTCTGAGATTTCTTATTAGGCCTCGGAGATGGAATCTTCCAATTCTCTGCATTAAATTACAGAGGATGTTTTGCTACTGACATCAGATTATACCGGCTCAGATGGTGCGGTGAGCAGTGCATCAGAGTTGATACTCAATGCACTTCCCGCTAAAGCGATGGGTGGCTGAAATGCTTGCTCTCTCACTTAAAGGCCTTGGGGGCTACATTTTTGGTCATGCAATATCCTCTTTTTGAAATATTTTATATTTTCTTCTCAGTTCCCTGGATTGGAAGTTTTTTCAATTTTTACTTTGTCTTCTGGTTTCTGCATTTTCGTTTTGCTTTCCTTTGCCTTGGGATTGGTTGAAGGCTCATTTTTCGGTTGAGAAGAGCTCTTTTGTTTTATCATATCTATTTTTATCTGTGATTGCTTTGGGCTGCTATCCCTAATTGGTCGATTAATGATGCATTCAACTATATTTACTAAGGCTGACACCAGTTCAGAGATCATGTTCTTTGGTTTAAAGGAGACTGCAGGAGTGGCAGCAACCTGTACATAAGATGTGATCTTTGGCAATTTGCTAAGCAGATTTTTCTAGCTTCAAAGTAGCTGACCTTTGAATGGTCTTTATCTCCTGTGTTGCTACTTCTTTCTTATATTTCAGACAGATTCATGATCTCACAGTATGATGTACACTACAGTTTACACAAATCGGTGGATCCCTGCACCAGTCATCAGGATGTAATGAGTCACTATAAGCACAGATTTGTTTTCTTGTGCATCGCACTGCTTTGTGTCCAAATTTCTAACATCCAAAACACTGTAATCATATTGGGATGAATGGACAAATATCTACCCTATGAAATCTACCCTTTTTTTTTAGGACACCTAAGTTTGTTAAACCTCAGGACATGTGACATGGATGGTAAGACTTCAACTTTGCATTGGGCATTTAATTGTCAACATGCAATAACTCCTTGTTTATGAAGCTCCTTGATGATTTCTTCTTTTGTGTGGTCCCTGCACACAGCGACACCCTTGGAAGTATTTAGCATACCTGTGTTGCAACCTCAGTGTCATTGAGTCCCATCTTAGCTTTGAGTAGCCAGAGCTACTCAGATCACTGTTGACTATCTACATCTGTAGATCATTGACAGGTCTCAACAAACAGTCCCATTGCAGTCTTCATTCTCTCCTTTAAAGGTCCTCCTTCAGGTTCCGTGATCCCTCGAGGAGTCACAAAAGAACTGATTTTAGAAAAATTCCCTTCTTTTTTCTTTATTACCAAATATTTTGGAATTGGTCCATAGCTCTTAGGTGGAAACATAGTTCAATACTTCTTTTCTATATCACAAAACTTGACTCTCTGAATCTCTTCACTTGCTAAGACAAAGGCTTTCCTGGACGAGGAAAGCCTCATTTCATTTTCATGTGTACTCTCTGCAACAAATTGTGGAAGGAGATGTTTTTATGAAAAGGTAACTATTGGGATCGATCAGATTTTTATCTTTTTTTTGGAATTGGAACAATATATGCTTTCTTCCACTGCTGCAAGTACATTCCATCCTGCCATATCAGGTTATATGGTTGTAGCAATCTAAGTTCTGCAGCAGTGCTTAGCATTCTGATGTATTTCATAATGTTTTTCATCTGGACCTGATGCTGTATTACCAGTTTTCTCCAACGCTTTCACAAATCTATTTAGAAAGGTACATTGTAAAAAAAATTCCTTTTGGTTCCAACATTTAGTTGACCAAGTTCTGTTTTTTTTTTTTTATTTTTGAAGCCTTCGTCATAACTTGCTGTTTTATTGGCTTTTTCAAATTGATTGGCTAATAATTCTGTAATTTCACTTGGAGTATCTGTTAGCTCATGTTCATATTGAAGGTAACTTATGGGAGTATAGTTTGTATGCTCACAGATAGCCTTCAATTTCTTCCAAATATCAATACAGTTGTATTTCTGCTAATAGATGGCGTGTATTGTTGCTAGGATCAGGTGGCTTCTTGAGTTTTCCAGATGTTCTGGGTATTTATCTTAATCCCAAGTCAATTATAACATTGGTTGTATCAAAGACATCATTTTCAATAACTCCAGTTACTTCAAGGAGTGTTGTATTAGCATGAAGCTAGTCCAATCTGCCTTATTGCACTTTCATTTTTTGGAGATGGGATATTATTTTATTGTAGTATCAGTTGTATTTTTCAACAGAGAGTGGTCATTTCCTTAAAGATCTTGTAAAACCTCGAAAGAGAATTTCAATGCAGTCAAAGCACTAATAAAAGTTAAATTTATACAGAACTTCAATCCGTTTCTGACATTAAAATAAGTTCCTGAGTCATCATTTAAAATAATAGTCAGAATTTAAAAGGAACTTTTCTAATTCTCTTCCCTGGAGATATGTTCGATTCGACCCCAAAATACGGTTGTGTTCATTAAAGTTGCCCATTGATAGAATTGTTGGGAGAAGTTGAGTAATTAATTGCATTATTCCATTCTCCTTATCAAAATTTGGTAAGTATATGCTACAGATAATAATCTGTAGTGAGCACTTCTTTCTGATTCCGATCACTTTTATGTTTCAGTTGCTTCAGTGGTAGCTCTAGGCGATGCTAATATTGATACTCCACCTGTAACTTATATTTGGCCATTGGTCTTGTCGATAAAAACATATTATCACTGATGTAAATATTTTTTTTATATCTTCTTAAGTTGGAATTTTCATCTCGGTGGAAGTATATTTCTTGCAGACATATACAAATTGGATCTACATCATGTACCAAGTGATGAAGGTCAAGAGTGTTTGACAAGCATCCTTGAGCTCCATTAATCTATCCTTTCATTGATGTTCCATTGAAGAATTGACTTGATTATATTAGCCAGTTAATCTCAGTGTTTGCCCATTCCTTTTTTCTCTTCTTCATTCTCTGAACAGCTTTACATTCTAAAATTATGTCATACCCTCTGTAGCTTCCACTGTCGGAGTTGGAGACGAAGGAAACGGTGGACGACAACAGGCATGACTTGGTGCTCAGTTTAGGCGCTGATTCAGACAGGAATTGGAGACACCCACAAAAGAAGCACATCAGCCACTGTTTCAGCAAACAGAGAAATAGGGGTTCCCCTTCTGGCTTCATGAGACCACATCAGAGATGGTTTCAGAGCCTCTTTAGAGGGCTCTCTGTGAAGCTTTTACCCTCTTAACATGCTCATCTGACAGGTTATGTAGATGAACTTGAACCCAGATTTATTTTCCTTCTTACAAGGTCTATTCAGAAAATAATTGAACATTTTTAATTATGTACCAACGGAGATATTTCTCAGATTATTTAGTGACGTTCAACTGGCTGCATTGTGTTCCACATAACCTCCTTTGCAATCACATATTCTTGGATTATTGGTATTTCATTTAGTTTTTGTGTTATAAACAAATGTATGGAGATGATGCTCTGATTTGTACGCAATGTTACGAATGGTTTTCACAATTTAAAAGTGGTCATCAGTCAGTTGAAGGCCTTTGATTTTAACTGACAATACCCACATTCAGAAAATCAATGATCTGGTGCTTACAAATTGCCAATTTACTGTCAGAGAACTTGCAGAAGAGGTTAGCATTTCAAATGGTTCTTGCCATGACATTTTGACTGAAAAATTGAACATGCATCAAGTTGTAGCGAAGTTTGTTGCTCATTTGATGACCAATCAGCAGAAAGAACATCAAGTAGACGTTTGTCTGCAACTTCTTGAACAAGCCAATGACAGTGAAATATTTATGCAAAGGATCATAACAGGAGACAAAAACTGGGTTTACAGCTATGATATTGAGACAAAAGTTCAATCATCACAACAGATTGGCAAAGGATCTCCACGCCTCAAGAAAGCGTGTCAGACTCAATCCAATCTCAAAGTAATGCTCTCTATTTCTTCTTTTTATTTTTTATTTTAATGGGTTATGCATTATGAATTCTTGCCATAAAGTCCATGCTATGAAGGCATTTTGCAATTCTTACATAAAAACATCCACAAAAAGAGACCAGAATTGTTCCTCCAAAAAGAGACAAATCATGGTCCCTTCACCATGACAATGCGCCTTCACACTCAGGTTTGTCAATTCATAAGTTTTGTGCCAAAAATCAGATGACTGTCCTCACTCAGCCTCCGTACTCACCAGACCTGACTGCTTACAATTTTTTTCTTATTTCCTAAATTAAAATCAGTGATGAAAGGATGCCGTTTTGAGACTATTTGTGACATTAAAGCATATTCGTCACGAACCTTAAAGGCCATTTCAAATGACACTATCCATTACTGCTTTGCAAAGTGGAAACACGCCGGGAAAAGTGTGTGAATAGAGAAGGGGAGTACTTTGAAGGGGACAAGGACCAATAATCTGTAAATTAATAATAAAGATAAAAAATAAAGTTGAGTTATTTTCTGAACAGACATCATATTCTGCTCATATGCACTTTATGTTGGCTTGATACATTATCTGGTGGCTTTATCTTGGACAGTCTCTTTCTCTGTCAGCTTCCTTTTGAGAGAGAGATTTCGTTTTACCTATTATTCTATCATTTTAGCTAACATTAGAACGAGTTTACTGAGAAGTTGATTTCCATTAACTTGCAGTAGAAACAGTAGCTGCTGTTTCAGCATATGTTGTTGTTGTTGTTGCTCTACATTTTTGACTGTTTACAATTTTTTTAGCTTTAAAATAGCTGACCTCTATGGTTTTAACTTCTTGAGCAGCTACTTCATATTTGTAAACAGGACAGTTTCTTGACTGGCACGAATGCTTTCCTTTGCAGTAGAAGCAGACAGAAGATTTCTTGCATCATTCCCCTTATGGGTCTCTTCATCATACATGCATATTTTTAGTCTCTCATATCAAACCACAGTGTAGCCAAATTGTTTGCATCTGAAGCATTATATGGGTTGCAACAAGAATGCAATGCACACACATCCAGACAGCATATACCAGCATGCACTTTCTCCTGCAAGGTTGGTTTATTAAAAGTGATTACATTAGAGGCAGAAGTTAGAACTTCATCATTCCTTCCCATGTTCAACCTTCAGCACTATTACACCCTGAAGTGACAACTCCTCCAAAATTTCTTGCTCAGAATAGGTTGAATATATCTTGACAAACCACAACATCCTTTGAGGTATTAAGAGTGCTGTGAGGATCTACACGTACAGCAAACTCTTCTATTTTCTTTATTCGAAGAATCTGCAACTGGATATCGTTGGTCATCTGGATGTAAAGACTGTTGAAAATTTTTTTGTATTTCCTTTACTGGCCCTCCAGTGCAATTAGTTATTTCATGAGCGATAAGAAATTAGTTATTACTGTTGCATAATTTCCACCTTCATTTATAATCACCAGATATTTAGATCTGGATGAACAGTTCTTGATAGCAGTTCTCTCCAGATCCTTCAGACTACTATGAATTCTTCCTGTCTCAAAAACTCTTCTGCCATTTCACTTCTGGTCACACAGCTGGTTCCAAACGGGGATGTTTACATAAAGCCTCTGCCACGATAAATAGTTCAACTTGCATGAAATTTTGATCCCCTCCATAGCAAGCTAGCTGCCAGGGTATAACCCCCACTCCAGAGCTATTGACCCTGGAGATCTGTCCTGGTACTCTGGTGGAACGAGCATATGTCCTGGCAGAGAGAGGATGCGCAGTCTCTACACTGACTCCAGTCCTATACTCACCAGTTTTCAGGGCTCCCATGCATTGACACACATGGGCACCTTACTACATGCTTACCATTGCAGGGAGCATGTGTACAACAGAAGAGTCTCTTTTACACCTACTATCACATTGACCCCGGCCATCACATCCCCAGCTCTAAAGGTGGTTTAAGTCCATTTCCATTGTTCATGATCTGCAGGTAGCCAAAAATTCCAGTTCATATAGTGACCTGAAGATGGAAGTCAAAAGAATGATTATATTTTCAAGAAAAATACTTGGAATACCATTGCCACCTGTATGTATTGAACTTACGTATAGCTGTTACCACCCTGGACGTGGAATAGATGGTACGTTCTGGTTGTGAGGATTATCTACCTCAGGGCATTATTATATTATTGCTGTCATTTATTCTGATCAATTTGTGACATATCTGGATGTTGTACAAAGCAAGTTGCATATCGCAGGAAAGAATCTTCAGATCAGGCAGTGGTGGTGGTAATGAAATCAAACACAAAAAATTTAAGAAATCTATTTTTATTGAACAAAATAAATTTAATTTACAACAATGCTACTGGATTTAAATCTAAGCAAAGTGAATTAAATTACAAATTTTATATGATGTCTTGGGGAATCAATCTCAGAATTTTGTGGTCATCTTTAACAGCAGGCATGCATAATCATTTCCGCTAATGAGATTAAGAAATAGTTACACAATTAATATAATCCATTTATAAGGAGAAAAATAAATTATAAGTAACGATTATTAATAGATTTATAAGGAGAAAAAGAATATTATTTCTTATATTAATGTTCCAAATAAGCTTCTGAAGTATTGCTGTGCAATTTTGAGTTGCCTATATATTTACTTGTAAGTGCTGTGTTTATGAGTATATGTGTGGTTTTTTCCTTAGACCAGTTATTTCTTTCTTTATCTTTAATATGTATTACCAAATAATGAAATCGTACACATTGTTCTATTTTTTATTGTTGCTGAGCACATATTCTAATCTACTTACCTTCTTAAAAAATCAGTTATATTTTGTTTAAACTTCACTGTATATTTGTTTTTTTTTTAAATCCATAGAAAAATGACCTTTTTCTGCATCAATTATTGGTTTTTATATTTTATGTCTAATAATATTTAAACAGTAGGTATTTAGTTAATATGAAAACCATACTATTGCCTGATTCTACTTCAGTAATTATGTGACTTACTCTACCTTTCTATCTACTGTCCATTATCCTTGTTCCACAGTCAAATAAGCCTTCATTTGCTGTATACATGTGAGCTATCCATTGAATTTCCTTTTAAAAACTGTTTTAAGATTGTTATTTGTTACATTTATTGTTTGATCAGAGCATACGTGTTTCTATAGTCATTTATATATTTTACTTTTCAAATGTTCACCATTGAGAGAAAGAGAGAGAGTGAGAGGGGGGAGAGCAACAGAGAGTGAGTGTGTCTGTGTTTGCAGTTTTATAATAATAAGTTTATATGCTTCACATGTTAATTTGTTTTACCCAGTGCACTGTTTTCCATACATTTTTTCGAATTTATTTATTTGTGTGTTGATGTTAATATATATATCATTTGCATGTATCACAAATTTTGTGTAATTATGGAAATTAAATTTCTAGTTCTTTTTGTATTTATGGTTCAAATTGGCATTGTCATCAGTTTTACGACTGGTCCAGTCATGGACAGTAATATTGCAAAGGGTAGGTGAGGATCAGATAAAGTATGAACTTTGAACTAACTTAGATTAATGTAATTTTATTACTTGTATCAGATACTCATATCATGTAGTCAGATACAAGATTACTTTGCATATATTTTTAATCTTCTAATTTACAAAAATTAAATGTAAATTCATTGAATTTATCATTAATATTTAATCGAAAAGATTAAGTGTGAATCCACTCTAAAATGAATTCTTTTAGTTTTCTTCAAAAAAGATGAATAAGACACTTCCAATGAATTAGAAGGAAAAAGTGATAGTTTAATGTACATATCATATTGGCAATAGGAAGAATATGTGACTGAATATTCAAGTACATTTGTTGTAGGTTCTAAGTAAATCTGACATGTGTCATCAACATCTTTAGCATATTGTTTTTAAGTTATTTGTTTATAGGTACAGCTGCTCTTACTTCCAGACAGCTAAAAGAAAACGATTTTGTTAAAGTTGTCAATTTCTTAGACGAAGCTGTTACTATCGCATCTGATGTACAGAAAGAAACAGGTAACAATTACATTTTTTCTTTCTAAATATGAGTTTAAAAAATCGGCATTCACTGTTTATACTTTTTGTTTTTCCATTTTTCTTTTGTTTTTACATCATAGCTCTAGAGCAGTGATGGGCAAAGTATGGCCCGCAGGCCCGATGTGGCCTCCAGACTGGTCTAATTTGGCACATGACATGGTTCTAAATGGCTACCTACACACATTCTTTACCACGTTCAGTTCTCTCAACCAAACACGTAGATGCATTTCATGACTTGTATCACATTGTATTCTTTCTGTGTCTGTATTCTGCACACAGGGTAGCAGACAGCAGTAGGTCACGGAAAGGCCCCAGAGCATTCATAACTGTAGTGCTGAACAGACTTCTTTCTTTTTCCTGTTTAGCCTCCGGTAACTACCATTTAGATAATTCTTCAGAGGATGAATGAGGATGATATGTATGAGTGTAAATGAAGTGTTAGTCTTGTACATTCTCAGTTCAACCATTCCTGAGATGTGTGGTTAATTGAAACCCAACCACCAAAGAACACCGGTATCCACGATCTAGTATTCAAATCCATGTAAAAATATCTAGCTTTACTAGGACTTGAACGCTGTAACTCTCGACTTCCAAATCAGCTGATTTGGGAAGACGCATTAACCACTAGACCAACCCGGTGGGTTAGTGCTCAACAGACTGACTCATGTTATCCCCACCACTCCAGCCACCACCAAACACCCTAATACTCTCAGTCAGTTGAGTCAGTAGCTAATTATGCAGTAGTTCTCAATTTGATCTCAAATATTCTTGTCAGTTATTATTGTTTGCTGTTTTGTAGTGAGTATTTGTGAGACGTTTCTAATTTGCCAAGATGACAACTAAAAAATGTAAAATTAATTCAGTGTGCCGTGTTTTCAAAGATGAGTGGACTTGGAAATACTTTTTCACAGCTTTTAAAGATAAACCATTGTGTCTTATTTGTAATGGAACTATGACCAACTACAAAGAATTTTTAACATTTCCCAGCACTTTACATCTAAGCATAAAAATGCCAGTTATGAAGCTATGACCGAAAATGGAAGGAAACAAAAAGCAGAGGGTCTATGTGAAAAGCTCTCGCAAATATTTTTAAAAAACAAAATAGTTCTCAAAAAGCAGCTGCACATGCTATTTATGTTGTAGCATACAATATTGCTAAAAGTAACAAAGCTCTTTCTGATGGGGAGTTTGTGAAACATTGCATGCTCTAAGTTTGTAATATTTTGTGTCTTGACAAAACAAATGATTTTGAGACTGTCAGTTTGTCTCAAAAAACAGTTACTTTTAGAATTGAAACAATAGATAAACACCTATTGTCACAGCTAAAATCAAAAATTAGTTTAAATTCTGTTCCGTTACTGTGGACAAGAGTACTGACATTAATGATATTGCCCAGTTACTACTATTTATAAGAGGTATTGATGATAATTTTTGTATTATTGAAGAACTAGCATGCATGTGATCATTAAAAGGTATGTCAACAGGATCAGACATTTTTCATGAATTTCAAGAAGGCCATTGACTTTGAAAGTACCCATAACCAGAATATGCAATATTACGACTGATGGAGCACCTAATATGACAGCGAAGAAATCTGGTTTGTTGGCATGTTTAACCAAACATATTTTGAGAACAAAGTTGTATTTCTTCATTGTGTCTTGCATCACAAGACTCTGTGTAAATCTACCCTAGATATGAAACACATGCTTGATGTCATTATGAAGCTTTGTAATATTATTTGATCTCAAGCGCTTACTCACAGACAATTTCAAGAGTTTCTTGACTCAGTGCAGTCTGAATACACTGATATACTTTATTACATTAAAGTAAGGTGGCTTAGTGCAGGACGTATCTTCAAGCGAGTTTGGGAGCTGAAAGAGGAAATAATTTCATTCATGCATGAAAAACAGATGTTTAAAGGCTGTGAAATGCAGGAAGATACTGCATGACTTTCAGTTTTTGCATTTCTTACAGATCTTCTATGTCAACATGAATAAATTGAATGTTAAGCTGCAAGGAAGAAATTGATTTATCCACAACATCTGGGGTCATCTCAGAAAGTTTAAAATGCAACTAGTTCTCTTTGTCAAACAGCTAGTTAAGAAAGATCTGTCCCACTTCTCGACGCTAAAAACAATAGTCCCAGCGATGGAAGACAAACTAGTGAGCTATGAGGAAAGCATGAGAAAGGCTCCATGATGAATTTGAATGCAGGTTTCAAGACTTCAAAACTATTGAACAAGATTTAAATAATTTTAGTATGCCATTTAATTTGGACTGCAACACAGTGAAATTGGAATTTCAGCTTGAACTAGTTGAGTTGCAATGTAACACTGAATTGAGACAGTTGTTTCTCAGCGTCCTGAAATTAAGAGTTGTACAAGTCCCTATCGAGATCAAGTTTCCCAAATTTGAGATCTCATGTCCAGAAGGTAACCACCATGCTAGCATCATTCTATGTTTGCAAACAAGTGTTTTCTACCATGAAACTTCAAAAAAATAGCGTTAGAAATAGATTGACAGATGACCATTTAGCTTCACTTTTAAGAGTCAGCGCATCCCAGTTACAATCAGATTGGGAAACTTTTAAAAGTACAGTCACGATTACATCATCATGCACTCCTTCATACTCATTCAATCATAAATTGAGTTTTGTAACAGTGTTATTTTTTAATAAATTTTGTTGGCCCATCTAGCTCGTTTTCATTTTTCTTTGGCCCTCTCCCAAAAAAATTCCCTGTTGCTGCTCTAGAGCTATGCTGCAAGAAGGAAAGTATGGTAATCAGTCAAAAAACAGGTATGGGTTGTTTTGCATTTTTGATGTTTCATGACCCAGGTACCCAAAAAAACAAAATAAAAATGGGGGGGGGTTATCTTTATACATACATATACAAGTGCGTTGGTGTGTTTTTAGCTTAACTTTCGACTGGATAAATTGATTTTGGTGAAGTTTTATACACTCATGTGAATGGGACAATTTTTAGTAAAGTTTTGTGGTCAGTATCTCTAGGGAGTAGTGTAGATAGTTTTTTTGGGATCAATTTTCTCAAACTTTTGCAAGCATACCCCACTTTAATTAAGCTCAGTACATTTTTGCATGCTTATCCCCCATTTAAAAAAAATTGTATTCTCAAAATTCCCCCTTCCCCAAAAATTTAAAAAACTATCTTTTTATTTATTGCCTTTTTTTAACCAAAATTTTTTTTATGTCTTCCTAAGCATAATAATAGTAGAAGTGACCCAAAAAAAATACATTGTGACCAATATTAGGGGTGCAGGAGACTATCAGAGTTTTGATTTTTTTAATTTAGAAAAACCTTCTTTTGGTTTATTTAAGATTTTAATAATAATATTGCAATAACGTTTCATTGTAATTCATCCACCACCCTCAAAAAAATTTTTAGGTAACTATTGGTTGTACATTTTTCAGTGGAATTTTTTTTTTTTAGTTTCTTCCATTTTGTACTGTTCACTTGACTGCAGTTTTCTCCCTGGTGTGCAAAACAAAATCCATGTTTCATCACTGGTAACAATTGAGTTAAGGAACTCATCACCTTTTTCTATGTACCACATCAAAAATTACAAAGCAGATCCCATTCGGATTTTTTTGTGACATTCCGTTAAGATGTGCAGCACCCAATGTACACAAACCTTTCCGAAGCCTAAATGGTCATGAACAATGTGACCAATAACAGCTCTTGAAAAGAAGGGTCAGGTTGGAAATCATTGAACAACGATCTTTTCTTATTTCATCATCAATGTGTTTCAACAAGCCCTCTGTGATTATCGAGGGCCTCCCCAAATGTTCTTCATCATGCACATTCTGTTATCTCTAAACCTTTCACAACATTTTTGAAAGTTTCTTTCATTCATTACATTATCACCATACACAGCAACCAACTGCTTATGAATTTCAGCCGGCTTGATGTTTTGATGGTTTAAAAAACGTATGACTCCATGTATTTCACAGTCGGCAGCAACATCAATTTTCCCATTCATTTTATAAAGTAATAACTCACACATAATCAAAGATACTACAACGCAACAACTTACAGACTACAATGCAGTGTGTGCATTACTAGCATGACAATGAACGACACAGGTTCACCAACCTTAAGAAGAGAAATTTCCCAGCAGTCTTTACTTTAGAATTATCTCTCATAATATTATATTAAATTTTAATACTTTCCAGTATAACCATCCAGTATCTCTGCCATCTGTTGTATTATACAACATTCTTGTTGGTTATTGTTACTTTTTAATTGATTTGAATAAGTTTAATTTAACTGTTCACTAACATCTGTTGTATTATGCAACATTCTTGTTGGTTATTGTTACTTTTTAATTGATTTGAATAAATAATTTAACTGTTCACTACATTATCATTTATCTATACAGGTGTACGAAAAAGAACTCTGTTGTTTTAAATTAAATTTACTTTATTATAATACAGTTACAGATGTGTGTATTTTATTACAAGAAACTAAAAAGTCTAAAGTTTTTTTTTTACCTCTTAATATAACTCAATGTGACCACCGTTTACAGCCCTGGAGACGTCAAATCGACAATCCACCTCTTTCCACACTCTGATGAACATATCTGTAGGAATCGCTTTCTCAGTTGCTGGTATTCTTTCATAAAGGTGGTTGAGTGACTGGATTTTTTCTTGGTATATGATGTCTTTTACATAACCCCAAAAGAAGAAATCAGTCAGTCTCAAATAAGAACTTTGCAGTGGCCAAGCGATGGGAGCTTCACTGCCTATCCAGCCTTCTGGCAACCTGTTGTTAAGTTCAATCTGCATGTTTGCATGATGTCAAGGGGCTCTACTCCTCTTCCATTAGGCTTTCCATATTTTCAGTCTGCTCATGGAAAAAATGGCCCAAAAATTTGATTATGCATAATACTACACCAGATATTTATTTTCAGACAGTTGTGGATGAATTCTATCAAGTCATGTAAATTTTCTGAATCCCATACCCGACAATTTTTATGATTCAGGACTCCAAGTACATGAAATATTACTCGATCAAAAAATAAAATGCACTATAGGTAGTTTTCTTTAGCAGAAATGAGGTCTAACATGGTTACAAATTGAAGTGTTTATAGCTTATCAGTAGGTTTAATTTCATAGAGTAGCTGCAGTTTATAAGTGCAAAGTTTCAATCACTTGTGAACAAAATCTTAAACAGTGCTTTTAAGAATGTTTAGTTGATGACTTACTCTACAGAACAGACTAAAGGTTTTAGACTTCATTGGAAAGACAGTCAAATTTTTTCTGTATTTTCAGTACTGCTTTTAGTCCTACCTGGTGAGTATCATTTCAAAATGCTTCCCCCTTTTCAAAAACTATTCACATCTCCTACATTACATAAGCTTTTGTCACTCAGAGAATTTCTATGATAGACTCACCTATAATCTCTTTGTACAACAATCACTGATTTTCTTTTTTTGAACCGGTACATGCACATTCTTTCTCTTGTGGCAACACCATGGTTCAGAAACTCGGGCTTATAACAGCTTGGTCTGTGTAACAGTCTATCACAACTGCTAACTGATGGAGAATGTGTAAACTAAAACTTGTTGCTTCAAGATTATGCATAAAACACTCTTGAATGCTGCAAAGTGAAAACTACATTTGTTCTTGAAACCACAGAGTTCATTTTCAATCATCTGGTATTTTAACTGATTAATGATTTCTTCTTTTCCTTTTAATCTTATTAGTATGTTTTTCTCAACCTTCATGGCTGAAATTTGTCAAGATTCTTATTTTCAAGAGGTCTTCCTAATCGTGGACTATTAGATTACTCCAGAAATATGATTTAATAAATTGTCACATCTATTTACTTAATATGCTTGATATTTCTTAATTTAAATCCACACATACAAATTAGAGCACTGTGCCACTGATTAATTCCAATTATTAATCAGTATCTTTTAACGTCAACATTTTACTTTTACAGTGAACTGTTACTTAATTTGTTGATAAATCATAATTCAGATTATCTTTGTTGATAATCTGAATTATGTTTTTTGTGTCTCCTTTGCATGAGAGTAGTAGTGTTAACCTAATGTTGAATCATATTACATCATTTTAATGGAGGAAGTAAATTAGTGTAAGGTTTTCACCTTCATATATAAGCCATCTTTTAATTTAGGATTGAATAAATACTGACATATTTCATGTAAAAAATATACCTATGTACATTTTTTTGTAGTTCAAAATTATTGAATGTTAAAACTTAGTTTAAAAAAATGAAAGAATTGCATAAAATTACACTTCATCACAAAATTTATAATTACCTTTTTTTAAATTATTAGAGTATTCGCTGAATGTAAACATTAATTGAGAGAAGTTGAAAATATTCAACACTATTTTAAGGAATATAATTTAGATTTATCAATTCTTATAAAATTATTTAATCGATTCATGCACTTATTTTTTTCTAGGATCAAAAATGAAAGATTTTAAGGAGTATTTGAATTCTGCAAATAACTCTGCATCTCAGCGAATAGATGCTTTAAAGAAAACTGTAGAAGAATTTGCTGGCCAATTCCCCATGCCAGGCTTTGATGATCACTGATATTTTTCTATGTTAAATTCCATGTGAAAACTGCTCTAATTGTTGTAAAAAAGTGCTACATAAAAAGTTTAAGATAAATATTAGTATAAATTAAAGATTATTTGTAACTCCAACAGTATTGTGTTAGGTATTACATTTTTACATATTAGCTTGTGACTATGCTACTTTAACAAATAAAATTATTATAAATATCATAGTTGTATGAAATTATGTTGTCATTAAAAATTAAAAAAATTTCTTAATATACTGGTGTCTCAATATTCCAAAATATGTGAATAGTTTTTTCCAGTAATATCTATGTAACTTATTTTGCGGTTAAAAATTATTGAATATTTAGACTTTGGTTAAAAACCAGTGAAAGAATTACACAAAATTACTTTTTTCTGTTGCATTAAATTTAACAGTTTCTAACCTTAAATTTGGTTTGTTAATTCAAATTTATTGACAGATCTCCCATATTGTGTATTTTATACAAAATGAAAATATACATATTTATTGATTTCTAATTCATATTCTGTATCATTGATGCCACAGAATATGTGCACTATTAAAAGTAAAAGAAAAGTTCAATTATGGAGATAAAATGACATAAACACTAGTCTTTTGGTTAATAAACGTTTTCTAGATGGCTGATCAAGCCGCAAATATCACAACAATGTACAAGTTATCTCTTCTTTTACAAACAAAATTGTTTCATTTTTTTTTGTATCAGTGAAACTATTCCTGAAAATAGATGGTATTTTTCATTTGGTTCTGATTCTGAAATTTTGCTTATTTCTTCAGTAACACCTAAATCATTCAAACCTGGCTGATCATGATCAGTTGTGGATTCTCATCCTCAGAGGCTGGTGTTTAATATTTGTATCGCCTTCTCTACTTAGGTCAATGAAATTTTATTGTCTGGTAATTAGCTGGAAATTTTGGGATTTATGTATATATTTGGTCCACAAGGTATAGGTCTTATTACTAATGGCAGTATTGAATGGCATCCTGCTTTCCTTATTAAAACCAGATATTTTACAGATACAAAATAGAAATCATTGTAATAGCTTGAAATGCCAAATGGAGAATTTGTCCTACTCTGTTTTCTGATGAAGATTTATACATGACAAGCAGTACTTGTATCTTAATATCTAATTTTATTTAAAAATATATTAAATATAAACATTTGAAAAAAGGTGTAATGTTTTATTTCATAATAGTTGCTTATAAAACAAAAATTCTTAAAATTTTTCACATAACCTTTCCTAGGTATGCCATTCAGATTTGGCATTTTAACAATTACAAACAAAACTCGCAACAGTAAAATGCAAACAGTTTGTACAAGGGGAGTGCAGCAAGACTTTGTAAATAATAATTATTAACTTTTCAAGTTAACAGTATCAATCATTGAAGGGTGAGTAAGAACCCATTATTGTAAGAAAAGAAAGTCTGTTACTTGTTATCTCTGCAACAAATGGATTGGAAGTGTCAAGCAAAACCTGGTTGAGGAGTGAACCCTTACAATCAGTGTAACAGTAAAACAATCAGACAAAAAATAAAGCTACAATATACTACAGAATAATCATTTTAAGATATTTACATGATTAAAATATTGTACTATATTGCAGTATGCAGTACCTTTATTATAAAAAATAATGCACTGTAACAATATCCACCAAAATTTAAACTTTACAAAATCAGTATACAATACAAAAAATCTAACAATACTTTTGAAATCAGGTCATTTGATTCAACTAGTGATATAAAATATTTTGTCCTGTAAAATTTTCACAGCCTTTTTACCAGTTAACAATTTTTTTTTTTTTTTGACAGGTTCGTTTTTTAGTTTACTCTTACCGATGTCTTACTCTTACTGATGTCATCAGTAATTAAATTTAATGTGAAAAAATTTTTGTTTTTATTTTCATAGGGATTAAAAATGTTATATGACTTAGATATTGTCAGTAAAGTAATTTTATTACAAAGGTTTCTCTTTTTCAGTATGGTTATTATAACAGCTATAATTTTAACAGGTATTATTAAGGGAGGATTGGGATAATCATTAAAAAATAATTATTCAAAGTAAAATAATTTAGATTTTAAAATATTTTTATTGTAGTTGCTTGGATTTGTTTAATGGAAGTAAAGTGATTACTATTCTGAGTTTTATATAGCAAATTGAGTGCTGAAGAACATATTAAATTACCATAGTAGTAGAAGTTCAAGGCACAAGTATGTTCAGTTAAAACACACAGATGAAATATTTAGAAAAATATAAGTTTCACCAAAATTGACCAGTATGAAACTACTGCAGATGCATCTGGTTACTGGTAACCATTGAAAAACCAGATATGAAGAACAAAAGGAAGGATATTTATATTGAACTTAAAATGAGATTTTGAAATACAAGGTAAACAACAGTCTGATATCCAAACCAAAATGAAAAACAACTCACAGAAATAAATAAATCTGTTAAGATTAAAGAATTAGCATGATTAAACCAAAATTAAAAATTAACTAGAAATAAAATGCTTCTCCTTTAAAATAAAAAACAATAAGATCAAGGCCTGTTTAAAAGCAATATCAAACTAACAAATTGCACAACTTATATTAATAAAACATGCAGTCTTAGAAATTAATATGAGGTAAAAGATGGAGTAAGCTATAATGAAATAAGCTCATAATGATTTTACTTTGATAGACTTGTACACTTTGAAACCAGTGAACAGAGAGAAAGACTTTTAGTGATATAACATTTTGATAAACCGTTTCCTATATGAATATTGAAATTAAGTGACATCAGATATGATAAGTAAATGCATGTGATCATTAATATGCTGCTGGGATTCTCTAGCAGCTTTATATCTTGAAGGCTATGCTACCATAAAAGTTATGCATAATCGCTTACATCAAAACCCAGAAAATCTAAGAGGAAAAATTTGTACTATGAGAGACAGTCAGAGAAAGGGTAATTTGTGAAAAAGTAAATAATTCTTTAAAGATGGGCAAGGTATACCTAATGATTTCATTCTGAGCTGAGGATTGTTTAACCTCAGATGCAAAATGCCTAGGGAGAGGAAATTAATTAATTTTACTGGATACAGTATATATATATATATATATATATATATATACAGTATATATATACAGTATATATATATATATATATATATATATATATATATATAAACAAAAAAACAGTTTAAAAATAAATTAACCCACTGAATTTGAAGGAGGTAGAAATATACTGTAATTAAACCTAAAGAATTGTTTTTAACTTTTAACCAGTTTTTTCCATCTTCTAAGAGATTATTTTCTGAAATACTCTTAACTATGAAGTATGTTGATAATGAAAAATATCTTTAAATCAAAAAATGCAATGTAATAATATGGATGAGGTAAATAAAGTGCTTGGAATTATTTCTGATAAAGGCACATCATGAGATATTCATGATTTAGCTTAATATACAATCTGTACATTTCGCATACACATGCAGAGTTGAGCTTTATGGGTTACTACACCAAAAGAAAATATTTATTCAAAAAAGAAAACGATCTATTGGACGTCAAAACTCAATTATTATCAGCAATGTTAAAATACTTTTAGAGATTAATTGGTCATTAGTTTAAAAAAAAATACCTTCTTCTCAGGTTTGAAAATAGCCACAGTTGCACTACAAGAGTTAAAACCAACTTGTACTTGAAAATCAATTTCTACCAAACAAGAATATATGTATGCTAGATTATTCTATTCGCTCCTAAGGAATATGAAAAACATAAACTGATTTTTCAAAATTCTAGAAATCTGTACTTGATTTTGTTGTAAATAAAGTTTGATACAGTTATATTATGTGACTTACCGGTTAACTAATAATATTAATTGAATTGTGTTGGGGTATAAAAATATTCTTATTGCATCATACATTGATTTCTGATTTATTGATCTGTTAAATGTTTGATTTAGTATAATCCCTCCTAGGTAACTAAACTATCAAATATTTTTCAAAATATTCAAGCAAAAAAACATGTACTGTTTATTTTTTCATGTTTCTTTCTTTAGAGTTATATTTTAAATTAAGTTCTGCTTAACATATTTAGATGTAGTTTGATTAATAGTTGACAAAAAGGTTTGTTTTTGTTTGTAAAATATAACCATGTAATCCTATAAGTTATGAGTAAATTCAGTATAAAATAAATAAATTTAAAAAACAGACAGTTAAGGTAGAGGAGAGAGAAGACTAGGTAGAACAGTAACAACTGGTAGGTAACTTTGGAAAATAAAAAATATATTACAACTGATGGATGAACATAGGACATATAAAAATACAAAATATTATGAAAGTTGAAAATGATATTGTCATAATTAATTTATAATATAATATACAAAATATGTGAATGAAACTAACAGTGTATAAACTTGCTGAGGAAGTCTGATTAATGGAAAGATATGGTGACATAAAAGTAAATAATTATAGGAAACAGATGTACCATATAAGAAAAATTAAAAAAATTTGGGAAATGAATTCAGATCCAGACAGAACAATATTTTTACCGAAAAAAGAAATATATATTCCTGCCAATAGATGGCAGGAATACATAAAAGAACTGCCAAGGGGAAAATTATCTGATGAAAAGATAGCCGAGAAAATATTGGTAATGGTTTCATAGGAAATATATTTCATTATGATCTGTAAGCTTTAAACAAGAATAAAGCTATATGAATTTATAGTAGGCTATTCAAATTACAATTCTGTCTAGGACATATAGAACTAAATAGGCCGTACTCATTAATATGCAAAATTTATGAAATTGGAGAAGTACCTTCAGTTTCCTATAAAAGCATTATTTTTGCTGTACTGAAGAAATGAGGAGCAGATAAATGCAAGAACTGCTGGACCTCTAAGACTATTATTTAATTTTCCAAGCAACTAACTAGAATATTTTATGGAATGGAATGAGAAGTAGAAAATGTGCTACATGAAGATCTGATTCAATTTAGGAAAAGAATGAGAACACAAAAACAATTTTTGTTTTCAAAATCATTCTATAATTGATCCAAAACAAAATGAGTACATGGAATTTTAAAATTGAGAGAATATTTTGTTATGTTGAGTAGAACAGAATGATTTAAGATTCGAAGAATTATTGATAATTTTCCACAAGAGTCGGGTAACATGTAATGAATAAATTATTTATTCTCTAAAAGATTAAAGAATAACTTAAGTTTTTTTTTGTTTTGATATTAGTTACATATCAGAAATACAAAATTTTATTACAAGCTATTGCAAACAAAAATGAATTGCTGATTTGAACTAGCTAATAACTCGTTTTAACTGCTCACTGCTAACTCATATTTAACAGACAACTTCTATGCACAGATGTGTCACATTAATGTTACTTAATCATTCAGTGCGGTTTTCATTAAAAATATTAAGAAATAATAGTAACATATCATTATAAGATAATGACATAATTCTGTTGTTAACCAAACAAGGAGAAAAATGGTGAAAGTAACAGATAAATGAAGAAATATATATAAATAATAATTGTGATTTTCAATTATTTCAGAAAAAAAAACATTATAAAAATAACAATCTTTTACTATTTATTTTTTATAACATCTAGTAAAATAAAATCAAATAAACAGTAATAAAAATTGAAATAAAACATTAATTGTGTAACACAGGATTTTCAGTGATGTGAAATTTTGTACATAAAGCTGTTTCAATAAAAGAAATTTGAGATCTGTTTGTCATTGATACTGAGACTTGAATAGTTTTCATCCAACATTCTTCAGATAATTTTTTTTTACCAGTTTTTTTATCGATACTAATATTTTCTGTGGAGGAAGGTAAATTTAAACAACACTTTTTATGTGTGTAGTGATATCACTATGTGTACATATTAAATAATTTGGGGTAGTTTCAGAAAAAAGATTTGTTTAGTTTAAAACACCTATTTGAAATCGTCTTTGTTATGAAAAGAAAACACCTTGCCGTCATATTGTGAATACAAATTACTCATTATGTAAACTTTAGTTAAAAATACATTATGAGTTTAATCTGATAAATAAAATAAACTTTTTTGAGTGATCCATTCACACCATTGTAGCTGGAAGCCAAAATAATTCAGAAAGATAACCCTCCCAGTCTTTTTCCATACACCTGTAAAACTTAAAATGATTTCAGATAGGTAATTGACATTCCTAATTATGGGATCACCACCTGAATCCAGTACTCTCTAAGTTGTAACCAACCTATGAAAAGAGATTGTTAAATTTGTAACTTCAGTTCGACAATTGGTATCGCTGGTAACAACTATCATTTGATAATTAATTTATCTGTCAGGAAGGAGTCTTTATGGTGAGTATTGCCTACTAACTTATTTATAATTTGCCAAGAAATGTTTGGAGTATGTCTTTCTCTTAATTTATTTATTAAACTGAAATTAAATTGTGTGAAACAAAAAAATGAAGAACTTGAAAATGGATTGATGGGTATAGAGCAGTATTCAAGATTAAATTGTTTGGAGATACATGGCATCCCATATTCCCTGACTGAAGATACTGTGTCTGTAGGGGAAGATCTGAATTGTTGGGTCAATAAAGACATGATTGAACCATGCCATCATCTAACAAAAGTGAGCCCTCTCCAATAATTGCAATTTTTTTAAAAAGAAATATTAAGGAAGACATGTTATAGAAAAGAAAAGAGAAGGGGAGGGATTTTTCAACTTGTTATTTGAATCTTCCAACTAGCACATCAGATTTATATTAATGAATATTTCCAGGAAGAACGGTTGTGCTTGCAGTAACAGTAAGTGCTAAGATGAACAAAGGTTGCGATTAAATGTGGAGCAATATATATTTGAGATGATACATCAGCTCTTATTGCTTTGAGGAATTTAATCGTTTTGAGTAATTTGAGATACATTTTTATTATAAAAATGACCAGTATTAATGTATGCTTTATTTTTAGTTCATTAGGATATAAGATCTTTTTTGTTAATTCACAATACAAACTTTTTTTTGTATGTAAATGTGGAATGAGTTTTTATTTTTAGGTTTCGTGGACATCAACTACTTTTTTTATTAGCCCCTTTTCACATTAAAAAAGAAAAAAGGAAAAAATTTCTTTCCGTTTTCTGATAAACCACTAGCAAATATTCAACAGACTAGTTTGTCAAAAACAGATAATCTAATAATAGACTTGTGAAAAGGTTATTAAAAACCCCAAATGAAAAGCACGACATGACAAGGATGTAAAGAGCCCTTGCCACTTAAAAATACAAAGCATTTCTATCAAAATGTTGTCAATTCTATCAAAACTACTAGTCATATAGTTATTAAAATCTCCTTTCATTAAATTCTTCATAATCTCTTAAAATTCTTCACATTCTTATTTCTTATCACCCAGGTTTGCTCTTAGGCGATCCTTTCTCTCTTACTTTCTTATTTTTTTCATCTTACTGATGGCCTCAATGTTGAATTTGAAGGTACTGAGCCCTTCAAGGTGGAATCTTCTAATCCTCCGCAGTAAATTACAGAGGATGTCTTGCTGTCAGTATCTGATACTGGCTTAGATGAGGCCGTTAGCAGTGCATCTGAGTCAAGATTTGATGCATTTCTTCGCTAATGCACGAGAGGCAGCTGAAGTAGTTGCCCTCTCATTTAAAGGTCTCCATGCTTTCAGAGGCTCCATAATTGGTTTTCAAAACCCTTTTCTTTTAGCACCTTTATGTCAGGCTTTATAGTTCCCTGTGAGGGGGTCTTCTGGATTTCAAATTTCACTGATTGTATATCCCATTCTGACTTCTTCGGTGGTTTGGCTTCACATTCTTTCATTCTTTTCTTGTAATCGAAGGTTCTTTCTTAAGTTCATTAAATATCTTTGATTTACAGACATCTGGATCCTTTTTTGTTGGTTGTAGATTACTTTCTCATGATGGGCAACTCTTCAATTTTTCATTGATTATGTATTCGACCATAATAACCAAAGCTGGTTACTAACAATAGCCAGTTGAGAAACTACGTCTTTTGGTTTAAATGGAGCTGCTGTAACCTGTGCATAGGACGCAAACCTTGATATTCTGCCTTGCACGATTTTTCTCTCTTCATAGTAGCTGATTTTTTGTATTGTTTTAACCTCTTAAACGACTACTTCTTGCTTATATATTGGGCAATTATAAGAATTTTCTGAATGATGCCCATGACAATTAACACATACTGGTGGATCCCTACATGAGTCATCGGGATGTAACAGTTCTCTACACACACATCTGTTGCTTCATACATCATGCTGCAATGTGTGTGAATCTGACATCCAAAGTACCACAATGGAGTCAAGATAAACAGATGTATGTCTAATCTATGGAATCCAGCCTTTATTTTTTCTGGACACTGGTTTTCGAAAGTTAATACATATGATGCGGAGAGTGTAACTTTACCATTGCATCTAGTATTCAGTCGCGGACACGCTACAACTCCTTGATTATGTAGTTCCTCAATGATTTCCTCCTCTGTACAGTTCAATAAGTCTCTGCAAATTACTGCTGTTTTTCAGGTGTTTAGCGTTCCATATGGTGAAACCTCAATGTCCAAGACTCCTATCTTCTTGGCTTTCAGTAGCCATAGTAATTGTGAGTGATTAACCATTTCTATAAACAATCCAGTTCTTGTTTTTTTTGGTCTCTTTTGCAGGTTCTCCTGCAACTTCCATGATGCCTCAAATGATCACGAAAGAACTAATCTTTGAGAAAATCACTTTCCTTCTTTCCTCTGGATTACTAAATACTTTGGAATCGATTCAGTACTCTTTGGTCGAAACAGTTCGATCCTTCTTTTCCTGGACTCTACACTCTTCTTTATCCCTAAACTCTACGCTCTTCCTTCATGTCACTTCTGAAAACAAAGAGGCATGATTTCTACAGTCATTAACCTTCGTCACATTCTTTAAAAAAGAGTTTAAATCACCAACATGTTCGTCAGATGTAAGGGTATAAAGAACCCTTACATGTTATTTAAAAACACAAAAATTACAATACATGATATATTTAAACATACTTATAACGGAACACTAATAACACTTTCAGGGTGTAAAGGGCCCTGACCCTAAAATAAAACACAAAAGTAAATAGATAAATGAAAAATCTCAAGTCCTGACTACCAGATGATAAAATAAAATCCATTTTCGTACAAAAAACTACTTCATATAGAGAATTCTCAAACAAAAAAGGCGTTCTGACATACAGACTTGTTAATAGTTCGCTGGCTTGTAGATAAACAACTATCTTTTCTTCTTTACCATTTTCCAAATCAGCAGCAATATTATTTATTAGATCGTACCACTTTCTGAAGTCCTCATGTATAGTACACTCTTCTAGTAGATGCTTAACCGTTAAGATGTTTATTACATACACCGCATATTATTCTTTCTTTGCCGGTTAATGAATATGAATTTGTTATTTGTTGTGATTGATTCTGAGTCTGGTCACTACCACTTGTTCTTGGGAGTCAGTTTCACATCACTCTTCCGTTTATATGGAGAAGTTTTAATTCTCCATATATATTACAGGGACACATCGCAGACCCCATCTATTTAATACATAGAGAATGTTCAGGATGTTTGCAATAAAGATATCCTCAATGTTCTTGTTATGAATTGCAGTTAGTGCAGTTAGAGCTTGTCGTGTAGTAATGAGCTCTGCCGTGTAAACACTGGCCATATCTGGCAGTTACCATGAACGGGCTTCTCCATTTATGTATATAGAGAGCATCCATTATAGAAAATTTAGTATAATGTTTTATATATCCTTCATAGCCACTGATGATTTACAAAAATTCAAGATGAACTGTGTCTCTGCGGGGAGGTCCAGACAAATGTGCATATATTGTATGATTGCTCCGCTCTTGGGGGACCAGAACTCAGACTACCATGAAACTTAGAGTTCAAGGGGAAAATTGCCCACTTATAATCGGCAAGTCAATGTGGAGTGAGCTGCATTGTCAGACCATGTGGAAGTTTCTTGATGTGGTTGCGTTGTTCAACTGACACCAGTAGCTAACTTAAGGGAAGACTCTGACCGCATTGTGGGAAGAAGCTACCTCCAAGTAATGATTGGTTACCGATCTATAGCTCCAAATGGCTATAAAGAGGGATAGTTACAGGCGACCTATACACAGATACAGGCCTAGGTGGACACTCTGTCCACAGAGTGGACAGGCAATCTAGGTGTAGCAACGAAGAGCTGTTCTTGTTTAATTAAATGACAAGATAAATTTTATATTTAAGACTGATCATATATTTTAGTAACAAGACCATTAGAACATTAGCACCTCCCCATTTAGAAAATATACGGCATGTGAACGGCTGGACAGAAAAGCAATCAGTGAAATAGATCGCGGTTTATAACGTTCACGCAACTAGGTTAGCTGCAGGAACTATTAGAACCAGGTCGCATAAACTGTTCGAGGCACAGTACCCCTTCGTGGCACGGACATTCGATCTCATGCTTTAGGACAACCGAATGGCAGGTAAACCCAAGCCGCAATTGATTTTTTATAAACATTTTATATTTAGTGTTTTCTTGCATCTAACACTCAAACCCTGTATGTGTAGACCTAAGTAAGGGATTTATCTCCTGAGGGAGACCGTACCACCTGTTAGTCAGGAAAGGTCTCAAATCCAGGACACCGGTTACTCGGAACCCTGGTGAGGTCGCTGACATCATTGAGTAGCTACTCCCTGTAGGAGAAGGTAATTTGCCAGAGCTGGAGGGAAATGAGGAGCCCGTGGCATTGCATGGTATGGAGGAATTTCTTGCGGCGGTGGAGCGTATGCCCGTGGATAAGTCGCCGGGCACGGATTTGCTGCCTAACGAGGTGGTTAAGGTGGTGGCCCGGGCAAATCCCGAGATATTTCTTAGTGTATATAATACATGTTTAAAAGAGGGTGTGTTTCCTAAGAGGTGAAGGCGGCAGCGCCTTGTCCTGATTCCCAAGTCGGGAAGGGACTTGGCAATTCCAGCCTCATACAGGCTCGTATAAATGATAGATGGCATTGGTTGGTTTGTCTTGCATTTCTCCCACCACCAAACCCATTCGGTCGCCCTAAAGCATAAGATCGAATGTCCGTACCACAAACGCCTACTGTTCCTCAAAACGGTTTAGGGACCAATATCCTAAGTAGCTCCTAGAGATTATCAAACTGCGTGAGCGGAATAAGCGTGGTGCCCTACACCTCTCGCTT
This sequence comes from Lycorma delicatula, assembly GCF_047948215.1. Classification (NCBI taxonomy): domain Eukaryota; kingdom Metazoa; phylum Arthropoda; class Insecta; order Hemiptera; family Fulgoridae; genus Lycorma; species Lycorma delicatula. Next base: position 4,976,893 of record NC_134458.1, read on the forward strand.
GCGCGTCTCACCGCTCACTTGTCATATATTACTAAAATGGGTAGGCGCACCCCGTCTACATAGTGAAATATATGACCCGTCAATAAATTAAAATTTATTCTGTCAAGGACAGCAATTTGCTGCCACGCCTGGGTCGCTGAATACCAGCAAGTACCTGTCCACCATATTATAGCGCTTGGAATTATATTTGATCGATGGTCAGCCATTTCTCGAGGGTAGCTTCCTACGGCTAGCGGTAGGAGTCTTATATCTCTTAAACTACTGATGCCGGTTTAACAAAGTAACGACATCAAAAAACTCACACACGGTCCGACAACGCGGCTTACGCCACATTGACTCGCCGCTTATGAGTGGCAAATTTTCCCCTTGACTAAGTTCCAGGGTGACCTGAGTTCTGGACCCGCCCCCCAAAGGGGTCCAGAGAGCTGGGCAGTCGAACATCATGTGTTCGTTCGACTGGACCTCCCCGCAGACGCGCAACTAAACAGCTGCCTCGTGGAACCGAAAAAAATATTGGCCATATTTGTGTGGTAAGAGAGCACTTAGGCTCCCGTTGCCCTAAAAAACGAACTAGAGTCGACCATCCTCCAAGTCCTGTATAAATTTATACAAGGACCTACCCTTAGTCGTGGCGTGCTATTCTTGCTGCCATGCTTCCATTGCGAGGTTGTAAAGCCTCCTCCGCAGGCGGAAGATGGGCAACTGTTCTAAATTTAGAACCGGTGCATTGCGATCACCGATCCGCTTCGGTACAAGCCCAGCTCGAAACCGCATCCCAAATACCTTCGCCTCCCTGCCTCTCCGGAATTTCCACATGGCCGCCCGAACTTTCACCACTAAATCGATTGGGAGAGCCTTTCCCAATATGGTGGTAGCCTAGTAGGAGATTATTTAAACACACCAGTGCATATGATTAAGGCTCTGCGCTGGGCACTCCTTAAATTTTGAATAAGTTCTCGATTTCTTTCCAACCTATGCGCCCAAACGGATGCAGCATAAGACATAAGAAGTCATACTTTCGAAGACAGCACGATGCACCATGTGCAAATAACGGCCCAACAGCCCGTAACCCTTCCGAGCAATCCTCCTAAGCTTGTGCATCATAGAGACGGTGTCTGCCGCTACTTGCCTAATGTGGTTCCTAAATAGCAACTTCTCATCAAACAAAACACCTAGGTACTTATGAACTCTAACTCGGCTGATTAAACAGCCTTAATACTTAATATGGGGGTTACGACTGTAAGATAATTTGTCTACACACGCGGGTCCAGGATCTTCTTTACGGTTAGCTCCGTCATAGCAGACGAAGCCCCCTGACCAGGCTTAACAGGGACCACTTTTACAGTGGCCCGCTTACTTTTGGCCAGCGCCTGTGCTGGCGGCGGCGGACCTACCCGCTTAGGCGCAGGCATGGCATTTATAGAGGCAAAGGAGACAGAGAGGTTTCTTAACCTTCTCCTCCACTCTCTTAATTGATTTGTGGAACTCGCCCAAAGCTTCACCCGTTACGGGTTTGAAGCCCCGAACTCCTCCACTACCTGGTCTACCTTGCCTGATAGTCGAGTTACGACCGAGTCAAGCGCAAGGTTTGCACCCTGGAGGCCTTCACATTTTAAAGCCAGCCCGGAAACCATCAAACTACATTGGCTAAGATATGAGTCCACCAATTGGTGCAACTCTAGAGCCACTCTAGATTCCTTCTTTGAGGAAATTTTGGCCCATTCGGCCCTCATCTCCTCAATCCGCCCCAAGCTATCCGCTCCGGAGGTCACCTGCTTTAACGCAGGTTTCCCCCCAGAAACATCCCGCTCAGGGACAGAATCGGCTTTGCTGCTTTCAGTCCTTCCCGACTTCGCAGCGAGGCGTCCTTCGGACTTGGCGCCCCCTCCTATGCCGTGTCCTCGCTGTACGGATCCAGCTTTCGCCTTTTCCGCACCGTTCGAGACAGATGTGTCCCGCAGGATTTGTGTGCAAGCCGCAACACTCGGGCGCTCCACTACCCGAGGGGCTTCCGTGTCTTCCTTATCGGAAGACCGGGGCCGCGGCGGCGACCTACCGATTGACCTCCTCGGCATGAAGGGGTCACCGGAAACCAGGTCCTTGGCCAAACCGACCAAGTCCTCCAAACAACCTCCCCCGGGTTGCTCCATCGCTGAACAATTTAGCAATACACCAGCTGTGTTGCCAGGCACTACAATTCACAGCTTGAACGAATCTAACACCTACCACAATACCAGGTGAGCATCTAACCTCTCACACCCCGAACGGACCGTCTGTTCCGCAGTCCACCCGAGGAGTCAAAAAGCTAAAAGCTCCTTCCACCGGCTAGGTCGGAGCGGAAACCGCTTCTCGAACCTGCCAGAGGATCTAAATATATTTAGGCCTCACCAACTACGTATGGGGACACGATGTTACAAAGGAAACGTCCTTATTTGGCCGACAGCAGCACTACTGCAACACACTACGTCGCCGCTTTGTCAAAACTCCACAGCAACGCAGGTTGACTGACCGCTGCTGATCGTTGTCAACCCCGACGACGAGAACGTAGAACGCTGTACTTGCAGAATCAAATTATGCACCGGTTGCAAAAAACACAAGTTTTACAGCACGGGGCCAGAGGCCGAGAAGCGAAGGGGAAGGTATTTGGTTAGCTGGCATTTCTCCCGCCACCACCCCATTCGGTCGCCCTAGAGCATAGACAAATGGACCGTGCCAAAAAACGGCTACTGTGCCTCGAAACAGATTTGCGACCTCGTTACCTAAGTTACCAGCGGGGGTTGGGGGACGGCTATGCCGTCCCCCAACCCCCGCTGGGAACCGGTTATCGGTCTTTATGCCCTGCCTCAAATCGACGGTGCCAACGCCAGAAAGCACCGAAGCGCCCCGGGACCAACACCGCCGGCCGGCACTCGGTATTTACATTTTCCCATACAGTCTGCCCCAGGAGTCCCCACCCCATCACAGGAACCCGCATACCTGAGCATACGGGCCCTCCGGGGCAGGGCTATCCTCCCTTCCCTACAATTGGGCCCCTATAACTCCTGGCGTCGAGTCACCCGGAGGGCCAATTAAGGGTTTTACTTCTTTTATCCTGAGGATATTTCTTGCGAAATTCGTGAACCAGTCCCAGTTTACTTCATTGACCAATAACCACCCGACCAGATTTTCAGCTGTTAAGTTGTTTGCTGCCATTTCGTTTCTGTACTGGGACCATTTACGACAATCGAAGATTGTATGTTCAACATCGTCTATTTCGTTACAATAGATACATATAGGCGATAACCTTTTGCCAAATCTATGCAAGTAATAGCCAAATGAGCCATGCCCAGATATTAGTTGTGTCATATAATAATCCAGATTGCCGTGTTTTCTTTCCAGCCAGACCTCCAGATCAGAGATCAATCGTCTTGTCCATACCCCAACCAATGAGACAGACCATTCGGTCTGCCAGTTATTCCTAGTCTCTGCTTCCGCTTCGCTTCAGTTTTTGATATACCCGTTGCTCTCAGCCTTCGATTTCTTATTTGTAGTTCGATTGGTGGTACCCCAGCCAAGACACACAGCGCATCATAAGATAGGGTGCGGTACCCCGCCACAACCTCCAATAACGCAACCCGGTGTACACTTCTTAATCTCTGTTTATTCCTTTGTATGCTCATTGCTTCACCCCATACCGGGGCTGCATATAGCGCTGACGATATCATGGCTGATGTGATCAGTCTCCTGACTGAAGCTCTAGGTATGCTATGGTTGTTGAACATTCTCCTTAACGCCCTTATAGTGGGGCTACCCGTTTGCTTATCATCTCTATGTGCGCTCCAAATTTAAGATTCTTATCGAGCATTACACCAAGGTATTTGGTGCAACTCACCTCTAAGATATGCTCCCCTCGTATTGCGATGTTGATTCCCCGGACTCTTCTTCTACCGGAGAAAAGAATACATCTCGACTTGGCAGGGGACACTTGTAACTTGTTGCTTTCTAGCCATTCGTCGATTATTCCGAGAGACTGATTAGCTTTGACCTCTAAATTCTCTACTTCTCGATCCTCGACCAGAATTGCCACATCATCCGCATAACCTACGATAGTTACCCCTTCCGGGTAAGGCAGTCTAAAGATCTGGTCATAAAAAATATTCCAGAGCAGGGGTCCTAACATTGACCCCTGCGGAACACCTCCAAATATCTGAAATGTAACAGTTCCTTCAATCGTTCTGATTTCCGTATATCTTTCATGCAGGTAGTGATTAATTTGGTTGATTAAATACATACTGATGTTCATTCTTTTTAACGAATTTAAAATCGCAGGCCAATGGATTGAGCCGAAGGCATTTTTTATATCTAATAGTATCATTAAAGGTAGTCCTTCTTGTCCGCCAGGCGCCCTTCCGAACTCCTGCCGCCCAATTTGTCACCTTATTAATTGCGTTTATCGTTGAGTGTCCTTTACGTAAACCGTATTGATCTACATGTAGACTCTTCTTCTGTTCTAATTCTTCTTGCAGTCTACACGCAATTAACCACTCCACCACTTTTCCCATGTTATTGATCAAGCTGATAGGGCGGTATTCACCTTGTCCCGCAGTAGCACCCGGTTTGGGCAAGAAGACTGTTCTGGCTGCTTTCCAACAGTTAAAGAAGACGCAATTCTGCAGTCCAAAGCTAGCGACATCGACTAATTCCCACGGAATCACTTCAGCGAGGCCCTTGATGATTGCCGCCGGGATCCCATCCGGCCCCGGGCTTTTCTTATTATTTAGCTTTTTAACCGCATTAATCTCCTCTTGTTGTGTAAATCTACCTCGAGCACATGTGATTTCTTCACGATTTTCCGTTTCTTCCTTTGGGAACAGTATGCTCATTTGCTGAGCCGCAGTGTCCTTGTTTAACATAGGCATGTGTCTGCCAAGGCGTTTTGTCACTATCTGGAATGCGCGACCCCAGGGGTCGGCATCCAGTTCGCGACATAGTTCCAGCCATTTCCTTTTTTTAGTCTGTTTTATTAGAAAGTTCAGTTTTTCCTTGCCGCCCTGTATTCCTCGATGGCCAAATTACTCTCTTCCTTCGTACCCGCACGAGCACGCATTCTCTGCGCCTTTCTTCTACATCTCTGCATGAGGTTCCTCCGGTCCTCTATTTCGCGAGTCCACCAGTATACCGGGTGGTACTTGTCTGTTCTATGTGGAACTCTGGCGATTTCTTCGATTATTATCTCCTGAACATGTCTGGATTAATCTGCGCCTGTTCTGTAATTCTGCGTGCAGATCTTCTAACCACCAGTTGAATCTGCCTATTTGTTAGTCTGGGGGTGATGTTCTGCCGTATCGTCCCTGTGTGATGATCACTGATTACAACTGAGACCGCCAGGTGGTCACTGCCGGTCTCTTCGCTCAGTACGGTAAATGCAGTCAGATCTGGGTCCATTCTTCGATCTATTATAGCCAAATCTAATATCGATTCGTGCCCTCTAGCTTTGAATGTGGGCATACCATCATTAATGCATACTGCGCCGGTGATTGCTAGAAATTCTTCAAGAATCCCTCCCCTAGCGTTGGAGGAGGCTGCACCTGCCGCCGTCGTTCTACAATTGAAATCCCCGAGAATAAGTACTCTTTTGTGAGACTGCATGACTATGCGTTGAAGCTGGAATATCTTGTCTTGGAACGATCCCAATGGAATGTTTGGCCTTATATAAACGCCAATTATAACTATTTCGTTTAGTTCAACTGCTACCAAACCCTCCGCTCTACGGTAAAGGCCATATTCCCTGTTCCTTGCTACTCTTCTAATGGCCACATCTCCATTCGTATCAGAGACCCATTGTGGTCTGGCTGCTGAATAAACGTGCGGATCAGTGGCCACTATGAAGTCATAATTGCCTCTAGTGGCAATTTCTTCTAGTAAGTCATTCGATAAGATACTCCTGTGGTTGTTTATTAGTAACGTTCTAATCATGTGACTTAGTACAAACAGCACTGCCCGTTCTGTGAGCCAGACTTCTGCAGTCGAGGCACTTTGAGGCCTCGCGACAATCCCTTATTACGTGACCTGGTTCACCGCAATTATAACATAAGTTTGTTCTATCGGGTCCTTTACAGAGCCTGCTACCATGGCCCGTTCTCCAGCATCTATAACATCTTTCATTTTCTGTTCGGATGTATGTCCTACAGTTGACCCAGCCGACCCTTAGTCTCGAGGCCACCAATTTGGTTGCGCCTCTATAGGTAGTGTTTACTGTCGCGTTCCTGGTGTCGCCGTATGCGCCTCGGAGTGAAGTCACCTGAAAGCTTTCGTCTGCTCCCAGTACTCTCTCAACTGCCTCCTTCACTTCTTGCTCGGTTGTATAGCATACTAAATCTTTAAAATGGACCACCGTCCTACGATCCCCTCTGGTTCTGACGTCCACTTGCAGGTCCGATACACGGTCTCTCAGCATTGAAGTAAATTTCCCCGCCTTCTGGGTGCCCTTAATCCTAGTTCTTGATTCCTCCCCTTTCTTATTGAAAGTACTTCTCCTGCCTCGTCCACACTGACCTTGTCCTTCACGGTCTTTAATAAATCAGCATATGATTTGCCGAACGCTTTAACTACAACTGTTTAGCTATCGGTCACCGGCGGGGTGCCCCTCCTCGCCGACGCCGATCTAGATCTAGCGCGAGCCTGGTCTCCCAAATTGGGCAAGACCATTCTAGGTAGTGTTTTGCCTTTGCGCATCAGGTGAATTACGACTTTCTTGATTATCGTACTCGCCGTCCCCGGGGGGAATGACGAACACTGAGGATTCAGACTTACCCGCAACCCTCCTCAGCGCTTTGATTACATGGGATTCCATCATTCTTTCTCCATTTTCTGAATTATACAGTACTGTATATTTAGTTCCTCTTGTAGTTATTTTATTGTCTTCCATGATAGTAGAGTCTTGCAGCACCAATGCACCAGGACTTACTCCAAAGTATTCACTGTTTGATCTTTGGTTAGTCAGATCAACAAAGTGACAGCTGTCGTCACCCATCTTAAGAGCATTAACCTGGGTCAATCTATTCATGACCCAGGTGGACCGTCTTGTCGGTAGCCTGTCCAGTAATTGCTCATCCGTCAAGTCTACATTTAATATGTCGGACATCTCATCTCTGTATTGCCTATCAGTCTGTGTCCCCTGTTCAGTTGTTTCCAATGTCTCTTCATTAATCCGTTGCAGTTCCTTATATATTTCTGTTAATTCTCGCTCATGGGCTTTGATCGCCGTGGTGCTTGACTTTCCCAAATTCTGGCGTAGCTGGATTAAGGCGTGCCGCAGCTTATAAGTCACCTCCTTGAATGTAAGAGGGGCCTCTTCCTCTTCTGACGAGCCAACCCTCACTCGTTTCGCCCCTCTAGCATCAGCAGGTTTCCGGTTTTTCTTCTTCTTACACTAACAGACCCGATAGTACTAGTTTCCATCCCTTCAGTCTCGGTAATAGCCGGTATCCCTTCAATAACGGTAATAGCCAACACGAAGGAGAAATATATCACGGTTAGTAAATAAATTACTGAAAAGCTGTCGATACGATTTCTGGACTCCTGCCGATTCATGGCTGAGAGTTTGAACACGCTTGTGAGAAACCTTCCTCTGAGATGTTCTATTACATTCGCAAATTCTTTGCTGAAGAAGATCTTCCATACGTAACAACTAAGGAGATATACCCCTATGAATATACTGCAGAATGGAGCACGTTCGATGAAATAACTCTTCCCCCTAAGGGAAGTTTTATAGCAAACTGATTAGAGAGCATGAATCTAATGATGAATATGAGAGAGCGCAAAAAATGTGGCGACAATTTAATATCAAAACTCTAAGCGAATACAGCGATCTCTACTTCAAATTCGATGTGTTTCTATTGACCGATGTGTTTGAGAATTTCAGAAGACTGTATATGAGAGAGTATGGGCTAGACTGCGCTTACTACTACACAGCTCCAGGATTTGCATTCGTCGCCATACTACTGAAGACTGAGATTGAACTCGAGCTTATTACCGATTATATGATATGTACATGTTTCTTGAGAAGGGTATACGAGGTGGTATAACTTCATGTGTGAAAAAACACACTGTAGTGAATAATCCATATGTAGAAGGTTATTTATCTAGCTAGATGATGAACCACTTTTTAAATTTTTTTTATAGATTCCCTCACAATGTTACAATTGATTAGCTTGGTAATGGCATATTATTTTTATTTGAAAATTTATTACTTGCGCGAAATAGTTGAGAAAATTAATAAAAAACTTACGGACATTATATATCATCCTAAATACCAGTAGTTTATTGAAACATCACTTGTTGCTTTAATATATATAGGTGGATAATAATATGAAGCTTCGTAATAATAAAATTGTCGGTGAAGAATTAGCGGAGTGGTTATTAGATTTTCATCATGACAGTATGGATTATTTTCGTTCAGAATTTAGCTTTGAATATTCATTCTTTCGAGATGAAGAACGATTTAATTTTCAGCAGCATGTAAAGCCTGATATTAAGTATGTAATTGAATCGTTTGTTGATTATGTATTACGTGATTTTGTTTTGTGGATGGAATACATTTAAAAATAAAGTTTCATAGTAATTTGGATCGTATCAATGTAATAGATAAATTTATGATTATGAAATATATGATAAACAACAGATACACAATGATTTGTCAAAACTTCCTCATATTTATCCAATACATAGAGTTGATCTAAGTTTATCAACTTGTTGCGAGTCGTGTTTTAATTAAAAGTTTAAGTATTTTCCATATTAGAGACGTATGATGAAGGAAATACAACAGAAAACAAAGTTTCCCATTGCAAATGCAACATTGGGATGCGGTACATCCAAACGAAGTAAACATGGTCCTTTGCTACCAAACACTATAAGATGCATCGTATGCGGTCCCTCAAACTACGGTAAGACGAACATAGTTTTTAATCTTTTAATTCATGAAAACGGATTACGCTTTAAAAATCTGTATATTTTTTCAAAATCTCTCCATCAACTGCAGTATAGAAAATTATCGTAACTGATGATGTTAAATCCAAATTTCGTTACTATGAATATTCTGAAAACGATCAGGTTCCACAACCGGAAGCGATTGAACCGCATTCGATAATGGTGTTTGAAGATGTAATTAAACAAAAATAAAGCAGTATCGGTGATTACTTTGCTAGAGGTCGACATAACAGAATCGATTGTTTTTGTTTAGCGGAAACGTATTCTAAAATACCAAAACAACTGATAAGAGACAATTGTAATTTTTTTAATTTTATTCAGATAAGACGGACTAAATTTACCACACATTAACAATGAACACGTAAACGTCGATATCTCGTTTGATGATTTTAAATCTTTATGCGAACGCGTTTGGAACAAGAGCCATTACGGTTTTCTAGTTATCGATAAAGAAAGAATCTGATAAATATAAAGAACGTTATAGAAATGTTATCAATAAATTTTTAATTGTTGATTGAACGCTGAACAACGCCGCGTATCGTGAATTTAACACTTTTTTTTAATAGAATCATCATGTTTGAGAAGGAGAAACAAATGGTTGAAATTGATAAATTGAATAAAGGTTTTAAACGTAAAAATGCTGCTTATGTTATGGGTTTGGCTGGAGAAGAAGCATTGTTTGCCAAGCGCTTCAAACTGATAATCGAACCCATCAAAGAAATTAGAAAAAAACTAGATAAACCGAAACCATTGCCGCCACCACCTCTATCGTAACCTCGCGATTTGAGCGATAGATTGTCAGCTCATAAAATTGATATTGTTAAAGTAGGTCATGATTTTACTAATAGAATGTCGGCTCAGTTAGAAAGACATCAAGATAGGTATGAACAAAAAAAGCGCGAACAACAAAGTTTGTTGGAGCAAGACTTACACCTTATAGACGATGAAGAAGAGGAAGAAGGTGATGAAACAGGACATTCGATGATATTATCTCAAAAAAACACATTACCATGAACAAACTCAAACCGCATATGAAGACGAAGAACCCCGTAAATTTACAAAGTATATAGATATTGTGCCAGACACTCCATTTACACAGTTTTCTGAGACGCAAGATACAATTACAAATGAAGAATATAAAGAAGTATAAAACCGTATTTAGATGTGTTAAGAACAGATCCAAGAGTATCAATGGATCATGTATATGGCGTAAAGTATGATAAAGACACAAATTCAAGCACATTGGTTGGCGCTAAGATTGAATTTATCGGCGATAAAATCTATTTGGAAGATTTAATCTATTCTGCCACACCAGGTCTTTTAAAGTTGTTAATTAAAATAAATCCAGACCTAAAAAATGTTCACACAGCAGATATGCAAACTTATGATGAAATGTTACAACATAGTGATGAACACAACAGATTATGGTGTAGTAAAAACAAATAAATCCTTTTAAATATAATGAAGTGATTATAAATCTTTTTCTCCAAAAAGAATCGATACATCAGTTTCACCATATAAAACGCCATCAACATCGTTTAACGGTAGCGGACTGCTGCATGCGCAGTTTAATTATAATCCAGTATATTTACGTTGAGATGATTCAAACGAATTGGTAGACGAATTAAATACACTTGTAAGTGAAAGGATGCTGGAAACAAGATCGTTTCAAATGAAATCATATCCATAATTAAAGAATTGAGAGATATTTAATTTATTGAATAGAGTATTTGCCTTAATATTATTATATATATATAGATCTGTCACGTAGAGGAATACATGGTAAAAAAGTGAAAGGTGTGAAAGAGGCCCTCCAGGAATCGGTTTTTCAATAACCGTTGATGGAAATTACGATATGAAAGATCATAGATTGTGTAATGTATCTGATCCGCGTGACGATGGTGACGCGTTGTATTTTAAACGAGCCAAAAGTATGTTTAGCGAATACACAAACAATCTAGGTTAACAGTTTGTCGGTTTGGAAAGACTGAATCAGACGAAAATCGACTGTGATGGAATAATTAAAAACTATATAGAGGATGAAAAACTAAAGGCGGCCGACGAAACTGTAAAGTTCATGAAAGATGCAATCGCACCGCTTAAAACAAAAATTTAAAAGTTTGTATATGATGAGTTAAATAGTCGCCTTACAGAAGATCTCTTGAAAGTTACCATCACGACGTATGTAGAAAATAAAATGCAAGAGATTAAATCTATTATCGCAAAAATGATTCGCGAAAACAAAATAACAAAATTAAAGATAATATCATTCATCAAAAGTAATATAAATGTCATCGGCCGAAATAATGTTTATAAAGTATTAGTTTTTCATTATTAACATTTTAATGTAGATATTTAAAAATGTCTGAAATAGAAGTTAAAATTAAGTAATTGAATAATTTTGTTGATTTTCCCAAATATGCTACCAAAAAAAAGTGCGGGCTTAGATTTATTTTCAGCAATTGATCGAGTTATAAGAGTCGGCGAAATAAAAGTCATTCCGACCGGTATCATTATATTGTTACCGAAAAATTTCGAAGTGCAAATAAGACCCATATCAGGATTGGCGGCTAAAGACGGCATTACAGTAGCCAATTCGCCGAGTACAATTGATGCCGATTATCGCGGCGAAATTAGTCATCCTTATTAATTTGGGCGATAAAGATTTTGTGGTACAAAGGGGTATGATAATCGCGTAAATGATAATATAAAAATGTGAACGTATATCGTGGAGTGAAAGTGAAGTACTCGATAACTCTGAACGTAATTATTATGGTTTTGGTTCAACCGGTTTAGTATAAAAAATCAGTTTCATCGATAACTTTATTGTAAAAATGTGTTGAAAAAATTACTTTATATGAAATATTTAGGTGTCCGAATTCGGACTACCAAAATTGACATACATTCCCGAATCATTAGCCCTGAAAATGTTGTCGTTAAAGATTGCTGTTTATTGTAAAAAAGTGGTGTAAAAATTACTTTTTCTCATCAGCCCGAATTCGGGCTGATGGAATGAATGATTATCGCGGCGAAATTAGTCATCCTTATTAATTTGGGCGATAAAGATTTTGTGGTACAAAGGAGTATGATAATCGCGTAAATGATAATATAAAAATGTGAACGTATTCACATTTTTATTCAGAAGAATCATTAACACTGAAAATATTGTTGGCAAAGATTGTTGTTTATAACCAATAATGTATTTGAATAAAAATAATTGTTTTATATGTAGATATGAAGAAGAAGGAGAATACGAAAAAATGACGTGGTATTATCGGTTCTATAGTCAACAAAGCTGTAGATTTATTACCGTTTGAGGCGCATATTCCGAGTTATAGTCATTGTTGTACAAATGTATTTATAATTAAAATAAAAATAAATGTATTTATTTCACTGAACAAAATCTCCAACGAGTACTTGAAAGTTCACAGACGACCACTCTTATTGCTTTTTTTGAGGTTTGTCAGTCCGATGACTTCGCTAAGACACTGTTGTATCCTGAAGTTTCTAGATACTATGCTTGTAATAATAACAAGTTTAGCAGAAGAAAGCACGGAACTTACATCGAAGGATTCCTGAATCAAAAAGGATGCTGCTGCGGGTAGAGTATATACAATTCATTGAAACCAAAGTGAATGCTTTCATCTGCGTATATTATTGCATAATGTTAAAGGACCTACATTTTTTGATTGCTTGAAAACTGTTGATGTTGTGCTACACCAATCATATAAAGCCGCTCGCCCTGCACTTAGGTATTGGAAAATGATCATCATTGGAAAGACACGCTTGCTGATGCTTCTATTTGTCAGTCTTCGCCTAAATTGAGAGAATTGTTTGCAATTATATTAGTTTTATGTCATCCTGCCCAACCGAACGTATTGTGGGAAATGTTCCAAAAAAGTTTTGTAAATATATTTTATATCAAATCCAACGTCAAACCAATGTTGAGATTGCAATTTCAGATGAAATATTGAATAGAGGTCTCATTGAGATTGAAAATATTGTCGTTACGTTAAATGAGAAATACTTATACGATTTCGGTTTACCAACACTAACACGTGATAATCAAGAAGCTATTAATGCTTATGATACAGTGTTAAGACTTTCTTTCGATGTCGATGAACAGAAAGAATTTGCATATTAATCTTCCTGAATTAGTTCCAGATCAATGTCAGGCGTTTGATGATATAAATGACAGTGTTGTTAGCAACAACCGAAATATTTTTTTCTTAGATGCTCCTGGAGGCACTAGGTAAACTTTTATAATCAATCTGCTTCTTGCTCAAATTCGCTCAACTAAAAACGTTGCAATTTGTATAGTATCATCAGGAACAGCTGCTACACTTATAAATAGTGGGAGAACTGCACATTGCACTTTTAATTTATCATTAAATGTTGCATGTGGGCAAAAATCTATTTGTTCTATTCGCAAAAATGTTTCACTTGGATAAGTTTTGCAAGATGCTAAACTTATTGTGTGGGATGAGTGCACAATGAGTCATCGAGCTCCTATTGAAACCATTGATCGAACCCTTCGAGATGTTAGATCATGCGGTAAATTAATGGGTGGTATAACTTTCGTGTTTGCTGGAGACTTTCGGCAAACATTGCCTGTCATCGCGAGAAGAACTAGGGCTGCTGTTGTTCAGGCATGCCTTAAATCCTTACTATTAACTTAAGGACTAATATAAGAGTCCATCTTCGGGGTGGCGATATAAACTTTTCCTTACAACTACTAAACACTGGAAATGGGTCTTCCTCACAACGATGGCTACATTTCTGTCAATGAAAGCCTTGGTACCGTTGTGTATACAATAGATGATCTCATTTCCAATCTTTATCCAGAAATTAGTAAGCTTTTACAAAAACCGTACGAGTGGCTTTGCAAAAGATTTATCATAACTCCTCGAAATATTTCTGTATTTGAAATTAATAATATGATTTTAGAATAAGTTGAAGGGTAAAGCAAGGAATATCGATCTATAGATTAATCAATACTAAAGGTGCAGTCCACTATCCTCCAGAATTTTTTAATTCTCTTAACCCTGCAGGTTTTCCAGCTCATAGTCTCAATCTTAAAATGGGAGTTCCGATTATTTTACGATGAAACCTTAACCCTCCAAGGTTATGTAACGGGATGAGGTTGCAGATCAAAACTATGCGAAATCACATCATTGGGGTTACTGTTCTGACAGGTCCAGCTGCAGGAGATCTTGCTTTTATACCCCGCATTCCAATGATCCCAACAGACTTGCCATTTCGATTCAAGAGACTGCAATTCTTTATAAAACTTTCGTTTTTTACAACAATCAATAAAGCACAAGGCCAGATATTCATGCACATTGGTATTGATTTACGATCGGACTGTTTTTCTCATGGACAATTATATGTTGGACTTTCCAGAACTGGTAATTTGGAAAGTCAATACATTCTGCTACCAGAAAATCAAAATGCTGCAAAAAATATCATATACCCTAAATTCGATCAATTTTATGCTTTTAGAAAATGGGTTGGCTACCTCATAATCTCGGGTGAAGCCGAGATGGGAGATGCTATAAATAAATAAATATATATATATATAAAATAGCATATCGTGAGTGATAATGCCCAGCAAAAACTACTTTAGATAAATTGCTGAAAATTTAATTGCTAAGCAATTATAAAAAAATTTCTTAGTATGCACTTTCTCCATACGGTGTAAGTGCATACTAAGAAAATCCACTTTGAAATTCCGAGTTTAATGGGTTAAAATGGAGTAATAATGAATTATTATTATTATTATTATTTTTTGTATTTCTCTGTAACAGTCCTAGGTATCAACTTAATTTTTGGTGTGTGTAATCTTAATATGAATATCTAAAAATTTATTTGTACATTTTTTTAAATTCAGAGATTAAAAGTGTTAAAATTGATTTTTTTAAACCCTGTAATTTTTTTAATTTCTTGGTAACAAATGAAGAAATAAACCTGATTTTTGGTGAGTGTAATCTTCATGTCAATAAATTAATTTCTAGATTTTTGATATTCGACCTTGAAAGGGGATGAAGAAAGATAAAAAAAATTTTGAACAATGATGGTAAATTTTCCCAATTCCGACTATAGTAAACTAGATATTCAGTAAATTTGGGCTTGCAAATATTTTTCACATAAATATTTAAAAACCATTTTAGGTTTTTTTTTAATTCCGATTTTTTAAGCGGTGAGAAGATATACAGCGCCGTGGCTCAACCAACACAGCCACCGCCAACGTGTAACGAGTGATTGTAAGTGTTACTGGCTGCACCTATCTCCGGTTACTTGACCAAAGAACATAAAATAAAATAATTGACTACTACGAGAAACGCATGAACACAGGTAACGCAATATAGCGCAGGCAAAGCTGGGATGGTGAGCTAGTATAAAATAACCTTAGGACAGACTTCCTCGTTTGGCGGCTTGACCTGAGCCATTGTTTAACCGCATGATCGTTTACCCTATGATAATAGTTACCTTATGATTGTATTTATCATTGGAGAAGCAATCAGATTCCCTTAACTCTACTCATGGTAACTGAACACGGCAATCCCATTGAAGAACTCTTACAATCGGCCTTGAGCTCAAGCCACAAACCCTTTTTGCTGTTAATGAGAGGTCAATTTTCCTGTGATCAAGAATATCAAAGCCGCTCTTCCGCAAGATATTTAGCCGCTTCCAAAAGAGAAGGGCAGTTACCAAAATATGGGGTGCAACCCAACTGGGCTATCGTTCCGTGAATATCAACCAAAAACGTCGTTGATGAAAATTTGGAAAGACTATCTTGCAGAGGTCATACTTCGTTATTTCCTGTCTTTTTCTGGGTTACAGAAAAGTTTCTATACTTTTTCTTTTCCATTTATTCAGAAATTGGGCTTTCACAAGTTTGTATATTTTTCAGCCTGAACAACTTTTCGTCATGCTGATCTATAGAGATTTTTTTAATTTTGTTGGCAGCAGTTACCAGCGCTATACTTCATAATAAACATAAAATGGCGGACGTAGACTGTCAGTCGTAGTAGATTTTTTGTTGTGAGTGATTATGTTTGTATTTCTGTAATTAGTATTTCCACCAGTCATGAACAGACAATTTAAAAGATAAATATGACATAAATCTATTTTTATAATGTTGTCTTTGTATATGCGTCTTCTTCCTGATAAGTTCACAGTTCTGGTGGTCTGTTTCTTCATTAAGGAGGCTGTTGTGTCTGGAAATGAAGGTAACCCTTGTGTTTATGTTTCGTTTAGGGTACGTGGTAGTTCGCATTGTTACTTTGAACGATTTTTTAGTGCAGATTGTTTTTGCTAGATCGTATCATATTACTTACATTTATATAAAGTCAGGTTAATAAATTGAAACATTATATTGTGGCGTCAGTATATTTTGTACTCTAAAAAGCTGAGTTTTTAATGAAATCCATTTTTACGATAATTGTAATTATAAGTTGAAGTTTTGTCTGAAGTATACAATTCCATTTCACTACGTGTCACAAGCTAGTATTTACAATTATTCTTATCTATGTACGGTCGCATTTCATTTCCATGAGTTGTCATTACACAATTCTCAAATGTTAAAATTTACTAATTCAGGGTTATTTGAACGAGACAAAAAAAAAACAAGTTTCTATTTTTGGTATGAATTGACACAGAATTGTGCTTATGACTTAATTTTTTCTTGTCATTTTATTCTGTTTAATTTTTTTTTTTAATATTTCACTATCAAAAATTGATTAGTGTGATGACCTGAACAATGATAAGTACAGTTAGTAGACAACTAACATTAGGGATCCAGGAACGAAGATGTCTACTAAGTTTGTGATAAAAGTAGATAAGGTAGTAAGAATTGTCCAGTCAGTAAGCCTATAATTTAGTTAATCGAATACAAAAAGAGGAATAAACTAAAAACTGATGTGTATATAATTTAATTTGTTAAGCATGTGTTGTAGTCTACAAAAGTACATTAGAATTTGCTGTTTTTTTTTAAACTGATGTATCAAAGTAGATATGACTGTTTTGAAAAAAGTAATAGTAGCTGATTAGTGCTTATAATATGTGAGCACAATATATTAGCTATTCTTAGCTAATGTAATCAGTAATTAATTAGTACTGGGTAAGATGATTCTGCTAACATCCTGTAATCTTTCAGAGTAGCATCCTGTAAATTGAAGTATCTGCAGCAAGGATGAATTGTCATTGGCTGAAGTCATATTATATCAACAAAATTAAAATTTACACACATTGCACTTTTAAAGAATGATGTTGACATTTATATTTTGAGGTTAATGACCAGTAGTTGATACTGCTTAAAATAATTGCTCTTGTAAATACAGTATGTAAGTGTGATGCATTAGTATATTAATAGTTTTTTCTTGTACAAACTAATAATTTTAAAATATCAACGTTTGTGAAGAAAAAATGAGATATTTCAAATCTTATTTACAACATCAATAGCTTTGTAATGAGCTTTTAAAAAGTTGGAAAATGAGAAAAATGGTGCATTTCCTCAGACCTATTCTTATTTAGATTCATACTGTACACTGCGAGTATTTCTGATTGTCTTTCAGTGCCCAAGAAATGCTACTCTAAATATTCTTCTTTGTCTGCTACTTTTTCTGTTGAACTAAGATATCTTTATATATTTGGTACTTGGCAAATGCTTAGATATTATATTGCATATATTGTATACTGTATTATGTGTATTATACCAGTAGTAAAGAAATGTACAGCTTGGTATCAAAAGAGCAGTTCTTGTACTGACAAAATTTTTGACCTGCTCATTGTTGCTGAACTTTGTGCCACGCAAAAACTGTGAGTGGATTAAACAAATAGTGTGAGATTGGAAATGTAAGGTAGATGTGACAACAATCCAACCAACTTTTGAATAGTTTCCCATGTCTTTTGAGCGGTAGGGGATGCGTGTTATGCATAAGAATTATGCCTTTCGAGAGAGAATCAGGAAGTTCCCTCCTTACTGCAAGTTTCACTTTTCTATTACATCACAATAGTACTTGGTGTTGATTGTATGTTTTTCATTCAAATAATCCCAATAAGTTGGCCCTTTTTAGTAGTCCAAAACACTGTTAGCATCACTTTACTGGCTGATGTGCAGTTTTTGAATTTTTCCTGGTGAGCAAACTCCTCTGGTGTTTCCATTCCATTCTCTGATGTTTGGATTCTGGCTAAAAATGATGAATTCAAATTATGCAATCTAAAAAAATTTAAATGTGAATTTGGGTGTCTTGGAGTCAGTTGTCTCAGAAACCACTTTGAACATGTTTAATTCAGGTTAATGTAGTAATTCAGCTTATAATAATGGAATGGGTGATGCTTATACTTCCGTTACAAATTTCAGCAGTTTTCCCAATTTTTATGCATTTGTTCTTGTGAATAAGGTATGGAATTTTGTGAAGCATCAGTCAAAACTTCCAAATTTTCCACAGAACACATATCAAGTGAAGCTGACATTTTAAACTAAACAATAAAGGTTATAATAACTGAAATTCTTTTCAAACAACTAATACACTCTATGTGAGGGATGCCAACTTAAATGTCAAACAGTTTCAGTTTATTCTTGAAATAGTTTTTCCAGTGTTGGTGTTTGTCTGTTTAATTATTGAACAACCCTTGTACATATATTTAATTCATACAAGAGATTACTATTAAAAATTAAAAACATGACTGCCGAAAAAAAAAACATTGCTGATAACATTTTTTTCTGGTTAGGTTCCATCGTGATTTTGTATTTTACTAGCAAATACCCCATTAAAATTTTGAAAACTGGAAGATTGGTTGTGAAGATATAACAACATTTATGAATAACCGTGATCTGTTAGATCGAGAGTGTACCTGATGCACGTAAAAATTAGTCCTCAACCTACTAACAAATACCCCATTTGAATTTTAAAACCGGATGATTGTTTGCAGCAATATAAGAGCACCCCATTGCACCTTCCAAAACAGCGCCCCAGAGACATCCAGTTTGTTACCAGTTGATAGTGATGGTTGGTTTAGCCTCGCATAAGGTGCTTGCATCACCTCACCAACTATAGCCTCACACACAGTCCCCACAAGAAGCACATTATTAAACAGAAACATTTAATTTTATTTTATTTAATGTAAATTTAATTCTGTTATTCTTGTAATAGTATTCAATCAGTTCATTCAATTCAAACCCAGCTCACACAGTGATACAGGTTCACAGTTCATTAATTCAATTCATTAAAGTTGGTGCTTCAACCGGCAAATTTCCACTACTACATATATTTTTATAAGTATACATACACATATGTATACATATTTATATAGCCTATGACACTCCTGGAAACTTAGGAATATCAGCGCAGGGTCATTGATGTATATCGGTTCAGTCGTTGAGCTGCTGCAGTGCACCCTAAAAATATTGCTTCCCCTTTTGGGCAGTCATGTAAATAATAAAAACAATTATAAAAATTAAATAAAAGAAAGGGATTATTAGTTGATATTTAGCAATGGATTTGTGGCACAAAGCAGACCAATGGTGGTGATGTGCCGGGCGACTACACATGGCTTCTTCCACAACTCTCCTGCTAAAAGCAGTCCATTGTCAATTAATTTACAGATTATATAATTTAATCTCTAAGCTTAGATTATTTTATATTTGTATTTTTATTTATTTATTAATTTTATTAATAAAAGTAAGGGATTATTAGTTAATATTTAGCAGTAATAAGATAAAGCAACACCGACAAATAAGAGCAAGAATAAAGAACATGCTTACCTGATCGAACATACTACCCATCAAAAAATCATATGATTTTTTTTTTCTTAAATGTTTATAAACAATAAGTAAGAAGAAGAAACATCAACAAGTAAGAGTAAGAAGAAAGAACATGCTTACATGATTAAACATACTGCCCATCAAAAAACCAGATTTTTTCTTAAATTTTGTAAACAATAAATAACAACTGTAATAATAATTATAAAATAAATTAATAAGTTTTACTACCGTAATTCATTCATTCAATATCGTAGCAGCTCTCAAATCACAACTATTTTCGACACAAATAAATCGATATTGAAAATATTATTGATTATCGATTTAGAATCGTAATATGATTTTTTGTGGCCTTTTAGTTAAACATACATATATATATATAGCCTATGACACTCCCCATAATGTAAGGATACATCTAAATTGGTTCGGCTGTTGAGCTGCTACAATGGAACATACATACATACATACGTACACCCTAAAAAACATTACACTCCTTTTTGGGCAGTCATGTAAATATGTGCTCAAACATTTATTAAATTAACTCCTTGAAATTTTTATATTATTTATGCTGATTTTATTTACTTATTTTTTGATATAGTTGCATCAGTATTGTTATTACACATAATTATTATTTCTACATTCAGTAACTTAAACGTTTACAATTTCAATTTTTTTATTTATTCATTCTGTGATGTTGTGTTGAATAAAATTTTTCCCATGGTCTTTCTTGATCGTTTCTGTAAAATGCTTAGCAATTCATTCTGTTATGAAGTAGCATATGTACAAATTCTTTGTGCGATCGGTGTATTGTTTATTATGTATTGATTTGCAGTCTACTTTATAATACATGGTAATACTGAAAATTATCCAGAACTTCTATTACTTAATGACTGACGAAATTTATATTATATTGATTTTTAAACTTACTTGCTTTTTAAATTTAGTTACTCTTGTAGCAATTTTCATTAAAATCACTACTAGAATTACTTATGTCTTATGATATAAATATAAAAATGTTTTAAAATTTTATTTTTTTGAGATTAGAAATTAATTTTTTTTAGTACATGAGAGCACTTATGTCTAGTAACATTTATAAGAAAATTAAAAACACGCAATATTTGATTTTTTTTCAAAATGAGCTTAGTCTGAATTCAAATAACAGTATTTTCCTTACAAAATTGCATTATTTGCAATAATAATAACATTTTTACTTGAATTGTGATAACACTCATGATAAATAATTTAACTACTAATTTCTGTTTTACAATGTTCTTGAGAAAAACTGATGCTAAACAATCATCCACACTACTGTTAAACCACTCCAAAATAGTCACCTAGACTTCTCCTCTCTATCCTAGTCTTATATTTAAAATGAGAATAAGCAGCGACAATCACGAGATCTTTTATTGAGGTTTTACAAAACATGTTTATCTAAAAAGAAAATTTATAATGGGTTATCTCAAAAGTAAGTTACACTATTTTTTTCTAAATTAAAAAATGTTCAAAAATTTAAAAAAGGGTGTATTTTTAAAAGTATATTTAATAGTTATTTTTCTACATAATCTTCTTGAATCTTGTTACATTTTTGGTACCATCATAACAGTATTTTTAATCCAGTGTCAAAACAAATCCTGCCAAACTGGCTACCCATCTTTCCACTTCTTGTTTTAATTCATTCCCATTTGCAAAACGTCTTCCCCCGAGATGTTGTTTCAGCTGTGGAAAGAGATGAAGGTCGGTCGATGCAAGGTCAGGTGAGTAAGGTGGATGACTGAAAATATCGCATCAAAACTGCTCAAGCAGGGCTTGAGTCTTACAAGCAGTGTGTGGGCAAGTATTATCATGGAGCAAAAACATTTTTTTGCTCAACTTTTCCCTCCTTTTGTTTGAATTGCCCTTCTGAAGTTTCTCAACACCTCACAATAGCGAGCAGCTGTGATTGTGGTCCCACAGGGCAGGTAATCGATCAACAACACCCCCTTGAAATCCCAAAAGACTGTTGCAATGACCTAGCCAGCGGATTCCACAACTTTTGCTTTCTTTAGCGTTGGCTCATCCTTTCCTTTCCATATCATACCCTGTCTTTTAGATTAAGGCATCCAGTGATGGATCCATGTCTCATCCCCAGTCACTCTTCAGTCGAATAAACCATCTCCCTCATCCTCAAAAAAATGCAAAAATTAAAATGCAGCATCAACTCTCTGCTCTTTGTGTTGTTCTGAAAACAGGTGTTAAACCCATCTTGCTCATACTTTTAATAGATGCAGATCCTCATAAATGATCCTGTAAAGTGTTGCACAGCTTATTTCAATATTCGGAGAAAGTTGAGAAAGAATTTCATCAAGCTTAATGCGTGATTCAGTGTCTATGACCCTTCAGACCTTATCGACAACATTTGGAGCGTGGAAAGTGGAGGGTTGGCCGCTTTGTTGTTCATTGTGTAATGCTCTTCTCCCTTCAATGAATGATTGACGCCAACAAGAAACTGTTGGCCTTGACATAATGTCTCCATTGTACTCACTGCACAACTTGTGATGAATTTGTCGCATGTTTATTTTTTTGCCATAAAAAAACTAATAACAGCACGAACTTTGCAATCGGCGGTAGGAGCAAGGTGGAGTCTTCATGTTTGCTGGTGCGTGACTGTCCAAGCAGTAAAGGTAGACTCAGAAATTTTACAGTGCTGCCACTACACCCATACAAAAGTTCCTTGTGACACCCGGACTTTTCCCGCCTATCACGCGGATTTAGAAAAATAGGTAATTTACTTTTGAGACGACCCTCGTATTTAAAGTGTAGTAATTCTCTTGAGCGAGGTGAAGTATTAAATGAGTTATCCCTTAACATTGTATACACCTTCGTTCATACAAGATTGATCAGCTTATGATTAATGAGACTTATCCGCCTAAGTTAACAGACTTTTAATAATTCTATTACCTAAAAAATGCAACAATCATTAAAATAAAATTTAACAAATGATGTTAAAGGTGTAGGGCCAGCAATTTGCCAAAATTCTTTAAATGCTTTTCTGTACTGAGAATGAAGTCTGTATTTTTTTTATACTGACAATAATTCTTGTGCTATAAATTCATAAATTTTTTTAAAAATTATTCTGAAATAGGAAACAAATTTTCAATTTCTGTAGGGGGTAAGGAGGAACTGTTCGGGTGGAATTAAAAATTACATTTTTGTATTTTTCTTGTTCTACAGCTTGAAGTATAAATACCAGAGTTATAAAAAATAAAATGGTATACTATGCATTAAAATATAAGATGGAGTAAACATCTTGGGTGAGGATATGAAAAGTAGTAATGTATTTTTGGCTTATACTTTTTTTGTAGTAGATAAAATATGTTCCTCTTCCCTTCTGAAAAAGGAGGCAGTGTATATTGTTTTATAGGAATATAATGAAATTGGCAAAGAGTTTGTACGACAAGAAAGTTGAGTGCCAGGTTAAAAGATAAAGGATACTAACAGGTTAACTGCCACAGGACCTAAAATTTGTTATGTTCAAAAACAAAAGAAAAATGAAAAAAAATGTTCGTAGTAGTAGGAGTGATTTACCCATGTTTATGTACAGCAACAGTCCTGTGACAATGTGACATTTATTAGGTATCATCCAATTTTGTGTGGCAGTCAACCTGTTAAATTGTATACTTGAAATAAATTATATGTTGAGGCTCGTTTTGATTTATGGTGTAGAGTATAGCTGATGAAAGTACATGAAAAGAAAATTAGGATAGACCCTAAAGATAGGATCATCAATGGAATGGTTAAGGTTATTGAAATAATTAAAAAGTATTAACAGAGAAAACACCATTGGTGTAGTTATTGGATGAGATTGTATAAAAGTTCTTATGGAAAGTAGATGTTAGAAACAGAAATGGACAAAAAAAAGAGGTGAGGTAAGCCAAAAAGATGATGGATGATCTGTACGAAAGGTGATTTTAAAAATAAATCAATCACAGCGGGGGAGAAGACTAATAAATAATCTAAGTCAGTCTTTCTGCTTGTAACCAATGAATTCAAGTAAAACAAGATGACTTTAGTTTTCACAATATCTGTTTTTGTTGTCATTTGGAACTGGTAAATATGCTGTCTAGATAATTTATAATCAGCTTAATGTTAATTAATTCAAGCTATTTATATTTAAAAATCAAGATCAAAAAAAGTCTTTTACAGAACAAAATTTTTCCTCTTCTCATATAATCTTAACTAACCTGTGATTCAAGAGCTTAGCAGGTTTTCTGGGTCATGATTGCTGTCTTGGAATTTTTGTTTAATTTCTTTTATCTTATCATTTTACCTTAAACCACATCTTACTTTTATAGCTCTTTGTTAAAATACTATTTATCCTATCTGTTGAAATTTCAATAAAACACATGCCTAATATGTTTACAATACTCATTTGTTGCAATTTCTGTAGTTTTTTATTTTTTCAGGTTAAATTTTTTTTTTTAAACAAGGGAAAATTTGAGAGATAACGAATTTTGTTTCTTCCCTTTGTCACTGCTGGCAGTACAGGTTATTAATCTGTCACTGTCTTGAACCTTGTTTTCCAATTAATCATTTTAATTCCTCTGCAACTGTTATTTTATTTATTTATCTGATATTATTTATATATATATATATAATTATTCCCTTCATGTATTAGAGATAATTATATTGTTATACAAAGGAGTTCTTAACTTACATCATAGTGAATTTAAAGCAACTCATGGTTTTCTTATTTTTGCTTTGTACTTTTAAGGGCAGATTTAAAAATTATGTTTATAGTTTATTGCATGTTTTTACATTTATAACGAGATTTTTAATTATTAAGGGTAGGTTTTTTATTGTGGCATTTAACCACAAAAAAAAAATAAAATAACAATTTAATGTTGTGTTATTTTTAGTTATTGTTTAGTTTTTGTAATAAATGATCTTCCCATTTGTCATTATGACAACTGTTTTTACATTGTGAACCAATTACTATCAAATGAGTCAGAGCTACAAAAAATCTTGCAATTATTGGCTGTAATTCTGTTACTCTCTGGGAACAAAGGTTCTTTTCCCAGGTAGCAGTTGGAATTGGTGTTTAAAGTTTATTTATACCAACTTTTATTATTATGAGCATTATTTAGTTTTTATTATGGTTATCTCTATATTATAGAAGAATCTATAAAGAAATTTAGTATAATTTTAATGTACATATGAAATAAGCTGGCTGGTAAAGCTGTAAATTCACTATGAAGGGGTAGAAAATTGTAATAATATTGTTACTATCTCTTATCTACTTGGAAAGTAATTTGATAAATTAAATAAATGGATTGACAGTTGTGAAGTGATTAATTGGTAATTAATAGAACAAGGTACAATACAGAGGTAGATTGGTTTTACAGCATTGCACTAACTAGCTTCTAACAAAGAGAAGAAACAACTTATGGCACTTCTGAAACATTTTGTTAGTATTTCTTTCAAAATCTTTAAAACCTAAAGAAGTAAACATCTATCAAAAGGACAGTGAAATTTACAAGTTGCAAAAAGTAGAGAGGACCTCATTTATTTTGACCGGTTACAGAGAACATGAGTGTTCACCTTAACTGTTGATTTAAACATCATTGAATATTGTGTAGAACTAGAAAAATTTTTTTTTTCAAAAAATAGTTGCAAATTGTAAAAAAATTAAGATAAGTATTTAACTTTTAGTATAGTTAAAGACTAAGCTAAGTTTCAACCATTTTATTCCCATATCTGTGCTATGTTAGAGTATGTATAAATCAACTAGTTCAATGACTCTGAGTAGCCCAGACATTGTATTAAATATTTCAAGTCATTGTAAACAATAGCCAGGCTATACTTGAGTAGGGTTTATTGGAATTCAGTAAATGATAACATTATTTATTAATTTCTGTAGCCTGGTGAGATTTAAAGAGGTTGTGATAGAACAAGGAACATTTCTTCAGGTGTGCATAGTACAGGTGTTAGTTGGATAAAGTTTTATTTTAATTTTAATGAGTAAAATAATTTTTACTCAGCAAATTCATAATTTTTTATGAGTATTAATTCATTTCTAACATTTTGTAACTAACAACAATTTTGCTAAACGTCAGTGAAATTTTAGAATTATTTTTAACACTTAATATTAAAGAGAACACCACCATCTAAAACCTGTACAAATTTTTATATTTTCAATCATTATTCAAGCTTAAGTTGGCTGAAATCTTATGTATCATTAAAAAAGTCCTGAAAGTTGTAGAAGATAAAAAGAAGAGTGTGTGTTTATCAGAATGAAAGTAAGAGATCATATTTAGTTGCAAGGGTAAAAAGTGAGGTCAGTGTAAGTAATGATAGTGCAAATAATATTATTATTTTGTGCTTATATGTAGCAGGGTTGAAATCTAAGCTGTTAAATTTTAGCTCTTAGATTTATTTGTAATATTAATGTCTTCTTTTTTCTGTGGACCTTGGCCTCTTCTACAACTTGTTTCTGTCTATAATCTGCGTTAAGTTATGATGTCCTCTACAATGATGAAACCTTTTTGGAACAGGCATAAATCAATAATTATATTGAGTTGCTCCTTGAAATATATCTAGGTTTTAAGCTTTGATAAGTTCTAGCAGTGAGAATTTCAAATTATGGAAGGGGTAAGAGAGCTAAGGTTTTGGGTATAAAGAATCATCACAGGAATACTTAGTTTACAGATTGTGAGGGTAAATTTATATTAAAATTTAAACTCCCAGTGTATCTCAGCAGAGAAATCAGGTTTGATGAATGAGAGAAAATTTTTTGTAATTTAAGTGACCGACTAGGTATTTGCAGAGTATAAAAAATTATATCAGATTCCAATAGCAGAAGAACAAGAGTTTTCAGTGGATGAAATAGATTGAGCATGTATGTGTTTATATTTCAAAAGATAAAGTTTTAAACTCTAAAAGGAAACATATTTTACTTACTGTTATGTGAAAATAAAAATTTACTTATTTTTAATGGCAGGTCTAGAGAGGAAGAATCCAGGGAATTTACTGTTATTTGTAATATTTATTAATTTGTTTGCCAGATTCACATTTTAATGTAGTTAATTCATTTTCTGCGAGTAGCATTTCTGGGATAATATGCCATCGGAGATTGAAGTTAATGTTAAGTGTGAAAATGATAATGAAATCTGTTTTCTGTCTTTGTTGCAAAAAATTATGTAGAGTAGATAACAGGGACAGATATGTATCAAAATTCCATCGTATCTGTAGTGGAGGTGATTTTAATGTTACTGCCAAATATTCAAGTATTTTATCCCTGTATATATGAGGTAGCTGATTATAAGTCTGTAAACAAAAAGAGTCGGTATTGGCGAAAAAACAGGAATGGTTTGATTGGACTTCACAAGAATAGGTTGTTTGTTTTTTTCATTGAATTCATTTAGAAAAATTAACCATAACCTCATTAAACTTGATTGCTTATATAAAATAGAATGTAAGAAAAGAAAGCAGTTTTTATGTCGGAATTTATGTTAGAAGATTGTGGAATGTCAATGGTATGAGTTAGTTCTGACATGAAGTGAGAAAATTTAATAATAGAAATTTTAAGTTGTGAAAATTAAAATAGTAGAGCAGTTTAGTTATTTTAATAATTTGTTTGATTTGAATAAGATGGTAGGTAATATTTG
The DNA here is from genome assembly GCF_047948215.1 of Lycorma delicatula. Taxonomy (NCBI): domain Eukaryota; kingdom Metazoa; phylum Arthropoda; class Insecta; order Hemiptera; family Fulgoridae; genus Lycorma; species Lycorma delicatula. The sequence goes on from NC_134458.1 coordinate 5,004,268, forward strand.
GTATACAGTGCTGATAATTAGATTGAAAATAAAATTGGATGAGTTGCCGTTACAGTGAAAAAAAATCAAAAGAAAATAAACTATTATAAAAATGTAGTGAATACAGTCGAGAGGAGGATCTTGTAACAAGTAGGCATGTATTTCTATTGCTCTGAGTTTTTTCAAGTTTTGGTTGGTTTTTTTGGTGATCTTTACAGTTTGGACAGTTAGCAAAGTTTGGTGAAATTATGACGGACATGGATCGTGTGTTTTAAGATTTTTCAGTCAACAGACTTATCTTTTATTTAGTGTCTTATAACTTTGACCTTATTGCCTCAGGCAGTAAGGTTCATTGTAGACTGTCTTCTCACTGTATGTGTTATTGCAAGTTGACCAAGGAAGTAAACAAGGACTTAGCCAATTTTTTGCTATTTTCTCCTTTACGGGTGAGCAAGTGATATTTTTCTAAGTCGTCAGAACAGTTATAAAGGGAACTCCTTTTTTTTATATCCCCCCTTTCCCTCATCCTAACCCCAAATCCCCCCAGTCCTACACAAACTGGGTCCTCTTCAACCCGCTGACCCCCTTTGAAGAAGAATTTGCAGGAATTATTGGATATTTTTGGCAGAGAGATCTGTTTCAGAAGGTTTAGTTCTCTAAAGGGACCCCTACGAAGAGTGAAGATAACACCAGAGTGTTTATAGTTTCCAAGACCCAATGGAAGAAAAGCTCGTATACTGATATAATATGAAATCTAGCGCCAGGACTAAGGAAATGCCTCGATATAGAAAAAGAAGTACCGAGAAAAACAGTCTTTAAAGAGTCAAGAAATACAGAAGCCTTTTACCCAGATGATGAAGACGATGATAGAATTCACAGTCTGTGTAGTAGTGTTTGATGAAAGAAATGAAGATCTAGTACAGGAGGTCATGAAGGTACTTTATAAATTGAGGAACGCGGAACCGAATAAGCTGATGTTCTGTGCTCAGGACGATGAGACTGGGGACAAATTTAGCAAGATACTAGAATATTGGTATCAGAAAGAAGAAAAGGAGGAGAGAAGAATACCATTGTATCTAGTGGAGAAAGAACCAAATAAAAAGATTATTCAGGGATCTTCATCATCAGTTATAACAGTTAAGAAAACGGCAGTGACATGATGAACTCCTGAAACAGGTTAAAGGTTCCTTAGGGGAAGATTTAGCAGAGGATATCCTTTCAGTAAAAAAGGGCCATGCAGATTCCATGGAAATAAGAGTAAGAGATAGTACCAATAAAAGGGAAGACATGGTAAAAAGAATTGGTACAAAGATAGAGAATGTAGTTGTACGGGAGAGAACCGAAGAGGCCAGAGTAGCACTTCATGTGAAGGATCTTGATATTGATGCCACTGCGTACGAAGTAGAAACAGCCATTAAATAATTAACAGGCAGTGACTCACCAGTGCGGGTAGTTTTGGAAGACACAGAAGGCGACAGTCCTTCTGTCACTCCGAGTAGCAAAGATTCTGGTGGACAAAAACAGGGTCAGAATTGGTTGGCATTTGTGCTGGGTTGAGCCACGTAGCCATGTAATAAGATGCTTCCTTTGTTGCAGCTTCGGTCATGATGCAGTGAACTGTAACGGGCCCGATCGTACAAACTTTTGTTTTAACTGTGGGAGTGCAGGACATTGGGCTAGGGACTGCAAGGAACATGCAAAATGCTTGGATTGCGACAAACTAGACCATCGGACTGGAGGCAAAGACTGCAAGTGACGACAACAATTAAATGTCTATAAATTAACGTAAATAGGCGGCAAGTAGCACATGATTTATCATGGTGGACAGCTAGACAGAAAGAAGTTGATTTTTTATTAATAACCCAACCAAATAAAGGTGCAATTATATCGACGCAGTGGAGAACTCTGATGGAGATGCAGCCATCACCAATATTTCAAATCGTCATGCGGTTTTGGAAGTCTCCGTGGGGAGAGGTTTTGTAGCAATGACCACCTCAGCATGCGTGCTTATTAGTAATTATATTTCCCCATATTCAGAGGATGATAGATTTGAAGGATTTGTAAGTGACTTGGAAGGTAATTTGAAGAAACCAATTATACTTACAGGCGACTTCAATGCTGAAAGTTTAGAGTTAAGTAGAATCAGGTTGACCAGAAGAGGCAACAGACTTGTGACATTACTGGGAGCCTTTGATCTTACAATGCTGAATAAACCCGACTTTTGTGGGTTTTGTGTCTGAATAAATCAGACTTTTGTGGGTTGAGGGAATGGATCAATAATAGACCATATGGCAATTCCTGACAGAATAATCCTGAGAGCAACATTATGAATGGTACTTGACGAGGGATTTACTAGGGACCACAGAACCATTTTATTTGAAATAGGTTTGGATAATCATATAAAATGGAAGTACAATTTTAAATGGAAACCAAATGAGGTGCAGGTCAGTGCTATTGCCAATGTGGTTGGAAGAAAAGCAGAAGAATTATACAATGGTACCCCAGAGGACTTACTAATAATGCTGAAGGAAGAGTGTGATCACCATAGACCATAGCCTGTGGAAAACAGCAAGCGAGTTTATTGGTGGACACACGAAATTGGGGCCCTTTGAGTTCGTACTCAAGCTGCCAGACAGAGGTTACAACGTACCCATAGAAGACGTAGACCAAACGAAGTGACAGGGGCGGAGTGTACAATAGAAATTACAAAAAAGAATTATGCGCCAAAATTAAGTACACGAAGAGAGAGATGTGGGAAAAAAAATTGTGTGTGAACTTAACGAAGACCCGTGGGGGAGGGCGTACTGGGTACTGATGAAGAGATTTGGTGCGCTTCTCCCTACATTCTTCAAAGGATAGATTTTAAGAGCAATTCAAAGCCTCTTTCAATCTGAAATAGTAGAGAAGGTTCAAATAGAATGCCAGGATAAACGTAGATTTACAGTTGAAGAAATGAGAGACACTATCCATGGCTAACTCCAGAAAGAGCCCCGGGCCAGATGGGGTGCTGGCTATAATCCTCAAAAACATTGGAGCCATCCATGGATCATACTGGATGCTCTAAATAAGGCATTGGAGCAGTGTAGATTCCCGGTATCTTGGAATCAGGGGAGACGCCCTCATACCCAAGCAATCACATGTAGGGAGGGATCCAGCTTGTTACCCAATTTGTTTGCTCCCAATATTGGGTAAACTGTATGAAAGGATTGAGGAAGAACTGAGTGCGGCATGGGATCTCTCTCGGTCACAATAGAGGGAGCTCCACTGTTGAGGTGCTCAGGAAAGTAGTTGAATGAGCTGATACATGCAGGAAGGGCACTCGGAGGACCAGGAAGATCCCACTTCTGGTTCTGCTAGACATAAAAAACGCTTTTGGTAGCATACCACGGACAGTAGTTATGGAAGCACTGAAGAAAAAAGAAATTAGGGACTACGTAAGAGCAACAATTGCAGACTTTCTATATAGGAAAGAACTCATTGCCAACACTGAAGAAGGTGAGGTGAGATTTTTCATGCAGAGTGGTGTTCCGCAGGGGTCTGTATTAAGCCCCCTGTTGTGGAACATCACTTTTGACAGACTGCTGCGCCAGGTTTCAAGAAGAAGTTTCATTAATTGCATATGTTGATGATTTAGTTATGTTAATAACTGGGTCTACAGAAGGTGATGTTGAAGAGAAAGCTAATATATCAATAAGACAGGTGAGCACCTGGCTAAAATCAAAAGGCCTAGAATTAGCGCCGCAAAAGACCCAGGTAGTGACGATCGTTGGAAGACGGCAGATAAGACAAATCAACATTCATGTCGAAGGTATGAGAATCAGTATGATGCCCCATGTGAAATATCTGAGTATTTGTATAGAGTAGTTCAGTTTGTTTAATAAGCACTTAAAGAAGTTTCCAACAAGGCAGAAAAAACTCCTTCAGTAGACTGATGGCCGCAAACTGGGGTCCACGGGTGGCAAAATGACGATTGCTGATGATAGTGGCAATGGCAATTTTATTGTATGCTGTGCTAGCTTGGTTTGGGGCTTTAGTCAAACAGAAAAATGTAAGATGGCTTGCCGCACTCCAGCGCTAAGGATATCCTCAGCATATAGAACATATCCATGGAAACGATGGGAGTGTTGGCTGGGGTACCCCCAATTTACTTCTGGCTGAACAACACAAACGAGTGTATGAGGGGGATGTCAAGAGGAGATGCAGTTAGGCTTCTATTCCAAGAATGACAGTAGGCTTGGGGGAGAACAGAGAAAGGGGCATGGACCTGTATCCTAATACTGAGATACTATAGAACCATGGCTGGTGAGGCAGCATGGGGATTTGAATTATTCAATGTCCCAATTTCTCTCTGGTCACAGGGAATTTGTGGATTATATGTGGAAATTTAAAAGGAGGAGCTTCCCCAATTGTGTGTATTTGGGGGAACTTGATTCTCCGTACCACACTTTCTACATTTGCCCAAGGTGAGATGAGGAGAAGAGTAGATTTCTTGTGAGGGCCTTGACCCTGGATATTACAATTGAATTTATGATCTGAGATGCAAAGAATTGGAAAATGATGGAAGAGTTTTATCATTGAGGTTCTAAAAAATAAGGGCGAAGAATACACTAAATGGGGTGCACTATTGGGCCCATAAGATGTGGGGAGGAGGGACAGGCATCTGCTGAGCCGACGTTCATTCTTGCTTGCAGGGATGGGCGGAAATGAGGACACATGGGAACTCCAATTCCCCAGGTCAAAAAAAAAGACCAAATCCCAGCTGTGGGTGGGGGCCCTGGAACAGCATAGCTGGGAGGCCACCCCTGCCCCATTGGTTAGAGGCAGGCAAGATGTGAGGAAAAAAGATCCAGAACCGGTGGGCTGAAATGCTATGCCGGATGTACAGCTGGTAGGTGGGGAGGCCCATTAGAGTCAAAAGAAGAACACTCCTTTGGGATGAGTAATGCTTGAGTGCTGAACCATCCTGGGGGAGCAGAAAAAAAAAGTGATTGCAACCACCTAAATTCATATGGGAGTATGAATTTCAGACTCACACTCCCATATGAATTTCTACATAAATTGGTAGCTGCACTCATTGTATTTTTTCTGACCGTAAAATAGGAGATTTATCAGAAGTCAGTTACAGTAGGGTAATTTCCTTTATAAATGTTTCAAGAAAAATGTTTACATGGGTCATCCTTGAGAACTGCTTCAGCTGCTGAAATTTTAGCCCCAATTAGAAAGGTGTTATCAGAATGTTTCTGGACTGTATGATGCAAATCCACACAAAACATTTAAGGTAATTTAAGATAATACTCCCAGTCTTTATTCAGTTCATTCAATGATGACGAATATATTGAACAATATACTCGCGTAACATTTTGAGTCTCAATAAATTAACTATTCCGAGTTACACTGCTTCGCTTTTCAGTGTTCTTAGCTAATCACTGAATGTTAGTTAAATATCTTGATTGCTCAGGGCTGCCAATCAACAGCAAGACAGTGGAAAAAATTTGAGAAGTCATCAGTGAAGATCGTTGCTTCACAAAGCAAGAAATATGTGATATGACTGGAAAATGTTACTGGGCCTTCAAGAAATCTTAAGTAAAAACTTGAACTTTCCTCAGTGTGAAATTTGTCCCACTACTCTCTTTTTACTCAGTTAAAGAGAGCAACATGTATGCTGTGGATGCACAACACAAAACGCCAGTTAACAACTACCCAAATATCTTTGGTATCTCTATCCAAATGTCTTGGATCATCATGGATGACCACTGTAGTTTTTATGTCTACAATCTGGAGACGGCATTAACTAAGCTCGAGAAAGTTATGACTGAACTTTTAAGTGCACGTTTACTTTGCTTTATGACATAATTTTATTCATAGAGGATTTGTTCATCCTGATGATAGGGTGAATTCTGACCTTTATTGCAGAGTTCTAAGGACTTGAGAAGATATGCAGTAAAACAGAAAACAACCTTGGAAAAACCAAAATTGGCTGTTACACCATGACAATACACCTTCTCATGTGTTCTTAAAGCAATGCAGTTATTGACAGAAAATTGCACTGGTGTTGTCTTAACTCTGTACCCTTCTGACCTAACCTGACCCTTGATCTGCAAAATGAGATTGAATTTAAAAGATGATCACTTTGCTGCCATAGAAGACATTTAGGCACAGTTGCAACCAGTCCTGAATTGCCTTCAGGAAAAGTGCTTTGCCTGATATTTGGAGAAGGCATTGGATTACTGGAAGTATTCCTAAGGAAACTGTTTTGAAAGGGATGTTGACTATTTTTGAAGCTTATATTTTCTTCTATTTAATATAATCTATGAGTTGTCTGATACAAGTCTTATTTGCCTTATTAAATTGGTGCAAAGTTTTTAATTAATTTTTTTTTGCCCATTTAAGAGTTCAGTTCTCAGCTGCTCACTAAATGTTAGAGTTCTTTAAAATTTCATCTGTTATCACCGGTTAAAACTTGATTGTCTTTTAAAAAATAAATAAAATAGAAATACCTGATTCTGTAAAAAATTGAAAATATTTTTGATTGTACATTTGATGTGCAGAATTTTTGTAAAATTATTTTTTAATAGGATAGCCTGTTTGTAAGGATGAGAAATGTTTTTGATATTTCTTTGGTTTGCTGTATTAATCCCTGAAAGAATTAATTTCATTTTATCTATTGTTATCTAAAATTCAGAATGAGGTGTCCATTAAGTTAAATATATATTTGTTCTAAATTTTCCTGAAATTTGACATATGTTAATATTTAACTTAAACATACATATATTTTTTTGTTTTTATTTTATAGGGATTAAGTTAACTTTGACTAAAGAACCACATGATGTTGTCGTAAGAGGTGGGGGTTCAGCTACACTTGATTGTGTAGCTGTAGCATCAGATCCAAAAATCAAACCAATAATCAAGTGGAGAACAAGTGATCAACAGCAGCTTAACTTCATTGCTGATCCTTACAGGTTTGTAGTTTTTTAATCATTCATATGATGAGTTGTTGAAATAAATTAACAGACTTGTTAAGTGATTCTGTTTTGAATTTTTCCTTTAAGAAAAATATATCTCTTGTAATAAAAACAAATTAAAACTTAAGTAATTTTAACTTTCTTGTGTCATAAAATTAAAATTGGCCATTAAATTGCCTTTCTAATTATTTTTGTCTCATTCCTTTGAATATTATTTGTTTGTATGATATGTTAATTCTCTGTGCAATCATAACTGTTCTTAGTTGTAAAATGTTGCAGTACTTATCTACAAATAAAGGTTTACACTTACACTAAGCTACATTCAGGAATTATAACACTGCTTTGTTGGCAAGGAAGCTAAACAAGTAGGGCATAAGCTGCTGATCGGTGTTTGTAGAGAGGCCAAACTAAGGATTAGTCTCTGTAAGGAAGTGGCATCCATTTTAGTAGTTATTGAGAGTAGCAATGGTTGTGACTTGAATATAATAAGTGAATGTATATTAATAGAATGTATATGACTTGAATAACAAAATTGAAGATTAGTGTTTGTTAAGCATTGAGTAGTGCAGGGCTAAAAGCAGTCATTATATTTTCTAAGGAAATTTTTTTCTCATTGTAGAATAAGATATCACTGGGTAAATTATTTGTGATATAAAATAGTAGGATACAAATGCTCATTGTAAGTAGTGCATGTTTAAATCAGCCAGTAATAATGGATCTCTTTCTTCTGACACAGAATTCTATTACCTAAGAACTTCAGCTATAGGCACTGTCAGAAGAGAAGTAAATGTAATTTAAAATAGAGATTGGTTCTAGATATATGCATCTCAGCCTAAAAGACTTATTTGTGGACACTCCTTTTGCATCTTTGTTTCTTTGTTCTCAGTAGCGATTGTGTAATAACTGCACCATGTTTGATAAATTATGGGAATCTGTCGTACTCAGAATTTACAATATATTTTTTAGGCTGTTGAGATAGAAGCTTACTATAGTTTCTTTACTTATACTTGTCCCCCAGTGAGGGAGGATAGTATGTTTCCCTTCCACAGAAGGTTGTACAGACGACAACCCATGTGATGCCCCCCTTCTTTTCTTTCTTTTTCCTGTTTAGCCTCCGGTAACTACCGCTTAGATAATTCTTCAGAGGATGAATGAGGATGATATGTATGAGTGTAAATGAAGTGTAGTCTTGTACATTCTCAGTTCGACCATTCCTGAGATGTGTGGTTAATTGAAACCCAACCACCAAAGAACACCGGTATCCACGATCTAGTATTCAAATCCATGTAAAAATATCTGGCTTTACTAGGACTTGAACGCTGTAACTCTCGACTTCCAAATCAGCTGATTTGGGAAGACGCGTTAACCACTAGACCAACCCGGTGGGTTATGTGATGCCCCCCTACCCATCCCAGATTCCACAATGTATGTGGATTCACAAATGTTCCACGCACCCTTCTGCACACTCATTTTTTCTATCACTGAATATTATTGTTTAGGACGTTTGTACCTGCAGCATTGCACACACTTTTGCCGAATATACCTTTGTTTTATTGTTAAGAAAATCTTTGGAAATAATAATTGAATTATTTTTTTTTTAATAATTTTTTGTAGGTTCTATTTTTCTCTTTTATTTATTCTGCCTTTTTTCAATTTTATTTTTTGCAATCTTAAATCAGTATAATATTTTTTTAAAACGCTACATTTTTTCCATTTAACATTCCCAGTATATACATTTGTTAAATCTATTTATTTACGTTATGTTTACAAAAATTACTTGCTAAAATACAACAGAAAAGTTAAAATTACATTTTACAAAATAATTAATATTATTTTCATCAATTATGTAGACTACAATTTTTTAATCTAAATTATTTACAATAAATACATAAAGTTAACTAAAATACATCATAAAAAATCTAAATTAAATTTTACAAAATAATTGCAACTTATTAATTTCTATTTACAGTGTGTTTAAACCGATTCATTTGCATATGCCAGAAGAGGCTGTGCACCTTCAATTCCACTTGTACTGGGCTGACCTTCATCAACATCTTTGTTATCTTCCGATTCTACATCGGATTTGAAATCACTTGAACATTCCAAGTCACTGGAATCTTAAGCCAGGGAACCTCCTAAATTTTTAATTAATTCATCAATGGCAGTGGCTGCTATGTTTTCTCTTTTGTAAGTCTCCTTAATCTCTTTAGCCGTTTGAGCTACAACAGCTTTACTCCAGTCTTCTTCAGTTATTTCATTCACCGTTTCTCAAAACAATAACTCAACATTATTTATGGTAAAAACTATTTTGGTCAGTTACCTTACTCTTAACTTGTGCCCAAATTAATTCTATTGCATTAAACTGGTAGTGATAAGGAGGCAATAACTCGATGACCTTTCTGCTTTGTCAGTTCATCAGTTTCATTTTTTTTTTTTGGCATTCGGTAAGCTTTAATTACATCAGGTAACTGGCATTTTGTCGGTGCAACAATGTTGTGTTTATGTAATCTATCAATCAATTCAGCTTTCAGATCGATTTGATTAGGAGGCTTATGTATCTGAACAGAATGGTAGGGAGCATTATCCACTATTATGACTGAATTTTGTGGTATATTTTCTAGCAGGATAAGAAACTTTTGAAACTAACCTCATTCATTTCCGAGTGATAATCACCCTGTTTTTCTACCTAAATAGTAACAAAGCATTTGGTACAAATCCCTTTTATGTGCCGGCATAGACAACAGTAATTCTTCTGCCTTTGCCAGTATGTTCTTTTTACAGCTTGGGTCTGTTTCATCGGTCTGTGATTTTGTCCTAACATGTCCTGCATTTACCTGTGTTTCATCTATAATTACTGCCATTGACAAATTGAGTTTTGACATTTCATATAAATAATTACAGCATATCGACACAGTATCAGCCCTTTCTAGTAGGAACTTTCGGTTGTTTATTTTCTTCCATTTAAACCTGAGCTTATGAATTATTTTCCACAAGGAATTCATTTTGCCTGTAAATAATTCCCTCTCCTTTAAAATAAGCAATATTTTTTCCAACATAGGAAGCTTTTATTTCTATAAATCTCATAAATAACATTCTAAATCACCATTTTAATAAAGTCATGAAGTTCTGGCACAGGTTGCTTTCTGTTTCTCTTTTTCCCTGTAGTCACTTCAAAGCAGTTCTTTGGAAACTCTTGAGCCGGATTTCTAACTAATATGTAAAGCATCTGAATTCCGTTAAGTTATTTTGTGGAATGGAAGACGAGGTCCATTGTTTTCATTTTCTTTTTGAAAATAATTCTTCAGCTGTCTTATAAATACCCAACATTGAGATTTAAAAGCTGAGCCCTTACTGTCTTTCTTATTCTGCCACTACTAGCCATAACACTATAAAAGTTTTGATAATATGATTCTTGTTATTATCAAATATATTAAATGTAAAAGCATTTCATATTTATAACAATTCATATAATAAAAAATAAATTAATAAATAATCATGAAGACACTAAATTTATTGATAACATCATCACTATTGTAGGGAATATATGTCAACAAAATTACTTTGAATTTAATAACAAGTGTTATTAAAATACACAGGAAAATAACTTGCCTATGGGATTTCCTTTATCTGTTATCATGTCAGAGATATACTTACAAGATTTTTAGAATAAAAGTGTCTATGACGTTATTCCCACACATAAAGTTTTATTATGGACTCGTTATGTTGATGTTTATGATCTGGTTATAAATAATGAACACCTCATAATTTTGAATAAACTTAATTCATATTATAATAATTTGAAGTCTATTTTTGAAATAGATATAAACAGAACAATAAATTTTCTAGATGCTAGTATTGAAATTAACAGAAATAATCAAATTGTAACTTCGTTATACAGGAAATCTATAACCAATAAAACAATAATTCATACAAAATAAAATCAACCTTGGTCTCATAAAATTAACATATATAAAAATATGATTCATAGAGCTATCCATTATACACAAAATAATAAAAAGAAATTAAACACAGACATAAATACTATAAAACAAATTGTAACTCAAAATGGATGTATTGCTTTGTTAATTGATAATATACATAAAAAACAAATATCAAAACTTAATAGTACAATAACTTTAAAACCAATACATAACACACAGAAGGTTGATAATGCTTACTTAAAATATTCATACACTAATTGTATTGTTGAAAATATAACCAAAGTTTATGACAGGGATAAATTTAAACCTGCATATAAAACTAACAATCACATAATAAAATATTTAAAAAAACAATAATACTGATTTATACAATTTATGTAGGGTTTATAAGGTAAAATGTAATGATTGTGAGGATATTTATATAGGTAAAACCAATAGATCATTTAAGGCCAGATTTTATGAACATTTTGGATATTATAAAAATAAAAAGTTGGGCTTTTTTAATGTTGCAGATCACCTTATAAATAATAAACATTCTATTTCTGATTTCAATACTAATTTAGAAATATTGGACATTAAAAAAGGAGATATAAATAAAAATTTAGATATTTTAGAAAAGTATTATATATATAAATGTAAGCAAAGATTCAACTTAATCAACCTATAGACAATTTTGAAGGATAAACTCATAAAAGCTGCAATAGATAGCACCTTCGTAGATAATACATGAAATTTTAATTTATTTAAATAGCACAATATTAGTGTTTGATTTGACTAGCCACATACAGGTTATTATATGTTTTTATTTTATTTTACTTATGACTTCATATGCCTCAGCATATGTATATATAATTTTAATCTTTTAATATTTTGGGTTTAATATGTAACTGTATACAAATTTCTATATGACTGTTGATGCGGGATCCTGCGAAAGTACTATTGTAAAAATTATAAAGAAAATAAAAATAAAAATAATAAATAATGTAAGAGTTTTCTTATTTCTGTACTTGGGTGGATTAAGTTGATTTATGTTATATGAGGGTAAGTCAATTATTATCCGTAATGTAGTTATACATTTTATTGCAATACAAATAGGAAACTTACATGTACATCATTTTTCAACATAGTTCCCTTGCATTTCAACACACTTGGTCCATCGTTGCACAAGCTTCCTGATGCACTCATAAAAGAAGGTTTTTGGTTGAGCTGTGAGCCAGGTATGCCCCGCTTCTTTCACTGTTTTGTCCGAGGTAATCGACGGCCCCTTAATGCCTCTTTGAGTACACCAAACAAATGGTAGTCAGAAGGGGCAAGATCAGGACTATACGGAGGATGAGCCAGTACTTCAAAGTTGAGTTTCTGGAGCGTTTCAGCAGTGTGGGCAGCAGTATGTGGACAGGCATTGTCGTGCAACAACATAACACCTTCTGACAGCAGTCCTCGGTGTTTGCTTTGAACTGCAGGCTTCAGCTTGGCAGTAAGCATCTCACTATAATGCGCACTGTTTATTGTCATACCCCTTTCCTCATAATGTTACAGTACTGGGCCTTGTGAGTCCCAAATACCGTAAGCATCAGTTTTCCTGCGGATGGTTGGGTCTTGAACTTTTTTTTGCAGGGTGAATTTGGATGTTTACATTCCATACTCTGCCGTTTACTCTCCAGCTCGTAATGATGGATCCATATTTCATCACCAGTGATGATTCTGTCTAAGATGTCCTGTTCATTACCATAGCGATCCAAATGTTTTTGGCTGATGTCCAAGCACGTTTGTTTATGTGACTGTACGATTTGTTTTGGGACCCATGTTGCACAGACGGTATGAAACCCAAGTCTGTTGTGGATGATTTCATAGGCAGAACCGTGACTAATTTGCAGACAATGTGCCACTTCATCAATATTTACTTGTCTGTTTAAGAAAACAATGTCACGTGTTCACGTGAAAACAATGTTTTCCTCATTTGTGGCAGTAAACAGTCGTCCGGCTTCTTCATCGTGCGTAACACTTGTGCGACCATTTTTGAATTTTTCAATCCATTTGTAGCCACTCCTTTGCGGCAACCCACTGTTCCCATGCTGTACCGAAAGTCTTTGATGATTTTGTCTTGTGATACACCTTCCGACCACAAAAAACAGATCACTGAACGTTGCTCCTCTTTGGTGCAAACAGAAAGCAGAGCAGCCATGGTTAACAGCAGGGCAGCAATAATGGAACTAAACTAGCAGCATCAAACTTGCACAGACAACAATTAAACCATGCATGCGTCGTCTATGCAACATGACAGTATTACCAACATAAACAAAAATATAACTAAATTGCGGATAATTTACTTACCCTAATATATTTATATACATATATATATATACATACATATATATATTATTTTCCTTACAGCTATTTCTTCTTGCCCCTTTGGAAGCAAGTTTACCTCAGCAGTGTTGTTGCTGCAATGGTGAGTGTCGTTTTCAGGTGGTTCAACTTCTTTTGCCCACCTGAACAACTTCAGCTAATGTTAAATTATTATTTTTTATTCACATTACATCCTTGAACTAATTGTCAGCTTTCATGTTTCAAAGAGTGAGGGGGAGATAGTTGACTGAATATGCCCTGGTTTATAACCTTGCCTGGGTTCCCAGCTCATAATCTTCCATTTACATTACCTAGATTGGCAAAATGATTATCTGACACTAGAAAGGTTCTGTTACTCCCACCATTTTACATAAACTGCTGTGGCCTAAAATGCTTAAATAGGAAGAAACAATACCTTGGTAGTGCAGGCAATATATCGCTTCAATCCTGGGCTTCAAATTCAGTAAAGGGTTGTTATGTTTTAGGCAGTCTCCATCCTGCTTTACATCAGCAAAGGAATTAGAAATGAGAGTAGAGAAGTTTAAAATAAAAATCCCAAGTTTTGAATTGCAGGTGATCCAGATCATAATAGTGCAGTACGAAGTTAACAGTTTAGAATAAAGGATATAGTAGAAAAGAAGCCTACTGATTCAGCTCATCCTGGTTATTGGCCAGGATAAGCTGGTAGGATAATATGAGTGGGGAATCCCCTGCCTGATGTACATTAAGAATGCAGAAAATACAGAGTAAATTGTTGTTTAGGGATTTACTGACTTAATATGCTTTAAGCATGTGAAAACATCCATTCTTCTAAACCCATTTGGTAAGTACACTGAAATACTTTTAACTTAGTCAGTGCCTCTATGGTGAAGGAAACTTATGAACAGTAATAAATGGATGTTTTGTTTAAAGTTAGTGTACATGTGTGGATTCATAAGTGTTATTGTGTACATATCTAGTAAGCTGTCTGATTTGTTATCTGCTCATATAAAATTTCTTATACTAAAGCGACATTTTGTTTCTCCTCACAACTATTTGAATGAGTCCTTTTTGTGATGTAAGGATTTTGGAAGATTAAGATTGACCTGAAACCTCATTTCATTTTTTTAATTTTTGGTAGAGCTTCTCTTAGGTACTCCTAGGTCACGTAGAACATTTAATCTAGCTTTCTCTGACTTGCTGGTCATTTTATTAAGTTGTTCTATAGGATTGAATGGATGGATTGTTTCTTAACTGATGTTACAATTTATTGTTGTTTATTATTTCAGGAAGCAGTTATCTAATGGCTCATTATATTTGACTTCATTGTTCACTGATGATGGCGACCAGGAGTTGCAGTCAAGACGCATAGTCGAAGAATATCAGTGTGTAGCATCATTAGACAATATTGGGGCTATTGCAAGCCACATTGTTTCAGTCAGCCTTGCTAGTAAGTACTTCTTTCATATTTCTGCTTCTAGTTGTAAATTTTAATGTGCAATTTATTTAATTATTCTCTAATTTGTAGATTTAATCTTATGTTTATTTTAACTGTTTTATATATTCTATTCACACAAACACGTGCGTACGCGAAAGAGAGAGAGAGAGTGATTAAGTTTCTACGTGTTGATTAAAATTAGTTCTCATTAAACAAAACCTGACACATTGTTATTTACTCAAAATAGTCACTATTTAGTATTTGAAGTAGATAAAAAAAATAAATTAGTATATACATTAGAAAATGTTATTGTTTAAAGAATTCATGTCTGTTATTTTTAATGTAATTTTTATTCTTAAAGATGTTTCATAATAAATTATATTTGTTATTTATGAATAAGGTTATGTTTATTAGTAATTATAAAATGAAAGATATTTTTATACCTGAAAAGATAAACAGTTGAAAAATTTACATTTAATATTTTCTACATAATATGTGGAGTATTAACATATTGTGTACAGTATTTGTAAACAGAAAAATGGAAAATTATTAAATAAATGTAAATAGAAAGAAGCATGTGTTATGTGAAATGAAACAGTGTTTAAAAATTCTGAATAAAATGTTGCATTAGACTATGCAGGTCATGATTCAATGAAGAATGTAACTCAAAAAGAATTTGGTATATCCTTACAGAATAACGGAGCCCCTTGGTTTGTGAGGCATAACTAAGAATCCTTACGTAGAAGACTGCTACTGTTAAATAAGAGCTAAATCACACTCAAGGTAGGTTGTCAAAAGTATTGGATCAAAGCCCAAAGTGTGTTTAAATTCCCCAAAGTGTGGGACCAGTAACCTTAATCCTTTTCATGAACAACATCCTTGTGTATAAGTGATTACTACTCAAAGCATTGTTATTACTCGCCGTGGATATGTTGATAACAATACTATTTATGGAAGGGAATTCATCATATCAGTTGGCTATTGGTACATATAGAATCTAAACATAGTAAACCAGAATTAAAATAGTAATGCCTGGATGTAAATACTTCAAAGACTAATCGACCTGTATTTGGGAGAATAGTGGTGTAAACCCTACCTGGTATAGAAAGTAGATACACTAAATTCCTGGAGATTATTTTATATGAGACTGTTGAGTTGAGGCTTGACTCCAGCTTATGAGGAGGGATGTAAACAATGTGAGATTTTGACTACAAGATCTGCCCGTTAAGCACTTTTCACTTTTCAAGGTTTATGTGAATTGTGGTATTGTAGAAGGTACATCACATCATGAAACTTTTCAGAATACTGAGGTTTTTAAAATGATAAATGAGAAAATTTGCAAACTGAACCAGTTGGTGGCTGCAGAGATGCTTTAAGAACTTGGGAAAATCCTTCAGTTGAGGCACTGTTCATCCATAAGGTTGTAGAATATTGACAGGAATTTTCAGAGATTGATGACTACATTCCTAGCTGAGTTTTCTGCTGTCAGAAATAATTTTAACTTATAAAAAAGATAAAACAGAAAATATTTAATTTTATAACAACTAATGCTATTCAATAGCACATGCCATCATATCAGCAGTACAACCACAATTATTTATACCTCCTCTACATATTGCTTTGGCTGTAATGTTTCATAGAAAATTTGGATCTAAATAAGTTGTAAATGTATGTAACGCTCTCGGTTTTTGCGCTTCATACAACAAGGCAAAATAATGTAAGTTTCAACTTTGGCTAGTCCAATAAAAATTAAACTCTGTACTGTTGTGCAATTTGTACACAATAATGCCAACTTCAATATTATCACAATTGTTGGCGGATGAACTTTCCACTATGTGGGAAATAATCACATTGAAATAATTAACTCCAGATAACGGCATGCAGGCCAGAGATCCTATTAAACACTTAAAGGGGATCCCATCTGAATCTAAAATTGCTGAAACTGGGAATATCCCTCTTGAAGTATACCCAGTCACTGCAGGTGTAGGATTTGAAAAAATTAAGGTGAAATTATCTGACATACAACCAGATATAAAACGGTTCATGATAAATGGCCAGTTGAACATTCTTTGGATGTTCTTGAAATTCAAAACGGATAATAAATTTTCTGGATGTAATGGATGTATGAATATGTTAACAAATGCATGTATTGACAACTTTACTGTTAACAGCTTATATTGTATTGATTTAATGATTCTATTATTTCATGCATCAGGAAATTTTCCGCATGCCAAGGCTTGTCAAATTTATTTACAAGACATGAAAGAACTACAGACTAAAATGGACGTTGCAGAGTATGAGAAGGTCATGAAAGGATACTGTACAGCTAAGCGTTCAGATTATTTTTGTTCTGGCATTCCTACTGACCAGACGATTGAGTAAACATTGATTGGATCTAAATAAGTTGTAAATGTATGTAACGCTCTCGGTTTTTGCGCTTCATACAACAAGGCAAAATAATGTAAGTTTCAACTTTGGCTAGTCCAATAAAAATTAAACTCTGTACTGTTATGCAATTTGTACACAATAATGCCAACTTCAATATTAATACAATTGTTGGCGGATGAACTTTCCACAATGTGAGAAATAATTACATTGAAATAATTAACTCCAGATAACGGCATGCAGGCCATTAAATCAATGAGTGTAGAAGGAGGTCCTTTTAAACATGGTGTCACTGAAAGCGTGTATATAAATGGAACAAAGGGTTGATTTACACTAAAGATATAATTGAAGGGATAGAAAAATTTTGTAGTATATCGTTTAAGAAAAGTCATCAACACAGTGATTCCACAGACGCTCGGATAGAAAGAGATAATGTTGATGTAAAAAACTTGGAGGAGTTTTTTACACAACATAGTCCTTTTCCTGATACAGATGTTATTTTGTTGATTGCAACCAGAGTAATTGGTGATGAAGCAATTGTTTTAATTGTTTCAAAGAAGGCATGAAGATAACAGAGGGTCAAAATTTAAAACATCTTAAATTATCGAAAAAAGATAAAGTCAATCCTTTATTGGCAAAAAAATAATAAGATTAAAGTTAATGATGATTTTGTTCCAGTTGATCCGTTGTTGCTGTTTCAGCAAATCTGCTTCTGAAAAACTTCAGTGAGCTGAAAACTTACTTGAATTATGAATTAGCCTCTTATCCTCTCGCTCTCTTTGAAGATGGTCAAATGCAAAGACAAAAAAAAAACAATGTTATACGAACTATTTCCCGAAGTCTCTATAACTATTCATGGTAGAAAATTTTAGTTATGTCATTGATGGAGGTATATTGTTACACTGCTGTAAGTGGCAATTAGAAGAATAAACGGGAACAATATGTAATCATTGTGTAAGACATTTGAAGAATAATTATGGCAGAAATGTATGTGTAGTATTTCATGGTTATAAAAAAGACAGCATAAAATCACCAAAAGAAATTGTCATGCACTCAAAAATAAGTGTGTAGATGTTGAGTTTGATCAAGATATGCCTCTTAAAATTAGCAAAGAAAAATTTCTTACAAATAGTAAAAATAAAAGCCGACTTATAAAAATGTTAAAGAAGAAATTATCTGACCGTAATATTTCTACATGCCAAGCAGAAAGTGATGCAGATAGATTGATTATTGAAACGGCAATTAATTTACAGTTGGAAAATGTTGCTATAGTTACTGAAAACATAGACATATTAGTTTTATTAACTGCACTAAATCCAAGAGACCATGAAATTTATTTTCGAAAGCCACCTTGAGGAAAAGTTGCTCAGAAAATTTTTTCATCCAAAAGTTTGAAGAAATCACTACCAAAATGCAAAGGGCATATTCTTTTTTTTACATTCTTTCACTGGTTGTGACACGAGTCTGATTTTTTCAGTAAAGGTAGAAAGAAGTTTATCCAAAAATTTGAAAAATGCAATAATTTACCTGATGCAGCTGAAGTATTTAAAAATGCTAATGAAGAACCTAGAAAAATTTTTCAAGCTGGTGTTGCATGCATTTTGGCTTTACATGGTGCCCCCAAGGAAATTAAAGATTTGAGTACTTTAAGGTACAATTCTTTTGTCAAAGGCACAGCTAAAAATACCTGTGTTTAATTGCAATCGTTAGTGTCTACATCTGATGCAGGATTTGAACATCTAAAAAGAGTATACCTACAAGTGCAAATATGGTTAGGTAATGAAACTCTATTGAAAATTCTGGGTGGAGATATTCTTCCAATATGTTTGTACCAGTACCAATGACTCAATCCCCAGTTCCAGATAATTTACTTAAGATGCTGTTTTGTCATTGTAAAACAGGATGTGGGTCTGCCTGCAGATGTCGAAAAAGTGGATTATATTGCACTACAGTGTGTTCAAAGTGCAATGCTGTTTCAATGCATCTCCTATTATAGTAGTCAATGAAGTAGATGAAAATAATGGACCTGAACAAATTTAATTTTAGTGATTTTTAATTCTGTATTGTTAATCAAATAAACAATTATATTCTCTGTAATATTATTTTTTATTAAAATTATTGTTTTTTGTTATAAATTTTCAATATTACCCCTATAAAAATTTATTCGTATCATAATTTTTGTATATAACTACTTTATTAAGCCTACAGTATCTTAGATTATATATATTCTGGACTTTATTTACTTATTTTATTATTAACTACTATCGAGCAACATTTTCTAATAGGTAAACTTTTTAATATACCTTATAAACAATAGAATCCAAGAGGTTTTATGAAAATTTGTTCAAAGTAATTAAATTCTGAGATTTTTTGTATTCTGGGCGCTTGAGGTACTCCACTATGTTGAGGTAAGACATTTCTTAGCTTAATTTTTCATGAAAGTACTTCGGCGGGATCCCGCATCATCATTCATAATTGAAATAACTGTTATTGCATAATAAAAATATAAAACTAAAAATACTAAAACAATAATTGCGTACTAATTTACACAAGTGCTGCTATCTGTTGCAGTTTTTATAAGAATGTCTCCCTCAAACATTGTCTGATGGTTTATCAAATTGAAATTTTGTTTGTATTTATATATGTAGTATTTTTTAAATATATTTAATTTTATGGAGAACATCTTTATTAATTTCTAAATTTGTGTTAATTTCAGAAATAGAATTTGTTTGTAGCTTACAAACAATACATAATAATACTCAAGAGAGTGAAAAAAATATATAAAGTATTTATACATTAATAATATAATTGAAAACATTACTAAAACTTACAATAAAGTAATATTTAAACCAGCATACAAACCTAATAATCATATAATAAAATATTTAAAAAATAAAAATAATAATAAAGTAAACAATCTGTATGGAATTTGTAAAATTAAATGTAATTATTGTGATGCTATTAGGAAAAACAAACAGATCTTTTATTTATTTGTTGTAAATTAAAAATTACATGTACAATTTTATTCAACATATTTAACCTTGATGCAGATAGCAAAAGAAGTCTTGAGCGCTAGCCACAAGTTTATATCATAATAACAGCATGATCGTTAAAAATAAATAATTAAATACAAAATTTAACTAATAAAAAACATGTTAGATAAAAATAAAATTAAAAAAACATAAAAATATTTAAATTGAAAAATTAAGTTAAATAAAATATACTTAAAAAAAATACATAGAACCAGAATGTAAAATTATTTAAATCAATAAAATAATATACAATAAATTCAAGATTTAAAAATGAGAGAAAAAAAAATTTCATATTGGAGAAATAAAAACTAATACATTATAAGATATAATAAGACAACAAGAAATATTCATAAGATAAGACAACTGAATAATATTATGAATTTATACATCCTTAGCATTCGCTTAAAAACATTTACACTTTTATATATGTAGATTTTTTAATGTTAAGTAGTATATTAATTTATTTTGTTGTATGCTCTTCATTATATGTTAAATTTATTTTTATTATTGTGGATTATTTTTGTATTTCAATTTGGTAATTTAAAATATATATTATGGTAATTATATATTATTCATCTATTTCTTTGATTAGATTACTTTTTATTATTTGTACTTTAAAATGATTGGGGAATTTGTTAGAAAATATACTACATTAATGCAAAAATTGACGTTTGCAAACAGTTAATTTTGAACAGAATGTGGTATAAGTATTTGTTACTGCTGAACAAGTATTGTACGGTGTATTTTTAAATTCAGAATCATTTTTGTATTTATTTAAGTGTAGTATTATTTTCTTGGCATATATTTGCCTCAAAGTAGGTACTTTAAATTCTTCAAATAAGCATTTACCAGGATATAACCTTGAAAAGAAAAGTAATGGTCAGTGATGGCAGTCTTCAGGATCTCCCCCATCACATCATTCTGCCCAACGGCACCGCTCTTAAAAAAAAATATGGTCAGTAGCTGGTTGACTGCATTTCACCATCTAGACTGTTTTCTAATCGTGTAAGTTTGTTTATATATGATTCAAATCCATATAGTTGCATAATACTAAGAAATTCATTTATCAGATTATTATCAAGAATATTCAAATTCATATCCGCTGTTAAAATTACATTATCATCTTTCTTTATATTTTGTAGATAAGCATCTAAGGTAATCAGGCAAGAATGTATGTTCTGGGAAGGAGATCAATAAACAGCAATCAGTTTATGGTTCCTGTTATCAATTCTAAAATTAATTTCAACTGAATTCTTATTTTTTAACGCTACTTTCATTATCTCGTGTTTAATATTTTTATCTATAAATAAACATATACTGTCACTTTTTGTGAATTTATTATTTTGAATGACTGTACTTATTTGGAATGTTATAACCTTCTAAACTGAAACTAAATTCAGTATCATCACCGATCCAAGTTTTGTTCAGTATAATAATTTGAAACTTAACTTTACTATTACTTAAATAAAAAACAAATTCATCAATTTTTTTTATGTTTCTTATATTCATATGGGGTGGATAAAGTGACAAATGAAGAGGTGTTGCAGCAAATAGATGAAGAAAGAAGCATTTGGAAAAATATAGTTAAAAGAAGAGACAGACTTATAGGCCACATATTAAGACATCCTGGAATAGTCGCTTTAATATTGGAGGGACAGATAGAAGGAAAAAATTGTGCAGGCAGGCAACGTTTAGAGTATGTAAAACAAATTGTTAGGGATGTAGGATGTAGGGGTATACCGAAATGAAACAACTAGCATTAGATAGGGAATCTTGGAGAGCTGCATCAAACCAATCAAATGACTGAAGGCAAAAAAAAAATCATATGAACTATATTTAGATCATATTTATGGGTAAAATATAATTGAGGATTAAAATTTAAAAAATTATGTACTTCTACTATATGGTAGCAGTCGTAGATTATCAAATAATCTAATTCATTATTGAAATGCATAATAGGATAAGTAGTTAGACAAAAAAGTTAAAATTAATAGGAAGTCTAATGAAAAATGGAAAAATAAAAATCTCTAAAATTATCCAATTCTGGTCAGACTAAAATTAATACTTGTAATCTGAATAATCAATAAAATTAATTTCTAGGTTGTTGATTTGCGAGTACTGTTGTAATTCATTTAATCTTTCCAGTATATCATGTTTTCAGTTCTTAGAGATGAGCATTCTGTAACGTTTCATTTTCAGTTTTAAGTTGATCCAGGGAAGTCTTGATATTCTCAACTGTTCTGCAGTTATTTTTTCATTAAATCTGGTGTCGATAAGTTTCATTGTACTTTCCTTTACTGAATATACAGTATCTTCTAGATTTTTTACTATACATACAGTTAACTAAAACTCGTCCATTGTCTTGTTTAGTGTTGTCCACATTTATGTTTCTTATGTGTACCACCACCCATCTATCTTCATGAGATCGCAAATTGACTTGGAGATCTGCTGCTTTGTCACAAAGGGTGGTGGTAAATTGTTCAGCCTTTTCCGCACCTTTAATCTGGAATTACAGAGTTCCTCATTCCTTTCCTTTCTCAGTGAATGCACCTCTCCGGGCTCATCCCTTGAGACTGTGGACTTCATAATCTTGAGCACATCCGCATACGATCTAACCTGAGCTCTGACAACGACACGACTGACTGTCTTCGACCGGAGGTGTTGCTCTCACGGCTGATGTGGTCCTCAACCTCGACCTGCCATGTACCTCAATATGGACAACGACAGATACCGGCTCCGCGGTCTTCATAAAGAGATACACCAGAATCTTCCTCACTAGTACATCAAATGCACCTTCTGGCAAAAAGAATACTGGATTTGGAGACCTCACCAAGACGCGCCTTACTGCCTTCAAAATCTTGTTCAGTATCTCACAATCACTATCAGCCATATTATAATAAATATTGCATTTACTCTTCTGTGTTGTATCAGTTTTATCATCCATTAGTGACAAGACATCGCGTACAACGTCTTCTGAGCTAAACTTTGAGTTGGGTATTTGTCTCCATCAGCCCTCTGCCTGCTGGCAAAGTTGATGAAATGACAGGTATTCCCACTCTCTTCTATCTTGTCCTCATCGCAATAATTCTGTTTAGGATTTCAGTTGGTCACCTGAGCAGAAGATGGTACAACAGCCTCGCATCTGACAGTTCTTCCTCTAAGACCTCACTGATGTCTGGATCTTTGAATGGTTCAGTTTGCATAACCTGTGTTATAAGTCCCAATGAAGGGGAACACTCAGTTAAAAGCTTCAGCCCCATGTATATTGTTCCTTCTCATGCTGTATTACATGACTGGTCAACCCCGGTCCTATGTTTTGTTTCAACACTAACAGCACTAATTCCAAATTATTCGTTAGTTGCGTTAGCTCCATAACTGGGGTTCCTTCCTCCTCTGAGGAAGACTGCTGAACTCTCTTCTTGCCTTTCATATCAGTGACTTCTCTGTGGCACACCAATAGTAGCACCTAGTGAAACTACAGTAGATGGGGTAACAAAGGATCCCAAACTCTCTGACATGCCTTTTTCACACTCTTTGTCCATAGTGTCTGTCCAAGTGCTCATCCGACATCAGAAACATAATCTATGCCTGATTCTTGATATTTTGATAGCCCACTCGGGTGATTGGAGAGGTGGTTGGGGGTAAAATGTATGACCCCCCCAAATCCGATCCCAGATTTTGGGGTCAGAGGTAAAAAAGTCGAGCTGGGTGAGATTTGCCCAGAAACAGAAGGATTTGGATGGGGGGGGGATTTGGGGGGGTCAGCAGAAGGAAAATTGCCTGAATCAGATAGATCCGGAGGGGTTTTGGAAAATCTCTAATAGGGAAGGAGAAATGATAAGGAAAGATTTCCCTTACATTACAACTGTCTGACATAGACATTTTCTAAACAACTACTAAAATAATTCCAAGTTTTCTGGCGGGAGTTTTAAACTTTCTGCCTGTCAACCTAACCTCACTATAACAGCTGATTGCCGGCAATTCTGGTTGACCATGTTAACCTCAGCCAACTTTTGCTGCACGTGGTCTTGCAATGCTTGACTTAAAAACATTGTAAAAACTATACCCTCGCCAAAAAATCTCATGAACTTCAGTGATTTGAGATCAGTCACTGCACTTTACACTAGAACTACCAAACTATGATAACTAGCACTTTACTTGTATCCAGTCACTTCCTGGGAGTACGCACCTATGGATTGCTCAACCGTTCCATTCTCTTCAACAACTCAAACTTAAAATAGTTATTGCATAAAAAGTTAGTTTTTCCAGTAATGTCTTATTTTTAGTTGAATAAAAACAAGAACTGACTTAAATGAATAAGTCAACACTTAATTTTATTTTTAAGGAAGTTATTGAGAATACTTGGATTACAGCACTGATGACTATGGCATTTTAATTTGAGATATAAGGCAGGGTTTATAAAATTTCAAAAAGAGAAGACTTACTGGACGAGAAAGTTTATTAGCCACAGCAATTCAAAGATTTCATTGCAATTTGAAAGCGAAAACATAGATTGTCATTCAGATCACATTTTGGGAGAAGATGAAACTAGAAGAGGAGCTTTCAGCTCACACCAGAAAATACAAATATTTTTGCGATTCATAACTGACATCAGATTTCAAACTGAGTTGTGCAAAACGTTGCTATTTACCTCTCATCAACCTGTAAGACTAGAAATATTGTAGCCGACAGCATAAAGAGAAAAACACATTTATGGATCAAATTTCCATCCGACTTACAGGGAATGGAAGTAGCTAGAGAGGAGTGGTCTAACAGATTTCAGATAGCAATAGTTATTGGTGCAATTGATTGCACACGTCAGCATTAAAAAACCATCTGCATTCAGAGACAATTATATTAACAGAAAAGGATTTTTGAGCCTCAATATGCAAGTCACTTGTGATTCAACTGAAATGATTACTAATGTAAATGCTCAGCTGTGTGGAAGTGCACATGATTCCAGGATTTGGACTCAAGTTCAGTATGTAGTATTGGAGATCAGTATACCAAATTATGTCACAATTTAAAGGTAATTTCTGCTTGCTTGGAAAAACCCTGTCAACAGAAAATAGGAACTATTCGACATCAAGCATGCTAAGGAGAGGGTCATAGTTAAAAGAGTATTCGGCCAACTCAAGCCGGGTTTCCAATTTTATGAAACAAAGTGAAAGTATCTTTGGAAAAAGTTCCAAAAGTAATTGTGTGTTACACAACGTTAGCGAATACTTACAGGATAATTTTGAATATTCTGAAGAAAATGTAGAAGTCACCCATGAAGAATGTGCTAAAGTAGATGACATCAGACAAAAATGCCAGGAAATGGTGGGGACATTGTTTCCTCATTAGATATAAAACCAAGGCTAACAATTATTTTATTTTGTTTCATTTTTTAACTAATTGTAATTTAATTCACTTATTGTCATATCTATATTTTTGTTTATTATTAACAAAATGAATTGTAAACTTATAAAAAACAATAAATATTTTTTTTTTTGTCTTCAGTCATTTGACTGGTTTGATGCAGCTCTCCAAGATTCCCTATCTAGTGCTAGTCGTTTCATTTCAGTATACCCTCTACATCCTACATCCCCAACAATTTGTTTTACATACTCCAAACGTGGCCTGCCTACACAATTTTTCCCTTCTACCTGTCCTTCCAATATTAAAGCGACTATTCCAGGATGCCTTAGTATGTGGCCTATAAGTCTGTCTCTTCTTTTAACTATATTTTTCCAAATGCTACTTTCTTCATCTATTTGTCGCAATACCTCGTCATTTGTCACTTTATCCACCCATCTGGTTTTTAACATTCTCCTATAGCACCACATTTCAAAAGCTTCTAATCTTTTCTAAAAAAAAAAAAAAAAAAAAAAAAGATACCTCAGATACTCCGATTGTCCAAGTTTCACTTCCATATAAAGCGACACTCCAAACATACACTTTCAAAAATCTTTTCCTGACATTTAAATTCATTTTTGATGTAAACAAATTATATTTCTTACTGAAGGCTCGTTTAGCTTGTGCTATTCGGCATTTTATATCGCTCCTGCTTCGTCCATCTTTAGTAATTTTACTTCCCAAATAACAAAATTCTTCTACCTCCATAATCTTTTCTCCTCCTATTTTCACATTCAGTGGTCCATCTTTGTTATTTCTACTACATTTCATTACTTTTGTTTTGTTCTTGTTTATTTTCATGCGATAGTTTTTGCGTAGGACTTCATCTATGCCGTTCATTGTTTCTTCTAAATCCTTTTTACTCTCGGCTAGAATTACTATATCATCAGCAAATTGTAGCATCTTTATCTTTTCACCTTGTACTGTTACTCCGAATCTAAATTGTTCTTTAACATCATTAACTGCTAGTTCCATGTAAAGATTAAAAAGTAACGGCGATAGGGAACATCCTTGTCGGACTCCCTTTCTTATTAGGGCATCTTTCTTATGTTCTTCAATTGTTATTGTTGCTGTTTGGTTCCTGTACATGTTAGCAATTGTTCTTCTATCTCTGTATTTGAACCCTAATTTTTTTAAAATGCTGAACATTTTATTCCAGTCTACGTTATCGAAAGCCTTTTCTAGGTCTATAAACGCCAAGTATGTTGGTTTGTTTTTCTTTAATCTTCCTTCTACTATTAATCTGAGGCCTAAAATTGCTTCCCTTGTCCCTATACTTTTCCTGAAACCAAATTGGTCTTCTCCTAACACTTCTTCCACTCTCCTCTCAATTCTTCTGTATAAAATTCTAGTTAAGATTTTTGATGCATGACTAGTTAAACTAATTGTTCTGTATTCTTCACATTTATCTGCCCCTGCTTTCTTTGGTATCATAACTATAACACTTTTTTTGAAGTCTGATGGAAATTCCCCATTTTCATAAATATTACACACCAGTTTGTATAATCTATCAATCGCTTCCTCACCTGCACTGCGCAGTAATTCTACAGGTATTCCGTCTATTCCAGGAGACTTTCTGCCATTTAAATCTTTTAATGCTCTCTTAAATTCAGATCTCAGTATTGTTTCTCCCATTTCATCCTCCTCAACTTCCTCTTCTTCCTTTATAACACCATTTTCTAATTCATTTCCTCCGTATAACTCTTCAATATATTCCACCCATCTATCGACTTTACCTTTCGTATTATATATTGGTGTACCATCTTTGTTTAACACATTATTAGATTTTAATTTATGTACCCCAAAATTTTCCTTAACTTTCCTGTATGCTCCGTCTATTTTACCAATGCCCATTTCTCTTTCCACTTCTGAACACTTTTCTTTAATCCACTCTTCTTTCGCCAGTTTGCACTTCCTGTTTATAGCATTTCTTAATTTCCGATAGTTCCTTTTACTTTCTTCATCACTAGCATTCTTATATTTTCTACGTTCATCCATCAGCTGCAATATATCGTCTGAAACCCAAGGTTTTCTACCAGTTCTCTTTATTCCGCCTAAGTTTGCTTCTGCTGATTTAAGAATTTCCTTTTTAACATTCTCCCATTCTTCTTCTACATTTTCTACCTTATCTTTTTTACTCAGACCTCTTGCAATGTCCTCCTCAAAAATCTTCTTTACCTCCTCTTCCTCAAGCTTCTCTAAATTCCACCGATTCATCTGACACCTTTTCTTCAGGTTTTTAAACCCCAATCTACATTTCATTATCACCAAATTATGGTCGCTATCAATGTCTGCTCCAGGGTAAGTTTTGCAGTCAACGAGTTGATTTCTAAATCTTTGCTTAACCATGATATAATCTATCTGATACCTTGCAGTATCGCCTGGCTTTTTCCAAGTGTATATTCTTCTATTATGATTTTTAAATTGGGTGTTGGCAATTAAACTAAATTATTCTTCGTGCAAAACTATAAGTCGGTCCCCTCTTTCATTCCTTTTGCCCAGCCCGTATTCACCCACTATATTTCCTTCCTTGCCTTCTCCAATGCTTGCATTCCAATCTCCAACTATTATTAAATTTTCATCTCCTTTTACGTGTTTAATTGCTTCATCAATCTCTTCGTATACACACTCTACCTCATTATCATCATGGGCGCTTGTAGGCATATAGACGTTAACAATCGTTGTCGGTTTAGGTTTTGATTTTATCCTTATTACAATGATTCTATCGCTATGCGTTTTGAAATACTCCACTCTCCTCCCTATCTTCTTGTTCATCACGAAACCTACTCCTGCCTGCTCATTATTTGACGCTGAGTTAATTACTCTAAAATCACCTGACCAAAAGTCGCCTTCCTCTTCCCACCGAACCTCACTAATTCCTACTATATCCACATTTGTCCTACCCATTTCCTTTTTTAAATTTTCTAGCCTACCAACCTTTTTTAAGCTTCTAACATTCCACGCTCCGACTCGTAGAATGTTATTTTTTAATTTTCTGGTGACCCCTTCCTTAGTAGTCCCCACCCGGTGATCCGAACGGGGGACTATTTTACCTCTGGAATATTTTACCAAGGAAGGCGCCTCCATTATTGCTATGTGAAAATGCAGAGAGCCACATTTTCTTGGAAAAAAAGCAGCTGTAGTTTTCCATTGCTTTCAGCTGCGCAGTACTCAGAGGACTGAGTGATGTTGATACGGCCGTTTAAGTCGTCCTGACTCACGCCCCTAACAACTACTGAAAGAGCTGCTGCCCTCTTTCAGGAATCATTCCTTAGTCTGGCTCTCAACAGATACCTCTCCGATATGGTTGCACCTTCGGTCCAGCTACTCTGTATCTCTGAGCACTCAAGCCCCCTCACCAACGGCAAGGTCTCATGATTCATAGAGGAGGCAATAAATATTAAAAAAATAAATGATTACAAAATCATTAATTAATACATAAGAAATGACTCCTTGGTATAGCTCACTTGGTAAGGTATTGGATTGAATTAGCTGAATTTTTTTTGTTTTTCAGGAAACAGGATATTTTATTTATTTGAAAAAAATTACAATTAGTCTACATATTATGACTGGTCAAAATAAAAAAATCAATTTTTTTTAGCCAAGCTGGCTTACAGTTATGCAATTAATATTTCTTTTCATGATTTTTTATTACTACTGTACATATTCTTGTATTTCTGACAGCAATCCATCTTATTCCACCTCGGAGTTCACTACCATAATTAAAAACATTCAAACTTGACTGTAGTGTCAGATTTGGTCCTAGCTGATATTCTATCAGTGATAGGTTTGTTTTTGTTTTCAACCTGGCAGCATTTAGTTGCTCAATTAAAACAAGGTGTTGGAGTTCTAATATAGACAAATTTTTGGTTTCTTCAGTTTGTAAACGGAACTTCTTTTTCTTTTGCCATTCAGTTACTTTAATCTGTGCAGATGGTAATTCAGAATGTACACTTCATTCTGCTTTTCATGATTGAAATTCCGATCTGCTTTTTTTTAATTACTTACAAATTAATCACCTATAAGAGAATTCTTATCCACCGAAAAAATTCTCCAGTGTTTTCTTTTTAGTAAAAGGTTGCTTTTATTCAGTTACAGTCAAGAGATAATTTATGCTTAAAATTGCTCACTTATTCTGATGAGTAGTCTTATAACAGTAGTTACTTATTTTTATTCAATAGACTCATTAACACAAATTATTAGAAATTAATAAAGATTTTATTATGTGATTATTAGGTTTTATGTTGGTTTAAGTATTTCTTTATTGTAAGTTTTAGTAATTTTTTCAATGGTATTATTAGTGTATAAATACTTATGTATATTTTTTCACTCTTTTGTGTCTTATTATGTATTGTTTGTAAGCTACAAATAAATTCTATTTCTGATGATTACACAAATTTAGAAATTAATAGATGTAAAATTAAATATATTATAAAAATACACATATGTATATATATATATATATAAACAAAATTTCAATTTGATAAACCATCAGATAGTGTTTGAGGGAAACATTGTTGTAAAAATTGCAACAGGTAGCAGCACATGTGTAAATTAATATGCAATTTATCATTATTTTAGTATTTTTATTTTTAGATTTTTTTTTTTTTTAATGCAATAACTGTTGATGCAGGATCTCACAAAAGTACTTTCATGAAAAATTAAGGTGAGGTATGTCTTATCTCAATATTCTGTACTAGGTGGTTTATATTAATAGAATTTAACAGTACAGAAATAATATGAATCATAAAAAGATTAATTTCAGTGAAGTATTACATATATACATATAAATGTACTCCCTTTACTCAGAAGAGTAGTATATACTTGATAGTTCATATTAGTATCTACATGGGCTGTTGCCATTAGTCATTAAAATATCTTAATAGCATGAAGGAAACTGCACCTACTATTGTTTAATTTCACTGATTGGCATTTATTATTTTTTTTTGCATTGGAGGAGGGAAAGTCTGCAACCAGATGCCCAGCAGCCCATACTGCTGGGTGTGTGGGGTTTCCTGTCAAGACAGTGACCCACTAAAACCCTCCCCCTCACACAACGCAGTTATAGAACCACTCAAAGAGTATTGCATCATCACTGTGCATGTCCACAGGCTCACCAGTGCCGACGTCAAGCAACGGCTTCCAGCATCCCCCAGAGTCACCCAGCAGCGGTGATCCAGTTGGACCCCTGCCGCCCACCCCTGAAAGCTGGCCTTCCACCATTACTTTTCACCCAAACACCACCCAATTTTCTCACCTCTTCTGCAAGCTTCCAGGAGAGTACATCTTTTAATCATGCAGCACAGATGTTCCATTTCTCACGCCAGGTCCTGACTCACGGGATTAGTCAATGTGGCCACCACTGGCAGGTGGACACATCCCACCTCTCCTGCCATCGATCAGACATCCTGTTCCTGGTATCTGAGACCTCCATACCATGGTATCTATCTGCCCGCTCTTCTGCCAGCATATCAATTGGGACCATACCGGATATCATGAGGATGGCCTCAAGCAACACCGATCAGTATGTCATGGCCACATGCAGCACAAGTTTTCTATAAGTGCTGTGTATCTTCGTGCAATTAACCTTAACCATCAGATCTTGAAACCATACTGAAGCTGCGTATAAGATGACCAAGGCCACTGTGGATGCTATCAATCTTCTGGAAGTGCTTGGGCCACCAACCTTCCTCATCAACCTAGAGACTACTGATGACATCTTCTCCACTTTGTTGCACATCTCATGAATATGCACCTTGAACCCGCTCATATGATCCAGCCAGACACCAAGATACCTCGCTCTCTCTCTGAGGGGGTCACTTCTATTCTTTCCAACCCAATGGAGATCCATGGGATTCTCCTTCTTCCTGTCATCTGGATCATTTTAGTCTTATGAGGTCCAATCTTGAGCCCTCTAGCTTTTAGCCAGTCTACCACCACCATCAGGGCTCGGTTGGCCTGGAGCTTAACCTTGCCAGCACTCCTTCCCATCACCAAAATGGCAAGGTCATCTGCATAGGTAAGTAACTGCACCTCTGCCGAGACCTTAACGCCCAGAAGGCCATCATATGCCACATTCCATAATAGGGGGCTACTGATAGACAAAAAAAATTTTTTTAATGTTTCTCTAAGTTCATTTCTTTATTGGGTACGTTACAGATCTGTAAATACAATTTTTCTCTCACCCTTAGTTTTAAATAAATTACACTTCAAAAATAATTAAGGGAAAATATAGTTAAAATCTGTAAAATTTATAATTTTGCATGACCTATCTGTGGTAGAATGATTTCGCTGATGCTTTTGTTTTATAAAAAGAAAAGTAGCCTCAGGCACATCCCAAATTAATGTAAAACAGCAATCGGCTAGCATGTTAGTATTCCATTTCCCTTTATAGCTGCTTTTCATCACCAAAATGTCTTGGTGGAAGTATTCACTGTGTTCGCCACTTATGTCTCTGAAGTTATCTGAGAAAAAATTCAGATGTGAGTGGAGGAAATGGAATTTCAAGTACATATTGCATCCCATAGTTCTGTATAAAGTAAGAAGTTGATTAACAATACAAAGTTGATTTACTAATGGTAATTGTCAGATTTTTGTTTGCCAAGAAAATATACAGATGATAAGATGAAGATGTTTACAAACATCTTTAAATGAACCCAGCTGCACTTTCTACAAAAAATACATCATCTTTGATGACATTGAGTTAAATACATCATCTTTGACCAACTCTCTTATTAGAGGACCAACAAATATTCCTTCTTTAATTTTTCCTTCACTTACATTCAGAAATTTCTGCCTGATGTACAAAAATCCAGGACTATCCTTCATTGCTTTTACACAATTTTTCATTAGTCCTAACTTGATGTGGAGAGGAGGTAAAAATATTTTTTTGGGTTCAACTAAAGGCTCATGAATAATATTTTTCCCATTTGGTGTTAAGTTGTCTCATTTCTTCCACTCTTTGGTAACATAATGTTTATCCCTAGCTCAGCTGTCCCATTCGCAAAGAAAACACATGTACATAGTATAGCCTAACTGCTTGCTTAACAAAATACCTATAACTTTCAAATCACTTCATATGTTCCAGCTTTGTTTTTTATAATTTATTTTTTTAAGATTGTCTTTCATTACATTATGACTTTTAAATTAATATCTTAAGCGATTGTTATCGAAGGATATTTGTTATTGTTGTGTATTAGAACCACTTTTAAACTATGCTTGGACAAATCAGTGAAAAGATGCTAGTCTTCAGGTTTATGAACCAATAAGTTTATGATCAATAAAGTACTAAGAAAGTTCTTTTTATCGGCTTCAAAAGCCCGAAATTTTTGTATTATTTTGAAGTAAATTTTAACCTTGCGGTCTTGATCCTAACAGTTCAGCTTGATTTTTTGATAAATTTAAATCCTTAACCAAGTCATTTAATTCACCGTGTGATATAAGATGAGGCTTATTGGCAAATAATTCAAAATCAAAATCATTGTTGTCTTCTTCAGTACTGACTGATTCTTCATCATTGCTTTCGAAACATACATTCGCAGATGGCTCAGGAACTGGAATAATTTCACTGTGAGGTACAGGCTTGATTGCAGATTGCAATAAAGGATATTTTACAGAATGTTTATTTTTAGAAATTCCAGACGCACTTGTTAAACAAAAGTAATAGCAGTTACATGATCCTTTGGTTCACACTAAAACATAGGTACACCAAATGGCCAAGCCTTCTGTGTACCTTTCAGCCATCTTGTTAAATATACAAAACAATTAGTGCATACTATATGAAGAACCCGCGTCTTATCCTGGCCACCAGTTTTACATTGAAAGTATAAATGATATGCTTTTTTAATTAAAGATGTAATGTTTTTTCTATTTGATTTTATGGTAAACTCACCACAAACATAACAAAAGGCATCCACATCATTTACACAATTTTGAGGCATTTTGACAGTGCACTGTTAACAAGCATAGGACAGTAATAAGACTGGAACAAAATTAATTAATTGCTAAATCCAGTGCTTAATACAAACAACACAGCTGTGTTTTCAGCTTCATGTTTTGACCTGCACAGTTATGATTAATCTTGTCCATGAAGGTCACTCTTCAGTATTAGATATGATGTCATGATATGTGACTGCGATATGATTTAATTCTTTGTCTTGTATTATTTATTTATAACTTACAAATTATGTTAACAAAGTAAAACAATAAAATAGGAGCTAACAAAATACAATATAGAAACTTAAAATGCTAACTATACATTGAAAAATGAAATAAATCCTTTAATTAAAACTTTTTTCAAAATTGGTGGGTGATAGAAAGATTCTGCATTCATATTCGTTTTCAGCATCAGAAGATAGATTAAAATCATGTATTGCATGTTAGGAAACAAAAATTATGTTTATCAGTGGAGCCCAGAATTGACCCGGGGTACCCCTTTCTCAATGCTTATGACGACCTCCTCACCCTTTTTGGAGGTGATCAGCATCTCCCCTGTCAGGTACTCTTGAATCATTCTGATCAAGTATGGAGAAAACTTACTGTCCAACAGCAAGTCCAAAATAGCATTCCAACCAATAGTATTGAAATCATTTTTAATATTTACCATAATCAACACTGGTATCTTCTAGTATGTCTAGTCCCTGTTGCAGCCACCTTAGCAATTTCCAAAACTCTGCCTATTGCATCCATAGTGAACTGCCCCTTCCTGAAACCATATTGTCTCTCGTACAGTCCACCAGGCCTAGTCTGCTGGCCAGAAGAGCTTCAAAAACCTTTCCAACCGAATTAATTAGAGATATTGGTCAAAAACCCCTTCCCACCTTAGGCACCATGACAGCATGGCTATTTTCCAGCTACCCAGCATAACCTGACAAGATAAGGCCTGTTTGAATGCCTCAGATAATGACAACTTATAATTACCTTTATAACCACCATTTTTGAGGAGATCTTAAGTTCTGATCTTCCTGCTTCCTTCTGTGGAGCCATATTTATATGTATATACATGGTCCAGTGCATCCTCCTAGCTGAGTACTTCACCAGATTCCTACATGCGAGCACAAACACATTCTCCTCTACTCCAAATACCACATCACTCCTCACATTAATGAAAATGCCTCTTAATACCATTCTTCAACTGCGTGAGTCTCTCCTCATCCATCGAAGAATCCAAAACTAGGACAAAAATTTTCCTGCTTGACCCCTCTGAACACTTCTTCAGAAGCACCTTCGTGGAGGCTGTGAAGGCTAGCAGTTGGCCAGCAGTCAACTGTTCCCCAGTTATTTGGACTCTAACATCAGGGACTGTTTTATAAAGAGAGGCTGTAAAGGCACTCTTCGACTTCGTGAGGTCAAGGATGACCACCACCTTACAATTCGTTCACTGCGTTCACTAAAGCAGGTCTCCTTCTTCTCGACCGTATGGGTATAACATCCCTTCAGCCATCACATCATAATTCATCTAGATCAGAGGTTCCCAAACTTATTTTTCTCATAGACCACTTTCAAAATTTTGCTGGTTCCGGTGGACCCCCTGCAGCTACATTTTTACCATATTTCCAGTCGACGGAAAATGTGAAGATTAGATCTAACTATGAAAATTTGCGTTACGGCTGAGTTCCACGAACTAACAACTTCCAAAAATAAAGTGAGAATTGATTGGTTAATTTTTGATTGACTGTGCTGTGAGTGGATGTCAAAAAAGTAAAGTTGACTAATCAAAAAAAATGCTTCCATCCAACTTTACATTTTTGACATCTACTCACAGCACAAGAAAGCAATCAATTCTCACTTATTTTATTTAGAAAACTTCCCATTCAGAGTGGTAAAAAGCAAAAGAAAAATAGTATATTTTTTTGGGTTGCATTTATTCAAATATGTAATCATTACACTTTTAATTATTATTGTTATCATATTGCAATGTAATATAATAAAATTGTCGTAATATAATTAAAATTAAACATTAATAACGTAATGTAACTTCTACAATGACAATCACAAAATAGTTACAATTTTAATGGGAGGGATGTATTTGATGGATTGACAGCAAATTATCAATATTTGGCTTCAGTTTTGTTAGGAATAAGCGCAAATCTCCCTGTTCTGTGATATTGAATCTGCTCCTTTTTTCTGATAAAAGGTTTGTAATGACACTAAAACTTTTTTCGACAAGATATGACGAGGGAAACGCTATCAAAAGCTTTCTCGTAATTCCCCACAGTCCAGGATATTTTTCTGATATTTCTGCCTGCAGCCAAAATGTTTGATACCCTCTTTTAAATTTCACCTTCAGCTCCTCATTAGTGCTAAGCTCGAGTAGCTCCTCTTGTAATATCACATTCTCCACTTCCGTTTCATCAAATGGATTTATGATCCATGGTGGTATTTCCATCGTCAGAATATCTTCAAATCTGATTTTGAAGTCATCATGCAGGGCAATTAAATGTTGAACGTATGTCTGAATATCCTCATCAAGGCATTCTACCTGTGACAAGTTTGAAAACTGGGAAAATATGCGCCGACTAATATTTTGCTTCATAAATTTCAATTTTCCAAGAAAAGCTGAAATTACACCCTTTGTTTTTATTAAATTGAGGCTGTCCCCTTGTAATTATAAGTTAATGTCATTAAATTTTTTGAACAAATCTGTCAAATATGCGATGTCAGCTTTCAAAGTGATCAGGTTTTCTTTTAAATCTGAATCTTTACCTTCCAGAAACTCTAAAACTGATTCAAAAAGTGAGTAAAATCTTGTTAAACATGCACCTTTCGACAACCAGCGTACTTCAGTATGTAAGAGCAATCGTTGGAAGTCTTCATCATTTTCATCGCACAATTGGGCAAATAAACGCGTATTCAATGCATTGCTTCTTATCTTGTTAACAGCATTAATTACAAGTTGAAGCGATTGGTGCAATCTATCACTCAGATTTTTCGCTACTAGGTGTTGTCGGTGGATGACACAGTGAATTGGAGTTACCTCTGATATAATTGTTTTAAGATGGCTTATAAACCCATGATATCACCCGACCATGGCAGGAGCTCCATCTGTCACCTTATTGTGACTAACCTTCCTTTCAGTCTGAGTGGCACAATCCGCCTGTGACGGCTTCTCCTTCTTATGTCTCTTTCTTATGAAGTCCCCGACCAAATTAGCCAGCTCTTTCTGTACTTGCTTGAGTGTCTTACTGGTGTTTTTTTTCTACTCCCATCCTCAAATTCCTTAGACACCATCTGGAGTCGGC
Organism: Lycorma delicatula; assembly: GCF_047948215.1. Lineage (NCBI taxonomy): Eukaryota > Metazoa > Arthropoda > Insecta > Hemiptera > Fulgoridae > Lycorma > Lycorma delicatula. The sequence goes on from NC_134458.1 coordinate 5,040,970, forward strand.
CAATGAATCAAGAATGTACATAGCCTTCACTCTATCCATTTTAAGAGCCTTCTTGGGGGTTTCTGGGCTGTCTTGCTCTGCCCTCTTCACACCATTTTCATCTCCTTTCTTTGTCAGCAGTTGTTTTGCTCCCTTTTCAACAGGCTCAGTGGCCGCTGTCGCCTTTTGTTGTTGAACTGGCACACTCTCTCCCCATGTTGGTGATCTCACCAGCACCTTGGACAGTTTAAATATGTTTTCCTTATCCATTTCACGTTCTCAAATCACACCCAGTACTGGGAGGAAAAAAACACCAGTCCTGTATATAGACATAAATAAAACAAAGTCGAAAATAAAGTAAAATAAATCAATATAATTACAATTTATAATATCACCAACAACAGTAGCTTTACTTGCAAGCTATGTAATAGCTTATACACCTAAGCTAAATAATAGTCTCTGTTATAACCTGCCTTCTTGTTTACCACTAAAATATAAATTAATTTACCTCTAAAAATGTTCCAATGTTATCAACGTAGATAACGAATCATTGCCTGCTGGCAATAAAGCTTTAAAACGCAAAAATTGCTAGGTCGTCCGTTATCCAAAATCTTCAAATATATATAAGACACATCCAATTAATTAACCACCATACTTGCCAATGTACAATCCAGTAAAAATCCCGCAAAAACCAATCAAAAACTCAACACACGGAGTGACAAAGACCACGTCTTCACGCAACAAAAACTCCCAGTCGACTCTGATTGGCATTTATTAAATATGGTTTTGTTCAGTGTTGCTCTATTATAAGGGTACAAAGCTACTCTTTTATATTCAGGATTTTATAATCTGTACTAGTGTAATTTTCAGTGTCATAATTGATGAGTCCTTGTTCACATTGTTCACATGCTTTCTCTGTAAATAGGAAAAAAATCCTGAACTTGCTGTTAAAGTTATTGTTTTTATGTTATTTTATTAATACAGTTTTATCTTTGTAAAACTATTTTTGTGAACACGTATACAGGAGTTAAAGTAAAATTAAGAAGGCTGGACTGTATTTATATAAGTGAAACATAGTTGTACTAATTGTAAACAATTAATAACTATCGACCTACCACTATCACAATAGTGAACATCACTAAAAATAAAAGTGATATAGACTTTTGTATTATTTTCATGTTTTGTCGTACAGTTCAAAAAAATCATCTTACAATTCTGTGTTTATAAAGAAAGTAATGAAAAGGTAATAGTATATAATAAAAAAAAATCATGATTTACTAATGATTAAATTGTTGAATTTTATTTTACAAAATAAAAGTAACTTTTGGAGCTGAAAAAGGAGTTTTATTATCTTCAGTTAGAATTATTCAAAATCATTTCAGTTACATTGTAGAAATTTAAATTTTAAAGTACTTCTTTTTGATATAAAATGTATGTATAGTTAAATTTTTAAATTACTACAACCTTTACTTGCAATTGTTATTTTTTCTAAAACTAGTTACCTTAAGGAGAATGTGCTACCATTAGGTGCAGTTATTAAATAGTAAACTTCAACATATAAATTTTATTCATCTTGCATGAGTATGATAGGTACAGCCTTATATTTTCTCAATAAACCAAAAAACATTCATTTTCATTCCTGAAGGGTGTTCACAATATGTTCAAATACGTAATGAAAACTTTATTAATACATAAATTTTATATAGCCTTGTCCCCTGCTGGCAATACACTATTCTATATATTTCCTGGAATGTGCTTTTGGGGATGGCACACAGCTGTTGTATCATATTTTCTGCAAGCTTGCCTGTGGCTTTAAAATTATATCCTTTCAAGGCTACCTTCAAGTTGGGAAATAAGAAAAGTCTATTGGGGCCAAGTCTGGAAATTAGATTGGATGAGGCACAACAGTTGTTTTATATTTTGCCAGGTAATGGTGGATAAGAAGTGGTGTGTGAGCTGGTGCATTTTCATGGTGTAACATTCAATTCCGGTTTCCCACAGCTCTTACTTCTCTATACAGTATAGTTTAAATACTGCAGGACTCCTTGTTTACTGTTTGATCATGTGGAATGATTTCATAATGAACTAATACTTTCCAGTCATAAAAAACCATTGACTTCCTCTTCATGTTTGACCATCTTATTAAACTTTTTGTGGTGAGGATGATCCTTTCTCCACTCTCTGTGATGATTGCGTCAGGTTTCCACAACATAGTCATAAATCCCAGTATCATCAACTGTTATAATATTTTCCAAAAATTTTCACGGATATGGTCAAGAACTTTGATAATTGTTAACTAATTTTAACATGATTCTCTTTCTGATAATTGGTCAGAAAATGTGGCATGAATTTTGCAGAGATGTGATGCCTGTTAAATTTTTCAATTAAAATTGTTTGCCATTATCCATACTGGTACCTGCTTTCTCAGCAGTCTCTTGAAAAGTTTGGTGACCTTTGTGAACTGCATTAATGTTATCATCATTTGTTGATGTGGAAGGTTGTTCAGGTCAGGGATCTTCTTTGGTCATCGTTCTGCACTTTTTAAATGAATGAATCTTTTGTAGCTCTGCAATTTGCTCAGATAGTCCTCTCCAATTGCTTGCCAACGGATTTTAAATGTCTCTGAAAATCTTACCGCATTAGAAGCAAAATTTACGTCATAAACCTTGTCTTTCAAGATCTTTCATTTTCACATTAAAAATTTGACCAGAGGTTAGTACACGTTTAAATAACTGTGCGTAAATGTACCTTCCAATATTCAGAACTTATGCTGCTGGATCATTAATGTATTTTAATAAATACCTTGTTAATGTGATATGTAATTTATAACAGATTTAGATACATTTTAATATTGTATTATTAGTAACTTATTTCACATTGTTGAGGTTAATTTTGATGTACATGTACATTATTTATATTTTAAGAAGTATTATATTAAAGTATTTTATATAGATTCACATTTAAGTTACATCTTTAACTGAATTGAATTGACTATTAATGCATCTTTTACTGAACAAATTAATTAACATTAGTATTATAAAGACAAAATATATATTATAAAACAGCTGTTATATCGGTTAGATTAACATATTTATAAGTCTTACATATGTAAGAAGAAAAGAGTTACATAATTTGTTTATCATTAATAAAGGAGGACATGAAACTGAAAAGTACATGTGTTTACTCCAACTTTTGTAGCCTGAAAATTAATAGTGGTAGCGTGACATATTAAATGGCATTGTGTTTCTGAAAGTTGGCACTAACCAGTACCATTTTGTTGGAATGTTCTCTGTGTACTAGTCAGTGCAGTATTACAAAAGTTTTAACTTTTTCACTGTACCTCATACTTTACATAATTTTTTCACTAGAAAATGCAAACAAAAAAATTATACCATTTTAGTCAAAATAGATTAAAGGTGTATATCATATTATTATCGATTGCTTTTCTTAATTTACAGATTGTTATTAATCTTAATAATTTTTTATTCTAAATGTTTTATTTTTTTTTGTAATTGTTACAGAATTACCGCTATTTGAGAAGCAGCCTACTGATATCCGTGTATTTCTGGGCCAGAGAGCTCATTTCAGCTGCCTGGTTGATGTTAAGCCAAATGATAAATATTCTGTTACATGGCTAAAGGATCAGCAGCCCCTTGTCCTAGATGAGACTAGGATGCTTATTCTTCCCTCAGGTTTTGATCATTTATTTTTTAATAATTTTTTTTTTAATTCTGATTTGTTTTCTGTTATTTCAGTGGTAGGCAATTATTATCATCGGCCTTTCTTTTGTTTTCCAATGTTTCTCTTAACTGAATAATTGTCTAATTTTAGTTAGTACTGTGTAAGTAGTGTTTTCTATATTATGGTTGTTTTCATCAGCACAAAATTTAAAATCTTAAAAGAAGAGTTTCACTGCTTAATGGTGACTACTGAACTGCAGTAAAGAAAAAATTAAATATTTAAACTAAGTGACAGTGTGTAAAGATTAATATAAGTAGGATATTTTGTTATTAGTTGGCTGCTACACTGTAAAATTTTATGAAGTAACTGACCTCTGACCATACTAAATTAGTAAAATTTTATATATATTTTATATAAACTAGGGATTGATTTAAATTTATTAAAAATGGTAATAAAAATCCTTAATCCCTAATTAAAATCTTATACACTTAAAATTCCTAATTAGTATCAACTATATTGTTAAAATTAATTCATTCATCAAGCTTTATGAAAATAGATTATGCGAACATTATGCCATACATATTAAAACAGATAAAAATCAAGATAATGGCACTGATTTAAATAAACAAAGCCATTTAACTAAACGCCCTTTTGCTTAAATTTTTAGATGGAATACAAAAATAACATGAAAATGAAACACATCTTAGCAGTTATTTACATATTTAACATTAATTATGTATAAAAACATAGAAAATACTTGCTATGGAAAATGGTGTCGCTCATCTACATATTAAAATTCAGGTAAATAAAATTTTCTATTAAACAGCTGATATTTCTAAGCTATTTTACTCAATTTCAATAAATACAAAATAAAAATAAAAGTTACTCCAAACAATTCTATAAAATGCCTATTTTAAAAAGTTATTGTTATTTACAAATAATGTAAGCATAAAAAGTGTAAAAATCATGGAAATTATAACAAATACTTAAGTTGTATTTCTGATGATAGCAATTTTTGGTAAAAGAAAAAATAAATTTTTCTTTTGTTTAGAAACCAGTTGTTTTTATATCTATATGTTTTATTCAACATTACTGAAATCTTCTAATCTACTATATTTCTTCAGATATTTTAGATCAAAATTAAGGTGTAGAAACACGTAAAGAATTCAATGTTAGTTAGATGTCTGGCGGCAAAATACAAGCATATAGAGTGCTTCAAAATTAGAACTAATAAAACTTCTTAGTAATTGTTAACGAAATGCGAGTTGGTTATATTTCCAACTGTATTACAGTGGTTCATCATTTAAAAATAATCCATACTTTCTGTCTGGTTATTCTTTCTCCCTCTCCCTCCCTCACCATCTCTATCTCCCTCTCCCCCTCTCACTCTCTTTCTCGCTTCAGAGAAAATTTAGCTCTTCTGGATGGTTGTAGACATTGCATCTGGTGCAAAGTATATATTACTGTTACCAGAATCGATCAGTATTGTTGATTAATATTGCTTTATTATATTTGTGGCATATGAGATTGTATTTAATAATTCAATAGAAATAATTTTTCTCTCCTTTTAGGTTCATTAGAGATAGATGATGTGCAGAGCTCCGATAAAGGTATTTACCGTTGTAATGTAACAGGTCTCGCTGGATTTGCTCTAAGTGAAAAAGCCACACTTGATATAGATCTTGACTTAGGTAAGATTAAAATTTTTTTTATATCTGAGTGATTCTGTATATTGAATAATTTCAGCAGTAATTTAATTAAAATCACTATATAACAGTAAAGATGGTACAGCTTGCCCTAAATGTATAGTGGTCTAAGGGGTGCGATGTCAGATACGACTAAGTTTTCAAAGATGCTTTAAATTTTATTAAACATGCTTTCTAGTGCGTCACAATTAATTTTTGTTGGCAGCCTCAATATACACTGCGTAGTTAATGTAAAAAACTTTCAAGTGCATGGATTCATCATTGCTTATAAAACTATCAGGTAATGCACTACCATTATTATATGTGTGTATATGATACAGTATTTTATAACGTAATGAAACCATAGCTTTTTGTATGAATTGATAAGTCTGTATTTAGTTTGATATTCTGGTCTCTTCCTAGTTGATCTCATCATAATCTCTTTTGTCATAATGCGTTAAAGTACTAGATCTTTCTTTTTTAGCCTTTGTCACTATAAATTTTGTGAATAAAATTTAAAGTGTTTTTAAGCTCTCCTTTTTTGTTAGCCTCCGAAACCACTGTAAGTTATTACTTCAGAGTATGAGTAAGGATAATATGTGTGAATGTAAATAAACTGTAGTCTTGTAGAGTCTTAGGTTGACCATTCCTGAGACGTGTGGTTAATTGAAACCCAACTACCAAAGAACACCAGCATCCATGATCTAGTGTATTCATATCCGTATAAAAGTAACTGCCTTTATTGGGATTTTAACCTTAGAACTCTCGGCTTTGAAAACAGTGTTAGTAAGCTACAAAAGGAAGCCATTAAATATAAAATAGAAACATGTAGGCGATCTTTTAAAAACCTAGAATTAATGATAGCTCATTCATTATTTATTTATTTATAAAGAAGCCACAACTGTTGTAGGCAAAGAGATTTTAAAAGAAATATAAACACTATTAGTGTACATTTGTGTACACTTGAGATCATCATCATCTAAACAGAATTATTAGAGAGTTAGTAGAGAGTGTGTGTGTCACTAGAAAGTCATTAAATGAGTGGTAGGAATAATAAAATATGAATTCTTTTAAAGATTTCAGTTAATGAGTAGTTCATTCATTATTCATGAAGTTGTAACAGATAAACAATTTTTTTTTTTAAATCTGAATTCAATTATTGTTATGCTACTAAACAGTTTTAGATACTAGAAATGGAGTAAGTAGTTTTGTATAAGTTGATATAATAAAATTGTGTGAATGTCATATGTAAAGTCAAAACTTATGGAAAGGTTACCGCTGGACATTAGAATTCACGAAAATACAAATATAATTTTTAAAGTGCTAAAGCAGATCTTATATAAAAAAGTAATTGAAGTATATCTTTTCCTCTTTGACAGTAAAGAGTTGTAGATTTAAATTCAGCCTCTGACTTAACCTCAGTTTTGAATTCAATAGAGAATGTTATTGAAAATATGTCTGCTGAAGCTCCTTCCTTGTGGTGATAGCCTTTCCTTTTTTTTGTGGACTTGCTGATTTTAACACCTTTGTTGCTGAGCACCTCAGGTGTGTCGTCTATGCATAAATTCAACCTAATGACACTACACACACATGCATGGTAATACAGCAGCTTTTCTATCTCTACTGTTGGGGGATTAGCATGTTAGTGTTGACTCAGTATTATATGTTAGTGGATCAGAAATGTTTATTTTTTGCTACTGTGCAGTTCGTTTGTAGTTACATTGAACCACTTTTTTGGTTGAATCTTAAATTTGTGTGAACTCTCATCACTTCTGAAAGAAGAGTTTTATTTTATAAATTATTTGTATTTCAGTTTGTAGTGATTAGACAATTATGTTTTACTTTTATTTTCTTATTATATATTGATACTATTATATTCAGTTTAAATTTATATTTTTTGGTAATTATTTATATAATTTATAATAAAAATGTATGTTACATAAATACTTTTAAATAAAAGCGTTGACATATACAGTGTGTTATTTCATTATATGGTTAAAACATAAGTAGTACAGTTACTTTAATTGTTTGTCAGATCTATTCCAAAATGTTCATAGGAATTTACGTAAAAACTAATTTTCAGGTCATAAACAAGTCAGATGATAGATGAAATCAGATAAAAATAAACTGTAAATTAATCTAACTGATAAAAAGTAAAATAAAAAATTCTAAATCAGTTATTGATGTACGGAATAAATTGAGGATTTATTGCATGCAAATTTTACACAGACTTTTTGTAAGTAAAATCTACAAACTTAGGTCTTTCTTTTTTTCATAAAACAAAGATATACGTTTTTTTATCTAATTAAAAGACTAGAAAATTAGTTAACATAATACCAGCATGAACAAGTAAGAGATTTATGAATTCACTCAACCATGCATGAATGAGTGTTCAACATGTGCATTATAAGTGCTGTGCTTTTTTGTCTCCTGTGCACATCACACACTAGTGCGTGGTTGTGTTTTTCAGTTTTTTCCAACCGTTTTATATTCAAAGACATATATAAATGTTAACTATTATACTTGAGTAAGTTAAAAACAAAAAAAAATAATTCAACATGGAGGGTTATTACACCGATGAAAAGCAAGCAGTGAATATGTTGATGTATTCATGCTAGATTAAGTAAGGCAGTAATGGTGATTGTTCATGCTAATAATATCTGATGCGTGAAACTGTAATTTTCAGCATGTTTATTATATTATGGGTAACTGATTGAACAGGTAAAGTTCAAATGTAATCAATTATTTTTTTCTATTCATTTTATTAACAACAGTCAAAATCTATTACTTTTTAATTGTTATTGTAGTCTTCTTTAACTGCGGTATAATTATTTCATTAAAATTTAATAATTCCAGTGACAAAGAGCTGGATCATTCTTAGATCTGCTTCATGCCAGTTCAATGGGTGATCTTTTTATTATTGTTGAACCTTTTTGTCTTCTAAAAAACTTCTTCAAATAAGTGATGAGATTGAGGCAAGTCGAGGTTAAAGAAGACTAAATATATCATTTAAGTTGAAAGAGATGCTGGTGTTAAAGCAACAGTGTAAAGATAAGCATTGTCTTGAAAGAACAAATCTGAATATTGCTTAAATTTTGTTAAAAATGTGAGAGGATCACTATTCACATTTTCTTTCACTGGTCAAATAATATTACTTCTTGAATAATAATATACTTCTTGAGTGTTGAGAATTAAGAAGGTCCAGGATAAGCATTTTTAAATTCCAGAGCAGAATACTTGTCATCTTGCCTACTGAAAAACGTTTTTTGTGTAGGAAGAGAGTATCTATGTTTGCATTCCATATTTACTCTTTTTTTTGCTGTAAGAGTAAAATGGCTGCATTCTTATCACAGAATATAGTGAAGTTTAAAAATTAGTCTTCCTCCCTTCAAAACTTTGAGGAAGCCAAAATGTAAATGTTATAATTGAGCTGTATAAAATATCATTATTATGCCTTTTTAGAACTAATTAATTAGTAGTAACTTACTTTTGTACAGATTCTTCTATCAGCACAATGGCACCAGTGTTCATTGCAATGCCTCGTGATACTGTCGCTATTGAGGGCAACATTGTTACATTTGATTGTGCAGCTAATGGTAACCCTCAACCTGTTATTGTTTGGCTGAAAGATGGAGTCAATCTAGATATGGCGTAAGACCAGTTTTTAATTTTAATGTGTTATGTTTCACCTTTGGCTATATTAATTTTTCTGGGTTACATTATTTTTAGTTAATTCGTTTTTTGTTTTCTATAAATATGTTTTTATACTTCCTTTAATAAAAATTATTTGCACTTAATCTCTTACATTTATCTATTTGTAACATTTTTGGTAGCACCTCACGAAGTTTTCAATAATTTGTAACTTTTTATTATAATTTTTCTGTGGGATGATAGATTATATTTTTAGGGAATTTGTAACATTTTTAATACCATTTAGAAGTTTTCAGTAGTAATTCTAGATAATAAACAATTTTCTATGAGATGATAAAGCCAGACAAATTTTTTTAATTTTCCAAGGTCTCATGAAAAAAAACACATTTTTTTTTAATTGCTACATTTAAAAAAAAATATACTCACTGATGTTCTTGTTATGTTAATATATAAAAAAATCATGTAAATAGATTAAAGGGTTTGGAAAACATTCAGTTTTAACTTTCTAACACATTATGTGTCTGATATTTAGCTTGGAATTTGGGATTTTGAAAGGCTGGAACTTTGAATAACCTTGGAAGCCAAAGGCCTAATGTGTTTAATGTTCTGTTAGTACTTTGTTTAGTTATCTTTCAACATCACTGAGTATTTCTAATGTTGAATATTTATGTTTAAGTTTTTTTTTAATATCAAATGATGGCAATGTTGTTTTGAGATATATTTATTTTATTTGTCATTGTTAAATTATATAAGCAAATGTTAAAAAATCTCTAGACAAAAGTGTTACTGACAAATTATAAATGATTTTGTGTAATTTTTTCTGTGCTTAAAATCTATAGATAAATTAATTTAGAATGATGAACAAGCTTATGCAACAGAAAACATCCAATACATTTATACTTTCTGTTTTACTGCCATATAATCTATTTAGTGTCTATAAAAAATTCTTACTTTTTTGTCAGATACCAAAGAAGAGTTAAAAGAACAATGAAAAATACAGGTTAGTGGAAAATATTACCGAAGATGTCCCTTACTAACCAACTAAAAAGACTGTTGAGTTTCTAAAAATTGTTCAGTAGGATTTAAACAGTTCAGATGTCCATGTCATATGATTACTGATTATGAATGATGTGAATAAGAAAATTATAAATAAACTAAGCAAACAGAACAAAAGTATTCTATAACAGTATTCAGTGTATAACAGTCTTCTAGTTTTTAGAAGAAGCTGTTTTATCATAGAATTCAGGCTGAAATATATATTAAAAAAAGCAAATATATTTTAGGAAACTCACTATAAGTTATGTTAAACTATTTGTACAGCTACTGATGCTGCTCATGTCAAATTTGAATTTTAGATGTGATAAGTCACTAAACAAATTTTGAACTCTACAGGAGTAAAGACAGTTTTTTTACGTAATAGTCTGTTGAAACTAGAGGGAGTAGAGAAGAACTCCTCTAGAAGAATCTTGTCTTTTTTACCTCTTACTGCTCTTCCAGTTTGTGTTCCAAATTATAATTATTACAGCCTTCAGGTCAAATGATATAATTTTAATATTTTTCACAGAATTCGCAGGAGAGTTTTTGTGAAAAATCTTCTTGAAGTAAAGGTTCAGGTAAAAATAATCTTGTATAAAGAAAAACCCTCGTTCAAAATAAAATATATTGATTATTTTTTTTTATAGGCACTTGGATAGTAGGTTTCGAAATGTAGGTACAACAGCTGGCTTACAAATCTCCAGTGTTGAAGAAGCAGATGCTGGGAATTACCAGTGTAGAGCAGAAAATAGGGAGGATTCTGTAGATGCTGTAGCTACACTTTACGTTCAAGGTAAGAAAAAATGTCATTAAACATTCATGTAATACATTATATTAATATCATTTACTATGATAATAATAGAATCTTCCTTGGAGGAAAGGATAATAGATATTCCTTTGAGAATGTTAAAAAATCTCAATAATCTAAGAGATCATTTGAATTATTTTATTTGAATATATTTAATAAAGTTATTAATTATTGCTTATATTAAAAAAAAATAATTGTAAGCTTGAAGTATACGCAGTGAATTTTTTCACTAAAAAAGTAAAGTAATTTTTAAAAAAATAATAGTACTTGTTGCTGTTTATGGTTCTTTGTTGCCATTTTGTGTGGGAGCTTTAGTGTAAAAGTGCTCGCTCTTTATTATAAAAGAATGGTGTTATGCTATTCAAATTTTCCAATAATAATTAAGAAACAATTTAAACCATAAAATTAGAAGAAAGGGAAGCTCTGATTTAGAAAAATGTATGATGAGGATAAGTATCTGTATTGTTTTTCGACTTGTATATTGAAGAAGCAATACAGGAATTGAAGGAAAAATTAGAGAATGGAGTAACTAATGTTAAGAGTTGCTGATATTTTGGCAAAAACATAGAAAGATTTTAGAAGAAATTGGGAATGGCACAGAGTTTTTATATTAGGAGTGAAATTGACTGTGAAAATAGATAAGACCAAAATGAAGTTAATGTAACAGAATGAGTAATTAAATATTAAGGTTAGTGAATATTATATATAGTAGAAGCTACAGAATGTTCCTATTTAAAAATTAAAATCTTAAAGGGTGGACTAAGTAGACATCAAAAGCAGAATTGCCCAACCAAAGAAAGTTTTCTTGCAAAAAAGAAGCATACTGGTTACAATGATGTTACAGTGAATGATGAATTGATAAACTACAAAATTAAAAAAAATCTTTTAAACAAATAAGAGAGGAGAGAAATTTATGCCAGAGTATTATTAAGAAATGAGATCTAGGTAGGCAGATAGTATGTTAAGATGTCCAGATTAAGTTAATGCGATAATAGAAGGATATTCAAGTAGAAACTGAAAAGTATAACAAAGATTTGAATGTATAAACAGTTAGTTCTGGATCAAGAACATAGTAGTAAATATGTTGAAGTTAAAGGTTAGCACAGAACAGAAAGGAATGAAAAATATAGAATCATTAAATGACTGATGACAAAAATAAATGCAGTAACATAAAAATTTCATATTAAACATTTATATTAAAAAAAAAAAAATATATAGTAAAATGTAAAATAAAGTTTATAAAAATAGAAATAAAATAAATTTTAATTAGACAATAATAATAATTTAAAACGCATTTTGTGATTCATCAGAATCACTGGTGAGTGAAATTGCTTGAAAAAGATTCAGTCTTGTTTTCACAGTTATTGATGTGTAGAACATTTACTTCATTTCTGTCATTTTATCAGGTACACAAATTTTGAATTCTTTAATGACAAATTCTGTGCTTATTTTTACCATCATGAGTTGACCACTGATTAGTTGGTGGACTAATCAGTGGTCAACTCTCTAAACTAATCACTCAAACTTTTATATTTTCTTGGTCAGGCGGTAATTGATAACCTGCAATCAGAGAGTCGCATTTCGTTATTATGTTAATTTTGATCCATTTATTTACACATCATCTGAAATTTGCAGCTAAGATTTCATTCCTCCTGGAATAATTACAAGATCTGTATTAAGTTACTTGATTTTATATTTATTTTTTATGTAATATCAATATGGAATGCATCAAGAACAGTTAAACTTCTTTTTACTGTAATGCTCCAAATGTTCTTTCCTGCATCATATTTAGTCAGTCTTCCATTAGTTCCTCTGTCATGAGACCTTTTGTCTGTGTTCAGAAAATTCCCCTGCTGGCAACTTTTCCTTAAGATTTATTCTTTTTAGGAAAATTTATGTTGGCAGTTTATTCCCTTTTATTTTTATGACAAGCATTGTTGTAACTTGAGGATTTTCATTCTCTCAAAATTTAGGTAAAACTGATTTTATTTTCTCTATCCATTTTTAAGAGTTTGATGGCAAGATGAGAAATATTGGTGTCTAGTCAGCATTACCTATTTAATAAAGAGGATGTATATGAATATTACACTAGCAGCAACCTTTCACTAAAATTAAATTGTAATCGCTGAGCTAGGGTAGTTTAACACTCAATACTCAATCCTGATTTCTGGATTATTCTGTTAGCACTACAGCATTACAGTCTTGCTTTAAATTTTTTCTCAGGGATATGTAAATCTGTTGCTATCTCTAAAGCAACAATAAGCAAGCCATAATAAATAAGCAAAATAATAATTACAACATCCTTACTTATGAATATCACCACAATTCTGTTTCTTAGTAATAAAATTTAACACAATTTAGTTAATTCTTCAAATTTATCATATTTTGGGCCATGTAAACATTTTCTTAGAGGTAATAAATCTTGATTAATTTTTGCCATCGATGCACATTTTCTTTTGAATCTCCAAATGTTGCCCAAATATTTTTTTATTTTTTTCAACTGTTCTTGTAATTTGCAACTTAAACTTGTACCGGGTGGGCCATATAAAACCAGTCTTAACCGTCTGATACAGTATGTGTCAGAAGATAGTATGTATGTCACTGGCGTATTAGTGGTCATTGACTCACTCATAAGCCTTCAGCCTTCCCCTCCCATTCAGTGAGTCTGTAGTGTTTGTGCGCATGGTGTATTCAATTGAGCAATGTGTTTTCATTTTAGAGGAGTATGTTCACACAACTTCAATAAATTTGGTTCGTGAAAGGTTTCACATATCCTATAAGTAATGTTCCTGCAAAATCAACAATTCAAGATTTAGTGAAAAAGTGTGAGCAACCAGGTCTGTTACTGATGTGAAAAAAGTGAAACAACCAACTATTCAAACTCTGGAAGTTGTTGTTAATATAGCAAATCTTATTGGAAGGAGTCCTCACAAGACAACACAACAATTAGCCCGACAAACAGGGATTTCTTGAACATCTTGTTGGTGTATACTTCACGGTTTACAAATGTAAGCCTATCGTGTGAGTTATGTGCGTGAATTAAAACAACATGATAACGGTAAACGAGTAAATTACTGCCAATGGCTCTTACAGAATATTAGCGAAGGATTCCTCGATCCTTTTCTCTTCATTTCAACAGGTGATGGGTGGTTCTTTTTATCAGGCTACGTTAATTCTCAGAATATGTGGCATTGGGCTACACAAAACCCAAATGAAACCCATCAGAAACCATTCCATGATATAAAAATTGGTGTTTGGTGTGCAATTTCTGGAATCTGGATCATTGTACTAACATTCTTTGAGAAGGCTGTTAATACCAACATCTATTTACAGCTACAAAGAATTTACTTTTAACTTGACTGCAGAAGAACTTTCTTATGGATACTTCCAACAAGACGGTGCAATTTGCTGTACTTCTGTCAGTCACCCACTCAAATCCACTGAGATTTCTCAAAGGATAGAACAGTCAGCAAGGATTTGTGGTCACCCTGATCTCAAGACTTATCACCATGCGATTTTTTTCCTCTGGACCTATCTGAAAGGGATAGTCTACAGAACATCCCACGGATGTTAGAAGAATTGAAAGACAGCATATGACAACAGATTGCCAGGATTCCAGTTGGTGAGTTGCAAAAAATATTTCTGAACATGATTCGTGGTGCTGAAATTTGTATAGTGGCTGGTGATGGTGAGCATTTTGAAGAGAAACTTTAAAATTACATTACAGTATTGTAAACATTTCTTTTTTCTAAAGCACTGTAATTGAGAATCAATAAATGTAAGTAATTTAATATTACTTTTTGCTTTTCATTTTTAAATTTTTATTTCCTGGGGCCAGTTTTATTTGGTCCACCTATAGTTTTTTTCTCCTAGCTAGAAGAATCAGACTTTTCGGATACAAACACACATTCCGTTTTTAATTGGGTAAGACTACAACTAATTAACTTATGAATAAAAAGCAATTTAATGTGTCAACTTGTAAAGAAATAATTGTGACCCGACTGCTTCTACAATAATGCTAACTTCTGGAAATTGACTAACTGCTGAATGTAAAGCTAGAGCAGTAGTTCTGTTATAGATGTGCAAAATACAGTATATTATTTCTTAATAATATGACCAAACTCCTTAGAGGTATGATGAACGACATCCAATATCTTTTATAAATTTGTGTTTTGTCATCCTTGGGTATTTTGTACCCTTGACATGTGACAGTAGTGACTATTAAGATTTAAGGGGTATTTATAATGCAACCTGGGATTTTTTCACTGTACATTTGATAAAGGAAATGCAAGGTTGTTCAACTTAAAAGAGAATTTTGAACATTGGAGGCCGATCAGAAGTGTGGCAAGTCACTGTATCTTGTTGGAAGTATCCATAAGAAAGTTCTGGAGTCAAGTTATGCATATATTCTTTGTAGTCGTGAATAATGTTGTTATTAACAATGTGTCTCAGTAATTTATATTAAATGCATGTTTTTATTAAAATGCATATATTTGTGCAAGATGAGTAAAATAATGTGGAAGATGTTTGCATGAGCTGGAGTGCGGAGGTCTGTTTATTCCCTGCAGATTTGAGTATTGCCAGTCTATGTTAAACATTGGCTTTTGAGCAAGGTTGCATAATCGTGTGTTGTTTTTGTTAAAATGTGGTTAACTGTTGAAGAATGTGTATTTGTGATGGAAATTTATTTAGAGTTGTGTTATATGTCAGCAAAAGTTTATGGAGAAATTTGAAAAGGAAGCACCAGTGTAAAGTGTTATTCAGAAGTTAGTTAAAAAATTTTGTGAAACGGGTTCGGTGTTAGGCCAGAAAAGTGCTCGACACAGGTCAGTTTTAACAATGCAGGTCATACAGGACATTAAAGTGGCAGTTACAAGATCTCCTATGAAAACCCGCACATCCTTTTTGAATCTCCCATATGTGTAAGATGTGCGGTTTCAAGGCGATGAATAATAGGACTTTTGTTTTTTATAAAAAACTATGGATGCTGCAATCTACCAAGAAATTATTCTTGTAGCCTTACTACAAGAAGATGAGCATGACTGCTGGTTGCAACAGAACAGCGCCACTTGCTATTGCCATAGAGTTCGCTCTACTATGGAGATGTTACAGGATTTTTTCAATAGAAGGATCATTTCTAAAGGATTGTGGCCGCCAAGTTCCCCTGATCTGACTAGTCTAGACTTCTTTCTGTTGAGTTACTTAAAAGAAATTGTTTATTGGAGCAATCCACACATCCTTCAGGAATTGAAGACAAACATTATCAATGCCGTCCAGGAAATAGACAGGGTACAGCTTACAAGATTGCCAGGAACATGGTCAAACGTGTTGAGAAGTGTGTAGAAGTGGATGGACATTATTTTCAATACCTTTTGTAAATTATTATGTAAGTTTAGCCAATAAACTATTTATAGACTAAGCAAAGTAATGGCGACTTCTAAGTTGTACACGCTGTATATCATATTCAGATGAGTATGGTATTTTAGTTGAGTCGATTTAAGAATGACAGTATTGTTTCATTAATCACATGCAGTTGTACTACTGCCCGTTCATGTGAAAGATATTGTTATTGCATGTAGTTAACATAAATTTCACCCATGAATTCTCTTGGGCTCTTTCATTATAAAAAGTTTAATTATTGTCTGTGAAAAAAAATTTTATAATCGATTACAGTCAACTTTATCAACATTTTCAAAGGAGGCATGTATAACTGCACAGAGGCAAGATTGGTGCTGTTATTATAAATAAATAGGTACATATTCATTATTTTAATAAGAAAGGTTTAAAACCAGGCTTTTAATATAGGCTGTGTTAAATAATATAACTGAAAAGAAGTTCATTAAGCAAAAAAATGTTACAAGTGATGTCTTTTTTGGATCTTTGGAATGAAAAGATCATGAACTTTTAATCCAACAAGTAAAACATCTGTAAGACATACGTAGGTTGATTTTTGTTTTTTTGGTAGGTTTTGATGTTTATGGATAAAAAATTATTTAGTAGTTGTTAGGCTTTAGATGAGTCCACAATTGTACAGGAAAGACAACAGAAAAGAATGCAGCAACGAGTTATTCTTTGCTGTATCGTAAATTCTTTGAAGTAAAAGAAGAAATACTAGGTTTAACTATATTATTAACATCTACCTGGGACTCTGACATCAAAATCTTTTAACTTTAGTAATTGCTCTGACAGTGATTATATCTTCTAAAAATTTCCCAAATTCTTTATCTCCTCCTGAATTAAATTTAATTAATGAAATAGAAATTTATAATGTTAGTAACAAAATTTGAGTTAAAATGCCAGAGAGATCTTGGAACACAAACTTCTGAACATTATTTCTGTAAGTTTAATAATAAGCAGTTTCCAAGTTGATTATTCAGTGCAATCCTTGTATTGATTGCTAGAACTGATACACATGTACGTCAGAATGAAGCAATTAGTCCTGTTAGTGCTTTTTGTATACAAAATTAGATCATTATATATACACAAATATAATGATCCTACAGGATTATGATAGAAAACTATAGCTCATAAAGCTCTATCTTATTTTAATGTGCAATCTAACAAATGAATGTTCATTTTTTGGAATTTTGAATTTCAAGTTTATTTCAAAAATAGAATTCTAATGAAACCAAAGGACTTGTTTTTAAACATTCATAAAATTGCTGAGAAAGATGTCAGAACTGATGATACTGATATTTTAAGTCAGTTTCACCATAAACTTTTTTTTTCAGTTCCTCCCAGCTTTGAGAGACGACCTAGTGATCATGTCGCCTATGAAAAAGATGACATCGAGTTAGAATGTGAAGTGTATGGAAGCCCTCCACCAAAAGTTCATTGGTTAAAAAATGGTGAACTGTTGCGTGTTAACACTGATTACATGCAGTTAGTCAATGGGTAAGTTAAAATTAAATAACGTATTAAACGGCAAACAGTAAAGAACATTTTTTTGTCATGCAGTACTCCATTTTGAATTTTATTCCATCTTCAGTTTTCAGTTCCTTTTTTTAGTCTGGATTTTTTTTTTAGCATATCAAATTATAAAAATCTTGAAAACTATCAAATTTCATCAGTTTCATCATAATATCTAAGGTTAGATGAAATAATTGAACAAAAATACATTTCGTTTTTGTGTGCCAATTTACTATCTCATTTTATGTTACAATCTATCTACTGAAATTATGTGTACCAGTAGAAAAAAACTTTTTAAAAAAATGACATTGATTTTGTCAATCACTTAATTACACTTATCAGAAACATTTGTGACCATTTCACATTTATTTTCATTTCACACATAGTTATTAACTAGAATCATATGAATTACATATGAGTTCACCTAACTCATGTCAAGAATATAGATACAGTCATTTGAAGACTGAGCAGTACAAGGTCTATTCAGAAAATAATTGAACTTTATTTTTTTAATCTTTATTATTAATATTACAGATTATTGGTCCTTGTCCCCTTCAAAGTACTCCCCTTCCCTACTCATACACTTTTTGCGGCATTGTTTCCACTTAGCAAAGCAGTTCTGGATAGCATCATTTGAAATGTTTTAAGATTCATGATAAGTTTGCTTTAATATCATCAATAGTATCAAAACGGCGTCCTTTCATCACTGATCTTAATTTCAGAAATAAGAAAAAATCTCAAGGAGCCAATTCTGGTGAGTAGGGTTGAGGGAGGACAAATGTCTTCTGATTTTTTGCACAAAATTTACGAATTGACAAAGCTAACTGTGCAGGTGCATTGTCGTGGTGAAGGAACCATAAGTTGTCTCGCCTCACCTCTACTGTCTTTTTGCGGATTTTTTCACGTAACCTGTGTAAAACACCTTGATAGAATTCACTGTTGCTTCCAAATGCACGTCACTAAATATCTCCATTGACACATAATTAAAAGTGTTAAGTTATTTTCTGAAAACCTTGTATATGGTATAAATACTATATCAAAATGATACACTAAGTCAATGAGGTAATAAGGTAAATTATACTAGGTAAGTGATATGCTAGTAGTTTAAATCCAATAATGAATGATTACCTGAGCCGACGCTGCCAGGGAGAATCAAAAACTCAATGAGGTAGTCCAGGTCACCTGGACTGCCTTGGCCAGTGGGGCAGAACTGCCAGGTCTGCCCATCGCTTTTTTGAATGTCTCTACTGCAGGGTTTGGTTTACCTCGGACAGGTATCCCTGTATCCATTTCCAAAGCCTCATCCTCCGACGAGGTCGTAGGAACAGACTCCGGTTTCCTCTTCTGCCTGGACTTCTTCACCTCAACAAATTCTGTCATGGCTGGAGATTCCCTTGCCTGACTAGCCATTACAAGATTCTCACTGTCTGACTAACAAAAGTTGGGCAAACCCACAATTGCAACGACTGCCCGCAGCAAGTACAGGCAGCTGGAGACCTGAATATTCTCCTGTTGCTCTTTATACCTCTTAGCCACTTCTGGATCAATTATTAATTATATAACTATAGATTACGGCCCTTGTTTTGAAATGAACGCAAGTAGGACTAGGGAATGACCCCTTTCTTGTAACAGGGACTGACAACCAGAAGTCGTTGCCACCTGATTGCCGCAATGAGGTGGTTAATCGTTAAAACCTGTGCCTTGATCTTCGTAGGAAAATAATATGATAAGTGTACAAATGCAAAACAGCAGCTGCAGTATGCTGACAGTTGGCCTGGTACTATCAGAGGGTACTCACTCAATTGATGGCCAAATCACCGAACAGCAAACCAAGAAGACCACAGAACTTTGACAACACACATAGGAAAAGACCAAAGTACACTGAACAGCAGTCAGTATAAGTCTGTGAACATAGGATGCATTGCATTTTTTCTTGCAAGGATATGATTTGCCATAAAACTATTAAAAAAAAGGTTAGCCAAAATATGTTATTGGTAATATTCATTATGGTCGATATTCTTGAAATTTTAAAGGGAAATTTTCATTTCCCTTTATTAAAACTAAAATAAATTCTCTTCTTCAGTCCACCAAGTGGACTGTTGAATATTATGATACTTTTTCAGAAAAGCCCTATATTTGTTTATATAAGTTTATTAAACATGTTTTTCAGCGTGTTGAATTCAGTAACTACAACCATAAACACCAAATTAATAGCAAGCCCAATGAAAACTTACTGATTTAGATTTAAAGCACCTTTCCAATCCATTGATTCATTAAAAGTTATTTAAATATTATTTCAGGCAATTCATTAGCGTATGATCATCTAGGTTAAAATTGGTTACTATTAAGCCACAAGCCAGTAGAACATATTTAATCTGTTCATCATTTTCAAAATTTACAATTTTGTGAGTGTGTATTTATATGTAATTTATAATTGTAATATTTTTCTAAATATTTAATTTATTTATTTCTAAATTATTTTCTGTATTTACTATTTTATGATTACACTGGTCAATAAAAAATTTGGAATTGAAAAGGGAATAGGTGTTCTATGTAGTATTTTATATGCTAAATCTGAGTATGTATTCCAAAACAGCCCATCTCATAACGTTCTTAAGTTACAAAACCCTTAAGTTCATGTATTAAAAATGGTAATTTATTAAACAATGATACTAAAATTTCAGTATACAGAAATTGAAATGAAAATTTACTGAAATACTTTAGAAGAAATGGTTTAATTTGTTTTTGCCATGATGTTAAGGGGCTACTGTCTGAACTGGACATTGAATATGTTATGCATGATCGGTGTTTATTTATAGATTCATGAAAAAGAAGCTTAAAGGCAGTGTTTTGCATAACTTTAATAAGTTTTCTTCTATACCATTAGCACATGCTGTAGGAATGAAAAAATATATGAGTGTATGTCAAAAATTTTAAAAGCTATTAAGTATGATGAACATTCATGGTGAATCATTGTCGACCTGAAAGCAATTGGGCTTCTTCTCAGTCTCCAAGAGTGGCTTTACAAAATGTATGTGTTTATTGTGTTTGTGGGATAGTCAGGCTATAGATGAACACTACATAGTTAAAGACCGGCCAAAAAGAAATCAGTTTACTCCATAAAGGAAAATGTTGTCAATATTCCCCTTGTTGAAGCACATTTTATTATTTTACCAACTCTACACATAAAACTAGGCCTGATGAAAAATTTTATAAAAGCATTAGATAAAGATGCAGGCGGCTTTAAATATTTAGCTGAGGTTTTTTCACAATTAAGTGAAGCCAAATTAAAATAAATAAATATTCATTGGGCCACAAATAAGAAAATTAATTCGTGAAAATATATTTGACAGCAAACTGAATCCTAAAGAACTGTCAATATGGAAGTCGCTCAAAATTGTCGTTACTGGTTTTCTTGGAAACAAAAAAGTTGAAAACCATGAACAGCCTATAAATGAACTACAAAATTTCAGGCTGCAGAATGTCATTGAAAATCCATTTTTTACTTTCTCATTTGGACTCTTTCCCGTTAAACTCGGGTGATATCAGCTATGAACAAGGAGAAAGGTTCCACCAAGATATATTACAGATGGAACAACATTATCAAGGCAGATGGAATGAATTTATGATGAGTTACTACTACTGGATGATAAAATGAGAAGACTTCATTGAACACAAAAGGAAAATAAGAAAAAAGAAATTAAGATAAACATAAATATCTGCAAAATAAAGGTAGGAATTTTAATTGTTATTATTATTATTTTTGTGTTTATTGTTTAAGAAGTTTCTCTATTTTTTAAAGGGTCATAACTAAAAAGCTGAGGCTGATGAAGAAAACTGATCTCATTTCAGCATAAAAAATACATTCTAATTCACCTACTTTTATCTCAGTTCCAAATATTTTTGTTGTTGACCTGTCTTATGTATATTGGTGATCAGCAGAAAAATTATTTTATTTTTTAAGATCTCAGATGTTCTAAAAGTCTCTCTTTAAAGGATCTGTAAGTTTTACCAGTGTATTTCTTTACATTCATTGCAACCAATTTTACAAATGTTTATATTATGGTATGATTTAAATATTTTGTTAAAGTTTTTGTTGTTTAAAATAGAATAGTTTAATTTTCACTATTGTAGATATTAACCATTTTTATTATATATTTATACATAATATATTTCAGAGGTTTGTGTTTTTTTCTTCTTTCAAATGGAATTGATGGATTTTATATATACATATATGTGGTATTTTTTATTATACTAATATGTAAATCTAAAATTGTGTTACTAATCATGCAAAAACTACTACACTATTGATGAATATTTTTTTAATTTTCTTTCTTTTTTTATAACAAAACATGTAAGCTATAAAGAAACCAAATATAATACGTTTTTTTTTTGTTTTTTTTTAAATGAAATTATACAATTTTAAAAATGTATCAGTTTGGGAAACATGTAATTTCTTCATTCACAGAGTACTACTTCGCCGATTTCGATGAATCTTTTTTTATAGAGAAACATATAGGCATCAAAAAAGCTACAGACAACTTCAAGTAGCATTCAGAGCTGCCAAGACTGAAGATCAAACAAATAAGTGTCGAATGGCTCAAGCTACATGCCAAGCACTTGTGTGAAGCTCGCGGGTAGCAAGTTCTCTATAAAAATGTTCTTATATTCATTTTGGTTTTCTATTAATTTGATTTACCTAATATTTTCCCTAATTATGTTTTGTTGTCGTGCGTATGTGTGCTTTGTGTACAGTAAATTTTATTTACAGTATATACAGTATAAACTTTCAGTAAACTTTAATTTTTTGTTATGTAAACTTAATTTATTTAAAATTGTTAAATGTTGCATTTTTTATAATAGGGTTAAATATTACTATGTCATCTATGTATACTTTCCATAAAAAGATATTACATTAACTACATGCTATGTATTTCTTAAAAGTTTTTCAGACAACAGCAGATGAAGACTTGCTCAGTGGTAAATCATACTTTATGTATAAAATTTATCATTGAATGTAAAATAATTCTGTTCACATATGTTATGCATGATTGTAATTAAATTTCCCTGGTAGAGATGATTTTGTTACATGGTCACTATTTGCTGAATCTTATGTATTTTTGGTGCTGATTCTGAATATGAAGTCAGAATTTCCCAATTGGCCTCAGATTTTTTTGTAATTGTGCTTTCTATTTTCCAGCAAGTATAATATATTACTTATTTGTTTATTGCAGCATTTAAGTTGCTAAATAAACTGTAATTCATTTGAGTTGATAAATGACCATGAAAAATAAGTATTATAATTATTTATACAGTAATTAAAATGATTCAGTGATGCACATATGATTCATGTCATATTTTTTTTCCAAATGAAATTACATCACACATTGCACAGTGAATAATTAATGTATCATACTAGTTAAGAAAAATCTCCAACTAAATCAGTCAAGTACGAGCTCTCATGTATGTAACATTTAGTAGTGCAGGTAATTTTGCTACCAGTTTGTGATTTTATTTTTTCCTATAAAGTGAATGTATGTATAAAGTGTTTACATTTTGTAATACATGTTTATGAGTAATCTGCATTAATGAAAATCTGTAATATATTTGGTGTATTATTATACACTTAATTAAGTCGGATTTAAATGATCGTGTTCTAAATTTGTCTAACAATCATGCAGAAATTCTTGCATCATGACTGAAAGGATGGAATCTTTTACAAGGTATGAGGAATTAGTTTATTATAATAATGTGAATTTTTATTAGAAGCTTTGGACATAGCATTGTCCTGATGAATGGCATCTTTTTAAAGATCACTCAAAGCATAATTTGAAAGCAGTCGTTCTTCATGTTGGAAGTAATATTTTATGAATCCCTTTAGCTCATGCAGCTCACATGTAGGAGTCATATGAAAATTGTGTTGGATATGATTTAGTGTGAGATTTAGTGTTTTTCCTACCTCCTGAGCTGGATACTGCAGGATTAAGTTTAGCACAGCTAAGGAGGTTGTCCTTTTAACTCAAACGGGCCTTTCCGTCTGCCGGCAGTATGTCCGGCACAACAGGTCAGCTCGCTGGTTTGTATCTTTTATTTTTGCCTGCCTCTAACCTTTGAAATGAGGTGGCCAAGCCCGACTATGTCATTCCTGGGCCTCACCCCAAAGGCCAGGTCTCGGTCTTTATGTCTCATGCCTCTACCACGTACACTTCCTAGAGAGCGCTGTGGCAGGACTGGGTCTTTTCTTTCCTACAAGGGGTTTGGAATCGCCTTCTTCTACAGCATGTGTTATTGTCTGCAGGGCTATCCCTCACTCCTCGCCATTTCGTTCTCCCTGGCCTTCTGCTGTAGGATTTGTGTAGTAAGCCCTGCAATGGCTTTAAAATTCTTGTCATTGTTCAGCATGGTTTCAATTACAGTATCAACTGTGAAAGGTCCGGTTATTTGAGTGCACCGACTTTTCTTCCCACCATTGACAGTCGAACATGACATGTTCAGGGGTGTCTGTTTCTCCACAGTAACAGCAGAGGTCATTTTCTGCCCTTCTTCCGTATAGGTATGCCCTGAACACACCATCTCCTGTCAGTAGTTGGGTCAACCAATAGTTCAGTTCTCCAAACTACGGTTGATCCACAGGTCAATCTGTGTTATAAGGCGATGAGTTAATCACCTTGTTGAAGACTGCCCCATTGCCCTTGCCACTCCTGCAACATTCGTCTCTGTGCCTCAGTCTTGTCCATTCCTTCTTCCACATTCTTCCTCATGTGGCCCATCTGTTGAAGAGGAGGCATGCCAGCCAAAACTAGTGTAGCCTCAGTCGAAACTGAGGAGTACGTGGAGATTACTCATAGAGCGATCCGTCGGTGCACCCCTTCTAGTACACGCTTATGCTTCCCTATCTCTAAGGCCTTCTTTCTTACTGACACCCATAGAATAGTATGGAGTTGACGACGTGGCCGTACAGCTCCTTTTTGCTCGTTCTGGGGCCTGTGACGTTTCCTAGTAGTCTGCTGAGAGCTCGCACTGTCTCTCCAGCTTTGCCTGACACTTGTTTCACATGTGACAAGAACCGCCTTCTGTGATCCAGCCATATCCCCAGGTACTTAGCTGTTTCGACCTAGGTAATTAAGGCATCATCAGTCCTTATCGGTATGGCCAGTAGTGGCCATCTTCCAGCCAAACAGATGAAGGTCGTTTTGGCCCCAGAGAGAGCTAGACCTTTGTCCAACAACTGCATCTGTACTCGCTTTATGGCCTCGTTAACTGTCACGGTCACCTCTTCAACTGTTCTTTCCAAGATCATCTGCAAAAGCTACTGGAGTTACTCCCTCAGGTAGTTGAAGGCAGAGGACATCGTCGAAGACGGCAAAGGCAGACGACATCGTCGAAGACGGCATTCCAGAGGGTGGGGCCTAAGACTGAGCCTTGTGGCACCCCACATGTGATGGGAATGCAGAGCCTCTGGTCAACGATGTCATACAACAGGTATCTATCCTCCAGGTATCTTTGTATGAGCCATCTAATGCCATTATCGATCCCCCTATCCCTAACGGTCTAGAATACGGCCTCCCAGCGCAGCGAGTTGAATGCATTCTTCACATCCAATAGCAGACTACTGGAATTTTCCTCGTGCGCCTGGTTCCAGCTGCTGCCTCTGATGCCAGAATGAAAACTTTGTTCACAGCGTCTGGGGCAGATCTCCTTTTCCTAAAGCCATATTGGCTGTTTGAAAAGCCTCCACTGTTCTCTATCCCCTGTTTCAGCCTGACGTCTATCATCTTTTCCAGTAGTTTGCACAATGTGTTTGTTAGACATATTGGATGGTAAGCATTAGCTGGAGCTCCTGGTTTCGGAAGTAGTACAAGTCGCGACTCCTTCCACTCTGATGGTATACAATCTTCCATTAACATGGTGTTAAATATGTGAAGGAGTTCCGCCGGTGTTTTCTCAACTAAAACTCGCACTACTTCACTGGTATCCCATCCGGACCGGGACTCGTCTTAGGTTTCAGATTTCTCCCTGCTGTCTTAAGTTCTTCCATGCTGAACTATTCTGTTTCCCTTATTACAATCTCCTCCCTGACGAAGTCATTTTGCTGCGGAAATAGTATCTCAACTGCCTCCTGAATAGTATGAGAAACACTGGTGGCATATTTGTGGAGACCTGAAAATGACAGCACTGTTACTTGGTTACAACTTGGGTGTACTGAGTTTTGTTGCTTCTTACGTAAGTAGGACTGCAGAGGTACAGTTTTGCAGACACATTTTGTTAAAAAAGAATGGTCAAAACGAGAGACATTGACTGAAGAGAAAAATGTTGAGTCCAGCACTTGTAAAACTTGAAAAAGTTTACCTTCCACTGCCACAACAATTTAACTAGGTTTAATGAAAAATTTCATTAAAGCAGTAGTTCAGGATGGGACTGGATTTTACTGTATAAAAAAGAAGTTCCCTAATATATGTGATACTAAGATAAAGAAAGGTTTGTTTGTTGGACCACAAATAAGAAAACTAATGAATGATATTGAATTTGAAGACAGTTTGAATGACTGTGTGACTGCTGTGTGGAATTTTTCTAAAAACTCTGTTAACAATTTCCTTGGAAATCATAAAGTAGATAACTACAAAGAACTTATAGCTTCTTACAAACTCTAAAGCACTTGGATGTAGTATGTCACTAAAAATCCACTTCTTAGATTCTCATCTGAATTTTTTCCCTACAGATTTTGGAGATGTGAGTGGTGTACTTGGAGAATGTATTCACCAGAAAATATCCACCACAAAAACACACTGCCAGGGATAATGGAACCCAAGAATGCAGATTGACTACTGTTGGAATCTCAAGACTGATGTACCTACTGCAAACTACTCCAGAAAATCCAAAAGAAGCAGATTTTAGAGACGTAGAAATTGCATGTATAATATTGTTACACTACTATCACAATGCTTTTTCTTACAACAAAAAATTGTAATTACAAAAAAAATGCCTCTTAGAAAGAAACCACTTCCACATTTGAAATCAGCATCAAAATACTGTAAAATTCTGCTATTAACATTCTTGTAACAGACAAAAAGCGGAATTTTGTTGTCCAGTGTTATTGCTTCATTATTTAAAGTTCTTTATTTTATTATGTTTATAATATTTTCAGATGAACATATTTGAATATGTATTATTTGTATCATAAAATATCATTTTAGTGTTATTACTCATTTTTAAATAAACGTTGGCTGAGGTTGTATTTAAGTAATTGATGATGAGCCAGCGTATCAAAAATTGCTTGTTATGTAGTTTGGTAAGTTTGTATTGAGCTTGCTATTAATTTGGTGTGTTTGTAAATAATTGCTGGTAATTTATATGTGTCTTTTAATGAGTAAATCAGCATTACTGCCAATAATAAAGATTATTCAAAATTATATTTTTATCTCTTTGGTCTTGTGAATTTTTTTGGGTAATCATATTTGTCACTTTTATTAACACAAGTAATATTTATCATCACCCACGCAATGCCAGATACTATTGCTATGTTACTTAATATTTACCAGGTGTGTGTTCATTACTAACATCAGAGACTGAAAGTTTTCTGGAACCTTCATTAATTTTTTCTGTTGTGACTCTCAGCCAAAGGTAGATTTTTGGAGACTGAACTCAGATTTAAATTAAGGGATGATTTGGGGAAAGACTTTCATCCACTGGGGACTAGAGGTTGTTATACCTTATTATTTGATGAGAGTGGGCATTTTGTGTATCCAGACTCCGGATTTTAATTTAAGCCAAGATTCAGTGTTTGTAGTTAACTGCTCAATGTTTGTTTTAATGTTTTTCAGAAACAATTTAAAAATTCTGGGATTGATGGCCCAAGATGCAGGAATATTTCAATGTGTTGCAAGTAATGCAGCTGGCAGTATTCAAGCTTCATCTCATCTCACTGTGCTCATATCAGGTATTAGATCTTCTTTTTTAAATTTAATATTTAAATTAATATTAGTTTCTTTTAATTCCTTTCAATCAGCTTAATATGATTAACATAACATCATCAATATCAGTTTGCAAACAGTTCAGTTTTGCATTTTACGAGATTCTTTTTATATTAGTGATACTCAGTTTAAATTGATCCTTGAATCTGTGGCATTTGGCTGTTGGAATTTATTTTTATTAATATCAGGAAAAAGTGTATTATTTTTACCACTTGTAGGCCTTCAGAAGTCAGTTTAGTAATAAATTATTATAAACTCAAGTTTATAAGAGTTTTGATATACCATGCTGATCTTTAAACTGAAATTATAGTTTTGAAAATTACTGAATATTGCCAGTATTTTTTCTATCCGGCAATGCTTCGCTGCTGCTAGATTTGAGTATATATATATATATATATATACTTTCAATTTTGCTCTATATGTATCATCTATATATATATATATATTCAGGGTAATTCAAAGAAACGGGAAATTTTGAAAGTTGTGTTGGTAGCCATGGGCGATTGGTACCACTTGATAAGTGGCGCCAGCCTCTCTAACCTAACCTACCATTTAGTTGTCATGGATCCTTGGAGTGGTGCGCAACGTGCATTTGCTATCAAAGCGTTTTACAAAAACAGTGACAGTGTGGAGGGAGCGCGTAGAGAATTTTGCCTTCATTTAATCTGGGACGGCACGACTGTGTTCCATCAGCATATGCAATTAAAACATGGATATCTAATTTTGAGGAAACTGGTTCAGCAATGAAAAAGAAACTTCCAGGCCGTGAGTGAACCGTCCATACACCACAGAATGTTCAAGCTTTACAAGATGTTGCCACACGAAGTCCACATTGGTCAATCCGTCGTCTCTCAGCATCTTTACAATTGCATAGTTCAAGTGTTCGAAGAATGTTAGTGAAGGACTTGCAATACCATCCATACAAGTTGCAGATCGTCCAGGAACTGAAACCGAACGATGCGGTTGTGGGAGCACAATTCTGTAATGTAATGCTTCAGAAGATAAATGATAACGAATGGTTTGTTCATGAACTGTGGATGTCAGACGAAGCACATTTCCGCCTCAGTGGATTTGTTAACAAGCAAAATTTCAGATACTGGATGCAAGAAAATCCTACGCAGCTACACCAGCGTCCGTTGCACAGCCAGAAAGTGACCGTGTGGTGTGGTATGTCATCTTACGGTGTTATAGGCCCTTATTTTTTTGAGGATGACAACGGTCTTGCGATTACAGTGATGTCGGCTCGTTACGTAGCCGTGCTTGAAACCTTTGTTGTGGAACAACAAAAGAGATTTCCACTAATTCTTAACACAGCCTGGTTTCAACAAGATGGAGCAACGTCACATACTGCACGAATATTGATGGCAGCTTTACGCCGATTGTTTGGACAACGTGTCATTTCACGAAATGGTGACATTAGATGGCCTCCCAGATCGCCTGATCTCTCAGCTTGCGATTACTTTTTGTGGGGTCACCTTAAAAGCAAAGTGTTCCACAGTAGACCTGTTACAACGGAAGAACTGAAGGCAAATATCCGAGAAGCAATTGCAGAAATTCCAGTTGAGATGTTATGTCAAACCATGGACAATTTAACGAAGAGACTTCGTGAGTGTTTACGTAGAAGAGGAGGTCACCTGGAAGATGTCATCTTTAAAAAATAAACTAAAATGTATATATCCTAAAATGGCAACATTTTTACAATTACATGAAATAAAATTCATTTTCTAAAAAAAATTTTCATTAACGTTATTTAATTTTTTAAATTTCCCGTTTCTTTGAATCACCCTGTGTATATATATATATATATCTATATATAGATTAAATGAACACAATTGAAAGTTTGTTTAAACATTAACAGAATGAACATTACGGAATGTCACAAAATTTTACCTTTCCTTTTTACCCTTTCCCCTTTTCCTTTTTCTTTTTTCCCATTTTCCTTTTCCCATTTTAATTTTTACCATATTATTCTCTTTCCTTTTCTCCTATTTTCTTTCCCTTTTCCTCCCCATTTCTCTTTCTCTTTTTCCCCTTCCTCTTTCCCCTTTTCTTTTTTCTCCTTTTCCTTCTTCGTGTTTACCCTTTTTGATTTTTCTCCCTTTCCCTGTTCTGATTTTTCCCTTTTTCCCCCCAAGCGTAAATCGGTCCAGTTTTTAGTCTTTAGTGGACACACATATCGGAAACATTGAAATGGAATTGTAAAATATTTAGTATAGTATGTGTTGCTTTTATGTCCAACAGATAGGAATGTTTTTCAAAAAAAGCATGTTTTTACCTGTCACAGGTGTGAAATCTTAGGTATATAAATAGTAGATATATAAAAACACGCACATATTCGAATGCAACATTGTCAAAATGTCAAAGCAATTGGTGAAGAACTTTTGGAGATTTAAGATTTTGAACAAACTAACATTTACATTTTTACTTATATAGATTGAATTAAGAACGTGACTGAATTGATAGATATAGATTATTTTTTACGCTGTATTACAATAGCAACATACTATTAAGTTCAGCTAGGAGGGTTATGTTGTATGTCATATTTATTTATATTGTTTGGAGAATTTTTAGTTATTTCTGAGATTTTATATTTTTACTAACTTTGTATACCTCACTTTATTATAACCTAAAATGGCTGGGCCAAGCTGTTTATGAGATTTACCAGTAGAAGAATCTTTGGAAGATTAATTTGGTAATTTTTTTAGAGATTCTGAAAGTGAAAATTTATGTAATAACTCGCATAATATTATTGACAGTGATACAAGCATTAGGTAAGAGAGCTTCTTAAACCATTACTGCTAAGCTTGAAACTCCCCAAAAAAATTAGAAATCATATTACTTCTACATAGGTATAATTGAAATAGCACTTCATTCAGTTTTTCTGACAAAAAGATTTTAATAACTAAAAGATTTTTTTTCTGAACTTGTAAACAAAAAAAATACAAACTCAGTATTTTATGATCATATGTCGGGCAATATTATTTTTTTATAAGTTTAGATAAATGTTTAAAAAAAAATACATACAGCAATTATCTTAAAAGTAGCTTGGCCAGACACTGATAGCACTTGTTTGGCTTTGACTTAGAGCTGTTTATAATTATCAAGGTCTTGATTCTAGAAATTTATTGTAATTTTCAGAATTCTTTATGAGTTTGTCATGACATGTTAATGTAGAGTTTGTTTTCAGAATTAAGCAGTTTTAAAAAGGGTAATGTTTTATTGTCTTTATTTTCAGGGAAATACTGTATAGCATTGGATAGGTTATTCTGATCTGCCATATTCATTTTAATGTTGCACTTGAAACATATTTTTAAGATATTAGAAGATAATTTTTATGTAATCACAAATATAATATTCTTATTGTGAATATTTTGCTAAAATCTACATTTTGCATTTCTTTCATTTCATGTTAGCCACTGGCACAATGGAAAAA
Organism: Lycorma delicatula; assembly: GCF_047948215.1. Taxonomy (NCBI): domain Eukaryota; kingdom Metazoa; phylum Arthropoda; class Insecta; order Hemiptera; family Fulgoridae; genus Lycorma; species Lycorma delicatula. The sequence goes on from NC_134458.1 coordinate 5,072,122, forward strand.
TAATTGTAATATAATTAAATTTCAGTGGTAAGGTGAACTCAATACATGAGAATAGGTTTAAAACAGAACAGGGTGAAATAGTTGGTGTGAAATTTGAGCATATTTAACTTTTGAAAGATATTACCATCAGGAAAGGAAGTTTTTCCTGATTAGAAGTGAAAGAGAAAAAAGAACTATTACTTGCAGAAAGACATCTTTTATCAGAAAAAAAAAGTTGCTATATAAGAAAATCAAATTGTTGAGAGAGTTTTGAATACTTTCATTTTAATTTGCTTGCTGATAATCATTCTGTCAATGCAGACTAATTAAAGTGTGAATCAATGACTACTTTATCTCTTAAATGACAATCTATCAGTTAGGTTTAAATCTAGTTGTGATCAGCTTGAATAGCTAGATAAGACCTCATTTTTCTTGTTAAATAATGAATAAACAATACAAAGAGTGTTTGTTGAAAGAAAGACTATAAGAGATAAGTCAGTCTGAGAGTTGAAGAATTTTGGTGCAGCAATAAAAATGTCATATTTTTGATGAGATTTTTGATAGATTTTGGTGACTTCTGAATCTAAAGCTTATTTTTTTGAACTATTTCCATCTACTCTTTCATTGTTATTGAAGTTAATTTAGTGTTCTAATTTAAACTTATATGTTTTAAAAGCTTCGTGTTTTATGTTATATAATTTTTATTTCTGCATTTTTTGTTTAATTATTTATTAAATGGGATAGTGGTCCCCTCCATTTGTATTTATTTGTGACTGTGTGTTTTGAAAATAGCAATTCTTTTTTTTTATTTATTTTTATTATTCTTTTTTTGTTCCTTTTCAATTATTTCCTCTTTTCCTGATTGTTTTTTTTTAATCTTTTTCTTGTATTATTATTATTTGTTATTTATTTTATGGCATGTGATTTGTTTATGAATTATAATTTTAAATTTTAAAAACTGATGTCAAATAATGTGTTGAAAACTTATTTTCATTAAAAATGAATGAAAATAGGTACAGATTCAGATAGCAACAGTGAATCCGGTCAAAATCTGAACACAAACACCCTAGCCTCCTCTCTATCTCCTCATAATCCTTTCCCTGCAGGAACAGAAGCTGTTGGCAAACCTGAAGGAATAAGAGTTCCATCGGCTCCACAAGATTTGGAAGCTGTTATCACTGGGGCTAGATTTATTACTCTGAGGTGGAAGCCCCCTGAGTATCCACATGGAGAGATAATTTCTTATGCAGTGTTCTACAGTCCAGATGGTTCAGTAAGGTAAATACTTGGCTTTGAGATATAACTTATTAAAGCTGTTTAAATATAGCTTATTAAGATGTTAGAGAATGAAAGAATGAATATAGCTCAATTCCAGATAAAATGTAATAAAAAGTGGATCGCTCCCATACTATAATAATATATTTTATCTACTTGTTTAAATAATGTTCTCCTCGTTGTCCAGAATCTTTACTTGTGATATCAGAATGTCAGTTATTTAATAAAAGTTGTTACATATTTGCATAGTGCCACTTTGTACTTTTTCATCACACCGGAACCAACTTGGAATTTATAGCTTCCTTTCAGTTTTTATTCTGTCAACCATTTGTACATACTGTCTCTTATTTTTCATGATTATATTATTATTCTGTTTGTTAAAATAAATCCTTAAAGATTAAGGGTAAAGCATAAACAGTTTTTAAATGTAAAGATAGATGGCTGTGAGAAATTTTTACATCTGAAGTTGATAAAGATGTCATTGATTTCTATCAATATAAATGAAAATGTACAATCTACTCACTACTCTTTATACATGGATGAAGAAAACAGGAATTCATCGATTAGACCCTAAATGCTGTCATCTTTATTGCATGTGCTTTTCTGTTACTCTGTTTTAAAAACATAATCACGCTCACTTAAAGTTCAGGTTATATGATCCTGGAGTATTTTTCTAATTCACTTTGAAAATATTTTAAAAAGTACATTATTTCATTAGACCTTATTTTAAATAAAAAGAAATGATTATTTTCTGCTTTTAAGAGAAATTACTTGACTGTCTTTGCTTTCAAGATAAAATGTTTTATTCGGTTGTAGGTTAGAAGAATTACGAACTATCATTGGGTAATATCTGACTAGTGCAATACACAAGGTCATATGAAAAGTAATATATCCATTCCTGCATCCTTAACTGTACAGTTAGCTTGCACGTCTATTCGGTTGGTCTTGGCCATGTATCTGTTTAGTCGTACAAGTTCTCATTGTGGGTTTTTTACACTTATATTGTCTCTGTACATGTTTAAAATGGATAAGAAAATAGAGAATGCTGCTGCACATGTACTGAAATCTGTGACACGATTTCTTAATGTAAGAAATATTCAACCATATAATAGTCATGATCAAATCAAAGAAGTTTACAGAGATGTGACGGATGAATCATCAATACACTGATGATGTAAAAATTTTAACGTTGGAGAGAGAACGTTCATGATGATAAACAAACCGGTTATTTGTCTGTCATTACGAATGATTTAATGTGTTGTGTCATGAATTCATCAAACAGGATCATTGTATCACATTGTATGAAATTAGTTTCATCAAATAACATGTAAGTTTCATCATTTAGTTGGATGGAAATTTTTCATTTGTGTACCACAGTTGTCAGTGAAATCATCACTGTTCATCTTGAATACAGAAAGCATTTTTTAGATGGTTTCCTTGAAGTCTTATGAAGAACATACAAAAAACCGTATGAGTGCTGTGCTGTAAGTTTTTAACAGTTAAATAAAGGACAGGGATGAATTCCTAACTTTTTATGATAGCAAACGAAAGACATGACCTCCCCCACCCCAGTGACTATCATCAGTTTACTGAATTGAAACAGTTTTGTGAAGAAAACATTTTGATAGTGATACAAAGTTGATGAAAACAGTGACTATTTATCCCAGTGAACTGACAATGGTGGAATATTACATTATAATACAAAAATTTGTCAAGAGTAAATCGCAACCGATAATAATTTATTAAGTTTCAAATAGAACTGGGTCAGCAGTTGTTATTAACTTTAATTTATAGTCTTGTATCGTTTACAAAGCCAATTATTATAACTTTTATCCAGAAACACAAAAATACTTCCCTTATTGGCTTTTAACTTCATAAACCTTTTTTCCCCTGCCAGTTGTAGTTTGCAAATGCCAATACTTTTACTGACTGCAGATTTGATTAATAACCCTTATATTTACAGCATTTTCTTCTTTTTTTTGTGTGTATTTAATACTATCTTCAACATCCACTATGATTTCTTTTACATTTGTTTTGGTGTGGGTTATATTAAAAGAGTAACTTTTTGAGAAAAAAAATAAGCAGATTTTTTTTGATTCTGTGAGGTTGAATTGTTTTTATTTTGCAGTTTATGTTTTATTTTATATGGATGTAATATATTGCTTTAATGCTTTGCAAGTGTATTTCCTTTTATGTTTTGTTTTTTATTTGTATATATATATATATATATATATATATATATATATATATATATATTTTAGTAATTCTTTAACTACATATAAATAATTATTTTACAATTTAAATTTACAGTTGTAGATTCTTATAACATAAAAATAAACATTTTTTTATTTTATTAAAATTATAAAAATGTGTTTTAAGTTATTCAGTTGTGAAATTTTGAAAAATAATATTTGTACCTTTTACAGTAAAGTAAGCAGCTTTTGTGTTTACTTTTGGCTGAATACAAAAGCCAGTTTTTGAGTTTTACATTTACAATTTTTTAGTTATTTTATTAATGAATTGCTGTATTACTTTTGCAGAGAACGTGTAGTTAACACGTCACGTTCCAGTCTAGAAGAAGTAAATATTCAGGGGTTACAGCCAGATCGCAGTTACCATCTAAGGGTAGTTGCCTATAACAATCAGGGCCCTGGTGGTAGTTCCAAACCAATTTTGATCAGGACTAAATCAGAAGATCACAACAATGTTCCTGGACCTCCAACAAAAATCAGAGCCATCCCAGTTTCACCAAATTCAATCTTGGTGCAATGGGAACCACCTACGGTTAACAAAGGCGATAGTAAAATCCAAAGATATAAGCTTTATTATATTGAGGTAATCTATAGTTTATTTTCATTAATAAGTATTTAATTAATTTCAGTAGGTAGTTAGTTTGATGCTTTGAGTAGATGTTTAGAATTAACTTTTATTTTACTATTAAGTGATGAAACTAAGATGTCATGTAAGTGTTGTATTGCTGTATATTTTACATGGAGTGTTTGCAAGTAAAGAAAACAAAAATAATTTAAAAATGTTGATTTAAGTATCTGATATTAGATTCTCTTCTTATACATTGTTTCTGATATTTTTATTAAAAACTGTTAAATGTTAGTAGTATTGATGATTTTAGGTTCAGTTAAGAATTAACATTTACTACCATGTTTTGGGAAGTTTTGTTTTAAAGTAAAATTTCATAAACTTGCATTTGTTTTTAACTGAGATAAGTCACATCATTTCTCTGAGAATTAGATTTTCTTTCACAGATTTTGTTGTCACATTTTATTTGTTTATTAAAAATTTACCAAAGTTAATTTACATCAAACCTAAAAAAAGTATGTTACTCTAGTTTTTTGGGGATAGCTTTAAAACAATTTTCTTAGAGACTACTGAATATACAGTTCTGGGACCCAGTTTTTATTAATGTCAAACATTATATAAAATTATTTAATTTTGTTCCACTAATTTGTGTCTCAACAATTTTAGTATAGCATCACTTTTAACTTTAAAATAGATTCAGGATGAGATGTTTTGCAAACTGATATGAAAATTATGTGTTTTTGGACCTTTATTTAAATGAAATTTTTTCTTTATTTTGACCTGTAGAATGCACTCCTGAACTACAGTTGGTGTGATATGTCTCACACCAACTGTGCACATGCCGACTGATTTTCTAAATCTTTAAAAAATCCATTTAATCAAGATAAAGTATAAAATAATATTATAATTACAAGTAATTGAAATAATGTATGTATATATACGAGGTGCTACCCAAAAGTTCGGGGAATTTGAATTTTGTGCGCGAACCATAGCTAGTACGACCTGCTGCCGCTAGATGTGGCTAACAGTACTCTTTGTGAATCAGTGTTACAACAGCTGTGACAGTGAGAGGCTGCATTGTTGACTTTCGTGCGGTTGTGTAACGTTGTGTTTTACTGCTTTGGCGAAGTTCTAAATGGCAGATTTTAAAGAGCAAAGAACCTGCATAAAATTTTGCTTCATGCTAAAAAAAACTGGTGCAGAAACCCATCGCATGCTTGTGGAAGCATTTTGTCACAATGCTATGAGTAAAAGTAAAACTTTTTGTGGTACAAACGATTCAAAGATGGACGAACAACAGTCGATGATGATGAGCGTTCAGGAAGACCATCAACAAGCGCAACACCGGAAAACATCGCGAAAGTGGGAGAGGCTATTGTTGCAGTTCGTAGACAAACAATCCATGATGTGTGTGCATTCGTACAAACGTCATATGGGTCCAAAATTCGTACTGAGATTGCTGAACAGTGACCAGAAACAAAATCGTGTAGCTGTCTGTAGTGAATTGAAAAATTCAGCAAGAGATGACCCTAACTTCATCTCCAACATCATAACCGGTGATGAGACATGGGTGTACAACTAAGCAGCAGTCGTCACAGTGGAAGTCGCCAAGTTCACTGCGGCCAAAAAATGCACGCCAAGTTTGCAGCAACGTGAAGTCCATGTTGATTGTTTTTTTCGACATCAAAGACGTTATCCATAAGGAATTTCTTCCTCTTAGTCAAACTGTCAATGGGATGTTCTATTGTGAAATTTTGAAGCGGTTACGTGAAAGCATTGGGCGCAAATGTTCAGATCTGTAGGGTAACAACAGCTGGGTTCTGCACCATGACAACACGCCCGCGCACACATCACTAGCCGTTCGGAATTTCTTGGCTTCCAAAAAGATGGTAGTGATTCCCCATCCACCCTATTCGCCTGACCTTGCCCCGTGCAACTTTTTTCTCTTTCCGAAAATAAAATTTCAATTGAAAGGCCGTCGTTTTAACACAATTGAGGAGATTCAGGAAGAAACACAGAACGTGCTTCGAACACTTACACCTTCAGACCTTCCAGGGATGCATGGAATCATGGGAAAAACGCTGGGATCACTGTATCAATGCCCAAGGGGATTACTTTGAAGGAGACAGGGGAAATTATAAGTTATGGTAAGCTATTTTATTTTTATGGTAAAATTCCCCGAACTTTTGGGTAGCACCTCGTATATATATATATATATATATATATATATATATTAATTTATATTTAATAGATCAACCCAAGTATAAAATAATTGAAATAGGATGACTTACCTTATTTCATTCCATAAGCAGAAGCGCTTTTGCGAACTAAATTTGCATCATCAGCTGCATTATATATATATATATATATTTATTTATTTATTTCTAAAAACATCATAAACTCACATAACATAATATCATATCATTTATATTTTGTTAAATTTTTTTTTAACTAATATAATTTTATTAAAAATTTTTTAATTAAATTTAAATTTACTTTATCATACTTAAAAGTTTATACAAAAATTAAAAATTATAATCATGTTTAAAAATTATATTTAATTAATTAATTAAAATTGATATTAAAATTAAGGTAAAGAATTAAGCTGTACAAATTTTCACATATATGAACAATCAATGTAAACAAATAAATTAAAATTAAAATAAAGATAAAGTTAAAAATTAAAACTTTTAAGTAAAATCAAAAACTTAGTAAAGTAAAATTATATGCTAACTGTTTCACTGAATTTACTTTACTAATCAGATTGGAAGATCAATTACTCAATATTATTATGAAAACAGATTGTGGTGCAATCTACCACAGTCTTAATAATACAGTCATCGTCATACTCTGAAGGTTGATCATATTAAATTTATTTTTCTGTTTATATAATACATTTCTAAAATGCCAAAACCCTTATTATCCTATCCATATTGCATTTTTTTAAATTTCTAATATTTTTAAGTCTGTTTGATTATCTGACATTGTGTTCTTGTTTTTAATCAAATGATCTGATACATTCAAAAAACCCAGTTTACCTTTTTTATGACTTCTAAAATGTTTCATGAATCTGATTTTAAAAGATCTAGTGGTCTTACCATTATAAATATGGTCACAATCATTACATTCAATTTTATAAGTACCACTCAAATTATATACATCAGAAGTATTATTACACTTATTAGTTATTAGGTGTTTTATTATGTGTATTCATCTAATATACAGGTTTAAACTTATCATAAACCATTATAATGTGTTCAACTATTTTATCAGTATATACATATTTTAAATATACATTGTCAATTTTTTGTGTGTTATTTATTGGTATTAAATTTGTGTTATTTTTAATTTTTGCCATTTGTTTATTATAAATATTGTCTACCAATCTGTTTTATAATATTTAATTCTTTATTTAATTCATTTCTATTTACGTTATGTTGCGTGTAATTAATTGCTCTATTTACCATATTTGTATAAGTACTGATCTTATGTGACCATGGATGATTTGAAGCTCTGTGTATAGTGGTTTTGTAGATGTTGGTTTCCTATATACTGAAGTTATACACGGATTATTCTTACTAAACTCAGTACTAACATCTGAATAATGTGTTTTTCTATTGTTATCAATTTCAAGCGTAAATTTCAAATCATTACAGTATTAGTTTAACTTGTTCAAGATTATTAAATGTTCGTCATTTATCACCAGATTATAGACTACAAAGATATCATCAACGTATCTGGTCTACATTAAAATATCATGTTTATGTGTTATCCCGTAAACTATCTTATCTTCAAATTCTGTAAGTAAACCTCAAATAATATAGATGACAAAGAAAACCCAATGTAAAGGCTGTGGTAAATAACACCACTATCTGTTTTGATAATAATGTTGAGTAATTGATCTTCCAATCTGGTTAGTAAAGTAAAATCAGTGAATTGAGTAGCATATAATTTTACTTTACTAAGTTTTTGATTTTTATCTATTTATTTATTTTAAGTTTAATTTATTTGTTTATACTAACGTCATATTGTTCATATATGTAAAAATTTTTACATTTTAATTTTTTAACTTAATTTTAATTAATCTTTATAATTTTTAAACAATTTTATATTTTACATCTTGTTTTGATTATAATTTAAAATTTTTAATTTAAATAAAAGTTTTGAACATTTTTGTATAAACTTTTAAAGTATGATAAAGTCAATTTAAATTTAAAAGTTTTTAATAAAATTGAATTACTTACATGATATTATATATTGCGAGTTTTTGATGTTTTTTGAAGAAAAAAATATATATAAATATAATGCAGCTGATAATACGAATTAAGTTCACAAAATCACTTCTGCTTATGTAATGTAATAAGGTGTCATCCTATTTCAGTTATTCTGTACTTGGGTTGATCTATTAAATATAAATTAATTTGTATTGGTACAGAGGAGTATGGTTATTAAAAGAATTGATATATATATATATATTAACTTAGCAAAATCAATTATTTTTTTGTTATTGTGTCTGTTCATATTCACTTCTGTACTAATTATGTCCAAGACAAAAGTATAACACAATTGTCCACTAACAATACCGAATTCAACAGTGCCTCTTACCTTATGTTTATTGTATTTTCATTTAATATCGCTTTTTTTTCATTTAAAAGACAGTACTGTATGTGTGGTTGGCCACACATACATGTGGAATATTTTATTTTTGACTACATATTTTTATATTTTGTTGACAATCTTATGTTTTGAGTTTGATGTGTAATTTAAAATAAAAAAAAATTATTAACTGACAATGAGGGAAATCCTCAAAAGCGCTATTAAATTTTAAAAAAATAAATAAAATAATCATAAGGTAAGAGGCACTATTGAATTCTGTATTGTTGGTGAAAAATTGTGTTATACTTTTGTCTTGGATATATTTATATATTAACTAATAAATCTCCTGGGTTTTTTCTCCGCGCTAATCTCAGAATTTACTGAACAATTCCAATGAAACTTTGCACACTCGTAGCATTCGCTGAGCAGAAGGTTTTCCACTTTGTTAATATCAATATGTTAAAAGAGCCAGAGTTAGTACAAATTTTATTCACTTACCTTCTTCGCAGGCCTGCAAATTAGACAGTGCACCACATTACTTGTTCCACCCTTCTGTTGCCATCATTATGTTGTTCAGTTTCTTCAGTGGCAGAGTTGGTTGAAAACATTTTTGGACTCATTGTGTCTATAACTTTCCGTTTCAATTTAAAAGACTCCAGTTTCCAGTTAATATATGTTTTGCAGTGACCATCAATAAGTTACAAGGTCAAACTTTATGTACAGCTGGTGTAGATTTACGAGCTGCTTGCTTTTCTTGTGGGCAGTTATGTCTGGTATGCGCTCGAGTAAGCAAGAGGAGTGAGTTCTTTATTTCCTGTGATAACAGAAGAACCAAAAATGTAGTTTACAATGAGGCACTGGTTTAAAAATATATTTAAAACGCTATTTGCATTATTCTACAGAAATAAAAATTTCATCTGTCTCTATTTATATATTTTTATAAATTGTTTTATATATTTTACTTATCGAGGACACATTTATGATGAATCTATTATTTCATACTTTGTATATTCATAAATCACAATAAGAAATATTCTACTTGTACTGTGATGAGTTTTAAAATTTTATTTTTAGGTTTAGGGTTTAAAAAAAAAATTTAAGGTTTCCATAAAATAAACGATGATTGGAAATAAATCATACAGGTACAGTGATCAAGAAACAAATGATAATATTTAACTCCCCCCCTCTTAATAAGGTATATAACAAGTTAATAAATAATAAGTTATCTTTAGAAAATATACAGAGGGAACTTACTTCATTCAGTTTTTTGCAGGATGAATTAAAGAAAGAAATTTCTTATAATCATAGTTCAGGTATGATTTAATTTCTTCCATGGCTACTGAAAGATTTTTCCCAAATTTGTGCTCTAATTATGTCATATGATAATATTTTTATGCGATCATAAATAATTGGCAAAATTTGCAATTGGCTTTTGCAGTACTTTTATAAGTTACACTGATCATTTGATGCCTTCAGCCTTATGTAAAATGGTCTTTATATCAGTTAATTGCTAGTTTGTTTGGTTAGCTAAAAATAATTTACCTGACTGCTAAGAATGCATCTTTTTACTTGTCTGTAACCATTCACCTGATCAATTTATATTTTGCTTGTTGTTAGGTTTTGTCAAGGTTTCTCTTCTAGATTTGAATTGGGTTTGATGTTGCCAGATTAACTTTCAGCTTTAGCAAAACCTTCCACATTATTGCATTTGCCATATAATGTAGTGAATGTCATTTGTTTTTCTATTAATCTAATGAAATACAATCAATAAAAAAATTCAGATAAAGGCTGTTAATAGTGTATGTTTCATATCTACAATGGTTTTAAGAATACTGAAGCTTAATAGGGGGAAAAAGGTGAATGAACCATTTACCTATTGATTTCTTCTCAAAGCCTAGCATAGTATTGTATGTCAATATTTTGACCCCATAAAAGTTCAGGTTGCATTTAGATAATCCTAATATGTTAATTTAATATGTTTGTGTTTGTTATTTTTCAGGCAGATTCAAATGAACAACATCATGTTGTAACATCAGAATGCAGCTATACATTGACACGTCTTAATAAGTTTACGGAGTACAACATATGGGCTGAAGCTTTTAATGAGAATGGTCAAGGAAGCCAGTCTGATGATATATCTGTTCGAACCCTGCCTGATTTACCTACAAAGTCACCACAGAATGTTACTGTAGAAGCCGACAGTTCAAATGTAATTCATAATACCTGGTTTACTTAAAATGATGAGTTTTAGTGAATTCATGCATGTATGAAGTAACCTGTTGGTTAGAGCGGTATTTTTGGTCATCCATTTTTCTGATTTCAGAAATGTTTGATGGTTAAAAGAATTTTTAAAAACTTTTCAGTTTTCCTTAATTTCAGCGACAAAGTTACATTTTCATTAAAGTACTCTTTTTGAAAATACATGATTTTGATTAAAAAAATGTATGTAGTTTCAGTGCCTTTGAAGTCTTTGAAAGTGTGTTTGGTACATCATGATTTACTTTGAAACGATAAAATGATCTGAATGGAATTAATATATGAGGGTAAATCAAATATAAATGGGATTTTTGTTCCTGAGTGTCTATGGTTAGTAGGACTGGGCCCAACTTCTGTATGCTTGGGGGAATGGGGAGAGTCGGCCATTCCATATTCCCAACCGATTCATCAGTAACACTCACAATGTCGGACCAACAGGTTCATCCACTCCTCCAAAAGTTTCTTGCTTGTGAAGGAGTTCAAGAAACGGAAATTTTCTGGAAATTGACTGCACAGTTCAGGGACCAAACATTGTCAAGGACTCATGTGTTTGCCTGGATAAAGAGTTCAAGAAAGGATTAGAACGAATTGAAAATCAGGAACACGATCATCATTCTGGGACCAGCATTACAAATGAAAACATTCGCATGATTCGAGACATTCTTGAAGATGATTGATGGGTGAGAGTATCTGAAATTGCAGAACAATTCAAAATAAGTTATGGGCGCTGTCAAGGAGTGTCAAACAATCATCACAAACGACCTGCAGTTCCGTAAAGTGTGTGCCAGATGGGTCCCTTGTCTTTTGACTACAGATCCGAAGTTGAGACATTTGGAGGTCTGTCAGAAACTTACATCAAGGTTTGTGAAAGAAGATGATGCATTTTTAAGTCAAATCATCACCTGCGATGAAACTGGGTGTACCACTATACTTCCCAGTCAAAACAAGCCAACATGGAGTGTTGGAGGAAAGGAGAGGCAGCCCCAGTGAAAGCCAAGACTCGACTGTCAGCTGGCAAGGTTTTTTCAACCGGTTTTTTTTTACCGGTGAGGCATTTTGCTCATTGATTTTTTGCATAAGTGACACACAATCAATACTGCTTACTACTGCGAGCTTTTGAACTAGGTGAGGGCTGCATATCACCGCAAAATATGAGAACATCCCATTTGAGAGGTCATCCTCCTCCATGACAACGCTAGACCCCATACTGCAGCTCTAACAGTCTCAAAACTAGAAGAAATGCAGTGGAATCAACTTGATCATCCTCCCTTCAGCCTGGACCTATCACCCTGCAATTTTCATTTGTTTGGGCCCCTTAAAGAAGCTCTAGGAGAGCAATTATTTAAAGTTGATGAGGGTGTGGAGAGATTCATGCGCAGTTGGCTCCTGACGCAACTAGCCTCATTCTACGATGCTGCAATGAAAAACCTTCCTTCTCACTGGGAAAAAAAAAATGTATTTCTGAAGTATGAAACTGTAGAAAAATAAAATATATTTGCCTTTTATTTTTCAATAAATAAATTTAAAAAAAAATAAAATCCCATTTATATTTGATTTACCCTCGTGTATACTTTTTCTACTGAAAATAGCAGTTGGACTGTTTTGTCCAGTACTGGTGTATGGTATTATTACTTCATAAAAATTTTATGGCTTACCTGAATCTTATTAATTAATTATAAATCTTATTAGAATTTTAGATTTTGCCCATTACAATTTAAAATTTTATAATTAGATAATATATCTCATTTTTAGATAAGAGCTCATTTTTTATGAACTAAATTTTCTTTGGATTAGGTTATTAAAACATTATTACCTGTGATTAATAATTTAGTATAAGATGTGAAAAAATGTTGAACAAAATGTAGATGATTTTGCTGCGAGGGAAGGTAGTGATAAAAGTAGTAGATAGTAAAATGTATAGCAAAAACTTAAGGATGAAAAGGTAATATTTTAATGTAGAATATTTAATAAATTTTGAAATACATAAAACCAGTTTTTCATAGGTTTCATATGAGGGGTGGTAGATTTTGTAAGAAGCTGACAAGCCTGATATTACTATACAGAAAAGTATACTGTAAAATGAGACATGTCTGTTTAAACTTTACTCGCCTGATAATGGAGTTACCTGGACAAATTTATGCCTAAAACATTCTTAAATTTCAGTTAAAACATTAATGTATGAATCATTAAGATCAACATAATAATTTAGGAGTTTTGTGTCAACATCAGTATATATATTTTCATATAAAATACAAACACACATACATTCTGATAGTTTTGCATATAAATGTGCCAGTTAGTGTCCTTGTATTTATATTTTCTGAAATGCTAGTTATTTAAGAACTACTATCACTATTTACAACATTATTCAGTAAAACGTAATTTTACATTTAATAAAAAAACAGTAAATAATTTCACAATTATCCTATTCACTGAATTAAAATTGTTTGAAAAAATAATGTTGGTGGTTTAGGTACAGTGTGGAATATTTAAATTTTGAATTGTTTAACCGATAGTTTAATTTTTCAGTTTCAGAGATAGAAAAACACTCATGAATTTTTTCTATTTCTTTGCTAAAGAAATTACTAAAAGTTTCTTAATTAGATCCCTTAAACTAGTATTTGTTTTTTATTGACTTAGTTTACATTTATTTTCTCCTTTAAATTCTCAACAAAATTGTTTTGAAGTTTTATTTATTAATCAACAATTTAATAAAGTTATTTTACACCAAATCTAAAATTAGTGTTTTTTGACTCAAACCTTTTGACTGTTATATGACATTTTGCAGAAAATATTAGTGGTACGCTTTATGAGTTATTTTCAGATCAAACAACAATGTAAGTATGCTAATTTTTTACTATAATTAGTTTCCAAAAGAGTTTAGTACTGCATTACATTACCTACAGTGCAAAAATTATGGTGAAATCTTTTGGCAGCTGTAACTTGAAAGCAAAGCAATTCTTGCTCTATGTTTCTATAACTTATTATTTTTATTTTCAGAATCACCTCCTAAAATAGTGTTCTTTTTTGGTGGACAGGCTGTATATAGTTAAATCACTTTTTTCTTTGTCTGCATATTGCATTTAGTTTATTTGTATGTAATGTTTTGTAGAGTTTAATTGTGAGGTGGGAACCACCACCCAAAGATGGCCAGAATGGAGTAATCACTGGATATAAATTAAAATACAAGAAAAAAGAAAGAAGATCACGACCAGTAACAGTTACTACAGCTGGTGATAGGAGATTGTATTTATTGACAGGACTCGAAAGAAACTCGGTAATTAAAAAATTTTATTATTTATTTCAATACAGTATAAAAGTTTAATATAAAGTTTAATTTTTCAAGTTTAATATAAATTACATGAGCAACCTCTTTTATTCTATTAGTTTTATTTCAAAATCACATCGTTTGATAATTTCATTTTTCATTTATTCAGTGTAGATTGTTTGTATTCTGAAATTTAGATTATAATTTTCCTACCATTCACCCAGAAAACGAGTAACTTATTTGGTCACTTTCTTAGTTGTCTTATTGTTGCTATTTTATTTATTTCAGTGTCATTTAGTTAATCAATTAATCTAGTTAGCGATTACTGGTCAGTTTGGTATCAATTTTTCAACTTTTATTTTCATTTTCATTTGTTCACTCTGAGCCTTCTTATAATATATAATGTTTTAGTGGCTGTACTTCCCTGACTCTGACAGTATGTAGTTTTATATCTCCATTCACCAGAAAACATAGACAGTGGAATATTACAATTCTTTCCCCTAGTTTACTCTTTTAAAGAAAAAAAATACATTTTTGAATGCTATGTCTCCCTCATGTAGTGGTGCATCTTGATTTGATTAATGTTTTTGTGAATTTCAAGATGTGCCAAAAAGATACGTTGTTTTTTTTCACTCAAGAACCTTCTTATTGTAAAAGTACTGCGTGTATCAAAAATGTGCGTGTACACATATTGAATTTATGAATTTTCTCATAATTTTGGGGGATGTAGAATGAGAAATGGCATTATTTACTTTGGAGCCCCTTTATGTGTTGTAATTTGTATTAATTATATTCTAGTACATTTTAAAGAATTTTTTTTTTAACTGCACCCTTCTACCGTACAATTTTTTCAGACTAAGACTATATAAGTATAAAAAGCATTGTAGTATAGTATTTAAGAATGATTTTAATTAATAAAATTTAAATTTAAAAATTGTCATCAAATGGATATTGAATAATTTCAAAGTGTATTAATGTATATGTTTTAATAATATTTGTTTTAGATATATTATGTAATTTATTAATTTTACTAGTTATTTTTCATTAGCAATTGACTGACTGAAAATATAATTTCAGTGGCAGAAAATCACAAATCTTTTCTTATTTGAATAAATTTATTATAATAATGGTACATGTCATGAAAAAATCAAGTTATTGTAATTCGGTTTCAGTTTTATTAAATCGTTTATGATATGTTTTCTTCATAGAAACATGTATAAAACTTCTAAAAATAATTCACAGGAAAATTGTAAGATATAAGATTGTATATCGATATAAGGATTTTTATAATTTTTCAAATAATGGATTTGGTTGTTGCCTTTTATGTTTGTTATAGAAATTAAAAAATTAACTATTTCCTTAAGGCAAAGCATAAAATAATATACTTATAATGTGCTTGTATGTCAAGAAGGGTATATTGGCCATTAAATGAATATATTTTATTCATGATATTGAGCTAATTGAATGTTTCTTCTTTATTTGTTTATTTAGTACATTTTTTTAGTGAAGACTTAAAAAACTTGTTTTGCATAGTAATATTTTAAGCCTCTTTATCACCCAGTTCTCATTTTAATTTTTGTTTTAGTTTTTGAAATAATGGTCTTGGTTGTTGGTGCCTTTTACTTCTGTTATAAAAATTAAAAGATTAACTATGTCCTTAAGACATAGCATATATTAAATAATATGCTTATAATTTGTTTATTTGTCAATAAGGGCATATTGGCCATTAAAAAAGTGCAGTTTGACAAAGAAAATTCTTGATAAAATAATAAAAAACTAAATATTGTAATATTAGTCTGTTCAATTCAACAATTTCACATGAAGCATATCCAAATACAATTTTAAAAAAATGTACAAACAATCCTTAGCAAATGTTATAAAATAAAACCAAAAAAATATTCTATTATTAAAAAAATATATATAAAAATGTTGAAAAGGTTTAGACAGTTTTCCTAAATTAAAAATATACGGCATTTATGTAAAAATAATAAAATCATATTAATTTTAATTAAAAGTAATAATTAAAGTATACAAGTTTTGATAAAAAAATATGCAGAATTTTTAGATTTCACAGGCTTCTTTTTATCCTGTTTAGCCTCCGGGAATTACCGTTCAGGTATTACTTCAGAGGATAAATGAGGATGATATGTATGAGTGTAAATGAAGTGTAGTCTTGTACAGTCTCAGTTAGACCATTCCTGAAATGTGTGGTTAATTGAAACCCAACCACCAAAGAACTCCGATATCCATTATCTAGTATTCAAATCCGTATAAAAGTAACTAACTGCCTTTACTAGGACTTGAATGCTGGAACTCTCGACTTTCAAATCAGCTGATTTGGGAAAACGCATTCACCACTAGATCAACTTGGTGGGTTGGTCTGATTTCACAGGCTGTATAAGTCCAATTGTCACAATTTTTTTTTTTTGTTTTGTCAGTACATTTCTTGTCTCTAACGTATGTTTATATCGGTAGCCATATTGGATGTTTAGTTTATTGTTGGCTGAAAAGGCTACACATGTTTCGATATGGTCGTCGATTTTTAACTTGTTGAAAAATGGAAAAAAAAATTGCATTTAATTTTGCTTTAAGAATGGAATAAAGTGCAGCACTGTATTGGAGATGTTGAATGTTGCTTTTGGCGATTTTTCTATGAATAAAACAAGTAACTGCAAGTGGTACAAACATTTCCAAGAGTCATGAAGATGATGAGCGAAATGACATCCCAGCACATCAACAACTGATGACAACGTTGAAAAAGTGAAGAAAATGATTATGGACAATCGCCAAATCACTATCAGAGAGTTGATAAGGATTACAACCTGGAACTTCTTGCAACTGGCATAGAACTGGTACATTTTTTCAACGCCTGGATTTTTGGTGAAACAATTTATGGAAATTGCACCACAATAATGCACCTACTCACACTTCATGGCTTGTTTGTGAATTTCTGGCCAAAAACAACACCGTTGATGCCTCAATCTTTGTATTTGCCAGACATGGCCCCCTGTGAATTCATCTTATTCCCCAAGCCAAAAATAACCATGAAAGATGATGTTTTGCCAACTTTGAAGAGATAACACAGAATCGCTGAAGGAGCTAGTTGCCATACTGGAAATTGCATTCCAGAGGTGCTTCAAAGATTGGAAAAAGCGCTGGCACAAATGTATTATATCTGAAAAGATGTACTTTTTAAAGGTAATTATAATCTGTATTGATGAATAAATAAAGATTTTTTGAGAAAAACTAAAATTCTGTCTATTTCTCGTATCAAACCACAAATAACATAAATCAGAAAATAATAATAAGATTTAAGTTTAATAAGAAAATACTGATAATATTTCAAAAACTTTATAAGTATTTTAAGATAACAGACTTCAGACATACATTATTAAAAATACTTGCATAAATCTAAAATATTAAAAAATGGTTTCAAAGATCATGACACAAATGAAATCCAATTGTAAAAATAACAATAAAACATTTCAAAGTTATTATAAACTCAAAATTTACATGATCCATTCTAACAATTAAAAATCTTCATTCTTATTTCTTGAAAATTAAAAAATGGAATAATAAAATGCAGACACTAAAATAAACATATTAAACAAAATTTATGAAAATATTAATAAATAATAAAAAAAGGTTTTTAAAACTTTTTTTGAAAATTAATAATTATTTTTTGCACAAAAAATGTGTATAGCTGCATACAATAAAAAATCATACATTTAAGAACTTTTCCTCAAATCATGGTGAGATTTTGGCTTATTACGCAACAAATTATGCGTCTTGTTTGACAGGAAATTCTGCTTCATAATTTGTATGTTGTAAGATTTTATAGAATGGATGACACTCCAAAGGCAAAAGATGTAAAATGTTATTGTATTTGGCTGTTGAAATATATTTGGATTTTTAAGAAATAGTATCCAGGATTTGGCAGTTCACGATTATGTCTGTGAAATCTTAAATCTGTTTTTGTGAAACTATTATCTTCAAAACTAATTTTGAGAACATATTGCCGTTATTTTTCTGCTTTACTTGTATGTAGATATACTGCAGCAATAACAGTGGTTCATGTGCTCATGGTGCCCTTTCTTACTATCTATATTGCTTAATATTATCTATTGGAGACAGTGTTTTATACCTCTAAAAAGAATGTGATTAGTTATGTAAAGATGTGTCAAAAAGTAAATTTTGAAAAAAAAAATAGGTTCAGTATCTTTTACCAACAATGTATAGAAATTACATATATTAATGTAATATATGTAATTTTTTCTATGCGACAGTATTTTCTACATGACGCAGCACATATAAAATGTAAATAAAAAATCATCTTATATTATATTTAAATCATTTCAGCCATAGAAGTGTCAACTGTTTACTTTGAAATTTGTACCCCTCTATAAACATACTGAAAAAATGTTCAGATGTGTGGTTGAAAATTGCAGGAGAGACATTCATTAGTAGATAAACATCTAAATTTTTTTACTTCTTTCTGAAAAAATTTTGAGAAAAGTGATTCGCATTTTCTGTTAAACAATTTAGTGTTATAGGGTTAAGAATATTGTATTTTTGTGTTCAATAAATTTTAGTATAGACCATTACTTACAAAATCACTTGTTACGGCTCGTTATTAATTTGATTGTAATCATACTAAAAATGATTTAAGGATGTTAATAAATATTATTGTGGTTTTAATCATCACAATGTTACTATTGTATAAGGTCTAATTCTTGCTTATTGATGTATTTTTTGCAATATTTATTATTACAATTCTTTTAAAATAGAGCAGTAGTGCTTTTAGATCTTTTTTTGATTCATTGCAGTTAAGAATTTTAACATTTTTATAAATTTTGATTCATTTTTTGTGATGCTTTAAATTTTCCATTGTTTTACCACATTTAAATAAAATCTGCCTATTCAGATCACCCTGATTGGAACTGTTTTTAAAAGTAGAATGTTTGGCCTGGGGTCTCCCAGGATGGATGTGCACATGTGCATGATATGTGTGGAATAATGATAGAGTATTGTGCTACAAGAACGTACTGACTAAGCATTTGTTTAAGTTCTTAAAGTCACCTATAGTTCCTCCCACTTTCTTTTTATATTTACAGTCGGAAATAAATCCAGATTACCAGTTAATTGGCAAGTATGTTCACCTGTAAATAGCAGGTATTAGTTTTAGCTTTTGATTGGAAATAATTATTTAATCTGAACCAAGGCAACATTATACGATTAAAGATGGTGTTTATTTTATTTTAGTTTTTTACGTCAACTGACTTGATTAAATCACATATATCGCAGCATAAACCATTGTGGAAAAAATTACTGTCGTATAAGATTTTTTGTTATACTCTGTGAGACATATTCCTTGTACTTCACCTATCATTGTTATACTAATTTTTTTAACAAGTGCATTAGAAGTTTTAATTTTTTATGACATCTTCAGAAAAAAACATTTTTTAAATAATATATGCAGTATGATTATTATGACCTTTGAGTTAGTAGTTTGAAATAAAAATAATATATTTGAAAAATTTAATTATTAATATTAATTTCTATGGTTATGATACTAATGTTATATGGTGTATTTACCAGATGTATCAGATTAAATTGTGGGCAATGAATGTTAATGGTACAGGACCAGCGACCGAATGGATAAATGCAGAAACATATGAAAATGATCTGGATGAAGACAACGTACCAGATCCTCCACAGTCTATGAAAGGTACCAAAATTTTTGTTTGGGAGGTTATGTTGTGATATAAAAAATTGTTATTGATAGTTTATAGAATGTCAGATATAATCCCTATGAAGACATTAAAAGTCTAGTAGTTTAGAATTGAGAAGAACAGAGAATAGTTCAACTGAATGAGAGATTGATATGGAAGTTAATCGAGACAAATATAATAATATTTATTGTGAAATAACTTTTCATATGATTCCATTTTGTTTGACCTTGATTTAATTTTTGTCATTTGTGGATTAAGTTTGTGAAATGAGTAACTGGCTATCACTCTAAATTTATTTTATTAGTAATATATAAACTTATAATAAAGAACTTAACGGTTTGTTCAGCTTCTCATCAAGGATTAGGTGTTACCTATTCCAATATTCATTTCATTTTTGGGTTATACCTCAATATTTGAACCGTTAGCCTACTACATGACATTCTTCCTTCTTTCCTGTTTAGCCTCCATTACTTCAGAGGATGAATGAGGATGATATGTATCAGTGTAAGTGAAGTGTAGTCTTGTACAGTCTCAGGTTGACCAATTCTGAAATGTGTGTTTAATTGAAACCCAACCACCAAAGAACACCGGTATCCACGATCTAGTATTCAAATCCATATAAAAGTAACTGCCTTTACTAGGAATTGAATGCTAGAATTCTCGACTTTGGAATCAGCTGATTTGCGAAGACGCTTTCACCATTAGACCAACTTGGTGGGTAGTACATGACATTCTGCCTAAATGATTATTCCATATTACTCAGTACTCTGTTATTTTGTCGGTTAGAGAAAAAATATTTTAGTCACTTATTTCTTCATTTCTTAAACTGTCTAGTCTACTGCAATCTTTTACTGACCTCAGACTTCATTTCAGCCATTTATACATTTCTGTCATACGTGTTTTTTCTTCTTTAATGGAGTTTCACACCCATACAATAAGATTAGAACAAACTTTAATTAGTAGAATTTTAATTAGGTCTCTTTTCGTGCATGATTTTTTGTTCTATGAAACATCTTGTGTATAAAATTAAAATTTACAGGTTCTTTCCTTAATTAGAGCAAAATCAACTTGATGGGACACATTACTTACTACCTAGTTACTTGGCTAACTAGCCTCAGGATATTGTCATAACTAATCTTTGATCTTTTGTGGTATTTTACTTTAAAAGCCATAATTTTTTTCTAACATATTGTATTCCATTTTCTTTCTTAACAAAGGACAGGTGTTTGAATATCATCAGCTCATAAAATTACATTAAGACAGTTGCCATATCATTTAGTCTTATTCTAGATCAAATTCTTCTTTCCACCATCTAAAAATGTTATCTATGTATAAAATAAAAAATTGTTGGAGTTGTATACCTTTGTTAGTAGTTAATGATTCTCTTAAAACTAACAGTACTTGTATCCTGTATAGAATTCTAATACCATGTGAAGGAAATCCTTTTTACCCTAAGATTTCCTTCGGCAAATAACAATCAGACATTGAAAGCCTTTTCAATATTTTTGAGTACTATGTTGAAATCTTGATGAATTCACAGTTAAATTCTTTTGTCTTTGTTCAATATTATTTTTGTTTTTGAAATTAAACTTTCTGCTACATTCTTCTAGCATTAATTTAATATTTGGCCATAGATCTTGTATACTGAATCAAGGAGACTTGTACCTCTACATTTTCGCAATTGTTTCTTTCACTTTTTAAAATAGAAATGGTACTGTTGATGTCGGCCACTCTTCTGGTATCTGCACTGAATGCCAACACTTTTTAAAAAAACTTAGCAACGTAAGATGCAACAACAAACCATCATGTTTGAAAATGTTTGTATTTAAACTATCCAAACTGGTTACTTTTTTGCTTTTACTTTACCAACAGTTTTCCAATTGTCAACTCAGGTTGTGGAATCCTTATATCAGAAAAGACTTTATCACCTTCAAACCAAATTTTCTTATAAGGCTTTTCCAACTTTCTTTCTCTATGCAATACACCTGTACCTTATTAACTGATGAATTTAAAGATTTTAGTACTTTATAGGTCAGCATTTGACTTCAAGTAAAATCGTCTTCTATTCTGCTTATAAACCTTTCCTGTGCCTGATTATGAGCTATTCCAATGATTCTTTTGGCACTATTTCTTTCATGATTATCTTGCTGACATTCCCCATTCTTTTGTTTCACTGCATTTTCTACTTCTTAGGTCAAAAATTTAAGTCCTTTTCTTTTTTAATCATTTTCCTAGCACCCAGAGCTCTTGAAATATTCCTACTCCAGAATAAAAGTAGCATAATTACCTGCATACTTTGTTTCTTTACCTTTCTTTTTGGTTTCTGTTGTGATTCCCATATCAATTTCTGTTGTTCTGAAGATTTTCTCCAATTAAGACATTTATTAATTATTTCTCTGAAAATTCTGTTTAGTAAAAGTATTTTATGCAATCCATTAACTTAAGACATCTATTCAACAGTGACATTCGTTTTATTCATAAGACATCCTTGGAACAGTAGAAATGGTTAGTATTTTTTTCCCTGAATGTTTTAATAGATTTAAGTTTTAAATATGTATAACTTTTAAAAATATATTTTATTTTTTTCTTAATTTCTGTACGGTATCATGATATCCAGTTGACATGACATACAGTTTGTTATTTAAGGAAGGATTAATGATGGATGTATCTTCAAGAACATCATTCATAAAAAAATAGTGAATGAAATAATAAGGCAGAATATCTTCTTGTTATATACTGTTTAGGTTAGTTCATTAATTTTAATATTAATGTATGCATTAATGTGATTTAATCAGCAGTTTTAAAATGAACTGCAAAACATTTTCACTTTTCTAACCTACATTACTAATAGTTGATGGTGTTTCTTACAGTTCGTCCTGGTACAGATTCACTCACAGTGAGTTGGCTTCCTCCTGCTGGTCAGAATATCATGGTACGAGGATATATTATCGGTTGGGGAAAGGGTGTTCCTGATGCTTATTCTCAGATACTAGATGGAAAACACCGTAGCTTTATTATCAAATCTTTAGGTACGTATTACGAAATCAATGATTAGCATGAATAAAAATTATATATGTGGCATGACTTGATTTAAGATTAATATGAAGAGGATTATTTTTAATTATACTAGAAGTGATTCTGCTTGAGAATAATTATTTTCTGATATGGTCTGCTCCCCAGCTGATAATGAAGTATCATCAGGAAAATTAATAAATGTTACATTATCTAAATCAGCCATTTACGGGCTGTCGGGCCGTCATTTGTACATGGTGTACCAAGGTGTCTTCGAAAGCATGACCTCTTACGCGGCGTCCATTTGGGTGCATAGGTTGGAATGAAATCGAGCACTTATTCAAAATTTAAGGAGTGCCTAGTACAGAGCCTTAATTGTATGCACTGGTGTTTTTAAAACAACCTACAACCTCCTATGAGCTACCATTGTATTGGGAAAGGCTCTTCCAATCGATTTAGTGGTGAAAGTATGTATTTAGTGGTATAAGTAAGTATTTAGTGGTAGTAAGTATTTTATGGTGAAAGTATTCAGGCAGCCATATGAAAATTGCAAAGCAGCAGGGAGGCCAAGGTATTTGGGATGCGGTTTCGAGCCGAACCTGTACCGGAGTGGAACGGTGATCTCAATGCACCGGTTATAAATTTTGAACAGTTGTCCATCTCCCACCTGTGGAGGAGGCTTTACAGCCTCATGATGGAAGCATGGCAGCAACAAGCTAAGGGAAGGTCCTTGTATAGATTTATACAGGATCTGGGGGGATGGTAGATATCTCTCCTTCGTTTTTAAAGGCAACAGGAGCCCAAGTGCTCTCCAACCATGTAAATTTAAACCAATATTTGTTTCGGTTCCACCTGGCAGCTGATGAGCTGTGCGTCTGTAGGGAGGTCCAGTCGAACGAACACATGATGTTCAACTGCCCAGCTCTTGGGGGGCCAGAACTCAGGCCACCCTGGAACTTAGAATTCCAGGGGAAAATTGGCCACTCACAAGTAGCAAGTCAATGTGGTGAGAGCCGCATTGTCAGACCATGTGGGAGTTCCTTAATGCAGTTGCTTTGTTCAGCTGACATCAGTAGTTTACCTAAGGGAAAAGACTTATACCGCACTGCTGTAAGAAGCTAACCAAGAGACATGGCTGGCTACCAGCCAGATTAAGGCTCCAAGCGCTTTAATGGTGGACAGGTACTTGCTGGCATTCAGCGGCCTAGGCATGGCAGCAAATTTCTGTCTTTGACAAGATAAATCTAATTATTGATAGTCATATATGTTTTAGTAGTTGACAGGGTGCACCTATCCATTTTAGTGATATATGACAAGTGGGCGGTGGGACATGCAAGCAAGTGGTGTATGGTACCATGTTTATTTCACTCACACTTTTAGGTTAGCTCTAGGAGCTAGTTAAGACACTGGTCGCTAAAGTGTTTCAAGACTCAATAGTCGTTTGTGGCACAGGCATACAATCTTATGCTTTATGGCGACCAAATGGGGTGGTGGCGGGAGAAATGCCAAGTAAACCAATCTTCTTTAAATCAGCCATTTGGCTTATGTTAAAAAGCCTAATGTTACTTGCAAAAGCCTTATGTTACTTGCCTTTTGTTTAAAAGAAACAAAAGGAAAGTAAAAACTGAACTATAAAAACACTATTTTATAACATCAATAGAATAAGTAATTAGCTTCAGTATAATTGTCATTAAATGTCAGCTCAATTGACTTTTTCTGAGTATGTGTTTAGTAATCATATCTTACAGCTTTTATAATAAGATTTCATAGGATACTATGATTTTGCACCATGTGTACGAAATCTAAAACTGAGATGGGATTAAAAAAAAGAGAAATTGATGGGGTTTTAGAAACTCCATCTTAACCATCAGTTTTTTTTTTAATATTGTGTGGAATAGAAGTTGTGGAAACAACTTTTCTAATGCCTTGTTAGAGTCCTTTCAAATTTATAGACAGTTACCAAACCAGTGGGACAGAACTTAAGGGTTTTTAACAGAGTACCTGATCTCAAGGAACACAATAAAATATAGGGAAGAATTTGACGCTAACATTAACTGTTTTCATTTGCTTCTTGGCAAAGCGAACTAGTTTCCTGAGTTCATCCTACCCTCAGGAATATATCCAAAATATGGAATAGTTTTAAATAATCAAGTGCTTTTATTAATACTAAATTTATATTTAGGAACGTAATAGGGATTAATTTGATTAATAAAGATCTACAATCTAAGAGAAAAAAAATTTGACAAGTTTTTGTCATCAGTCAGACAAGACTGGTTTGATGCTGTTTTCCATTCCTTTCTTTCTTTGCTAATCTTTTAATCACAAAATATTTATGAGGAGTGATTATAAGACCATGCAGATTCAAGAGCTGGCACTCATAGTACACTGTTGAGGTTTTCTTAATTGTCCTAAAAGTCATTTGGAACATATACCAAGCTGGAGAACTCTGTGGTCAGATACATTCACAATTCTGTTCTGTTGAGTCAACAAGTATTGTGATTTGTAAAAAATTGATGAAAGAATTTCATGTAATGATAAAACATTTGTTGAAAGGTAAACTAAAACCAAGTCAGATAAATATTATGGCGAGTCAGCTGTCTTGATTAGAACAGTTTACAAACAGTTGGGTTATTTTCAAGTGGTCATATTTCCATAGACGGTGCTGAATATTCTTGACAGCTTGCTGAAATTACAACTGCAGGAAAGATCTATTGATTAATTTCATTATGTGGCAATGGAGGATAGAAGATTTAAAGTATATGAAATTGCTATGACAGTAGACATCTCAAATGAAAAAGTGCATCATATTTTACATGAGTATTTACATACATGAAAACTATCCGCTTGATGGGTGTCATGTTTGTTCAAAATTGATCAAAAGTGTGAAGCAGTGAAGATTTCTAAGCATAGTTTAGGGCTGCTATAACGTAACTGAGAGGAATTTTTGCACCACTGATAGAACTGGTAGATCACTACCAACCTGAAACCAAGGAATAGTGTAAATTATTTCATCAGGAGGAAAGATTACGGCTGCTGTCATTTGGCTTGCTCATGACATAATCTTTATTGATTTTATGAGGAAGGGTAAAATTATAACGGTGCAGTAATATGCATCTTTGCTGGAACATCTAAATGAAGAAAAAAACAAAAAACAACCACATTTGAAAAAAAAGAAGGTTTTTTATTATCAAACCACTCTTCTGTGATTGCAACAGGATGATTGTTAGGATTATGATACAAAATTCTTCCACACTCCTTTTACTTGCAAGACAACAACTTCAGACTATTATTTGTTTCCACATATAAAGAAGTGACTTGCTGGAAAGAGATTTTCTTGAAATTATGAAATTATTACTGAAATATTTATATGTTTGAAGAACTTGAATAAATCATACTACAGGGTGTCTAACTTAAAAGATACCCAATCACTTTCTCTAGTCTATAAATAAAGGTTTATTGGCAGACATTTAATAATTTATCGAAGGTGTTGAAAATGATGTCAATTCATTTCTGTGCATTTCTTGACCATGTTCCTGGCAACCTTGTTAGCTGAACCCTTCCATTTCCTGGATGGCATTGGTAATGTTTGTCTTTAATCCTAGCAGGGTGTCGGGCTTGCTGTTATAAACAATTTCTTTTAAGTAAACCCACAAAAAGAAGTCTGGACTAGTCAGATCAGGGGATCTTGGCAAGCACAATTCTTTAGAAATGAAATATCCTGTAGCATCTCCATAGTAGAGCAATTTGTATGGGAAGTGGTGCTCTGTCCTGTTCCGAACTCTAGTTATGCTCATCCTCTTGCAGTAAGGTTGGATAATTTTTTGGTAGATGGCAGCATCCACAGTTGTTTTTATAAAAAACAAAAGTCCTATTATTTGTCGCCTTGAAACCACACATCTTACACCTATTTTTTGTGGATGTATGGGCGATTCAAAGATGTGCGGGCTTTCAGTACCCCAGGTCCAGTAATTAACTAACATACCCAGCAAGGTGAAGCCACGCTTCATATGTGAAAAACACTTGATTTAAAATGCCAATGTTGCCTCTAATGAATTTCTTGAACCATTGATAGTAGTGAGCCCTTTTAATCAGCTTTAGTTAGCTCATTGAAAACCTGCATTCGATACAGATAACATTTCAGCATTCTCCTCACTGCAGTGTAGGCTGAATCTAGTGAAATGTTCTTTTCCCAACTTAGTCTCTGCAAAGATTTTTGAAGAGATCTGGTAACTGTCACTTTAACGTCCTGTACTACATGCATCATTAAAATTGACCTGTGTCGGGCACGTTTCTGACCTAACACCTAGCCTGTTTCACAAAATTTTTTAACTGACTTCTGAACAACACTTTTCGCTTGTGCTTCAAATTTTCAGATCTTTCCGTGAACGTTTGCTGACACACAACATGAGATTTTGTTTCTAAATAAGTTTCCATCATGAATACATGCTCCTCAACAGTTAACCACATTTTAACAAACAACAAAAAGACATGATTATGCAACGTTGTTCAAAAGCCAGTGCTGAACACAGACTGGCAATATTCAGATTTGCTGGCAATAAACAGCCCTTCCCACTCCAGCTTCAGTCATGCTAACATCTTCCACATTATTTTACCCATCTCACACCAGTGTATGTATTTTAACAAAAATATGCATTTAGTGTAGACTACTGAGTGATCAGGCCTCTTTTAAATTGAACACTATATGATGATAGGATTGATAACCTTGAGCATTCTTGGACTAAATGTGTAGATTTTACATTATGTTTGGAAATTAAAAAAATTTTTCTGAAAAATTGTGACTTTATTTTAGCATGCAGTTATGAAATATTCTTCATATTACATTATACATTTTCAATTATCAGTTTTTGTTTATTTCAGTTTATGTCTCCAAAAATATTTCTTTTCACATAACTAATATATATTCTGAATATGAGCCAAATTGGACCATAGATACAATGTTCTAAAATATCTCGACCCCAGTGCCATATAGCGGGTCCAAACTAATTCAGAAACCATCGAAGTCATGTGCACAACAACTCACCAAAGTTTCATCACAATTGGGTGAATTGTATAGGAATGCATATGGCACAAACAAACAGACATTCATTTTTATATACTTATATATATAGAAGACCTGGCAATGCTTTGCTGTTGCTAGATTTGAGTATATATACACAGGGTGATTCAAAGAAACGGGAAATTAAAAAAATTAAATAACGTTAATGAAAAATTTTTTTTAGAAAATGAATTTTATTTTGTATAATTGTACAAATGTTGCCATTTTAGGATACATACATTTTAGTTTATTTTTTAAAGATGACATCTTCCAGCTGACCTCCTCTTCTACGTGAACACTCACGAAGTCTCTTCGTTAAATTGTTCACGGTTTGACATAACATCTAAAGTGGAATTTCTGCAATTGCTTCTTGGATATTTGCCTTCAGTTCTTCCGTTGTAGCAGGTCTACTGTAGAACACTTTGCTTTTAAGGTGACCCCACAAAAAGTAATAGCAAGCTGAGAGATAAGGCGATCTGGGAGGCCATCTAATGTCACCATTTTGTGAAATGACACGTCCAAACAATCGGCGTACAGCTGCCATCAATATTCGTGCAGTATGTGACGTTGCTCCATCTTGTTGAAACCAGGCTGTGTTAAGGATTGGTGAAAATCTCTTTTGTTGTTCCACAACAAAGGTTTCAAGCATGACTACGTAACGAGCCGACTTCACTGTAATCGCAAGACCGTTGTCATCCTCAAAAAAATAAGGGCCTATAACACCGTAAGATGACATAGCACACCACACGGTCACTTTCTGGCTGTGCAACGGACGCTGGTGTAGCTGCTTAGGATTTTCTTGTGCCCAGTATCTGAAATTTTGCTTGTTAACAAATCCACTGAGGCGGAAATGTGCTTCGTCTGACATCCACAGTTTGTGAACAAACCATTCGTTATCATTTATCTTCTGAAGCATTACATTACAGAATTGTGCTCGCACAACTGTATCGTTCGGTTTCAGTTCCTGGACGATCTGCAACTTGAATGGATGGTATTGCAAGTCCTTCACTAACATTCTTCGAACACTTGAACTATGCAGTTGTAAAGATGCTGAGAGATGACGGATTGACCGATGTGGACTTCATGTGGCAACATCTTGCAAAGCTTGAACATTCTGTGGTGTACAGACGGTTCGCTCATGGCCTGGAGGTTTCTTTTTCATTGCCGGACCATTTTTCTCAAAATTAGATATCCATGTTTTAATTGCATGTGCTGATGGAACACGGTCGTGCCGTCCCAGATTAAAATGACGGTGAAATTCTCTACGTGCTCACTCCACTTTGTCATTGTTTTTGTAAAACGCTTTGATAGCAAATGCACGTTGCACACCACTCCAAGGATCCATGACAACTAAATGGCAGGTTAGGTTAGAGAGGCTGGCGCCACTTATCAAGTGGTACCAATCGCCCATGGCTACCAACACAACTTTCAAAATTTCCTGTTTCTTTGAATCACTCTGTATTTATTAAATAAACACAAATGAAAATTTGATAATACATTAAAAACTGAACATTAAAGAACATCACAAAATTTAATCTTTCCCTTTTTCCCTCTTCACCCCTTCCCTATTCCCATCTTCATTTCTTTCCATTTTTCCCTTCTTCCCTTAACTAATATATATTTAATTACTCTTACCCTTAACAATATAGCTTACTAAATAAATAATTATCTCTTTAAACAAAATGGAAACATTTGATTTATTCCATTTATACCATAATACTAATGCATATATATATGGTATATACAACATCATATTCTTTCAGCCTCTGCAAAGCACAGAATTAGAGAAACACTTGTACCTTTAATTTTTCTACTTCATCAAAATGCTTTCAGGCCTCAGCCCATCCTCAGTGATATCTTTTGTAAATTTTTGAACTGTTTATAATTTATACAATAATTGTACTAGCTTTTTATATTTTGTAAAAATTGTTTATTTAAAATAAAATAAATTTAAAAAATTTAAAATAAATTTAGAACAATATTTGTTAAGTCAAGAATGAAAAAGAATTTCAGTAACTATTAATTTATCATATTCATTCTTTTTCATTCTTGACAACAAATATTTGTTCTAAATTTATTTTTTATTTTTTAAAAATTTGTTTAATTTATTTAATTTTAAGTAAACAGTTTTTACAAAATATGAAAAGCTAATAGTTATTGTGTAAATTGTAAGTTTAAGAATTTATAAAAGATATCACTGAGGATGGGCTTAGGTCTGAAAGCGTTTTGATGAAGTAAAAAAATTAAAAGGTAAGAGTGTTTCTCTAATTCTGTATTTTGCGGAGGCTAAAAGAATATTATATTGCATTTATAGATATTTATGTACAGAGGAAAAAAATGGACTATAAAAAGTTCAACCTAAATAAATTAATCTATATGGTATATATATGCCAGCCATAACCATATAGTTATAGCTGACGTGGCATGAAGCACAATACTCTCCCAAAAATTACATAGCCATTTTCAAAAATAACAAGATCTCATGCCCCACTGACTACGAAAGTAGTCTCTCTGCCTGGACTTAATATGCTATTGTGTATTGGCATACCTTGCCCACAGAAGTAGATTTATTAACTCCCCTACAAGTAACACCTCACACTGTTCACCACGGGGATTGATTGTAAATGAACATCATTACTCTTAAAGAAAGTATTTTGCCAGTTCTTCTTACACTTGAGGTTCTTTACAAGCATTACAATGATAACAAAGGCTGGTACATATAGTATAAAGCAACAAATTAATTTATCCCTTTCTGTCGAGAAACAATAAGTATATTACTTCAACTCAGCAATGGGAGTGCCATAATAATCCATTAATTTGATTATCCATTAAATTATAATTACCTTAGTAATTACTACAATTTAGCATACTTACTGATTATAATAAAGGGTATTTGAATTTAGAAAAAGCCTTTGCAATAATTACCATAATACTTACTGTGGTGCTTTCTTTAAACATAAATCTTGTGTAGAAGTTTGATGCGCTAAGTACATTTCAAATTAAAGAATTGTAGAGCTAAAATTTCATTTAATTAATTATCATAATTTAAATTAAAATTAACTTTTTTATTTTATTTTTGTTAAATATTATCAGTAAGCTAGTGGGTTACTAACAGTAATAATTGAAGCAGTGTACTAAAATAGTTATAAGAAAGACATTAATAAACAAAGTATAAAAAAAATGACTAAATACAAATCCATTTTTAAATGATCTGTTAGTTTGACAATTGAAATACATATAAAATTTTCCCATAACAGATTTCAAATTTATTTTCATATTTACTATTTACTAATGCCTCCAACAAACGTATTTATCAGCCAGTCTATGAAGTATATTCAGAGGAGCAAAAACATCCTTTACAGAATAAAAATTTCTTGTATGTATTAACGTTATTAACAAAATATATTTTGGACTTAATTAGTTGTATATCTAGGAAGATCAAGAAGATATTTTACACTAATATATATTAAGAATCTGATCAGAGTAGTAATTATAATTAAGGGTTGTAATATAAATAAGTCTTGTATGTGTATAAAATCACAAAGGTTGAGATTCAATGCTCAACAAACCGTCCTGAGAACATCATCCCTTAAATTAGCTGAATGACACCGGCGATGAATTCTATTATTAAAGTGGCTTTGAAATAATGCAAACTGTGTAATTCACAGATGATCCTCAGAAATCCTAATCTCTTCATAATAATGTAAGTTGTCCTGATCGATGTGGTACATACTTTTATGCAGTTAATAAATAATTCACTATGTAAGATTAAGGCTTGTGTGTGAAAAAAAGATACTTGTAGTGTTTATTGTAGCTCAGAACCTTGAGATTAAAGGCCTTGCCAATCTACTGTGGAGGTCAGTAACTCATTGGTGATCCAAATTCTCCATCAGTACATCGATGTGAAATCTAAGTAGTGGTTTTACATTTTTCCTTTAATCACTAGTAGTGCCTCTTAGACTTAAGATTTTTTCTCTGTTTTATATTTGTTTAGTTTAAAGTGAAATTAATACATGCTGTTGTTAGGCTGAATTGCTGAGACATTGTTTGTAATAAATTTTTAAAATCTACATGTAATAACAAAGTAGTATCACCATACAAAACAAGTTGACAGTGCAGACGGGCTGAATTATTGGATGCTAAAAAATTGACTGCATGATGTGACACTTCATTATTTATGCTAACAAATAGTTGTCAGTCTTCTAATTGAGATTTAATAAAGTATAATTCCTGGTTTTTACCCATAAAAATTTAATTTTATAAGTAAGTTTTCAGACACAATTGAATTTCTGAATAAGTTCACAGTTCAGCACAACATAGCGTTTCTTTTTACTTGTATCAATTTTCAGAAATATGTTTATAATTAAATTAATTGTTTATTTTGATCAGAACTAAAATGTATGATGTAGATCATATTGAATTGGGAAACAATTTTAAAGAATTATTTTAACATTTATTTAATTGGACTAAGATAAAGTGTGACTTGACGTTGTTTAAAACAGTTTATCTCGTTTTCATTAGAACAACAGTATTGACTTGCATAACATAAATATATATTTTGAATATTTTTTTTTTAATGGAAAGGAAAATTGTAGTTCTATAAAATACTAATAAAATACAGAAAGAAAGAAATTTCTGGCATTATAATTGTACAATATTACTCTTTTGAATGACACAGCTAACCATTATAAAATAGTTATCTACCTGGTAAATTCTTAATGAACAGTATAATTGTGTAAGTATGCTATAATTGAAACACCATTGTAAAATATGGATTATTTTTATGAAGACTTATTTATGACATGTTGTGTAAAGGAGAACTTAGAGAAGAATACTGAATAAAAATTAAAATGGGATACAGTAAGAAAAGAAATAAAAGAAATTAATATACAGCATGCAGTATGGTTAAAGTAAAGCTATTACAAAATGGTGGTACAGAACAGCCTTGACAGATTGAGATTGCATTTAGTTGAAAACAATCTTTTGGGGATTTTTTTTTTAGTATATACTTTACACTATATTTTCCAACTAAAGATGCCTCATTCTCACCATCCTAAAACTTCTGAATCAACTGAATTGTATGGTCTTCCATACTCACATACATCCTAGATATTTGTAACATCAATCAATGAGTCATCTTAGAAATGTTTAAAGTTTGTGTAGTACTGTAGCTTGGATATGTATTACTCATTCTTGTCAGCGTTATCTACTTGATAATGTTAAAACCTTGTCTTGGCATGAACTAAAGGATCATGTAACCAATTGTTACTTTTGTTTAATAAGTGCGTCTGGAATTTCTAAAAAATCTAAACGTGTTGTAAAATATCCTTCATTGCAATCCGCAATCAGGTCTGTACCTCACAGTGAAATTATTCCAGTTCTGAGAGTTGATCTATTAAACTTAGTGTTTAATAATGTAGAAAGTGTAGCTTGGGCTTCATTTAAAGACGTTTGCAAAACGTTTCTCGGCAAACAAAAATCCGACAATTACCACAATATTGTTAATCAACTTCTTACTTCATACAGAGCTATGGGATGTAATAAGTCTTTGAAAATAAATTTCCTCCACTCACATCTGGATTTTTTCTCGGCCAACCTCGGAGACGTAAGTGACGAACAAGGTGAACGTTTCCACCAAGACATTTTGGTGATGGAAAGCTGCTATAAAGGGAAGTAGAATACTAACATACTAGCCGACGACTTTTGTACATTAATTCAGGATTTGCCTGAGGCTATTTACAAGGGTAATTCAATTATTATCCACAATTTAGTTATATTTTTGTTATGTTGGTAGTACTGTCGTGTTGCGTAGATGACACCTGCGTGGTTTAATTGTTGTTATGCCTGTGCAGGTTTGATGCTGCTAGGTTAGTTCCATTATTGCTGCCTTGCCGTTAACCATGGCTGCTCAGCTTTCTGTTTGCACCAAAGAAGAGCAACGTTCAGTGATCTGTTTTTTGTGGTCAGAAGGTGTATTAGGGGCTGAAATTCATCGAAGACTTTCAGTACAGTATGGTAACAGTGTGTTATCGCAATGGAGTGTCTACGAATGGATTGAAAAATTCAAAAATGGTCGCACAATTGTTACACACGACGAAGGAGCCGGACAACCATTTACTGCCACAAATGAGGGAAACATTGAGCGTGCACATTACATGGTTTTCTTAGACAGACAAGTAACTATTGATGAAGTGGCACATAGTCTGCAAATTAGTCACGGTTCTGTCTACGAAATCATCCACAACAGACTTGGGTTTCATAAAGTCTGTGCAAGATGAGTCCCAAAACAACTCACACAGTCATATAAACAAACACGCTTAGACATCTGCCAAAAACATTTGGATATTTGGATCGCTATTGTAATGAACAGGACATCTTCTTAGACAGAATCATCAGTTGTGATGAAACATGGATCCATCATTACAAGCCGAAGAGTAAACGGCAGAATATGGAATGGAAACATCCAAATTCTCCGTGCAAAAAAAAGTTCAAGACCCACCCATCTGCAGGAAATCTGATGCTTACGGTTTTTTGGGACTCACAAGGCCCAGTACTGGAACATTATGAGGAAAGGGGCACAACAATAAACGGTGCGTGTTACAGTGAGATGCTTACTGCCAAGCTGAAGCCTGCAATTCAAACTAAACACCAAGGACTGCTGTCGAAAGGTGTTGTGTTGTTGCACGACAATGCCCGTCCACATACTGTTGAAATGCTCCAGAAACTCAACTTTGAAGTACTGGCTCATCCTCCGTATAGTCCTGATCTTGCCCCTTCTCACTACCACTTGTTTGGTCCACACAACGAGGCATTAAGCCGTCGATTTACGTTGGATGAAACAGTGAAAGTGGTGCATTCCTGGCTCGCAGCTCAACCAAAAACCTTCTTTTATGAGGACTTCAAGAAGCTTGTGCAATGATGGACCAAGTGCATTGAAATGCAAGGGGACTATGTTTAAAAATGATGTACATGTAAGTTTTCTATTTGTATTGCAATAAAATTTATAACTACATTGCGGATAATAATTGTCTTACCCTCATATAAAAGAAAAGCATCAGCGAAATCAATCTAACACAGGTTTGGCCCAGATTTTAACTGTATTTTCCCTTAATTTTTTTTGAAGCGTAATTTATTTAAAACTAAGGGTGTTAGAAAAATTGTATTTACAGATCTGTAATGTATGCAAAAAAAGCAATTCAAGAAATGGTATCACACGTAGAAACATTAAAAAAAATTTTTTGTCTATCGGTGTTATAGGGTCGGGCTGCAAATCATGGATCTCCATTTAACTCCTTCTCTACTACTTTGAAACATTCTTCATCTTTTCTCTTGTTCATGTCTTCCGTTACACAATCCAGTCGTTTTTTTCTTGGTCATTCTACATATTTCTTCTTCCTGTTATACTGTGTTTCAAAATTAATATCAAAGTTTAAAGCTTTATAATATTTATTACGTTTTACTTACAGTGATAAATTATACATGAAATGAAAGAGCAACTCAACAGTTTTCCCTATACGTGTTCTATGTAAGCACCATTCGTCACATCAAACATCCAGCTGATAGGAGAGTTCATCCCATACTTTAATAAGCAAGTCTGGTGATAGCTGCTTCAGTCCTGTGTTTCAAGTTTCCTTAAAATGCCTCTACACAGACATTGCTGGAATTGCTAATTCACGACTAGCCTTACTGATGGACATCTTATGACTATACACAAAAGACTTTCTTACACATTCAATATTGTCTTCAGACACACTCGGTCATCCTGTACTCTTTCCTTTACAAATACAGCCATTGTCACTCGAGGGATGACAACAGAACTTCAAATGGAGCGTACGTCGAACAATAATTACAGATTCACACTTTTCAAACTGCAAAACACAGAATGCTTTCCATTGGGGGCATGCATTTTGAGCATTTGTTATCTTTACTACTAACACTTTCAAGCAGAAGATACAGGAAACAGTTTAGCTAAAACTGTTTGACTTGCTCTTTCATTTCATGTATAATTAATCAGTGTACATGAAACTTGAGAAATATTACATAGCTTTAAAAAACCCCAATATTCATTTTGAAACATTGTATTTAAATAAAAAAATTATTTTGTTGCTCTTTCACTTGCCATTCTCTGTGAGTGCACAACTATCTTAGGCTGCCTTTCACAATTCTCTCCTGTACTGCTCTACATTGTAGGTCTTCTTTTATTGCAGCATTTATTTTTCTATCACTTCTCATCTTTTCTATTACGATTCTTATAAACTTAATCTCTTTCTTTTTCCTGTTTAGCCTCTAGTAGTTACCATTCAGATAATACTTCAGAGGATGATATGTATGAGTGTAAATGAAGTGTAGTCTTGTACAGTCTCAGTTCGACCATTCCTGAGATGTGTGGTTAATTGAAACCCAACCACCAAAGAACACTGGTATCCACGATCTAGTATTCAAATCCGTGTAAAAATAACTGACTTTACTAGGACTTGAACGCTGGAACTCTTGGCTTCCAAATTAGCTGATTTGAGAAGATGCGTTCACCACTAGACCAACCCGGTGGGTTATAAACTTATCTTCTTTTTTCGACAGCCTCCGGTAACTACCGTTTAGATAATACTTCAGAGGATGAATGAGGATGATATGTATGAGTGTGAATGAAGTGTAGTCTTGTACATTCTTAGTTTGACCATACCTGAGATGTGTGGTTAATTGAAATCCAACCACCAAAGAACACCGGTATCCACGATCTAGTATTCAAGTCTGTGTAAAAATAGCTGGCTTTACTAGGACTTGAACGCTGGAACTCTCGACTTCCAAATCAGCTGATTTGGGAAGACGCGTTCACCACTAGACCAACCCGGTGGGTATAAACTTATCTAATTTGCCTGTACTTTACGTCATCTCTTTATTTAGTAATCCAATAACCTTAGCCTTATGTTAGAATAGGGACATAGTAACTTGTGAATTATCTGTTTGCAGTCACCACCATGTAACAATGAGCTTGGAGTGGCGACAGTTACTACCCAGCATAAAAACATGGAAAAGCAAAAGTGAAACAGAAATAAAATAAAATAAAAATAACTTTTGCATTTGAAACATGATGTCACTTTCTTATTTCTGTAAAAACATAAAAATACATTACTTTGTAAACAACAGTTGCATCTTGTATATGCTACTAAGTCATCTCTTAGTAGCATAAACATGATGCAACTAATCATGGTGTGCCAATGTTTTAGAGAACAATTGTAGCAGTGACATGCAGGCTGAACAGCCAAGCTCGACATTATGTGGTGGCATTTCATTAGAACTTCTAACATTTGGATAAAATCTTCTTGCCATGAGCACTTTACTTTTAATCTCCTGATTAATCTTCCCATCTTCAGATACTTCATACCAAAAAGACTTGTTTATATTTCATTTAATTTAAACTTCTATATACAGTAATTTCCTTGCAGAGGTAACTGCTTTATTTTTTATTTTACTTTTTTTTTACTCTCGTACAGTAACACGTTTATAGGCTCTATCCTTTGGATTTCTCAACAAAAGTCAAAATAAAATCCATTCAGCATGTGATGTACCAAAAACATTAGTCATGTTTTGTCAGAAATTATCTTAAAAGGAAAGATAGCTTATAGTGAGCATTTGATGGTTGAGTAGGGGCAAGAAGAGACATCCAAGGCAGTGCTTCTGTTAAAAAAAAAACTGACAACATAGTTGTAGGTCTTTGCCGTTACACGGCTAAAGCCACATTCTGGGAAAGGCCTACAACTGTGGGTTGTTACTGATGCACGGCTTACACACACAACTTAATTAAAAATATATATAATTTTGATTAAATATAATATTTTTTTGTTTAATTAATTCAATGATTCTAACTAAAGTGTGCACACATACCGTATTTAATTCATGCAGGTGTGGCAGTACTAGTGGCAATGGTCGGCACTATCTAAACTAATGTAATTTCACAACTAACATGGAACGAATTTCACTTGTATGGTCAGCAGCTGGTGTAGCCGCAAGGCTTAACGCACCAGGTACTGAGTCATTGGGTGATCAAGTTTGAGATTCAGCCAGACTGAGTTACTTTTTTTACACTTTAAATATTTATTTATTTAATTTTATCGATCACGATAAAATTATGACTGTGACGTCATAACATAGCAGTAGTTTAGAACATTTTTTGGGTGGGGGATGCGATTTTGCAAAAAAAAAAAGGTTTTTGGCAGATATTGTTATTTTTTAATCATTAACAAATATGCCTAAGAAAGATATGATCTTAATTAGGCGAGAACTCATGATATTGAAGGTGACCTTGCTGTACAGTCATATCCCCTTGACCTTGTAAGTTGAAAATTTAATGGCATCAATATATAGAAGTAATCTGACCAAGTTTGGTCAAAATCGGTCCAGTAGTTCTGGAGATGTAAGGTGATTTAGATGCAAACACCAAACACTTACATACGAACATTAACAAATGGAAAATTTTCATCCGGTTTTTTAGGTTCCTTAGGTGTCAAAACATCGAGATCTGGTGAAAACTGCATATGCCCAAATTGGACCTATTACTTTCTCTTCTAGAGCTGTAGTTCTTGCTGTAGCGCTATATAGACAGGAAAGTAATAATGGGAAGAATTGATTGGAAGTGAATATCAAAAACTGGATGAACTTTATAATTTTTATGAAACAGGGCTCAGTTTTAAGCGTTACCCTCCAAGACAGTTGTGTATGAACTAGAAACTGCAGTTTCCACTCACAAAAGAAAGCTAAGAAGACAACAGTTTTAGTTTATGCAATGCATCAGGAGACCATAAGATGAAAATTTTTGTTGTAGGCAAGCCAAGTTCCAGGAATTTAAGAATTTGACTCATGTCTGCACTACCTGCTAGTTACAGCCAGAAATGGGCATAGATGAAGAAAGCTGTATTCATAAAATTGTATGATTAATTAATGCATTTCTTAAGGAAAATAAATTACCCTCTTCTAATTCTGAAAACATGCCTCACACCTGGAGGAGGCTAGTGATATTCATACTGGTTCTCATACCAGTCATCCATCATACATTCAATATAACAAATGGATAAGGGGGTTTGAAGAATATAAGAAGAAATACAGGCATCACTCACTGTAATTTCTCTTGTAAGTAAGTAATAGAAGGAGAAGAAAGCATTGTGGGAAGTTTAAAAAGAAATTGACAGTGAAAGATTTGTACTGAGTTGAGATTTGGGATCAGGAAAAACACAAAACTATTACTAAATTATGGAAGAAAATGTTTTTTTAATTCTCACACTGTGTAGCTGGAAGAAAAAAATGAAATTAAACTTATTAACTGTCTTCAGAGAGTGAAGATTCTTTAGAAATGGTTATCAAGTGGATGACTGTTGACCAACAGTTTCAAGTACAGATTCATTTGTTGTGAAGATGGTAGGCAAAAATATGAAAGAAGGTGATAAATAGGAAACACAGCTCCAAGAAGAAAGAATAAGTCACAGTGAAAGGGCAAGATTTTAAGTATGCACCGTGGTATGTAGAACAGGAGACAGCCACATTCATAGATATTCTTCTATTAAACACTGGCAAAACTTCACCATGAAAAATTATGTCAACTGGAAAAAAAATTCTGTATAATTTTTCAAAAAAATATGAAAAAATGAACTCTTAGTTTCTAGACGTTACTTAATAATGTAAGTAATTTAAACTACTGTACTTAATTATTTTTTCTTTTCATTTATTGTTATTGTTGTATTCCACATAGTCTGAGTTTTCATTACTTCTGGAGCCATCCAGGTTGAAGTAGCAATAGCAAGATTACTTTAATCTGAAATAAAATTCTATGTTGATGTACTTTAACATCACTCTGGTGCTTCCCTTCTAATTTTTGTTTTCACTTCACATAACTAAGTTATGAAATTACCTTTTCTTCAGTATATATATATATATATATATATATATATATATATACATATATAATAAATATACACATATATAAATATATTGTTTATTGATCAATTGTGATTTCAATTTTACAGAGCCAAATTCAGAATATGTGATAAGTGTCCGAGCCAACAATAATATTGGAGATGGTCCACCTATCTATGAACATGTTAGAACGACTGAAGATTTGCCTCCAGAACCTCCAATTCCATTACTTCCTCCTATCGGTCTAAAAGCAATCGTCTTGTCTTCAAGTTCTGTTGTTTTGTATTGGAGTGATTCCACCTTGTCACAGTCGGTAAGTCCTGTTGGTTAATGTAGTGACATAGAAGTAATATTCTAGTATATTACGTTCTAGTACATCTAATGACCTGAAAGTAATGTGTTTGAACAGATACTTTTGTCATTGGTCACTGAACTGTTTTTTTGCATTCTTCTTTCCTTCATTCCTTTTGATTATAAACCTTTTTTGAACTGATTTTAGTAATTAAGTATATTTCTTGCTGATGACTGGATGCACAGGCATGAAGTCAGTAAGAATTTCTATTCTCTCTCGTTAACCCTGTGATGTTTAGGATAGAAGTTAGAGAAGTCAGT
Organism: Lycorma delicatula; assembly: GCF_047948215.1. Taxonomy (NCBI): domain Eukaryota; kingdom Metazoa; phylum Arthropoda; class Insecta; order Hemiptera; family Fulgoridae; genus Lycorma; species Lycorma delicatula. The sequence continues at coordinate 5,112,629 of NC_134458.1, forward strand.
CTGGAGACAAAAAATATTTTCTTAATCATTTTTAACTTGGAAACTGAATAAACATCACTGTGGAGTAGGGAGGCAACTATGAATTGTAATATGATACTTTCTATTCAGGTTATTTTTTGAAAACTAATTTTAAGATTACTCATTTAAATTACTTACAATTGTTAAAAAATTTGAATATGTTAAAGTAGAATAAGGAAAGCTTTCATTGGTGTATTTTTGCTGATGAAAGCAACATATGAGGAATGTTTTTAAGTAAGTACTGTTTTGAAATAAAAAAAAAACAAGTACACTATTCTTAACAATTTTAACATGAAAGATTGTACTTTAATCTGCTTTTCTACATAATTGCCACCAATATTAAGGCACTTGTCATGTTGTGCAACCAGCTTTTGAACACCGTCGTCATAGAAGTCTTCCGCCTGACTTAATAACCACTGCAACACTGTCGATTTGACACCATTATTGTAATGGCACCGACCACCCAGATGTTTCTTCAAATGCAGGAACAAGTGGTAGTCACTAGGCGCTAGATTGGGACTGTATAGAGGTGATAAAGTTGTTCCCAGCCAAATGATTCGATGAATTCTTGAGTTTTAGCCGCTTGTTGACGGGCATTGTCATGAAGCAAAAGGATCTCTTTACTCATCATGCCAGACCTTTTGTTTTGGTTTACACAGCGCAGTTTTTTAAGGTCTCAATACACGTAGAGTTTATTGTGTCACCACGAGGCAAAAACTCACCAGCAATAACCCCTTCCTGTCACAAAACACCATACACATGATTTTCCAGGCCAAAATTGTCTGCTTAAACTTCACTTTCTTGGTGATGTTGAATGCTGTCATTCCTTGGTTTGCTGCTTCGATTCCATTGTAACATAAGCCACCCATGTTTCATCGCCTGTGACAATTTGGCTTAAAAAAATTATCACTCTTTACATTGTACTGCTCAAGAAAAGTCAATACACTGCCTAAATGTTTGGTTTTCTGCACCTCAGTCAACATTTTCGTACCCAGCATGAGCACAAATTTCAATAATTTAAGCATTTGGTCACAATTTCATAGAAAGACACTTCTTGAAACTTGAGGAAACTCTTCAGATAGTAAAGAAATCTAAAGAGTCTGTTCTCTCTCACTTTTTCGTTAACTTTCTGCACCAAATATTCAGCAATGACAGAAGGTCGTCTATTCCGTTTCTCATCATGAACATTCTGGCGGCCATCTTTGAAAGCTCTTACCCAGTTTCATAACATTCCATCGCTCACAATGTTTTCTCCACACACTTCACTGATCTGACAATGAATTTCCGCCACTTTCACATCTTTAGCCCTTAGAAAACAAACCACACCTCATATTTCACAGTCTGCAGGATTCTCGATCAGAGGAGGCATTTTAAATACTCACAAACAAATGTAAACACAGTCAAATGTTTCTGTAAAGGCGACCTAGCCAACAGATGCGGGTACTTAGTGCGCATGTGTGGAATGCCGACCGCAGCGTAGCAGTGGCAGAATTTCAGAACGGTACTTACTTTATAAACATGCTTCGTATTTTATCATATGAAAAAAAATTTTTTATTTTTCAAGTATGGAAGCTACAAAAAATTACATTTTAGCAAATAATTAAGTGCCGTGTGTCCATAAAATAATAGTGGGGTTTTAAATGGTTATAGCTTTGGAACAAAGCATCATAGAGAGATGAACTAAACATTAAGTGAAAGAGAAACACTCCAAGTTTCTTACTTGTTCAGTAGATTTTGATGTGTGCTCCCTTATTTGCCCTGCAGATGTCAAGACAATATTCATTCTCTTGCTATACATGGCAGAGAACATCCAGCATGATAGAAGAAACAGCTTCAGTGATCCTATCTTTTAAATGGTCCAGATTTTGAATTTGAACGGAATATGCTTGTTTTTTTTTTACATAACCCCAAAAATAGATATCCATGGGAGTAAGGTATGGAGAGAGCTTGGGGGCCAGCAATCCACCCTTCTTGTTTGACCGATCGCTGAGGAAATGTTTCTTTAGGAAAATACTGCGTGATTGTGGTAAAATGTGAAGGATCTTTGTCTAACTGGAAAGTTGAATTCTCCGGTAATTGGGGCACTGACATATCCAGGAAGATGTTCCCTGTTATTGTTTTTTCAGCAAAAAAGAAGGGACCAGTAAGTATTCTCAATAGCACACCACACATTAACTTTTTTACTGTCACACTGATGTTCAATAACAGCATGTGGAGGTTCAGTACCCCATATTAACACATTTTGAACAGTTGTTTTAGGAATGCCCAACTGTCTAGAACTCTTCTACATCGATTTCTTCAGGCTACACAAGTAACTTGTTTGCACTGCTTCAATCATTTCATCAGACATCGTTGGCCGTCCTGGACGTGTTTGCTTCAGTAGGCTGCTTATTTCTTTGAGTTGTTTGTCCCATTATCAAATGTTATTTTTATGCGGAGGGTCTTCATTAAACATTGTACACACAACAGTATTTACGCCTAACATGTGTAACTGAATCAAACATAGCCAGCCACAACAGACATTGAAACTTCATCTCCACCGCAAACATGAAACTAACACGCACGTGCTGCTTGCATGTACTAGAAATCCAATGTGCATGTGCTAGCTTTCACACACAAACTTTCTGTTTCATTTAACACAAGTTCATCTCTCTACAATGCCTTGTTCCAAAGTTATAACAATTTAAAACCATACTGTTTTACAGACACACTATTTTATAAAATAACAGAATTTATTGTTTCATGAGAACTCATTGTTTTTATTAACAGTGAAATCAGTATAAGGGTATGTTTTTCTGCCACACTAATCCTGTAAAGAATATATAAATCCAGTTTGACAATTATTATAATTGATAAGTATTATGTATAATTAAATAATTAAAATAGATAAAAAATACTATGTGTTGTTAGCTTCAGTTGCTTTATAATACGGCTGGAAGACATATCAGATAAAAAAGGTTTAATTTTGGGACAACTGATGCATAGTAACATGCGTAACTCAGCTAGTGTAAGTGGTTGTATATTTTTGAAGGATGGTATGGTTGAAAAGAGCAGGTTCATCATAGGTGTGTTTTGCCTCATTATGTACACCATTGTGGCAGTTGTCCACAGTCCGTCTTTAAAAAAATGTTTGATGCAGAGCAGACTAAACGTTCTGATATCTCTAGAAGCTGAAATAATTGTGTTCCTTATGAGTCATTCCATAAGAATAGATAGTAATTAATGTAAGTAATTACTTCATGAATTTACATTTTGATAGTTTTTTCAAGTTATTTAAAAATGATTACTTTAAACGAAAAGAAAAATTTTTGACTAAGATATGGCCAGTTTAGTCATGCTTATGTCATTTAATTTATGTAAAAGCATTTACCTTTGAATACTTTAGTTCAGAAATGTAACCCAAAAAAGTCTCCTGCATAAACCACTTCAGGTTTTATCTAATCTTAACACTTGGTACCACATTTCCACCCTGTGGAATAGGACAGAATTCTTTGTGGATATCAGCAGTCATCTTTTCTTGGCCTTTGGTACACTGACATTCACCCAGAGTCGGCTGAGAGTGGTTATGGCTCTAGCGGGTTTGTCGCCAGCTCTCTTAAGCTTGAGTTTCTAGTGAATCATCATACTGAGTTACTTAGTGACTGGCTTGGTCTCGACAACCTCATCTGTAACCTGCAAGAGGAGAAGGGTGTCAGTACGCTTCTTCATTAGAACCCTGATCTCCATCTTGGTGAAGACTAGAGACAAACCATGGTTGTCCAGCCAGGCACTGATCCTGTGCATCGCTGGCTGAGCCTCACTTGGATGTGCTCCACGTCATGGTCTGCAATAAGTAGCTCAACATTGTCAGCATACCAGTCACGGCAGACTCTTCTGGCATCTCCATCCTCAGCAAGTCGTCGTACATGGCATTCCAAAGGTCAGGGCTGAGGATCAACCCCGGCAACACCCCCAGTGTGATCGTGGTTCTATTCCATCCTGTCGCAGTCTCATAGGTGAGACTGCAGTTCCTCAAGTATGCGTCCACCATTCTGAGGAGCTATGAAAGCATGTGGAATAAATGTTCCAGTGCCCAAAGCATATCTCCCCTGCGCAGAGTTGAATGTGTTTTTCATGTCCAACATAATAAGAAGGACCGCACAGCACAAATAATAATAAAAACCTTTCTGGTTGTAGCCAATTACTGTAATTAGTTATAAGTGAACTTTGTTTTATTTTCATAGGATTAAGTAAAAATCACTCTACTTAAGTATTAGGTAAATACCAAACAATAATTAGAAAATTATTTGTTCATGAATTTTTGTTTCCTGATTTTAAACAAACATTTCTGTTTAAAATTTAAGTAATTATAATGAAAAACTGTTTTAGGTACCAACAGATAAGAGATCGTATGTAATTAGAAGGACACTAGTTCAGCATTCTGTAAATAATCCACGTTATAAATTGTACAATTCGACTAATCTTAATTTTATGATTGATGACCTGAAGCCAAGTACTCAGTACGAATTCACTGTTAAAGTTGTCAAGGTAAAAATTATTCTTTCATTGAATTTATTTTATCACTAAAATTACTATGTTTTTATAGTTGATCACTATGTATTTATTATATGGTATTGTATATAGTATCTTTAATGCTACAAAAATGATTTGTTTCATGTCAGGGTCAAAATGAGAGCCCATGGAGTATGGTGGTTCAGAACACTACGTTTGAGGCCCGTCCATCAACACCACCAAGGGACTTAACCATAGTACCAGTTCAGGACAACCCTACCATGGTGATTCTAAATTGGCAACCTCCAAAAACTCCTAATGGATTAATTACTGGTAATTAGTCATTAAACAAGCATGTATCATTTTTATATAGTTGGTTATTTTAAATAATTTTTTTAAATTAAGTATGATTTTTATTTTATGTAATTCATGTTAACATATGTTATAGATACACACACGTGCGTGCGCGCATGTCACACATACATATACACTGGGTGACCGAAAAGTCACTATAAACTTGGTTCTTGTAAATTATTTTTATTTAGTTCTATAAATCATGTTCCTCAAGTAACCACCATTTTGCTCTTTCTAAAACTTGTTTTATCATGTCTTGTCTTAATGTTTCTTGGCTTGTTCAATTAATCTATCTCTTCATGGATATTGGCCTTCAGTAGTTAAATAGTCCGAGGTTTATTGGAGTTACACTCTGTCTTTCAGATATCCTCACAGGAAAAAGTCTAGAGAGCCATTAGATTGGGTGAGCTTGGAGGCCAATTAAATTCTGAATTTCAGGAAATATCCTTCTTCCAAAAATTTGCCATAATAGTTCTATTGTTGAACATAGCTGTATGGGCAGTAGCCCCATCTTGCTGCCACCAGACCTCTGGTGTGTTCTCAACAGCAGGTCTCAATACCTTTTCCCAGTTGCAGTAGGTATTTTGCGCTTCATTTTCAAAGAAGTAAGGACCAGATGTTTTTTCCATATTTACATTACACCAAACCATTACTTTTTCAGGTTGCAGCTCACGTTGGTGGAGGATTCTTGGGTTTTCTGCCCTCCAAAACTGCATATTTTGTTTATTGACAAATATGTTAAAATGGAAATGGGCCTCATCACCTGTAATAAGATTGTGAAAAATAATCTTCTCATGTTGTAAATTCTTGGATCTGGGCAGCATATGCTAATCTTGCTTGATAATCTGTTGGCTTCAGTTGCTGCACTACCTGTGTACCTTATAACTCTGTTGTTAAGGAGGTCAAACTGTATCCTGTTTGGCCGATGTAGAAATTTTTCAGTCTGAGCAGTTTAGTCTATATATTACTGGGGCATTGTGTTTCTAGGTGTAATGATGTTTATTGCTCTGAAGACCATTTGTATCTGGCTGTTTTAAATTTGAAATTTATTTTCTGTAAGTCTGTTTATTTATGTTAAACACAGATAATACACAAAATAAAAAATAAATACAATTTTTTTATGTGTTTCCAATTTTCAAAAATTCACTCATGCTGAAATCTAAAGAGATTGTAATAAATTTATATCTTGAACCCACTTGCCTATTACCTTTTTTATATAAGTTACTGATGCTATTTTATCTATACTCATTATAATGTTCTTGTAATTGTAAATCAGTTGAACATTTATTTTAAGACATTTTTGGAATAATGGAAGCACTGTTACACATCTTAATTTTGTGGTTTTACAATTCTGTTAGAATTAATTTTAATTTAGTTATTTAAAAATTTTCAGGAACTAGGACACCTTTGCTCTGTGTAGAACATTAATTATAAACCTATTAATTGGCCTACTATTTGTTTATCCCCTACATTATTTTAAAACTACATATGCTATATTGTCTTTATTGTAGGATATTTTTATATTTTAGAGAAATTATTGAATCTATAACGTACTTTGTGACTGCTTCTAAGGCTATAGATAGTAATTTGGGAAAATATCTAAGAGAAATGATATGTTTCTTGTATATTAATCACAGCAGACTGATTCCTTTCTACTTTTAATTTTAAATCATGTCAACTGCTATGGCCACTAGCCTCTCTTAAATGCAACAGTATGCAGTGAAACTCCACCCACTTTTTCTATCTTTGATGATCTAAGGAGTTGGTTTATTTAACATAGCTTCAGCCATTGACATCGTATTCTTTCTTCACATCCTTAAATTTCTTGAATGCTACTCCCTAAGATCTTATTCAGACCTGTTTTATGAAGATTATGATGACTTTATAATCCAACCCCACAACCCTTGAAATTTTTAAGATTTTATCGCACTCTCTGGGAGTGAGATAAAATCTTTCCCACTCTCCACATTTTAATCTCCACTGGAGAATGGAACCAAATGACTTATTTTATTAATATATGTATATTCAGATACAATATTGTTAGATTTACATTATCCATTATTTTATTTCTGACAAGTTGTTATATTCTCATCTTTACACTTTTCTACCTGTTATATCAGTTCATCAATAATGACTTGTATTTCTTTATTACTCATGGTTTCCTATCATTTTGTTTCTTTTTTCCAACCTTTTTTTCTGATTTATTTGCTTCCTTTTCTAAATTCATCCATATTCTACAGTATCTAATATCCCATATTTATTGGGAAAACCAATATGTATCGTCATAATTTTTTAAAAAAGATGTTTGCTGTTATCACTCTATATTTTGCATAGAATTCTAAAAAGCCAAATTTTTTATTTCATTGATCTGACCCCAAATCTTTACCTATTTTTTCTTCCTTCCTTCCCCTATAATATCATTTGAGTCCTACATTTTTAATAAGTTGACATCAGCTTTCTGAATTATTATTTTCATGCATCTTTTCTCTTTCTTCATCCTCACCAAAAATATTGACATAATTGTTAGGTACTCTGTAAACTCATATCATATGCGTATGTGTGTTTGTGTTATAAAAATGAGTTAAAATCAATGAATTCGATTAAAATTAGTTTAATTGTATCATGAAAATCCAAAAAAGCTTTTAATCTTTCTTATTCATAAAATTGGCTTTGCTGTGTTAGATTATATTTTTTTTAGTACATATTATTATTACATATAGCAATAACAGTAGTTTAGATTAATCCTGTTTATTTTAAATGAGAGATGAATATCTAAGTTTCCTCTTCAGTTCCATAATTACACTGGAGAACAAAAAAGAATTATTTTTTTGTCTCGGAAAGGAAAATATGTGATTCTGATAGTATTTTTTCTCCTGAATTCAAATATGATATCGGTTTTCCCCCATCATGCAAGGTTTCCAAGAGATATGCATTAATAATTTCAAACATTTTAATACACTCTGCATTCTTAACTACACAATATTCAAACATTTGACTCGCCTAGAAAATAAGAAACTATGATTTTCTGCTATATTTCACCTGTGGAACATCCCCCTTGATGGTCCAGCAATATCGGCCAGCATATTAGGATTCCATTTGCCTTGATACCTCTTTTCCATAGCTGAAATTTGATGAAAGTGTTCCCTGTGCTCATCACTCACTGTGTCAAGATTTTCCAGGAAGAAATCTAGGTGCAAGTGCAGGAAGTGTACTTTTAGGAACATATTACAACCCAAATTTTTATAAGATGTTATAAGATCATTGACAATATCACGGTAATTTTCTGCCTTTCATTTCCCAAAAAACTGTAGAGTAACATTTTTGAATGCTTGCCAAGCTGCTTTCTCCAGTGAATTTAATAGTTCCTCAAACTTTTCATCATACATTAGTGATTGTATTTGTGGACCCACAAATATTCCTTCTTTAATTTTTGCATTACTAATTTTAGGAAAATTTGTTTTAAGTACAAGAAACAAGGAGCATTGTCCATGGCCTTGACAAAATTCTTCAATAATTCTAGCTTGATATGTAATGGAGGCAGATACACATTTTTAGGATTATGTTTCACATTTTTCTGTTCAGAAATGACTGATTCGCATTCAGGACATTCTTTTCTAATGAAATAGTTTTTCTGTCCGTACTATCTCATTCACACAAATAACAATAGTACTTTGTGTAACTAAGCAGCAGACCAAGAATAAGTGCAGTTCCCTTCAAATCATCATAAATATTCCATTCATACACTGCATATTGAAGCTTTTCCAATAGCTGTTTCTTTCATGCTAGCAGATTAAGCCACAGGTACTGATGGGTATTTATTGCCATTATTCAGAAGCACAGCTTTTAAACTAACTTAAGAGGAACCAGAGAACAAGCGCCATTCTATTAGGTTATGTTCATTACAGTGTCTCCATAAGAGAAGAAATGTCATTACAAAACAGTAACCCATTTTCTTCAGAAAAATAATCTTTAAATTCAGAATGAAAATTACGATAAGTGCATATCTTTGTATTATTTTGAAGAAGATTCCATCCTTTTAGCCGGGAAGCAAGCATTTCAGACTGTTTTTTGGATAACTTTAAATCTTGTATGAGATCGTTAAGATTTTTCAGAATCGGTAAATAAGGCTTAGATGAGCTGCTTTGTTCAAAAGTTGTATCATCAGAATCTGTTTTTTCTTCCTTGCTTCCATCAGACTGAGTTCTCTTCATCTAATGTCACATGTTCTGGAGGCTTTGGTATGGGCAATTATTCACAATGTGGAACTGGTCTCATTGCAGATTGCAAGTTAGGGTACATCACTGTATGTTTTGATTTTGACATAATCGGTTTAATGTTTGTTAAGCAGAAATAACAGTCAGAACAGTGATCTTTGGGTTCCCTCCAAATCATAGGGATAGCAAATGGCATGTGGTGTGTGCCATTTTCCATGCAGTGAAAAGCCTAGAACACAATAAAAAACAGATATTTGGGGCCCAGGCCCTTGTTTGGTCCCAGACTTTACACCCAAAATAAAGTTCATAACACTTTTTTACTAATGGAGTAAGGTTTCGCCTTTGTTACTTGAGTGTCACTTCACCACATATATAACTAACATTGTTAGGATAATTTAAACAAACTCTAGGCATTTTATAACTAACGACTATTTAAGAGAAATAAAGTTGTAAATATGTAATGCACAATAATTCAGACACACAAAGCACTCACAATGATGTCTTTAGTGGTTCACTACACAGTTCACTTACAGCTGGCATCATGTGATGAATGTGTGCTACACTAGATCACGTTTGTACATATCTGAACCTGCACAACAGTAGCAACGCTAGCTCATTTGGTTCCATCATATTTACAATGCTCTACAAGTTTTTATTTGGCAATGGACAAATAGACGAAAAAATGTTTAAAAATATTTAAAAATATTAAAATAACAAAAAAACTATGGGTGATGGATAGATTCTGAATACATATTTGAAAACAGGATAAAAAACTGTATTAAGTACACCTATTGGTACTCATGAGACAAGAATCATGTTGACCAGTGTTATCAGTACATACAGGAAGTTGTTTGCTAAAGTAAAGGTTTTTGGTTTCAGAGCAAGTCTTATTAGATCATCTTCAGTGTAAGTCTTCGATCATTTGTACACCACAGTATTAGTCTGGAGTGAATAACATAGAATTTTTTTGCTATAGATACGAGGTGTGATAAAAAAATACGGTGAATGAATTTTTATAGCAGCAACTGCCGACGCTACATCCATATGCTGTAATTTGTCCAATAGCATGATCAACTGAGACAGGCAGGGACAAGTTGTAACACGTTCGAGCTTGCCAATCAGCTGCCAGAGCCGCTAGAGTGAGATTGTGTTTATCGTGTCTGTCGTGCAACATGGATTTTGAACAACGCATTAACATTGAGTTTTGTTTTAAGTTGCAAAAGAGTGCCAAAGAAGCTCACGAAATGTTAGAATCGGTGTACGGCGATAATGTGGTAACTTTGAAGCCTGTGTACAAGTGGTATGACCAATTTAAAAACGGAAATGAGTCTGTTGAAGACAAGCAGCATGCGGGATGTCCAGTAATCTCAAAAACAGTTGAAAATGTGCAAAAAGTGGAAACAATGGTTTGTTCAAACAGGCGAATGACTATTCGAGAGCTATCGGAAGACCTTAACATCTCGTACGGATCCGTTCAAAGCATTTTAACTAATGAATTGCAAATGAGATGAGTGAGTGCAAAATTTGTTCCCAGACTTTTGAGTTATGAACAGAAGGAAAAACGTGTGTCAATTTGCACGGAGTTGAAGGGTCGTCTTCATGCAGATCTGGACTTCATGGCCAAAATTGTAAGTGGAGATGAAAGTTGGGTCTATGGCTATGACCCTGAGACCAAAATATAGAGTTCCCAATGGAAAACCAGTTCATCTCCTCGCCCTAAAAAGGCACATCAGTCAAAATCCAACATCAAGGTCATGCTCGTTGTTTTTTCGATAGTGAGGGCATAGTGCGATTAGAGTTTGTTCCAAGGGGAACAGCTGTAAACTCTGAATTTTATAAGGGTGTACTGCAACGTTTGCGAAACGACGTACGAAGAAAGCGACCAAAAATATGGACCAATGGCTTCCTTCTTCACCACGACAACGCGCCGTGTCACACCTTGCTTCTCATTCGCGAGTTTTTGGCCGATAAAAGTGTTCCTGTCTGTCCACATGCACCATACTCACCAGATTTAGCACCATGCGACTTTTGGCTCTTCCCAAAAATTAAAACTGTGCTTAAAGGAAAACGTTTTGACACCGTTGCTGACATTGAGTGGGCCACGACCGAGCAGCTGAAAGCCCTTCCGAAAGACGCCTTCCAGAAATGCCTCCAGTCATGGAGTCAACGTTGGGATAAGTGCATTGCTAGCCAAGGACAGTACTTTGAAGGAGATTAAATCGAATTCTATGTAACCTTATTACTTTTTTTAATAAAAAATTATTCACCGTATTTTTTTATCTCACCTCGTAGATGATGATCTTATAGCAAAAGAGGAAGGGGTAGTAAGAAACTGTATATTTATTGATATTTTTTCTGTTATTTCATTCTGTCTATTTATATTTGTGGATTTTAGGTTATGTAGTGTCTTATACCACTGATTTATCTAATCGGGATCGAGATTGGGTCGTTGAAGGTGTTGTTGGTGATAAAATGACTACCACTATTAAAAACCTTTTACCCAGTACTACATATTATTTCAAAATACTTGCAAGAAACAGCAAAGGATATGGACCGATGTCTGCAACAACTTCCTTTACAACTGGGCCAGGTATTTTGAAACTTTCATATTTTTTTTCTTTCCTTAGTTTCAAATCCCCAGTGGGGGTTCAATTTAACTAACAGTTTATTATTAAGTTGGATTCTTTCACATGTCAAACAATCCCAGGCACGAGTGAGATCAATCCATTATGATTAGGAACCCTATGACTATTTATTTATTCCTGGAGAAAAAGTAATTTTTATTACAGTATATGTTAAACTCTAGTTAATGCAAAATCATGTCAGGAATGACCTACTCATATCCTGGGAAGAATGCCATGATTTCCAATGGGATTTTAGATGTGATGGGCTTCTGCTGCCTGGAGGAAACTATTAGATTTCCTTTGGGTGTTGTTTTTCTTGTATTGAGGTTCCTCTGGCTACATTTTCCTTTCTCACTATCCACTTACTTTCTTTATCCTTCATCTGCATCTGATAAGTCTATGCTACCTGTAGAAGCCAGTCCACTCTTAAAGTGATCTGATGGGTGACATCCTGCAGATCATGTCTTGCCATAGAATTGCCTTTCCTACTGGTGGCAGCACAGATAGCCTAATGGCTGAAGTGTCTGTCTGATGAAGCTGGCCTGTTAATCCCTTATAAAGTAAAAATATTCATTGCTGTTCTATAATCCTTTACATTAATATTGAGTTTGCTGTTTATTGTATTTTTAATAAAAAACTTGCACGTGTCAGTTTAAAAGATATGTTGTAGAATTTTGGGTGAATTAACGCTGATATGCTGTTATTGTATAAAAAGAGTATTAAATTGACAAAAGGAGCGCATTTTATTTACACTTTGTGTTTTATATGCATCATCAGTCATAAGAAAGACTGGGAAATAAAATAGTATAGTGGATAAAATTAATGACCCTTTTGTATTATGAAACGATACATTATAAACACCCTCTTGGCTCAGTAATGGAGGTCTCATAACAATCTTAAAACTAAAATGGTAATCTTTACTCTTCCATAAATTTTACTGGACTATCAGCACTATTCTGAAGACAAGGGTAAATTTATGTAAGACTCCATCATCATGCTTCTTACATTCCTATTGAAAATTATTAGCAAAAGTAGAAGTGTAAGAATTTTTATCATTATGATACGATCTATGTTCTGATTTTACTCAGTTTTTCTATAAGAAAAGTTTATAAAATAATTAAATCATTGTCTGTAACAAAAGACATCGTATGAGTTAAAAGCAGTTTTCAACTGTTTTTTAAGTTATGTGTGGACACCTTTATATTCAGATCATTTAAAGTTAAGCCATCATTTATCATTTTACAGTTTCTTAAAATTGTTTCTTTTCTCTAAAAATGATTCCTGAGGAAACTTGTAAATTAATGTGATAAACATTTTCTTGATGAGAAATTGGATGACTACTGAGTTCTCATTAATAATGAAAGAAAGCTGCTGCATCATTGATGTCTGTAATATCATTCAGGAAAATGCATTACATATCTCTTCAAAAAATTACAAAATTAATAATAGATTAATTTTCAATAACCTTTGAATCTTCATTGATGATGGAAGCCCTCACTCTTGGCAGGCCTACAACATAGAAATTCATTCTTACTGTGAGGACTGGACGAAATGAGACAATGTCCATCAGGGATTATCCTCTAATGATATTGAAACATCATCTCTAATGTTTTTGTATTAGATTTATATTTTTGCCATTCATTGTGTTTCATATTATTGAATAGTTAAAAGTTGTATTTATCTAAAAATGGTCTCATTTCTTGAGGTTTTCATTGACTGTATGCTTCTGTCAACTAAATCACTGACCTGAGTGTAGTCAAACTGAAATTGTTTATGACGAACTGTGACAGCTAGCAACATGAGTGAATAGACAACTTTCAATAGTATTGTAAATTAAGTGAAAATCTAAGTTGTGATTATTCAGAAAGTGTTAACAACATAATTATAAAGGTTTTCCCCTTTGTAAAATGAATACTTAGCCAGAATAATAATAATACTTAGCCAGTTATAATAATTCAAGTCTGTCAGAACAGTTATCATTTCAAGTACCTGCTAGAACACCTTCACCCCTTGTTTTACTGGAATGAGATAAGTTTCAGTCGTTTCTTAATACTTTATATGAATTCCAAGAAAAATCTCTGTATTTGTCCTGTACTTGGAAAATCATAAACATTTGATAACAGAAATAATTTTATAATCATAACAAGCATTACTACAGTGATCCATTAAGATGAAGAAATTTGCTAGCTAAATTACCAACTTATGTTAAATAAATAAAACTACCTGCTACTTATACTTCCATTAAATTGTAATGTATATTCAAGAAATTTTTTACTGTCATGAGAACAAGTCGCCTCCAAAATTGGCATAGCCATTCTCAAGGTAACAAGCACCCCATGCCAGGCTTAACAAGGAAAGTGAAGCGGTTTACCATTGCCATCTTAACTGAGCACAGTGTATTGTTTCACATCAGACTCACCTTTTGTTTCTTTTTCCATGACTATTTTATTTTGCAAAATTATTCAATTAATAAGTTATGGTTTGTTAACATTTGCAATAAATTCTGTAATAAAGAATCTCTCTTAATGAATTAAATTTTTGTGTTGAATGTTATTTTTAATTATAATTTTGTATCTTAAGATAGAATGCACAAGCACAACACACCCTCGCAAATTTTTACGTAATATAATAATTTCAAAAATAGTATTCTAGAAATTAAAATGTTGTAAAACAGGAAAAAATGTAATTCTGTATTGTGTATTTCTTTTGTAATATTTATTGTGTAAGAATAATACATACTGCAAGTTTACTTCCAAATTAAGAAAAAAAAAAATTGAATTTGGAAAGCTCAAGTGAATCAATATAAAATAAAAGCTCAATCAGAAAACAATTCAAATTAGGGGGGGAACAACGAAAAAATGTACTAGGGCTATGTAGTCTGATCACATGTATATTATTAAAATTAAAAAAATAATTAACATTAACAATACGAAAAATAATTTTTTTTAACATTAGTTAAACATATTATTTATATCAAAATTATATGGAATCATGGAAAACACATTTCTACACTACTCGTCTATCGTATTTAAAAAAAATAAATATCTTATCATTAATTTTTCTCTTCATATACATAAGGATACTTTCCTGCACATATAAAAATAATGATGACCTCGCATCGAATACACCTATTTACCCAGTCTCACTGTCCTGTCTCATCGAACAAAGAACACATCACCACTTCCGTGCGATCCAACTCAAACACGTCTCCACTCCATGACTGCTAAATTCACACTAGCCCCGAAACAAAGAATGTGAGTCTGGCTTCCCCCACCAGACGCCCGTTCGTATTTATGCATGTACACACTTTTTTCTGAGAATGTATATGCTCTCACCAGCCCACGATGACATCACCGTCTGGCTATCCAGACCATGTCAGACATCAAAAAACAAAGTTATGTAATACAATCTCTCATCAATCTATTACGTTTATTTAACTATTAAAATAATATAATACTACCTTGCCTATTTTCTGTTTTTTTTTTTTTTTTTTTTTTTTAATATCAGCTAAGCCAAATGAATATTTAACTACTTTTTAAAATATTGAAACTTCTTTATGACATAATATATATTGTTCATAACCAACAAAATTTAGAATGGTTACAATACACACACAAATCATGTGTGAATCCATCAATCAAGCTCGTGAATCCATTATATTGGCATATCTAAACCGAAAATTTTCAATATTCTGTTATTACTACTTTGGCAATTAGTAATATTCCTTAGCACAAGGACTAGGATTATCAGTCCTTAGCACAAGGACTAGGATGGCATAACAGATGTAAAAGTTAAAAAAAATTATTTAAGTAAATAGATACCTCTGTAATATTCTTGGCCATAGATATCTGACTCAAAAACAGAATCTGACTTCATTGTGGTTTTAATAATAACAGATGTAATATATTTTCTTACAGTTCGGCAGGAGTCAAGTACTACAAATTTCTCCATTGAAATTTACAGACTGACTGATAGACCCATCAACTCCAAAGATGCATGGAGTAACAGTTTTATTTCTCCTAGAAAACCAAGAACAGGCTAGACCTTATCTCCCTTTTAGCCCAAATCTGCCACTTGTTCTGCCAAATCTCTATACTTCACTATCTTCTGTATTAACATCTTCATAATGTATAATGTAATTACAATTTTGGCGTGTAAATAACCATGTATCATATTAAAAACCTGACCATAACCGTGTATTTATAATCATAATAAGCATTATTACAGGGTAGGCAGGAAGTCCCTTTACACTGTAATAAATCCAGGTTAATCAGGCTCTGCTACTGCCAATTCTCATCGCTGATATTGCTCACTGGTGCTGGAAAAGTCGAGGAGGATAATTCGTAGGCGGGATCATCCAGTGAGTTCATTCATGGTGGGATGGCCTTAGTCATAGTCAAGTATGGTACAATGGCAGATATGAATGCATCTACTGTCGAAGAGAATTTGTTAGCTTGTGTAATGATCCATGAACATCCACACACTGGTAAAACATTGGAGAACGCTATGAATGATTTCTTTTTGCATTTTGGGAAATTGTTACTGACATAGGAGGAGAAGGAAGTGTTCTTAATGCGCCATGCAGTGGGAGGTTGATCAGTTGAGCTGAGATTTGTGCTGCTGTGGACGTACTGTTCAATAATCACCGATTAAATCAACACACAAACGTTCTGCAAGTTAAGCATTCCAAGATTGAAAATGTCAGACCACTTGTGGAAGGACTTGAAAGTTAAATATCTTTGTCCAGCCACAGTTAATGAGTTGAGTGACAATGACCTTGATCGATGTATTTATGCATTACAGTTATTGCTTCAATGCTGTCTGAGAGCAAACGATAAGAAGAACATCATATTCTCAGATGAGTGTGCGATTTATTGAAGCTCTAATAACCAAATGTATTTTTCTGGGTGAAAGACAATCTTTGTTTTTTTGAGGAAGTCAAACACCATCTACCTCATGTTATGATTTGAGCTGGTATGATAGCTGAACATCTCCTTGGTCCTTATTTTTTTGATGGCACAGTTATCAGGGAATGATCAACAAGTGGTTGCTTCCAAAATTAACAGCAAAAGTGATCACTGACATCATTTTGTTTCAGCAAGATAGCACTCGAGTGCAATTTGCTTTGAATGTCCACAGACGCCTCAATGAAATTTTTTTGAATCACTGGATTGGACGTGGGTCAGAAGAGTTACCGGCTCCATTACTTTGGTCATCAAGAAGCCCTGGCTTCACCACAACTGACAGAATGCACTCTGAGGTTTTGTAAAAGAAGAGATTCGAAAACACAGATACATCAAAAACAAGCAGCTCCAAGACAGCGTTTGGTCAGCTTTTGAAATGATCACCCCTGATATTCTGTTGCAGCTGAATAACTGGACACAGAGGTGCAAACAGCTGTACTTTGAACTTGGTGGAAACCACATAGACGTTTTAGATCCATAGAAGGTAAACTGCGCCTATCCTAATAATTTCATAACTACCATAAAGCGACCTCCCGCCCACTCTGTACAGTGATATATTAAGATGAAGAAATTTGCTGGCTAAACTACCAATTATACTAAATAAATAAAACTACCTGCTACTTACACTTTCATTAAATTTTAATGTGTATTCTAAGTAATTTTACTTATATATTATCATGTTACGTGTTATATTCAACATTTTCTTTCGTGGCAGAAGGCTGGAACTTGTAATAGAGTACAGTAACATTAAGAAAGTAACATTAAGGTCAGACAGATCTTCTGATGAGAATATTAGCCATAACAAATTTGGCAATATATGTGTATTTTATGGAAACCAAATATTAATGTTCTATGATTACACCAAAAGTAATCTAATTTTACCTTGGGTTTCTCAGTTATGTGCCTCCTATTCGTAGTAATAACTACTCCATCCTGTATTGCTATGGCAAGACTCTCTGCTTCAGTGAACAATTCCCTTAAGCCATTGAAAGTAAACATCACATCATATTGATTTATTGCCATTATATTATTCTACCCATTCAACTGTTGCCTCATAATAGTCCCAGCTCTTTCCAACACAAGATCTCAGTGTCTCTTTTACCTGTCTGTTGCTTATACCGATGTCTTATTGAAACCCCAGGTGAGTTTATATTTCATCATGCCTTGTAACTACCATACATACAACAGCATCCTTATCTACTTTGGGATGTGCTGCACTGGCCATCAGTGATCATCGCCTCATCTAGCATTGAGCTCCTGACATTTGCCTATCCCAAACCTCATGCATATGTCCACGCAGAACTTTTCAACTGTCTTGTTCAGTTGCCCTAAGCTCTTCTCTACTATAGAGAACAATGTAATGTCCGTATTTTTGAAGCGGAAGAATTATGTGGCCTTATATGTAACTCTTATTGGCAGAATTGTAGAAAATTGATTCAAAATTAAGCAGAAACCAAACTGCAGTGATTGAATGGTCCTGATAGATTCCTTTACTGATGTTAACCCTACGATCAGCCCACAACCTATGGAGAGGAGAGTAAGACTTCTACTTCATGACTATTTAAGGGACCGATTACAGAATTAATCTTATACAAGCATATTTCTACCACCCAGGAATGCAATACTCAATCAAAGGCTTTCTTATAGCCAGTATATGTTTTGTTCAAGTTATTATTATTTATTTTGTTCAAGTTATTATTATTTTCTTTTGTTTTCACGTGAGTGGAATAATTTTGACATGAATGGTTTGTAAAATCAAGTTACTGTCAGCTTATATATTATTATTGTTTATTATTTTATTATTTTTGTGGTTTCTCTTTATTTTTATTTTTAATTTGTTGGTGTGAATATAGGGTCTGATTCAGGTTATTACAAGACATCACTTGGAGTAAAAGGTAAGTCGATTCATTTCTGGCAAAAAGAAATTACTAATATTTAAGATAATACATACGTTTTTTAGTTCTGCTTTATCTATGATAAATTATCTTTATTTTCAACTGGAATGTACTATTAATATACTACAAATTTATAATATCTTACCCGCTTTCAAAAATATCCATAAAATTTCAAATTGTAAGAAAATATTTTGTTTTGTGTTTATTTAGGTACTTACGAATGTGAATCAATAAAAACAGACTATATGTTATCTTTTTCCCAAAAATTTATGAATTCTTGTAAATTACTGTGTTTTAAATCAAATGTAATATATTTGTTTGAAACAATTTTTAAAAAAATTAATTATTAAAAATGTTTAATTATTGTTTATTAGTTAATTTTTTATTGAAATAGATGTTTATTATTTTTCTTTGAAGGTGATTTTGACATGTTCTCTATGCTGTAATGAAGGCATTCATGTTTCATTAATTTATCATACCGTTATGGCTGGCTTTGAATAAATTACCTTGCTATCTCCCATGCCAAGTATTAGCTCCTTCCTTGTACAAATAGTAATTGAAAATACCAGCATTAATTTCTGGATATTTTCCTTTCTTTATTCTTGAAAAAATATTTCTTTTAGTTTTCTTATAAGTAATTTTTTATTCTCTCCTGTCAGTGTACATTTGCCTCATTTATTGAAAATTGTTTTCCAGCAACAAGATTTCCCATATGTTATGCATATATTATTAACTGCAATGGAAAAATTGAATGTATTTTTTAATTTCCCTTACCCATTGGGGGACTTCAGCCATTAGGCTTCTTATACTGCTACTGGACAGAAAAATAGATTCTGTGAGTCGGTTCACAGGCAGCCATTCTGTTAGATATAAGAATGTTCCATTTCTTCAGGTACTGCCATCCTCAGCATGGCAAAACTGAGCATGATCAGACCTGCATTGATCAAATCAACGGGAAGAAAGGATCAAGGGTAAGGAAAAGAATGGGTGGAGATAAAGGATGATCTCCCTGTTGAGTTTAGGGTAATTACTCCAATTCCCTGGGTTCCTTCTGCGCGTAAAGTAACTCAGATTTTTAATTCAGCTAGAAAGACAGAATATAGTTTCAAAATGAATACCCTTGGTGCTTAGAAAGATGGTCTAAATAAAAATATATTATGAAATACAGAAATTGTTTAACATGGCCTGATGATACTGAAGTGTAACTTATAACTTTTAAATACAGAAAAGTAAAATAAATATATTCCATGTAGATGACTAGTCAACAGCAGGTGATGGAAAATAATGCGGATAGTAAGGAATTAGACTACAAATAAACCATCAGTTCTGTGACGGTTCAGTTTATGAAGGTCCCTTCATTATTACCACATGTATAATGTAAAATGGGAAAGGAGCTGCAACTGTTTATCGCATTCTATCTCCAAGTTTCAAATGAAACTTAAGAACTTCTGAAGGGTAGTTTAAAAATTACATTGAATTCAGTCAGTACTTGAACATCTTTAAAATAAAAAATCATTAATAAAAGTGTAAATTCAGTGTAATTTTGTAATAATCAGAAAATCAGATTAATTTTATCTTTTATATGAACATATTTTCTTTTATAAATTACTTTGTTTACTTTCATTCTCCTAAGATAAACCTATGAAAAAAATTGTGCCATTTAAGATGTATTTGAGTAAGAGTAATATGTAGAATTTGATTGAAAGAGAATGAAAGGCTGCATAACTTCCTTAATTACCAGAAATGTAAAAAATCTTGAAAATGGATGTAGATCGACTAATGAATTTGTTTTTACCTGTTTTTCTTTCTTTTTTCAGATGGTATTTTCTTGCTTTTTAAACTGATTTGCAGTCCTGATTAATTTCGATAACCATATTTCTAGATGTAAAAGTGTAGAGTGTTTTGTACCCCATAGATTAATAATAAGCAACTTTAGTTTTCCTCAGATATTTTGTTTTTAAACTTTAAAAACCACTTATCTGGTTTTCATGAAAAAGTAAGCTTAAGGTTAAATTAATAATATGTCGAGTAGAAATCCTATTAACCATGAAATTATTTATTTTTTGTACAGATGATCATAAAAAGTGGTAGATTTATTTTTTTCTTTAATTATTTATTCATTTTGAGTCAACACTTTTAAATTAAGGTATAATTAATTAATTTAAAAGTATAAAATTTTGCAACAATAAAGGAAAAGATTATATAATAAATTGTTTTTATTCAAAATTTTTCAATTGCCTATTTTTTTTAACTGTTCTTGGTGCTGCTGTTCTCACACTGATATTCCTGGTATTGGGTTTTTAACTATGCTCACACACATATTAAAATTGTATATAGGATTTGAAATGTTCATTTAGAAAATCATTATTTTATTATTGCATTTTTATAATATTTTAAGTGTGTTATTGAAAACAAAACAAAAACAAAAGATGTTCAGAATCTTCTATATACAACTTGACATTAACATTCAATAACATCACTGCCTCTCTTCACTCCTTTTTTTTTATTCTAAAGTTCTGTTTTATTTATATGATGAGAATTAGTTATTGCATTCAAATTGTTTGTTGAATAAGTGTTCTGTAATGTATATTTCGAAACAACTTAAACTCTAGTCATAGGTTTTTGCCTTGTCTTCTTTGAATGTTTGAATGCAGTCAAGTCATTCATATGGTGTTGAAGTTGAATTAGTCTTTTAAGAATAATGATTATGAAAGTATAATGCCACTTTTGCCGAGGTTAATGTGAGAGTAGACAGAAGAATATCCTTTCGTCGTTTGTGTCTCAAGATCCTATATACTAGCTCCAGGATTCCTGTTCCCCTGCTCATGAACAAAGGAATGTCAGGAGTCCCTTTTCGCAGTCCGGACTTTATGAAAGTAATGACACATCAGGGTCCTGTATTCAGCAACAAAGACAGCCCGTCATTCCAGATCACCCTTATATTGAGAAGCTCTCTGCAAATGACAAGCCACCCTCTTCATGCCGAACAGCTCCCTATTCCACCATAATGCAATCCTCCCTTGACCGGAACTTCGGGGAATTGAACACTCAGCAGCATCAAGAAAAGCCGCCAACAAACCAACTGCCAGATCTTCGAAATCCAAGACATCCAGACCCTAATTCAAAACTTGGAGCCTGATCAAAAGTAAATCAACAGATTTCTTCTAGTCCGCTCGTCTGTGCAGGAAACAACCTTGCTGAACCAGAATATTTCATCGGTAGCACTCACTCAAGCCACCAGCAATCTCATAGACAATCAATCAATGATCACTCGAGCAGTCATCAACTACCTTCGAATTACAAACATTGGCAGGGATAAACCTACCAATGATAACATCAATGTTCATTCCACCAAACAATTGACGCCCATCTACCATACCTACATAAGTGGATAACTCACCAGGTACATTGTATACCTGTAGATCATGTTGGGGCAAAATCCCCTGTAATAATTCACTGCTAACATTGGTGAAACTGCTATGCCACAATCCATTCCTATCCAGCATTCAAGTCCAACTTAGCATTCACATCCATTCCTCTAAGGATTGTACCAGTGCCAGAGAATCGTAGGATTTTATCCCAGACTTCAAAATGACGATCAGAAGGATCTCTGTACTGGAAATATGAACTAGCAACATATGGTACAGATGCAAGTTCTGAACATCCACATGGACAACGACATGATGATTATTCGAGAGCTGTCAAATAAAGACACAATCTAGTTCTCTTCTGCACAAAACAGCAGACATGCTTCCAGAACCACAATAGAACCTCTTCCAACAGAAAAACTTGGCAAATCACCGGACACAATATATAGATACTGCAACAAAACAGCATCCAAACTTGTATGTAACGTAATCTCTCCAAACTCAACCTGAGCAGTTTAAGCACTCAGAGCATTCAACTGACCAAATCTAATCATTTAATGATATAGAATTATAGTTCATATCAACAGCTCTCTGATAACACCCACAATCTTTACTGTTCACAGAGTGCTTATGATCCTTCGAAGACATTTGCAATTAACACAAACCGGACCCTCCCACTTCTTTGGACACTCCTCATGCATGTGTCCTTCATCACCACAATAAGCGCAAACTGCAGGATGTTCACAGAACTTAGTCGTGTGATCAAACCTGCAGCACTTAAAACAGTGCTGGACATCTAAGTATTCCTTGACCTTACACGAAGAGAAGTCTACAAACAACCTGCCCTCCGCAGTGAAGCTACCAAAAAGTTTAGGACTAACCTCAAAAACCCCATGGTAGCACTCCACCTCACGCCTACCCAATTTAAGTAGTACTTTAGAGCCATACTTTTGTTTTATTAAGTGTTACATGTGCAGATAGCAAACAAAAACAGTAATTATATTGTGTTTTCATAAACTTTAAAGCCACATTCAATTCCATAAACAGGGAGGAATTATTTTGTAAATTGGATAATGCAGGAATTTCAGGTAATTTTATTAGTGTTGCGTGGGTTATATATGGATACAATATCAAGGGTTTAGAGAATAAGCATTTATGTGAGAGGCATTTGAATTTATTAATGGGCTTTAACAAGGATGCTTATCACCTTTATTACTCTGTTTATTTATTAATAATATAATAATAATAATAAGTGTTCTGCCCAAAGGCAGGTTTTCACATGGCTGCCTTCCATTGTGTTCAATTCTGTGCCATGATTAATTATTAATAATTTGCATAAGAAATTTAAAGGTTAGCAATTAAGGATTAGATCATTGCTTTATGTAGATGAGGTTTGGCAACAAAGGATGGTACTCTTCAGTTTATGATTAATAATTTAGAAAGGATGGCAGATTAATTAAAGAAGAATCGTGGAAATGTAATGTCTGGGGAATTAATTTTATGCTTTTACCATCTTTTAACTGGCACTTTATGGAATGAATTGCAGTGGCAAAAGTTTTGGTGAATTACGCTCAAAGAAAAGTTTTAATAAATAATTGATTTATAATTTCTGCAAAGAGGGATATCTTTAAAGTAGTGTGTTTTATTGTCTATATGGTGCTCAAGCTTGTTTTAAGGAATGTGTTGAATTGGAAAATTATTAAGTTACTATTTGAAAAAAAATTTTGGATTACCACGCCGCAGTATGCCTAATTTTATGGTAAACTTGGAAACCGGAGTTGACTTTTTGCAGCAGTTTATATTAAAAATACTCTGCACGTGTGTTAAGAATTTGGAAATTATTACATTAAGACTTGTATATCAAATTGGGTAGGTAATTCTTTCACAAAAGGTGGGATGGTTTCAAGAGTGGATGTTTAACGGAAAAGTTCATGTCATTTTGATGATACATTGGAGAGACAGACAAATGGCCTATGTAGTTGGATGCTTCAAAATAATAGAAGATATTTGACAGTAATGACTGGAGAAGACAGCCCATTCAGTCTACATTCAGTCTTCCACAATGTGGAAGGATTACCAAATCCTGCTATGTATATTGAACTAGAACTTAGGAAAAGTGTTGTATACTAAGGATAGTTGTGATATATATATATATATATATATATATATATATATATATATATATACATACACACACACTACTACTATATGATATTATTTTTAAAGCATAATCATTGCACTTTGTATTGAATTAGGGTCTGCATAGAGAATGTATACAGCATATGTGGTTGTAGAATGGTGTTGTAAAATACAATGGTACTACTGCCAGTAGTACCAGTGTTTACCGTGTGAAATATGACATTTCCCCTTCACAAGTTAGAGATTATATAAGTGATGGACTAGTTTGGTGATTTAAGTCTTACATATCTGATAGATTTCAAAACACCAGTAATTTACTGGTATATCATTAGTTAAAGTAGCAGTTGCAAATGGAAACAGTTGTTTCTTTGAACAGAACTTCACATTTTGTGCATCACCTCAATTTCACCAATTGTTTGTCCTCAGTTAATATAACTTGTCTTTTAAAGTGAATATGAGAATAAAACTGCAGCACTGAAGTTTCTGGATTTGGTAAATCATCAAGCTGTAACCACTTTTCTAAATTTGATCGGTTGTCCAATTGATTTGAGATAAACAATTCAGACTTGCTTGCTCATAAACTAATCTTTGTTACTGGTGAGTTGCCAATAACAACAATGTGATTTTGCAGTGTATACCAGTAATTCAGTGCAAATAATTAATGCTTTTGCAAATACATTCATCCTTTTACAGATACTTCAACTCCAGTAACTGTCCCACTTCCCTTTTAAAAGTCTAAAAGCTCATGCCCTTTATACAGTTGTAACAAGTTGTAAATATTTGAGCCTTTTTATAATGGACTGCTTTCAGTAAAATCTTTGTATACAGTTTCTAACACATAAACAGCAGGTTCATAACAATGTTAAGCCAACAGACTAAGCAAATTAAAATTGTTGAATAAGTTTCTATGTGAACTTCTAGAAACTACTTGGGCCAAAGTTCCAACCGCCCTCTTTTTAAGTTAAAATTTTTCCTTAATGGTAACTGACTGCCAAGAAATTATCCCTGACCTTGCTGCTTCAAGGAAATACCCATAGTAAACTTCCATGGATGTTTTGAAATCAGATACCCTAGAAATTGAACATAGCTTCAGTTAATCTATATATGGATCGTTAATATAGTCTTTCCATTAATTAGAACAATTTGAATTGTGATACCCAAAACATTTACTGAGTAGAAGAGGGAATGACGACCACAAACTGATTAAAGAGCTAATCCAGAATTTTCTAGTTCATTCAATCACTGTTAATTTGAAAAGGCAGTAAATTAGTTTATGAGCGAGTGAGTCCGAATTGTTTATCACAAATCTATCAGACAACTGATCAAATTTAGAAACTGGTTACAGCTTGAAGGTTTACTGAATCCAAAAACCTTCAGAGCTGTAGTTTTATTGTCTCACACCCACATTAAAAGGTAAGTTATTAATATAATCGAGAACAAAATTTGGGCGATAATGAAGCATCAGTGACACAAAATGTGGAATTCTGTTCAGAGAAACATTTGTTTCCATTTCCTGCTGCTACTTTAACCTTTTGAATTCTATCAGATATGTAAGACTTAAATCACCATAATAGTCTATCACTTATACTTTCTCCAACTTCTGAAGGAAAATGTCACGTTTCACATGGCTAAAAGCCTGTGTAGATCATAGAACATTCCAAGAATTTTCTCGGCTTATCTAGGATCTCTAGTACATCAGAAATTAAGTGACTAGTATTGGTGCAACTGGTATGACAATAAAACAGTTGAACCTGCTCTCATAATTTTATCTGACTTTAATGAGTTAAATATTTCTACTGCACTGCTATGTAAGGTTCAGTCAATGTAATACAGTTTCTGGTTAAAAAATAACAAAATTAAAGCATAAAGACATATCTGCCTTTTGTAAAATGAGATTTGATATTTTAGATTTTTCTTTAATTTAAAAAAAATAAAGATGATACCACCATATAGCCAATAATTTTCTTCTCTTGTAGTTACAAAATTTTTTTGATTGCAAATGTTACTGCCAATAATTCATAAGAACAATATACGAGGGATATCTCTAAAGTAAAGACTGCTGGGAAATTTCTCTCCTTAAGGTTGATGAACCTGTGTCGTTCATGGCTACACTAGTAATGTACACACTGCATTGGTTGTCATGTTGTATAATATCTTTGATTATGTGCGAGTTATTACATTATAAAATAAGTAGGAAAATTGATATTGCTGCAGACTGTGAAATATGTGGATTCATACGTTTTTTTTAACCATCGAAACGTTACACTGGCTGCAATTCATAGGCACTTGGTTGCTGTGTACAATGATAATGTAATGAATGAAGGAAACATCTGAAAATGGTGTAAAAGGTTTACAAATAACAGAATTAATGGGCACAATGAAGAACATTTGGGGCGCCCTCGATAATCACCAAGGGCTTATTGAAACGCATCAATGATGAAATCAGAAAAGATTGTTGGTCAACGTTTTCCAACCTGGCCCATCTTTTTCCTGATGTTTCAAGAGCTGTTTTTGGTCACATTGTTCATGACCATTTTGGCTTCAGAAAGGTTTGTGCACGTTGGGTGCTGCATGTCATAACGGAACATCACAAAACTATCCGAATGGGATATGCTTTGAAATTTTTGATATGCTACAAAGAAAAAAGTAATGTGTTTCTTAATTCAACTGTTACCAGCGATGAAACATGGATTTCGTATTACACATCAGAGAGAAAATGGCAGTCAAGTGAATGGCATCATCCTCAATCACCAACCAGACCGACAAAGGTCAAGCCACAATCATTTAGACGCCAGCTGATGGCCACAGTCTTTTAGGATCGGTTTGGCATACTGCTGATTGATTTCATGCCACATGGAATGATTATAAATGTAGAAGCCTACTGCAAGACTTTATGTCAGTTATGGCACGCTATTCAAAATTGGCGATGTGGGCCGCTGACCGATGGCGTTGTCCTGCCGCACAGTAAAGCATGTTCACATGATGCGGGCCTGACACGTGATTTACTGAGAACATTTGGATGGGAAATTTACGATCACCCACCATATAGTCTGGACTTACTCATTCTGATTACCATTTGTTTGGGAAATTGAAAGAATTTTTGAGTGGTAAGTAATTCACGGGTAACAATAAACTTAAAAGTGCTGTTAATCAGTGGCTAAATGGACTGGTTGCAGAAGAATATGACAAGGGTATATTGAAGCTGGTGTATCGCTACGATAAATGTCTTAATTCATGTGGCAATTATATAGAGAAGTAGTATAAGGTGTGTAGTTTAAGAAAAATAAAAAATGTTTATAAAGTTTTCAGAATAAATTTTTTTACAATGAAATGGTCATTACTTTAAAGATAACCTCTCATAGTTCAAGTACATCTCCATTATTTTATTTTTATTATGATTATTATTACTTTTTTTAAATAAATAAGGAGTTTGAAGGAAAACTGATACAAAAATAAGTTAACAAAAATCACTTAAAGCCTGAATATTTAATAGTATATGAAGAAAAAGAAGATGCTGTGTTGTAGTAGGAAAATATTAGGAAATACACTGAAAACCAGTTTAGAAATAGTGGGTGAAGTTGAGGGAAGATCATATGTTTAGTCTGTAGAAGTGGTGGCTTGGTGTTAGAAACTTCACGCACTATACCATCTGTCTAAGAAAAATAACAACCGCCAGTTTGAAACGATAAATTATTATACCTTTTTTGTTTCGTTTCTTTTCCTGTTTAGCCTCCTGGAATTACCATTCAGGTATTACTTCACAGGATGAATAAGGATGATATGTATGAGTGTAAATGAAGTGTAGTCTTGTACAGTCTCAGTTTGACCATTCCTGAGATGTGTGGTTAATTGAAACCCAACCACCAAAGAACACCAGTATCCATGATCTAGTATTCAAATCCGTATAAAAATAATTGACTTTACTAGGACTTGAACGCTGGAACTTTCGATTTCCAAATCAGCTGATTTGCGAAGATGCATTCACCACTAGACCAACCCAGTAGGTTAAATCATTATATATATCAGGAAGAACCTTACTGCAAATCATATGCCAGAAGGTCATGTTAAAGTAGGATCTTGCTTCATGATTCAGTTAAAAAACATTAACATAACACATCTGTCATATAACTCACTGGTATAGAAAATTGTATATTACAAAAAATAAAAAAAATGATGGCAGTTTAGATCTATATAACTAACAATTTACAGGTAAACCAAGAATCACACTATACAGATTAAAAAAATTATTATATCCTAAAAATTGAAATAAGTTCACAGGTAAAAGGCAAACATTTCAGATATACAACAAAATGTTTAAATAACTTTTATTAGGCCTAATAAGGCTTTATGAAGAAAAAAACTTTTTTATTGTTAAATAATTTTTGATCCATTGATTCGCTATCACTATGATATGTAATATAGTAATAGCAGGTTCACCCTGTACAGCACAGCAATTGCAATGTTATGTCAGATGTATTGCAGTAAAAAATGGCAAATTAGAAAATCATGATTAATTAGTTTACCCTATTCAAATGTGATCCTGTTTATCATGTAGTGGCGATTTGTAGAAAAAAATATACACAGTTTTTTGAATGTGCTTTTAAAATGTTATTGAATTCTGTTGAACACATAAAGTCACACAGCAAATTATGGCTTCAAAATGTGGGTGGTTATTATGACAATTGTGGTCTTGAGTTTATCATTACAACTCACAAGCGGAATGGCAAAAACATTATATTAATTTAATTAAAATGAAAAATATATGTTTTATTATATTGGTGATAGTAGAGTGTTAAGTTTTGTTTTTGATAGATCCACTTTCATTGTAGGTGTAATTTTAAAAGCAAACATTAAAAATATAAAAGTGAAATTACATATATTAGAATTTTTAATTATTCTTTGACTAAAAAGAAACATTTTTATCTTTTATATTTTTAATGTGTTTAAAAATTATGACTGATCAAAATCAAAAATGTATCGAGATGATGTATTACCCTTAATACAGGTATATTTTGTTTAATTCAGTGAACATCAGTGTCAGAATGCGTTATAAAAATTTGTTTATTGATGAATGCAAGAACATTTACCAGAATTACTCGGACACTGAAGTTTTAAAAAAAATGTCAAATTTTTTTGTTAAGGTAGCAAAATGTTTTTAAAACTTATAGCATAGCTCAGTTGTTTTTTATAATTCTGTACTACATATTATCAGTCATGTTTTATATATGAAATATGCTTTGATCATGCATTACTTTCATAACTGTACTTACTTGTTACTTAAAGAGAAGATACAGTTTACTCGTATATTATATTAATAAATAACATTTCAGTGTAGAAATTTCCCAAATGTATTGTGTTCTGCTGTATATAGTTGTAACTCATTCAGAAACGGTTAAAAATGTGGGGGAAATGTGTATACCTGTGCAACATTTTTATGCTGACATTTTGCAAGCTGCTTTTATACTGTTTACAAAAATAATATCACAGGTTATATACTGTTGTATATATCTGAACAGTATACAAATTAGTGAAATTTTTTTTCATAACTTAATTAAGGAATGTATATAGAATTATGTGGTACCACCCCTACATTCTTGAGTGTGTTTTGATCGGTTCCTAATTTTTGCGCCCTCAATTAATTTATTTCATATTTATTTGCTTTTCTGTTAATTATAACTTGAATTTTGTACAACATTTGAATCTTTAAACTTAAGTTTAACGCTTAAAACTTCATAAAATTAATTAAATTTTTTTTAACTACAACTGTACCTTAGTTCATTTTCTTCAACAGATGAATAAGGTATCTGTTAAGTTTTCTGTTTCTACCAGTTCAAGTATTTTTATGAATTATCTTGAGAGTTTTCTAAGTTTGTAATTGTAAATGTATATATAATTATATTAAAATTGGTTGTATGTAAGCATTATAAGAATTTATTGATAAATGAAGGTTATTCCTCTATACTTGTTAAATTCAATTTTTAAAATATTTATTTTTATTTTAAAAATGTATATGAATTTTACATAGGTATATAAAATCTTTAAAAACCTTTAAACCTCAAATATATAAACAAAGCAATTCTTTTTGAGTTTAGAGTTTGAATTTTGTTTGTACATGTACCCCACTAGTTATTTTAAAGTCTCACTGGTAATACAAATATATTTTCAGTCCCATCAACTTTCAATTAAAACACTCCAGTACATTTTATTTGGGTTTCAGAAACTTATTCTAACACATAATCAAATTTACTTTCATTAAGAGAACATAAATATCTTTTTATTAATTTTATTAGTACAATTACGGATTAAAGTTTAAAAAATCTTTTTTTTCACTTGACTAATGTTTGTTTCTTTAATGTACTTCACAAGTTGTTTCATATTGTTTGCAGATGGCCGTTCCGGATTAAG
Source organism: Lycorma delicatula (assembly GCF_047948215.1). Lineage (NCBI taxonomy): Eukaryota > Metazoa > Arthropoda > Insecta > Hemiptera > Fulgoridae > Lycorma > Lycorma delicatula. Next base: position 5,143,101 of record NC_134458.1, read on the forward strand.
CAGTACAACTTTGGTTTATATCGCACTAGCTTCTGTTTTTCTCTTAGTATCTGGCATTGCCTTAGGAATAGTAATAGTATGTTGTCGACGTGCTTCTGATTCTCATGATCGTAGCAAAAAAGGGTAACTAAGCCTTGAATATTATTTATTTGTGTTACATATAAGCATTACTTAAAATTTCATTGCTAATGTCGATCAGAAAGTACTTAAAAATTAATATTTATTTCATCAGTGTTGGATCATGGCCATACAACATATAAATTCAAACACAGTTATTGTACAGATACGTTTATTTCACACAGTAAATATACATGATGGAACCCTCCCTTACTACCACTTTTTTTTGTTTACTGATGAAATATTGATTATTTCACAGCCAAATAACATGATTTTAGACAGTGTTGCCACATGCTGTGCTTACTATGGGTGAGCGCGACGCTAGCTGGTAGACATTGGAAGGACTGCAGTCCACCTACTTGCCTGCACACATCTTCCTCCCCATCAAGTCAGCTGACCATGCAATTCTCCCACTACAGTGCCACTGCAGCCCCACCACTCTCCTGCATATAAAAGACCAATGTGATCACAGCAAAAACATTCTGTCACCAACCTCCACCAGAAGGAGAAGAAGTTCCCTAGGGGCCACCACTGCCATGCTGTAGTGGGGACCCAACTGCTGCTGAGGGGAAGTTCAGTCCGATTCCAACATACAAACCGCAGCTCCCTAACTACTGCCAAGCCAACATCACCAGAGACCAGCTTCCAAACCCAATAGCTCTTCTCAAGGCTACCTTGCAAAACCCACAAATGGTCCTTTTCATGGCTACCATGAAGTTCTAAGGATAAGTTGAAGCCATTCTGTGACAGAAGAATTGTATTGAATACTATTCAATTTTAAAAAAATTATGGTGCAAACATTTTTTTTTCTTTTTGGTTAATTCATGATTCAAGTACCATTTAAATATTATTTAAATAACAAAACATTTTTTAAACCAAACTTTTTTAACATCAGTGGTGTTGTCCAATATGAGTTCTATCTGCAAGACAGACAGTACTCCCTAGAAGTCATCAGTCATCTTCGTTAAAATGAAAGGAAGAAAATACCTGAACTTGGTCAAGATAATTCATGGTTCCTTCATATTGAAAATGCATCAGCCCATAAATCACAGCTAATTTATTAATTTTGTACAAAAAATTTGTTCTACTGCATTCACTGTACTCACCTCTGCTGCACCTTACAGGGGTCATACTGGTCCTACCGACTTCAAAATTAAAATGCTATTAAAGGAGATTAATTGTACAGTATTCTAAATATAAAATAGTTTTAACTTACTTTTGAACTTTTTAGAAAACGTTTTGCTTTTAACTAACCTTGTATATGTACTAATGCAGTCATTTCAGTTTGTTTTGTTTATTCTGCATATCTGTTTTTTTTTTTTTTTTTTTTATTTAACTACTTCTTACACTTATATTTAATTTTATATTATATTGTGCTCTTCCTAACGGTATTTTATTTTTTAATTATTATTTGTATATGTTATGGAATTTTTACTAATGTTTTGATTTTATTATCTATAACCATTTTTGTGTGTGTGTCTTTGTCAGCCATTTTGATGTGGCATAAGTTGAAGTTTTTATTTTTTACTAATCTTTTCTTTTATTATTATCTTTTCTGTCCTTTGCATTATTTTTGCCTCATCACAAAAAAAAAAAAAACTAAGAATTGATGCTAATTTAACAGTTTATATTACACATTGTCAAATTAACAACTTTTACATGTCAGAAATTTAAGTGTTAATAAATGTAATTTGCTTCTTGACATAAATTTAAATAAATTATTTCTAATAACTCTTCAGTACAAATGTAATAATACCAATACTTGAAAATTACATAAATAGAAAAATAAATTTGAATTTTACAGAAGTGATGAAAAGAATCACATACTGATTCTTAGCAGGCTTTAATTCAGTAATAGTTGAAAATGCAAACTATTCAGATTACTGCTGTTTCAGTAGTATATTTCACTAGCTTTGTTTTCCTCTTATTTATTTTCAGATTAAGTTAAATCTTAATGAATGCATACCATTTACCATTTTATTATTACCATTTATTTATTTTATTATTACCATTTTATTATATGTCAGAATCATGTGTAGGGTTAATGCTGCCTTCCTGTGTTATGGGAATGCAGTTTGAGGCAAGATTTAATCAGTTACATTTTAGCACTTAACAGTTGTACCTCCTAACACCAATTTTTCATTGAGTTCAAATTAACAGCAGTTCCCGGTGATATAAAGATGTATAAGCTACAGCTGCACAAGCAAATGAATGCAGTTGTACCGTGGTGGTATGGGATTTGGCCCTGGAATCAACAAAGCTGTGCAGGATATCTGGATATTTTTGCATTGCTATATTGTTATATTTTGTATTTGTTAGTCATTTTTAGTTTCATTTAAAAGAACAGTGTCATTGACAAGCCGTAATAATAATCTTTTATTTTAGGATTATTACTCAGTCCTAACATTTTTCTTACAAATCTATACCTTTTCTATAAACAAATTGAAAAGTAATTGGAATAATCTTTTCCCCTTTTCTTATTATTTTCTCTTTTAATTACAGCTAACTGGTTTTTATGTAACTCTTAAATAATTTTTATTCTGTATTATCAAATAACTTCTTAAGACCTATAATACCATACAGGTTGCTTTATTTTTTCAGCCTGTCATCCTAGTTACATCTGATGCAAGATAATAGCTACTTTATGCATTTGCTCATTCTAAACTTTAATTAGACTTCATTAAAAAGTATCCTTCCCTGACACTCTCTTCATCTATGAACTGTTCTTGTTAAAAATTAATACTCTTCAGGTGGCACATTATTTCACTCGATAGTTATCCCACTCAAATATATACATTTTTGCGGCAGCAATAATGCGTTTAAAATAGAATAATAACAAGCCTGCGATGGTTGTGTTTTTAGTTTTTAATAATTGATTCTTATGTATTTTTTAGCATTAAATCTGAAACTAACCTTCATTTTTTCCATCACACCAGGATTTATCACAAATTGCAAATTTCAAAATTTGTAAAAAGTTTAAAAATTGTGAAAATGTGATACAATAAAAATACATATAAAATGTTTTTTTTTTAATAATAAATTAATATAATATATCCACTTTTTTGGCTTAAACTATGCATTCTTATAGCTAAACAGTTGAATGGTCTAAAAAGGAGGATGAGGGATTATTGATCTCCTAATTTATAATTAAAATTGCTACAAAATAAAACTAATTTCTATTATAATGCATTTTTAAATTAATTTATTTTTATTTATTTAATTAAATTTTATGAGGTGCATCATGCCTTTGAAAACCACTCCCCCTCTTCACCAACCCATCATGACCAAGTATATAAAATACTTCAGTTTTATTCCATGTGTTAAAGTTACTTTGGACAGCTTATACTCTACTTCGCACTTTTCCTTCTATGTTCTCTATAGGGTTCATCTCAGTGTAACATCCAGCAATAGTCTGCCGTCATCGTAGTAGTCCATTTTCATTGATACCTCCTTACCATTTCTTTCATGTCCTGATGGAATCTCTCGCCCATCTCTCCGTTAACGGCACCCAGATTTTCAGGAAAATAGTCCACATGTGAATTTAGGAAGTGAATCTTCATGCTTATGGAACAGCCTAAATTTTTGTACTTCTGCAACATGTTCTCAACGATTGATTTAAAGTCTGGATCCTTCTTATTGCCCAGAAACTTGGTTACTAAGTCTTTAAAGGCTCCTCAGGCTTCTTTTTCTACAACTTCCATTTGTTTCTCAAAATTATCATCTTTGCTGGTCAGGACCAGCAAAGACACCCACTGGCAGTTGATAAGACTGGAAATTTGTCACAGATGTTTTTAAAACATTTACCTTATTTTGTTAAGGCTTTGACAAATTACTTCATCTAGCCTAACTTGATATGCAGAGGTGGAAGAACTTTATTCAGATCTATGACAACACTTTGGAGCACATTTTTGGTTCCAGGTTTAAAGAAGCTCTGTTTGGCCAACTTTTCCCTATCCAATGATCTTTTCTGTCTTCTATCCAGTTTGACAGCCAAGTTATAATGGCAAATGCACAGCCTGTAGCTATCCTAAAAGAGGGCTGCAAAGAATGTTTATCCAGCAGTGAAAGGTCCACTGGGACCAGTGGACCAGCAGTTAGGACCACTTAGGGTGTGGACTAAGGGGACTTCTCTAAAGGAGACTAGGATTGGAAGCTGTTAGGTTAGCAGTTAGGACCACTTAGGGTGTGGACTAAGGGGACTTCTCTAAAGAAGACTAGGATTGGAAGCTGTTAGGCTATTTTTTTTTTTCATAATCTGTAGTCAATATTATTTTAATAGACCCTATATATTTATCAAATAAAGACTATTTTTTTTATCATATAAGGTTTTTGGTATTGCATTTAATATTTCAGTTGCACGCACATTAATCCAAACACAGGGAATTTTTTGTTTATTTCTATGTTGTTACACTGCTTGACACACCCATTCTTTAAGTTATCTGTGTAACATAAAGATAATTGTTCTTTGATTATTTAGCAGTTTTCGTGTTATAAAATAGTGTTTTGTAAAAGTTTTTTTCATTTTTTATTATATAATCATATTTTCATATTTTTTGTTCCGTTATCTTGAATATAATAATGGATATAACTCCAAGAAAATGTTCGAAAATTATTTCTCTTTCTCAGCACACCAGTATGACACAATGACAAGTAGCTTCTGAGTGTGGTGTTTTACTAGGGACAATGAATGCTATTTTGAAACAATTTAGAAGAAACTGGTTACTTTTCATTTCAAAGGAAAGGCAAATGTGACCAAAAAGAAAAAACTACTCCAACACAGAATTGGTTATTAGTGAGAAAATGTAAACTTGATCCAAAATTATCTGCTGTGGACTTAAATCAAGAATTAGCAGCAAGTGGAACAAATTTACACATGACAACTCTAAGAAGCTGACATCTTGCAGCTGGACAAAAAGCTCGTCGGCTAACTAAAAAGCAGGTTTTAACACCAGCAGTGTGCAAAAAAAGGCTCTTGTAGATCAAAGCACATGCTAATTGAACCAAAGACAAAAAATGTTATGTTTTCCTATGAATCACATTTTTTATGTTCGGGGGCAAGGGTTCCATTCATTAGAAAAGCATCAGTTGAAAATGCATCAGTTAAACATCCCTAGAAAAAAATGTTTTGGGGTTGTTTCACATTTGAAGGCTCTTGTTTATTGCTTCCAGTAGATGGTGTGTTGAAAAGTGATTGATATATCAAGATTCCAAAAGAACAAATTTCCACAAGGCAACGAAGTGATCCAATAAGATCTGGCACTGTGCCATGCTGCCAAAAAAAGTGGAAAAAGTTTATGAAGAACAAAACATTAAAGTACTCCCATGGCCAGGCAACTCTCAGGCTTAAACTCAATTGAAAATCTTTGAGCATTAGTAAAAAAACGACTCAAAAATGAATTGTACCATAAAAATTGACCTCAAAGCAATAATATCGGTGGTATACATGATTAAAAATAAAGGAGAAAATATTAATTAATTGCTAGATATTCACAAATTGTATAGAAATGATTTTTTTTTCTAAATAGAATTAATTTTTATTAAATAACGTGTGTTCAGATTAATCTGCACACTACTATATTAAATATAGCAGTTTTAGTGCTTTGACCCTAACACGTATTTTGGACATGCCTAATGTTTTAGTCATTGTTTTGTGCACCCATTCTTCTAAACCCTAAATTGTGATCAGCAAAGTTTGACTGTAATCAATAATAATAAATGAAAAGGTTTTTATTAGTATCTAGTAGAAGTATTTCAGTATTGAAAACAGATTTGTTGTGTCCTAATTATAAAATATCACGTCATTTTTTTTCCAGTACATAGTGCTTAATTATGGTGATCAAGTGAGACTGGTACATTGAAAATGTTTTTACCAGTTGTCATTTATCTTAATTCACACCCTTCAATGTATAGTAATAATATTTTCTTTACAAGTAACTAATTTATTTCTTTTAGTTACATGAAAGGTAGTTCTGGTAAACCTGGACAGAGCAATATTAAACCTCCAGATCTTTGGATTCATCATGATCAAATGGAGTTAAAGGCAATGGAAAAATCATCCCAGGGTAGCCTTGATGCTGGGCCGACATCTTTGACTTCCCGTGATTTGGATCCAGAACCGGATACTCAGCAGCGTCATCCACCAACAAATTCTCTTGAAAAACGTACATATTCATCTTATGTTGGTTAGTACATTTTGAAAATTTAGATTATTTTTTCTCATGTGAATATTTAATCAAAATGCATCTTAGTGAATAAGTTTAATAGATATTTTAAATTTTTACTTTATCTCTGTCTTCTTTTCTTTTTCTGTTATAAATGCTTCTTGATTTATGCTATTTCACCAGAGTACGATTAGTATAGTTTTTATATTGTTTAAAAACTTAAAAGAGTAGAGAAAGCAATGAACACATTGTCTGTCATGTTTAACTGAAAAAGTTTTAATTAAACATTACTCTGTGAGTTTGATTGTTCTTTTTTTTTTCTTTATTTAAACCGTATAATATTTTTACAAAATATTATGTTGCTAATTAAGTAGTATACATTATGTATAATTGTTATTGCAGCAAAAAATAAGACATGATAAAGTAAGTAATTAAAAATATTTCATATATATTCTTGGTTTTTTTGCAGATTATTATGCATGATTATTGTTATTCTGATAGTTAGTGCATGTCGTATCTCTTTGGATGCACTTATTTTCTGTGAAGAGCCTTATTTTTCATTTATGTATGCAGCTTGTAAAACCTTTTGCCCATTTATGTTAAATGGGCAAAATTTTGATCATCCAAAGTGAGCATGATGTGTATCTATAATGTGTTAATGTAATTGTATTGTTAATATTTTCACTTATTAAATGCATATCATATTTCACTTTTTCATAAATATAGAATATATTAGGTTTGTTCAAAAAATATGCGGAAGTTTTAAATTTTCCATTCTGTATAAGTCCTATTGTAACAATTTTTTTTGTTGTGTTAGTGCACTTGTCTCTAATGTATATTTACATTGGTAGCCATATTAGATGCTTAATTTATATTTTGCTTTCGAAAAGGTTACGTGTTTTCATATGGTTGGTGATTTTTAACTTGTGGAAAAAATGAAACAAAGAATTTGCATTAAATTTTTCTTTTAGAATGCAATAAAGTGCAGCACCACATTGGAAATATTGAATGTGGCTCTTGGCAATTCTGTTAATAAAATAAGCGTTTACAAGAAGGGCATGAAGATGATAAGTGCCCTGAACATCCCAGCACATCAACAACCAATGACAGCATCAAAAAAGTGAAAAAAATGATTATGGACAATTGCCAAATCACTATCAGAGAGGTTGCTGATAGTGTTGGCATATTATTTGGCTCATGCCAAGCAATTTTTTCAGATATTTTGGACATGAAACATGTGGCAGCAAAATTTGTTAACAAAATTTTGACCAAAAGCAATGCCAAATGAACATTGCTCAGGAGTTACTGAATGATGTGAATGATGATCCAGAACTGCTCAAACAGGTTATAACTGGTGATAAAACATGGCTGTATGGGTATGACATCGAAACTAAGGCCCAGTCATCCCAATGGAAGCTTCCTGAAGAGCCAAGGCTGAAAAAAAGCTCGTCAATTTTATCGAAATTGAAGGTTTTGATCATTGTATTCTTCAATTTAAATGGTTTGTGTATCATGAGTTCTTGCACCAGGTCATAGAGTCAATAAGGAGTACTGCCTGAAAGCTGTATGCTGTTTGTATGAAGCAATCCGAAGAAGCTTTCTGAGCTTATTCTGCTATCGAAAGTAGTGAAAAAAGTTCATACAAACACGGGTCCAGATACCTTCCATTAGCAAGTGCCCTGATTCCTGGGCAAAAAATGAAATAAAAAACCATAGTGAAATTCTAGGAACTCAAATAAAGAAGTAAACTTGATTGTTCCTTATGGTTTTTGACCTGATAGATTGAATGAAACAGGTTCCAGAGCCATATTTCCAGTTGTTTTCATAATATCTGACGTAAAACAGAAACATTTGTTGTCAAAAAACACATTTTTTTTATGTTTGTAATACAACAATTTTGTTAAATAACTAATAAATCCGTAAAATTTATTATCAAAACTTGTAGAGAATTTAATTTTGAGAAAATTGATGAAAGTAGCCAATAAAAAACAAGTACAAATTCAAGAAATTTGATTTTATTACTGACACTTATCACATGAGAACTTTTAAATTTTATCAACTACAGAAAATGAAGTTAACATAATATTGAAACAGTGTTAAAAAAAAAATGTAATTGATACATTTAATAAAGATTTATAGTAAATTTTCAAAAATCTGTTCTTATACTTCTATACATTTGGCTGCACGCTTTCGGATTGCTAGCATTGCTCTCTGCAATTCTGCACAAATTTCCTTAATATGTGCAGCAGCATCTGTAAAACAAGCAACCAGCTCTTCACACATTTGAACTTTTTCTTGTACACAATACTTTTCATCCAACTCCCTTAGTGTAGAATTTTGTACTTATTGATTATCACAAGGATCCAGCTTGTTACAAAGTGTCCTGCACACCATAAACTGGAAAACCACAAACTGCCGGGAAAGGCGTTATCTACTAATATCCAGACAGCACTGAGAAGCCTCAAAAATGGTTTCATCAATATCAGCATCGTGATGGGCAAAATGGTCGCAGTGAGTACTAAAATTGGGTGTATCTGTTTCTTGTAGCATATTCTTGAATGTCCCACTAATTGTTTAGGATTTGGAACTCCATGGTTAGGAAAATGTCTTATAAATACTATGTCAGAGTTTTCCTTAGTTGTAAATAACAAAGGCATTGCTGCATTATGACACCAGTTAAAACAAACACCCGCTTAATTAAACTGCACTGTACTGACAACAATTCACTGCAGTAATGCAGAACATGCAATGCACTGATGACATGAAATGGCTGGCCAGTTGGCCAGCTGATACTGTGTTACCAACTTATGAAATCATAATTTCTCAGATTTTCAATTTGACAGTGAATTAGAGAAAGACACATAAACTTTATTGCCTGACCTAGTAGACCCGGCAATGCTTTGCTATTGCTAGATTTGAGTATATATAGATTAAATAAACACAATTGAAATTTTGATAAAACATTAACAAAATGAACATTCAGAAATTCATAAAATTTAACCTTTCCCCTTTCCTTTCCTTTTTTTATTTTTCCATTTTCCCCTTCTTCCCTTTTCCAATTTTTCCCCGCACGTAAATCGGTCCAGTAGTTTTTTAGTCTATAGCAGACACACATATCAAAAACATTAAAATGGAATCGTAAAATATTTAGTATAGTATGTGTTGCTTTTACATCCAACAGATTGCACTGTTTTTCAAAAAAAAGGATGTTTTTACCTGTCACAGGTGTGACATTTTAGGTATATAAATACTAGATATATAAAAACATGCACGTTTTTGAATGCAACATTGTGTCAAAATTTCAAAGCAATCGGTGCAGAACTTTCGGAGATTTAAGATTTTGAACCAACAAACTTTTACATTTTTATTTGTATAGATAACATTAGTAATTTTTTTGTTAATATAATATTATTTTTTGTATATTGCATTTTGTAAGAAAGCAAACATACATGTAATCCCTTCGTTTTCATATAGTAAGTGTTGATAAAAAAAATCAAATTTTTTGAACTTTTATTTGTTGTTTATTGGACTATTTTACTTCAATTTTTTTCAGAATTAAATTCTCTACAAGTTTTGTTAATAAATTTTACTCATTTATTAGTCATTTAATAGATATTTTGTGATACAAGCATTAAAAAATGTGTTTTTAGACAACAAATGTTTGTGTTTTATATTAGATATTATGAAAATTACTGGACATATGGCGGCTCTGGAACCTGATTTATTCAATCTATCAAGTCAAAAACCATAAGAAACAGTCAAGTTACTCTGTAATTTTGGTTCCTAGAATTTCACTATGGTTTTATTTCACTCTTGGCCCAGGAATCAGAGCAAAAAATTTCACTAGCCATAACTCATCAACAGAGCTTTTCAAAACCCATGCTTATATGAACTTTTTTCATTATTTTTTCTAGTAGAACGAGCTCAGAAAGTGCTGGTAACACTACATGAATCAGCCTGTATTACTGCATTTAAGCTGTCTGTGTAGATCACTTATCATTATATAAATACATGAATTTCTCAATTTTTTTTTTATGTGATGTTTATGGAACAGACATAAGACAAAATTAAATTTTTTCTTGCATGTTGCCAAGAAGTTAAAACTTGAATTTGAAATATAAAAAATAATAAATATTCAGTCTATAATATTAAAATCCCTGTTTCAATTTTAAAGGAAACTATTGTTGTTTTTGTCAGTCACCTATAAATTTAGTTAATGAATATTTAATAATAGAGTGTTTCCCAGCTGCCTTAAGTTTTCCGTTAATATTCCCCTCCACAAAAAAGTTTCTGTACGTGAAAAAAACTATAGTGATGAATATGCTTTAAAAACAAATTAATGAATAATTTTCACCGTACCTTATCAATTATAACTTTCAGACTGACCTTATAAAAATTTAATATATTAATCTAAAGTACAGTTTAGGAAAATATTTTGTATTGACACAGCTACTCCCCAATTTTAGAAATCATGTTAATAGCCCAGATGCAAGAAAAATTTCTTGTTTTCTGTAGTCTAGGCATTTAATTTAATCCTACACCAAGAAGTGTAAATTAAAAACTAACAAAAAAAGTTTAAGTAATTTTGAAATTGCTGTTTAGAACCAGTTAAAATCTTATGTTACTTATGTTAATAACCTTCTATATAGACACTGATCTGTTTATATCACAATACAGTTTTTTTAACAAGATTAGAAGATTCTGCAGTAATAGTCCAAAACGTCATTTGCTGGGTGGTTTCTAATTGTCTAATTTCACTGGTATACAAAATTTGATTTATTTTTTTCCCAGAAGTGAAAATGGGTGAATATAGTAGCATTTTATGCAGTGAATTCATTTTTTCAGAATTAATTTATCACGTAAGAATTTTTAGAGAAAAGTATTTTAATTTTACAACATTACATATTGAAAATGCATTCTTAGTATAATATAATCTTAACTAAAATTTAGTAATGTTTGATTTTCTATGATATTTTGCATGTCGTCTATGACATGCATGTTCATGATATCCATGAACATGGAGGGGTCTGAGCATGCTCGAACCCCACTTGCCCAGGTACTGCTTTTCCATATCCAAAATATTCTGATGGAACCATCAGGAACCCTTCTCCCCCCCCTCTGACCGAATCCAAGTGAGAGTCCAAGAAGTGAAAAAGATCATCCACTGTATCCTTGCAATTTTCAGATTATGGTTTCCTAAGAAGTTCTGGCAGATGCTCTTAAAAGATTTCCATGCAGTTTCTCCACCACGTTTAATGTACTTTCGAAGTTGTCATCTATAAATAAATCTCATAGTTTGAGATCCTACAAAGATTCCTTCTTTAAATTTGCTTCACTGATTTTTGGAAACTTATTTTTTAAGTAAGCGATCCAAGCTGACTTCGATCCATTGCTTTCACAAAGTTTTTCATAAGCCCCAGCTTTATATGGAGTGGAGGTAAATAAACTTTTTTTGAATCAACCAGTGGTGCATTAACATTATCATTATTCTTTCCTGGAATTAATGCTGTTCAGTTTTGCCATCCTTTCTGTAATGATTTTTTCAGTCTCTGTTGTCTCACTTGCAAACAAAAATACAGTGTTTGGAATCCAAGTTGAAAACCTAGCAATAGAGCAGTTACTTTCAAGTCACCATACATAATCCATACAAGGTCACCGAGATCCACTCATGTTCGTAAATGTGGTACACCAGACAAACACAAAGCTTCATATTTTGGATCAACCCTTACATTATCATTATTCTCTGCTAAATCTTTGTGTTGTTGATACTCCATTACAACCACTATAGTAGGAACTTTAAACGAATTCGGTATTTTACTTAATAGGAAAGTTATAGTGATATTTTGTTGTTTTTTTTTTATAAAACCCTCCCATTTTCATCCCCCTGGTCCTATTTTGCCCATTAATGAACTCAACGGAGATTTTTGGTCGTTATATTTTATGTACCAATTCAAAAGTGATTGGCGGAAAATTGTGGCAGTTATCGTGTCCACAAGAAAGTGAAATATATGTATAAATGTGTATATACAAGGTGTAATCAAAAAATACGATGAATAATTTTTTATTAAAAGAAGTAATAAGGTTACATAGAATTCGATTTAATCTCCTTCAAAGTACTGTCCTTGGCTAGCAATGCACTTATCCCAACGTTGACTCCATGACTGGAGTCATTTCTGGAAGGCATCTTTCGGAAGGGCTTTCAGCTGCTCGGTCGTGGCTCTCTCAATGTCAGCAATGGTGTCAAAATGTTTTCCTTTAAGCACAGTTTTAATTTTTGGGAAGAGCCAAAAGTCACATGGTGCCAAATCCGGTGAGTATGGTGGATGTGGACAGACAGGAACACTTTTTTCAGCCAAAAACTCACGAATGAGAAGCGAGGTGTGACACGGCGCATTGTCGTGGTGAAGAAGGAAGCCATTGGTCCATTTTTCTAGTCGCTTTCTTCATACGTCGTTTCACAAAATGCTTTGAACGGATCCGTACAATATGTTAAGGTCTTCCGATAGCTCTCGAATAGCTGTTAATAGCCTGTTTGAACAAACCACTATTTCCACCTTTTGCACATTTTCAACTGTTTTTGGGGTTATTGAACATTCCGCACACTGCTCGTCTTCAACAGACTCATTTCCGTTTTTAAATCGGTCATACCACTTGTACACAGTCTCCAAAGTTACCACATTATTGCCGTACACCTATTCTAACATTTCATGACCTTCTTTGGCACTCTTTTGCAACTTAAAACAAAACTTAATGTTAATGCGTTGTTCAAAATCCATGTTGTGCGACAGACACGATAAACACAACCTCACTCTAGCGGCTCTGGCAGCTGACTGGCAAGCTCGAACGTATTACAACTTGTCCCTGCCTGTCTCAATTGATCACGCTATTGGACAAATTACAGCATATGGATGTAGCGTTGGAAGTTACCGCTATAAAAATTCATTGTATTTTTTGATCACACCTTGTATAAAAACTTTTGAACTGACGGTGGTTTTTGGGTCTGAGGGATGTGAAACAGAAGATATGTCAAAATTTTCCAGAAGTCGAATCATGCTACCCATTACAATAGGTAGCTTTCTTATAAAATTACCCAAAAGTTTACGTCATAACTTTTATAATGACTAAACAAGTATTTTCATAAGTTACGATGCCAAATATAATAATATCAACCAGTTTATAAATCATGACAATCTTTTCAAGCAAAAAAATAAAATTTTGTTAGAGTTTGAGCATAAATTATTTGCATTTAGTGTATGTGTGTGTGCGCACAAAATTATTATACATATTATTGTATTAATGTCTGTTTTTTATGTATTCATTAATTTTACTACTCTGAAGAACAGAAATTTACTTATAAAAAATACATATATTTCAATTTTGTTTTTGTCAAAAGCAACATGAAACAGTAGAGTTGAGTTTTAAAACCATAAGTATTTTAAAAACATATAAAGCACAAATTAATATTAACTCCTCATTGTTGTGAAAGTTAACTCCTTCGCTGATCTTTTGTAAGCATTCAAAGTTGTAATCTTTTTTAATCATAATTTACTAATGTGTTTGATACATTTATCCATTCCTTATCAATGTTTGAATTGCAGCATATTTATTACATCTTCATCATCAGTTATTTATTTTATGTATTCTAATCTTTACCTAACTTTCTTTCTCGTAATAAACTAATAATTTATTATTAATAAATAATATAAAATCAGGTCATGTGGGAATCACTAAGTCAGACCGACTAACTTAAAAATCATTTGATCAGATTGAAACTTTGTCATACCAAAAGGAACACTTTGATAAACAAGCCGATAAATTTTCTAATGCTAGCCGCTACCTGTTTTAGAATGTTTAAAAAAAATTATTTTTAAAACTGACTTCCTTTTCATGCCGACTATTATTATTGAACTGAGGATAAGTAAGAGGTAATTAACTGTTTTCAATATAGAAATAATTCCAGATTTTAATGATTTCTTTTCAAATATATATTTTTCCTAGGAAGACAATAGTTTAAACATGAGTGCCATTTTTTAATGCCACAATACTAGAATTCATAGTATGAAATTGAATACCTTGGAAAAGTTCAGTTCTAAATTAATCTCTTCTGTAAAAGAAATATTAAATACTATTCAAAAAAAGGTTTTTGAATTCTACTTCAAATGAATTCTTGGCATTTGAAGGATGACAGAACATGTAAACAATGTTACTGACATTAAAACACTACATTATTAATGAGTCCTGAAGAGAGAAACTTCAAATTCTTATCTCTTGTAATTAATTAGAGAGTTGGACATTTCATTATACGTATCTGAAAATATAACAAATGTATGAACAATAAATGTGTACGTAGTATTTCATCCCACAGTACTTAATCTACTGATCAGTATGTGCCTGATATGGAGCCTCTTTCAGGCAGTATTAGAAAAACATTCCTTTTAATTGAAAACTGATTAGTTTTAACAATTTATTTTACTGCTTTCTTATTTTGGGGTCTGTTAGCAGCTCCACGTCTTGTTCATTTAGCAAGTAAGTGTGTGTTACATCTTTAGATCGATCAACAGCTCAGCATTTATTTAGATTAGAATCTGCTTGTAGAATTGAGGCCAAGAGCTAGGAAGATAGGAGCTAGTTTCTTTTTGTTCTATGCTGATAGTAAAAGTGTACATTGTTTCACCTAATCTTTAATATAACTGTATAATACTAAGATTCTTCTGTTTTTAATTTTTATGTTTTTGTATGTCATTTAGTGTATTATTAGTGAATATTTAGTAGATCAAGAAAAATAGTATCGAGTAGTGCTACTTATTTTTGATGGGCGGCTGGACATACTACCTGTGCAGATGTGCTTGGTTTTTATACTCCATTTCAGCTACCTCTGTAACGACTGTTAAAATGAAAGAAAATTAAAGAGTATGATTTCATATAATAATAAAAAAAATAATAAGAATTTAAATTTAAAAGTATTGAGATATGTAAAATTAAAATTTTTATGTATCAGTTTAAAATAACTTATTTTTTGGAGCGCATGGAAAAAAAAAATTATATTTGAGCATGCAGCTTATTGTTTGTTTTATGCTTGAGCGAATGTTTGTTCGATGTGTTGTGATCAGGCAGTGCATCCCAGCCTCTTCTTCAGCCAGAAGAAAAGACATCGACTACACGTCGTGTTGTAAAACCTAAGCCAATAATGCTACCTGTTGAGAGTCAGCCGCTAAGAGAACGTAAGTGTTTAAATAATTACATTTTTTTGTGTTGTATTCTTAATTTGACTCATTCTTATAAGCTGACATAATAACTTGTTTGAATTTATTTTTTTAATCACTTTTTAACATTGTAGTTGTATAATTTTAAGTGATAGATCATGCAAAGCTAATTATGAAGCGCAAACTGTTTTGCCAAAGAATATATGTTTTAATACCAAGATCTATGTCATTATTTTCTGTATATTTAACGGGTTTTTATGTCTTAATTTTATTAATATAGGAGGCAAAATATGATAAATTAATATGTGTGTGTGTTTAATTTTTCAACTGCATAATGAGTTGGGCATGTTTTATTTTGCTTTACTAGCCACACCTTCAAATTATCTCATCTTGTTTAGAGATGCCTTGGTTAAATCTGATTAACACATGAGCAAAATTAAATATATTTACAGTAAACGATACTTATAATAAAAATTTTAAATACTTTCTTTTTAGATGTTTTTTTATGTATCACAATAAGAGTTTTCAGGTAATTAATTGAACCATTGTAACCAGTATAAATTTTGACTAAAATAGGCTCATAGGGCTTAATTAAGTTATTTATTTGTATTGTATACTTTTTATTTTATAAATTTTGTATTACGTCGATGGACGATTTGAAAATGCGAGGTTAGATTGACTTATTCAGAGAAGACTGATGGTGGATAATCTGGCATAATTCAATTCTTATTTCACATTCTTGCTAAAAATAAAATTTTATCATAGTATGACATCATGATTGCAATGGGAACAAACTTTTCCCACAGAAAGCCGAGTGCAGTGACTTTGTTCAGAAAACTGTTCAGGAGGTTTGCAATTTATGTTTTATTCTGGATACAGGTATGAGAAACTATTATTAAAGGCCTCTCCACAAAAATACTTCAATGGATCCATTACAATATTACCAATCCGTCAACTATTTAATAAAGAACTATTAAAAATGTTAATTGTTATAATGATAAATTATGTTCAAAATTATAACTAGAATTAATTTTGAATTGGCCAGTTTCATATTAGTATAAGTATTAGTAAGATGATTTGTGAAATTCTGATACGCAAACATCAAAGTTTCAGGTAGTTTAATAATGGGTGTTCTGAATCAAATATCCACTAAACAAAAGAGTTTGTTTTATATGTTTTTTTTATGAATTTATTATTTTTATATATATAGAGTTTGTTTGATAACCAATAAATAATATATAATTATTCATTGCTGTTAGTAACATTTTTTGATGTGTTGAGTTACTATAACTGGTTTTATGTTATCTTAGGAGTTCTACAAATGAAAATAAAGAAATTAAGCTCATACAAATATGGGTCCAGTATTTCGTTTTTTAGTTATAGCTTGTGAAAAATTTTGCCCTGATTTTTTGGCCAATTAATTGGTCCACCTTGCTTAATACAGTTGTTTTTAAATCTTATATTCAAATGATTCCTAACTTAAAAAAAAAAAAAAAATGAAGAGGGACATTGACATGTTGAAAAATCACTTTTTGTGTCATTGGTAGTGGAATATCTTCTAGAAGAGGAGGTAAATTATTTTCTAAAACATTTCAATACACATTTCCCACACGGCAATCTTTAAAAAAATTACCTAATAATATGCTTGTCAATGATATCCCACACCCTTTCTGCTCTGTCACATGTAGATTTTTCAAACTCCAGTGATGATTATTTTGTGAACTACTAGTTCCATCTCTTGAATAAAATAGAACTTACTTTGTGAAGATTGTCTTGAAGTCAGTAACAGAAATTTAGATGCAGCAGAATGTCCCAGATAGTAAATTTTGAATCTCTAATCAGTAATACAGGTAGAACTTTTCTTATGAAATATTTGCCACACTGTACTGAGAATAACTCAGTGTGATTTGAGATCCATCTAGTACTGAGCCACAGCCTACATTGAACTTGTCAAATTATGTTCTGCTCTTCATTGGCAGGATGTTCTTGGCATTCGTCAGAATACTAACATGTAAAGTAATTGGTTGTGTGTAAACACAAAAATATTGACGCAAAGATTTTCTGATTTTAAATTCTTCTATTAGGGAATTTTTTTTTATATTCATAATGTATTCCATTACAAAACCCGTAAACAAAAATTATATCTGCATATTCTTTATTTTAAAACTGATAAGTCATATTCAGAAAGGAACACTCAACACCGTAATTTTCTTCAATCTTGAAAGCCCATAAAACTATTTAAATGCAATATAGGAATTTCAATTATCAAACAGTTTTTGATCATTTTACCAGTTTTCAAAATTAGAATAAAAAATATATTTTTTCAAAACTATTTCTAAATAATGAAGTTATTTTTATTTAATTTTCTTCTTTATTTTTAATATTTGATTTTCTTTCTAGACATCTTACAATATCGAAATGAATCTTTAGATTTAAAATTATAAAGTATTTTTCTGTCATCTTTCAGTCTTATGTTTCGCTTTTATTTTTAATGAAAGTTAAATTTCTTAAATTCTTCTTCATGTTCAGTTGACATTATTTACATTGATTTTCTCAGAATAGAATTCTCTACAAATTTCATTGCAAAATTTTATTTGTTTATTGGAAATTTAGTGAAATTATTGTACATCAAACCTAAAAAAAAGAAGAGTGTTTTTGAACATTGATTTATTGTTTCACAATAATTTTCTAAATTAAAAAATTACTACAGATGAAGTTCTGAACCCTGTTTTACTCAATTCTCAGGTCAAAAACATGAAAAAATCAAAATTACCGTTTAATTAGAGTTCTAAGAATTTCACTGGCTTCATTTTACTCTAGGCAAATAAATCAGGGCAAAATTTTTTTTACATGCTATAACTTGAAAACGAAGCATGGACCCATGTTTATATGATTTTTTTTTTCCACTTGTAAAACATGCCCTGATATTCTTTTTGTTTTTTGTGAGACATCTGTATAATGTATTAGATTTTGAGCCTGTATAAGACAAATTCACAGTTTTTATGGACAATCATTCCTGTATCATCTACTTTTTACCTGATTGAGTATTTTACAGCTGTCACAAATTAATATATTAGTACGTATATGTTGATAAAATGCTGTTATGCTAAATAAATAGAAGTGTGAATAATTAGATGACATAAACAAATTCACAGGTGAATATGATCATGATAAATTTTCCTTATAGTATAATTGAACAAAATAAAAAACAGTCTATTTATAAAATATAATTAATCTAGATAACTTTAATGTACTGGTGGGAACACTTCTTGGAAAAGAGCTGAGCTGTCACTATACTGCAATGAGATTTTAGGTGTCTTGAATTCAGTTGGCATGATATATAATTGGTATATTGCTGAACATGAAAAGCCTGTGATAGGGATCTTATTTTAAAGAATAAATTGAAAAACAGTATACTAATATCATTTATGTACTTTCAAAGTCGTATAAAAAGTTCCAGTTCTTGGTTCTTAAAATTAAGCTGTAATTTTTAATATTATTATCTGAAAAACATAATTTTTAAGGCTATATTATATTTTCTACTTTTACTTGACGCTCTATAAAGCAATATTATGTTTTCCTTCAACAATGATACCACGTGGCCAAAAGCCACGTGCTTTGACATGCAAGTTGCCACAAGAAGCGAGTTCTACTATGATTCCTACCGTCTGAAAACGTTTAGCAATTAATTTATTGAACTGCTGTATTTTTGGCAATGTATAATAAAATCCTCTTTGAAATTGTGTTTTGTCGTACAAATCACATTTGTCAGCTTATCTAAATCTGAAAGGAAGATACAAATTGTTGTTATTATGATAATAATTATTATTATATTTTCTGCTAAGAACACTATAATTTCAATATTAAGTGCTATTTATCTTTCTTAGCTTCATTTTTTTATTATATGTTGACACATTTCTAAATAACTCCATTGTCAATACTTATTGGAGTTATTCTGAAACCCATCAACGTATAATAAAAGAATGAAGCTAAGAAGAGCGGTAAACTGTACTCAACATAGAAAATATACAAATTCATTGAATCTATTATTTTGAGATAACTCTGGAAAATTTAAATGTGTTATTTTCAAGCTGAAGACATTGCAGAAGACTGATTACTGCCCATGTCAGTCTACTTATGCAAATATAAAGTAAGTCTGATTTAGTCATGTTTTACAGGAGACACTGTACATTACATATTGAGGAATATGTAATGCAGTACTTTAACTTCGTTTTTTTTGTCTCTCATTAAAGATTAGGTGCTAGAATATTTTTGTTTCCAGAAATAATCTCCATCTCTTTCATGACTGTTCTAAATGCTCCTTTACAGCAATCAGTACTCTTCAGCTATTTTTGCAAAATGATCGCTTACTATATTGTTCACGCATATAAATGTTTTGTAGTAGTAGCATTCAAGTCACTTCTTATTGCATAGAGTTTGTCGATCTGTCCTGCAAGGTACATCCATGTTTACATTTCTCAAAAATATCTTTTCTGAACTCTGAATCTGTTTAATATCTCACTTAATTATCGACCAATGTTTTACTCCATATAAAATGTTAGGTACTGCCATTATCTCGTGCAATTTTATTTGTACTTTTCAACTGTGTCTTGAAGATTGAAATGATGGACAATGCTGCACATCAATCTAAACTTGTTTAGTTTAATTTTAACATTATCATAGTTATAACTCACATCCTACCCTAAATATTAGAACTTAATCTATTCAAAAATTTTATTGCCTTTTTTCATTAAATTCTTGAACTAAAAGTTTAAGTGAAAGATATATACTGTTATAAATCAGCACAGCACATTGAGCCTACTAAGGTGCAGGTGATATTCAGCCCTAAAAGTGATACCTTCACTCTATTCGCTGTAAAGACTGGGTGTAGAACAAATATCATATTCCTCCCATAAAAAGTAATGCTTTCTAGTTTTTTTTATACCCGAGATATTTTATGTGTGTTGTAAACATAATAAAGACCACAGCAGGAAGCTAAAACTAAAATAATAATAATAAGCTCTAATGATTTGGCATACTTTACAATAAATATGACAGCCTAACATCCAGTAAAATACCAAATGTAAAACAGCTTCTATTTTCTATGCGTTTTTGACATCATATCATTAACAGACTAAAAAAGTCAATAGACTTTTTTTTAAAGGAATAACTCAAACTGTTTATGAAAATATAAATGTTTTATGCATTGTTATGAAGTCGGTGATCACGTTTTGTTTTTTATTGTTATTATTATTAATGGTAATTTCCTAATTGATTAAGGTTAAGATTAAGTAATTTATTTTTAAATTACTGTTCAAATGTGTGAATATAGATTTAAATCTAATAAATTTTACTAAAAATCTATTTACAGCTGTTGCCACAGCTACTTCTGTCGGGGGACCAGGTGCTTCGGTCAGTAGTACTCAAGTCTCAGTGGATTCTGGTTCATTGCGCCCGATGTTTCCAAGGACTCAATATTCCATATCGAGAGCTCATGTTACTTTAGATCAGTCTGGTGAGTTTAATTATACTTTTGTTTATATATTTATTGTTATATTACCATTAGTAACCATCATTTTCTTTCCTTTTGGGGGGGGAGATCTTGTGAGCGGGGTAATGTTTGTTGTACTCAGGTCTATTGCATACATGTTATAGCCTTCTGAAGTACAGAAGTATTTCAAATATAAATGAGAATTTTTTTCCTTTCTTTGCTGTAATACATCTTTAATGCTATAGTTAAACCTAGAAATCTGTCTACTTGGGCTTCTATCTGTCAATTTTATATTACGACTACAAAATGACGTATGTTTTCAGTTCTGAGTAATATTATGTAACAAATTTTTATTAAATTTCATGATGATAATTAAGTCTTCAGAAAGCTCAAACAATTGACATTTTTGTAAAATTGTCAGTTTTTACGAGACTTTATGTAAAATTTTAAAAAACAAGTTTATCACAAGTAATAATGAATTTCTTTATCACGAGTCTTGGAAAATTTGAAGGAATAAAGTCCTTGGCGACTGGGAATGTGTGTTATCCCAACCAACATATTGTGTATAATAGATGAAGTTCTTTGGTCCAATCTGCTAATATCCATTGAGGGACTGTCAGATGAAGTAGAAATTAATGTCCAGATATTTGTGGTAATCTGTTATAAAAGTAGCTGTACAAAATTTGCAAAGTGGACTTCTTATACTGTGAGTGGAATTCAGATCATTGGAAGAGATAGATATAAACTTCTTAATTCTATAAGACATGGAGCCATCATTTTATTCCTGAATTAAATGGAATGATTTTATCATAAAAACATTGAGACTCTTCTTCAAGAAAAGTAAAAACAATTTTTTCAGTGCCAAAATGTGGCCGTCAGGTCCAGGATTAAAAGGGCATTACTTATTTGGATGTTATTACTATTAAAAACAGTATTAATTGACTCAAATGTACAAAATAAATGAAATCACCGATTCACTTCACCCAGTCATATGCACATTCATTCCTCCATTATAATGCTCATCCTCATATGCATTATAAATGGCAGTTTTATTGACTGAATCAGGTTCTACCCCATCCATTATACGAGCTTAACTTGTTTGCATCTAGTTATCATTTATTTGAACCACCAAAGTAATTTTTAGGGGCCAAATAGTTTAACCATAGTTTAGAGGATAATGAAGTTGTGGAACCAATTTAAGAAGTAACCAAAAAACTTCTTTGAAATAAATTAATAAAGTTCCACATCAGTGAAAAAAGTGTGTAGTAATCAAGGGGAATTACTCTGAAAAAGTAAAAGTTTACAATATTTGCTACAGAAGACTTGTGTAAGTTTTTACTGTATCTATTTAAAGCTTCATCCTGTTTCATCTGATTTCACTGTTTGAGCTTCTGATTTATCTACAACTTATTTTTCTTATTTCGTGAATAGTACATTGTAATATCATTGCTGTTAACCTCAACCTTTCCTTCTTATCTTACTTCACTTAATCCTGTAATATCCATTCTTGCTTCTTTACGCCATTTTAGATTTTCTAACTTACATGCTTACAGAAGGGTCTTTACATTCTACATTTCTTTTATGTTTCATCCATCTTCTTTGTCTCCTTTTGACTGGCTGATTGTCATAACTTTTCATGTTCTTCCTTCAGAAATTCAAATGGGATGCAATTTCTCCTCATATTCAACATAAGAAGATTGGCAAGAAGATGTAACTTGGATGATCATTGGGTTGTCGTATTTTGATGCCCTCTGCTTACACATCAGCCATCCCTAACATTGGGAATAGATAGTTCTGTGATGTACTTCTCAATCTACCTCCTATTCTTCAGTCAGTCAAACAGTCCTACAAGTAGCTAAATTTTCAATGGAACTTTCAAGAACAATGGAGCACACAAGCTCTTCTACCAAGGTCCTGTACTCCCAAGGTGAAGAAAGTAATAAATTACAATAGAAATGTTGGTAGTTAAGTGATCCCAATATTATTGTGCTAACATGCTTGAATGAGCACTCAAGTACTAGGTAGTTGAAGAGAGGATTGAAATATTGTACACATTAAGAGATACATAAAATTAACAGTCACTATATTTTGGATAAATACAAAGACAAAATGCTAAGTGACACTTTTGGTGTAAAAATTGTGAATTTTCATGTGACATCTGGAAGACTTCCATTTTGCTCACAGCAATAATTGTAAAATGAAAAAGTAAGAGATTCAAGTTAAAGTGATTTCATCAGCTTTGGAAAAGGTCCCAACTCCTTTTTCAATAAAACTAAATTTTGAGATATTTACAAAAACTCCAGTTTTACCCTTGTTCTCATTTAGTAGAAATGTGGGGAGGGTCAACTCATCAGTTTCTTAAACACAGTAATTATTTGAAATTCGGTGTCCATAACATACCATGTTTAAAAATTACTCTTCTTTTGTGTAAGAATAACATACATGAAAGTGTAAAAACCTTCACATCAGGGTCAAACTCTAAAGAAGCTTGATTTTAATTGATTGCTTCAATTTAAAAGTTGCTCTACATTAAATATGTAAGTAACATCACTATCCTGAAAAACCCTAGCCATTAACACTTTCTTTTCTAATATAATAAAAACCTTCCCAAAACAGAATCTGACGACAAAGTAAGAAATCAATTTTTAAGAGGTTTCTGTCTGGCTGAGTTGTATTAAAAATCGAGCTAATTTATAGTGAGGTCCTGTGGAATGAATTAAATATAAAATGAAGTTAGACAGTGATATACATTTGGAATATTTTGTAAACTTATGTACTGTATATAACTACATTATTTGTTAGTTTTTAAAAATTGTAAAACTGAATAAGCTATTTTTAGAGAATACATATACTGTTTACTGTATAAATTTTGACTTACCAGAGCAGTAGTGAGAACCATTTTCATTTACAGATATTTTACAAATGTAAAACACTTATTTTTATCTTCAAGTTATTATATTTCACTTGAAATTTACACTTAAAAAATAAGAAATACACTATCCTAAATCACATGAACTATCACGGATTCTAAAATAAAATAATTTTCTAACATTTTTTAAAATAATCGACTACTGGATATACAATCAAAACACGAAACTAGAACAGCAATAAACGCTCACGACAAAATAAAAACTATTACTGCTTCCGATCACAGTGTTCACGGTATCGAATGTTATTATGATCGATATGTAAAAAAAATTCTAACAAACAAATAACTTTTGTCAAAATACAGCACAATAATCGTTTACATAAGCTGTGCTCGCTATCATACTTTATTAATGATCGTAAGCTTACAGGCCGAAAGTTGGAGCCGTAAATATGACTGCGTATCTGCTAAATAATTAGTTACTGCATTTATTATTTTACAAATCGTGGTTTATTTACAATCTTTTTTTAATCGCTTTATTTTATTACAGGCTCTTCCGTTTTTTCATTTCCATTTCTAAAATACCTAAATGCCTAAAACACAAAATGAACTAACACTGATTCTAAAATAAAATAATTTTTTTTTAAAAATCAAATACTGATTTCTGCTTTAATAATTTACTCTTGGAACTTTCATTTTCAATAATATTTTTAGCAGTTAACACATTCTTTTGCAAATCATTCCTATTTATACGAAACGTGAATTCTTCAAGCCATGCAAACTAAAATGCTCTGCAAAACAAAATTTTCCTCTCCTTCTTCTGCACTTTTGTTATTCTTACTAGTTTCAGACAAAATACTTTCATCAACGAAATAATGTTTTACCACTTTCTTGCAATAAAATTTCAACTTCATGAAACAAGTATCGAAAACATTATCTTCAGTTTCCGTGCAGAAACCAGCTTCTTTAAACACATCTTTAACACAACTACTTATAATTTGTTTGTATGAAGAAGAGAGCCTTAGCGCATGAAAACAGTAATTTTATGTGGCAGTTCTTGAACGGATGAATGCAAATCCTTATTAGCAACTAGCACCTGCAAGATGTGTTTCCAATAATGAATTTTTAAGTTTCTAATAACTTTCTGATTCATTGGCTGAGTTACACTAGTTGTATTTGCAGGATTCTGACTGGACAAAGTAAGAAATCAATTTTTAAGAGGTTTCTGTCTGGCTGAGTTTCATTAAAAATCAAGCTAATTTATAGTGAGGTGTTGTGGAATGAATTAAATATAAAATGAAGTTAGACAGTGATATACATTTGGAATATTTTGTAAACTTATGTACTGTATATAGACTACATTACTACACTGCTGTAGTACTACATTACTGTATATAGACTACAACTCAGGTTTTATTTTAGAATAATGTTCATGAGGGTGTGCAATGCATTGTCTAAAAGCAGTAGAATATTTCTGTTTTCACTAACAATCTTTTCATTTAAATTAGTCATTTTTCAATGAAGTTAGATGTCATCCAAGTCTTATTTGCTGCATGCCTTTCCAGCAGTAAATGAGTGACATTTTTGAAATGGTGAGGCTTCCAAGATTTATCTACCTTTAAAGGTTTTAGTAATGTACCATCTACAAAATCACAAATCAAAATAGTCAGTCTTTTTTAGATTGTTTGCTCCAATACACTTTTCATTTTGAGACAGTGTTTGTTGAAGCTCGAAAAAATTAACCAGTTTCATTGCAATTGCTGATATCCTTCGGTTCATATCCTGCAGCAGTTATTTCCTTAATTGTACTTTTTCAGTTACTGATAGTTACGTTGTCTACGTCTGTAGCTTCATCTGAAATTTGATTTTAAGAAATAGAATGTCTTGTGCAAAATTTCTCTAGCCTTTCATTAGAAGTGCTAAACATAGTAACTCCTAACTTAACTACAATTTCTTTCACCTATTGTTACAGAGTAGACCTGGAAGTCATAAGATTTTTGATCTTGCATGTGTTAAACATTTAAATAAAATGAAATTTATTTCTTCATTTTTGCTTTTAGTATGAAGTCTACAATTAGCATTCCTTTCATCCTTCAACCATTCTTCCTTGATTTTATCTTTATTTTTTTAACTGTTGTAAATTGGTGTTTTTCCACATTTAAAATTTATTCACTAAGCTCTTCACATTCATTTTAGAAATTAAATTAATAACCCCTATTTTGACTTTTAAACGTAAAGTATTTTTTCTCTACATAATTAAGAGCAAAATTTGAAAAAAGGGAAACACTTGCAATTAAAACTAAAATAGGTACAATATTTAAAGCAATAAATTTAAACAATCAAAATGCAAAACTAGAACAGTAATAAACGCTCACAAGAAAATGAGAACTATTACTGCTTCCGATCACTGTGTTCACAGCACTGAATAAAATTATTCTAAATCGATTTGTATAGAAATTCTAAGAAACGATTTAACTTGTTGACAAAATACAGCACATGGATTGTTAACATAAATTGTTGTCCACTACTTTACTCAATTAATGACCATTGACTTATAGGCTAGAAGTTGGAGCCATAAATCTGACTGTGACCATCTTGTGCTAAATAATTGTTATCTGCTACATTTATTATTTTATAAATTGTGGTTTGTGTACAATCTGGTTTTTTATCACTTTATTTTATTACAAGCTATTTCATTCCTTTATTTTCTTTCCGTCTTATGGAATAAATTTAACAAGTGAAATTAGAAATAAAACCCATTTTCTTTTCCATTTCCATATTAGAGTTTTCCATTTTGAAGAGATTAAAATAAATAGGGACTAGGGAAACCGTACATTTTATGTTTATGTTTTTTATAGGTTCCATTCTGTGGAGATTTCACTGTATCTATTTTTATTGTACTAAAAGATCTTGAAGACTAGAAAAAACATTGATGTATATATATATATATTTTTTTGATGAGGATTACTTTGAAAGAGTCAGCATAAACATGGACGAGTAAAGGCATACTATTTCAATTTAAAAAAAGGGCCCAAACTTTTTTTTATCAAATGTCAAACTATTAGTATTTCTCATTAATTTAGTTTTAATATTTTCTATCACCTCGAATACTTCATTTCATTTTTGTGATGTGAAAGAGACAAACAAATTTTTACTTATAACAGAGGTACTCAGTGTTTGTAAATAATAAGTATTTTGATTTCAGCTGACAATCCATACATCGCACAGTCAGGAATAGGAGGATATGAGAGTGTTACTCAGACCCATCCGCCACCATGTACTAATCAGGCCACTTACAGGTAACAAAAAATACAATTTAATAAAATCTGATTCATTTAAAGTTTAAGAGTTATTTTTGGTCATTTGGGTATAAAATGTTTTGTTTTTTTTTTAATCGATAAACTACAAAGATATTGTGAAAAATTAAATCTCATTTTAATCATTACCTTTCATATCTCTTAGGTTCCTAGTTGTGGTTAACATGCTAATTCTAATTCATCTGTTGTATAGCTCCTCCTGCCTCTACACTCCTCTTCATCACATTTACTTACTGTTCAGTCAATACGCACATGTGGCTATTACCTTGGTCTTTCCCAATCTTTTATCCTATTAAATTCACGCTGTTCACCCTTGATCAACCTATTTAATGTACCCAAACTATCTTTGTTTTTTCCTCCTGCTTATTAGATCTACCTGTGACTTCTGTTTTATTGTTGATCTGGATCTTGTTTTCTGCATCATACGTTACAGGACTTAATAATTAGTTCATTTTACGTCCTCTTTCAGTTTTTGTTTAAGATGACTCAAGTCTATTGGCTAAATGTTAATGTGTACAGAAAAGGTATTGTAGAGGGTATGAATTGTTCTACAGTGGGAAACATTTCTCTGTAAATAATCTCTTGTTATTGTTCGCTCATTTATCATTATTTATACTTATTTGTGGAAATTGTTTGAAATATTTTATTGTAATTTTCAGTGAAGGAAAGAGGTTACAAGGGCATCCGTTGAAAAGTTTTAGTGTACCAGCACCACCGCCTCAGTCGGCTCCTTCTACTCCACAGCAGAAACATGTTGGTTAGTTAACATATATTTGTTTTTATTTTACTATATAATCATGACACTTGCTCTGCTGAGGGGCAGGTCCCTTGACACGATGATGTTTCTGTCTTCCGACTATCTGAATAATTAATTCTATAGCGTGTAGTAGTTAGTACACACACTTATGTAATAATATGTAATACATGCATGCAGAATTTATGGCCACATTGCAGCTTTTTGAAAGTAATAATTCTTTTAATTTTAATATTATTATGTGTTGTAATTTAATTGTTTATATATACTACATACAGTTTTTAGATGTTTATGTACATTTCCTGTATCTTTACTTACATAAACCTACTTATAAATAACCTATTTTACTTGTGTAAATCATATACTTTTTTTGACTAGCATTTTTTTTATCTAAAATTAGGTATGTGATTTATGCATAGGTTAATTTTACATAGGTTTATAATGAAACTAAAATATGATTGGTGAGAAAAGTGATATTTATTTGGCTGAATATTTTATTTTTATATATGTTTTAAAATTATTTATTTAAAAATTTATGTCTTGAATTATGCAACTAAATGTGATATTTAAAATGAAATTTTTCTTATATTATAAATTAGAATTTTATCACTAATTAGAACAGTATTTACAGTAATACACATATTGCTTAAAGTATACTTCAGACATATTAAAATAATAAAAACAATTATAAAAAGTAAAAAAAATAAATAAATCAAACTAAAAAAAAGAAAACAAGGTATGAGAATAAAGGACTAAACATCATTATGCAGTATTTAATTAAATAAAGTAATTGGTAACCAATCAATTTTCATACAGTTTTAATTTGTTTAAAAATATTTGTTTAATGTTGTAGAATTTTGCAGGCATTTAATATTGTCTAATTATTAAGTTCAAGTTCTCACCAGGTCTTACATTGATAAGAAAATTTTGTCCTATATTAGAGTAACCCCCCCTCCAACTATGTTTAAACATTTTTGTTGAAAGAAAAAATTTTGTCAATTAACTCAAACAAAGATTACACCTAATCTTCTTAATTATATTAACAGAAACTAATTTTTTTTATCTCAAATTATATTTGCACTCAGTTCCGTAGGTAGAAACCATAAGATTTCATCACAATAAACAAGTATAAAGGAATTTCCTTGAAACGCCTTAATGAAATACTTTCTAAAAATATCAATAGTAAATCAAAGATAGCATATGCCGTGATGAAGTTAACCCAACTAGGTAAGTACAACAGAATCCATTAAAAGTCCAGCAAAATTGTAGCTGAGAGAGAACCAATGGTGGTGCACCAGGTGGCTGCACACGGCTCCCTCTGTGGCTCTCCCACTAGAAGCAGTTCGTTGTCAATTAATTTACTGATTATTAATTTAATTTCTACATTGTCAATTAATTTACTGATTATTAATTTAATTTCTAAGTGTTGATTATTTTTATTTATATTTTATATTCGGATTTTTATTTACTTATTATTATTTATTAAGTTTATATATTTAATTAGTTGTATTAATAAAATAAAAGAAAGGAGTTATCAGTTAATATTTAGCAATTAATAACATACTTACATGATCAAACATATATACTGCCTGTCAAAAAATCATATGATCTTTTTTTTCTTAAATTGTAATAAATAATAAGTAAGAAGCAACACCAGCAAATAAGAGCAAGAAGAAAGAACTTGCTTATGTGATCGAACATACTGTCCACCAAAACATCATAAGAACATCATTTTTTCTTAAATGTTTGTAAACAATAAATAACAACAGGAATAATAATTATAAAATAAATTTTACTACCATAATTCATTCATTCATTCAATATCGTAGCAGATCTTAAAACACAACTATTTTCGTTACAAAAAAATGAATTCTGAAAATATTATCAATTATCCACTTAGAATCCAATTTTGTTTTGCCTTGTAGTTGCAATTAAACATGCATATTTATATAGACTATGACACTCCGTGTAACGTAAGGATTCCAACACGGGAGTTATACGTCTAAATCGTTTGGCTGTTGAGCTGCTGCAGTGGAACAAACATACATAACCCTAAAAAACTACACTCCTTTTTAGGCAGCCGTGTAAAAAAGGGATTGATGTTTAAGAAGAAGCACAGTTTCTAGCCCATGCACTGTATAGTACAAGATAGATTTGAATATGACTAATATTCAAATTATACTGCCTAATGTTCCATTATCACTGCCCTGCCATTAACTAAAGGCTGCTTCGCTTTCTGTTGGCACCAAAGAAGAGCAACATTCAGTGATCCGTTTTTTTTGTGGCCAGAAATCACAAAAAACATATCAGGGCCAAAATTCATTGAAGACTTTGTTACAATACGAGAATAGTGTGTTGCTACAATGGAGTGTCTATAAATGGATTGAAAAATTCAAAAATGATCGCACAAATGTTATGCACAATGAAGGAGCCGGACGACCATTAACCACCACAAATGAGAAAAACATTGAGCAAGCACGTGACATAGTTTTCTTAGATAGACGAGTAACTATTGATGAAGTAGCACATCATCTGCAAATCAGTCACGGTTCTGCCTACAAAATCATCCACAACAGACTTGGGTTTCATAAAATCTGTGCAAGATGGGTTCCAAAACAACTCACACAATTGTATAAACAAACGCGCTTGGAGATCTGCCAAAAACATTTGGAACGCTATGGTAACGAACGGGACATCTTAGACAGAATCATCACTGGTGATGAAACATGGATCCATCATTTCAAGCCAGAGAGTAAACAGTATGGAATGGAAACATCCAAATCTGCCCTGCAAAAAAAAGTTTAAGACCCAACTGGAGGTTTCAAATTACAGATGAAAGTATTATTGTTAAACATTGGTTATTCGGTCGGTGAATTAAATGCTTCATTTGTATTCAGTGTGTTGTCTCATGCACTAAAAAATTCATGTGACACCTCACCTAGATCTGACAACATTCATCCCAGTGTGCTGTCGCACCTTCCTAATTCGGCGCTATAACACCTATTATATATTTATAATGGTTTATTCTTTGCATAAGTCTTCCCACCCGCCTCGTCAGAAGCCATTGTCATACCAGTACTTCAACCTGGTAAAGAAAGCATTCCCTTCAAGCTACCACCTTAACTCCTTGACAGGCATTTTATCCAGAGTGATGGAGAGAATGGTGAACCGAAGGCTTACATGATACTTAGAAAGACATGGCCTTTTTTTATCTCCAGAACAGTGGTTTCCACCAAGGACAATCTTCAATTTTCCATTTAGTGTTACTGGAAGTAGCTATTCAAAGCACTTTCCTACTCTGCCAGCACCTCATCACTCTTCTTTGATATCAGGAAGGCATACAATACAACCTTTCAGTGTGTTAATCTAAACATCCTTAAAGAATGGGGAGTCAAGGGCAATATGCTTGCTTTTATTATGGGTTTTTTAAGTGACCGAACATTCTGTGTTAGTATTGGAGATTTTTTATCGTGTAGTGTCACTGTAGAGAATGGAGTGCCTCAAGGAACTTTATTAAGTGCCACCTTTTTTACTATAGAAATGTATTGCTAAATGTGTTCAACTACCTATTTCATGCTCTTTATTTGTTGATGATTTTGCTAAATATATTACATCCCGTTCAACAGCCACAGCAGAGAGACTAATACAGAACACTATATCTAGCCTTGAAGCTTGGTCCAAGGTTACTGGCTTTACCTTTTCAACTGAGAAAACAAAATGTGTACTTTTCCTCACCTGTGAAACTCTTTTATTCCGCAAGTCTTTCTCAATGGAGAGCAAATTGCTATCTCTCCTAATGTTAAGTTTTTAGGTTTATTTTTTAATAGCCATCTTACGTGGTTCAAACACATCAAACAATTAAAAACAAAATGTTTCAAACTTCTAGATATGTTGCATGTCCTGAGCAACACCAATTGGAGAGCTGATCAGTCAAGTATGTTGCGTTTTTATTATTCCTTAGTTAATTCCCGTTTAAATCATGGTTGTATCGCCTACTCTTCAGCATGTCATACCATGCTTAAAATGCTGGATGCTGTACATCATGCTTTCCGCCATCGTGCTACAGGTACCTTTAGATCAAGCCCTGTCATAAGCATATTTATAAACTGAGGTAAGCCAACTCTTTGGGATAGATGGGACTAGCTTTTAGTATCCTACATTTCCCTTCTTAAAGCACATCCGAATCACCCAAATTGTAATGCAGTCCTTGCGATTTCTCATTTACAGAGGTATGAGGACCATCCATGCTATACAGCACCTATGGGTATTCGTACCAAGTGTTATTATTTTTTTCTATTTATCCATGTTCACATCCTCTGTGGACGATCAGCCCTATAGAATTTAATTTTGACCATACCATACAGAATAAAAAATCAACAGCTCCTTTTGTCTAATGTTTTACCATTTTCTCTAAGACAAATTCAGATGCAGTAATATACGCAGATGGATCAAATCAGAATAATACCATTGGATGCGCATTTATAGTTAAACCTATATGTTTTGTCTACCTGGTATTACAAGTGTCTTTACTGCTGAACTGTACATTACCAATACAGCTCAAATATGGCTTTGAATATCATTAACCCAAAATACCATCTTATCCTTATTTGTAGCGAGTCATGTAGTGCATTCCAAGCTTTGGAAGAGTTGTACTCAACATTCTGTTGTCATCGAAATCTATAATGCAAGTGCTGAGTTGAACCATCGCAACACACAAGTCAGTTTCTGCTGGATTCCTAGCCACGTGGGAATTCCAGGTAATAAATGTGCAGATTCCGCTGCTAAAGACGCATCTCCCTTCACCACTCGTGTTGCTACTTCTGACATTATTAATTGTATAAAACACTCTCTTCAGGCTAGGTGACTGTATGGCTACAGTAGATAACAGACTCCATCACAATAAAGATTCTGTGTTGCCATGGGGCTCCTCACGCAGAAAAATTCATCATGAGGAAGTGGTGCTATATTGATTGCAGTTAGAACATACCAGATTCACTCACGGGTATCTCGTCAGCAGAAAACGTACCACTATGCGTACGACGCAACTGCTGCTTGACTGTGTACCACATCCTTGTTTGCATATGTTATGCGGCCTTGCATTGTAAATTTAAATTGCCCAGAAACATTCATTGAATCCTGAGCAATAACAAGGAAGTTTTAGACTAGATGCTGCGGTTTTTACGAAGTATTAATATTTTACACAAAATTTAATATCTTTTGTGTATATATTTTCTTTTGGTGTTGAAGAGTTTTTTTTTAATCTAGTTGTTTTTCTTTTTCCTTTTAATTGTTATGATTTTAGGTAGATGATTTCGTAAGAAAGCTACCTATTGTAATAGGTACCATGATTCGACTTCTGAAAAATTTTGACATATCTTCGCGTTTCACATCCCCCAGACCCCAAAACCACCGCCAGCTCAAAAGTTTATATATATCCATTTATATATATATTTCACTTTCTTGTGGATACGATAACTGTCGTAATTTTACGCCAATAATCTTAAATTGTTCCTTAAAAATAAGTCTCCCAAAATCTCAGTCAAGTTCATTAACGACCAAAATCGGTCCATGGGGGTGGAAATGGGGAGCTTTTAAAAAAAACCAAAATATCGCTATAACTTTCTTATTAAGTAAAATATCGAATTCATTTAAAGTTCCTTCTGATCTTTGGATGAGGGCCTAAAAGTTATCTAAGCAAAGTTTTTTATATCACCAACCATTGGCCCACAGGGTGGGAAAAATGGGGTTTTGAAAACAAAAAATCATGCCTTCCTTAATAGGCACAGTATCGAATCTGTTTAAAAAGGTCAATCCTCTAAACATTACCTAAAACTTTTGTTTGAAACAATTTTTGATATGACCAAGCAAGGGATAACCAAAATGTTGCTGGAATTGTAAGATGTGTCTTGTCGTATGTTAAACATGTGAAACTTTTTTCACATGCAACCATTGTCGTACTGACTAAATTTGAATTTTTCTTAACTTTAAGGTGGAAATATTTTTAACCCCTTCTTGGCATCGGTGAAATCTACCTCCTTCTTCCAGCATTCCGAAAGGGACTTTTTTTGTTACCCAAGTAGAGACCCCTTACACCCTTCTCGGACTTAACTAAATTTTATTTATGCGTATTTAAATTTTATATTTTTGTTTTTGTTTTTACTTTTTTATTTATTTTAAATAAATTTATCTTATTAAAATTCCTACTGTGATATTAGTTTTTAAGTATTTAGTGATATTTTATCTCTGTTATTATTTGTAAGTTTTAATTTTTTTCATAATATTCTAGTTTTTAACCTACTTAGGTTTTTATGTTAGTCCTTTAATCTTTCTGTTATCCAATAACGGGCCCTTTACATCCCTTTTGGACTTTGTTAAATTCTATTTATTTTTAGTTTAACTTTATATTTTTTATGATTATGTTTATTTTTAATTTTATGTTTACAACTGTGTTATTAATTTTAAATGTGTTTTAAGAGATATTTTAGCTCTTTAATTAGTTGTAAGTTTTGTTTAAGTTTTTATCCTAGTTTTAGTTTTTTTTTGTTAAAATATTTCAGGCGATGATAACGAAAGAGCCTTTTTCTCGTTAAAAAAGAAAATTTAAGTCTTCCATGATTCAAATGAAACATTACATGTTTAATTGGCAATAAGTCACAAGCTATTAGCCAGAAACCATTCATTCATTCTTATAAGATCACTACTCACTAATTAGAGAAATTAGAATAATTTTAATTTGCAAAAACCATCATGGTGTCATCAGTAAATACAATTGGAGTCAACAAACACATCAAGTTTAGCAAGTCATTTACATAAATCAGGAATTAAATTGACCTGAGAATAGATCGCTGATGAAAGCCATCAGATACAAGCTCATAGCTGCTACTACTTATTTAATAACCTTACATGAAAATTCTGCTTACCGTCTTAAATAGGACTTAAGCAGAGTAAAAGCAGCTCCATAAAAACCATGCATAGTACTCAAGCTTCTGGAGCAGCAGCTCATGATTCACAGAAAACACCAACTACCAACTGTAAACCATCAAGAGCAACAACAATTTTTGTTAAAAATTCATTTACCACCTTAAGTGTTCTTACCTTGCAGAAGTAAGTGTTGTAGTATCTAATTTTTGTTTATTGAGAGGGACTTCTTTTTGTATGTGGGCCATGTTACTTTCTGTCCAAGTTAAAGTTTATTATTTTGGATTGTTGCTTTTTCATTTATATTGCTTGATATTATTTCTCTGAGGTATTTAAATTTATATGTGGTTTTTGTTACTTGTTGGCTGTTAAGGGTGTGATTCGGTTTATTCTTGGTGGTGGGCATTATTTCAGTCTTTTCATAGATTTGCAATCTGACTTTCCCTGATATCTTTTGGAGGGTTTCTATTTGGTTTTTGGTTTTCTCCCAATTTTCTGAAAGCCAAGATCATCTGCGAATGCTAGACAATTCAGTTTTATTCGTTTGTTGTTGAAATGTAATGATTCGGATTCATTTACTTGCCTCTTAAGTCATGTAGTCTTCAGGATTAGGTTGTTTTCATGGCAGAGCTTTATCAATCTTAGTACATTCCTATTTGTATGTTTATGTGCTGCCTATCTTCCTGAAACATTTCAGAGTCTCTTTTCTCGGCCAATCTGTGCATTAAAGTCCCCCACTAGGATTTTTCTGTGATTATCAGGAGTATTACTTATTGGGTGATCAACTTCTTCCCAAAATTCTTCAGTATTTAGTTTCTTTTGCTTTTTTATTTTTATCGTTTGTCAGGGCATGGACATTTATTATTTTGTTGGTTATTTGTAGCTTTAGAATCAAGGATGCATGTTGAATTGAAGTCAATTATTTTGGTACTAACCATAAATCCTACTCCAAGTTGCAGGAATCCTTTCATTAATTTCTTCCTGGCTGGTCCCTTATATGTTCTGTATTCTCTTGACTCAAAAGGTTCAGAGTCTGTATTTCTAATTTCATGGAGAGCTGTAATTAAGATTTTTTTATTGATCTAAAATGTCAGTTAGGTGCTTCAATTTAACTGTTTTCAGAAGAGAATTTACATTTAGTGCAGCGAAGTTTGGAAAATTTGATATATTGTAGTTTTTGTCTCATTTTGATGCCGTTGTTGATTCCATAATCTCTGACTGATTCATTATCTTTCAGGCAATGACCCACCGAATCCAAGTCCCATTTTTTATGGTCATTGCCAGATGGTGGAAGTTTCCTAAATGACCTTTCCATCTTTGACCCTCAAGTTGAGAGTTAACCGTTATGGAAATAAATTTTCGTTTTACAACTCTGGAGGTGATCCGGAGAAGGATTCAATTTGGTTCACCAGAATTAATCTTCCAACATTATTTCTAGATTTATCCAGGCACACCTCATGGAGGTTTGAACCGAGATATTGTTGATAGATCTATCAATTTATATTGTTCATTAAAAATATTTTTTTCATTTTGGATGTAGTCAAAATAAATCAGGCTGCCATGGCAAACTCTCCAAGAACAAATTTACCTCATCAGTCTTACCAGTCTCAGTAACACCCTTTACATTCGAGTGAAGGATATGAAGACCCTCAAAATCTGGGAATTGTCATACATGAAGCAAAATGTTACATATCTTATCTGCAGAGAGATTTCTAAAAAATTATCCATTTCATCTTTCATTGAAGCTAATTTATGATTATATTGTGAAAATGACAGAGTGATATCATCAGAACCAAAAAAAGAACACCAGGAACCATCTGTAGTGGAGAGAGATTAATATTCATTTTTCTTGTATCCAAATGAGACAGTTGTGCTGTAGGAAGACCACTCAAGGAAAAGCTCAATGAAATCATTTAAGGAACTAAAGTTTGAATCCACCACAATTAATGACGAACAAGTACTACCATTCTTGGAAACCGATGAAAAATCAGGATTCAAATTACAGCCGTTATTAAAATTACATTCACATTTCTATCAATCACAGTGTCGATCAGTTTCAACAACTACTGCCCTAGATATTTTTTCCCCTTCCAGTTTAAATGGAAGACATGTCTAGTGTGATAAACTTTATAAAATAGATGTGTATCAATTAATTTTATATTATTCCTCGACATAGTAGTCCTAATATGATTATTTATAATAGAAATGTTTCTGTTTTCAGCAGAATTTTCATATAAATTATACGTAAACGGATGGTAATATTGCTAATATTAGATTAGTATGTTTAAAAGAAAGAATCACACTATCGACAAGTCACAAACTGAATTTACATCCCCAATGTTATTCATAGCAATGATCTTGCATTAAAACGAATGTAATTCTTTCCATTCCGGCTCCACTTTCCTCTGCAATGGTTGAAATTTGTTTGATGCTAGTGGATTTCCTTAGATTCACTCTCATTCTTATAAAATGAAATAAAACATACCCTACTCTGTGTTCAATGTAAAAACTATTCTGTTGTTGGTGAATGACTCTGAAATGAGTGTTGAAATGCTAATAACCTGTTACTGAAATGTTAATGAAAGAAACTTAAGATGTTGCTTATATTACGACATGTTTACAGTGACTAAACGTATGACTTAGTTACTACCTATGAGTGGAAGTAGAGAATGCTAACAAATTATTTATTGTCTTTAACAGAAATAAAGCGACTAAACACTACACATAAGAAGTTACGAAGGAATTAATGCTTCTAAACAATATAAAAATTACAGGATTTAAAATTTCTATATGTGCAGTTTAAATTAACAATGAAGGATTAAATATCAGGTGTGTAAATATGAAACCGGAATTTGCCCATAGATAGCCCTAGCTGTCAATGTTACCGTCAAACTGCATTTTTGGCACCATTTTCTTTCTTTGACAGCTGACAAAGATTTTTAACTCACAAGAATACAAGTTTCATACAACAGCATAGTTTTAATTATCATTGAACATATTGAGTTTTATTCCTACAAACTACGATTTGAGGACAGCATTGATTTTCTGTTACAATTTAAAGAAAACTGCTGCAGAATCGCATCAAATGTTTGTTGAAGCTTATAGTGAGCATGCTCTTGGTAAATCACAGTGCTTTGTGTGGTTTAAAAAATTCAAAAGTTGTGATTTTGACATGAGAAACGTAGAATTTGGAAGACCATTGAAAAAGTTTGAGGATAGCGAATTGTAAACATTGTTGGATGAGGATGATGGTCAAACGCAACAATTTGCAGATCAATCAAATGTAACACAAAAAGCCATCTCCATATGTTTGAAAGATTCAGATGGGAAAATGGATTCCACAGAAACTGAATGAAAGACAGCAAGAAGACACATTGAATGCTTGTCGAAGCTTACAGTGAGCATGCTCTTGGTAAATCACAGTGCTTTGAGTAGTTTAAAAAATTCAAAAGTGGCGATTTTGACATGAGAAATGAACAATGTGGAAGAGCACTGAAAAAGTTTGAAGACAGCAAATAGCAAGCATTGTTGGATGAAGATGACGCTCAAATGCAACAGCAACTCGCGGATCAATTAAATGTAACACGAGAAGCCGTTTCCATATGTTTGAAAGCCATGGGAAAGATCCAAAACGTGGGAAAATGGGTTTCACACCCATTTTACTGAATGAAAGACAGCAAGAAAACCGAAAAACCACTTGCAAAATGCTGCTCACCAGATACAAAAGAGTTATTTCTCCATCAAATTGACAGGTGATGAAAAGTGGATATATTTTGAGAATCCTAAGATTAAAAGATCATGGGTAACTCCAGGCAAACCATCGACATCGATTTCAAGGCCAAATTGCTATGGAAAGAAGACAGTGCTGTGTGTTTGGTAGGATCAGAAGTGTGTGATCTATTATGAACTGCTAAAATCTGGTGAAACCATTAATACTGAACGCTACTGACAATAAATGATCGATTTGAATCAAGCATTGCATGAAAAACAACCAGAATTACAAAAAAGGCAACACAAAGTGATTTTGCTTCATGATAATGCACCATCACACACAGCAAAACTGGTCAAGGAAACAATTTAGGCGTTCAGTTGGCAAATACTTTCGCATGCGGCTTACTCACCAGACTTGGCTCTGTCTGACTACTATTTGTTTGCATCTTTGGGACACACACTTGTTGAGCAGCGCTTCACTTCTTATGAAAATGTACAAAAATGGCTCGATTACAGGTTTATCTCAAAAGAACAACAGTTTTTTGGCATGCTTTCATAAATTGTCAGAATGATGGGAAAAATGTATAACTAGCGATGGACAATATTTCAAGTAAAATATTTTTTATCATTTTCATATAATAAACGTGTATTTTCTATAAAAAAATTTCGGTTTCATATTTACACACTTGGTTCTCTAATGAAATAATATAATTCTTTTCTTTTTCTTCATGTTACTTCATTTATATAATTTGCATCGTTACTTTTTACACGACTGTCCAAAAAGAAGTTTAATGTTTTTAGGGTGTAGGTATATATGTTTGTGCCACCGTAGCAGCCAACAGCCAAACCGATTTTGATGTATAACCTCGTGTTGGAATCCTTACATTACGGGAGTGTCATAGAGTATATAAATTTATATATATGTATGTTTGATTGTAACTAAAAGGTCACAAAAAATCATATATACAATTCTAAATGGATAATTAGTATTATTTTCAGTATCAATTTATTTGTGTCAAAAATAGTTGTTTTAATATCTGCTGCAATACTGAATGAATGAATTACGGTAGTAAAATTTATTTTATAATTATACTGATCAACAATGTTTTTGTTAAATGAGAGTAAATAACTTATTCTTATAGTATTTTTCATGCTGATTTCAAATATGAAATCAGAACTCTTCTATCAGGTTTAGTTGTTTTGTAACTACCATTGTTATTTTCAAGTAGATCATGCATGAACTCCATAAGTATAGCATTTTGTGAATGTATTTTATTATATTACTTATCAACTAAATAGCTTTTGTTTATTTCTTATAGTCCCTTAATTGTTGTCACATTGGTTTGTTAGACATTAGTCATCATGTTTTTTATTTACACACTAATTATAATGAACAAGAATGTGACTCGTTCTTCCTATTTTCTTCTTACTGTAAACATATCCACTCATTAGTTTTTTCTGTCGTTATATTTACTAAACTATATATTATATTTGCAGACTAGAGAGATATTTTTACTGCTCATTCAAGTGTGAGTTCTCATGTGTGTAACATTCAGTTCTGTAGCTGGCTTTCATATTTATGGGTATATGTTGCTCAGAAAAGTGAGTGTATGTGTATTAAATTAGTGTGTTTATAAAGTGTTTCTTTTTAAAAAAATATTATTTATTGTAATGTATTAACAATGCCTCGCAGTTGCATTAATCATCCAAACAATTTCTGCTACAACTGTGAGAGGGTAATGTTGAAGTCTCAAAAAAGAAATATAACTCCACTGATAAAAACATCTTATGAGCTGTATATTGGATGTAAATTAGGTGATCAGGACAAATCTGGGGCTCCTCATATTTGCTGTGCTTCTTGTGTAATGTTGTTGAGTGGTTGGCTAAGTGAATCTTGTCACATGCCATTTGTAATTCCAATGGTTTGGAGAGAACCGAAAAGGATCACGCCACAGACTGTTATTTTTGTGTAATAAAGATATGTGGGATAACAGGTAAAACTAGACGTACTGTTAAATACCCTGATATTCCTTCTGTCGTGTGGCCAGTGCCATATAGCCAAGAGCTTCCAATTCCAGTATCACCAGAAACATGGAACTTAGATGAAGATGAAAATATCAAATCTTGTGCTGACTTGTTAGGCGATGAAGAAAGAGATCCAAACTTTTTAGAAAATAGATGTACTGAACCCTATTTAATTAATCAATCAAATGAACTGGTTCATGATCTAAATTATCAAAGATTCAAGCAGAAATACTGGCATATTTTACAAACACTAAAATAAGTACTTTACATAACAGAAAGTCAGAATTTGAACATTTCTTCTTTGAGTATGAAAGTATACTGTAATGATGCGGACTCTTGACTGGAAGATTTGGGACATATTCGCCATCTTGACGAATGGTGACTTTTTATTGACTCATCAAAGCTTAGTTTGAAAGCTGTTCTACTTCACATTGGAAATAAATACCCATCAATACCATTAGCATACGTTGTTCACATGAAGGAGTCTTATGAATATATGAAACTTTTAATGAGCAGGTTACATTCTCCACTTTGTGCCACAATTTTATTGCTAAATATTAACTAATAATAAATATTTAAGTAAGAAATATTTATGACATGTTTGTGGAGATCTGAAAGTAATAGCGCTTTTACTTGTACTGCAACTTGGACATACTAAGTTCTGTTGTTTTTTGTGCAAGTGGGACAGCAGGGTTAGGAAAAACCATTACATAAAGGAGCAGTGGTCAAAAAGAGAAGTACTGACTGTAGGAGAGAAGAATGTTGTTTGTCAGACATTATTAAAACCAGAAAAAGTTTATCATTTGCCACTACACATTAAATTAGGTTTATTCAAAAATTTTGTTAAAGCAATGGATCATAATGGTGCAGGATTTCAGTTTCAAAAAAAAAACAAATTGCCCAATATAAACAATGCTAAAATAAAGGAAGGTATAATATTTGTTGGACTACAAATAAGAAAATTAATGAGTGATCCAGCGTAGGAAGAATGTTTGAATGACTTGGATGTTGCTGCATGGAAATCATTTCAAAATGTAGTAAACAACTTTCTTGGAAACCATAAAACCAGTAACTGCAGAGAACTTCTGAGTGAACTCCTTCAAAACTACAAAGAACTTGGGTGTAACACGTCACCTATAAATCCATTTCTTGCATTCACATTTGGATTTTATCCCTAACAATCTCAGCGCTATCAGTGATGAACATGGAGAATGCTTTTATCAGAAGATATCTACAATGGAAACACGATACCAGGGAAAATGGAACCCAAAAATGTTAGCTGACTACTGTTGGAATCTAGAGAGCGATCTACCTACAGCAAATTACAGTAGAAAATCCAAAAGAAATAGATTTTAGATGAGTACAAAATACATGTATTGTCATATTACATTCACCATACATTTTTTGTTTCAAAAGAAATTTCAATTGCAAAAACCTGAGCCCAATAGTAAAAATCTACTAACATATATGAAATCAGCATAAACAATACTGTAAGAATCACCCATTCACTCTCATTTAACAAACAAAAAATTAAATTTTGTTGACCAGTTGTTATTACTATTACTGTTGTTATTTATTATTTATAAACATTTAAGAAAATATCTATGTCATTTTGACAGGCACTATGTTTGATCATGTAACCATGTTCTTTCTTGCTCGTATTTGTTGGTGTTGCTTCATGTTATAATTGCTAAATATTAACTAATATTTAGCAAATTATAAATTGCTAAATTGTTTCCCTTTCTTTTTTTAAGAAATAATAAATAAATAAAAATAATCTACACTTAGAAATTAAATTAAATAATCTGTAAATTAATTGACTGCTTCTAGCAGGAGAGTCGTGGAGGGAGCTGTATGCAGCTGCCCACCACATTGCTCCACTTTGTGCCACAATTTTATTGCTAAATATTAACTAATAATAATTTTTATAATTATTTTTATTATTTAAAGGAGTGCAATGTTTTTAGGGTGTATGTGTATATGTTTGTTTTACCCCAGCAGCTAATGACCAAACCGATTTAGATCAATGACCCCACATTGAAATCCTTATGTTTCTGAGAGTTTCATAAGCTATATATATATATATTTGTGTGGCTGGGTTTGAGCTGAATGATTTTAATCAGTCAAATGAATACTGTTACAAAAATAATAGAATTAAATTTACATTAAATAAAATAATATTAATTTATGTTTAATAATGGGCTTCCTGTGGGGGCTATGTGTTAGGCTAGAGTGGTGAGGTGATGCAAGCACCTCATGCCAAGCTAAACCAATCATCACCATCAACTGTAATAAACAGGATACCTCTGGGCTGCTCTTTTGGAAGTTGCAATGGAGTGCTCTTATATTATCTCTGCAAACAGTCATCTGGTTTTCAAAATTCAAACAGGGTATTTGTTAGTAGGTTGAAGTCTTAACTTTTGCATGCATCAGTTACACTCTCGTTCTAACAGGTCATGTTTATTTGGAAATTTTGTTATATTTTCGCAACCAATCTTCTGATTTTCAAAATTGAAATGGGGTATTTGCTAGTATAATACAAAATCACGATGGAACCTAACCAGAACAAAATGTTTGTCAGCAATGTTTTTTTTTTCTGCAGTCATGTTTTCAATTTTTAATAGTTATCTCTTGTTATAATTTTTGATTCTGTCAAGTTTTATATTATCTAATTCAATATAAGTTAGGTGCTGAATTTATCTTAAATATTTTTTCAAGAGGTTTGTGAACATCATGAAACCAACACCACTAATTTATTACATATTTAAGTTTTGCCGAATCTATTTAAGTGTAAACAATGTTATTAAGCATTGTCTTTTTAACATTTGATTTAGGATCAGTTTTAATTATCCTTTAATTTTGAGGTTATTTAAAATGTGTATGAATTTATTTGTTATATTAACCATTTAGTTTTATTTTGACCAATTATGTCTAGCTAGAATTGTGTTTATAATTAGTCTCTTAGCTGATTGGAGCTTAATCATTTAATATTACTAACTTGAGAAAGGTAATCTACATTGTGTAATTTATACTGTCATCTCTCTTTTTGCTAACACTTATAAATTAAAGCAATTAGTAAAAATTTAAAAAAAACCTTATTCAAAACAATCTATTAAACGATATTTCCAAATTTTTAAAAATCTGGAAATATGTTAAAAATGTTAATTTGTTTTTTTCTTTTCATCTTTTATGACCGAATAGCAAATAGGATCACTTCAGTCAGTCCATTATCCAAGTCTCTTCGAAGGCTTGAATAAAAATTGTAACTTGGGCCTTGCAGTCCTTCCAGTACGTTTTCATATGGTCCAATCTCCGTGTCCTTTCTGGTTTTGAAAATATTTGTGTTGTGTGTTTCTTTCTTGTGTGTGTGTTTTTTTGAAGTGAATGTTTTTGTCCTTGATTTTTTTTGTTTAATTTTATCTTGTCTGTAGTGTTTTTGGTGTAATGCCAATTTCCTTCAGATTCTTCTATTTCTCTGATTCATCTGCATCCTGTCTTGGTGTTTTTCAAGTTGAGATTATACTGTACCACCATTTCAGAAGTTTCGAATTTTGCATCCTCATGATGTGTCTAAAAGAT
Organism: Lycorma delicatula; assembly: GCF_047948215.1. Classification (NCBI taxonomy): domain Eukaryota; kingdom Metazoa; phylum Arthropoda; class Insecta; order Hemiptera; family Fulgoridae; genus Lycorma; species Lycorma delicatula. The sequence continues at coordinate 5,187,243 of NC_134458.1, forward strand.
GTTAGTCTCCTCTTACGCATGGTACCAGTGATAGGTTCTAACTCTTTGAACACAACTTTGTCGGGCATGATCCATCATTGCTCATCTTTCTGGTACTTTTTGTTGATGCAGGTTCTTCTAATCCTTCTTTTGATTTTTTGGAGTCTGTCAGTCTTTGACTGTTCGTTCAGGTGGAAGAGTCTTTCTGCTGCATATGTGGATTCCAGTTTTATTTTTGTGTTTATGGATAGACCTTTTCACTGTAGGTGTACCAGGTTAATTTTTGTGCTGTAGTTAATTTGTTTGTTCTTGTCTGGATTGAGGTTTTTTTTGTTAAGGTTGTTGTTATTTCTCAGAGGTATTTAAATTGGGTTACTATTTTTACTTTATTACCGTTTATTCATACTTCATTTAATTGTGTTGGTTTATGGGGCATATTTTCTGTCTTTCCGAATTATATTCTGAAGCCAATTTTATTTCCAATGTTTTGAAGTTCTATTATTTGTGTTTTAGCTTCGTCAGTGTTGTTTGCTAATAGTGCCAAGTTGTCAACAAAACCAAGGCAGTTTGTTTTGATTTTTAGTCTGTTTTTATTTTTTGGAGGCATTTTTTGAGCCATTCCCTCATTACCATTTCCAGAGCGCTGTTTAGTTGTAGCAGTGAAAGTCCATCATCTTGGCACAGTCGTGTTTTGATCTCAAATGGTTCCAAGAGTTTGCCTCTGAATATCACTGTTGACTTATTGTTGCCTCTGAATATCACTGTTGACTTATTGTTTGTGAGGATCAGTTTTATCTTGTTTATTAATTTGGGATGTAGTCCAAGGTGTTTTAGAATTTTTAGTAGGAATTTTCTGTGGATGCCATTGTATCCTTTGTTGAAGTCTATAATCATAATATAAAATCTATAATCTGCCTCATGTCTGCTTCTTTTCTGTCATAATGCATTATTAGCTTGAGACTCATGATCTGGTCTGGACAGCTCTTCCAGAATCTGAAACCTCCCTGGTATTCTCCTAGTTCTTTCTCGAGTTGTAAACCATCCTGTTGAGGATGATTCTTGAAAGAATTTTGTATGTTGTGTTTAGGAGTGAGATTCCCCTATAGTTGTTAATATTTTTATTATGTTAATATTAAATAGATATAGTAAAAAAAAATATTAGCAACATTATACAACAAGGGTTCTGTTGATAACTACTATTAACAATAATAATATTTTTCACCAGTTTAATCATTTCCTTTGTTCTATAGGCTCTAACTTGCTAATTATCCTGAAAAATTAGAAAATTGAAATGTAGAATGAAATTTTAATTCTTTTATTGTGTCTAATGGTGAGTTAAGAAGCACTTGATAATTTGAAAGAAAGCCTGGTGGGAATTATGTAATCTGTATTAGCGTATTAACCTACTACATGTAGGTTACATAGTTTAACCTACTGTCAGTATAATTGGTTTGAGTATTTACGTAATAATATCAGTAATAGTGGGCCTGCAACTGTAGTGTGTGCTGATCTGTTGATCATTAGTTCATGGAAACCTGTTAGAGAGGTATGCAATGCATGGTATTAGAATTTTGAATTTGGAAGTGTAGTGTTAGGTTATTTAACCAGCGGGTAATATCTTCTATTATTAATATTAAACATAGCACTAATAAAGTAAAATTGATATACAATGATGAACTTTATTAGATTGTTTTATTTTGATTAGCATATTATTTTACTTTATATTTACATATTTTCCCACTTTAATACAGAACAAGCTCGATTACATTGAAACAGACACAGCATATACGATTCCTCAAGTTTAATCATAAATTACAACATCATTGAATAATTATCTGTTGAACAAAAATACTGTTAGGTATGTTTTTATAAAATGTATTCCAAATTGCATGTTACTAACAAAGACATTAGAGCAGAGTATGGCTGAGATAGAGTCCCTGCCCTACTCTGTATACAGTTTACTTTTATAAACTACCAAGAGTCAAAGGTTATGTGAGACTGTTATAAGCCATTACACAATAGTTTATAGTATTATTTTATTGAAGTTTTTAATTAAAAAATGAATTCAGATATTGGATGTTGATGAAGTGCATATTTTTTTTTTAAAAATCTCTACCACTTCTTTCTTCTGATCGTCATTATCAAATATAGAAAATTCTGTACTCATATTGAGGCAAAAGAGCCAAATAATTTATCATTTTAAACCAATATAAACAATAAAGAAAATTGATGATTAATGCCTGAAAAGAATTCACTATAAGAGATTCAGGCTGAAAATATTTTGCTTACAGAGGGTTAAAGGTCAAATTAAAAGGAATGACATTGTGGAAATTTAAATAAACATTAGTGTTTGTCTTTATATTCAGATCAGTGTCAGTACTTTTTCTTTCTTAATTTTTAGTTTAATGATTGCAATTTTAACTTTGGTACGGCACAATGATTTTGATCTTTTTTTTTTATCACCACTACTATACTTTTTTATTAAAGTAATGTTTAAATAATCAATATTCTGGTTTAATAAATATTTAAATAGTTATTTTAATTAGTGCAATCATAGCCAATAGCAATACTACTGAATGTATGATCTTCTATGTATTTTATGGCTTTATATCGGCTATTTTTATTTTATGTTTTTATTATGTGTATTGGTTATTATTTGTTCAATGAATGTATGAATTGGTTGAATGGTACTTTATCACATTTAACTGTCTGACGATGGTTTGACTAAAAATTGAATTTTTTAACAAAATTAAAATAATGTGAGTTGAAACTTTATTTATTTATTTATTTGTATAAGTATTAACAATTTTTTATTTATAATTTCTTGGAAGTCTCAATTTCATAACAGGAAACCATGTTTATATACATTTTGGCTCTCTGTTATAATTATACAGAACATGTTTTAATTTTTCAGTTTTCTGTAAGTTTATTTTTATTATCAAACAAAATTATATTATTGGGTAATCAACTTCTTTTAACAAATTTAGATTCTCTTTTAAGAAGTTATAGATTGATTTGTTCTTTGTCCTTAGTACGACCACAGACTGGTTGTAGTTCAAGCCCATACAAGAAAGCCGGTCATTATGTGGGAGCATCTACAACTATGCCTTCATCGACGTCATCTCCTGCCAACAGTAAGACTGTTCGTGCTAATGAACCAGATGCTCCAAAACTGCAGGTAAGCAGAAAATGTTGTTAGTATAAAAATTTTAAGTAACAACATTTTTTTATAGAATGCCAAAAACATAAAGACCCTTAATTTAAAAACAGTTTGTGCCATTTTTGCATGTATCAATATACTGAATGTCGTCTATGCATTCAAACAATAAATTAATAAAACAAGCACATGGCTGGTACTTAAATCCAAAACAAACAAATAAGAATATTATTAAATTCAATACTGTAGGATTACCTAGGAGATGAAATAGAAAGTTATCTGACCTGTCTGACTGAACCAAAGATTAGCCAACAAAAAATCAGTGTTAGGAGAAGAGAACATTACAGGTGATAATAAGGTGAGATGAGGTTTCAGAGACTGTCTAGCATTTGTCAATTCTGGAATAAAGTGGGAATAGGGAGGAAAGTCCTGAGCAAAGATTTTTAACAATCAATTTTAATTGAAGCTTAAAATATTCATGACACATTGCCATGATGTAGAGCTGCATTTTGATATGTTATCTTTTCTGTAAGTATAACATTTTATGAAACTACCTCATCTGTTCATGTAACTGACTTTTGGAGTTGAGTTATGTATTCTCTCGAGTGATGATGGATTACGACAAATCCAACAATATGTTGCATAGTATTCAGGTCAATCAAATATAATCCAAATGTTTGTTTTTAACATTTATTAGTTCAAAATAAAAACAGAAAAACACTACTTTTCTTTGTAATCTCCATGAAATTCTACTCATTTTTCCCAACATGTGGAGAACTTATGGATCCCTTCTTTTTAAAGATTTAAAAAATGTGTCACAAGCCAATTGCACACCACTCCTCTACTGCATTGTCACTTAGGATCATTGTCCTTCCAGAGCATTTTTCAATGACCCAAAGAAACAGAAATCACAACGGGATAAATCTGGAATGTATGAGATATGTTCTAAAGTTTCCCATTAAATTTTGTACAGCTTATTATCCCGAATACTAACAGCTGTATGAGGCCTACGTCATGAAGGAGAATCACCTCTCTGATTGGCTGAAGTGACTTTTGTTCCTGTAGATGACTTTCACTTTGTCCAAAAGCTGGTTGTAGTACACAGCATTCACACAATGCAACATTCATGGAGAAAATCTAAGCAATTGTTTTTTGGGACACCTTTCCAGTCCCAAAAGACAGTAAACTTTTCTGCATAATAATATTAATATGCAGAAAAGTTTGTTGTCAGTATTGTTAAAAATGTAATCTGGAAAAGTCATCACTGATTTAACTAGCAATTTGTCATCGGCTTTATCTAATTACAAATTCAAAATATGACATTCTTGTATTTTTTAAAAATATTTTTTCTTGATATAACCTTATGTATTAGTGAACTACATTGGTTTTGTGATAACAAAGTTTCATCAAAATTACATGAGTGCTTAAAGACATTCATATGACTATGATGATAAATGAAATTAGTAGGTCTTTAAATTAGTAAGTCTATAACTATGCTATTTGAATTTAAGTCAGGTTTTGTAAGTCTTTAAGTTTATGAGATATCAGTACCTGTGAAATTTATTGTAGAAAAATTGAAGGCTCTAAAACAATTTTTATTAAACATTTTTTTTACCATTGAAGAATTCCTTAATCTCCTCAATAAGGTGTTTATTTGTTGTCTGTTGAGAAGTTCAAGTCATAAATATCTTAGGTACTGTCACGCGATAATTCTATAAGCATTAGCCATATATAACATGATTATTTATATTCAAATAACATGGTCTATGGACTTCTACAAAACATATTGTAGCATTTCTTGTGTAATAATTATGAGTTTTGAAATTTGTTTTTAAGATTGATCTGTCTACAATAGATAATCACTTTATAAATAAATAATGAAGGAATTGTCATTAATTGTAAATCTTCAAAAATTGGCTGCAGGTTTCAGGATTATTTCTGCAATTTACCTAATGTATAATCTTGGGTATAAATATGAAAGCTTTTACTCCTGAATCCTTTATGTGTGTCACCTTTTCTACATTTCTTTTTTTTGATTCCCCTCCCTGAACCCATGTTTTTTACCTTTTATATTTTTATTCACATAAGATTCTAATCTAATGAACGTAACCCTTTCAAATAGTTTTGTGATGGATGATAACAAAGTTATAAAATAATAATTTTATCTTCTCATTTTAACATTATGTTAATATAAGGATTTAAGTTTAACCAGACCTATTTTGTTACTTGAAAACCGCTTCCACTTCACGTAAACCATTAATTAAGTATAACATAGTAACATAGCGATTAAGTATGACATGTTTCAGGGTAGGTTTTTATTTTTAAACTGCGTTTTACAAACAGGACATTGAAATGATAGGAAAATTATAGATTTACAATATTATAAATTAGATTCATTGTCTTTTGTTTATTTGTTTTCGGTTTATATTACTTTCAGTTTTTCTGTTTGTTGGGTTGTAATTCTTGAAATTGGTTATTTTACGAATCAGTTCTTTACTTTCATTTACTGAGAAAATAACTTTATATCCATGATCTGATTACTTATTATTTTGAATACAAATCTTACTATCAGTTAGGCAACTTTTAAAATACTATCTAATATAGCACTAAATATATTTTGTAAACCTTGTACACGTGAACCATAATTTCAAGGTAGTACAAAGTGATATTATTAAATTCCCTAGATAACTTAATATCTTTACTAATATCTATGTCAAAGTTCCTCTAAAACTATTATTCTGTTAGTCTATATAGCGGTTCTGAAATGTTTCAGCAAACCTGTCCCAGTTTTCACTCGGATAATATATTTCTAGTACACTTTTCCTCTCCATTAAATTTCTTGAAACAACATAAAATTATTGATTAGTGTATTAATTAGTATTAATGTAGTATTAGTTAGTATTACTAATAAGGAAAATAGTCAAAAGTTTTGTGATTTTTATTGTCGGTTATTCCTTTATTATGAATATTAGAAAATCATCTTTACTGGAGTCATTTGATCCCCAACAGATTCTATGACACAGTTTAGTGAGGCAATTTGTGTAAGAAACAAGTTAATCTAACAAGAGTTTTAAACTATAAAAAAAGCATGTTACTATTTCTTGCATCATCTTCAAGAATTAGTAATGTATGCCTTTTATGATTATTTCTTGAATTTAATTAAGTTACATTTTTCAAAACATTGATTTATTTACTTTTTTGGTGTTAACCAGTAAGGTGGATCGCCACTAATAAATGCAAATGGCATGCAGTGAATTCCACCTAGTGTCAAATAACTTTTCTGATTTATAGAAACCAGTTTATTTAATATGTCTTTTGCCATCAACATTGTACCTTACTTCACACCCTTTAATTTTCTTGATATGTTCAAGGTGAAACATCATCTAAAATATGGTCAGGAAACTTTAAGATCATATGAGATGCAGTTTTATAGTCATATACCCATCATTCAAAACAAGAATTATATTGTTCATTGTGTTACTAGAACTTCTGTATTGTGAATTCATATAAATTGTATTCAATGCAAAATCTGAATTTTGATTTCTCTTTTAATGTTATTCTTGTATTTTTTTACAGCCATCTTACAGTACAGAAGAATTAAATCAAGAAATGGCAAACTTAGAAGGTCTAATGAAAGATCTTAACGCTATCACTGCCTCAGAATTTGAATGCTGAAACATGAGTGCTTTCCAACCATTCCATCAAGACTCAGGTCTCCCATCTCTAGACTGAATTCGATGAGGTGGGATAAAACCAGAATCCTGCTTTAACTATTAATATAATGTAATTAAGCGTTGTAATAATTTTTTTAGAACACGGCAGTTAACTATTTTCTTTATTTTTTTTTTTCGTGTAATGTGATCTATTTTTAAATTATGGGGGACTGAAGGCGGTCATATTGAATGATGGTGTGTGTTAGTGTATTTTATATTCTGTAGTATGTCATATAATGAATATTTTTTTAGTGCTGATTTATATCACCTTATAAATGATTGAAAATACAGTGAAACCTCTCTAAGCCTTCACCCTTGGTTCCAGGAATTTTTATTTTTTTTAAATTACCTGTTTTGGTCTTAGAGTAATCAGGGGAAGGTTGCAGCTACTGAAATGAAGTTAATATCCTGTACTCTAGCCTCTACTTTATTCAGTACTTAAAAAATGTATTTTAGAAAACTTGTTTGTAACTAATATAATAAATAGAAATTGAAGTAAGTTCTAAAAGGCTAGAACTGTTCACTGGTTTAATGAACTGATCGATATAGTGACATGTAAGATAATCCTGGTATGTAAAACAGCTCACCTACAGTCTGCAGCTGAGCTAAAGCCAACATTCATAAAAGTAGTTACGTATTACAATGTTTATTAATAATATATTACACGCAATTTGAAGGTTAAATATTTACACCATTGTATGTTTTTCTTCAGCCAATTTCATATGCACTTTTTGCATACTTTGTTTTTATTTAGGCAACATATAAACATTTTCCAAGGTGTTTGAAACTTCACATCAGATTCAGTCTGTACCACTCCTCGATGTTATCTATAAAATATTATGTTCTAAATAGAGTAATTATTCATTTATACAACAAAGAGGTATTTTCATAAAAAAATGATAAAATAAAAACAAAGAACTAAAGTATAAATTTATATATAATGAAATATAAAAGGTAAAAATGAAAATAAGCTGATTATTAGATTGTTAAAATTATCTCTTAAGTAGTACTGGTTGTGTTTTCACAGTTTATATGAATTTAGTTATTGACAAGCCACCAATCCATTTATTTATTTTTTTAAGGTTGTTTTTATGTTAATTTTTTTACATACATTTTAATTTTTTTATGAACCATAAAAGATTATGGTTCATCATGTAAAAGACTGAAATACTTCTTGGCAACTATTAATATGATACTTCTGATTCTAGTTTTACTTTCTAAATTTATTTTTCCCTCATATTGAATTTTATCGATATTTAGAATTGCTTATTGCCATATCTTATTACCTCTTTTATAAACATTTCCTTTATTGTTCTACCTCAATATATTTTCACTTGTTCAGTTTTACACATCTTCTGCTCTCTTGTTTGTAAACATTTACTACAAAAAAGTTTTTTATCAAATTTTTAGTTTTAAAATACCACTCTTGTGGTTTTTTATTGATATCTAAACATTATCATTAATAAAAACGTAGATAATTTTGTAGCGTGATTTGAATTCTAAAAATTCTACTGACTGATGAATGTACCTGAGAAGCGCAATGATCATTAAGAGAAAAAGGTCTGTATAAGATTGAATTGGCATTGTATTTTAATGAGAGAAGATTATTCTGTGTACTACACCAGATTTATTAAAAATAGTGTTTATTTCAAAGTGGAAAAAAATTTAACTATAGTAATTTTCATTTTTTTAATAACTCTTACTTTTTTGAGTTAATTTTTTAATTTGATTAAAAAATATTTCATTACCCTTTGAACAGTATATGAAATAGTATATGAATAATTGTACAATCAATAAATAAATTTTATAAGAAAATGTTTTATTGTCAGATCTAAATTATCATCTGTATGTAAAACTTTTTTAATATGAGTGAAGTATATTTTATCAAAAGAATTAGGATACTTGGACTTAACAGTGCAGCCTCTAAGGCCTTAAGTAGAACTCTGAGATAGAGAACATCTCTGAACCGGTTTGCAGACAGTCAACCTGCTATTCACATAAGTGTAACTTGTAAGGTCTTATTATCATATTTTCTTACAGAGCATCATCATCATCATTCCTACATAAATAAAACAGTATTTGGTTTGTCTGGCATTTCTCCCACTACCAACCCATTCAGTTGCCCTAAAGCATAAGACCGAATATCTGAGCTACAAAACATCTGCCTCAAAACAGTTTAGCAACCAATATCCTAATTAGTTCCTAGAGCTTACCTAAATAAGCGTGGTGCCCTACACCACTCACTTGCATGTCCCACTGCTCACTTGTCATATATTACTAAAATGGGTAGTCGCACCCCATCTACATACGAAAATATATGACTTGTCAATAAATTAAAATTTATTCCGTCAAGGACAGCAATTTGCTGTCATACCTAGGTTGCTGAATGTCAGAAAGTAGCTGTCCACCATATTATAGCGCTTGGAGCTATATTTGATCAATGACCAGCCATATCTCTTGCTTAGATTCCCACAGCAACACAGTAGGAGTCTTTTCCCTTAGGTAAACTGCTGATGTCGGTTCAACAAAGCAACCACATGAAGGACTCCCTCACAGTTTGACAATGCAGCTCTCACCACTTGTGAGTGGCCAATTTCCCCTTGACCTCTAAGTTCCAGGGTGTCCTGAGTTCTGCCAAACAAGAGCTGGACAGTCAAACATCTTGTGTTCGTTCGACTGAACCTCCCTGCAGACACACAGCTCATCAGCTGCCAGGCGGAACCAGAACAAATATTGGTTCAAATTTGCGTGATTGAAGAGCACTTGGACTCCCATTGCCCTTAAAGACGAACTAGTGGCGTACCTACCCTTAGTCATGGTGTGCCATTCTTGCTGCCATGCTTCCATCGCGAGGCTATAAAGTCTCCTCCGCAGGCGGGAGATAGGCAACTGTCTAAAATTTAGAACCAGTGCATTGCGATCACCGTTCCGCTCCGGTACAGGCCCGGCTCAAAACTGCATCCCAAACCTCTTCACAATTTTTACATGGCCGCCCAAACTTTTGCCACTAAATCGATTGGGAGAGCCTTTCCCAATACAGTGGTAGCCTCATAGGAGGTTGTTTTAAACACATCAGTGTATACGATTAATGCTCTGCACTGAGCACTCCTTACATTTTGAATAAGTGCTCAATTTCTTTCCAACCTGTGCGCCCAAACGGACGCTGCATAAGAGGTCATACTTTCAAAGACACCTCCGTACACCATGTACAAATAACAGCCCGTAATCTTTCTGAGCAATCGCCCTAAGCTTGTGCATCCCAGAGACAGCATCTGCCGTTACTTGCCTAATGTGGTTGCTAAACAGTAACTTCTCATCAAACAAAACACCTAGGTACTTATGAACTCAAACCTGGCTGATTACACAGCCTTTATATTTAATATAGGGGTTACGACTGTATAATAATTTGTCTGCACCCTTGAGAAGCATACACTTTGTCTACTGAATAAAACAGTAGTAGTGACCACCACCCTGAGAAGTATGCACAAGTAATGCTTCCTCTGGGGACTTAATAGCCCATCCTCCCTGGTACCTCTTAACTGAAGCATGACCATAATTGACTCATCACAGGCAGGCTGTGATCCAAATGAAAAAGAAGTAGCTTAGCTGTTTAAGAGCTAATTAGATGGGTTGAACCAGCTAATAACATTATCTTTATTAAACCAATAACATTATCCTTATTACTTCTTCAGATATATTGAACCACTCAAGAACAGATAAAAGATTGCCAAAGATCAATTTTACCAGACTTGTGCCGCTGTATACCATGATTGTATTGAACCATTTTAATTTTAAGAAAAGCAGAAAAATACTAGGAGAGTTTTAAACTAGTGTCTTGCTTACTACTACACATTACATAGATTCATTACTACTGAATACCATACCCAGCAATAGTAAATTAGCAATAGCATTGGCAATAATAGAGCTAAGTGGTGGCTGAGGTAGTGCGACCTGGCCAAGCAGCCTAACAAGGAGAATTTATCCCTGAGTTGTTTTAATCTGGACTAGGTTTAATTTTAATATATATCAGGACTTATAGTTTTTAATTTTGTTATGAGGATGGCAAACACACTTCTGAACAGGGCATAGTGGGCCATATCCAATCTTGACATTTTATACTATAACTTAATAAATTCTTTTTTACATCATGCTAAATTTTCTATAGCATTAATAAAAAATAATATGTTAGATTTAAGACTGTTTAAAAGATTCTAAAATAAATAAAAAGTGAATTATTTAATGATATGTATAATAAAAATGTTATTTTGCATTGATGAAAACAAATTCTTACTGAAAATTTTGATTATTTTTTATTCAATCTTGTAAAAAAAATAAATAATAAAAACCAGATTACTATTCATGTTTTTTTTTTTATGTTTTAAATCAGTTAGATTTAGGGAGTGAGTGTTATTAAAATTAATGGGTTTATGTAGAGAAACAAGTAACATGATCCTGAAGTTAACCATATGGGTTTGGTGTTTTGGTTTTACATTACGGATGTGTTAGTAATCAGAGAGTATAAAAAGAGCTACAACATTAAAAATTAAATTTTATTGTTAAATGTTAACGCTATTATGTAAAATGCTAAATTAAAATGTTTTATTTGTTTAAGTAGAGGATTGGCCAGTTTTGTTGGGACAGGGAATATTTATTTAAGTGAACAGCAATAGTTAATTGTACTATTAATTTGTTTCTGTGGTTTGTGTTATTGATAATCCCTAGAGGTTTCACTGCATTTCAAGTGTTAGTTTTGAACCCAAAGTCAGGCCTTACATTGTAATCTGTGATTATAATTTGTGAAAAGATGTTTGTAAGGTTTTCAGATTATGATTATTACATTAGTTATTACATCATTATTATTTTTAAAATACTCATCTAGATTTTCCTGTAAATTTATTTTGTTTGTTAACAACAGTAATTAATAATGTAATTTATTAATGCATCATTCTGTAATATTGTTCAGTAGACTGCTGATCTAGGTTATAGCATTTGGTATTTTGGATAAAAAACTGATAGCTGAGAAGTCCTCTTGTTTAACATGGATATATGGTTTATATCAAATGTATATTCACATATGCATGAGTACACATTGGAAGTAGAAATAATGTTTCAAACTTATATTATTTGTTGTAATACCAATTTTTTGAATATGTTCTTTGAGAACTAAACCAACTTTCTTTGTTTAGACTACAGTATTCTCATTTGAACCAAAAGTGGACTGTTATCTCCCTTTTAATGAATTTTTCATAAATATGCATTAAATTCACAAAATTTTTAGGAGTAAAAAAATCCTCATATAGAGCAGTCACAGTACTTCTTTATTATTGGAGATATTGTTTAGGTTTTATTTATTTATTTTTTGCTTTCAAGTGCAACAATAGTGTACAATTAATGTGAACATGGTTTACAATAACAGTTAATTCTAATTCGATGTGTGTAAGTCTATGGGATTAATAAGTTCCTTTGCATGCTTTGGTATGGCTTTAACTAATTTTTCACATCTTGACTCATTTTCTCATCTTTACACTAATCTTGATTAGACTTACTATCATTTGCTCTTTTCATGTATAGTCCAGTTTTTTCATCTTTTCCTTCAAAATTGGCCACTTATTCTCTCTTGGGTTGAGATCTGGGGAATTCCCTGGCAATTTGAGAAGTTTAATATCATTCCTTTTTATACATTCCATGACTTTGTTTTATTTAAGACAGGGTGCAAGTTGTTAAACACTGTATCCAATTTATCACTGATAAGCTCTGCATCTGGTTTATCAATTTCTCCAGGTTTCTTCCACAATTCCCACTTCATTGAGGGGGAACACTGCCAGATTCTTTATAGCATTTAGTAATATTAACAGCATCTAAATTAGCATTGTATACTTTGGCAATATTTTTGTGTCATAGAAGAATGTTTCCTAGGGGGTTAATTCATTCTGGAAAATAAATATAAACGTCAATATATTCACTGAAACTGATTTCAAACCTATAATTACTAGATTACTCGATACGGTTCACAGACTAATTAATATATTATTATAACCTCATAACACTAACAAAAAAGCAGGAAGTTTTAGAGGAAAAATATCAGATTGATCAGAAAGGCTTCCAAATGAAATTAATTAAGTTTCTGTGAAAATACTGCTTGTTCACATTAATTTGCACACCCAGGTACATATTTCTTTCTGAGATCAGCACAAATAATGAGTATTTTTTTGTTATTATTATACTTCTTTATTTCACAAGGTATTAAATTGATTAAAAATTAATTATTGCCAAATTTTTTTATCCAAGCTATTGTGCACTCTCCTTTACATTAATTACAAAAAGACTTATTATTTACCTCAACAATAAGACAGCCTTTGGTTTTTAGAGAATCTACTTTTAGGTCTTGGTTTTTTCCAGTTAAACTTGTAATTTTGTACCATGAAATATCTCATCTTATTTAGAGATTCTGTATATTGGAAAACTGTTAAACTTGTAATAAATAATATACTTTTATTAAAGTTATTAAGAAGTTATACATTTTCCTGAAAACAAGTTGAAAGTTGATATCAGATGCCAAATAGCTACAATTTTAAAATAAATCTTTTTGTATTTAAATTAAAAAGAGGTACTTAAATAATGTAGTGCTAATGAGTACTTTTATTTTATATCTGAAATAAAACATTGATTTCTAACAATTTTCATTTTATCTCTGTTATCATAATGGGCAACTAAGATCATTAACAAGGTGTATAGTTACTAATGATGTTTTAATAATCTCAGAACATATAAGAAAAATTATTGAAATCTATTTATAATAAAAAAATTATTATTATTATTGGATTTATTTGAATATAATTTATGGTAATTGCATATTGTGTGTGTGTGTGTGTGTGTGTGTGTGTGCATGTGTATATTTTTATATATATATATTTATATTTTCCCTTATTTTATTTTATTTTTTTGCAGAAGTATGTTTGTTAGCTTAGATTTGCTAGATGTACGTTGAGTTAAAGAATTATATTTTTTTTATATATGCTGCTTAAGGAGGTGTAATAGGGGAGAAATAATCCTGGTGATTTTTAGGATTAGTTTTCCTCATATTCTGAGTCTCAAGACTGACATTTAAGGGTTAGAATCAAATTTTATAACTATGTTTAGGCACATACAATAATGTAACTGTTATTTTGTGCAATCCATTTATATTTAAATAAAGCATTTTCAATAAATTTGAAAAATGACAGTTGAAAACATGCATAGTCTACACCGGCTTGGCAACACATTTTTGTTTGCTTCACGTTTCACAAAATTTTCAAACCTTGTGAAGATCTCTACTAAAAAAAAAACAGCAAAATAATAATGAGATTCATATGATTTTTAATATGAATATTTAACATTTTTAAGGGAATTTTTTTTATTAGATATTAGGTTTTTATTTTCATTCCTAAAGTATCAGACAGATCCTTGGTATTTTTGGACGTGAATACTCATTACAAGAATATTCAACATTATTTAATTTCATTTACTATGTACAACATGGTAGTAAGTTCTAAAGAAAACATACTATGTAATTCTAAAAAAGAGATTCCAAGTTCTTTTGCCATTTCTGTTGTATTACTTGATAAAGGGTACTTTATCATAAACTCTGTCAGATGTGATGTCGAATATTTGTGCCGTAAAATTACATGTTTATTTATAGTGATCTACCACATATTCTTTATACAGTCATAGATTAACATCTATAATCATATAAATCTCATTTCTCATCTATATTTGTTAAAGATACTTCTTAAAATCGAAGCACTCAAGCAGCATTTAATATTTGTATGTTGGTATAAATTTATTATTTACATAGTTTTATAAGATTAAATTTTTTAAATAAAATTTATAATCAAGATAGAGTACTATTTTATCATTAAAGGACTCCAGTTCAAGTTCTTAGCAAAGATTGAAATGTCATAATATGTCAAAATTAAAAAGAGATGTGTGGATGTATCTTTTTTAAAAATAAAGAAAATATTTTTAAATGCTTTATCAGTAAATGCGATTTCAAATGTTGCAACTCAAAACAATTCACTAATCTGTATAATTAGAATCCTTGCCATTTATTTGTTGTAATGAATCTTTAACCTCATGATATCACATTATTTTGTCTATTATTTTGGTGACAGTAGGAATTGTAATTGTGTCAAACTACAAGTATTGAATTTGTAGATATTTTTTCGCAATAATAATAATAAATTATTTTTATAACAGGAATTCTTAAATATAGCCACTGATAAATTTGGGCTAGTGGTTAAAATAAAAGACAAAAAAAACAATGAAATAAATAAACTTGAAAACAGTTTTGTCAGCTACTTATTCTACTGTTACAATAATAATTATAGATATTGAATAATGATTATAGATAAATTTATATTGCAGCATAACAGCACAGCATAGTCTGTAATAAATGTAGTCGCTGCATATTATGATAAAACTATTAGGGATTGCTTATAAGCATGCACTGGCTTATTTTACAAGATTAGAGTGGCCTGGAAAAGAAAACATTTTTCTGGGTACATTTTGATTTATTGTTCAATATAGTCACCATTTAGGTCTATACACTTAGCCCAGTGTTCCATAAGTGTGCTTTTGCAAGTTTGGTATGTCAATTTATCCAGCTCCTTAAAATAACCATCTATGGTGGCAATAACTTCATTACTGGTCGAAAATCTCTTCCTTCCAAGCCATTCTTTTAGCCAGATCAGTTGAATATGGAAAGTGTTGGAGCAATTCGAACCATAATTTTGCCAAGTGTGGTCATTTTTTTAAATTTCATCACCGAGATGTTGCCGTACGTTGTCACCATTTTTAAGATAATCAATGAAAATTAATCCATGTGCATCCCAAAAAAAAATAGTTGCCATAACTTCGTTAAAGGATAAAGTCGTTTTCACATTTCTTTTGGAGCAAGTTAATCTTTTTCAACCCGTTGTTGACTGCTATTGTCTTATGAGTATAGTACTGAACCCAAGTCTCATCAACCAACACAAATTTATGTAAAATTTCCTCAGATTGGGTGCCAAAAGAGCTCAAGACAATCATTTGAAATTGTTTTTGGTTGGGCATGAGCAAACACGCCACCCATCTAGTACACAGCTTGTTCGTTCCCAAATGTTCATGCAAATATTGTGAACATGTTCTGTTGACATGCCTACAGACATTTTACCAAAATGATTTTATGTACTTTTCTGTCATTTCTGGTGTAGTCACACTTAAGAAGGGCATCCACTACGTGGTTCAATGGTAGTGAATGTTCAACCCATTTTAAACTCTGTGATCCAGCATTTAACTGTTGTATTTGATGGAGAAGAGTCTCAATACCGTATCAAGCTCTTCTTTAATTTCCTTTGTACTTAAGCCTTTTAGAAAAAAGTATTTAATCACAGCACAAATTTCCAGGTCTTCCATTTTCCAAAAAAACTCCCCGATTCTCCACTTGGCAGACTTCAGTATTTCGAACATAATTTGGGGTTCAGATTTTGGCATTATACAATAAAATTCATTCCACCAGAATTGTACTACATATTCTTTGATTTGATTTAGTAGAACAATTCTAGAATTAAAATCTCCCCTGATTTTATTGATCAGACTTTATATTCATTTATATTGATCCACAAAATTGGTATAAGATGATTCATACACATTGCAGTGCATTACACAAATGTAAACATAATACTGTAAATTCATCATACAATCTTACATGAATAATATTATTATTCCATTATACAATTTCAGATCCACCACTCAAAAAATGCTCCAACATTATAAAAACATTTTTGAACTAAACACAGTCTTAATGGCTGCTTGAATTTATTAATATCATGAATTAGAGAAGAGATTTCTTGGGGAAATTATTCGTAAAAATAGGGTATAAAAAATTATTTGCCATTTCTTGGGGAATTATTCTTATTTCCCAAATGAAGGTTTCTTCTCAAAAAGACCCAATCTATGCGCTTCAAAAAAGCAAAACCTCTATGGTGAGTATTGTATCCATGATTTTCTGAATCGATAATTAGTTTATTTTTAACAAAAAATAAGTGATTTCATATATAGAGAGGGTCAAATTGTTGATGTATTGTGATTACTAAATTCACAGGAGGAACCAATTGAGATATATCTAATTGCTCTTTTTTGAAGGACATAAGTTCTTTCTAGATTTTTTTTTAGAAGATGCCCCCATAAAAGAAGCTGTAAGTAAAAAAAAGGCCATACTAACAAATAAGTGATAGAGCTTGGTTTCCCAGCAGGGCCATCTTGCTTATCAGATAGAGACTAGAAGACAAGGTCGAGGACAGCCTATTAACATGACAACTCCAATTCAGTTGGTGTTCAATTGAGACACCCAGAAACTTTGTGCATTCAACCTCTTACAAAGCCTGGCTGTCTAAAAAAAGCCTAGGGGTAATATGAATAAAGTATACTGATTACTGATCAATAATCTCTTAAAAGTAGCTAAATAAAGAATTACTTTTACTTAAACAAAAATACTGGTAGTCATAATTTTTGTGTAGTATTCTTAAAATATAAATATAACTTTACATAATATTAAGGAAATTTTGATGACATATATGCATTTTTATTGGAACATGATTCATGTCCGTGTATGATGATGTAACTTGATCATGCATTAACTCAATTCCCTCATTTATATCATGTAATCCATACTATTCACTACTGTTTAACATGTCTACTGAAGAAGAGACAATTTTTGTTGGTTTCGGATAATATCAATGTCACTGATCCTAGAGTAATTTTAGTAAACATATTGAGAAATCATACAGTTGCTTTAAATAAGTCTTTGGCTTCTACATTTATTTATGCTAAAGAAAAAGCACGAGCAAAGAATTTGAACGGTCTACAGGAAAGAAAATATCACCTGAAAAAATAAAGATAATGCTTAACAACATGAAGCATGAAATTAAAAAAAAAAACAGATGAGCAAAAACAGGCAACAAAGCCATAAAATTACCATATTGGGAGAAGGATCTCTAAGGCCTTCTAGAAGAGAATGAAAATCCCAATTTCATGCAGTACCAGGTGCATCAAATGAAAATTGAAGATTGAAAAGAAAACTCCACTTTAGAAGAATATGAAACACCATTACTACCTGTAACTATTGTACATAATGCCAACTGACCTTGAAATGAAAAGACAAGTGACACTGATGAAACAGCACTCTTGTCAAATAACAAATTACAGAGAATTGTTCTCTATGAAGAATTACAACTCATCAGAATTCAAATGAAAATCGAATTGCAGAGAGAATTTACTGGAGTTAAAAAAAGTGGAAAAAGAAGTGGAAGATGGCAAGGAAACCAACAGCACTTCATTAGTATCTTCCAGTGACAAAAATTGACAAACAGTTTGACATTTCTTTTTTTAATTTGTAATACTTGTAATAATTTTTGTGATGTATTTTTTAACAAATTCCCTTTTATTTTATCCTACCGTATTAAAGGAAAAAATAAATAAATTAATTAATAAGTAAATTCAAATAAATAAATTTAAAAAAAAGATAACTGAAGTGCACATGTCATGCGATGGACCTCACCACATACATACAAGACATATACTTATGAGCCACATACATATAAGAGATGTCTGGCTCATCCAATAAAGTTTTAAGATGACTATTTGTATTTATTTATTAATACCCATAAATTTTTTAACTTTAATTTATTTATTTATAATTTTTTTTCTAATAATTCTTTTCATAACATTATTTATTTTAATAAAAAAAAAAAAGGATAAATGTAAATAAACAGGACAAGAGTATTAAAACTTAAAAATTTTATTTCTTTTATTAATTAATTCTGTAAGTACACCCATTACATCAGTTTTATTATGCTCTCCTCTTATTTTTATTTCTCTATCTGACTTTTCCTCTACTTGATCATTTTCAAAAATGTCTTCATCATCAGTAAGAATGCCTTCATCTGCTATTTCATGTACGTCATTCATCAGTTTTCCAAAATTGTGTAAAATGGCACTTGCAATAAAAATTTTCAGAACATGAAAATTTTGATTGCAAAATTTTCAGGCTTCACTTGTCTGAAAACTCTCTCGATTATTACTCTTTCTTTGCTTAGTTGTTTATTAAAAGATTTTTTTCATTATTTTCAGAATTTCTAATTGGCGTAAGTAGCCATGACGCAATAGCATACCCACTACCTCCCAAAAGACAAGCAGTTCCATTATATTTCACCATTACCTCCAGTGTTTTACTGTGTCTCCATGTACGACTACTTGGGTGCTGCCTGACCATAAAGCATCTACACTGATTATCTTCTCATGTGCATCAAAAGTTACCTGCACATTAATACTTGCATAACCCTTGCAATTGATATAAAGGTCACAAAACTGTGTTGGTTTTTCAATTTAATACAGGTGCAATCTACAACACCTATATCACACATGACATTTGAAACCTCGAATTCCATGTAAATTTGGCTTCATTAACCTCTCCTGCACATTTTGCAGAAAGTGAATCCAGTCACTTGCTTTTGCAGTTATTTTATCCTAAACATAATCAAATGTTTTACTTGCTGTCATCCAGTAAACATGAAAATCCTCCCCCACTCTAGCCTGGAAGCCTGGGTCTGCGAGATATCAAAGAAATATTTCCATTTTCTGCTTTGATGACAAGGCTCTCTCCCCTTTTTTGTTTACTTCCTGGAAAAAAGGTCACATAAACTATTAACAAACTCTTCTTTAAAATGAAGTACCTCTTTGCACCGACTTGAACTGATATACTGTCTATCTCCATTACGAATATTCATAAATGCAGCCACAGTTGATTATAAAGTTTTTCTGGAGGTACCTTGAAAATCATCAGTAATTTCTTATAAGAATAAGTATTATCTGCCTTTATTCACACCCTTTTAAGAAATTGCTTATGCAGGATCAGCATTTGTGTGTAGTTATCAGCAATTGCTTATAAGAAAAGGAAATACTTGATAAGATAAAATTATAATAATTTCTGATTCTTTATTTTCCCTTTCATAAGAAATTTCTTAAAAAAACAGCCAAGAAAATTACTGATTTTTTATTCACAGCGTTCAAGTCCTAGTAAAGCCAGATATTTTTACATGGATTTGAATACTAGATCGTGGATACCGGTGTTCTTTGGTGGTTGGGTTTCAATTAACCACACATCTCAGGAATGGTCGAACTGAGAATGTACAAGACTAACACTTCATTTACACTCATACATATCATCCTCATTCATCCTCTGAAGAATTATCTAAACGGTAGTTACCGGAGGCTAAACAGGAAAAAGAAGAAGATCTCAAGGAGATGACCTAAATCTCCACTGTAAAAATTCATATAAACAGAACAGTTAATCGCAGTAAACCAATACTTTGGAAATATTGGGACAATTTATTTAATTTAATAAATGTATCCATTCCAACTGTTCATCAGTTAATTAAAAATTTATTAAATTAGTATCATCAGTAAAAATTGTACCAAATTAGCAATTGGTACAATTTTTGTAATGCTGTTTTCATAAATCTAAAGTAAGAGAGGGCCAAAGATTGATCCTCTGGCTTGCCAACCCTCACAATTTGCAATTATGATTTGTAATAATTTAAATAGCCCAGTCAATTACACCAAATCTCAACATATTGTTCCTTTTCAGACTTGAAGCTTATATGTTCCCAGTTCCATGAACATGTGGCTTGCACAACATAATGTTACTATGCTCATTAACCACTTATGGCTCACAGCTATGTACAACTTCTAAAGCAAATAATTTTATGAAACTTGCATGGACTGCAGTTTTGAGCTTGAACTTATTGGGACAGTTTGAAATTCAGAAATACAACAGGACATATGGAAAAATGTTTTATTCCTTGAGAAAAATGATAAACTTGAAAAACAACTTTTTAGACAACTTGTTTTCTTAGTTTTATTATCTACTTTTCGCTCAATTTTGGTCAGAAAATACGTTGATGTAACCTAATTCTCTGTTCTTGGACTGACAAAAGTCAATTTACTCCCACCAGGTAAATTTTTTACTTGCAGGAATTCCCATATTATTTTTTGTTGTGCTTGCAGCACCATCATTCTTGATTTTCTGTTTTCACCTTAGTACAATTTTTGATACAATAGTGTGGCATTTGTTATTGATGCACATATCAAGTGTGATTTTTTTGTACCAAGGAGCAACTTTCTCTTAGGGTCATAGTAGCTTGAAAGCTGGTCAGATACAAATATGCCTTTCTTTCTTTCATTGTAGTCTAGCACAGCCTTTGGTTTAGGTTTTGGGTGATATCACACTGGTGTTTGCAGCTCAGCGTCATGGCAAGTAGAGATGACATTTTCTTGTCTTTTCGCTTCAAGACAGTTATATTTTCTTTCTGACATGCAACAACTTCACCTTTCTTGAAAGCCATCTTCAGCTTTATTGCCCATGGAAGGTTTGCTCTATTCGTATACAGAGTGCCACACAAACCTGTATTTCTCTCTAATATATATTTAGTTAATCCAAAACTATTGTAGAAGTTATTACAAACAATTATCCATCCTTCTTGCAGCAAATCATCACACAAAAGAACTACCACACTTCTTGGCTTATCCAGATTGTAGATATCAGGGTCATGTCCTGCATAAATAACATAGTTCCATACATACCCATATTTGTGCACGATTTATAAATCTTGAGACCATATTTGTGGACTTTAGATGGATTATATTGACAAAAAGATATTCTGCCCCTAAAAGGCATCATTGACTTGTCAATGACGACATATTCTCCTGGAGTCAGTAGATTCTTCCAGTTCTTGACAACACAGTCTACAAGTAGCTTTATTTTGTACAGCCAGTCTGTAAAATCTCAAGGAGCTGTATTGTTAACAAAGAGACCTACAAAGTAGTATCAATGAGAAACAATTATGTAGCATGTTTATATTATGGAATACTGGATTATAATATATGGGATGTACCTGCTAATGTGCGAAATTTTGTAATGCCCATCAACATGTATAAGCCTATAAATTTTAGCATTTCTTGTCGTGTCACATCTCTATTCATGCAGCTAAACCTTGTCAGGTTATCATTTTGCTTTAGTTGGACTACGTACAGAGTAGTCTTGGGGGTGACCAGAAGATCAAGTATTTCATCAGTCAAAATTTGGCAATAAATAAACAAAGTAGATTGCTCACCTTTGATGTGAAGGTTAGCCTTTCATCACATTGCTGACACACCAATTGTTGTATTACAGGACTCCATTTGTTTTCTTCATCTAATGCGATTTATTTCTTGTGGGGTTAGCCATATGACTTAGTTAGCTTTCCACTTTTTGGAGGCAGCTGGCTGTATAGTAGCTGTTGTAGATGGTTCCATGTCACTATCTGGATTGACAACATCATCACAAAAATCACTGTCCTCCAATATTCGCCACATATCTTCATCTTATAGAGGACGTTTTACTTTATGAAACATCTTCAAAAATGCACAAACAATAAAACCACATAGACAACTAAAACTAACCTCTCATGGTTTGAATGTCAGATAATACAACCTGACTAGCAGTGTTACCAAAAAAAAGAAATGCTAGGTATTGCTGAAAATAATTTATACCAGTATTCTATCATTATAAAATCATTAAAAAAATAAAATAAACCTACGTAAATAAATATAAAAATTCAGAAAAAACTATGAAACACATTGTTAAACATGTGGTTATTGGGCATGCTGAAACAAAAAAATCTCAGGACGGTCGTGAGCCATATGTGTTTCACAGAAATACCTACTTCTTAATGTCTAATTTTTTTTTTTATCGGCTAGTCTGTGATTCTGTCACTATTAAAAAGTCATTTAGACTTGCAGGGATGTTTTCTTCAGGACTGGGAAACTGTTTAAACAGTTCCCCTAATCTGACAAATTTCAACTGATCAAAGAGAACATCAGCCCGTATCATATCAAAGGCCCTACTCAGGTCAAGGAAGCACCCCATCACCCTTTGACCTGAGCCTAGAGTATCGATTGCTCTCTCAGTAAACTGAACAATAGCTTGCTTAACAGATATATTTGGACAATATTCAAATTAGCTGGGTCTTAGGTAGTTGGTCTCCTCCAAAAATTGTAGAAGTTATATGAATGCTGCCTTTTCAAAAATTTACTATAGGGTCTATAATTTTCCATACAATTAGGATCACCTTTTTTTTTTAAATAAGGGGTAGATATTGGCTCGCAAAAACAGTGAGCTTTAATAGTTTTCTTTACAAGAAACAGGCAGGCAATCACAACTGGCAGAACCTTTCAATTTTAATTTATTAACAGTTTTTATTACATCAAAGTTGTTAATGGGATAAAATAATTTGTATGTGTATCGACATGATCATTAACATGTGTTCTACCCTTGGTGTATAGTAATACAAATATTTACAAAATAATCGTTAAAACCTTCAGCAATGACCATCATTATTAATTATTTGCCATATTTTCTTACTATTACCATTGGCAAGGAAAATTTTACTAGCAAGATAGGTTTTTTTTTACTGACTTAATATTTTTTTCATAGGTTTTCTTCTTTATAGCCACAATTAAATGCTTACATCTAAAAAAGGTCTTGCATAAAGTATTCATAGGACACATAGAAGTGACTCTACCAAAATAATCCTCAACATTAGTCTCCAAAACATTCAAATGTTTGGCTTTTATGTGTGTCATCCAGGAAACTGTGATGTTTATAAAATGGCAAAAAACGCACTGCACACCACCCCTTTACCAGACAAATTCATGTGAAGTCCATGCCAGATAAAATTATGCCTTTAGAAAAGATTCTGGATGAAACTGACATTTTTGTATCTTTTAATGACATTAAAAATTCTTAAATTCAAACTCAAAATCCTGAATTTTCTAATATACACACATTGGTGTGGAATTGCTGTTATAAAATTAATATGACTAAAACTAATGATATTTTTTTTAATTTAGAATGCAAAATATCTTGTTCATTTCTAGTGAAAGGTAAATTTTAGATCCTCCCAGGATGATTTATTGAATCCTTAGAGGTCATCTGTTTTGATCGATGAATGATGGTATCATATATATATATATATATATATATATATATATAAAACTTAAAGGAGCTCCAGGATATACATAAGCAACAATCCTACAATCATCATGAAAAATATTTTATAATAAATATACACGTGTGTATATTTAGCTGTCACTAAATAAGTTGACAGTTACTTTCTTTAGACAAATCAGTACAGACTTTGGTTTAATCTTTACAGGTTATTCCATTATTTGTACTAAAATAAAAGTTTTGACCTGTTCCTTTACAATCATCCATTCTCTTGACAGCAGCTCTCATCTACTTAAATTTTCAGTTGGCCCCCCAGATTACTAATTCTAAAATTAACATTTGAATTTTTTTTATTTTATGCTTCTACATTGATGTCCATATTCATAGTTACAGAAGAGGAAGTATTGCACATCAATTTTTCTTCCACCAGTCCCTTGGTCTGCTGTTCCTTTATCACTATTTCCAAGGACAAATATTATTTTTTATATTCTAAACATCTTTCAGTAAGAATATCTCTCACTTTGTTACCTCTTAAGTGATTCACCCTAACTCTCTGCTCATCAAAGCCAAAAAAAGGTGAGCCAAGAGAAACAGCTCAACCCACCCGACCTTGAGGTCCCTAGAATTGAGTTGTTCCTCGCTTAGGTTAGTATTTTTTAATATATTGTTTACTGTAAGACTTTTAAATCTGATTATTCAAAGTTGACCTTTTAATTTCTTGTCAGAACCATTAATTTTAACATTTTTAACCTTATTTAAGACGGTTTTCATAGATGGAATTTTAATTATACATTACTTAATTGACATTTTTGAATTTGGTATCTTATAGTAAAAGTTATAAAAGAAACAACTGTACAGTAAACAGATCAATTACAATTTAATGTCTCAGGTAGGGCAAAGAAGAACACTAAAAAAATTGCCAAGAGAACAATCACGGCTGGTCAAAGATCAGATAACTCATGCATACATAGGAGTAACAAAGGTGGGAAATTATCAGATGAGATTTACTAGATATGATCAAATTTTGTAAAAATAGATTAATTTTTATAAATAAAAAAATGTTTAGATTTCTTGCAAATTTGGTATTTTATTAATTTATAAAAATGTAAAAATCAATAACATGTATAGGTGAATAATATTAAATAATTTTCTAGGTTTTATTAACAGTTCAATTGATTTTAATTATTAAATTTGATAAACTTGCAACATCCTATATAACAAGTAACTCAGAATTTTAGTGTATTCAGTGTAATTGCGAAGAAGGAAAACCGAATAAAATAATTGATAAGATAATGGATATTTAATCTGTTACCTGCAGCTATATCTTTGCTTTCAATAAAATACATATAATATAAATTATTAAATTTTAACTAAGTAAAAATTGAATTTTTTAAAATACAAATCAGAAGATAATATACATCACCAAACTGATTTCAAATTTAAATAGCTGATACTGTGCTGTATAAATTGGTATAAAATTCAAATAAAAATGCCTAAATAAACCACTTCCAATAAATAATTTTCAAGAGCACCAAATACACAGTAACAAGTTGACTGCCCTAGATACTGTTAAGATCTAAATCCAAGGCATTTCATCATATCATCTCCCACAGGTTGACACATGTTCCGTTTCCCTTCCAGGTTTTAGTAAATATTCCATATTAGGACATCATAAAAATTAAATGCGAGTTTTACAATTAGCCATAAACTTGATATATCAAAAATGAGGATGAAATTTTATCATGGACACTACACAGAATCACAAGGCCATCACTAGTCTTCCTTCCTGGTTGCTGGTTTTGCAAAAGCCATGTAATGGCACAAAAATGTAAGAAACATTTCAATAATATAATTAGAGTCATCTATAAAGTTTCTTAGAAATATAATACGTCATACTTCATCAAATAGTAATTTCATTATCATCCAAGTTATACAGACTATATACCCTACAGACTATACCATGTGTACCATATGTTCCAAAATGTGACTTTTAACCCCCTTTTACCCATACTTGTTTAATCCTCTAGTTTTTGATTCTGCTACAGTGTTCACTGACTGTGATCATATGCATAAAAAATTATCTAGTCTCCCACATCTTGATTGTTTTTTAAATTCTCATTTTCATTCTAGGTTTTGGCAGAAACATATCATTTCCACGCTTATCTTTCAGTTCTTCATCTCTGTTTCTTGCATAACTTCATTTTTGTTTTTCCAATCGGGTATGTTGCTCAAATTTTGTTCTCGACCAAAAATAAGACAGAAAGTATTGTATTTCCCAATTTTATTTTACCTTTAATCAGAGAGACTTTCTGACTTCATTGTTTTAGGTTCATGACTACTGTACGCTAGATTGCGTTATTTGCATGCTCAAGTCAAATCTTCATCTATATAAATATTTGAACTTTTAAGTTACTCAATTTCAGCAGAATTTCATGGTTAATTTTTTCAGATGTCAAGGATAATCTGTCTGCACTTACCAGATTTTTACAATTTATATGTGCTGTTCCGATCATGAGTTGGTAACTCAAGTTTCAAATTTTTATAAAAAGAGCTGCTAAATATATCATTTCAATTCTGGTTCTTTTCTCAAGACCTTTTTTGACTTTCAGTAAATTATTAAATTATCTTTCTCTAAAAATTTATTGTTCACAATTTGTTGCCCCCTAACCTGATTCCTGAGTGTAAAGTTTTCCCTCTTTTAAATATGTCAATTAAACCCAACAGGTTGGTCTGGTGGTGAACACGTCTTCCCAAATCAGCTGATTTGGAAGTCAAAAGTTCCAGCGTTTAAGTCCTGGTAAAGGCAGTTACTTTTATACGGATTTGAATACTAGATCTTGGTTACCGGTGTTCTTTGAAGGTTGGGTTTCAATTAACCACACATCTCAGGAGAATGGTTGAACTGAGAACTGAGACTGTACAAGACTACTACACTTCATTTACACTCATGCATATCATCCTCATCCATTCTCCTCTGAAGTAATACCTTAATGGCAATTCCTGGAGGCTTAAAAAAAAAGTCAAGTAATTGGTTATGTTACGTGTTATTAGCAGCAGAAAGTATTTCAGTTAAAGCACTTATATATAAACCTCTTAGTGTGTTAGGCCTTTCACTTAATAAAGAACTAAACATCCAAGAAATACATTGTTACTGTGTAAATCATTAAAAATTAAATATTGTAATTACCACTAAAAAAACTACCATATTGAACCGTTAATTAAATCAAAATCTGTCGTGTACAACCTACTTAGTCAATCCACAATATTATATCATTCTCTTAAGATTAAACCAGAAACCACCTTTGTTCAAGGGCTGATGTGCTGTAGTGTGTATGTACAAATGTTTATTTTATTACATGTTGTGAATATAAGTGAAATTGATTCATGCGTAAATTAAAATACCAGTAAACCTGCTTGAAAAGCGTCACTTAAAATAAGTTAAGGGGCTGTCCATAAAGTACTGCTTGGTAATTTTAACAATTATTTATTCTTTTCCTCACTTTTACTTTCCATCACAAATCTCACCCTTCCTGCACCACATCACATGATATTGATCATAACCTGGAAAAATTATTGTAATAAAATATTTTATAACTATGACTGCACAAAAACACTATCCGAATACCTTCACTGAACATGATAAGCTGGACTAAAGTTTATTTCTTTATACACACATTGTGTACTATGAATGACAGATCTAAATATAATCGTGACGAAAGACATCATTTCTATCTGCATGTATAAATTTTTATTGGCCTGTACATAATATCAAGCAGAGCATTAGTCATTGGTTAAGAATTGTTATTTACAAGATGAGTCATTAAGCATTTTTATACATTAATCAACTCAAGTGGAAAGAATTGAACACACAACATAAATGTATTGTTTGTAAGTTGGAAAATGAAATAAAAATAATAATTTCACACAAAAATAATGTTTTGGAAAACAATAATGTAATGAAATGAGATATCAGATTGTGACGTCATAAGCTCGTAGATTCACTGGGGCAACTATACACAAGTACCAGAAACAATAAAAGTACACATGTACTTGACCTGCTTACAACTTACCACCCGCATATACTAGTGTGCCATACAAGGTGTCATTGCAAAATAAATATTGTTTTTTATTGATCACTAAAATTTCTCTTAAATTTATTCTTGTTCATCTCCTTGTCATTCAATTATTACAGGGTTTTTTTTTTTGTGTCGTTCAATATTTTAAATGATAGTATTTTAGGAAATTTAATGTTAAATTTTTTTTCTTCCAGCTTTTTTTAGGATTGATTAGTAGCACTGTATGTTGTAGTTATACTGTTACTGTTTACTGTGAAACTGATTTTGTAGTTGAATATGTTAAATAATTGAGATATAATAATATTTATATTATGTATGGTTTTTTTTATTATTATTATAATATGATGTTATTAAGATATGATAGACTAATCACCATAACAACAAGAATAATTTTGCATTAAGGTACATTAATTTATTTTATAATTAAGATTGTTGTGATGATTATGTGCTTTAGTTAATCGGATGCATATGATAATACTTATGCTAATTTATAATGTAAATTATGTAAATCGAATATTAAGTTAGCACACCAAACAGAACTAACTGATGTAGAATTTGTAAAAAGTGAAAATGTGTGCATGCATCTTGGTTATTAGGTATGTTTGTACAGGGGATGTAGTTTTTACTACAAAATTTTAGAGTATTGCTTTTAAATATTTATTAATCTAATGAATTATTTTTATTGTAATATTAGGTTACTCAGTTTCACTGCCGAATAATTTGTTTGTCTGGGTGCCTATACTATCAAGATTGTGTAAATATGGTGAATGCTGTCTGTAGATCATGTTATTAAATTAATTCTCGATTGTTTATTTTAGTAATCGAGCTGTCTGATCACCAGACATAAATTTAAATCTTAGTTTATTTTTCTCATTCTGTTATTATATTGAATATTGTTGTATTTAAAACTGACGAACTAAATTAAAATACAGTAATTTTTTAAAATCAGTAAAGCCTTAATCTTCGAGCATCATTAAGTCCTAAAACTTTCAGATCATTTGAAAAAATTTAAAGTTATACAAATAGTACGTGATACAGATTTATACCTTTTGATATTACCATTTAATTATGAATTAATCAGCTCGAATCAAATCTTAATTTATTCTCATTAAAAAATAGTGTGTGCAGTTGCAATCATTTGTTATAACTATTAAACTGACTAAACAGGCAGAGTTCACCAAAATCCATTAGAATGTAAGTTATTACTCTTACGTACATTCTCTTTGTAAGGTGGCAACTCTTTGTATACAGTATATTAAATTTTTATATAAATTTGTGAAATAAAATCTTTTAAAAACATTCAGTTTTGATTTATTTTTCCTTTACATATTTGATATTGTGTGAATGTTTTTGATAGAAATATGTATTTTTTTTTAGAATCAATTGTTATTTTACTAGTAGCACTGGTTTTTTTTTTTTTTTTGAATTTTTTACGGGCATCGGACTACTAAAACCATTAGCCCTCGTCACGTTCTTAGAAAGAAATTAGTATTACCATCAGGATCGTCATATGTAAGGGTGTAAAGGGCCCTTACATTTTATTTAAAAGCACAAATTGCACAAAAACATTAAGACAAACACAACACTTACAAGGGCATAAAGGGCCCCGATATTAAAAAATTGAGATAAAATTCTCAATGAACATGAAAATAAAAAAAATTTAAAAAAATATATATGTCTATACAATACCATTTCCTTCTTCTACCTGTCTCGTTTATTAATTTGTTTAAGCACCCTCGGGGCAACCAGAACCGCCGTTAAGCAGTATATTAGTCGCGCCAGGATGCCATGGCAGTTGACTCTCCATATAAACAGGCTACAGGCATGCATTGCGCCCACCCATAGCCTCGCCCTCAGTCCACCCTTGAGGGTCCCCCATGCCATCATTGGACACACCCCGACTAACTGCTCTTGAATGCAGATGAGCCAGGGTGGCCTAGGCAAGAGGGCTACCTCCCGTCACTATATGTGCCACACTTCGAGACTCCCTTATATATATATATATATATAAAACTACCTCTTAGAGTTTCTTTATCACAGCTTTAAATTTTTACTTTTATAGACTTTTAAGAAGTCCACTAAATAGTAAATATGCAACTATTTTTCTTTCATTTCCATTAGCTAGATCAGCAGTAATATCATTTCTCAGCAGGAACCTCTCTTTCTGAGGTTCTCATATATGGTACACCCTTCTATTAGATGCTTGATTGTCAGTGTTTTATTACAAACACCGCACATGGTGTTTGTAACTCTTCGTCGGTTAACAAATATGAATTTGTTAATCGCGTGTGACCGATTCTAAGTCTGGTCACAGCTACTTGTTCTCGGTGAGTCAACTTCACGTCGCTTTTCCATTTATATGGAGAAGTTTTTACTGAGTTTAATTTTGTATTTAAACTTCTCCGATCAGTATTCCACTTGTTTTGTACTATGTTAGTTAGACAGTTTTTAACGTCTGCCACTCTTACAGGAAATGCATCCAAATCATCGCAGACTGTTGCCTTTCTGGCAGCTTCATCTGCGCTTTCATTACCTGTAGTAATACCAGCATGTCCTGGAGTCCATATAAATACGCATCGCTGTCCTCGTTGGTTTAGAACGTACAAAATGGACAGGATGCTTGAAATTAGGACACCCTTAATGTTTTTGTTCCGAATTGCAACAAGTGCACTTAGAGAATCGGAACATATTAGCACTCTCTCTTCGCAATAATGTTCTATGTAACGAAGAGCTTGCTGAATGGCAGTAAGTTCTGCCGTATAAACACTGGCCATATCTGGCAGTTTCCAACAATGGGGTTCTCCATTTACATATATGGAGCATCCAACACCATGTTCGGTTTTAGAACCGTCAGTATAAATTCTAATATGTTCTTTGTAACTACTGACAGTTGCCAAAAATTTCTGTTGAATGATAACTCCTGACTTCTTTTTTATTTCTCCCTGAGAGAGATCCAACCTTGTATTTACCGCTGGCAAGAGCCATAGCGGTATTTCTCTTGTGGAAATTGCTAGTATCTCTGGAATAGCAATTTCGTATTTTCTTCTTAATTCGTGGTACCTAATTCCGGCTGGTCTGGAATAGGTAGCACGATGTTCATATACTGCAGCCATAGGATGATTCATGAAAAGTTTATTATTTATATGAGCAGGGAAAGCCCATACGTTTGCTGCATATCTTAACAAAAGGATCTCTCTTCTATAATGTAGTGGCATTATTCCGGCTTCGGACATCAGACTAGTCGCCGGACTTGTGCGGAAAGCGCCTGTCACATATCTTATTCCGCTATTATGAATTACGTCTAACTTTCTTAAATGCGACTTCCTAGCGGATGAATATACAATACATCCGTAGTCTAGTTTTGATTGAACCAATGCCTTATATAATCTCAATAAAATTTTTTATCTGAGCCCCAATTTAAGTTCGATAAACATTTTATAATGTTTAGGGCTTTTTTGCATCTATCACTCAAGTCCTGTATATGTAATCCCCACGTAAGGGATTTATCCAATACTAGTGCTAAAAATCTCACATTGTCTTTATATTGTACTGGATCATTGCCAATTCTCAGCGTAGGACTTTGGTGAGGAATTCTCTTCCTACAGAAGTGTACACAGCACGTTTTTTCTGGTGAAAATTGGAATCCATTATTCCTTGCAACTTCGTTTAAGGCGTCGATCGCCCGTTGCAATTTGTATTTCACCATAGCAGTCTTGTTGCTGGCATACACAATTGCCAAATCATCAACATAGACGCTTTTGCTGATTTCTACTGGAGGAATGGCTAATATCAGTTTATTAATGGCGATGGTAAACAAGGTACTGCTCAGAGGCGAACCTTGTGGTATGCCATTTTCCAACATTCTTTCAGATGACTATTCATTGTTGACACGTACTTGGAAGGTACAGTCATTCATATAGTTGCTGAGCAATACTGGCAGATTGCCACGAATGCCCCATTCTGGAGCATTATTCCATGTCGCCAGGTCATATCAAAAGCCTTCTGCAGATCGAAGAAGACTCCGACACAATGTTTCCTTGTGATAAAGCTGTTATATATAATGTTCTCTGTTCTTATTGAATTTATGTAACAAAAAATTATTTGTTACACCAAATGTCTCAGAAAGTTCCAATGTATCATGTTTACAATGAAATTGATGTTCATTATTAAAAATTCATTAATATAGAACAAACATCTTGTAGTCAGAAGTATTACTACATGTTATAATATTTTAATGAGTATAGTGAGTTTTTTAATTTCAGGAATGATTTTAGCTTGTCAGTGTAGGCAAACCCTGATTTTATTTATTCTGTTCAACAAAACATACTGACATTTCCACCATTTCAGACCAACAATTTCTAAAAAAACCTTTCAAAATGGACTACATTGGTATTCAGGGTTACTAGAAAACTGTCCTCTGATAGACTGATACAACTGAATTATGCTAAACTGTTGTTGAAGTAAATTGAAAGAAGATTATTATTCAAAAACTGTTTACAAATACCATTTAACGATCAAAAAGTCAATTAGTCAAATTTCTATAACTCAAAATTTATCCTAATTCCTGGCTGTATTGTGTTACATTATACGGAAATATAATTCCTTTAACTCGAACAAAAATCCTACAAGTCAAAGTAAAAAATTTTACTAGTTATTACAAAAAATAAAAAACCCTAGTCCTATAATACTGATCTTATTTTCAGTTCAGAAATATGAAACAAGCATGGTTCACTTCTGCTGCTATGCGATAACAAAAAAGGAAGAATCATCATACAATAAAGGGGGAAGTGAAATCTTATACATCAGGCATCAGTATTCACTGGAACTCATTTGTCTTGAGAGGTGTCGGTCAATGTGTCTTTATAACCATCTCAGCTCATATGCATAGTTTTCATATGTCGTTTAGGCTTGTTTGCTACTGTAAACAAGGGTGTTGTTATTCTGTTTTAGAGTGGTTTAAAAACAGTCGCGATAAAAATTGGCCTATCAGTCGACCATATTTACATGAAAAACCCGACTACTTTGTGAGACAGTTCAACTATACGGATTTCAAAGTTAGTGTGGGTTGGCTTAATAAGTTTCGATAGGCTACAGATAACCTTGATTCTATTCAACGATTTGTTGTCAAAAGATGATTACCAGAATCGGTTTTTTTTTCCACTGTGGCAGATATAGAAAAATGATTGACTACACTGCATCAGAATAAACGTCAGACAACTATCAACAATTTTTTTATCGATTTTAATAAAATTCAGTTTTTTTTACGAAAGAGCCAATTATTCTTCACTTTTTGTTTTATTTTTTATAATTTTAATATTGTTTTTATTACATCTGAAAAACTTTTAAAAGCACAATCCTTGAATTTAAAACTGAATCATGTTTTATATACAATGATATGTTTTAATATTCATATTAAGTTATAGCCTTTTGTATTTTTTATTCATTAACGATTTTTGTGCAATAAACTGATTATCAGTGAGAAAAAATGTGATTAATATACAGTATTTTGGTGTGTATTTATTAGCCTACATTTTGTTTAGTGTCTTCCGCAGTAATTAATACTCTTCAGGTAAGTTAAATTTAATTTACTAACTACATACATACTATATATACGTTCTAACCAGTAGTATGTACTGTATAGTGTATTTACAATGCTCAGTCAAGTCATGTAATAATATTACTGTGATATAATAAGACTGTATATGAAAAAAATGCAATATTTTCTTAAATAGTGCTGTTGTACATTTTACGTGAGTGGATTTACAGTGGGTAGTAATTTCGTAACATGTATGGTTCTCTAACTTGAATTTTCCATAAGTTGAATTTTCTTTTCTTTTTTGTTCACTTGAATATTTGAGGTACAGGAATTCCACTGTACTTTCAATGCACTAGCTCATTTATGTAAAACATGTTAAAATAAGCGTACTTTAATAACATTGAAATTTTAATTTCAGTCACCATCGCTTAATTAATTATAATTTATTTTATTATAATAATATAACTTAAAGCATTATTATATGTTCATAATAATTTAACCAGATATTATAAAGCTTTATCATAAAAAATATAAGAGCGCTAAAGGTTAAATTCATAAGAAGGCTATATTTTAAGAAAACAGACAGACTGTGATAATTAGACTACATCAGAACTGTTTATATACTCTGGTAGATTTAAGTTACGTATTCCAAACAAATAGTTTGTCATTTCTACATCTCTGATGATTCAAATCCAGCAGCTCACCTCTCACTTTAAAAATTAAGCTCAAAATTTGATGAGCTTAATTTTTAAATTTGAATTTAAATCAACTTCCACTGAATAAGTTACAGTCCAGCTCAGTTCTTTGCAAAGGGAATAAAACATTGATGCTCACACCGCAGTAATGAATTTGTTTGATCATTCTCATTCAATTTGTTACAATATTCTCCCTTGTAATTCCACAGCTGACCACCCTTACAACACCTGCACACTGAGTTCCTTTTAATTTTTGCAGAGTTGTGTTACTTCTTTATGCCATTATATTTCTTTCTTGATAATATTATTTGCTAAAATGTTTGTACTGACATTGTAATCATTTTCTACATATTTCAAATGAAACCCTAGAGGTTGCAATTTTACTTCTGTTAAAATATAATCGGATGTATTTGATAGAAGTTTAAATAATCATCTCTTCAGTATCTTTTCTACCTGCCCCATACTCATCTGCTTAACAGACAAGCTTTAATGGCAACATGAAAAGTTTTCTTTGTCTCTAAAGGAATATAATTATTGAGAATTTTTTATGTAATTACTCTTAAGTGTATGATTCTATCACTAGTGTTCGATTCAGATTCATTTAACTTCTTTCCTCGTTTATGTTAAAATAATAATAGGTAGAAATGAGTAATGATTGTATTAAAAATTTTTTTAAAAATATTTGATCTGGTTAGTATTTGTTATGGTGATTTAATAACTGCTTTGAAGAAATGGGTTTCACAGTGTAACAAGTACATAAATTTTCTGTTTTGATTTGTCAAGTCAAATTTGAAAAAAATATATATATTTTATATTAATAAAATTATTTCACTATCCTCTGATATACTGGAAATAATTAATCATTATTTTGTTAAAAAATTTTGCTTTTTTGACACCTGTGATTCCGGTTGAAAGAATTTTTTTAAATGAGAATGTGTGTAATAAAGTTAATTATTTATTATTTTATAACTAAAACTATAGGAATTTGTCATTTATTTGTATAATTTTCAATAATTGATGTGAAAGCAGAGATATTTCTCTGGTTTTTAATAGTAAGTTTGTATCATGTATCAACTCACATGTTGTACCAACCACAAGCATTACAAAATGAAAGAAGGTATTTTTATTTTGCAATTTTGTATTATGTTGCATCACTTGCTATAATCCATCCTAAATTATACAAAAGAGATGGACTGGAGTGTAGTGTATTCTTCCTCAAATATCAATGATGTTGTCTATTCATTTTGTAAAATTCTATCTACAAGAACTAAGGATTATGCTCTTGTAAAGAGAACAATTCCTTTCCTGACTGGTTTTCCAGAGAACACATTAAGTGGCTAAAGCAACCCTGTCCAACCTGAGGCCACGGGCGCCATGGCGTCCTTCGTTTCATATTCCGGTGCCCATACCCATTTGCCAATTTTTAACATTAATTCATATTTCAAAATAACATTACATTTTACATCTTAAAAAGGATATAAAAAATACATTTTAGCCTTTATATTTTCCAGTAGTTATTACAGAAGTAATTCTGCCGGCCTTTGTAACACGTTCATTTCTTTGTCATTGTTGTTGACAAATTCATTTCCTTACAACCCATGTTTGTAATGGTATAAGTAGGTATAACATTTTCCTAGCAGGGAATGTAGCTCTACAGAACAAGCTACCTAATTGTCACAAATCTGGTGGTCTGCTTTCCACTCAAGCTCCTAGCATTCTTTGTAATAAATTTCAACTAACATTTTTAAAATAAATGATGTTTTTTCAAGCAGTTGTTGCATTACTCACCAAGAAACTGATTTTTCAGACATTTAATTAAACTAATGAGGGTCAATTCTGGTCAGTTAGTTGTTAATAAATTTAAACCTGACAGTTTTAGAAGGCAGTGAATTTTCTGTTCTTTGATAAAACTGAGTCCTTTTCGTTATTTATATTTCCTAACATCGATTTTAATAAATTTTAATGTGACATTCCTAAAATAGAAACAGATGTTTCTCGTGAGAGAGAGAGAGTTCTTGAATTTGCATGTGGGTGTGGCCAGTGAATTTTCTGTTATTTTGAAAAACTAATGAGCTTCTATCTTTCAACATAATTAAGCCTTCAGCCAATAAGGAGATGAATTTGACACATTTTAACAGTTGTGACTCTGAGTGTCATCCCATTCTTGTATTTTAACTTCAGTATAACTTGGGAGAAGGGAAGCATACATCACTTGTGAAGTGATGTAGGCTTACGTTCTTCTGGTACAATTTATTACGTTGTCTCGTGCTGTGATATGTTATACATTCCATATGTTATGAGTATTTTTAAAGTGAAGTTCTTTAAATTATTATTTAAATATTATTTTAACATAATATCTAGTGTAGTCTTAACATGGCTAAAAGGCAAAGAACTTACAGCTTTAACAGTGAATGGAAGACCAATATTGTTTTATTGAATATAAGGAAAATCCTATGTTTAATGTGTAATGCTATCATGTCTGTTTCTAAAAGACGTAATGCAGAACGACATTTTTTTAATTAATCACAAACAGTTTAATAACCAATTTCCTGTGAATTCTGAATTAAGAAAACACAAAGTGAAAGACCTTAAAACTAAATTACAACTGTTACAATCCGTGTTTACAAAACCTGTTCAGGACATGTAACTCGACAGAAGCTTCTTACAAAATCTGTTACATACTAGCTAAAAGGAAAAAACCATTTAGCGATAGGGAAACAGAAAAAGAAGCAATGATAAGTGCCGCTGAATCTCTGCTCGAAGGTCACAAAGATAAATCTGCACTTATGTCTTCCTTTAAAGGATTAAAATTGTCTCACCAAACTGTTGTTAGGCGGATTGAACAGATTTCTAATAATTTGAAATCTCAGTTACCTCAGGATTTGCCATTATGTGAATAGTTTTCACTACAGTTTGATGTGAGTACTGACATGTCTGATACAGCCAAGTTGTATGTATTTATTAGAATTGTTTTCTATGATTTCACAGTAAAGATAGAGTTTGTGAAACTGTTGCCTGTTGTCAAACTGTCACTTATTCCTAAGAAATTACACTAGTCAACAATTTAAACTTTTTTTTAAGTAACATTGATAAAAATAGGTGTTTTTAAAGTATGCCGTGGCCCTAAATTCAAAAATGATATGCAAAACACGTACAGTTTTTTTGTTACAGAGACTGGGAGTTTGACTCAAAACAGAAGACTATTTATTTTATAATGTATACTGAATAAAAAATATATTAACATTTAAAACATGTTAAATTTAATTAAAGACATTTTATTAAGGACCTTATGCAATAAAAAATGTAAAATGTTCTCTTTTTAAAATCCAGCAGTAGTCGTCCATCATAGATGGATCCCAGCATCCCTGGTAACGTGTTTTCATCGTCCTGGTGAAATTTCTTCCTTGTTTGCACCCAAATTTTCCAGAAAAAAACCAAATGAGTGCATTTTTAAGGACAAGACATCCTAGTAATTAATAAGCTTTTAAAAATTCATCTATGAGGGTCATCTTTCTTATATCCAGAAATCCTTCACTACACTTACAAAACAGTTCCTAGCTGCTAATTCTTCGTTCTTTGTCAACTAATTTTTCTTTAAAAAGTCATCACTAAAAAGTTTTCTTATTTAAGGTTCAATAAGATCCCTTCTTGTAATTTTGCATCACTTAACTAGGAAAGTAGTTATTTAAGTACTTGAAAATATTACCTTCTTTGTCAATAACAGCTTTTCATTAGTCCAAACTTAATATGGAGAGGCGGAAAAGCACCTTTTTTTGGAATCAACAAGAGAAGTATACTTTATATTTGAAGTGCTGTTCAAAAGAAGTTCTCTATGAGGCCAATCTTTCTTAATGAAATGTTCTTGTGCAGTCCGATTGTCCCATAGGCATATAAAACAACAATACTTTGTAAAACCTCCTTGAAGCCCTATACACCTATCACTTTTAAATCTCCACAAATACTGATAGTGTTCATATTTAATTTCATTTAGTTTGGTAGCCAAGTTATCATAGTTTTCTTTTATTTCCACTGAATGAGCAAAATAAGTAGATGTTTTTTCGTTTTCATTATGAAGAGACTGCTTTTAGGCTGTATTTAGATGACTATGAATATACGCCACTCGGAAGGTACATGTTCCATATTAAGTTCATTCATTAAACCGTCAATATCAAAACAAACGCATTGTGATCCTTTCTATAAAAGCTTGAAAATGTTATATTCCGTTTTCAGTAAACTGAAGCACTTGTGTTTTTATCTAACAGGTTCCACTGTTGAAGTCTGGAACCAAGAAGTTCAGCTTTTTGTTTTGACAAAAGTCTCAGAAAGAAACAGATCATGATGAAGAATAAGAATCACCGGGAAACGTAATGTTGTCCAAGTTTAAAGGCACAATCAACACTGGTAATTCCTGGTTGAGAGGAATGGGTCTTAGTGCTGAAGGAAAAACTTGGATACTCAATTTTCTCCTTTTAGTTTTTTGAATGCCCCTCTGTATTTATAATTCAGAAGTAGCAATCAGTTACTTGGTCAGAAGGTTTCCCACACCATAGGAACATCAAATGGCTAAAAATAAAAAAATAGATTTTTTCTTGCCACGCATGCACTTCACTAGATTTACGTGACAACTCACACAGCAAACATTTTGTGTTGGAGGAGGGAAAATCTGCAACCAGACACCCAGCAGCCCATACTGATGGGTGTATGGGGTTTCCTGCCGAAGCAGAGACCCACTAAAACTCCTTCCCCTCAAACAACGCGGAGAAGGGACTATCTTAAGGTATTCTTCATCTCCGCGTGTTTCAACGGGATCACCTGTGCTGCCTTCAAGCGGCAGCTTCCTGCGGGCACCCAGCGAAGGCGATCCTGTTGGAACCCCTCGCCCAGCCACGAGGACTGACCTTCCACCTCCATTCTCAGACCAAGCACTCCCTATATGTGGTCTTCTTTTTTCATTTCTGTAGATGCCTCCAGAGAGACAGTGCAGTAAGCCTGCGCCACCCGGGTGGCTAATCTTCTGTATATCCTTTCAATTTTTAACGTATTTCGCTTTATCCCCAATGTCCCACACCAAACTGGCGCTGCAGCGTATAGGATCATTGACGTTACCGTGGCAGCTATCATTCTCCGTTTAGCCGTCCTGGGCCCCCCCGACTTTTGTCATTAGTTTAAACAGCGCCAAGGACACACTTTCCGCCTTTTTGCATGTTTCACAATTTGCGTGGTGTATCCCCTAGTTCTGTCGAGCCAGACACCTAGGTATCTGGCTCTACCAGAGGGGGTCAACCCAACTCCCTCCAAACTGACAGTGAGCTTAGGGATACGTCTCCTTCCCTACATAATCACCATCTCAGTCTTACTAGTTGAGACCTTCAGGCATGTCTTTGTCATCCTTCCCACCAATCTCACCAGGGTTTCATCAGCAAGTAGTTTAACTTCTTCCATCCGTCGTGCCATTACAACAACCGCAAGGTCGTCGGCGAAAGCGACGGGATTAGATTAGCTTTAGAAGCTAGTTAGGACACTGGTCGATAAACTGTTTCGAGGCTCAGTAGCCGTTTGTGGCACAGATATTCGGTTATGCTTTAGGGCGATCGAATGGTGTGGTGGCGGGAGAAATGCCAAGCAAACCTATCACGCATTCCCTCTGGCTTGGCAGGCTGAGCTCGAGGTGCATTAGCTGGGGTTGCTTTCCGACTTGTTGGAAGATGACTTTGGAGAGGGTGCTCTTGGACCAGGAAAGGATCCCAGTGAGGTCGGCTGTTATCGGACCATCAGCCTCTTGCCGGTTATCGGAAAGTTGCTTGAGAGGCTGGTTGTGGAACGGCTCTGGCAATGCATCGATATGAACTGTCTTCTAAATCGAGGGCAATATAGTTTCATGAAAGGGGTTGACACCGAGGATTGCATCTTAAATGCTCTTGCCGAGGTGGAAAGCGCCAAATGTAAATATGTTTTGGCAATTTTGATAAACATAGAGGCAGCTTTTCCTTCCTTGTGTTGGAGTTCTGTCCTCTATGAGTTGGAAAGCTTCCCGTAGCAAACATGACTATTTGTCTAACCGTACGGCTCTGTTTAAAATTTTTTTTTCGTAAAAGAGACGTCCAGGTTCAAGCCCCAAATTATTTTTTGGTTCTTTGTTGTAATTTTGGGCGCATCTCAAACTCGTATTTAACTATGTATTTTGTAGTAAATCCACTTTCAGCTTGTAAATTTAATTACAAGCAGGAGGTAATCTTGGAAAACATACCCTTACATTCTGCGCCAAATTGGTTCTAAGGGTCAAAGGTTAAAGTGAGGCTTGAACCTGGACATACTATACTACTTAACGCCGTATTGGGAAAGGCTCTCCCAATCGATTTAGTGGTGAAAGTTCGGGCAGCCCTGTGAAAGTTGCGAAGAGGCAAGGAGGCCGAGGTATTTGGAATGCGGTTTCGAGCCGGGTCTGTACCGGAGTAGAACGGCGATCACAATGCACCAGTTCTAAATTTCGTTCAGTTGCCCATCTCCCGCCTGCAGAGGAGGCCTTACAGCCTCGCGATGGATGCATGGCAGCAAGAATGGCATACCACGACTAAGGGAAGGTTCTTGTATAGATTTATACAGGACTTGGGGGGATGGTATGCCTCTCTTTCGTTTTTAAGGGTAACGGGTGCCCAGGTGTTCTCCAACCACGCGAATTTGAACCAATAATTGTTTTGGTTCCACCTGGCAACTGATGAGCTGTACGTCTGCGGGGAAGTCCAGTCGAACGAAAATATGATGTTCGACTGCCCAGCTCTTTTGGTGGTCAGACTCAGGCCACCCTGGAACTTAGAGATCAAGGGGAAAATTGGCCAATCATAAGCGGCAAGTCAATATGGCATGAGCCGCAGTGTCGGACCTTGTGGGTATTCCTTGATGCCGTTGCTTTTGTTCAACCGGCATCAGTCGTTTATTTAAGGGAAAGACTCCTACCTCGCTGCTGTGGAAAGCTACCCGAGAGTTATGGCTGGCCATCAGCCAATTAAAGCTCCAAGCGCTAAATATTGGTGGACAGGTACTTGCTGGCATTCAGCGACCTAGGCGTGGCAGCGAATTGCCGTCTTTGACGAAATAAATTTAGTTTATTGAATGTCATATATATTTTTAGTAGTTGACGAAATGCGCCTATCCATTTTAGAATATATGACAAGCGAGCGGTGGGACACGAAGCAAGTGGTGTGTGGCACCATGCTTAGTTCTCTCACGCAATTAGGTTAGCTCTAGGAGCTAGTTAGGACAGTGGTCGCTAAACTGATTCGAGGCTCAGTAGCCGTTTGTGGCACAGACATCCGGTCTTATGCTTTAGGGCGACCAAATGGGTGGTAGCGGGAGAAATGCCATGCAAATCAAATAAAATCATGCATTCCCTCTCCTTAAGGCATCTTTACTCTGTGTGCCGTGACGCTGCACTCAATAGTTGTTTTTACAATTTTTTTTTTTTTGCAACGAGCAGACTGGATGAGCTGAAACGGTGGAGGCAGAACGGGCAGTACCGGCAAATACTCTTATGAACCCACCGTTCATCGTCTTTTGTCCGGTCCCACCAACCGGACAAAAGACGAGAGACCATTCCTGTCGCGTTTGTTGTTTATTAATAGTGGAACTACTCTCTGGTTTCTCCGGTAAGAAAGAGTAGGTAAATCGCGTATGTAAACAATTATGGTATTCTGTTACACGAATCTGATAAATCCGATCCGTTTCTTCATCGTAACCGTAATGTTCACACCGATTCTCCATTCTGTCGCTCAAACAGATCGATATCCCTAACCCGCACAGGATATTCGTTACCTATTATACTTACCGACCACTCTCAGATTGAATAGCGGTAATGCTTACCCCCTTGATCGTAAAGATATGCCAAGACCGACTGCAGAAAATATTCATAATCGTGGGGGGTTTTTATGTTTTTAACCGCTCTTTTCTTGGCAATCTTCGACAGTAACACTATAAAGGAAGAGTTGTGCCATATGAGGGCCGATAACGGGCGAGCAAAGCGACCCTTCCCGTCTAGCCAGCGTGGACTCCCCTGTATTCGTTATCCTCATGGTTGTGAGAATGTTACTGATAAATAACAATTAAAACCTGAGAATCTCTCTTTTCTCAAACATTTCTCTCGTTCTTAACGTAGAAACTCCTGCTGTAGCTTCGTCTACAGCAGGAGTCTGGACATAGCGCTCTGTCAGCAGCTTACCTAGAATCAAGAATCACGTACCTCAGCTGTTTCAGAGGACCAGGATACCCTCATTCTTTTACCAGACTTTCAATAATAAGAAAGGTTACTTCTCTTCTTGAAGGCATCTTTTTAACTTTTGACAATCCAATATCGGCAATCATAGCCCATAAAAGTTTGATAAATATGCTAATTTAAGCTAAGTACAATAATAATAATAAAGTAATAAAATATTAAATATTTTACTGATATTCATTAAAAAAAACTATCGTGATAATTTAGATAGAGATAATAACCAAGCTTTTAAGGTATATAACTACAAAGTTTTATCTAAAAAGCACGCGACAATCGAGTAAGTTTTTCTTTTCAACCGGCCTTTTGTTACGTAAATCGCTTGGAGGTTTTCGTACGTATTGGCGGTAACGGTAAAGTTGCCATCAACCATCCTATCGACGGTCAACAAGAAGTCAGTATTGATACTACTACACATTTCTACACCTTTTTTCTAGTTCTTAGTTTTAGTTTTGTTTAGCTCCTTAGTTATCTTGTCTGTAGTTTGACCACCGTGCCAGAGAGCTCGGATTGTTGCTCTATTTATTTTAACCTCTTTTACGGCAAGCATAAAAATCCTAACTGCGCCGTTTATTGACGTAGATCCCCCTAACTCGCCAATATATAAAGAGTATACAATATATAGAGTCAAGTTTCAAATGCCAGAAGTATTTGAATACTCGCTGGGTGATGAATCCTCATTTAGACCCGCTGGTACGACTTCTCTTCCAATTATTCTGGAGAATGGAAATATTTCATCGGTGTGCTGTCTTAGCTGAATTAGGCAACGGTGAACAGAGGTAACTCAAACTGTAAAAACTTTCTGTTTGAAACGGTGTTTCGGAAATCATTCGTAACTTCTAGCATGAGCATGTATCCGCAGAAGTAATATACCGCTTTGTGGGGAAAATAGTGAATTAGGTAAAACCGTTACGGATTTAAAATACTCAATGTCTGAAACTTTAACAGTTGCTACTCGCAAACAAGTTAACAACAACAGTAATAAAAATATTAGTGAAGTTGAGTCTATTCTCGCAGATTACAACAATAAAAACGACATTTGGGGTTTACTTCTCATTGGCAGACAACATTCAGAAACAAAAATGAAAATAGTCTCAGTAATTTAAGTTCTGTAAATAGTAATGAAACTGTTCTGTCGGTGGAGATAAATTCTGACGTTTCTTATCTGAACGAATCTGAAGAAATTAACAACGCCCAGAGCACATCATGGGCCTCAGCCGAACGAAAAAATAAGAACGATGCCAGGTTGAACAGTGTAAAGTACAATTTTCTAAAAGAAATGGTATTACCAAAAAGATTATCATTGTTAAATGCAAAGATCAATCTAATACGGTCTGCCTTAAACATAGGGCACTTTTAACTACTCGATATCTCTCCTCTGTAAACACTGAAGATATTAAGACTGCTGGATAATCGCAGTTTAAACATTTAAAGTGCATTCGATCGGTCACTAAATATGCAAATTATAACTTATTTCATGTTGAAGTGAACAGTTCAGTGTTTGATGTTGTCAACAAACTAGTATCTGGTGGAACTGGACCCTTATTTCTAAATTGTATGGACGCCTTAGAGCTGATCTCATCCATGAGGATAATAAACCGCAAGAGGATGGCGATCGTAGCCCCAACAATGAATAAGTTAACTCTATTCTATCAGAATCTTCGAGGGTTGCGTACAAAATTTAATGAATTCAAGCCGCTTGCCTCGCTTCACCTTATGGTATTCTCTTTCTTTTAGAAACAATGTTATGTGCGCGCCAAATTTCATGATAGAGTTTTTCCCGAAAAATATAATACTTTTAGAGCTGAGAGTGACTAATCGAATGGTTCAGCGTAGCGTGGGGGTGATGGTGGTACCCTCATTGCTGTTAATAATACCATCCGGTGCATACGAACAACTGATCTTGAATGTCGCTTGAAATTCTACGGGTATAATTTCAGCGTCAGAGGGAATTATTATTTTCCTTCATTAACGTTACCTACTGTCTTAGAAACTTATTTTGAGGCCTTGATCGACGTACCAGATTTGATATTGTTTTATCGAGTAATTTTAACCCTCC
This sequence comes from Lycorma delicatula, assembly GCF_047948215.1. Classification (NCBI taxonomy): domain Eukaryota; kingdom Metazoa; phylum Arthropoda; class Insecta; order Hemiptera; family Fulgoridae; genus Lycorma; species Lycorma delicatula. Next base: position 5,231,783 of record NC_134458.1, read on the forward strand.
AAAAGTTAACTGGACTTTTAGATATTTCGAGCCTAATATTAACTTTTATTCCAAGAGAAACACTCGCTATTTTCAACTTTGCCGATCTCGCTGGTCTAAAAGTAATTAACGGGTTTCAACTTTATTTAATATGGTCAAATTGTATTGTTGATATAAATGATGAAGTAGAATTGGTTTTTCCGGACAGATTCTTCCGCCCCCTTTGAGTCTATCTATTATCAGTCCTAAACTGTTAGCAAATAATGAATCAAAAACTACTTATGTATTCGGTAAAAGTGATTAAAATTTCCTGTACAATAAAATTAAATTGCTGTTTGGGATAATGTTTTGTTGTGCAAGAACCTTGACACAGCTTTAGAAAACTTTGTCGACTGTTGTCTAATACTGTGAACATCTCTCTAGCAAGAGCTAGATCAAATTCAAACAAGTATCCTCATCGGTTTTATAGTGATTTAAGAAAGTTTATTAATAAGAAAAAAACTGCACCGGCACTTTAAACCTCCTGGATGTCAGAAAGATTATGATGAGTTTGTTTGTCTTCGTAAACATGTTAAATTTTCCTCCGTCTAGATAACCTTAAGCCTGCACAAACGTGTGAGAATGACCTTTCCATAAATCGGAAAACTTCTGGGAGAATGTTGACAGATTAAAAGAAAACTATTTTTCAGTTCCAGCTTCAGTTATTGATAGTCACACGGTTACTGATTCCGAAGAAATAAGTATACATTTTGGGAAGTACTTTGAATCTGTAAAACAGGCAACTCGCCTGAGATAATACAAACGTCGCAAACGCTGATGAAAGATACATTTTCACTGCTATTAACAAGCTTAACATCAAAATCTCAGCTCGATCGAATTATAACCAAAGATTTTGTGAATTTTAACACTTTTTAAATCTCTTGTGCGATTCCATCTTGAATATGGCATTATTATACGGAACAGAGAGCATGTTTACACTATTTTTACGATCAAGAATGTTCAGAACCTTTTTATCCGCCGGTTGCGTTTCAAATTTAGAGATTTAGTCCGTCAATAAGATAACGATCCACACTGGCATTAAAGCTTAATTAATGAATTTATTTTCTTCTACCGGTCTCTGCACTACGGTCCAGGAAATCGATTGTCTACGTGGACCTTCCGGAAATCTTTGATATTTTCACGATTTTGTTAACACATTTGACCTGATGCTACGCAGTTACACGATAGACGTTTTTAAATTTGACGATTTTAAAAAAGTTTATTAGATGAATTAAGGTTATTTATTTTAAAAGAAATTAATTAAACTTTTAATCTTATTTTATTTCTCAATTTTAACGTTAATTTAAGAATTATAACGTCATATTTCTAATCTATTTTAATTTTATGCGAATCATACATCATTTTACCGGATTTTTTTTAAATATTAATAATTGCGACGATTTTAATGATTTTATATGTTTATGACGACGTCCCTATTCACCGATTTTAAATTTAATGATTTTTTTGTTTACTTTATTAAGAAAAAAATAAACAAGCACACAGGAATTTTCAAATATACAAGCGCTGAGTGGTCTTGTAGGATTCATTAGGAGGGGGATAGCCTCCATTCCTGCTCGTTGTTGAACTAGGGGGGCTCGTGGTTGACGTACGGGCGGCGAACTCCTCTGCCATCAACACAGTCGAATTCCAAGCACGACTTACGAGAGGCGATTTTTTTTTTTGAAATGGTCAGAGTACTATAGAAACTCTACCTGCCGTTTTCGTTTACTCTTGTTTATTTCTTCTTATTGACACACCCTGTCTGTTAATAATTTTAGTAAAAGAACCAGTCTTATTTTCAGTTACTTATATTCAGATGTACCACGAAGTTGTCCCGGAACTTTCATAATGTATTCTTCTCTAGAAAATAATGGAAAAATATTTTCACGAGTAGAATAGGTTATGAAAGTCCCGGGAGAACTTTTCGATACATTCTATATATTTGTGTATTACATTTACCTAAACGTTTTTATTTGTTATATTTCAACAAGTATGCTAAGGCTTTTTGCTGTTCTACTGTTTGTTCTCCCCAACCGTGTCTACTATCTGCTCCTTTTTGTCCGTATAAGGTGGTAAGGATTCATTATGAGGGATGGTCTGGAGGTAAATATTCAAAAAGAATCAACGGTCATCGTCACCACCACCATCACCATTATCATTACTGCAAATTTTATTAATATACATATATATATATATATACATATATATATAAACTTTAGATACAGTTTGACATTCATTTTCTTCAGTTTTTAAAATGCAAGTAACAATTTTAAGAATAAGTTATCGTAATCTCGATAACGATTACGGTTGATTTCATCGAACAATCACAAACAACTGCTCTACAGGAGTATAAATACGTCGTTACATGTTTGACGACCTTCAAACCGGTGAAATATAAAGTGATTCAGCTTTTTACGAGCTGGAACGATGTACTGTTGTCCCATATTTGCGATGTTTCTCTTGATCAATTTACGCGTAAATTATTTCAGAAAATTCCACAGTTGTCCGCATCTTTCTTGATTCATACTTTCAGGCGGCTGCGTCCCTCGATCGTGAAATGAGTATACCAGCTCATATACGAGGTGCGACAATCAAGTAATGAGACTGATTTTTCTTTGCAAGATGTGGCAACCCTGCAGCTTGTGTAGGCATACCATCTTTGACCTTGGTCTATAAGCTACTTCTAGTTCAAGCGGCACATTGATGTAACTGCTCAGTCGTGAGTTGTGCTGAAATAAGTGAACACGTGTTTGTGTCTCTCGTCACAGAAATGAAACCGCAAAATATTGCGCAACGGTATGCCATTTCTTTTTGCGTTAAATTGGGTGAAAACGCGACGACAACTTATGGTATGCTTCAGAAGGCTTTTGGAGAGGAGTTTATGTCAAGAGCTCAAGTTTTTCGGTGGCATAAAATTTTTAGTGAAGGCTGAACGAATGTTGAAAATGAAAACCGCACTGGACGACCATCAACCTCACGGACAGATGTCAACTTGACCAGGGTGCGTGAAATCGTACGATCTGATCGAAGATTATCCGTGAAAATTATTGCAGAAGAACTCAACATCGATCGAGAAACGGTTCGTCTAATATTAACTGAAGATCTTGGTATGAAAAAGATTTGTGCAAAAATGGTCCCCAAAAATCTCACACAACAACAGCGAGAAACACAGAAAAATGTGGCAGCCGATCTGTTAGAGCAAACGGAAATCAATCCAGATTTGTTGAGCCGTGTTATTACTGGTGATGAAGGTTGGTTTTTTCAGTACGATCCAGAGACAAAACACCAAAGTTCGCAATGGTGCTCAAAGGGATCACCCAGACCAAAAAAAGCTCGCATGTCAAAGTCAAAAGTGAAATGCATGCTTGTGTGCTTCTTCGATTCCAAGGGAATTGTTCATAAAGAGTGGGTGCCTCCTGGACAAACAGTTAACCAATATTTCTACAAAGAAATTTTAGAAAGACTTCGTAAACGAGTTCTTCGTGTCCGTGCGAACATTACTGATAATTGGATTCTGCATCACGATAATGCGCCATCCCATACTGCTCTGTCAGTACAGCAATTTTTAACCTCAAAACAAATTTCAGTACTACCACAACCACCTTATTCACCAGATAACGCTCCGTGCGACTTTTTTCTATTTCCAAGAGTCAAAATGGAGGTCAAGGGACACCATTTTCAAACAACACAAGATGTCCAAAAAGCTGTGACGAGGGTCTTGGAGGATATTACAGAAGATGAGTTCCAGAAATGTTACCATCAATGGCAGAAGTGCTGGAATAAGTGTGTGCAATCAGAGGGGAACTACTTTGAAGGAGACAACACTAACCATGACTAAAACGGCAATCAGAGGGGAACTACTTTGAAGGAGACAACACTAAACATGACTAAAACGGTAAGCAACATTTTTTTTCACATCAGTCTCATTACTTTATTGTCGCACCTCGTATAGTTATACCCGTGAGTCGGTAGGCCAAGATATATTGTTAATAAATTAGTAGTTTACTGGAATAAGATGGTAATTAAATAGGACTTCATTATCTTTTTTTAAATTTATCGATTGGAACGATGTAGTTGAAAAAAAACAAGCTATATAACTAATTCACTTTTTTTGGTCAACTATTGCGTTTGAAAAATCTCTGAAGATTAAGTAGCATTTGGAGGTGAGGTGCATATGTATGCTAGACGTACAATGCCACAAACAAAAAATAACCCTTTTATATGTTTTTAACTATAATTAACTCATAATACTCTATTATATTTTATGATTATCCGTTTTGTAATTCTAAATATGTGCACACAGCTCCTAATTGCGAAGCTGTTATCAAAAATGATTGTCAGATAATTGTCATAGATATTTTGAAATTACTTTTTATATAGCCTTATGTTATGAAAAATATTTTTGTAATATATTCTTATTTGAATCGCTCATGAACAGATGCTGTGTTCTGATGTTACAAAATAAGGAAACGAAAAATACGTCGGCTGACATTTTAAAAATATTTCAGAATCGATAATTTAATTTGATCCATGAAATTAGCGTTTACAATATCGGGTGGTAGACGGGATGACATTATTCGGCTAAGGAATCCATTTGTGCAGTTCACTCTACTTCTAGCGTTTGATGCAGTTATTTCGTGTAATATTGTTTGTACTAATGGTATTAAAAAATTTAACATATCTTTTCGGTAATTTACAATATTTAATTACAAAACTGAAATATTTTTTACTTATTCTCTAAGAAATATCATCAGCGAATCTACTACAACCATTCCTCCCTTCAGAACTGTAAATACCTCTTTTTCTGAGGACAAAGTCGTATTTAAAAGTTATAAAATATGGCCTTTGATTAACAGTAATATTTTTCCGTAGTTTTAATATTTCAATTCTTTCTCTTGTCATTTTTTTAAGTTTAAGAAAATATTTTTTGGTTTATTTGATGTCTTATAACTTAGAAAATTTATCTTTTAACATAAGAAATCCAGTAGCGGATTTATTTAGAAATTGTAGAATTAATACTGCAGCTTCAATGAAAATATAAATCGTGCTGCTTTCATAAAAACTATCTTTCATAACGTGTTAGCAAAACCTTTTATCGTTAAAAATTTAATTTCATCTGTTGTTACTCTGTAGATTTTGGTATTATATGTAACGATAAAGAATAGGCCGCTGCCATCCACATTGTACGAATTCTTACTTATGTTTCATTTTAAGCAATCTTACAAAAAAAGCAAACTTATTCTACTACGTGTTATTTTAGTAAACAAAATCATATACCTCATTGGTTACCTGATGTTACCCAAACGCGAATGTAACACATTTTTCAAACCGGTTTTTCTTAGCCTAAAACATTCTTCTTCAACCCAACATTATATAGATTTGCCCACCTGAAAGAATAAAAAATTGTAGGGAATTTTATATTTAATGTTGTTTCCGATCTAAACAATACGAGCTTAGTCTGTAATAATTAAGGCCTACAAGTAGCACACATTTATAACAAATAAATGGTCAGTCAGATAGCTAAAATTGAATATTTGAACAGTCAACAGCTATTCGAACCTATTGAAGATATATTGATAATGCTCCGTTCAAAATGCTCGATACGGTTCTCAATTTTGCATGAGTTTTTGCAACTTGAATATCAGAAATATGACAATTTAATGTAGTATATAGGAAGGCAATTATTTATTATAATTATAAATATGTCGACGTAACCTCACCTTTAGCATGAATTTGTAATAAACTAATCCTTCGTTAATCCTTCGTTACAGAAAAACCATAAATACCATAAAACTGTTCTGCAAACATGTTTTGAAAATCACTTTTGAACAAATACAAAGTAAAGTTTAGATCTTGCGGGACAATCTGACTCGAGAAAACCAGAATGACACCCTTATGCGTAAAATATTACCTGTGTGCAGTTTGCAATATCCTACCTCTTTAATGATGAGGTAGGATATTTGAGTAGCTCGTATGGGTAAGCAGTGAAATACTGGAGACTTGTGTACAGCAGGAGAGCTGATGGGTTTGTATTATCAGTGCTTTTAAAAGATCAAGAAACACAATACAGATATTGCATTATTATAGTACTACATTATTATAACATACAGGCTGCCTTTAAAAATGTTCATGAATAAAATTTCTTCTTCATTCATAGCCTGAAAGTGAACCATTTATTTTGTCCTGTTCCACAGTTTGGGTGGATAAGATTCAGACTTGTAGTAAGTAGTTGTCATAATTATCTACTTTACTCGGATGAAATCCAAGTGCCTTTTTTGCACCAATATGTTATCTATTAAGACCTGCTTTGCCCAGAGAGCAGACAGATTAGATTGAAGAAAATGATTTTGCACTAAATGATGTTACAGAGTTTTCCGATGCAGCAAAAGATATGCAGAAACTGCCTCAGCCAATAAGAAAAGAGTTTTATAAGGGATGTCAATTTAGAATACAGAAGAGGAAATGATCATTTGTCAGTATGCTGTTAGAAATGAAAGGTAAAAAAATTAATAAATATTTGAAGTTTAAATGTGGATTTGCAAGACACAAGTCTTTCAAAATACTTTACAGTAGAGAATATAAATATTATTTATGTCACGTAGGATACAAGTGGAATTGTTTTTGGGGAAGTTGAAGCGTGTAATAAATTTTTTACCTTACATTCCAAAATTGAATCGGATAGGGAATAATGAAAAACATTCTATGAGAATATATATTAAAAGGGATATTTTGCTAGCAGAAGTGCCATTGAATAAAAGGATACTTTTCTGCATATAAAAAAATGGATACTTGAAGGGACAAGTGACAGAACAGTTAATGGGATTAATAATACTAAAAGAAAGAAAATGCAGCCTCAATTTGATATAGAGTAATAAGTGATGAAATTTGTTTGTAAACTTCTAAACGGTTTTAAGGAAACTAACTCAGATTCATTTTGGCAGGATCATTCTAAGGAAAAGAGACACTTACATTTACAGAATAGGATAAATTATTTGTCAGATCTAAGAAGTAAATTTCAAAACATTAAAATTAAAAGGATTTTAAGAAACTGTTAAAAAGTTTAAGACTAAGACATTTGAAAGGTTCAAACAGATCGACCTGAAATGTGGAGTATCTTCAGTTAATTCTACATTTATAACAAAATATTTTAAATTGGAATCGTATTTGATCCTTTTAAAGTCTAATATTTTTACTTCGTTAAAAAAATTATTCAGATCTAACAGAAAGATACAGCAGAATATTTTTCATCGGTGTAATAGCTAATGTATTTACAGCTGTGTTTTTGTAAAGATTGGGAAAAGTCTGAAAATAAAAATAAAAAATTGAATGAGTCTTAAGCAAGGTTTTGTCGAGAGTATTCTGTAATAGATGATATTTTCAATTTGTGTAATATAATAAATGTCAAAATGTGAAGGAAAGGTAAGGTTTATTATTTTTTAATAGATTTGAAAGCTGTGAAAAAAGGTGCTCATTTCAGTTGACTACATAAACTGGAACAAGCACCTTCATAAGTTGTGTGCAATACTCTTGAGTCAAAAACTTTTAACGGTATTAAAAAGTCTATACTTAAAATACTATGTTTCATGATGTAGAAGGAATAAATGGAATCTCTCCCCTTTTTTTCTAAAACATGTATTAGGCAAGGTACTTATTCTTTGCTTAATTTGTACTTTTATATTTGCATAATATGTTTGATGAGAGTATGCGGATAAAAATGGATAAATGTGTATCGAATAAAAATGGCAATCCTAAACATTCAGATCCTATTGTGATAAATTAAATTTAGCCATAATTTGGGTAAGTATTGGGTAACAGCTATTCAGGCGAATCGGAGTCTTAAAAATATCAAAAGATGGTTCTACAACAGATGAATTGAAGTAGTGAATAATCTTAAATATTTATGAGAATCAAATTCACATCGCAATTATTTTTAAATAAACATCTATCTATAAACAAACTGTGCTTTCTACAGTACACACTGTAGAATGCATATCTTTGCTGTTAATTTATATTTTAGCCATAATTTATTTATATAATTTTTATTTACTATTTACAATCATATTTAATTTACATTTACGGAAAGATTTACAGCAAAGAATAGTATACCGTATACCGCTAAGCAATATCCAGGCTTTTGTGTAATGTAAGGCAGTGGCAGTGTATGAGGTATAAGTTACAAGAGAGCTGATGATTCTGAGAATCTACAAAGGCTGTTTATAAAAAAAAATATTTAGGTATTCTAAAAATTATGCCAAATTATATTCTGTGTTTGAAAGCTAGGGTAGTTGCATTTTCTAATTACTTTGAAAGCATACTTTAAGTATGTACTTTGAGCACATGAGTTACAGTTTTATCAGAAAATATATTATGGAAAAAATTTTCGAACAACATAACAAGAAAACTATCAAAGAATCAGAGATAAAATTAAAGCAGAGTGGATGGATAGGGCTAACAGATAAGAATTTCATAACATTTATAAAGAAGTAGACTTAAGGTAGGAGGGTATATATACACAAATAATAAAAATGGTATTTTATAAGCATTATTTTTAAATTTTAAAGTTCAATGCTACATCGAATGTAGGTCCTGGAGAGCAGGCAAGTTACTTGTGTTTTCAGTGTGGCTCTGAAAAGGAGAAGGACATTGTTTATTTTATAGGAAGATGTTTAATTTTAAAGGAATTTAGGAAAAATTTAGTAATATTATTTGATTAAATTGACAATTTTCATCACCTCTTCAGACATCACCTTCGGTCTTTTGTCATATACATACCAACTTTTTCACCATAAATCTTGCAATCTTGTATTAGTTAGTATCCTACACAGTGTGGTCAGATCAGAGGCTACAGAAGCAGTTGTGCCTGAAATTTTTTATTTTGAGTATTTTGAATGCACTTAAAATTGAAATGTAACATTTTATTTCAAATTTGAAGTTGAAGGTCACATCACATGTATCTTTATCTGTTTACTTTAGTAAAAATTATGAAAATAGAGTCAGCTGCTAGGTACCACTCTCCCCAAAATCATGATATGGTTTTATCCCTGGCATTTCATTGAATAAAACCCATTGTCAGTCCCTTCGCTTTGGTACAAGTAACCCCCCAGTGGGGATTTAGCTATATGATTCATATGGTTCAACTGGGTTCTTTCAAGTCCAGTGTGATTCTGGGGTCAGGGAAGGGTTTTTTAAGACCCGAGTCTCATACCAAATGTATCTAGTATCTTGAAGGAAAGAAGTTCTTGCCCAAATTATTGATCAGTCTGGGAATAGGTACTTCGATTAAGAAAAGTTCACTTCCAAGGAGTCTATGAAGTCCTAATTTGGGAGGAAATACTTGCCTTTTTTTTTATCCTAATTTTGGTAGATTGTATCTATACCCATTCCTTTCCACTGTGGTGATTTGTGTGAGGGTTTTACTAAGCACACAGTGGATGCTATTAAGGATGTTGGGAGCTCTGAGTTATTGTGTTTATTGTGTCCTTGATGTTTGATGAGGGTACCTGTGAAGGAAACCTTTCCTATCTAGTGGCTAACCTTTGCCTGAGTTGCTATTTGAGTAATGGTGAGCCTCCTAAGCCTTGCTAATACAATAAAATACTTGATATTAGTCTCTAAGCTTTCCAAACTTAACTGAAGCAATGTCTGGTTCAACTCATATTTCACTCTACTATTTAATACTTCATTATGCACTATCTCAAGAACAGGGCTAAAGATAGATGTTGCAACACTATTAGTGTTCTGAGAAATTTTTCATTAAATAAATTGCTATAATATGTGGGCCAGTGTTCATATATTCCGTTATTGTATTTTTAAAACTTTTGTTGTTTATATTTAATATTTTTTATATTTAATATTATTTAACTGTTCTTTCTGTTTACTTTGCTACACTATAAATATTGTTATCATTTGTGCATTTCTCAGTTCTATTAAGATTTTCACTTTTTGCTGCTTACAGCTGTCCCACTACTCTTTTTTCTTACTTTTTTGCGCTTTTGTACAAATCAACACCTATCTTTGTATTTCATACCAGAATATTTTTTTTTATTGCTTTATGCTCAGCAATTTCTTTCCAGCAGGCAGAATTTTGTTCACCATTCTCCTTTTTCCCTCATGAAGTCCAAATCCTCTCATCATTAACAGGATTTTCAAAATGGGAAACAACACAATCTTGTGTAATATATTTGTAATGGTACAGAAGGTGCCCTTACAACACTTTTAATGTTCACCTGCCTTCTGTATGGTAGATGGACAGTTTAAAACCAGGTTGAACCACTTATATGTAAACACCATTTAAACCACCGTTTCTTCCCATTATTATGTAGTCGAATAAAATGCAAAATACAGTAGCAACCCCCCATATTCGATTGAACACAGTACATTACTGTAACCTAATATGTACATGCATGCTTAAACTTGTCTGTATGTTGAATACCACAACTGATTATGTCATATTATCATATCTTATTAGGAAAGTACATACTGTACTACTGTACACTCATGTGTATGTAGATGGAATAAAGATCTGTTTTAATTTAACCAGTAAAGTGCCATAGAGTGTGTTTGTCCATTACTGCAAGTGTATTGACAGTGTCGCTGTTATGGCAAGACTATTGGATCTTTGATAGTTTTTATTGTGTGTGTTCACTAATGGCTACTCAAAAACAAAAATGTGTAATGCGTTCATTGGAACAGAAGCTTCAAGTGCTTGAATGACTTAAAAAGAGTAAGTCTGTGCAAAAACTTTCTTTAGAATTGGGAGTCAGTATTACCACAATTGAAGATTGGAAGAAAAACAGAAAGGCTCTCAAAGCACATGATTGTTGAACACTGACCAGGTAAACTGACTGTTGAAGAAGAAGACTTGTTAAAGAAGCAAAAAATGCTGAGAAATCCTAAATCAGAACTAGCGAGTGCATTATGGCTTTGGTTAAGCCAAGAACACCAGAAACTCTTTTATCTGGACCCATTATTAAAGAAAAAGCAATGGTGTTGTACAAGAAACTGGAAGGGGAAAATGAAAAATTCACAGCAAGTTAGGGATGTCTTCACAGTTGGAAGAAGCACCATGGAATTCAACAAGTTGCCATTGTTGGGAAAAAATTGTCAGCCAATGATGCCGCTGCAAACAAATTTGTGTTAAAATTAAAAATGCTAATTGAAGATAACAACATTAAAATCTATCAACTGTATAATATTGATGAGATAGGGTTAAATTACAAAATGCTCCCAAAAAGAACTCTTATGTCAAAATTTGAAAATTTTACTGGCACCAAGTTGGCAAAGGATAGAATTACAACTACTTTATGCAGCACATAAACTGCCAAAATATTGGGAATATTTATTTGGGAAGTCCATAACTTATTTGTTATTGGGAAGTCCAAAAGGCTTAGAGCATTTAAGAATCTAAACTTACCTTCACTGCCTGTTTATTATTGTAACAAGGATTCTGCCTGGATGGACTACAATCTTTTTAAGAACTGGTATCATATTTGTACCTCTAATTGAAAAGAATCAAAAATCAAAAAATCTTCCACTAAAAGCTCTTCTTCTTTTGGATATTGCACCAAGTCACCCAAATGAAAATGAATTACAAAAAGGAGAAATTAAAGTAAACTTTCTATCAGATCATTTCACAACCCTCATCAACCTATCAATCAGGGCAAGATCACATGGCTGAAAATAAAATACAGTTAAAAATATATTGGATCCATTATTGAAAAAAGAAAGGATGGCTATGACTTTTTTTAAGCAATGAAAAAACCAAACATTAAAGATGAGATTTACATCGTTGCAGAAGCCTGGGGTAAATGACTGAAACAACATCAAAAAAAAATCATGGCAAAACTGTGGCCAAGTAGGGAGCCTGTAAACAATACTTCCATGGATAATGAAACCAGTGATGATGACACAAAGATCTACAAGCTATACGGTCTAATATTGAACACAGTGACATAATAGAATGGCTTGCTGAACGTGACGTTGATGAGGCTAACACTATTGAAGAATTGAACGATGATTTATAATTGCTGCAGTTGTGCAACTGAATGTGAATGATAACAACAATAAAGACGTCCCAATTACCAAGGTTTCTCACACAGACACCAAGCATGTGATATTGCTGTACGGTATTTAGAACAACACCCTAATGGTTTTATGACTATGGATATTTTATGAGTGAAGAGGTGGAAAGACATAGCAGCCAAGTCCAGGATGTCGACTAAAATAAAAAGAAATTAAAGATGTTTTCTGTATAAAATAAATCTGTTTTGATGTACAGTTACTTTTTTATTATGCTAATTGGCCAAATGAGATAAAAAATTTAATACTTAGCCTTTTTTAAATTCATTGTACAGTAAGTAATGTAGTACTGTACAATACATGTACAGTATTTCACTTCTATTATGAACTTTTTATTTTAAAAACCTCCCATTTTATTTTGTCTCATTAGTGTCTTATTGTACGTTTATGTTGTTTATCTCTTCAATAATAATCAAATATTTTGCTCAATAACATCACATAAGTAAAATTAAATATTTCTTCCTTTATTTACAATTCTTTAGAATGCCATAATACATCCTGATTTTAATTCTCCTTTTTTTTTGTAATAATGATTTATTTCATTCCTCACAATGTCCGATCTTTTTTTCATTCTGACCATCTCTCGGTCCCCTGGGTGACAGATAAAAGGGATTCTACTGTATCATATAAATAAATAAAATCACTTTAATATTTCTAGACTTATTTTTGAAGTCTGCAACCAGCACTCTATGCTGATGCTGTGACTGCTCTAATGATCAATTTGTAGTCTAGATGTCTATTACCAAACAGAATGTAGTCTATCTGAAATCGACATATTAGATTTATTACCATAAATATCTAAATAAATTTTACTAGAAAGAATTGATCATACAGTTTTTTTAAGAAAAAGTTTCATTAATTATATTAAAAAAGTAATTAATAATTTATATATTGCATTTTTGAAATCTGGAGGGTGATGTAAAACAGAGACTCTTATAAAACAAAAAATAATTTAAAATGACCATTGCCATGAATTGTTAGAATTAACTGATCACACAAATGTTATTCTGAGTATTTCCTTAAAAATTTAAAAAATCTTTCTGTCATAAATTCAGTTTATTGATTAGGAAATTAAATTAATTTTGCATTACTATTTGCAGCCCCCTAAAAACTGCTAAAAGGTTTTTTTTTTATACCTCTTCACAAATTTGTTGCAGAAGTTTTTTAATTAGTCAAATCAGCCTCAATTGCACTTCAGTTCCATCTGACCGAGGTGTTTTATATCGATTGAATGAACATTATCATACAAGGAAAAACAGTTTAAAATGAACAGATAGAAATTAAAATGATTTTAAACCTATATTAAAAGAAAATATAGTCTCTGTAAGTATATCCACATGTTTAAAATGATTCTTGAACTTCCTCAGTAATTGATGTTAAATCTGTATAATTTACAAATACACATAAACAACAAAGAAATTCAACAAACAACATAACCTCTGAATAAATTCACAAACAAACATGTTTTATCAACAAAAAACTTGCTCATCACCAAACAGTTACTGTCTTGTATATGTAGTAAATGGTAGAAACATTCTTTTGCGATCTGTCCAGTAACTAATTATTTTTACTTCTTTCTGTCTTTCATTTGCAAGACATATGTTCTTGGGGCGACTGAAATGTAATGCACACTTAAATGTAACAGGAGAACAAAATACACACAAATCTACAGGTGCAGCTATCTTATAGTTTCATACCCCTACTACTAACATTCGAAAACTTGTTGACCCACACCCTCTCATTTTCTGTCAGTCACCATTGTTATGGAGTCAAATATGCCTGCTATTGCTATGTCAATTTATCTTTAACAGTGTACAGCGATTGAATTTTTAACTGCAGAAAAATAGAACGCTAATGAATTTATAGTTGTCTAAAAATATGGTGATGAAACTGTTGATCGAAGTATTGCAATTAGATGGGAACTAAAATTTTGTACATCAGAAGCTGGTAAAACTAATATCGAGGCTGCACCTCATAGTGGTCAACCAGTTTCTGAGACTAATGAGAAGCACCAAAAGGAGGTGAATAAATTGATTTAAAATGACCGTCACATTACACAACAACCCATCATCACCCAGATAGGCATAATGAATAAGATAATTATTAAAGAACAAAAAATCCAACTTGTAATTGTAGATTTCTGAATACATCAGAATAATTATGAAAAACAAACAAAGAATAGTTAAACAGGTTTTTCTTTCTTTACTTTCAGGAATTTTTTCAGGATTCATATTTTATTACAAATTGTTTTGTGAAACACCTCCTTGGACTATTCACATAGCCCACCACCCCTCAATTCCTAGCCCTAAGCGTCTTTACCTGCAGTCCTCAAATGCCTTCGGACTGTATCATGTTGCAGCACTTGCTGGGCATAGATGTGCTCCCAAGCCTCTGGCTTGTTTTCATCCTACTAAACACCTATTAAATTACATTGTCACCATATGTCACATGTACGATTTCAACTTTCAAATTTAACATTATATCCTTGATGTTTAAACTGTGGGCTGCCCAACACTAAACAGAGTTTCCATACGCTTTAACGAAAAGAACGAACCCCTCAAGGAACTCTGCATCTCTGACCTATGAGACTGTTTGTGATCCAAGTTCTAAATTCCAGTTCTACTGACCAGTAGGTCCCTCACATGTTTACACACGAAACACTCATCAGACCGACTACTGTGTTGGGCCAGCTTCCCCAGTCGAACACAGTTCAAGCAAGTGGGCATTCCTTCCACCCTCTTCACAGGGCATTCCTTTTCATAAGGTAACCGTCCTTGCAACAAAAAGAGCAAAGCACTTTCTCCTTGCAGTTCTTCGCCATGTGCCCAAGCCCTGAGCACTTGAAGCACCAATTGATTCCTAGAATATCCCAGATGCATGCCTGATATTCTACAAAAACTCATCTTGTAGCAGCGCTAAGCTGTTTATTGCAGTCAACTACATTACTATTTTCACTTTTCCTGCGTGGAAACTACCCTAAATATGTCTTTTAATTCATCAGCAGAACATCTGGTGTTCTGAGTCCTCATTGCATTAACAAACTCCTACTCACCCAGATCTCTGGGAACATCCTAAACAATCATGCATGGCTTAAGTTGCCTAATTGCCACACTCAGGATACCTTTTGATCCCCTCATTCTGCTTAATCTTATTTTCAGTCCCACTATCATTAACCAAGATAAGTACAACTTTTGAATTTTTTTATAGTTAAATATGAAAACCTTCCTTTCTTGCATCAAGTTTAAGAGTAACTTCACTCTTGAATTCTTTGGAAAAATACTCTCCAGTCTATCTACTAGGATTATATTTGGTGGCTTCCTTTCTTTTACTACAAACGACATCAATTTCTTGGGTGAAACCGGCTGAGCTCATTCACCCACCCCAGCTTTGTATCCTTCAATAAAACCTTCTATTTTTTCTGTTTACTTAACTGTGAGGAGATGAAGGTATTGTGTCTGCACGTACGCCGCACTTTTCTCTTTAACATTCTTGGTATTGCCAACAAATTCCTCTATTTCAATGCGCAGCCCATTAAACATTTCTATAAGTTCCTTCATACCTTCATTAGAAATACCTTCATTATTCACGAGGCTACTACTGTATTGGGAAAGGCTCTCCCAATCAATTTAGTGGTGAAAGTTCAGGCGGTCATGTGGAAATTGCGAAGAGGCAGGGAGGCCAAGGTATTTGGGATGCGGTTTCGAGCCGGGCCATTACCGGAGCGGAACGGTGATCTCAATGCACCAGTTCTAACTTTCTAACAGTTGTCCATCTCCCGCCTTCGGAGGAGGCTTTACAGCCTCGCGATGGAAGCATGGCAGCAAGAATGGTATGCCATGACTAAGGGAAGGTCCTTGTATAGATTTATACAGGGGGGTTTTTTGTTATTGGGGGATGGTATGCCTCTCCTTCGTTTTTAAGGGGAACGGGAGCCCGAGTGCTCTCCAACCATGTAAATTTAAACCAATATTTGTTTTGGTTCCACCTGGCAGCTGATGCTGTGCGTCTACGGGGAGGTCCAGTCAAATGAACATATTATGTTTGACTGCCCTGATCTTGGGGGGGGGGGGCCAGAGACCGGGCCACCCTGGAACTTAGAAGTCAAGGGGAAAATTGGCCGCTCATAAACGGCGAGTCAGTGAAGCGAGAGCCGCATTGTCTGACCGTGTGGGAGTTCTTTGATGAGGTTGCATTGTTCAACCGACATCGGTAGATTAGTTAAGGGTAGAGTATAATGACTCCTACCGTGCTGCTGTGGTAAGCTAATCCAGAGATAATGGCTGGCCACCAGCCAGATAAGTTCCAAGCGCTTTAAATGATGGACAGGTCCATCAACCGAGGCGTGACAGGAAATTACTGTCTTTTTAAAATAATAACAAGGGATGCGCCTCCCCGGTTTAGTTCTATTGTATGACAAGTGAGCGGTTGGGACACGTAAGTAGGTGGTGTATGGCATGTCGCTTAGTCCGCTCACGCTGTTAGGTAAGTTCACTAGGAGCTATTAGTTTATTGGTCGCTAAATTGTTTTTGAGGCACAGTAGCCGCTTTTGGCACGGACATTTGGTCATATGCTCTAAGGCGACCGAATGGGTGGTGGCGGGAGAAATGCCAGTTAACCAATACCTTCATTAGAAACCGAATCCGCAGAAATAGCCTGCGTTTCTATATTCTTTAAACCGGCTATCTCTAGTTTTTTAGTCTTCATGGGCGGCAACACCTGTCTTTATTGGCTCGTGGAAGGAACGAAAATTTCCTCAGCCGAAATTTTCATTAGCCGAGCAACAGAATCAGAGCCAGAATCTAAGACCTCCTTATCGCGTCTACTCTCCTTTGGAGGCGACGGCTTTTTCAGGATATAGTAAGTTAGTTAGTGATGGGAAATTTAATATTGCTTATACACTTTACGTTGTAGTCAGGTGCCTGTAAGTCTTAACAAAGTGAAGGCCATTAAAATAACCATCTCATATAGCCTACAAAGGCACTCGACTACAACATAAAATGTAGAAATAGTAATAAATTTCACATCACTGACTTAACTTATCCTGAAAAAATGTCTGAAAGAAAAAACTTTTTAATTATTTTTTGTTCTTTTTTCATAATTATTCTACGTAGATGCGTACAATTAGCAGTCCAATTTTTTTATTTTTTTAATAATAATTTTATATAGCGTTTTTTTGTTACCATAACTTTGCCATTCAATATACTAATTATCTAGATACGATACTGGTAGAGGTTTTTATGTTTTTTAGAAACGTTGCGGTACTTAGAAATTTGAATATTAACAGCGATGCAACACATACCGACAACAGCGTGCAGGCGGGCGCTAACCGCGATGCACTTCTGCTTCTTTTGCTGAGCACATTTTTCGCTTATATCTCGAGAATGATGAATTTTTCGAAAAAATCACAATAGGTAAAATGTGTTTCTTTTCTTTTATTGAATACCTCATTAAAATTTAAAAACAGCGTAATTTTTTAATTCCGTCCCCCAGTGTAGCGCCCCCCTTTTTGGTTAAGACAATTTAAGAAAGACTTGTTACTTGCAAACCGAAGACCTGTTACTACCTAAAAGTTGGTTGTAATCGATTAAATCTGTGATGTTACAGAAGGGAACAAACATACATAACAGTTAAGCAGATTACTACTCCTATGTACGTAATCGGATAAAACACGAGTGGACACGTTATTGCACAACTGGGCTACCTGTTGTAAAATCTGTTTGCGGTAGGTGCCAAGCAAACTCACAGAAAATAACAAACAACAACGAAAGAATTTGTGAACAGCTTCTGAAACGTTATCATGACGAGGGAGATGACTTCCTTTTCAATACCGTAACGGTAGAGGAAATTTGAATGCATTATTACTACCAAGAAGAGAAACAGCAGAGCATAGAATATCAGCACTATGATTCAACACAATCCAAAAAAACTTCTGCAAAAATATTTCTTGACAGTGTTCTGGGATTCCAAACATGTATACGTGATTGATTAACTAGAAGCAGGGTCGATTGTAAATTCGGTGCAATACATGAGAAGTTCAAGTGCCTTAGCAGACGTGTGTCCTGTTCGACAATCTAAAGAGCCGATAATTCTGCAACAGGATAATGTTCGCCCACACATCGCGTGCTATCGCCGAGGCTCTTGTAAAGTTTAAATTTGAACCTATTCCGCATTTTCCACACTCGCCAGATTTGGCACCCTGCGATTTTCATTTATTTTCGCAATTAAAGAGGGATATTAAGGGTACTTATTTCATCGCGGACGATAAACTGGGCAGGACGGTGCGATGTGTTGGATCAAGGAAAGATTTTTCCTTGATCTATTCTTCACTGACAGAATGAGGAAATTTGTTCACAGTCGGGAGAAATATGTAATTGTAAATGGTGACTATGTGGAAAAATAAATTTAAGTTTTTGTAGCAAATAAAATGTGCTTTCATGGTAGATTTGTGTGTTATGAGCTACTGTGCGTTACATTTCAGCTACCCTTTGCATTAATTTTATACTTTTAAATTTATTCAGTTTTCTATCTTCATTTACTATACATATCTGATCAGATATTACAAACGGTTCGAATTATTTCACGTTATCAATAGTTTTCTCCCGAAGAGCTTTTTGCCCATTATCTAGCTATTTAATTTTCCTTCATCCAGTTTTTCCAGTTACTTCATCCTATATTGTGTGTGTATGAATGTATATATTAGGAGAACCTAACTTTATCCGATAAGCACCTTGTCCGGTTTGGGCTAATCGTACGAGTAGTGGAGAGGAAACCAAGAATCTAAGACAGCTGCCCCCCACCGAACCGTGAAAGGCCCAAGGATACAGCAATTTTAAAGATCATCAAATCTTTATCGTCGACTCAGTGACTGAGCGTGTCTAAAAACCACAGGAGAGGAAGGTTCAAGGTTAAGGGAAGAATATGGATAGTACGAGAGGGCAGCTTTGCTCATAGTGGGACTACAGAACACAACCGATACCCTACCACGATTTCTAAGTCTGGGAGTCTAAATATACGACCGGCATACTTCTTCTACTGAGAATTAGACATAGGCTTCTTTTTTCTCCATTTTTTCTTATAACATCTTCTTAATGAACTTTATTCACCAGACTAACATTATTATATAGCATAGCTTTTCAATCGCATCTAATTTTCCTTCGTGACATCTCTGTCAACTATCTCATATTTTGCACCTATTAATCGCTACAATGGAAAACTTTTTAAAACATAATTCTGATGTCTGTATTTGACAGTTTTTCTTCATTTTTTTTACGTTTCAAATTGAATCGCTTTCCTAATAATGAATCCCATAAGCTTAAAAAAACTCATGGTAAATCTTTAATCTTTCACACCTTTAATCTTTCTTCTTGGATTGTTACTCGGTCGTTTTCATTGATTCATGACTGTCGCTTGGAAATTTTTCCTTCGAATCCATTATTGCCTTTTCACTACAGCTTGAAAATAAAGAAGTAGAGTACATCCTTTCCTTTTCATATTTAAGCTTGCTTCTCCTGATCTAGTTGCATCAGAAATATTCTCGCATCGTTCGGCCGCAGTAAGTCGACTGGAATATCGAGTCTTTGAATCGGTTCTGTTACTATCTATGTTCTGACTACGTGCAAATAATGTTATACAAACTATCGAACTTAAACTCTAGTCGGTCATAAAGCTACTATTGTTTCTGAATTTTGGAGGTGTTAAATTATTCAAATTCCTGGATCGTATTCTTTTATCGACATTAAAATTTAACAAACGCAGGTGTTAAATTAACAAGGAAACTCGTAAAATTATGATTATCGTTTATCAAATGCAGCGCAAAATTTGATCTCACAGTCACGGTATCTTCTTATCGATATATGTCCAATCTTCCCGTGAATCTTCTAGTTTTTCATCACATCTAATCCACGTTCGGTCAGCGTCATTATTTTACGACACTGATCTTTGAAAAAAATTTTAATTCAAGTAAATATTGTAAAAGGAAACTTACTCTGCGATTTCCCCGCAGATGCTCTAATAAAACGTTTCATTCGAAGTCGGTTGTAAAACATAAAACACATAGAGAACGATTAACCGGTTAACGTACTTCATCGACTAATCGATTTCATTCTTTCATCTCGTGTATTCTTC
Organism: Lycorma delicatula; assembly: GCF_047948215.1. Taxonomy (NCBI): domain Eukaryota; kingdom Metazoa; phylum Arthropoda; class Insecta; order Hemiptera; family Fulgoridae; genus Lycorma; species Lycorma delicatula. The sequence goes on from NC_134458.1 coordinate 5,252,004, forward strand.
TTTACAAGTAATTAAATTATCACTCCATCCTGAATATTTGTACATCAGGCATTCTCAAACCGAGATAAAGTTTGTTACATTCACTACATTTAACCTTATAATTTCCTAAATGAGTTTCAGTAGGTTTTTGTGTTCTTGTTTCGGTATCGACGGATGAGTTTTTGAGATAGCATTAGATAAATTATATCTGATAGTATCCGGTCGAGATAAACCATCTTCCATTAATTACGATATTCTTATTTGTCTTTTCTACAAAATAATCGTGTTTATCGGTCACTAATCTGTTAATTAGATTTATTAATGCGCACTATTATTTCCGTTACATATTGCTATGTATTTGACGGTCATCTTAATATTAATCGTACTGCGGTCATCTTGAGAGCCTATTAATACTACGAATAATACAAATGAGTTGACATTTATCGCTTTTCGTGTAAACGGCTGGTATGAATCGGCATGCGTTGTTAGAATTGTTGTTGGTGTTCTATTTATTTTGAAGGTTGTAAGATCAAGAGAATTTTTCAACTACCGTTTTATATTTCTAAAGAATATTTGGTTTACGGTTAACACAATTGTGAGTTTTTTAAAACCCGATTCGGCTGTATATTCCATAAAAAATTATAAAAGTTTCATCTATGCGTTTAGATCAAGAAATAAGTTCGGTAAGAATTTTTTTGACTTGACAATAAATACTTATTTTCCTAACGATAAGATAAATTCCAGTAAATAGATCGCTTTAGGGTGATCCCATCGCATGGGGCTTCTTATTTTTAAAAAAAAAAACTTGTCTAGGATAAAGTAATTTTGCAGTAATGTACACTTATAAAAAATAATAAGTTTACCGATTTAAAATCGTGACCTTTTCCGAACTAGTATTAAGAAATTTATTGTTTTTCCTACGGGTATATTTATGTACAGAATGATGATATCAAAAGAGCTAATTTGCGATAGTAAATTTTTTATTGTTGTTAATTACATCTAAACATTTTTTTGCGTATGTTATGAAGGAGCGGTCATCAAAAGCTACGATCACCGTAATTCGATTTTAAAAATTCAAACGGGGTATTTGCTTGTATAATACAAAATCGCGATGGTACCAAACCGGAACAAAAATTAATTGATATACTCAGAAAACTCGAGTGGCCTGCGCTACGCCGAGACCAGCTTGAGCCCGGCGAGCTCCCACAAACGGTTTTTGTAGAGTTTGATTACAGGTCTTTGTACGATTAGAGGTAATGCTGTCTGCATCGGATTGAGGATCAACCAGCTATTGTAGAATCGCTTTAAGGGTACGGGACAAGTGGAACGGCGTATGCTAACACTAATATTGTGCTGGACTGTGACTGTGCGTAAACTAGAAGGGACTACCCTAAATAGAGCTGTCGTAGATCTAAGCACACATCTTTGCCAAGGGCCAGGCCTACGTATCACTAAGTCGCGTGAGACAATCGGAGATTTAGCCTTAAGTTGTTTGGATTCCAGAAAATTACTTTATGATCTGCACGATAAAAAGTCTCTCAAGAAGGAACTCCATCGCTTGAGAAATCTGTAAGTTTTATATCTGTATACGCCATAAATTGAAATGTTTTTACAATTTTCTCATTTGGCTCAGTATGTTAAATACGTTATATCCGTAAGTTTACGAATCGTGAATTTTTCTCGATGATCATTAAAAAGTATTAAATAATAAAAACAATAATAAAAATTAAAAAAACACGACTGCCAAAAAATGTTTAAAAATAAATAAATAAATCGAACTAAAAATTCAGCAATAAATGGAACTAAAAAAAAAGAAAACAAGGTATGGAAGTAAAGGACTAAACATGGTCGTGCAGTATTCAATTAAATAAAATAACAGGTAGCCGAACAGCTTTCAAGCAGTTTTAATTTTTTTATATATATCTTCGTGTTATAGAAATAGCAGGCATTCAAGGTTGTCTAATAATTAAGATCTCACCAGAATTTACGTCGATAAGAAAATTTTGTCCTTCAATAAAAATATTTAAATGCAGTCGGGGGCCCTTTAATACAAACTAATTACTATTCAGCGCTCTTTAATATAGGGCAATTACCATTCAGATCCCCCCGACTGCATTTAAATAATCTCGTTACAGGACATTTTCTTATCAACGTAAGACCTGGTGATAACTTAATAGTTAGACAACCTTAAATGCCTACTATTTCTACAAGATGAAAAATATATTTAAACAAATTAAAACTCTCTGAAAGTTGATCGGTCCCCGTTATTTTATTTAATTAAATATTGTATAAATTTCCATACCTTGTTTTCTTCTTTTTTTTAGTTCAATTTATATATTTTAATTTTTTGGCAGTCGTGTTTTTTAAATTTTTTTATTATTAATTTATTACTTTATCCGATTCCTAAGAAACTTTTTTTCAATCAGCGTCTGTATAGTTTGCAAGCCGTTAATATTTTCCTCGTCAACTCCGCGTTTCAGTCGCATATGTTAGGGGAGGAATGACGCGTGTTTAGCATTCGACCTATATCATTTTAGTACTGACAGTCTTACTTTTAATTATACAGTAAATCACGCGCCTGATATTTCTTCCGCGGCAACTTTATTCTCATTTTTATGTATTTAGCGGTCCGACTTTCAAAGCTAATCGACCGCTCTAGATGTACAGCTTCATTAACGGGTTTATTATTTTCTACACGAGCGAGTTTATTATTATGCCTACGAATTTCGATCGCTTAACATCGTTAGCAGAAAAGTTTTGATATTATTAATTACCGGTTCAGTATCTCGCTAGATTTTGAAAAAAATAAATAAATACCGTCTTTTATCGTTCGTAGTAACTTAACCCTTATTTTTCGAATTCAGTTACTAAAATATTTCTTAGCGCGCATAGTTAAACAAAGATGGAGAAACTGGATCGCTCTGTTCCATTCCTTCTTTAAATCAAAATAAGCAAATTCTTTTTCAACACCGTTCTAGTTTTACTGTTTCGACTAATATATTTAATCAGGAATACGTATTTCCCACTGATCTCTATACAACTGGATAGAGGATCCCGTGTATTGGAATTGGTAAAATTTGAAGCGTAAACTAGAGCCACTAAATGAGTGATAGAACTAAATAAAATGAAACGACGCATGCGCACAGGTAAGAAAGAGTAGAGATAAAACCAGTAGAAATTGGTTTGAAAAATTGAACGTCTTTTATTATATTTTGTTTGTTCAAATCGGCTTAGAAAACTGTTGGCGTATTTTCTTTTAGCTCTGTATAAATATAAGCTATTTATTACTTTAAAAAATTCTGAAATTTTCTACAACTGTTGGAAAATTTCTGCTTGTGTTGCGAAAATGACCGTTCTTTTTTCCCTACTCCCCGTGCCGGACATACAATGAAGTAAAGCTCAGCCCCGGGGATTGTCCTTCAAACTCAAACGAGCCTCCAGTTCGGCTCGTCGGTTGGATCTTTTGTGATCAACGCTTGCCTCAAATCGTCAGGAAGGGGTTAACAAAGCCCTACAACGCCGGTCCTGCCTCCCCCCGCCCGAAGGTCTGGGACTCGGTCTATACATTTTCTCGCCTGCCTCTAACTACTAGGAAGAGGAAACCGGGCACGATTATGTCGTTCCGGGGCACCACCCAGCAGCCGGGACTCGGTATTTTATCTGATTACAGTAAAATAAAGATCCTTACCGTCACGATTATAGTCGCGCAAGCGTACAATGGTTTTATTTAGTTCCCGTTCTGCGACGCTGGAATACGCTTCAATATTGAACAATTAATTGCATTTTACGCCATAAGGATCCTCTATCCAGTTATATAGAGCGGTATTTTCTAACCTACTTTTTGTTTTTTTTTTTATACAAAAATTGTTTTTTTACATAAAAATCGATAACTTAAGAATCGAATGTCTTCCTATAGACGATAAACCCCCGTAAACACTGCGATTCGATATTCAAATGATTTTTCAATCGATCTATTTCAAACACATTTACGTCAACGATGCTGAAACCGGATCGAAAACCTGTTCGCTTGTGCAGTCAGCATCTTTGCAGACCCTCCTTAATCTATTTTGCGACGACTTTATAAATATCTTGACCGCAGCCGATGTTAAGTTAAGAAGGCTCTATTTTTCGATATTCTGATTAATTCCCTTCGGGATAGTACAAATTCTCTTCCGAAGATGCTATTCGATAAAAATATTCAGATTTCCTTCATCGGCACATTCGTTATTTTCACCCTAAATACAAGTTCCCGACGTTTTAATATTTTTTCAACGTATTTTTTTATTTTATTATTTTTATTTCTTAGACGATCGTTCAGTCGCACAGATTAGAAAACTCCGGAGTCGTCTCGTTAGCGTAGTCGTTAAAATTATAAATATCCAGATTTCTTGATGGTACTCGCCGTATAGGTCCTTAACCGTATCGATAATTCCGGTTATTTATTATACTCCGCTTTTTCTACGTTATTAAGAGTTACTCTTACCTTCCGATTTGTATCTATTCGTAAATTTTTTTTTCGAATTTCTTATCGCTATATTATTATTTTTTCCATAGAACAAATCCGTTTACACCACATGCACTTACACGTACACAATCGTAAGAGTAATATAATTTATAACAAACTAACCAGAATTATTATCTGGAATAAATCGATGGTTTTTACTCCGACAACGGTATTACAAAATAAAAAGGAAACATAAACGACGACAAAAAAATTCGTAGTACGCTGGAATTCAGCTCGGTGCAGCATGTCGGTTTAACCTTCGATAATATGTAGATTGTGTAATTATAAAACTTCAATATACAGAGATCTTGTTTAAAAATCCATCAATATTACAGAAGCCTCTTCTATCGATTTTGCACTGCAACTCGCTACATCTTTCCTTACACGAAACGTCAACAATTACTTTCTATCTATCCCTCTTCGATAACTTACCGTAACTTTAATCAGCCGCTACCTACCATTAGCCGATCGTCGGCAAAAATAGTTCATTATTCTTAATAGTAACGGTAATTTCGGTTTACGCAACACATTCAACGCTTCCTTTTCCAAGTCTATCTTTACCGGCCTCTATGATGGCTCTTATATTTAAAATCGCTGTGTCAATATTACTAATCGATATCTTGTTAAAACATAGTTTTTTAATCTGCTTGTTATCGTTTACCGGGAGAAATATCCACATCCGTTACTTTCCCGCTTGTTTTTGAGAAAGTGATTTATTATATACGATTGACGTTCCGTACAAGAATCGACCGATTTCCGTCCCGCTACGTTTCCCCTCCCGCGATCGGATCGTCCCGACCGGTTACCCGTTCTTCCCTTAGTTTTCGTACTGATCTCGCCGTTAAAATCCTGTTTTAATGGCGAGCTACACTACACGGTTCCTAAAATTTTGTTTCGGGTTATTTAAAATATTTCAGACGCTGTCGAAAAACTTATCGTGCTCTTCGTCTTTTGCCGAGTGAGGATCAGCGATTGAAGAATAGAAATAAGCGACGATAACGATATATTTTCTTTTAATTTAATCTTTTACTATTCCGATTCTGTTTATTATGCCAGTAAGTTCTTCTAAATTTTTTAATATATTTTTCTTTTTTTTTAGTAGAAATCCTAACTTTTATAGCTCTCCTTTACTTCATAATGCGACTTCTTTTAACGATTTTCTGATTCGCTTCCCTCTTCGCATGTCATAAAATGTGTCAATATCTGTTTACAAAAACGTTTCCGATTTTAATAATTTTTTTCATTTTTTAAGTCGTAACAATAAATGCGATTAAAATAATTTTATCGTTTTAAATTTCTTAATCGATTTTTATACGAGTATAAGTACTCTTTTTTAGAAGCTGAAGTTTAGACCGCTCTCATTCCGGGCGATGCCAGTTCGCCATCGTATCCTGCACGGTGTCTGACGCTCGGTAATCGGTTCCGATTACGTTTCCGGCCGGATCGATTTCTTTGCCGGTACGGACTCAAAGGCTTTCTGCCAAATCGATCTTCGTAAAAACGGAAATCTTCCTCGGTTATCGTTTGTAATTTAGATTAGCTCGTTTCGAAATCGAAGCGGCATTTGTATTATTTTTTAACAGACCGGATTACTTCCCTTTTTCACCTGTCGGCGAATTGCTGTCGCTAGGTACTCCTAACGAAGTTCTTAACGATCGTTTATAGTGTGTAATAGAACATCGTTTGTATTTCCCGTTCTTCCTGGCTTCAAATATTTCAATTCTCAGCTCGTGTATTTTTCCGATATCCGCATCGAGTAATCGTCATCTACTTCATAAGTTTTGTCGTGCAACGTACGATCGATATCGGTAAATCCAAAATCCTTGATCGATAGTAACGTGTAATATATTGTTCTCGTGTCGGTTAAGCGGAAAGGGTCGTGTTCTGATGAAGGACAGGGTTTTGCAAAAATACTAAACGCGAAATAAAAAACAAAGCGATAAGTGAAAAAATTAATTTTAAAACTGCTGTCGGAGCGGAGAAGGACAGGATAATTTCGGGGGTGATGAGTCGTAAAGAAGAGGGGTGATGTAGAAGAGGAAGACAGACGGTGTTATGATATCAAAGAGAATTTCGGTGAGGACTGGATGGTGGTGGCAAACGATAGGGTGAGGTGGAGGTTAAACTTTTGTCGCAGGCGACGGATCCGCAAGATCTATCGAGATAAAGATAATGTAATGTAATATACGGCGTTTTTGTTATATTTGAATCTGTTGAAGGGGTAATTTGTTTTAAGATTAAAAACTTTAAAAATTACTGATAGAGCTTTGACTTCCACTGTAAAACATAAAAGCGGGAAACCTTTAAAGAGTGAAGAAAAGATTGTTATTTATAACGCGTTTAATTTTCTACAAATGAAAATCCCTGATTGCCCGTAAAAGATATCGAGGAAATGGCACCGAACCGACCGGTTTATCGACATTTAGTGTACGCAGCGTAAGGGATGACCTTACAGAAACCGGTAAATCGCAGATACCAACCAAGAAAAGGAAAAAAGCAAACCCGTCTTGTCACAGCGCAACGAATTGGTAAAAACTGCTGTTAGATTGAAGACGCACAGTTTTTTCTGAAATAATGAAGCGACAACCCTAACAAAATTTTAACGCTTGCGAATGAGGAAACTGATTTACCTATATTTAAAAGAACTTCTTTTTTTCGATAATTAAAAAGAGGCGACAAAAGTATTATTATGGAAAGGGAAGATATCATATTACGGAGATGAGAATTCTTGAAAAAATTAAGGATTTTCGGAAAAACATGGTAAAAATCTTTTAACTAGACGAAACAAGAGACACGTAACGTCAAAAATTTGGCTCGACAAAAATATAACCTCCGGGTGGTAAACGTTTCTGGAAGGGTTCGGTTGCGGTTTAAAATCTACGCCTAGTAAAGGAAAACGATTAATAATTCTGCACGTCGGCAGCGGATATGGCTTTCTCCAAGACGGTTTGTCGGTTTTTGTATCAAAAAAGAGCGGCGAATACCGTCAGAGTACGAACGGAAATATTTTCAGGAACCGGTTCAAAAAAAACGGTTGAAAAAGAAGAGAGTTATTTTTGGGAAAAAGATGTTATCGAGGCAGCAGTTGGAAATACGGGTAAATTTTAATATCGATTCCTCAGATTCGTCTTCAAAATCTTCTTACGAACTTGATTCGGACGAAATCGCAGAGCCGGATTAAGAACTTTACTTTTACAGGTAATTAACAGTAATATGTTTACCGATTCTAGTCTGTATAATAAAATCATTCGTAATCCGTATAAATAAATTATTATTTATTAATATTTAAACGAATTATTTTGTAGGTATTGTATTGAAGTTTTAATATAAAATTAATTCTGTCGTTATTGAAAAAAATAGAAAGAAAAAACTGAAAAGAAAGGAAATAATAATAATAATATACAGGAAAATAAAAGTAAAGAACAAATGTGTGATTAAAATGCGCGTATTTTGTAGTTTTATGAAGAATTTTCTTATCGGTTACTTTGTACGTGGAGAGAGTTCATAATTTGTACGGGTGACTTTCGAGACGGTCTATTACAACGCCACGCGGTTTGTTTACAGCAGGATAGCTGTTAATGAATCAATTCTTTGTAAAGCATTATCGTGAAAATGCTTTTTAAAGCATTTTATTCTAATTAATGGACGATGCCGTGTATATTCTACGGAAGATTTTTTTAAGTTTTGGTATTTCATCGTATTAAAAATGTTTGTCTGTTTTTACATTTAGAAACCGTAAATAATAGTTTACTGTGTGTTAAGCGATCGGTTAAGTCTGTTAATAATTTCTTAGGTTTGGTTAAAAATTGTCTTCTTACAAATCATCGGTTCGACTTAATTCGTTCTTCTGTCGCAAAGCGGAAGAGCAATCGAATCGTTAGGAGACTTTTTCAACCGCCAAAAGCAATTCTAGATCGTTCCTGCCCTGGATAAAGACAAATAAGTATATTTAATAATAAAATTATGTCGCCTTCGGTCATCGGTACGATTATTTTCTAGTACGTTTTCCCTCTTTTTACATATATGTACTGCTTAACTCATTAATGCATTTTTATTTGAAAGGTTTTTCATAATAGAGATGTTTATTTTTGACTTACCGTAAATTGCGGAACCAAAATTAACTTTTTAATATTTTATTTTCGAAGTTTCTTTATATTTATAAAAATTGCATTATGAGACTCGCTTGAAGAAATCTAATTGTATTTTTTTAATTTTAGAGATTCTATTTGTAATTTCTTCATAGCTATAGGTGTTGTTTTTTTATTTCTTAAGCGCTGCAATAATTTCTTACTATTATATTGGCGCGCAGTAAAAATAAGTTATTCGGTTAATGTACTCTAAAATTTTCTCGGAGCCGATAAGACGCGAAAAAAGATGCTTAACGTTTAGGAGTCAGCCTTTCATACTAGCTAACAAAAGCTGTTAAAAAATAATCCAAATAAAGCCGTTTGAATTCATCGATGAGATTTTTAATGATACTTTCCAAGTTTACCGTGAAATATTTGAAATAATTCCATCGTTTATACTTTCTCGCGTAACGTAGATACTATTTTAGCTAAACCAAAGGTTATGTATCTTCATCGACCAATCTGGCTTCTTTTGACTGATAATTAATATAATTTACTACAAAAATTTTTATTATTATTATTAATTTAAATAGAATTTTTTTTTTGTTTTTAAGCGATTTCTGTGTTTACTTGTTCTATGCGATGTGTGTTTGTAAAGATTTTATTGTATTAATTGAAAAATCAAAAGAATGCGCGCGCGATGAAAATTTAAAATAACTAAGTAAGTTTATAACAGAGAATGTTCTATACTACGTGAAGGATTTCCATCGTCGTATTTAAAAGTTAATATTTTTCGATGTTCATGTGCTATTATTGCATTTTAATTTTTTTAAACGTCGAAATATTCTATCATCTTATTTTTATATTTATTATAAATTCGATAATTTTTTATGCGGTGGTCCACGGTTTCTTTTACTTTTCTGTTGATATGATATGCTATGATGCCTGAAGGAAAGTATGGGAATCGGTAAAAAAATGAAGCATAGGTTCTTTTGCATTACTTGACGTTTTCGTGGCCCAGGGACCCGAAAAACAAAAAAAAAGCAAGAGGTAATGTTGGTATCTACGTACATATCTCGACGTGTTTAAAGCTTGATAACTTTTGACCGGATGAAATTTTGGCACGGAGACTCTCTCGTGTATGTATACGGCGCGATTTATCGGTAAATGTTTAGGGTCAATAACTCCAGGGAGTGGGGTAGAGAGTTTGTTTGGGGTCAATTTTCTAAATATTTTGCGACCGTAACCTTCTTTATATTAAGCTCAGTACATGCTTATCTTATCATTTAAAAAAAATATTTTTCCTCCAATTCTTCCCCTTCCCCAAAAATCGAAGAAAAGCTTCGAAAAAATAATAAAAAATAAATAAACCTTTTTATTTATTGCATACTTTTAACAGAATTATTTTATGTATTCCTAAGCGTAGTAGTAGTTCAAGCGGCCCAGAAGATACTTTGAGGGCAATATTGAGGGTGGGAAGCCGATCAAAGTTTAAAAATATTGATTTTTTGAATTTTTAAGAACTTTTCAGTTTATTTTAAACTTTTAATAATAATAATAGAATAGAATTTAATCTTAATTCACTTCCTTAAAAAAAAAAGAAAGAAATCTCCTACAATTTTCAGTGGAAATTTTTTAGTTTCTTCAACTTAACATAGTAATGTAGACAAATCAAAAACTTTTTTGGGAAGTAATTTTGAGGAAGGAGGAGCAGAAAAAAGTAAAAAAATGTCGAGTTTTTTGAACTTTTCAAAATTGTTTCACGTATCATTATTTTTCCACTATATAAGAATAAACACCCAACCCCTGGAAAGTGTGACAACTTTGTCGAAGTCTTTTTCTTCTCGATCGGTAATCTACTTGTAATCTAGCCTTATCAAAAACCATCTCTCAAAAAAATAAGTAAAAAACAATAGGTCTTGCCATCAGATATAATTTAAAAGTTTAATAATAAGTAAATTTAATTAAATAAAAAAGTAAATTGGTAGTTTTCAAATTACGGTGTTTTTTTTCACTTCCGAGTTATATCGACAGATGTCGAGTAATCAACGATTTTATAGACAGTCTGCACGTGGATATCAGAAAGGAAATCATTTATAGGATTAACATTTTCGCGAGAAAAAAATTCCAGCGATGCGAAGTAATGCTAAATTTTAACTCGACTCAAATTACTCGCTCTAAGTACTTAGTTAAACATGCGGTCAAAAAATTATGTTGTTCAAATTAATAATATAGTTTTAATAAAATTAATAACATTTAGTTTTACGATAAAGTTTTTAAAGTTCCAGTAACTTAATATGTAAACTAAATTTTAACTTGCTTTTAACAAAAATGGATTAAAATAAAACAGTAAAAATTTAGTTAATAAATTTTTCCGGTAAATAAGCAAACAAAAATAATAACAGGGAATTAATTTTCGTTCAATTAAAACACTTTTCTTTTTAACCGAAAAGTATTTCGTAATTTGTACATCAGTCGATTGTAGACACTCGTGTAACATTATAGGAAAATAAACTTAAAACTCGCGTTTAAGTTTTTTCAAAATTTATTAAGCGATAGCACGATTACATATGTATTAATTCGATAAAACATAAAACAAGTCAGAGAATCGGGTATATAAATTTACGCATAATCGTTCATTTCGACTTTTATGTAGCCGGCGATAGTAATAAACGATAAAAGAAACCCGTTACGAAAATATACTAAAAAGTTTGACACCGCTATAAAATGACATGAAAACTTTAAATTAATAAACGACGCGTCCTTAAAGCGGGTAGACCCGATTCTAAACGAAAATGTTCGCTTACGATGTAGTAATCTATATCTGAAGCTTTCGCTCGAAATGGCCGTTTTGTAAACCGTTCTTGAACGTACTTATAGTTATTTTCTTCTCGTTCTTTATTTATTTAAAAAAATGATTTAATGTAATTTTTTATATAACTTAATAAAAAGAAAAACTAATGTGAAATATAAAAATTAAAATAATTTTACCGTATCGTAAAGACTAAGGTAAGAACAATGATATCTATTGAGTAAGGCAAAAAATGTTCTCTTAATGGAACGCGTTTACGTATTTTATTATTGTAGAAGTGAATCGTATGCAAACAGATTTAGCAGTATATTTTAATTATCTTTCTGAAAATCAAACGGGAGTACGAAAAGGATAAAGCGTTTGAAAAACGTTTTTTAAACCGAACAAGCCGAGTTTTCATCACTAGACACGGGGGTAAAATGTAAAAAAAAATCCCTATGATGTAATATTAAATTCTTTTATTAAGTAAACGATTTTTTAACTCCTATTTTTTCCTTGTAATTTCCAAAAATATTTTTATTAACGACTCGAAATTTTTTAACGATGTTAACTTCCATTAGAATCGATAATTTTCCTGCCCCGAATCAATCGCTTACAGTAAAAAACTTTTGTACACGATTACAAAAGAGGTCGATAAAAAGAATTAGACTAATTAACTATGTTTTTCTTCGTTTTTTCTGTCCTTTTTTTCTTAATCTCTTTTTAAAAAAGATTTTTTTACGAATATTTTTAATTTTTATTAGGTGAAAATTTAAAAAAGCTACAGGCTGCAGCAACCTTATCGAACGATTAATTTTTTTAGGAGCCTATATCTTTTTAGAAATAGTAAATCTTTAAATATTGAATTTTTCACTAAATAAATTAGTAAGTACTTTTTGAAGCTAGTTCGAACAAAACAAATGTTCCTAGATTACATTCTAGGAAGATCGGCCGAGAAAAATACATTCTTACAGACCACACTATCTCGGAACAAAACCGACAACCTTGACGACCGCTTACATACTAGGCGTGGCATGTCACAAAGCCACCGATTAAAACGTTACAAAATAATCCGAAACACATCTGGGACCGTACATCTATATAAAATCAAGTCTACAAAAACGGTATAACCCTGTTCTTCCGGACTAGACGGAACAGAACGTGGTCCGGACGAATGGAAATTTCTCTGATCCGGACAGGTGACAATAACCTTTACAGATATCGCGAAGAGAACAAGTGTCTTGCTAAAATAACATAGAAAGTAACAGATTTTGATTCGATATGCTTCATTTAGCGCCGCTTTTATTTATTTACAAATTTATAACGGTCATCCTATTCAGGTATTTTTCCGTTAACCAAAAATCGACATGCGATACTAAAAATCCAGATAAGTAGGTGCTAATCAATATGAAAACTGTGAAGAAGATACACACGGTCTGAATCGCTTTTTTCCGTTACTGTGATTAACGGTAGTGCAACGTTGTCGATATGTACACTGAACTGCAGTACAAAAAAAATATTTTTTTAAAACATCTTATTGAGACATTTGCAGTGAGGTTTTGATATGAGAGAGAGAAATCAAGGGCGGTCGGAAGTCACAACAATCCATCGGTATGAGTATTATACGAAATAGTTTGACGTTAAAAATAGGGGTTAAAAGTAAAATTAGGGCAGATTTCAAGAGGTTTTAAGCGAAACTATGCGTCCTTCATTTCAATCAGGTTTAATTTATTTCTAATTTATATCAGCGATTCGGAGGGTATAACGTAGAGTTGCGGTATCGTTTATACGATCGATTTCTGTTCGGGTAAAGGTTTACCTTTACTCGCTGCAAAGCCGGACAGATTATACTCGGCCTACGAATATCTAAGTAGAGACCGATTAATAATAAATGAAGAGAATAAAGTCGCGTTGAATTTCAGAATAGATATAACGAGAAAGCGAATTAAACATATGAAAATATAACGGTACGATAAATGAAAACGTTAGCGGTAACCGTCAACAAACATCTATCGCGGGACGAATATGTAAGTGTAGCGGGTATGTTGTAGGAGAAATTTCTAACCGATAAAATACAAAATTTACCGGTTTATCGTGGGCTCATTTCCGATACCTTTTTAATCGTAGGTACGATTAGACGCCGCTGATTTTTGTAAGATGTTCGTTACGGACCGAACAAAACCGATCAGAACTTCGATTAAACCGAAGACATTTTATTACCGACTTAAGCCGTTCTTCAAAAATGAAGAATTTTTTAGAAAGAAAATCCACCCGATTTTTTCTGAAGCACGATCAAAGTATTTATTTTTACGTATTTTTTAGCGTTCGACATACGCCTGTTTCCTAAATCTGAGCGAAAACGGTATAATTTGAAATAAGTATACAACATTTTTGTTATTCTTGTCGGTAGATTGTTGAGCGGTAGTTTTTTATCGAAACTGTTTTTAAAAATGTATTTTCTAGAACAAGACACAAATTTTAAAACTAACTAAACATAAATGAACGTTTCTCTAAAACCATTCTGAAAATATAAACAGAGCTAAATCTTAAAAAATATTTTTTTAGAGGAAAAAATAATTTTTTTTACAGAAAAATATTTTTTTTCAGTCCATTGTCGATTCGGCTTATTCATAGATAATCTTTCACACATATTAGAACTGTATCGGTAAATATTCCAGCCAAACGGAAACGAGAACCGTAAAGATAAAACTACTTCGCTTATACAGTGCGGTTTACTAACGCTTTAAGTCGATGAAAGGAGCAAACAATAAAAATATAAAAAATTGCACTACGGTAGCTTTAACGGCTAAGACATTCAAAGTACTGAGCGTAGCGAAATGAAATATAAGGGTAAAACCGTCTTCGGTTAAAAAAAAAATATTATAAAATAAAACATTTAGTTAAAAGACTATTTGAAATTCTGAAGTTAAAGGGAAAAATATTTAGTTCAGAAAACTTAACGATTTGAAAATATAAGCGGCGGATCAGATATAATCGCATCATCGGCTTGGTGGCGTCTGTTGAGATTTATACTCGAAATACTCCGGTTAACTGTCGCACCGTGTAACAGACATTTAGTTTTTATTTCTTTAACGTATTTACCGGCGCTAAATTCTTTAACACCGGTAAGATTAAATTTATTACGCGATAGTTACGTCCTACAGAGTAAGATATTTTAACCTACCAGCGGTTATACGAGCATACGCCTTCATTATTAAACGCCAGAACTTTATTATGAATATCAGAAGACTTCTTTTATTATATATCTGTCGATATATTTTCCGAAAGCAAGGTCCCTCTGCCTCAAATGGGCAGATCTTTAATGGAAACAAAACTATATAAAAAACTAACAGATCGGTCAGGTATTTTATGCTAATAGTAGTTTCCATTTACTCTCAAAGTATTACAGATAAGTTTAGAAGTACAGATAAAAATTTGTTTTTTTCTAGTCGGATATAAAAAAAAATAAAGCTAATACCGGAATCGGTTAAGCTTTTAGAACTACAATCGATAATATTATCGTTACGACAGGTGTTCCCTAGTTTTAAAATATATTTTCACGTTTGACGATGAAAAAACCGAATTCCTTTTCATAAGCCTTAATTTTCAAATCGAAAACCGTCTTAGTAGTTATTACTTTGTTATCAAAAATACTTGTAAAGAATATATTTCTTTATGATGTATTCCCGAATAAAATTCACAAATTATCTTAAGCGACGTGAGTAAATCGAAATCTCAAAACGACAGTATTGTACACTGATTTTTTTTTGATACCCTCACCGCTACGAACCCCCTGAAATTCAATAGATATGTTCGTTTCTACAAACGACATCTTCACACTGTTTATCGAAGGGACCGACAGTATATCCGCTACTCTCAGGGAAAGTAACTCGCGACTTGAACTGAATACTGAAAGTACTCTCAGAGAAAGTCACTCTCGCAAGAAACACGGGACAGACAGTGTAAAGCGATTAATTAACGTATCCCCGATCGTCAAGAAATAATACTTTATATCCCCTCTACCCGGCAAGGCGACTGCATTATAATAATCAATATAAGTCGATTAAAATTATTCTCGTCTAACATTTTAAACGTAACGTAGATTTTTTAAACGTAAAGGGGTTCTTCGGATAACCCATTTAGAGTTAAATTTATTGAAAATTCAACGGTAAAAGTGGATTACGAATGTCTCCTTCCACAGAGAAACTGACAGTGTTGACATTCCGAAACGTCAATTAGAATAGTTACTTCTAATATCGTATTTTAATTTTTAAATTACTAGTACATTTTTAATATCTCCTATTGTCCAGGAATTAATATCTGTTGAATTTTGTAAAGATTAAACGGTTTCGTACAATAACAAGATTTTTAACAAGCGTATACGGAAAAGTCACGACTTTTCTGTATAACTTTTAATTTGTCGTATACCGATCGCCACAATCGAAATGCTAATCATACAATACGGTTTCTTCTTTTTTTTCATCGTCGTGTTATTTTTCATTCTCTTAGTCGTGCGTACAAATCATTTTATCGCAATTGAAAAAGTATATCAAACTATATTTACAGGGTAGGATGAAAAAGTAGTAGGACTGAATTAATTAAAATTTTTTTATTGAACTAATCCTCGAAATAGCACCCTTGTGCTTCGACACAACGCGTACAACGCGATTCCCACTGCACTTACGCCTTCTGTAACTCGCTTTCCGGGATTCCCTTCAGAGATGCCGTCACGGCCCCTTGGACATCTTCTACGGAGCTGTATCGGTTTCCCTTGAGGTCTCGCTTGAATCGAGGAAAGAGGAAGAAGTCCTGCGTTGCCAGATCTGGACTGTACGGAGGGGGGGGGGCAACGTGGCAACCCTGTGCTTGGCCAGAAACTCACTCAGCAGCAGCGCCGTGTGGCACGGCGCATTGTCGTGGTGAAGCTTCCAAGAATCGGCGATGTCTGGCCGCGCGTTTGCGCAACCTATTAAGCACGTTCATGTAAAAACTGGCATTCACAGTCTGTCCAGGGAGAACGAATTTTGGGCGCCTTCACTTTGGCCACATTTTCATCAATCCTTGAAGTTGACGCGCTGGTCGCCTTCGACGAGTTTCCGCCCCTCCCGGAACTGCTTATGCCACTCGAACACTGTTGAGCGGCTCATGGCAGCATCCCCGTAGGCGTCCTTAATCATTCCGAGGGTCTCCGTCACGGTCTTCCCGAGTTTGACGCAGAATTTGATGGCGTAGCGCTGCTCGAGATTTTTATTTATCTCGGATCGCGACGAAACTTCTTAACAGAGGTCACAGAAATCAACGTGCTTACTCTCCGCTTTCCCGCAGGCGACTGGAAAAAATATCGGTCTCTTCGGAAGGCTCGCCACTACCACGCTCAGGTGGTCCGAACCCCTCCATCGCTCCATTCACGCTATAGAAATTCAGTCCTACTAATTTTTGATCCTACCCTGTATATATAGTTGTTATTGTATATATATATATATATATATAGTATTATTTTATAGTCTGAATCGGCAAAATCTACCGTCACACTTCATATAGGTATACTTTTAACTTATCTCGTTATGTCTCGGAACGAAAAGGAAAGAATAATACACATAATCAGGTACGACCGGGATTAGCGGTTACCAAAAAATGAATTTTCAATCTGTCCACCGATTCTGAAATCTGCGGTTCAAGAAAAAAATGTAAAGCGTTTTGAAGAAAACAGAATTAATATTATTTTCAATATTATTGTTTTTTTTTTCAAAAAGTGATTGATAAAATCGTCACCTTGATTAAAAAAAAAAAAAATTAGTCTTCTTAAAGCGAGCGAATATAACGCGAGTGACACAGAGGGTTAACGCTTACTTCGCTTGTCAAATGGAAGTCAATGGTTCTCGATAACGTCTTCTGGCCGCCGCTATTCAGCTTGTCGGATTAACGATTCGTTCTGCCTTGTTAATCCGGATATTTAACGAGTTCAAGTGTGCATTCGTTAAAATAACACAGGTTATAACCATCTCAGGGGCTGATTCGGCGAAGCCGCAGCTCCAGAATACCGTTCCGGTCGGTCGAGTAATATGATTATTGCATGTGCTTAAAAGAGTACTACGATTCTCTCGATATTCCGTACTCCGATCAAAAAAAAGGAATAAATACAAAAGTTATGATTAGTTAAGTAATTTTGAAAATTTAATGACGATATATCGACCTATTACTTTAAAAAGGAATCGAAACCGATACGATTAGCTTTGACTGAAACGGTACAGAACGGGATTACAGGTATACAAATAAGCTGAAAAGCGTTAAGAAAAAAATTCCTTCGACACGCCGGAAGGCGGAGGTAGATTTCACCGATGCTAAGTAGGGGATAAAAAAGGTTTCCACTTTAAAATTAAGAAAAACTTCAAATTTACTCAATACGACAATGGTTTCCTTTAAAAAAAGGTTTCACATGTTTATCATACGACAAGCCACATCTTACAATTCTAGCAACATTTTGGTCATTCCTTGCCGTAAGGGTTGATCATATCAAAAATTGTTAAAAACAAAAGTTTTAGGTAATGTTTAGAGGACTAAAGACCACTTTAAATCGATTCGATACTCCGCCTATTGATTGAGGTATGATTTTTTTTGTCTTCGAAACCCCATTTTTTCCATCCCCTGGGCCAATGATTGGTGATATCAAAAAACTTTACTTAGATAATTTTTAGGCCCTTATCCAAAAAATGGTAGGAACTTTAAATGAATTCGATATTTTACTTGATAAGAAAGTTATAGCGACGTTTTGTTTTTTCGAAAAAGCACCCCATGGTCCGATTTTGCTCATTAACAAATTCGACCAAGATTTTGGATTCTTATATTTTATGTATTAATTTGAAAGTGATTGGCGCAAAATTACGGCAGTTATCGTGTCCACAAGATAGTGAAATATATAAATTTTTGAACTGACGGTGGTTTTGGGGGATGTGAAACGCGAAGATATGTCGAAATTTCCCGGAAGTCGAATCATGGTACCCATTACAATATGTAGCTTTCTTATCAAATTTACCTAAAATAACGAGTGCCGACTCCTGTGACTTATTTATGTAAAAAGAGATTCAGGATCTCTATTGCGTGCAGACTCGGTAGAATATTTTTCAAAAGAAATTTACTGTTAATGTTATGGAATTTATTGCGTGATATTCTAATAACTTAAAACTGTACGTCTCAAAAGTCACAACGCCTTCGTTCAATTTTTGTTATCGTTATATTCGTTTTGTAACTTCCTGCAGCAGACCGGAGTTACCCTCTTTGTTCGATCTCTATATCGCAAATAACTGTAATTTTGGCTTTTTAATAATATATTTATCGAATTAGTAATATATATTTTACGACGATAAGGGCTGCTACATAGTCGAACAAGGAAAGCGAGGCACGGCCGAGATCTTTGATAAGTGGTAATCTCGACAGAAATTGTCCCGCGTTATTAACGGATCGGTAGTAGCTGGAAATTATTTTTGCACTGCCGATCTTAAATGTAAGTCAGATTGTCGGCAGAAAAAACGCATCAGCAGAAAAAGGGTACTAACAATGTTTTTAATATTTAAATTAAATTTATTACGATCGAGCTGGTATTTTAGCGCTCGACCCTACTGAATATCTCATCCCGAGACGATGCGGTCACAAGAAGATAGAATCGTCCGCAAACGATTTCGACCGCTTACGATTTAGTTTACGTAAATTATCTATACAGATAATACAAGATATCGGGCCAAGAACAGTACTCTGCGAAACTTGTAGCGTCGTCTTCTTTATAAAGACAAGAGTTTAATATAATTTTTGCTGAACCCTCCGGTCTTATTATTTGTTAATAAACAACGTAAAACGTAAAATATTATTAGGGTTTTATATTATTATGAAAACCGACCGCACTCCAAAAGACCTTTGACGGTCTTAAAAATGCCACGTTACGTCTCGCACGATCTTTAATGAAAATTCAAAATTTTCTCTTCGTGATTCTGATCTCGATGTAAAAACGGTATCGTACATCTTACACTTAGAAAGAGTGAATTTAAGTAACAAAAGAGGCCTGAAAGAGGATGACTTCTTTTTAAAGGTATTAAGAAGTATTATTTTTAGCGACCTTTACACCGATGTAACGTTTAACAACACTCGATTTCTGAGCGAAAAAAGATATATTAAAAATCGGTTTTAGTTTATGAACTTGTCATTAGATTTTATTTAAAAATGAACGCTAAAACCCTTTGCCGTTTAAAAGCCTTGTTATGCTCAGGACGGAGGAAAAACATTTCGAACGCATTTTTAAATACGTTTTATTCATTACAATGAGTTTCTTAGCGTCTGTAACGCTATTATATTATCTACTCGTAATAATTAATCCTCTGAGGCTATCGGTAGCTGCATTTTAAACGTATGACAGAACGTTATACGTATATTTTATAATTAACATATTTTGGAATCGAATGTTATCGATAGTATTAACATATAGTGAAACGTTTTCCGCTCTTTTGAATCTTTAAAAATAAGAAAATACGTACTGTTTTTTTAAATAGTATTCGTTCAATTTTATTATTAATAAATGAACTTTCGATTTAATAATCGAACGTAACTCGCAGAACGTCTTTCTTCTGTCTCTGAATCGTCATCTTACTTCATCTTTAGAGCATATATATATTATTATTATTATTAATGAAGTAATAATAATAACACGATAAAGTTTATCGTAAAGAATGAAAAATCGGACATTACCCCTTGTCTAACACTGAAGATGCTTCTTAATGTCGGGCCGAGTTATTATTAATCGTCCCTCCGTTTAGAAACTATTTTACGGTTTATTACTTTACTTTCGAATTTAATCGTAAAAGTATAATCTTTTTCTAAGCGTTCTAATCATTTATTACAATCATCGTAACATAATTTACGTAATAATTCGCGTGTAAATATTTTAATTTTGAATGTTCGATCGTACATTTTATAATTATGTTCCGCGTTTAAATATTACACACGTTTTATAAGTTAGTTTTTATGATATTTCTGTAAAATAAAAATGGAAACAAATATCGTTAATACACCAACAGAACGGCCTTTCTGTCATACCGTAAATCGTACGGTCACAGCTAGACGGTTTATCGCTCCCGTCTCAGGGTGTAACTACAAGCAGAGCTTTGCTTAAAATAATCTCAAAACTAAATATTTCTACTCATTTTCTACTGTTTTATTCCTGCCATTTTATATAATTTAAAAAAATACATGTAATGTCACATCAGAAAATTTTTAATTCCATTTTTGTAGACTTTATATGTTTGGACAAACGTCTGTGTGAACGATCGATTCATTTGTACACCCACCCCCCCCAAAAAAAAAAAAACCTTCACCATCACCTGCATCCTCATACAAACTTTAACGATTTATTATTTAATATATTCTGCATTCTTTTATTCAGCTTTTAAGCTATTCCCGAACGCATTAACTTCTATATTCGTGTAAATTATATGTTCTGTACTTTATATATGTATTTATTTTTATTTACTATTTTTGAATTTCAAATATTCCAATAACACTATATTTCGTTGAATGAGAGTGAATAACTGATTCTTATAATATTTTTCATGCCGATTTAAAATATGAAATCAGAATTCTTCTATCACGTTTAATTTTTTGTAACTAGCATTCTTATTTTCAGGCAGTATCATGTATGAACTCCATAAGCACATCATTTTGTGAACGTATTTTGTATTAACTAAAAGTTAAAGAGCTTTATTTATTACATTCACTTATTTACTTATAAATTGTCGTGCAGACTAGAAAAATATTTTTAATTCTCATGCAAATACCAGTTCTTGTGCGTATAACATTCAGTTCTGTAGCTGGCTTTCGTATTTGCGGGTATATGTTGTTCAGTAATTGGTTAGCCGGCATCTCTCCCGCCACCACCCCATTCGGTCGCCCTAGAGCATAGACCAAATGTCCGTGCCAAAAACGGCTACTGTGCCTCAGAAACAGATTTGCGACCTCGTATCCTAAATGCTCCTAACTAGCGTGAGCGGCTAAGCAGGGTGCCGTACAGCACCCGCTTAAGTGTCCCTACCACTCACTTGTCCACATTAAAACTAAATCGGGGAGGCGCACCCCTTGTTACAATTAAAACTATATAGTCATACAATAAGACGGCAATTTAAACCGCCACGCCTCGGTCGCTGTCAGCCAGCTAGTGCCTGTCCACCATTTAAAGCGCTTGGAGCTTTTACTGGCTGGTGGCCAGCCATTATTTCGGATAAGGACTTCCCACAGCTCCGCTATAGGAATCAATAAATCCCATTTAAATTTAAAATCTAACGATGACGGTTGAACATCGCAACCTCATCGAGGAACCCCCACACGGTCCGACAATGCGGCTCTCGCCACATCGACTCGCCGTTTATGAGCGGCCAGTTTTCCCCCTGACCTCTAAGTTCCAGGGTGGCCCGGTCTCTGGCCCCCCCAAGAGCAGGGCAGTCAAACATCAAATGTTCGTTCGACTGGACCTCCCCGCAGACACACAACTCATCAGCCGCTAGGCGAAACCTGAACAGATATTGCATCAAATTAACATGGTTGGTGAGCACTTGGGCACCCGACGCCCTTAAAAATAAATTCGAGGCATACCATCCCCTCAGATCCTGTATAAATCTATACAGGGATCTTCCCTTATTCGTGGTGTGCCATTCATGCTGCCATGCATCCATCGCGAGGCTCCATAGCCTCTTCCGCAGGCGGGAAATGGGCAACTGAACGAAATTTGGACCCGGTGCATTGTGATAGTCGTTCCGCTCCGGTTCTAGCCCGGCTCGAAACCGCATCCCAAATACCTCGGTTTCCCGACCTCGTGTTACTGCTCATTCAAGTGTGAGTTCTCGTGTGTGTAACATTCAGTTCTGTAGCTGGCTTTCATATTTACGGGTATATGTTGTTCAGTAAAGTGAGTGTATGTTTATTAAATTAGTGTGTTTATAGTGTTTATTTTTAAACAATATTAATTATTGTAATGTATTAACAATGCTTCGCAGTTGAATTAATCATCCAAACAATTTCTGCTGCATCTGTGAGGAGGTAATGTTGAAGTCTCAGAAAAGAAATATAACTCCAGTGATAAAAAAGTCGTATGAACTGTATTTTGAATGTAAATTAGGTGATCAGGACAAATCTTGGGCTCCTCATATTTGCTGTTCTTCATTTGTAACATTGTTGACCGATTGGTTAAATGGATCTCGTCACGTACCATTTGCGATTTCAATGGTTTGGAGAGAACCGAAGGATTACACAGACTATTTTTGCGTAATAAAGATATCTGGAATAACAGCTAAAACTAGACTTATTGTTAAATACCCTGATATTCCCTCTACCATGCGACCAGCGTCACATAGCCAAGAGCTTCAAAATACAGTACCACCAGAAATATACAACACAGAAGATGAAAATGTCGATTCTTCTACTGACTTATAAAGTGATGAAGAAAGAGATCCAAACTTTTTAGAAAATAGATATACTGAACCCCATTTAATTAATCGGTCAAATGATCTGGTTCGTGATCTAAATTTATCAAAGAATCAAGCAGAAATACCGGCATCTTTTTCAAACAAACACTAAAATAAGTACTTTCCGTGACAGACAGTCAGAACTTGAACTTTTCTTCTCTCAGTATGAAAACTGAGTAAACTGTAATAATGTGGACTCTTTACTGAAAGCTTTCGGACATATGCACCATCCTGATAAACGGTGACTTTTTACTAACTTGTCAAAGGTTAGTTTAAAAGCTGTCTACTTCACATTGGAAATAAAAACCCATCGATAGCAGTAGCAAACGCAGTTCACATCAAGGAGTCTTATGAAAATATGAAACTTGTAACGAGCAGGATTCAGTGTGAGAAATATTTATGACATGTTTGAGGAGATCTGAAAGTAATAGCGCTTTTACTTGCTGCAACCTGGATACACTAAGTTTTGTTATTTTTTGTGCGAGTGGGACAGCAGGGATAGGAAAAACCATTACATAAAGGACCAGTGGCCAAAAAGTGAGGTACTGACTGTAGGACAGAAGAATGTTGTTAGTCAGGCATTAGTAAAACCAGAAAAAGTTTATCTTCCGCCATTACACATTAAGCTATGTTTATTCAAAAGTTTTGTTAAAGCAATGGATCGTAACGGTGCAGGGTTTCAGTTTCAAAAGAACAAATTCCCTAATATAAACGATGCTAAAATAAGGGAAGGTATATTTTTCGGATCACAAATAAGAAAACTATCGAGTAATCCGGCGGTTGAAGACTGTTTAAATGACTTGCAGGTTGCTGCATGGAAATCATTTCAAAATGCGGTAACAATTTTCCTTGGAAACCACAAGGCCAGTATCTACAGAGAACTTGTTAGTAAACTCCTTCAAAACTACAAAAACTTGGGTGAAACATGTCACTCAAAATCTATTTCTTATATTCACATTTGGATTTTTTCCCTAACAATCTCGGCGCTATCGGTGATGAATATGGAGAACGCTTTCACCAGGAGATATCTGCAATGGAAACACGATACCAGGGAAAATAGGCCCCAAAAACGTTAGCCGACTACTGTTAAAATCTAAAGAGGGATCTACCTACAGAAAATTACAGCAGAAAATTCAAGAGAAATAGATTTTAGGCGAGTACAAAACTGATGTAATATATTGTCATATGTTAACCATACATTTTTTGTTTCAAAAGAAATCTCAATTAAAAAAAAATTGAGCCCGATAGAAAAATTCTATTAACATATATGAAATCATCATAAAAATTACTATACCAATCAGCCATTCACTCTCATTTAACAAAAAAAATAAAATTTTGTAGACCAGTGTAATTTTGTATCGATATTTTATTTCAGTAAAATATATACTATATACACATTACTATATATACTTATAATAAATAATACGTTATAGTATATTACTACTCGCTTATTAATATATATATATGGCCGATATGTTGAACTGAAAATCGACTGGACATTCGATTTAGAAATTGAACTGTAGATTCGACTCGAACGATAGTCCTGGAAAGTAATTTTTTTTCTTTATAAAGTGTGCCGACCCTATTCGAACTGAGTTTGTTTTGGGTAGTAAACGATGAGTTTTTCGATAAAGGTGTGAATTACGTTATATAGGATTTAACTTTAAGGATGATCTTATTAAACCCGGCCCCGAGTTAATTCGTGCGTATCAGAATACATGGCGCGCGATATTTCTTTAGAAAAATAAAAATAAAAACGTTATATTAACAAATACGTATTATAATAATACCGTACGTCTTGTATTAATATAAAAAATATTACCGAACAATGTAACCTCTCCCTTTATTAACCGTCGTGGTACAAAACAAATATCTACAATTAGTTCCCGGCCGGCAGTTTTAATGCGTATCGTTTTATTTTTTAAAGTAGAAATGCTAATGTACGATTCTAGCTCGTCTTATTCCGCTATGCAAGTTCTTCGTCGGTATCGTATGATTTAATGTATTAATAAAGATTAAAAATAAGGTTTTTTCTGAATCTTTTAATCGTTAACATATATAATACTGTCGATATTTTCCAATTATCATAAAATTTATTATTTTTCGTCCGCTAACACTTTTTCCTGAAATACTTATTAATAAGAACGGTAAACCTTTTTTATCGGCATGCGTTTGTTCACACATATATATAAATATCACTCGATACTAACAAAAAATAAATAAAATTTAGTGAACTTTTTTAATATTAAAAACCAAACGGGTAAATGTTTTTTTTTGGTGAGGCAGACAAAACGTTTATTACATTATAAAATATTTATTTGCAAAAAGATGGAATATTTGCCGACACAAATAGAAACAAGCCGCTGAATTTTGGAAAATAATTTAAAAATTTTTACACATAAAATATTATTGAAATACAGAATCTAAGTATATATTAATTAATTTACATAACTCTCGCTAACCGCGAGTATCTTTGTGAAAAAGATTACCGATCGTATCGGCACACACACATTCACACACGCTTACACGCATGAACACAAACGCTCACAATTAACAACATCAGTAATTGTTCTTTTGCCGATCTAGAATTTATAATTTTAATTCGCTTTTAATTAATTTTAAAATTAACAAAGGTAAAGCTAACAATGTCTTGGGTAACAGCGATTTAAAAGCAAAATATAAAAACTATTTAAATAATCTGTTCGATAAGTCAAAAACGATCAAAACACCAAGAACAAAAGAAAAAATTACTTATAATTTACCGTACGATAATTACTTGTAATTTATAGTACGGTCATGAGAGCAAGACACCATAACACTTACCAGGACATTTAATAACCGAGTAGCTTAGTTTATTTGTACATATTACAATTAATTTTAAATTAACAAATATACAATATTTTAATTTTATTATAATTAAAAACTAAAGTAAAGATTCGAATCTCTAAAGATTAACTACGTCAACAGCTGCAGAAGAAAGCGTGTGGCGTATAACTGCGTAAAATGTACATTATTTAAGTAATCGTGTTGTCCACATATATCTAAGTTAGAATACACACACTAAAACATATACGTATATATAATATGATAAACGGATACAAAATTTTATTTTAAAACAACTAGTAGAGCCATTGAAATAGTTTTTTAATCGATTTACCTCGCCCTAATAAATAATAACATCTAATAATAAAAAAATACAAGAAATTTGTTCCCGAGCATAATATTCTGAAACGTTAAAAAATTAAACACTTTGTTCACAGTTTACGATAGAAAACAATATGTACGTATATAATTCACTTCTATTAAATTTAGTGTCGTCGTAAAATTATTCAAATAAAAATAAAAAAAAAACAACTAACTATGTTCACCTTTTACAAGTGTCAGCACTCAAACTTCAAACTGCTCTCGTACAATAAAGTGAACAAATAAAAAAATCGTACCTTTTTTGAAAATACGTAAAATAAAATAATATGTTGTTAATATTAATATACGTCAAATACAATTAATATACATTATCGACACATGTCATTGCTATCGGAGCAGAATCTAATCGATCTACGGTTAAAGGTACACTTTAACGCACCGATCGGTTTAACCTTTGCTTTAGCTTGAAAAACGTAAAACTATTAACTTAAACTTTAAAGGTTTACTTAAAACCTGTAAAAAGGTTTAACAATTTTCTTTAACGGTTTTACGATACAAGACGACGTTTAATATTACATTTCAGCTTCCTACTTGAGTTTTTACGAATAATGAACTGTACAATAATATATATTAAAACTCTTTTATTGCAAATCTATTTTTTTACAGAGCTATAATTAATTCGTATTGTTTGGTAGAATTCTTTACACGGTTACGATCTTACAGTTTACTCTCAAATCTACAGCTTACTTTCTTGCTACGGTTAAAAAATTTTTAACAGGTTTATTTTCAATTTTCATAATTTTTTTTCTAAATCGCCCTAAAAATATATTTTTAAAGCGCGTTTAATATTTTTATTGCGTGCATACAGATGGGTTAACTGATTATTACGAATTTGTTTTTGTTTATCGCTTATGTAATGCGATCGATGACGTGGAATTTTAAGAATTTGCCGAACCGTTTTAATAATTTATTAATGAAAATAATTTCATTTTATATGAAGTAAATATCTTAATACAGAAAACTCTATTTTTGTTTTTTTATTTTTAACGACGAGCAGTTTCAAAATTTGAGGATAACTCATTACAGTCAGCAGAACTACTTAGAAAAACAGAATCAGAGGACAGAAGATATAAATACTGGGACAGCCAGTTTGCATATACGGTACTCATCTTAATTTATTTGAAGTTTTTATGAGCATTGAAATCAAATTCTGACATGTTGTTACTCATTCCTAAAAAAAAAATACAACATACACACACACACACACACGCGATATGCAGTTAATTATTTTTAGGCAACAAACAGAACAGTGAATTAAATAAATTTTAGAATTTTTATATGTTAAATTCAATCATACAGTTTGAGTATTAATATTTTCCAAGATGAATATGAATATATATATATATATATATATATATATCATAAATAAAATTACAAGAAAATAAAATTAACTGCTATCTGTTAACAATCAGGTGTCCTCAAGAACTCTTTATTTTCTTCAAATCTCTAGCATATGGTGTCCTGTCATTGTATTAAAAATAAAGTATATGAAATACATTTACATAAATAAATAAATGAATTAAAAAATACTAAAATAAAACCACAAGAGATGAAATTAATCTGTACAATACACTTTACAAAAATTGTCATTTAACAGCTCCAATAAGAAGACAAAATATTTAATATTAAATCTATAAACAGAAAAATATACAGAGTATTATATTACATTTGGATATTAAATAAAGACAATTCTTTCCCATAAATGTTAAGTATAAATATATACCGTAAAATATTTTATATTATTATAATTAATATGAATAAATTACCAATAACTCTTTATAATTACCGAATTTATTATTTATTAATATTAGGAAGAAAAATTACAACTCTCAACATGAATTTCAAAAATGTAAAGAAATTAGTAAATCATATAAAAATTCGGTTTACATAAATAAATATAAATACAAGTATATATACACTTTCACTCTCTATCACACATAATGCGTGCAGGCGTGCGCGCCTGTATGCGTGTACTAACGGGTGCCACAAGAAGGATCGATTGGAAAGTTACCCATAGAATGCTTTTATAAAATTTTGAAACGCTTTTTCAACAAAAATTCCTTTCTTGAAAATGAAAAAAACAATTCTGAAATGAAAAAGAAAGGAATATCTGCAAATCAAAGAAATATAAATTCTCGACACAAAGATATAGTTTTATATTTTTGGTGCAAACATTTAAAATAAAATAAAAATCGTTCCGATTTAAAAAAAATTATTCTCGTTTAAGTAAACTAACGAATGTAGGTTTTATTATAAATAGAGTTTTATTTATATAATGTTCCGTAACAGGCTGTAAATCCGATTACAATCTGGTCTTATCCGGTCACACGTAAACTATTCCTGAGGTTAGTACCGTTAACTGAACCTCAAATACACACGAAAATCCGATTAAACGGATCGTACATAGAAACAAACAACAACGACGATATAATTAGGTAGAAAAAAATGAAAGGGGATCTATAAATGGTAATGTAGAAGAGAATTTTGAGTTTTCCCTTCCCTACCGCAACGATACTGTACGAGATAAAAAAATAACCTATTTTTTTACAATAATACATATTTTATATGTTACTGACTACTAGAAATGTCAGTTGTTAGTCGGGAGTCTTTACTTGGAAGTATTTTGGGATGAATTTGGAAAGATATAAGCGATAATTTTTTACCTTGCAGAGGAAGGGCACCGCTACACACACACACACACACACACACACACACACACACACACACACACACACACGCACACACACACACACACACACACACACATCATTCACCAAACATTATAAAGAAAAATGATTTACTACTTGACACTCGGCCGAGATATTTTTAATTATTGTAAAACTGCCGGATAAATAAATGTTTGTAAAACATTTAAAGCTGAAAGGTTCGAACATGAAAATATTATGACCTCAGATAACATAGACAATTTTATTAAAAAAACAATAAACTTTTAAATAAGAGATTAAAAAAAGAATTATAACTATAAAACATAATTTGTACCACCATTTTACATGACCAGTGACAGTTAATAAATTAAAATATCACTCATTATCTTACAATTTTATATATATATATATATATATATATATACAATTTATAATTAATAACTTTTCAGCATTCAAAATAAATCTATCACCATACATTTCTAATTTAGATTAAAGAAAACACAATTTAAGACAATAATAATAATGATAATTGTAGTAGTTATAATATAATAATTAATAATAGATAACAATATTTTGCATATTCTCAGTGTGTGAACATTATTACAATTAATAAACTAGATGGTAACAAATACATCTAACCGACTGTAATTGCAAATAACTAGTGATATAGAAGATATTATATTTAATATGATGGGCATGTTGTGATAAACTCAATGAAATAATACATTGTAGCTTCAACAACAAAACAAAGCATTGACATAAGGCACATAATGCTCAGTAAATTCAACAATAACACAATATTAAGTACAACATATGACAAGAGTTTGGCCGTTTCTAGGTTCGGAAGGAAGAAGAATTATATTTTTTTAAATAAACATTACACACGATTTTATCGACAATGTAATAAGAGACGTTAAACATTTAACCGTGTAAAAAATATTCAGCTGATAGCCACTAACAATGGAAAACGAGTTCGAAAAGATATATTTTTGAATATGTAGTAGAAAATAACAATGCTGACTGCTAAGTCCCTGTCTATAACTGTATGTTTTTAATTTGGTACTCGCTTCAGACATCGTTCGATGATCGGTTATCTCACAAGTAAAAAAAATGTTAAATACGTTCTGTATTTTACACTATGAAGCTCCGACCAAAGGATAAATAAAAAAATCGATAATAAATAAAATAACAGAACTAAACAGCGGTTACCGGCTTAAGCAAATACAGATTAAAGAGAAGTAGATAATAGTAATGGTCTCGAGCGAGACCGTTTCTAAGAGTGAACACTACAATACACTCGGTGACACACTAGTGTTTTTTCTACTGTAACAGATGCAAACCTCTATCGGTCAAATTAGTCGATACTTTCAACAGCCCGTGGAAAGTTCATTATAAACTAATGCATATTTGCGACATCTAGATTTCCTTTTTATACAGACAGAAGATTGCAGTCACACAACAAAGTTACAAAGTAAACTAAAGCAGATAAAGTGAAGAAATGGAGAAAACCGAGAGGAGGCCGCACGTGAACGGTGTACCTCCCCCTCTGCAAGAGCAAGCAGCCTCTAATGTAGCGTTAACAACCCGTACTAACAAAACCGCAATGTAAGAGAGTATTTTCATTAAGAACATCCGACAACATTTTCTTCAAGATATATATCGTCGCTGTCAGAAGGAAAATATTTAACAGAGAGCACTCGGTAATACGGTGTCGATTCGGCTATAAGGAACAATGAATGATAACACCAAGAAATCGATAACAAAACTACAGCCTATTGGTCCTGGCACTTGACTTTTAAACGAGGGGAGGCGTAAAAAAAAAAAAATCATAACTATACAATATACTTAACAAAGTTTGACGTCGCACGAGCACAGGCTTTCACCTCCCCTCGTAAAAGACACTCGGCGTAACGTCTCGATAAGTTATAACTTACTTTATATATCTTACGATAGTTACATGCAAAAAGAGCCGTAACCTCCGTCACAGTCCACAATCAAACACATCATCCATACACTCGCGGCTGTGCAGCACTGACCCCCGGAAACAACAGATAACATCAGGGTCCTGTAGAGAGCGGAGGGGCTCCAACTAGGCGAGTTAGAAACAAAACCGAAGCGGGTCGACCCAGTCCTTGGCGACTTAAAGGAAAGGCTGTCCTTAGAACGAATGCAGTATAGGATCAGGAAACGGTAGGACTAGACGGCAGTTTCTGTATGACTGTGGGAGGACAGCCGTTCCACGTCGATCTCAGGGATCATCAACTCGTCCTGGACGTTATCCGCGTACTCGATGGAAGAAGTCTGAGACAATCGTTTACTGAGAGTAGTCTGCTTACGGAGGACCTCGGCTAGCGATTCGCCGTAACGAGCGTCTAGACCCTGACGGAAAGCGTTAACTACTCGTATCTGAAATCAATAACAAAGAAGAAAAACAGGGAAATTAAAACTAAAAAACAAAAAACATCTAACAAACAATTATCAGTACGAGCACGTTAAAGAGAACAAACATTCATACATGCTTCAAGAGCGTAACATCTGAACATGCTGTTTTTAACTTTGTTGTGACAAAGTGATGACCGTTCGTATCGCATACAATGCGCATAAGAATATACACACGCGTGTATTAACGTAAAGGTACACATAATAAAGGCCTATGGAACAAATAATGAGATATGACCTTTCATGCTCGTGGCGTTTCCTCGGTTTCTTTTTCGCTTCTGTTTAACGTCTATCGCACAAAAAAAATAAATAAAGTAAAGAAATCGCAAATAAGTAAATTAAAAAATATTTTATAAATGATCGTAGCAAAAAAATGTTCCGTAGTACTTCAAACGTTCAATTATTTAAAGAAATTTTAAGTACAGTACTTATAAAAATCAGTAATCGTAATTTAATAAAGATTTAAATATAAATACGATTAAAATGTACACCGTTATGAAACATTAATTTTTAAAAATAAATAAAACTTGAAAAATATGTAAACGCATTTCAATTAAAAGTGGGATCGTAATAATTTTTATACAGTAACGGATCCACAGCAGGACTGAAGACTGAGGAAGTGAAATTCTAATTTAATTGTGATTTCAGTCGTGGAACCGTGTCGTTCGATTAAGATAAACGTAAAATTACTGTGTAGTTTTAGTTGTAAACGTAACTTATCGTATTTATAATAAAGATGAAATTTTACAGATACAGTTTTTTTCCAAATCGATTGTGGAAGTTCAATTAAGGTGTTTTTAAAATCTCTAATAATAATAATAATAAAAAGAGTACTTTTCAAGATGATGCCCGCCGATCTAGAAGAAAGGCGATTTGTAGTTAGTCAGTTAGTTGTTAGATGGCGCCACTGAAAGGAGAAAATAAATAAAAGTACCGATAAAATTATAAATGTAATCTTTTTTTGCTGTTTAGCCTCCGGGAATCACAGTCAGGTGTTACTTCAGAGGATGATATGTATGAGTGTAGTGAAGTGTAGTCTTGTACGGTCTGAAGTCTACCGTTTCTGAGATGTGTGGTTAATTGAAACCCACCCATCAAAGAACACCGGTATCCGCATCTAGTATTCAAATCCGTATAAAAGTAACTTTATTGGAATTTGAACGCTGGAACTCTCGACTTCGAAATCAGCTGATTTGCGAAGACGCGTTCGCCACTACATCAACCCGGTAGGTTTATAAATATAATCTAACCAAACTTAACGTACGTTCGCTAACCTTGACTAGCGAGCGAAGCGAGTGAAGCGAGTGTAGGTTAAGTTTGGTTAGATTTATTTTTATAAATTTATATATTTACTTATATATATAGATTTATTATATAAAGTTAATTATAATTTTAATTTATTTATTATCTCCTTTCAGTGGCGCCATCTAACAACCTGACTAACTACAGATCGCCTTTCTTTGGCAGGCATCTTCTTGAAAAGTACCGTAAAAAGATCAATTTTGAAAATCAATTTAAGAATATCAGTAGTCGACATTCTAAACATCATTTACAAAATGTACGTAAAACAATAGCTTAATGCTATATTTATTGATCGCAATGAGATTTTACGAATACCAGAATATAACCCGTGTGACAATCGTACTTACGGTAGTAAAGTTAAAGCTTATGAAAATAATTATTATTACCGCATCGACGATCGGTTCTAATAATCTCAATTCACCGACTTACACTTTACGTTTCTGGACCGTAGCGATCGTACCGGAAATAATTTAGCGAAGCGGATTAATCGAATAAATTTTTATATATTTTCTAAGCGATCAGAATATCCATTTTTACCTCAGCAGGATCCGCTACTGTCTATAGATACCGAATCGATAGTGAGAATAAAATACCGAATTAACAGGAATGAATAAATTTACATGAGAAAACGATGCGAGTGTCAAAAATATTTTTAACCGATGAAAACGGTTACGTAAAAACAAACATTTAAATATATATAATTACAAAGTATATAACAAAATATAAATATATTCATTAAAAAAGATGTAAATCTTACCTCGTTAATTCGTTTCGTTCTACTAAAAATGAACGTCAAGTTATCGATAACTATTTCTACAACACAAACGCTAAATATTATTGTGCATTATATATAAATAATTTTAAATCTACAATCGCTTAGTGTTATTAAAGTACATACTAAATAAACAAACAAACAAAAACGATTATATAACACAGTGCTTACGTAAAGTACAATGCATGGAATCAAATCATATTAACATGCGTACGATAACTATAACAAATTTTAGTAAAAAATATCATTCTTTCCAAGTACACAAAGATAATTATGATAAACGGTAAAATCGAAGTACGGTTGTAACTTTAAAGCGCTATTACAACCATTAACTGTACTTAATGTAGAATATAATATACTCGGTTGTAAATATCAGGTAATTTCTTACCGCTGAATGCCAAAAAAAAAAAACAAAAATCTATCTGAATCGTTATCCTTAAAAATCAACAACGGAAGGATATTTACCGATAAAAATGTTCTATATTAATAAAAGCTGTACACTATTTTACGACATTCCGATAGTAATAATAACAATAATTATAAATATATAATTTATGTTTGCTACTGACATACGATTCCCAAAAAACAACTCGCTTCTAGTAACATCCATTTCCAATAATTAGAGCTTGTATTTATACTCGACGTTCGATCGAATTATTTATCGATTCACAATACACATTATAAAGGTATAACCGTGTTTTACTATTCTACTGATAGCTAGATAGGAATAAAGAAGGGCTGAATTCTAAGATATTAAGAATTCAAACGGATGATGTCGCTACGGAAAACTTATAAAAAAACAAATGAAAAATTACGAAATAATGAAAAGTAGGCCGCTATCTGAAAAATAAACGTTCGTTAAGAAATACTGTAAAACGACTTGTAATACGAACGACAGTTGTTGTTTCAGGAAACCCCGATAGAAAGCGTAAATTTGGCTTAAAAATAATAATTTTTCTATCGGGATCGCCTGAAACAACCATTTTTTATTACAAGGTCATTTTATATCATTTTATAAGTACGCTTACACAAATATACTTATATACTTATACACAAATATATAATTAAAAGTGACGAATATATTCGTCGATTACATTCCTTCTTTTTTATTTATATTTTTTTCATCGTCTATCGATGATGATAGATCAGATATCGAAACGGCCATCTCTATTTACATTTTAGGTAACATTTTCGTTAACGGGTTTAGAGTGTTTATCCGATTTAATTCATTAATAATTCTGTTTTCTATAGTCTACATAAATAAATTAAATTTAATGTACCCCGGAATCAGAATCGAGAGCATATCATCGGCTCTTAAAAATATTAAACGTTTTAACATTATCGCTTCGTGAGTAACGCGTAATCAGTCATATATTATACGAGAAATATTCCTGACCGATTGTGAACGACGGGAAGTCCGTAATACGGAAACGGAAAAGAAACATGGATTTTAATTTCACGTGCTAAATTTATCCTGTATCGTGAAAAGGAAATGAAAAAACGGAAGAGCCTGTAATAAAATAAAGCGATTAAAAAAAGATTGTAAACAAACCACGATTTGTAAAATAATAAATGCAGTAGCTAATTATTTAGCAGATACGCAGTCGTATTTACGGCTCCAACTTTCGGCCTATAAGCTTACGATCATTAATAAAGTACGGTAGCGGGCATAGCTTATGTAAACGATTATTGTGCTGTATTTTGACAAAAGTTATTTGTTTGTTAGAATTTTTTTACATATCGATCATAATAACATTCGATACCGTGAATACCGTGATCGGAAGCAGTAATAGTTTTCATTTTGTCGTGAGCGTTTATTGCTATTCTAGTTTCGTGTTTTGATCGTTCTATATCCATTAGTCGATTATTTTTTTTAAATGTTAGAAAATTATTTTATTTTAGAATCCGTGATAGTTCATGCGATTTAGGATAGTGTATTTCTTAATTTTAAGGGTAAATTTTAAGTGAAATATAACTAACTTGAAGATAGAAATAAATATTTTATATTTGTGAAATAACAGCGAACGAAAACAGTTCTCACTACCGCTCTGGTAAGTCAAAATTTATACAGTAAGCAGTATAATATATAGTTTCTAAAAATAGCCTACTCGGTTTTACAATTTTTAAAAACTAGCGAATAATGTAGTCTATATGCAATACGTAATAAGTTTCCAGAACGTATATCGTTGTCCAACTTCATTTTGTAGTATTTGTATAATTTTCATTCCACAGAGGGACCTCACTCTGATAAGCTCGAGTTTTAATGAAAATCTGCAAGACGGAAACCTCTTCAAAACGGATTTCTTACCCGGCCCGTCAAATTCCGTTTACGGGAGGTTTTACTGCATTTGCCTTTTTATTGTTCATTGTACTATGTGAAAATTATAATCTAGATCATCTCTACGTAACAACAGTGATTGCTAAAAGAATAACGTAACGATTATTAAGAAGAAAATTGTTTTATTTGGTGATAAATAAAATAGTTAAACTGACGTTTAGAGTGCTAATAATACTGGATAGAGCGAATTTATCGCCAGGAGAGGCAGACCGCACATCGAGTGCAGAATATTTTAATTTGCAATGTTTGACATGAATATTTTTATTTATGAAAACATTAATTGTATTAATGACAAAAACTTGGCAAGCTCAAAAGTGCAAAAAATACCTCTGAGTCGACTTTTAGGAATTTACGTTCGCAATCGGCACAAGTCTTTAATTGATACATCCTGCTACTGTCGCGAATAAAATCGACCCGGTTTTCCGAGGGATAGCGAGGAGAACAGATTACTCTTGTCGTTCGGTTGACGGGCACCTAAAGAGTCTTCAGAGTAAAAGCAGACTATTATTTGAATTTACAAAGTATAAATAGATTGTATAAAAACTGACCGACAAACATAAACTTGAACGGCCTAAGTTTTATTTATACTTTATGAAAACTTGAGTCCTTATTTTTAAACTCGACCTCTTATAATATTCAACCGGACAGTAAAATTCGCGTAACTAATGAATAAACATAAAAATATCTTTATAAAAACAATTAATAATAAATATTAACAAATAATCGTTAAAAAAGGTTTACTTATAAATCGCCATCGACGCTGTGGTGATAAACTAGTTATTAAAACACACCAAGAACATAAGACGAAACTTTATGTAGTAAAACGTAATAGGAAGTTAAGAAGCGGTTTATAACAAAAAGTTTGAATTTTAAACTTGTTAGAAAGAGTACCGGTTTTATAATATGTTCATCGATTCCTGAATCTTATAAAACTATCTTCATTACGTATCGCTGAAAAAACCGAGAACCAAACGACAGTGTACGTACAGTAACAACCCTTGGTTCGTGGTTCTACCGACTGTGGATTCACTTTTATACGGATTCTAGCGTGTGTTTTTGTAATTATACTCGGATTTATTAGGGAAGGGACCGGTTAATAATTACATCGATTTAAAAAAAGCGAAATTTCATTTTTCGAAAATGAATTTTTTACGTTCTAGTTTAGCATTTACTAAAACGATAAATCGCAACGACGTAAAAAACTTAACGATTATAACTTTCTTATTCAGATCAAATTAATAATTTGATAGTGAAAATAATATTGTAACACATAACCTTTTCGGTTTAGGTTAACTCGACACTGTCGTTTAGTGACTTTTGCTTTGTAATAATTCTAAGAAATGCTTTGACCTCGATCGGTGGGGTATAACCGTACGTAAAACCGTAGAATTACTTACAGCACGATCGGATTATACAAGCAGTCGTAATAATACCGACAGCATCTGCTAGATTACTTTATTTCTGTGTACTATATAAACCGATTAACAAATCCAAAATCGTGAAACGCAAGTGGTATTTTGTTTACACAGTTTTCACCTATATTTAAAAACAGAAATATGTAACGTTACACGTGAAATATAAAAAAACAATACATTATATGACAAATTAAATATCTCACCCGTACGATAAAATACTTGTCGTCTATATATATACATAACTAGCTTTATAAAGACGACAATAAGTATTTACAAGTATTTTATCTTTATATATATATATATATATATATATATATATATATATAGCTTTACATACATCTGTTTATCGTAAAATAAATCAAACGTTTCGTTATTAGAGAGGAAGTAAATCGGAAAATAAAACACCAAGCCCGTGCCAGGAATTGAATACAGGATCTCGGGTACATAAGCCATCAACGAGAGGAGAAACTCTGTTAAGTTTTCTAATTTGAACGGAGCCCTTCGTACCGAGTTAAGAATTTCACACGAATATATGCAATAGCTCAAGTATCCTTCAAATGCGTATGCTATAATGTTCTTTTCGTATTCAACCTTTATTTCTATGAAAAATTTACACGATTTTTATTTTTTTATTAAATAGAACTAATACGTACACACAATTTATGGCTAATTACAGTAAATGATAAATTAATTAAAATATACAAATTAACTATGCGCCCTGATGTGTCGGTATTTACAATTCAGTTATTAACATTTGTAACAGATATCGTGTATACACTGTAATATGTACCTTATAAAAATAAAAATCTTTAGCTATCAACAAACACAGGTCCGTTTTATTGAGAAAAAAATTCAATTTCTCAATTCTTACATGTTTATAGCAATGTTTTCATATTCTTCAAAGATCATGAGCGCTAGTCGATAAATCGACTAGCGCCCATCAGATCGAGTTAATCGTATAATTCTCAAAGATTAAAAACATCAGCACAGTAATGTTCCGGCGAACATCGTTAACAGATTAATTAACATTCTGTTTTACTTTGCAAACATTTATTTGATTTCTTATTCGATTTATCTACTAAGAGTTAGTAGCTAATAGCCTAGTTCTATTAGTAAAAAGAAATAAATACGAATCGACACGGATAAAACATATATTCATTTTTTCAACGATATTAGTCTTTTTTCATTTTATTGAGATTTTGAAACGTGCGGAATCTTTACGACTAATTTTCTATTAAAATTGAAAAAGATTGCTAAAAATTAAACTGATCTTCTAATCTATTACCTCGGTTCATTTAATATATAATAAAAGGTTCTAATCTGGAATTGTAGGTTTTTTAGCAGAGGTTAAAAAAATGGTGTTAACACAACAGATTTAGGGGAAAGGGTGAGAAAAATCGACAGCATTCAGTCTCGACTTCTTCGCTGTCATTAACAATAGCAGTGTAAAAAAAATCATTGTAACAAACTATTGCACACATTTACACATACACGCGCGCACAACATAAAACATTCCAAATTCAGTAACCGTAAAATAATATAATAATAAAAAAAAAAAAAACAAGAGAATAAAATGAATATTCTACTACCTTAATTCCAGTTGGAATTAGGACGTAAAACAGAAACGGTTGAAAACAAAATCTGTGCATAAAAACATAAATACAATAATAAAATTATAACGATTAGCTTATTATCATTAAATTAATAAACTTAACAGATATTTATTAAAAACTATTTTTTCTAAACTAATTAGAAAATACAATGCGACTAACGTAATTTCCAAAATTTATCGTAATCGATCTAGATTATTTTATTTCAATTCAGTAGTATCGATGTACAACGATTCTAAATGTAATAATTATCGCTTATGTAGTCTATATTTAAACGGCATAAAAAATACCGTTTGATTCAAACAACGAGCTGAACGATTATCTAAGTAAAAACACAATGAAAACCGTATAAAAAAATCGTTCGATCGATACGAGTAGATAGATAGGTATCGACTGATTTTATATTTATTTTTATTAGTTCCTCTATATCTACTGACAATGACTGTTTAATAATAAATAATACACATCGGTTACGTAATTTAATTGGATTTTAAAAGTTCTCGAGTGTTTATGCTATTTTTAAAATACAGTCCTATAAAAATTATTTATACCGTTGAAACGTTACGCGAGCACAAAACTACATATGTAGAGCTCACCAGAGTATTACTAAAACTACATCGCGTATCGAATACGCTCTCTTATCAAAATAAAAATCGGACCGACTGAAAGTTAATTTGTACAGAACTAGTTAGTTCGCAGGTTAGGTCCTGTAACCTGATTAATGATTTCTAGTTATATGTAAACATAAAAAATAAGATGCATCGTCTTAACTTAACTTTAAAATTTCATCACCTTGCGACGACCTTTTGTTAAAAAAAAATAAATAGAAAGCCAATCGCACTTTTAGTATTGTTTGTTTATTAAGAGCGTTCAAAAACTGACGCGACCTTACTGAAGAATGTTTCCTTCTTTTGTTGCAGGTTTAATCGATGAAAAACGGGTAACGCAATGCAGCAGAGAATATTAATTCTCCCAAAACATTAGAAGTCAAGACCCAGAATGCCTTCACAGAAACTTACGGTGTAGATGCACCAAACAAGTCCTCCATCAAGCGGCTATACCACAAGTTCCAAGAGACACGGAATGCGGCAAAACGTAGTCGACCGAAAACGCTAATACCAGAAACGTTGATCGACGTGCAAGTTGTTAGTCCCAAGAAGTCTGTGCGACGCCTATCTAGCCGATCTGGTATCTCCGTCGGTAGTGCCCTTACGGCATCGCGCAAGTGTTTAAAGATGCATCCGTACAGAATTCGTGTTGTTACCTGCAGACACTAGAAAACGTGTACCTTTCTGTCAGCGGTTCATGTCATCTGTAACGCCAGACGGGAAGGAACTCGATAATCGGTTTCGGTCTGACGAGGCACGAATTTGCCTTGATGGATAGGTGAGTGAATGCACAGAATTCACGCATTTGGTGAACAGAAAATCCAAATCAGCTGGACGGACAAAAACTGGATGTTTGGTGTGCGATGTCACGTAGGCGAATCTTCATGATATTTTTTCACGGCACAGTGAACAACAATTTGTAAACATATACCTGCAGACGGGCTAGAGTTCACGCGATTTCAGCAGGATAATGCTACGGCTAATACTATGACCTTCTTGGATCAGTGTTTTCATGGACAAGTGATTTCGAAGGGGTTGTAGTCCCTCACTCATAAAAGATATGCCGTATTTAACATAATAACTGTCCACAGCTGCGGTAAAATATCTGTCAGACAATCCATCAAATTTCGTTTAATGTAATATAAATCTTTTTATGTTACGAAAGATCTGGAATGTAAGTAAATACCAATATTCTATGAAAAAAAAATTTCTGCGTTCAAAAATTTGAACGTTTAATTTCACATAAACATATAGAATAAAAATAACTAGCGACTAAAATTACACGAGAATACGCTAAAATTATAAACGAGCAGAACAGTAAAGATTATTAGGCGCTTGAGAATAAAAAAGCAGGACATATAAAATGCGGGTTCAAGCGTATAGGGGGTCACATCTGAAAAAAACTAAGGAATATAGATTAAAATTATGCTTACCGCAAAGAGTGTATTACAATAACAGAGAAGAATGATGATGGAAAACTGAAAATTAGTTAGCGTCTTAAAATCACTAATACATACACATGCAAATAAATCTCTAATTAATAACAATAATATTAAAATGTTAAAAATACACGCAACATTATTAAAAAATTCATTAACACATTTTTAAAGGTTTCTTTGTTTATAAAAACTAGAAACTGATAAAATTCTACATTTATTTATGTATTTTAGTTAGTGGCGGCTAGTAGTTAAAATTAGTGTTGTGCTGATCCAGAAAATGTTTAGCCTTTGTTTTAAAATTGCGTAAAAGGAAACAAACATGTATAAAAAGAAAATATATTCAAAAACTCGATAAAATCCTAAAATAACAAATTGTTACAGCTTTCGGTAAAATAAAAGAATCGAAAAAAAATTAATGAAATAGAATAGCTGGAAGCAGGATAATAATCTAATCTACTCTGTATCACACTCAAGAATATGGTACATGGTTTTTAAGCACAACACACGCGGAGTAAAAAAAAAAACTACCTTCCATCAGCACGGTCGGCACTACGGAAGCGACAGTGCTCTCTCTCCCTCGCAGCCTCCCGTGCAGCTTCCTATGTGCGCATGCGCACAACAGCCAAACACCTCGCCGCTGGAACTGTGAAGCGCAAAGCTCCGTACAAAGATTTTTGTATCTTTTTCATAAACTGGGGGATGGTTACTGACACTGAGAAGGATTATATATTGTACAAGTATAAAGAAAGAATTAAAGGAAAAAGGACTCATTATATTAAGCATTATCGATATCAACTGGAAAGAGGGGTGCTGCAGTTCCACAGTGTCTATACGCGATTCGCCACTGATTTCAGTTTATCCGAATCTAAAGGATTAAACATGCAGTAATGCGTTAAAAGAAAATAAAAATACATAAAATAAATTAAGAATGCCGACCGTGATATTCCTAACGGTTTTATTTACATGTATTGTACCACTTACATCTCATTTCACCTCACAACACCATTAGGGACTCTCGCCTCCGATTTTGATGAGATTTGGAATATATCTTTTTTACGTCATAAGTTACACAGTATCCTCACCAGAAATTTCGTAATTAAACACTGCACAAGTGTAATATTCATTATTTTCGGATTACATAATTCGGTTAAGTTTGTTAATTAAGTTAAGAATGAGACTAGATTAATTTAAAGACTAAAATTAGGTTAGATTAAGATTACGTGCGATCAATATACATCATTTACGGAGTAAATAACTTGTTTAAAGTGAAATTTAATCGAGTTTAGTTAGGTTTAGATCAAGATTAAGGTTAAGTTAGGTATCTGACGATTCCGTGTACTGAACTTCGTGCTTTCTCTCTTTTTCTGTTTAGCTT
This sequence comes from Lycorma delicatula, assembly GCF_047948215.1. Lineage (NCBI taxonomy): Eukaryota > Metazoa > Arthropoda > Insecta > Hemiptera > Fulgoridae > Lycorma > Lycorma delicatula. The sequence goes on from NC_134458.1 coordinate 5,294,011, forward strand.
CCAAAACCACCGTAAGGTATTACTTCAAAGGATGATATGTGTGAATATAATTGAAGTGTAGCCTTGTACAGTCTCAGATCGACCGATCCTGAGATGGTTAATTGAAACCCAACCACCAAGAACACCGGTATTCACGATCTAGTATTCAAATCCGTATAAAAATAACTACCTTCACTAGGATTAGAACTCTGGAGTTCGAAATCAGCTGATTTGCAATGGATTAGACCAGCCCGGTGGGCTACTGAACTTCGTACTATATCGACATACCTACTAACCTCTTTTGATTAACCTTAAAATATTAAATCGGCCGATCGTTAGGCTGAGTCCATAATTATATATACAATAACCGATTATTTAGTCCCAAAATAATGTACATTACATTTGTACGGTGTTGAATTAGAAAATTTTTGGTGAGGTTAATGTGTAACTTACGAGGGAAAGGTGTTTCCGACGAAACGTTTCAATCGTAACGAATAACTTCTGACATAAAGTAAATTCCAAATTTCATCAAAATCGGAGGCGAATCCCAATTGTAAATAACTAACAACCTTTAAGTACATCAAAATATACAAAATCTAACCTACTTTAATTGATAAAAGTGTATGTAATAAAAAGGTCTAAAACGCCCAGAATTTTTACGGATTCCATGAAAAAATTAATAACACCGATTCGATCAGACAAGTTCCGCTGACAAGTTCTAGCCAAAATTGCTCGTGACCTTGAGATTCCAGAGTATACATTTGGATAATTAATGAATTTTTTATTATAATACTAAAAATAATTTTTTCGGAAGAAACGTGTGAGATAATTCATAGAATAACAAGTTTGGCGTTTCAGATTCCAAATTCAACGCGTTTTACATAACTTTTTACGCCGCACTTGTACAAGATTCCATGAAATGCGAGTGATCTTTTCTACAGTAAAACTGCAAATTTAATTCTTCAAAAAGTTAATTATCTATTATCAAAAGATTTATTGAAGCAGATATATCTTGATAATAAGCGCAGAATTTAGGAAATGGGTTATGTCAAATGTTAATAACCGACATCGTGAACTTCATCGTAGATAAAAATTTACCCATACACAACATTTAGGTAGATATAGAACAACCACTAACTGAGCTAAAATACCAACAAAAATGCCGTATAAATCTTGGTATATAAGTTAAGATTTAAATCGAAGTACAATTAAATATACAGGGATCGACCTATATACTGTAACCCAGTGTTTCTCAACCTTTCAGTATTTGCCATTTAATTTTCAATCATAATCTTCATCGCGCCCCACCCTCTCATACAATAACAATGTATACAATAATAATGTATTTATAGTATTTTGAAAGCTGCACTACGACCTTAATTATAAACTTTAAAAATTACCAAGAATAAGTAAATTTATTGATGTTTGGCAACACCGATCGCTGTATTGACAAAACCAGAATCGATGCCTCTCTATTGCTCTCTGTCTTACGTCCACCATATCGGACATTCTCGCGGGAAGTTCCGATTTGTCTCGGGCATTCTGGAACGTTTGAGCGACAGTCTGCGCAAACGCGTTTAAACGCTGCACCTCGTTCAATTACAGCCAGTCTCGGTCGAGTAGATCCTTCTATCGCTATCGAATCTATCGTGAATGTGAATGTTGTAGTTTGCGTGTTAATTGCAATTCACGGTATTAAATATTCACGGCAGTAGATTTATACAGAATCATGAATAAATTTTCAAGTGGGCGTAAGCGAACATTAGACGATAGTGAAACATGACACAGACGGACGTGGTTCCGAAAATAAAATATTCTCAAGAATACTTAAATTTTGGGTTTACCAGTACTGAAGTAAATTAAGAAGAAAGGCCCCTGCTGTGCGTCATTTGTTCAAAACTTTTGGCAGCAGACAGCATAAAACTTAATAAACTTAAACGACATTTGGAAACGCTTCATAGTAAGCACGTTAACAAACCCCGAGAATTATTCGAATTTAAATTAAAATCATATGAAAAGCAAACATCATTTAAAAAAAAAAAAACTTTGTAAATGTAAAAGCTTAACTTGCTTCTTACAATTTCATCTAAAATAACCAGATGTAAAAAGCCTCACACCATCGGTAAAGAGCTTATTTTGCCAGCTGCAATTGAGACTGTAGAAACTATGTTTGGAGATAATTTTGCCAAATAATTACAGTCCATACCTCTACCTGTATCAGATGGTACCGTTTCCCGTCCAACTGGTGATATAACTGAAGATGTACAGCATCAACTTTTCGTGAAGTTGCGAGACAAACTGTTTTCAATTCAGCTTGATAAGTCGAACAGATAGCAATAAAGATGCTTATTTCATTGTCTATGTTCGATTTTGTAATCGGATATCAGCAGTAGAAGAATTACTTTTCTGCAAACCAATGGAACTCAAAGCAACAGCACTCGCATTATTTGCTATCTTGAAATGATTTTATAAACGAGGCAAACATAAAGTGGAAATATTGCGTCGGAATATACACCGATGGTGCTCGTTCAACGTCTGGAAGATTCCAAAGTACACAAACACTTGTGAAACAAAAATCTACAGTGTGTCGGGACAAATTGCATGATCCACGGAGAAGCTCTGGCTTCTATAGAAGTGAGTCCTGGTCTGAATATTGTGCTAATGACGGTTGTAACCGTAGTAAATTACATAAAAATGAGAACCCTAAAATCAAGAATCTTTTCTGCACTTTGTAAAGACATGGGTGCCGTACATCCTGAACCAGCAGGGGAAGACACCCACCATGTGACAATTGCGGTTGCCACGCCACCCGCTTCGTACCTAGCCCTTATGGGCTTTACCGGAGGTCATCTTCAATATCTCGGCGAAAGGCATCCCTCAGCCTTGTTCTTGCCTCAATCAGGATGCCACCGATGCGAATGCCACATGTGACATTCCCATCGGTGTACTACTATCCCTAAAAACAAAACACATCTCATGTTAGTCTCAAACAAGACTGAGAGAACGAAATACGGTAAGGAACTGCCGAAGGTAAAAGAAGTAAGTTCAACACGCAATCACAATAAAAAAAACCAACAACAAAAATGTACCGATTACGAAACAAACAAAAGAAGAACGCGGGAAAGCCAGGCGGCACCCTAAATACCCTCAGTAATCCTTTCTTTTGCTAAATAGTGTATGAAATTCTCAACTATTATCCATTCGGCCTTGTTTCGCCACGGAGATCTAGCTCCGACCCGATAATATCGACCGACAGACAGTCTCCACGCGTACAACTAATACTTTGAACAAACATACAGAACATAATGTACATCGTCCAATTGTGCGCACTGTGGACACATTTCTGAGTCCACCAGGCCGAACCTCTGCAGCCTGTTTCGGAAAGCGCCATGCCCAGAAAGATATTGCGTCACGTACTTACTCGGGTGTACCGAAGAGGCGCCCTGCAGTATATTCGTACAGCGTTATTAGTTTACTGCAAGGCAGATAGTTATCATGAGGAAAATTTTTGCAACGTATTTATGAATTAAGAGAATCGGTCGATATATTCGAGAAATTAAATTAAATCTTCAATTTCAAGGAGTAGACAAACATATGTTGGATAAGAGTATTGAAGTTAATGTTTTTTGTAGAAGACTGGAATTGCAGAGCAGAAATTTAAAGCAAAAAATCCTAGAAATGTGGATGAATGTGTTAAAACTTACAAGGCTGAAGAACAACACGTGAAAGTTGGTTTTGTAAGCGTTAAAAATCATTTAGCCATGCCGGCAAAGAATTTTAGAACGTATTCTGTTGCTGACGACAACTTGGTAGCAAGTTACGAGGGGGCTGAAATTCCGTTTCAAAATACTGCCGAAGAGCTCTCAACTGCCGAAGAAGAAATCTTCATAAACTTCACGGCAAGTGGCAAAATCAAAAGACAATTTAGTAACAAATTGCTCTTTGAATTTTAGTCAGGGGTGGATGTTTGTTTTATGCACTGAAAACAAGAGCATTTCGTATATTATTATCATTTTCACCATCTTAACTTTGCGAAACCAAATTTTTTTCGGTGGCTGCATTGAAGACAAAATATAGATCTCAGCTAAATATAGAAAAAGAACTCAGAATGTTTATTTCTAATATTAAACCTTCCTTCGAAAAACTTTGCTCTGCAAGACAGGCCCAAGGAAGTCGCTAATAATTATTAAATACATTCCGCAATACTGATACGATCCTATTTATAAGTGTATTATATCAGTGTAAATGTGTATTTTATTATTTATTAGGTCAGAATGTATTTTGTTTTGCTTTCCTTACAGTAAATTAATAAATTTTTTAATAATATCTTTTTTACGATATGCTTGCGCCCCTCATTTAGTGTTATCACGCCCCTCTATGGGGTGTGCTTCACAGGTTGAGAAACACTGCTGTAACCTAAATAAGAAAGTTCTAATTTCTCTAAGCGTATTAAAATAGAAAAAAAATATATATATAACGATTAAACATTTCATAGACAATAAAACTAAAAATACGTTGTTACACAATTGTTACGGTTATAATCAATTATTTCTAAAAAAAAAATTATTTTGTATAAAATAATTGTCGTAGTGAGGATTTTATTATCTATTTAAACACGGATTGCAAAATTTACCATCATGTAGCTGCTCGATGTTTTAATGCACGTGATATGGTATTAACTTCTCTAATTCAGACCGCATCCGTCCGTTTGATGCATTTTTTAAATATGTTTTCATATTTACACCGATCATGAACGTGTATTTTTGCAAACCTGTAACTTTTAACTAGAATTAGGAATCGCATATTACATTTTATTTACAACTTCCATAGCCTTAAGAATACACGGAATTAAGACTACAAAAATAAAATATGATAAGCTAAATGATCAAGAAAAATTGAAATTTAATAACAACAATATCCGTTTACTACTCTCAATAATATGATACACACACACACACACATACACACACTGGAATTTATACTGTGTGTGTATTCGACTTTGCTGCTGCTGCTGCTATCACAGCCCTGAACTTCAGTAAAATTATTGTAATACTTAAATTCAAACCGAACGGTAAATCTTTACTTCATTAATTTCCTCAAAAAGCTTTTAAATGAAGTTCAACTTAATTTACACCAGGAATTAAGGTAGTAATTGTCCTCAAAATAATATTTAAGGTATATACACAAAACCGATAATTTATTTATACGCTCAGAAAAATTTATGTTTACAGGATTATATTATAAAAATTTAATTTTACATTTTTGTTTTTCATTAATAACACTTGGTGCACAGTGATAAAAATGTAGTTTATAAATTAAAAATACAGAAAACTGCTTAAACAGTTCTCGTTTAACATCGATCGTAATAACGGATCGATTCATTCGGTAACCCGAAAGTCTCTGGATATCTAATGCTATTTGTTTTTGTTCGGACCCCACACGCAGACGCGCCTCTCGTTTATATACAGAGTGTTCGACTTAAAAGAGGTCCCGTCACTCAGCAGCTTTTAGTAAAAGCATATTTTTGTTAAAATGCATACTTACTGGTGAGAGACGGGTAAAATAATGTGAAGGATGTCGGTACGACTGGAGCTGGAGCAGAGAGGACTGTTTATTGTCTGCACATTTAAGTAGTCAGTCTGTGTTAAGCATCGGCTTTTGAAGAAAGTTGCGTAATCGTGGGTTGTTTGTTAAAATGCGGTTAACTGTTTAAGAACGTGTATTCATGATTGAAACTTATTTAGAGACGAAATCTCAGGTTGTATGTCGGCAAACGTTCACGGAAAAATTTGAAACGTAACTGAAAATTGTTATTCAGAAGTCAGTTAAAAAATTTCGTGAAAAAGGTTCGGTATCAGGCCAGAAACGTGCCCCACAGAGGTCGGTTTTAACGACCTGTACGCAGGTTGTACAGGACATTAAAACGCCAGTTACAAGATCTCGTAAATCTTTACGGAGACTAAACCTGGAAAGGAACATTTCACTAGGTTCAGCCTACACTGCAGCGAAGAGAATACTGAAATGTTATCCAATGCAAATGTTGTGGAATGAAGGTATTCCACGAGCTTATTATGCTAACCCACCGGGTTGGTCTAAAGTAAAGTCAGTCATTTTTGTATGGACTTGAATAGTAGATTGTGGATACCGGTGTTCTTTGGTGGTTGGGTTTCAATTAACCACACATCTCAGGAACGGTCGAACTGAGACTGTACAAGACTACACTTCACTTACACTCATACATATCATCCTCTGAAGTAATATCTGAACGGTAATTCCCAGAGGCTAAACAGGAAAAGAAAGAGCTTATTATGTTAAAAGCATTCACTACTGTCAACGGTTCAAGAATTACATTACAGGCAACATCGGCATTTTATATCGAGTGTTTTTTACAGATAAAGTGTGGTTTCACCTCGGTGGGTATGTTAATAGTGAGAACTTTTTTTTATTATCCGACGTTCATAGCCTTATTGCAAGAGGATGAGCGTAACTGCCGGCTGTAACAGGATTTTTTTCAATGGAAGAATCATTTCTAAAGGATTGCGGCCACCATAATTCCCTGAACCGACTATTCCAGACTTCTTTCTGCGGGGTTAAAAGAAACCGTTTATAGGAGCGATCTACACACCCTGCAGGAATCGAAGACAAACATTACCGATGCTATCCAGGAAATAGACAGGGTACAGCTAACCGGCTTCTCGACCTCTGGCCCCGTACTGCAAACTTGCATTGCATTACCGGTTGCTTTTTCAGCAAAAGCAGTGTTCTACGTTCTCGACGTCGGAGTTGTACAACAATCAGTGGCGGTTAGTCAATCTACGTTGCTGCGGAGTGTTAAATAAAACAGCGGCGTAGTGATTTGCAGTAGTGCCACCGTCGGCTAAATAAGAACGTTTCCTTTGTGTCTCGGTGTCCCACTTAGAGTTTGGCCTCACCTTTTAAGGACACTCTGTATTTATATTTGCTTATTTTAATTTAATTTCAAGGGAACCAGGGTGGTCCGGCAGTTGGCGCGGAGAGAAGCCTCAAGGAGCCACTGGGTAATTGAAACCTTGCCTAAGATCCGGCAGGTCTTGGTGGCCAGTGGTCAACTGTTCCTTGGGTGGACCTCTTGCAGGGTCGTCGATCATACAAAGTACCCCGGTGCTTCAAATGTCAAGGCTTTGGTCACACCTCTTTCCGCTGTAGAGCACAGTCGAAGATGTGTGGTCATTGCGCCCTCGCTGGGCACAGGGCAGTTAACTGCCCTAACAAGACCGCGCCTGCAAAGTGTACTCCTTGTGCCTTAGTGAAAGGCTTTGATGCTGGACACCGGGTCGGGGGCGGGCAATGCAGGTCGCACGACATAGCTCGAGCGAAGATCGTACATAATACGGCGTATGGCAACGCCGGGCGGCCATCAATGAAGCCATGAGGATTCTTGAGAAGTACGAAATCGAGGTCTTCTTGGTCCAGGAGCCGTACACGATTGGTGATAGGGTGATCGGCTTCCATGGGGTTGATGTTATGATGTTATTCATTCTCGTGAGGGAGGCCGCTCTCTGCGATCGTGGTCGGCTCGGTCTCTGATGAGACCGTGATGCCTCAGTTTTCTGATGAGCAATTCACCGTCGGGCGAATCACAAGGGGTACGCTCGATGTTGTACTGGTGTCGGGATACTTCCAGCTTAGATGGAGTACCGATGACTTGTTGGCGAAGTTGGGACGGTCTCCCGGGCATCAGAGTGCTGGTTGCTCTGGACGCTAACGCCAAGTCTTCCGCCTGGGGTTCACCATTCACTGACCCCAGAGGCGCTGGTCTCGCGCAGTTGAAGTCAGAACCCTCTACTTGCTTAACGAGACAGAACAACCGCCGAACTGGGGGAAAGTTACATCGACGTCACCTTGGTGACGGGCGATCTACTTAGGAGTGCAAGTAGTTGGACTGTCTGGCCCGAGGCTAGTGTGAGTGATCATAGGCTTATAACCTGTGAGATCACTTACGGTGGCGATCAAAGAGCTCCAGATTCGGGTCGCTACATCCTAAGGGGCTACAGGGGGCTATATCCTAAGGGGGGAGCACAAGCTGCAGCGCGAGTGTGCGGCTGCCTTACAGGGGTTGGAACGGCGCATGAAGCACAGAGAGGAGGTGGAATTGATGGCTGAACATTTCGGCTGGGCCATCAAGACTGGCTGCGATAGGGTCCTACAGCGGCCTCGGCCAATGGACGGACGCTTAGGTAGTGGCCAATCCGCTGATCGGAAAGTGCCTGGAGCCGTCATGGCTGCTGCTTCCGGGGAACCGTCTGTTAAACACAGGCGGAAACCCGGGATAAAGTGGTGGTCCTCTGACCTTAGCGTGCTGCGCGCAAGAGTTAGGTCTTCTAGGAGAAGATACCAGCGTCGCCACCTAATGGGGATTATCGTTGATGACGTGCGCGCTGAGGGTCTGTGGATCTACCCGCGCGCCCGTGATGAGTACGTTCATGCCATAAAGGAAGTGAAACTCAAATTTTGGCAAGACTCCATGCGCGAGTTGCAGCGCAGCCCGTGGCAGCTCGCAAAGTCATGTTACCGGCCAAAGCCATTGCACGTGCTGTTCAGTGTTCGATGCGGGTTTGGTGGTCGTGAGTAAAAAGGATTTAAAAATTGTGCAGTAGTAGCTCAGAAATTATTCACTGGATGGTTTGTAACTATCTAACTTGAAATATGGTTAAAATCATTGCTTTATTGGTTCATGGGTGCAATTAAGTGTGTGATCATGTAGATAGAATTCGCCAACATCTGTGGCGTATTACCAGGCGTTCCTGGATACTCTTTTTCCAGATGCTCCGGAGGGTGAAGCAGAAGTCGGCGATAGGGCGGGTGAGACACCATTCACTGGTGTACGGTAGTGGAACCCGTAGATATAGACCGAGTGGTTTCTCGAATGGCACCGGGGATTGACCAACTTGACCCGGATATTTTCTATCATCTGCTGCCTGTCATAAGAGAGCCGCTTGTCAAACTGTTCTCGGGGTGCCTAAGCTGGGGTTGCTTTCCCACTTGTTGGAAGGTGGCTTTGGTGAGGGTACTCTTAAAATCAAGAAAGGATCCGAGTGAGGTTAGCAGTTATCAACCCATCAGACTCATGCCGGTAATCGGCAAGTTGCTTGAAAGGCTGGTTGTGGAACAGTTCTAGGAAATATGAACTCTCTTCTAAATCGAGGCCTCATGAAAGGGCTTCATGAAAGGGGTTCGCACCGAGGAATGCATCTTAAATGCTCTTGCCGAGGTGGAAAGCGCCGATTGTAAATATTTGTTGGCAATTTTTATTGACATAGCGGCAGCATTTTCTTCCTTGTGTTGGAGTTCTGTCCTCCAACATTAATGAATAGAACTGACATTAATGAGTTGGAACGCCGCAATGTTCCCGTAGCCCTGCAGGCCGTAGTGTGTCTAACCGTACGGCTCTATTTAGAGATGCGCACCTGGCTGTGGAAAAGTCCGTCCGTTACCAGGGAAAGCCAGCAGGGTTCCATTCTCGGTCTCCTGCCTGGTATTTGGTATGTGGAACCAGTTATTTGACGAATTTCTGAGACTGACATTCCCAGAAGGGGTCACGGCCCAGGCTTTCGCCGATGACTGTCTCCTTTAAGTTTGTGGTAATTCACGACCGCAGCTAGAAGACCGGGTGCAGGCGGCTTTGTCGACCGCGGAGGGCTGGATGGACATTCAAAATTTAAAGATTTCTGTGCCCAAGACGAAGTTTATGCTTCTCAAGGGTGGAGACAAATTATCATACAGTCATAATCCCCACATTAAGTATAAAGGCTGTGTGATCAACCGAGTTAACGTTTATAAGTACCTAGGTGTTTTGTTTGATGAGAAGTTGCTGTTTAGCAACCAGATTAGGCAAGTAGCGGCGGATGCCGTCTCTGTGATGCACAAGCTTAGTAGGATTGCTCGGAAGGATTACGGGCTGCCGGGCCGTCATTTGTACATGGTGTACCGAAATGTCTTCGAAAGTATGGCCTCTTATGCTGCGTCCGTTTGGGCGCATAGATTAGACAGAAATCAAGAACTTATTCAGAATTTAAAGTGTGTCCAGCGCAAAGCATTATTAGTATGCAATGGTGTTTTTAAAACAACTTCCTACGAGGCTACCACCGTATTGGGAAAGGCTTTCCCAATCGATTTAGTGGTGAAAGTTGGGGCGGCCATGTGGAAGTTGCGAAGATGCAGTTAGGCCGAGGTATTTGGGATGCGGTTTTGAGCCGGGCTTGTACCGGAGCGGAACGGTGATCACAATGCACCGGTTCTAAATTTCGTTAAGTTGCCCATCTCCCGCCTGAGGAGGAGGCTTTACAGCCTCGCGATGGAAGCATGGCAGCAAGAATGACACATCACGACTAAGGGAAGGTCCTTGTATAGATTTATACAGGACTTGGAGAGATGGTCTCTCCTTCGTTTTTAAGAGCAACGGGTGCCCAGGTACTCTGCAACCATGCGTACTTGAACCAATATTTGTTTCGGTTCCACCTGGCAGCTGATGAGCTGAGGGTCTGCGGGGAGGACCAGTCTAACGAACATATGATGTTCGACTGCCCAGCTCTTGGGGGGGGCCAGAACTCAGGCCACCCTGGAACTTAGAGGTCAAGGGGAAAATTGGCCACTCATAAGCGGCGAGTCGATGTGGCATGAACCGCATTGTCGGACCGTGTGGATGTTCCTTGATGCCGTTGCTTTGTTCAACCGGCATCAGTAGTTTAAGGGAAAGACGCCTACCTCGCTGCTGTGGGAAGCTACCTGAGGGTTATTACTGGCCATCAGCTAATTAAAGTTTCAAGCGCTTTAATATTGATTTACAGGTACTTGCTGGCATTCAGCGATCTAGGCGTGGCAGCGAATCGCTGTCTTGACATAAATTTAATTTATTGAATGTCATATATATTTTAGTAGTTGACGGGGTGCGCTTACCCATTTTAGAATATATGACAAGCGAGCGGTGGGACACGAAGCAAGTGGTGTGTGGCACCGTGCTTAGTTCGCTCGCGTAATTAGGTTAGCTCTAGGAGCTAGTTGTTAAACTGATTCCAGGCTCAGTAGCCGTTTGTGGCACAGACATTCGGTCTTATGCTTTAGGGCTTCCGAATGGGGTGGTGACGGGAAAAATGTCACGCAAATAAAATCAAACACCCCGCAGGAATCGAAGACAAACATTACCGATGCCGTCCAGGAAATAGACAGGATACAGCTAACTAGAGTAATCAGGAACACAATCAAACGTGTCTACAAGCGCATAGAAGTGGACATTACTTTCAACACCTTCAGTAAATTATTATATAAGTGTTTGCCGATAAACTATTGTTCAAGCACAGAGCCTCTTTTAAGTCGAACACTTTGTAGCTAGTGCAGGTAAAGTTGTTTAAATCTTTGAATTTCGACATCAAAACGAATCGCTAATCAGATCTGTTTTGACTCTGAAATTTATGAGCCGCGTAAAATTTATAGATTTTTGTTTTTTATTTGTGGGACGGTAACAAGGAGGTGACAGTATTAAAATATAATCAGGAAGGCCAGGCAGGAGGTCGAACCGTCAACTTCCAGCACGGGAGACGAGCACAAACTTTCTGTGCCACCTCAAAACACACTATTAAGTGCGAACCGTTAACCGAATTAAAATGAAGTCAGAAGCGGGTCCTGATCGCCTGGCTGATTAAAGAAATTTTCATATTAATAATTTTCAGTCGTTTAATTAAAAAGATAACAGATTCTCTTATTCACGATCCAGAGTGCACCGCTCAATAAAACGTCTCTCAGCTTTACTAGTGTATTTTTAAAAATATCAATAAAGAATTATGAATACGTACATCGTAAATCTACACGTTACCTAAACAAACAGAGATTATTTTAGATAGCGAGACAAGTCTTAATAAAAGAGATGCGATACTCGCTATTCATTTCTCAAGAAAAATATTTACGATTGCAAAGAAGACCGATAGGAGACGATCGAGTAAAAGACAGTACAGGCCCTTCTAATTTAATCGACAGCTAGAAACGTACGAGAATAGAAGTTGAAAATAGGTTGGAAGTTTAATAATGTAATTCGCAATTAAACGTTTTACAGAGATTCATTTTCTAAATTTCTTAATGTCTTTTTCTTCTAATGAAAATATACGGTGAAGAGGTACGATGCGTTACGGTATCGGAAGGCAAAAGAGAAGATATGACAAAAACCAGTTTTTGGAAGACAGTTGCATAACGATCAAAATACGAAACGACAGCTGTTATATATTTCAATAACTTTTGCTTTCCGGTTCATCGGGATACGAACGTTTAGAAAAGCGTGTTGTAGTAATGTTGCAGATCGATTAAAATTAAAGAAAAATAGCTAATAATTAGAGATCTACTCGCTGTACTAATTACAGATAGTAAAAAAGAGAAAAATAATAATAAATAAATTCTAAAACGTTTTCTTGCTACGACTGTATCAAATAGTCCGTAAATCAGTACTTATTTAATTTCTGATGTTTCTGAAAAGACCTGAATACTAGGATTTTTAAAGACGGTTCTGCTATTCTTATAGTTCAGTCAAATCAGATGGTCTTAGGCAAGAAGGCATCTTACGAATTCATCGTATAAGGTCGTTAAAATATTACTGTTTTTTCTCGGACTAAATCATTTATCCGGTCCGAGTGCAAGTTAACAGAGAGCCTATTATTAAAAAATCAGATACATTAAAATGTAATAATTAGCTTATAAAAATTAGTAAAATGAATAAAAATAGTATCGTAAACTTTATTAGTTAATTTCAATGAATTAGAACTTTTTATATAAGAATTATGCGCTGTAATAGCGTACCTTCTGAATTATACTAACGCACTCGCACACACATTTTTCATCAAAAACAAACTACGATTATTCGACATCGTAAGAAGTTTAATATTGTAAAGATCCTAAAAGTACTTAAAAAATGTAACGAGGACGAAAATATACGTGACTGTAACAAGTCGCAACAATAGCCTTGTTTGTCTTTTCAATTTAAATTAAGGCACAAGAGGTCGATTCGTTACTTAACGTTTCGATAACTTTAATACTTTTCACCGAATAAACTTTTTTTTTTGCCCGGCTGTACAATACGTAAAGTAAATGTTACGATAAAAATATAAGTAATAATATAATGACGATAAAATACTCTCTCCCTATTCACCTTTTATTTATCCGAGCATCTGTTTCTTCCGACAATATCAGGTGTAATTCGACTTATAACATCCTACCGAAAGAATTTACGACTGCCGATTAACTATCATCTACAGAGACTTACTATATGTTTTGCATCTACTGCGCGCGAAGTTCACCGGTCGACGCAAATAAGCAAATTGGAATATCGATGGCGGTGATGCAGTTATGCAGGTATCGAAACGGGCAAGATGAAAGATTTGAAAAAATGAATGATTATGAAGAACTAAAAATTAATTTACTACCATCGCAGCATCGGTCCGACAGTACAGCAATACTGTACGTAAAAACATTCGTTCTTACGGTGGAATCTAATCAAAGATCTAATTTTCAGCGCTCTCCAGTAACATTCCGTTTCAAAATTGTGCTCTACCTGGTTTATTGTCGCCCGTATTTTGTAGCTAAAATAAAACTCTATAAATATTTCTTTTAATTTTCTACACCGTGTTTGGTACCGGCATACTTATTTTCTGCTCGAAGCTCTCTTGTTCGGTACATTTGCTTTTGATATGGTTTTGTTTCGGTCGTCTTTATAATTCTACAAAGTAAATTAAAAAAAAAATTATCGTTAATTTTTTAAAGATACTTTGATCGCGTATAGAATCGGAATCCGAACTCATCTGTCCGCCTATCAGTTCAGACAAAAATTTCTCAACAGCTCAACCTAAAGTTTTTACAAAGCGTTATCGACGACTCGTTAATTTTGAAAAGAGACAAAGTTAAAAAAAAAAAAAATATCGTACATTTAAAATATAACTTGTTATTTAGTAATTAAATATATAATTTTAAAAAAAACTCGTAGAATTTAATCGTTATTTATTCCAGTGTATTCACCCGTTGTGCTTCATTTGTACTGACTTCATAGAACGTCAGTACTATCTGACTTTCTATGTAAATCGATGTCCTCTCGGCACTAAATTCTTTATATCGATACAGATTAAATTGGAAAAACGGGGCTATTGTTATAACAATATACTTTCTGTAATATTATTAAAAATAAACACGGACTCGTCTAACACTTAATTTGACGTGTAACATCGCTAAAGCGTTTTAATTAGTCCGATTATATTTAATTTCGCCGTTTACCGGTCGATTTACTTCTACATGTACACTGTCACCTACCTTTCGATTCAGTTAACCTGCATGGCAGCGATAAATTTCAACCGGGTTTCAGTAATTCTTCATAAGGTCAGTATTATGTATTTCATCAGAAACAAGTAAAAAAAACGGTCTAAGTAAGGCGAAGCGTGCAAAATTTAGCGACTCGAGTCGGTAAAAGCGATAAGGATCTCGGACCAGACCGTAAATTACTCCGATCAGAAGCTGTTTGTTCGTAAATCGATCGCTTCTTTTCTCGTTTTCCATATCGTTTAATGCTTTTCGGACGGAAGCCTTGGGAATTAGATAAGCCACTGCCATGGTTCTTTCTGCGGCATCACGCCGGGACCTACGAGCTGACAGGGTCGCAGCTTCTTTACGGAAATTCGATGCAGCAGTAAACTTCTTTTTTGCCTGCAGAACCGTCCCGTCTGATAACGTTTTTTCCTATCTGGACGTCGCACAAAAACCAAATTCGTGGCCTAAGTGCCTAACGGATAAAGCCGGGAGAAGACTCTTACTTTTTGTAAATTCTTATCTAATTTACAAGATAAAAATCTCAGCAAAGAACCCGCCTTCTATATACATATACGATCAAAATAGAAAATGGCGTTATGAAGAAATTCTAAACGGTCATTTGAAACGATTTAATGGAATAAGCTACTGTTGAAACTTGTTTTAGTTAACTATGAATAGAAGCATATCACTTCTTCATGTGATCTTGAGACACGCACATACTTGTCGGTATATGAGACGTATATATTTAGAGAAAGCCGTTGACTAATTAAACAGCCGGATAATTGTAGTTTAGGTTATATTGAGCTTATTTTACTTTCGCTGCTGATTTTTTTAATAAATTTCACGTTAAATCTCGGGCAAGACGGTAAACTAACCCGATTGGAGGCAGTCCAGCCGACTGTAAAATAACTCCAG
Source organism: Lycorma delicatula (assembly GCF_047948215.1). NCBI lineage: Eukaryota > Metazoa > Arthropoda > Insecta > Hemiptera > Fulgoridae > Lycorma > Lycorma delicatula. The sequence goes on from NC_134458.1 coordinate 5,309,218, forward strand.
TTAAAATTAATGTTCGAGACGGTTTAAAAATCGATAAAGATATAATCGCTATACGTTGAACGTGAAGATAACGTAATAATAAAAAAAAGACTACTACCGTTCTCGGTTAGTAATACTTTGCTTAAATAAAGTTCTTTTGCGAGACGACATATAAAACATTTACGCATTTTTCATATAATCGTAATTTTTTTTTCTCCCTGTTTAGCCTCCGGTAACTACCGTTTAGATAATTCTTCAGAGGATGAATGAGGATGATATGTATCAGTGTAAATGAAGTGTAGTCTTGTATATTCTCATACCTGAGATGTGTGGTTAATCGAAACCCAACTACCAAAGAACACCGGTATCCACGATCTAGTATTCAAATCCATGTAAAAACAACTGGCTTCACTAGGACTTGAACGCTGTAACTCTCGACTTTCCAAATCAGCTGATTTGGGAAGACGCGTTAACCACTAGACCAACCCGGTGGGTTATATAACCGTAACTGTACATTTAAATTGTAACGCGAAAAAAACCGACTTACTAGTATAAAATGATATGTAATACATCGCTAACAAAAAGCCACTAAATTCTAATAACATATAATAATTCTAGAGACGTTATTTTATAATACGATCTACGAATCGCTAATATCATAAAGTTTGTACAGCCCGAATTATAATTAAAAATTAACTATAAATTATAAAAAACTAGATTCCAGTAATTTTAATCTTAAATCGACTGAAAAAGTGCATAAAAAACAGTGTTTAAATTAAGCTTTATTACTGTTATTGTAGTTTAAAGCGATTTAAAAAAGAATGTAACTTAAATATTCCGCGAAAGAAAGATGCTGTAAATTTTAATAGAATAACAGTTCATATGCAACAACGATATTAAAAAATACGGTATAAATTTTATTTACAAAATCTACACAAATCTAATTATAATCCGTATTTCAGTTAAAAATAAAAGAATACAGACGTCAGTAAAAATAATCGTTTAAAAACATTCGAATATAAATAAATAAATAAATGAAGTAAAAATAAAATGAAGAATTTTTATAAAGATACTATCCCATAGTCCAGCGGTTCTCAAAGTGTGCGCCTCGGCGCCCTGGTGGAGTTGCAAATACTTACTCGCAGGGGCGCCGCGAAATATTACACATTTTTCATAATTTTATTTCCGTTTTCAGTTCAACGTCATAGGACGCGACATCTAGCGGCTAGATATCATATTTTTTTGAGGTCTAAAATCTTTTTAATTTATTATGTTCTAACCCTTACAAAAAATTATCGGCTATTTCGCAAAATGTACTTGTTAGAATGTAACATTGGGCTCATCGAGAAAATCCGAATTTAACAAGGGCGCCAAGAATCGGAAAAGTTTGGGAACCGCTGTCATAATCGCTTAAAAATGAGTATCGATAACAATTAAACACAACAACAACAACAACAACAACAACAACTGGAAATCTACAACACATTCATCTACTTTTAACAATTTATTGCTTTTAACATGCTTTAAGAGTAATCACAATAATAAAAAAGCACACACATCGACAACAGCAGCAGCAGCAGCAGCAGCAGCCGCACTAATAATAAAAAAAACCTATAATACAAAATACGATAAAAAAACATCAATTAAAAATAATATATATAGAGTGATTTAAAAATTAATATATGTAGGAGACATATAGAGTTATGTTTTATATATTTTTACCATATTATTTTTATTTAAAATAAAATAATAAATATAATTATTATTACTAAGTGTGCATGACGGTTTATTGTAATTAATAAAAATTGGTAAGTGAGATAAGAATTGCCGATAAAGTTATTTTACAGAAAATAATGTATCTGTACTAACACTAATGAAAAACCTACATAGTTTCCATAGAAACACCGACAAAGAAAGAAAGAGTAAGTCGGCAGGTGACATGGATTATCTAACTTTAATGAAGTACTAAAATGATACCGCATTCTCAAACACAACAAAATTAAGAGAAAGAATAGTAAACATATATAAAATGTAAATATATTTATATAAATAAAATAAATCGAAATAAAAATGTTGCGAATGCAAAAAGAAACAAGTTCTGTTTATTAAAAATATTATACTTTCAATATTTTATTACGATCGAAAGCGAGCAGAAATAAAGACTAGGTTTTGTGTAAGCAAAAAAGTAATGAACATAACACATAATGACACGATATACGTATCGACAGGAAAAAGAACGAATTTGTGTTTTTGCGAGCACTCGACATGAAATGTCTCATCGGGTCGACATGTGATAAAAATATATACGACTTCGGCTAAAATGCCGCCCTGTCATATTTCATTGAACGAAACACAATTATGCTATGCTGACAGGAATTGTACTCACACAGCAAGAAGATCTGTTAGTCGTTTAGTCGTCGACTCTCGACTGAGCGAGCCGGTTTGCGATCGTTTACATTAACGAGACGGCGAGTTTGTTGGGATGGTCACATTTCCGCCACAGAGTTCTGTAATACTCAATGTATTAGCTTTTAAACTGTATAGATATATATTTTTCAATTATGATAAATAATTTTATATAATGCTTACTAACATTAAAAAAAAATCATTAACTACGCATCGTCGATAAAATTACAATTATTTATCATTACCATAATGAAATAACACATGAAAATATAATATAATCCCTAACTAAAAAAGAAGTACAACTACATAATTTTGATATACAGCAGATATTAATAATACATTATAAAGTTACTTATAAAAATTTCATTTTGTAAATTGATAAATGAGCCGATAAATTTCAAGCTTACATCAAGCTAACTAATCATGCTAAAAAATACTTAATTTGTATGTGTACAAACACACACACACACACACACACACTCACAAGGATTTTAAATATGCAGGTAGCTTTGTATCGTAAATAAATTTCATCTACATTACGCTTTTAATTTAGCTGGAACCATAAATGTACTTTAACAACTGACTAATATACCTCAGTAAACTGTTAGAATAAACCATAATTGAAATTTTTAAAAATGTGTATAATAAATAAAGATACCATCCAATTTATCATATAAAATATAAAACTAAACGGTAAAATTTTAAATAATGACACTATAAAATAAAAATAAACCAAAGCACAGAGAAAATTAATAAAATATAAGATTAACTTGGTAAATTAAAATTATATATATATATATATACATTAATATACACACAGAATATCGTTTTATATAAAAAAATATATTAACTATATATAAAAAATTAAAAACTTTACTCTGCTAACGAGTTATTATACTATACTCATCATGTCTTTTTTCTTCTCTAAAGTCTACTTATTAATTCTATTCATATCGTATACCGCTTTATTAACTTAATACACACTATATAAATATATATTTATAAATACAAAATACTGTACTACAAATGTTTAAATTAAACGAATGCTTATTTCCAGATCGCATTTCTATAGATTCATCGTTTTTTAATAAAATAATTCCTACATAAGCATTCTTGCTTTTGTGTAGGTATTAAATTGCGAGTGAAAAAAATATGCCCGGCTCAAGCTCAAAATTGAACTTATGCAAATCGATCGGTAAATTATTGAACGTAATCGAGCTTAAAATTATCTTCAGCCAGAGAGGTAGTATGTAAAATATAATAACTTTTAAGTGCAAAATTTTTAAGTCGAAAGTAAAGATCGTAGAACTATAAGATCTAAATCCTGCCGTTTGATTTTGTTTTTTATAAAGTCGCTTACTAAAAAAAAAAAAAAAAAAAAAAAAAAAAAAAAATGTTACAGAGATAAATAACAAATATAATTAATTTTTAACCAAGAATCTAATGCGTTTAAATACGATGAATTTAATTTATCAAATTATCGAATACTATTTTCTAACCGAATTAAAGATATAATTACGATTACCAATATCGATAAAACGCTATACTAATAATGATATTGAAAATAATAATCGCCCAAAATTAAATAAAACATAAAAATACAGTACACATTCTACTTAAAAAATGCACACGTCATGCGTACAACAAAAGCGTGTAACACCTACTACCGATTTCGTAAAACAAACGTAACATTAAATACACTACAACGATGATTCATCTACAAGAACGAAATTAGTAACAAAAAAAAAAAATCATTTGTAGCGCTATGTAAAAATGTAACGGTTAACCTATAAATTTCAATAATACAATTCTTTTTACGGTAACTGATATTTAATAAAATCATTAAATAAACCAATATGAAACGTTTAATTACGACATGAGCGAGGGGAAAAAAAACTTAAGAATGAATGTATTATTAAACGATGAAAATTTGCTACTCCAACTAAAAATAATGCAGAATAATATTAAAAAATAAATAGATACAAATAAAACTATAAAACAAACACAACTTTTGAGCAAATCATTTTCTTTAAAAACTACCGTTTAAGCGATACTATTAATTTTTTTCTCGTAGAAAAATTTTAGTAAATTAATTCTGAAAAAAAAAAGCTATGTCGCAAACATATACAGATAGCAAATTTTTATTTTTGGATACTCAAATTCGAGCGACGAGGCTTATTATGTACGATTGTAAATTGTATATAGTAGATGAACGGTCGCAGTAAATATATAAGAGAATATGGAATGTACTGTTACGATGATTAAAAATAAATTGTACTCCATATTTATTGATACCAGGCCTCTCATTCCATGCAACAGACTACCGAGCACAATTAACCTAATAAAGTATTGATATTATTATTATTATTATGTAGACTGTTAAATCACATCGGATAGTTAACATTAAGAAAAATTCATAACTAAAAATGTAATTATTCATTAAAATAAATAATTATCTATTAAACAAAAAACTATATACTTACACAACTAAGTTTTACAAACTTACACTAAGTCTTACATGTAAGAATGTTCTGTAACAATACATTTTTACAGTACAAAAAAAAAAACAGAAGAGGTAAAGCAGATTGTATTAAGAAATTAAGGTTAACAATGACAATTCAACAATGTAAATAATAACAGTACGTTTTCGAGAATCTGTGTGAATAAATTTAGTGTACTTTTTTCACTTTTTATGTTCAATTCATCAAGCATTACACCAAATAAAGGGATAAAATGCTTTGGTTAATATTATAAGTGCGTCTTGTAAAGAGAAAAAAAGTATATTAATAAATATATATTGTGCATATACACTGCAATTTTAAGTATTATTTTAGTTAACCGTACGGGAATAAAAAGTGACATGAAGTAATTATAAGATCTTAGCCAAAATTAAATACATTAAACTCGTGTACAGATAATTCCAAATTGCACTGTAATCTCTCAGGAGATCATTCTATAGCCAAAAATAAGAAAAAAAGTTCTTATAAACATAGGTCTGAGAACGGTTCGTTAGCGAAACAGTTAGCCCTGTTTTCTGCCCCTTCGGCGAAATTAGATCGTACTAAAATTCTTGGGGTACAAATCGAAGGGTAAATTTGGTACTTTCTTATGGGGTTTGATCTAAGAAATTGAATAAAAGTGGTCCCAGACATCTACCTCACTTAGGTTTTCAGAAAAGCAGGGTAAAATACGAAAAGGTTGTCGGAAAAAACACTTTTTTAGGTTTGGAATAAAATGAATTTGTTAATTTACCGATAAACAAATAAAAATTTCAAGTTAACTTTGTACATAATTTAATTCCGAGAAAATTGATGTAAATACCTTTTATTAAAATTAAACACAAATTTGAGAAGTTCAACTTTAATTAGAAACATAACACACAAACCGGATCGGAAAAGTGATACGATTTTAAACAGGACAATTTACATTCAAACCCTAAAAGTTATAAAAATAAATTTGAAATACATCCTTCGAAAACATATTAAAGACTTTTATTTTTTCATAGGTTGGCAATAACATCTGATCGATAATTAAGTTTAGTATCTAGCATTTGAATATTCATTTGAGTGGTGTTTATGCTGTTATTGTTCAGTCACTCATTTACAGCGGGTGATACCACAATTTTTTTTTCATTGGGAGAGTTGATGGATATGTTGTAAAGTAAATAAAAATGGATTGGCTGCTGTGCGTGAATATCAGGAAAATTATCCGATCGAAGAGTACCGGATTGTTAAACATTTCAGGCTTTGGAGAGATGAGTTCGAGAAACAGGTATGCTTAAACCATAATGATTTGATGCTGGTTGTGAACATTTTGTGTGGAACGCCAACATTGAAGAAGCAGTACTGAATGTGGTACAAGTATTTCCCTCCTCAAGCACCAGAAGGAAGTCACATTGCTTTCATGTTTCGCAATCAAGGGTGTGCCGAACGTACGGGAGCAATTATACCCTACATACAACATGTGTCCATTTGTTATTACCACTGATTTTGATAAATGGATGAAATTCTGTCTATGGTTAACTAGAAACTGTGAACATCATCCTGATTTCCTAAGTAATATTCTACTTTCTGATGAAGCCTGTTTTACAAGAAATGGCATGGTAAATTATCAAAACACTCCGCTTGGGCAGAAGGAAACCACCATGAGACTCCTACAAGTCATTTCCAACGAACATTTTCATTTAATGTGTGGTGTAGCTTTCTTGGTGATAATCTCATAGCAGTTTTTCTTATCGTCAAGGCTCAATGGAGAGTGGTACTTGCATTTTTTGCAAATAAATCTGATGGAACCTTAGAAGATATTCCACTTGCAGATAAGAGTACAGATGTGGTTTTTCAATGATGGTGTACCTGATCATTTAAATAACACATTTAGTAAGCGATGGATTGGTCGACACAACCAGTAAAATGGCAAGCTTGATCTCCAAATTTCACGCCAGCGGATTTTTTCCTTTGGGGGTTGGATGACGTTAGTCTATTCCGCTCGTACTGACGCATAAGAAGAATTGGGACATCATATAATAGACACTGGAGCTACTGTTAGGAATAATAATGATGCTACTAGATGTGCCCAGCTAGCATGGATTTGTAGAGATGAACTATGCATTGAACACAATGGTGGCCACATTGAGCAACTGCTTTGAAGTAATGTTTGCAGCTTTATCAAATAATCATTTGATATTTAATAATTTTGAGAAAAAATCAAAAAGTATGTGATTTTAAATCTATTTATTATTTTTTTCTATTACTGATAAGTTTTCTATTTGTTTACATTTACATTATGTTATTCAAACATTGATAAAGACTGTTCTGTTTAAAATCATATGACTTTTCTGATCCAGTTTGTGTGTTTTGTTTCTAATTAAAGTTGAACTTCTCAAATTTGTGTTTAATTTTAATAGGCGTTATTTCTCCCTCTATGAATCATGAGACCTTGTCGATGTGGAGGCTTGAGTGCTCAATGATACAGAGTAGCTGGATCAAAGGTGAAACCATATTGGAGAGGTATCTGTTGACAGCCAGACTAAGGAATGATTCCTGAAAGAGGGCAGCAGCTCTCTCAGTATTTGTTAAGGGCGTAGGTCAGGAGGACTTAAACGTATAATACAGCTGATGGATGAATGTAGAAAATATAAGAATGCTATTGTTGAAGAAAGTAACAGGAACTACTGGCAAGTAAGAAATACCATAAACAGGAAATGCGAACTAGCGAAAGAAGAGAGGATTAAAGAAAAGTGTTCAGAAGGGGAAAGAGAAATGATCATTGATAAAATAGACGTAGCATACAAGAAAGATAAAGAAAATTTTGTGGTACATAAATTAAAATTTAATTATAAGTTAAACAAAGATGGTACACCGATTTATAATATGAAAGGAAAGGTCGACAGGTGGGTGGAATATACTGAAGAGTTATGCAGAGGAAATGAATTACAAAATGGTGTTATAGAGGAAGAAGAAGAAGTCGAAGAGGATAAAAAGGGGAGAAAAAATACTGAGATCTGAATTTAAGAGAGCATTAAAAGATTTGAATAGCAAAAAGGCTCCTGGAATAGACGGAATACCTGCAGAATTACTGCGCAGTGCAGGTGAGGAAGTGTTAGATAGATTATACTAACTGGTATGAAATATTTACAAAAAAGGGAAAGTTCCGTCACATTTCAAAAAGTGTATTATAGTCATGATACCAAAGAAAGCAGGAGCAGATAAATGTGAAGAATACAGAACAATTAGCTTAATTAGTCATGCATCAAAAATCTTAACTAGAATTCTGTACAGAAGAATTGAGAGAAGAATGGAAGAAGTGTTAGAAGACCAGTTTGGTTTCAGAAAAAGTATAGGGACAAGGGAAGCAATTTTAGTGCTCAGTTTAGTAGTAGAAGGAAGATTAAAGAAAGATAAACCAACATATTTGGCATTTATAGACATATAAAAGGCATTCGAAAACGTAGACTGGAATAAAATGTTCAGCATTTTAAAAATATTAGGGTTCAAGTACAGAGATAGAAGAATAATTGCTAAAATTTACAGGAACCAAACAGTAACAGTAATAATCAAAGAACATAAGAAAGAAGCCGTAATAATAGAGGGAGTCTGACAAGGATGTTCCCTACCCCCGTTACTTTTTAATCTTTACATAGCACTAGCAGTTAATGATGTTATTAAAGAACAATCTAGATCTGGAGTAACAGTACAAGGTGAAAAGATAAAGATGCTACGATTTGCTGATGATATAATAATTCTAGCTGAGAGTAAAAAAGATTTATAAGAAACAATGAATGGCATTGATGAAGTCCTACTACTACTACCACCACCAAGTCCTACTACTAGCAAGAACTACCGCATGAAAATAAACAAGAATAAAACGAAAGTAATGAAATATAGTAAAAATAATGTAGATAAACCACTGAATATAAAAATAGGAAGAGAAAAGATTATGGAGGTAGAAGAATTCTGTTATTTGGGAAGTGAGTTAGTAAAGATGGATGAAGCAGGAGCAATATAAAATGCCAAATAGCACAGGCAAAACGAGCCTTCATTCAGAAAAAATATTTGTTTACATCAAAAATTAATTTAAACGTCAGGAAAACATTTTTGAAAGTATATGTTTGGAGCGTAGCTTTATATGGAAGTGAAACTTGGACGATTGGAGTACCTGAGAAGAAAAGATTAGAAATGTGATGCTATAGGAGAATGTTAAAAATCAGATGGGTGGATAAAGTGACAAATGAAGAGGTGTTGCGGAAAATTGATGAAGAAAGAAGCATTTGGAAAAATATAGTTAAAAGAAGGGACAGACTTATAGCCCACATATTAAGTCAACCTGGAACAGTCACTTGAATATTGGAGGGGCAGGTAGAAGGGAAAAATTGTGCAGGCAGGCAATGTTTGGAATATGTAAAACAAATTTTTAGGGATGTAGAATGTAGGGAGTACACCAAAATGAAATGACTGGCACTAGATAGGGAATCTTGGAGAGCTGTATCAAACCAGTCAAATGACTGAAGACAAAAAAAGATGTCATTTACATCAATTTTCTAAGAATTAAATTCTCTACAAAGTTAACTAGAAATTTTTATTTGTTTATTGGTAAATTAACAAATTCATTTTATTCCAAACTTAAAAAGTATACCTTTCGACAAAACATTTTCATATTTTACCCTGCTTTTCTTAAAACCTAAGTGAGACAGAGATCTGGGACCACTTTTATTCAATTTCTTAGATCAAAAACCATAAGGGAGACAAAATTTACCCCTCAATTTGGACACCGAGAATTCTACTAAGGTTTAATTTCACATAGGGAGAAAAAAGCAGGGATAATGTTTCGTGAGCCGAATCTCGCTAACGAACCGTTTCCTGACCTATGTTTGTAAACTTTTTTACTTATTTTTGGCTATAGTATCATCTCCCGAAAGATTTCCGTGCAATCTGGAATCACCTATGTAAGCAAAGAAACTTTTAATGTACTAAAACCACTAATACATGCAGTATTTGTAATATATTTTTTTTGTAGATTTTTATGTTTTTAATGGTAAATTAAAAACATGCATAAATTTCAGTTTCATATACAAATGTCAGCATAAGAATACATAATCAATAAAATTATAAAATCGTATATAAAAATTTATTATATAGATGAATACCAAATTAAGTACTAATTTATCATTACTGTAAAAATGTTACATAATTATTCATGTATGTCGATAAAAATATCCTAATTGAATCCAGACTTATAGGGAACAGATCATTATTGTTTTATTGCCAGCAGTCGTCACCTGCAGTCAATCTGGGCACCGATCCATTTGTTTATCAGCACTTTCATCGGTTAGTCTACTGTGGTCTTGATCGACCAACGGTCGATCAAGACCCATTAGGGCCATTAATGTTGAGCCATTAATGGCTCAACAGCTCCCCTAGTTTTAGCAACAGTCTGTTATTATTAAATACAAGGTGTTATCTTACCGATTTGAAATCTGTCAAACTATAGCTGTGAATTGATAATCCTAAAGAAACTTCAGAAATTAATTTTAGTCATATATTAACAAATCTATGAATAAAAATGATACAAATTACACATTTATTTTCTAATTTTATAAATACACATCCAGTATTTTTTCTTGTTATTCTGAAAAATACTGATGACATTTTGATTTAATGGAAAACCAATGCTACAATGACCGATCGATTATTAATCTCTATAATCAATTAGTCTCATACAACTGTGAGACTATGCGACAGTTAAGATAATGCTAACTGCAATAAAAAAAGAAAATATATTAAGTATATGCATAGACATTGGAAATTCCAGAAATATTTATTTCTATATAATCAAATACCGTCTATTCACATTAGAGGACAGCAGTGAAGCTTAACTAAAAAGCTGTATGATAAACGTTACAGAAGTCTGTTTTAATAAAAAAAATTAAGCGGGAGAAAAACATGAAAGACAATTTAAAGAAAAAGGAAACAGAAAATCAACCAGTGTTTGTTTTTATTTTGAATTAAATTAATATTAAACTAAATCAAATCACAAAAAATAAAAAAACAAAATAACAATTAATAAGTGAAGATGGTCGTATAAGATATTCAACTGCATCCAACAAACCTGTATAATACCTATAAAATCTCCAGGAGATGCGTTTAAAAATAAAAGTTCATGAAGCAACAGTGAAGCCAGGATTATACTTAAAGGGGACCTCCTATTTGGTTTTCACACTCACCCTTTACTATAAATTTAATATAAATTCTTTTCTGGTCCATCACATTTGCTGATTTGCATATTATATTAAAAAATATATAACAAAAAAACTTAATAAAAAATTAATTTTTAAGATTTCAAAGGACATCCGATGTAAATTAAATACCACATGCCAATCTTTTTACAAATATACTAGAGAAGGAAATGGGAGGTTTGTAGCTTAGAGTGGTATTGATGAACACTGCTGTATTTAATGTAATTAATGGGAAAGAAATCATCTAATACTCTTACAAAATAAAAACCAGAAAAAAAAAAATTTTTAGGTTTGATCAATCTACAGTTTTTATCATTTTCCCACTGCAAATTATTTATCATATATTATCTTAAGCTATATGAAAATGAATAAAAGCAATATAAATCCTCAGTAGAATCGTAATATGTTAAATTCATGTATTTTTTTTAGTAGAGGGAAAAAAAACAACAGTATAACAGGTCAAATCTAAGGCTAGTTTTACTAAACCCATCATTTACAATGATGGGTTTTCCGATGGAGAGAGAGATAGTTGGAATATTCAGTTCTAGTAACTGGAGGTCGCAATGATACTTTTATTAAACTCTATAAGGATAAATACAATAATAGACTTCCGCAAGGTAATATACCATAAAAACAGCAAAGAGCAAAATGTCAGTTGACATATGTAAAACTACAGAATTTGTTTAATGCTCCTTAAAAAAATTATACTTTGCTCACTTCACTTGTCATTAACTTAAATAAGCTGGTGCTGAAAGTGGAATTATATCATACTGGCCTATTTTGGACGTACTTCAAGAAGATGACAACTGCTTAATTCTTATCTTCCTGCAATAATTTTGTCTTACTATTATGTATTATTATATAACATGTACATTGTTATTATATTGTTACTCTAGTTTATATTGTTTTTATAACACAGAAACAGAAGTCTAAATAATCTGTATGTATAGTCTGTATAATCTGTATATATATATATATATATATATATACAGGCAAGGCATGACCAAGAACTCCAGATCATATTGCATTTTCCTAAGATTTAATCATAAAAAAAATGTAAATGTGTCAGTCAATCCTCCATACTGCATGAATACTGTTTCATTACATACCACATATATGCCAATTTTAGCTTTTTCAGTGGTTTTCTTATGTTCGAAATCTTGTATATGTCACATTTAGTAATTGAAATTTGACACACTTTCCGTTATCCAATCAAGCTGAAATTTTGCACATAGATTTGGTTCTGATGACAATATAATATAGCATATTTAATATCATTCTAAATCCAATCTGGCGGACATTATTTAATATCGTTCTAAATCCAATATGGCAGAAATTGTGAAAACATATATCTTTTTTACATACAGATAACAAATCATATGTTTTGGTAAGTAAGGGTTTGTTGTGGCAGTGAAACGATTTTGTTACCACAACAAAATGGATTTGATACTGTAACCTGTCCTTACTGATTTGTTACTGTAAGTTATCTGATTTTGTTACGATGAAAACCAAATTGTTATCATAAGTAAATGAATTTTGTTACTACAACAAAATCATTTGTCATCCCGTCTTTAGTTATTTTAACAAAATCATTTTTTGTGAGGATAGTAGATTCTCGTGGGAACAAAAAATGAAACCGATGAAAAGAAAACAAAAAGAAACTGCGATGCAATATAAAAGATGGAGAAAGCGCATCAAAAATACCATGAAAAGTGAGTGAATGAAAGTGAAAAGGTGAAATGGGTGAGAGTTAAAAGAGTTGAAGTTTAGTGAGCAAGAGGTGATTTTTTACTTTATTTTTTATGCAGCGCTAGTAGAGTTAGATAGAATAAGAAAAAAATATAAACCAATGTGAATGAGTTGATGGCATTTAAATGAACAAATGCGGTCAGGAGACTGAAAAGTAAAAAATATATAAATTTAAAAAAGATTCCTAAAACAATGGTTTTTTTAAAAAATAAAATTGCTCTAAAAAGTAGAAAATAATTTTTCAGTGATTATAAGATAATCAAAATAATTTTCAACATTTGCAAAAAGAAAACCATTGTGCGTTCATAAAATATTACTGAACAATTAGAAAGGTGTTCCGTGAGAATCCATAAAGGCAAAAATGTGAACATAAATTAAATGATTAAGACAAAGTAATAGTTTATGAGCGCACAATGGTTTTCTTTTTACAAATGTTGAAAATTATTTTAATTATGTTATAATCACTGAAAAATTATTTTCTAATTTTTTGAGCGATTTCATTTTAAAAGAAAACCATTGTTTTAAAATTAAAAAAAAAAAAAAAATTATTTATTAACAAGTCACTTTATCTTCAGTCTGGATTTTAGTCATACTGTCTCTAGAGCATAGAAAAATTCACATCAGAAATGTCACCAAAAATAACTTTTACACTATCTTTGATCGATTAAAGCCATCACTATTTGAGTTGAAATGCAGTGGGAGATAGTAAAAGATACTAACTTTGTCTGACTGAATCGGCAACATATGCAAAACAACTCTGCAATAATGCCGCTTATGAAAACCAGTTGTTATTGACACTTTTTTCAGGAAATTATATTTTTGTTAGGTGATTTAGGTTTACAATTTGTAATTTTAGGAATTTCTAGGGCAAAACTCTCCTGGTAGCCATTTTCTTCCCTCATAACCAACAAACTATGCGCAGTAGAAGTTTATAACACCATTTCCCTTCCTAGAGAAGACAGTTACTCTAGTTCCTAAAAAAATATTTTAAATAGATACAGAGCAAATTTTATGAATGCAAATACCATGCATTGTAGTCACTAGGTGAAAAGCTTCTGTTCTATTACTTTGTAGTAGTGATTGGCTCATTGCTGTAACAGTTAATATTATCAGCTATGCTAGTAGGAGGTTTCAATTTCAGTATGAAGAAAGAGAATCTAAAACTCCATGCACAAAAATATATTACTTAATACAAAAAGTAACAATCATGTAAGACTGTATAGGAGATGTTGTATATACGGTTGAGCTTGGGAGAAGCTCCTGATACAGTCCATTGCCTTCTTGTTCTGATTTCCTTCAACACAACAAGAAATGTTTGAATCTTGGATTCACCGGAACTTCTATAAATTTATTGATTTCAGGGAGTAAATGGTAGTTGTGTATTGCCCCTGGCTATACCATGAATACGGATAAGGATAATATCCCAAGATAATAAGCCATATCAGACTAGCTCCTACAGTACACCAAAGTTAAATGATGTTGGACACAGTTGCTTGGTTGAGTTAGTGCAATTTTTATAAATGTTACAGGTTAATGATATATGTGTTAAAACTAAAAAATATAAAAGGTTGATTTATGATTTGTCTAATAATGTATAACATTTACATCAGTAGTAGCTTAAACTTATAACCAAAAACTAAAAATATTTGGATATTCTAATTAAATATCATTCTATTCAATTTTCTAAATACAATAAACATATCAAATATATTTGCAATTATGTCTATTTCAAAATGTTTTTATTTTAAGGAAATAAAAAATATTACTATGTATATATATATATTACTATGATATATATATATATATATATATATATATATATATGAATATGGTAAGGGAACTAGTTGTGGATCAAGCTCTAATAACAGATTACCTGTTCCAATGTCGTTAGTACATTTAGTCAACGTTAGATCGCAGTGCTAGTCTCTTTTGTTGAGGTGTTATGCTTTGACCTGTATCATTAGCCAGTTGATAGAACTCGAGTGTGGTTTAACAAAGTTATAAGTGTCATTGTCATTGCTAATTTCTTAAGGAAAATTAAGATGCGTTAAATGAAAACTTGTCTATCTAATTAACAAAGTATCTGACAGTAATAATTTTTATAGGGAATGAAGCTTAAATCATGCACTTTCATTTAGTAATACAATTGTTAAGCAGTTTTCTTTCTGTCATTGATTCGGGTCTGTTGTTTGACCTGCTTTGCAGGTGCCATTATGCCATAGCACGCCTTTCTTTAAAAAATTTTTTTTTCATATTTTAATGACAAATAGATGTTTATCATATTTTTTTTCAAATGGGTTTAGTTTTAAATTCTTATTTATATGTATAACAATACATAAATAATTGTTGAAAATAAAAATTTTGGCCTACACCATATCTATCCCTAGAACCACAAGCCCTAATAAAAACCACACTTGAGTTCTGTCAACTGGCTAATGATACAAGTTTGAAGTATAACATCTCAAAAAAAGAGACTAGCACTGCGATCTAATGTTGACTAAAAGTACTAACAACATTGGAATGGGTGATCTGTTATTAGGGCTTTCTGTATTAAAATACATTTTAATCATAGCATATTACTGACTATTAAGTCTAATAAACTACATCCCAACCCTGTAGGCGAAGACACCTGCCTACTGATGTTCCGGTCACCATACCACTCTCCCCCATTCCTTGCCCTGTTGGGCTACAATGGGAGCTAATAAACTACAGCTGGTATAAAACCAACCAGTATTATTTTCCTTATTTTTATACATGTCTAAATCCAAGAAATATACTGAAGAAGATCGTAACAGAGCCATAAGTGCAGTAAAAGTCAGAGGTCTTTCTATCAGAAGCAAAGAACACTTATGGAGTTTCTTTTAATACAATTCGACAATGAGTTAATGGTGAAGCAGACATAGATTGTAAGAAACCTGGCACAAAATGATTTTTTGGGACAGAACGTGAAAAAGAAATTTTACAATTTGTTGGGGATATAGATTCCAAAAATGAAGAGTTTTTAATAATGCACTGCCATCTAAACAAACAATGCTACAAAAGTTTTATGATGAGGTACAAATTAACCCTCCACCAGCCTGAAAATTTGTCCAGTACCCATGTAAGTATGTCAACTTCAATTGTAAAAGAAAGATTTTTCAAGAAATTTTGTAATCTGATGATTTAACTTAGTATCAGTGATACAGACTTGTACAATGTGGAGTCAGAGTTGACTATGGTAAATAAAGGTAGGAAAATAATTGCCCCAAAAGCTAGCAAAACTGTGATAATGAAGAAAAGTGGCAAAGGAAGTGAAAATATAACACTTGTTGTGTGTTGTCATGCAACTGGTTCTATAATCCTTCTTCCACTGGAACCTGTAAAGGTAATAGCGAGCAAATGAAAGGGTTCAAACTAAGGAGAAAATAAAAAGAGGAGAAATAGAAAGAACTATCTTAATAGATATGCCTTGGTAAAGCTCTATGACCAACTTGGGAAAAGTTGGTGTAATATTTTAGGTGGATTTAGAGGTAGAGGTGTTTGGCCAATCAATCCTGAAGCAATTAAGTCTCATTGCTCAATTGATTGTAGTGAGGTAACTATTCTTGACTCTACTTCCGAAGTCATTACATGTGAAGTCAGTGGTATTTCAAATGAAGAGCCAAAGCCAGGTCCATCAAATTCTGATGAATCAGTAAGATCATCACCGGCGGCTCAGGTCATAAAAGAGATGTTCAAACCTGATTTACAACCCACAAAGCGTTCTAGACGCATTACAACAACACGATGTATTACAGCAGGCGGCATATAGATGTGGACATTGTGTGCGAAAG
Source organism: Lycorma delicatula (assembly GCF_047948215.1). Lineage (NCBI taxonomy): Eukaryota > Metazoa > Arthropoda > Insecta > Hemiptera > Fulgoridae > Lycorma > Lycorma delicatula. The sequence goes on from NC_134458.1 coordinate 5,325,895, forward strand.
AGGAAGACTGATAGGACGGGTGGAACAGTTAGATAGCCATTCCTCTAGGAAAACATCTTGTATAGCCCAGTATACTTACATAGTATCCAGTACATCATCAGAGTTGTCAGGATAGTTAATAATGTGGTAAGCCAGCTGTCAGCCTATGTGCACAGCAATATGCCACCCGCTATACTTCTGATGAGTTTCTGATAAGAGATGGAAGAAAGAGAGAAAGAGAAATCAAAAAAGAAGAGAATGCCTGAAGAAGAAATTTCCAGCTCAGAGAGTGATGATAGCTTAGAAATCAATTAAAAAATCTGTAGTTAATGCAAAAGAAACCACATTTTCCCTATGGCAGTCATGGGGAAAAATGGATTCAGTACTACCACTGTGAGCATTGGTATCATGAAACATTCCAAAAACTGAGAAACCAAGTGTGTCCCAAAAAGTTTGCTTGCTTGAAATGTAGGTAAAAAAAAAATAAAAAAAGGAAATGGATAGTCTAGGCTATATATTTCATGGGACTGTTTGTAGCCACGAATATTTTACTGTAATTTATGTTTTATTACTTTTAACTTTTTTAAATTTGTATCTTAGTTTTCTTGAGTATAATCATATATCCTACTGAATTTTATTACAGTTTTATTCATAATTGTTTATTATAATCTTACTTTTGTTTTTTAAATATAATAAATTATTTTAATCTGTATCTTCTTCAATAAAAAATACTAATGATTATTTTAAAAAAAGTTAAAAATCATAAAAACAAAATTTTAAATTAAACTAATTTGATTTGAAATTAGTCCCAGTCACTAATTGTGGATCACAATATCAATTTCTCTTTTGCCCAGTCATATTACTACAAGCACTACCTTTCTTTGATAACTAGAAGCTCTGTATGTGTACCAAATGAACAGAGAACAATATTCTCCAAGAGATCCACAACTAAGTTCCGTGAGTGTAATTCCTGGTCAGAAGTAGTGTGTAAGATTATGCTACAACAAGGATATTAATATGTAAAATATTTGTTTGATGTCAACCTAATTCTAATAAATAGAACCCCAGATAAAAATTAAAAACAAAATATGCAATTTCTTAATGATAAAAATATAATTATATGATTTCAATGACAAAATGATCAGAAATTAGTTTCCTTACCCTATATAAATACAGGGCATATGTATGTGTTTTATAAGTATATAAAACATTTACACATGTTATGCCAAAGCTTTAACCAGATTGAAGCAGCCACTTCACATTAGCTGACATAATTGTCAAAATCTTGAAAAATATTTATAACTACTTTGAGTGGACTGTAGTTCATTTTGCACACTCTGGTAAATAAAATATGAAATCTATCAACTTATCTCTGACATGGAAAGATTGACATCCTATAATATATAATTATAAAAGACAAACACTTAAATGTATGAAATAAATAAGAAATTAATATTTCAACAGACTTGTTGATCAGTTACTGCATAAAATAAATGTTATTTTTTGAAGTAATAGAATTATTCCATACATATAATAGGGAAGATCAGAAAAAAAGTAAGTAAAATAATTTGTTTAACAGTTAAACAAAATTTTTCCAGTATGCATGCAAACCAATCAGCAAATACACCTAACTGACTATTTCCAGACCCAAGCTAAAACATATTAAATAAACCACCTAGTAAAGAATAATGAGGTAAGCCATACCTCACCTTAATTTTTCATGAAAGTACATTTGCGGGATCCCGCATGCACAGTCATGATTGAAATTACTAAAACTAAACTAAATGATTAAAATTAATAATTATAATTCATTACAATGTACTAATTTTATATTTTTATGCTCTTTTGATGCTGAATCCCACATAACTATAGGAAATGTATTTAATATGTCTGGAAATGATTACCTTATATTTTGAAATACCGACTTCTATTCACATGTTTATAATGTAATTCAATACTTGAAGAAGAAAAACACATATTCTTGAAGGATCCCTCTAAGTTTTAAACAAATATTGACAAAGAAACCACCCATGAAATACTAATACTTAGAGATCATATTTTATTTTTGGTTTAATATTGTATACATTTTTTCTATGCAATGAATTAAACATCAATTGCTACAGACTCATAAAAAGCTGATCTACACTACACACTAATATAGTGTATGTAAAATTTAAAGATGGGTCCTCCCTTCAAGCTGCCTCTATTTGCCTCCTCTACACCACTCCTATAACTCGGCTACAGGTTGCGACAAAAGTAAAATCTCAAAATGATACAGACTTGTACTTATTATTATTTTTATAATTGTTTATTCCACCATATTTATTTATTTTTGCTATTATTTATTTATGTAAATTAGTTGTTTAATTATTTATTTTATCTGTTATTTACTTCTACTTTATTTATTTATTTTAGCTACTATATAAATTATTTTGTATGAAATTATTTGTTTTACGTTTATAAAATACAGAACGAACAACATTAAAATTAATTAAATTAATTTTACATTTATTATAGTACGAACTTAATATCTCTGTAGTATTCATATTTTTTTAGAATAAATTTAATATTTTTATTTTGTAGTTTTGTAGGCCTACAAAGCTCAAAAAAATACTATTTATTGATGCGCATGTGGTATTTACAAATAATTTTCGTAAATAACTATGTCATGTCAAAGAAAATCATAACATTACTGCCTAAAATAAATAAACAACTCAATTCATATACTTTTGTAATATGTGTTACTGTTTATTTATAACAAAACCTTGACATACTTACATAACATACTTGAAGAAAAACATACTTTCAAGAAATAAATAAATAAATTACTTTGTATAAATCTTGAACAAAATAATAATTTTTAATAACAAATTACCAGAACATATTTTGTTACTATAATAGTGACATCATAATTAGATAAGGTGCAAGTCATTGCAAATTAATTTATGCAACTTTGGGAATACACTAATTTAGCTGTTGGTATGAGAAGTCGCTGAGTAAAAAATTAAATGTTAAGAACAGTGGAAGGGATGCCACAGCATACTACAGACCCGCCTTCAAATATTACATACACTACAATAGCTTAAATAATGAATATGTATAATTAAACATTTTATATAAATAAACAGGTAATTGTGTACACAAACTTACACTAGTAAATGCCAAAATTAATAACAATAAACAAATGCTGAAGCATATATATATATATATATATATACTTGCACTGTGGTGTGAAGATGCTAATTGTCTAAATGCTACATAGTATATACAAACAAATACATAAATTAAATATGTTAATAAAATTAGATAATTCAATGATTTTTGTGATAGACTCACAATAAAAAATTAATGTGTGTGTGTGTGTGTGTATATATATATATATATATATATATATATGTATTTTACACATACACACACAAAACTGACCATGCAAGTAAAAAAAGATTATGAAAGGTAATTTTATATCAAAATAATTCTCATAATTACATTTCACAGAAAAAAGAAAACTTAAATAATGATTAATATTAGCATAGTAATTTAAATAAATAAATATTTTACCAACAAAAAATAAATACTAAAAGTATTAACATGTATATAGATTATTGTACTGTATAAATTAATAAATACCAGTAATTCAAACTTCAACAACGTAGTTATTCAGAGCTTGTTCTAGAGCACGGCTAAGGCATAAACCCTTGACATCACATCTTTCTTTCCCCCAAACAATTTTGACTGAATCTATCAAGTCTGACTCATTTTTAATAAACTCTAAAAGGCATTTGAAAGAACAACTTCCATTAATTCTAAAGTATCTAGAATAAAAAAAATTTAAGCGTTGTAAAGCTTCAGCTCCAAAGAAGCCTCAGTATGTTGCATTAATGCAATCGAATATAATCAAAAAACTCAAAGGTTTATCTATTTATTTCTGTGTAAATATTACTAAACAATTATCAACCTGGAGGCAAATTTGACTCCTCACTAATGCATTCATCCCTAGGTAGTACCAGCAAGGTGTAGTAGATCTAGAGTTATACGGTGGGTAGACTAGTTTCTTTTTCCTCAACAGAAGTGTATGGAGAGAAAGCTACGGATTATGAGCTAATTTGATGAAATCTATATAAATAAAAATGAAACTGTTTTTTGTTCAAAATCTTAAATCTCTGAAAGTTCTACACAGATTGCTTTGAAATTTTGACACAACGTTGCATTCGAATACGCATGTGTTTTTATATACCTAAAATGTCACGCCTCTGACAGGTAAAAAAACACTTTACTTGAAAAACAGCACTATCTGTTGGATGTAAAAGCAGCACGTGCTATGCTCAATATTTTATGATTCCATTTCAAAGAATGTGAACCCACTACAGACTAAAAAACTACTGGACCGATTTACGTGTGGGGAAAAATTGGAAAAGGGAAAAATCAGAAAAGGAAAAAATAAAAAAGTTAAAAGGGAAGAAGGGGAAAATGGAAAAAAGAAAGGGGAAAACAGGGAAAAGGAAAAAAGAAACAGTGAGAGAGGCAGGGGAAAAGGGAAGATGAGTGGTGGAAGGAAAGGGAAAGGGGGAAGGAAATGGGAAAACAGGGGAAAGGGAATATGGTAAAAATTAAAATGGGAAGAAGGAAAATGGAAAATGAGGAAAAGGAAAGAGTAAAAGGGAAAGGTTAAATTTTATGTTCTGTAATGTTCATTTTGTTAATGTTTTATCAAACTTTCAATTGTGCTCATTTAATCTATATACATACTCAAATCTAGCAATAAAGAAGCATTGCCGGGTCTGCTAATAGATGAATAAATATTTAAATGACAAAATACCTCCACAATGAATTAGCAGCTGAGAACACAGTCAGATAAATAGAGAACAATATAAATAATATACAGTTCTTTGAGAATGTAAATTAGCTTAAATCATGTGTATAATTTTTTTCTTTTTAGTTGTAATACATACGTCTTTGTTTCATTATTTGTTCTAAAGAAATACATCAATATTTGTATATACAGCGATTAATTCTTAGTCACAAACTGAACTAAATTTATTCTGATAATTATAAAATTATACTTTTTTTAACACAATGTATATTAAACTTATAATTTAATAAATGGGATACAGACTATAGTACAGTTTAAATTGATACATTCCAAAGAACTCTTTTAATTCTGCCATCTTTACTGACTATTTCCCATGCACTGATATTTGATAAATGTTGTATTAAAACATATTTGATATGGTTTGTCATTAAAATTAATATTGTATTATTTTCAATATTTTCTGTTACGGAAAAATAGTAAATTTAGCATTTGTTGAATTATTCTATAATTATTTCTATACTTTAAAGGAATAATATACAAAATTATTTAAAATTGCACTACAATAACAATCCTCTTCTTCAGAACTGTATGTTCTTTTGTTCTACTGTCCAGACATGCTAACTGACCGAGCTGCAGTTGTCGATGAGAGAACTACTAAAAAAAAAAAAAAAATAAGTGTTACTAAACACTGTAGATGTAGGACTTTCAGCTCATTCGGTGAACTGAATCCTCTCCTTTTAATGATGCAGACTTTGATAAGCTGGCTCGTGGAAGCAGGTGCTGTATGTTCAACTGGATACAACTTTTAATTTAACCAAAGGGAACTGCAGTGATAGACCTTACTCTCTATTTCACTTGGCCCCAGTATTTTTTAATCAGAGTGAAAGTGATAAGCATAAAAAGAAATGCACCACTCAGATATGGTACATGATAAATAATAATTCTGATTAATCAACATTTTATAAATTAAACAAAATAAAATTCCTTTTTAAAAAAAGTACCAACAAAAAATAATTCTGTACTTCAGAACTAGACTGCCCCAGATCAATTTTAGAAGTGTTATATGTTATTAAGTAAAATATCAAATTCGTTTAAGGTTCCTACTATTCTTTGGGCAAGGGCCTAAAACTTATGTAACTAACGTTTTTTGATATCACCAACCATTGGCCCAGGTGGTGGAAAAAATGGGGTTTTGAAGACAAAAAAAAAATCATACCTCCCTTAATAGACACAGTATCAAATCGATTTAAAGTGTTCATTAGTCCTCTACACATTACCTAAAACTTTTGTCTGTAACAATTTTTGATATGATCAACCCTTATGGCAAGGGATGACCAAAATCTTGCTGGAATTTTAAGAAGATGGGGCTTGTCGAATGCTAAACATGTGAAACTTTTTTTCACATCCAACCATTGTCGTATGAGTAAATTTGAAGTTTTTCTTAACTTTAAGGTGGAAATCTTTTTTATTCCCTACTTAGCAACGGTGAAATCTACCTTCACCTTCTGGCATGCTGAAAGGGATTTTTTTAATATAGAATATGATTTTTTTTTCAGGACATAGTAGAGAAATGTGAGATGATAATAATGATCTACAGAAATTGTTTTTAACTAGATAGCTTGTACTATGTGATGTAATATAACTGCATAACAATGTTTAAAAAAAAAACTGACTTGAGTGCAACAGTATGCTTTCACTGTGCTGTATTATACTGCTAAATTCAACTGTTTGGGTTTGCTTTGCTGGGTAGTGATGTGGAAAACCTCTTCCATGTAGCAGATTGAAATTGACTTATAATTTATTATAATATACTGTATTATTATAATATTACTGTATTTTAATACAGTATGTGTATCGACTGAGATGAGAACAGCTAGCAGCTCCTCAGTCAGAATCAGACATAAGTAACTACTATCGATGTATGTTTTATAACACCATGAAATGTGTTGACAAATTGTGATCTGACAATTGGTCTGAGTGCATGTACAATAGGATCTCAATTCATTTTGGTTTCTATCGGAACTACTTATCTACAATCTTCACTTTAAGTGAGTCAGTATCGCAGTTCCTCTACATGATCAGGGTGAATAAGTAGCTTTACTTTATGTAGTGAGAATTGCATCAGTGAGCTTGTTGCCAGTTGAAGTGCTGATGGTTGCTCCTAAATAGTTTCATTAAAAATGGTCATATCAGAGGTGGTTTTTGTACAGTTAAATTCCGTCTGATATATTGAAAGTTATTGCAAAGGTAAGGTGTAATTACTCTTAATTCTGCTGAAAAATTTAAATACAAGATCAATTTACGGTTATGCTGGGTTCTATTAAACCAGCTTAACTCATACTTTATAATAATTTTTTGTTCAAATAGACTGAAATATTCTTCAAGTTGTTTGTCACAACACTTTATAACACCAAAGTTATACTTACAATCTAAAAAAGGCCGATTCCACATTACATGAAAAATTTAAACCACAGGTCCTGATTATAGATAAAAGAAATTTATAAGTTGAATGAATTTTAGTAGATGATAAATAACATATTATAATTAAAAATAACTAGATTAATTTCAGAAAATTATACATTTTTAATGATCAGAAACACATATTCCTAGGAAAATTCTTTCCTCGGGGAAATCCTTGTGAAAATTATTCTCTGTGGAAATAATACTAAAATTAAATATTTTTTAGCTGATTAAGACAATGGACTATGTGTGTTAGATAATGAACTTTTATAAAACAAAAAAACATATTTATATAAAAAAAACAAAAAAAAAAAACAGATGTAACTGGCAATTTAATAATTTACTTCATAATTTTCATTTTATTCTTTAACTACTGATATGTGTTTTCTAAGACATTCTGGCTTTCAAATCATTATATATATATATATACATATATATATATATATATATAGAGAGAGAGAGAGAGAGAGAGAGCTTATTATAATGAAATCAGATTTTATCATCGATTACATGAAAGAAGGTGTAAATTCCCACCTAAAATAAGGCCATAAAAATTAGTATATTTGGGCTTTTACTTTTTTGAGGTAAAAAGTTATCCAAAATTGAAGCCCTTAAAAAATATTTTCATTGTACTTACCAGGGCATAATGCTTTCAAACAGATTTAATTTCCTTAAATTTTACAGATTACAATTTATTAAAATCATAAATATTACACAGTACAATAATCTATTAAAGCAAACTAGTTACAATGTGGATCGATGATAGCAATGACGACATGTGTTTATGTTATATTAATCACAAATTGCCTAACTGCACCATGCAATTTTCTAATGATACTAATAATTACACATACACACACACACACACATATATATATACACACACACACACACACACCTAATAGTAAGAAATTATAGCTAAGTATAAACAAATCGCACAATTTCATTAATAATATATAAAATTTTCCATATAAACAATTACAATATTTAGTGTAAAGTAGATGATATGGTACAAAACAAGCATAGCCAAAAATATATAGGCTATACTGTGATTTATACTGGTATGTACTTAAATAACAACAATGAAAAATAATAGCAAAAGTCACAAATTATACATTGTATAATTTGAGAGAATCAATTAATTTTTCTAATAATAATAATTCAAATAAAATCAAACCATTTTAAATTATAAAACCTAATTCAATAATAACAATTAAGAAAAAGTCTGAACCAGTTAAGAAGTTAATAATAAAGCTGATTAACACAAACAAAAAAGATTATGTATGCTTCTGTAATATATCATGCAATTACTAAACTCACCTGGAAGCATATTTTTGCAAGCATATCAATGATATTTTATGACTTTATTATGTTCTACTTACTAGAAATAGTTACTACAGTCAAACTAAAATTAAATTTATAAATAAATATTTTACTTATTTATTGATTTATCTTTTAATATCAGGTCTATCACATTTGTCACAACATAATAATAATAATAGTAATAATAATAATAAATAATAATAACAATACATATATCAAATAAATATACACGTGAAATAAATTTTTTATAATTAAGTAATAAATAAAACAGAAAGTTGATTAATATTATAAGTATACATAAACGATTTAAGTGAGCAAAAAATTAGTTTCAAAGAAAAAAAAAATTAATATAAATGATATCATTTTTATAAAAATTTCAATGCCATAAATACATAATAATATATTTTTATCTTATTTCTGCTGAATCTATGTACGCATAAAAAAATATATATTTACACTAATGTATAAATATATATTTATAATATGTTAAATACAACATAACTAATTTTCACACTATAATAAATCATAATGAATTCATAACAAAACAAGCAATACAAACAAAGTAAAAATTCTTATACATAATTACCTTTACTGACCAACATATTAAAAAAAAAAAAAGGTAAAAGAAAAACATCAACGTGCTGTTAAATAATGAACGCTGTTAAAAAGTTTTACATAAACGTTTAAAAAAAAAAATTCTAAAATAAATTTAGTAAAAATGTAAAATCACCCAATGGTATAAATGACCAAGCAAAAATGTGAGCAGTCTTGAAGTGTAATAAAGTAATAATATAATCATATTAATGATATAATAATAACCTGGGCAACATATAAATTGGAGCCACCATGCCAATGCACATCCATCGATCCAGGATATATATATATATATATATATATACCTACATCATAACTACCTGTTTACTGCAGAAGCCATTCTAAATTTCCTAATACTTGTCAGCCAGTGATAATAATGTAAAATAATGGAAGTTTAATAATTTGTGGGCACACTTTAAAAGATTAAAAGAAAAAACTAAAAAGTTAAATCACTGGAAATATGTAATAAATTATTATTATTATTATTATAAAAAGGAAACCGACATGCAATAATAATGTTTTGCGGTTTCATATTACCTTATAACAAAATGATGTGTTGTTTTAATGCCCAGTTTTAATGATAACAAATAGCAGTGGGCAGTTGTTTTATTATGAAGAACATGCTGGAAAGGGCAGTTGGTGGGAAGGGAAGAGGAAGGGCCTGCAACATGAATTTTCTTCAGTTCACCCGATGATCAGAAGAGCATAGACAAACAGAAGTAGAGAAAGAAATTCCAGATGGAATTCATAATTAAGTCATTTAAATACAGTATATAAATGTATGTATAGATTATATATTGTACCTAAATGCACATTTAAATAAAGCCATCTCAAACTGTTTTTTTTTGTTTTTTTTTCATGTTTTATAACAATAAAATATCAAACAAAACAATACACTGCAAAACAAAAGAAACCATGCATTTTTTCAGTTTTTAATCATCACCTACCTGAACAAAAAAAAAACAAATGGAACATCACACTTATAGGGAGCAAACATCGTTAGATAACACTACAAACACAGCATGTGAAAAAGCCACTATGGACACAACAAAGAAAGCAGCGCAGCGCAACTAAATTCAGTGAAGCCCACAGGTGGTTACATGACACACACACACACACACACACACACACACACACACACACACACACACATACATACACACACACACACAGTAGCCATTTACAGCTATTAACATAGCTATTGGAGTACAGGCTTCACTAGTACAGTGCATTAAGGCTGTTCAGTTTAAATATATATAATTAACAGAATAACAATATCCTTTTTATATATTTTTTACAACAATGTTGATAAATATTATATAAAAGAAAAACAAATACTAATACTTAACCAGCAAACATACAATTTTATGGATGTGCTATCTTTTCTACAGTGAATTTAATAAGGTCAGAAAATAATGTTAGCTGGTTTTTTTTTTTTTTTAATAATTTTGGTTTTTTTTAGAATTTCATATACTGTATGAATTAAAATGTTAATAACAAAAATCAGGGAAACATTAGAGTTCTCTAAGTTCATATAAAAAGTCATGCAGAAATTTCTAAAAAAAAAATACATACATATATATATATATATATATAAATATTTTTATTTTTAGAAATTTGAACAGCCTTAAAAGGAAATCAAACTGAGCAATCGAGCTAGCGGACAAGAATAGAGATGGTAGGAAAGCGGCTTACAGCTTGATCAGTGGAGCTCTTGCTGTAGGGGACCGGAATCAAACGTTCTTGCAATTCACCACCTATCACCTTCAAGAGTAAAGGGCAACAAACGGTCAGAAAAAAATGAGACAGAGTGTAGCAGATAATATAAAGAGGAGAGAAAAACAGTTCAAAACAGGGTGCTCCAACAATTTCTACTAATAAATAAATAAATAAATATTTTCGATGACGTGCCAGAGAAAAGCAAAGCAAAATTAACCTTGTCAGAAGCAGATAATTAATCGGTCATGTTCTGTCTCCCAAGATCACTTTGTTGCTTTTCTTTGGCACGACTCAAATGCTGCAATTGACAAATGAAAATTTGTAATCTACATTATAGATCATTGCATTCTAAAGCTACTGCAAAACAAGACCCAGCTGGAGGGGGTGAGCCCAAATAGTGTACAAAATACAAACATTCAAATAGTTTTACAGGATGTGAAATGTTTCAGTGTACTGTCATGTCCACGGGTTCAAGGACTATACATACACATATCTAGTACATAAATAAACAAAACAAATAAATAATTAAAAGAATAAACAAATTATTAATAGTAAATAAATAATTAATAAATAAATATTGCTTGCCACTAAGTCACAACAAAAGTAGATAGACAAATAAAAGGGGGAAGTTTTTTTGCAAGCTATTACATAATTTTACATCCATTCAAATACAATACACAACACTCATCTATGTGAAGTTGAAAAGAAATAAGAAACTGGATAAGGAACGATATGATAGGCAATGGGAATTGTTGCAGCACGACCCATCCCTACTTCCCATAACCCGACCCAAATAAGCGACTGACAGTACGCATGTGTGAGCCGATAGCTTGCAATCTGAAACCGATTCTTCTCACTAAAGTAATATGAAAACTATCAAAGAGAAACAAAATAACAAAAGACAATTTCTCATTTTGTTTAGATCAATAAATATAAAATGTTTGAACATGTTTTACACATAACTTACAATGAAAAAAAAAAAAAATGTATAAATTACTTTAAATAGTTATATTACTTATACACTAGAATTTCCGTTATCAATGAAAACTATTTAACGGAAGAAAATCAATTATTACATGAAGATGTAAATGTATAAAAATAAAATAAAATGGCTAACATATATGTATAAGTGTTTGATAATGATTTTGTTAATTAATTGTTTGATGATAATTTTTTTCATACAAATGCTTTTAAAAGTCTGTTATTTATGCTATATACTTAATATATATTTGAATTGATGAATTATTTAAGAGATGCTACTGTAATAACAAACACTTCTGTTGCAGATATAAGATATTTTTAATATAATATCAAGTACACATTTTTAATTAAAAAATATGACTTTTTTAATATAAATTATGTTTAATATCAAAGCATTGATCCATTGATCAAGCATTGATTCCATTTTTATGTGATCATTACAAAACTTTTCATTTATAGTAATGAGAAGAAACCAGACATTCAAAGCTGTAAAAAAATGAACTTACAATCCTTTCATTCGTACAATTCTCAGAATGCAATCACATAACAAACACTTCAGTAAAACAACTGAGGAGCTTACAGAAAATTTGAACATATTGCTTGTCTAACATAAGAGGTCTAAAACAATGATCTTTATTAAACCTATCTGCAAAATTTAAAGAAATAAAATAAACAAGAATTTTTATTTCAATAACTGACTGGAAATAAAGACAAAAAAACCACAAAGTAAGAATTCTGAAGCCAGGATGAAACATAATTTTGAATACATTATATTCAAAATTTTAATGTTTATCTACATAAAAAATAATAAAATGGTAAGATAAATGCTGTGTGTAATTGTAAAATTTGTTAAATGAATATTCACTATTGAATAATTATTTGCACAATCAATAACTCTATAAAAACTTTTACAAATGAAGTGATAAGTGTGTTTAATTTATATCTCCAAAAAAATAAACTTTAAATGTTATTCTAATAGTGATAAAAATTTAACTTAACAATTATTATCTACCATCAGAATTAAGTAAATGATAATCGAGTGTTATATAATAAAAAAATAATTAATGCCTAAATTCAGGACTAAACTTCTATATATCGATGTAACACGTGTTATATAACCGGGTATAACATGGACTGGTGGTATAATGAGTCTGACTGAAGGATAAATTACTTTTACAAAAGTAATTAATAAAATATAATTACATTGTAATTTGATTAAAATTATCATATGAGTTTAAACAAAATTAATATATTAAATACTTAATGAGATATTCTACTAAATACATCTTATAGATTTTAGAGTTCTTTTTGATGGTGAGATGTATGTTCCACAGAAAATCTGATTAGAATGTAAACATACAAATGTGGAAAATAGTAGATGTAAACCAGCAGAAATAGCTTTCTATTGGTAGATTAAATAAGGCCTAATGTTTTATAAAAGAATCACACCTACACAAATTTAGTCAGCAAATAATAAAAAAAAAAATTTTCTGATTGCTGTTATACCATAAATTATGGTAAGACTGCAACCCTGTAGCACTGACCTACATCTCACATACTACTTGATCCTTAAAGATTGAATAGCTACAAAGTGTACTTTCTTTCTTTTTCCTGTTTAGCCTCTGGTAATTACCTTTTTTTAGATAATACTTCAGAGGATGAATGAGGATGATATGTATGAGTGTAGTCTTATACAGTCTCAGTTCGACCATTCCTGAGATGTGCGGTTAATTGAAACCCAACCAACAAATAACACCGGTATCCACGATCTAGTATTCAAATCCGTGTAAAAATAATTGACTTTACTAGTACTTGAACATTGGAACTTTCGACTTCCAAATCAGCAGACTTGGGAAGACGCATTCACCACTAGAGCTGCAGAGTGTACTGCTCATAGCATTAAAAAAAAATAAAAAAATTTGGAATACCGCACAATAAATGATGAAAACAAAGTAATCATGAATGGTCTAAATACTAGGATTTCTGTGAACAAAACTTTAAATATCACGAGATTTTAAAACAATTCCTAGCTAAGAATATTTAAAACTTATCTTTATTGTAAGTAATATTATTAACTAGAATATACAATTTGTACATTTTATCAGCAGCTGTAAATTTTGCTGGTATAAAAACAGTAAGTAGGTGGAGTAAATAAAACATATGCAAAAACTGGCTATGAACATCACATTATTTCTTTCTTTAATAGAATTACTTCAAAAATAACACAAATTATTTAAAAAAATTACATTTATATGTCTACTTATTAAAATGATTTTTCAAATATGGGTGCCCGAGTCACATAAATCTGGCTACCATATAAATAAATATATTTATTAATAAACATATATACAAATGTAGAGAAAAATTGGGTTCTATTTTCTGTAAGAACTACATAAATAATAGTCATCATTCTGCGTTTACGTCTATGTCAGTTTAAACAAAAATGTTACTGTTATTTATTTTTACAATGCAGGACTCCAACAACTTAAAAAAAAACTACAACTTCAATGATTTTGGAAGACATGCATCGATTTTTATTTCATTTTCTTGTAGTCAATAATCAAATAAGTTTTACAAAAAAAAAAAAAGTATAACTAAACAATATGTAACAAAAATAATTAAATAGTGAAAAATTAAAATAATAATAAATAATAGAAATAATCAAATAATTTACAACTGTTAAAACAATACTCTTACTATTAATAATATGAATTTATTAATATCATTAATAATTAATTATTATTACTATTAAATATTACTTCATTAAAAGAAAGGTTAAGAAATAAGTTGATTTAATAAAATTAAATAATAAAATATCATATATATATATATATATATATATATATATATATAAAACATATCTTTAACTATAGTTTGTTCAAAATAGTATTTTTGTATTTTTTAATTTTTTTTTATTATAAAAATAAAGGCTGTTCTAATAAGTTCATAAAAACATTTATTTCTATATTATTCATAGTAAGTAACAATATAATAGGATATTAACCACTCATGTTTAAAGCAAAAGCATTTTTTAATAGGTTTTAGCAATTAAATCATAATTAAACAAACAATAATCACACATTCAATATGATATTGAGTTATTATTGAAGTACATAAATAAAAAACATATTTTTCTTGAATATAAGGCAGTGCTTTATTACTTATGAGTTTGTGTTTATTTGTAAATAGAAGTAAACACAATATGAATATATTGTGCACAGTTAAAAGCATTTACGTAAGTGCATATGAATATATGTGTACATACACACATACATATATTTGAAAGAAAATATTTATTTATCTATATGGATATTTAGCAAAATACATGTATTACAAAAAAGAATTTATGGTCATTTAATACATAATTACTTAATTTTTACCGGCTTAAAATTCATTTTCTAAATTTCTAATACTGTAATGTTATTAAAAGTTATTAAAAAAATAAAAAACAGTACTTTAAGAAGACCGAATTTTCAGTTATATCGTGGTACATCATATAGGTTACTTTTCCGTTTGTGATAAGACATAAGGATAGAAGGTTTTAGATACTTTTAACTACATCATTTATCATTTCTCAGCTGTTTGATTAATGGAAAATATATTTTTCATTTAAATCCTTAATTTTAGCTTGTCCGTAGCAGAAGTTTATTTAAAATTAATTAATTCAATGCTATTAAATTTAAAAAATTCTACATTGGTTTGTATTATACAATGAGAATGTGAAATTAAAATTTATTCTGCAAGAGATTTTTTTATGGTGCTCACAAATGAAAATTTGAAATGATAGTTTTATATTACTTTTTACTTCATAGAGATTTGACTTCCTGTTCTTAAGACATCAAAGAATTATGATTTTTCATTCAGGTGTAATAGTATTAAAATTATTATGTATTTTCATAATTTTTTCTGTTCATTTTACAGATAAAAAGAATGCTTACAATAAAAACTAAAATAGAAGAAAATTCTTTATGAAGAATGCTCCTATAATTTTTTGAGATGAATGGTTTAAGGGTTAAAAAGACATGAAAGTGGCTGAATCATATGATGAACATTATCATTTTAATGTAAACAGTAAATTAACTGATTACAAAATAACTAACCAACTACAAAATTTTGGAAATGACAAATATGAATATGAATATAAATGACATTGTATGAGAGAAGCTTCAGTTACGACGTCACAGATTAAAAATTCATGATACAACTGAGCATAAGTGGCCTGCTTTATATACAGATTAACCTAAGGTAGCTTTACAACTTACACAACATATTCTATCATGATATAACTAACTGATATATATATATATATATATATATATATATATATATATAAAGAAAACAAAGAAGAGTTTAGTTATTGTAATCAGAGCGATCATGATCTCTGCTTATTTCACGTACTGGAGTGTTAACTTGCCAACTTTTCAAAATTAGGAATTTATACAATCCATCAAATAATAATTAATTTTAAACTTCAATAAAGTAAAATATAATAAAAGAGCATTTTATATATGTCACATTTTTTATACACCGTGTAGAATTTAGTAGAGCTAAAGCATACAGGAGCATCAGTTCTTTGCTAAAGTGGAAGTCCAGTCATTTTGTGGTTAAGATTTTGGATATAACTATAATTTTAATGAGAACTTAGGATTAATTTGTTCAATAAATTATGCAATTTAATTGTTTTTCAATAAATATAGATTTTTTTGTAGGTTTAAGCAAGGTATAATTAAATAAAATTCTCTGATACAACTAAATGTACGATCTCATCCCTGTGTATGGTTAAGAGTATATACAACCCTTATTCCTAAAAAAAATATAACTAGATAGATGAATGAAACTCGATAAAAATTCATGACCATATTGAGGTAGTGGATGCTTCAAAATAACAAAAAATTTAAGTTTTGCTAGAATTAAATATTTTCAATCGTAAGGTTATAAATTTTATTACGGATGTTGAATGAAAATATTAATTTTATTTTTCTTTTGGTAGTGGTATGAGTTCATCGATTTTTGAAAATTACCTTGAGAAACAAGAAAAGTAAGCATCTATGTAGAATATAATACTATTTTGGGTTCAGTCAATGAAAGATTACACCAGCGATTACATTACTTAAAATTAATAAGATTCAATTGTTACAAAAAGTAAATAAATAAATGTATCTGATTTATTTATATATCAGAGCTGTTATTAAGGAAACTAATGTCTAATCTTAGACATGTATGTGAATCTAATCTTATATTTCTAGTATGTGAATCTAATCTTATATTTACATATGACAGTTGAAAAAAAGAAGTCCGCTTTGGAACAAGTTTTAGGGTACATAGTGTATATATTTTATGATAATAAGCCACCCAAAAATGAAGAATATAGGGGAAAGAACACACAAAAGTCAACTGATGCTAAAATACTCTCAAGTAACAGTTTTACTGTAGAGGTGGGAGAAATATTATTACTCCTTAATGGTTGTTAAATGGATTTTTAAATACATCAACCGTATATAAGACTTGTTTAATTTAACTGAAAAGTAAAATAAAAATTTAAGGTAGTAATAAAGTTTTGATCTTGTGTAATAACAGTAAACTATTTTTTTGTTTACAACTTTCACTAAATGAATAATTTTCTGGAAACCAATCACATTCATAAATCAGGAGATAAAGGCATTATGAAACATTAAAAACTAGACTAGGCTAAGCTGAATATTTATAGCCACAAAAAATTCCTTTTTAACTGTTTTTAGGTATCAGTAATGTATTTATACTGTCCGTGAACGTTATTAATGGAAAGTAGAAACAATTGTATTGTAGCTGCGGATGAAATATAGGTCATGCTATAGCAGAAAGCTTGTTGTAATTGTTATGCTACATGTTCAGTGAAGGATGAAAAATATGGTTTCATTTTTTTTTATGTGGAACAATGTAGGGTTATCTTGCAAATTGAATAACAATGGTTTGTAACAATAAGAGAAATTATTCTTCCACGAACTGCCTTAATGTTTCTTACTTAAGTAAGGTGCAATAAATGATGACATCAATTAACAGTTAAAAAAAGAAAACGCTGAAGCTTATAAGCAGTAAATAATTAATAATAATAAGAGTAATAACGACAATAATATTATAATAACTTAAGTTTATTGAGACAGCGTTGTTAAAATATTATTTTCTAACATCTAAATCTATTGTTTAAGGAAAAGTATGGTAATTATATTTTGTACAGTTACAATTAACATAAATATAATTATTAGCATTCATTATAAAATAATGTATCTATCCTACAATTAAGCGCAGTCAAAATGTTATCGTCCATTTTTATACATAAATACAGACACACTTGCACACAAACCCACACTTGCAACAAAGTGATGTATATATTAAAAGAAATATTATCTACCTTTTTACAAACAATTTTAAATATATATTAATAAATATGTTATAAATAGTATTAATTTTAATGGTAAAATTTTAAGTACCCCCTTTCTATATTAATTACAATTAATTTTATTTAATGAACATTTGATGTAATAAATATATGAACTGGATATATACAATATACATATATGAAAGTATCACACTAAATTATTAAGTTTATATTTATCTTTTTATATACACATAATGATCTAATGAATGTCACTTGTAATCGACTACTGTACCTGTTAAATGTATCTACTAAAATACAATTAACTGTAATCATCCAACATTTAACAATAACCTAATTCATTAACAGAAAAAATGCATACAAATATATAATCTAATGGTTACAATTAATACCTATACATTAATGCATGCATTCATGTATTTTATTGTAAACATAACTTCAATATATCCCATGAAATAATATTTTAAAGTACATATTTTTTTTACTCTATTAAAACACTGTTTTTTTTTTTTTTTTTTTTTTTTTAATCTAGACACTGCTTTTTTTAATCTAGAACTCCTGAAGTTACACTTAAATGTATATGTACATAATGTTACTTTAATAAAAATGCAATATAAAATTTTACAGCATCCCTGATCAACTATAAGATCTACAACTGTTCATTGAACACCCACATTAGAAAACATGAGTATATGTAAAAGGGAATGAAATAAAGATAAATTCAACAGCTTGAACTACATTCAGTTCTTATACATCTCAAAATTAAACAATACTGGAAGTAATTACAGTTTGATTAGACGATTCCATGCAGCTGATGACCGCAGCATTTAAGTTTACTTTTATATATATAAAAATGATGTATCAATATATGATTTTATAAAATTGATTTTCAAGAGATAAAATATCTAGCTATGATGGGTGTAAAAGACTTCTGATATTTAAAAACCTGTTTACAAAATGGTGATAACATTTAAAAAACATCCTATTGCTTTTAAAAATTCTCAAAAATCATTTTTATTAAATTAGCAAAACAAATTTTTATTTTATTCAGCACAGCGACCATGTTCATTTTTTTTAGGATTATTGTGCATAGAGACATAATATTCCTTAATATTGTTAGATAAATTAAAAATAACTGAAGGTGAAATCTATTATTACATGGACATGTGTTGTATAAACAATAAGAAAATAAAAGTTGTAATTATGATATTACATTTTTGACCTTCTTCATCTTCTTCCACACTTAATGGATCGAATTGTACAACTTTTCTTGTAAAAATTCTCTTTGAGGTCTTCCTCAGTCACATCTTCCTATAGGCTTGATTAAAATAAATTTGTTCAGAAAGTCTTTCTTAGCATGACAAACTGCTTGGTAACAGCTTCCGCTTTTGTTTTTTCCTTCATGTAGGTGTTAATGATTTACTTTTTTCACTGATTTGACAAGTTATAACTCTTCCCTTACAGCTTCACTCCTTATATCTGACCTCAGCAAACGCCAAATAGAATGGAGAAAACTGATTTTAATATCCTGAATTTACATTTTTCACAAAACACTCATACTAATATACAATGATGTGTGCGGAGTCGTAGTTTTATAAACCTTAATGAATAATTGCTTCTCTTGTTGTATGCCATACAGTTATGTGATTTATGCTGATGATGGCTAATGCATAATTTTTCTTCTTTTTCATTGTACTCATAAGACAAAAGAGATTCTAAGTAGCCGCACTAAAATAAGACACTCCATCAAGACCTGAAGTGTTCAGCACAATCTTTGTTTTAATTGAATCCTTACAACTAAAAGCCATAACTACTTGAAAGGTTAATATTTTGACACTGTAACAAGTATAGATAAAGGAAAGATTGTGTATGGCTCTACGTGTAGAATCCTCTGAACCTTGAAAAATTACACCATTGTATAGCATGAAATCAAATTTTTGGTAATTACCTGGGCTAAGCTGTAGCATATTTCCTAGTCAAATTAAAATTTTCAATTAGGAGGAAAATCACTTAAAAAAAATATATATATATTAATCAAAGTTGGACAGACATAGAATCTCTAATGAATTCCTTAAGTAGATAATATAATTGCACCATTTAGGTCCATGAAAATGTTATCTTTGTATACAAGCTGTGATCTCTATAGTTCAGCGTGGAGGATAACTGCCATATCAAATAACTGTGTAGTTATCAAAGTGCTTTTTCACAACCGATGAAAGCTATGTCATTTTATGATTATACTCCCTCTACTTTTACATTAATTGTTTAAAATTGAAGAAGGCAACAAAATATGATCCCGTATTTTCTCTTTTCCAAATCCGATTTACTCTTTAGGCAATAGTCAAACAGTTATCTTTGTGATCACACATTTAAGATAAAAACATATATCTTTTAAGGAAAATCAAATGCAGGTTACCTCTGTGATTGCTACATTTATTTTGAAAAGCTTTCTTGTACAAGGAAATCAGTTTCAGTTCAGGCACTTTAAAGTAATCTCGATATTAATACCATGTCTAAAAACCTGTCTATTTCTAATTTTTCTTCGAGTACCCGAGAGCAAATTTAACACTTTTCAATAGCAATTGTAACACTTTTGGTTACTTAAATCTGTAGTCATTAAATATATTTTGGTTAGCGATACCCATTTTGGTGATTGTCCTGTCAAATCACAATGCATTTTGATGTTCATCTGGTCATCTTTAGTGATAATATTACACTCAATGACCTTTTTTTTAATTTACTAAATGTTTTAACAAGCTACACATAAACAATGTTCTCAGTATACTAAATAAGTATCTGTATTGAATGTTTTTTAACAGAAATATCCAGGTCATAGAAACAAACTAAATCTACAAAAAAAGATGTTCCTTCATAATATTAATGCAAATAGGAAAAGTATTTATTTATTTTTATGAGAGAATAACATAAAAGTATATAATTATATTCCTGAAAATGAAATTCAATTCCGAATGCGCTTGAACGTGTTGAATTGAATTGTTGGTATGGTTTTTTGTACATTAACTATAATTATATACTTATACCAACGGGCCATGCTTGACAAAATTAACATAAAAGTAGTTCAGAAAATTCTGATAATTATGAATACATTAAGAACTGGTACAGAATATAAAATAAAAATAGTATTCAGATAAAATAAAAATAGTTTTTGTGTTTTAATTAAAACACTTTTAGTATACTTTAAAATCACAAAATCCTAGATTGTAGAGATAGACAGTAATTAATTGTTAAGCAATAGCTTTTAACAGTTATTATATTAATATATTTACTAATTTAAATACACAACTAGTTTGAAAGAACCACCAGACAGAATCTGTAACTGGCAGGTTGGGCCTACTGTGGATGGATTTTTAAAAAATTCCATTTATTCTAATAACTGAATCTAGGTTAGTGTAACAGGCCTTGGTATACTAGTCAGGAATGCTAAACATTATGTATGGAGGCCAATATACTAGTACGCAAATTTTTTTATTGTTATCACTTCACTTTCATTTTTTCAAAATTATGTGATTTTAACAAATATCCCAGAACATTATAAATATACATAATTAAATTACAAATAAAACTGAGTGTTCAGTTTATGATTTTAGACTGAAACTAAAAAAAAATTATAGCTTGATTATTTTGTATACTTCTGCATAGTAGCTTCGCCTTTTATTATATCTTCATACGATTTTTCCCAATTTAATGATGATCAGAAATTAATACATTAATTGTTGATAATTTGTTACTCTCTTGATTATTAGTTTCCCATCTGAGAGACCCTGACGGACGTCCCTGGAGGGAGCAGAGAAAACTGCCACGACACCCTGAAACAACTAGCAGTGCCTAATGGCAGAGGCTGGTTATCTTCGGGATATTTAAAAAAGTTTCCCATCTGAAGTCATATGCATGAATTATTTACAGTTGAAATGACTTAATAAGAACTATAACAAATAAAGTGTATGCATATTTTTGACACAGTTTATCAATAAAAATAACTTTCTATTTTATCTATTTACTGTTTGTTCATAAACTGTTAAAGTGCTCACTTTTCATATCCTGTTATTATTATTTTGATATTATGGAATGTAAATCAGTCTCCAAATTTCATAACTGATAAGATCATGTTACCTATGTCGCTATGTACTTAAATGACTGTTATACTTGTGATACTTTTAAGTAATATGCAACGATATAACTGTTCTATAATGATATAGCTGATCTATATGTTTATAAAAATATTAATCCGCCGCAAAAAATAAAATTAAATATATAATCAAATTAAAATTAAAAAAAAAAAAAAGATGTTTTATGTCATTACGGAATGTATCTCAAGAAAACATTCTTACACAGATGAAGCATTATCTTTTTATATGAATCACAGTTTTTTATACGTACTATTATATTTTATTTAATGTCACATTTTAAGGACATAAAATTTTTATTATAAATTATAACTATACAAACATGATCTGTTCAGTTATTTATCTACATCTGCTAATATTACAAATTTAATTCAATACAGTACTTTAAATTAATGATGGGCAATCTTGAAGGTTTCATTCATCAAAACTGAGTAATTTGTCTTCAGCATTATTAATTTATTAACAACAAGCTGTAAAAGACTATTTAAAATCTCATTACACTGTAAATATTTTAAGTGTAGCAATATAATTTGGTGAATAAAAGACGTCAGGTGATTTTAAACAACTCAGAATTAAAAGATATAACCAATACACTCTTAGTTATCAAGAAATATACATAAACAATGAATTACTGAAGAAGAGCCATTTCTTAAGAAAGATATGATAATCTTTTTTGAAAAAGAATAAAAAATTTACTTTAAATGATTTTGTTTTTGCCATATTTTTCTGCATCCATATATATATATATATATATATATATAAGGATGCAGATTTATTTATCCTACTTTACTTCATTAAATACAATTTTACTATTAAATACCTTATGGATCACAAATGTCATAAAAAATTTTAAACATATACATCATTTTTTGTTAATTCTTTTATTCTATTTATGACTGTAGAGTTATTAACTTGTGTTCAAAATTCTTCAGAACTGTGAAGACATCTAAATGTTTCCATAACAATAGATTCCAATGAAGAATTATAGTAATAAAGACACCGATCATATAAAGTATGATATCTAAAGATATTTATACATAATTTTAAATACTTGAATGTTTTTTCTTAGAATATCAATGATCTGTATCCTTTTACACTATATAACTTAAATATTTAAGTATAGGGTTATGGAATTACATTTTTTTATAATCTTCATTGAAACATATTATATACAATCAGATAAACATATTTTTCTGATTTATATATGGATTGAACATTTTCATTTAATTTCTCAATTAGGACTTGCATTTTATACATTTGTTGAATGTTACCTCTTACTGTCAAACATACAAAAAACAATTATATTTTTTGTTGCATAATATAATCAATGACAAAAAACAGGCATAGCCTAATAACATTTAAATTTGACAGGTTGTACTAATCACCAGCACCTGGCACAAAAAAAAAAAGTTTTAACAAAGAAAGTTATACAATTTTAATTTTTTTTCACTAAACTGTATCATAAAAATAACTCTTACAAAGAAAAAGTGTGGCATCATTTACTGAAAACCAAGTTGTGGTGAATGCATTAACTGACAGTAATGGATCCAAGAAATCCTTATTAAGAGGGAATTAAAAATGGTAACAGTGGCCTTTTTTACTTTTGGTAGATTAACAACCTTCAAAATATGGTACTATTTACTGAATCAATTACCATTTACTGATCATATTTTAACTTTTCTGACAGAACACAATAACACAACATTAATGATGTTAAGTTGTCAGAACATTTCAATTAATTTGGTGTTATTCAACACATAAATTCAAAACTATCTTAATTTCCAGTGAAGATTAGCACAATTATGTCCTTGATCCGTGAAAAAAATAATAAAAGAAGTCGGAGTCCTATAAATCGACAAGATTATCAAATGAATGAAGAAATATGGCAAAGTTAGGTACAATGCATGTACATCTCAGAAGTCATATATTCTGTTGTACTCATATTTGTACATAAATAACACTTAAGAAAACAACTTTACAGTTGCATGGCTTTTTTTTAATTTACAATATATTTTTCTTATCATAACTATATGCTGGTTAAAACCTAATAAGCTTCTCTACTTGTATTTCACATGATTTGAAGATTAATATGAATTTGTAAATTCTGAAAAAAATACAAGCTTCAGGTGTAATATAACTACTAAGTTTTAATTTCAGAAAATATTATCGGCTTCATAA
Organism: Lycorma delicatula; assembly: GCF_047948215.1. NCBI lineage: Eukaryota > Metazoa > Arthropoda > Insecta > Hemiptera > Fulgoridae > Lycorma > Lycorma delicatula. The sequence goes on from NC_134458.1 coordinate 5,350,457, forward strand.
AAAAATTACTTCATGTTGATATTAATAATTTACTGATGATAATAAAAATAATTGTTTTTATCAACTTACAATAAAGTAAAAATATAAAAAAAAATCCTACAATAAGTACAAATATAATAAAACTGTATGTGTATATATGTGTGTGTGTGTGTGTGTGTGTGTGTGTGTGTGTGTGTGTGTGTGTGTGTGTGTGTGTGTGTGTGTGTGTGTGTGTGTGTGTGTGTGTGTGTGTGTGTGTGTGTGTGTGTGTGTGTGTGTGTGTGTGTGTGTGTGTGTGTGTGTGTATAATAAAGAACAGGTCTGCCTTATATTTAAGAAAATATAATAAAAGAAAACTAAAAGTTGTCTAAACACAACTTTTTATATATCAAAATGTCATATATTTGGTATGCAAAAAATTATTTAAAATAAATAATTAAATGATAGCAATACATTATTATCATAAAATAAATTTTTAAAAATAAAAAAAAACTATTTTCTAAAACAACTAGCACTACAAATGAAACACAAAAACAATTACTAGCAATAAGATATAATAATGTCAGACATATAAATCCAAGGGAATGTGTAGAGTGTGTAAATAAGTAGTTACTCGAAGAAGATATGTAAATTTTAAAAATAATAAAATGATTATATAGATACAGTGAATAACATATATTTGAATGAAATATTTATTTTATTAATATGAAAGTTCTTAAATATAGTGGTGATTACTTTGGATGGGTAAAAAATTATAAAATTTTATATTTTTTACAAATTTATCTATAGTAATTTATATTTTCTGATAAACTAGAATTCATTAAAAGATACGAAAAATCAACTTAATGGTAGTGATGTAATGATATGCCTTATTACCTTTAATAATTAATTAATTAAAAAAATAATGAATAAATAAATCAATAATTATAATAAAAAAATATATAAATGAATTAATTTTTCTTCTTAGAAAAGTTCAATAAGTATTAATGTTATAACAAAGTGAATACTTTGTTGAAACTTATCAAATTCATGTTAAAATAATCAAAAAAATAATTTAAGGTCATACTATTTATCAGTTTATTGTAAAATATTATAAAGTATAACATGCAATTATATGACAAAAAAAAAATAATCATGAAATAAGAAAATATTATATATAAATGTACATGTGTATATATGTTTGTGTGTGCATGTACATGCACACACATGTTAAAAGAATGAATCTTATATTAATTGACAATTTTTAGGAAAACAATATATATAATCTTCATGATTAAACAAAATGTATACAATGATTGTTGTTGAAATTTTAAAAATAATTTTATAATCCAGGGAAAACAGTTTTTAACAACTAAAAAATTGCAACTTGAAGGAATTTCATAATGACATTCAACTCAGAAAATGTGCTGAAAAATTAAAATTAAAAATTTACAGAAAAAGATCATCATTTTTAAAAACAATGGGTAAAAAAATAGTTTTGCTGTTTTCTATGCTAATACGAGTACTTTTAAGAGGAAAATATATTATTGTAAAAAGAAAGATCCAAAATCTCATGAAGATTGTTTATTTATGGTTTTTTCACTTATACAGAGTTTAAAAAGACACGATTATTTGTACTTAACATACCATTATTTTATACGGTGCTGAAGAATATACATTTGATATTAAAAAAAATCATTAATGTAATAACGGTTAATTATTATCACTATTGCAATTAAATGAAAACCAAACAATACTACAGTAAAATGAATGTAAGCTTCAGTTTAAAGTACTATTTTCTTTTAGAGTAGAATAAAAACTGATAGTTTTGAGATTAAACGAAAGACTATAATGAAATGAAAAGCTAATTTATGTATAATGTATCTTTGAGATAGTACATTGTAAAAGATTTGAAATACTGTAGATTTTGTAGGGTCGCTTTGATTGCCTTATTTAAAAAAGGTATTTTAAAATTAACTACACAGAGATTGTTTTTACATAGTCTGCAATCCGTTTAATTGGCATCCCTTACAAAAATATCTATAAGTCAAAGGCATTTGTTTTATTGTTCCCTTCAAAGCTTCATGAATAATAAATATTGCAATGCATAATACTATATTTCTCATATTAAAAGAATCATAAAATATTTAAAAGAAGAAATTGAAGATCCTCAGAACACAATCCTCATAGCAGCCTACTAGATGATTAGAATGTTTACATTAAAAATAAATAAAATAATAACAAAAACCACTGATAAAATAAATGACTGCCATCAATTATTATATATTATATTTATTAATCAATATTTACAGAAAAAATAAATAAGCTTAATTCTAAAAGTATCATCTGATGTTCAGTTTAAATTTTTATACTAACATTTAGAAACCAAATCTAGGAAAATCAATTTGTCTGTTTAATTGAAAACGGATGGGGGTAATCTTCAATAAGATCATGACGGATAATTGAAGACTGTTACATTTAACCACCGTAATAACAATTATGGTAAGCCAGACTTTCAGATTAAACCAGCACAATTATTTTCAACTAGCATAAGTTTTTTTTTAATTTTGGGACTGATTTCATCAAGTTCTGAATTTACCTGAATTAGTACTGCATGGCCATGTGATTTAACAGAAACAGCCATCATGTGGCATAAAAATTCTTACTGCTATTATACTAACAGCTATCTACCAGATTTTAAATCAATTCAATTTTTTATATAGAATAATTATTTCTGTAGTGCTCTAGAAAAATCTGATATGTAAAAAGAAACTTAATCAATATTTTAATTAATTGAAAATATACTATTAACGTTTACATATGAAAATATTAACTTAATTTTTATGATTTTGCAATTTTAGTAAAAGATAAATGTTTATATTAAAAAAACTTAAAATACAGCTGTCTATCAAACTTCACATCTATAAATGTTCAGAAATACTTAAGCACATTTCATGAATTGAATTTTAAAATTCTTTTAAATCACAATTTTTTGGGGCGTATAGTTTACAGTAATTTTATTTTTTGAATTATTTGTCCTGGGTTGTCAAGTAACTGCACAACAATAAATTTAGTAGTTATATAGTGGAATTATAAAAAAAAAAAATAATAATAACAATAGCAGTAAAAAATGAATAATAATTACAATAAGTAATCCAAATAATTATAACTTAAAAAGAATATATATATATATATATATATATATTAATCAGAATTCAGAATTTTTCTTACAGCTTGAAATTACATTTTATCATCTATCAAAGAAAATGAAACATTTTACTATTAGTACTGGTACTTAAAATGTTTGTATTTAAAAAAATAAGTTAATAGTTCAGAGTGATAGCATAGTGAAGCTTTCATATAATTTCTTTTTACACATAAAATTTGATTTCTGTTTTTAAAAAATTAATGAGATAAAAAGAATGAATGAAATTAAATGATACATTTAAAAATGATGATTCTGAGAAAAAAACAATTTAATTATTCTAAAAATCACAAAAAATTTATACATAAAAAACCTAATAAAACTGATGTTTATGAATAAAATTTATTTTTCAAACAAAAATATAAATATTATCATTAAAATGCAAATCTATTAGAAAAATTATTAAACAAATAAAAAAGAAAATATTAATGTTATTTATTAATTGGTATTATGATTTAAAATTTTTTTGATAAACAAATAAAAAAATTGAATATAAAAACATAACATGTATTTATAAATAATGTTCAGAGAGATTGTACTTGTTTGTGAGGAGTATTTGAATTATGTAATTTTAAAATAAATAAGATACAATTAAATAATATATACAAATAAGCAGATTTATTAACATGATCGAGAAACACTAAAAAATGAATGGTGATTATGAATTCACTGCAAAGGGAACTTCATAAACATGCATTGCTATTTTTTTTTTTTATAAAGTAATAATAATTATCATTATTATGTTAATAATAATAATAATAACAATAATAATAATAATATAATAATAATAATAATAATAATACATTGAAAACTGTAAAGGAAGCACTAAATTTGTTCTTTATATTAGATAAGGAATACTTTACAATTTAGTCACAAACAGGAAAAACTTTTATTTGTATTTAACAAGAGGCAAGAGTTTCAGATTGCATCTCAGGCTGATAATGACGCACAGCTCAGAGAATAATAAAACAGCATCGTGACAAAAAAAAAAAAATATATATATATATATAAAGTTTTGATGCCTTGCTTGAACAATGTTCTTAAAATATTAATGTTATATTATAACAAAAGAACTAAAAAATCCAGTAGTAGTGTTTAAAGGAAAGAAAGATGAGAAAATGTATAAAAAGAAGACAAAAAGGAATAAATGTGTTAACAAGGAAATTTCAGAACAGGAATGTAAAGGTTAATAGCTATTCAAGATATATATATATATATATATAAAACCTTTATTTGACAAAAAAAAAAATTGTAATAAAAATAATTTCTCTGGTTAAGAGATATATTATACAAAGTATGAGAATGTAATATGTTGATTTTTCCACAAAATTATGAATAAAAAACAGAAATAATATAATTATTAAAAGCACACTCTTATAAATTCTTTATTTCATAAAAGTGTAAAGTAGGCCTTTTAAAGAAATGGAAATAACAAAATGGTTAAGGCATAAGGCAGTAATTTACTAAACTGGTCGATGGTACAGTTGATCGGAGGGGCAAGGAGCAGGCATAAAGGCAGAAAGGTTAGGAAAATGTTAGCTCGAGCAAGTTTGTGATTGATTGTTTGTGATATCCCTCACGAATCAAAGTGAGAATATTGTTTGAAGCAGATGAATATTCAGATACTGGTTTCATGAGCCATCTTTGTCAGGTCAGGCAAGTGTTTGGGAGTGGGCTGGAGCGGTTGTCCCTCACAATTTAGTGGGCGATGGGGATCCTCAGCAGGAGACACCATCTTCGGAAGAGCAAACGAGGTATTATTGGTAGATGGCGTTTTGATGGGGTCCTCATCAATATAAGTGATGTCCGAGAGAGGACGACTGCGTGAACTGCGCAAACTGTGCAAGCTGTGTAAACTATGGACAGATCGTCGTTCCTCCAGATCCTCCAGGGTCGACTTGAAAGCTCTGATTACTCTCAGCTGTAAAACACATGGAACCGGGTGTAGTGTGTAGGAGGGCACCCGAGAAACACAGTCCTATTCGTCCTATACCTATTTCTAATCTAAGCAAACACAAAAAACACACTCTCTGGGTTCACAGCACAGCACACGCAAATGTTAGCTTTGCTTAAATTGTACTGGAACAGTGCTGAATCTCTTCTGGGACTCTCTTAATAATATACAATTGAAGCAATTAAACAAGGCTACCAATTAAATAACTTGTTATTAATGAGCAACAAAATAATATTAATAGCAGAGAGTCCCAATCATTGTTAATACATATTAATAAAAATTCATTACATAAGTAAGCATGATCATACATAATTTAAAACATTACTGAAAATATTGTTCATTGATGCTGCCAAAAGCAAATTAAATTAGTCTTAAAAAAAATAATTTAATATATAATAATTACAGCACTTAAATGACAGCAGCAGATGAATAAGTAGTTGTATTACATAATTTATCATTAATGACCACAATAATAATTTTAAAAAAATTAGAAAAAAAACATCAGCCTCTGTTATTAAGTCAGATAAAACACATATAATAAGAAACAGGTTAATAAAAGTCCTTTGAAATTTTAGAACACTTATAAAACTGAAAAAATATTTAAGTATATTTTCCAAACAGAACATCTGATCGAGCATAACTGAAGTTATGAAAATGCATATTGTCCAAGTTAATAACTTTTTTAAAAATATAGTAAATAATTTAGTCTTTTATAAAGCAAATGATGAATAAAATAATAATGAAAAACTAAAATGCACACAAAAAAATTAGAGGAAAATAATTTTAAAAATAAACAAATAAAAAATAGAGAATATAAAGTTATTGTGTGCATTGTACTTTTAATAGCTCATTTATTTAATATATAATACAGAAAAAAATGTACACATACATAAGTACAAAAAACAAAACAAAGATTAACAACAAATAAATAAGTGGAAAAACATTACCCGATCACAACTACAAATTCATCAATAAGCATTAATTTTTATACGTTAGCACAAGCGAAGTGAATGAATTTCAAATACTGAACAAGTCCCACATACAGAAATATCAATCCGCATGCCTTTATACTATATTCACATTTACAAAGAAAAAGTGTTAATAAATAAAAAAATTAAAGTAACCAGAGGAAGATAAAACTGCCATCAATGAAAATAGTAAATCAGAGACTTATGGCATCAGCAAACAATCGATAGTATTACAAAAAAAGCACAAGGAGACAGGCAATATTCTATTATCTAATACAGTTCTCTGCCAAATTTTTTTTTTTATAAATTAGCATAACTTTTAACAGATTATATTTAAAGAAAAAACACTGTAACTTTTATCAAGTATAGAGTAAGTTAAATGAATGAAAAAATTACTATAAAATCAAGTGCCACAGTAAATCCATCAGAAGGTGGTTGCAAAATTTGAGTTACCAACAGAAATATTATCTACCGAGTAACTGGTATCACACAAGTGTGTGCATACATACCAACATTTTTCTTCATTTGTTTCCTAAACTAGAATAGGGAGAACACTAACAGCGCTACAAATTATATTTTTCATGATATTTTCCAGTAAATGATAGCTAATTGTTATCATCGTGTGGTGAAATTCACCATTTCTTTATTGATTAAGAAACCAGAAAAAAGGCAAATCATATTGTCTATATGAAAAAAAAACTTAAGAAACCAGTAAAAAATGTACAAACTAAATTTAGAGGACATATAGTTGTCGTGAAGTGACAGTAATTAGCTACAAAAGAGATAAGAGAGGTAAAAACTACCCTTGCCTAACTAATGTGTCACTGATACACATATTAATTAAATATATAGGTAATATGTTTTGTTCTGGCAATAATAAAGTAACTTTCAAAAAATGAAAAAAAGATACATTTAAAAAAAAAATTAATTAAAAACTAGTGAAGACAAAACCAAAACAGATCATTATTCAATTCATGAAAGTGCCAATATTTTATCATAATAATTATAAAATGTAAACATGCATTTTTATAAGGCGATACAATAACAATGGATTATGAAACCCTGAAATTTTAAAGTGACAACTCTACTGAGATGAAAGGATGAATTTTTTAATTATATTCACTGTAAATAGTATCAAAACTCAGTTTAAATTAAATCACTTTTGTTTACGTGTACCTAAAATTTTAGGACATATTCTGTTGTCCAATATTCAACCTAAATCTAGGAAATATAATCTCAATTAATACCGAAGCAATGCTATCGCAAAATTTCAAAAATATTGCACTAATTTAAATTCTGACAACCCTACCCGATGTACTATGTTAAATCCTTTACCAGAACTTTATACCAGATGAATAACTAGAATGTAAATGCTGCAGCAAGTACAAAGTAAACTTGTTAAATCTTTTAGAAAACTTAATAAAATAAAATACGTTTTAAAACATACACTTCATTTTCAGAACAGCAAAATTAGACTAAGCAGTTCTGGTGTAAATTCAATATTTACTTCAAATTCATAAAAATACAAAATATAAACATCATCTACAAGGACTGAATTCCAGAAAAGTGGAAAGAAATTACATTCACTTTTTTAAAATACCTAATAATTTATATATAAATACATACTAAATTTTGGCAGAAAATATTATTTGATATGGGTTTAAAACAAAAAGTTGATAACTTCTATAACTACAATGAAAGTTAATAATTAGAAAAGAGAACAGTGCATAAATATACATATGCAGATTTTATATTTCTACAATTAAAATCATAAGCAGAAATAATTACATGCATACCTAGCATTATATAACACATTACATATGGTCTTACCACACTATAATAAATAGTATAATTTTTATTTTAATATTTTATGAAACATTATGTTATTACAAAATAATAAAACATTATAGAACATTATACAACCAAATGAAATATTTTTAAAAATGTTTATTAAATAAACAAATAAATGTAAAAATATTCTTGTCTATTATAAAAGTTGCTTTTGTTTATTCTTCCTGTTGATTTAATACATGTACTGCAGTTTTTTTAAAAGTAGTTTGTGTTATTTTAGTCATAATTTTAATAATTATAATTTTATTATTTATATAAATTGCTGCTAGTTTTGTTCATACTGACAAATACAGCCAATGAATAACTTACTCGGTGTGAAATTTAAAATTCCAATAATCTAAAGTCTTTTTATTGTAGATTCATAAGCTTTATTTGCTGGAACAAGTTAAGAGAGTGACAGCCTATGAAAAATAATTTAAAGTAAAAAACAGTCAAAAATTACACTCAGTGTTTTTTTAGTTTCAGCCTAAACATGATATATTATAAATTTGGTGAGAAACAGAGATGTTAAGAGAATGAGCGGCAAAAATATAACAAAAAAAAAGAAAGTAGTACTGGAAAATGACAGCCATACCAGTATAAAAGAAAAATATCTGATAAAATGTTTAATAATTAAACAATTAACTAAAAAAACTTAACTGATATGAAAACAACATTTTTAAGTTAACTAACTAAACACAAAACAGTGAATAATATACCGATATACACATGACATTTACATTAATTAACTTAAGGTTTTCAATTTTTAGATATTAAGGTTATGCTGTGAACGATAGGCTTCATATCACAAGGGTTTATAAAAGTGACTTTGTAAAAGTATTATATTTTGTAGAAAATGGTAAGCATCTGGATAACAGGATTTAGTGATATGTGAAATTACCTTTAACTTTCCTTGTTAATGATGAATGCCCGATACAACTTATTCAGGCTGGAAAGTCAAACATTACTTATAAATTTGATCGTCTAAATGGAATTTAAAACAAAAGTATATAAAGAGAGGTTAATTTTAACCTCTCTTGACATTTGTCAATGGGTGAAATTGAGTTAATAAAGTGGGTGAAAGAATGATGGGAAAGTAAACAAATATGATGTTACTATGTATAAATACCCCATGAATAATAAACAGTAAAAATAAGAACAGTTCTAAATTGATAAATAATAATGAAAGTCAGTTTATCGTGAAATAATTTTTGGTATGTATTTCTAATATAAAATATAAAAGTTTTTATCAATTTAAAAACAAAATGGGTTTCTTTGATGAATTTTGGATGTTAGTTATGACAGATGGTTTTTCAATAAATTTTGTACAATATCACCACTCAATTTGTTCATTTTTTACTTGCATAATATTTTTTTCCTTTATTATATAGAAAAATATATGTAAAAGTAAACATTCTATTATTTTTCAAAAGAGGAAAAAAGAAAACAGTAGCTGAATAATTACAATACAATTTGTTTAGAATTTAAGTGTAATAAATGAAACTAATTAATAGGTTTATCATGAATGGATTGGTCCATAATATTCTATTCATGAATGTAATAGGAATCCTACATGCTAACACTAACACAAAGTTATTTAAACCTAGTTTTAAATATTACTGATCAAACTTAAATCTACTCATATTTATTAATGTATGTCACATATTTTTTACCACAAGCTCCTGTTGCTTCAATGTAATAAAAAATTTTACTTCTTAACTACACTGTAGATTACACAAAAATCATGGTTTGTTAACTAGGACAGTTTACCGTTTTCTAATTAAAATTATATTTAAAAATAATATTTTGCATAAAATATGTATAATTTCACTAATTTTTATCACATTTACTTAAGCTAGTTTTGTTTTTATTACACTGGACATTTAACATGATAGGTTAATTACAAATAACGCAGCTTAATCATCGAATTAAAATAAATAACTTAAAAAATTAAAACAGTATTGTAATATTACAAAAATATAATTATATAATACAAATATATACATACTATATTTAACATATATTATAATGTGGTTTAACCATACTTTAGCACGATACAAGAACAATAGGTATTATTTACATATTTACACAAAGCAAGCTAAAAATAAATCAGCAAAGTGAAACAAGCAAATGCAAACCTAACCTATACTTTTCCTATGGTTGAAAATATAAGAAAAAGTACAGACACCCCTGGTAGTGAAAGGCAGTGCACGTTTTTTGTTGGTAAAAATTTGCTCATGTCATATGTGAGCCGCATGTGTTATTTTGTCAAGCACTCTTTTTTTGAGAAAATAATTAAGGAAAACTAGTTTAGAAGAAGAAAAAGGAAGAAGTGGAAATAAGATAATGAATGTGAGATGCGGTCTGAGAGAAAAAAATTGAATGTGAACAAGGCAGATTATCATCGGGGAGCAGCATTTCACATTTTGTCTTTGAATGTATATCACTGTATTAATCATTCCTTGTTCTTTTTACTAATGCAATATTTATAACAAGCAATTATATAAAATCACTGGTATATCAATGATACAAATATACAATTAAATATGCAACATGTATATATACTTAATATTTAATGCAATATAGAATTAAATTCGGTCAATAAATGTTTATTATATGTAAATATGTATGTGTGTGTGTGTGTATGTGTATAAATATTTTTTTCAAACAAAAGGTTACTACAATTAAAAATCACTAATAGTAAAAGAAGTAAATTACATCAAATAATCATTGAAGAAAACAAAATTAACCTATAAAGTAATCTTATATCAAAAAATTTAGTTAGTGGCCAGCGTTATGTATTGAAACAAATACTACACAAAAATGGAAAAAAAGTTAAACAAACTGAACTAAAAAAAATATAAATTACAATAAATGATATGTTATTTGTATACACTGAATGGTTTTTTTTTTTTTTTTAAAAGGATGCCTTCCTTCATAGATATTACTGATTTATTCCAAGACAAAATTTCTAAACTGCAAATATAAGAAATATACAGATTAAGAAAGACACCATAAATTCACTATGTACACAAACAAAAGATAATATAATAATGTTTCATGTCATTATTATGACTAATGATGTTCCTCATTACTTTCACTATCTAAAAAAGACACAAATCAAATCTGTCAAGCAATAACACCAATAATGTTTTTTGAAACCATTGTAATGCATTGTTTTATATATATATATATATAAACTGTAACTAAAATGATTAACTTTTTAAAACAATTAATTAGTTATATATATATAAAATAAGAAAAATATACTGCATAATTCTTTTAATACAATCGTGATATATTTAAATCTTTTATAAAGTCTATATAAAATTGATTAAACTGATTTAAAACTCATTTGAATAATTTGCTGATTAAACATGATGAATTGTATTACATCTCAAATTCAGACCAAAATATCCATAACTGCATAATGTTAAGTACAATTAATTCTATTAAATCAACAAAGTAACAATTAAAAGAATGAAAGTTACAAAATAATTAAGAATAACTAAATAACATCACATTATAAAAACAATAACTGCCCTGTTTTATGATTTCATAAGAAATTATAATAAGTAATATTATATGTGTCATACACATAGGTATGTGATTCTTCACAAATTCATATGGAAGATCAAATAATTTAAAAGACTGTGGCAACAACTAAACTAACAAACATCATAAGGAATTTATAAACAACATATAGACTTTATAACATGTGGATAAATGTTCATGACTAAATAAGAAATTAAAAAAATAAATGATTATTAATCATTTTAATTTTAAAAATTACAAATAAATTTTGCAAGTAATGTCACTATAGAACAGTAGAAATAGCAACTAAAGAAAACTTTGTGTTTAGGGAACTTTAATCTTTTATTAAAATGGATTTTGATTTTTTTTTAAATGGATTAATGGTTCTCAAGATCCCTAACAACATGAATACTGAATCTAAACAGTTTTTTATCAAGATTTATCAAAACCATACACACCGATTAAAAAACCAAATGTGTAGAATCTACTTCGAAAATTTTCATGTTAATCTTGTCCTTTAGAGTGGCCATTTGAAAATATTTTGCAATATTAAATAAATGAAGCCGACAGATGTCATAATATTTTCCAAAATAAAAACAGTTTTACAATAATGATTTCATAATTTATACTTTAATATGTCATTGTCAGACATTTTCTACAAATTAAAAAAAATAAGCTTTCTCCCTTCACTATAAAACATGAAATCACACATTATTTGAAAAAGGCATTAAAATGACTTTTAAAAGGCTGTCTAAATAAAAAAATGTACATAGAAGTGATTTTGTTTTAATTTTTTTTCAAAAACTAAAAAGATGTAGGATTTGATTTTTTGTCCTTTTTTTCAAACAACAAAAATACGTTTTTATAGGAAAAATGTTTATAAACATATTTATATTAATTTACCCATAAATATAAAAAAAAAATTATGTTGAAAAATTAATTTTGATGGTAAATTTAGAGTTGAGGAAAAGCAGTAAGTTCAACTTAATAAAAAATGAAAATTAATTTGATGTCAACTAGCTAGTGGAATGAAAACAAGTTAATAAAAAAAAAATAATAATAATAATTACAGCCAAGCCTACTTTATTCCTGAAATTTTGAAAGAACATTCAGAGTTATTAAAATGAAGTGTATCATCAAGAACTAAAAAAATTTTTAAATATTTTTAAGTCAGAAATAATTTTTGTAGTAGTGGAAACAGAATGTTTTAAACTATAACTTGTGATTAAACTACAAAAATTTTATTAGTTTTTTTAAAGATCCAAACTTCCTTTAACAATTAATAAGGTTATATTAATAAAAAAAATAAAAAATAGCGATATATTGAATGAGACAATCTACTGATCTAGTGAGATAACATTTAAGACCAACATTAAAATAAAAAGTATAAGAAATTAACAGTGCAACACATTAACTCTTATTAAGAACTGTTTTATTTCGATATGAAAAGTTAACTTAAATTGGTAAACCAAGAGTTACGTTACCATTGATTTGCTCATTTCATATGAAAAATGTTTAAAAAATGAAAATTACTTAAAGAAAAACACACACACACACACACACACACATATATATATATATATAGATATTACAGGGCATGAATGTTTTTTGAAATCAGTGTAGGACACAATTTTAAATCTGGATCTGGATTTTTATACCTGTAATAAAATTAATTTCCATAATTATAAAACACACTGTGGGTTCTGATATCTTCAAACCAAATTATTTTTTTAAAAAATCTTCTGATGACCAAATCTACATAAATTATGTGCAGCACAATTTTATTTGGAATAACTTTCCCTATAAAATCTGGATAGAATACATTATTTGTTGAAAAATAATAATATCTACCTACAACTATGTTCTTATTTTATCTCACAACTAATATTAATTAGATTAATCAAGAGTCGACTAGCATTTATATTTATCTGAATACAATATCTGTTTGGTGTTTTTAAATATAATCTTAGATTATTGAAATTATTTTCAATAAAAAATAAAATACAAAGAAAGATTTGTAGTAAATAGCAATTGAAACAAACTGTAAAACAAAAAGACACTCAAAAACCATTTAAAAAAACAAATTACTTAAAATCTAAAACTATTTTTGATGGCCATTTTGATTATTTAACCGTCAGAATCATTATCTTCATTAGTAGATATTGAGGAATTAGTATATAAAAAAAAATAAATAAATAAAAAAGAATAATAAATATAAATGAACAACTAAAAATACTTATAAAACATTATAAAATGAGTATTTCTAACAGTGTTATACGAGGATGAATCAAATATAAATGGTAATTTTTTTTAAATAAATTTATTGATTCACAATTCACAATTCATGCCATCATCATTTCTCTATATAGTCTCCTGCATGATCTACACACTTCTGCCAATGATTTGGAAGCTTGACTGTTCCTTGTTCATAAAAAATATGAGGCAAGTCGTTAACCAATTGCGCACACGCTCCTCAATATCTTCATTGTTTTCAAATTGTTCCCCTCCAAGCGATTCTTTCAAGGGCACAAATCAAAAATAATCACAGGGGGAAAAATCTGGACTGTAGGAAGGGTGGTCAAGGGTTTCCCTGTGCATTTTTTCCAATTTATTTCTTGTCAAAATCACAGTGTGTGACCTGGCATTGTCATGGAGAAGGATGACATCTGTGATGGGCATACCCGATCTTTTGTTTTGGTAAGTGGCTTTTGTTGACTGTAGCATCTGGCAATAGTAAGTCGCATTCACCATTCATTGATTGTAGAGAAAATCAATGAGTAAAACCTCCTTGAGTCAAAAAAAAATTGTTGCAAGAACTTTTCCGGCTGACGGATGGGTTTTGGCCTTCACTGCGGGCAGCCCCATCCTTCCTTTGCCACTCCTTACTTGCCATATTTGACTGCAGCGTGTAATGATGGACCTATGTCTCATAAAATGTTTGATACGCCTCAAAAAATCATCCCCTTCTTGCTGAAATCGATTCAGAAGTCTCTCACAGATATCTAACCTGACCTGCTTTTGATTATTGGTCAACAACCTTGGAACCCATCAAGCACTAATTTTTCTACAGCCAAGATGATCAATGAAAATGGATTGACCACTCCCATAGCTGATACCCACTTCTGACGCGATTTCTTCAACAGTGAATTGGCGATCACTTTTGATAAGTTCTGGAACAGCAAGGATGTTGTCAGCTGTGAGACTTGATCTTGGGTGTTGATCGTGCCGTTAATTTTCTAAACTTTCTCGCTCGCCCTTAAATTGTCTGGTCCACGTATACAGTTGGTTCTGGGTCAGTGTAGCGTCCCCAAACTGTACCTTTGAACGAGTTAAAATTTTTGCAGATTTAACACCTTCGTTAGTTAGAAACTTTATGATTATATGTTGTGCAACAGACAACAGAACCTTTTGCTCACTCATGGCTGTACTGACAACAGAACAGAGCAGAGGATCTAACCAAGCTGGTTAACCCACTCTAACACATAGAACATTAACCGCTCTGCCGTCCAGCTGAGAACTGCTGGCTGTGAAGAACAGCAAAATTACCATTTAAATTTGATTCACCCTCAAAGAATAAAAGTAATGTTCTTAACTGCTGACCAAAAAAGCATTATGCTAGGCATTCTGATCAAAAGTGTAAAGTTAACTACTTAAACAATCGACTCAGACTGTCTGACACAATCAAATGTTTGCTTCCTTAAATAGGGTCAGAAAAACCCAATTCATCCCAAAAAGATAGCGATAGAAAACCTTATACTGATCGAATAAGGTTTCATCTCCAGCCATGAAAAAAAAAATTAAGGGAGGGGATTCTCTTATAAAAAACCTCAAGATTTTTAATAAATTTAAAATCTAAAGACTAACAGCCTCTCATATTTACTCAACAATGAAGTTTCTGCATCATTATGTGTAAAGCAAGTTGCAGATTTTAAGTTTTTTAAACAGCTTTTGAGCATTCTCTTATTTCCAATTTACATAAATAATATAACCTTCTCATTTAACATTTAGGATAATGTTTCAAAAATAAGATGACTACATTTATATGTAATTATTTATAGTGATTTTAAAAGTATGAACAGAAATTAATATAACTTTAACCGCACGGAAAAATCACAAATATGTTTACATTTGACATTTCTTCAATTTAAAATAAATAAAATGTTGCTATTCAGATTAAAAGTTCTTATTGCATTATTTGCAAATAGTTCAAGTAAAGTAGAGAACACATAATCATGTAGAATTTGAAATTTTAAGTGTATAAATAATGCCAAGATAATCCCTTATGAATATTATCATTATTTCAACTAATTTATAAACTCTTAATATATATATATATATATAGTAAAAAGGAAGATAAACAAACAATTAAGGAATAAAATATAAAATTGCCTGGAAAAAATTTTAACTGATAATAAGAGATGCTTTACAGCCTTTTAGCAACATTGAAAAAATTTCAAAATAATACCAGGATAGATAGTCAGTATTTGCAAAACAGCAGGTTTAATCACAATTAAGGCCTGTTCTCAACATGAAAACTACGTAAGTATAATATATATATATATATATATATATATATATATATATATATACCAACAAGCAAAGTTGTTGTTGTGCTTGTTTCATAAGCAATTCAAGGTGAAATTTCTATTTACTAATAAAAAATAGAATCTTAAAACAGCTACAGCTAAGAGTTGTACAAGGTAGGGCTCATTATCCTATAAATAAACATTTTGATATACTTAAGTGGAAAAAAATTGTCTGCATATATTTGCAAAATATTACAAGATAAAAAAATAGTTTGTTCGTACATAATTGCACATAAAATCCTACAGTAGAAATGTGTGTTCACATCTTACACTTTTTTTAATTTAAATATTTACAATGTTTATTTTGCTTTATAAGAAAAATTAAAACTTTTTTCTTTTAAATAAAAAAATGCATCATTTAAAAGATACAAGTAAATAAAACAAAAATTTTAGATTCTAAATATTTTTTGTAAAATGAAGTAAACACTTTTGTTGTTAATTTGTTAAAAGAATATCTAAATATAATAAAATACAATAAAAATAAGCAGAAGGGAAAACCTAAATACTTTGTATTACAGTTGTAGCTAACGACTGTAATCATATAGAGATTTTTAATTACACCACGAAGTAGACAACCATCTAGTAAGTATATGTATAAAAAAAATTTATCTTTGAAGAATTATATTTTACTAATCTGATTTAATTCATGAAGATACCGATTTTATATGTTACTGTTGTATAATGGAATTTATTTTAAGAAAACCTCTACATATGAATGCAAATTACAAATAAAATTTTGACCTCGTTTTCATACTAGTGTAATTTCTATATTCTGTGTAACAGTTTTAAGAGATTATATAAAAACTACACTTTTATTTTTAGTATATCTAAGAGCACAGTGTAGTTGCTGTTGAAGTATCTAAAAAAAAAATATCTGTCCGACAGTTCCAAAGTGGTGTCATTTAAAATTTTTAAAAATTTGCTACATTTGCTCTCAGTATAGTAGGAGTTATTTAGCACTGAAATATGTGTTTTAACGATACTATTATAGTATATCCATAATTTCAGTTAAGATTGGAATGGAGAAAGACTTTTCAGGAAAGAAAAATTTCTAATGAAACTGCTGGGAATCTTGGAAATCAATTAGAAAAGAATAGTCACTTATCGATGAAACAGCCATATAAATGACTGCAAGGTCTACTCTATGTTTTACAATTATGGTGAAACCGGAGTACTTCTTATAAATAATAATTTACTATAATTCCTACAGGTTATATTTAAATAAATTGCCATTTATAAAAATAATATGAAAAATTCAGTTTTAATATGGTATGAAACCCAATTTTTTCATTAAGTGGTTTACAAGATATAATTAACCGAAATCAAGCTTTCTCTTTTTTGATGAATATTAAAACACAAGACCTCATTTCTAAGACAACTTCATTTTAACTGTAAAGTGTTATTATTAATTAATTCTATTGATTTATATTGAGAAAAATTAAGAAAAATATATGAAGTTTTACTGACATATTATGAAAATAAATTGCTCATTTCTAGGTAGATGTCTAGATGTCTGCTAGTAATTCTGTCCATTAGGTTGCTCATTAATGTAACTGATTAACTCTTGATGGATATCAGAGCATATTGTAAATGTAAATATGGAAATAATCATAAATTATCGAGAATTAATTAGGGTGATTATGGGTACATTTTAAATCTAAATACTGATCTGCTATGCAAACAATTATTTTCATCAGCAGTAAAAACTACAGAAAAAAATCTCTTGCACTCTATAAGTATAATACAAAAATATTTCACGAACTCATTCTCTACTTTACAAAGAATTGAAAGATTTAATTAAAGTAGAAAGAAATAAAACTCTAATACTGAATTTTAGAATGAAATTTCCAGAAAATGAGGCAAAAATACCAATAAGTGTACATAAATCTATCAAATTATTTAAATGTTTATTTTTTAACATCATAACTTCCTGAAGTCCTAACGAAAGCGAATGCTGCTCAAACCATAGGGAAATATATATAAACGGAAAGAAGAGCAAGCAATAAATGAAGAGACTGGTTCAGTGCGTGCACTGGCATGGTGGATTGTATCGACTATGTACATTATACGGTACAATATCTGAACCAGTCCTTCAGTAAGTAAAGCTGTAGTTGCATCCACCAGCGAGATAAAGAAAAATAGAGAAAAATAATGTGTGAGAGAGAGATAGATAGATAGATAGATAGATAGAGAGAGAGAGAGAGAGAGAGAGAGAGAGGAGAGAGAGTGAGTGAGAGAGTGAAAGAGAGACCATTCAAAACCACCAAATCCCAACACCACCCATCACCATCACCACAGTCACCATCATTACCTCATACTCACTTCAATTATTTCAGTTTACTCTGCATTCTGGGCAGAGTATTAACATAAAAAATATGTTATTAATATTTCCTAACAGTGCAATACTGGGTCCTTATAAAGAAATAATAAATTTTAATAATCAGTAATAATACTTTTAAAAGTTAGCAACAGTAATACCAAGTTAGCAATGTATTATGAATAATGGTAAACATAACAAACACTTTATTTGAGACATCCACAAGGAATTTAAAATGCAGATTAAAGATTATAAGATAAGTACATTAAAGATATGTGATAAGATATGTATATTAAATCTTAATAACTGCACACAAACTGAAATATATATGTGTATAGTTTCAGATATCCTCAAACTATACATTTGCATCCTGAAGCATCCTGAACTGAAACCTGAAGCAATTTACATCAATAAAATATAATAAAAATATTATCTTATATAATAACACTACCACTTACTTAAAAATAATTTTTTACACTGAGGGCTTTCAAATCCTATGTTTTATCAATATAGTTTATTATTTATATATATATATATATTAAAAAACACAGTGAAATAAAACAGATCACAGAAATTTTAAGACATGATGTCTTAAAATATAAAATATGTTTATGTAGATTTCTAGAGCTCAGTTCAGTTAAACAAACGTTTTTACAGATTGAAAAAAACACAACCTAATGATATATCTTAATGATATCTTATCAGGATGGTTAATTAATGACTGATGAAAAATTTTAATTTTAAACAATTACAGAATGACATCCTAACAGCTAATTAACACCTTAACAGCTAAAAAATTAAATGTTGTTGGGCTGAAACAAGTACAAAAAAAAAACATTCTAATAAAGTAAAACCTTATCTGAGGAAATGTAAATAGAAGGGAGGCTTCAGTAAAATGCTAAAGAATGTAAATCAAGGCAAACAGTTTACACACACACATATATATACACACACACACACACACACACACACACACACACACACACACACACACATACATACACATACACATACACATACACATACACATACACATACACCTGTAGCAGAGGAGAAACTGCTAACAGGCGCGTCTCCACGTGTGGATTGGAGAAGCCCTCCCTGTCCCTTAGGGGGCATAGGGTTGGGGTGAAATAAAATAGCCCCCGTGTACAAAACTCCCCAACAATGGGTTGGTCATAACATCTGACCTGCTAAGAAGAAGATTGGTCGCTGTTATAACACACTGGGAGTGTTTGTGACTGTGTCGATGTCTGTTGTCGATGCAAGTTTATGACTGATGTGAGCTTGCTCTGCCGACGTGTAAGTTATAGCAGTAGATCTGGAGCCAGCCACTTCGGGCCTTGATCAGGAAGTACGCAGTGGGTGTTAGAGATCGGAATCTTCACCGCACCGAGTGAGTCCAGTCCGTCCGTGAATTCCGGGACTGGCTAAGTGTCGACTGGGCCTCAGGGAACTGGGGTAGGAGTATTATCTCCGAGGGTACACCCGTTCCTAGTTATGACAACCCGCTCCTCTCCGTACGATGCGCTGGTAGAACTAAAGTATGCAGAATTTCGAAAACAGACAAAAATTAGATGATGCTGGTTTGTACAGCAAAGTAGACCCCATGGCTTTCCTGTCAGGAAATGTTACAGGGAGTATAACAACCGTGTCAATGGAAGTGGAAGGAGAGTCGGGTGACGCTCGTTCAGTGGGTGAAAAGCCCATCGCACCCGCCGTTATTCCAAGAGGGAGAATCAATTCACTACCGACCGTCACTGGCCAACAGTCGCCGATGGAGCGGCTCGGTGGCAAAATCGAGAAGCTTGTTGATTTCATTGAAGACAAGAGGAACGTGCATCATGAAATCAGAAAACTGGTTAAGTCCATTGCTACGGCATATAAGTTAGCCAGCAAAGCACCGCAGATGATGGTTTCAACTACCCAAACATCTCCGCGTGCCACGCCAGAGCAGAAATGCCAAAGCAGTGACGTGACCCAGTTGACAAAGATAACCGGAGCCGAAGCTATTGGAGGATTAGTTTCGGAAGACAACGGAAAGAGTCTTACTACGTCTGAGAAGAGAAAAGAAAGAACTTCTCCAGACACCGATAATAAAGTCAAGAAAAGGAAGGACTTAAAACCCAGCCCGCTGCAGAAAACGACAGTCCAGAACACCGAAAAGAAACGAGAAAATGCTTGGCAGGCAGTCTTGTCTAAAAAGGAAAAGAGGAAGCAAGCCAAAGAGCGGTTACCAAAAGAACCGGCGCACAAATCTCGGCCGGAGCCTAAGCGGAAAAAACCGCGAAAATTCACCAGGCCAGACGCCTTGATTATCCGACCTGTTGAGAAGGCGAAATATGCTGAGATACTGCGTCGGATTAAAAATGACGTTCCACAAGAGCAGGCCCGGGACGTAGTTGACAAGGTCCTAAAGACGAATGATGGAAACATGCTCATTACGCTCTCCAGGAAGAGCACAGACAAAGGACAAGCTCTAATGAAGACAATAAAGAGCATCCTGAAAGAAGAAGCCGACGTCATCTGTAAAGGTCCAGAGGAACAGCTTGAAATCCGGGACATTGACGACGAAACAACCAAGAACGATGTCCAGAAGGCCTTACAAGAGGCAGCTGGCGATGACTACGAAATACCTGGAGAGGTCATTAAAATTCGTCCGGCCTACAGAGGCACACAGACCGCTTTGGTACGATTACCAGCAGCAACAGCGCAGAAGATACTTGGAGAGAGAGGCAAGATACGAATTGGCTGGGTGAATTGCCGTATCAGAACAGTGAAGACTCCACTACGATGCTATAAGTGCTGGCACTTTGGACACACTACTGTTCAATGTAAAAGCGAGGTCAACCGATCTGGGCTTTGCATCAAATGTGGGCAAACAGGTCATCAAGCTGCTCAATGCTCAAATAAGGTGAAATGTGTTTTATGTGCGGAAAAACCTGGTTCTCAGGATACTGCTCACCGGTCTGGCGCTGGTCGGTGCCCGGTCTTCCAGGAAGCACTCCAGAAGCTGACAAATAAACGAACATGAAGATACTGCAGCTCAACATTAATCACTGTGAAGCTGCGCATGATTTGCTCATGCAGACAGTACGAGAGTTGAAAGTTGATCTTGTGTTTCTATCGGAGCCATATAAACATCTCACCGGGCAACCATGGGAGACAGACATCACCGCTAAAGCTGTCATTTGGTCCTGTGGTAAACTCTCCTTCCAGAATGTAGACAACAATGGCAGCGCCGGCTTCGTAGCAGCATCAATAGATGGCATCCGCTTCTACAGCTGCTACGCACCACCTAGCCTCTCCATTGCTGAATTTACTGACTTCTTGGATCGCCTGACCGAAGACGCGAAGCAACATCATCCAGTGGCGATAGCCGGGGACTTCAACGCCTGGGCAGTCGACTGGGGTAGTAGGCAGACTAATGCACGAGGAAGAGAACTACTAGAAGCTTTTTCTACACTTGATGTAGTCTTGCTCAACAGTGGTGACAGGCCGACCTACACCAAAGGTGACGCAAGCTCGATTGTAGACCTCACTTTTGTCAGTACCAGCCTTGCTAAAGGTAACTCCAACTGGAAGGTACTAGACATCTACACTGCCAGTGACCATCATGCTATACTCTGGGAAACGTCTAACGACCGGAAACTCAGAGGGCCTAACAAGCCATCTAACATCGTTGGTTGGAAGGTGAAATCCCTAGACCCAGAAGTATTGATAACAGCCCTCGATAGTGATCCGATAGAGGCTGGATGTGCAGAAGAACATACTAAGGCCCTGATGATGCGAGTAACACAAGCTTGTGATGCCAGTATGCCTCGCAAACGTGTTATCAATTCAAGACCTGCGGTACACTGGTGGAACGATCACATCAGCAACCTTCGTAAAGAGTGTCATAGAAAAAGAAGATTATCTCAGCGTGGCTATCAACGACCCAACTCTGCAGTGCTGATTGCAGAGTATAAAAAAGCTCGTCGTGAACTCAATAAGGCCATAAAAGAGAGCAAAGGAAGATGCTGGAAAGAGCTCATATACGAGGTGGACAAAGACGTTTGGGGCAGGCCTTATAAAGTGGTCATGACCCACCTGAAGAAACAACAAATGCCGTCACCTACGTGTCCTCAGCTCCTTCAGAAAATCGTCACTGCGCTGTTTCCACAGCAACACAGTCTCGATTATCAGTTAACGCCAGGCGAACTAGACGACATTCCACCTGTCACTGAAGAAGAGTTGCTGGAGGCCTGTAATCGTGTAGGAAATAATAAAGCGCCGGGATTGGACGGAATCCCGAATATAGCCTTGAAAACCATCATAAAGGCAGCACTAGCATTATTTCTAGACGCGTACAACGCATGCCTCAAGGAGGGGACGTTTCCTCGTAAGTGGAAACAGCAACGGTTAGTACTGTTACCTAAAGGGAAGAAACCGCCAGAAGAACCGTCATCTTACAGACCACTCTGCATGCTAGATACGGCGGGTAAGATATTTGAGCGTATCATCCATCAGCGAATAGATGCAGTGGTTGACCCACTCCTGGCAGATAACCAGTATGGATTCCGGAAAGGACGATCAACCCTGGACGCGATCAACGTGGTTGTCAATACGGCCAAGGAGGCGATCGCAGGAACTAGATGGAAGGGTGGAACGAAGAAGTACTGCCTGGTTGCTGCCTTAGACATCAGAAATGCTTTCAATTCCGCTAATTGGGACTGCATCATGCAAGCTCTCGACGAGAAAAACGTGCCAGTATATCTTCGCAGACTAGTGATTAGCTATTTTACAGATAGAGTGCTGAAGTACGATACAAAGATTGGTCCGAAAGAGTATGATATAACCGGTGGTGTGCCACAGGGCTCTGTTCTCGGTCCACTTTTGTGGAATATCATGTATGACGGGCTCCTGAGATTGAAGTTTCCAAGATGTGTCAAACTGGTAGCATATGCGGATGATGTTGCCGCAGTGATCGTCGCCAAGCACCTCGACGAGATTCAACAGCTGTTTGACATTACTTTTGAGAAGATCAACCAGTGGATGGATACAGTTAACCTTCAACTGGCCAAGCAGAAGACCGAAGCAGTGCTTATTACCAGCCGAAAAAAAGTTGAAACAATTAAGCTAAAAGTCGGTGACCAAGAAATTACATCACAACCTCATATACGATATCTGGGAGTGATGCTTGATGCCCGACTCAACTTCAAGCAGCAAGTAGAACACGTCTGTACGAAAGCGTCAGTAGTGAGAGCTTGTCTCGCACGATTGATGCCGAACGTCGGAGGCCCAAAGCAGAGCAGAAGGCTACTATTGTCATCAGTAGTAACATCGGTGCTCACTTACGGAATATCTATTTGGGCTGACGCACTAGAGACGCAAGATTCGTGGAGAAAGGCGGGACCGATATATCGTATGAGTGCATTACGAGTCGCAAGCGCTTTCCGCACAGTGTCTGAGGAAGCAGTTTGTGTCATTTCCGGAACTCTGCCTCTTAGAGTTCTAGCTGAAGAACGACGCAACCTTTACCATCGGAAGACGTCAACCTTACTGAGTGCTGAAGAACTCAAGACAGAAGAGCGACAGAAAAGCATCGCACGTTGGCAGCTACAGTGGGATGTTGCCGTGAAAGGCAGGTGGACACACCGTCTCATACCACGGATTGACTTTTGGCTGAATCGTAATCACGGTGAGGTCAACTACTATCTAACGCAGATGTTATCAGGACATGGCTGCTTTCGAGAATACTTACACCGCTTCAAGCACGATAATTCTCCAGAGTGCCCGTCCTGCCCAGGAGTCAATGAAGATGCAGAGCATGTTTTCTTTGTGTGCCCACGATTTTATCCACAGCGTGATCAACTCGAAAACATCTTACATCAAAGTATCCAACCTGAGACACTAATAGAAGCAATGTTGTCGTCAAAAGCCGCATGGAACGCAATAAGCACGTTTGCAACAGACGTCCTTACAGACCTGCGTTCCATCGAAAGAAAAAGAGCAAAGGACCACAACATCTAGAAGAAAGAAGTAATAACATCTTAGCTACCAGAAGGAAGAGCAGTAGCTAAATCCTCCCCCCCGCGAAGTAATGCCTAACGGCGGATACCGTGGGGGATCAGAGCTCAGAGGATAGCGGAGGTTTTAGTCGGTATTAGCATTAACAAGTCACCTTTAAGTTAATGTTTGAGTCCGACATACCAGGCAAAACATCTAAGCCAGAGATTCGTAAAAGAATTTCCTTCGCTATATAAAAAAAAAAAAAAAAAAAAAACACATACACATACACATACACATACACATACACATACACATACACATACACATACATACACATACACATACACATACATACATACATACATACATACATACATACATACATACAACATACATACATACATACATACATACATACATACATACATACATACATACATACATACATACATACATACATACATACATACATACATACATACATACATACATACATACATACATACATACATACATGCATGCATGCATACATACATACATACATACATACATACATACATACATACATACATACATACATACATACATACATACACACACACCATAAAAATGCAGCATGTGCATAGATATTCAAACAAGAAACAACTGCAGTAGTAAAAAAAATATATAATTATTTTAACAAAAATACCTTCTATTTCTTCTTCTTCTTACTATTATTATTATTCAGCTGAGTTCAAGACCGAACAGACATTTTAATTGGAATAAAAATGTAAAGCTGAACCATGATTTCTAACATATATCTTTACTCTTTTTATAACTAAAATTTTATTTCTACAAAATAGAGATTTAAAAAAAAATTAATGTTTTTAGGAGAAATTGCTGAGCATATATTCACTAAAAGAATTGTTACTTTCATAAAAACAAAACACTTCTATTTTTTTTTTTCTGATTTAGCAGCACACATTAAAATAAATATGTGGATGTCTCAAATAATGATAATAAAATTATAACAGAAAACACAATAAAAATAAAATGCAATGTATTTAATAATAACTTATAAAACATTTTTTGATGAAATTAAATAATCCCAAAGTAATATTCAAGTTTCAGATAAAAAATAAAGAGAACACATTTACAGAATAAAACTATTTATTTCTATAAAAGATATTTCAATCTATGAGAGAAATAAATGTGTTATTTATCAGATCATATTTTCTTAAAAAAATAATACTATTATTATTAAATAAATCTGAACAATAATAATCTGAGATATATAATTAAAAGGAATAAAATAATAATAATACAAATTTAAAAATAAATAAATAATGAAAAAAGAACTAACATTAAATTATGCCACTACATATTATTATATCGAACCAAACTGATCTCATACTTTAAAAATAATTTCAATCAAAATATTCAAATACATAAATTTAATAAAAAAAATGTACTATACTGATTAATAAATAACTACAATATAATTAAAAAAGAAAAATATGATAATATAATAATCAGAATAAAACTATGTAATGTTTGATGAATTGAAAAAAATAAAAAATAAATGTACATCATAGCAATTACATTTCATGAATTAATTTACCTATACATTTAAGACGACAGTTCATAAACTTTAAGCTTAAGTAAAATTAATTACATACAAAACATCCTAGAAAAGACTTATATACATCAATATATACAAAATGAAATTAACAAAATAAAAAAGTGACATAAAAATAATGTTAGGACTTTTTTTTATTAGAAATATTAGTAATATAGCTTCATTATTAAGTCTAAACAATAATAATAATAATAATAATAATAATAATAATAATAATAATAATAATAATAATAATAAAAAAGTAAAAATAAAATATTTTTTATGAATTAAATATTATGAATATTTAATTTATGTAATTTGTCATCTTAGAATGACATAAAAATTAATGTAATAGAAAAAAGTACATAATTATATATATATTACAAATATATATATATATATACACACACATATATATGTAATAAAGAGTTCAAGGAGAAGGAAAACACAATTTTAAACGTTTTACATAGAATTTATATAGCAATAAAAAGAATGAAAGAAAAACTACAAAGTAAAAAAGAAGAAAGTAATAGGGGAAAAATATGTGTTCTAATAACAAGTAAGAACACAGTATGCTTGTACTGATGTATTAGTGAATGTTTGTATAATACTTCAGTGTTTGTAAAAGTCTATGATTTCATTTAATAACATTTACTTTCATTATTGGTCTACAAGGTACATACATCTAAAACAAAAGAAAATGAAAAATAAAAAATCATGTCCATCAATTTCATGCATTAAATATACTGATAATTCCCTGATTTATTAAAAGAAATGCATATGAGTATATTGAACCTTACAATTAATATTATATCATTTTTGACATGCATATAAATAAATACTATCAAATTATAAGAAAATTTTATTCATTCCAAGAGATTAAAGAGAATTAAAAATATACTAGTTAGATTCTCATTGCAGTATAGAAAAAAGTAACTTCATTAAGAAACCTGATGCTAAATGTTATATGTTAAAAATTTCTAGAGCTATTAAAATGTACATACTATTTCCTATATAAAATAAGATATATATTTTAAAACAATGAAATACTACATTTTTATGTTTTTATCTCAGAAAAACACTGTTTGCTGTAAAAAAGATTATCAATTAACTTCAAAATTCCTAGTAATAAAACCTGATTAACTGTACATAATATTATATACAAAATAAAATAAAATAGTAAAATAAATAAAAAATAATAATAAAAACATAAATGTACGAGTAATAAGGATATTTATTAAATAAATGAATTTAATATTTTTATTAGAAAAACTGAATACAATCTTCCAAAGCATCTATTAATTTAAATAAATGCCACACTGAATGCCTAACGGAGTTGTTTGCTTGTTTGTGTGTGTGTGTGTGTGTGTGTGTTTTATCAAATAAATATATTAAAAATATCACTTGCAGCTTATTGCTTTAAAAATTCTTTCACATTAGTAATTTTAAAGAAAACTTTTTATATATCTGATAAAGCAGTGCGCACTGTAAAAGCATTAATGTGAGAGAATTTTTAAAGCAATAAGCACCAAGTGATATTTTTATTTTATTTGTCTGATAATAATCATTATATACTAATGTGATCCTGTTAACATGATATTAAAAAAAAAAAAAATAATACTAAAAACTGATCATAAAATAAACAAATATATTAAATAAAAACATAACCCATCATATGCTATACTATCTTTGGTTTATTAAATCTAATACAACAAAAAAGAGATACTGACAAATCACAAAAAAACATATATCTAATATAAACTGGTAAACTGCTAAACCAGTAAATTATAAATATTTAATGCATACTATATACAACATTTAAACATGAAACATCCAAAAAGCTGTATTTAAAAACCAGTACTTTTATTATGGTAAATGATAAAACAAAAATATTGATGTAATCTCAAACACAGCTAACTAATAAAAACTATATGGGATTATTCGATTTGAAAATAGAATATGACCTGGTAAATTTCCGATGTATATTCATAAATATTTAAATACAGACACATGTATTGTATTAAAAAGTTATAAAGCATTTGGTTCATAAAAATAATAAGTAAGTGTGATGTACAATTCAATTCTTTAATTTTTAAGAAATTATAGATCTAACTAAATTTAAAAATAAGTTTTTTGAATATAGTAATTGATTCTAACAGAAATAAAATCAGAGAAAGTAACTATAATGTTTTCGTATCCCTAAAAAACTTAAGTTTAATTTGTAAATGGAAGTTGAAAAATTATAAAAACTTGCAGTAATAAAAAAAAGCATAATACATAGATTTTTAATCAAAAGACTTACAGGAATGCAGTCAGGACTGTTCGAGGGATATCATCAAGTAATTCCGCACAGCAAAAATTAATTATTGAAGACGATATTATAAATCTTTTCTGCATGAAACTTTGAAATAAACAAGATGAAGAGCAATCCAGTTAATACCAGACAGCTGACAAAGAGGGGAAGTCATTCAAGTAGCATTTGAATAAACTCAATTGATAAAGGGGACATGTAACTATAGAAAAGGGTAAGCTTAACATACTGAAATGACATTAAAATGGATGCACAATGAAGTATTGAAGAAGAGTTTTTGATATAGACATAATCTAAAGAATAGTTCTAGAGCCACAATTAGAAATAAAAAAGTAGTTTCTACATCTAATAGGTTTAGAAAATCATGCTTAAGTAAGTAGAGATTAATTAAAAGAACAGTGAAAAAAAAGGAAGCTACCAGTTTATAATGTATTTTAAAAAGTATATTATATTCATTCTTACACTGAATGAGTCTAAACTGAAATTAGATGACTCTATTGAAATTAGACAATGAACTTTTCAGTTCTGAATTAAAAAGTAAATTATTAATACAAAAAAAAAAAAAAAACATTAGAAGGATATGATAAATTTAATTAATAACAAAAGAAAATAGTTAATCAGAGACAATAGATAAAATTTACTGATTTTTAATTTTTAATTAAGGTAAGATATTTATGTCTAATAATAAACAAAGTACATTAAGATACACAATAGATAGATGACACAAACATATAAACCATTCCTCTACAGAAAAACAGAAAAAACTGTATCAAACAAACTAAAATAAAAAAATATCTTATATCTTTTTTTCTTTTATTATTATAATCAGAGAAGACAAAGATGGCAAAAATGTTATTCTTAAAGTTTATGAATATCAGGAGTGCATATCAAAGGTTACATATGAAAGATGTACAAGGAGTCTGGGCTAAAGGTATCCAAAAGTAATGGCCAATATTTAGAAAATCAGTCGTCATAATCTTAAACTTAGGCTCAATTGACAGGAACTAACTCTAAGATTTGTTCTGCATACTCTGAAGGTCAGCAGAATACGCATGTGCAGGCACGCCAACTAACAATGCAATTGTAGTCAGTTGAGATGTGGAGCCCATATAGAAGGTTCAGAGTGTGCTTTGGTTAGTAGAGTTTTAATCACTTATGCATGTTCAATGGCATGTACAAACTGAATGGCATATCAAGCCTCCTACACCAAAATCTATTCATCAATAGGTTTTCGAGCATCCAAGTTAAAACAGCTTCATCACATTAAGTCAAATGATTGCCACCTACAATATCTGTTTACTGCAGAGGTAATGCACCATGTTGAAAATAATCCTGATTATCTTTATACATTGTTATTTAGTGATGAGGTAAGCTTTCATATGTGGAGGAAAGTTAACAGACACGACTGATGAATTTGGAGATAAAATTCCATCCAGTAATCGAAAATAAAAGGGACACACCGAAAGTTAATATCTGGTTAGGACTGCACAAAAATGGCATTATAAATCGGTATTTTTTCATGGAGTCCACTGTCACAGGACACACGTATCTCCACATGCTTGAGAACTTTTGCAGTTCCTCAGGTTCCTGCAGGCTTCAATTTCCAACAAAATGGTGCTCCACCAAACTTTCATTAAGTTATTACCATGTTCTTGAACAATAATTTCCCGGGATGTTGGATCGGTTGAGGAGGTTCAGCAACATGGCCAACTTGATCTCCATATATCACTCGTGTGGACGTTTTTTCTTGGGGATTTATTAAAAGTTGTATGTACCACAGAAATTTTTGAGGTTTGGATGATTTAAAACAGATATTTGCTGAAGCTGTTGGTCTTATAATGCAGCAGATCCTCCTATACACCTGGCAAGAGTTGATTATCATTTAGATATCTGCTGAGCTACAAAAGGTGCATATATTGAAATTGACTAACCTACATTAAAACTTGGTGAGTTGATGTGTTTATAGAAAACAAATTATATCAACTGAATCTGTACATTTTTTAAAAGTATTTTATGGCGAAATTACTTTACTTTAATGCAAAATTAAAATTAAAAAAAGAATAAGACTATATCCAAGATAGCATTAAGCATGTGCAGATCCAAATAATTTACTCTTAGGGAAACTAAAATTTGTGCTCTCAAATTTGGGTGATTTTTATATAATAAACATTTTACAAAAGAAAGTAAGCTAATCTAATACTAGAGATATATGTGATTTGAAACAGGTAAGGCAATGTTCAAATCTACAGCAATTCTTTTGTTACTCTTTGAAAAATTACATAATTACCATAATGATAATGAATCTTTTTTTAATTAATTATATTTCAATCTTTTCTTAATTAACTATGAAATGTAAAATAATTACTTGAATATAAATAATAATACTGGTTTTTTTTTTACAGCAATGAATACGGTAAATGACTTCAATATACAGGGATATGCAAAATGGTGTGAAGAAAAAGCTATACCAAATATTCTATTATTTTATTTTCCTAAAAAAAAGAAGATAAACATAACTCCATTAATTTGCTTCAATTATTTTTTAAATTTAACTAACCACCCACACATCTTTAAAAAAAATGCATTAATTAATAATGTTAGTCTGAAAATATCAATCACCGAGCTGATGAAAAGGGGTATCGATATATTTTATAATTAAAAAAATTTGAATTCATTGTTCAGCGGAATGACTGTCATAAATGCTATTCAACCGCTATGAGTAATTTATCTAAAAGTAACCAAACTCTGATCAATTTTACTTCTTTGATATAACAAAAAACAGTAATATAGGAAATTGAAATCTTTAATGTTTAAACTCTTTTAAAAGTTAAACGTGTGCTATGAATATTTCAAACTATTCGGTTAACAGTATTCTCTAATGGGCTTCTAAGAAGTTGAAATTTTTTATCATTAAATGTCAATGATAGTCATCAGTGTTTTTACTGTTTGTCAATAAATCTGCTTAAAATTAGTCACGAGACCTGTTTTACAACATGAAGGTAACAAAGGAGATGGAGAAAACCATCTGAGATGTGTAGTTTTTAAATAAATTTCCCAGTACAGGTTTTCTGTGATAATACAGGAGTATTACTACAATTAAATGTAATTAAATGTACAGTTTCTTTGAAATAAATTTGAATGACTCATATCAGCAGTGAAATTTTATCATAGAGTTCAATTATCAGCACAGTCTATAGAATAGCTGGCCTTAATTGAACCAGATTAATAACTATTGTAATGAGCTTAAGACCTCTTCAGAAATAGTTATGGATATTTTTATCGTGCTAACATTTAACAAATATAATATATATACATCTGATATTTGAAATTTTGAATAGTAATGCTCTACTCTAGTGTCTTTCTGATGTTTAGGCAGTACTGAACACCAAAAAGCTTTCTAAAGCACCTCTTTTAATAATAATAAACAACAAGGAGGCTCTTTATGATTATAACCATTATTTAATACAGTCTGCAGAATTAAGCTGAATAATGCAATCTCTTCAAAAAAAGAAAAACAAAATCTTGACAAATTTAAATGAACATAAGCTCTCTGCTAGTAAAATTTTTTTCAGAATTTAATTAAACGTAAGTTTAAATTAGTACTATTATTTGGTGCAGTTGCTTGTGATATATATTTCTCTTTCTATAATAAAAAGAAAATGACTGATTACAGAATACGGTTTCTGTAAGGTGTATCTCAATGACAATAGGTGACTACGCAAGACACAAATTGACTCCCAAAAACAAAATAATAATTCTCAAAATTAATAAGCACCCTGTCTCAGGCTTAATGATAAAGGTGATATTACATCCTAAGGAAATACCTTCACTCTATTTACCACAGGGAGTGGCCATGTAATGGATATTATAACTAATAAGAGAAATCATCCACGAATGATTCTTCTTGGAACTAGAATGATATACGTGCACCACAGCCATGTAAAAGTCTTGGACAGATACAGTAAAGCAGTAAATTAATTTGTCCATATCTGTTGTGAAACTAAGTATCATATACACTGTCTTTACTAACAAGGTGATAAAATACATTTTTATAACGATAAATTTTTCATTAAAATGTAAACAAATACTTGAAGCATTATCAAAAAGTTACTTTTTGAATACCCTATACTGAAAAGCAGCTTCAGTTGTTATTCTTACATGATGAAATATTTTAATAATAATAATAATAATGCATATTATTAAAGAATAAGGCTCCATTAGGTCAGTGTCTCTCAACCATTCAGTATTTGTGACCCAGTTTTCAATCATAATTTTCATTGCACCCCCTCACATACAATAATAATGTATTTTGAGTATTTTGACACCTAAAGCTATACTACGACCTTAATTACAAACCTTACAAATTAGCAAGTATAAGTAAATTTATTGATATTTGCCAACACTGATCCGCTGAATTGACAAAACCAGAATTGATGCCTCTCTACTGCTCTCTGTCTGACTTCCACGTTATCGGACATTATCGTGGTTTCGTGAGAAGTTCTGATCTGTCTCAAACATTCTGGAATGTCTGCTCAATCATCTGCGCAAATGTGTATAAATGCTGCACCTTGTTCAATTCCAGCCAGTCTCAGTCGAGTAGATCCTTCTATCGCTATCGAATCTATCATGAATGTGTATATTGTAATTTGCAAGTTAATTGCAATTCATACTATTAAATATTCATGGCAGTAGATTTACACAGAATCACGGATAAATTTTTAAGTGGGTGTAAGCGAGCATTAGATGATAGTAAAGAATCAACAAGTGCAGAGATGAGCGTGGTTCCGAAAATAATATCAAGAAAATATTTTCAAGAATACCTAAATTTTGGGTTTACCAGTACTGAAATGAATGAAGAAGAAAGATGCCTGTGTGTTATTTGCTTAAAACTTTTGGCAGCAGACAGCATGAAACCTAATAAACTTAAACGACATTTGGAAATGCTTCATAATGAGTACATTAACAAACCCTAAGAATTCTTCGAATTAAAATTAAAATCATATGAAAAGCAAACATCATTTTTAAAAAAAACTTTGTGAATGTAAAAGCTTTACATGCCTCTTACAAAGTTTCATATAAAACAGCCAGATGTAAAAAGCCTCACACCATTGGTGAAGAGCTTATTTTTTCAGCTGCAATTGAGATTGTAGAAACTATGTTTGGAGTTAATTTTGCCAAACAATTGCAGTCCATACCACTATCAAATGATACTGTTGCCCATCGAATTGGTGATCTAACTGAAGATGTACAGCATCAGCTTTTCAGAAAGTTGTGTGACAAATTGTTTTCAATTCAGCTTGATGAGGCAACATATAGCAATAAAGATGCTAATTTCATTGCCTATGTTAGATTTTGTGATAGTATGTCAGCAGTAGAAGAACTACTTTTCTGCAAACCAATAGAACTCATAACAACAGCTTCCATCTTATTTGTTATCTTAAATGATTTTATAAACAAGGCAAACATAGATTGGAAAATTTGCATCTGAATATGCACCGATGATGCTCGTTCAATGTCTGGAAGATTTCAAAGTATACAAGCACTTGTGAAACAAAAATGAGTGAACACATTGCATGATCCATGGAGAACCTCTGGCTTCCAAAGAAATGAGTCTTGGTTTGATTATTGCCCTAATGACGGTTGTAACTGTAGTAGATTTATAAAAATGAGACCACTAAAATCAAAAATCTTTTCTGCACTTTGTAAATACATGGGTGCAGTACATTCAATGTTACTATTTTATTGCAAGATAAGATAGTTGTCTTGTGGGAAATTTTTGCAACATGTTTCTGAATTAAGAGATGAAATCACCATTTTTCTAGAAGAGGAAAACTGACCGGAAGCTGAGAAGTTTTGAGATTGTTTATTTGT
This sequence comes from Lycorma delicatula, assembly GCF_047948215.1. Taxonomy (NCBI): domain Eukaryota; kingdom Metazoa; phylum Arthropoda; class Insecta; order Hemiptera; family Fulgoridae; genus Lycorma; species Lycorma delicatula. The sequence continues at coordinate 5,384,579 of NC_134458.1, forward strand.
GATGGAATTGAGTTACTTGGTCGACATATTTCAGAAATTAAATGCCTTGAATCTTCAGCTCCAAGGAGCAAATACACATATGTTGGATACAAGTGAAAGTTAATGTTTTTTGTACAAAATTGGAATTGTGAAGTAGAAATTTAAAGCAAAAAACCTAGAAATGTTTGCAAATGCGGATAAATGTGTTAAAAATTACAAGACTGAAGAACAACATATGAAAGTTGTTTTGTAACTACTGAAAATCATTTAGCCATGCTGGCAAAGAATTTTAAAAATTATTTTCTTGTTGACAACTTGGTAGCAAGTTACAAGTGGGTTAGAGGATCTGTTTCAAAATACTCCCAAAGTGCTCTCAACTGCCGAAGAAGAAATCTTCAGACTTCACGGCAAGTAGCGAAATCAAAAGACAATTTAGTAATATATTACTCTCTGAATTTTGGGCAGGGTGGATGATGAGTTTTCTACACTGAAAACAAGAGAATTTCATATAGTATTACCATTTTTAACATCCTACCTTAGCGAAACTGGTTTTTCTGCAGTGGTTGCTTTGAAGACAAAGTACAGATCTCAGCTAAATATAGAAAAGAACTTGGAGTGTCTATTTCTAGTATTAAACCTTCCTTTGAAAAACTTTGCTCTGGAAGACAGGCCCAAAGAAGTTACTAATAATTATTAAACTTGTTTTTAAATTAGTATTGATAAGTTAATTATTAAATATATTGTGCAGTACTGATACGATCCTATTTATAAGTGTATTATATCAGTGTAAATGTATATTTTATTATTTATTATGTCAGAATGTACTTTGTTTTGCTTTCCTTTCAGTAAACTAATAGATATTTTAATAATTTTTTTTTTTACGATATTCTCATGCTCCCATTTAGTGTTATCACACCTCCTTAGTGGGTCGCAGCCCAAAGGTTGAGAAACACTGCATTAAGCTATCTGGTACCCTAGCGTAATGTATCTAATACTTTTTTGAGAAATCATAATCAGAAATGTCAGAAATAAATTGCTTAAAGAAAACAGTGTCTATATATTCATTACATATTGGTTGCTACTTTGACATGTAAAATAAATCACTATGCATCAATTATTTATAAAAAAATAAAATTATGTTAAAGAATGATTAAATAGCATAATTGAAAAAACTTAGAGATATTTATTTTATAAATGCAAATAATTCAGTCTATATGTTGCAAAATGAGAAATTCAAACTATATAAAACAAAAATGAAAGAAATCTAACATTTTTATAAAATATAATTATTCACATTAAACAACATAGATTTATTTAACAGTAGTAGTAAGCAGATGCTAGCACTGGAGTAAAAATATGTGTTATGTACAAAAAAAAACTGGAATTTAGATAAAAAGAACCCTAAAATGAACATAAATAAATTTACTAGTAATAAATAAAAATCAATCAGAGTTTTTGAACATAACCCTTAACAACACATCCATAAAACCTGAATAAGAAAATATAAAATTTTGCATATCCCCAGAAAAAAAAGAGTGCCCATAACAGACTTACAGTTTCAAAAATAATTATAATCGTTAACTATTTTTCTAATATAAAGAAAAAGTTCATTTTTTAAAGATATCATTGGATTGAATTTACTGATTCTTGTTATTACTAATTGATTGAATATTTTAAAAAATGAATTTAATACTGAAAATAAAATATAGATTCTTGTATATTTTTTGCTGACAAAAGGCAATTTAAATGAATGTTATAGAAACTAAGCATCTGTTTGTTTCAATGATATTAATGTAACTAAAGCAGACATTGTATTTAAAGCTTTTTTTTAAGAAGATAAATAATAGAACTGAAACATCAATAAGCTAAAATACCTGTATAATGTCATTATTGTGTAACATATTAAATAATTTTGGATGATGATTATTTCAAGTGCCAATAATCAAACTTTAATATCACACATGATTGAAAAGTATGATTTTTAAATTAATCTTTAAAACTGAAGTATGTTTTATAAGCACTCAAGACATATAACAACGGGGAAAAATGAAATGAACTGAGATTTATTATGTAGACTAATTCTATGAATATTAAATCAAGTCAATGTCAATACCAACTAAATAATTCTGTAATTAATTATTTTATATGTGTGTTTATTACAATATTAATTTTAATTAACAGTTTAATAAATATTTTATTTGTTATATCAGTGTTGCCAAGTTAAATGATATTAAATTACAGTACGTTTTAATTTTTAATTGTTCTTCTTTTTTAAATAATAATTATTTAAAAAATATTTATAATTAATTGATAAAAAGAACCGTAATGTGTTTTCCAACTTCTTGGGAAAGGATGAACTTAAAAATAAAATAACAGACACAGAGATAAAGGGAACAAGTTACCTGAGTTTGGAGGCGTGTCAAGCCGCGAATCCATAGGATTTGACCAGCACGAGGCTTCTTGTCAGTATCTGGATCAAACTTTTCTTCACCGAGATTACCAATAGCCTCCGTGTACTCCTCAGGATGTCCTCGACCCCATCTGTACATAAAATTATAAATTACAGAATATACAGGTACATTTACTTAACTTTACATAAGAAGAAATACTGATATGCTACCGAACATAAAGACATAGGCACAAACTGGGAAAATAAAGAAATAAAACCAAGTGATTTACAAATCATTAAAAAAAATAAAAAACTGTCATCTAAAGGAGAACATGATGCACTTATTAGGATCATGCTATTAATGAAATGGTCGCTGTATCTTTTGGTTTGTAAAACTCTCACTTACTAACAGTCAGTATAAATTATCATAAACAACAATTGTGCTATAAATAATAAATTAATTTACAATAAATTTATACAAATTTAATAAAATTATACAAACATTTTGCATAAAACTTCTTATGTATAATTATAAATATAAATGAAGTATTGAAAATATATATGGTGAATATGTAATAAAAATATGAATCCAATGCCACTGAGAACGACCATGATTGTATACGTTATTAAAATTGTAAAAATAGAAACTGAAAACTGACATGAAAATAATTTAATTTATTAATCCAAACAACTTTTGATATGAAATTTGCTAATTTTATGTTTAAAATAATCTAAATTACTGCTAATTTTACAAAATTTCTTGACAATTGAAATAATTAATATAATTATGACGGTATGTGAAAAAAAAAGATAATTTACTGTAACAAACAAATAAAAAATGGAATATTCTCAGTTCATGAATCTATTCACAAGCAATCAGTTGTAATAACAAAAATTAATATATTTATTATTAATAATGCAAGTGTATATAATCATGACGTGATCACTGAAGCAAATATATTTTAATATATATTAGTAATTGCAGCCTGCAAAACTCACTTAAACGATCTTTGCAAGTAACACATAATAAAGTTTTTCTGAAAATTATTTAATTTAGACAAATTTCAAGGTATAAGCGCCAGAAATAAATTAAATTTTTTCTTGTTTATGTAATACATTGATTTTTTCTTTATTTTGAACTTCATATCATTGTGTTTTTGATTAATTATAAAGAGAAGTTGATTATTATTTTAGTATGAAGAATGTAACTAAATGAAATCAATGCAATGTATGTAATTAATAAAATTTTAATACAATAAATAAATAATAAACTACATTATAATCTTAGATTAGTTTCTGTGGGATAGATTAAAAAAAGCATAAAACAAACAAAACAAAGGTAAAGGAGGAAAATTTAAAAAACATACAAAAATAATATTTATAACTTAACAATGAGCAAAAGCCTGTAAATGATTACAGAAAAGAAAAGATAATGTATGAGGGTGACCATATCATTTTGACATAGACATCTGTAGTAATAAAAAAATAGTGGAATTTAATTTGTTTAGGAGATAGAAATAATTCTTTTCTTATCAAGGAAAGGTCAGAAGAACGTAAAATAAGATACAGATATACCACAAAAAGGGCAAAATAATAAATTATATAATTAGGAGAATAATGGATGTAGGAGAATGGATGAGAATGTAAGGGGAAAAATTGAGATGTATGTAGAAAAAGAAAATGAAGAATAGAAAGAGGTGACAATAATTTTTCTCTCTTGAAATTTAAGAATTTCGTAGAAACTAGAAATTGAGAACAAAAATAAAAGCGATATAAAACTGATGATGAAATATTACACAAATAATTTAGGAAAAACTGTTATTAAAGCTCTTTTTATTAACAGAGAGCATATCTAAAATTGCATTTAAGTGTTAACATGCCTACACAGCCATGCAATCGTCACCTTGAGAGTTCATTATTCCTAGTCCTACTCTGCTGTCAATTCATTTTTCAGTCACAATTTAATCATATGTAGTGCATTTGATATAGCCAAAATTGCAACAAGAGGTGCCGACAAATGATTGATTTCTACCTAGTTGGATGTATGCAGTGACAATGATATAATAATGTACATCTTTTCAATAAAATATGCAATATTGTATGAATTTATGATTAAAAAACTTAATATTGTATGATTAAATTTTATGACTTAATTCAATTTTGTTATCAGAATATATAGTTTTACAGAATTTTAAATATAATATCTTTAAATTAAATAATTCAATCTTTTAAAAAATAAAGAGTTAAAACAAAAAAAAATAAAATTAATGTAAAAAATTAATATTAGTAAAATAAAAATGAAATCCACATAATATAAAGGAACTTTTCTTTTATATGTTGACCACTCATTACTTTTTACAATTTGAAGTTTACATTATTAATTGGTAATTATTAATATTATTATTAACACCATAATTTTTTTTTTACGGTAATATACATTGTTATTATATTGGATTATTGATTTAGCAAATATATTTAATCTTAAATGTTTCATTAACTTGACCTACACAGGATATAAATAAGTGGCCGTATTGTTAAAATTATTTCAAGTGTATTGTCTTTTACTTCCAGATGTTGTTACCAAAGAAAATCACATAAATATCAGTCTATTACTGAAGTAGCCGCATCATTATTTCATTTGTGCTGAGATTTACATGATCGCTGAAACCATTCAATGTTTTGAGTGTGCTCAGAAGAAAAGGGGTGAGAAAAATTTTCCTGACAATTTCTAGTGAAATGATTAAAATGTTTATGATTGATTACATATCATGATTATATATACCACTTATCCAACATTAATGCGGTTCCTGGTGATATCTATTTCAAAGTAAGGGACATTAATGTCTCATGGCTGTGGTCAGGCATGGCAATCGGAAAACATTTTTTCATTTGTTCTTTTATTCCACCAAACACTTGCTTCTGAGTGGGTAGCCTTTCCACCCTGCAGTTTTGCTCAGCAAGTAACAATTTATTAATTATGAGTTGTACTTTGCCAATGAGTTTACAATACACTATTAATTTTGAAGCTGAAACTTCACACAAATAATTATCTCAATCTACCATCACACAATGGTTTAATCTGAGCCTATGTTTGTAATATTTAATTGTTACTTGTTGAAACACCCTAGCATAAATGAAAAAGGGTACTTTTGATTATGGAAATCTGGATTACCTAACAGTGATTTGATTTTAATTGAATATCAATATGGCACTCATGTTCGAGACACTGCCAGAGTTCTCTATTTTCTGTAACAAATAAATTCATATCATGATTGTATTCACTCAGCTTATTTAGCAATAAAATATCACTGCTGAAAAAACTTCATGGCATTACTTTTATTGTGACATTTCACAATTTAAAAAATATTACTTAGATCTGTATACTTCTACTATGCAACACGATATGACCACTTCTAATGTACGGCCATCAGATCTCAACAAATAAATAACCTAATGACACAAAAAACAATATAAACTGTTATTGGAACAGACAAAAATTCCAAAACAAATGTAAAATACTCATATTAAAAAATTAAAAAATGAAATTGAAGATAAAAATATATAAAAAGTAAATTAGTAACTATTGCTGGGAACTGCACTGTACAACATTCTATGAGGCATAATTTAAGAATTCCACGTAAAAGATATGCTTATGCTTTCAGCGATAGAAAAATCTGCCTATTAATAGAAGATATCTGTTTTTATAGTCAGTCTTGTTCATATTAAAGGTTAGAAATATTAATACAATTGGGTGGCATCTAATGGTATAAAATTCTAATAAAATGGGTGTAAGCATATTTTTAATATATAGTCTTTGTCAACAATCATGACCTAAAGCAAAATCAAAATTATAACATTCCATTAATAAATGTTTTAAAACATCCAGTGATTTTTTAAGAACAAAAAGGTTAAAATTGTTTTTACACAGTAAGCTTACATTAAAATATCAATTTTTAGATTATTTTAAATAAGTTTAATAAGACTGGTCCCTGATGGTAAATGAAATAATTTAAATGTCTAAAAACGATCTACTTCTTGAAAGAGTTTTGTGTAAATGCACTGTAATCATCAGTTACAATGTTATGAGAAAAAGACAAATGTTACCACACCCGTAAACCTATTCATGGAACATACACATGCTTTGTCATGAGAATAACCTTAACATAATTAAGTGTAAAAGCCACTGCAGAAAACCAGTTGGAGATGTTTAGTGTGCTCGGATGAAATTTTTGTGAACAAATGAAAAAATGAACAAATTAAAAATATTTTCTTTACCAAAAAATGAGTCATTTGCTATTAAAGAAAAATGCACATTTATCAGCTAATAACTCATAAATATTATTATAGATCAAATAATGCAACCAAAATTCTATTATTTTTTTTATAAAAACAATTTAGAAAGAACTAAACTGGAATTTTATAATAAAAATATAATTCTCTACTCCAATAATTACAAAATGTAGCGTGTTTCACACATTTATTTTATACAAGGCAATATATAATTAATCTTATTTTATTTAAAAAATAAATTAATAATATGCAATAAAGTAAATCAGTTTATTAATTACAATGAAAAATATAAATGTATAACATTACAATACTGTATAAATTTTTATTATTTTTTATATATAAAAAAGAATATAACAATATTTTCTAATAAAACAAATTTTGTGCAATAATTAAATAAGTCATGCTAGTACTGTATACACAAAACTAAATTAGCAAAGTGTATTAAAAAAAGCAACCTAATTATACATTATAGTCGTTAACAGTAAAATTAATTTACTTTGTTAATTAATTTTTATTTTTAAAAGTAATATGTTTAGTGTGAAGAGCAATATTGTGGTTATAGTTTAAAAGCATACAGCAAAAAAGCATTACAGAAGATTTATAAACAAAATGTATTTAAAATACTGTAATAATATTAGTAATAATAATAATAATAATAATAATAATAATAATAATAATAATAACAATAACAATAACAATAATGTTAAAAATAAGAACTATAGAAATAATAACTGTGATTCAATGCAGATGCTTCTGTTTGATATCACTTTTTAATTTAAATGAAAATTTTTCAGTGATACAATTTTATAATTATAAAAATACTGTAATACAAAATTACATGTATAAAAACATTTTTGTAAAAATATATATTTTTAAAAAAAGAGATAGTGTGTGCTGCTGTCAAGGAATTAAGGATTCAAATTACTATATAGATATATATTTATCTAAAAAGAAATACCAAAAAATCCACTGCAACTGCCAAATTTCTACTTTCATGGGATGTGCCAAAATAAAACTAAACTTACATGCAACAACCTCAATTCTGTATGAATTATTTTATAAATAAAGGGGTAATATTATTCATAGGTATAGAACTATCCTCCCATGCTATATAAATCATATGTATATGTATGTATAATAATTTTTTTCAATTGCAATACAGGGTAGTGCTACATTTATAAAAAAAAAAACAGCCTAAACTGTAGCGCACTACAAATCTGGTACAATTAGTGAAATTCAAGCGCTACTTTTTCCAAGGTATTTCTTACCATGAAATTAAACTCCCCATGGAAAAAATAATCTGCTTCATAAGTAATTGGTACGTGGAAGTGGTACGAGGCAGATGGTTGTAATATTATATATTTCTGGTTTCCAGTGAGGCACAAACAGAGCATCTGTACATAGAAATAAGATTCGACTGATGCAGAAACACTCGTCGTTTACAATGATCAATGGAACTTCCACACCATCTCATTAACTCATTTAATTAGTAGCGTACCTCCAGTTGAAAATTGAAAATTTTCAAAGGCAGCAACTACTTAATCATTAGAATAACTTAAAATCTAATACATATATAAACAAAGCTTTAAATACAAATTTTTTTTCAGGCAAAAAAACGGACAATGAAGATAACAATTTACTATAGATTTCTTATGAATTAGAATTAATGCATCAATTATAAAAAAAGATAGAATAATATAATTTTAAAAAATAAACACAAATTTTTTTTTTAATTCTATTTTTTTTTAAGCACACCACTATTTAAAAATTCTCTATTTTCAAATGGGGGCATGCACTGCTAATAATACTGTAAAAAAACTAATAAAAATCTGACTTAGAGAAAAATTAACATCAAAAATATATCTTTTCACATATATCTTTTATAAATATATATATCTTTAAATGCACATAACAAGATTGGATAACAATAAACTTAATAATGAAAAGATATACAAACTAGATTTAAATAATATGAGTATTATTTATCTGATAAGGACATCATCCACTTGTTAAGTTCTCTGTACAATCCCAGTTTGGAAACTGAAATTCCTGAACAAGCACACAACACAATCTCTAGCACTTCTCTAAGGAAATAGCTGCTTGACTGGCCAGCTGCTCCTTGGTCATCAAAATAGACCTGACAGGCCAGCTGATCTGATTCCCTGAGTATATTCAAGGGAAAGGATTTTAGGATATAAAGTAGTGAAAGGGAACTTCAATCTACTGGACTCGAAATTCCTCCAGATAACTCTCTAAGAACCAAATATCTTAACTAAAAATTATAAATATCAGTTTAGAAATTACATTAGAGAAATTAATTCAAAAACACTGTGAAAATTCAACATTACAGCTTTCTCTGTGACTGGGGCGACTGATGCAGTCAGTGTCATGAATTAGTAAGAATTATCTGCTCTAAGACTTGTTCTGTGTTTTTAATCGTTTGACATCATCATCATTTTTAAGCATTTTATGATTTTTTAACACATCTAGATTTTTTTTACAATAAACATTACAATTCATTTCAAACATTAGTCTCATTAAATATGATATTTTGTGTTCAGGCTTCTGTATAATAACTGTATATCCTAGATATACATATTCTGCAATTACTTTGTTAATTGATGAGTCTTCATCTCCAAGTATGTGACCTGGGTAACAATATTACTTGGTCTCCCATCCTAATCAAAATGGAATAATAAATGTAATAGCTGCCTGACACATTAATATTTTTTGAAATGGGATATCATAGTGTGGATGTTGTCTGCTGATCTATGGCATGACAATAGAATGATAATGCATTTCTCAGTCGTTTTTTAAACTGTTAAATGACAAACAGTATAGAAAGTTGAAACAACTGAAAGACAAATGGCCCAAAGGGTTCTGCACGGTAAGAATGTATATTTGGTCTGCCATCTTTTACTGATGGAACCCTGACGCCATGGTGTTTAAATAGAATAAATTAAGTTATGAGCATGGATTTCACAAGTGGAATGCTTGAAATTAGCAAGAGTTCTAGAAAGTATAAACATAAACTGATAGCGGGCTAAGAGTCATATTTCTAACACTGTTTACAGCCTATAAAGTGATCCCAATCAACTATACTGAAGACTTCAAAAACGTATTACACATTTTATTGAAATTTATATGGCAATTCTGATTTAAAATACCTGGAATAGTTTTAAATGTTATAAAGATTTAATTTTTAAGATAGATAAACAAAAAAAAGATTTACAAATACTATTCAATCCTACAATATCTAAGCTACACTTGGTTGCAGCAGACGACTAGTACAAGTTAAAAACAGAATTTCATTAGAGGAAAACACACTGTGGCATTGAATTAACACACTATATATAAAATTTGGATAATCTTAGTTACATACATCTGTGTTCTATATAGCTTCCAAGAATGGAAGCTTTGTAGAGTAACTAAATCCAGTTATAAAATAACTGGATCTACGACTGCCCAGGGAAGATTTAAAACTTCTAGTATTTTCTGTAACTGAAATTTCATTTTTTTTTTAAATTATAAGGATTTTATGGGAATTTATGGCCATCAACCATGAATGATGTCCATAATTCTGAATTATAGTTGTATCAGCTAAGTTACAGATGATAAAAAATTACATTAATTTTCTATTATGGATTTTTCTAGGTAGTGTGTAATGTTTTCTTTGTTTCTTCATATAACACAATTTTTCACTAACTTTTCATTATAAAAAGATGCTTTCCAATTTGGATTATTGTATTCAACATTGTAAAAAAAAAAGGCTGAAGTTTAAATGAAAAAAAAAAAAATAAGACAACTGTACATTAAGGAGTAAACCTAAGGGATGTAGATCATAATGGAAATAATAAACCAAGGATTTTGATGCAATTCTGGTACTATATCAACCATTTGGTTTGCTGTAATGCAGTGAAGGAACTATAAAAAAAAACTAAAAAAATTCTTAAACCGCTGCTTACAAAGGCTCAATAAAAATCAATTTACAGAAAATAATCTATAAAATTTTTTGATACGATTTGCACAGAACAGCAATTCCACTCAACTTTCTCACTTAATCGGTTATATCAAGTCAACCTTCTCTCATTATATTTTTCTTTGCAAAAAACTTTAGTCTTAAAACAATAACAAAAATATATCATTTTGCATTTCATGTAACTGTTAGTTTTCATAGCTTACTTTAATGAATATATAAAAAAAAATAATAAACTGTCATTGCTGCTACCGTAACATATGGATTTTAAGATAATTTTATGAGAAATATGTTATGTTAAAATGCTCAGAATAACCAAAGTTATTCATAACTAAATTATTGAATTTTGTTTTCATATGTAACATTTTACAAATCGTCTTGAGATTTAAAACTTAAAATTTCAAATATTGTTAAAGGAAAATTTAGTAAATTATAATATTCCATATATCTACTACTTATATACTATTTCAATGAATAAATAATTAATGTACAACTTAATCATTGCTATAACAGATTATTATATATAGTCATATTTTAATTTACATTAGCAATTAAAAAAAAAAATTATATTATTATTAATATTTTTAATTTACACATTTAAAAACATTAGGAGTGAAATTTTTCATAGGTCACAGTCTACAAGTAACTATTGTAATGCAAATTCCTATCACTCATTGGAGTTCCAGACATCCAAAATGATTAAAATAGGTATGTAAATATATAATTACACATACAACTGTAGTTTTTTTTTTGTTTAGTATACTTTTTAGTAATAAATACATTACTCTTTAGTAATAAAAGTATGAAATAAAAAATATTAAAAATTTCCTTTATGCATATTTAAATGCATTTAATATAAACTTCATATAGGCATTAGTACAATTAAATTCTTATTATTCAACATTACTGCATTCTATTATTACTTTCACTTATTGGTTTTATTTTTAATATCACATGTTTTAATATAAAAGTATTTGCAAAGAGATTTTAATGATTGTGCTATTAAATGTAAGTAGAATTATTTTTTATTATTTCTTGCCAATAAACATCACCAAAGTGTATTTAGATTAACTTCAAAGATGAATATGTCAGAAAAACTAATTTCAAAATGGATTTTGCTGAAAAAGAGGATTGATTTTTTTAACTAGAATTTTTTAATACGGTTTAAAAAAGTATCAGCATGTGGACCTACAAAGTTCAGAAAATATTTTCTATGAAGTACTAAACAAATATGAAATAAATGCATAAATAATAAATGGTTACTATTAAAAAAATTATATATTTGTGTGGTAAATCTGAATAATTTAAGTCTACAATGGCTCTAATCCTTTTTCATTTACTTGCAGGAAATGTTGTAATTTATATACTGGGGTCATTATTGCACTTAATCACTTAAACATACTGAATAATTTGTTCAGTACAATTAAAGCTAAGGAACAACACAAGTATTTAAGAATGTTCAAAACTGATGCATGTGCATATCTATTTTATATGATAAAAATAAATGACCTTTTTCCATGCTGCCATCTCTTAATGACAAACTGATAATTATAGCTGTAAATCATCTGTAACATTATTATTACAATGATGTACTAAAAACTTTGAACAAAATTAAAAATAATGAAGATATATATGTAAATTTTAAACTTATATAAAAACCTATAGGTGTATAAAGATGTTATTCCAGCAGACTATAACTTAACATGTTTCATACAGTAAAAAAATACAAAACAATAAAGTTTTGTTTAATGATCGAATAGTTTTTGTAAAGAAAGATATAAAAAAAGTAGAAAGCTAATTATTAATTTTTTCAAGAGGGTAAAAGTCAGAGAATAGTAACTCACTGGATTGTGTTTAACCAGTGTCATTTAAGTCCTTACAATACCTGATAAAAACTGGAGATAAAGTATCTTTAAAGAGTTTAAAAATTTATAGAATGGATCAGCCACTAAATACATAACGCATTAAGTACAGTATACTACTATCTTATGAAAAGTTAATAGCTTAAAAGAATTATTCTTGAAGTCACATTTTCTCTTTTCTGTTAGTAAATCTGAATATTATCACTATAAAATTACCTATATTCTAAAAACATACACACACCTACCTATAAAGATAAACACATACAAGTGTTAAATAAATGTAGAAATTTAGAAATAAATTATTACTATGATAGGCGAAGCGATAAAACCTTTTATAAAAATGATTATTTATTTCTTTATAATTTCATGCAAATTTTACCATTTAATTGTCATATATTAAAAGTGGTAAGAAGAATAAAACGCTTTTGAAAACAGGAAAAAATTTTAATAAAGTGATTAGCATTAAAATGAGCGTTCTAATGCTTATGTACACTCACACATACAGATATACTAATGCGAATCAGCACAAATACATGATGATAAAAGAAGGGAAAAGGAGAAAAAGGGTAAGTAGTAATGGAATTGATTTACCTTACAATAACTTAATAATAATATTCATACCACAAGTTGTTACATTTATATTAATTAAAATAACAAGAACAATTAAAAAAAATGTATAACTGATCATCACCTTCACACATTTATAATATAATATTACATACTAACAAAAATAATCATACTTTTATAATGGATTTTCACTTACGAGAGAATCTTGGGTATTTTTCTAGTGGGTACGGTAGTGACAACTTGACCCCAAAGCAGGGTACCTATGCCAAAGAATAAGCACCAGAGCCATTGCTCTAATGTTAGCCCTTTGGTTGAAAAAGCATCACTTCCAAGCTCAATAATCAAAACCTATGAAAAATTAATAAAAAAAGGAATAACATAAGCAACAATAAGATACAGGAAAAATAACTGAAAATAAACTGAAATTTTCCTGTGTTAACATGCACATACCAGCTTATAAGATGTATTAAAAAATTAAAACAAGAGCATTAGTGTGTGGACACATGATGGAAGCGAAGCTTCTTACACAATATAATATGAATTATTAATTCCTGTTCAATAATGTATACGCAATATACACAAATGATAAAATGTTTTATTAATAAGAAATAAGAACTAACAGTGAAATACACATCTAAAAAATATTTATCTACATAAAACATAGAAAATTTGAAACATATCATTGAAGTTTAATCATTATTATAAGTAGGAACACGTGTTTTCTATACTATATGGTCAGCTGTATTGCTTCACACGCAGTAAGCATAGTGGGGATCAGCTAGCGTGGGATGTTTTTTCATGATGCTTGTTTTTTCTCAGCTGAATCCCCATCCCAAAGCCTGCGTTAAGAAGCTTCGCTTCAAAACCAATTATGAAACTTCTTAAATACAAACATGGTAAAGGTTTAGTGAAAAAAAAAAAAATTCAATATGGTATAATAAAAGTTTTATATCTAATAAGTGTTTTGTAAGAGGTAACTCATCAAAGAAAACATTTTTCCTTCCTGATGTAACTATAATACAAACTGTTTGTATTAATTTTCAAACAGACATATACGCTGACTTAATTATTTTATAAATTTTTAATCTTCAAAACATAATACAGTTATTATTTTTACTGATAGTGTAATATTTTTCAACAAAGTTGAATAAGTTGATGAAGAAATAAATATGTACATAAACAAGAAAATAACATGTTGACTGTCAGCTCCATAATATATGCTTCTTATGCAAGTCCAATGTGACAGCTACACTGCATATACAGAATTCACTATTCAGTTAAAACTTACTACTGCTCAACTAGCATTTTTTGTTTATTTTGTAGTTGAAATGCACATGCTTATTTTGTAGGTGCAATGCAGTATAATTTTTATTTCGTTACCTGAGCACTACGGTTTTTTATTTTTGTGGTATGTTAATTTGTTGATCCATCTTTTTTGACACAATTTAATTATCAGAAGTATGTTTACTATTGTTTTTCTCTTCTATTTTCCAATAAAATGACAGTAATATGTATATTTGTAAATAACAGATCTATTGCATTACAGTTGGAAAAAAAATAATTTACCTTATTGACCTGACACAAGGTAGTTAATGTAATATTTCTCATCCGAGTAAATAATAATAACAATAATAATAATATTTCAGATACTTCACTTGCTGGAATAAATTATTAGACAATTGGATAATAATTTATTTGATTTCATTAATTTTACAATTATATACTAATAAATACTATTTCCTTTATTGTTGTTAAGAAAATTGCAATCCGAGAAAATTAATTTGGAATATATGTCAGAAAATTTATACTGTTAAATACTTTTTTCACTGAAATGGCTGTCGAGTAACCTCTTGAGTGGTAACAAAGTGCATCTTGTTGAACTTCTACAGACCTTGAGTTAAAAAAACTATCCGTGTTCATGTTCCCAGAATCAACCCCTACCAAAAACAACAATGACTTCATCCTTTTTTAATTTTTCAAATGGCTGGCTCTCTTTCCCATTCACCATTATCATTACAATTTGCAAAAATATGTGGTATAAATTATTAATCAACAGATACACATACACATGCTCAATTTTTTTCTTTTGTCAAACAACTTTGAAATACTTATAAATGCAACAGATACATACAGTACAGCATTTAAATGTTTAAACATGACACTACAGTTACAAATGAAAATTTTTTTGTAGAAAATTTATGAAAGTATCTCTAGTTTATGGCATATTAAAATGATTATTTTTAGTTATGAACAACTTTTTGGTTGTTCACCTTAGAAAAATAATCTGTTGTAGACATCAGATGACTTTCTTGTACGCCTATTAAATTACATACACACATTTTTTGCTGCACTTACATTTAAATTTATTTCATTTGAAAGTGAGATACAATCTTCCAATTCTTTAATAACATGGACAGTTACGCAATTGCTAAAATATTACTTTTTATTAATATCAAATATTTATACAATTATTAATTCAACAATCTTACCTGAAATATTATGATAGAGTAAAAGTCCCTTTATTACTCTTTAAATAAATGTAAGTCTTATACCTATCTAATACCATGTTTTTTAAATTATTATGATGTAACCATCAATAAAATGAAAACAAAAATTAAACGAGAAGGTCACTAAATTTTATAGAGATATTTATTATCAAGTAGAGTGAAATAAATGCATAAATAAAAATAAGGTTCAAAATAAAAATAATAGCAGTATATGCACGAATAGGTAACACGTACACTTGTACGTGTTACCTATTAATGCATATCACATTTCATAATAATTATATATATTTTCCATTAAATTTAATGAAAATAAAAACAAAACTGGAAAAGGTTACTAAAGTTTTTGTTTACATTTTTAACATGTTTTTACTGGGTTTAAAATGAGTTTGGTGTTGTAGGGTTTTGTCTTTGTATATTTATTCTGAATTTATAACACTTGTTACTACAGTTTGTGAATTTTCAGTAAGTCTCACATCTTGTCTATACTTTGGTTTCAAAAGAATGACATTCAAACTTTAGATAAAATTGCAGAATAATGAGCAATGTTTGTTCAATCATCAGTATATAGTATGGATATGGGCTTTAAAAACACTGACTCATTTAATTGTTGAAAGTATTTTTTGTAAACAAGAAATGATTTTTATTCAATAGCCCTGAATCACATCAATCTTGTAATTCCCTTAAAATCTTTCTTTCATTCATGTCGTTATTTTTTATTTCTTCCTAAACATAAATATCTTTTGAAGCTGCAATTGCAATCACTTTTGTAAAGTAAATACAAATATTTAAAAAAAAAATATATATATTTTAATTTAAATATCAACAGCAATTATTAAAATAATTTCAACAATCACTTTTAATTGAATACAATTCAAAAATGTACAGTTAGTACCAAAATAACATTGTATTTTATTATGCTGTCAAATAATTAAATAATTTTTTTTTTTTTAAATAAATATACAATTTTTAGAAGATTTTGCTAAGAACATCCAAAATTAATACAATTCTTAATTATAATTTTCAATTAATATTAAATAAGATATAATATACATGGTTATTACCAACATAACGTTCAATTATTCTAAATGTCGACTGCAATCAAAAAGGGAGGCACACAACTAGATGCTACAACAGTCCTAAATAAAAAATTTCAATATTCTACTGCTAATCTTTTTTGAGAATGTGTAAAAGGTAAAACAAGATAAGCTTTGTAAATAAAATTATTCTAATATACTAAGACACAAATTTATCTTAGTTTATTTTTGCTAAGGTAAACAGTTTTGAATAAAATGAAAAGTACATAAAATTTTATTTCACTAATAACTTCTGATTTTTTTTCATATTTTTTTTGTATTGCTATTATTGAATTATTTATTGTTAATTTTTTTTACAGTCAGAGGTTAATAATTATTAATAAATCAATATATTTAAATTATAAAAAAAGAGTTAACAAAAATACATGTATATGAAGTTGGATTCGAACCAATGTGCCTGCATTCTCCTTGTAAGATCCAAATGTTTCATTAATCAAAATTTTATTTGGCTATAATTCTGGAACCAATGAAAATAAGTACCACTTACAATAAATCATTGAAAAGCTCTCAATAAGCGCTTATTACTGCAGTTAAGAAAAAGCCCAAAATCCAAATGTTTCAAAATTGAAACCCCGCTTTATTTAGAGATCTGACTGTATGCACATTTTTGGCCCAGTCTATTGCAATCAAAAGGGAAGGTGAACAACTAGATGTTACAGCAGTCCTAAATACAAAATTTCAACATTCTATGGCTAATCATTTTTGAGTTATGCAAGATACATACGTACATATGTATATACAAACAGACATCATGCAGAAACTAGTCAAAATGGATTCAGGGATAGTCAAAATTTCCGATGGTTATATTTCCATCGAAATCTGAAAACCAGAATTTTTTGTGATTACAATACTTCCTTTACTTCGTAAAAGAAAGTAAAAATTAATATACGATCATAATTTAGATGTAGATAACAATTTTATTTAAAAGTATATGAAGTTCTAAAGTAATATAGTGGTTGCAAACTATAAACACTGGAAGGTCAAAATAACTCAGATGTAAGGTACTGGCTTCCTAATGTAGAGTTGCCGGTTTGCTCAGCTTTTCAGTTTGACAATTTTGTAATTTGTAAACTAATAAATGACTACCTGGCCAACCTGACTGTAATGAGCAACTAAACTTTACCAATAGGGTAGCTAAAAATAATTGGGAATGAAACAAGCCACATCATCCCCTTGTGTTTCACAGATTACAAATTGGAGTAGCTCTACTTGCTTCACCCCTTACACTTCTCCACACAGTAGCTTTTGGTAGAGAGCACAGTTGAATGTATTTATTTAACTAAATAAAATGAATGATACTGAAAAAATTACAAATATCTGAATGAGTATTCATAATTTAAAAAAAATATTTTCAAATAAACTTGTTATAATTTCTCATAAAATATGAAGATATCCAACAGCAACCCTAAAACAAACCTACAACAGAAATAATTCCACAAATGAAAAAATCTAACCAATATCCACAAACGTTTATGTACAAAAAATAATAGTATATATAATCATGTACAAGAAATGCAAAAATTTATCTACTGACAGAATTTATGAATAGAAATACCATAACATCAATAATGAAAAAAATTAATTTGCTCAGATTTAATGCTTACTTTTATGATGAAAGATAAATCCAAATTGCATCTTTAAGGTAATGAATAAAATCACATAAGGCATGGTTCAGTATGGTGACAGAATATTAAACAATACTTCTGCTGATATACAAAAAAATCAGATTCAGTATGCCAAAATTAGACTTGATGAGCATTTCATGAAAAAATTAAGTCACAGCATTTTGTTATGGATTGCAGTACAATCTTACTTATAAAGATTAATATTAAATAATAATAATAAAATATGTAACAAATTCTGCTTACCTGTGATAAAGCAGTTCCAATCCAAATACAATAGAAAATGGGGTTTGTAAAGAAACCTTCAAACACATTTCTTTGCCCGTGAATTTTTCTTGCATTAATTTCGTTGAACAGTGTCATCATTACGAATGTATTAAAAATAATAGTAAAATGTGCTGTGGGCTCAGACCCGAATTCTGCCCCTCTGCCTGTAGGGATGTCAAGGAATTTATCACCTGAAATAAATATTAAGTGAAACATTAATCTGTACTTCATTTAATAATACTATTAAACTTTTGGTTAGGTACATAAAATTAAAGGGCTTAGTTAAATATAAATAATTAATATTCTGTAAAGAAAATAATTTTAAATCAAAAAATTATACCTACCAGAACATACCTGATAAATATGTAAACGTGAAAACTTTAAGAATATATCATATTTATTCTTCTTAGTGTGCTGTGAAAGAGTTTTAACTTAATACATCATAGATTATTTAATAAGTAAGTAACACTTGAATACTACACTGAGGGTGCTGAAAGATATCATATTATGTAGGATAAATGTGAACTATTTTCTTGAAACTAAACAGTCAAACATATTCAAAATAAACCTGGATGAAACGGATTTTTACTCAGTCTCCTTCAATTTACCTACATTCAACCTGTTTATAACTATATGATATTTGATGAATTGTATTCACCTCGATTAATATTAAATTATGTGTATATGATAAGTGTCATAATGGAATAGGATGTAGATGACTTGATTACATCAAATGATAATATTGATATGTTAAATAATAATTCACACAAAATCTTTCTAACTCATAGTTTATTTTAACTTAAGAATTTTTGGCCTAAATAAATTAAAAGCCAATGATGTGATCACAATCCGATCGATTTCTACATATTACCCTACCAATTACTATTGCTATATTTTTATTTTTTATCTCTAATTACACTGCTAGATCAGCTTTTTACTGGGGAGTTTAATAGACTAATAAATTGCAATTTCTCTACTTGCACATCAATTTTATGAATTTTAACAACTGTGAATATTAACTTTAGAAAAATCATACTTTTCTCCTTCTGGTCATCACTGTGTGGATTTAAAAACCCCTCCAACAATCATCAATTTACCTCACTTTCTACCCCCTCAATACTCTAACATGTAATCTTTACACATTAAGATATTTATTTATCTTAATGCATCTTTCATGTGCTTTTGTTTCTCACCACTGGACAGAGTAAATCATAACTGGATATTACTGTTTATATACAAGGTGACACAAAAAAAAAAACAGGGATTTTTGAAATGCTTAGTGGCAGCCATGTACAGTTGGCAGCACCACTTTACACAAAGGCAACCTTGCTACTCACGTCATCATGGAACAGCAGAATGGTCAACAGGTTACTTTCACCATTTAAATGTTTTACAAAACCAACGATAGTTTGGAAGGTGCACAGAGGGTGTTCCAATGTCATTACAATTTAGGGTGTGTTCCATCAAAACTTTGAAGAGACTGGATTGGCTCTGAAAAAGAAACTGACAGCATGACGAAGAAGTGTTCGTACTACACACAATATTGAGGCTGTACATGTTTCAGTTGTACAGAGCCCACAGTGTTCAATTCGTAAACAAGCAGCTGTGGTCAGGTTATCCTAAAAAATGTTTCGCTTAATTCATTTTAACTTAAAATTTCATCCTTACAAGTAACCGATCATGGATGAACTGAAGGAGAATGATCACCAGTTCCACTTTGATTTTTGTCCAAAAATTATGGCAAACACAAATTTCTGGACAAGCTGTGGATGTCAGTTGAGACACATTTCCACCTCACAGGTTATGTGAATAAGCAAAATTATCATTACTGGGAAGACAGCAAGTCCAATGAAGTTCATGAACACCCTTTACAGCAAAATAAATAACAGTATGATGTACAGTTTTGTTACATGGGGTCATCAGACCATACTTTTTGAAAATGAGGAGTGGATGACAACTGTCACTTCAAATCGATATGTTCACATGCTGCAATCTTTTGTTATACCTGCATTAAACAATTTTCCACAAAACCTAGTTTCAACAGGATTGGAATGACTTCACACACTGCAAGGCAATCAATGGCAGTTGTGCGAGAAATATTCGGTAACAATGTCATCTCAATTTGGTGATATTCTCTGGCCCCTAAGATCACCAGATCAGTTCATGATTTTTTTTCTTGTGGGGATACCTTAAGAGCCTAGTCCTTAAGTCCATAAAACGGTTGAAAGAACCTTGCCAGCTGACAGTCGAGTCTTGGCTTTCACTGGGACTGCCTCCCCTTTTCTCTGCCACTCCATATTGGCTTCTTTCAACTAGAAAGTGTAGTGGTGAATCGACATTTCATTGCAGGTGATGAGCTGACTCAAAAATGTATCACCTTCTTTCACAAACCTTGTTGTAAGCCTCTGACAGACCTCCAAATGTCTCAATTTCTGATCTGCGGTCAAAAGGCAAGGGACCCATCCGGCACACACTTTACGAAACCATAGGTTGTTTGTGATGATCGCTTGACAGCTGCCATAACTTAATCCAACCTGTTCTACAATTTTGGATACTCTCACTTGTTGGCTGACTTCAAGAATGTCTCAAATGCGCGAATGTTTTCATCTGTAATGCTGGTCTGAGGACGACGATTGTGTTCTTTTTCTTCCATTCGTTCTCATCCTTCCTTGAACTCTTTATGCCTGGCAAACACACGAGTCCTTGACAATGTTTGGTCCCTGGACTGTGCAGTCAATCTCCAGAAAATTTTCTTCGCTTGAACTCCTTCACAGCAAGAAATTTTATAATTATGCATTGCACAGTGGAGGGGTGCACCTGTTGGTCCGACATTGTGAGCGTTACTGATGAATTGGTTGGGAGTGTGGAATGGCCGGCTCTGACCACTCCTAATGACCCCACTCAAGCATATTAGAAGTGCAGGCTCAGTCCTACCAACCGTAGATGCTCAGAAATAAAAATCCTGTTTATATTTGATTTACCCTTGTATTTTGATAATTTTATATTTTTATATATATTATACTTTTTAAATTTAAGTTAGGTTTCTGTCAATATATTTTTTTGTTACAATTTTCAACAGTTCCCGTTTTTTTGTGTCACCAGTAACATTTATTTATTCTGGAAAAAATTTATTCTTGGAAAAAATCACAAGCATTCATGTGATCCCCATAGTTTGGGGGGGTTCTGTCTGGAGCAAAATTTGTTTTAACATTCACTCCACTTATAATCCCTATTGTTTAGATTTGTGTAAAGAATGACGCACAATGGTGGATTTTATAAATGGAAAAACAGTCTTAGCAAATGTATTCAGTTACTGAAATTGAAATTATTAACTTGAATAAAAATTCAAGAGTAAAATAATGTATATTATGTAAAAATGATGTATAACATTATCTTTATCAATATTTGTACATTTATAAAAAATACAGAATATAATTATGGCATGTGATGAAATTTTTTTAATTAACTTACTGTGCACCACCCTTCACAGACAAAAAAATCATTTGACTTAAAAATAAAAAATTATTTACTAAAGTAAATAATGATTATATTTAGAAAAAATAAATAAAAATCTATTGATTTTATAATATTTATAAATATGGAATACAATAAAATTCAAGGTTTCATGTGATTTAACGATATACATGCAGTACTTACAAATATTTCTTCAGTAGTATACCAATGTAAACGTGTTCTTCTGGAAAGTACTAGTTCCAAAAAAATATTCATAATTTCAATTAATTAATTCCTGCCATACTTATGACAAGAATTAATACAATAAATTTAGTAAAAAATATATGAATATGTACATATGATAAATATTACATGAGAATGAGAAATAATTTTATGATGATAATTGAAATGACACAATCTGAATTGAAAAGCAAAAATATAAACCTTAAAACATACTAGATATGGTCAGATGTAATAACAGTAATCTGTCTTATTTAATAAGAACTCTAACAATATTAATGCCTGATTAAAGGAAATACAATATTATTCATAAGAATATTAAATAAGCTATTTCAGTCGCTAAAATATTTTTCCCTTTTAGTGAAATGAGAAGACTGGTTAGGAAAAAATATCCTTAATCATTTACTCTGTTGCCATTGTCTATTTGTTTATGGTTGACTTTATTTTGTTACTTTTCACTGCAGTAATTGACTTTAGTTGTACCACACAAAAATCTTTTTCACAGAATATGCTATTCCATGTTCATCAAAGAACTTCTCTGGTGCAATAAACGATGTGAAGGTCATCACTGAAATATCATTATCTAAAGAGTCATTATCTAATGATAGATGACAGACATCTATCAAATAAAAACTCATCAGCATCATAACATTAGTCTTTGTTTTACCAAAGCAGTTTAATTGTGAAGAATAGTTCTTTTGTTAAATACACTATAATTTGTATTCTTTTATTTGTTATATTTTGTAAACAATAAAATATAAAAATACAAAATCAACTATTTGCCAATATATTTTAAACAACATTAAAATTTAGTATAAAGTCGATCACAATATCGCTTATGCTTGATTATTTTTTATATACTGTATTAGGTTTTGATCAATATTTTATAATTATTTATGTTACTGAAGATATAATGATTTTATTTTACGTTTTGATCTATATATCAGGTTTATATTGTTACCAAAATAAATCGAAGGGGCTTGATTATAATTTTACTAATTAAGCTAAATACAATAGTTACATATATAACTATTTCTAAGAAGAAATGATCAAATATATGAATGAAAAATATCAGAGAAATCTGAGTGACTTATCCGAAGAACTTTTATAAGAAAGCCAGAAATACATTACCATTTAAAGATGATAGAAAAATAGAGCTAAAACACACTTAGATCAGTATACCATGAAATTAACGTTGTCACTAATAATAATTTAAAGAAGAGGCTGTTGAAAATATTTTAAGGTCTGAGTTTTTTATAGCATACACACTAGGTCTGAAAAGTTCCCAAACTAAATTTCTGTAGTTGATATAAGTAGTGCCATCTCTCAGATAACCAAGGAACTATGTAGTACAATGTCTGACAAGTATGTATACAAAATTTCATCATATTTTGTGACTCCAGTCTCGAGTTATATTCGGCTGTGTATGTTGTGTTCATGCGACCTTGTATGAACTCACGACATAGAACAGTGAAGTGGGATAAAAATGTCTGTTCAACTGCAAAAATCTTTCGTTGAAACTTATTCTATGATACAACAAGCATTCGGTGATGAAGCAGCATCTTGTACTACAATATACATGTGGTGGAAGTGGTTTAAAGATGGTAGAGAGTCATTGGATGATGACAAATGATGCGGTAGGCCACCAACAGCTGTTCACGATGAAAACGTTATGAAAATGCACACATTCCTGCTCGAACAAAATTATCTTACCCTTTGGACCATAACAGAAGAGCTAAACATCGGTAAAGACACAGTACGTACAATTCTAACAGAATAAATGGACTGCAGAAAGGTGTACTCTCGTTTCATTCCACACTTTTTGACTGAAGAAAAAAACAGGCGCGTCTTTGTTGGGCTCAAGACTACATTGAAACTGCCCATAGTGACCCAAATTTTTTTCAATCTAATGTAACTGGGGATGAAAGCTGGTGCTTCATATATGAACCACAAACAGAGCGTCAATCCGCTCTTTTGTTGAGTCTTGGAAGACAATGACCAGCGAAAGTCAGGCAGCAAAAATCAAGAATGAAAACGATGTTGACTGCATTCTTCGACTCAAAGGGCCTGATTAATCATGAATTTGTCCCAAATTACAATTCACTGTTTGACCAGTGAATTGTAAATTCTATTTGGAAGTAATGAAATGCATTTGTTAAATCCAGCCTGAGCACCGGGACCTAGGCAGTTGGACTCTTTTGTATGACAATGCCCCGGGGCACACATGGTGACAGTTTTAACACATTATTACGCTGCAAATCAAATGACCATCTTATCCCATTCGCCTTATTCACCCGACTTGGCTCCAGCAAACTATTTTCTGTTCCCGAAACTCAAACTGAAGATGAAAGGCTGCTTTTTCAATGACATTCCGGCCATCCAAAGGGCTTGCACAGAGCATTTGAAGGCGATCCCACAAACTGATTTCTCTAGAGTGTTTGACGGGCTTTACTGGCACTGCAATGAGTGTATAACTAGAGAAGTGTTCTACGTAGAGGGCTGATGTGAGTAAATTTGTCTATCTTTAAATCTGTATTTTTATTTAATTTAGTTCGGGAACTTTTCAGACATACTGTGTATGAAAAATTCAGAGCAAGACAAGAATTTGAGCTCAGGACCTTCTAAATACAAAAAGGTTTGAGTTGCTACCACCCCACCACAGAGGATACATCTATTTCAACATACCATAAATATCACAACCAATCAAAATAAAGAGAAATTATATGTTTAAAAATGCCTGAACCAAAAATTTATTAACCGTTATCTGCAGAAAAAACAGCTTAAATTAAAAGTAATCTGTAATCAGAAGTGTGGAAATCTATTCCATCTCTGAGATGTTATAAGAAAATGAAAGAATCTATAAAGGTACCATTATTTACAGTACCTTAAAATTTATGTTTCTGGTAACTTCTTTAAATAATATTACATTCATATGCATTCTTACATTCCTTCATTATTAATTAGATTAATTCAAGAAGTATTAAATTCTTACCAACAAATAGAAGAGCAAATACTACTCCTAGTTGATATACAGCCTGACCGAGAATGTTTTTCATCATTGTCCTGGAGATAAGAGGTTTTGTGCGACCGTATGGTTTCCTTAGTAATAAATCTGATGTTGGCATTTCTGTGGCAAGTGCAAGAGATGCTAGCGTGTCCATAATCAAGTTTACCCATAACATCTGTACAGCCTGAAATATTAGAATTTTAAGTATTAAAGATTAAAATTATTAAACTAATGGTTTAGATGCCAAAATTTTATCATACAATTTTTGCAAACAGATCCTTCAGCAAGTACATCTCCTGTACTTTGGATGTGACTTGTCAGTAATTTTAAGGGTTAAATTGTCTTGGGAAAATTGATTAAATTTAACTGCACCTGTAAGTTCTGTGCATTTGTTTATGAAGAAATATTACTATGAAATACAAGCTAATGAATAACAACGTTTTAGTCTAGTCTCATGGTAGTATTGTACAATGGTGTACAACTGGGAGAGATAAGATGTGGTCTTTCATAATAGAGTATTTATTAAGTGTAAAAGGCTGAACAAATAAAGACTATTCAAACAATGATAAATGAAAAGAGCTTAACATAACACATCAAGTAGCTTAGTTAAATGATATGGAGAAAATTTTTTAATCCATTTTTTATACATGCCGACTTAATCTTTCTTTTAAAGACAACAGAGAATAACAGGTTTAAAATTTGTGTGGTTGCAGAAGGACTGTGCTAAGCTTTAGAACCTGTTCTGTCTGTTCAATGAGGGAGTCTTGAGTGCCCTATACAATCCAGATTATTTTCACAATTTTTTACAAATAATGAAATACAATAAAAACTCATTAATATGATATGCAAAATAGAAAAAATTGGGAAGGGAAGATATATAGATAAAAAAATATATATTTCACTATGTTAACAATGTCATATTTACTTAACTAAAACTTTGCTTTAGGCCATTATTTCCAAGAATGAAAAAAACACAACTTTATCTTTACTTTAATGCATAGACTTCTATTGAAAAATATGTCAGTACAGTACAATACTAAGAGCAATATTGCATTTCAGTAGCTAGTAAAGTTCAGAGTTACGTAAGAATAATGTGAGTATGTTAACAGTCTAAATAGTGGAAATAATAGGGTGAAGTATGTTACATAAATTATCCTGGGCAAGAGATAAACTACCGTAATCAGAAACAGTCCTCTATGGGTTGATTGTACTCTTCTTGTTTCATCTCTTTCCTCATTCCTTATCCTTTATTTCTTCTTCCTTGAACAATGCAATAGAAGTAGGCCACCTTGGTTCAATATGTTGGCATCTTTCTGACAGCCAACATGGGAATTGCTTCTTTATTGGGATTTAGTGAATGGAAATCTTTTGTTTAACTATCTGTGGACTCTTGTTTTCTACATAGGAGTTACACAAAAAGCCAAACTAGTGTCTGAGGTGATTAATGGTTAAAGCCAGGCCTTCTATTCCTAATTTACTTATAATTGATGTTAAACAGACAGTGACACCTGGACTACAATTATGCAAAACATTTCCTTTTAAAATGTGAAAACTACATTTAAATAATACATACACAATTGCTGAAACAGGCCTTATAAAAAAAAAATAAAGAAATTATTGTCACTCTTATTTGCATCTAGAATATTGCTTTTCAGTTAGTACTATTATCCTGGACAATGCAATCCTGAAGATATGCATGGCTTAGTAAATCGTTCTAGACATTAATTATTAACTTACACTATTGAAGATGATTTATTCACATAACCGATAAGATCATGCCAGTTATACAGAAATAAAATAATTCATGAATAAACTGATATACACTTTTACATTAACAGATCATACTAAAACAATAATGGTTATTTTACCTTCAAAGGACTATCCTGCACAGCACAAGCACCTATGAAAGCAACAATAACGGCAACAACATTAACAGTCAACTGAAACTGTAAAAACTTGGCGATGCTGTCATATACATTTCTACCCCACATCACCGCTTTTACTATGCTGCTAAAGTTATCATCTGTTAGGATGATATCGGATGCTTCTTTAGCAACATCTGTACCTGCAATACCCTGTAAAAGTAATTATAATAAATTAATTTAAAAGCAATCTTAATATGAACAATTCTATGAATTAATAGAAAAAATAATTACATTTATGTCAGTAATTATGTCTTACATTCAAAAGTTTAATTAATATTTCTATAAATAATATACAAGATAAATACAAATTCTGTGAAATATAGTTAAACATTCTTTTACACTTAACTAACTAAATGTATGCAGCAGATATCAGGCATTTATATAATTATCAACATAACAAAACATTGAAAAGAAATTATAGCATATATATATATATATATATATATATATATATATAGTGTCACAAAATTACAAGAAAATAATACAGAAATTAGTAACAGTTTTTTCTTTGAATACAATTACATAAATAAAATAATTGAAAAAATTACTAATGTATATGATAAAAATAAATGTAAAATGCATACAAACCATTATAAAATATTTAAGGAATAACAATAATAAAAATGAAGGAGAGGATTTAAGGAGAATATATAAAATCGTAGTTGTAATTGTAATTGAATATTTATATAAAAGTGAAGACACAACTGTAGCATTGTCAGGAGAAGAAGTAAATATTATAACTACTTGTGATACATAGTAAATGTGACAGTAATAGTAATTCATCAACATTTTACTTAATACCGTGATTTATTAGAGTAAATTGTTCGCAGGCATTTTCTGTTAGTAAAATTATTCTGAAATATGGTTAATAATGATAAGTACAGTTTTCCTATTAACAAAATCCAAAGAGTATAATTTGTAGGATAATGTAAAAAGTAGAATCTCTCAGTTTATTAAAATAAAAAAAGCTGTAGTGATAATGAAAATACAGAGATTGTTAAAATTATAACCTAACATGGAAATACTTTTACATAATATAGGTTAGAATTAATCACATTATAGAATACAAAAAAAAAAATTAACTATTAAAGACTAAGATGTATGCTGATGCTTGAAAGAGAATTTGCTATTGAAAAAAGAGCCAGGCATTAACAGTCCCACCTTCTTAAGTTTTCTAAGACTAGATCTTATAAAAATATAAAATAAGTTCCTTTTTGAATAGCTTTCACTCACATTCTTAGAACTTAATTAATCAGTAATAATAATAATCCCCTGAGGTAAATCCATCTCTATGTCCGGATCAGTAACATCTACATCCACATCTGCGGGGGGGGGGGGGGGCAATGGCTTTGTACTTGTCTAAGACTTTACAAAACTCCAAGCCATCTAATGAAGCTATGGTCAAAGTCCATTCTGGATGATGTGATCATAGAAGTGTAGATCACTGTCGTTTTTCATCTGAACTCCCCTGCGTGTTTGCCGTGCGCAGTGACCTGTGTCGCTGGAAATGGGGATCCTGGCGCTTGAGTGAAACCTAGCCGTTGGTGTGGAAAACCACGGTTGGATGTAGCAACACAGCGCTTTGGCTAAACAGGAGGCCGGTTTGCTAATCACTGCTGGTCAATCAGCTTGTTTACAACTGAACCTTCTGCTTGCAGAGGGGATGGGTAAACAGGTGAGAGCCTGAGATACCTTGATAGGACTAGTTTCCTGTTTGGGGTGGATTGGGATCTATATCTCTCTGGTAACCCTTGTGCCCGGATGGGCATCCCAAATGTGTGGCTCCATGGTGGGTGGGGAGCTAGGGAGACAAAATTTTCTAAAACATTCTTATGGAATCTACAACTTTAAACTCTTGTTTGGTAACCCTGGACAACCTTGAGGGCAAACATCCTTGTTCTGAAGTCTCTCCTCCTTCGACATCATCTTCAAAGAAGAAAAGTGTAGATATATGAGATGCGCCGAAGTTCAATCAAAAGAAACTCCTCGACCAAAATATCTTGTTACTAAAAGAAACTATGGAAAGGAAACCGGTTTTCAAACATTAGTCCCTTTGTCATAGCTAAGGAACTCGCAACGAAAGCTGGTGGACCAGTTAAGGAAGCTAAACAGACACAAGCTGGATTATTCATTGAAGCACTGAACGATGTACAATCAGCAAAATTGTTAGAAATAAAACAATTGGCAAACACTGATGTTACTGTCGAAGCTCACGTGGCACACTCAACTATTACAAAGGAGTCTGTCATGACTTACTTAATTGTAGTGAAGAGGAGATTGTTAGTGAAATGGCATCCAAGGCGTCATCGCATGTAGGCGATTGAACATGAGGAGAGATGGAGAAGTGTTACCCTCTTCTTCTCATGTCCTTACTTTTAATAAGCCATCGTTGACGGAAAAAATCAGTCGGAATCCATCAGTTAGATGTGCGCGCTTACATCCCACCGCCAATGAGATGTTTCAAATGCCAACATTTTGGTCATATCTCCAACAGATACAATCATGAGGACAATTGTGCATGTGGCCAAGAAATCCATGAAGGTGAACCCTATATGGAAATCCCTTTATGTGTGAATTGCGAAGGACAACATTCAGAAATATCTAGAAATTGTCATGCTTTTAAGAAAGAAATCATGATACAAGAGACTAATTTTCTCAGAAAACTTAGTTATCTTGATGCAAAGAAAATAGTTAACGCACAAACGCCAGGAAAAAATCCTTTGCGCAAACAGCTGCGCCTAGCACAAATACATCTTTGCTACAAGTAATTGAAAGCTTAATAAAGCAACTGATGCCAGTTCTAACTACAGTTTTATACAAATATATAGAAAGGAAATTTGCTACAGTTAAACCAGTGCCGTCGACTAGTAGTCAGCAGTCAAACGTCATCGCCAAATCAAATAAACCATCGACGTCGCAAATACAAGGGATTACTGAGAAGATTGAACGTAATAATAAGAACCAGTCCAAAGCTGATAATACAGGAACATCCAGTTTATCAAAAACCAAATGTCCTCTCGAACCTTTAGATCTCTCACAAGGGGATCAAACACCAAAAGGATAGAGGGTGCAGAAGAGCAATCCCTCTGTTGTAGTCAACTTAAAGAGAATGGAAATGACACAAGGTGTGATGGCGCTGCTGACAATTCATGTATCTTCGACCGGATTGCTGAAACCAGCTAATCCCGGTCTTACACAGGGCACAACCCCCTGCCAAACCCTGAGACTGTTAGGTGAGGAGAGTGACTGCGGTTCTGTGAGGTCACAAACTAACTGAAGTTGTACTACAACTACAAAAAAGAAGAAAGGATGGCCAAAAGGTAAGCCACACTTATAAAAGAAATGGAGAATATAATACAATGGAATATTAACAGTTGTGTCTCACACCTGCCTGAGCTTCAACTACTTATGAATGAGCACCGCCCTACATGCGTGTGTCTTAAAGAAACACACTTTAAGCCAGAACATGATTTCCATTTACGTGGATATGATGTAATATGTACAGATGTTATATCTGATCAGCGAGCAAGTGGTGGTGTTGCCACTCTTGTATGTTCGCATCTGCCTTTTCGACAACTACAACTAAATACTGCATTATAAGCTGTCGCTATACGTTTATTATCTCTGGTTGAAGTCTCTGTCTATAACATATATTTGTCAGACAGCAACTGGAACCATGATGATCTGCAAAACTTATATGACCAACTCCCTGGACCGATAATTCTGGTAGTGGACTTCAATACGCATAACCCACTTTGGGGTTCACAACGATTGGAACACAGAGGGCGCAACGTCAAGGAATTTATTTTTTATTTAGAACACTGAGCTAATCCTGTTAAACAAAGGTACAGGAACATTTTTCAACATACGAAACGATGAAACTTCAGCGATAGATTTGTCATTTTGCAGTCCAGCATTGTCGCTTTCCTTGGATTGGAACATTGATGAACACCTTCATGGAAGCAACCACTTCCCAATTATAATTAAAATAAACGTATGGCAAAAAGTACCAAAGTTTATTCGGCGATGGTGTCTTAAATGTGCTGATTGGACTAGCTATACAAACAACGTTGTGATGCCAAGTTATACTGGAAGACAAAAGTAGAAACGTGGGCAATTTTAAATTCAGCGGAGGAAAACATTCCTAAAACCACCGCAAAGTCAACGAAACCCACTGTACCATGGTAGAGCGTTGTAATAAATATAGCAATTAGTGCAATAAAGAAAGCATTCAATTTATTCAAGAAACATCCTACCATGGAAAATTTAATATCTTTTAAAAAACATTTTGCCTATGCCAGACGCACCATATTATCTGCAAAAAAAGCATCCTGGAGGCATATGTATCTTCCATCGATAGCAAAACATCTGCCACGCAAGCATGGAAGAAGGTTAAAGCTATAGCTGGCCGCAGATAGCCGTTCATTAAACATGCTCAAACAAGCTGGTGTCATCATAATCGATCAACAAGCTATACTTGAATTGTTGGCCGATCAGTTCGAAAATGTGGGTAGCAATGAAAATCATCACATCAATTTCATTTGCATCTCAAGAGAGCAAGCATCACTAAACTTTGTAATGGAAAATGACGTTTTTTATAACGTACCGTTTTCATTCGTCGAATTCAATCATATTTTCTATGAAACTCCAGTGATACTTCACCTGGATATGATGATATTCCATATGCATTCATCAAAAATCTTAAAGACGATCATAAAGCATGGATATTACACTTAATAGAAAATGGACCTCGGCCTCATATCCACAAATGTGAAAAGAAGCAGTGATCGTACCACTTTTGAAACAAGGAAAATATCCTTTAAGCATTAAGAGTTACAGACCAATATCTCTAACATCGTGTATCGGCAAACTCTTAGATAAAACGATAAATATTCATTAAGTATGGTTATTAGAAAAGAAGCGACTTCTTTCACCGTATCAAACCGGATATAGAAAGCTTCATTCTACGACTGATAATATGATAATGCTTGAGAACGCTCTACAGAATGCTTTTATTAACACTTCACTTTTATTAGCACTTCGTAGGCGTATTTTTAGACCTTGAAAAAGCATTTGATATGACGTGGAGGTATGGAATTTTAAAACAAATCTATGAATGGGGACTACGTGGAAATCTCCCCATGATTATCGCCAGCTATTTATCTCAGCGAAGTATAAAAGTACGCATTGGCAACCCCTGTTCGACAAGTAGGCGATTACAAAATGGAATTCTGCAGGGATCACACCTTAGTGGTACCCTGATTATAATTGCTGTCAATAGGGTTCTACAAGCAATACTTGTGGAAATTGGTAAATGTATGTCAACAATCTGGTGATTTTCTATGCCGGCACAAAAACTGCAATGGTCCGGTACAAGTTACAACAAGCAATCAATGATATTGTTGATACGGCTGAAAGGTCTAGCTTCAGGTTCTCAACCGAAAAGTCATGCGCCATACATTTCTGTCGCTTTAGAGGAGTACACCTTAGTCCACAACTTACAATAAAGGGTGTTGAAGTTTCATATAAAGAAGTCAAGTTTTTAGGACTGATCTTCAATAAAGGTCTTACATGGCGTCCTCCTGTACGACAATTAGCAGCTGAATGCAAACAAACATTAAATATAATCAAATTTACGTAGCATATCAATTGGGGATCGGATCGAGAAGTTCTTCTACGTCTGTATACTTCATTGATACAATCAAGAATCGACTACGGCTGCGTTGTTTATTCCTCCGCTCGAAAGAGCTGTCTAAAAGCCTTGGACGTCATACAAAACGTCGGAATTTCATATGCGACTGGAGTATTTCACAACCAGTCCCATCAACAGCCTTATACGTCAATCAGGATTGTCTCTACTACATTTTCGAAGAGACATCCTGTTACTGTGCTATGTGGTCAATGTCACGTCATCACCGCACCATGTAAATGGACCAGCGTTCATTAGACATCCTTTCCAAGAAGTTTACAACCGGCATCAGACCTATACAAGGCTGGCTGGAATCACAGCTTGAGAATTGATGAACAATTACGACATTGTGCTTCCAAGAGTTGCTGAATCAATGGTGCTTGAATCACCACCGTGGCTGCTTCCATTGGCCTTTTTGCGAATGGATCTAGCACCTTTTAAGCAATGCAATTCTCAGGAAATAATTCATTGTTTTCAGGAGCTTGTGAGTGAACACGACCAGGAGCTAGTTTTATACAAGGATGACTCTAAGACGGCAAACGGTGTTGGGAGTGCCTTCCATTGTGCGGGTGTTAGCCATTCGTGGTCCTTGCTGGCTATTGCATCTGTTTATACTGCGAAGTTGTATGCCATTAGGCAAGCTGTGAGATATTGTGAGCACTATCATGTACCATCCTTTTTGATCTGCAGCGATGCAATTAGTGGTAATCAAGCACTGCACGATGCGTGCTCAACAGACCCCTTCGTGAAAGTGATACTTGCACTCCTCTGGGTGCTAAGCAAGAAGGAGCAACAGAGCACACTTGATGTGGATTCCGCGACACTCTGGTATTGCTGGAAACGAGGCTGTGGATGAAACAGCTTGAGCAGCTGCTGACGCACCTGAGCCCGAGGAAATTCCTGTCAGAACTAGCGATGTAAAGTGTCACGTATCTGCCTGTGTCAGACATGAATGGTACAGAGTTTAGAAAGAATTAACAATGAAATTTAACACTGTAAAAGACTCTCCTTGCAAGTGGACCACTCCTTCTACAATCAAAAGGAGAGAGCAGGTTGTCATAACAAAGTTGCGAATAGGACATACAAACTTAACGTCGAATTATATGTTGACTGGCAGCAATCAACCGGTTTGTGGGGAGTGTCAGCAACCGCTGACAGTCAAAAAATTATTGGAAGATTGCATCATATATGAAGATCTGCGTCATCAATTTAAAATAGAAGAGAGAAAATTTTGAGAAACGAAGAATGTGCTATTAGAGACTTGTTTTTTCTTTATGCAGCCGGTCTCTTCTACTGTATATAAATTTAATTTTTGGAGGTATGTCTTCAGAATACATTCTATGTCCAGAGAGGATATTTAGATATTCCTTTTCATTTGTTTTATTTTTTGTTTTGTACTGAATGGAACCTTTTACATCCCATTTGGTTATGTGAGTTTTTATCAACAACTAAGTGATTATATGTGTGTATAATTTTTGTTATTTTATACTTTTATTTATTTGTTATCTTTTATTCGTAGTTTATGTTTTAGGAATTGACAAGGACTAATGACCTTGGTAGTTGATGCCCAATAACTATAAAAAAAAAACAAAAAAACAACAGCAATAACCAATAAAGCAACAGCAACAAAATCAACAATAATGTCCTGAGGTAGATAATCCTCACGTCCAGAACACAACATCTACGTTCCACGTCCAGGGCGGCAACAGCTGTGTAGATACATTACACATATAGCTGGCCAACGGGCACCGCCTATTTTCCTCGGAATGTTTTATTTTTTGACCTATTTTTCACCTTAAGGTCACTAATATGGATTGGATTTTTGGCCACCTGCAGATCATGAACATTTAAATGATTTGGAAATGGACTTACACCAGACTTAGAGCTGTTAATGTGGCGGCCAGGGTCGACGTTATTGCAGATGTAATGGAGACCCTTCCATTGTCCACATGCTCCCTGCGATGGTAGGCATGTAGTGAAGGTGCACATGTGTGTCGGTGCATGGGAGCTCTGAAAGCTTTGGTGAGTAGGAGTCTATGGTCAGTGCAGAGATTGTGCTTCCATTCTCTGCCAGGACATATGCCAGTTCCACTGGAGTTCCGGATCGAACCTCCATGGTTAGTAGCCCTGGAGTGGGGGGTATACCCCGGTGGCTAGCCTTGCTACAGAAGGGATCAACAGAAATGGAACACCTTGAACAAACAAATGTGGCAGAGAATGCACACAAACACCCTCGTTTAGAAACATCTGATTCGCCAGAAGCGAAGAGGAAACAAAGCAAGGAATCTGATAAGATAAAGAAAGACACTGAAAGAATTAGAAAAGATTTGCGTAAAGTTCTGTTTATTAACAATGCGCCCAAACCTAGGCATCTAGTGATAACAAGAGAGACGGGAAACTTTCAGAAAGTCAGCCGAGCAAGTCTTGATTGCTCAAGAAATTACAAATTGCGCTGGTGGTCCTGTTAAGGAAATTCGCAAGACTTTTAAAGGTTTGTACATCGAAACCGTAAATGATAGCCAAAGCTTAAAGTTCAACTATAAAGAAGATCGGTGAGTTCCCTGTGTCTGTTCAATCACACGTACACTTAACTCAACAAAAGGAGTTGTTTGCCATGACCTTCTTAATTGCACGGAAGAGGAGATAGTAGAGGAGATGTCGAGTCAAGGAGTGACTCACTGCCGTAGGTTAACCACGAAGAGAAATGGTGAAGTTCTTCCTTCAGTGTCATACGTGTTAACCTTCAATCGACTGAATTTGCCCAAAGAGTACAAGAATACGTGCTGGAATTCATCGTCTGGATGTTTGTGCATTTATACCGCAACCCATGTGTTGTTTCAAATGTCAGCGTTTCGGACACACAGCAGTCAGATGTGTGAGACAAGAAATCTGTGTGTGTGGAGTTGAAACTCATGAAGGTGATTCGTGCAAAGATCCTCCTGTTTGCATTAACTGCAAAGGAGGATTAACTAATTTTTATTCTACACAGAGAACAAAATATGTATTGGTTCATTTTCAACATAAAGCATTTTAATTGCTTCACTCATTTTAGACAACTTTTTTAAATCAGTATTTGAATTTTCTATTTATGTATAAAGTTAAAAAAAAAAATTAGTACCATAGCAAATCCAACATCAGCCTTCTTCAAAGCCGGTCCATCATTTGTGCCATCACCAGTGACAGCAACAACTTCTCGGCTTTCACTGATTTTGCTGTCGATGATACCTTTGACTAGAGTATACTTGTCGGTTGGAGAAGAGCGTGCCAAAACACGTAACTTTGGCCAAACCTTGTCCAGCAAGTGTTGTTGAACCTGTTTCATCATAAAATACAATGTTAAAAACAATGCCTTTTAAATACAATATGAGTTGTATACAATAATAAATTAAATAATTATAATAGTAGTTTTATAAATCAAGAGAAAAAGTAGTTTTATAAATTAAAAAAAATATATATATAAATATATTATAAAATTAAAAAAAAATATAAATATAAATTCACAGCAAAAAAGATTATGATAAAAAAAAATTTAGTAATCAGTAGTGAATGTTACATATGAGTTTAATTTTGATAATAAGAACTGTTAACTTTTGTTATCTGTGCACATAAATAAATAACTTTTTATTGCAAACAGTAAATAATAATAATGATACATTATATATAGATACATCATGTTAATATAAGACAGATTACAAATATAAAAACAAATTAAAAGATAAAAAAATAGATATGATTAAAGTCCATATTAATTACTTAAATACAAACTCGTGAAATAATGTTAAATAAATTAAATATAAAAAATTACTACAAAATAAATCACGATTCAGAAGAATATTTAAAACTATTTTTAGTATATATTTTTGTTCAAGTTGAAAGGGATGGAGATAAATCATGTTTTGTTTTTTTAATTAGTGTTATATAAAAACTGAATGACAAAACAATATTTTTTTCTGTAAAAGAAAATTTTTTACTTGTATTTAAAACAAACTGGTAGGAAGATTTTCATATGGTTTGGCAATTTATAAAAAATGGAAATGGAAAAATAATAAGACCGTTTCTCATAAACCTAAGTATTGTGTTGAGTTATAGAAAACAGTCCCATTGTCTGGTGTGGTAAACATGAATATTGTTATTTTTTTAAAAATAAGTGATCATTCTTTTTAGCAAAGATTGCACATTCGTAAATATAAACACAAGGATGAGTGAACATATTTAATTTTCTAAATATTGGTCTACACAATGCATAGTAACGGGCATCAGATAATGATCTAATAGCCCACTTTAGTGGGCTAAATACAAAAGATTAATTTTATTGGGTCTCTGCCATGTTTTTAGTGATTTAGATGATATATTTTTGAAGAAAAAAAAGAAGAAATTTATCTACAATGAAAGAGTTTTAAACAAGAGAAATGGGTAGGTAATTGTTTAACATTTAATTGGTGAAGGCTACATTTTTATGATGAAGGATGAAAAAAGCAATCGCCCATAACTGAGAAATTAAAAAAGACATTCAGAAAAACAGCTTTGACAACCTGTACAGTTATTTTTTTGACAAGTGCCATATCATCACCAAATTAAAGGAGTTTGTAGATAGCTAATGAATAATGAAATGCAAGAAGAACCAATATGCTTGTTAATAAGACTGTCCATTGACATTCCTGAAAGCAAAAGGTGACTTTAAAATTCATTTAATCTATTGCCCTTGGACATGTCATTGTTATGGAGCAGCAGCTAGGCAGTACAACCAGCCATTGAGTCATCTGCAAACCCTGACTATTACTTTTAGTATCACGGATACTTATTGTTAACCTGTCGTGGCACAGATATAAGATCAAAAGCCTCCATCCTTTTTAGAATATTGAAGTTTTTTAATTTACAGGGATAATGGTAGCCCTGATCACTCAGAGCACTGGTATAGATGGTGAACCTACATAATATATCAGCGTAACCAGAATCATTTAAGGTGCACACCATTAAATATATCATCTAATTAAAGCCAGTAAATTAAAAAAAATAATCAAATCAAAACTGTGCTTAAATCACACAGGCTTTGCACATTTTATAAAAAATCTTCACCGGTTTGAAATCGTGGGGTTCAGCCTCAGCTCAAATTAAAGGAATATTTTATGCTGCCATTTTTACAGAAAAGAATTTCGTGATAAAATGATACTGTTGGGTTATATTAAAAAATATCTTTCTTATAATTTTGAACTGTCTTTAACTTTAATGATATGTTTACATCATATTTATATGATGAACAAATTAAAAAAAGTAATCACTGAATTCATGTAGCAGAGCCATGAAGCGTGTGTTACATTTTACCTCTGGTTTATAAATATGCTAACATAGTTTATAAAACACTTCACGGTTTTCTTCCATTATCCTCCTGCCAGTTTTTATCAATGAATTAATGAATTTTAATATTTTTACAGTACTATAGTTCTACAGAAATTAAAGGTACGCATATTACAGAGAGAAAGAAAAAAATATGATTACATTATATTAAGAGAGCAACTCATATTTGATGATGCACCTACTGACATGATTCTACTTATTCACTTCATGAATGTGTTGATGCTTGACTACTGATTGTTCCTTATTATTTGTTTTACTTATCCAGTCTCACAATGATAGAATGTACGTTAGGTTTCTAATATTACTGTATTCGTGCTTTTTCCTCTCCGTAAAGATATCATTTTTCATGATATATTTCATTCATATGAAATAACTCATGAAAAATATAACTATATATATACTTTCAAAAATTACAATATTTTTCTAACAAATAACTTATGTAATTGCGACACAAAGTGGTTTTGAAGATTTCAGATAAATGAGATCAATGTGTTGTGACAAAAGGGAATGCAGAGTTGACCTTCAGCTATGTCTGAATATATGGTAGCAAAGTTCCAAACTAAGTCTGGACAAAATATTGCTATTTATATATTCATGGAATTTTAGAATGTCGGTTAAATTTTGGGAACATATAAAAACCACATAGTGAAAAACGTTCTGTATACTTGAATGGTATGGTAATTAAAGTGTAATTAATTAAAGTTTAGTGTGGTAGTAACCGATATTTACTAAAAAGACCTCAAGAAGAGAAAACATAAACATTATTGTAATTTAAGTACATACAACATAAAGTAAATACACAGCTTGTAAATATTCTGCATCAGATCACTAAATATTTTACAATAATAATTATTATTGTTACATTAATTAAAATAAAATGAAAAAAAAAATTGATTAAGTTGTGAAAATATAATATTTAGTACTCTAGTGCATTTTCAGTGGATCCATCTTCATCAAAGATGTGATTTTAAAATAAAGATAAAAAATTGAAAAAAAAACAAAAAAAATAGAATAGTGGTTTTCTTTAGCCAAACAAATTTAAACTAAATGTCAGTAATTATTACAAATATAAATTATTGTAGGGGGACAGCGGCATTCTTAATTAAAATATCATTTTTAAATTGAATCCATTTTTAAGATTATTTTTATTTAAATTGAAATAAGAATGTAAGTGAAATATTATGGATTTCAATTTGATATTTATTTTTACTGTTACAATTATTTCTTATTATCTACTATTATTTTTAGGCTGCTTTCATACTCTGAAATGTACATATTTCTTATTTCCATGACTTGTACAACTGGATCAAATGCAGTCACATTTTATAGCACTTTTACAATTTTATATCAGTAATAAATTTCTTGTTATGTACAAATCTATTGGTCTCTGTTACCACATTTAAAAAAATATATATTTCAAACAATGGAATCTGCAGTAATAAAAAGAAACATGAAATCAAAATACTGGAAATATTTCACATGAGTTTATTTAAATTTACACAGAAGAAATATTTTAAATTAACAGATTCAAATTAAAAATAGCATTTTATTGAGAACAACAAAAATAAAGATATTCATTGACATTAACGAGTAATGTTCAGTTTCAATTTGTCTCACGAAAGAGAAACATTATTCTACAATATTTTATACTTTCAATTTCCATTTTGAAATTACCTCTCATGAAGATATTGATTTTGATGAAAAATTGTTACAGTACTAAATTAGTATTCCACTAACAGTGGCTTTATAACGCTACGTTTTCCTTTTTTCATTTTAATTAACATAAGCTACAGACACATCGAAAAAGTTCATTTACTGAAGATATTATTACCAGTTTGATTTATTACAGCAACACAAATTAAAATAACTTTGAAAAGGCAAGTAATATACAAAAGATTATAATCCACTACTTCACACTAAAAAATGTAATAAACTCTCCAAAATATCAGTCATTTACTTTTTATCATTACATTTTTTTAATCAAAACTAAGTACTTACCACAGAGACTTAAATGTCCATCTTGATCATAACCAAAATTTTTCTTTTTTTAATCAGCAATTCCTAAAAACTGAATTCCAGTAAGATATTTTTTCATGTTTTATTCATTTTTCAGTCGTGTTTTACTATGCGTTATATATAAGTATGAATAAAAAAAAAATCTGGATATTTTATTTTTAGAACGGTATTAAAATTAAAATACAAAAGAACCAAAAATAAGAATTGGTCATAAATATAATTACATTCAATTCCAATAGTCATAAAATAAAAACCTTTAAACATTATAAAAATAATATCTTTTATTAATTATTATTTAATTTATAACTTGTGAAAAAATTAGAAAAAAAATCAGTTTTGAATAATGAAAATATTTTGCACGTGAATAAAAAATATTAAAAACAATTATATATATATTAAAATATATTTTTATGTTATATATATAAATTAAAAGAATGACACATATCATTAATATATATATATATATATATATACACAATAAATATCTGCATTAAAAATATTTAATAAATAATAAAAATAACTTTAAACATTTTTTTAAAAATATCCAAAACTATTGAGTATTCCAGACATCTTCTTTATTTGCATTTGGTTGACAAAAAAATTATTTCCTTTTACATTTAATATCGAAAAAGAATTTAATATGTTTCTTTAACTTCATTACATACATAAAAAAATTCTTGAGTTTAATTTGAACAGCATTTTAAAAATTATGATGGTTTACTAATCTTCAGCATAATCTTGGCTGACTTCTGTGGCCGAGTGGTAGCAGCATTTCAGTCTTTATCCAGACTTTTCTAGGTTGAAATCCCAGTTAGACTTGGCATTTTTCATACAATAAATATTTCATCTCTTATATAGAACTGCAAGCGAGCAAGACAATCTATCATTACTTTGAAAAATAAATAATAATTTTTTCTATCAAATAAATTTCTACTACTTTTAATTTTCTCTTTTACTGTGTTTTGAAAATTGTTTAAATTGTCTGTAATTTTTATCTGTCATAAATCTTCCACCACTTATTTATTTAATATTATTATTATTTTTATTCAATAATGTATTTCCAAATGCTAAGTACGTAATATTAATTTAATAGTTTACATAAATTGATGTTAAAATATTACTTAAAACTTCGGTATATTTTATATATCTTAATGTGGTGAGATGTATTCTGATTTTAAATATATCTGAATATTCTTACTGAATACATCTGAATCTAAAACAATTGAGACTTAGATGTGAAAATCACAGGAGCTCTAGAATGTTGCAATTTTGACAATCTCTAATGACCCAGTAGATAAGCACAGTCCGATATAAATTAAAAAAAATATGTAGGAGCTCTGTAAATAAATATTTTACAGTTTCCTTGTATAGTTCTCATAAATTTAA
Source organism: Lycorma delicatula (assembly GCF_047948215.1). Lineage (NCBI taxonomy): Eukaryota > Metazoa > Arthropoda > Insecta > Hemiptera > Fulgoridae > Lycorma > Lycorma delicatula. Next base: position 5,426,203 of record NC_134458.1, read on the forward strand.
TTCTAAGGTTATATCTTTTACACCATAATAGCATGAATTTAAATCAAATATACATATATTGCAATGACAATGACTTTTAACAAAGTTCTAATCCAGCCACACTCTGGTTTTATGTGCAATATGATGGAAAGTTTCAAACGTTCATTGAAGATATTCCTTAATGGATTTTTTACATACTTCGTTTGTAAGGTAAGCCTAATACATTCAGAAGATATAAGTGTGTGCAGAAGTAATCCTATTCATAATTAATTCTTGAACTACAGTTGTTTAAAACCTTTATTGCATTTTTTGCTTACACTGATTAAGTGTTTTTAACAAGACTTTGATCTTCTAATCGATGTACTGTAAAATAGTAATTATATATTTTTTTCACTGATTTTTTTTGCTTAAATTTAGTGAATGGCTTCATCCAAGTAAGTATAATTTCAGCAACTGTTAACCCAAGATCAGTTAAACTTGTGTAATTTTAAGTTTATTTGATACTGCACTATGTTAATATCTAGTAAAAAAGTAAATTTTCTATAGTTCTTATTCAAATCAGTCTTCACTTTATAACTGTTTATTAAGGCCACAATTAAATTCATAAAAATAATAAAAGATCATCAAAAACACATTTAATCATTAATTATTTGGCAGGCACTTAGTGAAATACACCCTTAGTAAAATAAATCTTTGTTCAGTTACTGTACATCAAAACAAACGACTCCATGTATGTATTACTACATGCAGTAATAAGAAACAGCTATGCTCTTTGAAATACAACTAAAATCATATCTGCACGTTCTATACCTTCAGCAAATAATTATTACAATTTTTTGATTTTTTTGTTTTACAATTTCACAGTAGATAGGGTAAAGACATTACTTTTGAAATGCTAACAGTATGTCATTATATACCCAAATTAGAGCATTATTTATCCTCAGTAACGAACAGTTAAAAAAACATGAGATCAGCAACTTTTTATGCCATGTTAAACAGTACTTATATTTTCCTGAATACTATTCCCATAAAGTAATTAAGACAGTGAAACGATACATGGAGATTTAACTATTATCTCTGAGATATTACAATGACTGATTTTGAACTCAAATAGTCAGGCTTCCAGCCAAACTTGAAATAAAAATCATTGATCTGGTTTAGTGTCTGGGACAATGAAAATCTCTTCCTCACTTTAACCACTTGCTTACCTCCCTTGTTTATTTTCACCTTCCTTCACTGAATGTCATCACTTGATATCTTGAAAGAGGAAAGCTGAGCTCCTAGAATTTTACATAGCAAAATTAAGTGTAATGATTAACTTTGTATATAAGCTGGCAGCATTATAGATTACCATACTGCAAATTCTAGTAGAAAATCTTATAATTTTTCACTCGATTACTGCCTCAGACAACATGAATGGCCAGCCACCTCATTAAACAATTTTTATTCATCAATAATTTGAATAACTTAATGAATTCTTCAATATTTTTCTATTCTACAAAAACTTTTGACACTAAGATTAAATTTTGACACTAATTAATTAATACACTTCTATGAGAATGTTGATATTCCAATCTTTGTCTTCCTTCACAGCTTTTTAACCTTTACGATTTCTTTTATTAACAGATTAACTAACATAGGATGCCTTAATCTGTATCCTTCAATCTAGTCCTTTTTTTAAAACTCTGCTACAATTTCTTTTCTCTTTGAATAGAGTTAAAAAAATTTCAGTATGAACTTTGCTGACTTATCAGTACTTACTTGGCACAATAATGTAAAACTACTTTTTAAATGTCTCTGTTATTAGGCTTTGTGGCTTCTGAACATTAGGTAATCATATAGTAATTAATTCAGAAATATTAAAAAAATAAACCACAAATATTTCTTAGATGTATATTTGATATTAACACATGTCTTTTAAGCAATAAACCTCTTCTTCATGCCAATCTCCTCCACAACGTACTGTGCTAACAACTATAGTGCCAAAATCTTATCTATACGGTATGTAATAAAAATAAAAAAAAAGCTAGAATATAAAAAATTTCTGTTTGTTATAACATAATGTCAGAACAGATATGTTTTCTTAGAACTTGACTTTTCTAACCTTATGAGTTAAAAAATATATCTTAATTTACACCTTTTAAAAATGTTTTAAATTATTTTCAGCCTCCAATCAACATTTATTTACAAAGCTATGTAAAAAATGTACACGATGTTAATAATTCAATCATTTAGCTTTTCACAATGTTAACTGTAAAAAAAATTTGCATACTCTCTTTCAGAAGAAATCAAAAAAATGTTGGTTTTAGGAAGTAAGTATCATCACAGTTATCATTTACTACAATTTCAAAATTTCTGAGTAGTCAAGAAATGTCAGTCGTTCAAAAACAGAGCATTTTGGAATATTTGCTGATATTAAATTGATGTCCTCCATCAAATAAATCACAGAAATCTTTCAAATTTGATAACTCAACAATATTAACAATTTGTTCTCAAAAACATGATTAGGTCCTCTAACTTGTCCTGAGAATCAAACTTAAATAAAAATCTTTTTTCTATCTGATACAAAGGTCTGCCTCAGTCTCTCCTTCCTTAGGATTGATATCTACATGATCGCATTGATGGTCTCTCTTTGTTTATTCTCTGTAAACAATTCAGTCAATCGCTGCAGTACAGAGTCTAAATTTCATTTATGCCAGTAATCCAAACTTTATAACCTTCATTTTTAAATCTATATTTTGAAAATTTTTTAACCGAGTTCATAAACCTCATTTATCAAGCTTCTATTTTTTATTTCTGCCTTTTATTCACAATTCAAGTTTCAGTACCATCCAGCATCAAGGGCACAGTCATCAATTTTTAAAATTGTAATTAAGTTATTCTTAATGCTTTGTCTCACAAAGTTCTCCAGTGTTCCACAGATTTCCTTATTTACATCATCTCCATTATAGTTTATTTTGAAACCTAAGTAAATTTACACCAACACTCAACAATCTTAGTTCTAATTAAGTATTTCCCTGCAAAAAGCATAACTTTTGTTTTCTTTGATGCTATTTCTAAAATACATCTTTCAGAAAGCATTTAACAACCTCTCTCAATTCATCTTCTGATGTTTATATAAAGACTAAATTGTTTTCATCTATTTAGTTACGAACATTACTTACTAAATATATACAGTTACAAAATATTATTTTCTATTCTTGTAAAATGTTGTGATTACAAATTTAACAAAACAGGTGACAAAATTTATGTTGAAGTTATCTAACAATTTCCACCCTGAATTTATTTCTTCATTCCTTAGAGACTTTTAAGCACAGAAATTAAATATGAAGTTATTTCTCTTCTCTGAAGAATCTATTGTAAAATATTATTTCTTTAAACTAATTTTATAATACAAATATTGACTTTTTTCAAATTAAAATTTAAAGAAAGAATGATAAAATATATATAATTCATTATAAAACAATTTAAAACATAAAAAAATAACCCCAAATGAAAATAGTTATTGATATCGAATATATACAAACTGCTAATCAATTAAAAAAAAACTTTGAACAGATTTTAGAAGAAAACCAGATTTTTAATACTACTACAATAAAATTAATTAATTAGTTGTAAATGTGTTGTACAGCAACTGTTTAAACCTTATTAAGTAGACTTTTATGAATGCAGGGGGGGGTTTAAGTGCCATAGCAGTTATCAATATATTTATCAAGTAATATCTGTTGATGAAAGCCAATCCATGATTATTAAAAACTGTAGAATATTCCTTCTGGTTATCTGGTAATGATTCATTGTACAAAAAGAAAATAATTACATAAATAACTTTCAATTAATAAATAAATAGTTTAACTAATTATAAAAAATTATACAGAAACATAATGCTAACAAAAGAAAAAGGGTTGAGAAAGTGTAAAAGCTCAGAGCAGACTGCCTGGTGGCTAATATATAATAAATAATATATAATTTTATAACGATGTTAAATTAATAAATATTATAATAGAGAAAATAAATATAAATTATACTAGCTTTTAGTATAAGTCTCAAACACCTAAACTAACATGAATAACTCAATGACCCCTGAACATTACTGCTCTTCACTTGAATACTCTTTCATCAACCACAAATGCAACCCAAAAAAACTCTGAAAAATTATTCAATCCAGCTATGACATTCAATTAAATTTACGTATTACAATATATTCATTTAAAAAATATAAAATCTGTTACATTATTTTAACTAAAAAGGATGATGTTCACAACTTAGAAGTAATTTCATTTATTTAGAGTAATTACCCCAACCACAAATACAAATCTATTGTTTTTAAATAAATAAAATCATCTTGAGTAACTAATCAATTGCTACAAAAAGATGAATATTACAAATGGAATAAAAAAATTAACATATGAATAAGATTATAATATTTTTAATATAAACTTGCCTTTTCAAATATGCAACAAACACATAACCGATAAGACTTAAAAAACTAAAAAAGTAAAAACCTTAGCCTCCTGGCATTATGCAACTGTGCTGTGCTACCACACTTTTCCAACCCTGACTAATAACTAGAAATTAAATTAAGACTAACTTATTGCCAGAGCTTCTTCTTTTATATAATTTTTATAAATAAAAATTACAAACTACTAATGTTTAATAACAAAAAATAATTTTCATTCTGTTAAAATCAACACCGACACTGATATATATGTATAATATAAATTATTATTTACACATCAATAAAATATTGGATTCGATGTCTACTACGGCTTCAAAATAGGGAAACCGGTTGGTTACATTGTAACGCTCTTCATGCAGAACTGTTTTTCCAGTTCATGATATGAATTGAGTCATTCTATTAACTTATCCTGTTAGTACAAGTGTTAAATATGTTTATATGAGTAATTGTAAAATTCATATTATTCATAGAAACACTGATATGTTATTCACTAAGTAATCAGTTAAAACATAAAGTTGGGGAAGTGCTTGCTGATTTAAGAAGAATTGAGGAACAAGAGTTCAATGTTAACTCAGTGACTGGTTATGCAGGGAAAAACAAAGAGAAACAGGAAAATGTACATGGCCTTTACAAACACAGAAAATGTAAAACGGGATAAAATGCTTGAGACTCTGAGGAAAATCAGAATAAAGCTTAAACATCAAAAAGCAACGTGTAATCTAGAAATAAGATGGATATTATAGCTAGAGAAAAGTGATAGCAGGGGGCAGAAAACCATAAAAGATATAATGCAGGGATGTAAACTATTACATAATTAATGTGTAAATAGAAGATGCTTTAAGTAAGTGTAAGTCAAAACACTTAATAGAAATTTTAACAGAAATAGATCTGGAGAAATTTTATGGATTCCCTATTCTGAAGAAAACAGATGTGATTATGAAAAAATATATCATTATCAATAAATATATCAAAAACAAAAATAATAATTTATGGTGATTTAGAGCTTAAGATGAGAGAAGATTAATTCATTAATGTATTGATAAGATAACAAATTAGGAAGTTTTTAAAATAATAGATGAGAAATCTCTCATTAAAAATTAAAAAAAAAAAAATAAATAAGTGTGTCATATCAGCCATTTAATGAGACATGAAATATTTTTAATTGAAGGATGCAAGAATAGAGGGAGGCAGGAAAAGACTGTTTGAGGTATACTAATGCGACCTATAAGACATAGGATGCAAGAGTTATTACTCGTCAAAGTTTAAAAAATGTAAACAATTTAATGTGCAGTAGTTATACACGGGTTGTCTGAAGTAGTGTTGGCACAGTTGAGAGAATAGTGTACTGCGACAGGATAACAGGATAATTGTTGGTCCAGCAATCCATCCCAACCTGCATATTAACTGAAAATCTAAACTTTGACAAGCAATACACACCATGAAGATAAATGGGGAGAGATGTGAGGAATGGAGTTACTGTACCAATCATCCTTTGCGATGTTCCCTGAAGAAGAATGCTGCTAATCTATGCTACAGCTGATAGTGTCAATTAAAATGAGATAACTTTAATATTTCATACTATAATTTACATATTGATTTATATAGTATGCTCTGTAAATGAAACAGTACTATACAAATACTAAAGAATACAATTTTTGGGAAATGTGTTAATAAACATAACACAGATAATACGTATGATAAAGAAAGACAAAAAGCATGAAGCTTCTAAAACATTTAAGAAATAAAAACAGATGTGCAATTCATTTTGATGAACTGCTTTAGTAAAAAAAAATTTCATGCAGTTCTTTTAATAAAATTTATCCTACCTCACTGTGAATGAATATATATTTCTTTTATCACTTGCCGTCAACACCTAATTGGTTTTAGTTAATTATATAATTTGATGCAAACAGAATACTCAAGCTAATAAATATATTACATTATTTTTAATGTGGAATGATGCAATATGCAATTTATCTGAATGTAGTTAAATAAAATTAAATAAATATTGATGAAAGTCAATGATTCGCATACTCTCAATATTCTGCTGATGGCTGATAAAGATACATTAATACAATAAATACAATTAATGTAATTAATAATACAATTCACATAATCCGATTAATTTGAATACCAAATAAGATTAATGTTTCTATTATATAAATCGTATAAAAGATGAAGATAAATTTTTCTTAGGACTGACAGGAGATTTATAAAACTGCTTACAATTAAAGTGAACTGAATAACAGCACCTTGAATCCAACTAAAAACATTACAAATATAATTTATTAAGGTACTGATTGTTATAGACAAAACCATTTAAATATATTATTCTAACTATAAACTTGCATCATTATTATAAGTTATCATTTATTTAAATTATCATCATTATTTAAAAGTAGAACTATTTATACAGGATGATAATACATCATCCTAATAATCATCTTTTGATATGAATGAGTCAATAAACAAAAAAGCTAACAGCAACTGAAATACAGAGTGTCCCATATAAAACGCAACCCATCAATCACTCATCCATGAAATTTCAAAAGTCAAGCTTACTCCCCTACTCGTTACTGAAATGGACTCGTCCAACATCTGAACATCGCGGCGACGCAGTAGAACACTACCGATAGTAACAACAATGCAATCATAACGCTCAGTGCTAGAGACAAGATGGTGTTTTCGCTAGATGAACGTGTCTTCATTGTTGAGTCGTACTTCAGTACGAAATCAGTGGTTGCAGTGCAAGATTTGTTTCGCCATAAGTACCCAGATAAACCAGCTCCTAACAAAACATCAGTATTAAGGTTAGTCGCAAAATTTAGAGAGACTGGTTCTGTTAATAACAAGGAACACAAAAGATCTGCGTCAGTGTTGAATACAGATTCAGTGTTGAACACTGAAATCAAAGACCGATTACTCGCCTCGCCAAATAAATCGATCAGACGTTTGTCTGCTGAAATTAATTTGTCTAAATCAACTGTTCATCGGGCGAACAAACGATTACAATTACGACCTTATCGCATTCAAACGGTTCATCAACTTCTTCAGCCCCACAAAGAAAATCGGCTACAATATTTTCAACGGTTCCGTCGATTTCTGCGTGAGGGAATTAATGTTATGGATTCGTTATTTTTCACAGATGAAGCACGGTTTCATTTGGATGGCTACGTAAACAGCCAAAACAGTAGAATTTGGAGTGCTGAAAATCCTCACGTTTATCACGAAAAACAATTACACCCGTAGAAGTCAGGCGTGTGGTGCGCGATATCGCGGAAGAAAATAATCGGTCCTATTTTTTTCGAGTACACCATTAATGCAGAACGATAATAGGATATTTTATTTCAGTTCATTGCACTCTTGGAAGAGGAAGACAGACACTGCTGGCTACAACATGACGGTGTAACATCGCACTACGCAGGTTCAACTTCTGATTTCGTTGAGAAATTCTTTGGTAATCGTGTTATCGGTCGAGGCTTGTGGCCATCAAGATTTCCAGATTTAACTGCGGCGGATTTTTTTCTACGGGGTTACCTCAAAGAAAAAGCCTACAGCAACAAACAATTGAAAGTCAATATTGAACAAGCTGTATTAAATATCCAGCCATAAACTTTGATAAAAGTTGCAAGAAACGCTGTAAAAAGAATTGAAGCTTGTATTCAAGAAGATGGCGGCCACTTCCAACATTTACTCTAAATGTAAGGTAATGGATGGTAATAATAAAAATTACATTTACATTTACACATGCCTTTTTATTATTTCAATACCTACCAATATAAGGTTGGGTTGCGTTTTATATGGGACACCCTGTAGTAATTAAGACTAAAATGAATAATTCATGCAGTTCCATACAAATGAAAAAGCACAAAAACTTTCTTTACTCCCAAAGTAAGTTTTTTGACATAAATATTGTAATCTGAAACAAATACTGCCTGATTAACTTTCACCGAATCTCAAGTACAATTTCATCTTGTTTCAAATGTTAACAGTGGCACTAACTCAATATTATTATAAATATTAAATTATTTTACCAGCTACATTTTATGAAAAATTTCATTACTTACTTCTCCATTAGCATCACGTATACGTCTATTAAATTCTTTTCCTTCAAGAATAAGGTAGTCATCGCCTGGCTTCAAAATACCACATTTAGTAGCAATAGATCTGGCAGTGTTAATATTGTCTCCAGTTACCATGCGGACAGTTATTCCAGCTCGCTGACATTTTCTGATAGCATCAGGTACCTGCAGATAGAAACAAAAATATTTTTAGAAAAGATTATTTAAGATCTTCATTAATCAAAGGGTAAATTTAAAAGAAAATAAAAGGACATGAAAAAAGTATTGTAGCCAACAGTAATTATCCAATAAAACAACAATGATAATCCCACTACTTGTAATTTTTATCATTTTCCTGATGAACAAAATTCACTTTAAAAAATAAGTGCATGCAACATCAATAAAAACATGGTGAAATTATTTAATTTCCTGCACTGTATCAGGGTGAAAAACCAATTTTTTCACGGAATATCTATCTATCATTTATATTTGTCTACATGTACAATCATAACGGATGCATAGTTTAGATCTATCAATCAAATGAATAAATTGTTTTTTGTCTGTAAATTGTTCTTCAGTCTGTAATACTGAATCAGAGTTTGCATCAAATTTTATGTGAGAGATGAAATTAACTTCTTTAAATTATGAAAAGACTGCAAAAGGCTTTTGGCGAATTTAGTGTGCAAAGGAACAGGCAGATTCTAAGTGGTACAATGCTTTGAAAATGGACATGACTAGGTTCAAGATGATGATAGAGCCAGAAGATAGAGCACATCAACAACTGATATAAAACTGAAAAAGTTAAGTAGAAATTCACAGCTAATCATATAATGATTATTAAGGAAGTTATTGAAGTGGTTGACATCTAACATGGTTCATGCAAAACAATCTTTAGTGTATTAATGATTGGCTGCAAAATGTCCTGAAATTGTTAAAATTTCACCAAAAACTGTCTTCAAGAAATTAAGGAAACGTTAAATAAAGTCACTAATGACCTAACACTGATTCACAGATCATAACAAAATATGGATATATGGCTGAATTATTGAAACAAAGCTCAATTGTCTTGATGGAAGATATCAAGTGAGTCAATAAAAAAAATAAAACTAAGTTAAGTGTAATCTAATATTAAAGATCTTACTGATCATGATTATTGTGGTATTGTGTTCCATGAATCTTTACAAGGTTCTATGGTTAATAAAGAATACAATTTGGGCATTTTTCTTGAAGTAATCATTAAAAAAATGAAAATGGCCAAAATTAATGACAAATAATTCATAAAAATTACAGTTATATAATGCACCACCTCACATAGAATAGTTTTTTTACAAACTATGCCATTTTTGGTCTGTTTGACCAGAAATACTCTAGGATTTCTGGTCAAACAAACATTATAATGATAGTACATCCATCAAACTTGCAGATATCACCACCCCATGTTACTTTTTCCTTTCTCAAGAATTGGAAAAAAACATTTAGTAAGTACACTATGTGGCCTCTTACAGCATTACAAAAAACCTGCAGTGCAAGAACCAAAGGCTATACTAAAACGTGCATTCCAGAAATATTTTGAAGACTGAAAAATGGTGGCATAGTGGTATTTTCTCTAATAAAGATTAGTTTTAAAAGGAATAATATAAATGTAAATGAATATGGGCATATTTTTTTGTGACAAATGACAATTGCACAAGCTTTAAGGACAAATGTTACATAAGAAAAATACATTATTTATATTAAAAAAAATCCCTGAATGAAAGAAAATTTGTTTCACAAATTATGCCACCCAGGAAAAGTAGAAAATAGTACATACTAAAGGTCTGTTTAAACTTGGGAAACTCAGCAAAAGTGTTAAGATTTTTAAATAATTCAAAGCTACAAGAGTCATTCAAATATAAACTGAAATTTTGCTGCATGGATTGAGGAAGAGCAGTGAATGTGGTTGGGTGTTGCAGTTAGTTAGTTGGATACATGTGGACGGGATCAATGCCCGTAGGTCATGTTCCCACATCAGTAGCAGAATGTCTGAGTAGGAGGTACCATCGTCCATTGTGCAACGAATAATAATCTAATTTCTCACCAACAAAGGTGTCAAATTCTCTGAAATTTTGACTCAACTCCAGGCACAGTTCAGAGATACTACCATGTCAAAAACTCAAATGTTTGATCAGAGCAATAAATTTTGAAGTGGCCGTGATGTAATGGTTAACAGAAGTTCTACTGTGGAATCAGTATCATTGATACTGATTCCACAGCAACAACATTCAGGCTGTTTATGACCTTGTGGAAGGTGACCGCTGCATAACTGTGGCTGAAATTGCATCAGAGGTGGACATGAGTGTTCAGAGCTTGCATACAATGTTGTCAGACACTCTTGGATATAGCAAAGTGTCGATGAGGTGGGTTCCACATCTGCTCACCGAGGCACAGAGAAATGTCCAGAAAGACATCAGTCAGTGGCTTCTGAATCGCTTTGAGGATTAAGGACAGGCATTTTTGGATCATACTGTGACCTGTGACAAAATGTGGGTCCACCACTACACAGAAAGCAGGAGAACAAGTATAGAGAGAAGGAAAATGGGGAAAGGGCAACGATCAAGGCCAAGAAATGCTTTCAGCTGGAATAGTTCTGGCAACTCTGATCATGGACCAAAAAGGTGTGCTGCTGATTGATTTCCTGCACGAACGAAGGATGATAAATGCAGCATACTACTGCCAGTTGTAGGATAAAATCAGGGCTGCTTATTACAACAGAATGACACAAGTAACTGATTCAAAATGTCCTCCTCCTCCACGACAACGCATGACTGCATACAGCATCTTAGACTCATGTTATATTTGCTAAAATTCATTTGACACCTCTTGAACACCCAATGTACAGTCCAGACTTGTCACCATATTATTTCCACATGTTTGGTTTGCTGAAAGAAGCCTTAGGAGGGGAAAGATTCTAAGACATTGCCACAGTAAAGCATTATGTATGCAATTGGTTTTTGGGGGAGCCACCTTGTTTTTTTGATGAGGGGAACAGAAAGCTACCTCTCCGGAGGAGAAAATCTATTTCTGTTGAAGGAAACTAGGTAAACATAAGGTAATTTATTTGTAATTTTATCTAATGTTAATAAAGTTTTATAAACAAATTCTGATTTATATTTGAATGACCTTTGTAAAACAATAATTAGCAAATACTCACAAAAACCATAACAGTTATTTCAATAGTATGAACATTTACAAAAAAATTATACTTCTGAACAGAGCATAAATTTTAACATCAAACTAGAATAATCAGTAGTATAGCAATAATGTAGTATTAATAACAACAGTAATAATTGAAGAACATAGGAAAGAAGCTGTAATAGGAAAGCGAGTCTAACAAGGATGTTCCCTACCCCCATTACTTTTTAATCATTACATGGAACTAGCAGTTAAAGATGTTAAAGAATAATTTAGATTCAGAGTAACAGTACAAGGTTAAAAGATAAAGATGCTACGATTTGCTGATGATACAGCAATTCTAGCTGAGAGTAAAAAGGATTTAGAATAACAATGAATGGCATGGATGAAGTCCTACGCAAGAACTATTGCATGAAAATAAACAAGAACAAAACAAAAGTAATGAAATGTAGTAGAAATAACAAAGATGAACCACTGAATGTGAAAATAGGAGGAGAAAAGATTATGGAGTTAGAAGAATTTTGTTATTTGGGAAGTAGAATTACTAAAGATGGACGAAGCAGGAGCGATATAAAATGTTGAATAGCACAGGCGAAACGAACCTTCAGTCAGAAATATAATTTGTTTACATCAAAAATTAGTTTAAATGTCAGGAAAAGATTTTTGAAAATATATGTTTGGAGTGTCGCTTTATATGGAAGTGAAACTTCGACGATCGGAGTATCTGAGAAGCTTTTGAAATTGGTGCTATAGGAGACTGTTAGAAATCAGATGGGCGGATAAAGTGACAAATGAAGAGGTATTGCGGCAAATAGATGAAGAAAGAAGCATTTGGAAAAATATAGCTAAACGAAGAGATAGACTTATAGGCCACATATTAAGGCATCCTGGAATAGTCACTTTAATATTGGAAGGACAGGTAGAAAGAAAAAATTGTGTAGGCAGGCCACATTTGGAATATGTAAAACAAATTGTTAGGGATGTAGGATGTAGGGGGTATTCCGAACACTAGATAATATGTTAGTCACTGGATGTGACTAACACTAGGTAGGGAATCTTGGAGAGCTGCATTAAACTAGTCAAATGACTGAAGACAAAAAAAAAGTAGTATTAATGATAATGGGTTTTTTTAAATTAAGTCACGTTCTCCACCCCTTACAGTGACCAAGTACCATCTTCTTAGGAACAGAAGACACCAGGCAGCTAAGGGACAATTCCAGAGCGGAAATGAAGAGACATGGTATACTGTGAAACCTTAATGAAAAATAATTAAGAAAGAGAATTATAAATATAATTTAAATATTGTTATTTTTATATATGTAATTGTTTCTGTTTATATTTTTATTTTTATTTTTTTTTAACAAAAATTTACAACTGCAGAAAAGATTTAACAAACAAAATGCACCAGACTCAAAACCAACAACAAATTTCAGAGAAAAACACATAAAAAATAGTCAAAGACTAAGATTTCTTTTTGACTTAATTGTAATTACGTGAACATGGTCAGTCAGTTAAATACAGCTTAGTATTCAATAAAACACTCAGACCTTAGACAGAATTCTGCTGATGTATAATCATACCACCAATGATATATGCATGATGTGACACATTAGTTTTCCAAGAGGAAGAGACCAGTTGTACCTTATCAGCGTTCAAAGGCATAAAATTTACCTCCGACCAAAGCGACATTACATCAATGCAACTCTGCAGAGTGTGGTATTTTCAAGAGGCTCGATTTTGTGAAAGATCTGTAAGTCATCACCATATAATACAGAGTTAGCAGAAATACAATCGGAAATGTCATTAATGAACAGTATGAAAAGCAAGGGTCCCAAACTGGAACCCTGTGGCAGCCAGATGTTATATGAAATTCTTCCCTGGATGTCACACCAAATCAAACAACAAAACTTCTATTGCTTAAATATGAAAATATCCAGGTTCTTAGTCTTTCACTGACGCCATATTTCTGAAGCTTTTGATGCAGAATGAGATGAGGCCTCTTATCAAAGGTCTTTTGAAAATCAAAATAGATGGTGTCGATTTGGTCTCGTTCTTCAACAATACTAACGGCTGTGTGAAGAAAAGAACTAAGGTTGGAAAGAATGGAAACACTTAACACTGTCTAAAATAGCCAGTGTCAACATAGCAGAGTTACCCAGAAGGCTCTTTGTGTTTTTTTTTTTATTACAATAAGGAGAGTGCTTCCCTGCTCCAATTCCTTAATAGCAATCACTCCGCACTGAGGAATGGGTTCACGTATGATGTGCTTGTTCAAGATAAATTAATAGGAATTAAATGCCTCAAAGATGATGGAAAATAATGCGTCTTCATATGGACACCTGGCCAAGCCAGTATTCCAGGCAATGAAGCAGCTTGTACAGCAGCCAAACATGTGGCAAACAGCAAGGAAGTAGACATTGCTTCAGTTTGACTATGATTTTAAAAATTATGTCACACAGTTTATAAGAAAGAAATGAAGAAGGAGGTGGGGAGTGGTAACAATGAAGATTAATTAATTCCATTAAGAGTATCCTACTTTCCATTAAAACAAGAAATGCTCTGAAGTGTCAAGAATAAATTGTCAGTACAAGACTTTGAGTCATACTAGACTTACTTCATCCTACTAGTTAGCAGGAGAACAGAGAGCAAAGCTGTGAAAGCTGTGACATACTTCACAGTAAAACATATTATAGAAGAGTGCACGTTATATTGAGACCTCAGAATGAGGCTAAAACTAACCAAAAATTTGGCGGCTGATTTTTTTATTTAATGATTAAAGAGAGGAGAAAGGAAAATGATCAAGTTTCTAAGGATAAGCGGTTTGTTGGAGTGACTATGATTTTTTAACATGATTAATTATTGATGTTCTTTTTATCTGTTTTGTGTTTATGATGAATTTCATTAGGGATGTGTTTTTAATAACTGCAGGTCCTTTACACCAACTTTTGATAGATTTGATAATATTTCTATAGGAATGGATTGTATGTTTTTAAGTGGTATGGGCCCTAAACACCTTTGCTATCTTGTGTTTTTCTGGGGTTTTATTGTTTTATGACAAGTCTTGTTTTTCCAGATGATCTGCTTGACAAGATTGGCCTTTTGACCTAGTGTTTATTTTAATGAAGATGGGAAAAGTTTTAGTTTGTGAAAAGGGCTAATGTGACCATAGTAGTCCATGCCCACTGTATTTCAAAAAGAAGAAAAAAATTATTATGGAAACTACCAAATATTGCTATAAAAATAATTATAAACACTTTAACAGTACTTGTATAGCTGTCAGATATGTTGTTTTTACGAATTGCATATAATTTTGTGTACTATTATTCTACATATAAAAAAAATGTATCTCCTACAATACAACATCAAAATACAAAAAAAAAAAAAAAAAACTCAAATATAACCAAAAATAAAATGGATTAAAAATTGAAACTGTGCAGTCTTTACCTCTGGTCGTACTGGATCTTCAATTCCAACAACACAAATCCCAGTCAAATTATTAACAATATACTCCTCATCATCCCAGTTTGGTTCAGCATCGATGTGAACTTGGTTAATTTCAGCTTTTCCAGGTACGAAATCACGATATGCAATCGAGATGGTTCTCAAACCATCACAAGCCATTGGTTCAATAACATTTCGAACCAATCTTTCTTGCATTTCTCTTGTGAACTTTTCTAAATTTCCATCACGTCCATATATGAATGCACATCTATGAAAAATACAAATAAATAAAATTAAAAAAAATAAATTTATAAAACAAAAAACCATCACGAACACAATTTTTGTTTAGGGCAAGTAATATGAAGTGCAATCTGAAGTTCTCAAAATTATTGTATAATAAAAGAAGTTTTCAACAGACCTTCTATTCACCAGTTTCACCTTTAAATCAGTCTCCTTAGAAGTCTTAAAACTGATATACAGCATTTCTCCCATTTCTTGAATGAGTTTTTTAAATCAGTTTGTTTGTGCAATTAGTGGTTTTTTCTGGACTTTGTCAATGATTTCTTATCTTTGTTTCTTCTACTTTAATTTTATCATTTGGGAATGGAAGAAAAAGAAGTAGTGGGAGATAAAACTTGTTATCCACAGGGATAAGGAACAACTGCTTAAGGTGGTAAAAAAAAAACTACTACAAAACTAACATAACATGCAACCACATGTTTTGAATGTAATATACATTTAGTCACTTCTGCCTCAGTTCCACATGCATCCAATTAAGAACTTCAAAATAAAAAGTTTGCATAATGAGTTAATGAACAAACAGATTCATTACTTCAAATATTGAACAGGATGAACTCAACTTCTAATCACTCTAAGTGAACTTTATCATCTTCTAGAACTTCATAAAGTTAACATATTAAAATATGATTTTGGAAAGATTGATGGTTACCACATGTTACTATTGAAAATTAAAAAAAAAAAGATTACAACAGTTAAAATACATGTTACAAATTGATCATGGAAAGTATTAAAAATTAAACTTAAACAGAAATCTAATAGTTATATCTTTATTAAATTAAGACTAAATTCCTTAAATAAATGTAAATAATTATCTATGTAAAAATATGTCTTACTTTTTTAGAACAATCTCAGAGGCACCCTTGGTGAAGAGGCGATAACCACCGCCTTGGCGAGGAATAACAGTACTCATAGACTTTCGTACAGAGTTGAATGTATAAACACGGGTAAACATCTCTTCTGGTATGTCATCCCGAATTGTTTGGTAGTTCTTACCTAGGCCTTGTACAAAGCCAAGTAGGGCACACTCAGTCTTGTTACCTACTTGCTTCGGTAGTTCAGTTGGCTCTTCAGCAGGCTGTAAAAAAAATAATACATGCTGCTAAACTGCAAATGATTAAATTTGTGAAGTTTAATTATTATTTGTCACTATATTCACACATCTTTAAGTCTTACTCTCATTAACCAATTGTAACTATATATATAAATTAACACAAAGCAAATAATACTTCAGTAATAGTACAGAAAGATATTTTAAATAAGTAAACATAAATTATACAATTTAAAAATAACGAACAGACTTTTCTATTCTCTATTGTAAGGGAATAAAGAAAATTTTAAATATCAGAAAAGAAAATATTGAAAAACATTTACAACAATCCAAGAACTGCATTTTAATTTATAATTTATGCATCCTAATTTTTTTTTACAGATTTTACGATAAAGAATATAATACTTTGAAATACTGAATATTAAGCTAAAAATATTAAATTATTTAAACCGAATATATTACCTACAAACATATACCAGCTGGCTCTCCCAGCTAAATAAAATTTTCCTATCTCTAATAAAAATCTAATGAAACTTTAATACACCACACATAATACTAAAAAATTACTCACCATAACACGGGATGTGTAGGCTGAATTGACAGAAATAGCTTGAATTAATAAATTACCAACATTTGCGGGAATAGAGGAAAATTTTGGAGTTGTTTTACTGAGAACTTCACAGATATATGACTGTACCACCGTCATTCTGCAAAGAGAAAAAATATTAGTAACGCTTAAAAATAAAATGAAAAAATTACGTTCATGCTAGATCAATATAAAATTAATTACATAAAAACAATTATCCTGTCTTCAGAAATACATCCTGTTAGACACTCTAAAACAGTGTTTTTCTCAACCTGGGGGTCACGACCCCGTGGAGGTAGCAGTGATATGAAACTAGGGGGGTCATGAAATTAGCCTACAAATTTACACGTAAACAATAATGAAATCATTTTATGTGAAAAAAATCATTTATTATAAACATTTTACTTATATTTATGTAAATATCTAAAGAAAATAAATTAATGAGACAGTTTCATTTGTTTTTAATTTAAAAGTTTCACCATACATGGATCTATGTTTAGAAACATATGAAAGCAAATTGTTTTCAAGTGATAATAGATGATTCCTATATTGTTTTTAGTGCGACCATAGACGAAAGACCCTTTTCACAAAGGTAAGATGTGGAAAAAGGGATTAATATTTTCAGTGCTTCTGTGACTAAATTTCCACCTTCACTTCGATGAGCAAGACAAAATGTATCTAAATCTTCAGAGTAGTAGTAGTTGTAATATTTTATCGGCAGAAATTTTGATGAGCTGGTCGTGAAACTCAACTGGTAACTTAGCAGCTGCAACAACGTCTTCACTAAATGGATTCAGCATGTCTCTTTGAGAAATCATTTTTATTTTCTGGGAAATATCCCCTGAGAAATCATTTTTATCTTCTGGAAATACTCTACCAACTGAATTTTTAGCTTGCGCAAATGCATCTTCATACTATCTAAACTGTGGTGAATAATAGGGTCTTGTTATTTCCAAATTTTTCTCAATAATTGGAAGTATATGGAAACATATCAAAATTTTTACTTTGAAGCCGAATAATTCAGATATCAAACTTCTTAATGAAAGCTCAAAGTTTGTCTTTAATAAAATGTTTTTATCATGTCCTTGTAAATTCACATTCAAGTCATTTAAATGTGAAAATACATCAGCTAAGTAAACCAACAGCAATATGTACTCATTAATCTCTAAAAACATTGAGAATGGCATTTTTTATCCTGGAAAAATATTAATTCATCTCACAATTCCAATAAACAAGTTAACACTTTCCCCCTGATAACCATCTAACTTCAGTATGGAAAAGAAGAGATTTTTTCTTTTCGCCCATTTAATCGTGTAATTTAGCAAACAGCCTACTCTGTAATGGTCAACTTTTAATAAAATGAATCATTGTTAGAACTTCACAAACAATCTGTTTGAAATTTTCGGCATACTTTTGAGGCAAGAACATGTCTGTGAATGAAGCAGTGTGTCAATCTGCTCATGGAATAAGAGAATCTTTTAATTTTTTCAGAAATCTACTATTCTTTCCTGTTATCATCTTCGCACAATCACTACACACTGCAATGCATTTTGTCCAATCTAGGTTATAATTTTTAGAAGCTTCATAAAAAACATCAAAAAGATATTGTTCTGTTGCATGACCAGGTATTGACTTGTGAAACTGATATATTAACTGAAATATTCAAAAATTTGAATATTTTCTTTGACTGGTCTGTCCCTATTGCACTCATATCTCACAAAACATCAGAACTGAGAAATGTTTGTCACATCTGTTGATTCATGAAATTGAATACTAAAAAATTCACTTGAACTCACTTGCTGAATTATCTAATCGTGAATATCGGCAGCCATGTCAATTTGCCTTGATACTCTGATGTTAGAGAGCAGAATTTTTTCAATTTCTTTGCTTCTTCCAAGCCTATTAAAACACTGACTACATCAATTGCAGCAAGAAATATGAGGTTTTCTACAAATGTATGGGGGTTTGGACATCTTAGCTACTATTAATACTGTAAGATAAGGTGCTTCAAATGTACTTTTATCATCATGACTTGATTTATAAATAGAAGTTTGTTGATTTCTCAAAGCTTGTTGCTTTTATTATCCGGATGTGTTTCCAAGGGTAGAATAATTTTGATGGCTTCATGCTTCCTTCAGAAAGGACTTGAAAGCAAATAACACACTGTGGCTTTCCACTCATTGGCTTTCCTTTCCATCTAATGAGGTAATTTAAATAACTGTCATTGTACATTCTTGTGTTTTTACAAATTGATTCGCTGGATGAAGATGGCTCACTTAGTTTTTACACAAATTTACCCATTTTGCATAAGAATCTAATTAAACAAAAAAAAAAACAGTTACTACCATTTTACCACACTAAAAAACTGAAATCTCACAACTTAATTACAACTTATTCAAACGTACGATATGCATGTTTTAACATGACAGTCTCACAGCGAATATTATGCAAGCAGACCGAATTACAAAGAGCACTTACACATCAAGTTGGAACCTGTAAATTATTCAAGTTTGTACACTTCATTCATCCATGTTCATACCAATCACTATCAAAGCAGTTAAATAGTTTTAACTAGGTTTCATTGGGTTGGGCTTGGGGGTTCACAAAATAGTATTTATAAATTCTGATGAACAATTTTAGTACATAGTAGACGTTTAATTTGATATTAGTGTCAAAAAAGTTTGATTTTTGACTTCTCCATAAACAATTCACTGGAAAAATGTCAGGTCAGATTAGGTCATCAGAGTCTTTCTATAGAGATAATTTGGCTCGCCAAAAGAAAGTGCTAACAAAAAGCAATTTCCTGACTGAAAAGAAAAACCACCCTAACTGTCAATGTAGTTGCCATCAAACCGCATCATTGGCGTCATTTTCTTTCTTTTGACAGCTGACAAAGATTTTCATCTCACAACAATACAAGTTTCATACCACAGCATAGTTTTAATTAGCATTGATCTTGTTGAGTTTTGTACCTGCAAACTACGATTTGCAGACAGCATTGATTTTCTGTTACCATTTAAAGAAAACTGTTGCAGAATCGACCAAATGCTTGTCGAAGCTTACAGTGAGCATGCTCTTGGTAAATCACAATGCTCCGAGTGGTTCAAAAAATTCAAGTGGGGATTTTGACATGAGGAACGAAGAACAAGGAAGACCAGCAAAAAAATTTGAAGGCAGCAAATTGCAAGCATTGTTGGATGAGGATGACACTCAAACGCAACAACTCACAGATCAATTAAATGTAACGTTGAAGTTGTCTCCATACGTTTGGAAGCCATGGGAAAGATCCAGAAAATGGGTTCCATGTGAACTGAATGAAATACTATAAGAAAACCGAAAAACCACTTGAAAAATGCTGCTCGCCAGGTACAAAAAAAGTCATTTCTCCATCGAATTGTAACAAGTGATGAAAAGTGGATATATTTTGAGAATTATAAGCATAAAAGATTATGGGTAACTCCAGGTGAACCATCAACATTGATTTCAAGGCCAAATCGCTATGGAAAGAAGACAATGCTCTGTGTTTGGTGGAATCAGAAGGATGTGATCTAATATGAGCTGCTAAAATCTGGCGAAACCGTTAATACTGAATGCTACTGACAACAAATGATCAATTTGAATCAAACATTGCGTGAAAAATGACCAGAATATCAAAAAAGGCAACTCAAGTGATTTTGCTTCATGAAAATGCATCATTACACACAGCAAAACTGGTCAAGGAAACGATTGCATTTGGGAAGTACTTTCGCATGCGACTTACTCACTAGACTTGGCTCTGTCCGACTACTATTTATTTGCATTGATGGGACACGCACTTGCTGAGCAGCACTTCACTTCTTATGAAAATACACAAAAATGGCTCGATGACTGGTTTGCCTCAAAAGAGCAACAGTTTTCATGGCGTGGCATTCATAAATGGTCAGAGAGATGGGAAAAATGTATAGCCAGCGATGGACAATATTTTGAATAAAATATTTTTTACCATTTTCATACAAAAACATGTATTTTCAATACAAAAATTCCGGTTTCATATTTACACACCTGGTAAACCAGCCTTGGTTTATTAGTTAATGTGACTTTGACAGCTGTCATTTTTAGAAAAAAATAGGTGGACTGACTTTACTTGATAAGACACCTAAGCTGATTGTTTGTAAGTGGTCTGAACCCTGGATAGAAAACAGTTATTGCACAGTCCCATAGGCAAAACTGTCATCCTATTGAATCTCAATAAAGAAAATACCATACTGAATAAAATTTTCACAATATTTTATATTTACACTAGGATTATAATAATAGATTTGAGTGTTATTCTGCCCTTTCTAGCACTGTCACTCTAACATTTGTAGTTGACACATTTTTGAGCACCTCCATTCTCAAAATTACCTTTAGCACTGCTAGAAGTAGTTTTGCTAATGTGCTATAGTTTTGTGAATGGAGGTACTCCAAAATGCATCAAATACAAATGTTAAATGGACAATGCTAGGAAGGGTAGAAAATAACACTCAAATCAAACATATTGAATATTTAGCGACTGTCCATAATCAAAGTATTTACTGACTTACCCAGGATCAGGACCAGGCATTTACTATCTTGTTCTTTTATTTATCCCAATTTAATGCCCTTTTATTTTCCAAGCAGTTGCTCCGTGAGATTTTCTAAATGTTGGGTAACCGTTAGATTGTTAAGTGATGAGATTTATTGCTTTCTCAAGACCAACATTATTTAATAATTTGTGATATTTTGAGGTTTGAAAACAAAACTATGATTAAAACAAGTTCAAAAGTATGTAACAGTAAGTTATAATAACTGATGGCACTGGTAAAAAAAGTAGCTATGGGTTGAGAAAAATGTTTTACATAAACACTGCTACCAGGAATTTGTTGATTAACAAAAATTGTTCATTTAAATAGATAACAGAGTAAATTTAAAAAAATAATAAATTGCCGAAATATATATTTGTTGCAACATATAAAACTAAGACTTCATACGATCAAGATTTCAGTTTTACTTATCAGGTTCAAATAGTTTTACAAGGTGTACAAAAAAGAATACAGGTTTTTTAATTTGTTATATCTCTTGGATGAGGTGTAGGGTGTTGATTTAAGGCTAAAATTGAAGACCAAAAAGGTCAATTTTAATTGCACACATGGTTGTATATTGATTTCCTCTCTTTCCTCTTGACAGCATCACTAGAAAAGATGACAATTCCTGAATAGAAAATCTTCAGTATTTTGCAGTATGCTAAACGTGACTCTATAATTACAGTTCGACGTGTGTTCTGTAGAAAGTTTAACTGTGCTCCTCTAAGTAACAATTCTAAGTAACAATAACATTTGTAGATGGCATAATTAGTTTGAAATGTCTGGATGTGTGTGAAGGGAAGAGTATGGGATGACCAAAGGTGTCTAAAGAAAATGTTGAATACATCAGGGAGTATTTCCACTAGTCCTAAAGATCTGTTAGGAAGACCAGCTGTGAACTACTGGCAGTGACAGTGTAGAATGTTTTAAGGAAATACTTACATATGCATCCATATCATTTACAGGTGTTACAGGTTTGAGTCCACCAACTATGTTGTGCATGCCACTCTTGCAATCAAATTGTTGCAGCACGAAGAAAACAACTTTCTTGAATGTACTGTGTTGTGTTTAATGACGAGTCAACATTTCATCTTAGTGGAAAAGTTAACACACATAATGTCCATATCTGGGGGGTCAGAATATCCCCATGAACTCCTACAATGTGAAAGGGACTCCCCAAAATTAAATGTTTTCTGTGCACTATCCCAACAGCAAGTTTATGGGCCATTCTTTTTCACTGAAACAAGTGTAACAGTAGTTGCCTTGTTTGGATATGCTGTGTCCATAGGCTTTTACCTCGACTGCAAGATGGACCAGAGAATTTTATTTGGCAACAAGATGCCAAAAAAAATAATAATAATAAATAAATTTTATTTTGCATCCTCACTGGCAAAACTCTATACAGGTTGGGTTATGAAATGTTCCCCTACTGCTGGATTAGTCAGCATGCACCCAATGACAGAGCTTGTTTGTGGTGATCTTCAAGACCAATCTGACCCCAAGTGATTTTTTTCCTTTTTGGGTTTTATAAAGGATCTTGTGTATCTGCCTATACTACCTACTGATCTACCCAATTTTAGGCCCAGGATTGAAGCAGCTATTGCTTCCATCACTCCAGACATGTTGGTTAAAGTATGGGACAAACTCTCCTATTGGTTGGATGTGTGCTGTGCGATGAAAGGTGCTCACATTGGACACTTGTAGGGAAAAACTGTGAGAGTTATTCTTTCATCTTATTTGTGACTCATTACTGTAAGTCAAAGTTAAGAGATATTAAATAGCTTCAAAACCCTAATATTCTTTATTGCACACCCTTTATTTCCCTTCATTGTAATAGAATATCAACAGCATTCTGATTCACTTTAATGACCAGTCATAACTTATGGTTTACTGACTCATATACAAAATTTATAATTTAAATTATAACAATGTTGCTATAATTATCTAATTTTAAAAATCAATATCTATATTACCTATTTGTTGTTAAAGTTCCTGTTTTATCTGAACAAATCGCGGTGGCATTTCCCATAGTTTCACAAGCATCCAAGTGTCTCACAAGATTGTTATCTTTCATCATTTTCTACAGAAAAATAAAAATATAAATATGCATAACAATATACACAAACGCACAAATATATATATATAATTAAACAAAGGTACATATTTTTTTTACTTTTATGAAATAAAATTTACATTAAACATGGCATCACAAATAACAAACTTTTATTTTTCCCATACATCATAATTTCCAACTTTTAAGGGTTGATAAAAAAATATTATTTTTCAAATTATCATTTCCATATAGTTCTGCATCTTCCTAGTTGATAGAAAATTACAATTTGATGCACAGTATTTTCTAACTGCTACTGTCAATAAACACAGAACATCTATTATATACATTATTATTAAAGAAAAATGTAAATGAAAACAAGGCTTTGCTAAAACCAAAGAAACATAAAATAAATATGCATGTAGATAGATTCTATAAATTTTTATAAATAAACCATATACACATGTTGTGTGACTTAAATATAACATAGCAAGCGATAGCTTTTAATATTTATACAGAGTGTCCCATATAAAACGCAACCCATCAATCACTCATCCATGAAATTTCAAAAGTCAACCTTACTCCCTTACTTGTTACTGAAATGGACTCGTCCAACATCTGTACATCACGGCGACACAGTAGAACACTACCGATAGTAACAACAATGCAATCATAACGTTCAGTGTATTGCTGGAGACAAGATGGTGTTTTCGCTAGATGAACGTGTTTTCATTGTTGAGTCGTACTTCAGTACGAAATCAGTGGTTACAGTGCAAGATTTGTTTCACCATAAGTACCCAGATAAACCAGCTCCCAACAAAACATCAATATTAAGGTTAGTTGCAAAATTTAGAGAGACCGGTTCTGTTAATATCAAGGAACACAAAAGATCTGCGTCAGTGTTGAATACAGATACAGTCACTGAAATCAAAGACTGATTACTGACAATTACAATTACGACCTTATCACATTCAAACGGTTCATCAACTTCTTGAGCCCGACAAAGAAAAACGGCTACAATAATGTCAATGGTTCCATCGATTTCTGCGTGAGGGAATTAATGTTATGGATTCTTTATTTTTCACAGATGAAGCACGGTTTCATTTGGATGGCTACGTAAACAGCCAAAACAGTAGAATTTGGAGTGCTGAAAATCCCCACATTTATCACGAAAAACAATTACACCCGCAGAAGTTGGGCGTGTGGTGCGCGATATTGCGGAAGAAAATAATCAGTCCTATTTTTTTCGAGTACACCATTAATGCAGAACGATATATC
The DNA here is from genome assembly GCF_047948215.1 of Lycorma delicatula. Taxonomy (NCBI): domain Eukaryota; kingdom Metazoa; phylum Arthropoda; class Insecta; order Hemiptera; family Fulgoridae; genus Lycorma; species Lycorma delicatula. The sequence continues at coordinate 5,451,153 of NC_134458.1, forward strand.
AGGATATTTTATTTCAGTTCATTGCACTCTTGGAAGGGGAAGACAGACACTGCTGGCTACAACATGACGGTGTAACATCGCACTACACAAGTTCAACTTCTGATTTCGCTGAGGAATTCTTTGGTAATTGTGTTATCGGTCGAGGCTTCTGGCCACCAAGATCTCCAGATTTGACTGCGGCAGATTTTTTTCTACGGGGGTTACCTCAAAGAAAAAGCCTACAGCAACAAACCACGAACACTTGAACAATTGAAAGTCAATATTGAACAAGCTGTATTAAATATCCAGCCAGAAACTTTGAAAAAAGTTGCAAGAAACGCTGTAAAAAGAATTGATCTTCAATTGATTTGAATTGTATTCAAGAAGATGGCGGCCACTTCCAACATTTACTCTAAATGTAAGGTAATGGATGGTAATAATAAAAATTACATTTACATAATAATAATTATTACATTAAAATAATAATTATTATTCTGTCAAGCATGTACCAGTGTGGCGGCTACCAAGTTTGCAAGATTACTGTTAACATTGAATGTATTAAATATACTATACTAAATAAACAAAGTAGTAGCCTAATATTTTTTCTGTCTTTCATTCAAAAGAAACTATAATTATAACCTGAAAGATTAATAACTATTAGTTGGGCATCAGCCTCAAAGTAATAAATAAATAAATTTCATATTCTTAATGTATATATAGTGATCAAAAAAATTTACATACCTTTACAGAGTAGGCTAATGAAAGAGTAACAGCTAAAGGTAAACCTTCAGGAACTGCAACGACAAGGACTGTTACACCAATTATCAAGTGCCTTACAAATTCATTAGCATATTTATTTGTCCATGGTTTGTGATTGATCACAAATGTTCGAACACAAAATTGAATTACCAAGATAACAACTGTTAGTACTGCAATTGTTGAACCTGAAAAAATAATAGTATAACTCAATTTTAATTAACAAATCATATAAATTAATCCCTTTGCTGGGCAATTATTAACACCAACAATTAAGTTCCCTCGCCACATTTTTTTCAGGATTCTTTCTTAAGAAGGATTATTTCATGCAATTATTTTATTAACATGCAATTGATATGACAAACATTAAGGTGTAAATGTAATCAAAAAATACTCCTATTGTTAATGAACACTCCTAGTAGAGCTCCTTAAAACTGCAATAAATTGTGAAATACAAAGCCATAATATTTCAGTGGAATAAAACAAAGGAAAATACTGTAAACATAATATTACATCAATCATTACCTCATCAATGATAATAATTAGCAGTGAGTTTATTATATTTAATTAATCATTAATATATCATGCTGCTACAGTAAACTGACAAGTTCTGCAATATAAAGATGTGTCAGAAAATGAAAGCATAAAAGTAGCAGACTGGATGAACATGTACAGGAATTTAAAATAATTTGTGTATATGAAGCGAAAAACTCTGATACAAGGGTACAGAATGAAAAATTACTGAACCACCAACGACCTAAATATCGCAACATAATGATAAAAAAGAAAAAGATAATTGCAGTAAAAATTTGCTGTGTTAAAGAAAAGAATTCACAAGATTTTGAGACCAGTAACATGTAGTGGTATAAATATGCCAAAAATATGATATTTTAAAATATAAATCAAACATAGTTTTAAGTATAATAGATGGTTTTATTCACTCAAAAAATTTTCAACAATGCAAAGGTAGCTTCTACCAGTGGCACTGTTGTTCAATCATGATTAACAGAAATTATTGCCAATAGGTTCTGTTAATCTAGTAAGACTTATATTAAACCTGGACTAAAAATGTATCGCATTTTAACTATTTTAACTGTATCAGCGTATATACATAGTAAATTGCAGTTACATGATTTTATTTGTTCAAACATTACATACAGTTTAAGAATATAAAGATTACACAGTTCTTTTTTGAGTCACATAAAATTTTTAGATCATTATTAATAATACTGTAGATATAGATTGTTTCTAAGAGTGTTAACAAATACTGTCTTTATCACAGTAAAGTTAAAATCATTGCATCACTTTAAATATAAGTTTTAATTACATCTTGACCAAACCTAAGTCTTACAAGTTCACTATTGAAAAGACAGTACTCTATAAATTCTAAACATAAAACATTAAACATAAACATTCATTCAGAAAATAAGTTTCTAAACATAAACAAAAACTGGATCACATCTGCAATATATCTGAATACCACAAACATACAAAAACAAAATAGTATTAATGCAACTAGCAGACACAGGCACAGATGGCTACAATTTAAACACAAGTCTTTCTATGAGGGAAGTCCAAAAAGTAATGAGATAACAGCTGTACTTTGAAAAAAGCTTTATTCTGAATCTACGAGGGATATCTCTAAAGTTAAGACCGCTGGGAAATTTCTCTCCTTAAGGTTGGTGAACCTGTGTTGTTCGTGGCTACACTAGTAATGTACACACTGCATTGTTGTTTGTAAGTTGTAGTATTGTAGTATCTTTGATTATGTGTGAGTTATTATGTTATAAAATTAATAGGAAAATCAATGTTGCCGCCGACTGTGAAATACGTGGAGTCATATGTTTTATACACCATCAAAATGTTAAGCTGGCTGAAATTCATAGGCAGTTGGTTGCTGTGTATGATGACAATGTAAGGAATGAAGGAAACATCCAAAAATGGTGTGAAATGTTTAAAAATAACAGAATTAATGTGCATGAGGAAGAACGTTTGGGGAGGCTATCCATAGTCACTGATAACATGTTGAAATGCGTCGATGATGAAATCAGAAAAGATCATTGCCCAACGATTTTCAATCTGGCCCTTCTTTTTCTTGATATTTCAAGAGCTGTTATTGATCACATTGTTCATGATCATTTACGGCTTCAGAAAAGTTTGTGCACGTTAGGTGCCGCACGTCTTAACGGAACGTCACAAAAAATCTGAATGGGATCTGCTTCGGAATTTTTGATGACCTACACAGTAAAAGGTGATGAGTTCCTTAATTCAATCATTACTGGCGACAAAATGTGGATTTCATATTACATTCCAGAGAGAAAATGGCAGTCAAGTGAATGGCATCATCCTCAATCACCAACCAGACCAACAAAGGTCAAGCCACAGCCACTTGAACACAAATTGATGGCCACAGTCTTTTGGGATCGGTTTGGCATACTGCTGATCGATTTCATGCCACGTAGAACGTCTATAAATCCAGAAGCCTGCTCTGAAATTCTACATAAGTTTCAGCACGCCATTCAAAATCGGTGATGTGGGCAGCTGACTGATGGCATTGCACTGCTGCATGAAAATGCACGTCCACATGTTGCAGGTCTGACACGTGATTTACTGAGAACATTTAGATGGGAAATTTACTATCGCCCACCATATAATCCGGACTTAGCTTCTTCTGATTATCATTTATTTGGGAAATTGAAAGAATTTTTCAGTGGTAAGCAATTCATGGGTAACTATGAACTTAGAAATGCTGTTAATCAGTGGCTAAATGGACTGGAGACAGAAGAATTCAATGAGGGTATATTGAAGATGGTGTATGACTACAATAAATGTCTTAATTCATGTGGCGATTATATAGTGAAGTAGTATAAGGATTGTAGTTTAAGAGAAATAAAAAATATTTACAAAGTTTCCAGAATAAATTTTTTTACAATGAAACGGTCTTTACTTTAGAGATAACCTCTCGTACATTTGCATGTTCCTTTTCAAAATAGTCTCTCTTCAGTGCAACAAACATGATTCAAGTACTTGATCCACTTTTCAAACACAAAATCCAGGCCATCTTTTGAAAACTCTTCGCACTTCATCCCCACAGCTTTTACGACTTCTAAATTTGTCTCAAATTTTCACCCTTTCCAGACTTTTTACATCTCTGGGAACAATCAGAATCGCATGGAGCAACTCGTCAATGGTTACCACATTATGCAAAAAGCATGTTCCTTCCTTCTTGTAGCAAGCCAACAATTCTCCACAGATGAGTACACAGTATTCCATTTGTTTAGGTGTTACAAGCTGTGGAACCCAACAACATGCAACATGTTTTATATGCATCTGCTTGTTTAGAATATTATGAGCACTGCTTTTTGAAATCTGTAGCAGTTCTCCCAACTACTGCACACCAATATGATGATCCTCATGAATGATGATGCTCGCTGATCAATGTGTTCATTTGACCTGCTTTCACCATGGCTTCTACCACTTTCTCATCTAGCCAAAAATGCAGCATGTCAATGAAAACATGTCGCATTTGACACACATTTTTCATTTTTAGTAAATACTTCTTTCAACATTTTACACGTTTCAGAAGTTGTTTTTTTAAATAGAAACAAAACTGAATTGTGTAAAGTTGATTGATATTTTTTCCATGGTAGGCAATTACCCAACACATTTCACAAGAATGATTACTGACATTCAGTGACTACAACAATCAACTTGAAAATGACACAGGAAGTTGACAATACATCTGGGTACTTGTATACATGCAGCATTTCCACTTTGCATGCTTTAAATTTCACTGCAAAAATCAGTGTCATTACTTTATGGACTTTAAAACATTACTTTTTCGTAATTCAAAATACCTGTTACAAATAATTTTTTTATATATATTTTATGAAATAATTTTTATTTAATCATAACTTTGTATATGTTACAATTTAATAGATAGCATTTTCTATTACTAAAAGTGTAAGTTTTTTATAAGAATTCTTAAAATTATGACAAAGTTCATACAAACATCAGCAATACAGTTACCAACTTGAGTTGCTAATTAACTTTTTCTTTTTTTTAATTTTATTTATCTTATCTCTTTTTCCAACATTAGTTCTTTACATTTTATATGAATTTTAATTTATTAATATCATTTTTTTATACAGAGTTATTACAAATGATTTTTCCAATTACAAACTTGAATAACTTATGTTTAATAACACTCATATATATGAAAGTAGCATATCAAAAGAAGGGGAAACTCAAGAGCTTTTGTATTATACTGGGTTAACAACTTACATCACATGTGCTCAATTTGAGCTCCCTGTGTTATGCGACACACATCGACCCTGTAGTCCAATTCCTGTCATACATTTTGTAACACTGGACAATCCATTAATACAATCACCTCTCTTTCTTCCTTTAAATCAATAAGTACTTGCGATCCTGCAGGGACTTTTATAAAAATTTCTTGGCGTTTGTAATTTGTATTTTACAAATTACTGTCAGCCCTTGCAACTTTTAAAAACATATAATCAGTGGATACACTGCAAAACCTAAAATGTTTTTAAACATACATATTATAGTATTGAAATAATAAGTAATTACCTGCATAACCAATTTGTATAGCAAGCTTTGTCAATTTAGCCTGCAAAACTGATTTCTCCTTTTTATGGTCTTCACCACCACCACCACCACCACCACCACCACCACCTCCACCTCCACCACCTGTGTCGCCTCCAGGACCTCCACCTCCTGCGCCTCTATCTGCACTGTCACCTGCTCCAGTAGTAGCACCATCAACAGCAGCAGCATGATTTTCAGTACTGAGTGTGGCAGCTTGTGAACCTCCTCCTGACATCCATCCACACATAAAAATTAATATTTAACTAAATAAATTACTCTTAAATCAATAATAAATTTCCACTCAAACACAACCTATATTTTGTTATTACTGGGAAGATACCTTAATACATTTTTGCTGTCTCAATATATATTTACTTATCTTTGATTACCTGACTGTTTCAACCTTCTATATTAGTATGCTCATCTAATTCTCAAACTGTTTCATTAATGCCAATTACAGCATAAGAAAGTTCATTGGGAAAGAGAACTGACAGTGGAGTTACATTTTAATACTGAAAAATTACATATATCCACTCCATCAATCTTGTTTATTTTTGTTTTTTGTTTTAGAGATCTCTTATTTACTGTTTTCTTCTTGCAATAAATTAATTTCTACTACAAAAAAAAGTCTGCCATACAATAGACAACTTTTTAAATCTACTGGCTATTTTGTTATCCAGGTTTAAAATCGACAAAAAACAATTAATTTTCTTATACCTGAAAAACATTATTCAAGACCCTCCTACAGTTAGTAAATTGAAAAGACTACAGATATTACATCCTAACAGTTTCTGAACTAATGGAATGTCTTAGGGAGTATAATTTTAGAATATAAAAGGACATGTAGCAAGAACAAAATGCTTTCAGTTAATGCTACAGTTAATAAACGTAAGACTAGTTTATTAACTTTACTCTGGCAATCCATAAAGACCATAGATTGCCAGAGTAAAACCAAATCTTGTAGAGATTCTGTTTTGGGGATAAATATATACTGACAGCATTTGTTTGAAGATATAGACTGAAAATGACTTCCACTCTTGATAGGAATATATATAACTTCTTACAACCTTCTAAAACTGGAACACTACTACTAACAACAGTATTATGACAATATCAACATATTAACATCCACATTATACAGAGGTTAAATGATAAAATATTGATACAACAAAAAAATCTTTGAGATAATTCATTAACATAAGATAAATAGCTAAAAACCACTCAGGAACAACCTACAAAACTAAAAATTTGTAACTATATATACATTTTTATTGTAAGCAGATCAGCAGTTGCAGTTATAAAGGAATTGGTAAAAAAAGAGGAAAACATAAACAGCACAGGCAGATTTTTAGAGCTTGGATTGTCTTGTTATGTATATTAAAATTTATACGTTCTGCTTTTATATTTACATTTCATTTTAAAAATTTCTTAATATCAACTAATGATTCTACAATAATCAAAGTATGCATGTAGCTATACATTTTAACTTTTTGTAAATGTTCTTAGTGAATGTACTTTGCAATTTTATTTCAATAACTGATTAGTGTAGTTCATATTTTGTGTTCCATTAACATATTTTAATAATTTATTATTTTTTTATTAAACTACTTCTACAAGCAATTAATTGTTGCTAAAACAGGATGATAAAACACTATAACTTTCTAATAAAATCAGTTTTTAATGTTTAAAAAATATATATAACTTGTGTTTGAGCAGTTAATAAATCCCCAAAATAGATATAGTATATTCACTTACTTTAAAATTATTCATATATATGAGTTCAAGAATGTAATAATAAAATGTTAATTATTTTTGAATACATTATGAAAGGCAATTTTAATTAATTTAGAAGTGTTCAGATATTTTTCCTTATAACTAATTCACAAGAAAATAGTGTTACTGTAATATTTATGTAAATAGATTATAAAAAATAATTTATTTAATACCATCCTAAATTAAAAATAAAAATGAACAATTTTAAAATAAATGAGAACTTTTTTAAATATGCAGATTAATAATTAAATAATTCAAGAAAATTAGCATAACTTTAAACTTAATTTTAATTAATCTTATTACACTGGTGAGTAGGTTTAGCATTTAGCAACTTTGTAAAATATTTGTTTAAAGAAAAAAGCATGATTCCTAATATTATAACAATTTAGTACAAAAAATATACATTAATTAAAATTAACAGTTTTTGAATACATGTACTATACAAACAATAAGTATATTATAACACATTATGAAGAAATAGTGAATGATTTATTAAATAAAAGTATTATAATGCATTCTTTAGAAAAATCGGTCTGTAGATTTGGTAATAATTTTTCGACAAAACAGAAAAGACATACTATCAGTTCAATAAAAGATGATTATATCTTTATTAAAAGTACTGAAAGATATTTAGATTATTTGAAAATATTGTATTTTATTTTCTAAAAAAAAAATCTTCAGATTATAAAATGCAACACAGAGTGTAAATTTATATTAAGAATAAAATCTGATAAAAAATTAAAACAGAGAAATAACTAATCATTAATATTTTAGACCAATTACAGTAATACAACTATAAAAATATATATATATGTATACATATTTGTAGGATATCAATAACAACTTTTTGGATAAACCAATGTTAAACTTTAATGTGACAAGTTTCAAAAAATTGACTTCAAGAAAGACTCAAGAAGTGGCTAAAGGCTAAATAAACAGATTGGAGTAGGTTGTAGTATAAAAAAAGAAGAAAAATGTGATTTATTTTAAAGCTCATTAACTATAACATTAAAACAAGTAAGTAAAACTAACATTGTACAACATTTCTTTAAAAATTAAAAATCTACAGGATTTTTCTGAACACTCAATATACTGTTTTTGTGGGAAATGCAAAAATATTACAATCTGTAGAGCAAGTAACAGAAATTACAAGAGAATAATCAAATAAAGAAAACTGAATGTTGACAATTTTTCAACTGATGATAGCACAAAAGAAGTACCAAACTTACAAGAAATATAAATTCCTGGCTGCATAGAATAATTACAATATTCCCGTACTTTATAACTTATAAAAATAAGATTTAGGGAGATATTTCTAAGGCTTTTGTTGATTTCTTTAGATTTCTGTTTCAAAAGTCTAAAGGGATTTTGTTTCATATAGATGCTACTCAATGCTATTTTTACAGTCACACAATGGGTAGAAAAGAACACAGACGATTTAACGCACTGCCCAACAAATTCTTTCCAATGAATCAGACATAAAGTGAGATAAGCATGATTTTAATTAATAAAACATCACAAAATAAATTTGAACCTATATTTTTCCTGAAATCCATCTTGATCATTCTACAATTATCTATGGAAGTAAACAAGTCTGTAAAATTGAAAATTTCTTAAAAAAACGGAAAGAAAAAATCAAGTTAAACTTTTATTTTGGATCTTGAATATGAGGGAAAACTAAACTCCTTTATGGTCTGATAGATTCACAACACTTGCAGTATATTCTTGGGGAATAGCATCATGAAATCAATTACATAAGTTAACTTGTTTAAGACTAACAAATTTGCTTTATGCTGGACACTATAAATTAATGTACTGATTTTTCTATTTGTTCTAGTCATTCTTAGGGTCGTGACATGTGTAAAGCAGCTGAGTCACAAGAAGCATCTGTCAGAGTCGCTTTCTCTGAAAATAATGATGTTTGCTATATATACTCTATGATGAACAGAGTGAAATTATCACTTACACAGTTTCATGTTGCTCAATTCTAAATACCAACACATGCCAGTCCGGTGACTCTAAGATGTAATACAACTACATATGTTGCAGTGTGATTAACAGAAAAAGGCTGTAACAAACTAATTAAGATCCTGTATTTGATTAAACCTGTATTGAGTATCCTGTAGGGCATCTTGATTATCATATTAATTAATTAAAAACACAGAAGACTTACTATTCAGATAATCCTGCTAATCCTGTTAGCATTTATATCAACAAAATATGGTAGAACATGACAAGTGGGATTATAGCACAACGATTTAAGAAGAAAATGCAATTTCATATTAATAAAAAAAAACAAAAAACAAATACAACAACCATGTTACGCGTTTATTGTTTTAATGAACACATATGATAAATATCCTGCAAGAAAATAAAACATTTTAATATAAAGTAAAAATAAAATTCATAAATAAATAATCAGATTAAAATACTCATAAATAAATTAATCACACAAATATTTCCACAACTTACAAAATCATTAACAATATTAATAATAAATTAGTAATCAATGTAAATCAATCAATAAATAATTAATAATAGTTATAAAAATCAGCAGGCATTATGTTAAAGATAAATAAAATGAGACAGTAGAACCCGGCTCTGAATCATTTTATATTAACTAATAAATTAAATGCTCTAATTTAAGGCACTAAGTAAGAAATAAAATGTCTATGCTGATTATCTACAAGGTGACAATACAACTAATAATTTGCACAGTTAAGTGTGCTGACAGCTAAAAAAAAATAGAAAAATAAAATAAAATCAGCACACTAAATTATCAATAGTGCTATAAAATATAAACATGCTACAATAAATAAAATATTAGGTATGATTTTTTTCCCAATAAGCAGGCACTTCTACTTAATAAAATATGAATAATTTTTCATACAGTGAAAACATTTTACAGCGATTAATATTTCAAATCTATAAAAAAAGTATAGTAACTAACATTAACATTAAAAATAAAATTACCAATATTATTACATTACATAATTTAATCTCAAAAATGTTACCTTGACACCACTCTTTCTCGATTTTTAATTTTACATGCTTACAACCTTTTTCAAAAGTATATTTCCATTTTCTTGAACAAGCAAATTGTTGAATTGTTGTAACACACAAAATAATCTTCATTAAATCTGATTACACTAATAAACATAATTTTTGTTTCCTAACATGCAATACATGATTTTAATCTGTTCTTTGATGCAGAAAACAAACATGAACTCAGAATCTTTCTATTGCACACCATTTTTGAAAAAAATTTAAATTTTAATTAAAGGATTTTTTTAATTTTTCAACATTTCATTTTTAGCATTTTAAGCTCCTATATTGTATTTTGTTAGCTCATTTTTTATTGTTTAACTTTGTTAAAATAATTTGTAAGCTATAAATAAACAATACTAGGCAAAGAATTAAATCATATCATAATCACATATGACATCATATCTAATACTGAAGAGTGAGCCTTCACGGACAAGATTAATCATGTCTGTGCAAGTCTAAACATGTAGCTGAATACACAGCTGTGTTGTTTATATTAAGCACTGGATTTGGAATGAATTAATTTTGTTCAGTCTTAAGTTGTTAACAGTGCAGTGTCATAATGCCTTGAAATTGTGTAAATTATGTGGATGCCTTTTGTTATGTATGTGGGAGTTTACTGTAAAATCAAATAGAAAAAACATTACACCTTTAATTAAAAAAGCATATCATTTGTACTTTCAGTGTAAAATTGGTGATCAGGATAAGACATAGGCTCCTCATGTAGCATGCATTAATATTTAACAGGATGGCTGAAAGGTACACAGAAGGCATTGCCATTTGATGTACCTATGGTTTGGCGTGAACCAAAGGATCATGCAAACGATTGTTACTTTTGTTTAACAAGTGTTTCTGGAATTTCTATAAAATCTAAACATACTGAAAAATATCCTTCATTGCAATCTGCAATCAGGCCTGTACCTCATGGTGAAATTATTCCAGTTCCTGAGCCACCTGTGAATGTATGTTTCGAAAGCAGTGATGAAGAATCAGGCAGTACTGAAGAAGACAACAATGATTTTGATTTTGAATTATCTTCCAATAAGTCATATCTTACAACAAAAGGTGAATAAATGACTTGGTTAGGGATTTAAAAATTTATCAAAAAGTCAAGCTGAACTGTTAGGATCAAGACTGCAAAGTTGGAATTTACTTCAAAAAAATACAAAACTTTCGGGCTTTCGAAGCCGACAAAAACAACTTTCTCAGTACTTTATTGATGAAAATAATTTGGTTTATTGCACAAATACTGACAAGCTTATGTTGCACTTAGGACAAGTTAATAAACCTGAGGACTGGTGCCTTTTCATAGATTCGTCCAAGTACAGTTTAAAAGTGGTTCTACTACACAACAGTAACAAATATCCTTCGATACTAATCACTTATGGTATTAATTTGAAAGATAATACAATGTAATGAAAGACGTTCTTGAAAAAATAAATTTAAAAAATCATAACTGGAATATATGTGGTGATTTGAAAGTTATAGCTATTTTATTAGGCATGCAGTTAGGCTATACTAAGTATATGTGTTTTCTTTGCAAATGGGACAGCCGAGCTAGGGATAAACATTATGTTACCAAAGATTGGAAGAAACGAGACAACTTAACTCCAAGTGGGAAAAATATTATTCATGAGCCCTTAGTTGAACCCAAAAAATATTTTTACCTCCTCCATATCAAGCTAGGACTAATGAAAAATTTTCTAAAAGCAATGAAGAAGGATAGTCCTGGATTTTTGTACACCAGGCAGAAATTTCTGAATGTAAGTGAAGGAAAAATTAAAGAAGGAATATTTGTTGGTCCTCAAATAAGAGAGTTGGTCAAAGATGATATATTTAACTCAATGTCAAATAATGAAGAAAGTGCAGCTTGGACGACTTGGACAACTTCATTTAAAGACGTTTGCAAAAATCTTCTTGGCAAACAAAAATCTGACAATTACCACTATATTTTTAATTAAGTTAAGTGACGAACATGGTGAACATTTCCACCAAGACATTTCGGTGATGGAAAGCCGCTATAAAGATAAATCGAATACTAACATGCTAGCCGATTACTGTTTGCCATTAATTCGGGATGTGCCTGAGGCTATTTATAAAAGAAAAGCATCAGCAAAATCATTCTAACACAAATATGGCCATGTAAAATTATACATTTTATAGATTTTAATTATATTTTCCCTTAACTTTTTTTGAAGCGTAATTTACTTGAAACTAAGGGTGATAGAAAAATTGTATTTACAGATCTGTAATGTATGCAAAAAAGTAATTCAAGAAATGGTATCACACTTAGAGAAACATTACTGTTTTTTTGTCTATCAGTGTTATCATTATATAAGTATTAAAAACAAACTATTTTTTCTCATAGTTTTTGTATCTAATGAAATTTGTTCATTGCTTATCTATATACGTATTCTCCAAGCGCTGATTAATTTAATTTGAAAATTCACAGTATTATTCAAATTTACTTATTCACAGCATTTCATAGTATTATTCGATAGAAAACTGTAACAGAGTACCATAATAGGATATGACAACAATTAATAAATATATATAAAGATAACAGTTACTTACAAACAGAATCACAAAATTTACGTGAAACTACAGAATATAACATATTAAACAAAAAATAAGAAAGGTCACTGAATAACAGTGCGTCACTTAACTAATTGCTTAGTTAAGTCAATTCAGTCAAGTCAATTAAATCCAAATGTTTTGTAACTGGAAAAATAATTCTTATTCAAATTTTTATTATGATCAGATTTATACTAAGATACGAAAAGAAACTAAACATGGAGGGTTGGTATTAGTAATTCATAGATGAAGATATATAAACTGAATATAACAATTAATATAAACAGATTTAAAAAAGATATTCAGATATTTCCTATTACCAAAACAGAATTTGAATCTTGCAATCAACTAGAGAAAACAACTCTTAGCTGTGATTTATTTCTTTCCAATATTTTGGTGATATACAAGGGAATCAACACACACCTTTGTTACAATACAGTCAGAGGGAGGACAAGAATGTGATTAATTATAAAGAATGCTGAAGAAGATGCAGACAGGCTGGTCAGGGTTTGAGAGTTTCCTAGTAGACCAGTAAAACCGCAGATAACTAAATAAAAAAATAAAATATTAACTCAACTCACCTCAAAACTCAATAACCAGTTTTACCAGTGATAGAGTGGGGAAAAAACTATTGTATAAAACGAAAGAAAGAGGCTTTGAAATAAAAATGAGAAGTTACTAGACTGGCAAACTAACAGTTACTAGGAGAAATGCTGTAACCGGTCTGTCCACAAAGTTATCTGAAATCAATTTTTTTTTTTTTTTAATTATTTTATACACAGTAGTGTAAATGAATATTCATTTTATATTCTTTGCAGTAAACACATTATTTATAGAAGAAAAACATTTGATTTAAGTGTTATTTTCTGCCTTTCTTATCACTGTCATTCTAACGTTCATATTTGACATGTTTCAGAGAACCTCCATTCTCAAAGCTATTTTTAGCACTCATGAGTAGATTTGAGAATGGAGGTACTCCAAAAACCATAAACTACGAATGTTAGATTGACATTGCTAGGAAAGACAAAAAAAACACTCAAATTGATTATAATAATCCTAGTAGTAATATAAAATACTGTGAAAAAATAAAATTTTCATATATGTGTGTAAAATATCCCCTTTAAAATAATGAATACACATAAATCTGTCGCTACAATCGCTACAAAAAAAAAATATCTGACCAAAATACATTTAAAAGATGCTCTCACTTTTTATAGTCTCATTATTAAATATCTCTACTTACTTAACTGAATAGCTAACACCAGAATACAAAGCAAATGATCAGAAGAGATCAAAATAAAATAAGAATCGCAGCTTTTATTCTTTTAAACTTTGAAAATCTGGATAATCAATAAAATATCAGATTAGCTATTGAGATTGCAATAAATGTGAAGTATAAGATACAGAAACTTATTCAAAATCCTTTTTAAAATAAATGATGAACTCACATTGCACATGCCTTACAATTTGATTGGTTCTGAAGAAAATAGGCCAAACAATTAGAGATTAGTTCTATAATATGGTCACTAACTAATTCCTCGCATTTCTTAAAATCAGGCATGAACAACATCTTATATTAGTAAATAAACAAATTCATTTAACTGATGGGTCTATTATCTATAATATTTAATGATCAACAAGTATCACAAAAATCTAAACTTTCCAGTTTGAAAAAAAAAATTAAAGTCATTGTACTGTGTGTATTTCATAATACTATACCTACTTTAAATTACTGAAATCAAACCAAAATTTCAAAAGGAATAGGGTTCTGAAGTTTCAGAATAATAATGTATATATATTTTTAAATATCCCAATACTATATCAGTCCAGATAGTCTGGACTGATATAGTACAACAGGATAAACAGGATAAATAAACAGGGTAATTCTGTATCTGGAAACCATCATGACATATGTTATACCAGATGACTCTGAAGTTAAAGGAAGGTCAGTAAACAACAAAAACACATAGATGATAATATGTTCCTAACAGAAAATATGAGAATTAACCAAAAATAATATAAAATAGACATTTCATAACTAGAAGAAGAATGCGTGGGAAACAAAATTTCTTTATGAATCAACATACTTGATCCTGATGTTAATCTAACTTAATATCAGTTGAATTATGGTTATTTATATATAAACTGATTTGGTATTCATATATAAATATAAATTTCTAGATTCTTTAGTTAATCAGCTTCTATTTAACATAAATATGAAGACAAGAAATTATACTCTGTAACCTCATAAGAATGGAAAAATTGCTCTTTGGTGGCAAAGCATTAAGCACTAATTAAGAATATGAATGCTAAGACATAATTTATAATCCCCCTAATGGTAAATCATTTATACACACAACCGTACACATATATGCCACATCAAAGAGAAATCATTCTGAATATGATAAAAAGATCCAATTTTACTCTAAGAAATATGTAAATATTTACTACATAGATGAAATAAAAGGAATGAATAATACAGAACAGGGTTGAGAGCCAAGTTTTACCTGTGTTGGCAGAGAATGTTTTTAATATCAATTTAACCAGAGAACCTCTTTATAAAAAAAAGAAACATATTTTACTGTCGAACACACAATAAAAACGTTTGGAACACTGCTTAATAGGACTTATTGATATGTTGAATGCCTGTCAGCCAGTTCAGGACTCCTTCCCATCCAAATAAAAAGATAGAATATTGGCTAAAATGCCTATTAGTTAAATCAGTCCTGTTAATCCTAAAATTTAAATTTTAAAGAAAATAATAGCGTCGGGAATAATATCGCTGATAATTATTTGTACCTTTTTTAAAAAGCATCTTCACATCTAAAAAATTAAGTAATAATTTTTTTTAAATTCAAACTGTTAATTATTTGTCTTTAAATGAGGCATGCATGATTAGGAAGGAAGCAGTCTTGCAATCCTTCATCTTGTGAATAGTGTAATACCCTTCCACTTCTAAATTTAGGAAATTCACCAATTTTTTCACATAATTATGCATTTTATCATAAAATGTTACATCATTTATGTTATCTTTATTATTTTTGTACAAATAAGAAAATAAGCAGATATCTTAAGCCCTATAAAGATGATAGGACAGTTTAGCATCCTCAATCAGATTTTAATCTTTTTATTCAATTTCTTCATAGATAGAGAAACATTTTTTGTTAGGAAGGCAGCAAAATGATATGTGAATTTTATGAAAAAAAAAAAAATATATATATATATTTATACATTTATAAACTTTTTTCTAATAGCTGTATGGCATATTTTCATTCCAGAGTAAATATTATTTTAAAAAACTTGAAAATACCTGTCATATCTAAAACCTTAAACCATTCTTTACTAATTTTGTAATAAGTTTTTACTATCACATTAAGATGGATAAAAATTTACATATTTGACAAAAAAATAACATTTCAAAAATTGACATAAAAGGTCCAAAGTAAAATGAATAACTAGCTCCAACTCTTCTAATCAAATGGTTCCATAGCATCTTGAATGTTTATTAGAGTAACATGCTGTTAATAAAAGGGTATGAAGAGTAAATGCCAATAGCTGATTACACATTTAATAAGTATGTTTCTCATATTATTTCCTTTCACTAGAAATTACTGCTAGAAGTAGACCAAACACCACATATGGCATTTCTAAGTCCTCATCTTTAAAAGATTTTTCTTTATCTATAACATGTTTTTATATTATTCAGCAGCTACATGGTCTGCTTCTGATGCTTCTTCATTTCGGTTCATTCTCCAACAGTATTTTACATTAAAATATGTGTCACTCAAATCATCTATGCAACATGTAGAAATCTATGTTCACTGTAAGTCCTCACCATTCACACCTCTCCTGATCACCAAATCAATGCCACACAAATCCCATAAAATAAAAATCCATGAACTGCTATACAAGAAAATATATCTGTATTTGATTACAGAGTTTTACCCGGGGTTATCGGGTTTTACCCGATAGGCATTTCATCGATATTAAACAGTATTCCCCAGTAAATAGGAATGTGCTCCAAAAATTACACAAAGGATGTGTTTAGCTACACGTGCTGGCATCACAATTATGGACTTATCAGGATAGGACACACACCCGCAGAACCCAAAATTGGAAAGAAAACATCAAGGGTAAGTAAAATGTTTTGATCAGTAAAAAATGATACTACCCTAAGAAAACGTAGCACAAGATAAACAACCTTGCCTGAAGGATAGTTCAAGGCCACTTCTGGTCAGTAGGCACCTACTATCACATATCCTTTAGGAGTTCTGTTAATTTTTAACTAAGATTAGAATGAAACTTTACCAATCAACAATTTTGCATAGGCTAGATTAAATATTTACTGCAATAATAACTGCTTCTGCAGAAATTAAACAGATATCTGAAAACACGTTTGAGGTGCCTAAAGAAACAACCTTATCCATCCTTGGAATTATGAGATGTGCAAGTATCAAAGTGAACTGATAACCATTCAGTCAAATACAAAGAGGGCAAAGAAAACTTAAATAAAAAAATTTTTCTTCCCAAGAACTGGCTTCTACCTAGTTGCCGAACTAATAATTCGAAAAGCAAGATAAAATTACAATACATCCTCGACAAAATAATTTTTTTTAAAAATATTCAGCAGATTAAATACTGAACTAATAATACAAAGCTGAAAAAAAATGATCTATATGTTATAATGAAATATCTACTTAAAATCATTCGATAAATAAATCCAATATCACTTCTTGGAGAACAATAATAAAAACTAAAACTGTAAACTTTTTCACTGTATTGAATGTCGAATAAGCAGTAATAAAATTAAATGTATATAACCTTTATAAAACAGTTTTTTGGCAATGCACCGTGCTCATCATGCTATAAATGGGGCAGGGCCTAATATATATACTGAACTCTTAATTCTCTACTCCTTCAACAAAACAGAGCAGAGTTCCACTGTGGGTTAGAACTTAAAAAAATAAAAAAAACATAAATAAAAATAAACAAAAAATAAAATAAAACAAAAAGTCACCTGGCAAACTCTTCTTCTTGCGCTGCTTTTTAGCTTCTGAAGAGGGGTCGCATGCAAAAGGAAACGCATTAGTAAAAACATACAGAAAAAACACAAGGGTCACACTTTTTTAAAAGTTATATTATGTGGTATAAATTCAAGCCAACACAAAGTATGTGCTAGATATAACTATTTCCAAACATTGACATTTAATCAATTTTCAAAAAAATAAAAAAATAAAAATAAACACAAATTAAACATTCCTAGGGTGTTTCCACAAAAAATTAATATTAATAAGAAAGAACAAAGAAATAATGAATAAAATAAAACAAACTGCCGGATAATTTAACACAAGTAACAAGTAAAGTTGTTCATAAATATGTTTGAAATCTTATTTTCTTTCTGGATTTTCAAACAAGCAATAAATATTTCATCTAGCTGAATAATAATAATAATAATAATAAAAGGAAAAAAGCAATAACAATTTTTTCCATCTAATATTGCACACAGCTCAAGTTGTCCCAAAAGCAAACTATTTAGCACATTAATATCTATACAAACTGTAAGAGGCTCAAGTCCAATGAAACCTTTCATAAATAAGCAGTAAAAGATAAAAAAAAAAAAAAAAAACAGAGCTTTATGCATTCAAATACAACTAGAAATGAGTTCAACATTTTACTTATTAATTATGGTACTTTTATTATATAATATTATATACTTATTTATTTTATTATTATTTTTTTTATGAAACAGTATTGTTTATAAGAAAATTTATTTAGTTTTTAAAGCAGTTTTCTGAGTGAGGGGAAAAATAAAATAAATTTAATAATTAAAGTTAAATTTGCCACAGAAAAACATAAAATAAAAATCTACAATACAAAAAAGAACTTATTTACAACTGTACTGAAAAGAAAAGGAAAATTGTGTTTAATCCTTTGTGTGAACATTTTATAATATTACTGTACTTAAATGCACAACAATATAGTTGTCTATAACTACAATCAATACTCATTTACTAAGTACATTTTTTTGATTACAAAACCAATGAGTAATTAATTAAAACAAAGATATTTATAATATTAAAAAAAATCCAGTAGAAAAAATTCAGGAAAAGTAAACAGGTTGATAATTTTTTTATACAGTATTATGGATAAAAACTGCTTCCACATAAACTGAAGTAACACATTTACGTAGTAATTTTTTTTTTTTACATTACAAAATTACAATAAAAGGTTATGTCTGAAAATTAAGAAATATTTTCTTTTTTTTTGTTGAAAGCATTAGCTTTTCCATACGTTCATACTTTTGCACATTTAATAATTGATTGACTCACTTAACTAATATTCTGTAAGTGTCCAGATATTAAGTACAACTTTGTTCATTTGGAATCCTAAGGGAGCTGCATTCCTTGTTTGTGTTCTGGTGTACCTGTACCTTGTTACATCCCTGAACTGCTATGCCTGGATGTGTCATTAATTAAAACCCAATAACAGAATATTGACCAAGAGATAGTATTAAGGAGCCATTAGCATTAAAGTATAATTTATAGGCTTAGTCTCAAAATGTATACCTTCCAGATGGGAAGGTAAGCATTTACCATCTGTATTACTCCAACAAGAATTAAAAAACCATAAATGTAAAAACTCATTATATTTTATCTTTATAATGCTACTTAAAAGGATCATAGCACATAATAAGTCTATTCAGTTGAGTTTATGTTGTAGTATTAAACATTAGATGTAACAAAAAAAATCATCAGAAAAAAAAGGATAATTATAATATGTACCATTAAAATATATTTTGAAATTAATTTTAGAGTTAACTGAACGGCTGAGTTTTTTACTAGAACCATACAAAAGACATCTACAATAGCAGATAACATTCCAGATTCTTTTAGAAGTGGCATGTCATTACTCTAGACTTAAAAGAAAGTGAATAGTAAAATATAAGAAAAGTTATAATGCAGAGTATGAAATATGAATTAATTAGCTTTGTTACTTTTGAGTACAAATTAATCTAAAAATGTTCAACAGAAAATACAGACGAAATAGAATTTTAGAATAGTGTGGTTTAAACTTCATTCATAAAATTATCATAAAGAAAAATATATTTAATCTGAATATTATTTTTAAATTTACTATGGACTTTTTACAGTAAATGGTTAAGTAAGGATTAATGTTTAGGCATGGAAAAAGAGCTGCTGACTCTTTATTACTTGAGAGTGGTTTATCTGTTTTTTAAATTGACTGCTATGCTTTCCAGTATATCTATTAGCAAAATCAAAAAAATCTCAAAATGTTAAATTCATGAATTAATATGCATTACTGCATTTCAGTATTATGTTTATTTCTGTATTATATGGATAAAATTTACCCAGGCAGAAGTGAAACAGAATACATAATATTATTTGACACATTTTCATTTTATCAAATTTATTACAATTTCTGCGTAATCACAGTGATCAACAATCATGATTTAGATATAATATTCAAACTCAATGAAATAGGAGTAAAGAAAATTTTATTGAAATAGAAACAAACTAGCAAACTTCAAAATGGAAGTTAAATATTCTAAATTATCACAAAGTTGTTAAAAGTCCCAAGTTTTAGTATTCTAGAATATCTTTATTCAATTTCTATCTACAATAAAAATTGCAGGAAAATTAAATTACCCGATAAATAAAATTACAATTAACCCAAAAACTGATCTTTAATGATAAAAGTATCAAAATGAATTAATACTGTGGATCACAGCATAAACATGTATTGTAACATTAACACAAGACTTACAAAAGACATTAACGTAATAAAAGTAAAATACAAGTTTATAAATTAGTAACAGGTAACATATAATTTTCACTTTTATATATAATATGGAATAAGTGCTGAATGAAACCAGGAAGTAAGGACTAAAAGAAAATTTAAAATGGAGTTGGAAACAACATTTGGTTAATAATTTCTAAAGTAAGATTTCATTCACTGCCATTTTTTAGTAAGTGTGGAATAAGAATAAGCAAAAGGTCATGGGAACATCAGCCAGGGAAAATAGTTGAGAATGACCTGGTAAAGATCATCTAGGGCTTCAGAATTCAAACTGAACACCATTTGGAGTACAACATACCAGACATTACTGTAGTGGGAGAAAAATGCATTTAGATAATAGAAATCGCTATTCCAGGTGATCATTGACTCCCAAGAAAAAGAACTTGAAAAAACATGATACAAAGACTTGAAATCCAATAACTATGGAAAAAGAAGATAACTGTAGTACAACAGGCGCTGTAGGTACAATAGTAATAGGCGCCCTAGGAGCTATAACAACAAGCCTCCAAAAGAACTTAGAATTAATTGGCCTGCAAAACGTAACATCACAATTGAAGAAGGTAGCTTATTGGGACTGCACACATAATATGACAATACCTTTGTGATTCCTAGGTCCTTGGTTAAGTCTCATGTTTCAAAGTTCTAAAACCCAGTCAAATAATTTGTGCATACTAATTTGTATAATCTCATAATAATAATAATAATAATAAATCAGAAAAACTGTAATAATAATAAACCAGAAAAACTGTTGTAGTGTCGTTTTACAGAAATGAAAATTGCTTTTGAATAAAATTAATAACTTTAAAGTAAAAAATTATTTTTTTAACAGCCTACAACAACTTAAAGTATTCTGTTGTACTTTTGTTTATGTGTAGGTGCAGATAAACAAAAACATTTATTGAAATAATATCTCTCGTGCATAATTTATAAGAAAAATCAACATTTTCAATAACTTTACAGTAAATAATCGAAGTTATTAATGACAATTTAAAAATAATACTATTATAAAATAGATATTAAAGGAAAAACAAATTATACATAAATGTGTTACTTATAATAATTTAAAAATAACTATGTTCCAGAAGAGTGCTTGCTATTTAATATTTATAGTGTATTTAAAGATAAATAATGTAGTTTAAGAAAATTATTGTAAAAAAAAGTGTCAGATGCATAAACAAAAAAAATTATATATATATATATATATATATATATATATATATATATATATGTGTGTGTGATATAAACAATAAAATTAATAGAAAAAACTGTTTCTGGTACAAAGTGAGTGATTAAAAAAATAAAAGATGAGAAAGCTTCATTTATATTAATAATGAACTGATTTGTGTTTCATAAAAGAACAAAAAAACCATTGAAGAGTCAAAAATATATTACAATCACAAGAAAAATACGTTTTTAAGATCTGATTATGATTTTAAATTAAGTTGCCATAAATTTATTTGACATCATAATATTACTGAATAAAAGCAATGTAAAAGATTTATAGAGAAAGATCTCTCATCCTAATTTGACATAAAAAAGCTTAAATGAAAAAAATTAAAAACCTAAAGGTACTATACACATTTATCTTTTACATACATTTAATATAACGTATGTTTTACTGATAAAGAATTGACTTATTAACAAATTTTTCAAGATTCAATGCATCAGAAAAAGTGTAAATATTTACAAAATAAAATCAATTAAAAAATTTTAATAATTAAAACAGAAACAATTTTTACATTTTGTTTATATCACATAAAAAAAATAAATAAATAAATAAAAGATAAATACATCTAATAAAATCATACTTGTGTTAAATGTAACACAAATACATTACAAAACAAAAATTATCAAATTTTATTTTCATATACATAATTTTAATGTTTTCAGCATATAAAATACATAAATGCAAAACTAAATAACTTCAAATTACCCTGCAAGTGGAACGGGGCTGTACTTCTAGCATTCACTAGCACAAAAGGTATATTTAAAGGTAATTCTGTACAATGGTATACAAAATTGGAACTGTTATCACAATAAATTATAATCGACATAATAAAAAGGCAATATAATTAAAATTTTTGTACAAATTTATTTACAACACTAAGATGAAGTAACATAGCACATTGTATTACAAATGTTGCCTTTTTGTAAAAAGATAATTTTTACAAAATAAAACAAAAAAGAAATGATTAATAATGTGTCAATTGAAAACAAGAATTTACATGAAATGACTGAATCATGTTGTTAAACAAATTAATTATTCATCGGTTTTAACTAAGTTTTATTGATACTTCAAACTTATGAAAATATAATTAGTTATAAATATTAATTATTTTTATAAAAATATAAATTACTTTATACTACTGTAATATAAGCATCTATAAAAGGCCAGAAATAATAGCAACAAAAAAATTCAGCTGCTGCAAAAACTAACATGTGGGTGAAAAATAGATCTGAAAGAATAGACAACCTGGACTAATTTGTTCAAGATTTAACAATCTTGAACAAATCATAATCACTTCCATGGTTGATCCTTCCTGTAATTTAAAAATTTCTTTCCCCACAAGTTTAAAATATGCCTTTAAACAATGAAGCATGCATTTACCATTATTCGGAATAAAACATCTTATATCTTACTATAAAAAAAAGCTTGCTAAATTAATTAGCTAGAAAATACCCAGCTTGTGGATGGGATGAGTCAATTATACTGAACTTAAATAATTTGAAATTTATGAATAATAAATTTCTGGAATACTTTATTCAAGTGAAGAATTTTTATGTGCAGTAAACCACTGATTACTGAAACATGGGCATAGTGTTTATGATTTTTTCTGTTTTTTTTATTATTGAAATGATTTACTGTAATAAATCATCTGAAAAAGTTCCCATTTTTTTAAGATTTAGATGTTATAAAAACACAGTTGAATTCTAAAATACTTGATTCATCTAACAATATAACAGACACAATTAAGTCATTAAATAAAAGCCAAATGGTAAGTATGTAACTGAATCATTTTAAAAATTACTTTTTAAATGGATTTGCTTTTCAAATGAAAGGAATTTATTAAATGATCCAACCTTCATAAAAAGTTGGATTAATTGACATGCAATGTGGTATAATTCTGTTGGTATATATTCTGTTTATTAAAATAAACAGAAATGTGAATTTCACATGTAAACAAAATGGAATATAAAATAATGAATATAAGAATTCTCAAGAATGACTAAAATATGTATAAATACAAAGTCTTTATTCAATGATGTGTTTTTATTGTATATCATAATCACTACCTATGTTACAATCTTTACTGCTTAAAAAACTATCATTATAACTGATATTAAATATTTCATCACAATAAAATCATGAATGTTAGAGAATAATTTATTTATAAGCATCACAGCAGCAGAATTACAACTATTAACTAATTAAAGAACACACTTACGCCTTTTTTACTTGTTCTAAAAAATTTCATTAACTTTTTCGCAGTGCACACTGCTTTATCAGGTGAAAAATAATAATTTTAAAATTAGTCAATTGATAAAACTTTACAAAGAGATACTCTCAGTCAAATAACTGATTGAGATTCATTAGTTTTCATAGAGTCATTACTTATAACTTACTCAAATAACTGACTAAGTACTGTCAAATAACTGAATGACAGTATCTCTCTATAAAGTAATGACTCTCAGTCGATTATTTGACTCTGTAAAGTTTTAACAATTGACTAATTATAACATTATTATTATTCACCCAATGAAGCAGTGCGCACTGCAAAACGTTCGTGAAGTTTTTTAGAAAGAGTGAAAAACGTGTAAGTGTGTTCTTTAATTAGTTAATAGTTAAAATCACTAATATGTATTATGACAAAACAGAAACTTGTTTATAACCGGGTGAGTTATATAGTGAAACAGTTCCAATATACAAGAAAATAATGAGCTCTATATGCTCCAATAAATGCCACTAATAGCTCCGTGCGGGCTCAATATATTGACATTTATGTACAAATCTAGTACAAGTCATGCAGGATTGCAGCTTCACATCACGGGCTTTTAATAATAACTTTTAATAACCAGTTTTAACTACTTTAAGAATATAATAAAACATAAATTCATTGGCAATAAATGCATATGGAATGTATTATGCATTAAAAAAAATAATACATTTAAGAATGCTTGCTGCATAATTTTATATTATGTAACACATAACTTTTGATATAAATCAATTTTTTAATTTAACATAGTAAAAACCAAGTAAAATGTGCACACAGATACATTCTTAAACAGTAAAAATATAAGATTTTTTTATTAAAAAAACATGAATTATATAATGTTTCAAGTGAACTGCTGTTATTAAGATAATAATTATTATTATATTTTCTGCTAAGATCATTATAATTTCTATATTGAATACTGTCTGCCTGTCTTAGCTTCATTCTTTTATTATTGACGCATTTCGGAACAACTCCATTGTCAAAACTTATTGTACTGGTATTCCAGTACTAGTACTTATTGAATACCAGTTTTGACAACAGAGTTGTTCTGAAATGCATCAACATATAATAAAAGAACGAAGCTAAGATAAACAGTACTCAATATAGAAATTTTAAGTGAATACCTGTTTTTAATAAAAATAATTTATGCTTAGCACTTCTTTTATACAAATTTTTATTTGATATCAGGCCATTTTGCTTGACATTCAAGAAAATATTTTCACTGACATTATGATTCATGTTCAATAGCATAAAACAATCGATAACTAATTAATTAGTTTATGATGAACAAATACCAGTCAAAAACTAATTAAAAATTAGTTAAATGATCACCAACTACCTGCTGAAGAAGTCAACAGTTTATCAACAACTAGCACATGACTAGTTAAACTCAAAGTTTATCGAATAAAAATGAATATTAGAAATAATAAAATTCATAGATCAATTAACTGTAACTAACAAATACATAAATGTATACATTTGCCAATAACTGTTAGGTATAAGTTAAAACTGATTATACTAGATTCATAAATAACTAGTAAAGTTTATAAATGTTAAGTACTTACCTTTCCTCTTTTTCTTTATCTCAGCTTCTTGTTCATCAACAGCAGCTCCAAGAAGAGTGAATATA
The DNA here is from genome assembly GCF_047948215.1 of Lycorma delicatula. NCBI lineage: Eukaryota > Metazoa > Arthropoda > Insecta > Hemiptera > Fulgoridae > Lycorma > Lycorma delicatula. Next base: position 5,476,833 of record NC_134458.1, read on the forward strand.
ATACCCGCCTGTGAGTTAACACCTACTGCTGTCACCAGCATTTTTCCACTGCCTTCCATAACATGTGTACCTATTTTACAAATAGAAATTATTAAACATCACATGAAGAATGAGTCTATGTAATCGTTGTCCCATCTTCTAGTATATCTTAGCAATGCATATGTCTACATCAACCTTTCCTATATTATTATTATTTTCTTTGCATCAGCCTTTATATTCCTCTTCTCCCTTCACCTTTATATACTAACAAGTTCCATAGTCCTTTTACATTCTAAACTTACTGATAACCAGTGTGTTCACATTTTTGAGTTAAAAAAAAAAACAGCCATTTTAAATCCACTTTCAGTTACAGTGTTTCACACATTATCAACATATTTTACAGAATAGCAGTATAATATTTCACAAATGCATCAATGTATGTTATTAATATCTTAATTTTAAAGAATTTATGCAATATTAAAAATATTAAAGTTAAAAAAAATCCTGTAAAAGGTAATTTAATTGTACGTTTAACAGTGAACTAAACTTCCAGTAACTGTAATTGATTCATTGAAAATTTTCTAAGAGATCCATACAGAGTTACTTTGTGCAGGATAAATGTTCAATGCCTATTTCATATTTCAGAGATGGGTAGGAGCAGAAATAATATAAACAGTCAACTCAGCAAGCATGTTAAAACAAATAACTATATTTTTTTTAAATAAAAGAGGCATTACTCTTCTATACCATGGTCTTTAAAAATTGAGATGTGCCTTATTATCAAAAGCAAATGTTTTTTCTATCTATTACAACAAATTCTCTGAATTAAAATGTACAATAGGAATAGAATAAATCTGCAATAATTCAAAGATTTTCATATTATGATTTATTGTTACGATCGGAATGCAAACCAAAATAAGTGGACATTATAAAGTTAACAAAGAGTTTGTACTAGTGATAGATTGCACTGTTGGCTCATGGCTTTAACTGCAGTCAAGATTTCATAAATTGAGAGGCAAAAAAATCAAAGTTGACAGAACAGGAGAGCTCTCTATGCAGTTTTGCATCATTCAGTGTACATTTTGTAACCGCTTTGATTCTCAGAAGCAATAAATGTTTTATCTGTACTGGAGGTAGAACAAGATATTATAGGTGTTAAATGATGTTCAAACATTTTTGTTATTGTTGACAAATAAACTTTCTGTTTGGCTTTAGATTTTCTTCACTGTACAAGTTTTCGTCTGAAACTGTGTTTGTAAAGCTCATATTCATATGTTCATTAGTAAAGCTCATATTTTCATATAAGGAAATTTATAAAGGAAAAACAACACAAAATCTTTAAAGATTAACTGATTTTTTAACAAAGCCATTTGGTTTGCAAAGTTAAACACATTCCAAAACTAAGAGAAAAAGTATAATTTTTTACATGATTTAATACAATATTTATTATTTAATGCTTTTTTTTTAAAGTAGGATTTAGTGTTAGTAAGGAGAGTAAGTATTAGTAAGCATTTAGTGCAGTTGGAGTAACTGATAAACAATTTTAAAATATAATAAAGTTCCCAAAACATACAAATTAAATACACAAATAACTTTTATTTTTAGCGGTAACATCATTTCAGTTTTCAATTTTTTTTAACTTTTTGATTAATTCTGTTTAACTGGTTTTTTCTGTTTATATAACTGAAATTTATTTTTTAATTTAAATACAAAAGTTTGTACATTTTTCAACTGTCTATTCATTTTTTTAAATTTATGGTTAAAAAATTAGTAATGAGATCTTATGTATAGTATTTGTATTAATTAGATCATTCTATTTTTTAAATAATATTATGATAAAAAAGAAATTATAAAATCATTCACTTTAATCCAAATTTAAAAAAAATATGACAAAATAATGAAGGATCAGTAAGTAGCATGTTTACTTATAATAAAGGTTTTTTAAATAATAAATAGCTTATTTAACTTACACATGAAGTCAAATTCCTCAAAAACTTACAGATCAAAACTGTGATGTACATCAGGAACCAAATAGAATTGTTGTTTATGGTGAGGATTTAAGCATCTTGTAATAATGGACAAAAAAAAAATTTTATTTTATTTTCAGTACTTGAAAAATTCGGGTAAGCTTTATACCAAGATGCCTTTAACTGTAAAAGTCAGGTAACTATTTGAAACAATAATATCAATAAATGTTTTGTTCGGCTGCAATAAAAAAATTATAAAACATTCACAAAATAACTAAATTAAAATATCAATTATATTGAATTAAAAATTCATTGAAACATACCTGAAAGCACCATTGGGTCAAAAGTTTCCCCTTTTTTGACATGATCTGATTCACCTGTTAATGATGATTCATCAATTTTAAGATCATTGCTTTGAATTAAAATGCCATCTGCTGGTAATAGGTCACCATATTTTATCTGAAATTTAAAAAAATAATAATTTTGATAGAAATAAATGGTGTCATTTAACTTCAAAAAAGATTTTCATGCATATAAGTCATATGTTCAATATAAATTTGATATTCTACAAAAAAAACAATGAAAAAAAGCGGATAAAAAAATACAATATTTTTAATATTAAAGTTATTTTATATTTAATTATACACAATATAATTATTAATAGTTCACCCTTTTATTCTGTTTTATATTACTCTTCTGCTGCTTGTTCTGTTACTACTTTTCTTAAGGTGTTTTACAGTTAAATAAGTGCTCATCATTTTCAGTAAAATTTTGTATGGTATAATTTATGTTTAAAATAAATCCTTTTGTGCACATCAAGATTTAACAAGCAAAAATATAAATAAATAAAAGGGATCAAACTATATGCTAGAGCTACATTAACACATTCATACAATCTTTTAACCATTAAACCAGCCATAAAATATTAGTAAGTTACATACAGTTATCCCTACTTATCAGTTATTAATTTAATTATTAAAATATATATACAAGGATTATTTTTTTTTCAAGGTCTGATCGGTCATGAAATAAAAACCTGCGCAAAAATCGGATGAACCTTTGCGCATATGTGTTGTGCAGCGTCTCTAGTATGGCCTTCAATCACGCTGTGTCACTTCGTTTAGTTCTGAACATGCAGCTAGCACGTAAACATGTCTACAACAATAGCATCTCCCGCCAAGTGTGAAGTGCATACGGTAATTTGATTTCTTCAGGCTGTGGGGTGTAATGCAGCTGAAATTCATCAACGAATAAGTAATGTGTACGGTGAAACTTCAACGAGTGACAGCAAAGTGCGACACTGGTGCAGGAACTTTAAAGCAGGACGTACAGATGTTCATGATGCAGGCGGTCAGGGAAGGAAGCGTGTGTCAACCGATGATCTCGTTGAGCGAGTGGATGAGGCGATTCGAGAAAATCATCGGTTCACAATTTCTATTGAGCGATTCGTTTGAAATTTCAAGGTCAGCTCTCTACACCATTGTGAGTGACAGACTTCAGTACTGCAAACTGTGTGCGAGATAGGTTCCCAAGATGCTGTCTGACCATCACAAAACAATGAGAATGGATGCCTCCCTAACGTTTTTCCAGCGCTACCACAATGAAGGAGAAGATTTTTTGAACAAAATTGTCACAGGGGACGAGACATGGGTCCATTTTGAAACTGAAGAAACAAAAGAACAATCCAAACAGTGGATGCATTCTCATTCTCCCAGTAAACCAAAGAAGTTCAAGCGAACCTTCTCCAACAGAAAGTGTATGGCTACTGTGTTCTGGGACCGGAATGGAGTTCTTTTGGTAGAATTCATGGAACGTGGTACGACCATCACTGCAGCCTCATACTGCGTGACTCTTCAACGTCTACGAAGGGCAATTCAGAATAAGCGGAGGAATGTTGTCATCAGGCATTGTCTTTCTCCATGACAATGCTCGGCCGCACACTGCAACTGTAACAAAGAAGCTCCTGCAGCGTTTTCGTTGGGAAGTGTTTGATCACCCACCATACAGCTCGGACTTGGCTCCATCCGATTTTCACCTCTTTGCTCACATGAAACGCTGGCTAGGAGGACAACATTTTGGCACAGACATCGAGCTGCACAACAGTGTAGAAACATGGCTGAAAATACATAGCTCCATTCTATGACGAGGGCATTAGAAAGTTGGTACCACGCTACAGCAAATATCTAAATCAGAGTGGCAACTATGTAGAGAAATAGCGTAAATATGTAAGTACTTGTTACAAATAAAAATTGTTTATTTTCACTGTGGTTTTAATTTCGTGACCGATCGTACCTTGAAAAAAAAATAACCCTTGTATTATGTTTACATATATTCCTATCCAAAATGTAATATATATCTTGAAGTTCCTTCAAAGAATTAGAACTAACTTTCAAGATAAAAAACTGATTAGATTATTGTGTAGTTCATATAAATAAGAACTATAATATTTAGTAAATTATAAATTCTAACTTTTCTGTACATTTGTACTTAAAAGTATGCTACCTTTGCTGAAAAGTCATTTATTAAAAAAAAAAAAAAAAAGAAGCGATAACCACCTCCATCGACTTGGACAGCAGAAGCATTTTAAAATGGTTTAGCACAATAATTGGGCCCTTGATAAAGAAAAATTTTATTCTTCCACTGCCATATTTAATAAACTGATAACTCATTTTAAAGATCTTCCTACACATTTATTTAAAATTAAATTAAAAGATTTTCTTTTCCAAAACCAGAACCACTCTATAGATGTAACTTAACACAAATACAGAAACTCTGAAAGGGGCCTGAATAAAATATCTATTTATTTATTAAACAACTAATTATCAAATAAAATGATAATTAAAATAGTGTCATAACATATAACAAACCTGACAAATATCCCCAACTACTATATCCCCGACTGAAATTTGCTTTACTTCTCCTTGCCGGATGACAGAAAATTTGTGTTCACCTTCAATTCGACTCTGAAGACCGCGAAACTGTCGTTCTTTTGTATAATCATTAAATGCTGTCACAATAACGACAACAATCACAGATATTAAGATTGCTAGACCTTCTATCCAACCATGTTTTGATTCATCTTCATCTACCAGAACTGTAAAAAACAAATATGCATAAATAACTGATGATCTTTATATTTCACAATGTATACACACTTAATACTATTCCAAAATGTATTATCATTATTAAAAAATAAAGACAACACTGAAAATGAAACATGTAGACAGGCTAACAGCAAATAGCGAACATGTAAAAACATCTAGCATGCTGTAAACATCTTTAAGTCTTAACAGCTGACTGCAGCTTAGAAAAATTTAAGTTTACATGTATAAAAAATCAGATATAACATTTAATTAAAGCATCGAGAGAAATGTATTTTGAAGATAATTCTCAGATCAGAGACTTATCAAAGTGGTAGAGCAGAAATACAAAGTATATCTGTGAATATGATAAATATTTGATAAGACAAACCGAAACTGAAGAGTTAACCACTGATAAAACATTATACTATGGTTTTTTACAGAATTACACAATTTCTGACTTTGATCAGCTTTTTATAGCCACTTCAGTGCCAAACACACTGCCAAAGCACTTCAATGCCAAGATAGCATTAAAATGCTATCTTGTGCCTATATAATTATTTTATTTGCATACTGAGTAACACAAACTGCTATTGTCACGTCAAGTAGCAGGACCACACCACCTATGCAAACAATAAAAAGAGTACCAAATACTGTTTAATTCAGCTGGCAAAAGAAATTACTTTATCATATGGAAGTGTTCTTAACTCATTCCTTAAAATTTATTCAAAGCTTACATAGTAAACCGACAAACTGAACAAGTTTGAAATCCAACAGAATTTTTTTTTTATCTGACACTTTAGGCTTTATGAGGTATGTTTTAAAATTAAAGACCTTTTTGATCATTAAAGAAAAAACAAAAGAAAAAATTATTATGACATATGTCAAACATTTGCACTCATTTATTAAACAAAGTTATTCATCTGAACAAAGACTCCTCTCTTCATCACAAACATATATTATGTCTACAATATAATAGCATCACCTTTCTCATATAGTCCATAAATTTCACACTTTTTGGTGAATTTCAGCAGCATAAAGACTAACAATGATAAACCAAATTGAAGAATAAACTTCACAACTGTTGAGATTTAAGCTATGGTAATTCAACATCATAAGAAAGCAAATAACACACTGCGGTTAAAATAGTCAATGTAATGTACTGAGGATTCAACATCCAAATCTAATTCAGTATTAGCAGTCATTTTTTATTAGCGATCGGACCAGATGTATTTTTGGTATAAAACTGGTTGTAACCCTGTAATTCTAAAACTTTCCTATCTTTCTAAGAAGTCACTTTATGGGCTGGGCTGATCATTTCCTTCGTCTATTCATTCTCCCCTTCCTTCCCAAAGCAGGTACCCTAGGGATTGCATCAGCTACCTTGACAGGCTCTATAAACATCTGGCACGAACTATTAACAAGAGGAGTGGCTGCCTTACAAGTGAAATTGTGACTATCTGTTTCCTACCTGGGGAAATACTAACAGATGGCTGAGCTGCAAATCAGCTGAAGCAAATTCTTCTGTTCCTTCTACATTTCATTTACCCAGCGATACTTCAGAGACTTGTCGCTCCTATTTTTTTTCCTTTTTTTTTGTAATAATTAGAAATAACAGAATTTAATATGATCAAACGCACATTAGATCTGAACATATATTCTGATATTATATTTTTTCCATCTTTTATTGAACTTTCTGACTAAATCTTAAATCCACATATTTTAGTTTGAAAAACTGCTAACAATAACATTGTTTTCATTAGAATATAACAAGTAATGGATGAGGGCTGTCTGTTCATAGATGAGAAAGTATTGATCTATAACATCACACTTGCATTTAAAAATCAGTTTGGTTATTAGATTTTTATTACTGAATACCAATTTTACCATGAAAATAATAAAAGTATCATAGTTTTATTTGATTTTTCAACAGAGTAATGTCAGACATAAAAACAAATTAACCTTAAAAAATCAAAACCGTCTTAAAGCAAGCAGTCATCGTTTAGACAATAATATTATTCAGTAATTTAGGTATTAAATTAGACCAGTTAACCGATACACATTAGCTATAAACATCCATTCAAAACTACCATCTTATTGCCATGTTACCATCACTTTCTTCAAATTACATTGTTGCTAGTATCTGACTTAGGATTTAGATGAAAGGGAATAAGCAACCCTACGATAATAGTTAAAAATCAGTGTGGTTACAGTTACAGTTAATTAGTTACAGTTCACTGTAGTTCTGTATTTCAAAGTTGTATGGAGACAATGAAAGCATAAAAATAAAACTGAATTTTCCAAAATTCAGTTCTTTTTAGTGAAATCAAAAAAATGAGTTGATTGAAATTAAAATAGTTTATATTATTTTACTCATAAATATTGCAAGAGATTAGTTTGAAGTTCTTATAGCGAAAATTCAGTTAACTGGATTTCTCCATAGACAAATCTGCAGAGAGAGTAATTTTATAGATGATCAATAAATACCTATTGCTTTTATATGTTAAAGTAAATATGATATCAATCAGTTCAGATTAAATTTAACTATTAAAAATAGTTTTATGCTTGATTATAACTCTGAAGTAACACCATTCTCTGCAATTAAAATACAAACACGTAAATGAAATAATCCTTTGTTGTTGTTTTTTTATATGGAACTTAACAGTCTTTTTTCCTATTTTGTTAAAACTTTCCTTCCACAAGGGGTAAACCATGAGCATAAACTTTACTTTCACAGGCTACTACTCATGTAAATGAAGTATCATGAAGATGAAATCTGACATCAAAAATATAAAATCCAATCAGGAGAAAACAAAACATAATTAAATCACGTTTTCTGTAGATAAGGGCCAAAAATATCTTTCCAGTATATGGTAAAACTGAATGATAAGACTCCTTGCTTCAAGCAACTGAGGCTATGGATAAGTAATGAGAACACGATGAACATGTAACAGCTTATAAATCTACAATATAAGATGTAAATTTATTTTTAAGGCTTAAGCCTTAAATATTAATGTACTAAATGTTTAAAATATGGTCTAATGTTGATGTACCATTGTGAAAGAAAATGGTAAACATGATCTATCAATCTACAAAGTGTACTTCTATTATCTATAATAAGATTACTTAATTTTATTAATTAAAAAGTTGTTGGAATAATAATTTTCAAATTTTTCTCGACAAAAGATTCCATAACTTAGAATTCCAATATTAATTTTCTACGTGAACACTATCTTTTCCTACAATTCCATCAATCGATTTGAAGGAAATGAAAAATAAACATGTCACCATGCAGTCTTTAGCAACATTATAATTATTGATTAATATGCAAATTTTAAACACTTTCCAAGTGAATGATCCATGCTTTCCACCGGAAGCTTACAACACAACAAAAACATGATTCACATTCACAGTTTACGAACAGTGCTAAGTTATAACACTGAACATCAGATCTGTCCATAGATTGTATGCAAGAGATTTGAACAGAAAACCAGAATGAGATTACATAAATGGTAAATGTTTGCAGCAATTTTTTACTACAGATTCTATTTGAATTATCCCCAGATTTCAAGAGACTTTTTCTTAAATTAAATTATTCAAATTTAAATATAAATATTCAAATTTAAACATATATTAATCAAGTTAAAATATTCAACTGATACTTGACATTCAGAATATGAAGTGTTTTGTCTCTGAAATTTTTATTTTTATTATCTTAATATATTTTATTTTTTTTTTATGTTTAATAATTAATTCATTTTTGTTGTTAAAACAGCGAGACTTTTAGGAAATTCGTTTTATGAAGTTCTTAAAAGTCTTATTATTTGAACATTAAGAAAAATCAACTTTTAGTACCTTCCAAGATAAATCCTTTTCATAATACAGTATCTTTAAAATCATGATGCAGTAACTTTGAAAGGAAAAATGAAAAAATGCTAAATTAAAGAGAAATATTTAAAAATTCAAAGCTTTGGATGGAAAAACACACTTGCATAGGGAAGTGTGAAGCCACTCCCAACAGCCTACATGGTAACCATACAGAAGATGGTTCAGTTTGTACTGTAGTTAGGAAGATCTGAATCTATGACTTCTGCAAAGAGAATATCATCATTTTTTCCCTGTATTGAAATATCAGTCATTGGGAAAACCAGTTGTAAATAAAAAATATTCAACTAGGACATCTCTATGAGAAAATATTAAAAAGGTTATCATTGTAGATCAAGAAATCATTGCTAAAAGCGGACTTACAAACTCAGACTAACAAAATCACTTCTTCATAAGGTATTACAAAAGGTCTACTAGCTCATTATTATACAAGTTATGTCCAGGCAATAACCTAAAGAGGTACATGGTAAAAGGCAGTATCTGGATTATCACACCGATGTGTCTAGTGTGACTTACAAAGCTCACATCAAACTTCATAGATGAAGATAAAATCTCAAAATATTTTAATTTGTTTAATGTTTCATAACATTTTTCCTTTCAAAGTTACAAAATTTAAAATTGCACTGTGACTAAAGATATTCCATACTCATAAAATCCATTTGTACCATTTTACTTATATTGAGTAGATATTTTATTAATAAGAAAATGTTTTTTCTTAAATAAAAAAATAAAACACATGTATTTATATGCATATATTTCCTAGTTGGCTTTCTTAAAACACATAAAAATACAAATTTCACAATATACTATAACAGAATAAAATTTGCATCACAACATAAAAAGTTTTCCCCATAACTGATATTTATATATATATATATATATCATAATTATATAATATCAAGCTTATTCAGCCACTCCACGAAGTACAGAAAAAGTTAACATTATATAATTAATTAGATTTTACGTACAGAGGAGATATGAACTACAAAAAATTTAATTAAAATAAATTAATAATATATATATATATATATAAAACATACATAACTGACAATGTCCTTCAGTGCTACACAATGTAGAAACAATCAGCTACAAGATGCCCACTAACATTTAAAAACAGAATATACAGTAGGATATTTTAGCTTTCCAAATGGATTTATCCAAAAAAAGAAATAAAAATACAATGAAGAAAAACATACGACATATCTAGTAGCATGTAATATATATCAGTTTCTTAGTCACAAAGGCTTTGAAATTTAAGAATTAAGATAGAAAGGGAACGTGCAATGAAAAGAAACCACTAGAATAATGTGAAAATAATTTTGAGACAGATAGAAGAAGAAGAAGAAATAAAACCAGGATTTAATTATTTTGATGGCTGACAAGTAAACATCATTTCAAAAAGCCATAAAATGTCTGGAATGAAATTCAATCTTATTAATGATAAATTTTACACTACTATAGATAAGAATGCATGTATTTTCCACTGCAGATAAGGTATAAAATTATTTAAAATATATCAATTTTTCTTTTCTAAGGTGTATTTTAGATGATGCACTAGGAACAGAACATGCAATCTTTATAATTACATAAACAATTACTGTATAAAATATGTACAATTAAAACATTTGTATGCATAAATAAATATTTATATGCATAGATAAATTTACAATTAATAGAAAAGTTAAACAATTAGAAATAAGGTAGTGCAGGTAAAATGTGACAAAAATTTTGCTAAACAAACAAGTATTTTTTATAATCATTCTTAATTTTAGTTTGTTACACATACACAGCACAATGAAATATAAAAACATTTTAAAGTTGTTAAAATTATAAAAAAACTCAATTAAAAATTTTATAAAAATTGTTCTTTCAGAAGACCTTTGGTTAATGTCTTTATATTGTGTGTCCTGTTTCTATGAGACGATTCACCAAATTTGGTTCTATTGTCATGTGCACCGCCTATGTCTGTTTTTTTATATTTTCTGTGAGTAAATGTTCATTCACCAGTCTGTTATACAGGGGATATTCATAAAGTAAGGGCCGTTTGGTCATTAAAAAAAATTACCTCATAAGAAAAGATTTTTCCTTACAGTTTCAGTTTACTACATATCTACTTCACTTTTCCACATAATTGCCATTCAGTTCTAAACACTTTTCGTAATGCTGCACCAGATTCCCTCTGTATAGAAGTTGTTCGCCACCTGTGAATTGAACTAGCTGAGTTCCTTGTTTTCAAACCGTTGTCCACCAAGCCACTTTTTCAAATGCAAGAGGAAGTAGTCGCTAGGTGCAAGTTGGGACTATATGGAGGGCGGTCAAAAAGTTACCCCAATGAAAATCTTGAATCTTCTTCTTCATTAATGCAGAGGTGTGAGGACGCATGTTGTCGTGAAGAAGGATTACGCCGGATGACAGTTTCCCGCTTCGTCGATTTTGGATCGTACACCTCAGTTTGGTAAGTGTTTTGCAGTACACATCAGCTGTAATTGTTGATCCACATTCCATGAAATCAACCAAAATGAAGCCTTTTTCATCCCAAAAAACAGTAGCCAACATTTCTCGACTCGAGTACAGAGATTGCTTAAACTATTTCGGTTTTGGGGAACTTGAATGGTGCCACTAGATTGACTGTTGTTTTGATTCTGCGTTGGTGTAGTAGGATATCCACATCTCATTGCCCATAACAATGTCGGAAAACAAATCATCTCCATCTTGTCGATAGTGGTCAAAAAACACTTGTCTGCTGCACATTCTTTGCTCTTTGTATTGGTCAGTGAGCATTTTTGGTACCCACCTTGCACACAATTTGTGATATCCGAGCTTTTCTGTGACAATTGTGTAGACAGAGTTGCATACAACATGCAGAAATCAATCAGCCACAGCACTAATTGTCAATCACTGATCACATCACAGTTTTCGGTTCACTTGTTCAACGATTGATTGGTCTGAATACTGGGCGGCCTGCCAATCCACTCTTCGTCATGCACATTTGTGTGGCCACTTTTGAAGTCTTGACACCATTGTCTAACCTTTCCTTCACTCAATACTGTAGGTCCATACACTAGGCACAACTCCAATGAATTTTAGCAGCTGAAGATCCTTTTGCCCACAAAAATCGAACACAGTGCACACTTCACAACTGACGGGAGAAACGATTGTCATGGACATTGAGATCTGCATTCACCGGCAGGCAAACAGCTACTAAATCAAAACAACAACAACTGCAGTGGCTTTGTAAATAGCTGATAGACGGCCCTGCATGCGTGAAACTGTGTTCAGACTCGCTAATATTTAAATATAAGCCAACAGCCCTTACTTTATGAATATGCCTCATAGTATTTAATGCTATCGATGCAGTTTAACTTATATATTTCTTTTTTGATACATTTGTCAATTTATTTTGCTTGTTTGCAGTAAGATCATGGTTTTTTTTTGTAATTCCAAAACCATAACATCCTTCTTTACTGAAGTTGTCAGCAATTATGTACTATAGTCAGTTAATATATTGACATATGTTAGCAATATGTGTTTTCTATTACTTTCATCTAATGTAATTTTATCTTAATGAGGTTAAATGTAAATTTTTTCTGTATTTTATGCAGTATGTTATTTTTAGACACTGGTGGGTAGCTGTTAACCAGTGCCGTATGTTATATTGCTATTCAATTTATCAATGTAGTTGTTGACTAAAAAAGGTGCATTTAAAGCAATATAACTTGTCTCAGAAAGCTGCAAGTTTCTTTATGTTTGTGCTACCTGGGATAGAAAAAAATCAAATTCTCAACATACTTAGACAATATGAAATTACAAACACATTAAATACAACAAAACAAAATAGTAAATAAACACAACATAGACACCGAAATAAAGTATTTAACTAAAAATTAAAGTGGTTTCCTATCTTTTTTAAAACATTTATATATCAACAATATTACTGAAAACTCAACGAAAGCGCTTTAATTAGCTTCAAAAGATCCTTACAAACAATAATTTGAAAGTAACAGTAATTTGAAAACAAAATATTTGTAATTTTTTAATAATTTTATTTTACATTAATACAGATTAAATATGTGTTTGTCTGAATAGGTATATACAAAATACTTTAAAAAATTCAGTGAAACCTCTATTGATCAACTATGGCAAAAAAAAAAACAATGAACAGTTTAACAATCCCTAGTCTCTTGAAATAAGATTTCTTATAAGATAATCCAAACAGTAGACACTGTGAACAATGGACAAGAAAACATGTTTTCAAAATAATGTGCACTTTTAGTTTTAATGCTTGTAATAAAAATAGAACAACATCCCTGTAATCAAACTGACTTTATTTCTTATTCATGTGTTACGTCCTTGCATGGTAATATTCCGCAATCCTTTTACCTATAGACAAAGAGGAGAAAAATGCTGCCAACTAACCGAGCTATCATATGGATATTACAGTCGATGTTTGTTTATTCAGTCAAATGTGCACCTGCAGTGGCAGGTATATTTCATAAAGTTAATTAAGGTTTTATAAAAGAAAACTTTATTTCTAATATAAAAATTGTAAATAACAAATCTGTGACTGCAGTATGTTAATTGACAGCCTAAGTTACAGCATTAAAACAAACCAGTTTATTAACAGAGAAAAGAATCTCTGTATGAAAGAAATCAAGAGATAAAGTGCTGAAAATGTTGTACTTTCATATCACAACAAAATGATGAATGATGAGGAGGTTGCAGATTAGGTTTTGGTACTAATTAATAGAGTCAATGGAAAATTAATTTTGATAAAAGAAGTTAGTTTTCCTCATTTCCTTCACATTACATTCTAACCTTTCTGAAAGTAAACAAACGTTTACCCTCTTTGTTAACAACAGAATTTACATAAGAGTAATATAAAATAGAAACAAATATCTTTGCCAGGATTTATTAAACTGAACTGAAGAGCAAAACAGATAATTCTTCTGATCAGAATCAGTTCCATTTCAAGTTGACTGTACTCTTTCTTACTCACACATAGCTACAATGCAAATTAAGTCACCTGCTACCTGGCTCCACAGGTAGAGCCATGATAGCTGACATTTAGAATTGACATTTTCTAGTAGCTGAAAAAATAGCATATTATTTATTGAAATTCAATGAAGCAGTAATTCTGCATGTAGGACTCTCCATAGTGAGGAGTTTCCTAGCATACGCTAAACTAGTAGCTGGCATTAGTTTAAAGTAAAGTTCAACATCCTAATTCTCCTAAAATTTAAATCTCAAGTGATTCTTCCTTCTTTGTACATGAAATAAAATTTTTAACATTAGAAACTAACTTATATTTACATTTACTGGGAATAGCTGAATTATCCTATATTTTATGGAAAAATCTGAAACATCAATCGGACGCTATTATATAAATGTACTATTCCTATTAACTTCCAATGTTTAATAAACAGTAACGCTTTTAAAAATAATTCTATAAAGGATCATCATAGTAAGAATTTGTATGCTATCAGTTAGTCAAGACGATCACTTTTTTTTAATAAAGGACAAAAAACCAGATTTCATTTTTGTATCTGCAACACAATCTATGTATATTTAAATTAAATTTTCAGTATAATTAAAAATTATATGAACTTTAAACATTGTGAGGTGATCTGAGGTAACATTAATGTATTACTTTACCATTATGAACATATGTAATTCAGAAAAATTTCATCACTTTGTAATATTTTTGGTTATATAAAATGATATGAAAAAAGCTAATTTTCCACTCAAATGATTTTCTATTCATATGAACAATTTATCTGACAAAGACAGATAAATGTCCTCAGTTAGAAATAAATGTGACAGACTGAACAGTGGGAGACATTTAAAAGATCTCTGAAACTTTGATAAAAATTCATGAAACGAAATAAAGGGAAGGGACAGAACATAATAAATAAATAAATGACTTTAACAGAAGATAATTATGGAGTAAGATTCCTGAAATAGAATCTAACTTGAAAGTACAGTTGTAAATAACAAATGCATTAGATTTTTGGGTCCTGGGTAAAATTCAGAAAGACTTTTTGGGTCCCAAATAAGAAGGTAAACTGTATCTCTTACTATGGTTCAGCATAATACTTAATATTGCAAAAGAACAATTTTAGATTGTTCATTAAAATTTTCCACTGTGTAACATTATTAGAAAAAAGAATAATAAACCAAGCCAGATAGAAAACAACTGTTTGACAAAATTTTTAAAAATGGTTTTGCAAATTTCCATATTATTACCACACACAAGTTGAAAAAGAAGTAAAAATAGTTCTTTTTTTACTTTTATGAAAATTTTGACATTCATAAAAAAAAACGAATGAATTAACAGAAAGAAACCAGGGCTTGATCGAAGAAGTTTGACTTATGTATACATAACTACTGACAAAGACAAAGCTTTTATATGAATTTTTTATATCTTATTAATTACGTCAACATACATATAATTCTTTTTTTAAAGTGTTCACTAATGAACTAGGCCTCTAATTTTTAATATATAAATCAATAGAAAACTTAAAATATTTTTAAACTAAAATTTTATAACACAATTCTATCTCCAGACACTATAGTATACTTTATGCATCTCATAGAATGAATGCATAGTATAGAAAATATAATGCATGAGATTTTATATTATTAATACTATAAAATTATTTTAAAAATGTCTTATCAAACACCAATTTAAAATCAAATAGTAATTACTTGATATATCCACGAAAGTCTGATGTTATGATATCTACCATACCTATGAATACAATATTAAACTGGTTAACTAACCATCAACACATAAAATCAATGTAGAACAGTTTTTAAACAGACTACAGAGTCTGAGCTAGCTTATGTTTTAAAGTACAGTTTCTTCAAAGATACTTCTGCAGGATGTTAGTTCAATGTGTATTTTCCTGTGCCTGGAGGTGTAGCACTGTTCTGTGAATTTTGCTTTAAAATATTTTTATTGTCTATGATGTATTAAAACAACAAAGATCTTTCAAAACCTAGTCAAAGAACTGGCAGTGTTACATCCACAAAAAAATGTGCTGCTGCAAAAAAATGCACAGAACTCTTCCAGTGGCAGTCTCTGAACAAGCATAATTTATAATGAAATCTAGATAAGATTCAGGGATAAAATTTTTTTATAATTTTTACCACAAATTATAGTGTAGTGTAGTTGGGTTTTCATAGTTTTATATTTTTAAATTTCAAGGTTTTAAAAACAAAATATAGAAGCATTTGTAACAAATTCATTAAGAGATGTAACCACATACTACACTGAAAATATATTTTTCTAATATGATTCTAATTGTACATTAGGATTTCAGTAACAAGTAAAATTTTATATTGATGTCAATATAAAGTAAATACTCCAGATAATAAATTTTACATCTTGGATTTCCGAAAAATTTTAATAAAAAATAAAGTAAATAAACATTTTTAAAATAAATACAAACTTAAATATAGCAGAGGGTAAAGTATCCAGAATCTGTAAACCTGACTAAAGTACAGTGGCAATACAGTAAGACATCACTCTCATCCAGAATTAAATTCTGGTTAACTAGAATAACCTTTTTTTTAACCTTTCATTACAAACGCATTACAACCAATAATCCAAAATTCCCTTTTTCATTAAATGAAATTGTTGAATAGAAGTATAAATAATCAAGATATACACCACAACAGAGCTGTATTTAAAAAATAAAATGTTTTCTCTCTAATTACAGTACAAACATGTTTCCCCTCAAAGAAAAATGTTCTCAAATTATCTAGATTTTCAATAAACATTAATCTCAGTTATTTTTAATAACTGGCGTTTCACTGTACGATAAAAAAATTATGTGTAAAATACAGTAATTAATTGATTTACTATTGTGTTCATTATTTAACCCTTGTCATTAGAAAACTTCAAAAGAGATTTTGCAATTTCATGTGAAAGAAATGTAGATCAAAAACAAAAGATGTATCAGGAAAACAATACTAATACACATAATTAAAAACAAATATACATACAAAATCATGCAATATATAAACTACTTACTAAGCATTCCAGTAAGGCTATAAATAATATGAAATATAAAAGTAAAAATAAATACTTTAAGCATTTCCTACTACCTGAGTCGACTGTAGCAGGAATAATTTTCGTCATGAAAAACAAAATAAGTCATTTAATACATTTAAATGACTTTGTATAAATAATAATGATGATTATGACAATAAATTACCACTAAAAAAACAATAGTCATACCAAAAGTAATTTTTTTTCATTTCAGTATTAAGAGGTAGAATAAATAGTAAAAATTATACAGTTCAGGTATTCCAACGGCTAATGATTACCCCACAGTGTTGCAGATAAACTGATATGCAATGATAATAATACAATAGTGATAATATATAACAGTTTGCAATACAGATTTAAGATATCCTGTCTACCTCATTTCTAACAAGACTAACACCAACAAAAAACTATTGATATGTCAGGAACAAATATGGCACCACATATATTTTAGATTTTTACTAAAAAATCTGGAAAAGAGTTATTTCCAAAAATAACAATAATAAGAAAGAAATAATACACAGGCAAATTTTAGTTAAGGAAATCAGAACTGAAAAACTGACAAATTTTACGAGACATAAAAAAATTTCAAAGTATATCGGACAGAAAAAAATGAACATTTTGCAGTACTTACTTTTTAACAACTTTGAAAAAATTGTTCTGGAAATTTCTTTAGTATATCGCTTCTACTTTAAATATGATAAATACATAAGTAGCATTTAAGACAAGGGAAGATTTGATTAGCATCATAAATAGACTTCTATCGGGAATGAAAAGATTACTAAACAAAAAACACTGTTCTGCACTTTTTATAGTATCTAATAATTATTAGAAAATATACCTTGATGTTCTGTAATCTGTAAATTTAACCTCCAGTATTTTCTCAGAATTACTACAATATTTTTTTTTAACAATATCTATATCAGTCCAAAGTTCATCTTTGGTTAAGTATAGAGAAGGCCATAGTAAAAGCAAAAAAATTTTACAGTACATAATCGATTATGAAACAATCGATGTAAAATAACAGTCTTATAAAATAAATAAACAGTGACTATTAAAAAGGGAAGCGGTTCTCCAATTTATGTTTTCTATTTTACCTAGTTTTCTTACTGTTACATGTGTTAATTCAGTACCCTATTTGCTTGTGCTACGCTTAAACAGGTAAATTGTATTCATTAAGATGGTAAATAAACAGTTTCTTGTTTACCTTCATAGAGAAATAGATGATAAATCCTCTAACAAAAAAATAAAGCTAGGAAACATATCATAAGCAATAAATCACCACATGATAAATTAATACATACAATGGTACAGTTCAGTTCATTAGATAGTGACCTAATTACTTGGCTTCAAGAAAAAATTAGTACTAGTGATCTAAAGGCTGAACTTTTAAAGATAGTGAAGAACAATTTATATTCTAATAACTATGTTAAAAGGGTTGCAAGGTTATATAATGTAAAAAAAAATGAAAACACTTGGATGTTTAAAAACAAAGAATTACATGAAGATTAAACCTTAACAGCTCATCAAAAGGACCTTGATGAAATGAGGTCTACAGGTTATATTATCAAATCTACAAAATACCTTTGTCACACTGATGTGTAATACATTTCTAGAAAGAGAAACTAAAGAAATTTCTACTCTAACTTTTAAACTATAACTCTTTAAAAAGGTAATGTTAAACAATTAATTAATTAATTCACATTATGAATAAACTATTTGTTATGTAATTATTTACAATTTCTGGTCTGTCATAGCAAATGAGTGTTCACAAAAAAAATTGAAATCAATGACACAATCAGCCCTGAAATTCTGAAAAAATTCATCCTGTTTCCTCCTTCTAAAGAAACTTGATGTTAAGTTAAAAGAAAGGACAGTTTTCATTGTGAAAATTCTTTAATATTGACTCGCAAGAAAAACCGTTAAACATACAGCCACTAAAAGTCTTTAACCAAATCTTATCAGTGCTTTGATATATATAGTAATGAATTTAATATTTGAAAGACAATTATTTATTTTTTAATGTTCTTCAAAACATGAAATAAAATTTATACACAAAATGTCATAATTTAAATTTCAATAAAACCGATAAAAAAAATACTTTCGGTACACTCTTTACATTGTAAAAAAGTATATGTAACACATCTAACATTATACAATTATTTACACTTCTAACAAATAAATTATTATATAAGTTCCTTTTTTATGAGAAAAAGATATAATAGAATTTAAGACTACAAACTTTTATCTACAGTTATGATGAGTTCACATAAAAGTAGAAAAATTTAAAGATGAACTTTGTCAGTTCCAAGAGTTTATTGATTTTTGTAGTCGGTAATAACTATTAAATCAAGATAAAATGCATATAGATATGTTTACTCTGCACTGTAACAGAATCCTTTTTCTTTCTTTTCTTTAATCGAATGGATTATATAAATAAAAAAAACTTGATATTTATTAATTCATTATGAATATTAAATAAGAATTAAGGAGATAATGAAGAGTGAAAAATTAAAGCTGTAGAGTTCAGTCGTTTAGACCAAACAATTACAATAAGAAACAAAAATAATTGTATAAAGAAGCTTCATATAATTGTATAAAGAAATTGCTCGAATTTCGATTTTATCCATTCCACACAAAACAACAGCACTTATCTTTTCTTATTTTTCTTTTTCCTGTTTAGCCTCCAGTAATTACCATTCATATAATACTTCAGAGGATGAATGAGGATGATATGTATGAGTTGTAAATGAAGTATAACAAGTTTAATCCACTTTACTGTTTAAAAATTAAAATACAAAGGTGGTTTGGAAAGTTCGCGGCCTAAGAAAGAAAACACAAAATTTCTTACAAAATTTTTTTTTTATTTTTCAACATAGTGACCTTTTAAAGTAATACACTTAGTCCATAGCTTTTTCAGCTTATTTATTCTTTCAGTAAAATAAAATTTTTCAAGCTCTGCAAAATAGGCATCTGTCTCGGCTATGACTTCGACATTCAAGGCATATCTTTGCCCACTAAGACATTTCTTCAAATTTGGGAACAGGAAATAATCACTCGGAGAAAATCTGGCGAATATGGAGCATTTGGAAGCAATTCGAAGCGCAGTTCGTGAATTTTAGCAGCAACAACAGGAGACGTGTGGGTGGGTGCGTGCATTGTAACAGTGAAAAAGCACTTTTTTCTTCCCCAAATGTGGACGTTTGATCTTAATGGCTTCTTTCAACTGCTCCAACAATGCTGCATAATATTCTTCGATGATTGTTTTTCCTTTTTCCAGATAGTCTATGAAGCACCTCACCATGAACATCCCAAAAACCAGTGGAAAACCACTGGTTTTTGGGAACCTTTCCCACTGATCAAACATTTTTTGCCTTCTTTGGAGCAATTCCACCAGTTTTGACTCACTATTTGGACTGTTGCTTCATCTCAGGGCTGTAATAATGAATCCATGTTTCATTAACAGTAATGAACATCGCAAAAATTCAGTTGAATTACGATTGATATGTCCAAACATTGCTGAGAAATGTTCATTAGAGTGTGTTTCTGGTCAACCGTTAACAAACGCAGCACCCATCTCTTGCCGACAGCTTTCTCATACCTAAATCTCGTGTAAGATATGTGTACATTCTACTGATATTTTTGCAATCTCTGCAAGTTCACGTACCTTCAATCGTCAATCTTTTAATACCACATTGTGGATCTTTGCAATGTTTATACTGGTTGTGGTGTATGTAGGGTGTCCTGAATGTTCATCATCAAAGATGGAGGTTTGACCACATCTGAATTCAACTGCCCACTTTTTTTACTGTTGAAAATTATGGAGAAGATTCATTTAATGTTGAATCTAACTCCTTTTTTTATTTCTGTCCAGTTTAAACTTTTTACAATGAAATATTTTATTACTGCTCGAATTTTGATTTTATCCATTCCACACAAAACAACAACACTCATCTTTTCTTTCTTTTTCCTGTTTAGCCTCCAGAAATTACCGTTCAGATAATACTTCAGAGGATGAATGAGGATGATATGTATGATTGTAAAGTATAGTCTTGTACAGTCTCAGTTCCTGAGATGTTCCTTAACCATTCCTGAGATGTATGGTTAATTGAAACCCAACGACCAAAGAACACCGGTATCCATGATCCAGTATTCAAATCCGTGTAAAAATAACTGACTTTACTAGGACCTGAACGCTGGAAATCTCAACTTCCGAATCAGCTGATTTGGGAAGATGCGTTCACAACTAGTCCCAACCCGGTGGGTTAACAACACTCATCTACTACCTTTTAACCACAAAAATTAAATAACTGAGAAGAAATGTTGGAAACTGTTTAAAATGCCATCTAACTTATATTACATTAACTTCAAATCACCATTTGGACTTACTAGCAGAGTCTCTGTATCACAATTTTCTAAACCATTCTTGTAAATAAAGCAAAACTACATACTTCAGTAAAACTGTTTTAAGGTGACACAAGTACCATTAAAAATATTAATATCAATGAATACGACATCAAGAACAACAGATTTATTTTATCAGAAGTTAAATTTCTAAGGAAAGATTCTAATACACCATTTGTCTAAGAAAAGAAGGAATTTTCTTAAGTACAAAATAATTTATAAAACCATTGTAAATAACTTTTCATAGGTTTATTAAATTAAAAACATATGAAATTATTTATATAAAAAAAGGTGAAACCTGGTAACAATAGATACAGCTAAAATCACAGGGATTCAAAATTTCTCTTCTACTATCTCTCTAACAAAATTTCTATCCTGGTATGAGAAGAAACACCTCCTTTTTTACTTTGGATTTGTAAATGAAAATTTGTATTTATTATTTTTGTTATCCTTCAAGCAATATCTGGAATGTACAAACAAAATTTCAAAGCTTTCACAGTCAGTTTGATAGTGATCACAGTAAAAATAAAAAGTTATCTAGTTTTTAAAAAAATAGGTGTTTTTTTACAAATTTCTAAATAACTTTAAGCAGTTAGATTGATGTTAAAATTTTACTGAACAAAAGAGATATTATGCAATTCACTGTTTCCTAGATACAATTTAAGGGGACCAAGATAACTGAAAAAAAAATGGATTATTACAACTGAAATGATAACACAATTCTGATTTTATTCTCCTTCATGAAGTTTATTTTTCCTTTAGAGAAAATAATTATATGGATTTGATAAAACAGAAATCACAAACAAATAAGAAGAAATTAACAAAAAAAAGAGAAAAGTAGATGTGCCATGTTAATTCAACATTATTACTCTGAATTCAATGATATTCCAATTTACTATCTACAAGGAAGAAGAGTGACTGGAAGAACAAAGGGATGATAGACAAAACCCTGTATTAAAAAAAACTTATGATAAAATAAAACAATCAGTTAAAAAACAGCATAAAAAGAATATAATAACATTTTAATATAAATGTTATATAACACTAGAAACTTGTGAGAAAAACCAAAGAAATAGGATGGCACACTAAAACAAAGGGAAGTTTTAAAGACTGATATCAATATTTTATTACACATAATAGATGTTCAATGAAATTAAATACTCAGCTGACCAGTATGCAGAAATAAGTGTTGACAAAGCAGTATAAAATAATCAAGTAAATTTAATTAACTTTAAACGAGTCTTAAGTACAAAAGCTAAAATTAAAAAAATTAATAAATTATAGTTTGTTGCTGAATGGCTTCAACGGCATGTGGCACTTAATAACCTTGTAGTAGCCCTGAGAAGGGCTGTTGTTGTCGTCAATTGGCTTCGATGGCTCGTTATAATTTAAAACCTTGTGGTAACCCTGAAAAGGGCCGTTTTTGTCATTAGCTGTGAGAAGAGCTGTTAGATCTGGAAGCTGGTCTCCAGCGAAGTCGACTTGGCTGTAGTTGGGGAGCTGTGGTTTGTCCATTGAAATCAAACCGGGCTTCCTCTCAGCGACAGTTGGGTCCCCACTACAGTGTGGCAGTGGTGGCCCCCACACCCCGCACTGTCAGGTCAACGTTGGTTGTCTTTCACTGGCGCAGCCGAGGCGGTTATCTTCAAGCGATTCTACACTGGACCAGCTCCTACTGCTGAGTCCACCGGCCAGATTGTATTAATTGCTGGACGATTGAAGCCCAGCAAGCTGGAGTGTGAAGGTAGCATCCACATCCAGTGGCTCCCTTGGGGGGGGGGGGGGGGCAGCCAGGCCTGCTGATCCGGCGGTGATGCTGGCATCCACTGAGAGGTCCCACGTTGAGGCGGCCAGGAAACTTCTCTGTCTTCTTCCATCTTCTTCTTTTTGTTGGTCTTTTCCAGGTGGTGGTTGATGATAAATTGAATATTCACTCTCGTGCATGCTCTTTTATTGGAGCCTGAGAGAGGTGGGGCCACAGCGTCCCTATGGTGGGAGAACTGCGCGGCAGGAGTGACGCTTGTACCAGCACATACGTATACTGTGCCCCTAACATTTGAGCTGCTACCGTTGCCATCCACCGATATTAAGTTAGGCATATATGTGGTAACAACTCTCCCCCGTCTAGGCGGACATATACGGATCCACATCTGATGGATCTTGCTGTAGTTGATTGAGTTGTCAGGGCGTGGTGTGCAGGTTTCAGCTTGGAGATGTGTATTTTCAGCCAGGTGTCTTTCCAGTCGATTTCATAAACTTGCCCTGTTCGTTGAAAGACAATATACAGGCCTTCCCATGGAACCTCGAATCCTGCATATCGACCATCATGAGCAGGGCCGGCGTGCTGTCTGACGAACACTTGGTCGTCCATCTAAAATGTCGGTTGCACTTCTCTATTGCCTACAAACTTCTTTTGACAGTAGATCTCCTGGTATGCTGCTGCTTTCTCCTCTCCTTCCTCAATGGGTTGAGGCAGTTCTTCTGCTTTTGGGTGCTGCAAGTCCCCGGATCTCTTTAACTGTCTCACAAGGAGCAGTTCGCTTGATGGTATGCCAGTCACGGCGTTAGCCTGATTTCTTAATGTGAACAGCACTCATGGCACACTCTAATCCCTGGTTAGGTGTTGGACATCCTGCTCGAGGGCTATTCTCAGTGTTTTCTTCACCTCCTCATTACGACGCTTCGTGGGATTTGTCCGTGGATGGTACATGGGTGTAGTCCAATGTGCCATGTGTCGTTGGCAGCATTGCTTTTTCCACAACCAGCTCATGAGTGCAGTCCCATTATCTGTCAGGAACACTTCCTCCTCCAAACAGCTAAAGATGGTGTCCGTATCAGCTCGAGGAACCGGCCTAGCCTCTATCCAGCGGGAAAACAGGTCAGTCGCCACCACTAGGAACCTGTTTCCTTGTTTCATTTCTGGGTATGTACCCATTAAGTCAACCCCCACATGCTTCCAACAAGCTGTAGGCCTCCAGAGGTCACTGATTGTCTGGTGGAGGGTTTGGCCCTCGTTTGTAGTGGGCATATGTGTGGCACTTCGTATGTACTGACAAATGTCCTTCGTAAGGATGTCATAGTATTGGCAGATCGCCCGCTAAGTCTCTTCTGCTCCGGGATGACCAGCTTCTGGAGCATGTTGGTAGTGTCCTATGATAACTGAGCGATTTCCGGGTGGGACATACACTCCCACTGGTCGAGATCCTGCTGTCCATACGATGTCGTCTTTGTCTACTCTAAGGTGACTACCTGGGTCCAAATTTGGATTCAGGCGTAATCGTTGGCACTCTAGATTGGCTTTTTGTCCTTCCTGCACCTGTTGAACAGGGAAGTGGCAACGATTTCTTGCAGTCGCGGTGTAGTCTATCTTCATCCTGCACCATTTTAGTGTTTTTTCTTCCCCCGGTTCTCTTGACAACAGATCTGGTAGTTCATTCTCCCGGCCAGGACAGTGCTCTAATGTAAACTCGAAACTGAAAAAAATCAATTCACGCTAGATTGCTTTGTTCATTTTTTATTAATCCCTAAAATCCACTGAATAATTTATGTACACTCTGTTGTGTTTTAGATGCTTTCAATAATTTACTTTCAATTTTGCTACTTCAGGAAGGAGGGATGGAGTTCCCTACAGATCCTGATTAAATAAGCTCATACTGAACCACTCTAGAGGTTACCAGATTATTAAATAACTCATTCACTACTTAAAAAAAAAAACCTTTTCAAGGTGGCAGGTGGTAGAAATTTTCTGTAACAAGAAATTCTTCTTCTTTTTTCATTAAAGAATAAAAAATTTTGAGAAAAAATATTTTTTACATTATATAATAAAAAACTAACAAGCCAAATATTTAATAATAATATTGAAAACACAGTACAAAATTGATCATAAGAAATGCCTTATTTATGATTACTCATACACAGTACTACTACACGTTCTGTAACATATTTGTGTATTTCAATTCTGTGAATGATTACCTCAAATAACGTGGAACCACTGTACATAAAAAAAAAAAATAACTTAACTTATTTTAACAAATAAAATCAATCTTATATATATTTTTTTCAGATCCGGAAGAAAAAATCAACATCTTCTGGAAAGCTGATATAGTTTAATACTAGTATCATATAATTACATATATAACTATCACCGAATACAATTTGTAGGTTAATTTGATCCAGACTCAGAAAAATAAAAGGTGTCATTAATTGAACCTAAACAATGAAAGCACACTACTGACACAGTAACTACTAAATTTTCTGTTACTAAACATGAAAAACAGTTTATTAATTATTTACTAGTATAGCGACATTCTTCATTACACACAAAAATGAATGAAATATGAATAAATGCATGTATCAAATTCAGCTGGATCCCTTTGAAAATTGACAAATTAAATTATTGAAGGATCATTAGTAAATAGCATTTCTGTACGTTTACCATTTACTTATTACAAAAAAAAACTTTTATTTGTTTCTTATATTAACTGAAAATTAAATGTGAAGTTAAAAAATTTTTGTGTAATAAAGTTTTTAAATTAAATACATTATGGGGCCACTAAATCGACATTAAGTCAGTCAGCAGATCTCTTAAAATAGCTACACTGGAATTTGGTTATCAAAATCTAAATTGGGAAAAAATTAGGCATTTTTTAAACCATTAATAAGCTATACATTTTTTTTAAATGTACGAAACTTAATTCTTAAACAAACTGAGAAGTCCACTAACATAACGTGATCAAATAACTTAAAATGAACACATCAAAGTCAAACTAGTCCTAAAGTAAGCTGTTTTTTTCTCCGATCGATAAATAATCTGTTTTTTCAATTTCATTTTTTACACAGATTAATTCCATTTCCATAATCCCATATATGAGCTTCTCTAAGCTTCTGTGGTTCATTTAAGGTTAAAAATTACTATTCCTAGTATAACATTGTTTTGTTAAATGTATTCTAAAGTTACCTGTTTTAAGTGGTCTATAACTCTATAAATATTAAAAAAAATTATTTTCATTTGATAATTCTATACAAACAAAAAAATATGATTCGTTACAGCGCCTATACTCTTCTGATCAGGAGTAACACAGATAAAATTAACAAAACTACCAACTTATTGTAACTAAGGTTATAATAAAAGTTTTACAAAAAAACATGTTTTTATAATTTGATATGGAATAAGTCCTGTTATTTTCCAAAACCAGTCATACACTCATAAAATAAAATTAACTAAAAACTACAAAATTACTTTTTCAGAATCACTAACATGCAAATTTGAAGTAAGAATGACATCATTCAGCATCAAAATAAGCATTATAATCAATGAGAGTAAAAATAATTATTATTATAATAATAATAATGAACTCATAACAAATAGTCTATTACCTGATCCAACTGCAGCAACGTTCATTTTAGTCATGAAAAAAAATAAATAATAAATAACATTTAAAACAAGTTTATTTTTTATATAAATTAATTATTATAACACATGTTACTCTTTTCTACCGACAAATAAACGATTAAAACTAGATATTATTCTACAAACAGACATATATAGATATTTATTATAGTTATTTTAACGAGCATAAAAAATAAAAATAATTAACAGTGGCGCATGAGAAGACAGAGTTAAAATAGACACTTTAAAATCATTCACTATTATATTAATTAGAATAATATTTGACTAAATCAACAAAAAATCACAAATCTTAAATACGAGATCAATTAAAAGTTAAAACAATAATTCATTTATAAATTGTGTACAAAAATTACAAAAGGAAAACAATTAATGAGTTCAAAACAAAGAAATTAAACAGATGACAAGAATTACACATGCTGTAAATCACTGATGTGTATTAAATTTTTTTTTTTAACCACTGGGATTACAATACGACTTTACCACAAAATTATTCAAGTCACACTCCTAGAATGAATAAGATAGTATGGTGCATGTAATATATCAATAAAAATATTACACTTCTTCTGTTTAAACTACTGCAACTTTTTTAACTCTAAAAGTACAAAAAAAGAAATCATTATCTGCAATTACTTTTGTGTGAAATAGATACAACTATTACTTCTTTTTAGTTTCATTATTATTAGTGCAGAAGGAAAAATATTTTTAGCAATTTTTTTCTGGATAAGTAAAATTTAAAAAAAATAGGTACAATTTTTAATTTTACGTATCTATTTATCAAAACTTCCTTTACAACCAGGGAAAATTACAATTTCATAAAGTAAGTTTTAGATCGTCCAATGTGTTTTCTTCAAACAAAAATCATTTTATGTAACAGTGAATGTCACACAGAAAGAGTGGTCTTATTTGAACAACAAATTTTATTATAGTATTTAAAAAGTAAATTTTGGAGCTTGTAATTGGAAATAAATATAACCCTTAAATAAGCGATTCACTCGGAACCAAAGGATGGCTCTATTAGAACGTACTGGTTCAACTGATACAGATTCCTATACAATCACTGTCAAAATATAAGCCTGAAATAAACAAATGCTCCTCATGATTTCTTAAAATTTTTACAAGCTTTTACTAATTTTAAGAAAATCAATAAAAAACTTTTTCTACTGTTAACAAAAAAAATATATACAGTAATAGACAACATGTACTGTAAATACTATCTATCAATAATCAGTCAATAATTTATTTTTATTGTTTCTAAATACTAATAGAAAAAAATCACGATGGCCACTAATTTATCTCTATTCATTAGAATTATACCTGTTACACTGAAGATTCCTTATCTTTTAAACTAGTGCAATAAACTGAAAATAACAACAGATCAAAAACAGTAACATGTTTACAGAATGTACTACAATATTTAAAAAATTGCTTTGCTTATACAAACTGTGAAACTAGAATGATATTATATACTGCTTTTATTTACTTACTTATCTATTATTTTCCTCTCTTTCTATCCTCATTTTTAGTTATTTTTATTTTCAGTAATTAATCAGTTAACATTATTTTTAAAGTGACTGCTTGTTTTAGATGATACTAAATACCGTGTTTAAAATAATTACATGACTGTCACAATTAAATTAATAGAGTAAAAATATTTCACTAGAAGTAAATATAAAATGATCGTACAAAAACTCTTTTCAATTAACTAAATAATGTGATTGACTGATAATGTGATTTAAAAAAACAAAAAAGGTTACACATTGTTACGATTGTTCAAAGTGCATGTATACTCTCTTGTATAAAAATGCACTATTTTTAGAAAGCTTTTACAATCATTTATGTAGTATTTACTCATAAAATATATTTATTTTTTTTTAACTGAAGCACTACAATTTTAGAATATCTGAAGACAGTATCAGTATTAAAAATATTTTTCTATATTATCTGTAAATTAAATTCCATAGTCTCGTGTAAATTGTTCTGTATACTAAAACAAAATCTTTTAAAATTTTAATAAAATTGTAATGGAACTATATAAAAGGTGCATGTGGATAAATAAATAAATAAATGAAACTACTGAATTGGAAATCTTTAAACCTTTATTTAGTCCATTTTTGTTTTGTAGATGTATTCTAAGCCTACACTCTCAATAGAACTGGTGATCTTTTCTTTCGGTACTATTAACAATATAACTCAGGATGAAAAAATTACCTCCAATATGTTTGGACAAAAATAAAAGCAGATTCTGATGATTTTTTCATTTTTATCACATTTTTCCAGAATACAATAATTCAAACAGAAACATTACCTTCAGTAATGTGTGCTATGGAAAGATGGTTTTATGAAATTTGTTACAAAAATCTCTTTCATCGAGCAGCAAACTGAAAAATAGCAGATGATGAAAGTCATGTGAAATGAGCTAATAATGCGCATTACAGTTCCTTTTAATAGATTTTTTTAATTACTCATGCGATTAGCTTATTCAAACAAAATTCTGAGATGCTTGACATCAGACATGATGGCACATGATTCTTATTTACACAACTATTAACAAAAATGTAGAAATAAATAATGATGTGTTGCATAAATAAGTGAATACATGATATGAATATTCCATCCTGCCGTTTATTCATAAAACCTGCAATAACGACTTCATAAACTCCATTAACTTATGTCATTAAAGCACACTACTTTACAATAATGCGACAACAAATGCTCAATATTAATCGCTTCCAATCTGTCAATATTATGTGTTAAATAATGGTGAGACTACATGAACCAGCGACAAAAAAATACTTAACTAAGTGAAGAACACTTTACGTCTGACAAAGTGCTATGTTGTTTATGCAGCTGTTGTTTAACCCCTTATTCCTTCTACATAATTCTAAATTACATTAGATGTACTGCTCTGAGGATAAGAATTGTCAATCTGTAAGGATGCAATTCAGAACAGGTAATGCAGAACATTATCCGTGACAGGACAGGTATCGTCAAGCAGTATTTTAACTTAAAGAAAATCAACAAGAATGTACAAATTAAACTCATCATGAGTATTTATCTGTGCTGATGTTAACTTTAAACTTTTGTACTATGAAAAATACACACCGCTTTTACAAGTTTATCGACCAATCTTTTCAATAAACAATATCGCTTCAGTCCCAATGAAGTCAATTAATAGGAAGTCTACTTATACTGTAAAGTAATTCTATATAAACAACTCAACATGAAAACTAGTACTGAATTTAAACTTAATCTATTATTCTGTTGGTTATTTATTTTATGCATATTAATTAAAAATAAATAGTATTTTATAGTACCTTTACGCCTCAATTACGAGAGGAAAAGAAATACTGATTTTACATTTATAAATATTAAAAAAAATTGATTATCTTAAACGAAGAAACCACACAAAATCTTATAATGCTTAATGCACTGAATAATTATAAGCTATCAAATATTGAGCGTTAACAAATTTAATAAATGCTTTGAGGCACATGATTATTTTAACTGAAATTCTAGATCTGGCTGAAATTTAATATCCAATAAATCACAATTTAAATAAAACTTTTCTTACAGATTACCCAAAAAGTTACATATATATTAATTAAAATAGTAAATATTAAAATTCAATTATAACAATCTAATTAAATTAACAAAGTAATTTATATCAAAATCTAGTCATGAGCAAATTAACATATGTTATACAAAAAGTAATTTTTAACAGACTTTTTTCAATATACACTCTTGTCTGACAAAGCAAAAAATTAATTTTAATTTTTCTTGATGAAAACAAACAGAAATAAGAATAAGAAAAAAATATTTTAATGAATGAAAACCATTGGACAACAAATTTAATTTTTTTAATTTTTAGTAAACAGATGTTTATTCAGTTACATCAAACATAAAAAATATTCAATAATAATTAATACCATACCGTGTTACATTGTTTCATGAAAATTAAATATAAAAACTCATAAGAAATAAATATTATACGAATATCTACAATAAAATATTCTTTAATATTGGATAAAACAAAAAGTACTACACATTTCATGTGTATCTTAGTTTTTTACTAAGTTGAGGTCGGTAGGAAACTTCTTCCCACTTGATGCTGTTTGATCAATAGTTTTCTCGTAAAATGCAGTTACACATTAACTATTAAGATGTTAGTTACTTTGATTCAATTCATTTGTTTAACATTTACTAACTCTTTTTTTTCAATAGATAAAAAATTTACTCAGTAATGAATGAAATTCATATAAAAAGATATGGTAATACAAAAAATAAAAATAAAAAATAGAAACCGTTATCAATGTTCATTTTTATTTTATTTTCTGAGAATCAATTATTCAATCCAGTAAATGATTAATGGAATCAGCAGTTTCAAAGAAAAAGACAAGGGAAAAATATGTTTTAGGCAAATATCCCCAAAAATAATTGTTTTATTAAAAAATGTAAAGAAAGCTTTTATGAAGCCTAAAGTAGGTTCCTGTACAACAAAAATTGAAAAGATATCTTTTGAATTTATATCCCTTGTTGAACCCTTTCATTCAGAAATCTTACTTTAACGCCCTATCTTTACAATTCACTACAAAAAATTCTTGTATATAAAGTTAGCTTTTATGTAAAAAAAAAAAAGAAAAAGTAGATAGCTTTGTAAATTAAGTTTAATTTAGTTCCACTACCATTACTGAAAAAACAAGTTACAGCAAAATACAGTGTTGTAAAATAGTTCACTTATAACCACAAAAGAATGGATATAACCTTTTTGATAGGATTTATTAGAGAATTTCAATGTGTACTTATTTATTTAATAAGTAATATATTTTCGTAAAATAAAAATATGTTTTTTTTTTTAATGGGTAAACAACATCTATGTTCCAATAATTTGAATAAAACATGTAATTAACTAGAG
Organism: Lycorma delicatula; assembly: GCF_047948215.1. Classification (NCBI taxonomy): domain Eukaryota; kingdom Metazoa; phylum Arthropoda; class Insecta; order Hemiptera; family Fulgoridae; genus Lycorma; species Lycorma delicatula. The sequence goes on from NC_134458.1 coordinate 5,508,520, forward strand.
TAATGATTTATTTTATTTGCTTTAAAGTGTAACTTTTTTAAAAATGAATAATGAAATGGATCATTTGAAGGGTATTGAAAATTCCCAAAAATAAGTAATACTTCATAGTTATTTAAAAAAATTATTTTGAAATAAAAAATTGCAGACGAAAGTTTAAACTACAATAAGTTAATATGTATTTTTTGTTCACTGTGAATATCTTTCAAAGTAAAGATTCTGTACAAAACATCAGAGATAAATCAAACTCGATAAATTTTAAATGAATACAAAATGTTTTTAAGACAAATAAGGGAGAATTCCAAATTGTGACATTTTCAATTAATTTCAGACATCTTTAATGCCAAAAATTTTACTCAAAAACTATTTGCTTTATTACAAGCATTTTTTATGTAGAAGACTGATTTCAAGTGAACTGCAAAAATACAGCATTAAGTATTTCAAAAGTAGTCAAAACAAGGTGAAAATTTCAAAATACTTCAACACAGCTGATTTTCATTTTACAGCAACTGAACAAAGACCAATGTAATGAATGTTTTACAGTTTAAAAAGATAACTTCATCATTTTTAGATAAAATCCTTATAAACCCATTCCTAAAACTATCGGTAATCTCAAACATGCTGTAGTCTCATCGATTCCTAAAATAGTACATAAAAATTAATATCTATGCTGATCTTTAAACCTCCACAACTCATTAAAAATTTCTGAATAGTCTTACTAGAGTATTAATACATAAATTGTTTTATATAAGAGAAAATAAAATTAATATGTTCCTCTGGTGAACTGTTTCTTGATTTTGATGTCACTCATTCATATTTTTGATTAGGAAATAATTCATTGAATATTTGGTTTATGTTTAATACCTTTTTTATTGCAATGAATAATACATTGATAAATATAAATAGATTAGTAATAATCTACTATATAGTATTGTTGTAGATAGATTCAAAAGTTATAACATCACGTTTACTCTGTGAAATCTGAACTCTAAACAATATAAGAAATCAATAAAAAGTAAAATAAAATGTCAGCTGGTGACTGAATTGTAACTTCATATATTAAGGAGTAAGAAGAAGGCAGTTCATTCAATTAATAAAGAAGAAATGATTTGAATCTGAACATACTGCCCGCAAAAAAACATGATTTTTTATAATATGAAATGTTACAATAATTCAATGAAAATAATAAATAAGTGACTTATCATCTCAATATGTCGTATAAATAATGGGATTGCAAATGAATGCATTAAAAAATAAGTTAATGAATGTAATGTAATATACAATGCTGTATAGATTATGCCATAATATAGAACAATGAATAAAGTTAAATGTACATATTTAAATATAATACTTATATTCTTTATGATATGAAAATATTAATGCTTGCTTCACACTGCATACATAAATCAGGAAGTCTACATACAACTGTAATGAATAATACTTGTAATGTTTACATATATATTGTATGTATGTACATGATGCAAGGTGCATGTATGTAGTATAGTAACTATTCATATAGACTGTCCATGAGTGTAACATGATTGTAAAGAAATAATATGATATAAATATACAAATTAGTGATAAAAAATAGTTATGAATACATTAATACTCATATGAAATACAAATTAAATGAAATTGTACTAATAAAATATGCAAATAATAAACTCACACATTAGAGAATGGTAATAAACAATTTATGCACAGATCTTAGACCTCTGCCTGCCATGACGAATCATAATTGGATGAGATTGAAAGAATTTGTTTGCAGTAGTAACAGTATATCATTAGAACTGAAATAGCTCTGTTCTTTTGAATGTTTTGATTGTGGCCTTAAGTCTTGATAAGGATTATGTTTATTGTTACTATCAGTATTATTACTGTTTTGACCTTAAATGCTATTTTGATAATCAGGATTCTGTTCTCGTGAGTATAAGGTAATACATTTAAACTTATATTAATGTTAAGATTTGTTGGCATCTGTAGGTTTTTTGTAAAGTCAAATTGTCGTTTAGGGGTTATAAAAGAGTCTTCCATTTTCAGATACTGTATATGTTTATGCTTCGATTGAGGAATATTCTCATGAGACAATTTATGTGATCTATTTTGATAAATACTGTTACCTTGTTGCAACAGATAGTTATGATTATCACTGATATTTGAATGATCTTGTTTATTCTTAGAATATTGTGAATATTGTTTATTATTGTTGTAAAATTGTTAAATCGATACTCTAGGTAGTGGTTTCTCAGTAATAAAAATGTCTTTCGAAGTTTGCCTTTGTTATTTCATCTGGATTTTTTGATGCCCACAATAGCATGAATCATGTTCTTTTAACATTCCTTCAATTAAACAGTTCTTCATTACATTACCAACACATAATATGAATGAATGAACTATACCAGTTTTCCTTTGTAACTGATTTTTAGATAAACAATACATATTAATTTCAGAGTGTTTACTTTCTAATTTAGAATCATTAAATTTGTCCTATGGATGATTGTATTGTGTTTCTAAGTACAAATCTTACATAGATTTTTTGAATAACATTGATTAGTGGAATGGCCTTTATGCAGAAAATTAGAACAACAATTATTATTTTCCAAAAAGGCTTTACGATCTTCAATGGACAAATTTAAAAACTCCTTACACTGGTATAAATAATGATTTGAGTTACAGAACGAACATTGATTAAAGTTAAATTTAGCATAATAACTAACAGTGTGTTCTGTATATTGTTTATTATTATTAAATTTCATTTGATAATTTCTCATTCCATAATCTTAAAGTGTTATAATCCAACTTGGATGTTAGAAATTTGATGAAAATAAATTCTTGTGGTGACAGGAAGTTGCATTGATTCGAGCAAATTGACACATGAGGAAATCTCATTAATAAATTTTGATAAATTATCTACAGATTCTCTTTTTATAGAATCTGACCTTATGATGCAATTAGCATTATGAGATGCGTTAAATATTTGTTATCATGTAGTTATTCTACAAATTCTAGAGCTATAACATAATTTTCATTTGTTACTGGGAGATCTTTAATGATAGCTAAGGCTTCACTTTTAAAGAAGAATGCAGATAATGCAATTTTTGAATGTTAGAATAAGTCATCTCTGATATGTATAAATCAATAAATATATTAAAATAATTCTGCCATTCTAACACGTTACCTTCAAATATAGGTAAATTTATAGGCTGTAATTGTGTTTAATTGGTATAATTGAACTAACTTCTTGATTAATTGTTTTATGGCTCTATCTATAAAATTTTGTAAGATTCTATAGCACACAAATCTTCTTCGACCTATATATTCATAGATTCTAAAACTTCATCATCATATTCCAATTCAAGTTGAGATTGAATGTTATATTTGTTTTTCAAAAATTAAGAAGATGCCTTAATTTAATCCATAAAGTGGCAATGTCACCTTGTATAGGTTTCATAATTATGAATAAATGTTCCAATTCTCGTCACTGAGGCCTTTACTAAACAGACTTTTATTAAACTTTATTCAATTAATTTCTCCATTAGTGTAAATTAAATAATTAAATGATATTACAAAAATGATGATAATGTTAATAAAGATAAATATGAATAAATTAAAATAATAACATGAATTGTTGCAAACCTAATTCCAATGAACAGTTCTTGATTTTGATGTCACTCATTCATTTATGACTAATAAATAATTCATTGAATATTTGGTTTATGTTTAACACCTTTTTTATTGTAATAAATAATACATTGATTATGAGGAGTTTCCCATATAAAACACAACCCAACCTTATATTGGTAGGTATTGAAATAATAAAAAGGCATGTGTAAATGTAAATGTAATTTTTATTATTACCACCCATTACCTTACATTTAGAGTAAATGTTGGAAGTGGCCGCCATCTTCTTGAATACAAGCTTCAATTCTTTTTACAGCGTTTCTTGCAACATTTTTCAAAGTTTGTGGCTGGATATTTAATACAGCTTGTTCAATATTGACTTTCAATTGTTCAAGTGTTCGTGGTTTGTTGCTATAGGCTTTTTCTTTGAGGTAACCCCGTAGAAAAAAATCCGCCGCAGTCAAATCTGGAGATCTTGGTGGCCACAAGCCTCGACCAATAACACGATTACCAAAGAATTCCTCAACGAAATCAGAAGTTGAACCTGCGTAGTGCGATGTCGCACCGTCATGTTTTAGCCAGCAGTGTCTGTCTTCCTCTTCCAAGAGTGCAATGAACTGAAATAAAATATCCTGATATCTTTCTGCATTAACGGTGTACTCGAAAAAAATAGGACTGATTATTTTCTTCCGCGATATCGCGCACCACACTCCCAACTTCTGCAGGTGTAATTGTTTTTCGTGATAAACGTGGGGATTTTCATTACTCCAAATTCTACTGTTTTGGCTGGTTACGTAGCCATCCAAATGAAACCGTGCTTCATCTGTGAAAAATAACAAATCCATAACATTAATTCCCTCACGCAGAAATCGATGGAACCATTGACAATATTGTAGCCGTTTTTCTTTGTCGAGCTCAAGAAGTTGATGAACCGTTTGAATGCGATAAGGTCGTAATTGTAACTGTTTGGTCGCCCAATGAATAGTTGATTTAGACAAATAAATTTCAGCAGACAAACGTCTGATCGATTTATTTGGCAAGGCGAGTAATCGGTCTTTGATTTCAGTGTTCAACACTGAATCTGTATGCAACACTGACGCAGATCTTTTGTGTTCCTTGTTATTAACAGAACCAGTCTCTCTAAATTTTGCGACTAACCTTAATACTGATGTTTTGTTAGGAGCTGGTTTATCTGGGTACTTATGGCAAAACAAATCTTGCAGTGCAACCACTGATTTCGTACTGAAGTACGACTCAACAATGAAAACACGTCATCTAGCGAAAACACCATCTTGTCTCTAGCAATACACTGAACGTTATGATTGCATTGTTGTTACTATCGGTAGTGTTCTACTGCGTCGCTGCGATGTTCAGATGTTGGACAAGTCCATTTCAGTAACGAGTAAGGGAGTAAGCTTGACTTTTGAAATTTCATGGATGAGTGATTGATGGGTTGCGTTTTATATGGGACACCCTGTAGGTTAGCAATAATCTTCTATTTAGTATTGTTGTACATTGATTCAAAACTTATAACATTATGTTCATTCTATGAAATCTGAACTCAAATTAAACAATATAATAAATTAATAAAAAGTAAAATAAATGTCAGCTGGTGACTGAATTGTAACACCTTCATATATTAGGGAGTAAGAAGGCAATTCATTTAATTAATAAAGAAGAAATGATTTGAATCTGAACACCTCAGCAAAAAAAGCAATAATTTTTTTTATCATACAGCTCAGAACTTTTGTACAAAAGTAAATGAATAATCAGTTATATTATCATAATAAAGCCATTTTACTGTTTATATACAAACATATCAAAACGTTGATAAAAATAAAGGAAATATATGAAAACATGACATAATATAAAAGATAACATCATTCATTATATTTGTTCTTACAACAGTAATGAATTGTATTTGTATATGAAGCAACAAGGGAGTTAGTAAAAAGTGAGCAAATATCATCTGGCACAAAATTCAGTTCAATATATACAACCATTCCCTGCTTTATGAATTTTTCTAATAAATTTTTGATATTATCAGTCACCAAATATAAATTGAACTTTTGTTTTCATGGCTCGAGCAAGAACATGAGTGGGCTGACATAGAGGGATACTGACGGTGAGATGTGAGGAGGGGATGGCATTCTAGACACCCCACCATTCATGTTTCTGTGGTCAGTAGCATCATGTTAGAACAAGAGGCTCTTATATTACTTGTGCAATGTGAAGTTTCTCATGAATGAAGGTAACAAACCCTCTGAAATTTTGACTAGACTGTGGGAACAGTTTGGGGATATGACACTGTCATATACCCAAATCTACGACTGGGCCAGCAAATTTAAAGGAGAAAGTGAAGCTAAAATTTGAGTCACAATAGGCATTCAAAAACAAGTGTGATGGATGACAACATTCGATTGATCCTTTGACCACACTGAAGACGATCAGTACCTTACAGTTAATTAAATTGCTTGGGGACTGAGTATCAGTCATAGAAGCGCCCATTCCATTGTCACAACTGGGTTCTGCAGGGTAGGAGAACTGGGTTCTCCTACAAAGTCTGTGCAAGGCAGCTTCTACAACTTTTAGCCTGAAATCAGAAACAGGACCGACAGCAAATCTGTCAAAAATGTTTAATTGATCGCAGAACAAAAGGTGAACTCAGACAATCATAGAAGTGATTCTCCTTCATGACAATGCCAGGTCAACACAGCCATTAGCAAGTGAGATAAGCCAGATGAATTTACTAAGAAATATTAGAACATTTTGTACTTTTATTCGAAACTAAAAAATGTTAAAAACAAAAGCACAGTTTCCGTTTTACTAACCCTCATATGAAGAAAATGATTCACTTTGTGGGGTTTTACTTTTTTATTTTGCAGGATTTTTGTATAAATATAAATTTAAAACAAGCTTTAATTTTTGTCAATATTCATATGTAATATATCAGATTTACAACAAACAAAACATCCATCCGAGAGAAATTCTGACTTTGGATTTCAGTAGTAACCATTAAGGTGAAGTACTTAAGGTGTTTACAGATAAACTGATCAAAACTGATATTAGTTCTTTCCAATTTGCATCAGATAACTGGACACAAAGTTCAAACATTCATTATTTTGAAGAAATTGAAGAAGATTAAATAAAGGACCAAAAACTCTCTTAACTAAACCATTGTTTGTTTTTTTTAAACCAGTGTTTCATTAATTAAACACTAAGGGTTTTACTTTATGTTGTGTTTCTTAAATATATAATTAAATGATTCGGTTTATTTTACTTATATAAATGTATAAGTCTATTTTTTACTCGTATTGCCACTTTATTGTCATTATTTTCTTTTTAATGAACATAAATTTAAAGATGTTATATAAAACTACTATAAAAGAATTAAATAAAATTTTAAGGATAACAGAAAAGATATATATTCTACAAAGGCATGGAGTTTCAACAAAGTTTAAAAACAACAGTAAAAGAAATTAATTTGTAAAAAAAACTGACTACTTAAGAAAACACAAAGGCGACCTTAAATGCAATCTTTTATGACTTATACTTTATATTTCAAATAACGTTTTATTAAGATTTAGATGTATCTTAAATTCTAAGAAATAACATAAAATAAGTGTTTTTTTTTAAAATTCAATACAGTGTTAAAAGAAAAGTTTAACCACGATGTAATTGAAAACAGCGCTAAAAAAAATAAATTTATTAGATTCTTTAATATTCACAAATATTGCAATTACTTTAAAGATACTTGAATACCAGTACAAGTTGCACATTTAAAATATCGTATGATCCTATAAAAATACTTCTCCCTATGATTATCAGTTACATAAAAATAAGAGAAAATGGTAAGTAAAATCTATCTCACCCTCTTCATCAGCAGGTTGGTAGAAAGAGAGACCTAAAGACACAAGTGCAGCTATCTCCAAAATTATTAATGTTACATCTTGAAGTGCTTCCCATACTAATTGCAGGAACGTTTTTGGAGGTTTTGGTGGAATTGTATTTGAGCCGAATGTTTCTCTTCTGTGTTCAATATCAGCCGCTGACCCACTTAAACCTACAGAAAAGAAGCAAAATTATTAGAGGAAAAAACTAGAAAATTTAAACCAATATAAGTAATAACTAATTTTTTTGCCCACTAATAGTGCTACACAAAATTCTGATTTATTTATTAAGATCTCATGAACTATCATGACTGAAGTTTACATACAATTTTCATTGCAGATACTGTTTAGAGCTATTTAACAGATATTTTTAATGGACTGTTTAAGCTGTTATCAACTACTCACATCGTAAATTGTACATCTGGTATTGCACTTTAATGTTACAGTTTTACTTTACTGTTTACTGGTTTCATTACACATTCTTAAAAAAATGTTTAATGACCTTTGATTAACCAGATATTTAAAAAAACGACATTCTTCCAGATATTTTACTCTAAGATTTGCGACATCGTATTGCACTTTTGATACACCACTTCACCTTAAAATAGCAGAAAAAATTCATACTAAAGAATGGAGTGATAAAGTATACTTGTTCATCAAACACATCTCTTTGTAAATAACTTGCAATATACTAATTGTCACAGATTCTTTTTGGAAGCCGTAAGACCTTGCCATTACATAATATAAAATCCCCTTGGAAAAATCAATATTGATACCAAGCATGCTTCCATATCTTGAATCTAAAGAGGGACCAGACTGAAGAATTTACCTGGAAAGGATATTCATTAAATTACTGCTAAATGTTCCTGCTGACTGATAACACTGGTCAACATGATTTTTTTTCTCACGAGTACCAATAGGTGTACTTATGTATATGGAATTTCTTCATCACCAACAGTTTTTTGTTATTTTAATTTTTTAAAATATCCTAAAACATTTTTTTGTTCATTTGTCCATTGTCAAGTAAAAGCTCTGAGATCACTGTAAATATGATGGAACCACATGAGCTAACTCAAAGGGTAGCGTTGCTACTGTTGTGCAGGTTCAGACGTGTATAGATATGTATAAACATGATCTAGTGTAGCACACATTCATCAGAACGATGCCACTTCTGAGATAGTAGTGAACCAGTATATACGACATTGTGAGTGATTTGTGTCTGAATTATAATTTGTGTATTACATATTTACAACTTTATTTCTTTTAATTAGTCAAAAAATGCCTAGAGTTTCTTTAAATCATCCTAACAAATTTTGTTATATATGTGGTGAAGTGACGCTCAAGTCCATAAAGTGAAACCTTATTCCATTAGTAAAACAGTGTTATGAACTTTATTTTGGGTGTAAAGTCGGGGACTAAACAAGGGCCTGGGCCCCACATATCTGTTGTTTATTGTGTTCTAGGCTTCTCAGTGCATGGAAAAATGGCACACGCCACATGCCATTTGCTATCCTTATGATTTGGAGGGAACCCAAAGATCACTCTACTGACTATTATTTCTGCTTAACAAACATTAAAGGGATTACGTCAAATCAAAACATACAGTGGTGTACTGCAATGAGACCAGTTCCACACTGCGAAGAATTGCCCATACCAAAGCCTCCAGAACATGTGACATTAGATGAGGAGAGCTCAGAGTTCGATGGAAGTAATGAAGAAAAAGAAACAGATTCTGGTGATACAACTTTTGAACAAAGTAGATCCTCTGAGCCTCATTTACTGATTTAAGAAAATTTTAATGATTTCATATGCGATTTAAAGTTATCCAAAAACAGTCTGAAATGCTTGCTTCCCAGCTAAAAGGATGGAATCTTCTTTAAAAGTATAAAATATGTACTTATTGTAATTGTCATTCTGAATTTAAAAACTAGAAGAAGATGGCTTAGTGTTTTCTAATGACATTTCTTCTCTTATGGAGACACTTTGTAATGAACGTAACCCAACAGAATGGTGCTTGTTCACTGATTCCTCTAAAGTTAGTTTAAAAACTGCGCTTCTGAATAATGGCAATAAATTCCCATCAGTACCTGTGGCTCACTCTGCTAGTATGAAAGAAACAAATGCAAACTTTAAATTTATATTGGAAAAGCTTTAATACGCAGTGTATAAATGGAATATTTGTGGTGATTTGAAGGTAATTGCACTTATTCTTGGTCTGCAGCTTAGTTACATAAAGTACTGTTGTTTTTTGTGTGAATGGGATAGTAGGAACAGAAAAAAACTATTTCATTAGAAAAGAATGGCCTAAATGCGAATCACTTATTCCTGAACAGAAAAATGTGAAACATGATTCTAAAAATGTGTATCTACCTCTGTTACATATCACACTAGGAGAATTATTGAAGAATTTTGCCAAGGTCATGGACAATATTCCTGGTTTCATGTACTTAAAACAGAAGTTTTCTTAGATTAGTGATGGAAAAATTACAAAAGGAATATTTGTGGGTCCACAAATAAGATCACTAATGCATGATGAAAAGTTTGAGGAAATATTGAATCCACTGGAGAAAGCAGCTTGCCAAGAATTCAAAAATGTTACTCAGTTTTTTGGGAAATCGAAAGGCAGAAAATTACCGTGATATTGTTAACGATGTTATAAAACTTTGGGTTATAATATGTCCTTTAAAGTACTCTTCCTGCACACGCACCTACATTTCTTCCCAGAAAATCTTGGCGGAGTGAGTGATGAGCACGGGGAACAATTTCATCAGGAGATTTCAGCTATGTAAAAGAGGTATCAAGGCAAATGGATTCCTAATATGCTGGCCAATTATTGTTGGACCATCAAGAGGGATGCTCCACAGACGAAATATAGCAGAAAATTGTCATTTCTTACTTTCTAGGTGAGTCAAATGTTTGAATATTGTGTAGTTAAGAATGCAGAAAGTATTAAAATGTTTGAAATTATAAATGCCTATCTCTCTGAAACCTTGTGTGATGGGAAAACACAGATATCATATTTAAATTCAGGAGAAAAAATACTATAAAAAGCACATATTTTTCTTCTCAACACAAAGAAAAATTATTTTTGTTCTGCAATGTAAATTGATCAGGCGTTAACAAAAAAAAAAATAGCTTTTAAAAACATGCCTTTTTTAAAATGATTTTATGTGAGTTTTTTCCAGCATGACAAGCTGCAATGAAAATTCAACCATACCTTACTAGAAAAGTACAGAATATCCCTGGGTATATAAATAAAAAAAATTCTTAAAATCTTGAGACATTTGTAGATAATTTGTGATATGTTTTACAACTGTATGACTTCTTTATGAGTAAAAGCAAAAAAGACCTAGAAGCCTGATAAGTCAAGGTCAAGTTAAGTATTCAAAAAAAAAATCTGAAAATATTTAATATTTTAAAACAAAATACTACTTAAACAACTTAATGTAATAAATATTTACAGGTTAACAAGAGAGCAGAAATTCAATGGAATACAAATGTCCACACATCTTGATACGTATATATATTATATATATATATATATATATATATATATATATATATATATATATATATACTTGACATATCTGTCACAAATAGTCTCTTTTGTCATAGAAGAGCATGTAAGAGTTATTGATATGTAAATGATGCCAAAATAATACTGATATTTTTTATGCTTACATTTTTATATTGTTAATGTACAGCTTTAATAAACAGAAATTGGATGTAAACAATGGATATATAGATTGAAGAAGGTGTAATGCTAATTGATTTTAAAGTGGTAGATGAATTTTGCTCCATTTTTCTTTATTACCATATGATGCAGTAATAGTTGGCATATTTTTTATTGAAGTTTAATACCTTATCATATTTAAAAAGTTATATGTCTCATATCGAATAAAAATTACAGTAATATTAATTTCAAAGGACGGATGAAAAAATTAATTATAACGGAAACATTTAACTAATACCTTCAATATGTTAGAACTCCATACTAAGGAAAAATACATAAGCAACTATGAAGTTGCGATTAAATGAATCATTAATAACGAACGTATGTTAAAAAGGACAAAATTATACTGAAAACAAAATCAAGGCTGTATATATACACGTGCATGCGCATACACACACACAATCTTGTAATGTGCTATGCTATCAAGATGGGATTCTTATAACATTAATCCTGATTCTACATTTCTCCTGCTTCTGTTTCCAATGAAAAATTCAACTCTATATATATATATAATTTAATTATTTATATTTTTAATAATTTATTTCACATACTTTTTCTTTAGTCTAATAATAGTGAAAAATTTAGAAAAGTGAACATCATTATTTAAGTAAATATCCCATTAAATAAAGCCTACTGAAATAAATAACGAAAAACCTGTACAGAAACATACTTCGCTATATTTCTGGGAAAATATACTTTAGTTCCGTTAATAGTCTATATTAATTTCTATTATTTTTTTTCAATAAAAAGTTTAACTTATCTACTTCTATTACTACTATTAGATTACTACTATTAGATCGTAATTGTATGATAATTCCTTCTGAAATTAGCTGCAACGCAGTAAAAATATAAGATATCTTGATTAAATAATTTATGACATGACTCCAAAGAAATAAGATTCTATAAAGAATTTTTTCTAGTCCAACAATAAAATAAAAATCTCAAATTTGCACAACTTACAGTGTTTTTGTAGATGTTTATGGCAAATAAAAAAGTGTCCTGTATATTGTACTAATAAAAAGTTATAAACTCTCAAAAATCATGAAAAACCTGTTAAAAGCAATACCATTTTGACTAACTAAATAAGTGCGCCAAGGAGGTTTCATGTCTTCCTGGCACTTTAATATTTTTATACTTATTATTATAGCTGAAATAGGCTTGTAAAGTTTGAACCATCCAACTGCAGTGTTCGTGTTATAACAGGCGCTTGAAGTCATTTCCAGTCGTCAGGAAAATTCATGTTGCAACATGCTCATTTATGCTTGTTGTATCATCTAGCTTTGCAGTTTGGTCAGTCGGACGTTAGTCAGTGACCTGTTCACATCTTTACCAAGCATCTCAAATTTCATCCTGTGTTTGAAAGTGTTTATTAAATAAATAGGTTTTAAACCTAAAAATCAATTAAATTTTTACATTATTTTCAAGTAATTTCAAATAAAACAATGAAAGAACAATGTTCCATAGGAATTTATGTAAATGAAGTGTCATAAAACAGTGTATGGTACAGTGCCAAAAGAACTCATTAAAATTTGTGAATTTAGTGATGAAAACTAACAACTTATTTTTTTGTGTTAATTCAGCTCTCACTAGTGTTTTTAAACATGAAAAATTCGTTTTTGTCAAAATTCAGTCACCTGTATGGACAGTTCTGTTGTGATCCTTTGAGAACTCATAAAAAACAGTTATGAAAAACTTAAGACAAATAACATTAGAGCAAGCAATTAAAGAACACATTTTTCCAAATTTAAATTTAGTTCTTGGAAAGTCTTTCTGTGTTAACTGTTTCAAAATTATTTTTTTCTTAGCAGAACAAATAACTATATGAATGCGAAGATCAAGAGCAATACATTGCCCCCACATCACAATATAAATCAATTGGATGCTCCTAGTAGCATTTTGGGTATATCACCTCCATTAAAATTGAAAAAATTAAGCTCGTTGGTTAACCACACTAAATAATAAACTTTCACTGTTAAAAACAGTGAAATATTGCTATTTCACTGAAGAATAATTAGAATTTTGCTACAATTTATTTTTTCTTCAATAGTGAAAAAAAACTATTTTAAAAGTATTGAAAATGTCAACTTCAACAACATAGGGCCTAAATGTAAAAAAACATATAAAAAATGCAAATTGCAAAGAAGACAAGAAATCCCATTGGAGCACTTATTTAGTGAGTCAAGATGGTATTGCTTTTAACAGGTTTTCAAGATTTTTCTTCTTCTTCAAGTGGCATCTCCTTTCAGGAGGTTTGCAATCATCATTGCTACTTTGAGCTTTGAGTAGGAAGCTCGGAACAGTTCAGTGGAAGTTGCGCTGAACCATTCCCTCAGATTGCGCAACCATGAACTTCTGCACCTCCCAACATTACGCCTACCCACTATCTTCTCCTGCATGATCAACTGGAGCAACTCAAACTTCTCTCCCATCATTATGTGACCTAGATACTGTAATTTCCTTGTTTGTACTGTAGACGTAATCTCGAGTTGTTTATTCATACTCTCTAGTACCTTGATGTTTGACACCTTATCCTTCTAAGACATCCTTAGCATGCGTCTATAGCACCACATTTCAAAGGCTGCCAGCTTTTTCATTTGCAGTTAGTCAGTTTGTACTTATTCTTTTAATTCCTGGCACACTCTAACACAGTTCTCCTTCTGATCATCAGAAAGCAGTCATGGAATAAACGAATAAACTTTGCCATGATGCATCTCATATTTAAATCTTCAGTTAGGATTCTTTGGCATGAATTGCAGGAAATTCCAGTTCCAATTCACTGGTTGCTCTGCGATGATCAAACATCACACACTTTTTGAACATTTTCATCTGTTCTGGACGTTGAGGGGTGACCCTTACAGGAATCATCCTCAAGTAACAATTGGCCACTTCTGAACTGGGTAAAAAAAATTGAAAATTCTTGGGTGGTTTAGAATTTTTTCCCCATTTGCTTCCCGAAGCACTGAAACTGTTTCTGGCACTGCAGGAAACAGAAATTAATATTGGCATGTTACTCCTTAAAGTTTGTCATCACAAGATCACTGAGAGCATTGGGAGGGCCTTAAAGAAATAATCACTCTGTCCACTGTGATGGTTTCTTATGAATACTACCTGACAAGGACAGCACTGCCAACCCACTTGCTTACAGAAAATAATTCTTGTTTTTTGGTTACCCATCACCATAGGCATAATAGTCATTTTATTTCTATTAAATACTTTCTTAGCCATTGCTTTTGTAGTTTTTATTTCATTTTACAATTTCAACCATCTCTTAAAATCATAACTAATCCCTGCACAGTATTACTTGTTCAATTTTTTCTTCTTTTCTCTAAAAATTCATGGTTTATTGTCTCCTACCCTCATTATGTTTGCCTAATGATAGGTAAGATGATATCCCAGGGCTTGAAAGTAATTTTTTGCCACTCATCAGACTCAGAGATGGATCAGTAGTGTAAACATACTATATGTGTAAAGCTTTTCTTTAAATCAAAATCAATTTTTCAAACGTAGAGGTTAATTAGAATATGTTTTGACTAGTAAGTATAATTCAAATAATCTATGGGGATGATAAAAATATTCTGATCGATTTTAGAAACAAAATCTACAGAAAGGGCATGAACATACTGTTGTAAGGACGTATAGAAATCAACTGTTAAGAATCGTTTGATTCAAAAACATTTACATAAAACTAGAGTTAACTACACCTATTCTTAGATGTGTGCTATATGATTTGCATCCATACAAAATGGCAATTATGCAAGAACTAAATGAGAGAAACAAAACCGGATAGATCAGAAAAAAATGATCAAAGATATGATCCATATTTGCCACTGAAAAACATATAACAGAGTCATCAAAGGCAACTTTATTCACCTAAAGTAGCATTGTAATGGGTAAACCAAGCATCCCAAATCGCAAGTCCATAATTCTCAAGAAGAGACAACCACTGCCACATGGAACATTGTTCTACACAATTTTCAAAGATAGAGAATTAGGTTCTAACAAGATAGCGCAACAAGCCGTATTGCTATACACAGTCTGCGTGATTTACATATGATATTTGTTAGCAGTCTTGTCTTTCCTTTTGATAATCCTTTGGCCAGCTTAGTGCCATATCTTTTGGACAATAACCTTTTCTGTGAGACTATTTTAAGAGGAGTCTATTCAGGCCTTACACTGGGAGAATTCACCTCAAAATCAACTAAATCATATTTGACGCACTTAAAAAATTATGAATGATTTTGTACATCATCTAAATGAGAAGTTAACTGAAATGGAAGAAGGATGTTTGCTTACAATTTTCAAATAATAGGTAACAAAATCTCTCATACATTCTCTTTCAAATTATCAGCAAAACTTCAGCCAAGGTTTTAAAATAAAGAACAAATTTTCCTACTTTCCTAAGTATTTTATAACTGGCTGTATCAACTGGTAAAAGTTTCTAATTGGAACCATTTCTTGAGAACTGATCATGAGTGTATATGCCTATGACATATATCCCAACAAAATATATGTATATTATGCTTGACAAACATTAAAAATACAGTAATTAATAGCTCAGTTTTTGAAAGAATATATAACTAAAAACTGAAGTCTTACCTTCACTAGGTGATGTGTAGAGCTTTTTACATATTTCTTGCACCCCTCCGTACTCTGTAACCTTAGCAATACCTTCACGGCCACGGTGCTCCATGAGCTCCCGCAGCTGCTTGAGAGAAATCCCATACTGCGCCGGCCGCCCATCTATCATCGCCATCTTGTATGGGCCTACTCCTGCACCACCTGCTGTATAAAGAAATTACACATTACTTTTATAAAAAAAAAAAACCTCAAGAAATATAGATGAAAAAATATATTAAACTAATAGTCACTATAGTTAACGTGAGTTGCATTTTTAATTTTTCATTTGGTAGTCATTGTACGATAAATGATCCCTATATTATTCATACAGTATTATTCCCACAAATTAATGGAACACTACCACCTGTAGTAAGTACACAGTAATGAAGGACTGAAGATGAGTTATATACTGCAATGGGATATCTTTTATGTAAGTCACTGCAGCATGTGCATACAGTTTACATCAACTTACCTGTAAATTAAATGTTACAATTCATTTGCTCCATCTATCACCACATTTTCTTTATTGTACCATTCCAATATTTCCTTGCAACATTCTGGCCTATTGTAATTTAAAGATGGGAACTTACTGTAGGGTTCTGATTTTAAAATAAAATTTTATGTTTATAAAATCAAAAAAGTAACTGAGACAACAGAAAATCAGTTCATGATCTTTCCAATCTATTCTGATTTAACAACAAAGTTTTAAGATTTAAAAATTATTAATAAAATTGCTGCAGCAACAGAAGCATTTCAGTCTGGTGTTGAACATATTCAGTGTTTTATTGTGTATTAACAGATGTTGATTTAAAATCCTGCACACTCTAGTGAGATTGAAGTAGTAAGTGGAAGGGAGACAATCAGATATATTATATATAAAATTTTAACAACTTAAAATTTATATAATTGTTAAGGATATTGTTATGCTGTCAGTGGAAATGTTTGTATCTTAATAATATCCTAAATAACCACCACCGCTTGAATAACACATTCTCTTTGACTAAATGACAAAACTACAGGTTTCAATACCTCTCTTCTACAGCAATCATGCCTAATACAACTCCTACTATCTATAATTGTATCTGTTATTGTATCTGCAGTTATTTAAAAACAAAACCAATAAGTATAATAAAACAGTGAAGATCACTGAGAACAAATACATTCTACAACAGTGATATTAGAAATTTTAAGTTTGTAGATCAAATATGAATTAAGTTTAAAGTCAATAAAACAGAATCAATAAATGAAATTAAAAAAAAAAAATGGTTGTTATCTCAACTAAAATGTAATTGAAAAGATGTCACCAAAACCTAACATACATTTAATACTACTAAAACATGGTTTCATACTAAACAAATATTTCATGATTTTCAGGCATTTACACTTTAAATAGTACCTGCAGTTAAAACTGCAGGTACAAGATATAACTAATAGAAATGTAAGCCTACAAAAAACAAAGAGGTATGAGATACAAAACAAATTTACTTTTAAAATAAGTAAATTATCAACAATTTAGTCTATGGAATTGTAAGAAAAGATGTGTAATTGTTAAAAGTATAACACAATACATTGTTGATTTTACGTTGTAATTATAAACCAGAAGGCTTTATTTTATAAAGTTTTCAATAAAAAGTGTAAATTTTCTCTATATTTATTTACTGATATTGTAAATATGTATAGTCCATCACACAAATGCAGATTTAATAAAAATTAAGGTTTCATAATTTACTAAGTAGAAATGGTACTTTCACATACTCTATAAATAAGAAATAAAAACAGTTCACAAAAAAATGTAACATTTTACTAAATAAAAAAAATACAGGGATCACATAAGACAGAAGCATACAGATTAAAATCAAACACTGAAATAAACAAAAATCAAGAAAATATAGAAACAACCATTTCAAAGAGAAGGTTTAAGTTTCCTGGATCACAAGATCTGAATAGATCCAAAACGACTACACAAAAAACTTTTCAATAAATTTTGGAAACTCAAAAATTAGGTGGAAATATTAAACAAATGAAAGAACTGAAGAAATAAAACATTTCAGAAATAGACTGGCTTGATAAAAAGGAATTTAGATAAATAGTACACAACACAAAGGTTCCTGTGGTAAAAGACACAACAGTGGTCCAACAGAGAAGAGAAAAACACAGTAAAGTATGGAGGAAAAGAAGAAAAAACTAAAATGATACCAGCATGGTTCTTAAAATTCTGATTTGTAAAGAAAAAATGAAAACATTAAACATTAAACATGATTGTGCCAAAAACAGCATCACACAAAAAAAAATTATTTAGACAATACGTATTTATTGTACTGGTAGGGTATAATGTTACTAAAAGGGGGTTAACAATATCTATTTGGTTCTTAAAGATCACCTTGCTTAAAAAATAATACACAATAATAAAATTAAAATAAAGAACAAATTTATAGTTATAAATAAAACAAACTGTAATAAAAAAAAGATAATTAGAAATAAAAGTTTTTTAGCAATGTAAAGCTACATATTTTTTGAATGCCAAATGAAACCAAATTTAATTTTGAATGTAACATTTTTAAAAGAAAAGATTTTCAGACATTCTTGCAGCAATCTTCACTAATGTTACTATTCTCACTAGACTCAGGTGGTGTTACTGTTGTTACTTTTTTTGAGTTTAACAGATATATATTTTGAATGGAATCATAATAACATGCTGGATTTAAATTATTCATCTTCATTTAGTATAATTATTATTGTATTTAAACATTTCATAAAAATGTCAGGATGAGAACAGCAGCACCAATCATTAAACATAGAGGTAAGAGCAATTAAAAACATTATATTGAACTTGGTTCAGTTTGTAGTTTAAAAAGTTATACGTAAATAATTTTCATCATCGACTGTCACAAATAAAATAATAACAAATTTATCGACTTTTTTAACAGTTAACTCGAGTAAAAATGAAAGAAATATTAAAATAGGCTAACAATAGAATATCCTGATCAAATTAGACATGTTTATACATATTTTTCATATAAAATGTTACGTTAAAATAGGCCAGATTTATTCAGTACAAGAGATATAATTCACTTCAAAAAAGAACGACTGAAATTCTTCCTACAGATATACATGCTGTATCACATCCAATATTCTTGAAAAATAATACAATAAAAAAGCCAATTTATATATTATATTTAAATAAAATCTATGAAGGCTGTATTACAATATTGCAAAGTTAATTTTCTTAAGAGAAAATTATATCTAAAAAAAAGCAGACAATAGAAAACAGAATAACATCATAATAAATTAACCAACACTATAATAAACAAAAAAGTTATATTTTGCATTATATAATCTAAAAATATAAATTAATAAAATGAAGGTCTTTGTATAAAACACAAGTGATAGTTTTCAAATACAAATTATCTACTATATATTATACTACTATGCATCTCTAATATATAACAATATAAATGAAACAAATAAATGCTACCAAATTTCCAACCCATATTAACAAAGTTGAAAAGTGTAAGGAATTCATCAACTGAATAAAATACAGGATAGAGAAAATGCTTTAATAATCTTTTAAATTTTGGCATTGTTTTACTTGGTTCTACATTTTGTATCTTTAGGTATCTTGCAATCACTACACCAATATTTTACTGCTGTACCTGTCAATATCAGGATATTTTGAATAAATTAAAAATTTATGCATGTCCCAGTAAACAATTAGAATTACTACGTATGAAATAATTAATATATTAACCACATACTTTTATAGTTATACCGACCAAATAAAACAATTTTACCTTGATATAAAATATAGAATCCTATTCCTTAACATACAAAAAATAATTAAATAAAAACACCGCGTATTCTTTTACGAACGACTGTTTCATCTGCACACTTTAAAACTTATAATAAATACTGTCTGATAAAAATAAACAGTATCAAAATATTTATACAATTGAAAAACCAAAACTTTCACACAGGTAACTAAATCACCCAAAGGAAAATAGTATAGAGTTATTCTGAACACGACCAAATAAAATAAAAATTAAAGAACCAGACAATTAGATACATACAAGAAAATATTCCTCAGAATAATTTGAATATTTTTTTATTAACAGTAAACTTTTAATGGGGAGAAATTCGTAAATAGGTGAAACGTGGAACAAAATAAAAAGTGAGGTTATGTCATTCATAACCTACTCAATTCAACACATGTTCATTCTTCCCGAATATATTTGTAACTAACTTATCGAGCCGTTGATTTTCGATTTAATAACTTATCGAGTTCAAAGTGACACAGCAAGAATAAGAACACTGACACTGTTAACATAAAGAATAGATAAAGAACTTCATTAAAATGGAAAAGTAGAGCTTTGATTTGAACGTATTGAAATACATGTAAAGAATGCAGTGACTAGATTCATGGAGGATTATCCGCTTAATGCTACAATTCACGAAAAACAGTAAAATTAACTACGCATGTATCACATATTTAGAATTTGATCACACATTTTAATAAAAAAAATAACTAAAGATATGATGCGAAAGGAATGCGAAATTCAGGGCTAAATCATTTTCGATTCCAAGTTGAAATTCAACCGTACAGATAGCGCAGCTGCAAACCATGAACAGTAGAATCTAGATTCTCGTTCTCCACAATTGTTCTTACATTAAATTTTATTCTAAATCGCGCGTTTTTTGTTTTAGATATAAAAGGCGTATATATAAAACACACGTCTTCATAGGCCGTTTTACATTTTAAATTAAACCGCAAAGTTACTTCCTTGTGCTTCGAATATCAATCAGTATTAACTAACCACAAAATTTGATAAATGAAATGTTTGTTGTACGAACCATTCTACTGATACTAAGCAGTTACAAGGCAGTAAAGATTGTTTTAATGCCTAAATAAAACACGAATTATAAAAAATAATAATAATTTAAGTAAATATATGCTATAAAAAATAACAGTTGTATAATTTAAAACATACTTTTAATAATAGGAGAGAGAATGGAGTCTGTGATAAGCTATTATTACCCTGAAAAACCTATTCAAGATTTTTATGATGAAATGCTAATAACAAGAGTAGATTAAAAAATTGTCCGTCAATAACAGCAATTGTCTTTGTGAAGAAGAAAAAAGTTTTAAAATAAATCATATTAAAAACAAATACAAACAATAACAATTGAACATAAGAAAGAAGCCCTAATAAGAAAGGGAGTCCGACAAGGATGTTCCCTAACTCCGTTACTTTTTAATCTTTACATGGAACTAGCAGTTAATGATGTTAAAGAACAATTTAGATTCGGAGTAACAGTACAAGGTGAAAAGATAAAGATGCTACGATTTGCTGATGATATAGTAATTCTAGCCGAGAGTAAAAAGGATTTAGAAGAAACAATGAATGGTATAGATGAAGTCCTACGCAAGAACTATCGCATGAAAATAAACAAGAACAAAACAAAAGTAATGAAATGTAGTAGAAATAACAAAGATGGACCGCTGAATGTGAAAATAGGAGGAGAAAAGATTATGGAGGTAGAAGAATTTTGTTATTTGGGAAGTAAAATTACTAAAGATGGACGAAGCAGGAGCGATATAAAATGCCGAATAGCACAAGCTAAACGAGCCTTCAGTAAGAAATATAATTTGTTTACATCAAAAATTAATTTAAATGTCAGGAAAAGATTTTTGAAAGTGTATGTTTGGAGTGTCGCTTTATATGGAAGGGAAACTTGGACAATCGGAGTATCTGAGAAGAAAAGATTAGAAGCTTTTGAAATGTGGTGCTATAGGAGAATGTTAAAAATCAGATGGGTGGATAAAGTGACAAATGAAGAGGTATTGCGGCAAATAGATGAAGAAAGAAGCATTTGGAAAAATATAGTTAAAAGAAGAGACAGACTTATATGCCACATACTAAGGCATCCTGGAATAGTCGCTTTAATATTGGAAGGACATGTAGAAGGGAAAAATTGTGTAGGCAGGCCACTTTTGGAGTATGTAAAACAAATTGTTGGGGATGTAGGATGTAGAGGGTATACTGAAATGAAACGACTAGCACTAGATAGGGAATCTTGGAGAGCTGCATCAAACCAGTCAAATGACTGAAGACAAAAAAAAAAAAAAATTATTACACAAGTAAATTATTATTCTGTGTAAACTTCATAGCACATTACCACGTAATACACAGTACATCACAATAATGCTCATAACGCACATTAATCAATAATATTACTTACACAAATCCTCCTCCAACAAGAATAGCCCTAAGAGCTGCTAATGGGTCTTGTGAATCTTCCCAATGAATGAATTCCAATGACTAGTATTGATGTAGTTCAAAAGACGGATACAAAATAATATAGGCTAAACACGAGTCTCTTTAATATAGGTAAATGTGGGTCTCTCTTTGAAGGAAGTAAACACACTGTTATTGATATTTACATTAATCTCCGCAGATAAACAAAGTTTTCCTTAAAAAATTATTTTAATGAGGCTCAGATCGCAAAACTTCCCAGGGAAGTAATGTAAATATGGGGCATATTTTCATATTGTAACAATATATACTTTTCACTTCGACTAGTTTTAAAAATTGTAACTTTAAGCAAATGATATGTTTAGTAAGAACAGTAGGTCCTAAAATAATACATAATTTCTGATCGCTCTCTCAAGTCGATATGATCACCATTTTTGACTTGAAAAATAAATTTATCGACCCTACATGCAATCACCTATTAAGCCTTGTGGAAACTTACTACTAGTTACGGTCTACTTTTGCCGAATGAAAAAGATAACTATACAGTAAAAATATTTTATAGCGGCATTGCTTAAAACAATGAATCTACTGTAACAACGAAAAAATTGGTCCCCGTTTGGTCTGCATTGAATTTAATACTACTTATAGAAAAAAAACACCTGCTACAATGACACCGGCTGTAACAACGAAATCAGCAATAACGACCATATTTAACTTTAAATAAGTCATTTTTAGCTTTGATATTGTTAGAATATAGAGCGGATGTTTATGTAACCGTAATACGGAACTGTATTCACCATTCATTTGAACAGATGTAATTCGACAGTAGTAACAGTATCACATGATTAGGCTTGCAATAAGCTGTGCGTACTGTATTTCTATTTCGATATACATTTCTACTTTTACTTTTTCTTTTTCTTTTTACGGGTTTCAAAATCCCTAAAAGAAAATCACTGTAGAAGAAAAAGCGTACATAATTTGGAGGTTACAATTAGGAGAAAAAAACACTGATATCTGCAAAGAATTATCTGTGAATCATTCAACTGTCTCAACAATATCAAAAAATCGGGATAAAATTAAACAAGCATACGAGAAAAGTAGTTCTTTTCATCTGAAAAAAAATATGGAGTAGCACTTGCAGAAGCATTACTAAAATGGTTCAAGATTCAAAGAAGTTCTTATATTCTAATAAACGGCCCAGTTCCATTGCAAAAGACCGAAGATTTTGCAGCTAGACTGAATTTAAATTTTCGTCCGTGTTCTTCATGGATCCAACGCTTTCTCAAACGTCACGATATTGTGTTCGGAAAAATTTCTGCTGAGTCATCTGGTGTTCCGTCTGAAGCAAACTAAAACAGATTAATCACTGTTTGGCCTAAACTAAGGAAGAGATACTCCAGTGTTCAAATTTATAACGCATATGAAACGGGACTCTTCTTCAGGCTGAGTCCAGATAAAAATTCAAATTTAAGGGAGAAAAATGTTCCGGGAACACGTAGAAGGAACGAAAAATGTGTGAGAACGGACGGCCTTGCTCGAGGAAGAAATTGTTGACGCTCACCTGTATTGTGTTAGGTGGCAGCTTCATTCAGACTGCAGACGTAGTACCAGGCGTTTCAAAGAGCCACTGGGTAATAGAGACCTTGTCTAAGATCCGTCAAGTCTTGGTGGCTGGTGTCGGCTGCTTGGGTGGACCATGGTCGGCTGTTCTCTTGCAGGGTCGTTGACCAAACAGAAGTACCCCGATGCTTCAAATGTCAATGCCTTGGTCACACCTCTCTCCGCTGTAGAGCACAGTCGGAGATGTGTAGGCATTGCGGCTTTGATGGCACAGGGCAGTTAACTGCCCTAATAAGATCGCGCCTGCAAACTGCGCTCGTTGTGCCTTGGTGAAAGGCTTTGATTCTGGGCACCGGGTCAGGAGGAAACAATGCAGGTCACACGACATAGCCTGAGCTAAGACCATAAATAGTACGGCGTATGGCGACGCCTGAATTGGGGGAAGCTTTCGAGGACGGTCGTCACCATATCGAACGGTTGCACCTGGGGCAGTTAAACCTGCATCATTCCCGGACGGCCACCAATGAGGCCATGAGGATTCTTGAGGAGTACGATCTCGAGGTCCTCTTGGTCCAGAAACCATACACGCTCGGGGATAGAGTGGTCGGCTTCCACGGGGTTCATGTTATTCATTTTCGTGGGGCACAGCCACTCTCTGCTATCGTAGTGGGCTCGGTCTCGTTGGGTGCAATCTGGTAGCTTCAGTTTTCTGATGAGCAATTCACTGTCATGCGAGTCACAAGGGGTATGCTCGATGTTGTACTGGTTTCGGGATAATTCCAGCTTAGATGGAGTATCGATGACTTATTGGCGAAGGTTGGGCAGATTCTGGATGGTCTCCCGGGCACCAGAATGCTGGTTGCTCTGGACGCTAATGCCAAGTCTTCCGCCTGGCATTCACCACTCACTGACTCCAGAGGCGCTGGTCTCGCACAGTTCGTAGAGGCTAGGAACCTCTACTTGCTTAATGATGCAGAACAACCGCCGACTTGCTCTTGCGAACTGGGGGAAAGTTATACCAACGTCACCTTGGTGATGGGCGATATACGTAGAAGTACAAGTAGTTGGACTGTCTGGTCCGAGGCCATTGTGAGCGATCATAGGCTTATAACCTATGAGATCGTGTACGGAGGCGGTCTAAGAGCTCCAGATCCGGATCGCTATAATCTTAGGAACCTGGATCGGGACAGGCTGCGGCGCGAGTGCGCGGCTGCCTTACACGGGTTGGAATGGTGCATGGAGGACAGTGAGGAGGTGTAATTGATTGCTGAACAATTCGGCAGGGTCATCATGACTGGCTGCGCTAGGATCCTCCGGCGGCTACGGTCAATGGACGGACCCTTGAGTAGTGTCCAGTCCGCTGATCAGAGAGTGCCCGGAGCCGTAATGACCTCCGCTTTCGGGAGGCTGTCTGTTGATCACAGGCGGCGACCCAGGAAAAGGTGGTGGTCCTCTGACCTGAGTGTGCTGCACGCAAGTGTGAGATCTCGCGTAGAAAGTACCAGCGTCGCCCCCTAACGAGAAATATCGTTGATGACGTGCGCGCTTATAGCCTGCGTGTCTACCGGCGCGTCCGTAGTGAATACATTCATGCCATCAAGGAAGCCAAACTCAAGTTTTGGAAAGATTCCATACGCGAGTTGCAGGGCAACCCCTGACAACATGCAAAGTCATGTTACTGGCCAAAGGCGTTGCAAGTGCTGTTCAGTGTTCGGTGCGGGTTTGGTGGTCAAGACCACACGTTAACATGTGTGGCGACTTACCAGGCGTTTCTGGATACTCTGTTTCCAGATGCTCCGGAGGGTGAAGCATAGGTCGGCGTTAGGGCGGGTGAGACCATTCCCTAACGTGAGGGCTGTGGATTCGTTGATATAGGCCAAGTGGTTTCTCGAATGGCACTGAGAAAGGCACCGGGGATTGACCAATTTCATCCGGATATTTTCTATCATCTGCTGCCTGTCATAAGAGAGCCGCTTGTCAGACTGTTCTCGGGGTGCCTAAGCTGGGGTTGCTTTCCCACTTGTTAGAAGGTGGCTTTGGTGAGGGTGCTCTTAAAACCAAGAAAGGATCCGAGTGAGGTCGGCAGTTATCGGCCCATCAGCCTCTTGCCGGTTATCGGCATATTACTTGAAAGGCTGGTTGTGGATCGGCTCTGGGAATGCATCGATATGAACTGTCTTCTATATCGAAGCTTCATAAAAGGGGTTGGCACCGAGGATTGCATCGATTTAGTGGTGAAAATTGTGGCTACTATATGGAAGATGCGAAGAGGCAGAGAAGCCGAGGTATTTGGGATGCGGTTTCGAGCCTCGCCTGGACCGAAGTGGAGTGGTGATCACAATGCATCGGTTCTAAATTTCGTTCAATTGCCCATCTCCCGCCTGTGGAGTAGGCTTTACAGCCTCGCGATGGATGCATGGCAGCAAGAGTGGCACACCACGACTAAGGGAAGTTCCTTGTATATATTTATACAGAACTTCGCCTGTCCTTCGTTTTTAAGGGGAACGGGTGCCCGGGTGCTCTCCAACCACGCAAACTTGAACCAATATTTGTTTCGGTTCCACTTGGCAGCTGATAAGTTGTGCGTCTGCGGGGAGGTCCAGTCGAACGAATATACGATGTTCGATTGCCCAGCTCTTGGGGGGCCAGAACTCTGGCCAGGTCACACTGCAACTTAGTCGTCAAGGGGAAAATTGGCCACTCATAAGCGGCAAGTCAATTTGGCGTGAACTCCATTGTCGGACAGTGTAGGTGTTCTTTGATGCTGCTGCTTTGTTCAACCGGCATCAGTAGTTCATTTAAGGGAAAAACTCCTACCTACCTGCTGTGGGAAGCTACCCAGTATTAAAGCTGCAACCGCTTTAATATTGGTATAAAGGTACTTGCTGGCATTTAGCGATCTAGGCGTGGCATCGAATTGCTGTCTTGACGAGATAAATTTAATTTATTGAATGATATATATATATTTTAGTAGTTGACGGGGTGCGCCTACCCATTTTAGAATATATCACAAGTGAGCGGTGGGACACGAAGCAAGTGGTGTGTGGCACTACGCTTAGTCTGCTTACGTAACTAGGTTAGCTCTAGGAGCTAGTTAGGACGTTGGTCACTAAACTAATTCGAGGCTCAGTAGCTGCTTGCAGCTCAGACACTTGGTCTTATGCTTTAGGGCGACCGAATGGGATGGTGACGGGAGAAATGGCATGCAAACCAGAGTACGTAAAGAAAAAAAACTAAAAAAAAACTGATGGGTGTAGTGCGTCGAGGTGAAAGTGTAGGACTTTATAATCTTGGCGTATGCTTGTGAATATTAAGATGTAGTGAAGATGGTAGACAGTAAATAGATCAATCATGTTACATTAATGTAACATTCCGAGGTATTGAATTACACTCACACATGTACACTACATATTATTTACAATAACGTGGCAACCTGACTACAAAGAAGTATTATTTAACATGATAACACCTACAGAGAGAGAGAGAGAGAAACTAAATAAAGTACGTAAATGACAATGTTCGACTGTTTATGCATAAAAATATTTTTTTAAATTACAACGTAGAGAGAGAGATTCACTAGAACAAAACTTAGTAACACTATACTGCCACGACCATCTGGTTGACCTTGAACATGTTTATTAGTATCTTCTAAGAAAGGTCTTTTAACAGGAAATATCTCACCCGGTGAACCTTGTTCATGTTTATCGCCTACACACAGTATTCACCTTTCATCATCTTAAACAATAATATTTAGGTAAGTGTTAACATTTTTTGTAAAACATAATATAACTGTAGGAAGCCTACAAAGACTGAAGGAAGTTTCACCTAATGCATAACTATTTAAATATATAAAAACATCAGAACTGATAGACGTATATCGCATCGAGACTGGTTTCGTTAAAACCGAAGCAAGTACGTTTACTAAAATAAATGGAATTGTCAAATGGATGATGACTACATACTTTAAATGCTATCCACATGATATATTAACTTTGACCCGATTGTAGATATTTTCAATTACAGCCATTAGAGTATAGTACCCACGCAGCCGGTTGAACATGAAAACATTTAAGAACTAAAGTCGACGATCCCTTTCAAGTTCACCAACTAGATACTTAAGCTGTCAACTTTGGACGATTTCTTCATATTCGTAAGAAAACCAGGTTACGATGCTTTCAGCTATCTGGTTTCAGTTAATTTTAAGGTTACTTTCCCGAAGATAAACGGAGATTATCAAACAGCCGATTGTTTCTATAAGTTATGGTGAGTAGTGATTAAGAAAACAAACATTCTCGTACAAAATATTTATTAATCTATGCATACATTTTTATACACAGAATGCAAGTTTCTATGTTTGCTCTGAGTAATTTTTATAGTATCCAACTTAATTTTTAGCTTATAATTTAAATCTTTATCTAAATCATCTATTTCTTTTTTCCAACCAGAAGTTTGATAAACACAGAGTCCAAATTCTCGAATTCTAATACGTATCTAAGTTTTTTCTATAAACTTATCCCCTTAATAATTAGTTCCGTTCCTTCTTGCAGTTCTTCTAGCCGTGAACAATATGGGCGTTTAACTTACCTTTGATTTCCTGCATAGTAATGCCATTAACATCATCCACATTCTCTTGCGTGTACGTTGTCAACTCCTTTCCATATTCTTGTTGAGTCTCTTTATAAAATCTTAAATTCTCGATTTTAGCAAACGAGTGTTCATTAAATGTAATTACTCCACTGGTTTTAAACTCTACAAATGAGTTTTTGGTTGCTAGATATACAATTTCTAGGCCAGCACACGTAGTTACAACATAGCTAGCTGTCCTTTTTAAGTAAATCTAATTTGGCGGTATCGTAGAGAACAATTTCTTGGACTGAGAAAAGAATGGTTCTCCAGCTTTAATGCAGCACTTTTCTATAAAACTTATATTGTCTTTATTCGAATCGTTATTAACTATTTCTACATAACGGACAGGTAGATAATTAAAACTTAAAGCTGTTAGTATATAGTTTACATCTTCTCTCGATCTTTATTATCTGGTAGTTTTATTTATACACCAGTCAACTTTCTTGGATTTTTATTACCCCAGTAGAGCATTGCAAAACACTGTTAAACTCCACACAACTGTTCTGTAAGTTATCCGTTATTTTAGTACACATAGAAGCAATCGGTACAGAGTACAGTGGTTCACAATTTAAATATCGTTTGTTAGCTCCTAATTCACTTAAACAAGCTTCGAGAGGGTAAAACGCACTGTCCATTTTATAATTGTAACTTGATGCTTCCGGTCTTGTAATTCCGCTTTCTTTAACTAAAGAAGACATAATCGTTTGTCTTAGACGCGTATCTGGACATCGGATAAAGTCTGTATGATTTCTAATTTCCTTTGTTTACTTCTGAACTTGTGATTTGATATATAAGTTTGTTACATATCTTTATTCTAGAATTGGAGTTCATCCACATACAATCTATCCCAACAGATTTATCGTTGTTGAGAATCACATTGCAGTTTTCTCAGTACTCTCCTTGGGCACAAAAGTTATGATTCGATGTTAGGTAATCAAACATCTCCATCTTGTAAAAATGACAGCAAAATCTTGTGTTACATCCAAATCCAAGAGGTGAAAATCATCCACACGTATCTGTTGCATTATCCCAGGAAGCTCGTAAAACAAAACGTGTATTTTACAGTTAGCCAGTTCTACTTTATAGATAGCTACTGGATTTTGATATATCGTAATTTTTTCCATTCTGTCTTTCCCAATCTGTACTAAATTTTCTCTTACACATGCGTTTCCGTTGTCGTGTAGAGAAAGTGGTAGTTTTGCCCTGACACTTTGTCGGGCAGTGATGAACTTTTTTTTGGTAATTGTGAGCCTGAACGCAGTGGTGTATCAGGAATGCAGAGGTGAAACGTGGTTTAGAGGTAGAATAATACGTAGCATCTCAGATATGTAGCAACGAGTTTGGAGAGATTCTGCATCGATGAAAATTGTAGTAAGCGGCTGGAGAAGATTCGGCGTCGATAGAATTGGCAGTTTGTAGTAATTTAAGCACTTTCAGCATAGACGTAAAATACTGAATTTGAAGATTAAACTTGACCAAGAAACGAGGCTAAACAAAACTTAGAGATCGGTGAAATAACGAACCACTGACTGGTAGAACTAGAGATAATTTCGACAGAGAAATACCGCAACGGGTATGCGAGTATGAAAGCGATGAAAAATATTGGCACCAAGGTTGAGAGCGAAAAGTGTGCGACTTTACATGATGAAGGTCTGGTCAACTCTGACGAAAAGATGGCGTGAGTGAAAAGAGGGGGAAACGACAGCTAGGCAGTGGACAGGATAGTGTGTGTTGGTAACAAGAGTAGTGTCTTAGTGTTAGTATGGGAACGAAGCAAAAGGGAGTGTATGAGAGCAGCAATAAATTTGCGAGAAATGAAAACACGCGGTCACTAAATATGACAGAAATCGCCCGTCTGGCTGACGCCAGGTCTCGAATAAACCGAAGAAATATAAACAAACAGATAAATTTACGAAACATAGTAATAAATTTACCATGTCTGTAATAACATGACCCAACCCTAGCATTGAATTCATTGGAATAAAACGACTTTACGCAAATGGCGTAAACAACTAGTGCAATACGAATCAAATTCTAAAGCAAGGATGACGTCCAAGTTGTTTGAAAGAATACTTCATGAGTGGGATTCAGAACTTTGAGCTAAAAAGCAAAAGATACTTCTTATTGTTGATAATTGCGCTGCTCACCCAAATGTTAAATCGTTTCAGTTAATTAAACTTATTTGTCTACCACCAATACAACCTCTGTTTTACAACCGTTAGACCGTTATTCAATCATTAAATGTTCATTTCCGTAAACGTCTGGTGTTAAGAATGTTAGACAACATAAAATTAAAGTTAGAAAATAATGTTAATGTACTTCAAGCGATTTTAATGGCCTTCGCAGCATGGAATAGAGTAGCAAAAGACACAATACTAAACTGATTCGCACACACTAGTTTTTTTTTCAAGAAAATTTAACTTTAACAACGAATGAAAACAATTTTAACCGATGGGTTAATGAGTTAGATTTGCCTGAAAATATGAAAATTACTGACTTCAATGTCTGTCACAATCGATGATCAGGTAGAAACAGCTCCATCACTAACAGATGACGACATATTGGCCTCCGTAGAAGTTGCCGAAAAAGGGAGAGAAACGGAAAAGTTTAATGACGCCGAAGATGAATTAAAACTACCGACTTTTTCGGAAGATTCTGTTGCTATTTCAAGCCTTCAGCAGTTTTTTCTCTCAAATGATATAAACTCAGTATTTAAACAAGCCCTGATTACCATAGATAAAAATATTGAACTTAACGTTTACAACAAACATTAAAAATAAATTCCTTTCTATACGCCGGAAGGCGAAGGTAGATTTCACCGGTGATAAGTTGGGAATCAAAAAGATTTCTACCTTAATATTAAGAAAAACTTCAAATTTACTCAATACGACAATGGTTGCATTTGAAAAAAGTTTTCACATGTTTAGCGTAACAAGCCCCATCTTACAATTCCAGCAACATTTTGGTGATCCCTTGCCGTAAGAGTTGGTTATATCAAAAATTGTTTCAGACAAAAGTTTTAGGTAATGCTTAGTGGAACAACGAGCACTTTAAACCGATTCGATACTGTATCTATTACGGTAGGTATGGATTTTTTTTGTATTTAAAACTCCATTTTTCCCTTGGGCCTATGGTTGGTTATATCAGAAAACTTTACTTAGATAAGTTTTAGACCCTTATCCAAAAAATAGTAAGAACTTTAACGAATTCGACATTTTACTTAATAAAAATTTATAAAAATATTTTATTTTTTCGAAAAAGCCACCCCATTTCCACCTCCATGGTCTGATTTAGGTCGTTAACGAACTCGACCGAGATTTTGAGTCAAGTTTTTTTTTTTTAGGTAACAATTTGAAAGTGATTGGTGCAAGACTATGGCAGTTATCATATCCACAAAAAAGTGAAATATATTTATAAAATTTTGAGCTGACGGTGTTTTGTGGTCTGGGGATGTGAAACGCGAAGACAAGTCGAAATTTTCCGGAAGTCGAATCATGGTACCCATTACAATAGGTAGCTTTCTTATGAAATCTACTTAAAACAGACATCTATCACAGACGTTTTTATCAAAAATGTTTGAATTGCTAGTTGTTAAGTACATTTTTAGTAGTTTTTCCTACGTTAACCCACCTGGTTGGTCTACTGGTTAACGCATCTTCCCAAATCAGCTGATTTGGAAGTCGAGAGTTCCAGCGTTCAAGTCCTAGTAAAGCCAGATATTTTTACACGGATTTGAATACTAGATCGTGGATACCGGTGTTCTTTGGTGGTTGGGTTTCAATTAACCACACATCTCAGGAATGGTCGAACTGAGAATGTATAAGACTACACTTCATTTACAGTCATACATATCATCCTCATTCATCCTCTGAAGAATTATCTAAAACTGTAGTTACCGGAGGCTAAACAGGAAAAAGAAAGAAAGTTTTTCCTACCTTAATTCATTTTTGTAAAAACTTATTTTGTAACTATTGTTAATTTCATATTGTACTGTTTTATTTTAACCAGTATGAATTAAGGTTCTTTAAATCACTCAACGGTAAACAATGTTAAATTTTCTAATGAATTTTATTGTAAAATATAATTGTACTTTTATTCTATTGTTCTATTTTATAAGAAACATATTTCCGAAAAATACAAAAATAAAAAAAAAATCTTATGGAAAATAAATAAATTATATTAAATGCTGTACTGTATATAATTATTTTACTGTATTAAATATATCATTATTTTATTATTAAATATATAATTATTATCCTGTATTTGAGAGCCAGACAAAGGAATGATTCCTGAAAGAGGGCAGCAGCTTTTTCAGTAGTTGTTAGGGGCGTGAGTCGGAATGACTTAAACGGCCATATCAACATCACTCAGTCCTCTGAGTACTACGCAGCTGAAAGCAATGGAAAACTACAGCTGGTTTATTTCCAAGAAAATGTGGCTCTCTGCATTTTCATATAGCAATGATGGAGGCGCCTTCCTTGGTAAAATATTCCGGAGGTAAACTAGTCCCCCGTTCGGATCTCCGGGTGGGGACTACTAAGGAAGGGGTCACCAGAAAAGTAAAAAATAATATTCTACGAATCGGAGCGTGGAATTTTAGAAGTTTAAAAAAGGTTGGTAGGCTAGAAAATTTAAAAAGGGAAATGGATAGGATAAATGTGGGTGTAGTAGGAATTAGTGAGGTTCGGTGGGAAGAGGAAGGCGACTTTTGGTCAGGTGATTTTAGAATAATTAACTCAGCTTCAAATAATGGGAAGGCAGGAGTAGGTTTCATAATGAACAAGAAGATAGGGAAGAGAGTATAGTATTTCAAAACGCATAGCGATAGAATCATTGTAATAAGGATAAAATCAAAACCTAAACCGACAACGATTGTTAACGTCTATATGCCTACAAGCGCCAATGATGATGATGAGGTAGATTGTGTATACGAAGAGATTGATGAAGCAATTAAACACGTAAAAGGAGATGAAAATTTAATAATAGTTGGATATTGGAATGCAAGCATTGGAAAAGGCAAGGAAGGAAATATAGTGGGTAAATACGGGCTGGGCAAAAGGAATGAAAGTGGGGACCGACTTATAGAGTTTTGCACGAAGTATAATTTAGTAATTGCCAACACCCAATTTAAAAATCATAATAGAAGAATATACACTTGGAAAAAGCCAGGCGATACTGCAAGGTATCAGATAGATTATATCATGGTTAAGCAAAGATTTAGAAATCAACTCGTTGACTGCAAAACTTACCCTGGAGCAGACATTGATAGCGACCATAATTTGGTGATAATGAAATGTAAATTGGGATTTAAAAACCTGAAGAAAAGGTGTCAGATGAATCGGTGGAATTTAGAGAAGCTTGAGGAAGGGAGGTAAAGAAGATTTTTGAGGAGGACATCGCAAGAGGTCTGAGTAAAAAAGATAAGTAGAAAATGTAGAAGAAGAATGGGAGAATGTTAAAAAGGACATTATTAAATCAGCAGAAGCGAACTTAGGCGGAACAAAGAGAACTGGTAGAAAACCTTGGGTTTCAGACGAAACATTGCAGCTGATGGATGAACGTAGAAAATATAAGAATGCTAGTGATGAAGAAAGTAAAAGGAACTACCGACAATTAAGAAATGCTATAAACAGGAAGTGTAAACTAGCGAAAGAAGGGTGGATTAAAGAAAAGTGTTCAGAAGTGGAAAGAGAAATGAACATTGGTAAAATAGACGGAGCATACAGGAAAATTAAGGAAAATTTTGGGGTACATAAATTAAAATCGAATAATGTGTTAAACAAAGATGGTACACCAATATGTAATACGAAAGGTAAAGTCGATAGATGGGTGGAATATATTGAAGAGTTATACGGAGGAAATGAATTAGAAAATGGTGTTATAGAGGAAGAAGAGGAAGTTGAGGAGGATGAAATGGGAGAAACAATACTGAGATCTGAATTTAAGAGAGCATTAAAAGATTTAAATGGCAGAAAGTCTCCTGGAATAGACGGAATACCTGTAGAATTACTGCGCAGTGCAGGTTAGGAAGCGATTGATAGATTATAAAAGCTGGTGTGTAATATTTATGAAAAAGGGGAAGTTCCGTCAGACTTCAAAAAAAAGTGTTATAGTCATGATACCAAAGAAAGCAGGGGCAGATAAATGTGAAGAATACAGAACAATTAGTTTAACAAGTCATGCATCAAATATCTTAACTAGAATTCTATACAGAATAATTGAGAGGAGAGTGGAAGAAGTGTTAGCGGAAGACCAATTTGGTTTCAGGAAAAGTATAGGGAGAAGGGAAGCAATTTTAGGCCTCAGATTAATAGTAGAAGAAAGATTAAAGAAAAACAAACCAACATACTTGGCGTTTATAGACCTAGAAAAGACATTCGATAACGTAGACTGGAATAAAATGTTCAGCATTTTAAAAAAAATTAGGGTTCAAATACAGAAATAGAAGAACAATTGCTAACATGTACAGGAACCAAACAGGAACAGTAATAATCGAAGAACATAAGAAAGAAGCCGTAATAAGAAAGGGAGTCCGACAAGGATGTTCCCTATCCCTGTTACTTTTTAATCTTTACATGGAACTAGCAGTTAATGATGTTAAAGAACAATTTAGATTCAGAGTAACAGTACAAGGTGAAAAGATAAAGATGCTACGATTTGCTGATGATATAGTAATTCTAGCCGAGAGTAAAAAGGATTTAGAAGAAACAATGAATGGCATAGATGAAGTCCTACGCAAGAACTATAGTATGTAAATAAACAAATACAAAACAAAAGTAATGAAATGTATTAGAAATAACAAAGATGGACCAATGAATGCGAAAATAGGAGGAGAAAAGATTATGGAGGTAGAAGAATTTTGTTATTTGGGAAGTAGAATAATTAAAGATGGACGAAGCAGGAGCGATATAAAATGCCGAATAGCACAAGCGAAACGAGCCTTCAGTCAGAAATATAATTTGTTTACATCAAAAATTAATTTAAATGTCAGGAAAAAATTTTTGAAAGTATATGTTTGGAGTGTCGCTTTATATGGAAGTGAAGCTTGAACAATCGGAGTATCTGAGAAGAAAAGATTAGGAGCTTTTGAAATGTGGTGCTATAGGAGAATGCTAAAAATCAGATGGGTGGATAAAGTGACAAATGAAGAGGTATTGCGGCAAATAGATGAAGAAAGAAGCATTTGGAAAAATATAGTTAAAAGAATAGACAGACTTATAGGCCACATACTAAGGCATCCTGGAATAGTCGCTTTAATATTGGAAGGACAGGTAGAAGGAAAAAATTGTGTAGGCAGGCCACGTTTGGAATATGTAAAACAAATTGTTAGGGATGTAGGATGTAGGGGGTATACTGAAATGAAACGACTAGCACTAGATAGGGAATCTTGGAGAGCCGCCTCAATCCAGTCAAATGACTGAAGACAAAAATAAAATCCTGTATTTGTAAAAAATAAAAACCCACAAATATAAAATACAGGAAAAGAAAAAAGTAATGATATTCAATACAGTACTGGAAACTCTATATCAGCCCTGTCCAACCCGGGGCCCGCGGGTGCCATGGCTCCCTTCGTTTCGTCTTTTGGCGCCCGCGCCCATTTGCCAATTTTTAATACTAATTCATATTTCAAAATAACACCATGTTTTCATCTTAAAAAGGATATAAAAAATACATTTTACCCGTTATATTTTCCAAAAGTTCAACAGAAGTAAATCTGCCGGCCTTTGCAACACGTTCATTTCTTTTGTCACTGTTGTTCACAAATTCATTTCCTTACAACCGATGTTTGTAATGGTATAAGTAGGTATAACACGTTCCTAGCAGGGAATG
Organism: Lycorma delicatula; assembly: GCF_047948215.1. Lineage (NCBI taxonomy): Eukaryota > Metazoa > Arthropoda > Insecta > Hemiptera > Fulgoridae > Lycorma > Lycorma delicatula. The sequence continues at coordinate 5,544,645 of NC_134458.1, forward strand.
TAGCTCTACAGAACAAGCTACCTAATTGTCACTCATCTGGTGGTCTGCTCTCCACTCAAGCTCCTTGCATTCTTTGTAATAAATTTGAACTGACATTTTTAAAACAGATAAATTTTTCGAGCACCTATTGCATTATTCATCAGGACACTGATTTTTCAGACATTTAGTTAAACTAATGAAGGTCATTTCTGGTCAGTTAGTGGTTAATAAATTTAAACCTGACAGTTTTAAAAGACAGTGAATTTTCTGTTCGGTAAAACTGAGTCCCTTACGTAATTTGTATTTCTTAACATAGATTTTAATAAATTTTAACGTGACCTTCCTAAAAAACGGATGTTTCTCGTTAGAGAAAGTCTTTGAATTAATTTGTATGTGGCTGTGGCCAGTGAATTTTCTGTTATTTAGAAAAATCAATGATTTTTTGTCTTTGAATAAAATTAAGTCTTTAGCCAATAAGGAGATGAATTTGACACTTTTTTTTTTAACTTTGATTCTTTGAGTGCCATCCCATTCTTGTATTTTAACTTCAGTATAACTTGGGAGTTGTAAAGTGAAGTAGGCCTACGTTCTGCCGGTACAATTTATTACGTTATTGTGATATGTTATACATTTTTAACATAATATCTAGTATAGTCATAACATGGCTAATAGGCAAAGAACTTACAGCTTTAACAGTGAATGGGAGAACCAATATCGTTTTATCAAATATAGGGGAAATATGTGTAATGCTAGCGTGTCTGTTTCTGATAGAAGAAATGTAAAACGACATTTTTTGATTAATCACAAACAGTTAAATAACGAATCTCCTGAGAATTCTGAACTGAGAAAACACAAAGTGAAAGATCTTAAATCCAAATTACAATTTCAATAATCCGTGTTTACGATACCTGTTCGTGACACCAGTAACTTGACAGAACCTTCTTACAAAATCTGTTACGTACAAGTGATGGGGAAGCAGTAAAAGAAGCGATGATCAGTGCCGCTGAATCTATTCTCGAAAGTCACAAAGATAAATCTGGGACTTATGTCTTTCTTTAAACGACAATTGTCTCACCAAACTGTTGAAGAGATTTCAAATAATTTTGAATCTCAATTACATCAGGATTTGAAATTGCTTGAATATTTTTCACTCCAGCTTGATGAAAGTACTGACATGTCTGATATTGCCGAGTTGTATTTATTAGAATGGTTTTCTATGATTTCACAGTAAAGGAAGAGTCTGTCAAACTGTTGCCACTAATGCGTTCCTTAAATTTGTCAAAGATAGTAACTTCCACTTTCAACGCTTGATGCTATAACAACAGCCTTCTATGACTGATAGAAATAATGGATTTCTCCCTCTTTGTACTAAGGATGAATCATTTCCAAAATCTATTTATTATCATTGCATTATCCACCAGCAAGCTTTATGCGCAAAGCTTTTAAAGTTTCATAATTTCATGAAAGTTGTAACTCGTGTGGTGAGCTATATCAGATCGTCTTCTACACGTCATCGATTGTTTCGAAATATTTTGAATATACCAGATACTCAGTATGGTGACGTAATTTTTCATCCAGAGTAAGGTGGCTTAGTAGGGGTAGAACACTAGAACAATTCACCTGTCTGCTAGATGAAGTAGGAGTTTTTTTTAAATTATCTCCCGGACCATATTATCACGAACCTGATATATCATGGCTTCTAGATTTGTATTTCCTGGCAGATATCACCTCAAAATTAAAAGAGTTAAATCTCAAACTGCAAGGGAAATATCGTAATAATTGAGATATGATAAGTGTTATAAATGCGTTTGTAAAGAAAGTGAAGTTATAGATTATACATTTAAACAGAAATTTCCTTTCACACGTTCCAAATTTCAAATCAATTCTGGAAACAGTATATGACGGCGAATCTGATCTTTCCTCTTATGCCAATCATCTTGAAACTCTTGTGTTTGAACTTGACAGCAGATCTAGCCAATTTTCAGTACTTGAACCAACGATCATGTTTGTCAATAATCCATTTCCTTCCGTTGACGTTAGTCAACGGAAATAGGGTGTGTGAAATATTCGGAAAGTATGAAGTTGAAGAATTAGAAATAGAAATTTTAAATTTTCAAGAAGACCTTTCTTTAAAATCCTCATATGCAACGTGGACTCTAGTAGACAGAGAAAAATACCCCATTCTCCTTAGTGTAACACTGAAAATGTATTCATGCTTTGGTTCAACGTATCTTTGTGAAGTTGCATTTTCATCAGTAAACATTATCAAAAACAAGTACCGATCCTAGCAGACAGGTGAACATAATTGTGGAGAGAGCGGCACGCAAAATCTCCGACGGCAGAAGGTTGGATCCGGAGGTCCTCCAAGAAATAATCTCAAACGAAATTTCCAGCATACCGGAAACGGAGCATAGATACCACCCTGTGTACCAGGAGATCGCCGAACAAAGAATCATACTTCAGCGAAATAAACGAACGGCCCAAATATTACGATCTAGACAGGGATCTGAGGCTCAGATTGAACAAACTATGGAGGCCTATAAGACGACTTGGAAAACGTTGAACTACCTGATTAAGAACTCCAAGAGATCTAAGTGGAGGGAACTGTGTGGTGAGCTCGATGCTGACCCGTGGGGGCGAGCCTTCCAAATAGTAATGAAGCGATTGGGGAGGCGAGTGCCTGCGCTGAATGAGGACGAAGCGGCGCGCCAGATGTCCGTACTTTTCCCTCGGGAGGAGGAGATAAGACGGGAGGCAGTCTTGTGCGAACGTGGCAGGTTCGCACAGGATGAGGTGATTGCCGCAATTAACAAGTTAAATAACAAGAAGAGTCCGGGCCCAGATGGAGTTCCGGCAGCGGTCATTAAAGGCCTGGCTAGAATAGTACCGTGGGAGATGACGGAGATTTTGAGTTATGGGCTGCAACACCGCACTTTCCCTCAATGCTGGAAGGAGGCCAGAACGGTTTTTCTTCCCAAACCGAATACAAGCCCAGGCGTTTGCGAGTACCGTCCTATCAGCCTCATAAATAATATGGGTAAGGCTGCTGAGAGACTTCTTGCTAACAGGATCCAAGAGGAGCTGGACCTAAACGGAAGCCTACATTTGGAGCAATATGGATTCCGTAAGGGCCGTTCGACACTGAATGCGATATACAGGGTGGTTAGCTGGGCGGCGGAGGTACGGAGCGGTACTTAGAGGACCAGAAGGATCCCGTTGATGGTCCAGTTAGATATCAAAAATGCGTTTGGCTCGGTACCGTGGACGGCCATTGTAGCGGCGCTCAGAGAAATGAATGTTAGTGACCGCTTGCTAAACCAGGCTGACTGCTACCTGTCTGATAGATGGACGGAGGTTCGCACTTTGGAGGGGATGGTGAGATTTCCGGTATTCGGTGGAGCTCCGCAGGGGTCAGTGTTAGGCCCCTTGCTATGGAACATCTTTTACGACCGGGTGCTCCGGTTGCCTTATCCGGAAGGAGTCAGCGTAGTCACTTACGCTGACGACATTGCACTATTGGTGGAAGATAAGGAAATTGGTGATGCAGAGGATAAAGCAAATCGCTCCCCCCAACTCATAGACAACCGGCTAATAAACAACAACATGGAGGTGTCCCCGGCAAAAAGCAAGTGTATCCTCTTCACGGGTAGGAGAAGACTACGCGGCGTTCGGGTCGTGATCCGTGGAGAGGTTATAACTGAGGTCAAGGATACAAAATACCTAGGGGTGACAATAGATAAAAGTCTCAAGTTTGGTGAGCATATAGAAAATGTATGCAAAAAAGTAGGGCTCAGCATAAAAGCCATCAGGAGATTATTCGTGGAACACACAGTACCGGGGGCCTCCAAACGGAAACTGATTGCGTCGGCGGCGGTGTCTGCGGCGTTATACGCGGCGCCGGTTTGGGCTGATGCAATTAGGATACAAAGAAACAAGGATAAACTGCGAAGAATGCACAGAACGGCACTGTTGGGAGTGGAGGCAGGGTATCGTACTCTGTCATATGAAGCTACATGTGTGCTTGCGTCGGTCCCGCCGATAGAACTTCAGATCAAGAGCAGGAAAGCGAGAGCGGAAGAGTGTAGTAGAGCTGAGACCGAGGCGATGACCCGACAGTGGTGGAAGGAAGTACGGGCAGAGACTAACGCTGCGGCCTGGACCAGAAGGTTAATAAGTGATTTGGACGCATGGCTGGATCGCCGACATGGCGAGGTGAACTTTTACATAACACAGATGATGTCGGGTCATGGATGTTTTGGTTACTATTTAAAAAGATTCGGCAAGAGAGTCACACCCAACTACGACTACTGCCAGGAGGTGGACGACGCAGAGCATACGATGTTCGAATGCCGGAGATGGGCACAATACACACAATTCATAGCAGTCAATAACCTGAACGCGAATAACATAGTAGAGTGGTCGCTAAGGAGGGAGCAGAACTGGAACGTTATTAACAATTTCGCCGGTACGGTTCTTCGCACTAAGGAAGAGGAGGCGCGACGAAGGAAACGTTAGGTTCAATCGTAAATAGGGATAGGTGGACAGCCCCGTCTCTGAGAGCCTGTATGCCCTGGCGTGCAGGTTTCGGTGAGGGGACGGGGACTCCGGGGAGATTTCGCGGGGATAAAATTAAAAGACCTAGACCCGGCCGGCGTGGCTGGTTTTGGGGGTGCGAGCGCTCCTTGTGCTGGTCGCACCGGTTTGAGGCAAATGGCATAAAGACCGAGACCCGGTTTCTCTCGGCGGTGGTGGGGAACGTCATAGCCGGGCTTTGCCCTCGTCCGCGGGAATTAGAGGCAGGCAAGAAAAGATCTATTACCGGGGCGGTTGACCTGCCGTGCCGGGTGTAAAACCAGTGGGCGGGAAGACCGCCTTAGAGTCAAAAGACACGTCTCTGGGCCGAGTATTCTTAATTGGATGTCCGGCCTAGGGATATAGGGGAAAAAAAAAAGTACCGATCCTGCCTGACAAACTCCCATCTTGACGACGCGTTAAGAGTAGCTTGTTCCAGCTACACAACAGATTTTCCTTAACTTGCAGCAAGAATGCACTATTAAATTTCACATTAATTATGTGGTGAGTAAATATAATTAATTTTTGTTTCAAATGTTTTCGTAATTATTATAATTTATAATTATTATTGATTTTGTTAGTACCAGCATTAGTGTGGAGATAGTTGAAATGAATCCTGGCGCCCGCGCAAATTTTGTGGTTATTCAAATGCGCCCCTACTTGTAAAAAGGTTGAACAGCGCTGCTCTATATAATACGTACAGGTATTGGCCGATATCGTTTTTAACGACTATCGGCTATAGCAACTGAATTCACCCGGTCCCTTAAAGGTCGTTTAATCTATTTTTACTGTACATTTTTTTATCAGTCATTAAAAAACTCATCTGTGACCGGTCACTTGTTAGATTGGAAATCCGCTTCGCACAACATAAAACGGTATACAAATTATTTCAACTAATTCTGTTTGTTTAAATTGTAATTGCTAACAGGCCGATAGATAGTTTTTACAGCATCTCCCTGAAAAAAGTAAGCATCGTAAATATTTCCCGTAGTGAAATTTTTGGGTATAATGATCGACAATAATCGCTCTTAGAACAAACAATCCGTATTAGATTACATTTCCAAAAATAAATAAAATCTCATATTTTTATTAAAATGTAATATTTAGGTTCAGAGATAATAAATTGATGAGAACAAACAGGTTCTCCTCAGGGGTATATTTTCCAGGGTTTGTGTAATGAAATATGTTTTAAGTTTTGTTATATTAAAAAGGTGAATTTTTTATAAGTTTCCTATAAATATTGATGACGCCGTAAGATAAATCTTATTTTAATTTTATAATCACGAACCCATGAATAATGTTATTTAAGTGTGAGCCATCTTATGAAGAGCCAAATTTCATTCAAAAATTAGAACATGACTTGTGTACCTGTGATGATATAAGTTTTTTCATTTTTTTTTTTAAAGAATTCTTTTAAGCTTATTTTTAAACATTCTTCGGTGTATCAACATTTAGGACGAAAGAGTTCGTTTCCAACGAGTTCGTTTTCTGTTGAATGCGAAGTAAATCATCGTGTTAATGATGAACATCGTGTAATTCAGCATAGTCAGCGTAGTCCAGACACTAGTACAAGGCGAATTTCATGTCGCACTGGTTTGTCAAAAAACAAAGTATGGCGTATGACACGGAAATAAATTTTTTATCCTTTCCGTCTGCAGAAGGTTCAAAATTTGCGGTCAACAGATTATGCCCAACGGTTAAACTTGTGTCAATGGCATCTAGAAAACGCTGATAAGGTAAATTCAATTTTATTTACTGATGAAGCCACTTTTATGAGAAACCGAGTCTGCAATTCTAAAAATAATCATTTATGGAAGGAAGACAATCCATAGGTACTGCGGAAACTATTTTCCAACATAGATTTCACATTAATGTTTCGCATTATTTATGACAGAATTCTGGGATCATTTGTTTTCAATGAAAACCTTACGGGAGATGCATACGTTCATTTGTTGAAAAATAATTTTCCGGGTTTTTGGAGGATGTACCTTTATAAAAATAGATTGCAACGAATTTTCCAGCACGATGGGGCAAAGCCATATTTTTCTCTAGTAGCTACAAAACACACGAATGCTAATTTCTTAAACTGGATTGGACGTGGTCTACCAATTCGCCACCACGATCACCTGAAAACGCCTGTAGATTACTCGTACTTAATTTGGCGTCATATAAAAACGATAGTATACCAACAAAAAGTTAATACTAAAGGAAAGTTACTCAACAAAATACGACATGCTGTTGAATTTATACGAAAAGAGCCTGAGATGATTTTACGTAGGGCAGAATGCTGTGTATATTGTGAAGGAGGGAATTTCAAACAATTACTGTAACTGAGTTTGTCATTTTGTTACCATTTATCATTTAATAAATACCTATATCATTTTATAAGGGTATTTTATAAATACCCTTTTTTCTATATTAAAATAATGTTTATTAGGTACAGAAAGAATAATACGATTTTCTATCTATTTTTCGTATATTTTGCTTCAATAAAAAAACAGATTTTTAAAAGTTTTTATTTACTTTTTATTGGCGATATTTACATTAATTTTCTCAGAATTAAAATCTGTACAAGGTTTTTAATAAATATTTTGCATTTATTGGTACTACAAACATAAAGAAAACTTGTTTTTCGGCACTGAAGTTTGTGTTTTACGTCGTATATCTTAAAAATTACTAGTTACAGTTCTGGGACCTGTTTATCCTATTTCCCAGCTCAAATTACATAAGAAACTACATTTTAATACACTTCATAATCTGGGTACCAGAACTTACAGTAGAGCTTCTTTTTATTAGAGCTGATATCCGGGTGAAATCTTTCGCTAGCCATAACTCCAAAACAAAGTTTTTTCAGACCTATGTTTATATAAAGTTTTTTTTTCATTATTTTCATCAATAGAACATGTTCTGAAAGTTTCTCCTTTTTTGAGACACACTCCGTATAAGCGCCTATAACTCGACTTCAATTAAATAAAATTACGTTTAAATTATATATTTAAACAAGATTTAAAATTTTATTTTTCTCATAGCTTGCGTGGTTTTTTTAGAAGATTAATGTTGAATTTCACGAAACTAATTTCAATACGATATTAATATATGTTTAGACTATTTTTACCGTAATATTAACAAATTTTATTACCCTAAATATGTTTTACTCGTTATTAAATACTGGAATGAAAAAAACACGCAGCGCGATAAAACACCGTTCAAATTCCAAGTACCAATTGAAACGTCCAAAATAAACCCAATACTTTTGTACAACATCGATTTTTTTTTTCTTTTGCAAAGTTATGTTATAAGAAGAATATTGCTATTAAATTACGCACAGTAAAAATTGTAAGATACGTAAAGATGTGACAATACATATACTGCTTTTTTCCGACAGTCGTACATTGAAATAGAAAAAAAATATTGAAACGGCTTTTGTATTATGGATAAGACCAAAATTATCAAATAAAAATATAATAATAATAACAATAAAATATAAAAATTAAACGGTAAAATTTTTTCCATTAACAGACAGCACCTTCTACCGCTGAAAGTTTAAGAACGACTTTTAATAAGAATTCCTAAAATTGTAAGGGCTTCAACTTACACGAGAAAAGTAAAAGGTGAAATTAGTGGCGGCAAGAATCGGCTTACCGGAAAGTGCGCGTAAACACATAGAAAGTTCTGACCGCCAATTTATCGGCTCGGTCGATAACAATCAGGTCGAGTCACCGAGGTGTTAGACAGTTTTTTATGTTTTTATAGTATATTTTCTTCTGTTTGCGTAATCTCCACGGCGAATAAAGCACAATAATCCATAGTATTGAGAAACTATACGAAAAAATGCACGATGGTTTTGTTTTTTACGACTTTAGTAATCGTTTCGAATTCCGAACTCGTATTTTCATAAATTGCAGTGCTCTGTTAAAAAAGAGAGGACTTAAACCCTCATGTCGTAAAGAAAAAACAAAACATTCCACCTACGTCTTATGGGAGAAACATATAATTTAATTTAGTCTGAAGGAAAAAGTACATCTACTTCATTATTAAACGGTATTTTTGTTATCATACAACGATATTAAGTCCTTTACGCTACGTCTTATTCCTAAAGAATTCACCTAAAAAATTACTCTTATTCAGCATCAACAAGAACCCATCTTGGCTCTTTTCGACATAAGAGGTGTGTGCGTAAAGGTAAACCGAGACTCCAAACTTCAAATACATTTTCAAGCTAAGTTTAGACTAAAGATTTATGCAAGTCTTTTGAAGTCGAAGACGATATTAAGGACGCAGATTTCAGAATTTTTTAAAGTCATTGAGTTCGATATTCGGTCCTATTTTGTTTCTGACATACCGATGAATCTGGGAAGCAATTCGATACCAGGTATACTATCTTATACGTAAACGATCTGCTGATTATCCGTTCAGGTGAAAGTTCACATTTCTTCGTTGCGAGTACGAGTAATTAATTTGCACGTAATTAACTACACGGATTAAAGAAAAAAAAACTAGTGGTACTGAATTTCGGGATAAATATACGAACGGATCAGATGGATAACAATATGATAAATTAAATTTTTACCTGTACATTGCTGGGGGCCACAGTCGACAAATATTTATCGTGGGATAAATACGATGATGAATTCTACAGTAAAATAACACGTACGGTTTGTACGCTTTAAGATAAATAATTAAATGCAGAAGTTTGTCTCTTATCGGTTATAGAATTATTTGGTCGTGCTCGTCTTTGTTAAATATTCTTTTAAAAATGGAATCGTGCGTGCAGTTTCAAGTTTATGTGAAATTTCTTTCGGGCATTTGAAATCTTTACCGTTAAAAAAATGAAAGTGTATACGCATCACAGTACAAGGGATAAGGACAACATTCACAACGCAACGACGTTATTTGAAGTTATTTCAAAAGACCTCATCGTTCGTAGGAACGACTAATTCGATACAAAAGTTATAAAATAAAATAAAATATTTTATAGATGAAAAATTATTCAAAAATCATAAGTGATTTTTAATAGTTCTACTCGAATGATGATTTTGTTCTCTGTATTCGATTATTAAATTACTATATTCCACGGCAGTTAGTAGCAGCACTATTAATATTTTTCTAGTAGTACGGCGTGTAGCTGTAAGTTTCTTCGACTCTTCCGTCGCTTCTTTAGTCTGTCATCTACTTTATAAAAAATAAGTTCTCTTTATCCGTTATACAGAATTTTATCCCGACCGACTTTCTCCACAGAGATTTGCAATTCGACATAAGATCACCATTATTTATAGCGAAATACATCGTGATCGTATTTTCAAAAAGGTTTTTATTTTTTGAAATCGTCGAGTGCGGCAACGAACGAGAATTCGTTTAATATGATATATTACATCGAGTAGTTACTCGCAATTTCCTAACTGCAACAGCCTTTAAAACATACCTTTAAAAAATATTCTTCGTGTATCTTACACATTGTCCAACCCAAATACGTCAAAAATTCGTACTACAGAACGTTTTTCACGCATCTGGTTTATTTTACTTTTATCACATACGAGGTCGGTAAATAAAATATTCAGACTAGTTTGTTTTTGGCAGCCAAAGTGGTAACACTGTAAAGTTACTAGTAAACATACGGTTATTTGAACAGCTGATTTATATTTGGTATTAATATTTTTAGTCTATTTTTGTCACGTGAGACGTAAAGAAACTTTTCGTGAAACGAGTTTTTGTTGTGCGTTACAAAAATGAGTGATACTAATTATAAACAACGTTGTGCAATCAAGTTTTATGTTAAACTCGGTGAGAATGCTATTGAAACTTTTTCAAAATTGAAAAGGCGTATGGAGATGACGCTCTGTCACGAGCCCAAGTTTTTAGGTGGTTTAAAGCATTTTCAGATGGCCGGGAATCAGTTACGTCCTAAAAAAGAAAAATGAGCAAATCAAAAATCAAAACCGTGTTTGTATTAACCACTGGATTTAGGAATAAATTAATTTTGTTCAGTCTTATTGCTGTCTTAAGTTTGTTGACAGTGCGGTGTCATAGTGCCTCGAAATTGTGTAAATGATGCGGACGCCTTTTGTTATGTATGTGGTGAGTTCAACGTAAAATCACATAGAAAGAACATTACACCTTTAATTAAAAAAGCATATCATTTGTACTTTCAGTGTAAAATTGGCGATCAGGATAAGACATGGGTCCCTCATATAGTATGCACTAATTGTTCTGTATATTTAAGAGGATTGGCTGACACGGAAGGCTTTGCCATTTGATGTACCTATGGTTTGGCGTGAACCAAAAGATCATGTAACCGACTGTTACTTTTGTTTAACAAGCGTGTCTGGAATTTCTAAAAATCTAAACATACTGAAAAATATCCTTCATTGCCATCTGCAATCAGGCCTGTACCTCACGGTGAAATTATTCCAGTTACTGAGCCACCTTTCAATGTACGTTTCGAAAGCAGCGATGAAGAATCTGGCAGTACTGAAGAAGACAACAATGATTTTGATTTTGAATTATCTTCCAATAAGCCACATCTTATAACAGAAGGTGAATTAAATGACTTGGTTACGGATTTAAATTTATCAAAAAAAATCAAGCTGAACTGTTAGGAGTAAGATTGCAAGGTTGGAATTTACCTTAAAAAAAATACAAAAATTTCAGGCTTTCGAAGCTGACAAAAGAACTTTCTCAGTACTTTATTGCTAAATATAATTTGGTTTATTGCACAAATACTGACAAGCTTATGTTGCACTTAGGACAAGTTAATAAACCTGAGGACTGGTGCCTTTTCATAGATTCGTCCAAGTACAGTTTAAAAGTGGTTCTACTACACAACGGTAACAAATATACTTCGATACCAATCGCTTATGGTATTAATTTGAAAGAGACATACGATATGATGAAAGACGTTCTTGACAAAATAAATTAGAAAAATGAGTTTTTGTACATACGTGGTGATTTGAAAGTTATAGCTTATTTTGTTAGGCATGCAGTTAGGCTACACTAAGTACATGTGTTTTCTTTGCGAATGGGACAGCCGAGCTAGGGATAAACATTATGTTACCAAAGAGTGGAAGAAATGAGACAACTTAACTCTAAATGGAAAATATATTATTAATGAGCCCTAGTTGAACCCAAAAAAATATTTTTATCCTCTCTCCATATCAAGCTAGGGCTAATGAAACATTCTGTAAAAACAATGAAGAAGAATAGACCCGGATTTTTGTGTTTCAGAAAGAAATTTCTGAATGTAAGTGTAGGAAAAATTAAAGAAGGAATATTTGTTCGTCCTCAAATAAGAAAGATGGTCAAAGATGATGTATTTAACTCGATGTTAAATAATGTTAAAAGTGCAGCTTGGGCTTCATTTAAAAACGTTTGCAAAAATTTTCACGGCAAACAAAAATCCGACAATTACCACGATATTGTTAATCAACTTCTTACATCACATAATATTCTTTGAAAATACATTTCCTCCACTCACATCTGGATTTTTTCCCGGACAACCTCGAAGATGTAAGTGACGAACAAGGTGAACGTTTCCACAAAGACATTTCGGTGATGGAAAGCCGCTGTAGAGGGAAACGGAATACTAACATGCTAGCCGATTACTGCTGGACATTAATTCGGGATGTGCCTGAGGGTATTTATAAAAGAAAAGTATCAGCTAAATCATTCTAACACAGATTTGGCCATGCAACCGTGCAAAATTATAAATTTTACAGATTTTATCTATATATTTCCAGAATTTTTTTTTTGAAGTATAATTTATTTAAAACTAAGGGTGATAGAAAGATTTTATTTACAGATCTGTAATGTATGCAAATAAGCAATTCATGAAACATTAAAAACAGAGAAGCATTAAAAAAGTGTTTTGTTTTTGTCTATCGGTATATTTAATTTACTTTTGTATTTTTCAGAAATGGAAAAAAATAATAAAAAAAAAATAACCAAGAAATATGATATAGAAATAAATAAATAAAAAGCAAAATTAAATAAAATATATATACATATGCAATGTATATATATATATATATATATATATATATATTCATATACATATATACATATATATATATACAATGAGCCCGGATACAATGTGCAATGAGCCCGGAACGTATGAGAAAGTTCTAAAGAAATGCGGCGGTCATTCTGTTTTTCGCAAACTACAGAATTCATTACTCATTTATAATATCTTATTGAACGAATGAAAAATTTATAAGTAGTTGTTTTGTTTGGGTTCTAGCTTAATGAATATTTAAAAAAGCAGCATTTCTCCAAAACATATTTTATATCAGTTTTAGAGTTTGGCACCCATTGTAAAAAAATGCTGGTTAGGTTCTTGTTTAAATAAAATATACGAGGTTAATTTATTTACGTAATTTATTTTATTTTGAAATTGTTGTATATTAATTGTTGTTAATAATAAGATATTATGGACAATAACTTTAAATACTATATCTACATTTAAATGTTAATTTGTAAAAGTGTAAGGACGGACGGTGTGGACTCTCATTTATTACTTACTAGCCGTACCATTGTAAATGGTATGTACGTTTATGTTTTATCATTTCGCATGAAAATGAATTTCCTGTATCCTTTTAGATGTTCATCGAGAAAGAATAAATTTATTGACACTTGATTTCTATTTACATAGTAAACTGGACCTGATTATTATCAACCGAGCCGATAAATCGGCGGTCAGAACTTTCTATGTGTTTACGCGCACTTTCCGGTAAGCCGATTCTTGCCGCCACTAATTTCACCTTTTACTTTTCTCGTGTAAGTTGAAGCCCTTACAATTTTAGGAATTCTTATTAAAAGTCGTTCTTAAACTTTCAGCGGTAGAAGGTGCTGTCTGTTAATAGAAAAAATTTTACCGTTTAATTTTTATATTTTATTGTTATTATTATTATATTTTTATTTGATAATTTTGGTCTTATCCGTAATACAAAAGCCGTTTCAATATTTTTTTTCTATTTCAATGTACGACTGTCGGAAAAAAGCAGTATATGTATTGTCACATCTTTACGTATCTTACAATTTTTACTGTGCGTAATTTAATAGCAATATTCTTCTTATAACATAACTTTGCAAAAGAAAAAAAAATCGATGTTGTACAAAACTATTGGGTTTATTTTGGACGTTTCAATTGGTACTTGGAATTTGAAAGGTGTTTTATCGCGCTACGTGTTTTTTTCATTCCAGTATTTAATAACGAGTAAAACATATTTAGGGTAATAAAATTTGTTAATATTACGGTAAAAATAGTCTAAACATATATTAATATCGTATTGAAATTAGTTTCGTGAAATTCAACATTAATCTTCTAAAAAAATCACGCAGGCTATGAGAAAAATAAAATTTTAAATCTTGTTTAAATATGTAATTAATATAACAGTTAATTAAGTAATATAAAACTTAATTAATATGGTAGTTAATTATAATATTATAATCAATTAGTAATATTTTTACTACTATATTATATTTATATTAAAGGTCGAAACCAGGTTGAACAAATCGGGTTCCTCATACATTATCGAAGTTAAAAATGCTGAGTGCAGTTCTGTTGCAAGTTGTCATTTATTAATGACAAAAGACCACAATGTACGTTGAATTTAAAGTTAAAAAAAATTCTGGATCCTAACGTTTTCACCATCTAGTAACAATAACAAATTTAAGTTTAATTGATTAAACAATATATATATATATATATATGTATTTTATATACATATATATATATGTATATAAAATACAATTAGATGTTCGAAATAACTGAATGTAATATATTATGCTTTAATAACGAGCGGGTTATGGGTTAGAAAATAATACATTATAGCGGACGCGAAAAAAGTTTAGCAATTTTTGCTAAACGAGTGATATGCGACCGAGTGATATGCGTAATTCAGAAGGCTCGTAACAAACATATATGTATACAGTAAATAATAAGATACACGTATTTGAACTACGGCATGTCTAGCTAAATGAAGACGTATAAGGAAATGCAGTGTAAGAAAAATGGATCGTGATTCGTGACTTATCACTCTAACTCATCTACTTCTTCAATTGTTTCTTGTCCTGACAAAATGCATGTGCTTTTTATGATCGCGATTATTGCAGTCTTATTAAAAAAATAATAAAGCCCACTTACAAGAAACGTATATATATCGGTACGAAAAAATAAGTAAAAAATAAATTATATATATATGTATGTATGTATGTATGTATGTATGTATGTATGTAAAATAAGGAGTCAATATTTTTTCAATATACATATATATTAATTAAATATAGATATATTTTTCATATTAAAATGAAAAATGTACTTAAAAAAATAAAAGGGTTATTAAAGACGTTAAAAAAGGAAATAAAAAATATAGGAAAGCAACATATTTGTAGAAAAGAAGTTTATCGTGATCCTGTTTTTACGAGACGAGGTATAACAGTTCGTAGTGTCATAAGAACAAGCGCAGGAAAGTACTGTTCCCGAACATACGATCTATAGAGGAGAGAATTTATAGCACGCAGCGATAAAAGGTACACTTACTTTAAGCAGATTAGAAGAATAGTCATAGAGAGTTTCTTTTAAGAGATTCAGAATGAAATGGGACTTTACTACTGCAGCGATGCGAGAGGAGAAACTTCAGAGTCGTTACGAGAGAACTATAAGGGAACCATTGAAAGGCATGTTCCGGCAACTTGATCCTCTTCCACCCGGTTGAGCGGCGGGTAGGAGAATCAAAGAGTCAAAATACATAGGATTATCTTTCGTGTAATCCATCGTACGCTTTACGGATGGAAGGTCTTCTATGCCGCTGTCCATAAGAATAAACACTTTAGGCAGAAAATTAATTACGCGCTAGTACCACCAGCCGTACGACGAGAGTTTCCTTTCTCATCTCCTCGTTTCAACGGGGGTGTACCTGGAAAATGACGCTTCTCTTCTTCTCGACCCGGTTAATAAGCGACATTACAATAACAAATAAATGACATTTTCTCTTGATAACTGGGAGTAATATAAAGTTAAAAGTATTCGGTAGCGGTTTAGATGCCCCCGTAAGAAACGTTTAAATTATATAGAATAATCGTAACCGAGCTCGGTCTCATACGGATGTAAAGGCTAAAAATAAATTTGGCAACCCGTTTCCTTTCACGTTCGGTTTAATCACAGTTTATTAATCTATTTTCAAAGCGTTTAACAAACAAGTACCGTATAAGTCGCTAAATTTTAATTTAGGATAATTAGGCTAAATCATTTAACAAAAACTTCACTGTTTTCATCTATCCTGAAATTTATTTTTTAGCGATAAAAATACATTAAAATGAAAATATTAAGTAACAATATAAAACTTTCAACGGGACTGGGCCTTAAGTTTAAAGATCCAGTAGTTACGCATAACCCGTAAGGTCTGAGCGATCTGCATATAAAATAAGGTTTTATCTTGCAAATACTGTAGAAAACAGCATTCATCAGGCCTAAAGCGAACGAGTTGTTAACAAACGAGTGTACCTTTTTTAGCAGTGGTAAAAGATGAACTTTTTGTATTATATCTTATGAATCGGTACCTTCCATTTCTTACCGCATATCAAAAGTAAATAATTATTTCTACACGATCGGTAATTTTTGGAAGTAGACGGTACGGTACCCGGTTGTTCGCCGTTAGAATATCGCTGTAGAAATAAGCTCTCTAAATAATCGATACCATATAGAAAGACTAAATTCAAGCAAACGAAAAAATAGCGACAGTTACCAACCCTAATCCGCATGACGAAGCGTAAAAAAAAAATCTTTAAAATATTTCGACGATTTTAACGACTCGCTTTCAAGATAGCGTAATACGCTAAAGCATCAGAAAAACTAATAAAGACACGGTTAATTAAATTCCTATAAAAATTTAATAATCTAGAAAAACGCCGGCAAAGTTAACAAAATAACAAAAGTACTGAAGATGTTCTAGTTGAATTTACAAATACCATCATAACAAGTTTCACGAAAAGTAAACAAAAATGTTGTCTTCTTTTTTTAAACAAAATTTTCCCGTCTTTCCGGATTAAGAACTGCTCGATACCGTTCCCAATAATTAAATTCGTTCAATATGAAAAACCGAACGACTTTTTCAACAACTATTTAAAAAACTGGGTTCAAACTTTTGGAACTACTGTATCACTACTTCGGCCTCTGACCCGAGGAACTGCGCTCTCCTTTATCCTATTTCTAGAATACTTGGACGATTTGTTAAAAATAAGATTAGGTAAAACAACTGTTCTGCCTACAACTCCGTTTTAGTTTTTACGATCAGTTCACGGAATGAAATATATTCTTATAGAGAGAAGGATATATATACAATGAAAAAGCGGTTAGATCCCCGAATACAATTATAATTAATTATCCATATAATTTTTTAAATTATATGAATATAGGTTAGATCCATAATTTAAAAAGAAAAATAAATTTCTATCGTTCTCACCCCATCGATAAAGCCATTGAAATTATATTCTATCTGCAAATCAATGAAATATACCGATGTATCAGTATCGCTATCGATAGTCACTATCGTCTAACTTTAGTGACTCGGTGTCACAAATAAAAATTTGCGATGGTAAGACCACATAAATAATGTTCGTAAAAAGTTAAGATTTGTTATCGTACACGTTTTATAAAGTACGTAAAGTTTTCAGCTACATGAACTAAAGATACTGTATTTTGCTTCTGTTGGATCTATATTGCAAAACTCATCGATCATCCGGGGTAAAACAATTTACTGCCAATATACGGATAACGGATAACTAACTCGCGATGCAAAAAGTTATAAAAACGATAATTTTAAAAATCGAGAGAGTTTACCCGAGCATAAAAATCTTCAAAGTTTCTAAATATTTGATGATAAGACGACTCTATTTGAAAAGAAATCATTTATTTTCTTTAGAGACAAAAAGCTAACTGAAAAATTAATTTAAAAGGTGAATAACTTTAGAACCGCTTTCGTTCACAAATTCGACGTAAATTATACAAAACTGACAATAGTTCAAAGACGACTTGATCTTATTAATTCTGAATTGATAATCGTGTCCCAGCATGTTTAATAGAAAATCGTATAAATCCTTGTTTTTGAATAACCGACTAACTGGATAAAAGTAAATTTTGTTTTCTGAACCTAGCATTTCTGAATGTAGTAGTTGTATTTTATTTATTCCACCGAAACGGTATTATTACAGTTTTTGTTTTTCAAGTTATTGTAAAATACCGGAAAGATTTGCAATATACCGGTATCAATTTAACAATATGTTACGTAATCGATAAAATATAAGAAATTTAAGTGAAAATATTAATACATCTGGCACTACTAATGTGTAGGGGACACTGCAATTGATTAAGCATTTAATTGTGTACTAATTTTGAAAGGTTCGCAGTACATATTTTTATTTTAATCCAAGAGCCGAAAGCTGGAATCCTATTCGGAGACGGATCCCGCACATTGTAAATTTATAGGCGCGGTCTTTGATTTTTAATTTCTTCAAATTAATTCTGTCATTCCAAGGAATTATTGTAGGGCACTATTAATACGAATAATTTATGTTAATTAGAAATGAATTAACCTTATAATAAGACTTCTGGAAATAGAATTATATTAAGTAACGTTTTCGATGTGTTATTACCGGATTGTTATGGGTTGCGTGTAAAAATCGGGGGCTAAAACTGAATTATAAACATTCTTAGGGTTAACTACGATTTATTATATATATAATTTTTTTTTGAATATTTTTACTTTCTTAGGAGAATAACTATTTTAAAAATAACAATTATTTTTAATTAGTATATAATAAATTTTTGCGATAAATTTTTAAAATAAGCAAAATTTAGAAAAAAAGGGTTTTCAATCGTGACAATTTTAATTAATTCCTTAAAGAGTGACGCTAATTTCAATTTTATCTAATTTTTGTATAATTAGCAGAACTGTAACCTTTTAAAAACTATGTAAACCTTTTATAAGCAATATGTAGACTACTGTCCATGTATTGCTTATATCTTAATACATATGTAATTGGATGCAGGATTTAGGGGCTAAATGGAAAAAAAAACGACCAACTAAGTTAGGTTAATGTGTCCTTTGACTCTCCTTCTGCGGTGGAATTGTTTTTTTTAACGCATCATAAAAATTAATAAAATATTTAGTACGAAATTTTATGTGTTTATTTGTACTTTTAATAGAATAATTTAAAAAAATCAGATTAAGGAATAGATGCAAAGACAAATGGTATAATAAGAAAAACACAAACCGAAAAAAATCTACATAAATAATAAAATCGTAACAATTGTATAGAATGCAACATACAACACAAAAATTAGAACAAGTTATGTAGATTAGCTTATAAATGTACTAATATCGATAACGTTGCTGAAGTCGCAGCAAGATAATTATGCTTCAGCCGTTTAGCAGTTTACCAGTATTTTTGTGTAATCTGCAGCTTAATTACAAAACATAAAAAGCTGTATAACATATTTGTATACTGTATATAGAGTTGTTAAGTGGATAATTATTTTTAAAAATACTCAATTTTAAAAATTCGATAAATAAAAAAAATAAAATGTAAACGTTGATGCGAATCGGATGGTCGTCGGAAGGTAAAAATATTTGCTGTTCGAGATGTCACAATTTAAATCCGAAATGCCACAGATAGAAATATTTCGGAAAGTTCATCGGCGGTTATGACATCTGCGAAGCGCTCGCCTCGTACACCTATACACCGGTTTACACTGTTCCCGATTTCTGAAACAGGCCTCGACCGCTTTCCGAAGTATTTCAGTTCCTGTATTTGATTACGTTGTATTTTAGGACGGCGATTTCAAAAAACTTTAGTCTTTTAAGCCGGTATTTAATAACGGGGACGGTCAGAAATCACAGGAGGGCCTAATAAAACACTGACCATATCAATTACAGCAGGCAACATGAGGTTTTCTGCGATTATATGGATTTGGACATCTTAGCTACTCTTAATGCTAGGAGATAAGACGCTCACGTGTACTTTTATCAGTACGGCTTGATTTACAAACAGAAGCTTATCGATTTCTCAAAGTATGTAATTTTCTTCCGAAACATTCAAAGGATTTGCTTTTAAGATGTTTAGTTTCCAACTAAAAATCTTCAAAATTAATTTTCATGGCTTCCTGCTTTTATTGAGAGGACTTGACAGCAAACAACGTACTGTGGCTTTCCATCCGATGAGGTAAAACCGTAATTTAAATCAGTCATTGTATAATCTTGTGTTTTTAACAATCGATTCACTGTACTTAGATGGCTCACTTCGTTTTTTCACAAATTTATCCATTTTGCATAAGAACCTAATTGAAAAAAAAAAACAATTACATCATTTGACCGCACAATAAAAAACCGAAACCTAAATTACTTTTATTTTCAATGAAAGTACGCTTTTAAAAATTAAATAAAGGCACTAGACGCACGCTTTCCATTAGAAACTAAACCGAAGTTCTGCAATCCCTTACGCTTCTTTTATACAGTTGAGAGCACTAAGTGCTCAGGCGTACCATATTCAAGTTTGAACGGGACGCTCTTACAGCAAATATTATGCAAGCAAGACCAAATCACAAGAAGCAGGTACACATCAAATTGGAACCCGTAAATCGCTCCTCATGTTTGTACACTTCATACATTCATGTTCATACCCCTCACTATCAACGCAGCTAAATAGTTTTAACTAGGTTTCATCGGATTGGAGTCGAGTGGTTGTGAAGTATTCATTATATATATAATTTTTTTTACTAATTGGGGGTGTGGAGCTAAAAAGGTTGAGAATCACTGCCGTAGAGTATTCGATTGCAAATAGTTTTTTATAATTCTTTTAGAATAAATAAAGAGTTGAAATTTATATACAATTATAAAATGTCAGTATAACTTGTAACGCTAAAATTAACATTACATAAAATTGAGGTAATTTACTCGTTCCGATTAGCCAGCGACATAAAATTTCATCGACAAAGATAACAGCTATAAACCAGCGTGTAAATCGATAAATGAATTGAACGATAGGATTAACACAAAGGGCTGAACTAAGATGGCCAGGGTCACTGGATAATTATCTTTCATTTAGATTAATAGGCCTACAGAAAATAATTATCTAGAACAACTGAAACTTTTTATGAATATGAAGCCAGACGATATAATCCTTCGGCATTTCTATGTATTTTCATTAGAGAATAATGTCGTCGACCTCATAAATTTTTTATCGTTTGAAGTTTCTGTTGTCGACGGGTCAATATTTAACTGTAAATAACCGAATGGCTTAAAAAAATAGGAAAAATTTATTTTAGATTTCCCTCGCAACTAAAAAATCCATACAAAATCCTAACTAAATTTTCTTCACTAAGAAAGGAACAGACAGAACTGTGGGCAAAGCTTCTAGTCGATCCCCTCATTTATTTTAAAAATAAAAGGGTGGTCGAGTACCACCCTCAATAAATCGCGACCTAAATATTATCGATTACATTCTTAATAAGACAGAGATAAAATTTCACTCTTCACTTATGTTCGTATAAAATTATATAATTTGCTGCGATCGAAAGAATTTTTTCTCCCTTCATGCTAAAGTAATCGGAAAATTGCTTCGATCAATTTTTAGATATTATGTTAGGGATGAGGAAAAGAGTAAAACCAGGATTTATTTCGATGTCAAAACCCGAACTAGAATAAATCTAAAAGTAATTTTTAATTTCTACTTTATTTTAATCGTTATTTGAAGGCTGTGAAAAACACAGCCATTTCACCATTAGGTTCTTGTGTTCTGTTTATTCGTCGATAAGTTTTGACTCGATGAACGATTATCGATAACGCATGGAAAATGTGTGATGCATATTTTGAAACGTTTAAGTTGTATGTCGATAACTTTTTTCCGTTCGGTTAAAAGTAAAAACATTACGTAAGGATAAAATTAACTTATATTCCGCTTAAAATTATTTCCAAAAAATCTGTGTACGCAAACTTCTGAAGCAGTTTAAATTGTAATTTAGGGAAGATGAGAAAGGCGTTTCGGGAATTCCCGATAGGCGTTTCGGGAATTAGGTTTATTGTGGAACCATTGGATAGGAAAAATAGTCTGTATTAATGTAATAGACGATACCGCTGTAGTTAGTTAGTTCACAGATGGCGCCACTGAAGCGCTATATTGAAATAAGAAAATAAATATAATCTACGCTCGCTAACCTTGACTAGCGAGCGAAGGTTAGCGAGCATAGATTAAGTTTGGTTAGATTATATTTATAATTCTTTATTCATTTTCTCATTTCAATACAGCGTTTCAATGGCGTCATCTAAGAACTAATTACAGAGGAAGATAGCCTACTATATTAATACCAAATAGTCCTCGGGTCGGGGGTCGATCTGCGGGCAGCCTCCATCTTATCGAACGGAGGATGTGAACTCTACAGGTTTCGGCATTCTCGGTGTAGAACTAGCGGGGTCAGATCTACATCTAAGCACCGAAAACGGGAAAGAAAGAATCGAAGATAAGGATCAGGGATAGGTTTTGGGAAAGGACGGACCGAACTCGAAAGGAACTGCTCGGCATAAAGTTCACAGTCCACTCTAGGTAGAGGGTGCCACATTCGACGGGATCTGGGATCTTTTACTCGCAATACACACACAGCTTTCTTACGCGTGTTAAACTTTCTTACGTCGTACATCTTTATCGGCCGAAAAATACCTTAAAGAACTCGATATGATATAACATACGACCCGGGTTAACGGTCTGCACTTATAGACCGCAGGCTACATAAAGCAAAAAAAAAATTAAAAACACACCCGGCGACATAAAATAAACTACGCTGACGAACATATCGGTTAGGATTTTCTCCTAACTGGACAAAAATTATTTTAATTTTTAGTAGTAAGGGAAATTTAGAATAAATCTTTACTATTCTTTTGATTTGATTTGTTTAAAATGGCCAACGTTTTCAGGCGACAAAGTTGCTACTATATCGCTTTCTAAACAAAATACACACGATAATGCAGATTTCTAACAAAATACACACCGACAAACACAGTGACTCAGGAGTATAAAAATTAAGCTATAGCGGTCGACTAAATACGTCGGATAGACGACGTGCATTCACTAACGAATACGAGACACATCGTGCATTCTGCTTAATTACCAAAATTTTAAAATCACTAACAGAAACAGGACCCGTATGAAAACTGAACATATAACGCATAAAAGTTATGCTCTCAGACCCTCGAACGATATGAAATTTACAACACGTAAAATTTGATAAAAATTATATATTAAATGAAATAGCACAAAATAGACTGAAAATTAAATTCGATTATACTCATAAGAAGTTTCTTAAGCTTTTTATGACGAATGCTGTTAACAAAAGCGCTAGCGGTAACTTCAGGGAAAAGGTATTATTTAGCTTCGAAAGATAATCAGGAAAAAAGTTACAGTATTTTAAAAGCGATTTGTGAATTTAATAATTTTTATAAGCGGTTAATTTCTTTAAAAAATGTAATTCAGTCAGACATTTGTGAATAATATATATTTTACGGTAGTTAAAGAGAAATTCTGTCTACTCGCGTAGCTCTCGCACTGGAATTACAAACGACGTTTACAGTATATATCGATTACTGTTTCTCATAATAAATCTGACTAATCTTAATGACTTTCGTAAGATATTTTTCAGCTTTTGAAAGGATTACAATTTATCGCTTAACAGAAGTTTTAGATTATTCCACAGCTAAAACAAATATTTGTAATAAGAAAAACAATATAGGAGTGACTGACTTTGAAATCACTTCATAGTCTCTCGAAAACGAATACTTAATTCGGCTTCACTATTATTCAGAGAACTGTACTTTTTATAATTATTATTATCATATACGATAGGTTAAAATATTCGATAAAAAATTTTGAGATTTCTTTAAAAGAAGTTTTATTAATTTAAGTTAAAAAATATTCAAGTGTTAGCATCGTTAATAAAATCGAAATAAATTCTTAAACGTTAGGTTTTCTTCGTAATCTTATCTCACAGAGATAATTTCTATAATTTTCAGAATTTTTGTGTGATGGTCTGCAATTCGCTTCGCTTATCGTTTCGAATGAAATCTTCACCTTCGAAAATCTCAACTATCAGACGGAATTACAAGGGATACAGAATTTGAATAAAAACTTTCCCGGTAGCAACACCTTCCTGTTCGGCAAAAAATTGCCGTTTTTCTCGATTATTTTATGACGACTACAGAATAGCAATACAAATTAAAGCACGTTTAATTTTTAACAATGTTTATTACAGCTATTCTAAAAGTTTCGTAAGTGGTCTTCATCTCTCTCAAAGTGAAATGTGATTCTTGTCGCTTTCTTGGTTATATTACATTATATCAGAATTTTTATACGAAAAATTGCGCACGATTAAAAACGGTTTTGTCTGAAAGAGTTTTTGAAATTTTTTATCAAGGCTTCTCCCGCTTATGATATAAAACAGGTTATATCATTTTCTCTCGTTTATCTAGCGTTCTATCAAACGTTACACAAAAACTTAAAGCTCTTACAATTAAAAAAATATTATCTAAAAAAATACTTAATTCTCGACCGTGACGATTCTTGTATTTCCCTAGCCAAAAATGAATTCTTTAATGTAATTTATCGCTTATTTTGCTTTCGATAAAATGTCACAGGAAAAACTTAAGCTCGCACATTTATTACGAATTATGATAGTAACGGTTTTTCAGAAGTGTGCTGCTGTGCAATCTTTTAAATAACAAAGTATAATCGGGGTACGATTTTCATAAATTAAAAGATTTAAAATTTATCGACTTATTTTTAGTCTGTGTTCTATTAAACACTGACTGGACATTCTTTTTATCAAAGGAAAATATAATAAATGTCGATCGAATATTTTATTATAATACCCGAAGAAGCATTTTTGAAATATAAACATAACGTAACATAATTAAACCGGTAATGTTATAGCTTTTCCGATGAATCTGAAACTTAATAATTTGCTTCATAACAACAAAACGAATCGAGGACGAGATCTTATTTTATCCCAAATTCTTTGTTTATTAACATTTTGTGCGGTTTCATTTATTTTATCGCTCGAATTTTTCTTTAGAAAAGAGAAGGAAAAATAAAGTATCCTACTCCACTAATTTTAAATATAATTTTATTTTCGCCGTGCGAGATACGCAAAGTAATTCTAATACGTTAACCGACTAATAATTGATTTTTTTATCACCGTTTAACGCAAATTTAAGCGTTTTTGGACCGACGGTTTTTAGAAATTGGTCTTTTTTCAGAAATACATAATTCAACTACAACTATTTTTGAAAAATGTAAAAAACGTTACGTCGATAAGCTTATTAAAAAAATTACTAATGTATTATTACATATTCCATAATAACGTGGCGAATATTTTAAAATAAACACAGGATCAAACATTTCGCGCAGGCGCGGACGATGCGCAATAACTCTCGTAAGAATACGATTAACCGGCCCAACGTCCTACGGGCAGCTCACCCCAATAGCGGCTATGCGGGTTTTTCTATTACTTTATAGTCGCGCAGTTATCTTAAAAGAAGTTTTTCGTGACCATTTCATCCCCTACGTAATAATAATTAATTTAAATTAAATATTCTCATTTAACAAACCAATTAAAAAAAAATTACAGGAAACAGTCGATAACTGGAAAAACATTTATTTAAAAATACCCTAACCGGGTGAGGATAATAAAGAATGATTAGTTAGGAGGTAGTTTAGTCAATAGGTAAAACATAATATTTATGTTATCTTTGAATTTCGTACAAAAATGAAGCAAAATGGTTTTTTGTGTCCTTAATAAAGTTACTTTTGATGTAGTTCCTGTACGGTTAATTTTATAATTCTTCCGGAGAAAACTGAAAACAGTAACATAAATACCACTTAATTATTTGGAAGGCGTACAAATCAAACCCGATCGCTCTCGTGTTACTAGTCAGATGTTCTATTTACCCTTTTGATAAATTCGATTGTTCACTTCTTAGCAAAGCCTTGTTAACTGTTCAATCGAGTCGGAAGTATAACACTTGTACGATTACGTTACGCATATCACTTATAGTAGCGAGTTTCTTTTAGCAGCTCAAGTGTTTTATTCATTCGTAAATAATTTGTATAGCCATCGTTATCTAATTCATTAAATTTTTTAACTCTGCTCGCTATATTATTTAATAACTTTTTAATCCTCGCTTTCTTTTTATTTATAATTAAATGTAACAAGCGTAGAACAGAAATTTTGTATTTATTTTATTTAAATTTGATATTTTCCCTGAAAACAAATTTACAATGAAGCAGGATGGTATTTAAAGGACACAGTACAGATTGTATACACCCTGCTTAGACAAACTGCTTGCAGGACATTGAAAGGGCTGCTGTAGTAAATAGCGCGCGATGAACTCGGAGAGGTGAGAACGTGGGCGAGAGGGAATGATTCGACGGGTTTACAGACCCGCCTTTTAATCTGATACTCAAATTTTATACTGCCTCGGCTAGATATCGCCCGAAAGAACGACAACCTTAAAAAAAGCGCACCTAAGTGCGCTCGCGCTGTTTTGAAGAAAGCCGCGGCCTTGTAGTACTACAGTGATAACGATCATCGTATTTACCGACGGTGAATGGCGTATTTCTTATACGTTCGGATGTAAATATCGATCATATTTTTAGAATAGACAGCATATAATAAAAGCGAAGATGAGGTGGTACACGTTAGAACATGCTCGTAAAATTCTCCATTTGCGTAAATTTGATCGAGTTCTGCGGTATCAAATATTGGAAAAAGCTAATAACAGACTCTTTTAAGTCAGAATCGTATACAGCCGATATCGAAGTATTAGTTGAATTAGCTGGCTTTCCTCTAAAAGAAACCCCCGATCAAAAATTCAAAAAATGTTTCGTATAAAAATTATTTAAAATATTACTTACTTCAATTATCGTAAAGACTGAAATCTTTTATTTAAATGCATTTCTAGCTAGTAAATTACAAAAAAATGGTTCCTCAAGAGCGAAAGCTACTTCCAGTATGAAATTATGAAAAAAAGACTTAGCTTTAATTTTAATTTCGTGTAATACTTATGTACGAATATTATATTAACGAATAAATCATAATAAAGAAACACTCTCGCTGAAAAAAGGTTTTGTTGAATGAAAAGACAGGTTTCTAGAACTTCCCCCGTAATTCGCTCCCGATGTTCCCCGAGAGAATATTCACCTTCGAAAAGAAAAAAATACTCAAGGAATGTTATTTCAGTGATGTTCATCAGTTACAATTTTCTAAAATAAATCGTGACCGACCGTGTACGGCAAAAAGTCAGTCTATCGAGAGAGACTCCCTGTTTGAAGTTTTCATAAAAACGTTCAAAAAAGTCGCTTCAATTTTTTCTCTTAATAATTTTAATCGCTCGAAATTTTTTTGTTAATGAGTCATCTGAGAGTAGAGTGTAGTAAAAAAAAAAACCTTTTCGTTTCCATTGAAACGACGAAATCGAAGCGCCCATTATACTTAAAAAAAATTCTAAACGAGTAGATAATTTTACGACTTTTAACTTTCGTCTCGTCATTTTTGTTGTTATAATTATTAGATTTTAACAAATTTTTACTTTAAGCTTCTGTAAATTCGATGAAGTGTATCCTGACCGAGTAAATACAAAATCAACCTACTTTTTGCCAAGAAAATTATTTAAGTTAAGGCGTAAAATTTCAGTCAGAGTTACACGATAATGCGTTGTTCAAACTAAAACTTACAACTCTTTAAATTGTACGGACAAAACTTTAACTTTAGGTCGACCTTATAGGTACAGTTCTACATAAAAAATTACGCCTGTCACCTACCTTCAGAAAAAAGGAAAGATAAAATATTTGATTAAAATCTCATTACTTCTAGATAGGAAACAGTTTTATATCGATTTCAGACCGTAAACTAAACTTCCTTTTGGAAAATACACGGTCTAAAATATCACTACACGAAAAGTGATGCCTTACTCACTCTTTAAGTCTCAATAGGCACCCGACTGTTTAGATATATAAATGAATTTATGCGACGGGAAAATAATAATCATATAGATTGTTATAATAGTGTGCAAGATTTTTTGGGTAATTTGGTTAGCTGGCATTTCTCCCGCCACCACCCCATTCGGTCGCCCTAGAGCATAGACCAAATGTACTGTGCCAATAAACGGCTACTGTACCTCGAAACAGATTTGCGACCTCGTTACCTAATTGCTCCTAATGAGCTCCTATCTTGCGTGAGCGGTTAAGCTGGGCGCCATACAGCACCCGCCTATGTGTCCCTACCGCTCACTTGTCACACTAAAACTAAATCGGGGAGGCGCACCCCTTGTTACAATTAAAACAATAAAGTTAAAAAATTAAAAGGCGGCAATTTAAACCGCCACGCCTCGGTCGCTGTTTGCCAGCTAGTGTCTGTCCACCATTTAAGCGCTTGGAGCTTTATTGGCTGATGGCAGCCATTATTTCCAGGAAGGTTTTCCACCGACACGCCACAGGAATCAATAAATCCCCATAAATTTAAACCCAAACTACCGATGACGGTTGAACATCGCAACCTCATCGAGGAACTCCCACACGGTCCGACAATGCGGCTCACGCCACATTGACTCGCCGTTTATGAGCGGCCAGTTTTTCCCCTGACCTCTAAGTTCCAGGGTGGCCCGGTCTCTGGCCCCCCCAAGAGCAGGGCAGTCGAACATTAGGTGTTCGTTCGACTGGACCTCCCCACAGACGCACAACTCATCAGCCGCTAGGCGAAACCTGAACAGATATTGCATCAAATTCACGTGGTTGGTGAGCACTTGGGCGCCCGCCGCCCTTAAAAATGAACTTGAGGCATACCATCCCCCCAGATCCTGTATAAATCTATACAGAGATCTTCCCTTAGACGTGGTGTGCCATTCATGCTGCCATGCCTCCATCGCGAGGCCCCAAAGCCTCTTCCGCAGGCGGGAAATGGGCAACTGTTCGAAATTTAGACCCGGTGCATTGTGATCACCGTTCCGTTCCGGTTCTAGCCCGGCCCGAAACCGTATCCCAAATACCTCGGTTTCCCGACCTCTTCGCAACTTCCAAATGGCTGCTCGAACTTTCACCACTAAATCGATTGGGAGAGCCTTTCCCAATACGGTAGTAGCCTCATAGGAGGTTGTTTTAAAAACACCAGTGCATACAATTAAAGCTCTGCGCTGGGCACTCCTTAAATTTAGAAGCAGTGCTCTATTTCTATCCAAACTATGCGCCCAAACTGGCGCCGCGTAAGCGATCATAGTCTCGAAGACACCTCGGTACACTAAGTACATTTGGCGACCAGAAAGCCCGTAGTCTTTCCGAGCAATCCTTCTAAGTTTGTGCATCACAGAGACGGCGTCCGCCGCAACTTGTTTAATGTGGTTGCTAAAAAGCAACTTATCATCAAACAAAACACCTAGGTACTTATGAACCCTTACTCGGCTGATTACACAGCCTTTATACTTAATGTGGGGGTTTCGACTGCATGATAATTTGTCTGCGCCCTTTAGAAGCATAAACTTCGTCTTGGGCACAGAAATCTTTAAATTTTGCATGTCCATCCAGCCTTCGGCGGTTGACAAAGCCGCCTGCGCTCTACTTTCCAGCTGTGGTCGTGAATTTCCACGAACTAAAAGGAGACAGTCATCGGCGAAAGCCTGGGCCGTGACTCCTTCTGGGAATGTCAACCCCAGAAATCCATCGAACACCAGGTTCCACAGCAGGGGACCGAGAACGGAACCCTGCGGCCTTCCCCTGGTGACGGATTTTTCCACAACTAGGTGCGCATCTTTAAACAGGGCCGTACGGTTAGACAAATAGTCTCGTACCACGGCCTGTATGGCTTCGGGAACATCGCGGCGTTCCAAAGCATAGAGGACAGAACTCCAACACAAAGAAGGAAATGCTGCCTCTATATCAATAAAAATAGCCAAAACATATTTGCAGTCGGCGCTTTCCACCTCGGTAAGAGCATTTAAGATGCAATCCTCGGTGCCAACCCCTTTCATGAAGCCATATTGGCCTCGATTTAGAATACAGCTCATATCGATGCCTTCTTCGAGCCGTTCCACAACCAGCCTTTCCAGCGACTTGCCGAGAACCGGCAAAAGGCTGATGGGTCGATAACTGCCGACCTCACCAGGATCCTTTCCAGGTTTCAAGATTACCCTTACCAAAGCCACCTTCCAGCAAGCCGGAAAGCAGCCCAAGTTTAGGCATCCCGTGAACAGTCTGCCCAGTGGCTCTCTTATGACAGGCAATAGATGATGGAAAATATCCGGGTCAAGTTGGTCAATCCCCGGTGCCTTCGCTAGTGCCATTCGAGAAACCACTCGGTCTATATCTTCGGGTTCCACGGTCTGAACGCCAGGGAATGGTGTTTCACCCGCCCTAACGCCGATTTCCGCTTCCCCCTCCGGAGCATCTGGAAACAGAGTATCCAGGAACGCCCGGTAAGTCGCCACAGATATTAATGTGTGGTCACGACCACCTAACCCGCACCGAACACTGGACAACACGTGCAATGGCTTCGGTCGGTAACAAGTCTTCGCGAGCTGCCAGGGATCGCGCTGCAATTCCCGCATGGAGTCTTTCCAAAACTTGAGTTTGGCTTCCTTGATGGCGTGAACATATTCGTTACGGGCGCGCCGGAAGGTTCGCAGACGCTCAGCGCGCACGTCGTTGACAGTGATCCCCGTTAGGGGGCAACGCTGGTATCTTGCCCGAGCGGACAAGTGTGCAAGATTTAGGCGATCATCGTTGCTAACCATCCATCATACCGACTGACTTTCTGCTTTTTATACATTTATAATAGCGACAAGAAACACAACGCGCATGTCTGTGTACTGCAATTCGTAATTATATTCTTAACATACTAGCCGCAGCGGCACGCATGGGGAAAGTCATCGATCCTATCCGTAAACTTACGATGTATATATTCAAATCTAAAGACGCAGTAGTGTTAACTTTTTAATTATAATTTAGCAAAGATTTACGGAATTAAATGCACAAATCAAGGTTAATTTCTTACTGTGAACCTCACGATACGTTTTAGCAAATTAAAACCTTTATCCGACGTGTGCATTAATCGGGTTTTCGGTTAATGTTTCGATTAACCGCAGGATTTACGATTTCGTTAGTACGAAGGTTACAAATTCACCATGAAAACGTTAAAACGACTCGTATCCGGATCGATTTCCGTGTACATTTTCCTCGGTCGTTCTAGTGTACAATTTTATTAAAAAGAGTAAGTATTTTAACGAGACAAAATTATAGGTACTATTTTTTGCATTTTTTGACATTTATGTCCTTCGAGTACAAAAATGAAAAAAATCTACAGTACAAATCTATTCATACATATAGATGTATATTAACGTCTTTTTTTTTGCAACATATCTCCGGAACGGGCAAACTTACTGGTATAATCGTGAAATTTGGTACGGTAAAGGAAGACGCTATGAAATTTTTATAGTAATCGGTCACGATGACGAGCCTTTGACTAATATCGCGAGATAAGTTCATTTTGATGAAAACTTAACCGGGGTATTAGAGAATTATTATTAGCGACGTATAAACTTTTTTTTACGTCCATCCCTTCCGCAAACATCAAATAAAAAAATACACAAACTGGGTGACCTCTTCGGAATCCGTAACTATCGTTTCAAACTAACCGAATAAAATCTGCACGTTTAGTCTCCTCGTTTAAAAAAAATCCGTATTTAAGGAAAATAGACGATCAAGAATGATCGAAACATCTTGATGAACGAAATCTCACGAGAAATACAAAACGAGGCTTTATACCGCGTTAAACCTTGACACTGAGAGTTGCAGTTTTAAAATAAAACCTATCGGAAATATAGTGAATTGCAGATGAAAAGTGCCTTTTTTCCTTTCGAGTGTTTTTGCGGTACTGCGATGACTACGTTTCACGACTACCGTTTACAGTTTACATGTTATACATTTTCCGTTTATACGTCGTACATAAAAAAAAATCGTATTTAAGAATACTTAAATTTAATAACGTAGTTTCTTCGGTCGTTTAAGAATTAAAAAAAAATTCTGATGGACCGTTTTGATACAGCGACATTAAAAAAAAAATCGCTGTTTCTGCTCTAATAAAGAAAGGACTTTTTTTTATCTCGCTATGTTAAATAACTTTACTAAGATATTTCACGTAATTATAGACGAGTATAATTAAGGAGGTAAAATTATCTACAAAAAAAATTATATTATGAAAAAAACAGAAAGAGTAGTGAGGTAGACTTCCATTAAAATGAAACATATGTATTTCCCCCGATAGCGATGAGTACAGTACATTCATGTAAGCGTGAAAATAAAGTGCGGGAAGGCGGTATACTCATCCGTTCGGCTGTTTCGATGTTAAGCGATATGAGGTGACACTATTCTTATCAAACAGAAAGCCGCGATTACGCCGGTTTTTATTAAAATTCATTTTTCTATCCGTCTATAGTTGAAATTTTAAAATTATACGTAATAACAGATTACCAAAATGATATTAAAATACACAGTTCAATGAAAAAAAGAACGCTGTCTTTACAGAGAGCCGAACCAGCTTTTAAAAACAAAATGATTGCCGTACTGAAACCGATCGTTGAAAATATTTTAAGAGATTCTAAAACGAGTGAAACTATTCTGAAATTTACTTAAACATTAATGTTTACACGATCTTTAAACGACCTGTTACGGAACTCCAAACAGCATTATCATAACGATCGAGAATGGCCTTATTTCATTCCCCGATTATGAACTATAATGTAAGACGTTCTATGATAGCCCTCGAAAACCGTGAAAAAGAATCAAATAAGTCTTCCTTTATAAATTACTCGAAAACATAAATCGACTTTACTTCTCTTTGAAACGCACTAATTTTTTTAGTATTCTCTATTAACTACCTTATATTTTATAACTTTCTTTTCTCGAGTTTGAAGTTTTTAGACCGTCTCGAATTTGTACTTTCGTTGCGAAATAATTGTTTAACTACAAACTTGAGTATTTTAAGGGCGTGGCAGGCAGGCTTTTTTTCAAATTCATGGCGGAGATGTAGGTCGTGTTCGCCGGAAGCACAAGATCGGTTTTGTTTTATAAATATGGCACGCTTATTTTAGCTAATAAAATTTGAATACCATAAAAAGTGAATACACCTTAAACGATAGATCAAAGAAGGAATGCAATCGCAATTAAATAACGTATACTAAGCGTTCTTTCATTTCTAAATTTTGTTTTCTACGCCGATAATTCTGATCGGCAGATAATTTTTTTAATTTAA
Source organism: Lycorma delicatula (assembly GCF_047948215.1). Classification (NCBI taxonomy): domain Eukaryota; kingdom Metazoa; phylum Arthropoda; class Insecta; order Hemiptera; family Fulgoridae; genus Lycorma; species Lycorma delicatula. The sequence goes on from NC_134458.1 coordinate 5,577,526, forward strand.
GCGGTCTGTGACAATTCGATTAATTTAAATTTAAATTACATACATAATTAATAAAATAATCAATTTTTATTAAAATTTAATGCCTACCGTAAATGTACTTTCTGTTTTCTTTTATGACATTCGTTTTTAAAATGTGAAGTACGGACTACTTTGTATACGATAAAAGATAAATCTAGCACCGTGTACTTGTGAACCCTATGAAGTTTTAGCCTTCGGGTTCAAGGGTCTGACTTAACGTTTCGAGAACGAAAGCGTATTATAATAAAAAAAATGTACCTACATGAGCGAATCAAGATAAAAAAATCTCAGAGGAAGGTAAGAATTAAAAGTGCGATCGGAATAATGTTTGCAGTATAACCGTTATAATAAATTAACCGTCGTAAAACGAAAGATATAGCCGGATTCTGAAGCCGTGAATTCTTAGCGGTGAGAAATAAAAAAAATCATGCGAGATCCATATTAAAAAAATATCGGGTTCTTACCCCCTAATAACGAACAGAATGAGTACCTTATTTTACTTCTTTTTCGCGTAAGCGGACTTTGAGATAGTGCAGTCGATACGATTTACAACTAAAGAAATCGCTTCCTAACGAAGTACACGAGTATCCTTTTTCGAAGGTGGTAGCCGGTTTCATCTCTGTCGTGCAAGAAATTCATGAATTAAGAATTCTTTTAATGAAATTGTTATTTTCCGTTTCCTTAAATATATATATTCAACAGTACGCTACGATATGAAATACAAATAAAATCGAAAAGGAAGTAAAGAAAAGTCGAATGAAATTTTCGTACGTTCGGAGATTTTTCCGTAAACGAGCAAAGGGTAGAAAAGAAGAAAATAGTTAAACGCTGTCAGCAGTTCAGCAACAGGAGAAAAATTAATCATTTTGATTAATATTCGAACAGTTTTAGTAACTCTAACGCGTTTGACTTGGGCCGACGCAGAAAATAGTTTGCATCTTTAAACGTGTTACCATATTTTTCCTCTTCTCAAAGTTATGCTGAAAGCGCTCGAGCGTATGCATTTCATAAGAAAATTTGATCCCCGTTACCGACGCCTGATTTCAGTAGCGGGCGGAAAATTACTGCTGTATTTTTCAGTGTTGAACGCTAGATTCTATCGGGAGGAAACCTAGCTTCTCGTAGACATCGGTTGTCATTACCGCTAGACGTAGCGGGCGATGTCGCCAAACAGCGGGGATCGTACGAGATACAAAGCGCGTTTCTAGCCGGTTGCTTATAAATCGCTCTCTGCTCGCCGCTCTCACGCGAGTGACTGAAAGAGGTATTACGTGTACGCGACTACATTTCGGGCAAGCCCAAACTATCCTTCCCGACCGGCGTTCGACTGTGGAAAATACAGAAGCGACTAAACACCTCTCATCGGTTTTCTCTTCGCTTTTAGATCGTATGAATAAAAGTATAAGAACGTGTATAGGTAGAAAAATGATCTGCAGAATTCTTACGGCAGTAATTATTACGAGCCACGACTTCAACGTACATCATCGCTACCGTACTAGAAGCAGCAGTCTTTAAAAAAATATTCCGTACCTTTACACGAAGACTAAGATGGAAATCGGTCTTACCCTTTAAATTTTATTGTTATCAAATACAGCCAAAAACTACTTTTATTTAAGTAATACTTTTATCATAGAAAAATATAAACTTGTTCACAAATTTCCGACAAGGTCAGTAGGTTATTGAACAGTCTCGACAAAACAATACCCCTCTCCATCTGTAAGTTATGCAGAAGACGAACTGCGTAATAAATATTTAACGCTATGTCAGGTGCCATAACAGAATGCCACACTCGGAAACTGCCGTTCTCAAGAATAAGAAGTATAACCAGACTATAACCGATGAATGTGAAGCATTCACTGGTTATAAAGGGTTAACACACCTTTCGCCTTCTTAACTGACCAAGTCGAATATAACCTGCACACCCGGCCCACCGAAATTCAGGTGATCATTCCTACCGGTCTACCTTCACTCTCTTTACCGCAGGGAACGGCTCTAGAACGCATACCGTTACTTCAAAAGAAAACAATCGGTTCTTAAGGGTTATGAAAAAGAAATAAAGCGATTTCATAAATTATCTCGTAAAACGTAAAAATACGAGTATATACCGGCATAAATTGCAACTAAAATTTCCAAAGATTCTCCTTGCGAAGGAGATTCCATTCTTCTTCCGAATTTAAATTCGACACGACTCTTTATCATCTTCGCGGCCTTTCGTACCGAAAGGGAATTAACAATTTTATTTCTCTTTTCTCTTCCGTTCTTTGACTGACTGTTTCACTCGCTCTGAGCTCGGTTACCGATGGAGAATGCCGGTCTACAAGATCGACTATACAGATACATCTTGAATCTATGCGACTCGATTACCGCTTTTAAATATAAACTAAATAATCTTTTTTCATATTTTTCACAGGTTTTATATCGATAAGTTTTTGTAGCGACAACTAAACGTATAAATCGAATGTCTAGCGAACTAAAACAACGTCGGTTATAAAAATGGATCGTTTATATATTTTAACGTTATGTTATGTCATTTCTAAACATAAAATACGCATAATAAATGTACGATTCCTCACGATGTAATTTATAAACATTTTTGAATATTGTTTTCGATCGCTACATATTTTATATGGGCTTTGTTAATGTATTACGATATAAGTTTAGTATAGATCGGCGTGGCTAAATATAGAATAAATAAAGTCATCAAGGAGCAATTTTCATATTTATAATTAAAGTTCTATATTAAAACACAGGCCTTCTGTTATTACTACTACTTACGAATTCGATTCGACTAATGCTACTGTTATTGTAATCTGTACGCGTTAAAAATATATGTAGTTTTTATCGTATCATATATGCTACTAGAAACGTGCAGTAACGCATTACCTTATGTTTTCTAGCAGTACATAAAAAATATTTTTTAATGTATTTTTTTTTTAATAAAATAATCAAAACTTCCGTTTGGGAGTGGAGTAAATCTGCGCTACATAAGAGTGAAAAAACACAAGAAAACAACAAACGGGAGTTATTTACAGTAACGGCTAAGCTTCTTACGAAAGGTCGCGACTTTTCGTTCGCTAAAAACAAAAACATACACTTACATGTAACCAGTAATACCGCTTTGTTTGTAATACCAAATGTTAAGCATTTTTCTTTATAGAAAGGCTATTTGTACTGTAAAATATTCATTAATCGACACGTTTACGTGTTTTTACTCTTTTCTCTTTACGAAAAATGAAACCGCAATTTTTATTCTTCTCCAACATAAACGTATATTATATCTATATTTCTTCAGATGTTTGCTACAGTTGTTATGTTCAGATGCAGGCTACAGTACATGTTTTACTCTTCAAAAATTGAAACCGTTAAGCCTCGCGGCCAGATCGTCTGCCAAGCCGTGGATGCCAAATTTGTTCTACATAGATCGCGAAAAAATCGTTATGTAAAACAATACAACAATAATAATAAATAAATAAATAATAAATTTAAAAAAATTGAATTAAATTTAAAAAAATAAAATATTAAAAATTTTCTAAACCTAAGAAATTTTTCTTAAGACATAAATAAATTTTAAAAATATACAAAAAAAAATTAATGTAAATAATTAAATGAAACAAACAGATTTATTTTGTGTGTGTGTGTGTGTGTGTGTGTGTGTGAGTGAGAGCGCGCGCGCGCAATTCATTTACAATCCATTGGGGCTACAGTAGCGACTCAAATTGTGAAAAATATTCTATTTCTATAACCGGCCCTGTTTTGAGTGGTGAAGTGGGGCGCTGTTATATATATATATATATATATATATATATATCCAGAACCAATCGCCAGTTTTTAACGATTCAAACGGAATATGTGTTATTACATTGAAAGGTAACTGTTGTATGCATCAGGTACACCCTCGATCAACCAGGTTGAGAGTGTACCAAGGTATACACAGTGAAATTAAAGTTGAATTAAGATCAGATGGTTTATGATAAGGCAATTTCTAGTTAAATGAAAGTAATAAATTTAGGTTACATCGAAATATAATACATGTATCTAAAATAAAGGAGGGGGGGTTTAAACTGTTTCGGAACAAAGCACTGTAGAGACGAACTATAAGTTAAATGAAAGAGAAACTCTTCAAGTGGTACCCCGTTGCTTCATCACTGAAAATGAACTCATCATCCTACTCTAACCTATCCAGAATGTCTACGGCAAAATCAAATCTTGACAATAAAATCATAATTTTATTTTGACATAAAATCTTGCTAACGGATCTCTCGAACGGTGTCAAGCGTCTATTTCACTGCTTTTTTTCAGAATAATCTCGCTTGCCGAAAAGCAGAACGATTACTTATCTCGTTTTAAATAAATAGGATGCATGCATTTACATTCTATCGATATAAGTCCTTAGATAGCGGCCCGATACGATCCTTAATTTCGTGCCGAAAAGTTTTCGTGTTTCGTTTTTTATTCGTTAATTCGACGAAAAATATGTATCACGTATAACGACCTACAAGAATGTAATAAAGTTGTAAATAAAGGAAAGAAATACTATTTTAAATTTCCATTATATACGTAAGATAAAAATAATTATCTAACGTTATCGAAAAGGAATCGGTTCCTGACTTATTTACTGCGGATAATAAATCTACGTTACGATTCTTTTACATTAGAAGAAAATGAACGAACTGAACGACGATTAAATATTACCCCGAATACGAATTAAATACTTAAATTTAAAATTTAACGGTATAAATTTATCGTAAAGGTCAAAATTTAAAAAAAGGAAACGACTGTGCTTCGCGGTTAAAATATTAAAAAAAAAAAATGAAATATGTTTTAGCACCGCCTGGCTCAAGTTGTTTTAATATTAAGAATGAAAAAGCGCTTCGACGTTCTCACTTAAGAAGTAACGTAAATTTCTTTTAAGCGGCGTGACCGCTAAAGTCATTAGCCGCTGCAAAAAAGTATGATATTCGGTGAACTGCACGCAGCGTTCGTAACTGCTGCAATTTATAGAAACCGGTTATTCGAAAGCGGCTTTCGTAGTTACAATTTACCTTATTTCCATCGTTTACTTTCCAGGATGCTACTCTCAGAGAAATTCCAGTTGTCGTTCAGATCGTAAAAATTGAGGTTAATGTAAAGAGTTATAAGGGCGTCGTAATTAATATAGTACGTATCCTTTCGACATCTTTTGACCTCAGATTGATTTTGCCCGATATTCAGTACGGTTAATCCCCGTAATATTACAAATTATCTAACTTACTCGGTCGCTGCGGGATAAAGCGTTACTATGATGTAAAAGAAAAATAAATGGCGACACATATAAAACAAAGAGTTTCACGACCGAGATATTAGAAGCGACTACAAAACACGAAATACGTGAATCCGACCGGGGCAATATTTTTACGATAGCATCAGGTCTATTTATTTCATTATATGTGATGAGCTGGTTGGGGGGGGGGGGGGGGGAATATAAATGAAAAAAATATATTCAGAATCGTGGGCGATAAAAATAGAATATTTCGTAAAAACGCATTTCTCTTAATCGTCGTTTATTTTTCTCTCAGATTTGAAAAATATTGCCGAGCAATACAAAACGCTTATACGAGAATATTCTTCACGTTCAGTTAAGGTCTTCTGATAAATTCCAAATTTAAATTTGACAACTATAAGTAGAAAAACGTACGTAATGGTGTTATAATACCTTACACCGTCTGCACGACAGATCTTTTTATATTTTAAACCGACATATAGCAGATTAAACTGAAAGCGGATAACGACAAACATGATCGGTATAACGCAGCGCCTCCGAGTAGAGCGAATCTGTAAACGTCACGAGGCGAGTGAAAGCAGGCGCATAATTCTCAAAGCGCATAGTTTTTCGATCCACTTTAACGATTTCAGCCGTACCTCCAACGCTTATTGACCGATTTGAACAAATAAGCATCATTTTGTTCACGATAAAGGCTTAAAAGTTTACTTAATAACACATAATTCGATAAATATAACATTAAGAGAGCTATTTAAACGCCACCGTTTTGGAATTTTCTAACTTATTTATTTTGTACAGAATGTCGGTTACATGTACACTGAGTTTCATTAAAATATCTCAATCCGTTCTTAAGATACACATTTTTACTGAAAAACTCAAAACGGCGGACAAAAGGATAGAGAAGCTAGACAAGGATTTTGTATACACAAAATTTTGTTTATTTTAATATCCTGAATGGCTCCCTTAAGTTTGGCCGATACCTCTCCGGACACTTTGTACATGTTTGAAACCGGTTTTATCTAAAAATTTATATTCTGCGCGTTTAGTTTTCTATGTTTTGCAATAACAGATACAATTACACCGATTATTATTATTTAGTAGTTAAAAGTATTATGTATCTTAAATATGAGTACGTGATTTCTTTTATTAGTTCAACCGTTCGTCTTTCTGTAGAATTATATGATAAAAACGTAATACATCACGGATTAAACTTATAAAACAAAAAAATATGTATATTCTTTCGATGATTTTTCAAAGAAACGTTTCATTTAGAAATAAATGCCAAAATAAATTTTTCGAGGTAAAAATCAAGTGTGAGCGGGTGCTAAATTAGGCAACAAAACCGTATTCGTTTTGAATACTTTTAACGAACGCATCCTCGATCGCTATAATCGAATTTGGATCTCAGAGCCTTTTATAAATATATCGTAGCGCGTGACGAGTTAATAATTTATGAAAGCGGCTATCGCCTTTCAAAAGACCGATTTTCCTTCGCGTAAACTAATGTTATATATCGACTTCATACGAAATAATAATGCGTTATTACCATCGTTAGAGTTATTTTATTTAATGAAATCATTTGCGTAACACAAGGTGCCTCTATTTTATTAAATTATTTATTTCATTATAAATTTATAATTTATATTCGTCGAACGGCTCGACGAATCGTGATAACGTTTTAGATTTAAAAAAAAATAAAATAAACGACTCGCTTTAAACTTATTATCGGGTTTTTCTTCGGTCGAGTATCCGGTGGTAATACTCTTACAAAAATTATGAAACCCGTCGAGTATGTTATCGGATTATAGATTCTAGCTTCTGTTTAATATATTCTTTTGTCGAATTCGGCGAGGTCGTAAATTTCGTATTTCATAATTCGATCTCTTCTAGAGGAAGTAAATTTTACTTTACGCTGCGTAACGTACAAGCTACGTAATTTTATGCGACTCGACGACGTAAAATAAACAAATGTTTTATTCGGATCGATACATTATACGGATAGCGTCAGGATGATCGGGTATGCTAAACGGCCTTAGAGCTTGCCCAGACGGATCGGATGAAACAGAGGTAAAACTAGATGGAAGATGCGTAAAAACATGTATAATTATAAAGTAAAAAAATAATAAAATTAAATTCCATATAAATAATTGACGTTAATCCAACGCGCGAGAATGCAAAATAATTACGACACAAATAGATTTCGGCGTTAACGAAAAAGACTTGAAAACGTATCGTTTGCACATATTAAAAGGTGCAGAGAAACATGGGATTAAACTATTTTTTTATTGTAGTTTAATCCGTAAAATTTAAAAAAAAATATCGACAGAGGAATGTTTTTTCTGTAAAAGAAACTATATTTTAATTTTATTATAAACAAAAATTAGCGGGGGAAGATTTTTTAACGGGGTCGGTAAAAGTCGGCGCATTCGTAAAAATAATATTTTGTACATGAACGTTAGGAGGTTTTTTCTGAATAACAAAACAATTTTTAACAAATATCGGTCTGCAGAACTCGTATTTACGGTTGCCAAAAAATGAACTGACGGCAAATTTTTGAATCTTAATAACTCGTTCCGACCTTTCGAAAGAAGCGAATAGATGAAATAATTTAGACTGCGATATAGGTAAGCGTAATAAAGGTTTAATAACGATGAAAAGAGAAGCGTTTAATTAAGATGTTTTAAAGCAAAAACATACGGTCGGTTTGATTTTTAAAACTGAAAAATTTGATTTTTTTCTATTTACAGACGAACTGAATTAAAAAAAAAACCAACGAAAAAATGTATACGGAACAAAAAAACCACAACAGAACCGAATATATATTATTTTATTACATATTAAAAGATTTTTTATTTATTTAGCGAGTGCCGTTAACGACCTTGCAAAGATATGGGCCTCCGAAGAAGCTGTCGAAAATCGGCAACAAAAGGTCTTAAAAATATTTTTTCAACCGTTCTAATTTTAAAATTAATAATTTTTAATGTCGTTTCCACCTCATAGGTAAAATATACTTTTCTAATCGTTTATTTTTCTTTCGACTAAAAGAAATATTCCAATAATTTTTTCGAACGGTATTTTTTATAATATATTAAAAGTTCCTTCGATGGATTTCGAAGCCGTGATAAAATCGATAGATGGGCTGTGTATAATAGCTTGTAAGCGAAATATCGTCTAGTTTTTTAAACTTACTGTCTAGGAAAAATAAAATATATTTTTATTTATGTCATGTCCGTACGAAAACATTTTTGAGCTGGATTCAATGCTATTATTTGTTCAAACTTATTTTATTATCGTACGATTCAGTGCAGAACCGGTAAATAAAGTTACAATATGAGTACCTTAATTATTAAATCGTTTATAAACACCGTACTGATGATTCCGATAAATTAATTTATTTGCAGAATAGAAAACTACATTTTCACGATAACCGTAAAATTTATTATCGGTATACTTTGCATTAAAATTTATTTTTATACTGATAAGATAAAAATTATCTTTTGTATGTATAAATATAATGTTTATGCCGAATCGCGGTTTTCGATCATCAAGACAATTTTTTTCACGAATCAAACATTTTTAGTTCGGTTCAGGTTTTGCAATTCCATATTTTTTTAGACCGTATGACTAGGTAAAAAGAATTATATGGTCGTAACCGATTACGATAACTAATTCCAAGCTAAATTCTACAAAGAAATAATCTGTATAATTTTAATAACCAAGTAATATTTACTTGAAAGACTATGGGTTGTCGGGCCGTCAAATATACATTGTGTAACGAGGTGCCTTTGAAAGTATGACCCTTTACGCGGCGCCCATTTGCGCGCATAGGTTGGATATGAATAGAGCACTTGTTCAAAATTTAAGGAGTGCCTTCATTGTGTGCACTGGTGTTTTTAAAACAACCTCCTACGAGGCTACCATCGTATTGGGGAAGGCTCTCCCAATCGATTTAGTGGTGAAAGTTCAGGCGGCCATGTGGAAGTTGCGAAAAGGCAGGTAGGCCGAGGTATTTGGATGCGGTTTCGGGCCGGGTCTGTACCGGAGCGGAACGGTGATCTGAATGCACAGATTCTGAATTTCAAACAGTTGTTCATCTCCCGCCTGTGTAGGAGGCTTTACAGCCTCGCGATGGATGCATGGCAGCAAGAATGGCACGCCACGACTAAAGGAAGGCCCTTATATAGATTTATACAGGACTTGGGGGGGGATGTTACGCATCTGCTTTGTTTTTAAGGGCAACGGGTGCCCAGGTGCTCTCCAACCACCTGTTTCTGTTCCGCCTGGCAGCTGATGAGCTGTGCGTCTGCGGGGCGGTCCAATCGAACGAGCACATGATGTTCGACTGCCCAGCTCTGTTGGGGGGGGGGGGGCAGAACTCAGGCTACCCTACCTACTAACTTAGTGGTCAAGGGAAAAATTGACCACTCATAAGCGGCAAGTCAATATGGCGTGAGCTGCACTGTCGGACTGTGTGGGTGTTCCTTGATGCCGTTGCGTTGTTCAATCGGCATCAGTAGTTTTTCGGGGAGAAATGACTCCTACCGTACTGCTGTGGGAAGCTACCCGAAAGCGATGGCTGGCCATCAGCCAATAAAGCTCCAAGCGCTTTATTATGGTGGACAGGTACTTTCTGGCATTCGGCGACCTAGGTGTGGCAGCGAATTGCTGTCTTGACGATATAAATTAATTTATTGAGTTCATATATATTTTATTAGTTGACGGGGTGCGCCTACCCATTTTTTTTTTTTTTTTTTAGTAATACATGACAAGTGAGCGGTGGGATACAAAGCGAGTGGTGTGTGGCACTACGCTTAGTTCGCTCACGCAATTAGATTAGCTCCAGAAGCTAGTTAGGACTGGTCGACTGGTCTTAGGCTTTAGGGCGAACAAATGGGGTGGAGGCGGGAGAAATGCCATGCTATTCACATGAAGGACACTTACGAAAATATGAAACTTGTATTGAACAGGATTCAGTATGAAAAATATTTACGGCATATTTGTGCAGATCTGAAAGTAATAGCGCCTTTACTTGGATACATTAAGTTTTGTTGCTTTTTTTGTGCGAGTGGGACAGCAGGGATAGGAAAAACAATTAAATAAAAGAGTAAAGAAAGGTACTGACTGTAGGAGAGAAGAAAGTTGTTAGTTAGGCATTAGTAAAGCCAGAAAAGGTTTATCTTCCGCCATTACACATTAAGCTAGGTCTATTCAAAAATGTTATTAAAGCAATGGATCGTAATGGTGCAGGGTTTCAGTTTCTAAAAAACTAATTCCTTAATATAAGCGATGCTAAAATAAAGAAATGTATATTTTTTTAACCACAAATAAGAAAACTAATGAGTGATCTGGCGTTTGAACAACTTAGAGGTTGCTGCATGGAAATCATTTCAAAATGTGGTAAAAAACGTCCTTGGAAATCATCAGACCAGTAACTACAGAGAACTTATGAGTGAACTTCTTCAAAACTACAAAGAACTTGGATGTAACATGTCCCTCAAAATCCATTTCTTACATTCACATTCGCATTTTTTCCCTATCAATCTCGGCCCTATCAGTGATTCATAAATAACGCTTTCATCAGGAGATATCTACAACGGAAATATGATACCGGGGAAAATGAAATCCAAAAATGTTAGCCGACTGCTGTTGGAATCTAAAAACGGCTCTGCCTACAGCAGATTACAGCAGAAAATCCAAAAGAACTAGATTTTAGGTAACTACAAAATGCATGTAATATAGTGTCATATTACATTCACCAAATATTTTTTGTTTCAAAAGAAATTTCAATAAAAAAAAACTGAGCTCGATAGAAAAAATCCATTAACATATATGAAAACAGCATAAAAATTACTATAAGAATCAGCCATTCACTCTCATTTAACAAACAAAAAATTAAATCTTGTTGACCTGTGTATAAGCCTTAAAATAAAAAATACGACAGCGATGTCGTTAACTTTTAAATAGTTAATATCTTGCATAGTATTAGAACAAAGCGTTTCGTTTTGCTTGCTAAAATTTTAAATGTTTTACTTCGAAGAAAATTTCAACTAATTTATTCGAATACGATTAACCGAAATCGGAAACGGTTAAAACACTATATTACGAAGAGATATTTTTGAGCCGATTTTTTATTCATCTACTTATAAAAAACACATCATTTCATTAACTATTTCGTGCAAAAAATATTTTTTTAATTAAAATAATAAAATTACCGAATTTATTAATTTACAGTTATTGTTTATCTTTACGGCAAACTAGTATCGGTATCTAACTTGTATAGCTCTGTAGAAAATTATACAGCAAATTATTCCGAATATTTTAGTTTTCTATAACTTTGCGAGTTTTAATAATACCGTTTGGTGTAAACGGCATAAATAAAATTCAATTTCACTAATGAAAAGCCCGCGATTGGAGAAATAGCGAAACGTCAGCTACGGACTCGTACATTTATGTTAAATAAATCAAAATAATGCGCGCATAATTAAACGTTTGATATATTATTTCCATGTGTTTAAATTGCATTTAAAGAATTTTAACATAGTATTGATTGCTTTCATAAAATAAAAAAAAATTAGAAAGAAAGCAGTTCAATATTTTTGTTAATACTTTGTTAATTTGGATTCAGTTCGTATTATAAATATGATTTTAATTAAAATAATTTTTCATAAAAATGTATCGATAAACACTTAATTTTCTTAAAACGATAGCGTCATTTTAAGTAACGAGAACAGATAGAACTAAGCTTAATAGTAAAATTTAACTTCATACCGTGTGCTAAAATGAGGTTTAAAAACTCGGAAAGAAGAAAATACATCGTCGACCGACAAATACGAAATAAATACCGAACTGTTACAAAAAGAAAGGAAACATCACAGACCGCGTATGCAAGAACGAATACTGTGACGCCGAGATAAATGTTATAATCGATTTCCGATTTCATCCCCTCCATCGGAAGAAAACGGATGCCAGAAGATATACTTAACCGATCGTATTATCTCCTACAAGATGATATAAAGGAAGAATCGAACAAAACGTTCGTGTTCAACTTCATATAATACTACGCATAATCTAAAACATAATCGACATAATAAATTATTGATAAGATAATAATAAAATTCTAAAATATGTTAATTACTTTAGACTCTGTTCAATTAAATAATCGCTTTTCAATTAAACTATTTAACTTCGGTCCTGGTAATTACACAGAACGATAATATTCACCGTAGCTTCATTGTAATTACTCAACCGGATCGTGATACAAAACGTACTAATAAAACTTTTCATAAAACTATATAGATATTAATATAGTTTTATAATATTTTAGTCCCGAGGGATGCATTTTAACTCTTAACACCGATACCTATAAACTATTCGTATAACACGTACACGTATCTATAGGAAATGAGCATACGATAATGAAGGATTTTTAACAACTCCTCCCTGAGGAAAAGGGCACAGTGAATGCCGGTTGCCTGCTCGCTGGATGCAAGCGTCAACGAACGACAACTCCCCTGCAGAAATAAGCAGTTATATTAAGTTATACGTCGCACGGCAGGCGTTGGAACAGGCACCTGCGCGCCGGCAACCTGCGGATACTTGCTGGTGGGAATGTTTTGTCCGTGATTTACTGGCTGGTCGCCTTCGTACAGTATTAATGACTTTTTTTTACGTTCGTTTCCTAATAGTCGAGTCGGTAAAGTAATGGGAAATTCTCATATTGTCATTACCGAACAATTAATACCTTTAGTTTTCAAAAGAGCGCGGGACAAGAGGTTGAAAGAGTGAGGAAATCGTTATACTAAGAGAGAGAGAGAGAGAGAGAGAATCTAAAGAAATAGTAAACGATAATGAAAGTTGCATATACCAAGATACCCAGAGTTAGTGAATTCGGCTACAGAAAGAAGTGTAAAGAGCAACAACAAAGCAAAACAATGATATGGAAAAATTAATGATAAAATATGTAAGAGGAAATCTGACCTAACAGACCTACAAAAACATTAGGAAACCTGCATCAAACCGGATAAATAACTAAAGACCAAGGAAATAAACACTAATTTTTTTTTCTGTGTTTGTCAAACGTCATCTCCACGTCCGTATATTGTAAGCTGAATTTAGGAAAGGCATTCGGCTGTAAAATCCAGCAAGATCGCACTCGTATAACCCTAGAATCTTATTACTTTTTACTCGCGCGGTATTCAGGAAGTCTCCAATATGTTGTGATACTTTCTTGGCTTGAAGTCCGTAGACAGTTATATCCCTCGTTCGTGTAATGAATGTACTTGTAGCTTGTTGTATCCACGGACTGCTGGATGTTTTTGTAGGCAATGTCCTATTTTGGATTTGATGTAATTAAACATTTCCAGACTCATCGGTATGTACTTAAAAAACTGTTCTCTGTCTTTCGATTTTGGAAAAGAGATTGTGATATATATTTTTTTCTTTCTTTATAAATCTTATCAATACTTTCTTCTTTAAAGTACGCAAATTTAGTAAAAACACTATCCGCAAGAAATAAATCGCCGACGCCGGTGTTGCAGCTCATCCTGTTCGATAAAATCCACAACCAACTAGCAAAACTGATACTTACAGCTTTTAATTACTACGTGCACTGCCCGGCGTGTACCTGCTGGTTTTATTCAGAAAATTAGCGAGCAGATAACTAGCGTTTACGTAAGCTTACCCTACGGTAGCGAGTACCTTTATAGAGCAGCGAGTCCTGTAAGAGAACATTCAATTTTCTTTTATGAATTCATTTTTTTTTTCTTATTCGATCAAAATTTGTTAAAAGGCATAAGATCTTTTGGCTTGTTTTCATTCTGATATTCATAATATTTTTCACCCGGAACTTAAAAAATATACATCAGAAAATTTGGAGTATTATGAAAAGTAGATATAAAACGATTCGCAAAACTTTCGACTGATTTGAAATATGTAACCCGTAAGATAAAAAAATTAATACGCATGGCTCCGCATTATAGAAAGCCTTAGCTCGCGCTCGGTGGTCCTCTTTTCGGGTCGTATCTGGTTTAGTCCTTTTCTTATATTTATCATATCGCAGGTTTCTTTTCTTTTACGTTTCTTTCGAACGATTTCATAACATCAATGTTTTTTTTAGGGCCATCCGTATTTTAAATAAAAATTTACGTTTAATTTACATTAAACGACTAAAACTAATCAAAATCGAAAGAGGAATAATTTTTACGTTTCAAAATGTTAGTTAAGTTTTTAAAGTTTGTTAATTATACTGTTCTAAAGCTGTACTCCAAAACTACGTACGAAGATTAAATTAAAAGTTTTTCTTTACCGGATTTAAAATGAAAATTATATTCGGTAGAAAGATCTTTTTGGCTGAACGATCCGGAAAATTTAGTTCGTGAATTCATGGAACTTAAGTTTAGTACAACTCAAACCGTATAATATATAATTAGTTTTGTTTCTATGATTATTTACGTAAATTATCGGGTTAATTTTATAACGTGTCACTATTCAGCACTGATGTAAAAATCTAATACTTTTTAACACTCTTAAAAATAAAATGTCGATGTCTGTTTATGACCGATTAAGTGGTTATGATGACAACTTAAATAATATTACTACCACAACTGCCATGACGTAATAGCTGAATTTCAATTAATAAAGTTTTAATTTAAGACAAAAAATGAAATATTTTTACGGCGGGTGCGTGTGTGTGTGTGAGAGAGCGCGCGCGCACACAAATTTAGATAATTTATTCGCCCGTATTTCTATATAAGGTAGATTCTAGAAACATCAAAGACCTAAGACTACGCCTGAAATGATAATCTTAGACAAAACGTCCTACTGAAGTATAATTTTAAAAAAGCTTATGTTAAATTATCATATTTACGATGAGCTATTCGATTTTAATGAAGATTATGAGAAAGCTGACTGATTTATACCTATCAAAAAGTAATCTATTTTTTTTAAATTACAAAATGCTGTTTGCATAGGCACTCTTACCGAGGTATATTCTAAGGATTTATCGGCCGAATTAATATCAACTCAGCAGAATTACCAAGTCTTTCTACGGGTACCGATTCTTATCCGTCTCCGAAAGGGAACCGTCGGTTAAAATACTAAAAGTATTTTTCTTACGTAGTGTTTTCAACTATTTTCTTTATTTCTTACATCGTAAAGGTGTTTTGTTAGACTGCATCACAAGCGAATAAATCATAGAAATTTGACAGCAGGCTGCGTTAAATATGGAAAAATATTTCCTATACTAATAAAATAGTACTACAGCTGTATGGAATTTCAGGTGCCTAACCGGCCAGAAAGTAGGATCCGATCGACCGTCGCTTTATTTTTCACGTATGCAGTTTTATAACTTTAAATATTATTAAACACTATTTAAAAGCTATTTTTCTTAGATCGAACTTACCTATAAACTCAGCCAATAGAAGGTATATAGTCTTATCTGCGGGTCATGGAGACGATCTTCGCTGTACCCTGTAAAAAGGTTTTATTTAATCAAATTAAAAGTGTATACCGCTTAAATTTTCTCATAAATAGACATTAAACACACAATAAATACGAAAGTCAAGAATGCGATACGAAAAATTTATTTTGATACAATACTGAAGATGTAAATGAATTTTTTTAAAAACCTACCTATCGCCGAAATAATCACTGAACGGATGAAAAAACCGTAAACGCGACAAGTATGAATAAAAGTAATATATCTTAATGTATTTATCTACTTATCTTACAGAATTGTTTCGTCCAAGTCAGAGGATTTAAAATTAGCATTTAAAAAGCGGTGTAAAATCATTTTTCCGAATTTTTTTATGAAAATATAAATGAGACGTTTCTTTTCGTTTAAATAACTTCTTTATAAAATAACAAAAAATATATGTATATTTATTTAAGTAAATTATTGGGAAGCGATGAGGCGCATACCGACAAATAATTTACTTAAGTAAATGAAAAGTATAAATAATAATAATAAGATGGCTAAAATAGTTCTAAACATTTAAAGTTGGTAAAAAAAATCGGCTTAAAAAATTAATTTTAGAAAAATAAAAAGAAATTAAATTAAATTAAAATCAAAATAACAAAAAAAGGAAATGGGTTATTCGAGACGGTACAACACGTATAATACGGTAAAACTTTGTTTAATCATAATTCTAATAATTCTCACAAAAAGGCGCACTTTTAGTGATAGAAAATATCGCCTATTAACGGAAACGATCTAAAATATATTTTTATCGAAAGAGGAGTAGAGGTCTGGAATTTTCCCCGATTACAGTCTCTAATCTATTTCAGGATCACTGTAGTATTAAAGTAATGTTATTAAAATAATTAAAAATTGAACGTTTTGGTTAACATTTTAGGTTTTTTCGTTTTCATTTTTAGCTTTCTCTTTCTAACATTCACTCCCGATCACGAATGAACGTTTTCCGTTCAATTTACCGGTTAGCAACACATTAAAATCGAAACAGCAAATCGCCCTATAAAAAAAAATTAACGTTAAGGGAAACATACCCCGACATCATATCAGTGAATATTCTTCCCCCAAACAAAATAACATATCAAAAACTGAAATATAATTTATGCGGAATCACAATACTTTCTCTTATATCAGTATATTTTCCGTACGTAAAAGTAAAAATTAAATTGTAATAACAAACAATAATTACAAATATATTCTTATCGACAACAATAGGTGCACGTTATCGGTGGTTATTCAATTTCTCAGTCAGTTTAAAAGAATTCGACTTCAATTCAAACGTCTGGCGGAATAAAGAAGTATTTTATTGTACAGATTAACCGCATTTCTCAAAAGGAATGGTCAGTAACTTTAAATTTACATATATTTTAGCCTAATTTTTAGTCGTTTAACCGAAAAATATAGAGAAGGATGCTAACATATATATATCTATCTATCTCTCTGTTTTTAGTTCTCTTAGAAACCCAAATTTTGTTTGTAAAATATCTGAATAAGTCGTGTTAAAAAAATCGTTTCCTACAAATGTTTTTTGATGGAGAAAATGATGCGCATGCGTACGTATATTGAACTCCATATATGACATATATAAAGGCAAACAATATGTAAGACTTATTCCTGTTCAAGTGGCAGACGTCAAAAATCGTCTAACCAACACAAAGAACGGAGAAAATTAAATACTAAATTAAATGTAATTAAAATCACTCCATATAACGGAATAGCAATGAAAAACTAATTCGCCGGGAACAAGTTGCATTGCCGCTACTGAGAATCGGTCACACACGAATCACAGATTCATAAATGCACACCGGTGAAGAAAGAACAATATTTAGTAGAGACTACGAGAAGGTTGTTCAATGTACGATAACCTCAGAAAAAATTACGGATTAAGGATCGACACTGCTGCCGATATAAAAACGATAAAGAAAAAAAACAATGTTTGCTTACTTTCATGCCAGCAGATTACTAATCAGTTTGTGTTAAGCTACCGGCGAAATAAGGATCTTTGTTATGTTTGACTGCCGTTCCCCCATGCGAAGGTCCTTTAAACCTCAGCGTAGGGTTTTTTTGTATCGTCTAAGAATTTATGTACATTATCTTTTTAATGTTTATTTAATATTTTCAATGTTACGTTTACTTTTGTGCTTTATTTAAACGTCAGAGTCCTATACACCCTTTTATCTAACGATCTTTTCTGTGATTTTTTCTCATTACTTTATAAAAATGCGACAAGGGCTAGCGGCTGTAGAAATCAACGCAAAAAACGGATATTCCTGACAGGTAAGAAGAAGGAGGAGTGCTTAGCGCACCGGTAGATGGCTAAAAAGGTGGTGTCAATAGGATTTAGCTTAGCAAATAAAAATAACTACACGCCCCGTACTGAAGTAATGTAAAATCGGTCCGGCCCGGGGAAAACGTGACTGAAAGAGGGGTTTTAGTGGCTAAAGATCTCACACGACCAGACGTTCCACATCGTTTGGTGCCTTAGGAAGATTTTCCTCTCTTCAAAAAAAAAATTAATTTTTTTAATATATATATTTCAAGTTAAACGTGAAAAAATATTTTTAACTGATATGATAATAAGAAAATTTTATGGTAGTTATTTTTTACAAGACATCGTATTAGTAACGCCATATTCATAAAAAAATGTTAATACTAAGAGGATCCTTCTATAATTAAAGAGACGAATGGGTGTACAAAAACTATTCACTGACATGATGAAATTAATACTACTTTTCATTATAATCCCCGGATACATTTAAGCACCTTGTCCCATCTTCCTGAGAGCTTTCTCATTCTAATAATAAGATTGTTTATCACAGTGTTTGAACCATTATTGTACTGCATTTTTGATCGGCTCGTTGCTGCGAAACTCGGTGCCTCGTAAAAACTCTTTGAGAGAAGTACAAATTTGATCGTGTGAGATCGGAACTGTAAGGTGGATGTGTCAGCACTTCCCGACCTGTCTTTGAACAACATCCCGAATATTTAATTGGGGTGGGGGGCATTACTATGCAAAAGAATCTCCTTTTGAGAGGGAAGGATAGAGAAAGAAAGAGAAAGAGGGAGTGAGCAAATCAGGGCGTTTCCTCCTTATTGAGGGTTTCACATTATTTTGTAGCATGTTACAATAGGATTCACCGTTCAATTTTAAGTTGCTTTTTCATATTATGGCAATAAACTGGGATCTTATACCCCCAAAACACTGTTAGTGTCACATTAAAGGCTGATACGCGTAGGTTTTAATATTTTTTTTATTTTTTGGCAGTCATGTTTTTTCATTTTTATAATTGTTTCTACTATTTAATACTTTTAAGTAATCATCGAAAAAAAATTCACGAACCGAAAACACGGTTATAACGTATTTAACGTAATGAACCAAATAAGGAAACTTTAAATATGCCAATAACTGGTACACACTAATCTGAAATTACAGATTTCTCAAGCGATTGAGTTTCTCGACAGACTTTTTATCTTGCAGATGGGACAACAATTTTCTGGGATCCAAACGACTAATGGCTAAATTCTCCGATTGTCTCACGCGACTCATTGCTACGTAGGCCTGGCCTTTGGCAAAGATGAGTGCTCAGATCTACGACAGCTCTATCTAAGATAGTCCTTGTAGTTTTTATGCACCGTCACAGCCCAACACAATACTAGTGGCAGCATACGCCGTTCCACTTTGTCCAGTCCCAAAAAGCATGAAAATCCAATATCAGTGAGCTCGATCCTCAATCCGATGCCGATACCATTACCTCTAATCGTATTGTGTTAACAAAAAAGTATACAAAATGAAAGGACTTTAACAGTAACTATATTTCAATAGAAATATACAACTCGTTTTAAATTAATGTTTTATTTAGTTAAAAACGTTAGTGAAAACTTAAATTATTACTTTTATTAAAAAATAAATTTCAACATGAGAATGTGAGAAGACACTACTAGATGGGAAGTGAACGGTTTAGTTTAAAACCTGAAAATAAGCGAAATCGATAGGCTGGAAAGGATGAACGGTTTTATTTGAATGAACAGTTCTGGTTGAGTTCTTGCTGCGCCGTTTAAACATCATTAGCTTAAGCAGTTATCATGAAAACGACAAATGTCTTTCGGTTGCAGTAGTCTTTTGGTCATTATACTGTATTGAATTAACATCAAAACTGGAGAGAAATGTTAATTCGAGACGTGGAATTGTGTATAGCATTTTGTATGTAAAAAAATTGTTCCCTTTTTTTTAATTTAAATGAAGGAAAACTAATAATTATTAATAAGGATAATTCAGGGATTTATATTTTACTTTGAGTTTTATATTTGTAAGAATTTCTATTAATAAGAACTACCGTGCGACACGATCGAAGAACATCATTTAAATCGGTATAAATACAATAATTATTATAATTTTCTGAATTAAGTGTTTTTTGTTGTCACTAAATCTACGGATATAGTTTTATCTCAGAACACACTTTCACATTAATTTCTAGTAATAAATGTAGCTTTGTAAACGGTACATTCGTATGCTATGTAGCGTTAAATAATGTCCATTTCTGAGTATATCAGTTAATTTTGGTTCTGGTTTGGTTCCATAATGATTTTTTCTATCAAATACTAGCAAATACCATGTTTGAATTTTGAAAAACGGAACATCGGTTACGAAGATATAATAATGTCCGAATAACCGTGACCTGTTAGAACGAGAGTGTACCAGATGCGTGCAAATGTTAGCCTTCAATCTACTAACAAATATCCGGTTTGAATTTTGAAAATCGAACGATTGTTTGCAGAGATATTATAAGAGCACCCGTTATACCTTCCAAAACAGCGTCCCAGGGGCACCCCTTTGTTACCAGTTGATAGTGATGATCGGTCTAGCCTCGCACAAGGTTCTCGCATCACCTGGCAACTCTAGCCTCACACGCAATTCCCACGGGAAGCCCATTATTTTTAAACAGAAATTTACGTTAAATAAATTTAATTCTAATATTTTTGTAATATTAATCATTCGATTGATTCGAATCATTCAAATCCAGCTCACAAACTGATAAGAGGCTCACAGTTCATTAATTCAACTCATTAAAGTTTGTATTTCAACCGGCATATTCAAGTTTATGCTTCCAACTACATATATATATATATATATATATATATATTTATAAAGCCTATGATACTCCCGATAACGTAAGGATTCCAACGCGGGATCATACATTAAAACAGTTCATCTGTTGAGCTGCTACGGTGGAACATACATACACACACCCTAAATACATTACACTCCTTTATGGGCACTCGTGTAAAACTGAATTGTCAGTATTTGATTTGGTGCCGGCAAATATGATTCATGTCGAACGATTTTTTGTATATTAAAAATTCCATTTTATCCGCACGTTTATATATGAAAATCTCTTTATGAGTTTAAATAATCGTTAATAAATAGAAAAACCTGAATTTTCTGCATACTTCTTTAATGCGTCTAAATATTTATCGATTATTGCCTTTAAAATTATTACCTTGTTTTGTATACTTTTATTAATTTATTACCTTTACGAAGCCTATCGCTAATAATTCATATAATTATTATTCCTACGCTTTCCTGCAGTCTATAGCTAGTTTGCTTTTTTTTTATCTTAATTTTGTATTTATCAATGGCATTCCCATTAAAATTTATCCGAGGAACCCAAACTCTGCCTGGATGATTTTGGAACACGAGGAATATCTCACCTATTATTCCTGATTAGACCAGTACAAAGTATAATTACGCAATAATCTAATACCGTATCGGATTTATAATATTGTATTTTATACTACTGTTAATATTTATTTTCCTAATTTTTAAGTTGAGCTTTTATAATTTCGGTTGCATTAAGAATCGCATTAAAAAATGTAAAGTAGAGAAATGGCTTTTTAATCAAAGCTTTTTATCTTGAAATCCGCATAAATATGTTATTCATAATCTGCTGAATTTCTGCCGTATCGAATGGAAACACTGCGTTTATTACTTCCCGAAGAAAGGGGTACGTTAATTTTCTGATTTACACTATCTATTGCAGCCTTTGTTACTTTGGTGTGAAGCATATATAGCGCGTCTGTGGTAAAGCGGAATAACTCCGATATCTTCGCTGCGAGTAACAATATGGATTATATATCTGATCCTTGTCGTGGGCAGAGTGAAGTTGCATTTACTTATGCGGTGACAGATCGGATCAGCGAAGAAGTAAAAGGAGAACCTCTTGGTTCCTCTCTTTCCTTAAGGAGGCCGGAACAGGATGTTTTCTTATCTTGGAAATAAGAGTCTCGTTTTTTCTGGGAGCGACAATGTATCATATTGGTTCACGTTCACGTACAATAACGGCTATGGCATACGTATAAAGCGGACGATCTTTCATTCAATTTAGCCGTAAGCCGAACGTAACCTCATCTTAACCGATGAAGGAAGTAAAAAGAGGTCGGATGTGGTGTCAACCACATCCATTTCTTGTGTAACGTGTATCGTGTACCATCAGCTATAAAATGAACTACATGTTTGATGTTAGTTAAATCTTTGGCTTAAGCGATAATTACAAATTTATAAAACTAAAAAATAACTATAAAATATTTAATTAAAGAATAAGTTTTTTTTAATAACAATAATAATACGTTATACGAGAGGCTATCTCTAAAATAAAGACCGTTTCATTGTAAAATAATTTATTCTGAAAACTTTATAAATATTTTTTATTTTTCTTAAACTATATACCTTACACTACTTCTGTATATAATCGCCACATGAATTAAGACATTTATCGTAGTCATACGCCAGCTTCAATATACCCTCATCGTATTATTCTGCCGCCAGTCCATTTAGCCACTGATGAACAGCATTTTTAAGTTCATCGTCACCCGCGAATTGCTTACCGCTCAAGAATTCTTTCAATTTCCCAAACAAATAGTAATCAGGAGCTAACTCCGGGCTATATGGTGGGTGATCGTAAATTTCCGATCCAAATCTTCTCGGTAAATCACGTGTCGGACCCGCAACATGTGGACGTGCATTATCGTATAGCAGGACGATGCCGACGGTTAGCCGCCCACGTCGTCGATTTTAAATGGCGCGCCGTAACTTTCGTAGAGATATGCAGTAGGCTTCTGCATTTATAGTCGTTCCACGTGGCTTGAAATCGATCAGCAGTATGTCAAACCGATCCCGAAAGCTGTGGCCATCAGTTTGCGTCCAAATGGCTGAGGCTTGACCTTTGTTGGTGATTGAGGATGATGCTATTCACTTGAATAGCATCCGTTTTCTCTCTGGCGTGTAATATGAAATCCACGTTTCATCGTTGGTAACAGTCGAGTTAAGGAACTCATCTCCTTTTTCTGTGTAGCGCATCAAAAATTCCAAAGCAGATCCCATTCGGATTTTTTTGTGACGTTCCGTTAAGAAGTGCGGCACCCGGCGTGCACAAACTACCTATAAATTTCAGCCGGCTTTACCTTTTGATGGTTTAAAAACGTATGACTCCGCGTATTTCACAGTCGGCGGCAACATCGATTTTCCTGTTCATTTTATACTATTAACTCACACGTAATCAAGGATACTGCAACGCGACAACTTACAGATAACAATGCAGTGTGTACATTACTAGCGTGGCCATGAACGACACAGGTTCGTCGACCTTAAGGAGAGAAATTTCCCAGCGGTCTTTACTTTAGAGTTATCCCTCGTATAAACGTCGTGATACTTATTCCAGACCTGTCGAAATTGCAGACCGGCCGGAAACATGGAATTACTTTACAAAATACATTAGCAGTTTCTACAAGAGAAATACCTCCATGGCTTATAACAGCAGTAAATAAAGATTGGATCTTTCTTATGGAAAAATAAAACAGAAACCAGCAGTGATCATCCGATTAGGAATTTTTGTCAACCATCAGTAGCTATAAAGGATATATAAAAATTTATACTGATGGTTCTAAAACCGAACACGATGTTGGATGCTCAATATACATAAATAGAGAAGCCCATTCGTGGAAACTGCCAGATATGGCAAAGTTTATGCGACAGAGCTCATCCTGTACAGCAAGCTCTTCGCTGCACGGAACATTTCTGCAAAGAGAGAATGCTTATGTGTTTCAAATAGTTAAGCGCACTGACTGCTATACGGAACAAAAGCATTAAGGATGTTTTATATCGCAAATATCTTGTCCATTCTGTATCTTTTAAATCGATGGGGACAGCGATGCGTATTTCTATGGACTCCAGGGCATGCTGGAGTGCTCCTGGTATCCCAGGAAACGAAAGCGCAGACGATGCTGCCAGAACGTCAACGATTTGTGAGGAAATTGATGTTAACCCTGTTCGTGTAGTAGACGTTAAAAATGTTCTACCCAACAATATAAGAAACACGTTGATAATGAATGGAGACGACTAAATACGAAATTAAATGCGATTAAAACGGAAGAGTGACACGAAATTGACTCCAGACTCGAGAACAGTAGCTAGACTCGGAATAACAAAGCACACGAATAACAAATTCAAATTTGTTGATAACTAAACTTTTTTAGCCGGCAAAACTGTCTTGCAGTGTATACGGTAAACAACTTACTGCTAAGCATCTACTAGAAGAGTGTAAAACATATGAGGACCTCAGAAATAGGTAAAAACTAATAAATAATATTGCTACCGTTCTATAAAATGACAAAGAAGAAAAGATAGTTGCTTATCTACATGCCAGTGGATTATTAGCAAGTTTATAAAGTCAGTACGAGTTAGTCTGACAGAGAATCCTCTATCTGAAGGTACCTTTTCCGAACATAAATCTTCTTTGTATTCTTACTAATGTGAAGACTTTTCGTATTTAATTTTTTATTCTGTGTTAAAAGTATTCGTTTATTAATTTTTTTTGTATAAATTTCAGGGCCTTTACACCCAGTAACTTTTATATGTCTACGTTTTTGTCTTAAACTTTTGACGTAGTTTTATTTTTGTGTTTTTAAATAAAATGCAAGGCTCTTTCACCCTTATATCTGACGATATTGCTGGAGATTTAGAATTTGTTTAAAGACTAAAACCATAACAATTAAGGAATGTGACGATGGCTTTCTGAAAGTGAGCCCTTTTGTCATAGTATAAGGAATTAAGGAGACTAGGTGAGCCGACGAAAGAGATTAAGAAAACGTTTTCCGGCCTCTTTGTTGAACCTGTAAATGATGGGATTACAAGCTACTGCTCTAGCTGAAATTAAAATAGAAGTGTCGTCTAATGGTACTTTAAATCGGTCGAAAGGGGTTCTAAACTGGACAGATGATGAAATCGTTTAAGACTGACATCGCAAAGCGTAGTAGCATGTAGGAGTTTGAACACAAGAAGGAACTGCGAGACATCTCCATTTGTTCGCATATATCAACGTTTGATATACCTACACTTTCAGAAAGCGTTAGTGCAGGAATTCATCACTTGAATGTTCGCGCATCTATTCCACAATCTCTTCGCTGTTTTGACTGTTAAAGATTTGGTCACACGGCTAAAAACTGTAAGAGTGAACAAATGTGTGAGGAGGTAAACTTTAACCGGAAGAAACTGGTCGAGATTCTCCCGAATGCATTTATTGTAAAGGCCAACGTTCATCACGATTACTGAACTTCCCGCGTATAGCAACGAAGTGAAATACAACAATTTAAAATAGAGAAAAAATCAATTACTTCAAAGGAAAGAAGATTTTTATGGCCAGGCAGCCGAAACCAACTTTTTACAGTTTTTTAATATTGCGAAAGCAGTAGCAACACCGTCTCTTCCCGCTAACGCTGCGTAATCGGTCAGTGAAAAATATTAATGAAGAAACTGATAAATCCGACAAAAATATAAAAATGTGATAACAGGAAGTCTTCAAAAATTTCTAAGAAAGATAAGCTCTTTAAAAACAGAAATGGCAAAACCTCAAGAATTAAAGTTACTTTCCAGAGTCAGAGTTGTGATGTGGAAGTTACTCAAATCAATATGTGGCGACGGCGCATTGTTTTTGGCCCCAGCTAGTGACGGGGTTGAAATCCCCTTCTCTCAAGGATCGGTGTCGTCTATCACCTCTGACCCTTTCTCGCCCACCATTGCCCCAGAACTCATTGAACCTGTTGTTGTAGATACAGAAGGAGACAGTGACTTTTCTTTAACGGCGATGGATTTTTATAGCGATGTTGAAGGTATTAGAAAGGATCATAGAAGTAAGAAAAAAGTTTGGCTTAAGGGTAAACCTCACAGATAAAATTTTATGAACCCCGAGTAAGAGTCGATATTGCAGTGAGATATAAATGGATCCAAACGACACATTGCAGAATTACAAGTTCTGGTCGGCCACATTGAAACCAATGTACGTCTGCGTACAAGACATTTAAATGCACATGATAATTTTTAAATGAAAAATTATAATGTATTCAGATTCGATCAACCTCCTAACATAAGAGCTAGAGGACGAGTAGCTACATTAACCTCGACAGAAGCACTTCCCATAATTGCAAATATACAAGCGGTTGAAGTCCTCATTCATCGGCCGTTTACTGTAACTATCTGTAATATCTATTTACCGCATTTCGTCTGGAATATGGATTGATTTATTGTAACTCATTAATCAACCGGCTCAACCAGTGATTTTAATGCTTGTAACTCCCTTTTTGGGTCAAACCACTTGGATTCTAAAAACAGAATAATAGATTTTCTTGTGCGATCAAACTATTATTAAGCATCGCTACAGGTATGTATTCTAACACCAGAAACGGGTGATTATCTTATACTGACTTAACATTGTCTAGCCTATCGTTAGCGAACAGATTGAAATGAAAATCTATCAATGACTTATTTGGAAGTGATGTCTTTCCCATACAAATGTCAACGAAAATACAGAGAATCATCTTCAGAAGGTCTAAGAGACGACTGTATAATCAAGCTACTAGGAAAACTTTACCGAACACACTATGCTCCCACAATCAACTGGAGACCTCGATTATGATGTTGATCAGATAATTTCAGTCATTTTTAATTCGGCATCAAACTTTATTCCCAGAAAATCGGAGAAAATGCACAAACCAACAGTTCCTTGATGGAACACAGAAGTAAGCGAAGCAATAAAGATAAAGAAGAAAGCATATAACGCCTTTAAACGCACTGCGACAATTAAAATCTGATCACCTTTAAGAGATGTAGAGTGGCCCTAGAAGAGCAAAATCTTAAATACTAAATGACATCCTGTCAATGATTCAATGGCGATTTTTCATATATTAATAGGAAAAACATTGCAGCAGAGATATCTAGAAAAAGGTGAAAACAATAGTTGTGCGGTATGACTCCCATCTTGTAACCATAATATTAAACAGTAATAATGGATATATTAATTTGCGAATGATATCGTCAAAGTATTAGCGAAAGACTTTGAAAGAACAAGCCTGATCCGTAACTATGATGATGATGATTTTCAAGTATATATAGCTACTAATGAACCAGAAATAAATTTCAGGACCGAATGACTTTTATCATGTAATGTCGTTTTTATAATTACAGAATTACTTATGGACTCGGAAAAGTCGGAAATTCAGCAGCCGGTCCAGATGGCATTCAGTGTATGTTAGTAAGAAAATTGAAGTCTACAGCTAATGAAAGAATTCTGGACCTGTTTAATATGATATGGCGCAGTGGGCATTACCCTAATCGGTGGACAGAATCGTCCCGCTGTATGAAAAAGGAAACACAATAACAGATCCGCAGAGCTACCGTCCGACATCACTGATATATACTAAAGGTAAAATATTTGAGATGTACGTTATCGACCGTCATGGATTTTAAAAAGAAATGGATGTTTATCATCAAATCAAGCAGGATTCGGGCGGTTCACTCGACAACCGACGAACTTGTGAATTTATAAAATTAAATACTAAATAGTTTTATGTTAAAGAAATATTGTGTTCCGTTTCCTTCAACCTAGAAAGTTTTTTTGACATACTTGGAGATACTGTATATTGAAGCAGTTATATAATTGGGGGTTGAGAGATGAATTGTCCGTTTTGTGAAGTCGTACATTTAACTACCAAAATATGAATCAAACATCCGCCTCCCGAATTTTAGAAAATGGATTTCCGCAGGGTTGATCTTTAAGTGGCACTCTCTTCACGTTGTAATTACGCTAATCATCGCTTTACCCGAGGATATTAGTAAAAGGTCATATGTTGGTGATTTAGGAATGTTCTACGCGAGAAATCGCACGACGATGGTGAGATACAAACTATTCAGCTATTAATAACTATGTAAAAAGAAGGTAAGGAAATGGTTTTCGATTTTCATCACAAAAGATACGTTTCATGTATTTCTGCAGAAAGAGATTACTACGTGTAAGTCAAACGCTTTATTTAGATAAGAATAAAATAAGATATAAAGATAATGAGAAATTGTTAGGCGTCATGTTCAACAAACATCAATCGTGTCGTACTCACGTCGAAGAAACGGCGATCGAAAATAGGAATTCCTAAATGTAATCAAATGTCTATTACATATTAATTGTAGATCGGAAAAAAGTTCTATTAAACTTATACAAGTTTACAATACACTCCAGAATGGACTACGGTTTCTTTGTTTACTCATCCGTTATTCTGTCATTTGAAAACGTTAGATATACCTCATGCAGGAGTTCGGTACGCCACTGAATGGAAATGGATGCTCCCAAGTAGTAAACGACGATGCACATTATTGGGGATGTAGAAATACACGTAGCGTCTGTACAGCCGAGTTACAACACCTGGAATTTAATACAACATTACAACGAAAAGACAGTTTGTTCTGATTCAATGAAAGTGATAATGGCCTAACAAAATGTGTTCTCGGATGCTCTGATTAAAGATCTTTTTGTTCTGTTTAGCCTCTGGAACCACCTTACGGTGGTTCCAGAGGCTAAACGGCCTAAAAAAGGAGCTAAAAAAGGCTAAAAGGCTTCAGAGGATGAATGAGGTTGACATGTTTGAATGTAAATAAAGTTTCATCTTGTACAGTCTCAGGTCGACCGTTCCTGAGATGTGTGGTTAATTGAAATCCAACCACCAAAGAATACCCACCGGTATCCACGATCTAGTATTCAAATCCGTATAAAAGTAACTGCCTTTACTGGGATTTGAACCTTAGAACACTCGACTTCGAAATTAGCTGATTTGCGATGACGAGTTCATCATTAGAGCGACCCGGTGGCTTCTAATTAATGATCTATTGGTCACTCTTCACCATCAAATAACACAGAGTAAAGATATGTGTTTATGTGGACGCCTGGATATTATGGTGATGAAGTTTTACAGATACATTTTTATTTGATAATGACAAGATTGCTTGGACCAGTCGGTATTAAGGTATGGGTTTTAATGATTTGAAGAAAGGTAACGACCTAAGTAGTCGATGATCGAGAAGGAAAAAATAAAAAATATTATTAGTAATTTAAAAAATAATTTTTACTACTTGCAATTACAAGTTCTAGTACAGATTTTCACAAAAAAAAAACCGTGTGAAACAACTGTTTAATGGAGTACCCTATTAAAACTATTTTAATTTAAGCAAGTTAAAATTATAATTAGATGACATTTTTTGGGAAAAGAGGAATGAAAGTAATTACAGTAAAAAAAAAAAAATAATCATAAAAACGTAATATTTCTTTAAGTTGTTAAATAAAAATGATTATTGTACATTGAAAACAAACTTTAAATAAGATATAAAATTCAAAAATATAAATGTTTATAATTTTAATGTTTTTTTTTAATGAAATTGAAAAAAGATAAGAACTTAAAATAAATTCGCTATCTATTAATTGACGTTAATTATAGCACAATAAACATTTATAATGATAAATACTCTTTTATTTGCAGTGTCTGATCGAATAAATTAAATTAAAAGCCGGGAATAGATCTGCGTGCAATCTATTGGATTTCCGCAGATTTAACTATACGAACTAATTCTGCAACAACACTATCTTACGGCATCCTCACAACTAGTTTAACTTCAACACGAGTGATTTAAGTGAATTTACATAAAACAGCACGTTTCTTCCATAATGATACGAGCTTATTCATTACTATCTGTTAACAGACTGTAATCAGAGCGCGTCGTTATATTCATCGTATAAAAAAATTGTATTGAAAAACAGAAACAGAAATATTCCTTCTATATTAATTTCACGAATAAAACGCTGCCACGTGTAAGTTTAAGTTAAGTCTCAAGAATAAACTGAAAATGGCAGTATTTTCTCTGATAAACATATGGTAATTGTCAGTAAAGGCGATCACGATTATACAGTAATTTATCAATCTTAAAAGATTGTACGAAAACAATTGTTTCCAGTTTATTCTTAATAGTCGCTTTGTCTTCTCCGAGTATGATGATGAAAAAATTAAAAAAAAAAAAACATTTTTTTGTTTTTTATTAGACGTCCTTCCACAAAAACTGCTGCAACAATTCTTAACTTCTTTGTCTAATGAAAATAACATAGATTTAAAAAAAAATATATATATTTATTTTTTAACGACTTTAACAATACTTTTGTAAGTTTTTCAAGTGGATAACTCGCATAAGTGGAATAACTTGGAGGGAGTCCACTCCCTGGAGGGAGTGCGTGAGTGCGTGAAATACGCACTCCCTCCAATAAAAAGTGAGTGGACTGCGTAGGGAGTGGACTGCGTGAAATACGTCCTGCGCCTGGGATAAACGAAGGCCAGTACAGTCCGTTAAAATTCATCAGACAAACTAAAAATAAAATGTTTGATATGAGAACCAAAAATAGCACCACAACATATCCCATTGAAACTATTCTTGGAGATGCTTGAAGATCTGACCGTGACGATAAGAAGTTGTGGCGGCCGGGTCGTGGTTTCCGGGGACTTCAATGCTACGAGTCCGTAAATGGGCTGCGAAATATCGAAAGTCAGAGGCAGACACCTTGCGGATACGATGGCCTCCCTGGATATGGTGAGAGTGTTAATGAGTTTGGTCTGCAAACGTTTCATCGCGGAGGCCAGGGATATACTCTTGACATGAAGTTTGTCGGAGAGGCATTTGTGAACGAAGTAGAATGGATAGTATTAAATGAGGAGACGCTCAGCAATTATAAATGTGTGGAGGTGATCGTTGGGCGTCCTAGAGATTTCCGGAGTGGGACTCTGTTGCCCTGGAGAGTAAGGCCTGAATTTATACTCCGATTGCAGGAAGTTTTTGTGGAGAAGGTTGGAGGTATGGATAGAATGGAGCCGGACAGGTTGCATAGCGCAATGATGGACTCCTGCAGGGAAGTACTGCAAGGACGAGATAGGAGTACGAGGCACGAAGCGGTTTACAGGTGGACTCCACAAATTGCAGATATTCGGAAGTGATGAGTCCGACTACGCAGGATTCTGACGCGGTTCAGGAAGCGACAAAACACGACGGTGATTGACAGCACGACAGAATTGCTTAACCAGACTAGAAAACAATTAAGAAAGGCCATTACTAAATCAAAAATGGCTAATTGGAAGGAGATATACGCTGACCTCGAACGGGATCCGTTTTGGTGTGGCATTTAAAATAGTAAGGGATAAATTTGGAAGGGCACTTCCCAAGCTATCTAAAGGTCAGTTGAGAGAGTCTCTGGGAGCTATTTCCTGTGGATAACAGCTGGAGAAAGAGGGAAATGGTAGCAGTGGAGATTCTCTAGATTTACCATGAAAGAACTGGATTATGCACTACCTAAGCTTAGACCACACAAGAGTCCGGGACCGGATGGCGTCCCGGTGGATGTTCTTAAACTTTTTGCCAGGGCGTCACGTTTAGCGTTTTTGGAGGCTTACAATTTGGCCCTCCTGAGGAAGACTATCCCGAGGAGCTGAAAAGAGGCTCGCTTGGTGATGATTGGAAGGAGGGGGTTGGGTTTCGTTCCATTACCCTGATTAATACTCTGGGAAAAGTGTTTGAGACTTTACTAACTAGAAGACTGGAATTAGAGTTGGAAAGTCGAGGGGCCTTTCGGAAAACCAGAAACTAATACGGCTTTAGAAAAGGTAAATCTACAATTGATGCAGTTAAAATTATATTTATCAGTGTAATTCGCGAAATATTCTAACAAACTTCTATTTGTATTTTTTTAAATAAAGTAAGCGAATAAAAAGTTAAAACAAAATAAAATTAAATGTCGACACACCACACATTAAAAGAGAAACACAAAATCGAACGTTTACCTTACGGCTCGGAGTACTCGCCTCTAAATAGTTTAACGCTCTTATTATAGTTTCAGTTTCTTTTATTATTTTATAAATACAGTTAGGTACGTTAGAAACTTTCTAAAGTAGTTCAAAATCAATTTACTCGTTCGTTAATTTTTCTCTTCTTTACGTTTTGATTCTGAATTATTATCGTATTTCTTTACTGTGAAGAAAAGATTATATTAAAATAATTAATTAAGATTTTAAATAAAGCAAGCGAACAGAGATTTCTTTTCAATACCGGGCAGTATTTAAAAAAATAAACCGATAAATGATCTACAATCGTGCTACATCTATACTACTATAAAACCGATATTAGTAGATGCGCTTGTTTAAGATGTATTTAAAAAAAATAATAAAATACGTTATGCTAATCGTTATCGAGTTATAATAAGATTTCTACAAATCAATTGCAATAGGAGCCGACAGTCATTGGCTTTATCGTGGGACACCGCTTTGACGGAGCGCTCAGACATCATTTTTGTGTCGGAACCTCCTTATGATCTTACTTCTGGAACAGGATGGCTAGTGGATGCGACAACGACAGCAGCTATTGGTTTTCCGGTGTCTGGGATCCCTATAATTAGCAGTGGCAGCAGTGACGGTTTTATATGGGCCGACCTCGGTGAAATCGTAGTATTTTCTCGCTACAATTCTCCAAATGCGGGAATAGATAATTCTTTAGTATTCCTAGAAAATCTTGCAGGAGAGGTTATGAGGCATAGAGGTCGTAAAGTCTTAATCGCTGGAGACTTTAACGCCAAAAGTCCCGAATTTGCGGGAACTGTAAACAGTCTAAGAGGGCGTCACCTGGGTGAGTATGTTAATACACTAGGGCTGACTTGTATAAACGGTGAAGATATGACGTTCCGTAGACGAATGTCGTGTTCGGCAATAGATTTAGCCTTTACAACGAGTACTGATATCAACGACTTCTTTGATTGGAGGATTATTAATAAAGAGAGTTTATCGGACCATCTATTTATAGCATTTGAGTCCCGATCCAGGGAAATTCGTGTAATGTCGGGAAGGCTGATCGTCTCCAAAAAAGGATGCTTACGGTTTAGGGACAGAATAATCCTAAGACTTGCTGGCGATATGTCCCCCGAAGACTTTGTGGAACAAATTCAAGAGGAATGCGGAAAAGCGGGGGTCTTAGTTTATCCCCGGAGGCAGCAACATGCTTACTGGTGGTCGCCTGATTTGGAACAACTACGGAAGGCAGCATGGAAAGCAAGAAGAGCCTACCATGTAGGCAGAATGTTAGATTAAGGGATGCTGCGCGTGAGGTATACGTGGAAGCAAGGAATGCATATAATGCATCAATTAAAAGGGCTAAAGCCAGTTGCTGGAAGCGACTGTGTCAAGATATAGATGCTGATCCATGGGGCAGGGGTTTTAAAATTGTTACCAACAAGTTAGGGAAGATATTACCTGCCTTAACAGACGATAAGATCCATCGTGTTGTTAAGGAATTATTTCCTCGGCAAGGGGATCCTGTTCGGGAAGAGATTGTGGATAATAGCTTTGAACTTCTTGACGCTAGTGAGCTATTAATGGCGGTGAAAAGACTGAAGCTACATAAGGGACTCGGGCCAGATGGCATTCCAGTCGAGATAATCAGAATATTAGCAGAGAGGATGCCTGCAGAGCTTCTTAATATCATGAATAAGATCCTGAGAGATGGTTGTATTCCAATGCAATGGAAAGAGTCCAGGTTGGCCCTTATCAAGAAACCGGGGACCGATGACTTACAAGTAGCATATAGACCTATATGCATGATCAATAACATCTGCAAACTCCTAGAGAGATTGTTGGAATTGCGGCTGAAAAATGCGATTGAAGAACACGGTGGCCTTTCTAACGCACAATTTGGTTTCCGTAAGGGGCGTTCTACGGTGGGTGCTGTTAAGACAGTTATGCGTCTGGTGGACGAAGCGGCATCGGGTACTTGGCGCACCAGGAAGATACCAATTGTGATATTGCTTGATGTGAGCAATGCTTTTAATTCGCTGAAATGGGATGCGATCCTACAAGCGTTGAGAGATAAGGATATTCCTGGATACCTAAGAAGAATTATCCAGAATTACCTGCAGGATAGGTTTGTTGTTTGTCACCAGGGTAGATCCTGCTTCCGCTTCAAAGTGACGTGTGGAGTGCCTCAAGGTCCTGTCTTGGGGCCACTCCTTTGGAATCTGGTCTATGACGGAATTCTCGGGCTGAGTTATCCTCTGGGTGTTTTCCCAGTGGCTTTTGCTGACGACCTGGCCTTGGTTATTACTGGAAAAACTGAAGTAGAGGTATCGGAGAAGGCAAACGCAGCGATACGAATGGCAGAAGTCTGGATGTCCACTAAAGGCTTAAAACTTTCGCATGGTAAAACAAAATACGTAGTCATGACAGGTCGTAGGAGAATATCTGACATCCTAATTCGAGTAGGGGGTAATCTTGTCCAGCAACAGACTTCAGCCAAATATTTAGGGATCTGGCTTGACAAGAGGAGGAGTTTTACGGCACACGTGAATGAAATACGTAAACGAGCTGAATGCACGGTCAAAAATCTTAGCACATTACTCGGTAATATGACAGGATCCAGAACTGCGAAGCGTAAGATTTACGCTCACGTAGTTAATTCCATCTTACTTTACGGTATACAAGTCTGGGAAAGAGCTCTGCGTGCCGACGAACAGAAGAGCCCTTGAAGGAATTCAACGGCGCATGGGCTTAAGAGTGATATGCGCATATTCTTCAGTCTCCACCGAGGCAGTACTCGTAATTGCAGGAGTTCCTCCGCTTAAACAACTGGCGGAGATGCGAGTGAGTATAGCATGTGGACAACCTTCTAAAGAAGCATATGAAGAGATGCTGCGTAATCGGCAACATCGTTGGGATGTAGCCAACACGGGACGATGGACACATCGTTTGATACCTTTGATCCGACCGTGGATAGAAAGGAAGTTCGGGGACATAAATTACTGGATAACGCAATTTTTTACAGGACATGGGTCGTTCAGGTCCTATTTATGTGCGAGACTAAGGGTAGATAACAACAACTGTCCTTACTGTGGAGCTTATGATTCCCCTGAACATGTAGTATTTGAATGTAACCGTTGGACTGAAAGCAGGCAATCCTGTGTAAGACGTATAGGGCCATTATCTACGGAGAATGTGGTGGATAAAATGCTACTTAACGAGGATAACTTTAATGTGATCTCGTCGTTTATAACCGCAGTTATAAAGAAGAAAGATGAGGAAGCTCGTCAAGAAGAAACCGCTCGCTGATGACGGCTTGTCGTAGGTGGAATTTCCACCTACGAAATAAAAGAGCTAACCGGTGAACTGACCTGCCGCGTGCCGGACATACAGCCGGCGGACGGGGAGGCGAGCTAGAGTAAAGGATACTCCTCTGGCGCGAGTCAAACTTGATTGTAGATCCGTTCCAGAGGAGTAGGTGGGAATATATATATAAAAAAAAGAAAAAAAAAGAGTTATAATAACAGTATTATATGTCTTATTGTTAATAAATACATCCTCGAGAAGCATTTAAAAAATACATAAAAATGGATGGAATATTAATGCGATACGAGGCGGAAATAAACAAAAAATATTTTTGTTCAATTTCATAAATATTCGGGTTACTGCTATGGTTTTTTTGACGTAGGATCCGTTCAAAACCTGCCTGTATATTAAGAAAACAAGAGAAAACCTCAGTTTTTTCACAATTTTCTTATAAATGTTAGTCCCCGAAGAAAAAAGTTAAAATAAGATTATTTTTTTCTTATATAGCATTTATTATAATTTTTCGAATAAAACGATCGGTTAAAGAATAACAGAAATTTCTTCACCCTAGAATCTAACGTATTTAACAAAAGATCGTGGTACATTTTCGCCATAGACTATCGATATCTAATAAAACATCGTCGTGCAACTGTTATTATACTACGTCTTATTTTACTGAATTTATTATCTATACGGTCTTATTTTACTGAATTTTAGATAAAAAAATTAAAACTTTCCCTGTAATTATTCACCGACGCCGGTGAATAAGTACTGTAGATCACGCGGATGAACATAGATTAAATGCCGATCGGTGGAAAAATTAGTTTACAAATTTTAATGAGAAAATATAATTATTCTTGTACTTACTTGCAAAGCTAAACGCTACCGACATTTTGTTAAAAGTAATACAAAAATTACGTCAACACATAAGACGGAAGAAAAAAATTTCCTAGGCCTATTTTTATCTATATTAAAACAAAATATTTTTACGTAACACCAGTAATCCGTAATGTCTCACTAGTCTCTTAAAGGAAGTTTACATAAAATATCGGATTCAACGATTTTTTCGAAAGAATAAATTCGAAAGCTTTCGTGAAAAAGAGTACTGAACACGATCAAAACCAGTTTTTATCCGCAATTCATTTACCGTAAATAGATATTTTTTTTGTATTTTTTAAATATAGATTTCCTTCGCGGTTTCTGTAACTTTAGAAATAAAAAGACAGTATAATGCATTGAAAATATTTTAAGATTCTGTTTGCGGTAGCTTTTCCAGAATTTTTTTCTAATGACACATGATAACTGTTTATATTTCAACTACGGTCTCAAACACGCTTCACGCGTATTTAATGATGATCTGAGACGGATGGAATTATAGACGGAAGAATGACATTCTCTTTTCGGGAATCGAAGCCGAGAACGCTGGATCTAGTATCCGGCATTCTAACAGCACCGCCTGGCCGTTTATCGTCAATAGTCACCGCTCAAAATTTGATACATTTATCTCCAATAAAATAAAATAAAAATAAAAATAAATATTTAGTAAATAAAAACACTTAAGCGTCAATAAACAGAATAATTTATTATAAACAGAATAATATATTTACTCGCACGTGCTTATCGGTTATACAAATTATGGTCAATTATGTATTATTAACATTGTTATTGTCAAGGGTTATATATGTGTAACTATAATTTATTCAAATTTGATTAAGGCCGATTCACACTAGACCAACGAACAGCTATAAATGAACTAGTTTATATACGTCATATCAAGAAGAGCTTCAAACAATCTTTCACTCACATATAGGCTGACTTTTATATAAATCGACGTTTACTTCGTTTAATAATTAAATGTACAATTATATATATATATATATATATATATATATATATATATATATATATGTACAAACATATATAATAACAGTAGTTGTTATATATGTGGAAATATTATATAGTTGCCGATCTACGTGGCGGAATGGTAGGCGTCTTGGCCTTACATCCGGAGGTCCCGGATTCGAATCCCGGTCAGTCACGGCTTTTTTGATACGCTACAAAATACTATTTTCATATCCCACGCACAAGATTCAAGCTAATGTGGTGATATAAAGGAAAACAAAAAAAAAATATATATATATATATATAAAACATAGTATGATAGTAGGTTTTGTTTAATTTAAAAATAGAATATTTTACGAACCAAATTTGTAATAAAACGTTTTTTAAAAACTTATTTCAGGATATTCTTTCGGACCGTTTTCAGCGACCGGTGCTGCTGTCAAACTGAATCAGATGATGTTACGACCGGCGGTTTTTCTTTTTTCTTTAATTAGGCAGACAGTACAGGGAATGACGTCGAATTCTGTCGGTCGGGTAGCATATCGTTGAATATTTTTGTATATTTTATAATATTAAATCGTGTTAAGGTGCGGCCCTGTAGAACAAGGATCTACACAACATAGTATATGTGTGTATCAAGGTTATCGTAGATATCGGCGAATTTGTGATTTACACCTACGAAACGGTCGGAAAATGTTGACAGTATCTTGCTGTGTAGAGCTTTAAAGTTATTGTACCTTTGTTTGAAACCGCATCTTGTTTGACCGATATAAAACATAATCATAAGGTATAAAACATATCTTGAGGTCGGAACGATCAAATTTATGCGTTCCAGGGTATCGTGTATCAGGAATGGTCGAACTGAAACCGTATAAGACTACATTTCATTTACACTCATACATATCATCCTCATTCATTCTCTGAAGTATTATTTGAAGGTAATTACCTAACAGGAAAACGAAAGAAAACGTGTCTATTCAGCGATCGTGTTTTGCATATAACCGTTCGTTTTGTTTATTTATTGTTCTTCAGACCGCATCATCCCCATATATTTTTAATTTGTAAGTTGTTTTCTCTGATTGTTTATATAATGTGATTTACGTTTTATTTTATGTAGCTTTATTTGTATTTATCTTGTACAGAAATGCGTCGACGAGTGTGTTGTAATATACATATAAAAAGAACACAGTTTATTATAAAAATTTGATTCAAAAGTATTTGTATTTTAAAATTAATATTATCTTCGAACGGAACGGGATAAAATAGGACGTTTTAAGCGATAAATTACACATGACTTATTAGCTAAATATAAAATACAGTAATAAGAAAGTTCTGAGGATTCCCGTTAATCGAACGAGTACTTTCAACAGCAGCGATTTGAATTACTAGCTGCAGCGTATCATTGAACGCTCGAGAGAATTTTTCTTTCCCAGTTAATTAAAGCGGATACACCTGACAAGCCCCGCCCTTCTGTGACTTTTACTCGACCTTCACCGTCTATTAGTCGGTATGATTGTTTTTAAATAGTGACAATTATTTATGCGCAACAGTGACGGTGGAGTGTATGTAGTTCCCCAGCGTACGATTTCTTCATGTTATTCGGCGTTGTAATTATTACAACTCTTTCAAATTCTCGCAAATATAGCAAATATAATCGTGTATCTGTCTTAAAAAAGAGTCTGACAAGCGAGCTTTACAAATTTATTATTAAGTATCACTAGACCGCTGGAACCAGAGCCTGGTAAACGAAATTTTTCGAGGGTTTGTCGGATAATGAAGGTGAAAGCGATATAGAAGACCTTGATGATTTTTAAACTCCGAAATATATTCGGTGTAGGAATCGAAAACCACCACACGTTTGAGTGGAATTCGCCTGCATGCCTGAATTTATTTTTTTTAGCCTTTTATTAAGTCAGCGGGAAGTAAAAACAACGAATCGGATTAAACAAAATATTTATTGTTGAATATATATTTTCATTTTTTTTACTGTATAGTGGTTTTGACGTTTTAACTATAAAATCTTAAGTAACCTTTTGTACAAGTTTTATTTCCGATAAATGAATTTTTGAATAAACAAACGTTCGAAATTATTCACGAAAAATTAACTAAATGAAAATCGTAAATTTTAAATTTACGATTTCATTTCAATAACTGTTTAGCACAGCTCTTCTTTATTAGTAATTGGTATTGGTTTGCTTGGCATTTCTTCTGCCACCACCCTATTCGGTCGCTCTAAAGCATAAGACCGAATGTTTGTGCCACAAACGGCTACTGAGCCTCGAAACAGTTTAGCGACCAGTGTCCTAACTAGCTCCTAGAGCTAACCTAACAGCGTGAGCGGACTAAGCGCGGGGTGCCATACACCATCGGCTTACGTTTCTCAACTCCTCACTTGTCATATATTTACTAAAATGGGTAGGCACACCCCGTCAACTAATAAAAATATATATGACATCCATAAATTAAAATTTACTTTGTAAAAGACAGCAATTCTTTGCCACGCCTAGGTCGCTGAATGCCAGCAAGTACCTGTCCACCATATTATAGCGCTTGGAGCCTTAATTGGCTGGTGGTCAGCCATATATTTCTAGGTTAGCTTCCCATAGCAGTACGGGAGAAGTCTTTCCCTTAAGTAAACTACTGATGTCGGTCGAACAAAGCAACCGTATCAAGAGACTCACAGACAGTCCGACAATGCGGCTCTCGCCACATTGACTCGCGCTTGTGAGTGGCCAATTTTTCCCTTGACCTCAAGTTCCAGGGTGGCCCTATCTATGCCCCCCCCCACCACCAAGAGCAGAGAAGTCAAACATCAGGTGTTCATTTGACTGGACCTCCCCGCAGACACATAGCTCATCAGCTGCCACGCGGAACCGAAACAGGTTCCCCCTATAACAAATTCTTTGTTAGTAAGTGAAAAATGTTTTTGTCACCTCCCAGTACGCTGTTAAAGTGCCTTTAAAATTGCTCCGGGGTTATATAAATTTAATGTCTACGCAT
Organism: Lycorma delicatula; assembly: GCF_047948215.1. Classification (NCBI taxonomy): domain Eukaryota; kingdom Metazoa; phylum Arthropoda; class Insecta; order Hemiptera; family Fulgoridae; genus Lycorma; species Lycorma delicatula. The sequence continues at coordinate 5,617,602 of NC_134458.1, forward strand.
TTTTTGCAAATTAACCGAATTTAAAAAATAAAGCGTTAACGAATACATTTAAAAAATAATAATAGTAACTTATCGGCTAAAAATAAATAAATTCTTTTCTGTTATAAACGATCCCTGCAAACAAAAATTTATCAACAAAAGACCTGCGTGCGACAAACGCTTACTTATACGGATATAATAATTTTTTTTACGGCCTTCCTAACTTTTTTTTCCCCCTACATTCCTGGGCCGGACATCCAGTTAAGCATACTCGGCCCAGGAACATGTCTAATTGACTCTAAGGGGGCGTCCCCCGCCGGGACTCGGTCTTTACATTTTCCAATACAGTCTGTCCCATCCTATCACAGGAACCCGCATACCTGAGCATACGGGCCCTCCGGGGCAGGGCTGTCCTCCCTTCCCTACAATTGGGCCCCTATAACCTCTGGCGTCTTGAGTCTTCTTCTTTTATCCTGAGGATATTTCTTGCGAAATTCGTGAACCAGTCCCAGTTTGCTTCATTGACCATTAACCACCCGACCAGATTTTCAGCTGTTAAGTTGTTTGCTGCCATTTCGTTTCTGTACCGGGCCCGTTTGCGACAATCGAAGATTGTATGTTCAACATCGTCTACTTCGTTACAGTACATACATATAGGCGATAACCTTTTGCCAAATCTATGCAAGTAATAGCCAAATGAGCCATGCCCAGACATTAGTTGTGTCATATAATAATCCAGATTGCCGTGTTTTCTTTCCAGCCAGACCTCCAGATCAGGGATCAATCGTCTTGTCCATACCCCGACTAATGAGACAGACCATTCGGTCCGCCAGTTATTCCTAGTCTCTGCTTCCGCTTCGCTTCAGTTTTTGACATACCCGTTGCTCTCAGCCTTCGATTTCTTATTTGTAGTTCGATTGGTGGTACCCCAGCCAAGACACACAGCGCATCATAATATAGGGTGCGGTATCCCGCCACAACCCCCAATAACGCAACCCGGTGTACACTTCTTAATCTATGTTTATTCCTTTGTATGCTCATTGCTTCACCCCATACCGGGACTGCATATAGCGCTGACGATATCATAGTTGATGTGATCAGTCTCCTGACTGAAGCTCTAGGTATGCTATGGTTGTTGAACATTCCCCTTAAGCCCTTTTTTGCATATCATCTCTATGTGCGCTCCAAATTTAAGACTCTTATCGAGCATTACACCAAGGTATTTGGTGCAACTCACCTCTAAGATATGCTCCCCTCGTATTGCGGTGTTGATTCCCCGGACTCTTTTTCTACCGGAGAAAAGAATACATCTCGACTTGGCAGGGGGCACCTGTAACTTGTTGCTTTCTAGTCATTCGTCGATTAATCCGAGAGACTGATTAGCTTTGATCTCTAAATTCTCTACTTCTCGATCCTCGACCAGAATTGCCACATCATCCGCATAACCTACGATAGTTACCCCTTCCGGGTAACGCAGTCTAAATATCTGGTCATAAAAAATATTCCAGAGCAGGGGTCCTAACACTGACCCCTGCGGAACACCTCCAAATATCTCAAATTTAAAAGTTCCTTCAATCGTTCTGATTTCCGTATATCTTTCATGCAGGTAGTGAGTGATTAATTTGGTTGATTAAATACATACTGATGTTCATTCTTTTTAACGCATTTATAATCGCAGGCAAGGGACTGAGCCGAAGGCATTTTTTATATCTAATAGTATCATTAAAGGTAGTCTTCTTGTCCCCCAGGTGCCCTCCCGAACTCCTGCGCCCAATTTGTCACCCTATTAATTGCGTTTATCGTTGAGTATCCTTTACGAAAACCGTATTGATCTACATGTAGACTCTTCTTCTGTTCTAATTCTTCTTGCAGTCTACATGCAATTAACCTCTCCAGCACTTTTCCCATGTTATTGATCAAGCTGATAGGGTCGTATTCACCTTGTCCCGCAGTAGCACCTTCCTAACTTGGACCTTGTCATCGTTACCCTTTTACCCATCAGCCATGAAATCTAATACAATATCGTCATCGCTTTCTTATTTAGCTCTTTTCATAAACTACAGGTAAAAGGTCCTTTAAAATAAATATTTTTAAACGATGAAGTGAACGTTTTAAGATTTCTGGTTTTAGGCAGATTTCATAAGAAAGCTACCTAATGTAATGGGTACCATATGATTCGACTTCCGGAAAATTTCGACATATCTTCGTGTTTCACATCCCCCATACTCAAAAATCACCGTCAGTTCAAAAGTTTATATATATTTCACATTCTTGTGGACACGATAACTGCCGTAATTTTGCGTCAATCACATTGAAATTAATACATAAAATATAACGACCCAAAATCTCGGTCGAGTTTGTTAATGGCCAAAATGGACCATGGGGCGGCTTTTTCGAAAATAAAATATTTTAATAACTTTTTTATTAAATGAGATATCGGATTCGTTTAAAGTTCCTACTATTCTTTGGATAAGGTCCTAAAACTTATTTAAGTAAAGTCTTTTGATGTCACCAACCATTGACCCAGGGGGGTGAAAAAAAGTGGGTTTCGAAGACAAAAAAAAAATCATACCTCCCTTAATAGGCACAGTATAAAATCGTTTTAAAGTGATAATTAGTCCTCTAAACATTACCTAAAACTTTTGTCTGAAACAATTTTTGAAATGACCAACTCTTACGGCAAGGGATGACCATAATGCTGCTGGAATTTTAAGAAGAAGAAGGCTTGTCGTATGCTAAACAAGTGAAACGTTTTTCACATGCAACAATTGTCGTATTGAATATTTAAAGTTTTTCTTAACTTTAAGGTGGAAATATATTTTATACCCTACTTAGCACCGGTGAAATCTACCTCCGCCTTCCGGGGTACCGAAAGGGATTTTTATTATTATCTATTCATTTTACATTATCGAAGTGTAAAAAACAGTTTTCAAAAAGTTTCAATTAATTAGTCGCAAGCTACTTACACTTTCACAGATAATCGAGCATTAACTGAATATCATTATTTATTTATTCGATCTTAAACTTAAAAAAATTATTTTTTTTTACCGATGACTGAATTCACCGTAGAAGCTTGTACGCGAGAATGCGAAAACGGTAATTTGTAGCGTATGAAAAATGCCATGCCTGACCGGGATTCGAATCCTGGACCTCTAGATGAGAGATCGAGACGCTACTGCTCCACAACGGAGAGCGGAAATTTAATATACTAAACGGATATAAAAGGGAATCCACTAACAACACGGTCTCAATCGGATCCTATTAAAGAGTCCTACTAAATGCGAATATTTTTGAGAAAACGATCGTTCCTAAATATAAACTCTCTACGGCTATAGTTTCATGAACTTCTGCTCCGATTCAATTTTTTGATGCAGATACCCATACTTCAATAACATAAAAAATTATGTAACTTTCAACGAAGTTCTAAAATTAGTGAACATTTTAAAATAAACTATTATTTTTATAAAATAAGGAAAATATCATTCGCCTGTACAATAAATAAACTATAAGGCAACATTATCTTATGAGAAAACATTAAGAAAGCTAAAAAATAAAATAATCGAGAAAATAACAATAAATAAAAGGCGCTGTCCAAACTTATTACATATATACGGATCGAAGATTAACCCATAAGTTTAAGTTATTTTAGGAATTGTTCTTACAAAAACACATTTATTTCTGTAACAGAGTCAGTTAAGAATTAATATAATGAGTCATAAGAACATTTTTTGGACGTTCGTCGCAGCGATAAAAACGTCTTGATCTCTAGAACGCTTTGAATAACTACTCGAAGCGACAAAGCGGTTGAACTCGCTATCAACGCATCTACCAGAACCAGCAGTAATTTTGTTTTATAACAGTATTATGCTTTACTTAAATTCTTTATGTATTTTCGTACACATTTATTTATCCGTACAAATATTGTGCACTATTTTTCCGACGTATAATATATTAAAGCCAGAAAGAAAACGCATCCGGCACACGAGTTTACAATAAAAAAAAAACAGCGAGGAAAAATTCGATCAAATACGGTCACGAGAAACTGATACCCTCAGCAACTAATGTCGAGCTAAAGACAGGGAACGGCTATCTATACGACTCGAGCCGAGTAAAGCTATCGGTATCGACCGTCATTATTTCATACCGACCTTTAGCGCATATAACTCGGCGGCACCCAAAAATAGCGGCTACTACAGTTATACGGTCCTGAAAATATTATTATATAATAGAGCTCGACAAAATATTAATTTTACCCTCGAATACGATACTGTTAGTTCCGCGACTGTTAGCTCTACAGTCGCTGAAGATGCAGTAAAATAATAGAGTTTCTGTCTCAGCGACGATAATTTTCAAAAAATATTATTTGATAATATAGTTACACAGCTACGATATTAGTTTTAAAACTCGATCGAATCGAAAAGAGAACATTCTTGAAAATAGTTTACAAAAATAAAAGTATAAAACTAGATGAACATTTCGATCATTAAATAAACATCATTGGAAAGTACAGGAAATTATCCGAAGTAAATAAAAGCACGACAACAGAACATCAAAAATAGATAAATAAATGAAAAAAAAAAACATTAAGTAAACTCATCGATAAATAAATAAAAACGATATTTAGCAAACCTTGCAAAGTATTTCTACTTAAGCATATATAAAATAATAAAAAAAAAACAACAAAAAAACTGCTGTTAACTATAAAATGTTAGATTATAAACGTTATTTTATGAAAATTAAATCGGAAGAGACTACTCGTCAAAGGACGCTCGATTTCGGTCGGGTCACTCCTCTCAAAATATTAGTTACAAGTCGCTAAAAGAAAAAAATTAAATGAAAATGAAACTTTTCACGGTTTATTTAAAAGCTGTTTAATACTCGCATTATATTTTTGTACAGTCGGGAGCTTAATAAATCGTTTCATAATAACACGATTAAAAATCGAGAAAGATCTTTTATGCTATTCTACGCTATTTTCTTTTAAACAGTTTAATATCGTTTTACTACTATGACTTGTTTGGAAAAAATAAAACACGTAAAGAAAAGTACATTTTTTATTCGCTTAATTTTAAATCTACTTAAAATTCTATTAACCCTAACTCGACTTTACTCCTGCTCGAAGCGCACAAAAACGGTTCTAAAAATACGTCTCGTTAACCCTATAATAATTAATATTTTCACAATATCTTTATCCAGATTTTGAACAGTTTGGAACATTTTGTTCCAGTTATTAATCAGGATATTCGGAACATACTCGGTAAAAGTTTACAAGCTAAAATAAACTGTAAAAAGACGTGGGACTGCATAAACGAACTATTAAATATTAAAAAAAAAAAATGTTTCCAGAAATACACTCTGAAATTTTAAATGACCATTTTGTTCAAGTATGTAAAGGATATGCAGAAAAGTTGTTAAATGTAGTTATGTCTGCTACGCATGACAACGCAGAACCAGGTGTGGATATAGCAACTCACGGTTCTTTTTTTTCTGTTTCCAACAAATGAAAACGAAATTATCAATATAACTATTCTTCTCAAAAATAATCCAGCACCTGGTATCGATGATTTTAAAAAGAAGTTCTTAAAAATAATCTTACGATATATATGGTGAAATCCATTCTTTAATCCTATTAAAGAATTAATAAAGAAACATTTTGCCGTAGGGTGCTTTCCGATTAAATTTAAAATTGCTAATATCATCCCGCTCTTCAAGTCGAAAGATCATTGTATTCTCACAAATTACCGTCCAATAAGCTTATTAAACGATCTACCTAAAATTATGAAAAAAATTGTCAAATCACGAGTGACAAAATATTTAAGTAAACTCAACATAATTCACGCATCTAAAACTATACTAGATTTTTAGATCTGGCAAAAGCCTTTGACACCGTCCCGCATTTAAAGCTGCTACAAAAATTAAATAAATTTTATAAATTATTACGTTATTTTATAAATTAAAACGACTAAATTTGACGTTCGTTTATATTTACGAATTTGCTACCCTCCGGTAAAAAAAATCATCTTAAAAAAACAAGAAAGCATATCGAACCGAACGGGAGTACTGTTTCCTTGATACGCACAATAATATTTGGAGCCTACTAGAAAGAACCGTATAACATTTCTGTTACTATCTTTAAATCGATTAGGTAACCGTCTGAAGATTTATTTTCGAGGATTAAACAACACGAGTCATTATTACAGAATTATAATTACTCTGCGGAAGAATCTTTAAGCGATACTAATTAAATAAACCTGTATTTTACGCATCTTCTTCTTTTAACATGTACATAAGTACAAATTATTTTATAATCTACTCCTATACGTGTTTATAGGATATAAAAGCGCTAATTTTATTTATTTTACTATCTTTCGATATCTATCTATCTATCTAATTCGAACTACTATCACATAATATCGTGTCATCGTTATCTTGTAAAATTGTGAAATATAACAGTTTCTCGTTTTTATTTGTGATGCTGTTCCCACCGAAGTCACCTCACGGTTTCTTTCAGAAGATGTGGGAACGGTTCCTTTTGTTACCGCCGAGCGACTATACCTCACCGTTTTTTAAATGATCTGCTCTACGATTAATAATAATGTTCCGATCCGAATAAAACATTCATTATCGGAAAAAAATATTTTAATCTAATTTATAATTGTATTTATCGGTATACGATAATTAATTTAATTTAGCAATTTATTTTCTTTTGAAACGAAGGAGTTTATTTTTTTTACGACGAGAATTAAACCAAGGCAATTACAGTAAATCGTACTAGTAAAGTTTAAACGACCGGTATGTCATTTTAAATAATTTACTTCTTATTTTATTATTCGGGTATTTTTCATCGTTACATTAAACGACGGAGTATTAAACTTTTATCATACGTCATTAATAATTAAATTTCACGTATTTCTTGCGCTAAGTAAGGGTTTTTTTAAGATTAAGGAAGTCGCTTCTGTATAAATAATGATTCTGACGAAACGCATTGTCTGATGGAAAAAAAAACGTTTACCGCCGTTAACGAAAATTTCATAAACAAACAAGAAGATCGGAAAGAAATGGCGGTCTAATGACGGTAAAAAAAGTTTGAACCGCCAAAAGGAATTTATTAAAAAACTGAACAAAGACTAAACAATTATCAAGAATAAAAGGGGCCTTTTTTTGTAATCCGACGACCTCGCATTAGAAATACGAATTTCTAACCCTGGGTACGTGCATTACGAATTGAGGAAATAAGCTGCTGTAAACTTTTCTGTAGCCAGACGTAAGTCGTAGGCTGTCTCTAAGTTTGGACGTACGAAATACGTTAATATAAAACAGCTTAAACTACGAAAAGAATCACTTCCGAGAGAGAGAGAGAGAGAGAGAGAGAGAGAGAGAGATAATGCTGGTACTCAAATTCGGTAGTTAGTTATCGAAGAAAATATTTTATCAGTTTTATTTTTTATTTGACGCCCCTGCGGTTTCAATTTCTGAAAAATGTTAACGCGAATACCATCTTTTCCGGGTTCTTTCCATTCAGATTTCAACAACGACACAATAAGCTTAAGTACTACTCGGAAATAAATTAATTCTCCAAAGACATTTCAATAAGTATATCTACGCTAGAGTAGTTTCCTCGTACACCCGATAGGTTATCGCATACAAGGACCGAAAAGATTTTCGATTCGTCGGTTTGACCTTTAACGAAACAGGTTTCGTTAATTTATTTTCTCGTTTCACGAAACAGACGTAAAATGTACAGGAAAATATCCTGGGATAATAGTTTTTTCGTTTCATTTTTAATTTTCTGTTTGCATAATTTAATTTTTTTAAATTTATTATTCGTTTGTTATTTTTTTGGCGATATTCTGTAAAATGCCGTCATAAAATTTGATTTAATATTATATTTACTTAATAAACCGCTTTCGTCCGACTACCTTATCTCTTCGGCGCAGACCGTTTGGTATGAAATATAATGAATCTCTAATGTAGTATCTCACTAAAAGATACTTTAAACATTTATCCTTAGGCACCTCGAGTTCTATTCTTGAAAACCATAGATTTTAAGAAGTTTATGAAATATAGAGGTGATCTCTGGAATAACCCCTTTTTTATTTTTTATTTAATTTTTAAACGTCCTGCTCTGCCCGATTTCGCGTATACTTTTATGTATTTTAATCTTTTCGGTGTCGTTTCAGCAAAACGGTTTTTTTTTAGTTCTAGCACCGCACACTTTATGCACTTTGATGTCTGCTTTACGCTGTTAAATTTTATAAAAAAACAATTTACTTACATAATTATAACATTTTACGAGAGGGATGGACGCCGATCTACTTAAAAACAAACCGGCTTACACATTTTTTAAACGTAACTTTAAAAAAGCTACCGTTAAATGAAAAAGATCCGATCGGTTTAATTACGGGTCGATCGAATCTAAATAACATATCAACTTAACAAACTATGAAAAAAATTCTAGATAGATCGAATATCATATCTTATACGGTATTATAAAAACGATAAGAAATAAGCGATCGAGAACCGCGTAAAAATGACGATCTGAAAATTAATTCCGTTCCGATTACTCTTTTATTTGAAACCGATGTAAACCCGTGCTCTGTAAAAGGTTAGCTACACAAGCGGAAAAGGAGTTATGGCGATTCCATTCCGATCGTGCCGTTTATCTTACGTAGAGCATTGATCGCACCGAGATTTAAAAAGAATTACGTCGATTCCTTCCCGGAGATCTACACGAATTTCCCTTATTCGGTTAATAAAATTCCCCTAACAGCGTAGGAAATTCTTTGAATTACTTTTCCTGACGTTACTAGATCGTGAAGTTAACGAAGACCCGACGGCCTCGAGGGGAAAAATCGCAAGATTCATCGTAAATCTATTTCGCGACCGACCGTTTTTACTCAAAAATTCGGCTGAATTCGTAGTTATGATTCGGTACGCGCGACCGACACTCGACATTACCGACATTCCCGGTAAACCCACACCGATGGAATTTCTGCAGGGCACCCTAGGTTCCAGATCCTCCAAAACTAAATTCTTTCTTACCTTTTTTCGTTTGAACATCGACCGTTTTTCAGAAAATTGTCTTTATCGGCGATTCGGATACTATAAAGCACTTTCCTATAGATAACGGACGCGTTTAAGAATCAAAGCGCGTAACGTTTTATAATAATTTTATTTTTGCGGGGGAGAAAAAGCGTTAAAATATTTAACCAGAATTTCTCATTTTTAGTGATAAATGTAATAAATAAGAACCGGTAACATAAAAAAAAGGCTGCCTGATTTAACGACTTACTTTTGTAAATAATTCAAATTAACCCGTTTGAACAAAATCAAATAACGTTACGAAAATATAAAGCAGATATCTTTGAAACATTTACGATTTATATTTATCATGGTTAAACGAAAATTCTCATTAATAAATTTAATATTTTATATATATTCGAGTAAAAGTACGGTCCAATACCTTAATGAGGTAAGGTGCAATACCTTGCCTCATTACACACCTTCCACCTCACAAACCTCTTGGTTTGTGTGTTTATGTATATATATATATATATATATATATATATATATATATATATATAATACTTGTATAAAATTATTTCTAAATAGAATGATATACAATACAAAATTTCGTATAATAGATAAATGTACCACTTAACCTGGTTTAATAATACAAATAAAATTAACATCGAGTGTTCTATACAATATTACTATAAACAGATCATGTTATTAAATTTACCGTCTTCTCAGCAAAAAAATATGTATGAAGACGATAAATAATAACGATCAATAATTATGACGCACAGAGTAGGTATGAAATGAGTTATAATATTATTGTAACACACGGTTAAAAATATTCGTTTATATTATATGTTTTATTATTAGATTCTATAAAAGCTGATTTTTCTATTAATACAGCGGTATGCAAAACGATTACGTGTATAAACGGCTCTTCACTCGGGTAGAAAATTGTATATCGTTTATGTAAAATGAGACCGGAAGAATTTATACGTTATCTGATATTATATTTAGAATTTTCACGTTACCGATAATTTATAAACCTAATTAAAATAACTAATAAATTAATATCTATAAAACTAAATCGGCAGTAAATAAAACGATTTACATATTAAAAAAGAAAAACTGATACGTGAGATTTTAAGCAGTAATAAATAAATAAAATAATATATTCATTCGATTGAATGGAAAAATGAATTACAGGAGAAATTTTTAATTTAAAAAGGGATAATTTATCTTAGGTTAGTACATAGAATCGTGGAATCTATTATTAATTATTTTTAAAGAGGAAACCGACCGAAAAGGAGTTTAAAAACTATTATTATGCAGCTACAACCACTACTTTGAAAAAAATTAAAAAAGGAATTTTTAAAAAATAATTTGCGTGATCTTAAGTGTGCTTATTTTTAGGTCTGTCTATTTTACGACATGGAAGCGGTATTATAAGAAATTTATTGAAAAAAAGAAATGACCATTATTACTACTATTGTAAAACTAATGTTCGGAAGAATATCGTACTAAGATATAAGAAGTAAAAACCTACGAAGAAATGCTCAAGCCGATAACAAAACTTTTGAGTTAAACAGAACTTTCGGTTAAAGACGCGAGCGGGAAGAGTCGTAACGCTGTCACCGCTAACAGATTTGTTAATCTGCCATGGCCATTCTAAAGACAGTAACTTCATAATGAGCTAATAATAAAATACCGTACAAATAAGTAAAAACGGAAGAAGAAAGTTGACGTAGACAGGAAACACGCGTTGCAAAAATTTTTCAACATTTTATCGATGTAGCAAAGCTATAGGCAGATGGTTTCAGAGAGTTTGTACAGGTTGTACAACGGATACATAACCTCTTTCTCATGCACGCGAGCGCACAAGTACAGGGGCGCGCGCTCACACACACGCACAGTACGGATGTAGTTGAAGTTCCACAGCCATAAAAGTATGTATTATGTATAGTAATACTTATTAAAGGACAGCTGTTGACGGCTTAGTCCCCAAGAGCTGTTTATATTACTTAAAAATATTCACAGAAAATCCTTTACGAACGGAAAATTACAAAACATTTTGCTCACTCTATCAGATACATTTTTGTGAAGAATTTTACGTTTAGATTTTAGGAGGAGAAAGTCTAAACTTACGGAGTACCTATGTACTTACGCCATGTAAGTACTACCATGTACTTACGCCTAAAATATTTTCTGTACGGTTCTATACATCCGATTAAATTAGCACGGCTCTATGTTTTTAGGTGAATCCTTCTCTAAGCACATAGAAGCTTACCTATCGAGTCGAAATCTACGTTTGCGGTAGATTATATCCAAAGATTATATTTCTTTAGTTTTGAAACGACTAACGTCCTGAATTCGATTAGTACCGAACTTGTCAAATCGTCGGCATAATCTATGTAATAGAACATTAAATAAAGCCCATTTATTGATGAAACGTTATTTGAAATTTCGGGTGAGGCTCGATTAGTTTTCCGCAAAACATTTTTAACAACTCACAAACAATTATTTTTAAAAAAATATGTACAAACATTAGAATGAATAAAATTAAAACTAAGTTTAAAGCAATTCTTAATAATATTTTCAAAACGGTGAAGCATTTTCTTGAAATGTATATCTATTTTTTTACACATTTTTAGTTCTATGAGACCGATATGCATAATTACTATTACAAATTATCGAGTACATTTATTTATTTATTTCAAATATAAGATTTATTTTTTAATTTATTTTTTAACTAAACAATAATTACCCAAGCAGAAGTTAATTTATCTGGTTTTTAGAACAATTTATCGTTACTAAAAGCTAAAGGATCGTTTCATTAAACAATCATATATTTTGTTTTTACTCCTAACACAGAACAGAGCGGGTAAAGGCCGATCTCATCCGTCTTCTGTTTAAAAACAACGAAGAGGATGAACTGACTTAATTTACCCTATATCACCGGTCATCTGAAAGAGCGAGTTTAAGTCGTATCGCGGTCGAAGAACGCTAATCGATTTTCGAGGTTGAAAATTACTATACGGGTTTGCTTTAAGTAATGTTATTGCTATTTTATATATTATACAGGTGTAATTGGAGAAGTGTAATTCGGGACTCGACAGGATTCTGTTTAAAGGTTTAAGATATTTACAAAAAGCGTTTTTTTCACTGAGATTCTACACCGGTAATAGACAAAGAGGTGCACGGAAGGCCGAGTTATTATCGTCCTTTCAATCGGGTTACCGCGCGAGAGATTCATATTAGCTTCGGGAGCGGAATACTACTCAAAATTGCAATTGGAAACGGAAGTTTTCATTTACTCGTCTTAACCGAACATTTCATTCTGTATCTCATTATATTAGTAAAATTAAACTCTACGTTTTTATAACTCAAGAACATAAACTGTGAGCTTCAGCCGCGCTTCATAACCGGTACGTGTCAAAGTGCTATCCGTTCGGCTTACCTAGGCTTCGACTGCATAAACGTTTAAACGAAGCTGCCGTTAAAACCCTAGTTACTTAAAACGACATGACCAAGAAATCATAACGTCTGTCCGTTGATATAAAATTGCAATCATAAGGAAAGCGAAGCGCAACTTGTTAAAAAAAGCGATCAGTTATTACGACAGAATTCTAGACTCCAAAAGGCCTTCGTAAAGGTTTTATCTTGGAATATAGGTGTTTTATCGACCGACTGGCATTTCTTCAAGTCGGACCGATTTTAAATCGTTTCAATGATTTACTGATTTACAAGTAAAAACTTTTTTTACGATTTAATCTAAATTAATGCTTTAGAAGATCATAAATAAAGATAATTAAAGTAAAATAATAAAACACAAGATTTAAAGCGGAATCGAAAATTAGAAGCGAATCACAAGGGAAAGGGGAAAAGAAGCGTGACATAATTTTTGAAAACCGTCCAAAACCGGTAGATGGAAAGTAAATTTAAAACATTCCAGAAATTTTCGATTATTTATCTTATACATTTTTTAAGAATTATTTCCTTCGTTTACCTTACGATCCTTCTTTTATAGTTTATTTATTATGCGATCTGTTTTTAATTCCTTTTTATCTATTTGCCGGTATCACTTTATGAACGACGAAAACTTTTGGAAAAGGCAACGTAGCAGAGATAATACGAAGAACTCCCGAGGATCAGTAGGGTCTGATTTTTAATTTTCATTTATTATCGAATTATTTTGAGCTCGAGTGAAAACGAAAGTTTTCTGATTTCCCAGATATGTGCTGTTCGAACGATGCCGGTCTGAAATCAAACTTACAATTTTATTTTTCTCTACTCGTCCGGCGAAAAGCCATTTTAAGAACAGCTTTAATATTTACAACCGTGTAATAATAAATCACAATTATAATATTTTCGAAAACGATACGTAAAGGAAAAAATACATTTTTGTGACGTATTTATCAGACTACTTTACCTTTAGTATGTTTTACAGTTTTGGATTTATACGTGTAATCCGACTTCACCGCAGTTCTGTAAACGATGATTTTTAGTTTGCATCGGACTAGGACGATAATTCTCTTCCAAAGAACAGAAACACTTTTTGTTTAATTTTTGCCGTTCAGTCGATCGACAGGAATAAAGGATAGAAAAGAATAAATAAACAAAATTTCCAACCCTGGAACTTTTTAAGTCTGAGAATTTTGAGAACTTTCTGAATGCTCGAAACCAGTTTATAATTTCTTCATCGTATCGTTAACGTCATTCGTTCGGAATATATTATGAAAAAAGAAAGTAAATGCTTTTTCCCATTCTATAAATAATGGATTTACGTACTGTGTACACTATAATTGATTACATCTAAAAAGCACTGAGCATGCGATGTCGGAATAAAAGACACGAGCTACGTGTTTTTCGGTATCTATAAAATTCAGGCTCTTATCGATATCAGAGGCTTCTACACAATGAATTATAATTGAGGCGTTATAAGTTACAGACATTATAAAAACCGCAAAAGGATTTATGCAAAATATAACCTTACCGTCAAAATTAATCGGTTCGCTTGCTATCGGTTTTTAGCAAATGATCTGTTGTTATTAAATAATTATATTACAAATGATTTAGAAAGACATCGACTATGAATTTAATTATTGGCCGTTTAATCGCATACGAAAATACCATATAAAAATAAAAGAAAAAACATTTATAGCGGGCGGCGTATAGCTGTGCAAATTACGTGCGAGAGAGCTAGTCTGATATAACGGGTGGAACAGTTAGATAGTTATTCCTTTACGAAAACAAATCGTATAGCTCCTATAACATGCCTATAACTTACACATATGCAGTACATTGTCAAGTTATTGATATTTTCAGGTTAGTTAATAGCGCGGTAAGCCAGCCGTCAGCCTATTGCACAGCAATATGCTGACCGCTATCTATTTTATTTTATTTCTAACGATCAGTATTCGTAAAACATTTGCTTAATTTTTAGATAAAAAGGTTAATTAGCGATTATTTTATGTCGATCGATGAAACTTATGTGAAAAAACAAAATGTAACCGAGGACATTCATCGAACAAAAATGTAGAATATTCAGAGCGGTCTATACGGCATAACATGTTAGGCGTTCTAAGTGACAAAAAGAACTTAAAAGAGAAGATGTATAAACGCGCCGTACGATTAAGTTCGTGAGCCTTAAGGTGTTCGTGTGAAGGAAGAAAGGAAGATACGTGAAGCAAAGCGGTCCTCAGGGGTGTCTGTGAAATGACAAAAAGATCTGAGAACGTAAGTTCCGTCTGAAATAGAAAGAGTGTAGAACGGTGGTGACGTGTGACTTGTAACAGAGAAGAAGATTACGAGGACGATAACAAGAGAGGTAGTTCCGAGATGACAAGTAAAAAATACTAGGCGACATGGAGTCCCTCGGACCGAGCTCAAGGACGTTGCGGGTAGAAGAATGCGTAGAAAACGATCACAGCGTCGCCGACCGATACTGGAAAAAAATCGAGGATGAAGTAAAATGAGTTAACCGAATAAAAATCGATTTAATAATCGAAAGACATTACAGGCCCACTCAAGCTGAGCTGAGGCAGCCTACGAGGGCTTGACGGGTCGACTGTCCGCCTCGCCTGTCTACCCACGTTTAAACAATAGAATCAGTTAGCTACATCTATAAAAATATGTTTACTATCTAATAAATTCTTAAATTTTTTTGCGGTTATGTAATTTTACGGGTTAGAATATTGTTTGAAGAAAATGTTTTTACGGGTTAGAATATTGTTTGAAGAAAATGTTTTCAGTTTAATCGGACCGTTAACAGAACGGTCCGATTAACGTTGAACGTATATTGCCGGGTTCGTCTAATTACTAGTCTGCTGCGGACGAAATTACTAGTCTGAAGACGGGCGCAACCAGTTTTAGAAAAACAATTGTCAAGACGAAAAAACGGCCCGGGCCGGTTTCGCATTTGGACCGTTTTTTTTTTTTTTTGGTTACGTTTCATATTTCTGATGCGAGAATTATTTTTTATTACTTTTTTCTAAATGTTTTTATGATTAAATCGATAGTTTCAGTTTTTTCTATATTTTCATGCGTCGTTTATAATCATAGCCGAGCTCGTGCGTATTCGTAACAATGACGAAATTATCATCAAAATGCGAATTCGCTAATTTTTTAATTAATATTTTGGAAGACACATCGATAATCAGAAAGAGGAAGGTTATTTTTAGCCTTCGATTCGGAAAATTTTGGCTAAAGGTAAAAGCAATAATTTAGGAATCCGTAGATAACTAATTTGCGAACGAATTTGACATTTCGGAAGAAATAACATTTAAAATATTCGTTTTACAAAAATAGCTTTAGAATCGGATATCATATCTTTTGTGATAAATTCGGTCTTAGTTTTAGAGGAATATATCATCCGCGAATTAAAAAATATCCAGCTCCGTTATACTTAAAAACACGGAGAAACCTTCTGACAGCTAAAAACTACATTTCTATGGTACACGTTATTTTTGTAAATATAAGTGTTACAAAGCGCACGTATATAAACCGGATCGAGCGACGAGTTGTAAGCGATGTAGATCGACATACGAGGGAGAGGTTTGATCTTTCCACCTCATCTTAGCTCAAGACGACGTAGACCGAGGTAACCTCGTAGCTCTTTTTTCTGTCTAGCCTCCGGTACCCACCGATAGGTATTACTTCAGACGATGATATGTATGGATGTAAGTGAAGTGTAGCATTGTACAGTCTCAGGTCGACCATTCTTGAGATGTGTGGTTAATTGAAATCCAACCACCAAAGAACACCGGTATCCCTAATCAAATATTCAAATCCTTATAAAAGTAACTGCCTTTACTACTATTTGAACCTTAGAACTCTCGGCTTCGAAATCAGCTGATTTATGAGGACGAGTTAACCACTAGACCAGCGCAGTGGGCTCAACCTCGTAGCTCCTCCGATCCGCTATGCGGATCAATATCGCTGTGGATTTTTTCCAAAGTTTATCCACATAACTCTCTGAGACGCTCAATTATAGAGCCGACTAGCCTATTTCGAGTGGAGTTGCTGTTCCTGTGGTTTCAAAGGTATAGAGATTGGAAATTTTATGACCTATTTAAAAGTAATAACTATAAAATTGAAAACCTCATAATTAGGATAATGTGAGAATAACTTCATAGGATTATAATGTGAAAATGTGTTATAACAATTAAATCTTCTTCTCGACTAAGATAATAAGGGTCAGTACCAGGCTCAAGATACTCGTCGTAGTTTATAGCTGTGAAGTTATCTTAAGTACTAATCTTGCATTTCGGGTCATCCGCAAATTATACTATAATGGAACGGAGTATTCCGAAATCGATACGGTTTACATCTGTAAAAAAAATAGAATTTGAATTCAAAATCGCATTATGATAAAACGACAAACCGAGATAGAATATCTCAAAATTGTTTTCCGTTAAGTGATATTATTTTATTATTTCTGTTTCGGACAATTCAGTTGACAATTCAGCGGCCTTTAAATATAATTATACTGTTATTAAACGTATAAGAAGAGCGGCTGAAATGTAACGCGCACTGAAACACAACGGGAGAACAAAATGTTACATCGAGTGACAAGTACTGCTATCTTGTAGTATTATTCCTCTACTATTAACGTTATAAAACTTCTTGATCCACGCCCTCTCATTTTCTGACAGTCCCCATTATCGTGGAGCCGAGTACATCTTCTGTACCAACGTGTCTAAAAAAACGTGCAGCGATTGACTTTTTAACAATTTTAGGAAAAAAGTGAACGTCGGTAAGATTTATCATCATCTAAAATCCGTTAACTGTGATGAAACTGTCGATCGAAATACTGTAAGAAACCGTTAAAGCTAACATTGAGAATGAATCTCGCAGCGGTCGACCGGTTTCTGCGACTGATGAGAAGCACCAAAGGGAGGTGAATAAATCGATTCAAAATAATCGACACATCATACAAAAACGCTTCTCTACCCGAATAGGCATATCCAAAAAACAAGTAGAACTCATATTGCACGGCTGGGGTACCATAAAATCTATTTGAGGTGGGTGCCATACAAACTCTCAGAAAAAAACAAACAACGAAAGGAATTCGTGAATAGCTTCTGAAACGTTATCGTGACGAGGGAGACGACTTCCTTTTCAATATTGTGACGGGAGACGAAACTTTGATTAATCATTATAATCCAGAAGAATAACGGCAGAATTTGAAATACCGGCACTATAGTTCGATAAAATCAAACAGATTCTAAACACAGCCCTCTGCAAAGTAAATTCTGTTGAAAGGATTATCCTGAAATCCAAACAAGTGTGTAAATGACCGATCGACTATCTTGAGGCCGGGTCGGCTGAAAACTCTGTGTGATACGTAGACATCAAAACAATTAGCAGATTAGGGGACGTATGTGTCGTGTTCCATAGTCCACGGAGTCGATATTCTGCGACACGGTAATGCTTGGCCACACACATCGTGTGCAACCACCGAGGCTCTTGTTAAGATGAAATTTCAGATCATAATTATCACCAGATTTGAAGCCCTGACGCTTTCATTTCTTTCCGCAATTAAAGAGGCATATCAAGGGTATTCATTTAACTCCGGATTATTTACTGAAGAACGCACTGAGATAGTGGATCGAGGAAAGACCGCCAGCATTCTTCATCAGCGACTGAAAAAAAAACTAGTATCGTTGTAAGGAGAAATGTGTAGCTGTAAACGGTGACCGAGTGGAAAAATAAATCTTGATTTTTGGAGCAAAAAAAATTGACTTTTACCATATTTATTTGTTTTGACTATATCTTTTGATTTGTCAGTACCGAACGAGTGTTGAATTACGTTTCTGAAACTCCTCGTATTATTTGTTTCAGGTATTACCTAAGCGGCCATTCTTAAATGTAAATGGATTATTTAAAAATGTATAAAATGAAAATAGAATTCTGTTCGACTAAGGAATGGGATTAATGGGATCTCTATCACGAGAAAACAAAACTAAAAATGTAAAAGAGGACAGGAAACAATATAGTCGATGGCAGTATACAGATTTTCTTACCGCATCCATAGAATTGCAAAATATAAACCTATATGTTCTCATTAAATGTTATATTAAAAAAATCTATAAAACTATATACAGTTCGTACAATGAAAATAAAACCTTGTATTTCAGAAGGTCGAGACTACATTACTACCGAATCTGAAAACATTTACACCCATCTAATAGGAGAACAATAATAATCATTGTATTGTTATTTATGCGCGTTTAATTTATTACTATTTTCATTTTTTATTAGTTATAATTCATTATTACCTAATTAGTATTAATAATTCAATAAATAAAAATTGCAAAAACAAGAATTTTAATTTAGGTGCAATTTTAAACTACAAAGATCTTCACCAGGGCTTGAATGTATAATGTATCCGTAATTACACAAAGTTAGATGTAAAATTATTATTGTAGAATATGTAGATTTTTTTATTATTTACAATTCTCAAATTATTATTTTCTGTTCGATTGTTTTATTGTTGATTGCACTATTATTATTATTGATACTTAGTTGAAATTTACATTATATATCCAGTTCCTGTGCGAGTTCACCACCATTTTTCTGTCTTCATCTGAGCAGTCACATCCGCTACTACTGATGTATAATAAATTTATCCGTCATTTCGTTGAGTAACGGTTCCATCTTCTTGTACTCAATTTCAGCTTTTTTGTACATCTTCGCAGTATGGTTTCCAATCATCCTTATTCATTTCACTGATTTTTTCCTCAGTTAATATTTTAATATCTGATATTAAAAATGTTGTGTAATTACTACTGATATATCTTTTCAGAGCCGAACATACCATCTCGATCAGATTTAAATCGGGATGGTAATAGCTAGAAATCTCAGAACCTAATGCACATGTTTCTTTAATAGTTCATCAAAACGGTACTTTATATTTTTTAATTTCTATGTAATTTAATTTTGTCATATAACATTGTTTTATTAAACAGAATATTGTAATTTTTCTTATCGACTAATCATGACACTTTTTCTATCATTTGAATTCGAAAGCTTCTCTAGAAGTTAATTGTGGAATGGCGCATTATTGATAACAACCACTGACTGGGGGGAAGATGAGGAATTTAATTTTCAGACGCCCATTTCATAAAATTGTTTTTGCCGCTCTCGTGATAGTCACCCTTTTTTAACTATTTTTCCATTTTAACATCTCTCCTTCAGCGTAAATTATGATTAACCGACCATCTTTATTAATCGGCAGTTTTACTCCTGCACCACTATCATCCGGTTACGATTTTGTCGTCGAATGGGACGTTAAATTGTACGTTCAAATAAACAATAGAAGAATTTTCTTTTCTAAATTCGGTCGTTTTTCTTATATATTGTATCCTCTTCCACCGGATGTATTCTTTCTCAATCAAACGTTTCCTGTTATTATCAGTTTTAGACCGGTTAAACCCTAACTCTTTTAGGATAGCTGCTAGTGTAGTTCTACAACTTTTAAATTAAATACTCCTTTGAGGTTATTCATGTAATTTATTTAATGCAGGCAGTTCATTCTGTGATCATTTGCTTGTGACTTCGGAAATTTTATAAAACACATTTCAGCGCAAGCATCATTTCGTTCTGCAGAATACGTCTAGACCGCCCGACTACTGTCCCACACGTAGCTTGGGAACGGATTTAGCCTGTACTTGCTTCCCAATTTATTATTACACACTCGGTTTACCGATCATCATTCTTCTTAACAACGGGATTTCACGGAATTCACGTAATTGTAGGAAGAACATTTCTAACAGTATCAGTAATACGATGTATAAAAATAAATTATAATTATAATTAAATATTCCATTCGTTACCATGTTAGCTTCATAATTAAATTAAAGAGGAGCTAATTTTGAAACTTTTAAGTCTAACAAATTTTCTTCTTGCATATAAATATTTGCTTTTTATTTCGAATAACTCCGATTAAATTACATCAATTATGACTAAATAAAATAAAAAAAAAAAAAAAAAAACATTATATTTAAACAGTTAAGTTTCAGATTTCTAATTTCTAGTTACAGTTAGGTATATACTTTCTACTTATAACGTGTGACTGTGCGTGCGTGCGATCATAGAAAGTAACTTTGTGTTCCCACAGCGTGAAAGATTATGTGCACTACAAAGTGAACTGTTTTCGCGTTATAAAAAATACTATCGATATTTGTAACAACTCCAGTCGACATAGAACCTACATTTGCTATAATTAAATACTTCAGGTGTTGCAGATAGTTAAAAAAATAGTTTGTTTCAGTCAACATAAAACTAAATAGCTAATAAATAAGTGATACTTTATCTAACAGATATTCTAAAATTTATTTTTGTTGATTTTTCACTATTACTACGCGGTCCCCTAGATAAGGTTACTCGGTCGTAAAGTTTAAATATAAAAACATAATTTTTGACAAAACGTAGCCCATGAAGTATCCGATGAAAATGAGGAAACTCGGAGCGACACATTTTTTTTAAAGAAATGAGTTTCCTATGTGTATCAACATTAGATTCGTAGCACCGAGGTTAACGACTAAAAAACGGAACGCAAGAATAGCGGGAGATTTATGTATCTCCCAAATAATCGCAGAACCTGACAAACGTCCCTAGCTGCTGTAACTTACTTTTATCGGGCGGGTAATTATTTAATGACGGTTATGTTTATTTGTTTTATTTAAGGGCGGAATTAATTATTGCGTTCCGAGCCTTTAGACCGGCTGAGTATTCACCAGGGCTGAGCTTGGGAGAAAAACCGCGTGCGTGCTTCGTTCTCCCGGCGAGATTCCTCTTCAGTCCGTGCCCTAAAGTCTTCCGGCCCAGCAAGAATACGCCTCTTGCGGGCCCTCGTTCTTGGAGGATGCAATGGACTTCCTTCACCGTAGAAATTTGCATGTGCTAGCAGTGACATAATTGTAGCTCTCAATATCAAAAGTAAAAAGCTATTTACAGCACGCCTCGGGTGTAAAAAATCGCAATTATCACAGGTTCCCGTGGTATAAACTCGCCCGCATGTTATTTAAAAACGTGAAATAGAATAAAAGTCATTTTTAAATTTTTCAAAGGTTATATTTTGGCCACGGCGAAGGTTTAGATTAACCATCATAAAACTCGAATTGGGAGGGGAAATTGGAACACCGACAACAAACTTACCTTAGTGCTTTGTCCTTCGGCATATTTCTCTTCTTTACTCAGCTCATTTTAAATTTTTTTTGGGCCACAAAAAGTTCAAGGTCGAAAAAAGTTTTAATCATAAAAAAATCGAACTTCTGATGCCCACATCGCCACATCGTTATTGTCTTTCTGCGTTATAAGGATGCCCATATTTGTATAAAGAGCTAGAATTAAAAGAAAAAAAATAAATAAAAAGTGTAAAACGTTACTTTTTTAAAGTTTTTCAGAGCCATGGCAAGCTGTGAGGTTCACGGTTGGATTACCCGATATAAAAGCTCCCGGCCTGGTTTTCATTACTCGACTTTGCATCCCGTCATTCACGGTAGTGCGTCTATATGGCGTGAGGCCTTTCCCTTAAACCGTTCCCGTCGTGCGGGCTAGTTAATATAGTAGGCTGTCATGCCCCAACTTTATCAAAGGCTTTGGCCACATCTAGAAAAACGGCCGCTGTTACTGTCTTCCTACTCAAACCTCCGACAAGGCCGTCCACCAACCGAACTAGTTGAAGGGTTGTCAAGTGGCTCTCTCTGAACTTTAACTATTTAGGCCGGATTTCTGCTGACAAGTATCGTTGAAGTTGCTCGAGAAAAACCCTCTCAAATAGCTTCCACAATATAGGCAACAGGAAAATCGGCCTGTAATTCTGAGAGAAAATAAAACTTTTCCCCGATTTGAGCAAGAATACATACTACCTTCGCCGTTTTCCAGCAAGTTGGAAAATACTCTATGTACAAAGCTGACGTGTACAGGATGGCTATGGTCGCTATGACAGCCGGAGGTATGCTCGAGCCTTAATCCCGTTTATCCCTGGAGCCTTGTCTGAGTTTGTAGCTTTAATAGCCGTGGTCACCTCTTCTTCAGTGACGCGGTCTACATCGCAGGATGCACCATTTACCTGAACGAAATAATCCACAAAGAATGCCTCCATCATATTTGCATGATCGATGTACGGATCGGGGGAGGGTACGGGATGAACTGTTCCTTCAATGCACCCGCGAATACCTCCGCTGATTTAGATTAGGCTAAAAGGCCTCTGTCCTTGCACTGGATGACCGGATTTCTTTACCTTGCGTAGCCTTTTATTCAGCCTGATAATCGAAGTGCTCCCGCCCGCTACCGAGGCAAGGTAATCATTCCACGATTCCTCGCTATGCTCTGTCAGCAGGAACTTCACTCTGGCCGTTTGATTATAAAAAGCCTGCTTACCGTCGGGAGCCATGGTGAGGCGGTATCTCTTCCTCCAGCAACGCTTCACCAATTCTGCATCGGAGATGTGAGGTGGAAGATTATTACGAAGAGGGCGTGCGGACTTTTCCGTAATGCTGTTTGGCAAAGCCTCGTTAATAAAGGACTTGAAGCGGCCAAACGTGTCATCGATTTCTTCCGGTGTAGTCAGGTTTTCTGAATCCGCCGGCCTATAATCACGTTGGAGAGCTTCATAAAACTTCTCCAGTTAGCTGACCAACGGGGAATTGGCGGAGGGTCTCGTCCGGTCGCTACTAAGCATATCTCCAGCAAAACTGGAGAGTGGTCTGAGCGGAGGTCGTCCACTGTTTCTAACGAGTACGACACTGCCACTGCCCTCAGGATCGCGATGTCGAGCACGTTTGGTCTCGACCGACCACTTTTATGTATGAAGGTGTGCGTTTCGGGACGTACAACGATTAGCTTATGTGCCCTCGCCCGCTTATATAGCAGATTGGCATTGGAATTTGCTATATTGCTATTCCAAGACGTGTGCTTGGAATTGAGGTCACCAGTGAAGACCGTGGACAAATCCCAATTTTCCAGCATAGCATCCAGATCAGCGCCGGGTACCGCTGAGTTCGGTCTAGTATATGCCGAAACCAGTCGGTATACCGTGCCCACATGCTGCACGTGTACACAGGTCTGTTGCATTACGTCGGGGTGAACATCGACCCTCATCTCCATGGTGCGTCTATGGACTAGAATAGCGGTTCCACACTGGCGAGAAGTCTACGTGGCACTACCCTATCCGTTCTATACGAAAAATAGTTCCGAAGGATGTGTGATTTATCTGGCTTCAGGTGCGTTTCTTCCAACAGTATCACATCTACTTGTAGGTTCTCGGCCAGACGGCATAGCTCCACCGTCTTGCCTGCAACAGAGCGGGTGTTCCACTGTAACAGTCGCAGGGTTTATCTAACCATACCGGGTTAGTAAGCCCATAAGGTATTCTATCAGAGATGGAGAAGATCCCTGAGGGATTCCACCTGTAAAAGACGGGCAGGATCCCCAAAATGTCGGGCAATACATCCTTGATGGACACCCGCGACAAAAATTTTTTTCCTACTTGCTTAAAAAAGAGTAAAATTACACACTATTCTATTCTGTTCTCTGGATGATATTTACTAAAACTTAACCAAATCCATCTCCTTTGAGGAAAAACTACCTCAATGCATTTTATTGTATTTTATACTTTCGTCGATGTAAAATGATTAATTACAGGCCGTTTTTTATCAAAAATTTAATATTTTTGAGTTTAGTAATTCAAAACGTCGAAAAATAAAAAAAACTAGGATGGAAAGTCGTTTTTTGACTGCTAGTAATATTTTTCTACTCTAATATACTGTGTCATTCAGGAAATTCAATGAATAATTTATTATTTAGTAAATAGTAATATAATAATCAAAAGGTTATTCCGGATAACGTGCTTTCATTATAATAACCATTAATTCGATGACAATGTAAATGTCATGTATCGCTAATTCAAAAAATCTGAAGGTAGCTTTATATTATTCCCTATGCGATTTCATCCCATTTATCAAATTTCTGTTAAAAATAAGCCCACGGAAAACTACAAAAAATGTGCCTTTTCCCCTACATCTGACTTACCCTTGATTTTACTTCCGTATAAAGCAGCGGATAAAAACAATATTTTCTATTAACTAACTACAATTAATCATTTCTCATAGACCTTACCCGATTTAAGCTTTCTTGGAATAGCAGTTTTTCAAAATCAGCTGTTTGTTAATTGATAAATATTTTAGCCAGGAACGGCTAAATATTTAAATGATAAATATACCATTTACATCAGTTTAAAAAACTGATGTAAATGATATAATCGGTATACATAAAATATAAAAGATCGCGGAGGCATTCGCAATTAGTTTATCCAGTTCTAGATGCAATTGCTAACTTTAAAATTAACTTAAAAGTCAGTAACGTTAAAAGTCGAGAAAGTAAAAGAAAACGATATCAGAGGTCGCTGAGGTTATAAAACGTGTGGAATCTCGCTCGCTGGTCGTGCAACATCTTGGCCGATGAGTTTAAAACTTGAGATATATTCTGTAATAAAGTGAAATATCACGAGCGGCTTTATTATATTTTGAAAAATTTATTTACTGTCGACCTGTGATGTATCATATTAAGATTGATCAGCAAAAAACTGAACAAAATCACCTTTTATAAATACGTTGTAATCAAATACGACTTACTTACTTAGAATATCGATCTATTCTCGTCGTTTTCGACGATCGATTTAGAAGTTTTTTGACTAACTGTATTCCAGTTATCGGTCATTTTTCAAGTAAAACCTATTTCGATGAGAACTGAGTTTATTTACAAAAATAAGTCTGTTCGTTTTGTTAAGCTCAAAAGGAAGAAATATATATTAACTAAAAGTAACAGTTATAACAATCCGGACGGTGCGGAATTTAAAAACAAAATCTTATTAAAGTAACTTCTAAGGACAGGAAAGTGTATCGTAACGATGATTAGTAACATCGACTACGAGCTTGTCGAACGATGATGTCCCGGCTTCCTATTCATCGTCGGTACCGGGAAAAAATACTTAAGCGTACATTAATTTACAAACATCGATTAAGCTGCCGAGTAATAGCAGTTGTTTTTCGTTTTTATACACATTTTCCAGCTAGGCTTATAAAAAAGAAAGAGCAAGATTTAAAATTTTTAAAAGTAGCTGCTACCTCCTAACCTACTGCGGTTTATCGTATAAAGCCGGACCTCCTACTATTACCGTTAATAAGATAACATTTTACGGCCTCTTATATATGCACGGAGCTATTTCTTCTCTGTCGTCCGATATAATTTTATCGAACAGTCTATAGAGAAATCGTTTTTGAATCCGTGATCTTATTTATGCACGATGGCCTGGTAGATTATCCTCGTGAAAAACAGAAAATGTTCATTCGAATTCCCTAATCGATCTTGTTCATTAGGTATCTTGTCGGATGGTAAAGATAAAAAAACTTCACGCGTTTCTTATTTCGGGTCGCTAACGCTATTATTTAATATAATGTACGATGTGATTATCGTAATACGGTTTTAATGTATATTTGTACATTAAATCGAAAGCTGTGAATATTTAAAACTATTAAATTTTATTATTTTTATGAACGAATGGCATATAATCGTATAGGAAGGGAACATTTCATATCAGTAACCGCTATAGTAATGAAATGAATTAGATTTTGAGGAAATAAATCAGGTTTAATATCAGGGTTTATTTAATATTTGTACAAAATATGTACGTATTACATAAAAACAGTTGCAATAAAAGCAGAATATTAGGAAAGATAAGCAAGCTGCAACTCGGATGAAGAATTGAAACGGGGACGTGTGGCATCACTACTTTTTAATTCATACCCAGAAGAAGACAAAAAATATCAGATCGAGTAAATAACTCTGTACAAAAAAAAAATAAAATGTAAAAGTAAAAAAGTACAATGACACTTCATAACAGTTCATAATGATATTGTCAACTGAAATTAAAAACGAATCAAGTGCAGCAGACTATCGATACGATGCGATCCGGTGGAGAAATGAACAAAAGTAAAGCTAATGAAATGTTACAAAGGTATACCGTACAGTAGAAATAGTTTATGTAGGCCGTTTAAAGATGTGACATGAAAAAGAAATTAAACTCTTTAAATTTATGACTTCTACTAACGCGGTGTGGAGTAAGTTTCAGACGGATAATATCGCTAAAAAACGATACAAAGATACGATCGACCGAACGGACGATTAAGAAATGATATACGATGGCATTTTACTCGACCTCTATTTATAGTTTCGTTTTGCACGGGACGGAGGTTCTTTTTCGATCGTATCGGTCTCGACCAGCCGGCTTATCTTATTTCAGTTGTATACCAATATTTGATACTATATTAATTTATTTAGGAAAAGTTATATCGGGAACAAAAAATGTCGATAAGAAAATTTGTGTCACGATTAACTACCGAAATCGAACGCATGCCTCTTCGAAGAGGTTCGAATAGGCATCATTTCCACGAATATTCTACTGCAAAACTATTCCCCAGAATCCAGAGACAATTATTACTGAAATATGAAGCGAGATCTGAAAAACCTGGGAGTGAAAATTTTTCAGAGGCTGTTAAAAGCGACAGCTTCGATTCAAAAGAATCGTGCAGCAGGCCGAGGCTGTTACAGGAGCGTGTCGCTAAGCTAGTCAGGGAAATATAACACCCTAACAGGAGAACAATTGTGTGATCTAGGCTGAAAAGTACAAAAATGACGAAAAAAAGGCAGTGATGAACCGTGAAACAGAAAGAAGATCCGCTTCATTGAAAATTATTAGATTAGGAATTAATAAGTTTAAAAAGTGTTTGTACAGAATCCAGAATTTTGTTGTATAGACGATAAAAGAGAGACAAAGGAATAAAAATTTTAAAATGAAGTATCATTAGAAAATACCGATTATTATTTAGGAAGAAGAAATCGGAAATAAAAATGTTTAAGAGAATGGAATAAGATTTTACAAGTGAATCTTGTAAAAGAAAAAGAAAAGGTTGGTCGGCTGCGTGTTAAGGAAAAGAGGTAAGCTAATTTGTCGGAATTTTATAACATAAATAGAATAATAGGATTTGATATTAAGCATTTATGTAATTAGAAAAAAGAATAAATTTAGACCTAGGATTAATCAGATTTGTAAACTTTTTTTCTTTAAGACACTGCTAGACCTAAACATGAAGCGAACTTTTCTAAACTTACCACTTGTCGTAGACAGTTGGAGTATATACGTTCAAAATTAATCAATGCCCTTCCGGAGATGAGACTAATGAATATAGAATACTAAGAATTATAGACAACTGAAGCAGAAAAAACCTTCTGAGTTAAATTCTTTTAAACTGTTGTAATATTATCTTACTTTTTTTGTGTTTTGATGAGTTTTGTAATATTCTTTGTTGAGATAACGGTGTAACTTGATTATTTTGATTTACAAGAAAATTTCTGACTGTAACACGCTGCAAGCGTTCAAGATTTATATATATATATAAAATTACATTTTCAGTTTTGCAAAACTGAAAATATAGTTCGTAACAATTACAACGACATTCAGTATTAACACGAAATAAAACTAAATAAATAAAACCAAACCAGTCAAATAAATGATAACAAAAAAATCTGAGAACAAACGAGCACAAAAATTTGCATTCGGTGGTAGTCTACTAAGTTTGGAAACAAGTCGAGGAAATCGACTGCTAAATATCGCTAAAGCACAAACAATTAAACCTACATCGCGTCTGTTACAACGATGCAATTTGAGTAACAATTAACGTGTTAGTAGTAACAGTTTTAATTCTCTAAATTGTTCGGTTTGAAATTTTCAACAGTTAAAAAGTATTAGCATAGTTTTCGTAATTTCTACCGAATAAAAACGTGTTGAGATAGACCAGTTTTAAATTTATTCTAGTCTGCCCGTCCACCTAGAAGACCAAAAATACGCCTACATAAGCTGTTTCAATTTCTGAGCGGTCAAAAAATCACTTTTTATGTTAATCGGTTATGAAACTCGCATACAAAAATGTTTTAAACGGTCCTTCGGCGACAGCCAATTGCATACAGCATTTAATTATTGAGCGTCGGAAGCCACTTATTTCGTTGAGACGACATGACCCAAATATTGGACTTCTTCATGAAAGAGATTACAATTCTTTGGATTATCTTCAGATTTGCATCTCGCAGTCTGTCGAAGGCTTTTTGTAAGTGTTGAAAAAGTTCATCTACAGAACGACGAATACAATTACATCATTCAAGTTGACTAGGCAGAATTCATAGTTTCAACCGCAAGATTGACTCCATTAGTCGTTTGAATGTTGCTGGTGCATTGCATAATGTAGCAGGCTTCACTCTCAACTGCCACAGATCTCCAGTAGAAAATGCCGTCTTCTCCTCGTCTTCTGGGAACACAGAAACTTGCCAGTACCCATTCTTAAAATCTAGCGTACAGAACCACTCTGCACCTTGAAGCGTGTCTAGAGTGCCATCTATTGTGTGGTAAATAAAAGCAGTCCTTCGAAACGTTCACCATTCATTTTTTTACTAGAACAACAGGAGGGGATCAGTAATTCCGAATCTTCAATGGCTCATTTACCTTTCATATCCTTCATCATCTTGTCGACTTCATTTTGTTTTGTTAGAGGCAGACGTAGAGGTGGTTGTATTAGCTGGGGTCTTCCGTGGAGGTCTGTCCGCCTCTCCCTAGCAGACCAAACCGGAGTCCATACATGAAATCAAGTCAGGGACATGAACTAAAGTTGAGTTCACTAAGGGAACTAGCAATAAATTTCGTTATTGCGGACAACATTTTTGTAGTATGTTATTTATTCAATTTGCCTCGAATAGTATGAGACATTAACACTGAATTGGCTCTATAAGTATAGAACTAGAAGCGGGGTTCGTGCTTCCGCGAACTCGGTTAGTTAGTTCAGAGGGCAAAGATGTAGGGCATTCAAGATGTCCGGATGAGGCTTGCAGCGAAGGCAAAAGCCGAGTTTAAAATCACCGATGTAATTGTCTACCGAGGCATTTACATCGGTGGCATCCCAACGAGGTTTGGCTTATTACTAAGAGATGTAAAAAGTTGGAGGGCAAAAGACGATTCCCGTTAAAGCCCATCAGGGCTAGTAACGGGGGGGGGGGCTGGTGTAGTGACCGGAAGCGTCACAAGGTGGGTGTCTTCCGTTACGGGGTTGGGATACCTTCTAGAATTTTCTTTATTTATTTTCCCTCTCTTTCTTCTTTCTGGAAGCTTCTCTACCCGTTACAATATATATCAGATGTATAATGGATTACATCTTTGTTATTGGTACGTAAAGAGTTACATACAAAATGCATAAATATGTGAAGACGGAAATCTGGTTAAGGAATGGAACACGTGATACTAAGTTTTTAAGTCATAAACATACCCAAATTTCATCTAGGTAGGTGATAAGGTGTAACGTTGCATGTCGGTGAACTGATAACCGTGAAAACTTTCTTAACAACAGAATTTTGTGCTGCGCTATCTTTTTAAAATTAAGAGATTGTGCTCGCGAAATTCATTCTTTTCAGTAGAATAATTTATTTTAACTCATTGTATTTTCCTCCTACACATTATCTATGAATATGAAGTTGAAATTAAAAATCCACATTCATTTAAATATGTGCTGAACTCGGAGAGAATAAAAAAACATGTTTTTACGATTGCTTCATTACTAAACAGAAATATAAACATACATTTCAGTTTCTGAAAGTGGTTAAACAGATTTTTCAAGGTTATAGTTCAATTATTACAATCGAGGCGTTTGTTTTAATTATGTTTTTCTTTATGATATTGCTGATTCCAGTCATACCAGGAGGGAAGAAACAAAAAGAAGTATAGGCTTGTTTAAAACGAGGCGATGAGTCGACTACAGTTTAGATAACTAAGACAGTAAACGTAAATTATGAATAACTGTGTATTCATATCCAACCTATGCGCCCAAAAGGACGCATCATTAGAGGTTATGAAGTTAGTTAATCTTCATAAAAATATATATGCCGAGCAACTATAGACTCGCTAAGTAATAATGATAAAAAATCAAGGGTGGTCTTACTTTACCACCATCCAACCACCGTAGGGGAATGCACCAAAGTTGTGACGATTCCGGTAGTCACAATACCCCGTCCATTCGTAGTCCTGATGGATTTTACCGGAGGTCGTCTTATCGACCTTCTTCACTGATTACACATTACAGTCATCAGCTAGGCCTCAGTTGGGATGTCACGGATGTAAATGCCCCGGCAGACATTTACATCAGTGATTTGTTTTTCAGCCTTTGCCTTCGCTGTAGGCTTCTTTCGGACATCTTCTCTCTTCTGTCCTACATCGTTACTCTCAGAACTACCTAACCGAGCTCGAGAAAGCGCGAATCTCGAGCCTATTCCGAATACTTTTGTTAACCCAAAACATAATTTGGTTTGTCTGGCAATTCTCCCAACACCATCCCATTCGGTCGCCCTAAAGCATAAGACCGAGTTCGTGCCACAAACGGCTACTGTGCCTCAACACGGTTTCAGCGACCAATATCCTAAATTAGCTCCTAGAGCTTACTTAATTGCATGAACGAACTAAGCGTGGTTCGCTACACCACACTCTTGCGTGTCCCACTGCTCACTTGTCATATATTACTTAAACAGGTAGACGCACCCCCTCTAAATACTAAAATATACGACTTGTCAATAATAATTTATATTTATTTCATCAAAGACAGCAATTCACTGCCACGCCTAGGTCGCTGAATGCCAGTAAGTGCCTGTCCACCATATTATAGCGCTTGGTGCTATATCTGGCCGATGGCCAGCCATTTCTCAAGGGTAGTTTCCCACAGCAAGCGGCAGGAGTTATATATCCCTTAAACTACTGATGCCGGTTGAAGAAAGCAACGGCATCAAGGCACACCCACACGGTCCGACAACACGGCTCACGCCACAATGACTGACCGCTTATGAGCGGCCAATTTTCCCCTTGACCTCTTAGTTCCGTGGTGGCCTGAGTTTTGCCAACCCCTCCCCACAAGAGCTGGGCATTCGAACATAATGTATACATTCGACTGAACCTCCCCGCAGACGCAACGCTCATCAGCTGTCAGGCGGAACCAAAAGAAACACTGGTTCAAATTCACGTTGTTGGAGGGCACCTAGGCTCCCGTTGCCCTAAAAAACGAACTAGAAGCGTACCATCTACGAAAGTCCTGTATATCTATAATCTATACAAGGACCTACCCTTAGTCGTGACGTGTCAGTCTTGCTGCCATGCTTCCATCGCAAGGCTGTAAAGCCTCCTCCGCAGGCGACAGATGGGCAACTGTTCGAAATTTAGAATCGGTGCATATCGATCATCGTTCCGCTCTGGTAAAGACCCAGCACAAAACCGCATCCCAAATACCTCGGCCCCCCCTACCTCTTCGCAACTTCCACATGGCTGCCCAAACTCTCACCACTAATTTGACTGCGAGAGCCTTTCCTAATACGGTGGTAGCCTCGTAGGAGGTTGTTTAAACACAACGATGCATGCGATTAAGGCTCTGCGCTGGGAACTCCTTAAATTATGAATAAGTGCTGTATTTCTGATCAACCTATGCGCCCAAAAGGACGGATCATAGCCCATAATCCTTCCGAGCAATCATCCTAAGCTTGTGCATCATAGAGACAGCGTCCGTCGCTACTTGCCTAATGTGGTTGCTAAACAACCACTTCTCACCAAACAAAACATCTAGGTAATGAACTTTAATTTGGCTGATTACAAAGCCTTTGTACTTAATATGAAGGTTACGACTGTGCGATAATTTGTTTGCACCCTTGAGAAGCTTCATATTGGGCACAGAAATCTTTAAATTTGTCGAGTCCATCCAGTCCTCTGTGGTTGACAAATCCGCCCGGTCTTCTAGCTGTGGTCGTGAATTTCCTCGAACTAACAGAAGACAGTAATCGGCGAAAGCCTGAGCTGTGACCCCTTCCGGGCATGACAGTCTCAGAAATCCGTCGAATTTCAGATTCGACAGCAAGGGACCAAGAACGGAACCCTGCGAGTTTCCCCTGTGACGGATTTTTTCACAACTAGGTGCGCATTCTTAAACAGAGCCGTACCGTTAGACAAATAGTCACGCACTACGGCCTGCAGAGCTACGGGAAAATTGCGGTGTTCCAACTCATAGGGGACAGAATTCCAACACTAGGAAGGAAATAGTGCCTTTATGTCGATAAAAATTGCCAAAAAATATTTAAAGTCGGTGCTTTCCACCTCGGCAAGAGCATTTAAGATGCAATCCTCGGTGTCAACCCCTTTCATGAACCAATATTGACTTTGATTTAGAAAACAGTTCATATCGATATTTTCCCAGAGCCGTTCCACAAACAACCTTTCAAGTAAATTGGCGATAACCGGCAAGAGGCTAATGGGCCGATAACTGCCGATCTCACCTCATCCTTTCCTTATTTTAAGGGCACCCCCACCAAAGCCACTTTCCAAGTCGGAAAGCAACCTAAGTTGCTTTCCGACTGAGTCTGCACAGCCTGCCAAGCTTCTCTAATGACGGATTTGGTTAACTGGCATTTCTCTCACCACCACCCCATTCGGTCGCCCTAGAGCATAGACCAAATGTTCCGTGCCAAGAACGGCTACTGAGCCTCAAAACGGTTTAGCGACCCAAATCCTAAAAGCTCCTAGTGAGCTACCTAACGTGCGTGAGCGAATCAAGCGGGGCGCCATACAGCACCCGCTGAAGTGTCCCAATCGCTCACTTGTCAAACATAAAACTAGATCGGGGAAGCGCACCCCTTGTACAACTTATTACTAACGTCGATAAATTAAAAGACAGGAATTTTGGCTGCCACGCCTCGGTCGCTGTATGCCAGCTAGTGCCTGTCCACCATTTAACAGCGCTTGGAGCTGATTTGGCTGGTGGCCAGCCCTATTTCCAAGGTTGGTTTCCAGCAGCAGAGCTATAGGAGTCCAATCGCATTTTACACTTATCCCTTACAATTACTGATGACGGTTGAACATAGCAACCTCATCAAGGAACTCCCACACGGTCCGACAGTGCGGCTCTCGCCACACTGCCTCGCCGCTTGTGAGCGGCCAGGTTTCCCCCTGACCTCTAAGTTCCAGGGTGGCTCGGTCTCTGGTCCCCCCAAGGGCCGGGCAGTCGTACATCATATGTACATTAGACTGGACCTCCCCGCAGACACACAACTCATCAGCCACCAGGCGAAACCGAAACAGATATTGGTTCAGATTCACATGGTTGGTGAGCACCTGGGCACCCGACGCCCTTAAAAAGGAACTCGAGGCATACCATCCCCCCAAATCCTGTAAAAATTATACAAGGATCTACCCTTAGTCGTGGTGTGCCATTCAAGCTGCCATGCCTCCATCGCGAGGCTTTGTAGCCTTTTCCGCAGACGGGAGATGGGCAACTGGACGAAATTTTGCTCCGGTGCATTGTGATCACCGTTCCGCTGCGGTTCTAGCCCGGCCCGAAACCGCATCCCAAATGCCTCGGCCTCCCGACCTCTTCGCAACTTCCACATGGCTGCCCGAATTTTCACCACTAAATCGATTGGGAGAGCCTTTCCCAATACAGTAGTAGCCTCGTAGGAGGTTGTTTTAAATACACCAGTGCATACTATCATGGCTCTGCGCTGGGCACTCCTTAAATTTTGAAGTAGTGCTCTATTCCTGTCCAACCTATGCGCCCAAACCGGCGCGGCGTATGCGATCATACTTTCAAAGACGCCTTGGTACACAAAGTACATTTGGCGGCCCGACAGCCCGTAGTCTTTCCGAGCAATCCTTCTAAGCTTGTGCATCACAGAGACAGCGTCCGCCGCAACTTGCTTAATATGGTTACTAAACAGCAACTTATCATCAAACAAAACACCTAGGTACTTATGAACCCTTACTCGGCTGATTACACAGCCTTTGTATTTAATGTGGGGGTTACGACTGCATGATAATTTGTCTGCGCCCTTTAGAAGCATAAACTTCGTTTTGGGCACAGAAATTTTTAAATTTTGCATGTCCATCCAGCCTTCGGCGGTTGACAAAGCCGCCTGCGCTCTACTTTCCAGCTGTGGTCGTGAATCTCCACGAACTAAAAGGAGACAGTCATCGGCGAAAGCCTGGGCCGTGACTCCTTCTGGGAAAGTCAATCCCAGAAATCCGTCGAACACCAGGTTCCACAGCAGGGGGCCGAGAACGGAACCCTGCGGGCTTCCCCTGGTGACGGATTTTTCCACAACTAGGTGCGCATCTTTAAACAGAGCCGTTCGGTTAGACAAGTAGTCTCTTACCACGGCCTGTGTGGCTTCGGGAACATTGCGGCGTTCCAAAGCATAGAGGACAGAACTCCAACACAAGGAAGGAAATGCTGCCTCTATATCAATAAAAATAGCCAAAACATATTTGCAGTCGGCGCTTTCCACCTCGGTAACAGCATTTAAGATGCAATCCTCGGTGCCAACACCTTTCATGAAGCCGTACTGGCCTCGATTTAGAATACGGCTCATATCGATGCTTTCCTCGAGCCGTTCCACAACCAGCCTTTCCAACAACTTGCAGAAGACCGGCAAGAGGCTGATGGGTCGATAACTGCCGACCTCACCAGGATCCTTTCCAGGTTTCGGGAGTACACTTACCAAAGCCACCTTCCAGCAACCCGGAAAGCAGCCCCAGCTTAGGCATCCCGTGAACAGCCTGCCGAGAGGCTCCCTTATGACAGGCAATAAATGATGGAAAATATCCGGGTCAAGTTGGTCAATCCCCGGTGCCTTCTTTAATGCCATTCGAGAAACCACTCGGTCTATATCATCGGGTTCCACGGTCCGAACGCCAGGGAATGGTGTTTCACCCGCCCTAACGCCGATTTCCGCTTCACCCTCCGGAGCATCTGGAAACAGAGTATCCAGGAACGCCCGGTAGGTCGCCACAGATGTTAAAGTGTGGTCACGACCACCTAACCCGCATCGAACACTGGACAACACGTGCAATGGCTTTGGCTTGTAAAAAGTCTTTGCGAGCTGCCAGGGATCGCGTTGCAATTCGCGCATGGAGTCTTTCCAAAACTTGAGTTTGGCTTCCTTGATGGCGTGAACATATGTGTTTCGGGCACGCCGGTAGATCCGCAGACGCTCAGCGCGCACGTCGTTAACGATAAACCCCGTTAGGGGGCAACGCTGGTATCTTGCCCGAGCGGACCTCACTCTTGCGCGCATCACGCTAAGGTCAGAGGACCACCATTTCT
This sequence comes from Lycorma delicatula, assembly GCF_047948215.1. Lineage (NCBI taxonomy): Eukaryota > Metazoa > Arthropoda > Insecta > Hemiptera > Fulgoridae > Lycorma > Lycorma delicatula. The sequence goes on from NC_134458.1 coordinate 5,653,328, forward strand.
TGCCGGGCCTCCGTCTGCCTTCCACAGACGAACCCCCGGAAAATGAGGTCATGACGGCTCCAGGCGCGCTCAGATCAGCGGTACTCTAATGACGGATAGAAAATGTCCGGATCAAGCTGGTCAATCCCCGGTGCCTTTCTCAGTGCCATTCGATCTATATCTAAAGGATCCACAGCCCGCACGCCAGGTAATGGTGTCTCATCCGCTCTGACGCCGACTTCTGCTTCACCCTTCAGTGTATCTGGAAACAGAGTATCCAGGAACGCTATGGTATGTCGCCACAGATGTAAACGTGTGGTCCCGACCACCAAACCCGCACCGAACAGTGGACAGCACGTTCAGTGGCTTTGGTCGGTAACATGACTTCGCGAGCTGTCAAGGATTGAGCTGCAACTCGCGCATGGAGACTTGCCAAAACTTAAGTTTGGCTTCCTTTGATGGCATGAACGTATTCACTACAAACACATCGGTAGACACGCAGATTGTCAGCGCGCAGGTCGTCAACGATAACTCCCGTTAGGGGACGACGCTGGTACCTTCCACGCGCTGATCTCACTCTTGCGCGCAGCACGCTCAGGTCAGAGAACCACCACTTTTTCCTGGACCGCCGCCTGCGATCAACAGGCGGCCCACCGGAAGCGGAGGTCATGACGCTCCAGGCACTTTCTGATCAGCAGATTGGCCACTACCCAAGGGTCGGACATGGCTGCCGTAGGACCCTATCGCTGCGTCTAGATGGCCCGGACGAATTGTTCAGCCATCAATTCCATTTCCTCGCAGTGCTCCACTCGCCACTTTAACCTCTTTACGGCAAAACCCCTTTTTGGCGCTGCAGACTGTCCCGATCCAGGTTCCTTAGGTTATAGCGACCCGGATCTGGAGCTCTTATACCACCTCCGTAAGCATCTCATAGGTTATAAGCCTATAATCGCTCACACTGGCCTCGAACCAGACAGTCCAAATACTTGTACTCCTAAGCAGATGGCCCATCACCAAGATGACGTCGATGTAACTTTCCCCCATTTCGCTAGAAGAAATCGGTGGTTGTTCTGCCTCATTAAGTAAGTAGAGGTTCCTGGCTTCTACGAACTGTGTGAGACCAGCGCCTCTGGGGTCTATGAATCGTGAAACCCAAGCGGAAGACTTGGCGTTAGACTCTAGAGCAATCAACACTATGGCGCCCTGTCACCGAGTGATCTAGTGGTGAACGCGTCTTCCCAAATCAACTGATTGCAAGTCGAGAGTTCCAGCGTTCAAGTCCTAGTAAAGTCAGTTATTTTTACACGGACTTGAATACTAGATCATGTTCTTTGGTGGTTGGGTTTCAATTAACCACACATCTCAGAAATCGTCGAACTGAGACTCTACAAGACTACGGTAGAAGACACTACACTTCATTTACACTCGTACATATCATCCTCTGAAGTATTACCTGAACGGCAATTACCGGAAGCTAAAACAGGAAAAAAGCACTATGGCACCCGGGATACCGTCCAGAATCCGCCCCAACTTTGCCAGTAAGTCATCTGTCCAAGCTGGAAGTAATCCTACACTAGTATAACATCGAAGTTACCCCTCGTGACTCGCCTGACGGTGAACTGCTCGTCAGAAAACTGAGACATCCAGAAGACACCCAACGAGGCGAGCCGTCTACGATCGCAGAGAGCGGCCATTCCCCACGAGAATGAATAACAGAACCCCGTGGAAGCCGACCACCCGATCATCAACCGTGTACGGCTCCTGGACCAAGAGGACCTCGAGGTCGTACTCCTCAAGAATCCTCATGACTTTATAGGTGGCCGCCTGGGAATGATGCAGGTTTAACTGCCCGTTCAACAAGATGACGACTGTCCTTGAAAGCTTCCCCCAACTCAGTATTAGACGGCGTATAAACTCACAATGAACGACGGCGCAAGCACCTCTACCGCTGCTTATTATGCCTTATCTCTCTTACTTCTCGTATTGCAGACCAATGTTGAACAAAACTGTCGTCGAATATTAGTCGAAATAAATATCATCTACCATTTAGTGTATGTTTTATGTTAAAATTAAATTTAGTACGCAGTCAGTGTCTCGTTTTTATTTCAATCCAATACATTAAAAGTGACTCGCTGACTGTTAAAAAAAAAAATACGGTTGTGGCTGTCCCATATAAGTCAGTCGGTCTGTAGCTCGGACGAACTTCATCCAAGGTCTGTAACGTTTCACGTTAAACCAACGTCCGCGCCGTGAGTCCCGACACAGCCCCAACCGATTTTTTCAAGTTTAAATCCGGTAAAAAGTAAGCAGATTCGGTATATTTCAATTTTCAAAAACCGGTTATCAACCTATTTATTATTCTGTTAAATTTAATTAAGGGAGAATGACAAGGGCCGACCTTCTTCTCACAAACTCCCCTAAATTTTTGTAACAACATAAATTGTTGTAACATTTACGACCCCTTGCCACTAACGAGTATGACGTACGTAATTTATAAGCGGGCTCGTTGTATTTTGATCGGTAGAATACCGATCAAAATTAAAGTCAATAAACGGTACAAATTTCAAATTTTTCAATTCATAATTTTATATATACTCTAAATGGTTTCAGCTGCTACGATGGAACATACATACATATACATCCTGAACACATTTCACTCCTTTTTGGGCAGTCGTGTAAAAAATTATTAGAGTATAAACCACAGTGAGTATTTAAAAAAAGTAAATTAAAACTATTTTAATTCTTCAAAGATCTACATTTAATGTACAAAAAACAGCTGATTTTAATAATTACAAATTCATAAGATTCTTTTGTTAATTTTCTTTTTATTAAACGTTGATTTTTTTGTTTTTCATATACTTTATTAAATCAATTTTCTCGGGATAAAATTTTCTAGATGTTTGATGACAAAATTTACGCATTTATTAAACATTTAACTAAGTTATTGTACTTCAAACATAAAAAAAATGTTAAACGTCATCGAATTTTCTGTTTTACATTGGATATCATGAAAACTATGGAAAATACGGTTCTGGGATAGGTTTAATTAGATTTTTCAGGTCAAAAAACATAAGAAACAATCAAGTTTACCACTAACATACTGAGATTTCACTGGGGAACTGAAATCCGCACGAAATTTTTCGCTTGCCAAACTCGATAAAAAAGCGTTTTCGGACGTATGTTTTTCCTTATTTCAAGCTCAAGAATCAGTTTCCAGATTAATTCCCTTTCCTTCTGAATCACCCAAATAAATATATAGCATACGACAATTCCGGTAACGTAAGGATTCCAAGCGCGATACATCTAAATCGGTCCGGCCGTTGAGCCCCTACGGTGGAACAAACATACACCCTAAATACATTACACTATGTTTTTAGGCAGTCATGTGAAAAACGGATGTTGTCCTTACATGCATAAAACGTTTATGAGTACGCTGAACATAATTAAAAATGTAATAAAAACGGTAATTATGAGAAAAAATAATGAATTCCAAAAAACTAACTTTGTTGCTTTATTTATAAAAGTTATAACGATATTGTGCTAATGAAAAACCGCTTATAGAATAAAATATACGATGAGTTGTTTAAAGTTCGATGGACATTATTGCGTAGAAAAAAGACTAGCTGGTAACATAATTTGACGACTTCTAACGGACACGATCGAGCCGAGTACGGTTAGAAGCTTACAGAAGAGATCATTAGGTTACGGAGGTTCTGAATTATACAAGTCGTCATGAAAGTAAAGAAATGTTTATAAGTAAACATAAGTACAGAATTTCATCTGTCGTACACTTGTTTAAAACATTTTTCCCGATGGTCGATATCACCACGACGATCATTTAAAAAAATGATTTCGGCTCTAGGTAGAGTGTAAATGGTTAACAGATGACCGGTATTGTTTGCTGAGAGTCGAGATTACCAGCAGTTTCACTGGAGAGTTTTCTTTAAATAACGACCGCTTTTATACTAATTTAAAACTTGTACATATCGTTAGTGTTGTTAAAATACGTAGTTAAGTGTAAAAATAAAATTTCTGTTTCTCTCTTTCTGTCCCTCAACAGCCGATATAGCAAATTTTTAACGGCTGCCGGCCTATTGAAAAAAGGACCTCGGAAAAACGCACGATAGTTAAAATTCAGTAAGTAAATATACTTAATCTTTAATTTTTTCAATTTAATCTACTAATGAAGTCATAGATTTATCAAATCGTCATATCCGAAAACAGTAGCGAAAGCGGGATATTTTTTATTCCTTATTTGTCGTAATTCTTAGACGTTTTTTCTCGTATGAGTTACACCTTTAAGAAAAAATAAATTTTCCCTTCTAACGGTTATAACTCTACAAAGAAGAGTTTTTTCGTGACGCAAATTATAGTCCTGTGTGACACCTGTAGAAGTGTTCGCATTTTCAAAAGTCAAATCTATAAATGAATGTCATGTCGCTGCGCCATAATATCCTTGTTTTATTATCACAGAGATGGTAATCTTTCGACAAAAATATATCGAAAACAAGCTTAAAAACAGAATTCTGCCCTGAATTTTTACTTACTAAATTATGAAAGCGAATAAACGATCGATTTTTTTGTTGTACGATGTTACGTTATTCATTTTACCTCTAACACTTGGAGTGACAATTATTTACCGTGTCGTATCTTATTAGGGCCTGATCGAATACACGATGAAGTATTTTATTTCAACTTTCCTTCTGGGAATAGATTAAAAGGCGTTATAAAACTACTATCTTTTAAAGACATCTATAATGTCGATGATACTCTGTTTTCTGTATATTTAGACTCTGACAGAACTTTAATCGGTGAAGACTCATAAAAAATTTGACAGAGTTATTTCAGAACGAAATAAATTTTTTTATAAAGCTAATAATTTCCTACAACCGTATCCTTCCCTTAAAGATACAGAAAAGGGATAAACGTTCGTAGGACCACGATTCGGTAGACGTATTTAATAGTTTTGGTCACATTTCTGGTCAGAACATGTGCACAACCACGCCGTATATTATCGTCGCACATTAAACCGAAGTTCAACCAGATTCTTTACAAATTTTCCTGAAAATTCTATCAGATGGATGGTAAATAAGCGCGAGATTAAATGTATATACATCTTACTCGTCTTGCTTCTTAATTTTATTTCTAAAATCCCATGCCTTTTCTATAATTATATCTCTACCTGTTGTTCATTACTTTTTCAAAAATTGCCGTAGAACCTGTAACTCACAATTTAACATTTAAAAAAAAAAATTATATATTTTTATTCACACGGTCAGTTATTTGTGCAAAAATAAGCAATTAAAGTTCACACGATCTCGTCTTTATGGCGTTGAGTATTCTGCCGTAAAGCTTAAAACAGGATACTACCGACGATACTATTTTGACCTATCCAAAAACTTTTTTTGAAGAATTTTACCTCTACGATAACGTTCGGAAATTAATCTCGCATTAACATCTTATGTTTAAAGAAAAATAATAAAGTGTCGATTCGATAAATTTTATCGTATACAGTAACAATAAGATTTAAATCGACTGTACCGGGGTGAGGTGAATTTAAAATTAAATAAAAATACGGTTCGAAGCGTACTGTAATTTTTTGACAGATAAAAATGTCATATACGAACAAAATTTAATCGTATCAAAATCTATTAAACATTCTAAATCGATCTTTTTTTTAGTTCAAAGAAAATCGATTCTTTTAAATAATCAAACGATCCTATAAAAATGTATGTTATAAGATTAAAAGTTTTCCGATGTAGACGAAAAATAGGTAAAGACGATGCGTTCACGTAAACCGTTTTTAACTTTTGATGTTTTTTTGGACACCTAAGCCTACGAATTTATAACTTAACTTGTTATTTTGTATGAAAATTATGCATTTTATGTAGACAAATGTAACTTTATATCTATTTCGGCATTTTTATTTTATTTAATTACTCACAAAAAAAGCTCTGTAACTCGGTCGTTAAAAGTTATGTTTTTCGTAAATAGATATTTTATCAGATATACAAACAGCGTTAATTTTTCTCCTAAACGTTTTAAATTCTTTCAAATATTTTAAATTGAACAGAAAATAGTTTTAATTTAGATTAAAGAATATTTCATTCAGTGAAAACCTAAAAACGTTTGGAAGGTGGATCGAGTAGAATATGAATTGCAGGTAACTGTTAACGTTATAGTACTTATGTTGTGCAAGACATAATGTGGTGGTGATGTAAACAAAATCGGCTTTTTTGAAATTTTTTGTAAACTTCAAGTACAGAAATGATAAATATTACGGTGATAAAATTTTTTTTAGATAAGACAAATTGATTCGGCTTTTTTTACACAACGGAAAAATAAAATGCACAAGCCGGTAAGAAGACTACAACAGTTTTACATTGTTTTATTTACGCGATAAAGAACTATCATCTCACACGATCTTAAGAATAATTTTGCTGCGAGTATAAATCGTATTTTAATAATTAAAATAAGTAATTTAAAAATACACATTACGATATAAAATTCTGCTAAAAGCCGATTCAATACTCTATACGCGATTGGTTTTGTTTCTTAGTTGGCGCTTCAAAATAAGAAAAATTAATATACTTAGATTAAAGTTAGAAAATAAATCGAACGACTGCACGATATCGCTATGTTTAGAGCACTTTCGTAATTACGATACCATATCCCATTTTAAGTAGAATCTGAAGTTTTTCGAAGTCTACGAAACGATTTGTTATAATTTGATTGCGGTAATTTTCCTCGGTCTAGACTAAACGGCTTAAATGTCAAAACGTCGAAAAATTAAAAATTCTTCGTTCGGGTAACATTTTTTAAACGACTAACACTTGAACCGTCTGAAATAACCAGGAAAATAAATTCCATCTAACTTCATAAATAAGTAGGGCGTGTACAAAAAACGCCTACTTCATAATCTCTTATCCGCATTTAATCTATTTACTAAACGGGTGTGGGCCGCAAACCGTTGTTAACCTTAATGACAAAGGAAATTATTCGTTTAAAAAATTTAATATACTTCACGCAGACAGAAGATACGTTAAGTCATTTAAAATAATACAACCAATCTATAAATTAATTATATATTAAAATAAAATGTAATTATATATAAAAAATATATATAATAAATAAATTGATAAATCTTATTGTAATCGTGTTTGTTGACGTTACAAATACAAATACGAACTGTTTCATTGTAGAACCTTTGCAAATAAGATCGAAATAGTCCCTCTAAAATCGATAGTAGTAATAAGTGCTGTATATAGTGTTTAAATTAATTCGGTAATATCTGCGAGTCGAACCACGTACTGTAATTAATCGGTACGGGATGACTCCTACGAGGATGGTTTTATACGAAAAATAAACCGCAAAATTTAATTTAATCGGCGACTCGATACATAGGTTATTACGGAATAAAAAGATACAAACCTACCTTCTAGTAAGATTAAGTATAAAGAATTAAGAACACGCATAATAGTCAGCAGAGTTCAAATTTCTCCGGCCATCAAATGGATTTTACGGTTTAGAAACATCAAGAATTGAGGATATCGGGATATGATTATACATGATTTTTCTTAATAACCGATTAGGTGTTTTATATCAAAGTGTGCTCTAAATCTACAAAGAATATTGCAAAGCCGATATTATTTTAGTAAAGTCGTTATAAACAAATTAGGAGAAAATATAGAGGCCACAAAAAAAAACTGCTGCTGTAAAAGGCAAAGATGCCGAATCGCAAGGAGAATGAGGTGACAATAATAAAATGTCAATTACAATAAGTCTAAAATTTACGATATTTTAGGAGCCTTAAAATTTAACAGCGAATTACAAGAAACTACAAATATCGATACGAATTTAAACCCTATTTAAAGTAAGCTATCACCTCCTTTAAGATGATGAAAGTACAAAAAAAACCTTATCTAGTATTTTGGCTTATTCCTACAAATCTTCTCAATTAAATATTCAAATATTCTACAATTAAGTTAATTTCATTATTTTTTATAAGTTACATAACGGACAGGGAAATAATTTTCAAAATATTCAAATTCTGATCGAAATACATAAATACATATTAATCACTAGATTAATAACTTCCTAAATCCGTTACCCGATTAATAAAGAGAATTAATCCCCCCCTCTCCGCATACAAGCTACCGCATTTACTTAATCGGGCAGTACGTAACGAATTTTGAAATTTAAAGATATTTTAAGACGGGTAACCTCAAAAAATTTTAAAAACAAAAATCTAATCTAGACAGGGTAATGTTTTTTACAGAGGGCAATAATTTTCTTCTAATTTTTAACCATAACTGCCGATAGATTAATAGTAGAATAAAAGCCGATTTTCAATAAAACAATATATTTACGAAATCTAAAAGATTTTCTTATGTATTATTAAATTAATATTCTATGTCGATTTAACATAGGTAAGAAACCTGTCACATTTACGATATTTATAAAACGATAAAGTGTAATTTTTATGATAGATAAAGGACTTTTTGTTTAATAAAAATTTCCAACTAAAGATAGTAAAAAAAAACGAAATGGAATATGAAATATAAATAGTAAAGCGTGAAATACACGAGCAAAAAGTTAAAGATAGTATACCAGTATACCGGGTAGCAGTCATGTGAGCATGCGTACAATGAAACAATAAGAAAAACCTAGATATATTTAGTCTACGCAAGCACGCAAACCTGCTCGAGGGAAAAATTCTTTTCTGCTTGATAGAATACATTTTTAGGTTATAAAGTTATATACGTATATCTGAAAATACTGTTATTTAATTTTTTTATATTAAAAAGCGGTAATAAAATGTTATACAAGTTTTTATTTAAAGGTCTGGAATAACATTAGTATTAGAACTTATAACGGTACAATCTGCATAATTTTTAAACTGAATTTCAACAAAAAAAGTCATTAAAAAAGTTTAGTTTCGTTAGGTTTATATTGTATTTACTATTTAATCTAAAGATGCGTTGTGATGATCCAAATGTTGAACGTCAAATATCGACCAGATGTAGTTTACATTGTACTTTGCTTTTCTTTGTCGTTTTTAAAGTGCAATCAGAAATATTAATTTTTCTTTCAAAGTTTCATAGAAATAATATACGCATACGGTTTAAAAAGAAACCTGTAATCTTAAACATATTTTCCTGTACGGGCTAATACTATTTTAAATTTTTACTATATAAAACGGCATATACTACAAAATACAATTAATGAAAGCTTACCTTATAAAATATCCTGAAAATTTATTTCTTAATTAGGTTTAGTTAGGTGTTTTTGCCGACTGCGGTTTGAACATGCTGATCTTAACGATAACTGTTAATCATCACCTGTTGTCGCTTTAAATATTCAACCTTTTATTTTCAGAGTTGAAGAGGCAAAATGCACAAGCAGAGAGAACAAGTTAGCGACAACAAATTTCTCTTAAATCGTTACCGAGTAATTATGATCAAAAGAGATAAAAGAAACGACGGTTTATATATCGTATAACTTGAATTCAGCGAGATCACAAAACTAGCCTGACCGATAAATTATTAGAAAGTAACGGCATTAAAACATTGATTTACAAAATCAAAAAGTACAAATAAATTACTTGCATATACCAGCAGAGCTGTATAAATCGATACTTCAACACGAAACTATTTCTATATATTGTCAACATAAAAGATCTATGTTACTTGTAAAGATAATAAATATATTTAAGTAAATATTTATCTTATTGTATTTAAATATGTATATATTACTTTAAAATATATTCCACGGATGTTAAAATAAAATTATTTTAGTGGCTTAGAACGGATTCAAATACAATTAAAATAATTCGATTTTTCTTGTAAATCAATGTTATAATATTTGTACTATGAAAAAAAACACAAGTTTAAGTATAACATTTGTTAGAAATACAATAATTTACACCACACTCAATAGTACACGAACACACACGGCGCGCTCACAGCCTGGGCTAACCTCACTATCATAGTTCATACGATGAACTGAAGTAAGCCAAGCTCTAAAGAACTCGCGCAGGTAAAATTCTCCCCACTACTTGTCCTGTTAGGCTACTGAATACATGATACATTCATATATATATGTAGTTCTGCGATGCGCCGAGGTTCTGTGCGCTTCAGCACGAGTTTCAGCCGGTTCTAAAAATTTTATTATAGCAGCTACAGCGACAAGCGCCTACATTTTTATCGTGCCTTCTTTGCTTCCCGAACCCGTACTGCCATATTTATATTTCACACTTTATTTAGGTTATTTTATATATATATATATATATATATATTTTTTTTTTTTTTAATGCCAATAATTAGGTTTTTAATTAATACTGTCTAGTCATTTACTCGTGAGTGAGTATAAAGTTTTTTACCGAGATTTGGATACAAAAACTTTCAGCGTTACTGTTCATAACGTGTACCGAGAAGACTGTCATTTATTTTTCTTGGCAACATTGTTAAATTTAAAGACACAGTTTAAGATCATTTATCGATTATTTAATGTAGTCAATTCAGCCTATTAAATTACCACAATACATCACAAAACAAATATCTAAGTATATATTAACTGATATTGATGTAACTGTCTGGAGATCATTAAAAAAAACTACGACTAGACTTAAATACCTAAAGCAGAAAATTGTAATAATCTATTTCAAATATTCTAAAATCGGCTTTACTTCAAGAAGCTTACACTTGGTTTATTTTAATTCTATTGTTATTTATAATTATTATGAATAATTGTTTTATTATTTTAAATACTAGGAATGTCATCAGTTACTAATCAATATATGATAAACAGTACAGAAATAAAGCTGATTTATTAAAGTTCGTGTTTATATCATATCCGTAACATAATATTTACGATTTTCTGCGGTAAAAGTGCCAGTTTTATGGACCGATATCATTCCTATTCAATTTACCCGTAAATTTACGTATCGTATCTTAATTTCCAAATAGAAGATTATAAATTATGTTATTCGGATGCAATCCAAAACGAGGGGGAGGGGGAATTAATGTTCATTTAAATTAAAATCAACGTTGTCGGATTAATTTTTTAAGAATTCATTATATAGGCCCTACGATAGCTTCAGATTCCATTTCTCAAAATAACAAAGAAATAATCTGTTTATAGTTAATATTGATAACACACGGTACGGTATAAAGTAAAAGCAAAATATGTTAATCAAAAATGTACTTCGTGCTTATAAAACGTTAATGAGAATGTACTTATAATTCGTTGCCTTAAAGTATTAAGTTCGTTCGAAAAAAAATAAACTTAATCGTCAATAAACTATTAAGTGATACAATTAAAGTATTAAACTTAAACTATAAAACAAGTAAGGTCAAGAGGTTTGCATCGCATGCCTGCATATATTTTAACTTTAAAATTATACGTGCAAATGAAGAAAGAAAAAACAGATTTTTCCATAAAATACTCCAAATTATGTTGTTATTAATTAATATCCGATTTCACTAAAATCACTTATCGATATGGAAAGTGAAAAAAAAAGCAATACATATTTTTTTTACACGACTGCCCAAAAAGGAGTGTAATGTATTTAGGGTGCATGTATGTATGTTCCACCGTAGCAACTCAACTTCGCACCGATTTAGACGTATGACCCCGCGTTGGAATCCTTACGTTACCGGGAGTGCCGTAGGCTAGCTAATATATATAAATAAATTTAAAAAAATTCTGTTAATAATAATGGCTCCCTTTGGGGACTGCGTGTGAGGCTGGACTGGTGAGGTGATGCGAGCACCTCGTGCGAGGCTAGACCGATCATAAAATCAACCGGTAACAAACGGGGTATCCATGGGGCGCTGTTTTGGGAGGTGCAAAATGGTGCTCTTATAATATCGCTGCAAAAATCATCCGATTTTTAAAATTGAAAAGGGGTGTTTGTTAATAGGTTGAAGGCTAATGTTAGATACATCTCGATCTAACAGATCTCGGTCATTCGGAAATGTTGTTATATCTTCGCAACCGATCTTCCGATTTTCAAAATTCAAACGGGGTATGTGCTACTATAATACAAAATACGATGAAACCAAACCAGAACAAAAATTAACTGATATACTCACAAAAATCGAGTGGCCCGAGCTACGCCGAGATCAGCTTGAGCCCGGCTAACTCCCACAAACGGTCTTTATAGAGTTTGATGATAGTACTGTTAGAGGTAATGCTATCGGTTTCAGATCGATGATCGATCCCATCATTGTCGAATCTAATGCTTTAAGGGACAGGGAAAAGTGGAACGGCGTATGCTGCCACTAATACTGTGCTGGGCTGTGACGGTGCATAAACAACGAGGAACTATCCTAGAGAAGAGCCGTAGATCTGAGCATTCATATCTTTGCAAAGACCCCAGGCTTAAGTAGCACTGAGTCGCGTGAGACGGTCGGAGAATTTAGTCATTAATTGTTTGGATCCCAGAAAATTGCTGTATAATCGATACCATAAAAAGTCCCTCGAGGAGCTCAATCGCTTGAAAATCTGTAAGTTTAGACCGGTATACGCCAATTAAATTGAAATGTTTACAGTTTCCTCATTTGGCTCGGTACGTTAAATACGTTACATCCATAAGCTTTTGAATCGTGAATTTTTTCTCGATGATCGCTAAAAAGTAATAAATAATAAAATAAATTTTTATAAATAAAAAACATGACTGCCAAAATACAAAAAAAATTAAAAAATCGACAATAAATCGATTTAAAAAAACGAAAAGAAGGTATGGAAATAAAGGACTAAACGTGGTTAAGCAGTATTTAATTAGATAAAATAACGAGTGACCAATCAATTATGACACAGATTTAATTTGTTTAAATATATTTTTCATGTTGTAGAAATAGTAGGGATTTAAGGTTGTCTAATGATTATGTTCTCACCAGAAAATTTTATCCTACAAAGAAAATACTTAATTATAGTCGGGGAGGGAGGGCTCTGAATAGTAATTGTACTATATCAAAGAGCTCTGAATAGTAATTATTCTTTATTAGGAGCCCCCCCCCCACTGCATTTAAATATTTTCGTTGAAGAACTAAATTTTCTTATCGATGTAAGACAGGTGAAAATTAATCATTAGACAACCTTAAACGCCTGCTATTTCTAAAAAATGAAAAATATATTTAAACAAATTAAAACTGTCTGAAGGTTGATCGGTTACCCATCATTTTATTTAATTAAATAAAATCTGTAATACGATGCATAATGTAAAAATGTAAAACTGCTTAACGATGTTTAGTCCTTTTTTGCCATACCCTGTTTCTTTTTTTTAGTTCGATTTATTGTCTTTTTTTAGGTTAATTTATTTTTTTTTATTTGGTAATCGTGTTTTTTAATTTTTACAATCGTTTTTATTATCCAATAATCAATTTTATAAAAACAATGTGCAAACTGGTCATTTTAATGGCATTATTTGCTTGCAATTAATAATGGCGGAATTAAAAAACCGAGTGAGGTATCCTGAAATATCAACCGACATCTTTTAAAGCACACGGTCAACAGTATTTTACAAATGAAAACTAGAACAAAAAAAAATAATAGAACTAGCTTAAATTGCAGTAATTACAAATAGATTATAAATAAGCAACATTAAGAAATTTTAAGTAGCTCATTAAGCTGGCGTGAAAATTTAAAAAAAATTATTTCGGTTAAAAATATATATCTCGATCAAATTCAGAAAAAAATAATTTAAAGATTTAGCAAAAGACGGTTCGGTTAGCACAAATTAGCTTTCTGAATTCATCGGGTACAGAAGCGGGCGGACTGAAAAAAAAGAACGAATGTCGACACGCTTAATATTATATTAGCAGTATTAATGTAATCCCGTGAAATTATCCACATTTTTAGTCCAACCGCTACCGAACCCGATGTAGATAAAAACGTAGTAGATTTCTTATCGTTATAGCGACTATTGCGCTGACTATTTAAAAGAACTTTTGATTTCGTATCGTTCGCTTATTCTCCTACTGATTATACTGAAACTTAACAAACCTTTTAACTAAGGTTATAAAAATGCTCTGAGATAATTTCAACCTGCTAGGATTTATAGAAACAAAATGGCGGCTTTCAAACAAAAACATCAATTTCAGATAAATCACTATTTTATTCATTACAAAATAGCTGGTAAAAATCATTAAAACAGATGATAAATAGAACTAGATTGATTAAAAACAGTTAGATAATTAGACACAGTTATGGTTAATTATTAACATGTTTGATTCGATTTGTACAGCTGTTCAACAATACATCATTTGGTTTTAATCATTCTTACCAGCTATTTTGTAACGAATAAAAGATTTGATTTGTCTTTCTTTTTCGTTTGAAACCTACATATTGTTTCTATAAAAACCCTGTCGTTTACGGACAAATCTTTCCTTTTTTTGTACATTATATCGAATACTTTTTAGTATAAATGTAGGATAGTTTGAATTGTTGTAGTAAATGACAGAATACATCAACCGTATTTACGGCTGATGAACCGTAAAAAAAGTTAACTTAATTCTTAAACTATTATAACCATTTCGATTATTAAACATTTATCACCGGTAGACTTTTAAGAAATAGTACATATATATATTTATATGTATTTACAAGAAAATAAGTTAATAAATTATTTAACAATAATAATTATTATTATTGCAACATCTACGCACATGTACGTGGCGAGCAAAGACATTACAGTACTTCGGTACCTGTACTTATGTCAGCCAACGGTGACATGGTCTTGCTCAGGAGCTCCTTGTGAAGTACGGGAGTGGTGGTCCCAAGCTGGTTGCGGTTGTGCTTCTCGGTTTCGCTGTTTGTAGCGGGGGTGGTAGGCGCGACCGTGAATTGTCTGTTGACGCTGGGCGGAGTGCCCATCCCTCTTTACGGTTGTGGAGCCGAGTTGAGGGTGGGCTGCTGTGAGCTTACTCTGCCGAAATCTTGCGCCGTTCAGCTTGAGTCAGTCACTACGGCCCTTGGCAGGGATTGTCCTATGGGTAAGAGTATCGGAGGCCTTACTGCTATTTGCGAGCCCTGGGATGTCGGTCAGGCAGGGATCGTGGGTCAGGCAGTACCTGACTCCCCGGCCCGGGTAAATTTGTGGAAGGCGATGGATTGGGGGAACCCAGGCAGGATCAATGATCCGGGGCACGCCTAATCGTTTATCTGCCCGCACCTTGTGACATCATTACTGGCGTATTATAGGATTACGGACAATTTTTCCCCATCTTCCGTGGCAGAGGGTCCACGTATAAACCCTCGTCCTGGAGAGCCTTTGTCTTCGTTGGCGAAGAGAAGGAAGAGTGTAGAATTTAGCGATAAAGAAGAGCTTATAGATCTGGAAAGGAAGAAGGAAACGTCTAAGTTTTGAACGAAGAATAGTGGTGCAGTACCAATGTATTTGGTATTAAAGAAGAAAGACGGTGATTTTTCGAAAATAGTCCTTTCGTGATAGCTCGTGGCATCACGGAAGCTGCTGGTGAACCGGTTAAAGAGACACGGAAAACTGCAGTTAGACCTTTTGTAGAAAGTGTCAACAACGCTCAATCGTTGTGACTATTGAAAGCAAAGAAGATCGGAGTCATGTACATTGAGACATCTCCCCGTAGTACATTGAACACCTCAAAGGCATTATAGTGCGCAGGAATTTGTTAAACTGCACATAGGAGGAGATTGTAGATGAACTGCAGGAACAAGGTGTTGTTGCTGCAGTCACTTAAACATGCGTCGGAATGGGGAAGTTCAATCTTTTGCATCACATGTGTTAACTTTTAATAAACCAAGCTGTCCGGAGAAGATAAAAGCTTGTTTTCACAGGTTGGATGTGCGTCCGTTTATCCCAACACCTTTGCGTTGTTGTGGGTGTCAGAGATTCGGACATACGGCGGCTCGTTGTACAAGGCAGCAGATATGTGTCTGTGGTGAACCATTACACCCGGATTTTTAGATGATTTCTCTTGACAAGACTGGTCCACTGACTACGTCGCTCGTGTTTCTTACCATGAGGGAAAAACATGTTTTTTTTATTTTTTGGTGTGGAAGGGGCTAATGATCAAAGCAGTCGATACCCCTAATACTTAAAAAAATAATAATAATAACGATAATGGTAACGATCCTGATAAAGATAAAGATAACGATAATGATAATAATAATATCAAGGATGGAGAAAGCTCCTTGACTCGCCTTCGGACATAGTCGAGAGATTTTTGAGTCACTATGAAGCTGTCAGTATGAAGGAAAATTGTGATGATAATTTTGAGAAACATAAAGCTGTAACTGAAAATGATATATTGGTTGATACTCAGACTAATTTGTATTATAATGAAGAATTCACTGAGGTAGAATCTAATTATGCTCTGAGTAAAACAGTGAACACTGCCGCTGGTCCGAACAACATCCGATATGAAATGATCAGAATGCTAGATGTCACTGCAAGGAAGAAAATACTAGAACTCTTTAATCAAATTTGGATTTCTGGTATATACCAACCGTTATGGAAAAAATCGATTATAGCTCCTACTTTCCTATTTTAAAGAAAGGGAAAAATCCCTTGGATGCGCGGAGCTATCGCCTATCTCACTTACTTGCGCTCTAGGAAAACGTTTAGAACGCTCATGTGATAAACTATCGACTCATGTGAGTCCTTGAAAAATAAGAATGGATTTCACCCCATCAAGCGGGGTATCGTAAATTTCATTTCACCACATACTAGATGATTAATGTTGAAAATTTTATATTAAACAGTTTTATAAATAAAAAGCACTGTGTTGCCGTCTTTTTCAATTTAGAGAAAGCCTTTGATATGACTTGGAGATACAGCATCTTATAACAACTACAAGATTGGGGAATAAAAGGAAGAATCCCAACTATTATTAGGAGTTATTTAGAAGAAAGACACTTCTAAGAAAGACACTTAGAATTGGAAACGAATATTCGTCGCTCAGGATTTTAGAAAACGGTGTAAAAGGATTGCCGTTTAGCGGAACTTTGTTCAACGTCGCAGTGAACAAGCTTATTTCCGCTATACCGTCTGATATTGGAAGAAGTTTATATGTAGATGACCTTGCGATTTTCTACGCCAGCAGTCAAACTGCAACGATCAAATATAAGCTACAGACGGCTATTAACAAACTCGTAGAAGTAGCAAATACGAATGGATTCTGGTTTACAACTGAGAAGACTTGTGTGCACTTCATTAGGAAAAGATCGGCATATAAAAGTCCAGTTCTGATAATGGAAAACAGTATTGTTGGATATAAAGAAACAGTTTGTTTCTTATGTCTAACTTTGGATAGATAGCTTTCATGGAGGGCGCATATAACAAGAGTTAGTAACTAAGGGTCAGAAAGCCCTAAATGTCATCAAGTGTTTGTCAAACTTGAATCGGGGCACTGATAAAGAAGTATTGTAGAGACTTTACATAGCATCGGTCCAATATAGAATAGATTATGAATCAATAGCGTATGGCTCCGCCAAAAGTCTCATCTTAAGAACTCGACGTGATCCATAACAAAGAAATCAGGCTTGCTATAGGAGCTTTTTGTTACCAGTCCGATCGACAACACATTGTCAGAAACGGAAGCTATGCCGTTGAACTACAAAAGGGAATAAATCCTGCTAAAATATGCAGCTTATGTCTTAGACTTCCCGAGACATATAAATCTTGTTTCCTTTATCGACACAGTTTGGCTGAACAGTATCGGAAAAGATCCACTTTTTCTAGACCGCCTGGAAAAGGGAGAATGTGGAAGTAATAATATTGATCAACCAGAAGTTCTCCTGGTCTCCAGAAGGGAAGCCCAGCCGCGGTTGATGTCTACGGTGGAGGGCCGCATAGACATGAAGGAGAAGATAGAACAGCGATTACCAGACCTATATATTTCAAATGCTTTTCGACGACCGATTGCAGAATTTAAAAATTTCACCCATATATTCGCTGATGGGTCGAAGAATGAGAACGCCGTCGGAAGCTCATAAGTCATATATGATGAATCCCACTCGGGGCTTATCTGCAATAGCCAGTGTATACACAGCAGAGTTATACGCATCAGCAAGCTCTTGGTTATGTATTACATTACAATGAAGAGAGAGTGCTTCTCTGCTCCGATTCCTTAAGTGCATTCACTGCTTTAAGTAATGACTTGACGCATGATGCACTTGTTCAGGATATATTGGCAGCATTTAAAAATCTGTAAGACAACTGCATACAATGCATCTTGATAGGGATACCTGGCCACGTCGGTATTTCCTGGTAATGAGGCAGCCAAACGAGCGGCAAACAGCAAAAAAATCGACATTCCATTAATTCAACTAGATGACCTTAAAAACTACAGCAAGAAAGGAATTACTACGAGGCTTAATTGCATAAAGAATACCCCGACAGTTTGTAGCCATTACAAGACTTCGAATAGGTCACATGCTAGCAGAAGAACAGAGACCAATATGTGAAAGCTGTGACACATATTTCACAGTGAAACACATAATAGAAAAGTGAACGTTGTATAGAGACCTCAGAATGAGGCTCAATCTAACGGCAAATTGGCCCACGATTTACCAAATAATGAGAAAAGAGAAAAGAATATCATCTGTTTCTCAGAGGAGACGGTTTATTGGAGAGATTTTAAGTGACAAGGGCTCTATAGATCCTTGTCATCTAATGTTTATCTGGGATTTTATTGTTTTGTGACAAGTCTGTTTTTCCAGATGATCTGTTTGAGAAGAATGGCATTTGACCAAGTCACTTTCATGAAAGAGGGAGGTTTTTTAATTTTTGACAATAGCTAATATATAATATATAATAGTTATATATATATATTATATATATATAAATGTAATATATATATTATATATATAATATATAATAGTAGTCGATGCCCACTATTTTCTTTTAAAAAAATCGAAAAAATCTTAACTGACAAATTTATAAGAATATAATTTATTTCATTTAATTTTGTTGTATACTTTTTATATATTTACTTTTTCCATTGTCTACTGATGATGATCGTTTAACAGTAGAAATGGCCATCAGATTCTGTATTTTAAGTTAAATTTTTGAAACCGGTTTTTAATGTATCTTATTTACCAGTTTATTTAAAAAACCGTTTAGCGTAGCTCTATATTCGTATTCCAACAAACCAAGTTATTTAATATTAGTATAACCATATTTATAAACATTTTTTTTTATTTACAAGTCTTCTGTATATTTTTCTTCTCTCTCAAAAGATTGTTCACAGTAAAATTTCACGATCTATTACCCATCTTATTTAAAATCGAAATCGGATATGCGATTACTTCAGTTAGGCGGATCGCATACTTTTAACTATTAAATTAATAAACTCGTTTTCGATAACGGAAGAATATAAAAAGATGAAATTGTAATTTATTACGATTAAAAATCCATCAGAATAAGATATTATCAAAAATATTCCAAAACTACATTTAAAAAATAACTCTTAAAAAATGAATGATGGAAAACTTCTTCAGAAATACACCAAACTGCTATAAATCGTAACAAAAATGTGCAGGTGATTTCATAAATTCCATAAGACTAGAGATATTTTAAAAGTGATGAAATATATTAGTTAATTCCTATTTATAAGCTGTAGACAATCGATAATAAAAATCAGTTATAACCGGTTTGATTATATTTGAAACCGGTTTTAAATGATTCAACGGAGCGGTAAACAATCATATTAACTATATACGGCTATCGATCGACATTTCAAACATGTGAAATAAACCGGGCTAAAAATTTATCAAGTACAAACTATAAATAAATACCAAAATCATACTAAGCTACTACTTATATTGCAGCTATAAAACGTTCACGCCATATATATACTCTACAAATACACTTAACGTACTTGTATGCTAGTAGTAGCAGTCTAGTAATCTAAAGCTAATTGTTTAAACGATGTATAAATAAAATTAAATGTTTGTTATATAGTCCCATTTGCATATTACACGGATAGACAAAACAAAACTTTTAATGTTTTTCTAACTGTGATACCATTTCTTGAATTGATTTGTTGCGTACATTACAGATTTGCAAGTACAATTTTTCTATTACCCTTAGTTTTAAATAAATTAGGCTTCAAAAATAATTAAGGGAAAATATAGTTAAAATCTGTAAAATTTATATTTTGCATGGCCATACCTATGTTAGAATGATTTCGCTGGGTTTTATCTTAATAATAAATAGCCTCTCGCACATCCCGAATTAATGTCCAACAGTAATCGGCTAGCATGCTGGTATTCCATTTCTTTTTATAGCGGGTTTCCATCACCGAAATGTCTTGGAAACGTTCACCGTGTTCGTTACTTACGTCTCCGAGGTTGACCGGGAAAAAATTCAGACGTGAGTGGAGGAAGTGTATTTTCAGACATATTATATCCCATAGCTCTGTATGAAGTAAGAAGTTGACTAACAATATCGTGGTAATTATCGGATTTTTGTTTGCCCAGAAAACCTTTGCAAACGTCTTTAAATGAAGTCCAAGATATACTTTCTACATTATTTAACACTGAGTTAAATACATCATCTGTTGACCAACTCTCTTATTTGTGGACCGACAAATATTCCTTCTTAAATTTTTCCTTCACTTACATTAGGGAATTTCTGCCTGATATACAAAAGTCCGGGACTATCCTTCTTCATTGCTTTTAGAAACTTTTTTGTTAGTGCTAGCTTGATATTGTCGTCTCATTTCTTCCTCTCTTTGGTAACATAATGTTTATCCCTAGCTCCGTGTACCTTTCAGCCATCCTCTTAAATATACAGAACAATTAGTGCATTCTATATGAGGAGCCCACGTCTTATCCTGATCACCAATTTTACACTCGAAGTACAAACCATATGCTTTTTTAATTAAAGGGGTAATGTTTTTTCTATTTGATTTTACAGTAAACTCACCACATTCATAACAAAAGGCATCCACATCATTTACACAATTTGACACTTCACTGTTAACAAACTTAAGACAATACTAAGACTGAACAAAATTAATTCATTCCTAAATCCAGTGTTTAATACAAACAACACAGCTGTATTTTCAGCTACATATTTTGACCTGCACAGACATGATTAATCTTGTCCATTAAAGCTCACACTTCACTATTAGATATGATGTCATAATATGAGACTATGATATGATTTAATTCTTTTTCTGGTATTGTATATTTATAGCTTACAAATTACGTTAACAAAGTTAAACAATAAAAAATGAACTGAGTAAATATTGTGTAGGAGCTTATAATGCTAACTGTACGTTGAAAAATTAAAAAAATTCTTTAATTAAAATTTTAAAAGTTGTCAAAATCGGAGGGTGGTAGAAAGATTCTGAGTTCATATTTGTTTTCAGCATTAAAAAGCAGATTAAAATCATGTGTTGCATGTTAGGAAACAAAAATTATGTTTATCAATGTTATTTATTTATAATAATTTTTTATGTTAAAAAGTATTAAAAATTATCTCATTAAAATAAATAAAAGGCTAAATTTGAGAAAAATAAAAATCTCACTCTCTCTCTCTCTCACTCTCTCTCTCTCTCTCTCTCTCTCTCTCTGTGTGTGTGTGTGTGTGTGTTTGTGTGCGTGCGCGCGCGCTGGCGTGTTTGTGTGTATAAAATAAATTATTTTTTTAAATGCCCGTAATATACAATGACGGGCCATCCTCACCCCCTTAAAATAAAATCGAAACTTACTTTTAGTTTCAAAAAGTTTTTACAAAGTTTTATTTATAGAACGTTAACATGGCAACATTCTATAGTACAGAATTTAAAAATTTACATTTTATGAATTCATATAATTTTCATTAATCTACCGTAAAAATTCGTTATTTATTTATTTAAATTATAATAAAAGGCTAATAGAAATGATTAAAAAGTTAATATAGAATTTTATATGTATTATATTATTATTATGAAATTTAAACTGAAAAATAATGAGCAGAAAATGCAGCGGGGGAGCCATTGTAATAGTGAAATTGATTATAAAACGGGTGCGACAGCTACAGAAGGAAACAGAGTAATTCTTGTGTAAATGGCAAATTCTCACCGTTCAAATTATTTTTAATTCAAAATTGACTTTATTCATGACTGAACCGATCCGCACTGCACACTAGTAACTGGATTCCCCGAAACGATAACTCGATCCTTTATTACGATAAGTGTCACTTTGATAATAAAAGATTTAAAACGTGTAGTCAGGACCTTCACCTCTTTTTTAAGGAGGAAATCACCAAAAACAAACTCCTTTCGTGGAAATGTTTGCAAAACAATATTCTTTAGAGTATATTTCTATCATCGGATTCCAAAAATGAAGGTTTCTAACAGATATATTTTTCAATTTTTTTTAATGTAATATGAGCGGTCAAGTTTTTAAAACTACTTTTTCGTCGGTTAAATGTAAAAGATCTAACTAATAAATCTAACGGTAGCTTGTGCGCAAGAAAAAATTGATCGCGTTACCAATATTTTCCCTCGCCTAACGATGCGACTGACAACTCATATATCGATAATCCCTGGATTACCAAATGGGATTCGACTAAAAAATCCAAGAATTAAAAAAATGGATTACCAGTATCTTGGGATTAAGTATAAAATAATTTCCAAGAATTTAGCAATCCATTAAGCAGGAACAGTAGTGGTCTACAACAGATGCATTTATCCACACACTGTAAATAAAAATAAACATTTCAGAAAAAAAACTTAAATTAGTATGTTTAAAACTTACTGCTTTATTAACTATTAAAGTCATCAATTAGATTTTTCACTTAAAAATTTCCTGAATTCTGAAAAAAAGTTTTCAGAACATTTATAAATAATAAACAATTCTGAACACCCGATAGTAGAAGCGGCGTTCAAAATGTAGCACGTCACTATGATGCAAGCGTTGCCACAGCCGATACACTCTGGTTAAATTGAACAAGTCTTAATGAATTTTTCGAAAATTATTTTACACTTCACGACTTTTAATCGTTACATAAATCGATAACCGTAGCAAAATAACTTCTACGCTTCAAAAAGAAACTTATTTTAAACCGGTAAATTTCTAATTCTTACTTCGTTTATTCGATATTTTCTTTAAATCCCAACGATTATAACCGATATAATATTCCGTAGAAATAAAACTAGTTTTTTCGCATGCCGATCAATAAATGTTTTTTTTGGGGTTTTTTTTCAATAACGTAAGAAAGGACAATTAAACGAGAAAACGGATAAGATCAATGCATTTGAAATACAAGGATTGAAATATAAAAATTTGCACCAAATTTTTAAAACGTATAAATATTCTAAAGCCTGTACAAATATAAGTAGCACCTGCCTACTACTAAACACGCTTAAGATAGTGGAGTATGGAAAAAAGAAACGCTAATAAACCTCATTGTAAACACATTCGCTCACAGTTACATACACACACGCATATGTACACGAAACGTACGAATATAAGAAACATATTTCTTAAATTCAAGTATTAAAAATAATAAAAATAAATCTAAAAGAATAATTTATAATAATTATAAATAATACAGATAATATAGAAAGATTTATATGAAAAAGGTCATACTACTGTTATCACAAATGCTGTTATCTTGAATTTCGTAAAATATGAATTAAATTTCTTAAAAGATGGTATAATTACATACATATGAGATGATTTTCTGAAAAATTATTGCGATATACATATGTGAAATTTTATATTATTTCATAAATCATAAAAAAATTAAAACTTGTAAGTTAAATTTTATTTTCGAATCTTTATTAAAATATTATCCCTTTGCAGCAAACGGATATATAAATACACGAATACATTACGATAGCATTAATATTTTTATACAACCGATAGATCATCACGAGAAGGTAAAAACAATTATCATTGAATGAGATCGCCTCATTATTTTCATTCGTTAAAAATAAATACTCTACAAGCTCGGAAGCAAAACCGAGTTCGGGCTGGTAAAGCGCTACGTCGATTAAAAGCAAAAAAAGGCAATCCTAAAAGATCCGCTTGTGTAGTGTAGATATTTATTCTGCAGGCTCACTTGTTTATCATATATCGGTCGCTCTCTCGCTATTTAGATACGGTTATAGGGTCAGCGATACGAATGGACTGACTAGCCGTAAATTGAAAAATTCATCCGACTAGCCAAAATTAATTTTTCATCGGTTGCTGCTGCCACTGCCGCTCCGTCTTTAAGACGTTAAAGTATATTGAATTTAGGCGGATTAAAAATTCAAACCGTAATGAAAAAGAAATAACCTCTTTTCTTACGCCGCTACGTTTTCGCCATCGGGCCGATAATAAATAATTACGATAAAAATAGCGGGAAACTTTCAAAACGGTTTCAGTCGTTTCGGATACATAAGAATCGATCATCGAACAAGATTTTTTACCGGTAAAACGAGTCGAATCGGAAAGTATTAAAAAAGACAGATCATGTTTTTCACTTTCCTTCACTTTTTTGGAGAAAAACTTAATAACGAAATGAGTTCGCATAAATTAACAGAAAAGCGACTGAGAAGTGAACCTTGAATTTTTACTGTCATTTTAAGCTTAAAGCTCGAGGCCAAGTCTCAATAGTAATACAGATATTACCGATTCATTAAAAAACAAAATTTACAATGACAGCGATACGACAGACGATACATTGGCATTATCCGCCTATGACTCCTAAAACCGTTTTGATATAACAGAAAAAGGGTCATTTTAATATGCATTTTTCGATGCATTCGGTCACTCGGCTTTCAATTTCTACTATTATTAATTCGTATAACGTATAACATGTAACAGTTCATAGGATAAAAAGAGTCGAGTTTCATTGCCTACACTTTTCCCCTGAACTGCTACTTCATCTCAACATATCTTTTCATCCGATATCTAAAGTTATCTCGTTTATATATTTAATTTCGGTTTTCTTTAAACTCGTTTAGCATATTTTATCATTTTTTCTACGAATAAATTAACTGACCCTGATGCTTTAAGATACACTTACTTGCTCTGATTTTTAAAAAATCGTTTCTAATCTTCAAATCATCATGAAACCTCTTAATTTTTAATATAATCAGATCTAGATAAACACTTTTTCTAATAATTTTGTTAAACATCTTTCAGCAATTTTTAATCTACTAGTATTATTTTATTTTACATTGATATGCTCATCTCGATCTTTACCCATCCATTTTAGTGTGTGTATGTGTGTGTGTGTGTGTGTGTGTGTGTGTGTGTGTGTGTGTGTGTGTGTGTGTGAGAGAGAGAGAGAGAGACAAAATGAAATCTGTTTTCTTAGTGATATAATTATTTTAATTAGATTTCATACACCATTACGTTGATAAATAATGTGGGATTCGGGATGAAATTTTTAATTAAAACAGAAATTGTCACGCTGATGATCTGAAATATCAAATGTTACAGATTTATTAAATTAATAAAATAAATTATAAATAAAAGAAGTTAAATTTTGAAAATGAAATAAATGAAACTATGATATTTAATATTGAAATAAGAAGAAAGATTAAAAATCCTTAAGTTTGAAATTAAAAAAAAAAATGTAGGTGAATAAAAGAATAAAAAGCGACTAACATCTAGCGGTCGAGCGAATAGTCCTGCTTCCAGGGATGTGGTAACATTAGCGATGAATTTATATTTGAGAAATGAACTTTTTGGTAATAATAAAAAATATAATTATTTGTATCAGCCGAGGTGGTGTCAGGCTGGAATTGTCGTCCTAACGGCCACCGGTCGAAATCCGTCAGGAACGATGATCGAGTTTTAAGGTGGACGATTCTTGGACGGGTGCGGATATCCTTGCCGCTTCCTGTTCGTAGTGATCGCGGCCGTCTGACTGAATGACTTAAGCTGAATGTGAGACTCGGAAACAGACTGTCGGTTTGCAATAGAGTATCTTAGAGAGAGAATACTGAGAAGACAGCGAGTGACTGTCGACCGCCTAGGTTTATATACACTCGGGGTCCTGACGTTTTATAGAACGGTCTCGAAAGAAAAAAAAAAGTAATAATATATTTACTACGTCGAACCTTCCGGAACAAATCTAAACATGAATATTTCCTAATAACTGTGTTCTACCATATTTTTAAATGAAATTTCTTTATCGATTATTATTAATAGCGTCAGGATTAATATTAATTATTAAAAAAAATAAAAATAAAATAATAACGAGAGCACTGATTTATTGCATTTAAGGCCAAATAGTGCTACATACTGCCATAATGCGGATTACGAAAGATATTTTTTTAAATTTTGTTATAGTAATAACGAATAAAAAACAGAAAGCACAAACGTAATTGAATTTTATAATGCTTAAACTTGACGTATATTTGTGAAATATTAAGTATGAAAAATTATTAAAATATAATTTAATAAACCAATTTAAAAAAAAATAAAGTTGTTAAATAAAAATTGAGAAAAATAAAGGAAAATATAACAAACCCCTTTCCTAAGCGCAAATCAAGTTTAACGGTGGTGTCCGATAAAGAAGTATTAAAGGACATATCCCCTAAGCTTAAAAATTAAGTATCACGATGTCTTAATAGAATAAATGATAATAAAATAAAAAAAGGACTTTTTTATGCTTAAGTTCGATTGCAATATATCAAGTTATAAGAAGCGCTAGCAGCTGTTTAGTACTTTGTAATTAAGTTTATAAATCAGTAAAATTTATAAATTAAGTCTACTTCGATGCGTAGCTTAATTTTCTGGTGTAGATTGATTTAAGTTCGTCGTTATGTGCTTAAATTTTTTTTTTTTTAAATGGTAAAGGTTCAATAAATCCCTTTTTAAGATGCATTTCTCATTTAATAGAATTATAGTTCTCAACTATTAAGAGTGACACACGTTTATTATCCCCTCTACTTTTTCTAGTTAAGTAACTCCTTCATTCCCTTGATTCTCTTTTCTTTCTTTTAAAAACAAAAAAAAAAATTATAAGAACTTTTATTTCAAAATAGTTAACATAAAATTGTATAGCCATTATTGCTCTGGTCAAACATAAATGTTTATTCATTTCAATAAACAGTCTTCAATTATTCTGACTAAAGTGGTCCTTTGCGGCCTTAAAAGTAATAAAAAAAAAAAAAAAAGTTTTAAAATAAGATTATGAAAGCTGTAATATATTATTACAATTAAGATAAGAAAAGAAATTAACAAAAATAATAATAACAAATAAAATAATAATTCTTTAGGGCTCTCAACGGGATACAAAAGTCCTTTAAATGCATTTACATATACTATGCTTCAGGTGTAGAAACACGTACGAATTTACTTATCAATTTTTTTCATTTCCATAAGTCTAAATAACACAGACGCATAAAAAACAGGAAGAGCCATTCCGCTGTGAATTGACGACATATAATTTAGCTACCCACGTTTGCTAAAAACAAAATTAATTATCCGTAATCTCTAGCCGTGAACACCTTTGATAAATTGCAGTGCTCTGTACACATCCTAAAATGTCTTTAATACTGATGCAGTGATCCCTCTTAAAGTCTTCTCCTGAGGTATGATAAATGATTTAATTATTCCAATAATCAGTTCGAGTATATTGAGCTATTTTACTTTTCTTGCGCGCGCGCAAATATATAAATATATATATATATATATATATATATATATATAGCTTTATTTTTTTTTAAATCTTCTATCGCATCGAAAACAATACCTATTTACAGTATTAGAAAATGTATTTCTTATAATTTACTATTTAAAACGATTTATAAAATTGTATAATCGTAAAATCGATTCTTCGTCGGTTATTTATTTTATTATATTCTATTTGTAGCCAATAATCAGAATTTAATATAATTTTGTAATTACTTAATAACACAAATTCTGCAAAGAAATTATATAAATCATAATTGCATATTGAAACATAAATATATAAAGTGAATAGCTGATAAAATGGAATTAAAAGGTATATTTGAAGGTAATTATCGTTACATTGTTACTGTGACTATCCCGCAGCGGCGGTGGTCGGTCTCTTTTTTCTCTAGATTAATAAAATATTCTGGTAAAAGAGCATAATTTGCTGGAAATATCTCAAGAAATTTAGATCGAGTAAATTCGAAAACGTAAACTGATGAACGGATTACATAATATTGTAAAGTCTACAGGATTACCTAACACGATATCAGAATACATAAAATGGATCGTGCACGTTAAGATTCCCTTTTTCCGTAAATTTAAAAGAAAATACTGGAAAAAACAAAACAAAATTGAATTTAAATTAGTATTAACATTAAAATAATAATTATAAAGTTACATTACTTTATTACAAAGTGTTTCGATATAAAAGTACTGAAGAAAATTATTATTATTAACTTTTATTTTTTTACGTTTTAGAGGCATCGACTACTATGGTCATTGTCCCTCTCTACAAGAAAAAGAAAAAAAATTTCTTCAGCTTCGTGAGGCAACGTATATCAATAAAGATGCTTATTTCATTGTCTATGTTCGATTTTGTAATCGGATATCAGCAGTAGAAGAATTACTTTTCTGCAAACCAATGGAACTCAAAGCAACAGCACTCGCATTATTTGCTATCTTGAAATGATTTTATAAGCGAGGCAAACATAAAGTGGAAATATTGCGTCGGAATATACACCGATGGTGTTCGTTAATGTCTGGAAAATTCCAAACTACACAAGCAGTTTTGAAATAAAAATCTACAGTGCGTCGGGACAAATTGCATGATCCACGGAGAAGCTCTGGCTTCCATAGAAATGAGTCTTGGTCTGAATATTGTGCTAATGAGGCTTGTAACCGTAGTAAATTATATAAAAATGAGACACTTAACATCAAGAATCTTTTCTGCACTTTGTAAAGATATGGGTGCAGTACATTCAGTACTATTTTATCGCGAGGCAAGATGGTTATTTTGTGGGAAAGTTTTGCTAAATGTTTATGAATTGATAAGATGAAATAGCCATTTTTCTAGAAGAGGAAAACCGACCGGAAGCCGAGACGTTTCGAGGTTGTTTATTTGTGATGGAATTGAGCTACTAGGTCAACATATTTCAGAAATTAAATGCCTTGAATCTTCAACTCCAAGGAGAAAATACACATGTTGGATACGAGTGAAAGTTACATTTTGAAGAAAATTGGAATTGTGGAGCAGAAATTTAAAGCAAAAAAACCTAGAAATGATTGCAAAGGTGGACGAATGTGTTAAAAACTTACAAGGCTGAATTACAACATGTGAAAGTTGTTTTGTAACCACTGAAAATCATTTAGCCATGCCGGCAAAGAATTTTAAAATGTATTTTCCTGCTGACAACAACTAGGTAGCAAGTTACAAGTGGGTTAGGGATCCGTTACAAAATACTCCTGAAGGGCTCTCAACTGCCAAAGAAGAAATCTTCATAGACTTCACGGCAAATGGCGAAATCTAAAGACAATTTAGTAATAAATTACTCTGAATTTTGGGCAGGAGTGGATGATGAGTTTTATTCACTGAAAACAAGAACATTTCGTATACTATTACCATTTTCAACATCCTACCTTTGCGAAACCTGATTTTCTATGGTGCCTGCTTTGAAGAAAAAATATAGATCTCAGCTAAATTTAGAAAAAGAACTCAAAGTGCCTATTTCTAACATTAAAGCTTCCTTCGAAAAATTTGCTCTGCAAGACAGGCCCCAGGGAGTCGCTAATAATAATTAAACTTGCTTTAATTTAGTATTGATAAGTTAATTATTAAATACATTGTGCAGTGCTGATACAATCCTATTTATAAGCTCATTATATCAGTGTAAATGTGTATTTTATTATTTATTATGAATGTATTATTTACATAATGTATTTGTTTACTTTCCTTTTAGTAAATTAATACATTTTTTTAATAATATTTTCTTTTCGATATGCTTGCGCTCCCATTTTATGTTATCACGTTTCTCTAGGGGGGCGCGCCCCGCAGGTTGAGAAACACTGCCTTACACCACTCTTTTTTTTCCATCTTTCTAAAGGCCTCGACATTGTATCCAAGGTATCTAAAGCCTTGGAGATGAAGTCTTCTGATCCTTTGCAGTACAGATACTCCTCCTGTGTATATTTATACAGGATCTGGGAGGATGGTATGCCTCTCCTTCGTTTTTAAGGGCAACGGGAGCCCGAGTGCTCTTCAACTATGTAAATTTAAACCAATATTTCTTTCGGTTTTAACTGTCAGCTGATGAGCTGTGCATCTGCTCGAACGAACACTCGTCCACTCGAACGAACACATGATGTTCAACTGCCTAGCTCTTGGCGGGGGGGGGGGGGGGGAGGAGAGCAAGAGCTCAGGCCACCCTGGAATTGGAGGTCAAGGAGAAAATTGGCCTCTCACGAGCGGCGAGTCAGTGTAGCAAGAGCCGCATTGTCGGATCGTGTGTGGGAGTCCTTGATGAGGTTGCTTTGTTCAACTGACATCAGTAGTTTACCTAAGGGGAAAGACTCTTACCGCGCTGCTGTGGGAAGATAACCGAGAGATATGGCTGGCTGCCAGTAAGCTTACAGTAACTCACCCTTTACTCGGCTCCACAACCGGGAAGAGGGACTCCCTCCGTTCGCACTCCGTCCAACGTCGACAAAACAGATTACGGTCATGATTCCCGCTCCCGCCGAAAACAGTGAAACCGAGAAGCACAACCGCAACCAGCTCGGAAAGCTTGGGATCGCCAATCCCGTACTCTATAGGGGAGCTCCTGAGCAAGACCATTGCTACGTTGGCCGACATAAGTTCCGTGTACTTTTGCCGGGTAACATGTACCCGGACGTGTGCGTAGATGTAATTGCACGGACGTGGAGTTGGATTTTGTCCGGGGCATTATTATTATCACTGTCGACCGAATTTTTGTTTTAACTACCACTGTACAGATTTAAAAAAGTATTAAAATCATACAGATTCTGTCCTTCATAAACGAATTTTAATTGTTTCATTTGTACTTAAAAAAAAATTCGGTTTGTTGCTTCCGCAAATATAATTTTAACGTCGTTAAGCATGTGCTATCTTTTACGGTTGTAAGTTTTCGCTGAGAAACGAAAATTATATAGAATTATATACTTTATAAGAAACGATTTTATAAAAAAGTTTACTACGACTAGTATTTTTAACTCCTTTTATTTTCCCTTTCCAATAGCGTAGATTATTTTGTATATTACCAATTACTATACTTATGTATGTCGGTTTACAGGAAGAGCGATGCAGTCGTGAGATTTTAAATATAAGAAAGGGTAAAATCCTTTCCTGCTATCCTCGGACCGAAAGGCGATCTTACGTTGATAATTTTGTCTTGCTAATACCTCTGTCACCGAGTGGATGAAAAAATTAATAAAGCGACTTGTCCGGCAATGGATTCGTACTAGCGATGGTACGGTGCAGGTGTACCTAATATTCTGAACCTGGTACAAGCGTAAACAAGTACACTGTAAAATCATCCGGTACAATTTGTGTTAGGTAAAGACTTAAGACACCGGCACCAGCCGTTCTTAGCCATCGTTCATTCTTTCTCGTTCGTTTCCCTCCCCTTCAAAGACAATTTTCAGTTCCTCACTCTATTTCTCTTTCTTCGTGTTAATAACTGGGAGGTATTAACCTTATAGCACCTAAACTTAATACTGACAAACAAACTCTTGCTGTTAATAATTCACATTTAAAGTACGAGTACAGATTTACTCGCCCCACAAAAATAACAATACATAAACAATTAACTATGAAGCTATATTCCTAAATAACAACAAAACAAAATTAAATAAAACTTCTCTTATATATTTTAATATGACTAGAAAAAGATAAGAGAATAAACTTTTTATACGATAAAATCGATTAAATAAAATGACTTTTACCTTGCAGTGAATCGCATGTTCAGCAGCAGTTGAAATTAACCCGGTAGAGGTTAATTTTAATAAAATCACCGACGGAAAAATTACGCACGATAAAACAGGTCTATTGACTAAAAACGTTTTACATATTACAAATTACACACCTTTATTAGCAACAAAACCGAATTAAGTAGAATTAACAAAAGAGTACCTACAAAGCTAAAAGGAAATTCTTTAAATTGAAGACTTAACTGCAAAAAAATTCGCATAGATAGGCCAAATTACAAGTCTTGCTTGTTTAGCGTTGAGAAAAACTATTTTTTTCATTTTATCCAATGATAACATTAATAACATAATTTTTTGTTTCCTAACATGCGATACATGATTTTAATCTGATTTTTAGTGCTGAAAACGAATATGAACTCAGAATCTTTCTATCACTCTCCATTTTTGACAACTTTTTAAATTTTAATTAAAGAATTTTTTTAATTTTTCAATGTACAGTTAGCATTATAATCTCCTATGCTATATTTACTTAGATAATTTTTTATTGTTTAACTTTGTTAACGTAATTTGTAAGCTATAAATATACAATACCAGAAAAAGAATTAAATCATATCATAGTCACATATTATGACATCATATCTAATAGTGAAGAGTGAGCTTTCATGGACAAGATTAATCATGTCTGTGCAGGTTAAAATCTGTAGCTGAAAACACAGCTGTGTTGTTTGTATTAAGAACTGGATTTAGGAATGAATTAATTTTGTTCAGTCTTATTGCTGTATTAAGTTTGTTAACAGGGTAGTGACACAATGCCTCGAAATTGTGTAAATGATATGGATGACTTTTGTTATGTATGTGGTGAGTTTACCGTAAAATCAAATAGAAAAAAAAACATTACACCTTTAATTAAAAAAGCATATTATTTGTACTTTCAGTGTAAAATTGGTGATAACACGTGGACTCTTCATATAGTACTCACTAATTGTTCTGTATATTTAAGAGGATGGCTGAAAAGTACATGGAAGACTTTACCATTTGGTGTATTTATGGTTTGGCGTGAACCAAATCATGTAACCGATTGTTACTTCTGTTTCACAAGTGTGTCTGGAATTTCTAAAAAATCTAAACGTACTGTAAAATATCCTTCATTACAATCGGCAATCAGACCTGTACCTCACGGTGAAATTATTCCAGTTCCTGAGCCACCTGTGAATGTATGTTTCGAAAGCAGCGATGAAGAATAAGGCAGTATCGAAGAAGACAACTATGATGTTGATTTTGAATTATCTTCCTATAAGCTACATCTTACATCATAAGGTGAATTAAATGACTTGGTAGGGATTTAAATTTATCAAAAAATCAGGCTGAACTGTTAGGTGGAAGACTGCAAGGTTGGAATTTACTCCAAAAAGTATAAAACTTTCTTGCTTTCGAAGCCGAAAAAAAGAACTTGGTCAGTACTTTATTGATGAAAATAATTTGGTATATTGCACAAATATTGATGAGCTTATATTGCACTTAGGACACGTTCATAAACCTGAGGACTGGTGCCTTTTCATAGATTCATCCAAGTATAGTTTAAAAGTGGTTATACTACATAACGGTAACAAATATCCTTCGATACCAATCACTTATGGTACTAATTTAAGAGAGATATACGATGTGATGAAAGGCGCTCTTGAAAAAATAAATTATAAAAAACATAGCTGGAACATATGTGGTAATTTAACGTTATAGCTATTTTATTAGGCATGCAGTTAGGCTATTCTAACTACATGAGTTTTTTTTTCGAATAGGACAGCCGAGCTAGGGATAAATATTATGTTGCCAAAGAGAGGAAGAAATGAGACAACTTAAGTAACTCCAAATGGGAAAAATATTATTCATGAGCCCTTAGTTGAACCCATAAAAATATTTCTACCCCCTCTCAATATCAAGCTAGCACTAACGAAAAATTTTCTAAAAGGAATGAAGAAGGATTGTTCCGGACTTTTGTTTATCAGGCAGAAATTTCCAAATCTAAATAAAGGAAAAATTAAAGAAGGAATATTTGTTGGTCCTCAAATAAGAGAGTTGGTCAAAAGACTGTGTATTTAACTCAATGTTAAGTAATGTAGAAAGTGCAGTTTGGACTTCATTTAAAGACGTTTGCAAAGGTTTTCTCGGCAAACAAAAATCCGACAATTACCACGGTATTGTTAATCAACTTCTTACTTCATACAGAACTATAGGATGTAATATGTCTTTGAAAATACACTTCCTCCACTCACGTCTGGATTTTTTCCCGGACAACCTCTGAGACGTAAGTGACGAACACGGTGAACGTTTCCAAGACATTTCGGTGATGGAAAGCCGCTATAAATAGAAATGGAATACCAATATCCTAGCCGATTACTGTTGGACAATTATTCGGGATGTGCCTGAGGCTATTTATAAAAGATAAACATCAGCGAAATCATTCTAACATCTATGGCCATTCAAAATTATAAATTTTACAGATTTTAACTATATTTTCCCTTAATTACTTTTCAAGTAAAATTTATTTAAAACTAAGGGTGATAGAAAAATTGTATTTACAGATCTGAAATGTACGCCACAAAGCAATTCAAGAAATGGTATCACACTTAGAGAAATACTAAAATTTGTTCTTTTTCTATCAGTGTAATCGAGATCAGAAGTCTGACAAAATAATATCAGTTTTTGAAACTAAACGTTCACTCGGAACAGATGTAGCTAAAATTACGAATTTTTAAAAATAAAATTTATACATGTGAATGTTGTTCCCACCATTTCAATGGATCTTTATCTCGTTGCAGCAATGGTTCTTCCAAGTAGCACTGAATTTCAATTATTGTCCTCGTGTGATGCTTGCCAGTGGATTTGTATTCGAAAGATTTTTTTGTCTAACTGATTCCAAAATAATGACGATTTCTTTTTCTCAACTTCCACGGTACATTTCTTTTGTTTTCCTTTTCTTTAAAATTCTCCATATTTTTTTATGTGTTTGATACTAGATTTGTTATAATATTTTTTTTTTTTTTGCTTTTTCTGCCGTTGATGGAGTAGTCAAACCGATAATTTCGAATAGCGGGTCTAAAAAAAGAGGAAATCATTAGAGTATTAATATTTTCGAAGTCTTCTAAGCGACACTTAATCGTAGAAATTATTTATTTTCCGTCCTAGATCTTCTTTGGATATAATTTTTTATAGAGGTCATCTAGGCCGTTAGTCACAGTGATAACTGAAAAAGCACAAACATAATTTTCTCCATTCGTTTATTTAGTCGACTGTTAAAACGTTTCTAACACTTCGACTTATTGCTTTCCAACTTTCCAGTCACTGGGATCCAACGTTGACGCTTTATTTAAGAGGGGGAGTGTTAATTTTATTAGTTCCTGTAATTTCATGAACCTATCTAACATAAATAGGTTGAATTGCACCTGATAGTTACATTACTAATAAGTTTCAAGGGTACTTTTCGCATCTGTATTGCGTGTCCATCAGCGTTTTGGTGGCTGTGGGGCTCTTCTTAAAATGTTGTTTAACAATTTTTATTTTTTGAATGAGGGTTACTGCAAAAGACAGCTTCAACGCATCTTTTGCTATCAGGTTAATTGTGTGAGCATAACAACCGAAATGTTTCCATTTCAAGACGACTTTGATAGCCTTTTTTATGTTACCAGAATTATCAGAAGTGCGTAGCAGTATTCTATTATTTAACCTTCATTCCACGGCTGCACATTTAAGTTTGTCGGATAGGTTCTCGTTAGTGTGGGATTCTGACAATGAGCAACACTCCAGAAACAAATTAATTTCAAATTTTATTTATAAAATGGCATGTCACAGTCATAAAATTTTCTGTGTTACCGGGGGTCCAGCAATCAGTCGTTAAAACTACTGTGGCTGCTTTATTTCCGTTGAATAGATCTTGAACCTTCTTGTATACGGTCTCATATAAAGCCAGTAAAAGCGTCTTTGTAATAGGATTTCGTGACGATAGAACGTACGAGCACCTTCATCGTCCCGACAACGTTTACGCCCACAATTTTCAGTCACAGATTGGGGAAACTACTACGGATGTTTGCGTCGCAAATGTTTTTTTTTTTTTTTTTTTTTTTTTTTTTTATTATTAGATGACGATGAAAAATCAAAAAAATTCCTGCCCGAAGACATTTTCCGGTTCGTATACAAACTAATATAAAACCTGTTCATAAATAAACTAACTTGACCTAAGTTGAAAATAACAATTTTAATATAATATGTTTACGATTCCTAAAATGAAACTAGTATTTTACTATTGTTAATGATATTTTGATGTACTGCAGTTATATGTTTTTATTTTCTGAAGTAGGCCCTAATTAACTCACGACACAAACACAACAAAAATGTTATTCGATTCGAGGAAGATACCAAAAACCAGAAATAAACAGTTGAAAACATAAAAAGTACTTGCGTTTGGGTAATACACAGCCGAACGGAGTAGAATTATCATCAAACAGAACTCGTCACTATAATATTACTTGTGTACTAATTAAATGAGGGGATCAGGTGATCGGAGATAGGGAAAGAAATTTGGATATCAGTAAAAATATATGAATCACAATTTGTGTGAGGAAGCTTAGCCAAAACAGTGATCAGAAGCCTTTCTGCGGCCGAGTTAAATTCCGAATCGTCATTATATAGATAGATGTTGGTACTGGTGTGTGTCACGCATACTGAAATGCAACACGACACACGCTATTTTGCCAGACGTGATTCCTAGTTAATCCTTCGGTAATCGTATTTAGTTGTGTTATCAGTGTTACTACATGCATTTGATAACGACGTACAACCAAGTACTGGCAGCCGATCCGCCTGTAAGCCAATCGACCGCTTTAAATAAAATGACAAGGGTTTGAAGAAAATGACCGATGGGAAATACAACTTAAAATATTTTACTGTTTTTAGTTTATCGTTCCAAGAAAAACACAAAAGATAAAAGAATATGTTCATTTTATAGTAATTTGTTAGCATGAATTAACGTAATAAAACATGAATTAACAAATCGTCAAACAGTTAAAAAATCAAACGAAGTAATTAAAAGGAGTCAGCGCAGCAGGACCGAAGAGACGGACGAGTGCGTGAAGGCTGAATAAAACAAACCAAACCGTGTTAGTCGCTGCTGGTCTAAGTATTTAGGGATAGGAGAGTGTGTTGACTGTTGTATACGTGTTGTGTGTGCTTAAGACAAACGCGTGATAGAACGTCGAGGCTACGGTACAGCTACAATAACCGATCAAGGTCACGGTACCGTACCGGAACATGCGTACGCCGACCGGTCGGTCATAAGTACGCATTAGAAGTTACACGGAATGATAGATATCGGTACAATAACTACTAATTTCATTGAGTGATCAATTCTTTTGATTCGAGAACGAGGTACTTTGTATCTGATACGATAGTACCTGTATTAACAAAAAAATCGTGTTCCAATCCGTCCCTAATTTGTACCTCGACCTCCTGCACGATATCATAATTTTAAAGTCATCTTTGAAATTAAATACACTGCGAGTCAATAATTTTTTTTTACGGAAAGTTTACTTACGCAAAGAGTAATTTACTGTGTATATTATATACTATTAATTATTCGATTGTTACTTTCACCGGTGATGTTTTTAAACCGATCTTCTGAGAAACAGGTGTGTACGGAACGCAAATATTTTAAGGATTTAAAATTTTCTTTACTCTTCGGTAATTAAAATTCCTTAAGTTTTAAAAATGCCGCATTTAAAGACGGTTCAATTCTGTAAATGGTGGATATAAAAACGAAGACATTTTTTATGCAGGCGGCACCCTCGTACGTTGTATTTATAAAGCACTACCTCAGAGCAAAGCTTATCCACGGGGAATTAAAGACAGCTCGTGTGTTTAACAAACCCCCTATCGCTTCTCGGCCTCTGGCCCAGTACTGTGAACTTACTTTGCAATACCGGTGCGATTTTCTGCAATAACAGTGTTCTATGTACACGTTGTCGGGGCTGTACAACGAACGGTGGCGGTTAGTCAACGTACGTTGCTGCGGAGTGCAAACAAAACAGCGGCGTAGTGTGTAGCAGTAGTGTCACCGTCGAATAAATAAGGACGTTTCCTTTGAATATCGGTGGCCCTATTAGTAGTTCATGAGGACAATGAAGGTTTCAGATCCACTGGCGGGTTCGGGAAGCGATTTCGCTCCGACCTCGCCGGTGGTCATATAGGAGCTTTTAGGTTTTGACTTCACGAGTGGATTGTGTGAGAATGTACGGCCCATCTGGAGGAAGAAATTGTTGAACGCTCACCTTGCTTTGGGTTAGGTGGTAGATTCAATCAGGCTGTGTACGTAGTGCCTGGTAGTAGTGTCACAGTCTGTGCTGTTTCTTTTAAACTGCGATGGGAGCAACCCAGGGGAAGTTGCTTGGAGGACTTGGTCAATTTGGCAAACGACTTGGTAGTCGAGGATCTTTTCCAGCCGAGAAGGTTAATCGGTAGGTCTCGCTCGATTTCGTATCGATTTCGGGATACTTCCAGCTTGGATGGAGTATCGATGACTTGCTGGCGAAGTTGGGCAAGATTCTGGACGGTCTCCCAGGCACCAGAGTTAGTTGCTCTGGACTCTAACGCCAAGTCTCCCGCCTGGGGTTCACCACTCACTGACCCCAGTGGCGCTGGTCTCGAACAGTTCGTAGAGGTTCAAGAACCTCTACTTGCTTAACGAGGCAGAACAACCACCAACTTTATCTTGCGAACTAGAGGAAAGTTACATCGATGTCACATTGGTGACGGGCGACCTGCTCAGAAGTACAAATAGTTGGACTGTCTGGCTTAAGGCTATTGTAAGTGATTATAAGCTTATAACCTATAAGATCAATTAAGGAGGTGGTCTAAGAGCTCCAGATTAGGTTTTAGCTAAGAGCTAAAACCTAAGGGGCCTGGATCAGGACAGGCTGCGGCGCCAGTGCGCAGCTGCCCTAAAGTGGTTGGAATAGCGCATGGAGCTCAGGGACGAAGTGGAATTAATGGCTGAGCAATTCGGCCGGGCCATAGGGTCGTACTGCGGCCTCGGCCAATGAAAGGATCCTTAAGCAGTGGCCAGTCCGCTGATCAGAGAGTGCCTGGAGTCGTCATGACCGCCGCTTCCGGGTAGCCGTCTATTAGACGCAGGCGGAAATCCGGGAAAAAGTGGTGGTCCTCTGACCTGAGTGTGCTGCGCTCAAGAGTTAGATCCGCTAGGAGAAGATACCAGCGTCGCCCCCTAACGAGGACGGGGATTATCGTCGACGACGTGCGCTCTGAGAATCTGCGGATTTACCGGGGCGCCCGTAATGTATATGTTCATGCCGTCAAGGAAGCAAAACTAAAGTTTTAGCAAGACTCCATTCGCGAGTTGCAGCGCAACCCCTGGAAGCTCGCGAGGTCATGTTACCGGGCAAAGCCATTGCACATGCTGTCCAGTATTCGATGTGGGTTTGTTGGTTGAGACCACACTTTAATATTTTTGGCTACTTGCCAGGCGTTCCTGGCTACTCTTTTTCTAGATGCTCTGGAGAATGAAACAGAAGTCGGCGTCAGAGCGGGTGAGACACCATTCCCTGGCGTGCGAGCTGTGAATCCGTACATATAGACTGAGTGGTTTATCAAATAGCACTGAGAAAGGCACTGTGGATTGACCTACTTGACCCGGATATTTTCTATCATCTGCTGCCTGTCATAAGAGAGTTTGGCAGGCTGTTATCGGGGTGCCTTAGCTGGGGCTGCTTTTCTGCTTGCTGGAAGGTGGTTTTGGTGAGATTGCTCTTAAAATCAGGAAAGGATCCTAGTGAGGTAGGTAGTTGTCGACCCATCAGCCTCTTTCTAGTTATCAGTAAGTTGCTGGAAAGGCTGATTGTGGAACGGCTCGGGAAAACATCAATATGAAGTGTTTTCTAAATCGAGGCCATTGTGGCTTCATGAAAGGGGTTGGCACCGAGCATTGCGTCTTAAATGCTTTCACCGATGATTCCAGCAAGCTAACTGTAAATATGTTTTGGCAATCTTTATTGACATAGAAGCAACATTTCCTTCCTTGTGTTGGAGTTCTGTCCTTTATGAGTTGGAACGCCACAATATTCCCGTAGCCCTACAGGCCATAGTATGTGACTATTTGTCTAACCGCACGGTTCTGTTTAAAGATGCGCACCTAGTTTTGGGGTTTTGCGCACCAGGGGAAGCCCGCATAGCTCCATTCTCCATTCTCGGTCCCTTTCTGTGGAACCAGGTGTTTGACGGATTTCTGAGATTGTCATTCCCAGAGGGGATCACAGCCAAGGCTTTCGCCGAAGATTGTCTCCTATTAGTTCATGGTAAAACACGACGGCAGTAAGAAAATCGAGCGCAGGCGGCTTTGTCAACCGCAGAGGGCTGGATGAACATATAACATTTAAAGATTTCTGTGCCCAAGTCAAAGTACATGATTCTCAAGGGTGCAGACAAATTATTGTGCAGTCGGAACTCCCACATTAAGTACAGAGTGATTTCAAGAAACGGGAAATTAAAAAAATTAAATAACGTTAATGAAAATTTTTTTTAGAAAATGAATTTTATTTCATGTATTTGTACAAATGTTGCCATTTTAGGATACACACATTTTAGTTTATTTTATAAAGATGACATCTTGCAGGTGACCTCCTCTTCTACGTAAACACTCACGAAGTCTCTTCGTTAAATTGTTTACGGTTTGACGTAACATCTCAACTGGAATTTCCGCAATTGCTTCTCGGATCTTTGCCTTCAGTTCTTCCGTTGTAGCAGGTCTACTGTGGAACACTTTGCTTTTAAGGTGACCTTACAAAAAGCAATCGCAAACTGAGAGATCAGGCGATCTGGGGGGCCATCTAATGTCACCATTTCGTGAAAAGACACGTTGTCCAAACAATCGGCGTACAACTGCCATCGATATTCGTGCAGTATGTGACGTTGCTCCGTCTTGTTGAAACCAGGCTGTGTTAAGAATCGGTGGAAATCTCTCTTGTTGTTCCACAGCAAAGGTTTTGAAGCACGGCTACGTAACGAGCCGACGTCACTGTAATCGCAAGAACGTTGTCATCCTCAAAAAAATAAGAGCCTATAACACCGTAAGATGGCATAGCACACCACACGGTCACTTTCTGGCTGTGCAACGGACACTGGTGTAGCTGCGTAGGATTTTCTTGCGCCCAGTATCTGAAATTTTGCTTGTTAACAAATCCACTGAGGTGGAAATGTGTTTCGTCTGACATCTACAGTTCGTGAACAAACTCTTCGTTATCATTTATCTTCTGAATCATTACATTACAGAATTGTGCTCGCACAACTGCATCGTTCGGTTTCAGTTCCTGGACGATCTGCAACTTGTATGGATGGTATTGCAAGTCCTTCACTAACATTCTTCGAACACTTGAACTATGCGATTGTAAAGATGCTGAGAGACGACGGATTGACCGATGTTGAATTCGTGTGACAGCATCTTGTAAAGCTTGAACATTCTGTAGTGTACGGACGGTTCGCTCACGGCCTGGAGGTTTCTTTTTCATTGCCGAACCGGTTTCCTCAAAATGAGATATGCATGTTTTAATTGCATGCGCTGATGGAACACGGTCGTGCCGTCCCAGATTAAAATGACGGCGAAATTCTCTACGCGCTCCCTCCACACTGTCATTGTTTTTGTAAAACGCTTTGATAGCAAATGCATGTTGCGCACCACTCCAAGGATCCATGACAACTAAATGGCAGGTTAGGTTAGAGAGGCTGGCGCCACTTATCAAGTGGTACCAATCGCCCACAGCTACCAACACAACTTTCAAAATTTCCCGTTTCTTTGAATCATCCTGTATAAAGGCTGGGTAATCAGCCGAGTGAGAGTTCATAAGTACCTAGGTGTTTTGTTTGATGAGAAGTTGCTGTTTAGCAACCACATTAGGCAAGTAGCGGCGGACGCCGTCTCAGTGATCTTCAGTTGCCCATCTCCCATCTGCGGAAAAGGCTACAGAGTCTCGTGATGGATGCATGACAGCTGGAATATCACACCACGACTAAGCGAAGATCCTTGTATAAATTTATACAGTATCTGGGGATGGTATGCTTCGAGCTCGTTTTTAAGGGCAACGGATGCCCAGGTGCTCACCAATCATGTTAATTTAAACCAATATCCGTTTCGGTTCCTCCTAGGAGCTGATGAGCTGTGCGCCAGCCGGGAGCCTTAGTTGGCTGACCACCAACTAATTAAGGCTCTAAGCGCTTTAATATGGTGGACAGGTACTTGCTGGCATCTAGGCGTTCGTCTAGACAGCGAATTGCTGTCTAGACGAAATAAAATTTAATTTTATGGATATCATAAATATTTTTAGTAGTTGTCGGGGTGGGCCTACCCATTTTAGGAAATATATGACAAGTGAACGGTTTGGACAGGTAAGCCGGCGGTGTATGGCACCGCGCTTACTCCGCTCACGCTGTTAGGTAAGCTCTAGGAGCTATTTAGGATACTGGTCCCTAAATAGTTCGATGATCAGTTGTGTTTGTGGCACAGATATTTGGTCTTAGGGCGACCGAATGGGGTGATGGCGGAAGAAATTCCAAGCAAAACAAAACAAAAACCCTATCGGAAACCGAAAATACATAACAATATCGAATGCGGCATATATGTTTTTCAACAGTGGATTTTATAATATTAAATCTAAATATATATATATATATATATATATATATATATATATACATATTCAAACCCTACCGTTCCCGTTATGACTTTAACATTAAATAATCAGAAATTAATTTTTAATTTTTACCTAAAAAAAGTCGTTTCGGTTTTATTGTGTTACGTTTAGTTTTTGTAAGCAGAATTTTAAAACGTAGAACTCGCAATCGAGAGAAATAAAGAAAAGAAAAAATTAATTTTGCGATCGGAATTCCTAATCCGCCGCGAGAAAATCAGATACATTACTGTTACACAGAGACGGTTAAAATTAACGGCTTCGATGGAATACGCCATGGATTATCTTTTAATTTAGTAAAAACAATATTTTTTTCTCACCCTAAAATCTACAAGAGATTTAATGAAGGAGACGATTAAGTGGATTTTCTGTATGAACAACTAACGACCCGTTTTGTACAAGCCCGTTCGATTAAACGGCATAACTGCTAGTAGAGAAACTCACACCTACGGATCGTCGCTCGGGTTAAGGCGTGTTTCTGTGGTATCAAGTACCTTCAACGACTACGCCGATTTTAATATCCGCACCGATCCCGAAGAATACACATTTAAGAATAAAAAACATGGAAATCCAGGGGACGCGACGGGAAATTCTTTTATCAATACGACATTCTTTTATCTTGTACGATTATTTTTTTTGTTTCAGTAAAAGGTTCGATATTCTTAAGGTGAAATATACCTATGTATAATAAATCTGGATAATTCAAAGGGAAAAATTAATTAAGTCTATAGGTAAGTTAAAAAAAAAATAAAATAAAGACGATTAATAAACGAAAAAAATAAGTTAATATTAACTAATGTAGAGGTAATTAAATTAGTTTAAATAAATTATGAATTAACGATTCGGCAGTA
Source organism: Lycorma delicatula (assembly GCF_047948215.1). NCBI lineage: Eukaryota > Metazoa > Arthropoda > Insecta > Hemiptera > Fulgoridae > Lycorma > Lycorma delicatula. The sequence goes on from NC_134458.1 coordinate 5,696,715, forward strand.
GAGCCAGCAAATGTAGAAATGACATCTTCTAGCGTCGACTAAATTTACGAGGTGGAAATAAGATTTGTTCCAGGAAGATGGCTAGATAAAAGGAATAAAGAAAAAATCTAACCCTAGGTTAATATTACTCGGTCGAATAGATGCATAATAAATATATGTCCGTCACAGCCCGCGCGTTATATTAAGTTGTATATGTTACTTCGAATATAGGATTTAAAACTACAAAAAATAAAAATATTTTGACATCGTAATGAAAAAAGATCAAGCTTATCTCAAAATATAGTAAATATGGAGAGTATTATAACGCGCTTTTGTGCGAGTCATCTGTAGAGGCCTTTTTTTGTTATCGATTATCTCCTGGCATCCGCTTTGGTATATCGAGGCGAAAAATATCCGATTGAAATCCGGGTCGCATAAAAAAGCTCGCTTACTTCTGACCTCAACGGGAGTACTTAGCTTTTTGTCTTTCCAATTTTTTTTTTTTAACGCGAAACATTATGTACGGCCGATTATTATATACCTCAATTTTGTTTTAATTTAAATATAATCGCTTGAATTGTGTAGGCTATTTGATAACAAAAAAATTAGATATTTAAAAGATATAGGCTTCAGATATTAAAAGCGGACGTTAGAAAAAAAATTTGGCAGAGCTAAAAGTATATCTATAATGATCTAAAATAATCGCTACCGCTAAGGTAGGAGTTACATAACGAACGAAGAAGCTAAGCGATATAAATTGTAAAAGTTAAGAAAATATCTATTTCGATCCGTATTACTGAGGTTGATATTTCTGGTTTTATCCTTTTATCACGCGGTAAGGACTATTACGTACGTAATTTAAAGTTTTTAATTATCGATAAATTAAAAAAAATAATAATAAACTAAGTATTTTCATATAGAAATATGTTTTAAGAACTAAATTTTAGAATAAAATTTACCTTAGGTTATTAAAAAAAAAAATACGATGCTGTGTGTAAAAAGAAAAAAAAAATCCTTCTTATAGATAATTTTTAATATAATAATTTCTAATTCAAAATCTTCAGTGGTCTGCTTGCTTCCGAGAATCGTCATCCGGGAGCACACGATTCGCACAATACGACTATATAAAATTGAAACGTACATAAGATTAATTATACCGCGGGTATTGAATATTTATTGTCTAAACGGAAGAGAAATATGATTTTTCGTTTTAAAAACTTACACGCCAGAAGAAAATACAGCAAATTCGTAATTCTTGTGCCAGAAGAAAGTTACCAATTAATGCCCGGACTATGATCCTGAAACGGTTAGTTTTCGGATTAGCCGAAAACCGACGAAGAGTTGTTGCTCTAAAGAATTATTAGAAAACGCGTTGTTTAAAATATATATCTACCGAAGACATCCATCTGAGTTAGGAATATTTAACAATCCGTAACGAGCGAAAATTTTTCTTCGTACTTTGAGCGCTTTATTTTCGCTCACCGGTATAAATTTCCGACTGAAAACTACGGTACGCTAAAAAATAACGATAATGCATAATTTTTCGTTATTTTTCTCGAACTGGTATTTTTCGTTTCGCTTTACACGCGGCGTATGAGTTATAAGAGCACTTAGTCGGCTATCTGCAATGGTCACAATCGACTGTCCTAAACTATTTTATCTGTATTACTTATCTTTACTGATTTACGCCTGTCACTTACATCATACCGACTAAAACAATTAAATATTATCGAACTCTTTTATTTATAATCGAATGAAATTCCTGTTATTAATTTATTTTTTATAATAAAAATTATTAAAAAATAAAATATTGTATTTCTTTCGGAATCGGCTGAAAAACAACATTTAATTTCAACACACACACAATTTTATATTTTGAGTTATTTACAAAACAATTACATTTACATTTAATTATATCAAAACTAGAGCGATAGGGTGTAGAATAAATGTTATTTTCTTTAAGAAAGCAATCGGACCGAATTTCAAACATATTAACAGACATCCGTTACAAAAATTGATATATGCTCTCAATAATTTATTTTTTAATAGAAAAAAAAAGTTAAGTTTAGAATAAGTACTTATAAATATGATTATAATTTTTGTAAAAAGATTATGATGAAAGAGATAATAAGACTTACATTTCTTAGAAATACGATTCGGTAACCGCCATCAGATCTATAATTTTCAGTTCTGTAATCAAAAGAAATGTAAAAATTAACTTTTGCAACAAATAATATGTAACTTACTAAATTAATGTATTATTTAACATAAACAATACATCATCAACCGACGGATTATTCGTATCGGTTAAGCGCATTGTAAATCTTACTTTCGATAACCACTAGCAACGCTGAAATATTTTCTAAACAATATGTTTACCGATAAAAAAACCGAACCGTTTATAGTGATATATATACAGAGGAATCCCCGAATGAAGTGTAATTCTGTATTAATGTGCGAACAAATTACGTTAATTGTATTTATTATTTTTTTTGTTTTACGTTGGAAGTGGGAAAATTTGCCTCAACCAAACGCCCAGTAGCATGTACATACTGGGTGTGTGGGGTTCACCGCCTACTGCAGTGGGACCCACTAAAAAACCACTCCCTCACGCAACGTGATGCTGGAATTGCCGCCGATGGCATAACCTCAGCACCACGCGCATCACAGGCACACCTCACATTCATACAACTATTTACACCTCTCATTCGCACTTTATTTACAATATATATATATATATATATATATATATATATATATATATATATATATACACATGTATATATATATATACACTGCATAACCCATTCAGACACCATTTACACTCAACATTTACAATCGATAATATATACTGCTCAGAATACATACACCTCAGCTATGCCGGCCTCAGACAACAGGAACGGGTCCCGCGGGAGCCATTGGTGACGACAATGTCGAGGCATCCCGCCACCTGCCCTCATAGGCTGGCGCCCATCGCTACCCTCAACCGACATCTCTGTTGTCCATCTCGCAGTCCTCTATCATTTTCTGCTGTAGCACCCTTTTAAACCACCGGGCACACGCAGTCCATCCCATCACCGGAAGAGAGCATCAACAGCATGACTTCCCCTAGTGAGTTCAAATCGTCACGTGGTATCTCCTATCTCCATCTGGGGCACACAAAGAAGGTGTGCTCCACCGTTTCCACTTCATCACAATACTAGCACAGTTCTGTGAGCCTATTTCCGATCCTGCAGAGGTAGACCCAGAACGCCCCATGACCCGAAAACCACTGAGCCGTCCAGAGGTCCACCCCTCCAATCAGTCTATTGACCCAGATAGCCACCTCTGGGATCAAGGTGTATGTCCAGTGTCCCTCCTTCGCACTCCGCCACTTCTCCTGCCAGTCAGCCAGCAAGCGGCCCCTTGCCTCCTCTCTACTATCTGTGACTCTATCTCTTCTTTCTTCGGCCAGCAGGTCCAACGGCGGCATACCAGCTACCACCAGTGAGGCATCCAATGATACCGTCCGGTAGAGCCGCGCAACTCTTATCGCCAGCCTCCTACATATGCCATTCAATCTTCGGACATTTCTCACCGCTCCAAAGGCCTCCCACAATACCGGTGCCGCATACAAAATCATAGATATCCGTTAATTGTATTATGTATAAAAAAAAACCTTAATTTTATTACGTATAAAAAAATGCCAACAGTCGAAATAAAAGAAGAAAAGTTACAGTGATTAGAAACAAAAAGGAACGATAGTCACTGGCTTCCACCGTTCAGTTCAGATTTTTTTTTTTAAATAATCGCATATCTCTGGTAATATGTAAATTACCTGACCTCGTGTCGGATATTTTATTATTACAACGTTTTTTTTTTTTTTCTCGATTACACTACTTTTTTAATTGCGCTCTATCTCGGGTTCCTTAACGATTTCAAGTAAGCGATAAAATACTTCCACAATCATCGCTCGCGAACGCGTTAACGATTTCGGAAATCTCACAAAAAAGACCATTTAAGGATTTTCAGGAAATATTATAATATATCGTTTTTATGGCGCTTTGAAAAGAAGGGAACAAGAATTAGGATGAATTTATAAAATTTTGTTTGAAATTAAAGAGATTTTCCAGCCGCAGATCCTAACTATATATTAATGACATTTTCAGCACGATGAAAATATCGAGGGCCAGATAAAAATACTTTCAGAAAGAAGATAAAACATTTTACAAAGAATTAATATTATTACAGGATACCTGTGAAAGTAATTATAGAATTACGAAGCGTGAATGGTTAAAACGATAAGGGGGACATAATAGAGAGAAATGAAAATAAAGGTACGAATATGGCACCAGAAGAAAAAATGTACAAGTTTTCTTCGGAGAACCGAAGGAGGAAAATATGTACCGATTAAGAAAACTGAATATGAGATTGCGAAAGCGGACTCGTAATTTTAAGAAGTGATACGCCAGAGAAATATTTTGAATTCGGATATTTGCTCGTTTCTCAGATAATTAAACAAATCAATAAATGGAAAAAATCTAGTTTTTATCAACGCTTACCATTTTTTAAGGCCTAAATGGGCTTCGTATAGTAAAATCATCTTCATAAATTCCACTAAACTATTAAGAGCTTTTCCGAAGAAAAATTTAATATTTAATGAAATTTTTTAAAGGCAAGGCTTCGTATCGCAAGAACGTCTAATATTCCTATTATTGTTTCGTAAGTGGGCAGAGCTCATAACATCACGATATGTACACTTGTCGTTTTCGTTTCCTCTTTGACAATACATAGACTGCACGTCGTGTGACGCGGATACTATTACGTGTATGTCCAAATGTCTGTCATCGAACGTCGATTAAAGTACAAAAGTCAACGTCTACATTTTCGTTCTGTTTTGATAATCGCCTTAAGAGATATTAAAATCGTTAGAAAACGGATTTGATAGAAAGTATAACGAAGAAAGTTTACTAGTTATATAAGCGTACCCGTGAACGTCATGTTAGTTTAATAAAAACGCGGGCGCACATCTTCGATTACAAACAACGAAAAAGTCGGTCGTGTCTAACTAAGTAATAAGAGAAGATCTATCGAGGGAATACCGTCAGGTGTCAGTGTACTAACGATAAGTTATTGCAGTATTCTGAATGATGATCTGAAAACAGACCGTTTCTGTGGACAAATCGTTCCGAAATAGGGTCGGTAAACACATTCTTGCCGGAAAAAGTTGCGCCTACATTCGACGAACGACGTAAAAGGCGTCTCTGAAGCGTGTACGTTCATTTTTTTCACCGGGACCATCTACTTCTGCTCGTTTGAAATCTACCTTGATAGTAAAGCTATATCAGGACGCCAAACGAGTCATTGCTGACTCGAACCCTTCTTTAGAAAACTATGGACGGGTTCCGGGAAAGTTCTTAAGAGTTTACGATACAAAAGTATACGGCTACCGAAGAAAACTAATTCGAAGGAAATGTAGGGTAAAACTTTCTAATGTATACAGACATCGTAAAATAAACGCAGTCCGGAAAATTTTTGAAGCTATCCGATACATGTACAAGTATATATTTGTATTATGTATATTCATGCAAACATGTAAGCCCGAGAGTTCGTGCACATTTATGCCGGTGTTAAACATTTTTTTCGCTTATAAATCGATACGTGCTAGTATGTTTAATTTGTTTTTTAGTTTACATTATTAATCTTTTTTTTTTAATTAAAGCGCTTATAGCAGAATTTTACGATGTTTTTATTAAGAAAGCGGCCTCATTACTAGCGCAATAAAGATTGTGTTGCTACTATAAAAATGTAAGTTATAATGATTCACATTTAATAATCATTTCTTCTTTCTAAAAAAATAACTGAGTAAACTGAAATAAAAATTTATAAAAAGATAATCGATCGCTTTTAAATGTTGCTTTCAAAATAATAATTTATTAGGAAATATACATTAATACTTATATACATAAAATTACATTAAATAAACGGTTACAAATAGAATATATAAAGTCGAAAAGCCAAATACAAATGTTACAAAATAAATAAAAATAAAATACTTTGATGTTAAAAAAAACTGCAGATTTGGCAGGCACATTCGGTGTAATAATTTAAATGAACAAATAAATAAATACTTATTGCTGGCAAACTTTGTATAAACAATGAAAAAAATTGACCGTAATTAAAAAAAAAAAAAAAAACACGGCTTTGTCTGTATAATAATTATAAATAGCAAATTATTATAATAGTAAAAATATAACATATATTACTTAATGGTTTATATAATCTAAGTACTTCGTCAACGAGTGATAGAAAAAGATAAATAGGTTGAACATATGAATCAGAATAAAAGTTTGATTATTAGTACTATATTCTTTTACTTTCTGCGCAGCCCTGCAAGTCGGCTAGGCAAAAACGTTTAGAATCCTACACAATTGTGAGATTCTAAACATCTCTTCTTGAGCTATTTTCCAACGTTATACAAATAAAGCATCGGTATGAATCTCGGAAATTTCTTTGTTTACGTTTACTTCTTTTACGTTCTATTTTTTATTTTCATTTATTTTTAACCTGGGCTTAAAATTATTAATATAATTCTGTATTTATTCCTTCTACTTTATTTTTTAAAATTATATCTTAAACGCGTTTTACGAAAGCGGATTCTTTCTACAAAAATCGAGTTTGTTGCTTTTTTATGATTGCTGCATTATTAATCGGAAAATAAGTTTTTCCTAGGCGAGACGGTATAAATGCATTATTTCACCGCAAAAACGGGTACGTTAATTTATCTTGTTACATTATCCGCGTGTTACTTAAGTCTGAGATACGAGGAAAATGGTAATCGTTAGACTAATTTCCTTTGAGAGTAATGACATTCGGTATGCAGTCGATCTGTGTGTCAAAACGAGGTATCTTGCGGTAGAATATCGACTTGGTTTTTACAGGGCTTGACTTACCTATACAGGTTGGAGTATTCGGGTCGGTGAAGAAAACGCTATAAATCTTACTTCGGTGATTATTTTTCCTCTACAGCCCATTTCAGGATGAAATCTAACTTCTAGAACGGTGATGTTTGCAGGACGATAAACTCCGGCCGTTATTCTTACTCGACCTGTAAGCGGGGATTACATCGCCTTACAAAAGATGAGAAGTAAAACTATTTCCACGATAGAGCCGATCGATAAATAAAATATAGAATTTCGCCTTCTTCATCTGTCGATTGGTGTAGAATTTCAGGTTTTCCTTGGTATGTCAGCAAAAGGGGCATCTTTTTCAGCTAAATAAACATTTCATTGTATTCGGTCAATTATATTATAGCGCACGGTACGAAAGTCGGATGCGGCGTAAATATTTGTTACGAATATTTAACGTATAGAAAATAACAAGAATTAGAAAATACGTATGATATCGACGGATACGAACTAGCACCTACTACTGGAGTAAAACTATAAATGAATTTTCATTATTATCAGAGTTTTTTCTTTCACCTGAACGTGAAAGCTAGATGCCTGTTTCACAGAATATACACGACTTCATTTTGTTAATCCCTAATAATCGTGAGACTAATAATCAGTAACGTGCCCGCGACCGCACACACACATCCTTTTTGTCTAGTAATGGATGATATAGTAATACTACTCGATCGTATCAAGCGATCGATTTATTTACGAGGTCGTTTGTAATCATGTGTTACCTGGAAACCGTCTAAAGGGTGACCGTTTGAGCTCCTCTAATGAAAGGAAGCACAGACTGCTTTTTTTGGGGATATAAGTCGTTTCTGAGAAAGTAATTAATAGCTATATATAGAATTAAAAATGTATTTTTTTATTTCTTAGGGGGCTCCTATTCCCAAATCCGAATGTCAGGATAAGAATTTCAAGGTTTCCTTCTCAACCTACTGATCTTTACCTGGAATCGGTAAAGATCAGGCTGTTTTAATTTTTTTATCCTCATATCATAAAAAATCAACTTTTATTTCAATCTAGTAAGAATGTAAATAAATATTTTATCAAAGTAATTAAAAATTTTTTTTGTTACAAAATTTAAATAACTATTTAAAATACTTAAAAGTCAGCAACCACAAATTATAGATAATTAATATAAAATCTCAGCGAATAATATATTTATAGTTATTTAATATTTAACGAAAAATAAATTTAAATTATTCCATCTAGATCAAGTAGAAGTTTTAAAAAATATCAAACCTAAAGTTTTGGAAAATTTCATTTTTACTATGTAAAATCGAAAGGTTCACATAAAACTGTAACGTAAAAGATAATTTTGGTATTTAACTAAAATAAATATAAACGATAATTAAACCTTAAATTAAAATTCTGAAATCGATAACTATACTACACTACGAGTGTCATTGTTTAGGCCGAGACAGTGGTTTGCTAATTTCAATAATCTCTACTATTAGGCCTTCACCTGATTCCAAGAAACTACCGAATGACGGGGTAAGATTTGTTAGAAGTTTAAGAAATATAATTATAAGGTACATTTAATGGCGAAAACTACATACATTCTTCTTGATGATTCTTTTCTTCAAAAATATCTTCTTTGTTACTCTTTTTTTCTGTTTAGCCTCCGGAACCACCGTAAGGTATTACTTGAGAGGATGAATGTGGATGTCATGTATGAATGTAAATGAAGTGTAGTTTTGTACAGTCTCAGGTCGACCGTTCCTGAGATGTGTGGTTAATTGAAACCCAACCACCAACGAACACCGATATCCACGATCTAGTATTCAAATCCGTACAATAATAACCGCCCTTACTAGGACTTGAACATTAAAACTTTCGACTTCGAAAGCAGCTGATTTACGATGACGAGTTCACCCCTAGACCAACCCGTGGGTTCTTCTTTGTTACTACCTCCATTGCATTAAAACGCCTTACAAACTGACCAGGGAACCTGGAGTAGGCAGCACTATAAACCATAACTTTGTGCAGTTATCTTTTGCTTCCACTAAATAAAATAAAAACTTTAAATCCTTATATAAAAAATGGCATCTGTTTCTATCGGTGCTCCTTTAAAACGTTTATTCTTTCTCTAAACCCTTTGGATGTGGCGGAAAGGGGTATATAATTAAGCTTTAGCTTAAGCAATATTAAGTTTTAAGCGATAAGGTAAATATTTTGGTTGAACCAATCACAATAATGAATGGTGAATTGACGGATTTGCGGAAGAAGAATAAAATGTTAAGGTTGTCACTTAAGAAGTTTCTGAATGTCGGTGAGTCTTTGACCCCAAATCTGTTAAATTATTTCGTTAGGCGGACTCAATATCGTCTGCAAAGATAGCAAAGTCATTTTCTTCAGGAAAGGCTTTCGATGGAGTAGTAATTCCTTCCGTCAACTGCGTTAAGGTTGTTTCTTTGGTTGACAATTATGTTCCTTCATCATCTGTTGAAAATGACTGGAGTTTATTTGAATCAAATAAAAAAGATATAAAAAAAGAATATTAGGTACGGGTACAAACAAGACCGATATTGCTAGGTTTAAATCTAAGACATTATTTATTACTAGGTTTGAGCGGTGTACTTCTTCTGACGTAATTAAAGATTTGGTTAAGTAATTTGAGAGTATTAACGTTGTTTGTACCCGACTGAAAACAAAAAGAGTATTTAGCGGCTAAATGTAAGGAGCTATAACCTTCCTGAAGCCTGAAGCCGATCTTGAAAAGGTAATGTCTCCTGATGTCTGGCCGTTTAGTACATCGGTCCTTCTTTATTACGTTCTCCTGGATCCGAACACAAGTCAGCAAGTTCAATTTTTTTGTAATAATTCCATGCAGCTAGAGAAGAATTTGGTCGATAATTAAAAAGAAAAATAAAGTTGCCATAATTTATCAGAATTTTAGGGGTTTTCGAAATAAGGCTGATGAATTTTTTCTACTGTTATTGCTTGCTGTTAAGCAAGCAGTTATTACTGCTGTTGCCGAATTAGCGCTGAATGGCTCGTATCGTATTTAAATTCTGGTTACTTTCCTAATTTTTATACTTTTTATAGAGCTGATCGTGGTTTATTTAAAGTCAGACAAGAAGTTTGGAGGCGGTTTACTCTTGGCAGCACGCTCTTCTTTTGTATTTTTTTGGTTTCCAGGTTTGAAAAGTCATCCTGAGCGTCCCTAGATAATGATTCGTCGGAAGGATGCTGTCAGTATACTGCTATGTAATCATTATTTTAATTCTGACACAAATCATGAGTGTATTTCAAAATATTTCGGTAGCTTTGAAGTTAAAGTTGTATTAGTTATTAGTTTTTTTCCGCGTTGTGTTATTCCAGATGTTAATGCTTCCGATATTAACTGGCATGATAGATCCAGTTCTAATGTCCATTATTATGCTAAGAATAAGATCGATATCCTATTTAACTTGCAGCAATATAACACGAGGTAGCTCGTCAATTTTGAATCTAAATGCTGAATACGAGTCTAATTATCTTGTCTTTCCTATTCTTCCACACGTCAACTTAATTTCCCCTGTTCTTACAGACTGTTGAAAGTGTGATCAGTACCGAAAAAGGGAGATCTTTATATCTTTGAAAATTATCGTCCGATTTCTATACTTAGCGTCGTTGATAAAGTATTTGAGAGAATTGTTTATTAAGATCTTTACGGATCTAAATATCAGCCTAGTTTTCATGTAAGTAGATTTACTGCTAATTTACCGATAAGCTGCTATTTACTGCTCCAGAAATAAAATTGCATAAACCAGTTCAGGCGGTTTATTTTGAATTTCTTAACGCCTTCAATACCGTTCCTCTCGATTTAGTTCTATTGAAGCTTGCTTGCCTTGGTGTTGGTAAAGGAATTTTGAAGTGGCTTTGGAGCTATACATCAGGTAAACCTTTTCGTGTTACGGTAATTTGAGTAAAGAATTAAAAGCTGCATCTGGGGTTTCTTAGGGGTTCCAACTTTGGTTCTTTGTTATTTAACCTGTTCCTTTAAGATATTAGTCGTAACCGTAGGATACCGATGATCTAAATTTGTGTTAAAGTTAACAATCGTTCTGATCAAGTGACTTTGAAAAAGGTTATAGACAGAATTTATACTTGGCCTAATCAAAAAAAGATGCCAATTTATTCGGCTAAAACATTTATTGTTTATGTACTAAGAAAGCCTTGATGAAGTTCTTATACAGATTGGGCCAACATTCCGTACGATGCAAGTTAAGTACTTTTGATCTTTTTATTTGGGTTTTTATTTTGGGTTATTTTTTATTTTAAATTGCTTTTCGGTAACTGTGTTTCTATTGTAGTCTATTAAACCAGAAGTAACTTAGGTTTACTACTGTAGGTTAGCCGCCACTTTCATCACTCAACTTCAATTATACGTCTGCATACAAATGGTTCGGCTCGTTCTTCGATGTTCTACAGTCCAGAAATGTGACTATACATGTTTCTATATCAGAAACTACACTCTTCTGATATAGAAGCGGTTAAAAAGAAACTACTCCATGCTTTAAGTTTTCGTGGCTTTACTCACCCGAGTGACAGTTATGAGAATACATGTAAGAAATGGGAACTTTGTACCTTTTAAATCCGACATTTATATATGAACTGGTTTTTGCCCGTAAATTTGTCAAGGATTTCATTCCTGAAATCATTTAACATCATTTTGTTTGCGCTTTTCGTCAAAATTTGCGCTAAGGTGAATACATCAGCGGTCTATTGCTAATAGAATGCTCTCAATCTAGAAAAAAACCGTTGTCGTTACATATTCTAGAACAAAATTGAAATTTAAATATTTCTATGAGGTCGGTTAGTGTAGAATGTTTAGAGAAGAAGCGTTTATGGACTTGGGTGATTCGTTTGATTCTAAAATGTTGATTAATGAAGATGAATTTCTAACAGCAACCAAAGCAAGAGAAAACCGCGAACTGCTTTTACGGGTCTGTCGTTTGATTCAACATGTTTCTTCAAGATCGAGTCTTAATCTGTATAAGACAGCGGTTAGGCCAGTGCCTGAATGTTGCGTCTTACTATGGTATTATGGAATTACAATAAGATATTACCATATTCATGCAAAATACTTTGTTCTGGATCTCTGTACTAACTGAATGATCCGCGAGGAGTGGTCTATAGCGGCTGGTTTTCTTCGCACCCTTGCGGTGTGTAGGTCTGCAGACGGAGTTTAATCGAAGTATTTGATCGTGGTAGGATCCCGGGTGGCTAGGGTTCCGGCCTAGGCATTGGAATGATTGGAGGTAGGCGCACTGGCATCGTGCCACAGTTATATTGGTATTATTTGTGATTCGATTTGGGGCTCTCGCTGGCGGGGTTTGGTAGCCCGTGCGACCGGGGGCGTGGCTTCGTTCCGCCGGTGGCGGTCCCTGATTGTGACTTGGTAATGCCTCTCGAGACTCCATGATGGGACCGGGTGGGAGTGCGGGGTTTGTCCCCGGCTCCTGCGCGGACTGGAATGAGGTTACGTACCCCTGTTTAGGTGACCTAATTTGGCCGACTTATTTGGGTGTAGGTCTGAATTTCTATGTTGCGTAAAACATAATTTTGATTGGTATGAGTGTAGCACTGATTTAACTTACAACACGTTCGTTTTCTGAGGCATTCACAGTCACGATCAGCGTTGTCAAGTTTAGCGGGGTCTGCGCTTCCGCGGTCTCGGTTAGTTAGTTTGAGGGAATAATACTAGATTGGATGTGAAGATCTCTATTTGAGGCCTACGTGAAGGCAAAATTTGATTTGTATTTTACTGATGGAAATGTCTGTTGCCTTCAACAGACAAAATTAGTTTTCAAGTGCCTCATGTTACATCCAGTAAGAACCGTCTTTTTTTTTGGATGCAGCAGTCACTTGTCAGCTTCTCTGGTTCCTTTGGCAAGGTGGTTGGAGAAAATTAACGTTTATCTCTCTGATTCCTTGGCTATTGTTGTCAATGGTATTTCATTAATAAGTAAAGCCATCTATTATAAGTTATTAATTAACCCGATAGTATAATTTCTTATTGTAGCACTTTTCGATAATTTGACCAAGGTCTTAGCTTCGGGCTTTTATCTATATTATTATTATATATGGATATTATTTTCTATATCACATGAATATTATTGATTTTTTTGAGTTTCTTTTTATACATATTTATTTCTTATTACTACTTTTGTGCAGCGTATTAAGGTTTAAACTGTTCTACATTCTTAAAACTCGCTGAATTTACACGGTACAAAACTATATCTAAGTAATAAGAAAAACTTCAATAAATTTCAGTAAAATATGTTACTTCCCAGGTGAAACGGGAAGTATAGTTATCGTATGCATAGATGATACGTTAGTTACATATTCCGTAATAGTTTATGTTCGTTTTCTACGAACTGCGACTTAGGTTTACAGTAGCCGGTGACTGCGTACATAGAAACGGTTCGGTATTAAATTTAAACAATTCAAGTTTATCGATTTGGACTAGATGTTTACAGGGATTAAAAATAAATTTAAAAAAAAACCAATCGTCTTTAAGAAATAAATTGATGTATTTTTTTCTCGCATGCGAGTAATTTCTCACATTTAAACCGGTGTGGAACGACAAAAGATTTGTAGAAATACCTCTTATTAACCGCTTGATCTCTTTCCACCTTCTTCTCTGAGTATTTAGGTATTTAGAGTATTTCTCTAGTACCTAGGTGTTTTGTTTGATGATAAGTTGCTTTTTAGCAACCACATTAAGCAAGTTGCGGCGGACGCTGTCTCTGTGATGCACAAACTTAGAAGGATTGCTCGGAAAGACTACGGGCTGTCGGGTCGCCAAATGTACTTGGTGTACCGAGGTGTCTTCGAGAGTATGATCGCATACGCGGCGCCAGTCTGGGCGCATAGGTTGGATAGAAATAGAGCTCTGCTTCAAAATTTAAGGAGTGCCCAGCGCAGAGCCTTAATAGTATGCACTGGTGTTTTTAAAACAACCTCCTACGAGGCTACTACTGTATTGGGAAAGGCTCTCCCAATCGATTTAGTGGTGAAAGTTCGAGCAGCCATGTGGAAGTTGCGAAGAGGTCGGGAAACCGAGGTATTTGGGATAAGGTTTCGAGCCGGGCTAGAACCGGAGCGGAACGACTATCACAATGCACCGGGTCCAAATTTCGTTCAGTTGCCCATTTCCCGCCTGCGGAAGAGGCTATGGAGCCTCGCGATGGATGCATGGCAGCATGAATGGCACACCACGAATAAGGGAAGATCCCTGTATAGATTTATACAGGATCTGAGGGGATGGTATGCCTCGAATTCATTTTTAAGGGCGTCGGGTGCCCAAGTGCTCACCAACCATGTGAATTTGATGCAATCTGTTTAGGTTTCGCCTAGCGGCTGATGAGTTGTGTGCGGGGAGGTCCAGTCGAACGAACATCTTATGTTCGACTACCCTGCTCTTGGGGGGGCCAGAGACCGGGCCACCCTGGAACTTAGAGGCCAGGGGGAAAACTGGCCGCTCATAAACGGCGAGTCGATGTGGCGAGAGCCGCATTGTCGGACCGTGTGGGGGTTCCTCGATGAGGTTGCGATGTTCAACCGTCATCGGTAGATTTTACATTTAAATGGGATTTATTGATTCCTTTAGCGGAGCTGTGGGAAGTCCTTATCCGAAATAATGGCTGGCCACCAGCCAGTAAAAGCTCCAAGCGCTTTAAATGGTGGACAGGCACTAGCTGGCTGACAGCGACCGAGGCGTGGCGGCTTAAATTGCCGTCTTTTTAATTTGTAACATTTTTAGTTTTAATTTGTAACAAGGGCTGCGCCTCCCCGATCTAGTTTTAATTTGACAAGTGAGCGGTAGGGACACATAAGCGGGTGCTATACGGCACCCAGCTTAACCGCTCACGCAAGATAGGAGCTCACTAGGAGCATTAGGAATAACGAGGTCGCAAATCTGTTTTGAGGCACAGTAGCCGTTTTTTGGCACGGAACATTTGGTCTATGCTCTAGGGCGACCGAATGGGGTGGTGGCGGGAGAGATGCCAGCTAACCAATTCTTCTCTGAGTGTTTCACTTATCGGCCACCGTTTAAGTAATAGATTCATTTAGAATGGATTTTTTTAAAAATTAAAGCAATTTATATTCGTTTCGATAAGGCGGATAAAAAATGTGGAGATTAATTAAAAGTAATTGTTAATAAAACGGTGACGAAATGATATTTTAAAAATAAATTCTTTTAAAATGTCTCTTAAATTAACTGCTGCAGAAAGGAAAGTACTGTAAAGACCGACGTTCAACATAGTCTTTGCAAATAATGTTTGCAGCTCGTAAGAAAAGGTGGCTAAAACGTATTCGTACACGGTCACAGGACAAGACGGTTAATTTTTTCTAGCGACGGATAGTCCGTCCGTCATCAAATATTTATTCACACTTAATCGTTTACAAATGTCAGCTCCTTCGCACTCGTATTTTGTTTCGGGTAGTGTTATCTCATTCTCAGTTTTGCGGGTGGCGATGTTCTGAATAACGCATCAACCGCAAATTACATCACGACCCCAAGACCGGAAAAGATTTTACTACTATAAATTCATTTATATTAATGAAATCGCTGGTCGTTCGTTTTCATGTCTTTTATTGGAACGATTGTAAACAAAAGTTAAAAGAAAAAGGAAATAACAATAAAGATTATCCTTTGGTAAAAAATTTAAGCGTTTAATCGAAAGAGCATTGTTATCTTTCATTAACCGGTTCGATTTAAGTATTGTATAAAGAGATAAAATTCATTTTGCTTGTTTCTTTCTATTATTACAAAGCGTAAAATGCGAGTGTATTCATTCGTGAGGGAGCGTAAGTGGGTGTGAGTGAAGTGAAGGTGAACAGACTCGACTGGTTTGAGCATTATTCGATGGTTAAGTAAATTCTTCATTACTTCTTCTTCTACGTACTTTTTATTGAGACATTTTTGTAATTCATCGACTTCATCAGGATTATATTCGATATAAACTAAATTCTAACATCTCTTTAGTAGGCAGCAATTTTTAATGTAGTCAACAAGATTAATATTAAACTTTAAAAATGGACTATTATGCGATGTATAGAATTTCGTGATATATAGAAAATATACATCTTTAAATATATAGAAAATCGTTACGTATAATTCTCTAAGGATTTTAATATTTTGAAATCAAAATATGATAATATAGGAGAGCCGTACGACCAAAGGCAACAGCTCATTTTCTAGATCTTATACTGACGGACAAAAGAAAAATACAATTTTTCGTTTCAAAATTACGTCGTTATCTTAAAAACGTTTTTAAGTTTCCTATTAAAAAAACAATCTTACGATATGATGTTATGACTACAACTACAGATTCCTGAACTAGAACTCCAAAGCCTTAATTATCACTTCTCAGTCGTCTAAGAAAAAACATCAAACGATAATTTTTTTTGACCTTAAACTTTATTCGTTGTTCTGGAGGAGAAGAACTTAGACGTTTCTTCATTTCTATTAAATTTAAGAATTGTTCGATCATAAACCTTCATCCAAGGAAAATGAGAACCGTACTAAATCGTACCTGTAAGATGGTTTCGTGGTTTTTGCGAACTAAATTTTTGGAAAAAAGAGATCAAATAATATTTTGGATTTCTGTTTGTACATAACTGACTTTCTGATATCAACGATTTCAAGATACGGAAAATTAACTTTTTTTTACACTAGTGTCAAAGTTTTTTTTTACCTTAGGGGGTATTTAGTAAATAATAACTGTTTTATTTCATTTTGCGGCTAAATTTCATTTTGAACAAAAATCATAGTTAAAAAAAAAAAGATTAACTGCTTTATAAAAATTAATTAATTCGTAGTTTCAAAAACGAAATTAGAAAAAGAATTTTTACTTGAACTCTTTACCGTTTCGTAAGCTGGATTGAGAGTTCTTAAATTAAAATAACCATTATTATTTTCAAATATATAATCATTTAAACAACGATATCCATTAATCTCTTCAGTTGTTTTATTAGTTTTAGATTAACTTACTTAAACGATTACATTAAGTAACGCGACAAAAATTGTTTGTTTCTGTAAGAATTGTTTGAACAGAGAGCAGTTAAGAATGGAAAATCGAATTTGGATTCGAAAAACACAATATTTAATTTTCTGAGATCATAAATAGCTAATCGATGTATAATTTAGTGACCTTTGAGTATTTACAATTATTAAACAAATACTTTGTAGAAAATTTCTTTTATTTATTTAACAAAATATTATATTTATTTACTTACTCAGCAGCGATAAGCCGACAGGCTCCAAAAAAATTAAATAATTAACGGTTATAAGTAACAAAATCACAGGTTAAATATAAATATAGTAAAATACGACAAGAAAAAAAGGAAAGTTTAAAACTCGCTTACGTGGTAGCGAACGTTGTAAGTCTTGAGGCGTAGGTTCTTTCACGTATTTTAGGTGACTATATGTAGTACCTGACAACGACGTAACCGAGGTAATTCCAATAGACATGTGACATCGATTTTTCTTCCTCGATGGAGGTTAAAAGGAAAACTTAGGAAAAGAAATCGCTGACGATGCAATCTGTCGTTACATTACATATGAATAGTAAGTAAATACACTCTCTCACATTTTTTATCGTCTATAAAATAACAATTAAGTAGAGAACATATCGTCTTCGATTTTGTTTTTCCTGTAATTAATTTGTAAATAAAAAAGCATTGTAAATTATTGTTAAATAACCCTTTTAACTCTGGATAAATTAATTATGATCTAAGATGAATATTCATGTATGAATACCGAATACAGTCGATCGATTGTTCGAAAAAGAATCATTTCGAAAGTAAGAGCAAAACGAAACAGATGGTGTACGAAATGAATATAAATATTAAGATAAGGTGATCGATATAAATGCGGTGATGAAATTTATCGTCGAGGATATATAATTAAAAAATATTTGAATAACGGAAAACATTGAATTCAAAACGAAATCGCAAACCTTTAAATTCACAGTAGAAAATTCTAACGTTTTTTTTTTGTTGGTTTTGTACGACGAAGATGATAGGCCGGAGGGAATCACGATGAACTGTTGTCGGCTTTCTTAGCAGTACGTCGTATTATAGCCGAATTCGCGTCGGAGAGTCTACAATCGTTTCGGCGGTTGAAATACGTGTACGAGAATGTAAGGGACCGCATTTATCGTCATCGAATTTTGCCGTTACAAACGTTGATTGCGTTCAGACAGTCGGCGGAAAATAAAAAGCGATATAAATAAACGAATATAACCCTCCAGGAATTGTGTTTCCTCAAAAATCAGCATACCATAGGTCCTCCGACACCACCCCCTGATGTCCCCAATAAGGCGGTGGGTCCAGCTACCCTTCGTAGCCCGGTCCCACCGCTCCTGCCATGTTTGTGCGATCTCTTCTAGTTCTTCAGCAGAACGTTTCCTTTCCTCCAATGGGAGTGTTCTCAATCTCAGTTCCCTAGTTCTGCTACGGCGCATTATCATCAAGTCTAGAGGCGGGAATCCAGCAATCACCTCAACCGCCTTCCTGGACACCGTCCTATAGGCGGCCGCTACTCTGATGCAACACCTCCTATGGATGGATTCCAATTTACCCTTGTACTTGGCAAATCTAATAACGCCCGCCCACAACTCGGGCGCCATATAGCAGGGCTGAATAGACCACTCCAGTAAGCAGTTTCCTCCTATGTTGGGTGGGTCCTCTTTTATTCGGGAGTAGGCTAGCAATAAGCCTCCTCGTTTTCTCCGCCTTCTCACAAGTCCGGAATACGTGAGTACTAAATCTTAGTCAGGTGTCAACCCAAATTCCTAAGTATTTTATGGCCACTTGAGACACAGTTTCTCTGCTATCAAGGATCAGACGTAAAGTTGGCTTCCTCCTGGCGGCAGAGATCACCACCATCTCCGTCTTTTCAGGAGCCAACTCCAGTCCTACCACAGCCATCCACTCACTAATCCTTCTATACGACTCAGCTATTTTGCCTACAGCCTCATACCTTGATTCCCCCTCCACTAGCAACGCTATATCATCTGCGTAGCCAAATAATGTAACCGATTGTGGGAGAACAACCCGAAACACTCCATTACAAGCCATGTTCCAGAGGGTCGGTCCAAGGACCGACCCCTGTGACACCCCTCTATTGAGGTTCTTCTTAACATACCCATGATGCAGTCTAAAGATCATCTGACCTCCGATGAGGTAATTTCTCACCATCCGTCGCAGGTAAGAAGGGGCACGAAGGTCCTCCATTGCTCCCATTATTGCTGAGTGGCGAATGCAATTAAACGCGTTTAGATTAGTGTCCAGTGTGACTAGGAAACAGATCCTACCATCACCTCTCCACAAGGCTCTTACCGCCAAGTCGCAGACAGCAGTCACAGCATCTAGGGTGGACTTACCCCTGCGAAATCCATACTGATTCGCCGAGAGCCCGCCCTGCTCTTCCAGAACACTTACTAGCCTTTGCTGAAGCATACGTTCCAATGCTAATCGCTGACCTAAGCTTTCTGTAAGTTTTGCTTTTTATTTTAATCATCATCAAAATAACACACTAGATTTCTTACTACAAAGATGAGAATGAGTCTTTTAACAAATGACAGACCGTTTTGGTAATCGAGTTCATATGACATTATTAGCGACATCTCGGGTTATGTCTCTCTCTCTCTCTCTCTCTCTCTAGAGGATTTTTTTAAATTTAATAACTGTAGGACTGATGAGTCTCTAAAAATAAAATCGAAAAGAAAAAATTTTCGAGAACCATTTACATGAAATAAAAGCTAGACCTACATGAACGTTTTGATTGTAAACGTTCGTTTTCTGTAGACAACAAAAAAATTAGCGAAAGAAAATACGAATACGAAATAGCATCAAAATAAATAAACGATTATAAAATAAATATTACCAAAAGGTAATAAATAAATGAATAAAACTGCACAAAAAACCGGTTTCTATAAGCGTTTACAAAAATAAATAGAAACAACTATCGATTAAAACGTTATACAAACTCGCTTTGTAATTTCCAACCGGAAGCGAAAAGTTAGGTTTAGGAGAGTCTGAATCGCTTAGTTTTTTACCACACGGACCGGTCACCACAACCTACAACCGCACGTAAAGACGAGATAAAACTTTATCTCCATAAAGAGAGACGGCATGAAAATATCTACTGCGTTAGAAAAAATTTAAAGAAGATAATCCTTTAACGCAAAAAATCTCACATAAATTTATTATTCTAAAAGGCTGTTACACGTCCTCTATCGCCTGTTGTTATTGAACGATGAATTTTCTCGTTCATCGTTAATTAAGTATATTTTCCGATCGATTCCTTTTTATTTCGGCCACATTTTAAAACTTCCGTCCCTAATAAATTTATTACGTATGATCGTATGATGTTCGGCCACGGCCGATATCTGCCGTCTTCGGTGTCAAAAATCTTCTTTTATTCTAGTTTGAATCGTTATTTTATTTTCCTTACGTATCCTTCATTTTAAATATCTAATTTTTATTAATTGTAATTATAAAGCGACAACTGAGAACGACTATTTCAAAGGAATTTACTTTGCCTTTAACGTTTCCGAAGACAGAGATGGATTTCATAGACATCGTCACGGTAACGCTAAAATTACCTTAGTGTAATTTAATTATGTATTTTATCATAAAGTTTGCATTTTTGGTGTATGAAAAACGATTTGCAATTTTAGTCGACTCTTTATTCGGTCTTATCTATTACTATTTCTAAATATAGGTTTAAATTATAGTTTAAAAGAATTTTTAAGTATTTAATACAACGTAAACCGCAAACTACTTTTTTTTTTAATCGGCTCCCGTCCTTTCTTCGCTTAACGGACTTTTATTTATTTATTTTTTGCTTTATAGAGGAATAAACATATAAAAAGTATTAATTACAATTTGGTATCGATCCTAAAAAAATAGTAAGGATTTGTTCTGGAGCATTACATCTACGCGAAAACGTTTGTAACCGAGGGACACGTCTAAAAGATTTATACGTACGCGCATGCGTGAATGTATACATGCTAGCGAGTGAATGTGTGCCGTTAGCAGAAATAGATAACAGCTGAACTCAGTAGAAGAATTGGATCCGGGCCACAAGATATTTTTTCTTTCTTTTTTTTATTTCTTAATGACAGTGAAAAAAGTATTAGGTTACTGCTATTACAGTAGAAAATCTAAAAGAAATCAATATAATAAAATGAAGTAAAAAGGAATATTAGAAAAAAATTTATTTAACGAATAAAATTTGATAATTTCCTTAAAGCCCGAATAAAATCTACAAAGTTCTAAATAATATAAAAAGCAATTCTTCGGCCAAAGATGTACATTAAAATTTTAATTAATTTCATGTTTATAAATCATTAAACATTTATAACTTTTATTTATATATCAGATAAACGTGTAGGATAGGTTTAAAATTTACGTAAGGAAAACGGAACAGAATTGGAAACCGAATGAACTAAACTCCTGCAAATGAGCCTACGTGGAATAGAACTCTGGATCTTCAAACTAGTATGATAAATGTCATTTTCAAGTCGATCGAGGTAATGAAATTTTGGAAGTTCATTGTTTTTATACACGACGACAAAAAACTAAAACTCCGTTTGACCAATTTTAGACCGACTGTTTTCTAGTTTTATCAACCGATTTTTTTATATTAAACGCTTAGAAATAATTGTGCAGATTACAAATCTGGTTTTCTCCTAACTTCTCGATATTTCCATTCGTCTAAAATCTGTCTATCCGTTTCACCTTCTACGTCCTTCTCGACTACCGTGAATTTTAAACCTGTTGAGTTCTACTTTCTGTTCTTCCACAATTCAGATTTCTATAAAGCTCTCGATACAAAATATTCGGTAAACTTATACCTCCGCTCGTTCGAGATCCTTCTTGCTGTCAACAACGGTTTTATAATAGTTTCTATTTTACGATAATCTATTCTATTTACTTTCCAAAGAACTTAAAATTATTTAAGAATAAAAGCCTATTTTAAATCTTATTTGAATATTTATTTTTCGGTTTGTAAACGAGTATCCTTTTTCGCCTTTTGAAGTGCATATAAGAAAAGATTCGCGGGAAAGGGCAAGTTTGAAATTTCCAAATTTCTTCCTATATATTTTGGTTTAAATAAACATATTCATGATAAAATCCACCAAAAATAAATCGAAAACCGCAATAATCTGTTCTACTTTGGATTATTTAAAGAATCTTTATTATTATTATTGCTGTTGTTTATGAAGGTAAATTTAATTTAAAATATGAAATACTGTGTAAAAAAGATTTACATAGAACAAATTCTGAACCTTGTTCTTAAGGGCTTATCTATTGAAAAGGTCTTACAGTAAACGAAAAGTGTGAGCACTAAAGGACGACGTAAAATAAATCATTTATTATATTTATA
This sequence comes from Lycorma delicatula, assembly GCF_047948215.1. Taxonomy (NCBI): domain Eukaryota; kingdom Metazoa; phylum Arthropoda; class Insecta; order Hemiptera; family Fulgoridae; genus Lycorma; species Lycorma delicatula. The sequence goes on from NC_134458.1 coordinate 5,719,026, forward strand.
TTTTAAAAACATCTAATTTAATAATTTATAAGTATATAATTTTAATTGCATATCGATTTACGACTGTGTCCACATTACGGATAGGGAAATCTCAACCTTTATAAATAGATTCAACTTTAAAAAAAAAAAGAGAAAGAGAGAAAACACAAGCGATTAAAAGCTAAATTATATCTGTATGAAAAGTATTCGACGGAAAAGCACACTAGTAAAATGAGAACCTAACAAAAAAGCTTACTTCATAGGCATTCAAACAACAGTGCAAGAAATGAACTATTAAAGCCCTTACTATTAAAAGCAAGAAATGTTTACACTACTGCATGCGATGGGAAGTGCTACTAAGATAAGATTCAAACACTCGACAGAAGAGAAAAAGTGTATGACTGTTACAATAACGTTTCTTCTTCTGTATATAAATTTCAGCCCTCTTTTTATTTCTTTTAGCTATCTTCATCAGCGGTTAAAGAGCAAAATTCAGGATACTGTTAAGATAAAATTAACATGTAATACGCGATTAGTTAGGTTAATTTCAGTAAAAATATAATAAAATACGAAATTTTTAATGAAAAAAAAATAATAATAATAATAATAACTGTATTATAATATATGTGCTGCAAACACATTTTTAGCACATATATTATAATACAATGTTTACATTTTTTAAAGAAACTTTTCGGTATAAGACAGTAAATCTTCATAATTTTTTCATGAACGAAATTAAAACATCCGATTTTGAAAATAGCTTACGACAAAGAATTTTATCCGATAGGTGTAAATTACAGTCGCTTTTCAAAATGTTTATCCGATCACTTATTACAATCTATTACATCGATCCTTGTTTTGTGTGGATTGTTTGTTTGATTATGCAACAGTTTTGCATGGCCGCTTTCGTTATTTCGCCACATAGCGATATTCATTACTATTCCGCACGTATCAAGTTTTGAGCCCGAACATGATAAAATTTCTCTAAGCTATAGTGTACCCTCAGAAAGCTGATCAAACCGTGACGTAGTCGAGAGGTACATAATAGAATTGTATAGTTACTGCGACCCAAGCTTCCAACGGAAGCGTCGGTTAAAAAATTTTATTTTTTCAATATTTGATTATGTCAGATGATCTTTAATCGTATTTTATTCTGTAGTTTAGATTTCCTTATTAACTTTTTTTTTAATCTTTAATCACAATTAATTCTATTCTTTTTTATTACAAGCTGCTTATACCATCTTACAAAATATGATGACTTGGTACTTATCGATTATTCGTTAAAGGGGGTTTAACATTTTTGTTAACGGTTAAAACAATGATTTTCTATCTCTTACAGACAGAAAAGTATGAGTGCGAATGTATTGTTGTTAAGTTCGAATCGTTTATAGTGTGAGAAATTCGTTGGCTTTAATCGCTGAAGTTAGCGGAGGCTAACGCCCGAAGTCGCGATCGAAATAAAATATAAAAAAGAATTCGGCATTTATACAACGAAACATTTTAGCTGATTGTATATACAGCACACAACATTATATAGTTTAATATTATTAGTAACTTGCGTTATAATTTCTTTACCTGAGGGCAAGAATTATAGCCTTCGCCGTGGTGCGTACAAACATTTTATCTGCTAGAACCACTCTGAGTTCGGCGTGTGAGTTTCGACCAAGTAACCGATTAGATTCTGAACGTAATATAAAAATAAAATAAATAATAATAATAATAATAAATAAATATAAAATCGTAAAACAAAAGAAAAAAGGAAAGTAAAAAATAATTCGAATAAACAACATTAAAAAAAAAATTAAATAATCAACAGTAAATAACAGAACCTGGCTAATTTAATATGTTTGGTTAATATTTTGTAACACAATCGTACGTTGTATTTTTCTTTCACCAGACTATTGAAGTGTATATTTTGAACTTTTTGGACATTCATTAATATTTTACGTGAATGTTGTCGTATTTTTTTATTTATCATATCTTTCCTCTTTCGGTTTCTTTTCAAAACATAAAGACGTCATAAAGGCCATGGCAGAAAATCCACAATCGTAAGCGTAGATTTGGTTTTGAACTTTGAGAAAAAGAAATTCGAAGAAAAGAAAGAAAGTTTTGTGAAATTCATATTTGAAAAAACTTTCTGGCATAGTCAAAACGTTTTTTCAAAAATAAATTGCATCCGTTGCAACCCAATCGTGTCCTTGACGAACCAGCGTGACTAACAAGGCCACAATTCATCGGATAACCCAAACCAGACCGGGAGCTTCGCTATCTGATGTTCCGTCCTCTTTTTTTTTCTAAATGTGATGTGCAGGAGGGAATAACAACGACTGAAATCACCAGAAGATTTCACGTCTTTATATCAGAAATAATATTTGAGGTTTGTGTCGTCAATCATATCTATATCTTTCATCTATCATCCCCCTCCAGCGCTACTGTCCAAATACAGATAAGTACTGTGGAAAAGGGTATATGAAACGAAATCCTACCCGGATAGAGTACCTCCACCTTTCCCTTTCTTTTGTTTCAAGTCTGTTACAGGTACTGCAGACACAACAGCCATTACATCGACAATGATATCTTCTTGGCCTCTCGGTTCTCCAACCCCTTCCAAAGTAACCGTGTGTTAAGAAGAGATTTTCGCTGGTATTTTCTGTGGAAATTCAGCAATATGCGATCTCTGCCCTCCTCGCGTACGCGAATAAACTTACTTACTATTAGTAGTTGTAAGTCCTTCCCGTAATACTTTATCCTACCAACAAAGAAGATAATGAAGACCATCGGAAGACAGCGACGAAGAATGCAGAAGAAATCCAGCAACTGTCCGACGGAGAGTACGAAGAAGCTTGCACTCTCCACTGTGATGCCCTTTTCAGGGCTCACAAGCTTACCTAAGGCTACGGTTGTAAATATTTACAACTAACAAATTTTTTTACGCATTAATTGTAAATACATTTTTGGAACAAAACCTTAAGTTTCGTAGGTGTCATTTTATTTTGATTTGTTACGTCTAGGTCGTTAACAATTAAGCAGTTACAGGTTACTTTTATGTAGAAAATTCTAAAAAAAGCGGGTCTGAAATATTACTTTAAATCGGAATGTATACGAAAATTTTGATATTGAACTTGATTATTACGTGCAATTTAGAAAACGTTAACGGTCATCTATCTTAATAAAACAAAAAGATCAGTATTTTAATTAAATATGTAATAATTTTGGAAATATTTTTGCACTGAAGATCAAAATACATTTTTTAATTTACCTTTTTTTCGACAAAGAAATACATTTTTAAATCGCTTCAAACGATCACAGTAGAATTATTTCAGATATAAGAAAAGGTAAAGGTTTCGTATTCTAACTGCAATAAATGTTTCAAATAAAATTCTTTATAAAATTTTATTGTCGATGATAATAACGTATCGCTATAAAAAGCGATAACTATCTTTTGTTAAAAAGATCGATGAAATTTTTTAGGGGTTATCCTGAAAATGATCGGGCATTTATTAGCTCGTTCCGTAAAGTAATAATATGTGAACTGAAAAAGAATAAAAACCACAAATATAAAATAATGAAATAAAATTATCGATGTAGTAATAAAATCGTACTTTAAATTTAATTATTCAAAATAAACGGAGCGGGACCTAATCTGATCTCTTTTAAACAGCTTCGATATGGTCTTGAAGAAGGCACTATTCTCTTTGTAGCGATGACCCAGCCAATACCGAAACCGTAACTGATTTGTTCTCCCCTCGCCTCTCGCATTTATTTTGAGAAAATCGAAGGTAAGATTGGTGGAGGGTCATTCACTATCATATACGAGGCGGAGAGATCGGTCAGATGAGTATTTATTCAAGAGCGTTTAGGGGCGCATTTCTTATTTGCTCCTCCCTACAACGGTAACCAAGTCTCATCGAAAATCATGAACAGACTCGTTTCATGTTCGGTATCTTCGCTATCGTTTGCCGTAGAAGATTATTAAAAGAGGTTATAAATACACAATTACTAGAATTTATTAATTACTAGCAGACCCGGTAATGCTTCACTATTGCTAGATTTGAGTATATATATATATATATATTTGAGAATATATATATATATATATATATATATATATATATATATATATATATATATAAATGAACACAATTGAAAGTTTGATAAAACATTAACAAAATGAACATTACGGAACTTCACAAAATTTAACCTTTCCCTTTTACCCTTTCCCCATTTCCCTTTTTACAATATTCCATTTTCCTACTCCCTTCCATCATTTCCCTTCCCCAATTTAACTTTCCCTTATTTTCCTTTCCCCATTTCTTTTTCTCCTTTCCCCATTACATTTCCTTTTTCCCTTCTTCTTTTTTTACCTTTTTCGATTATTCCTTTCTCCCTTTTTCTTCGCACGTAAATCGGTCCAGTAATTTTTTAGTCTGTAGCGGACACATTTCGGAAACATTGAAATGGAATCGTAAAATATTTAGTATAACGTGTGTAGATTTTACGCCCAACAGATAGCGCTGTTTTTTTTTTTTAAAAACAGCGCTATCTGTTGGGCTGTTTTTTAAAAACATTTTTACCTGTCACAGATGTGACATCTTAGGTATGTAAGTAGTACCCACCGGCTTGGTCTAGTGGTGAACGCGTCTTCCCAAATAAGCTGATTTGGAAGTCGAGAGTACCAGCGTTAAAGTCTGCGTGTAAAAAAGTCAGTTATTTTTACACGGATTTGAAAAATAGATCGTGGATACCGGTGTTCTTTGGTGGTTGGGTTTCAATTAACCACACATCTCAGGAACGGTCGAATTGAGACTGTACAAGACTACACTTCATTTACACTCATATATATCATCCTCATTCATCCTCTGAAGTATTATCTGAATGGTAATTACCGGAGGCTAAACAGGAAAAAGAAGGTATGTAAATAGTAGGTATATAAAAACACGTGCGTATTCAAATGTAACGTTGTGTCAAAATTTCAAAGCAATCGGTGAAGAACTTTTGGAGATTTAAAACGTTTATTCAACGTTTAACTTAAATTAAAAACGCTAAAATTGTTTAACGGTTTTCGTTGTCAAACGAACATTAACATTTTTATTTATACAGATTAAACGGTAATTCATAAATAATATTACGTTGTCTGCGTCTCGTAGCTTCACTCTTTGTAGACCGAAAGTAAATAAAGACTAACGATATCGAACACACAATTTTTTAAATCGTAAAGATATTCACGGATATAAGGCTGAAGGTAAAAGTTGTATTATTTTATTATTAGTAAATACCGATTTTTATAGTATACAATGTAGCCAGTCAAAAGCTCGCATCCGAATAAAACACTGAAAAAAATACCTCCCAACGCCAGCGCTGTGTCGGAAGGGGCTATAAATGAGACTACTATCCGATCACGACCCTTATATTCGGGTACGATCGTTTGTTCTGATTCCAAATATAAGTACTATTTCCTACCGCAGTGAAACATTTCCTATTAATTATTACTTCTTAATGTAGTATTCTACTTCATTCTATAATTAAAACATTTGAGTCTATCGACAAAAGCCTTCAGTATTTTAATGATACCGGACTACATGCGACGATAGTAAGTCCTTCGCTTTGTCGTTCGATACTTTCAGAAACAACAATAACAAACAGAGATACTTTCTATGTAACAGGTACCAAAACTCAATATCGAGTCGGACGTGAGACTTTTTGGTATTCATCCGTTTGACAATCCCTTGCGGCAGAATTTCCATAAAAATTATATTAAGTTTATATCATGTAACGGATGTAATCTCGTTCGTTTTCGTTAGTTATGTAATTTACGCAGAAAAATCTTTAATTTTTATTATTCACCGTTTAATTAATTACTTTTTCTTTCTTCTTTAAATCGATTTACTTATTCTTCCGTTCGATTAGGTTTTTAATAAACAGAATTCTTTTTCGATTTAAAGAAATGTTTACGTCGGTCGGTTTGCATTATTTTCTAACAAAATGAATCGTTCTAATTTTGATTTGTGAAATTTCGGTTAAGTTTTTTGTTAACGGATATATTTAACTATACTGTATTCCAGTTAGCAGAGTGAAGGATAAACAGACGTTGTGTTTGTGCGAGTGAGTTCGTCATGATTCTGTGAGTCATATCCTGTGTTTCACTGCCGTTTCAAAATGCGGCCAAATCTATATACAACGCCTAAATCAATACTCATATATTAGTCACCGTATAATTAGTTAGACAGTATCGCGGGCGGTGAATAGCTGTGTACATTGCGTGCGAGAGAGATAGACGATAGGACGGGTGAGAAGTTGTAGTCATTCTTTTAGGAAAACATCTCGTATAACTCCGTATACTTACTTAGTATGCAGTACATTGTCAGAGTTGTCAGGAAGTTAATGGCGCGGTAAGCCAGCCATCAGCCTATGTGCACAGCAATACGCCGCTCGCTAAAGTCATTTACTAAAACGTTTATATATGTTAAGTTCTCTCGGTTCTATTAAAACCCTCGACTTTTCATATTACTCATTTGTTCTGATGTTCAATATGTGTATTTATTTTACTTATTTACTCATTTACTAATGTTATCTAAAGGTAATATAACGCAATTTTTTTAAGATTACTGGAACATGATTGTAATGTACCCCTATATTTGTGTCTGTACGACTTGAGTTAAACCATTTTTTTGACCCCATGTCTGATACCGATTCAGCTGATAATAATGAAAAATTATTGATATCTCCTCCAAAAAAAGCCTTCAGTCATGCGGAAAACAGATCATTTTAAATGCTTACGAAAATAAAACCCCTCAGATCAAATGAAGAAAGACCTGACGATTTCGATAAAAACACGATTCGTAAAAAAGTATACGAATTTTATTTTCAAAACGAACTGCCTACAATAGACAAAAATATTACGAGTTGTAAACGACGATAAACAACTACGAGATTTCCGAAAAACAACTTTTTATAAATTGTTAAAAAGTATGAATTTTAAATACGCAAAACGTGGCTGGGAAAGTGCTTTAATTGAAAGAGATGATATCATTACATGGAAGAAATAAAGAAATGAGGCAAGAAGGCCGTAGAATATATAATGTAGATGGAACTTGAGTCGACGAAGGCCTCACGAAAAGTTTTGTTTGTAAAGATAAAGCTGTATTCGTCAGAAGAAGCCTTTCTGTGTGGCTTATCAACCGGTAGTAAGGCTCTATCGGGTAACGGTAGGCATCTCATAATTACGCATATCGGCAATGATACCGGGTTTGTCTCTGGATTTTTGAATCTAAATCTTTTCTTTTTTCCTGTTTAGCCCCCGGGAATTACCGTTCAGGTATTACTTCAAAGAATGATATGTATGAGTGTAAATGAAGTGTAGTCTTGTACAGTCTCAGTTCGACCATTCCTGAGATGTGTGGTTATTGAAACCCAACCACCAAAGATCATCGGTATCCACGATCTAGTATTCAAATCCGTATAAAAATAACTGACTTTACTAGAACTTGAACGCTGGAACTCTCGACTTCCAAATCAGCTGATTTGGGAAGACGCGTTCACCACTAGACCAACCCGGTGGTTTTGAATCTAAATATACAGGAGACTATTATAAAGAGATGACTGGCATTTCTCGAAAGAAATGGTTTAGCGATGTGCTACATCTTCTGGAAGATAATTCGGCTATTGTCTTAGACAACTCCCCTTATCGTTCATGTAAAAAGAAAAAAATCCCAGTCGTGACTTGGAAAAAGAATGATATCACAATGTGGATTGATTCAAAAGAAGTGATTTTTGAAGAGGATGAACTTAAGGTCCAATTATTTTAAACGGATTCGCATATTAAAAGTAATTTTAATATGTAAAAACACCGCTGAGTTAGCAAAATCCAGTGGTAAAACCGTACCCATCGGGTTGGTCTAGTGGTTAACGCATCTTCCCAAATAAGTTGATTTGGAAGTCGAGAGTACCAGCGTTAAAGTCTGCGTGTAAAAAAGTCAGTTATTTTTACACGGATTTAAAAAATAGATCGACGATACCGGTGTTCTTTGGTGGTTGGTTTTCAATTAACCACACATCTCAGGAACGGTCGAACTGAGAATGTACAACACTACACTTCATTTTACACTCATACATATCATCCTCTGAAGAATTATCTAAACGGTAGTTACCGGAGGCTAAACAGGAAAGAGAGAGATTGGTAAAACCGTGCTTCGATTACCTCTCTATTATTTTGAACTCAACCAGATCGAGTTAATTTGGGAAGAAATCAAAAGTTACGTAGCGTCAGAAAATATTACTTTTAAAATATCTGTTGTCAAAAATTTATGCTTAAAAGCCAACGATAAACGGGCCAGCAGGAATGGAAAAGCTGAATAAAACATGCAATGGATACTGTTGAACCAAATGACTGGGAACTGGATAATGTAATAGAGAACAAAATTGAGCCTCTCATTGTATATCTTAATACTGACAGCACTACAGATTTCTCGCAATAAGACGACAAAAAATAAATTTAATTTATTATTTGTTTATTATCGTAGAAATTTAATCTAAAATTTCAGTGAACTTTTACCGTTAATACACAATTTCATAACTCTTAAAAAACTCAAGGAAACTACGTATCGATAAACAATTTTAATGAGTACAATACTTGTGGGTTATCAGATGTGCTGAACAAGGTAAGAAATATTTATTGATCGTTTAACATGTATTAATTTATTTAAATTAAAAATATATTAGTCGCATAGTTTTCTTTCATTTACATCAGGATTTACAGGAGGTGCTTGTGAATCGGCCGCCTAAATACTAGTACGCGCATTCTGTTTACCTTAACTCTATAAGCTAACCGAATTAGGTATAGTTATGATAATTCGTATCTTTAAGTTTATTTTAATGCTATTATTAACGGTATAAAAGCGCTTTGTTCTCGTATACTATGATTTTAATCAGTCGATTAGCTTTTTTTTAATTAATCTGCATACTAGAAATAGAATTTTTTTAAATATATATCAAAATCGATTTAAAAAATATCTATCTAATGAGGTTTTTTCGGATTAGACGCGTAAAATTTTTCCACGATATTCTTTTTTTTTTTGGTGGTATAAGTACGATTGTGCGATATACTTATTTGAAATATTATTTATTTATTTGGAATAAATTCAAGTACAAAATTAAAAAGTAGTAATATTTCTACCGTAACTAGCAATGATATTCCTTTTTTCGTTTAATAAAGTTGAAGTTTTAAAAATCGAATAAAAGTATACGTAAATTAATCCGGTTAAAACCTACTCGCGAAAAATTACGCGTTTTATATATTCTTTGACTAATATTCTATCCGAACAGAAATTATTTGTAAAGTGAGTAACAGTGTATAAGCCCTACAGCTAATAGAAAGAAATTTTATTTAACGATTACATATTTTTCGAAACCGATGATCTGTATTTAATTATTTACATTAGTTTTAACATTTTAGATCTATATTATCTGCGGTTTCTAAAATAAGACATACGAACACGACTCCATACTTCATACCGTCGATTACCCTCGATATATCGAATATTTTATAACCGCACTAAATTTCTCCCAGAAAATTATACTTCACACTCATTCGTGCCTTACTTATCGTACGTATATCGTGCTTATAGATATCTTCAATGAGTACAGAAGATAATTCATCTTCGTGATAGCGATAGCGATTTACAAATAAATTTTTCTTATTAACAAAGCTCCGAGGGAATGACGACAAGACCTTAAATTCTTCGATTACCGATATTTAAAAACTCTGTACTGCTGATTGTTGTACAGTAATCGATCTTACTATTAGTCGATCTCAATAAGAAGACGGAAGATACATTACTCCTTTGAGTTTTTACACGAGGTAAACGATCTTTTAAAAAACACTACGAAAAATCAAACGTATTGACGATTGCAGTCTGTCTCAAATATACAGTTCGTTTAAAAAAAATCTGAAAGTGTATATTAATTTCATACGTAAGAAACGAGTAGTTTTACGTGAAAACATAACTTATCGAATTTAATTAAAATTAAGCGGCAAAGTTTCTCGCAGCCGATAATGAACGTCCCCGTTGTCATTTTGAAGAATGATACGATGGTGTTCATTGTTTCCCATCGGATGGAGAAACTTAAAATCATCGTAAGGAGTGTGGTTGACGGAAAAGACTTCAGTTATCGTCGATAAAAACAATACTTTATTTTTTTTAAAATAGAGTCCGAATCGAATAAGGAATTCCAGCATAATTCCGACGATGATCTTACCGAGAATAAAAATAAAAGTAAATTTCTCCACGGAAGATCTTCTGGTAGCGACATAACAGAATAGAAAAATAATCATACAATCATATTTAGAATGGCTATAAAAATATTAAATATACAAACAAAAACAAAAATGTATATCGATAAACCAGCGAGTAAATTTTGATCAAGATGGATCTATGAAGAATGTTAAATCATATAATGCGTCGGACGATGGGTTGAATATCACACAACACACACACACACACACACACAAAGGAAGTTCACCTTCAAAATTCGGAAAAATTGTTTTTTTCTGGTGGGGGAAACCAGAGAGAATCGGAGTTCGTTTGAATTAAAAAACACGTTCCAACAAAAATTTTATAACATTCAATTCGCATTACATTCCTTCGTCTCTTAAAATTTTATTATATTGCGCCGTTAAAGAGTATATAAAAAAAGCTGATAAAAGTTGTAATACTTCCCTAGCATCAGTTATTTATTCCGATATAGTGGAAAAATAATGATGCATCAAAATAAACCAAAAAAGTTACAAAAAATCGATATTTTAAACATTTGATCGACTTTTCCTTGCCGCAAAATATGTTTTTGGGGTCACTAACACTACCAGACCTAGAAAGACATAAAAAATTCGGTTTTTAAAAATATTCAATAAATAAAAAGTAGCGTTTTTCAATTTTTGGGGAAGGGGGAATTTTGCCGCAAAATTTATTTTTTAAATGTTAAGATAAGCATGCACGCATGTACCCCAGAAAACTCTCTACCCCACCGCCTGGAGATATTGATCCCAAAATTTTTCTAGCAAATTGCCTTAAAGACACGAGTCTCTGAACAAAATTTAATCAAAATCGGTTCATCCAGTCAAACGTTATTAAGCTTCAAACACGCCAACACACGAACATTACTCCCACGTTTTTTTATTTGTGGGAGGGGTTCCTGGGTCATAATACGTCTGAAAAAGCAAAAAAATCCATACCCCATACTTTAGACCGATTACCGTACTTTTCTTCTTCCAGCATAGCTCTAGAGTTATGATGCCATAAAAATAAAAATATTTTCGGTTGAGTGTTACAGCAGCTTCCTTCTTCTTATTAGAAGATTTGAAAAATTGTGTTACTTAAAGGTTATGCGATTTTTATGAACTTAATTTTTTTCTTTTTTATTTAAGCGTATTCTTGGGGAATCGATGAAAAAACTAATTCTGTAGCAATTTTCGTTAATATCGGATCGAGGATTCTAGCACGAAGAGTTAATAGATAGATAAACTCGGGTGGATCGAGTTAGTACGACTTATTCATTTCAATTTTTTATTAAAAGAGATGTAATAAAAAAAATCGTTATTTTACTTGGAAATGATAAAAACTTATGTTACGGTTTAAATCACTCGAGTTCAAATTTAACATACTTTTATACTGATTATTTTGTTTGATGTAATAGTTTTAATGTAAAACTGGTGCGCGCCCGGTAGATGGAGTGCACAATACATTAAATACATAAAACACGTACGTATGTTCGTACGTCACATACTTAACCGCATGCGAATTGCGTAACTTCATTTAATTTGACATCATTGTGGGACACTGAACGTTAAATAAAACGCAACGTCATCGTTATAGTGGCATAATAATTTATTTCTACTCTGTGCGACAACAAGGTCATGGTAAAAAGAAATACATTTGTGCCTAGTCCTACATACATTAGAGCTAGCTACAAATATAAATATCACACGGATTTGTTCACTCGATGTATGTATGTAGACGTGTGTTGGCCTACATATACGTTCCATCCGACAGACCTTCAGCGACTTGTTCCACTACGCTACATACATATATCTGAAAATCGTACGTATAGTAGGCGAACTGTTTACATATTCTGAGTACTGAGCGCTGTTCTCTAACTGATTCTGATAAGTTTATATAGCGGTAGAAAAAATACGAATTTTACTGAGGATCTTTCTTTTTTCTTTTAAATAGCCCTGAATTATTCTCATTATTTTCTTAATTAATTTACTTTTCGGTTATTTACTTTAGCATTCCGTAGTTTAACGACTCATTTTTTGTTGAAATAATTCACAGCATAAGCTCGTAGCTTATGGTAATACGGATAGAAATTATGCAGCTCATGAAGAGCGGCATTGGAATCTGGGATTTTCCAGATGAAAGGCTGAGACTCCACCGTCTCTACGCGTGTAAAAATAATGATCGAATGTATTAACAATATGAAAATGAATTTTAGCTCTTCATCCGAAATATTTTATTAATTTTTATATTAGAAGTAAATTTATGTCAGGCAAAAATTACGATTGTTTTAACGGATGTAACAATACGATAAATATTTACCGCGTCGGTTCAGATGGTACTTATTACTAACTTTTAAACGGTTGAAATTCAGCTTTAAAACAGTTTATACATCTATCTTTCATTAGTTCTTCTAAGTGGATAAAATATACGCTTCCTCTTTGATTTAAATTATAACTTACTGAATTTTTAAGGAAAAAAATAAGCACACTCGTTAAAATTTTAAACATGTAAACGGGCAAATACTTAACTAAAAACTTATACACATAACTTAACTAAAAAAAATTATGGATAACAGCTAGAGAAAAGAGAGATAATAATTTATTACGATTCGACTTAATAAATGAAACGTTTTCATCGATGTTATGGATTATTTGTCGAGATAACTCTATAACTTCGATCTGTCCCTTTATTAGAGAACGGGTCTTTAAACTAGATCGCATCGCTTGAGTCGGCGCCGATTTTAAGACAAAGCTGACTGGACTTGTTTCACTAATGATTTAGATATCTAGAACTTAACTGAAGACATCGACAGCGATGTTGAACGTGTGACATAATATCAGCAGCATCATACACATCCCTCAAACCTCAGAGACAATTCGGCGACCGTCTTTTCTTTGGTGGACTGATGCTGTGCGAGAAGCTATCAGTAAGAAGAAACACTTTTTTTTAACATCTTTAAGAAAAGCCCGATGAGAGAAAATTTTAATAAACTTACAACCGCAGGCTATTGCCAAAATAATAATCTTAACGGAAAATTGCACCACCTATCAGAGGTATGTTTCCTCAATAACAGAAGAGACTAGTTTGGCAGAGGTAAGGAACAAAGTAAAAGCGATATCCGACGGATCTTCCTACAATCAGGTTAAAAAAACAAGAATAAAATACCCAAATAAAGAATCACAAAAAAAACCCACATAATAACGTGGATTATGGCCGTTACGTAAGTATAACATTTTTTGCCTCTGATTTGCTTGTATGGATTTCCTTCTTTTTGACTTTGTATCAAAGTAAATGATTGACTTTGCTCCTACATTTTTAGTTCATTTCTGATTTATGAATGATATTTTCTTTATGTTTGGGTTTTTATTTTTATGATTTTTTTTTTGTGATAGTTTTACTTAAATTTGGGGGTTATGAATTTATTCGTTTTTGGGTACATTTATTTATTTTTATTTAATTATAGCTATTTTTCTGTTTATCTATGTTTGGTTATTTATTTGTTTATCTGGTTGTTTTATATTATTATTTTTCGTATGATTCAGAGAAATTTAAGGATCTTGGTTGCTTATTCTTCAGTTTGTCATATAAGATTAGATATTTGGTGTGCTTTATGGTAATTGTTGATGATATTAATTCATTTATGTTTATTATTTTTTATGAGAATATTATGTCTAAGATTAGAAGATTATTGCGATTAAAAAGAAGTGTGATAATTTTCGTGTTGATGATATTCTTGAGAATCGACATTCATACGATGAATTTTTTCTCGTCTTATTTTTTTGTTGTAATTGCTATTGTAATTATTAGTATAATTAAAGTAATTATTCTTAGTGTTTTTCTTGTTAATTTAATTTTAATTAACTTTTTTTTAAAAAAAGAAGCTGTCTGAAAGATGGAGAAAAGCTTCTTGACTGGCCTTTGGACAAAGCTGAAAAATTTGCGAGTCATTATGAAGCTGTAAATGCGACGAAAATTTACGTCGATGATTTCAGAAACCACAAGGCTGCGTCTATAAAGGATATATATCGTTTTAAACTCAGAATTATTTGTATTATAATGAAGATTTTACTGAAGAAGAGTCCAATTAAGCTTTAAGTAAAACAGTTATCACTGCCGCTGGTCCCGACAATATTCGATACGAAATGATCAGAATGCAAGATCTCACTGCAAAGAAGAAAATACTACATCTCTTTAGAAAAATTTGGCATATATATTCGATATGACTTGAAGATACGGTATAGAAAACAGTTACATGATTGGGAATAAGAGGAAGACTTTCAAATATCTTTAAACATTATTTGGAAAGAAGAATCTTCTGTGTTAGCATTGCGAACCGATATTCGTCGCTCAGGGAGTTGAAAAATGGTATACCTGAATGATCGCCGCTAAGTGGAACCTTGTTCACAATCGTAGTGAACAAGCTAATTAGCGCTATACCATGCGATATTGGAAGAAGTTTATATGCGGATGACCTTGCGATTTTCTACGCTAGCAGTCAAACTGGAATGGTTAAATGCAAGCTACAGACGGTAAAAACAAGCTGGTCGAAGTAGCAAATATTGAGAAAACTTTACAAGCTCTTGTTAGAAAATACAAGCTTTTTACTTGTATTTTTTAGAAAGTGCAAGCTACAGACGGGTATAAGCAAGTCGGTCGAAGTAGCACATATTGAGAAAACCGCTTCTCAATTGAGAAAACATGTTGTGTGAACTTCATCAAGTCGGCTTATAGAAGTAACTATAACAATAGACGATATAATTATTGAATGCAAAGAAAAAGTTTGTGCTTAGGTCTCACTTTGGATAGATGTCTTTCGTGGAGGTCGCACATGACAGAACTAGTAAGGAAGTCCGAAATAAATTGAAATAGTAGAAAGCCCTAAATATTATTGAGTGTCTGTCAAACCTGAATTGGGGCTATGATAAAGAAGTATTGTTGAGATTTTATAAACCATTGGTCTAATATAGAATAGATTATGAATCATCAGCATGTAGCTCTGCCAAAAAAATATCTAATCTAAGGAAACTTGACGTAGTGCATAACACAGGAATCAGGCTTGCTACACGAACTTTCCATACAAGCCTACAGGCAGTATTTTGTCAGAAGATGGAATTACGGCACTGAATTATAGAAGTAAAATTTTATTATTAAAATATGCAACTCATGTTTTCGCATTTCCAAGACGTATAAACTTTGTTTCTTTTTATAGACACTATATGGCTGAACAGCATAGAAAAAACCTACTTTTTCCAAAAGTAGTATAAGAAGACTGAAATCTGTGGGAACTATGATATTGATTCACTAAACGTACTTTCAGTTTAAAAAAGAGAAGCTCCCACCATGGCTAATGCCAAAGGTGGAGGCCTGCAATGACTTAAAAAAGAAGATAGAATAATGAATATCGGACGTTTACATACAGAACGCTTTTTTAACGCTTGATATCCGATGTGAAGACTACATCCATTTATTCACCGATGGGTTAAAAATCGAGACTGCCGTCGGAAGGTCGTACACGATGAATCCTACTTTTCTAGAATAGCCAGTGACCGTCTAAAATAGGGAGTATCTAAAATAGCCACTGTCTATACAGCAGAGTTATACGCCATTCAACAAGCTCTTCGCTTTTATTTTACATTATAGTGAAGAGAGTGTACTGCTTCTCTGCTCTGATTCCTTGGTGCAATTACCGCCTTACGGACCAGTTTCATACATGATGCACTTGTTCAAGATGTTTTAACGATAATTAAATATCTAAAAGAGAACGGAAAACAGTGCGTCTTCATATGGACACCAGACCACGCAGGTATTCCAGGAAATGAAACAGCTGACAGTACAGCCAAACAGCGATGAAGTCTAGTAATGAAGATATTACTCTAGTTACACTAAATCATAAAAAAGTCACGCAAGTCATAAAAAAAATTAGAAATGGATAAGAAAGTAGGGTACGCTATTAAGAATACTCCCCGTCCTATTAAAACATGAAATGTTCTGACGCCCCGAGAACAAATTGCTATTACTTCGAGTAGGTCATACTAGACTCACTTCCTCTTATATGCTAGTAATAGAACAGAGACAAATATGTGAAAACTTTGACTCATACGTCACAGTAAAACATATAGTACATGTTGTACGGAGACCTCAGAATGAGGCTAAGGTTAACCGGAAATTAGACGATCGATTTATCTTATAATGATAAAAGAGAGAAGAATGTTATCGAGTTTTTAAGAGCAAGTAGTCTGTTAGACCGACTACGATTTTAACATGTAATAGGTTTAATGACAAGAAGACTAATTATTGATACATTTTTGTGTGTTTTATGCTTCCTTTCAGTAACTAATCAATTTCTTTAAGGATGTTTTCTTAATAATTGCGACTCCTTTACACCCGTTTTGATAGTTATGACAACATTTCTTTAGAAATAGATTGTATGTTTTTAAGTGGAGACCACTTGAACAGTTAAACGTAGCGGATTGTTCATATAAACACCCTCCTTCAGAACCAGCCGTTTCGCCAGAAGCAAAACGTAAGAGAAGTAAAGATTCAAATAGAATTAGAAGTGAGATGAGAAGTCGACAAGTAATTTCTGGCAATAGTGCGCCCCGACCAAGTTATCTTGTGATTATAAGAGAGAACGGTAACTTTTCTAAAACGAGCCCAATCTTGATTGTACGTGAGATTACAAGCTGTATTGGTTGTTCTTTCAAAGAAATATGTAAGAGATATAACAGTCTGCACGTTATAACTGTAAATGACGGGCAAAAACAGAAAATTCTGGCGTTAAAGAAGATCGGTGAGTTCCTGTTGCACTTGAGCCGGAGTCATCCGATATTGGCAGCCGGGCAATCTCTACACCACCATCAGTGGAATCGAAGATGGATGAAGATTCCATCCATCGGAATCTTTGGAGGTGGTGGCCGTCAGGAGGATGGATAAAAAAAATAAAAAGGATAGCCAAAGAGAAAACCTAGACAATAATTGTATATGATATATTTAATGTCAAGATGACTGATTTCTTACTCCTTTTTTGTGTGGTTAGTGATTTTTCAACTGCTAACAAATATTTATATTAAGGATGCATTTTAAATAATCTCAGGCCTTTTGCACCCGTTTTGTTATTTTAGACATTTCCTTAGAAGTAGATTGTATGTTTTTAAGCAACAAGGACCCGAAAAATAATTTCTGTTCTTTGGGGTTTTAATGATCTTTTTAATACCAGTAGGTTTTCAGGACGATCTGTTTGACAAGACTAGTCTTTTGAGTCGGTCACTATATTTTTAATTAGGCCGGGACATTTTTTTTTTTTGTTTAAAACAAGTACTAACGATCACAGCATGCGATGCCCTATATCCCGCCAAAAAAAAAAAAAATAATAATAATAACCAGGAGAAGAGATCTAGAAATTTGTACATTTTACCCGAATAGGAATATTTAACCTAAGATTAGGGAACGTAGTCCAAATAAGATTAATTTTGAAAAACAGTGATGGCAAAATCAAGAATTACCTTAATTAAAATCGTTAGTATCTATACAAAATCATTACTCAGAGCATTTTACTGAAAAAAAGATTATTTAAGTATTTCAACCTGTAAAGCCGGATTATTTGGAGGGGAAAACAGGACTAATTTCGCAGTAATAAAAGGAGTCTTGTAGAAATATTACTTTTTACAAGCGGTATTTAAATAAATACGAAGTAAGAATGAAATGACAATGATTAGGATAGAAAGGTTTAGCTGCATATTTTAACAAGACACTCGATTATCAAGAGAAATTATCTCTTGAATAACAACTCTTCAAGCATCTATGCTAGAGGGCATAAATAAAATTTAATTTACAAATTTTATGCGCATCATGCGACCGACTTTACGTGTTTAAGAATGGAAAGAAATTTTATAAAAACTGCAATTAACGGTAAGGATTTACGTATATCATAAATATGTGCGCGCGTGCGCATATATATTAGGTATGCGTGTACATAGTGAAGTTTAATAATTATTTATCTAAAATAATAATATTAATACATCGATTTTATAACTACACAGTAAACGTTTTAATATGACTAGAGTATACCGGTAATAGCGTGTACATTCTGGTTAAATCGACGGTAAATATTTTAACAATTGTAATTAAATAGGAAGTCAGTATTTTATTCGCTTCTGGGCGAGACATCTACTCTGTACGATGACTTTTAATTAATGTACCGGGGAATTTAGGACGAGTTAATTTATATCCCGCTCGTGAAAGTCTGTCATAATAATAATTAATATTCGTACGGATGAGAGATGTAAAATAATTTAAAAAAATAGATGTCAGAAATTTTTTTAAGCGAGTTCGATTTTTAGAAAGGAAACTACCGATAAGGTAATAGGTTGATGCGCTGGAAAACTGTTCAGGCATCGGCTGTCGCTACTATCTACGCCGGGCTTCTGCACTGTAGAAGTGTAACCGAGTTGACAAGTGAAAGGAGAATTTTTGCCTTCGCATAAAGCACGTGTAGTAATCTTAAATGATGAGTTCAAGGTTATAAGATTAGAGCACGAACGTGTAACTATTTCGCTACAAGAAAAGTAAGAAAACGTCGAGAAGCTGGTCTAAGACTGGAAACAAAAACATTGGTTCGACTAAAACGAATATCGTATTTTGATAACATTTAAAAATTAATAATTTTTATTAAAAAAAAAGTACGTGATTTCTATTTTTTAAATCTATTTTTTATTCATTTTTTTCTGTTATCGATAAGCTTTCTATTTGTTTTCATTTACATTATGTTGTCCAAACATTGATGAAAATTGTTCTGTTTAAAATCGTATCACTTTTACGAACCGGTTTGTTTGTTTTGTTTCTAATTAAAGTTCAACTTCTGAAATTTGTGTTTAATTTTAATGGACGTTATTTACATTATTTTTTTTTAGAATTAGATTCTCTACAAAGTTGCAACTAGAAATTTTTATTTGTTATCGGTAAATTAACAAAGTTATTTTATTCCAAACCTAAAATAGTATACTTTCCTACCAAACCTTTTTGTGTTTTACCCAGTTTTTGTTAAAAAAACCTAAGTGATAAAGGTCCGGTTCTAAATGCGCTCCCTTCCTGTGGTGTGGCGAAAAGTTGAGAAACATCCCGTTCGTTTCAAGAGCTTTTGTCTACTAAAGCGAAGCAAAGTGAAGCTTGATGGTTATCCGAGCATAATGTCTAGCGGCAGCGTATGAAAGTATGAAGCTAAAATATTTTGACTCCTTACTTCCCCCTTTCATTAACCGATGATGTGATTTAAAAAAGCAGAGGTAAAATTTTATTTTTGATCGTTTAGTTTTATTTTTGTTGGTTTTATCTCGTTTTATTACTACGGTTGTACACCCATAATTATTTCACTTCCCGTGATCGTATATGAAAACAATGTTACTCGATGCCGAAGCGAATTAAAATATAATTACACGTATAAATACACCGATGCAAAATACTGGTATATAAAAAAAAATATTGATTTTTTTTTTTTCTTTGAGTCGACAAGCAGAAATAATATAGTCTAGAGCTCGTTTCTTGATTTTAAGAGCTAAATGAGACTAATGAAAGGAGCGATTTTTGACCGAGACGATAGCGATTAAATCCGACTTTCGAGCGCCTGAAGTGTCAAAGCACCGATGAAGAACGATTGCTCTAACGATATGAAACAGCATCGAACATACTGCAAAGACAGAAAATTAAAATTGTAACGGCACTGAACCTACAAACGGTAATCTAGTACGGAAAAATACATTTTCAGTGTTACCGTATAAATTATTGGAACTCACAGGAAAAACGTTTTTGTCAGAAAGACGCTTAATTTTAACTTACACCGACCTAAAAATACGAGATAACACCGTACGTATTTTTCCTGTCCCTAATGAAATGTAGAAAAGTGTATAAATGCAGAATAATATTATAGCGACGAATCGAATATTTTAAAATAGTAATTAAAAATTAAAGCGAACAAGGAACGCACGAATGTTGTCGGTCTTTATGAACCGTCTGGAACATAAAAGGTTTTAAGACTTTGGATTTCTAGGATTTAATAAATGTTATCTATAACGTAAAAATGTGTTTACGGTCTTATTCAGTTTTAGGCTAGTAATGCCCGAGTGACTGCTGAAAATTTAATCTTAACTGCTAACGTTTACCGGCAACAGAAATAAAAATTATCGTTTATTATAATTTTGTAATCTATAGTACTGTTTACATTTTTAATACCGGAGGTAAGTTAGTGTAATGTTTTAAAAAATACCAACCTAAATTAGAATTCTGTATTCAAACAAAAATGATTAAAGGAAGTCGATCCGTTATAAGTACGAGGAAATAAAGTTGTAAAAAAAGGAAATGTTATTACTCATCGTCCTCCGCGATTACGACAATATAACCGGTTCGATCTGGTTAGAAGGTTGGTATTGCGGGTATATAACTTATGAATAAACACCAGTCGAATGTATCCCGTGTAAATACACGATGAGTTCAATACTTTTTCCGTTTTATTAGACGTGAACTCGATTATTTACTATATTAAATTTACATTAAGAATTGCGTGTTATATATTCGTACGTTTATTTGACCGTATAATGAAGTAAACTAATTCGTTTTAGGAAGACGGTTTTAAAATAAAAGTAAATAAAACTCTTAAAGGTGTATTAATTTTATAGTGAAAATATCATCTTTACAATATTACACAAGTCGGTTGTAAGCATGCTTTAAGAGAGAAACGATACATTTCCGAGTATAATTTTGGGTCAGTTCATCTCGCCGGTGATATCGAGTCTGCTAAAATTTTTATATTGGATTAGCGAAAACCGATCGACCAGTACGAACGATATATACAACCTAATGTACATAGATAATAAAAATGCTTTATTGATGTTACATTAATTTTCTGAAATATTATCTATGAATAAATACGAACGATCTGTTAATGTGTGATGTTCTCGTTTAAGATAGACGAAGAAAATTTGATTATAACTTACTGATTTTCACTTACCTGGAAAATAGTGAACGCTTACGTTAAAGCTACATAACGTCGACAGAGTAGCACGTAATCCAGGAAGTTAACTTGAGAAAAAATCTGAACTCAAAAAGCAGGAACGAAGAACTAATGTTAAAAACTCAATTTGAATCTTCAGAGTCGCGAAATCGGTGGAAAAATTTATTCTTTAAGTTATTAGCTTATACCGACACGTGCATATATGACATGTGCGAGTAAAAATCATAGTCGCTTGAAATCTTTTGTGGATCACAAAATCGTACAATGTTGTATTCTATACACATCTTTATGAAATTAATTTTTTAAGTAAAAAAACTAAACAGTTTTACCGTTTTTTAAACGATGTAGAAAATACTTCTATTTCCTTTACGTAGACTCTACTTACTAACTCATCAGAGAAAACTCTGCCTCAAGTCACAGCTATTTTTTATGATACTTACAAGGAACCCGTACTGGAACTCTACTTTTCTGGTATAGAAAAATAGCTTTGCTTTTAATCGATTAATTTATATAGAAAAGAAGTAAATATAATCGAATTTTTAAATATTGAAAAATTTTAAAAAACGTCGAGAGGATTTTGTCCTCCACCGGATAGTTTTTGCAAAGATTTTCCTGCTGGAGATGTGCTTCAGGTTCAAAGAAAAATTATGAAATCGAATAAAATTTCAGTACGACTTTCCTTCCCGATAATAGATGAGAATCGATACGCTAAGGAGAATCCAGCTTACAAATTACATTTTAATAAATTAACTTCACCTTAAAAAATTTATGAATATTCATTCCACTTAATTTAAATTATTACATGAATAATTACCTAGGACAGATACAGAACGAACTACCAATCGATGCTTCTTTAAAATAGAATCTTCACCCTTTTAAAAGTAAATCGACACGCGTACACAGACAAGTACTAGAATTCGTACAAATAGAGTACTCGAGACAGAAACGAGTTAGATGTCGTATGGTACTACACGTAGTCCCATACGTGTACGCGTAACACTGTTTACGTACATACGTAAAACCTAATATCAGTTTATAGGTTAACGGAACACTCGATAATTAAAAAAATGTTCTAGAAGCCGGAAAGTAAGTTTCACGTTTGACCGCATAACATCGACTACCGACCATCAGCGTCCGTCGGATGAGATCTGATGCAGATAAATCTAATCTAATTATATTCCCATAATTAATTTGTATATTAAATTCGCTAGATATTTTTGGCCTTATAATACGGGACGGATGAACGTATACGTTTAAACTTTTAAATTAAACTAATCGTCTTAATGAAATGACTTTTTGTTCGGTTAATCGACTTCACGTATCGAAAAGATAAATTATAAGACAGATGTTTAAATTTTAACCTACCCGGTCTCCGAGATTAAATGCTCTCGGACCGTCCCATTCACCACCTCGTTTCTTTCATTAGGCTTTATTCTACCAGTAAATATTCTCTATTATATGCAAGTATCCGTGACATATTACCTCAACATAAATATTTATTTGTTAAAAAAATTGTACTTTATCACAACAGACAACTTCTATTAATATGGATCTACAACCTAAACCTAATTTGATATTAATATTAATGCGCGAAAATAATTATTTTACAAATAAATAAAATCAAAGAAATATTCCTCAATATTTAAAAAAGTCAAATTACGTAAATTCGAATACGATGAGAAAAGAAATAAAGTTAATAATTTTGATATCGTATATTTTCAGTATCATAAAAAAAATAGAAATTAAAAGCGTAAACAAGGATAACAGATTATCGTAAAATAAATGGAATTATTAAGTCAAGCTAGAGAAGATGATAAACCCACCGGGTTGGTCTACTGGTGAACGGTCTTTGCAAATCAGCTGTTTCGAAGTAGAGAGTTCCAACGTTCAAATCATAGTAAAGGCTGTTACTTTTATACCGATTTGAATTCTAGATCGTGGATACCGGTGTTCTTTGGTGATTGGGTTTCAATTAACCACACTTCTCAGAAATGGTCGACTTGAGACTGTACAAGACTACACTTTACTTATATATATATTATCCTCATTCATCCTCTGAAGTAATACCTGACTGTGATTATCGGAGGCTAAAATCAGGAAAAAAAGAGATGACAAACATTACATCTGTCAGGCAAGCCTTTGACTACTCGTAAATTATAGGTAACTGCTTCAGTCTTTATAATGCTATAAGAGACGGACTGGAGTTTAGATAGTCTTCCTCAAATATTAATGATGCTGCCGATTCTTTTTTTAAATTCTATTTACCAGAATTGGCGAGTATGTTCCTGTAAGAGAAACGGTAAATTCTTTTCCCGGCTGGCTTTCCAGAGAACTCATTAAGTGTCGTAAGAGTAAGAAAGCGGCATGCCGAAATTCATGAAAACTAGGTTAGTATTCTATTGTGACGTGTCGATAGATTAAGAAAAATGGTTGGTATAGAGGAGTTACCACTACATTACTGTTGCGAGAAATAGAAAGGTAGAGGATGAGCTTTAAATAACGCCTACAAATCTGTTTAAATATGTAAAATCCTTCAGAAAAGAAACTAGTGGAGTACGTCTGATTAAAATTCAGGACAAAATTACTGCATGCTACAGATCATAGTGAAGTATTTGGAAGTTTCCGGTCTGTCTACCGACCTGTCGATAATAAACGTAGGTTTAATTATATTGAGGACTATTACATGACGGATGCTCTAGGAATTTCTTATGTTACTGGGAAAAACGTTATTTAAACTGTATTGAGAGGTGATCTGGGCCTGGTATTTATGACTTCCCACTTTATTAAAGGTATTGCAGAGCTGATCTTACACGTTTTACCGTGAATTTTTAACGTCAGTCTTGTTTCTGGTAAATATCTAGATTGTTTGAATAGGGCACTACTTACACCTATTCCAAGAAAGGTGATTTCCATATAATTTATAATTTTAGACCTGGTTCTGTTTTAGGTATGGTGGCGAAAACATTTGAGAGAGTTGTTTACAGTCACCTCTATGATTCATCGAATAAATATATTGATCGATGGCAGTATGGTTTTTTAACTAAAAGATCTACTGCTACAGACCTAAATGAAATGTTTTCTTTCTACGTGCCGGAGGACGAAATTCGAAGACAGGTTGATGCTATCTTTTTTGAGTTTAGGAAGGCTTTTGACACAGTTCATCACAGCGTACTGTTACATAACGTGGAAGTTCATGGTGTCAGAAGTTCTACGCTGAGATGGACTCATTCATATTTGTTCGATAAGATTTTTCAGGTGTAGCGTCTAGTGTCTGGGGAAATCACTAACGAATATGTTGCTACGTCTTGCGTGTCACAGGGGTTATATAGTATTAGTTCCGCTTTTATTTATTATATTTATAAATGACATCAGACATGATAAAAAATCATCGCTCACTAAATTCGCTGACATCAAACTCTACGGAAATGGAAACTCGTACATCGATTTTTGGGCCACGCAACAGAATGGAAGTTTATGAATGGTCGAAAGATAATACAATGCCTCTGAATCTTGAAAAAAGTAACAGCTATTGTGACCTATACTAGAAAGACTTTACTAGTAAAATACCATTATAAAATATCTACCGAGTTGAAGCAATTTGTGACTTAGGTGTTACCCTCAACTGAGCATGTAAACAGCAAAACATCTTAAGCGTGAAGGAAGTTTGGGCTGCTTTTTTTGGGTGTCATATTTTTTTAGCAAAGTGAACACACTCTGCCATCATTACCACACCTCTATTAGACCAATATTGAATACTGTTCAGTAATTTGGAACTGCAATAGAGAGTTCACTAATCTGAAGATTGAAGCTGAGCAAAGGAAAAAATTCTTTTGGAATTTTTTGCAGCGAAGGCTGAGCACGTACAAATGTTGTGTAACGGAATGTAGTAAAGTGGGAATTAATTCAATATAATCAGTGAAGAAAATACAAGATGTTATATACATTTTTATAAGGCAACCCATAGACTTATTAGTGTTGACATCTCTAGTACAGGACATCATAGTTTTTGTAGTGTGACGGCATACTTCTCAAGTGTTGCTTTTACGGCGCTACGTATTATTTTTGGGACAAAATGTACATAAATGAATACTTAAGATGATTTCTAATAGAGGGTGGAATATAAACATAATATTATGAAGACAGGTGTATATGCAAAATTATTCATTTACTTTAGATTCTGAACGGTAAGCACAGAGGAGTCTTCTGAGATATAATATCAGTATTCAATTATCACGTACTGAGTATGCACGTACTGTAATTTTATTCTGTTTTGTGATTTACAGTTACAGTGTTTTGTGTGTAGTGTTAGTAAATAAATAATCCGGATAACTGTGAGGGTTTAACGTTTAAATCCCCACTAGTTAAAAACTATATTTTGGCTGAAAAGTTAGGGGATCAAGATAAGAACTCGATCCGTCATATTTGCTACGATATGTGATATGGGGTAGCCGCTAAAGTTTGACATAAGGAGAAAAATGTTCCTCATCTTGAAGCAGAATCCTCTTCCCGTGAACCTCATCTGAAAACTCAAGGTGAATTAAACGACCTTGTTCGGGATTTGAACTCATCCGAGAAACAAACTGAGCTTTTGGGATCTCGGCTGAAAGACTTAAATCGTTGCCGTACTGACACTACAATATATTTCTTTCGTAATCGTCAGGAAGAGTTTCAAGATTTATATTGTGAAGAAAATTGTTTAGTATTCTGTAACAGTACTTGTGCTATTACGTATGCCCTTCATCACGAACATAACTCTACAAAATTGAGACTGTTCAGTGATTCTTGGAAAACTGTCCGTTTGCAGAATGGGTATGAATTCTCATGTAATTTCAGCTTATGCGACTAACTTGAAAGAAACAAATAACAATATGAAAATCCTATTAGACAAAATGCAGTACAAGTAACGTTGACTATATGTTGCGATTTAAAAATTATTGAGTTATAATAGGTTTGTAGTTCGGCTACACTATAGTTTGTTGCTGTTTGTGTGAATGGGCAGCACGGACAAGACAAATCATTATATCAGGAAGGATGGCGAAACTGTGAAGCAGTTACGTCTGGACAGTGTTGTACATCCCCCACTAGTTAACTCGAAATAATTCTTCCACTTCCACTCCGTATAAAATTAGGATTTCGCAAATACTTTATTAATGAGTGATAATAAGGGTGCTGGATTTCGTTATTTGAAAGAAAGGTTTCCTCATTAAAAAGATGGTAAACTCAAGAAAGGAATTTTTGGTGGGTCCCAAATAAAACCACTAATTAGAAATCGAAAACTCAAGAATTGTTAAGTCGAGACGAAAAATAAGCGTGGGGGTCATTTAAGTATTGTGCAAACCATTTTAGGAATTCATAAATCCTCACCGAATTATTAGTCTTACAAATTTATTTCTTATTTTCACAATGCCGTGAATGAGAATCATGGGGAACTCTTTCATCAGCAAATTTCAGTCATGAAAAAGAGATACCACCGACAGTGTAGCGTAAGAATGATCGCAGGTTATTGTTGTACGCTAAGGAGGGATGTTCCAGATGCTAAATGCAAAAGGAAAACGAGTACTTCATTTTAGATACGTAATTTGAATAATGCCGACACAGGTCAAATTTTACATTTCTTTGAAATTTAGCCTACGTATCACAAAAAAACGGCGGGTGATGGAGAAAATCTATTTGTACATTTGAATTCATCAGGAAAAGTTCCATTAGGATCATTTATTTCGCTCCTTGTGTCAAAAAGAAAGTTTAATTTTGTAATTAAACTTAATTAAAGTAATTCGTCTCAGTATACTTTGCAGAGGATATTAACAGATCGGGTGCAGTTACGAAAGGATATTCAGTTCCGTGAAAACTATCGCGATGTCATAGGATTAAAATAAATCGAAAACATATCTATCGATTAGGTTAATAAATCGGATCAAACTAAAAAATTAAAATTATTTCAACGGATCCGTTCGATCATTTTGACAAGTTATGTAGACTTGTGAGATAGAATCTAGTCCCTGAGTGTCCGTATTACAGTTAAGAAGGAATCGATAAAGGTAAGTTTCATCATGACTTGTTCAGTGAAATCTTTCGGTCGTTAATCATATAATTTTAGTATTGGTCAGGATTTCCAAAAAGTTTAATATTTAAGAATAGAGAAGAGTTAATCCGGTTAAAACATAAAGAAAATCAACAAAAACTTAAGTTTTTACATTAACAAGATACAAGTGATATTATACAGCTCCATACTTAAAAAACTTAATAATTCTATGATCTGTTTCAAGTAAAAAAAATAATACGCTCAACTATTTCTATCATAAGCAATGGTTTTTGAATCTCGAAGGAACTAGGTAACTCGGGTGGCCGATAAATTCGGCAGTGACTTTTTTCACGGTCTATACACACAAGGAGAATCGGAAGCGACAAATATTCTATTCCTTACTTTTTGGGATTTGTGTGTGAGAACAGCTATATAAAACGTAAGCGAGCCCATTCGCCGGATATAGAAGGGGTGTACGGATGATCGAGCTATCTCTATGATCTTCAATGGTTCAACATTTTTATTACCGCATGCTGAATCACGAGTAGAAAGGTAAACTACCTCTTTCAGGGGTTACTAGTAGGAAAATATTATTTAAAACATATTAAATAAAACAGTCTCTAAACTTTTTTTTAGTCATCAGTAAGTTCGATATCAGCTATTCTCCATTCATTTCTGCTCGGTGTTATCTTTAAATCTCGATATCTTCATTACTACCTACGATCTAGATTATCTATATGATATATTCCGATCGTTCTTTTCTTCCCCGGTTTTAACTTTTTACACATCATTTTATCACAAAATTATCTAATCTGTGCGTCAAAACGTAGCCCGCCGATCTTCATTTCTCATTACAAGATTTTGCGGTATTCAAATTTTTTTTGCCGTATTCATCTTCACCTTTTATCCTTATAGGTATCTGCGTTTGTTGTTATAACCGACCGCCGCTACATCTTGTTCCGGCACAACATCACCAAATATTTCAGCGATTGCGATCGTAACTGTTATGGCCTTGCCGTACCACAAAGGCTTGTGGGAATCGCACGATTCGCTCTTGCTGTATAAGGTATCGAACGACTGAAAGCATTCGTTTTGTATATGCAGACCGGCGACTACTTTTCCAGGTGATCCGAGCTCTTCTTCCTTTCCGGCGTTCGATCTCGATAAATGTAGGAGTAACAGTTTACGGCTTGACCGCAGTGGCAAAAATATTTCACAGATTAATCTGCATCAATACTTTTATTTTCTACGATACTTATTTTTTATTTAATTTGACATTTATGGACCGACGTTTAGTTAAAAGAGAGAAGAATCCTCAGTTGTTTATTCGTTTTTATTAGTTACGTAAACTCAAAATAGAAGTACAAGATTATTTTCAGTCTACGTAGATTAATACTATTCTGCAGTCTGTCTACATTAAAGTATATAAAAAAAGAAAGCTACAACAAATTCAGAAATATTCTACAAATCAAATAAGATATGAACCTTAGACGTATCTTATACACACATCTTTCTGATGAAAAGAAAAAAATGTCGGATGATATCTCATGTCTGGATCGAAATGTGAAACAAATCACCGATTCCTAGATATCGAAATAGTTTTGATGCAAATATAAAATAAATAAAATAAAAAAATGAACTATTTAGTCAAAAAAAAATTGTTTTCGATTTGTCGATTTTATCATTTAAATCTTATAAGAACGGTAAGTATGTTATCTGTGATAAATATTTTTTTCGCTTTAGAAGAAAACATTTGCTTAAGGCTAATAACAGGGAATTTCTCCAACACTACTTTACATACCAATGGTTGCACTTTTAACAGAAGTAATGTTAAGATGTAGAATATCAAGCACAGAAAAAATAATAAACGTATCGCTCACGATTTGCGGTTTGATTAACGTTTTTAAAAAATGATTACCAAAGGAATTTTTCATTTAAAGAGATATTAGATAATTTTTTCGTAATATTCTGTGTTTATAATTTCAGTATTTCATGTCACTTTTATCATATAAAACTTTTCTATTATGCAGGAACAAATGACATATGACATTATGCAGGTAGAACAAGTGGGTATTGGGTTTGAAGTATGTTACTTAGATCGTTCAGGTTAACTCTATCAATGATTTGCTATATATATATAAAACAGATGAATTTCGATAAATCTCCTAATAATACGAATGAATAATAATCGGTGAATTTTTAGTCTGAAAGCACGGTACACATTTAACATATATGTTACCGTGAAAGACCGATATCTGGCAAATGTCGTTATTCTCCAGTGAATGTCGACAGTTCCCAAATACGTCGGTGAATGTGTCGACATTAACGGGAGAATATCGACATTTACCAGATATCGGTCTTTCACGGTAGTAATACATATATATATATATATATATATATATATATATATATACACCTATATTTATCGATTTATCTATTTTGAATTGCAGAGAATAACTAAATAATTCGATAATACTTATTGTTATATTTAATGATCCGTATATTTTATTCGTATATAAGAAACCCATTCATTAGCATTATTTAAATTGAATGTTCGTTGAAATAATCTCAATTGTTTTAATACATGTTTAACAGTAAGTTTCGTTGTTTAATTCGTAAAAGAGTAGACTAGAAGAAGAAAGTCCATGGAGTTTTGATTAGGGTTTAAGTGACTAAGAAAGGTTGCGGATGAGAAAAAGAATTTTCCTTTCTCTAGTTCCTAATTTTACTGGAAAATATTAATAAAATAAAACCATTTAACTTTTGTTCGCGAGTTATTATAACTTATCGCAATTCAACCCGAATTACAAAATAATGGATTTCTCGAGGAGCCCATTAATTACAAAAGATTATTATCGATCAGAGTTTATTCGACAATGTCATAACTTTTTTCACAATTATTTACTTAAACAATAAAACGCTGTATTAATTTAACATTTGTAAAGATATTAAACAATTTTTTAATAGGGTTTATTATTACATAATATTTTTTAACGAATACCGTTTAAATAGATCTACAGCTATTTCAATCGATTCGTTCAAAAAGTCATTACCAGAAAATATGCATATTTAACGAGTAAAACGTACCGAATTAATTAATTTCAAACAACCTTTTTTTATAATTTATTAAATAAATGTATTTACACTTTTTAATAAATATTTAAAATGACTATATCTAAATACCATTCAAACCGTGAATTTAAAGAAAACATCTATTG
Organism: Lycorma delicatula; assembly: GCF_047948215.1. Lineage (NCBI taxonomy): Eukaryota > Metazoa > Arthropoda > Insecta > Hemiptera > Fulgoridae > Lycorma > Lycorma delicatula. Next base: position 5,749,518 of record NC_134458.1, read on the forward strand.
TACCCTTTTACATAAGCTTTAAGCTACAAAGATAATTCTATAAATACATCTCAAGTGATTTTTCTCTGTGGTCACGGTGATAATCGAATTGAATACATGACGTCCTATTTTAAGAAATGCAGAATATTTAGTCGGTTTTAAAAATACAAAAGAATGATCGTATGAAAACAGAAATGTCAGTAAGTACTATTATTAGAAAGATTGAGACTTAAAAAACCTATAGATTAAATAACCGCTTGGGTGATACTATCTCAAACGTATGGGTTAAGAATTTTATTTTCTATAGTGTCTGAAATTTATTCGTTACGCAAAAATTATTAATCGAAAACCGGCTCTACTACCATTCTTAAAAACATTATTCGGGCCCGGGCTTACATTTTTCTATACAAATAAATTATTAAGTCGCACATGGGAACGATGAACTTAATTGACTTTCATGCGATTTAACATTTAAAACCGTAGTTTAAAATTACACTGGTTTTATTTTGGTACTTAGAAATTCTCTAAAATATTCGATATGCATAACATTTATATATTTATTATTCAAACGAAGAATAAGTTTAATGAAAGGAAATGTATTTAAGAAAGATTCCTACATATTTAACGAGAGAACTTGAAGAGGGACGAGGGACGAGGCAAGATTACTGAAAAAAAATTGATACGTATCGGTGGTCGTTTCGATTTAGATGTATGTAAACAAAATAAACAAATTCTATTTATTTAAAATACAGAAAAAACTTAAAAACAAGAAAATAAATCTTAAGAACGTTTGAAAATAAAAACCTTAAACTACGGATCGGATAGTTCTATTATTAAATCGGCTTTGTTTAACTATTAACTGAAGAAAAAATAAAAAAGAGATGATGAACATTGAAAGTTATACTTTCGATATGCTTTGTATAATATCCGTGTGACTGTAGGATTTTAAAGAAGAAATATGTTTAAAGAAAACCCGTTTCTTTACTGCAGTTTATAATGAGCTCTTAACTACTAAAATATTCCTCGTTTTAATTGTTGTCGTTAAGTACGTCATTCTGATTTCGAATAAGCCCGTTAGCGAAGCTTTATACATAGAACGAACAAAACTTAGTAATAATCAGCGCTTTCACAATAAACGTACGATTAATTAAGCTTATAAACAGGACATTTTTAAAGGGGATTTTAAGGGTTTTCTAAGGTAGGATTTTTAAAGCGATTAAATTTATGTTTTTAATGTACAGTCTAATTTCGTTTGATTCGATCAGTCAATAAACATTACAAAAATGTATTCGATCGAACGCATACTTTAGATTTTGAATATAAAAAGCTAAATCTCGCAGTTTTCGGTAAGTCATGGGCGGGTCGCCGTAGGACGAGCAAGAAAAAGATTTTCGATCTAAAAGACCGAGTGCAGTTTTTCGATTAAAATTATTTTTCTTGGAAATAACTATATCTTGTTCTTATCGCACGATCGACTTTTGTCCCGTCATGTTATTCAGAATCCCAAAATTCGAATAGACTGTGTTTTGTTCGTGTCGTTTTAACAATTTAACACTTTTAAAATACTCTAGATTTCTTGCGAAATAGAACGATCGTTTTTTTGTATCTAACTTTACTAAAAGATGATCAAGCAGAGATTTTTTTACAGAAAACCTGAAAGTTGCGGTTATAATGCTCTACAACGTTAAAGAATTCTCAACGAATGAGAGGTATGTACTCGCGAGCGTTCACGAAGTAAAAGAAAATATTTTTCTTTTATTTATAAATATCTACTCGTATTTTTCTTTACGTTTCCTTTTCATGAAACTGTATAATTAATTATTAATGCGTATTGATAAGAACAATATGTAATATAAATATTTAAACGATACTTTCGGTAAACAGTATAAGAAAAATGCGCTCTCGAGTACGCTGCCTGTAGCATGAAACCAAATTTTTGCATTCAAAAAACGAAGGAAAAATGTAAAAATTGGTAAAGCTATCGGAACGGTAAGTTGCGATCTTAAAAATTAAATTGTTACATGTGAAATAAAAGGAACCGAACGCTAGCGTTTAAAATTGGTTCGGACACCACTTCTCTTTACACCCGCAATTATTTATAATACAAAAAAAACTATAATATAAGAAAAGAAATAGAAACTGTACCGAGTGTCACGTGACTGTTTTCTAGAGGCCTAGAGGGTAAGTGTGAAATTTTAGCTTCGAAGCGAGCGATAGGTTAAGGTTCGGAGAAGTGCGGCCGAAAAAATTATCCCACGAAAATAAAGATTCGCACCCTGATGAGTGAAAGCACAAAACCGATTTCTTTGAAAATATCAAGTGAATCGTAACTTTTTTTTACGTATACATATTAAATATTGTGGGCCAATTCTCGAGATGAGACTGAAGTTCTATCGATCAGAAACAGAAGGGCACTGTAAGCCGCAGTATATCTAGAACGGGTGCTAAAAGATATGAACTTTTACAATGTTTTGTAAAGTTTATGAAGTTCTTACTTCAAGACAACGGTGGTCACAGTATAATCGGTGTACACGTATAATCCTACATTTAATATACTTAGCCGTTAAAAAATTTATCGGTTTTTTCTTCATAACACTAACAAACGCTAACACGAGACTTCCGAACGAGGGGTAAGAAGAAACAAGAAATTAGAATCGAGATCGCACCATCAAAACTTCAACAAAATCAGTGATCTTTTACTGAAAAGACATAAGTACAGATAAAGAAAATGATTCTCGAAATTCTTCACGTACGGTATCGTGTAGTCCTGAAGACAAACCTCGGACCTAGAGGAAATCGGTAGTGAAGAGGGTTTGAGGAATAACAGTAATAATGTGGCGTCGGCCGAACTAAGTAATCCGCATAATTATTCACGGGCTCGTTTAGTGAAAAGACAGTTATCATGATACGGAATGTTGTTCGAAGCGTTATCGAGGCTATCTTTAATAGTAGTGACATAATTATCGTTTATAATTACGCTTAACGTTTCGGGTTACAATGCCAGTTCAATCGTAGTCGTAAAGGAGGTGTGTTGAAGTTCGGGAGAAAAATATAAAAATGTACGATAATACAGTAAAGAAAATACTTCTGTTATCATATTATATTATCGTTGTAAAAGGGCAAAAAAACGGCGAATTTTGTGAGTACACCCTACAATTGTCGATAAAAGAACGATCGCCATTCGCATGACCTTTTTCAGAAGAAGACTTGTATAAATTTACCCGGATATCGACAGCTATTTTTCACGAATTAATTATGATTTCAAAAGCAGAACGTTTCTGAACTTCACTAATTAATCGCTGCAAGTTGTAAGAACCCGGAAGACGGTACTCAGAATTCGATAACGTAAGACGTTGTTTTAGGCCTCCGTTTGTGACCTTCGATAACAAAGACGACGGATATAAAAGGAAGGAAAACTTTTAGCAGGATACATATTTTGATGACCGAAGAGAATGTAAAAGGGATGGAGAGTTGTAGATCGATAGACGACTACAATTATAAGAAGGAATTACTAGATAAATAGGAAGAAAAAACGAAGGGTTCTCCGCTGGACCGATCCGACTGATGAATTCTAATTGGCAAATAAATCTTAATGATCTAAGACTGATAAAACGTACAGCTTTTTGGCTCGACTTTGGAATGCGCCTTGAAAAATTTTGATTTAAACCTATCGTTTTTAAAATAAAAAATTTCCATCGTTGCGCGATCAGTAGGGTAACTGGTATTTTCCCCGCCACCACCCCATTCGGTCGGCCTAGAGCATAGACCAAATGTCAGTGCCAAGAAACGGCTACTGTGCCTCTAAAACGGTGTAGCGACCTAATTCCTAAAAGCTCCTAGTGAGCTACCTATCAACGTGAGCGGATTAAGCAGGGTGCTATACACCACCCGCTTACGTGTCCCAGCCGCTCACTTGTCAATACTAAAACTAAATCGGGGAGGCGCAACCTCTTGTTACTAATAAAACAAAAGAACAGTTATGAAAATAAAAAGACAGCAATTTTGGCTGTCACGCCTCGGAGCTAGTACCTGTCCACAATTTAAAGCGCTTGGAGGTTAAATCTGGCTGGTGGCCAGCCATTATCTCAAGAAAGCTATTATCTCAAGACTTCCCACAGCGGCACCGTAGGAATCAATATAATCAAAATTTAAATTTACCTTAAATCTAGCGATGACGGTTGAACATTGCAACCTCATCGAGGAACTCCCACACGGTCTGACAATGCGGCTCTCGCCCCACTGACTCGCCGTTTGTGAGCGGCCAAGTTTCCCCCTGACCTCTAAGTTCCAGGGTGGCTCGGTCTCTGCCCCCCCCCCCCCAAGAACCGGGCAGTCGAACATCATATGATCATTCGACTGGACAGTTTGACTAGCAAACTGTCGCCAGGGACAGTTTGCTAGGCGGAACAGAAACAGATATTGCTTTAAATCTACATGGTTGGTGAGCACCTGGGCACCCGCTGCCCTTAAAAATGAACTCGAGGCGTACCATCCCCCTAAATCCTGTATAAACTTATACAAGGATCTTCCCTTAGTCGTGGTGTACCATTCAAGCTGCCATGCCTCCATCGCGAGGCTTCATAGCCTCTTCCGCAGACGGGAGATGGGCAACTGGACGAAATTTAGCTCCGGTGCATTATGATCACAGTTCCGCTCCGGTTCTGGCCCGGCTCGAAACCGGATCCCAAATGCCTCGGCCTTTCGACCTCTTCGCAACTTCCACATGGCTGCTCGAACTTTCACCACTAAATCGATTGGGAGAGCCTTTCCCAGTACGGTGGTAGCCTCGTAGAAAGTTGTTTTAAAAACGCCAGTGCATACTATCAAGGCTCTGCGCTGGGCACTCCTTAAATTTTGAAGTAGTACGCTATTTTTATCCAACCTGTGCGCCCAAATTGACGCCGCGTATGCGATCAAACTCTCAAAGACGCCTCGGTACACCATGTACATTTGACCCGACAATCTGTAGTCCTTTCGAGCAATCCTTCTAAGTTTGTGCATCACTGAGACAGCGTCAGCCGCAACTTGCCTAATGCGGTTACTAAAAAGTAACTTCTCATGAAACAAAACACCTAGGTACTTATGAACCCTTTCTCGGCTGATTACACAGCCTTTATACTTAATGTGGGGGTTACTACTGCATGATAATTTGTCTGCACCCTTGAGAAGCATAATCTTCGTCTTGGGCACAGACTCTTTAAATTTTGCATGTCCATGCACCCCATCGTTGCGCGATGTAAACTTTATTGCTATGAATACATTTTATGATATCTATTAAAAAGTGCAAGTTTTTCAATAGATTCACTCCGTTTTCTCTAGAAGCAGTGCAACGTATTAAAAGTTTAGTATACGTTAAGGAAAAATTACATTATATTTCAAAAATTTTTGAAATACTGCATTATATTTTCGTAATACTTTATGAGCAGTTTAAAATATACATAAACGGTTAGAATCGATGGATTCAGTCTTTACTTTGCTTGATGAATTAATTCACCAGATTAGCTCGAAGCTTGCGCTCGGTAAAAAGAGAATGGAAATTTTGTAGCATATGAAAAATACAATTTTGCATAATGATATAATGTAGCTTTAATGCCTATGAGAAATGCTTGACCAGGATTCGAACCTGCGATATCATTATAATCGAGTTTTAAGATTAAATGAATTTATGTAATATTTAAAAGAGTTTTGACCACGCAATAATTCAGGAAAGAGTTGTATATACGTTGTTTTGAAATGTTAAAATTGTAATTATAAATTAATAAAAAAATTATAGAATTATGTTATTAATTTTCTAAGAGGAATAAAATTGAATTATGGAAACTTAAACGAAGCGAAAAATTAATACGTCGAATGAAATTTTTGTAAAGTAATCGATATCGTACGCGTACTAAAATTTTCCTTAAAACAGTATAAAATTCTCTAAAAAAAATAATATACGTTGGTATAAGCTCTATCCGGTTGACTTAACGCAATTTGTACATGTACAGAACAACTGGCTTGTCGCAGTGACCGGTGGGAGAAGTCCGTGAGTTGTCGCCAGGGACAGACGATCGGAATCTTCCTACAAGACGGTTCTTATAACTTTGTGAGAGCTGTTTAACATTTTAGCGCATATTATTTTACTATTTACATTTCAGACGGTTAACTAAAACAAGACATCATATAAACACAATAGTTAATATCGATAATTTTCAACAGACTAAAAAGTATAACTTATAATTACCATACGAATCATAGAAACTGCCTTTTATCAGGACTTAACTATCGATATTAAAAATTGAACGTTCGGATCTCGGGTTAGCCTTTTAATAGAGAAAGGCTAAGAATTTTTTTTTTAAATATCGGGTTTAGATGGAAACGGACAGAGTATAATCGAAAAAAAATCGCTGGAGGAAAGCAACATCGTTTTAAGAGAATCAGCGATAAAAAAAACTTGAAAATTTTAGAAGATAAGGCTTACAAATGATTTCTTCTGATGAGACTTACCGATATTATCTTCTAAAACTCATATTATTATTCTGGTGAGGCTCCACTTACCGATGAGGTTTTGGACAGTCGGATGGCACAAGTAAGGGTTATAAAAAAAAATACCAAAATGCCAAAGGCCGATTATTTTACACGCAGGATTATTTAGCTAACGCTCTATTAATATTAAAATCGGGTTAACATAAGAGAGATTACCTTAAAGATATGAATTCTAAAATTTTCGAAAAACGGAATAAAATTCGACCGATCCCTAATCTCCCCCCTCGGTCTGCGTTAGCGAAGCTACGATTCTTATTATAATAAGAAAGTAAATGAAATATCAAAATCTTCGAACAGAATGGCGGTTAGATCTATTCCGAAGAAAAAATATTCCACGTCGGAGGAGTACGTATAAGTCGAACCTTACGAATTAATTAAATCGCGTAAACCGACAAACGAAGAGTGCGTTTTGATAAAACCCTGTAACGATGTGACCATAATACAGTCAGATTACCAAAGCTCGATCAAGATGATCTGATCCGGAGAAGAATAAAATCCGATCTTGCAACAAGGACTCAAAAATACGAAAGGGAATATTTTGATGCAGACCGACTAACCGATGAGTAAGCTGACGATTATATTATTAAGTTCGGTGGAAGTGAGGGAAACCGGGACGAATCAGATTTTTTTTCAGCGGATTATTCTAACGATCAAGACGATCCTGATGAAACGGAAGGAATTCAGCCTCAGCATTAACAGCCGCCTTTTTTAATCGGTAAATAATAGTTTTTTTAAATTATGTAGCCGGTAGAATAAAATAAGTACATATATAAGTATTACAGTACATAATAAGTAGTATATTTTACGCTACATCGATTTGGAAATAAAAATATAACGTTTCGTAAATAAGGTAATCCTATCTATTAGTGTTAGCCATCGTGTGTTTTTCAGCCTACCAGATAGAGTGTCTTCCCGTTCCTTACGTCGACTCAGCCGTACCGCACACGCTTAACGAGATACAAAGCTGAAATCGTCCAAACAACAGTTTTACCGATGAGTGATCACTCAACTTCTTGCCGTCGATATTTATCCATGTCGATTAAACAACTTTCACCGATAAATTCTTATCATGTCGTTACAAGCGTTCCGCATGCGTATATGACTTGACTTTCTATCAACTCCGATTATTTTTGTGCGTTCGTTATCGACCTCAAGATGATTTCGATATTTTCAGTCACCCCACGACCGTTCCCGTAGCGCGTGTGTGGGACCGGTTGTTAAATTTTTTACTGACGCACTGTCTTTCACATCTCTAATTGTATAAAGATGTCGTGCTAGACTCGCTTTACGAGGCCGATAATTACATCAGATCTCCTAGTTATTGTTTCAAAATTTTAACACGATTAAAACTGTTCGTCCGCAGGAAAACAATTAAACGTTATAAATACTCGATTTAAGTATTCGTTAAACTTCTCTATAATTGAGCGAACGATAACTTCACGTAGAATATTTTATATCCGTCGACACAGATTCGCTTTTTTCGGTTTTTGCCTTACTGTGTACTTCAGTTATAACGTGTTGAACTCAAATCTTTTTATTTTTGTAATTCGGTGAAATGTACTGGAACGGTCGAGTACGGACATAAATTCATAAATACATCGAAGAGTATCGCTAAATAACTCTCGGACATCGACGCGTGCAAACCGTCGACTTGTACAGTAAGTCGGTAGCGATATTTCCTGCATTATCGAACCCGTTTCCTATTCTCTCCACTCGTTAATTCGTTCTCCTCCTCGGTTATATCTAATTAATATTTAAATGCTAATTTTAATACTCAGAACCGTCGGTTCGTGATAATTTTCATTTCGTGAAAATATATGCACTCTCGTTTCATAAATATTTGTGACCCGTCGAACGAATAACTTACTCTTCTTTCTTTCTCCTTATTAATTCTTTCTCCTGCACGTTACACACGAGGTATTTATTTATAAGAGCGATTAAAAAGACTCCGAATCGAAAACAGAATGTAAAATATTCGATATAACAGAAATTTAGTTTCAAAATCCGATCGATCGCTAATAAAAATATAATTTTGCTGTAAACATTATCTAAGAAATACGGCATTATCGAAAACTCGGATTAAAAAATAGAATCGGCTCAACGTCAATAGAATTCAAATAAATAATCCCGGAAATATTTTTCTAACGCGCATTAAAATATCAGCGAATTCCAATTTGTAAATCGAGAAATAGTCTACGCTTAAAAATATTTCAACGTAACTTTTCCTCATTGGTCGTCTTCAGGAAATTAACGTGATGACGATTTCTTTTAAATTGAAGGTAAGTCGTATGAATCTGTGAATTTCCATAATTGGGTAAGGTTTTTATGTTTTAAATATTTGCGGTAAAATATACTCGAACAAAATATTTTACACGATATAATAATCTCGATGTGAAAGAAATATAAAAAAAAACGTAAACAGAATGAGTTTTTTATAAACTACAGTTCAGTATTGTTAAATGAGCAATTCAAAATCTCAGTTCACACATTTATTTCCATTAAAAGTTAAATTCAACGCTGTTAAAAAAAAAAAAACAATTCAACGTAGATTCTCACCATTATAAGCGGGTATAAAGTCAGAACCGAGAGAAATCTGAGTTTGCTGACTAATGAAGTCATGTGAGAATGTGAAATATGTATATATAATTATTTCATAATTACACACACACACACACGCGCACGCGCGCAAGTTTATGTGTGTGTATATAAGTTTGCTGTAAATATATATATATAAGCCTACACACTTTAAAGTGTAAGCAAAATATTTCCTGAATTATAGGAAAGATTTTTCATTACTATTTACAGGTATGTATAGACACACACACATACACATAAACATCTGATACTAATTACTTGAAGTTGATCAGGGTAAGTAGTTGTTATCTTAAGCAGGAGAAAAACTCACATCAAAATTTCATAAAACGTTTCATATAAAAATTGTTTCATAATTTTATTTGCTTTTGTTGTTATGTATTTCAATATATGTATATATTGAAATGCATACAGAGAGTATAAGTTAAAAAAATATTTACTCAAAAGCAGAAACGGGTTTAACTTTTGTCACGGATGAGTTGTGTAGTGTGAGTATTCGTTAAAAATCGATTATTGAATGCAAATTAATTTTTAAAAGAAAAAAGGAAATCTCTCGATGACATTTATTGCGAGAAAAGTGAAAAAAATAAATAAAAGTTGCAATTTAATGTTATCATTTAAGGCATTTAAGGCGTCTATAGAAAAGGGAGTTCTAAAATTGACCTTAGGTTGAAATTAGGACCTAGGTATATATAATTTTTACTTCAACAGGATGTTACACCGCTCATCAGAAAACACGGTACATACAAACGTACGGATAAACTGATGTATACGGATAGAAATGTATATACAACAGTCACAATACGGGTCTATAGATCTATAAGCCAGTCGATTAACAAAGGTTTTCAAAACTTACGCAGCATGAAATAAGTGATCTCGATCGAGAGTTAAATAGCAGTAGCCAATTTATTCTTCTTAAGATGTCTAGACAGAAGAAAGGTAAATTTTAATCTGAACATGTAAAAATTATCTTATCTTGTAACCCATTTTAGTTAGCGATTTTATAACGAACGGCTTTTTTATTTCTTTTATTCCTTGAATTCTATTCTTTCTAAAACCTAGTTCGATAAATAAATATATAATCGCATTTGTTTGTAAGCGGATATATTTACATACATTAGACGAGAGAGAAATATAATAGAAGTAGACTTGTTATATATATTAACGATTAAATTCGGGTTAATAGACCCCTTTACTCCAGTTATAACATGTTTGGTCTCGACCGTTTTTTTCACTGCATAAATCTTTCCGATTTTAAAGAACGTTAAGGAAATTTTTACCTCCCCGCGATTACAACTGCAGGAACTGCGAGGGGAAAATATTTCGGTCTACATTTTCTACCGTGATGTATTAGCTTTTAAGAAACAAAAGGTACAGCCCGATCTTTTTTACCCCTCATTACTTCCTTTATATCGGTTTCCCCTAAAATATTATCTCAATTTGACATAAGTTTAAAAATGCGAGTTCCTTGTTAAAATTATTTGTTAATATGCGATAAACTTTTTAAATAGAGTAGGCCGTGTACGATGCAGAGAAGTAAACATTAAAACTAATTATATCGATAAAAATATTTACCGATCTATCACCGGTTTAATAAAACGCATTAATTATTCTTGCGTAATTCGTATAATATTTCGCCGTACGAGAAATAGCCTGATTACACTTTCGTTTCCCTTTTTTAATATATTATCGACGTATTAAAAAGTAAAAACAGAGTATTGAAGATAAAAACTGATTAAAGAAAAATAAATTGGAACTTTCTGCATCTTCGTTTAGCGCATACGGGTTATATGCTCTCAAATTATTTCCATTAACGCCTTTTAAATTATTATTTTTGTGCGCTTATTCTATTTATTCAGTATTACTATACGATAATAACATGCATTTATTATTCTGTACGTATTAATTTTCACTACATACGATTTCTTATATAAATAAATAAAAGTATATTTTACGGCACTCGGACCTCTCTAGACCTAGACAAATGACCCACCGGGTTGGTATTGTGGTGAACGCGTCTTCGCAAATCAGCTGATTTCGTAGTCGAGAGTTCTAAGATTCAAATCCTATTAAAAGCAGTTACTTTTATACGGATTTGAATACTAGATCGTGGATACCGGTGTTCTTTGGTGCTCGGGTTTCAATTAACCACACATCTCAGAAATAGTCGACCTGAGATTGTACAAGACTACACTCATACATATCATCCTCATTCATCCTCTGAAGTAATCCTGACGGTAGTTCCGGAGGCTAAACGGAAAAAGAAAATACCTAGACAAATGCTGGGAGGGGTTCCTTCCTTCATCTATATAGTAAAATACGTACCATTACTGGCGCGATCTGTGTAGTATATAATAGCATAGCAATTCTTAATACGGTATTTAATAAGTTAAGTATCGTCGGAGATGAATATTAAATAGAATACGATTATTAATTAATATCATGTACGCGTTAGTTTACCAGGGTCGGGAAGATGTACGATTGTAAAAAACAATCCTGCCAAAAATCTCTTCTTAGAGCTAGTGAATCTCTAAAAATTGCGTTCTAAAATTCTGTCATCAAGTAACATAATGAATTTTTATAACTGTCGATTTCTTAACTTTCTTTTTCTTCACCTATTATCACAACTGTTTTGTCATAACGCAATGAGAAGTAACACAAATTTTCTTCCCGATGTACACGAGAACATAACATAAATATACACGTAAATAATGAATGTGTTAAATGTAAAAAAAATCTATATTTTAGTTTATTACGCTAAAAAATAAAAATTACCGATTAAAAACGAAATGTAATATAAGTTTTTAATTTTTTTTCATACAGCGTTTGCATTTTATAGTAAAATCAGATACCGAGAGCACCCCTCAGTGCTACGTCGTTGGGAATAGAGGTTACTTTTTTTTCTTTGGATGTAATTCGAAATAAACTACAAATTTTTGTTAAGTTAAGGTTTTCATGATTAGGATTTTTTCTAATTAATGTTACGAATATCGTCCGGTGAATATGAATGATTTTTCTATTCAGTGAGCATTCGAATGAAAATTTTATGGAAAATCAAGAATTTTTCAAAATTATATACGACCGACTGGGTTATACGACTAAAGGTAAACAGAAGATGGAACGAAAAGGTTACGATTAAAATAACCCGTTAAAAAGAAACAAAACATAAATTTATGTACTTTAGGGCGGAAACCTAAACCTGTCATATTAAATCTAGGATTTTCATCCTGGATTGAATCTAGGATGAAAATCGTAGATTCAGTCGACTTTTCGGTCGACTGATACTCTAGGAACTTTAATGTATTTACGTTAAGGCACAAAAAAAACAAACACAAATTTAATAATAATCGTGCAAATTTATTGGTATCTAAAATAACATTTTTACTTTACTGTACCTTTCTACATGTTGTTTTATTTTACGGTGTGAACAAGTGAATAATTATTCCGCAGTTATTTCACAATTTCCCATATAGTTTAACAAACTTTGAAATAAAATTAATAAAATGGAATCATAATAAAAATTAATTCGTGACCGTTAAATAAAACTGCATTTAAATATTAAATTTTATTCGATGTATTTGTATTTTTATTTTTTTAACTTAATAGTGAATTTTAAAATAAAATATTTACTCAATTTATTCCTTAATAAAAATTACTTTTGCGAAAGTAAAGCTATCTATTTGATGATATTAAATAAAAACGAAAATAATTACTGCTGTGACTATTCTGTAGATTATATCGAATAATTTAAATTTTTTGACTAAATTCGTTCGCAATGTTTATTCGATTTCAAAATTTCTTTAAATTAATATTATAAGATAAGTATAAAATGAATTCACTTTCGTTTGCACTATTTGCGCACTAAACTATTTCCATTACGACTAAACTCTTTCATCACTGACCGACTGCACACATGTACTGCTGTGAAAAAACTGCAGGAAATTTAAAGCACTCCAAGGATTTCTATTCCATTAATAATGGTACAGAAATACACGCGAAAAGGAGAGTAGATTGCGTAATCATGACGTCATTAAACCGGCTGGGAAAACAATGAGATTTAACGTATGAGGTCTGCTGGATGAGACGAGTCAAATTCCAAATATTACTTGACTTTTTAACAAAAAAAAGTCGATATGACAATACATTTTTTTTTGTAGCCCTTTGAAAAATGCCATCTCTGACCAAGACTCAAACAATATTTTCACAGGTACTACAAAAATTTTTCTTAAAAATTTCCAGCGGTTTTTTTTTGTCAATTGCGAGATACAGCGCCCCCTTCGATATTCGTAACTATCTTATCCAATTTCTCCAAAAATTCAGTAGAATTTGCTCCCTGTTATAAGCAAGTACATTATCGTATGTTAAATGACTTTTGAGATGTAAGACTAAATAACGGCCGACTTAAAGATGTATCGAGGGTGAATACAAAATAATTCACGATTCGAGAGGCGTTAATGAAAGCTATTTGAGTATGTAATGCAGAAAATTCAGGTTTGCAAACCTGAAAATTCAGCATATATATGCAACTGATTAATTCATAAATTCGGGATTTTGTCGACGGGACTATTTATATATATATATAATTCAAACAGTAAAAATAAATAAATATATATATATATATATATATATATGTGTGTGTGTGTGTGTATTTTTTACTGTTTGAATTTACGAAACTTTGAAACGTCGGGACAAAAATCTAGCGGCTCATTTTTTAAAAATATATCAATATCCGCGTTTATTGAGATATCCAACGAACAGTTTTTATCCTCGATCGGGTGAAGGTCGGATGTAAAATCTAATAACAAATAATATACCTATAGCATCAACCGTTTTTACGGCAAATCAAGAAACAAAACAGTAAATCTCGAATAAAACTGGAGTCAAAGGCTTTAATAACCAAAAGGTTTTTTGTTCGCGATGTCATTTGTGACTCGGGTCGCATCTATTTAGCTTATCGTTGAAAAGTCGATTCGCATTTATATTAAATCAAATCACTACCTACAAATCATTCTGTCGCACTATCGCATTAAAAAAATTAAGTTTTATTTCGTTTTGATTAAGTGTCGTAAATTATCCGCTTCGTGTACAATCTATAATCTATTCTGCGGTTTTTAAGGGCCATCGTGTTTTTGCACGCTTTTAATTTAAATATTCATGAAAAATGAAAAATTTCAGCTCGTCGGTAGGTAAATAAAAAAACTACAGCCGATTAAAGATTTAAACTGCTTATTGGAACGTACTGCAGAATATCAGCCGAAAAAGCAAAACGGGAATATATAGTACGGCTTAAATTCAGTTTATCATAAAATATAATTTTTTCGATTTCTAATCAGAATTTATGCACGATACTTAGTACGTACACAGACTTAAAAATTATAAATGCAGTCGGTTATTAGACCGTTTTCTTTTAATTTTTTTTCTTTTTAAATCTTTTTACCAAATTATATTCACGACAGAGACCGATTACTAAAATTAAATTTGTGCTTTTATTCCAAAAGCACAGTAATTTATACAAAGCAGCCATCTAAACTTTTATCTACCGTTAGTTTAATCTATTTTCTCTTTTTTCTGTAAAAAAAGTGTAACTGAAACTTAATTTTAAATTTATATTTTTTAAGTTATTTTACGAAATAATATTAGGCTTTAGGAACCGTTCAGTTTATTCGTTATCTATAACATAATTTTGATGAAAAATCATTGCAATATTTATCTACTCTAGACATAACTATCCTGAATCTTCGTTGGTTCGAGATAATCACTATGAGGTATTCCTCTTGAAATAATTAAATATTAAACGGTCTTAAAAAAAAGAATGCGCGTCAAGTAACCTTGAACGTTCTACTGAGACGGGAGGATCATGTCTGCACAAACACCGGTATCCGCGATCTAGTATTCAAATCCGTATAAAAGTAATTACCTTTACTAGGACTTGAACGCTGGAACTATCGACTTCCAAATCAGCTGATTTCGCAAGATGCGTTCACCAGTAGACTAACCGGGTGAGTTAACCCAAGGATACGTAGCCGAATCTCACCGAACGATATCAGGTAGGGTCGTTCGTCTCGTTTCTAAGAAGCGGTCCATTCCCACAATACCACGGGAAATCTTTACCCGAAACAGGAGCGGTAAATTATCGATAAATTATTTAACATCGACCAGCTCGAATATATGATACGACCGACCGCTCATCCTCCGGATATTAAAGAGGCATCTAAGAACCGACTCGGCTTTCCTGAAGAGAAACCGCCCACCCGTCTTGAGAATTTGTTGCGGGAGGAAGTCTCCGACTCGACTACAAACTATATTAAAAGGGAGAATCACCTCCCTTTAAATATAAAAGGGAGAATGGTAGCTAATAGGTAAAAAATTTACCCTGTCATATTTAATAACCTTTTCTTTTAAAGGTGTTTAACGAATTTAACGTAAACGATGATAATTTTAAAAGAGTACATTTACATTTACAAGTACGATTTACATTTGAACTATTGAAACCAAACGGTGAATTTAATTTTAAAAAAACTTTCAAACCGCATTAAAAATGTAAAAAGAAAAAAAAAGATTTAATAAATGGGTTTTCTACTCGACGGAATTAATAGGCGAGTCGGTAGGAAATAAATTTAATCTAATAATGAAATTCTTAAATCACACGTTGGAAGTTTTTAAAATTGTATTTCTTGACCGCAACCCTCTTTATAGTATGTAATACAACTTAATACATTTACCGTGGAAATTCGTATAATCATGTAATACGAAATCGTATAATACTGCACTGGTAGACTCAAACATTTCGAATCATCCGTATGACCGAATCGGTTAAATGTGATCTTATTCGCATCCGTGCACACACGTGCGTACGCGCGCACACACACAACACATTTTCTGACGTAAATTTTCCTAATTAATTAAATAATCTAAAATATATATGTAATAATAATAATTTATGAACCAGAGAAAAAACAAGTCATTCCTTAAACAGCATTATAATCAAAAGATGACTTTATTCCTGCCTTGACACGAAGTCATGGCCGCGACTATTGCTGCTTCCTAGATCTTAATTTATAGATTCTTCAGACGTTTATGAGCGAAATGAAATAATTTTTTTTTTAATCCTTACGTAATACATAAGATCATTATGCGTTTCGCCTTTGATTTTTAAAAATGTAAAATCTAAATACGTATTTCACGCGCGAAGGAAAATGTTTATTTTCCTATAAAATCGTGTTCTGAAAGCGTTAGATGCATGGATCATCACAAAATGATATTTAGAAGGAAGAAAAAATAAATTTTGTTTTGCTATCGAATACTCTGTTTTCGTTGTATGGAGAATGAGGTTTCTAAATCTCTGGACGGATATTATAATCGGTATTTTATCATTAACTATTTTATACTCGACATTACACGGGGTAAATAAAAATTAAAAAGAAAAAAGCACTTAAAAAGGCTTTTTTCTGATGCGATGAACGGTTACGAAAACTTGACAAAAAGAATAACAGTATTCAAAAACTGGAATAAACAGAACTAATGAAAACTTTAAAGACAGCGTACTTCAATTCGGATTAATCCCAAGCAACAACCGTATACCCGTTTCTTTTAAAAGAAAATAAATAAATTAATATAACTTTGACAGGCATAATGCTTTTTACAGAGAAGGCGTTCGTCTGTCTACTAATACATTGAAAGGTTGAGAAAACAACATAAAAAATCGGACGACGTATCTTCGTCATACGCTAGGCTGCACTGACACTTCCACAGCGTACGGTAATCTGTAATGATCTTAAGAGATTTTTATTTAACTTTAGGGTTTTTTAATTATATCTGCTAGACAGATTTCAGTCCCTACTGATAATAACGGTATATTCTTACGATAAGGATTTTTACCATAAAAATCCACTTATTTTACGTTCGATACCGTAAGTCTTCAAATCGGGTGTCTTGAAGACTTTAATACAAAAGGAGCGATTTTAACCGTCGTTAAGTAATAGATTTATCTTTCCGATCGTAAAAATGGAAAAGTTTTCGAATTATCTACCAGATATATTCCTATTCTTTCTGTTTTAGTGCGATAAATGTTGGATCCGTCTAAAGGTGATAAGTCTACCTATAAACGGTTTAGACGGTTTAATATTTCAAAGAAAATCAAACTGATATCGTCCTTTTTTTCTTATTAAATTTTGATTCGACCGTCAGAAATAAACGTATGTAAGATACACATACTCGTACCGGCCTGTTATTACATGTACGTTTTGTTCCTTTGAAGAGGGTTCTCGTGCAAACAACGAAAAGGACTCGTCGACATACGGAATTTTAAAACAAAAAATAAACTTACGTTATCCTCCGTTAAAATGTATGTTTTATGGCCTTATATTAAAAACTTACATAAAATTTCGATAAACCTATGCGGTAAACCTAGTTTTAAACATACTTTTTAACCGTGCACAAAATAAACGTAAAATCGTGCCTGAAAATAAGAAATTTAATTGAAATTTGAATAATTTAATTCTATGTAAAATAATGCTAGTCTACCGATAGAAGAACTTGTATTTAAAAAAAGAATTAAAAGTTATATTTAACAAAATTTTAGTCTTAAAAAATGAGACGAATTTATTGATAAATTTAAAATTGATTTTTATCCGCGCTTAAACGAAAACTTTCTACATTCTTTTTATAAATAAGTCTTCGATAACTTAAAAGAAAAATTAAGCATTTAACTAACGTTTGTCAAAATAAAACAGTAAAGCTTAATTCTTCGAACGGTTTAAAGTTCTAACCTAAGAAATGAATCTCTCCTCATATTTCGGGCGCTTAATGAGTTCTTAACAGCTCGATCTGGAAGAAATTTAATTAACCGTGTGTATTTTGGTTTCGTGACTTTTACAGTATAACGATAGAAAAAATGTCAATCGTTAAAGTAAACCCCGGATTTTTTAATATTTTTGACTTTTGAGATTCTGTGAGCTAATAAGTACTAAAATCTTGTTTATTAAATTTTGTACTTATTCGTAAGCGCATATGTGAATCAGGCTCTCCCTGTTCGTCTGTATCTCAGGAATGATTTTACTTAAAATGATGAAATTCGGTACCGTAACTTGTAAATTAGGGGGGAGGATGTATTGTATAATTATTTACTAATCCTAATTCGGGACGAGAAGTCACGGGGTACGGTACAAAAAAATCATCGGTCTGTAATACTCTGTTTCTATCTCGAATAAAGACAACCCCGATCGACCGTTTTTGGCGTTTTTGGACTAGCAGTCTTCCAATTTTGCAGGCCATTTTCCAGGAATAGTTATTTCAAACAAGAATGTAGATAAAAAACAGAATCGTTTAGATAAGTCAAATACGTATAAGAAAATGTATAGAGTTATTAAAATTAATCGTTAATATAACAGGAACCAAATTATTTTTTTTTTTAAATCCGTTCTACTTAAGGAATTGTAACTTTAACCGCAGTACAGTAGATAGTTTATAACATTTTCTTTGCAACTGTTATCAAGTGTTGTGGCTCGTCGGACGAGACAACGGCTGATTATTTTCTCTTAGAAACATTACGCGTTACCCGCTCCGGCGCGTAGGTATTAAATCGCATTTTTATTTACAAATATCACTTCACCTGCATCTTTTTTAATTACTATACACATCACGTTGTTTGGCTTTTACTTAAAAAAAAAAAACAATTCCTGGCTGAAATAGCTATCGCTTAAAAATTACATATAACGGTCGGGTTAGAATAGCGATAAAGGATTGCTTATTACTCACCTATAAGGTGTAATATTTTTCTTTTTCTTCTGCAAAATGCATTAGGGTAAATTCAAGTTAGGTTGAAAAGCGTTCAAAAAAGGGTACGTTTGGCTAGTTTTTGATGAAAAATCTCAATAATAAAATAAAATTTCATCGGCTAACATAAAAAAAGGAGAGAAAAATAAAATAGCACTTGATTATTTCCGTTGATTGAAGCCAGTTATTAAGCTTCGAATGCACTTTAGGATACGACTGAATTCGAGGGATTTTTTTATAACTTTTCATCGGTTTAAGGAATCAATCTGCTAACTCTTTATTTTGTTTTCTTTTTGACTGGAAAATAAGTAGACAGAATTAAATGAATAAGAAAATAAGAAGGTCCAAAAGATAAGAGTACATTTTAAATTAATCTTTTCAGAAGGGGCTAAATTTATTTTCTATGCGAATTTCATCGGGTAGTCGGGCAACATTTTTGTCAAATATTTGTGTAATAGAATAATACAGGTAAAATTCCCCTCAAACGTGCAAGGGCCAAATTCTGTTATTCCAATTCGGCCGGAAAGCAGACGACACTTTCGGAACGTATATATGTTTGAAACGTAAATCTGTTAAATAAATGGGAACTATAGTTTTTTTTTTTACATATAAAACCGATCGTGGTTCTTCTGATATGAGAAGTATCATGAATTGAAACAAATATAATAAAACGAATAAAAATTTAAAACATCACTTTTAAACCGATAAAGCGTACGAGGTATAAAAGATAAAAAAATAGTTAGTATTCAGTAGTATAAATCGATACGAATAAATTATTTTTATAGTTTTACTGCTGTTTTTGAATGCACATCGAACGTCGAACGAACAATTAGACATTAAAAAAATATCCACGCACACAAAATTCTTATAAGTTACAAGGAAAGCGTTCTCAATATTTTGATTACGTAAGCAACTTAACATACATTTTAAAAATATATATTACTACAGCTACAACACGCATGCGCACACAAACTGTATAACGGTACATTGATTCCACTTTATCAAAATCTCTGATCGCAAAAATCCGTAATTACTTTTAATGGGATTTGGTCCCTTAAAAAATAACTGAAGATTGTTTATTAAGCATCGTCTAATATCCCCAAGTCAATGTATCAATTATTCCATCTTTCTCTACAAGTATCATTCTCTTATCACGATTATAGGACTGAAATCTCTTTTTATTATCTGCTTATTTATAAGACTTTTAATCTTAACATCTCCGGTTACATGATTGTTACTAACAGCTACACTTTCAGTTTCCCTTTTACCATCATCCTCAAGATATTCATATCTAATACACTTATATGTTCTTGTAGTCTTAAATAAATCCTGTAATCTTTAAAACGCATTTACCTTTAGCTGTTTTGTAACCCAAACTCTTTTGAATTATAGAACCAAACTCGATTATATAATCATATTTTCCGATTTTATCTGTCCTTCGTTTAACATATATCCAATTTCTATAGTGTTAGTTTCATAGATGATATAAACCACTGAATCCGTATCTTAAAACTTTCTATTAATATTTCTATTAAGTTGTATCCCTTCTCAACAGCCTTATTAATCGATTGTTGCCGGTGAGCCGTTGACTTTCCGAACACAGTCCGAACGATTTCGCCAGAAGAATTTTTTGTCGAGCATTTTTCGTATAACGAAAATATAAGTTTCTTTCCTTTAACAGTAAGAGCAGGACGATATAGTCTTCTTGGAGGAAGTAATTCACACCCAAATAATCCAAACGAGATCAAATCGTAATCTTCGCAACTGTAAATCTTTTATGGATGTCAACCAGATTTCCTTCGAAAAAATGCAGTGGTTCACAAACGATAAAAAAAATAAAGAAACCAGAGTTCCAAAATTTAAATACCTCGGTGAAATCATAACCGCTACGTTTTAAAAAAAGATGACAGAAATAGACAAGAAAATGAATCTCTTCTTTAACAAGAAATATGTACAATAAAAATTCACCATCTTATAACATTAAACTAAAACACTACAACACAGTCATTTTACCCGAAACCCTATAAGCAGCCGAATGCCACCAAATATTTTCAGATAAAGAAATTTCCAAAGCGGAAAAGTATTCTAAGAAACATTTACGGCACAAACTTTACAAACGGAATCCATAAACTCAAAAGCGAAAACGAAATTTACAGAAACATAGATAAAATCTACGACATAATAAGAAAAAGGTTACAATTTTACTGTCACTTGTACAGAATGGATTGACAAAGACTTACAAAACAAATCTTTGATAGATTAAATGCAGCAAAAACTAAATTCGCTTGGTTCTCGGAAGTCGACAGAGACATTAAAAGATTAAACTTAAACGAAAACACAGTACAAGAACGAGATCGATTTAGAAACTTATAAAAAACGGTAGACTCCCAGAGAAAGCCAAAAGACCACGCATAAAATGGACTGAAGAAAGAAAACGAAATGAAAGTAGCAGAATGAGGGAACACTGGAAGAACAAAAAGAATAATTCTCTTTGCCATTGTGTGTGCGTGGTCACCAGAGGCCTAATCGAAAAGAAACAAATTATAAGATAAAAAATAGACGTGATTAAAGCATTGTTGTAAAAGAAAATATTTTAAGTGTATTTTAAATAAATCGGTGGGAAAATTTTTCAAAAGTTTCGGTAGCTTATTATAAAAAATACCTAAGGAAGCGTAATAACGCCCTGTAGTGTTGAGTTACTTTTAAACAATTCTTGGGTGATGTAAATACTAGATCGTGGATACCGGTGTTCTTTGGTGGTTGATGGTTCTTTGCGGTTAATGTATTTGTGAACGATTTGGCTCCTCTAGATTCTATTCTGCTGAACGCACTTCGACCGTAGAGAAATCGAACCAAACCATATTATTTTCTAATTTAAGATAATTTAGGTCGTATTATTTCAAGGCGTATCTTTTTGAATCATAAATGTTTCTATTCAGGCCCACATAGCAGAATCATATTTTACATTTGAGTCTTAACCTCGAAATAAACAAGTTCGAATCGATTTACGATCGTCCATGATTTTACATACAATACCTTGCACATAATTTTTAAGTTCGTTTATTTTAGATTTAATGATTTATACGGTAGAATTTTAGAAATACCAGCTTGGAGTGTATTTTTCTATTTTAATATTTCAAAACATCTTTTGATACCTTCAATTATTTCGTTCTGTTCTATTTTTCTCACGAATTTTTTTTTTTAAATCCTTTGATCGTGTCTCTAAATTTTATTCTCGATTCTCGTTCTAATATCTGATCTTTTAGTTCTCTTAGATTTCCCTTTGTTATGAAATCGGGTATTACGTCAGAAGGTATTAGCGCGATTACACAGAGTCCTCTCGAATTTACTATTTGTTTTCTTCAAAAGCACTCGGCACAGTAACATCTATTTCAACAAGATTGTAATCGGCTAAATTTACATTTTTCTCTAGAGGGGCCAAAAAACCTCTTAGAAAAATATGTTTTACCATGTTTTGAAAAGCAAGATAGTTTATAACTAAATGTATTCTTATCTATACGGATTAGTTCGATCACACGTATCTACTCGTATAAGTTTCTGAAACAGAAGAGATCTATCGTGTATTTTTTCGCTCGCTCGATTTCATTCGGAGTTTTTTTTTTGGTACTTCGCCATTGCTATATTTAGTTTTATAGATAACAGATTAACAGCCATCTTACAAGTAAGAGCATATCCCTGATAGAAGTCGACATTTCTTTATCTGCTCTAACACAAATATTTTTCAAACAAGGCCTTAACTTAGAAAATCGCTCAGAAAATGATACTTTGTAGAAGGGTGCTTCTTCTAAAATTTCGACCCATTTATCTACTTCTTTTAATAATTTCTCATCGGTTCTTTCGTCTCTAAATAGAAAAAAATTAACCCTTGTCTGGTAGTACTTTGTTTTATAGCTATTTCGTGTTTAGAAGTACTGTTCGATCGTTTCTCCGATGTCGTCATAGTACCGCGTAACACGATCTTTACCGACATGATAATGGTTTTTGTGATCTGATATTTTGCATTTTCTACTTTAACGAAATAAGATCTCACATTCGGTGGCGGTTAGAAATTCAGATTGTCGACTTTGTATATAATCGTTTCATATTTACTCAAAATTATCGAATGTTAGAGAGCGATATCATATCGTAGAGATACAGAAATTTTTCTTCAAGCTCTGACTATCTTTTTCATTAAAGAATCTTAAAAGGATCTAAATTGTAACTAGCGAGAGCGATTATAAACGTACAAATAATTAACGAAGTAATTTTTGTCTAATTTTTCAGTTCGATCTTTACTTAAGATCTTTCTGGCGTTCTCACTCTAGTTTTACGATACTTGCCTTCTAACCGATATGATCTCAAAGCGGAAATATCACAAATTATTTTCCGCGCTTTAATATACTTTTTATAAAATTAAACAAAAAACACCGATCTGTTTCTTCTCGATCGTCAATATGTGTTTTGTGTTCTACTTCTTTAGCCGAACAAACTTTAAAAATCGTTGATGTGCGACCGAAACCCTTCAAGTCTTTCAATACTTCGCGAAATTCGATTTCACTCCTTTTATTTTATGTAGCTTATTTTTGTTTGGTATTACATTTCCAACTACAAAGTAATAATTTTAAACTTTTTCGAATTTATGAGATTTATTTTTCCAGCGGTTACTTTATCACCTCCGATTTATTATACATGAACTAGATTAAAAATTAAAAATATCAATAAAGGCAGATTTAACCGTTTGGAAAAAATTACATTTTGAAGGCAAAAGGTACGATCATAACGACACGGTTACTTCGATTTGAAAAAATTAAAATCGAGTGAAAGACCCCGAGGAAAAAATCGCCGCATTTACAAAGATTAAGGCTAAATTCGTCAATTATTATCAAAAATAATTTCGGTAACTCGCACAAGCGATGGAGAGATTTCTTGAGTTATGTTGAGAGGAACTTCGAGCTCAATCGAACGCACGATTAATCCTTATATACGATCGTAAAAAGAATATTCCTCTAGAACAAGAACCGTTTTTGAAAACGCCAATAAATGTGTAAATATATACTACGAAGGGTTTAAAGAAAGATAAAAATATCACGCTAAATTAAAAAAGATTCGTAGTTTCATCTTAACGGTCGTAGAGAAACAGCGATAAAATAAAAACCGAATGATCGCCTGCGACCTCAAAGCGTAGAGACGGTGAAACGGTAGCAGGGATAATATTTAATATTTTTACTGTTAAAAAGAACGGTCACCCCCGTCTAAATTCTTAATTGGTGCGTCGGTACTTCACCCCGCGTTAGAATAATCCCCGCTAGCCGCTACAGTAAGCTTTCGACTAACAGCTTTAAGAAAATGTCGTGTATATAAATGCCGGAAGTCAGAACTGAGATAAAATTTCTTCCTATATAATAAAAAAATGTTTTGAATGTTAAAACTAACTTCACGGTGCTCGTTCAAAGTTTTACGAGCAGTACTGAAATCGTTCTGCAAACCGGTAACAATAAAATTATTTCAGATGTCGATAGGACGGACGGAGATATTTAATAGATTCTATCGGCACGGAGATAGAAAGGCGTCTTAAATATTAGAATAATGATGCTTAGCTCTTCAGTTATCTTTTTTTGGAACAAAACCCATTAAATGTGGTTACGGGTATTGCGATCAGATATTTTGAAGAAAAAATAAACTTTTCAGAAATTTAAAAAAAGTAGAAACATTGTACTGTTTAATGGTCACACACACACACACACACACACACACACACACACACACACACAGAGAGAGAGAGAGAGAGACACACACACACACACAGTTGGTCTAAAATAGATTAAAATTATTTGAAAAGAGAGGAAAATAGGAAGTTGTTTCTAGTTGATTTTGAACGCAAATAAATCAATGTATGGGGTTTAGGAGAAACATATGTTTTAAAATAGTTCAAAAATATAGAGCGATAATGAATAAAATATTATGATAAACGAGTACAACATACCTAATATACAATAACTCAAAGAATTTTCACACTAAGGTGGCAAAATTACAATATCGACGAATGATGAGACCGAGACGTATTAATTGAAAAAGGAAATTTTTTTATACAGGGAAGAAGTCTGCTATTGTAAAATATAGATAAATCGAATAAAAATAAAAATACTGTACTTAAAGAAGTAAGGTGAACAGAGTTTTATAACGAGTAAACGTCGATTAAATATAGCTCCTATCAAGAAAAAAGATCTTTTTTGTTAAGATTTTCATGTAAAAAAACTGAGGTTTATATTTTATCGACCCTCGTTCTTTTCTGCTTTATTCTTGCTTGATTTCAATTTATTGAAGAAAACGTTTAGAAATTACGTAAAGTTATGCGTAAAAAATATCCCGTTTTTCTCATCCTTTCCGATAATGTCGCTTAGCAGGAATACACGGTAACGTAGAAAGTTCCGTAGATCGATTCTTTAATCGGTCGAATCGATCAAGATTTTTTTAAAGGACGAATCAACGCGATCATAATGAAAATTCATTTTTCCACCCCGAACCTTTTTCCATCTTGTAGCTGATCGAAATTATGTAACTATGTACGTTTCTTAAAACTGCCGTTAAAACAATTGATGGGGTACGAAAAAATTTACATCTATAGGGAGTAAAAAAATCAATTTTTTTTTAACGAGTACCAATAACAGGGAAAGCTTTCTAAATATTTAAATAATAGATAAAACTCTGCCGTTAAACACACGTAAACTATAATTTATTAATATAAATTGTACTACCGAGAAACAAAGTAAAAAGAAGTAAATGTTACCGGTAGTTAACGGTATTTCTCTCACGTTTTTCAGATAAATCGAAATTTACATTAACAAAGAAGAAAAAAAATAATTCGGTATAAAACTCAATTCCTTATCACGAGGGATTTGTAACGTACAACTCTTCCAAGATGATCTTTGTTTTAGCAGCGTACACCGTAACGCACAAAACAAAACAAATGCAGAAAAAATACTACTCGAAAAATATACATTTGTTCCAAATAAATTTTCCTTCGAAACGCGTATCCGATGAGAATGTATAAGAAAATGTTCTTTTTTAACTGAGAGAGGGGAGAAACTAACTTACAAAAGTTTAAGATACACCTTGTAATATTTCCTGAAAATGTAATAAAAATAAAATAAAAGTAGTTTAAACATTTAGGTTTAGATTTTTATTTATTTGTATTTTTATTATTTTTTTAGTTTCAGATTTTACGGGTCCAAATAGAGATACAAACTTACTTCTTTACAGCCTCATTTTAATAAACAACACAAAACCGTACGGTAAAAAATAAGTCTCGATGCAACTACAGTTGCATCGAGACTTACCGAAATAAGAAACATATGGAGACCGACTCGGCTGTAAATCTTAGAAAAAAAAATGATCGATAATGTACAAATTTAGAAGAGAAATAAATTCTGAATGGTACCGATTCGCGTACGCCTTCGATAGTTTTATTTAAGGGGATATTTAATGGTGAATTACTGAAAACGTTACTGATAACGGTAGTAAAAGAAACTCTTTCCTTTTGAAGAGGATCTTCAATTTTAGAATGAAAAATAAAACGTAATCGACCAGGCGACCGCTAATAATTTTTTACTTCATAAAATTTATAGAATTGTAAGACTAACATCAGCAAAAACGCTCGTAAAATTAAAATAACTTTTAATAAAAAACAAATAGACTTTCAATTAAATTACTTTTTGGCACTTATTACATTTCTTTCCACGGATGTAGATTGCTCTTTAGACCGGGTTTCAAAAAATATACAGATATACCGGTTTTAGTATGTTAAATAAAAGAATTTATTTTACAAGAAATCGTCGAGTATGTAAAACGGTAGGGGCTGAATTCCAATCTTTTGCTTTTTGTTAAGAAGACAGATCGGATGTTTTTTCGTGAGATATGAAATAAAAACAAATTTTAGAATAAATGACGTGATTATCGGTTCTAAATAGAACTAACCGCACCATATTTTTTGAAAGCTGAAATTGTTTGGAATATCTTTTGAGATCAGATTCGTGAAGCCGCTAATATTTCTACCCGAATCAAAAAATGACAAATCTTAACTTATTTTCCTAATATATTATTTAGTTTAACGTGAAAATTTTAAGAACAATTATAAATGTTTTTGTTCATTTTTCAAATATATTGTATATATATATATTTTTTTTTTTAAATAAAATTTATTTCACTTAAAATGTATTATTCAGAATATGGGTTCGCCTACAAAAAATGCTCCCTGCCGATATGAAAAAAAAACCGTTCGCCAAAGAAATCTGCATCTATACACCAAAAGGAATGCGATGAACATGGTCCCCCGAAATACGAGAGTTCCTTTATGTTTATACACGATTACATTCATAAGTAAAATACATAGTCGACAGTTTTTTCAAATCTAGTCTTTATATTTGGTGCACATTAAAAGATCTTCCGCTTACGTTGATTACAAGAAACTTAGTAATAAGACAGCGGTGCTCTACCAAAAAAGGAAATTATTTATTTTGAAAATTCGGCAAAAGTACATATAAAACCAGAAAATAAATCAGTTGAGGTCAGTCAAAAAGATACATAATTATTCAAAGAAAAAAATAAAATGAAAAAAATAACGAATTTCGATTTAAAATTTTTCAGCGACTTACTGATCGATCGGTTTCAGAGGGGAGTAATATTGCAAGTAATTCTCAGCCGCCAATTTAAAAAATTTAACAACCGATTAAAAGGTTTTGTTTATATTCAGACAAATCTTCTCCGACAAAACCAATTATGGAAATTAAAAAACTTCCACTTGCTAAAACGGTGATGAACTCAAAAAAAAGGATTATATTCTATTTTTCATATATTTTTCTTAGAATTAACAATAAAAGGAATCGTAAACGTTATTTTGAAATTAAAACAAGAGAATTAATTTTTTAAAAATTACTTTTTTTGTGTCCTACCTCAACTTAAAAGTGCGAGTATTAAGTTTGCTAAAAAGTTAATTTTCGATTTTTTAAAACTACAATTTACTAGAGTAAAATATCTTCAAATATAAAAAACACTATTTTTTTTTTAATTTCTGTAAAAGTTTAGATACTGTGGTAAAATATATACATATAAAATAAATTTCCTAAGGACATAATTGAGTTATATAAGTTCATTCTTTAAAAGTTTTACTTACCGAATTTAGTTAATGGATGCGCTGAAGAGTTTAAAATGCGTATACTAGCAAAAACCAAGAGTGGTTGTTTTTATAAACTATTTTTAATACGTGCTAGTTAACTTAATTTAAATTAATACATAACTCCATAGAGTGATTCATTCATTTTAAAATTAACGGACGTCACTAACTTTACTACTGACGTAACGTGTATTTGGATAATTATATTAAATACCATAACTATATAATAGTAATTTACAACATTATTATAATGTTAATTTACAATTGTTATAATTTATATTTTAAAAGCGAGTAAGTAATTGCTGAATTATTATTTGAACGTCGTAATTAATGAATTTTGTAAAGAATTTTAGACAATAAAGAATTTTTTATTTATTTATAAAACATTTTCACGTTTTATTATTAAGGACGAGTTCAAACGTTCACAGAAATAAAGAGAGTATTTATTTTTTTTTTTTACAACAACCTATTAATACATACAATAGTGTAACCGTTGATATATGACGGAAAGGAAAAAATGCCATAAGAAAATAATTATACGGCAACAAAAAGTTAATTTTATTGTTAAATGTTAAAATTATTACATAAAAAACTAGGCCTAGTGTAATTACACGGCATTACTCGACCGAACACGTTTCAGGTGCTGTTCTTTAAATAATATGCGAGCGCAGGCCGAACTATAAGTCGAAGAAATATCGTACTGCTATTAGCGATAAATAAATTCAGTGTCTAGTCAAAATAAAGCGTAGGACGAATGAATCGCAGAAAATTAACCGTGTGATATCAAAACAAGCGGAAAAAAGAATAGAATACCGCTATGAATCCTACGATGACGGTACGGCTCTAAGACGCGATCGGAAAAGATGGAGGCGTTGGAGATGAAAATGCGAATACGGAGCGATGGAGCGACATGAAAAAACAAGATACGATGACTTCGAAGGAACAGTCAATGCCGGTCCTGAGGATGGAAATTGTAGGAATATAGATCGAGACGGTTCGAACGTACGGTTAAAGAGAATATCACAAACCGTAATCAGAACTCGGAATCGGAAATTAAACAAAAACGTTCATTCGGACAAAACCATATTTCGCTTCGTTTTCCTTCTGTCTGCCATATTGTATTTTTCAACAAGAAATTATATCTTCATGACGGATTATGATATTTCAATGAAATTTGATGTACATGTACCCGAGAACATCTATGAAATAAGTATCATATTATGATTACGGTATAATCATATCATCCAGGCTTAGACGGTACAGAACCGTTTTTCATAGTTAAAATCACGTCCAAACTAATAGAAATATAAAACAATTAACAATTAGAATGCATTAATTGTGATTACAGGATTTGTATTTCAGAGGTGGCAGTAAAAATATTTCAATAAGTCGGTTTAAAATGAATTTATTTTTCAAAAACATCAGTTTCAAACAGATAGAACCGAGGATTATCTAGAGTGTTTATTTAACAATGCGCATTCCATTAATAACCCTTGCCAAGAAGCAGTAGAACAAAGAATTTAACAAAAAATTTTTTTTTCCGCTTTACAAACGTAATAATAAAAATGTGGAATTTTTATATCGACATTGGATCGTCAATAGTTATTTAAACAAAAAACGGGTTATACATACGCTTTACTGTTGGTACCGTCTAAAAATGAATACTAATTCCAGGGTATACAATTTTTTTTTGCAAAATTTTGTATTATATGTTACCTACCAGATAAGAATGGTTATTTTTTTATCCTATCCTCTGCGCTGTAGACGTTTCAGAATGGAAACCTTTGAAACAAGTTTGCAGCCATAGTAAATCCGATCGCTTGCGACGTATATACAGTCACCTGGTTTTCACCTCTATTATTCGTACTATTGTATAATATAAACTAAAACGATTTTATATATAAATCGATTTGTTCAGAAAGCTACATGTAGACAGTATAGATATTTTTTCTACAGAAGTTAATAAAGGAATGTAGAAAAAAAATCGTGTTTAACGGTTTATCGCGACGGCATGTATTCGAAGTAAGTGTCGTTCTTATTCCTTCAGTAGACTATAAATTATTAGGTAGAGTACTTAAAAAGTAGGGAGATATGACAAAAAATTAAAAAAGGATAAAACCGAAAAAAAATTATGAAACCTTTATAAGAATGATACACATTTTCAATTCTTCTATAAACGTTGTAATTTTTAGGTCTGTGCTAAATTAAAAACGATTGTCGACAGCTAAAAAATTCAAAATTTATACAAGAATTGTAAAAAATATATTTAATGTGTGTAAGCTACACATTAAACATTTTTATATCATTTTAATAAAAAGTAGGGAGATATGACAAAAAATTAAAAAAGGATAAAACCGAAAAAAAATTATGAAACCTTTATAAGAATGATACACATTTTCAATTCTTCTATAAATGTTGTAATTTTTAGGTCTGTGCTAAATTAAAAACGATTGTCGACAGGTAAAAAATTCAAAATTTAAACAAGAATTGTAAAAAATATCTTTAATGTGTGTAAGCTACACATTAAACATTTTTATATCATTTTAATTTAAAATACGGAAAGGCCTACAAAAACTAGTTGTAAACGGTAAAATCGCTCTTCGCAACTGAAATATTGAAAATGTATATACATTTTTAAAAATTTAGTTTTCTAGCTAATTTTCCCGTATTTTCGAACGAAAATAATTTGAATATCAAGAAGACATCAGGCTGATATACATTGATAGGGCGTAAAAATCCAATATCGAGCATCGCTGACGAGGAAAAAATAAAGATATTTGAAAATTGTCGATAAAATTGAGTTCATTTTTTTATTTCAAAACATAAACGGACATTAATATTAACGGTTTAAGTACTAGAGGAATTTTCTCTAAAAATAAAAGAGAACCCTGTTTAAATCGTTCCGTAGGGTGAAGAAAAAGGCGTAAATATACGAGTGTATATATATATATATATATATCCTATATATATATATATATATATATATACAAAAAAATATACGAATCAGACTTTCTTTTTGAGAAACATCTACAAGTTAACAAAAAACTACACTTTTTATTATATATTTATCCTAGGAAATATCAGTAAGGTATCATTAATTGGAGTTACGATGCAATATTTAATTTAAGAAACATGAAATTTATCTTCTGAGAAACAGATACAAATCCTACCGATCTATATAAATGACAGACCTCATGTTTTGTAAATTTAAATTACTAATCTATAAAAGATGATGTTCAAATTAATACAAACATTTAGAATATAATTTTATTAATATTTTTTATCTTTATTTTTTTTAGCAGAAAATTATGAAAAACTTATAGTTACAAATAACACTTGTACATTTCAAATATATTATTTTTGAAATATACATTAAACAATGTCTTAACTACTCTTAGACGATTAAATAAATTTAAAATTTTTACTCTGATTTCATGTGAGTTGTCGTTACCGATACGCATGAAGGTATCGTATTTTCAAAGTTTTTTGAAATTTTATTTAACATAACCTAATTAACATTTTTAAACGCTACGAGATATTTACAAAAAAAAATTTTTATAGATGAGAAAAAAAAAAAAAAAAATTGAAAACGGCAATAATTTTCAGTAATACGTAAATATACCTTTTGACGATAATAGTGATCGTATGTGCGCTGGCGTATATAAAGCGGATGACTGAAGTATAATGGAATTTAACTCGTGTTAGTTATAATTATTCTGAGTGTTATGTCAGCGATAAAAAAAAATTATATGATGTCACAGCAAGTCGACGAGTAGTAGATAATAATCCCCCACGAGTCCTTGTTCACCGAACCGGTTACAAACGGGGTAGGGTATAGCGTCTACTGTGGAAATTAAAGTTCTCGTCTTATGTGTCCGATAGCGAATAAACTGGACTATGTTTTCAACGCTCCGCGTACAGCGAATATGCTGTTACTCCATTTCTCTTTCCGCTGACCTACAATTCGACATAGTCACAGTACACCGTGTATATTTTTTCTCGCGTTAAATAGATAAAAACTGGAAGATTCGGCTTAAAATCTATATTTTATTGTAGCCGTTATATATGTCGCCGAGATAAAATTCAGCACTTAAAATATGTAAGAATGCGACTTCAAAAAAATATACATACCGCCTTTGATCACACATACCTGACGATAATACCGCAACAGTACGTACAGGTAAGCAAGCTGTATTACCTCGAAGGCACTAAGTTAAATGATATTTAATAATAACGAAAATCTTTATTTATTCCTATATTAATTTTTTGTTTTACGTTCGGCATTTGAAACGATCATGTGTTGAATTAATGAACTGATATTACTAATAATTGCGATAAAATTATTAACGTTGTTTAATTATATTAAATTGTTTTAATATTTTATTTAAGATAAGACGTTGTAGGTGGCATTTTTCCGGTCGCCCTATACGTACGTTTAACTTTTTATTTTGACGGTCGTTTATAAATTTAACCTTCATCGGCAAAATCATTCTAAGATATTTTTTACCGATCGTCTCATACGAAAACATAATCGGTTCAAACAAATAAACAATATATTCAGAACGTTTAATAAAGATTTATTTTTAAAGCGTTTATTTAATGTTAAAAATTGTTTTGTCATCTATTTAAAAAATAACGTAACCAACTGGAATTTTACGATATAATGAATCTATTATAGGATGATACCAGAAATATTATTTAAATCCGAGTAGAAAATTCATACATCGTTTTATAAAAAATTAAGAATAAAGGTTTTATTAGGGCATACCGATCGGTGGACAAGTTTGATGGTATTCTAAATTCCTTTCTGTTCCCCGTGACAATATTTTAAGCTCGGCTTATTTACTAAGTCCTACACACTCGGTTGTTCGTATGTATTCTGATCTTTGTCTTCTTTCAACGATTATTCTCTACACGGCCTTCTATTACCGATTTAAATAAACCCGCATATCTTTATACACGCCCGACCGACTCTTCTCTTTATAGGTTCTGCCCCAAATTTCTCTTTCGTCCTACACATTTAATACCTCTTAATTTCGTACTTTATCGACTCGCCCGATTGTCAAATCCTTCTGTAACGCCGAATTTCAAAGGGTTCTGCGTTTTCCTTTTTGCTTTTTCATCGAAAATTATCGAAAGCGCTATTAACCGCACAAATATTTTCAAGATTTTTATTCTAAGTTGGATTATAGTGTGAAATCCTTTTCGGATGAAATCTCTCCTTGATCGTACCGGTATACTTTTGATTTCTGCTACAATTACGTCCTTAATCGTTTTACTAGCTAAATAAAAATATTCTTCTAGTTCCGGCTTATCAAGTTTCTCTTCTATAAAATTTAATTCCTCATTATCCCCCTTTCTGTCACATTTCGTTACCCTTGCTTTAATCTTATTTTTGGTTAAAATTAAACTTCTCCCCCGACAATAGATTCGTGTCGTCTTTACATTTTTTCCTGATTATTACAACGTTAAGTTTTTCTTCGATCCCTGTTCGCTATTTCGTTACGGTCAAAACATACGGAGATGTAGTACATCGAGGAAGAAGTACA
The DNA here is from genome assembly GCF_047948215.1 of Lycorma delicatula. Taxonomy (NCBI): domain Eukaryota; kingdom Metazoa; phylum Arthropoda; class Insecta; order Hemiptera; family Fulgoridae; genus Lycorma; species Lycorma delicatula. The sequence goes on from NC_134458.1 coordinate 5,783,106, forward strand.
TCCTCGCTTCACTCCTTTCCGAATCAGAGCTCGCCGTCTTCATCGCCACTCGACATTTATTTACGGATCGTAAAAAAATATTCTTTCCCTGCACACAGGGGACAAAATTAGGATTTCGGGAGACTACAAAGGAGCCGGTACTCGTATTTGGCGGCCGTAATGACTATTCCGAATCGATAATCGTCAGTAGTTATCGCTTCATATTGTTCGGGTAAAAAAGCAAATCAAGGACCGAAAAGCATCAATATCGACAAAGGAACGGGTGAAGAACGGAGACTATTTTATATCCTAGTTTCTGGAGGAAATTTATTCTCCTTTTGGTTCTATATGCTTTATTCTAAGAAAAACTTTTTAAATACAGATACGAAGAAAGCGGAGAAACGAAAGATAAAGGTATACGAGTTAGTCTTTTAAAAATATTTCCAATATCGTGGAACTTAAAACATTTACGATGAAGAATAGGTAGAAGGTGTCGAAAGAGATGAAGCGGAGGAAAACAGACAGATGGCTCGAAACGAAAAGAATTATCGAGTACTAACCTAAAACAAACAGCAAGAAATAAAATAATTAAGAGATATCGCCGATATCAGGGCATTGCTTTGCGATTGAATAACATGATTGTTTGCAAATTAAGTTAAAATGCGTAAAAATTATGTAACTCTATGAGTCCGATATGCAGTCTATTAACGTAGAGTATGGAATATTCTCTATCGACTCGTCTATCGGCTCGTTCACGAATAATGTTTACTACAGTTTATGAATTTTTTTTTTAAATTTAAAAAGACTAAAAGTTAAAACTGACGAATAGTAAATAACATAATCGTTAAATAAATACCGACAATTGTCACGTTGAGAGAAAAATTGCGTTTTTAGTACACGATAAACGGCATATTGGACTTCATAATACAACATTATGTTTAAACCGGTTTAAATAATTGCTGCTTCCAGAATACGGTTTTTTTCATACAAGGGATCTTATACGTAAATCTTAAGATTCAGTGAATTTCCTCAGAGTTCGTTGCAAAAGGCTAATTAACGTCTACTAAGCAGACTTTATTAAAACGAACATGTGAACACATAAATGTATTTTTGATAGAATCGCATTTATTAAAAACTAAAGATTTTTTTCACAAGTCGGTAATTATATTCGCGTCGATGACACGGTTCTTTAGGTAGAAACAAAATCTAAACTAGAAGAAATAGTATTAGTGCATAGATTTATTGCTAGGAGTAAAATTCAGTCAGAAAATAAATAAAACTAAAAAAGTAAATTAAATGAAATAAGAAGAAAGGAGTATAAGGAAGAAGTAATTATTAACATAGAGAAACATTAAATATCAGAAGTTACGCAATTTTGTAATTTCTTAAGCATCAAAAGCAGACCGGGACGGCTGAAGGATCGAGGAGAAACGTTTTAGGGAAAAGAAGTCTATCGTTATTGAAGAGAGATCGATGAATTTGAAATTCATGAAAACGGTTTAACGCTTTTTGGTGATGAAATTTTGACGATGAGAAAAACGAAAGGAAAAAACAGAAGCGATTTAAATACAGTTTACAAAGAACATGTTAGAATTTCAAAACGAAGACTTTCGGATAGGTAGGAGAAAGAAATTCGTAGCCGAATCTCGTACAAAGACGAGCATCACAGTTAAGAAGTGTATTAAGACGTAAGATAATAAAAGGGATTTGTCAAAGGTAAAAAGAGTAGAGGAAGACGAATATTGGAATTAATGAATCGGATGAACGAAAAGGTAGGACGTAATAAATACGTTTAGATTAAACAATCTTACTGAGGAATAGAAGGGGAAGAATAGCATTTACTCGATCGTATGTCTCAAGGTATAAAAAAATCGAATTTTTTACGAAATTTGTTTACATGTTGTATAGGAGCGATTTACGGGTACGATATACTTTATATTAGAATAAAATTCTCTGAAACGATCTATAAAAAAGTGAATGATATTGCAGATCGGTATGAAGATTTCTGTTATTATTTGTACATGGAAATCGTTATTTTTTTTTATTACATAACTAACCGCCTAGAAAGTAAGTAAGTCATATAGTTTCAAATCGTAGTCTTTTTGAAGAATCTTCGTAAACACTTTTTTTAAAGCATATGCTTTTCTACAATATTTAATAACACATCATATGAAGAGAAGGATATTGTACCTAGCTGTCGAATTATATATATATTTTGTATCGTATTTTAGGAAAAATAATAGGTAGGGAAATTCTACATGCGGTGCAGCCTCTCGGATTAACGTGTCCGACAGGGTAGTTATCTTTAGAGTGGTACAACGACAGGCCGCATCTTCATCCCGAAAGGTTATCGATAACCCGACTGCATTGCGACTCCCTCGAAACCACAGCAGCCTCAGAAACGGAAACTCGACAGAATTCGGAAACAAATCCGAATAGAAAATAGCGAGATCGGGAAATTTTAACCGTAAATGAAAACCAAACGTTTACCGATGATAAACTTCCATCGAACTGATTAAAAATGCTGAAAGATAAATAAAATTTCCTCTAAAAATTAAAGAAATACTCCATAATAGACAGGTTTTCTAAAGGAATTTACTTTTGGTAATGTTCTAATCGTACTTTGAAAAGGGTAAAATAATTGAAATCATGCAAAATCAATAACATTTCAAAGATTTTCCAGAGTAATAAAGAAACAGGGAGAAGAAAATTATTATTTTATAAAATAAGTCCACAAATTTAGCGATTAACTTCATACTCGACGTTCCAAATTCTCTCACAAATAAATATTTTTTCATACGACTGCGTAAAACTCATCGTAAAGTTTACGTTCGATTTTATAATATGTATTACGTCGAATTATACCTGTTTAAATTAACAGAAACATTATTAAACCGTATAATACTGAAATCAGACAAAACAAAATGGATTCTCTTCCAGGTTAATATTTTTTCGAATTTATATGAAAGACATATATGAGGAGGCATCCTAAAATATAAGAGGCACCTATGTTATATAAAATATCATCAAGGTAAACTCTGATAATAAACCCTATTCCCGATATTCGCCGGTATATCGGGTCTACCGGTAGTTAGTTTACGTATGTTTTCCTAGTCGGTTATCTAACGGCGGTAAATTTAAACAAAAATTCTAACAGCGTATTAGTATTTTTTACATCTGCGATTAAATAAAATAAAACAATCAAGATATTTAAAATATAACGAGCCAGAGATTAAAAATCATTGTATTCTTACATATTTTTGAAACGACTAACATTTCTGACTTCCCGTAACCTTTATCAGGTATGATAAATTAAATGAATACTAAAAAAATTGAAGAATTCAGTACGATATAGGCCTTCGATGAGAAAAATTACAAAGACGATGAAAATCAGAAAAAATACATTATGAGTCATTCTGATATTTTCGCGATCGGCAGTTTTCATTTTACAAGATCAAAATTGATGGAATAAAATAACCGGGATGTAGTTATTATGTATTCTATTAAAATAAATGTTATCGAACATCCGACATCGATTACCTTTAAAAATGGATTTAAGATTTGTATCCTACATTTCTAACTATTCGATGATCGGCACTGTCGGTTTAGCAACATCTGTAAAGAGTTATAACCGTATAAATGTTCAATTTTTGAGTAAAAATTTTCTATTGATATACCGGGTTATATGGATGACAGTTTAAATTACATTTCTGTGGCAAAATTTTGGATTAGATTTTGAAAAATAAATAAATTCCGTTCCAAAGGATAATATTTTTCAGTTTTGTAATACCGTATCGACCGAATTCGTTTTAAAACAATTTATATTTATTTGAATCTGTTACTTAGTAATTGATCACTGTAATATTATTATTTTTTTTGTAAGATCTACAGCACTTATAAAAGAAAGCGCTCCATCTTTGTACAAACGGCGATGTAACAATATTATACATTTAAGAGCGAAATAAATAAGTTATTATTCACGAACGAGTAAATATGGAATTGATCTAGAGAAAAAAGAAAAATGTTTTCAAATAGGCGTTCGTTTTTAACAATATCAAAAGCGAAATAAATTTTTTCGATGCGATCGATGAGATATAATAAATTTAAACATCCGAACGGCATTTCTCACCTGCTTTATTCTTCCATAACATCAAATAATATAGCGTAAAAATTCATCTTGAAACAACACATTTTTAACCTTGTAAAATAAACGTTAATACGAAACATTATCGCTACGATTAAACGATAAACCTGCGTAAATATTGCAATGAAACTTAGAGGCGACAAAAATTTTACGTTAGTAGTAACACGTTAAAAGAAATTTATATTTTTCTGTGGATAAAGCCTAAGATTATGCATTTGGAATTTAACTGAGGGTGGGGCGAACATGCGCGTGCGCTATAGACAAGCTGCCGCCGGGGCCGTCTCCCGCTACGATTCGGGTCAAGGAAAATCGATACGTGTATGCGCGTCACTCGGCAATCCCTCCTTTTTAGATGGATTAAAAGTCTCCGAAACTATGCTACTGTGAAATTTCCTTCTCAACCAGCAAACCGACGATAAAAGGAGTAATGTCAAGCAAATACTACTGACACCGGGGTCTGTTACTATATCGTGCCGCTGCGCCTTTAGAAATTTGCTTATACTGCTAAAAACAGTAATAAAACTCAAAATAAATTCATTTATAGTCACTGTTGTACACTTTATCGGATTCAAAACTCGGTTTAAATATTTTAGGCCGATAAATAGTTATATTTTAATTTAAGTTCAAACATTTAAAAGGATTTTTTTAATCGTTACTCCTCGCGGTTTTGACCGGGATTGATATCGTTTTCCATTCTTTTCTTTTATAGGCTAATATTTTACTACACCCTACATCCACAGTTATATCTTTTATATACTCCGATTTCCATCTTCTCTACGGTTTTCACTTCTTCTGTTGCCGAGTTAACTCTTGATGACCTCCTTTTGAGCGTTCCTCATCGCAGATCCGATCGGATTACGATTATTACTCCAAAAATATTTACTTCAGTAGATGCAGTCGTATTAATTTTTTAAAAGAGAATGAGAAAAATTATTGCATCGAAAAATACAGTTGTAGTTTTCCATTTCGGCTAGGCGATACTTAAATACATAAAATATGTTCACGTTAAGAAGTTGTTCAGACCGTACCTACCGTCAAACGACTTCAAACCGATGCCGATTTTCTCAAGAATCGTTCCTTATTTAGACAGCTTACGGGAGTGAAAATAAAAGTTACAGTAGTAATGCTTGGCAAAAATTATTTTTTGTAACAAAATAATTACGGTTTTTAAAAATCCGGAATTATATTTACTGTAGTTCCAATACCGGTTTTGAAAATAAAACTAAGCCCTGCGATGTTATCCGTACGGAACGATAGTAGAAAACAAATTATTAATATAGCTGGAAAATATGAACTTTTCGGGAATATCCGATGATTTTACAATTTAATCCTTTCCGTAAGTAGGGTTGACAAATATTTTTTCCTTTACTCATTCTTTTTAAAATAAAACGGTAGTCTACGTTAATTTGTTAATAGGATAACGTACTTGGACGAATTCGATCCCGTGTGAAGGTTTTTCCCTAATATATAATAAAATCGGATTGAAAAACCTCAGATGATGGGCCGATTGAACTTGCAGTGAAAATGAATAATTAATCTCGCTCAGATAACGTCTCGTTCAGAAAAAAATTAAGCAACATTTAAGCAACGAGGATGAAAAAATAAAAATCTATTTTTCGAGGGAAGTGAATTACCCTCTGATTTTCTGATGAGGGTTTTTAAAACTACTCCCGTCCAGATAACGCCCTATTTAATGAAAAATAATAAATTAATTTTACGACTATGTCGAAACAGTTAAAGAGGTTAGAAAAAAATATTTTAAAATTCATACATTTTAGGAATGAGGGAAGCGTACTGAAATTAATTTCAAAAAATCTTTCGGTTAGTAATGACAATATTTCAATAACTATATAAATCATTTACATACTTATAAAGAAACATACGATATCGTTTAATAAATAAATAACGGGATCCTTTCGGAGGGAAGATCTGGAACTGGTTTTTGTATTCTGTACCCCGCAACCCGCTGAGTGCGTATCTTTCTAGTATTAAACAGTTAGATTAAATAGATTTATCCATATATGTGTTGGTCGTTAAATATCAAGAACGGTTGGCCTTACTCAGGCGAAGGTTGATCAAGATTCGACTGCTTTTCTTTGTACAGGTTTCAGCTCTAGGATTCCGCTGTTTGGATAGATGGATGTATAATTGTAAAGATTTTTATATTTTTGATTTATATTTTATATTTTTGAGAATAATTAACAGATATTTAACACTAGAAATGAATCGTACAAATCGGGTTGCAGGGAAACAGAATACCAAAACCAGTCCCAGATCTTTCCGCGGAAAGGATCCTGTTAGATAATAATACTCATACGAATACGTATATGGTAAAGCGACATGGATAACACAACACGGTTACTAACCGTAGCAAAATAAACAAAAGTTTAATATTAATAATTACTATTCAGAGCTCTTTAATATGGAACAATTAGTATTAAAAACGAACGCATTTAAATATTTTCGTTGGAGGACAAAATTTTCTTATTGATGTAAGACGTGGTGAGAACTTAATCTTTAGACAATCTTAAATGCCTGCTATTTCTATAGCGTGAAAAACATATTTAAACTGATTAAAAGCTTCTGAAAGTAGATCGGTCACCCATTAGTTTATTTAATTCAATACTGCATAATGATGTTTAGTCCTTTATTACCATACCTTGTTTTCTTTTTTTTCAGTTCGATTTATTGTCGTTTTTTAGTACGATTTATTTATTTTTTTAAACTTTTTGCAGCTGTGTTTTTTAAAAGTTGTTATTATTAATACTTTTTAGTGCTCATCGAGAAAAATTCACGATTCGAAAATTTATCGATATAACATATTTAGCGTACGACCCAAATGACGAAACTGTAAACGTTGCAGTTTATTTATCTAATTGGCGTACACCGATCTAAACTTACAGATTTCTCAAGCGATTGAGTTCCTCGAGAGATTTTTTATCGTGCGCATCATACAGCGATTTTCTGGAATCCAAACAACTAATGGCTAAACTCTCCGATTTTCTCAGTGCTACGTAGGCCTGGCCCTTGCAAAGATGCGAGTGCTCATATCTACGACAGCTCTATGCTCTATCTAGGCTAGTCCAGTAGTTTCCTGTAGTTTCAGTTCGACGCTGAAGCTTCGGCAGGAGTTTTTGTGCAAGCTGCCGGTGCACTATCCTCGTGGAGATACCCGAGACTTCCTTCTCGGTGGACCGGGTGTCTCGGCGGCGATTTGCTGATCGACCTTCTCGCCTTGAAGGGGCACCGGCCAGCAAGTCCTTGACCAGACCGACCAAGTCGTCCAAGCAACCTCCTCCGAATTGCTCCATAGACGCTTAAAAGGATAAAGCACGAACTGAAACGCCAGGCACTACGTTAAAAGCCTGATTAAACCTATCACCTAACACGATACCAGGTGAGCGTTCTCAATTTCTTCCTCGGGCAAGGCCGTCCGTTCTTACAAAACCCGGTCGAGAAGTCAAACGCTAAAAGCTCCTAATGTAAACCAACGGCGAGGTCGGAGCGAAATCGCTTCCCCGACCTGCCAGAGGATCAGAAAAATTTACTGGCCTCACGAACTTAAGAAATATGATGAAACCAAAAGAAACGTCCTTATTTAGCCGACAGTGGCAGTTCTGCGATATACTACGCAGCCGTGTAGGGAAATCCCACAGCAGCGCAGGTTGTCTGACAGCCACTGATCGTTGTCAGCCCCGAGGACGTGAACGTCGGCACGCTGTACTTGAAGCAAATTGCTACCGGTAGAATTAAATACAAGTTATACAGCGCGAGGCCAGAGGCCGAGAAGTGATGCGAACGCTATGGTAATCGAAAATATTGCTGGACAAAAAACAATGGAGTCGCCGAAAGCCAGCAGGCCTTTAAATGAGAGGGTGAGCATTTAAGCCGCTCCGCATACTTTGGCGGGGAGTGCATCGAGTCTTTCACTCCTATGCGATGCTCACCGCACCATCTGCGCAAATACCATCTGATGGCAAGAAAAACATCTTCCATTATTTACTACAGAGGATTAGTCGATTCAATGTCTAAGCCCTCGCACACTTTGAAATTCGATATCGAGGCCTTTAGGAAGATGGAAAAAAAAGACAAAAAGGATAGCCTAATGGTAAACCTAGGCGATAGGAAATAATGATGTAATAATTTTACGAGCTTTTGATGAATTTAATGAAAAGATGAGTTTTTTAATAATTGTATGATTTTGCAGTTGTTTTGATAGATTTGACAACATTGATTGACAATTGATTGTCTGCTTTTAAGTGGCAAGGACTATATACAACATTGTCATCTTGAGTTCACTTGGGATTTTAATGTTCTATAACGAGTTTATTTCTGGGTGATCTGTCCGACAAGATTAGTCTTCCGACTAGCTCGCTAGGGTTTTTTATCAGAGAGAATTTATCAGGAAAGAAGATTTTTTCTTTTTTTTGTTTGGCAAAAGGGCTTATGGCCATAGAAGTCGATGTCCTTACACACCCAAAAAAAATCCTAAGGTAGGTAATCCCCACATCCGGAACATACCATCAATGTTCTACGTCCAGGATGGTAACAGCTATACATAAATACAATATATATAGCTGTTTAAAGACCCCGAGTATTTTCTCGTTAATGAAATCATTCTATTGACCTGACTTCTATCTTTAGGTCACTGTACAGACTGGACTTTTCGGCCACCAGCAGATCATGAACAATTAAAAACGATTTTGGAAGGTGGATTTTTGAAAGGTGATGTGAGTCCTCACATGATCTTTAGAGCTGGCGATAATGCAGCCAGGGTGGATGTGATTGCAGGTGTAATAGAAATCATTTCGTTGTTCACATGCCCCCCCCCCCCCGATGACAAGCATATAGTGCCCGTGTATGTCGGTGCATGGGAACCCTGAAAGCTTTGTTGTGCAGGGGTCTGGTGTCAGGGCAGAAATTGCGCATCCGCTCTCGGCCAGGACATATGCAGGTTCCACCGGAGTACCGGGCCGGACTTGCTGAGTTTGTAGCCCTGGTGTGGGTGTGTACCTCGGCGGCTAGCGTTGCTACAGAAGGAATTAAATCCTCATGCAGTCTGAACAATCTATCGTGACAGAGAGTTCACATAAACACCCTTGTTAAGAACCAGCCGTGTCGTCGGAAGAAAAACGGAAGAAACGTGTTGTCAAGACTTTTTATGTATTTTATTCTATTGTGTGTTTAATGTTATGGTTTTATTTCTTTTGTGTTTTTTATGGAAATATCAGGATCTTTACTGCCTGTACGTGCTATACGTTTGCATTGTATTTAAATGTTTCATGTTACCTTAATTTTTGTGTTTTAATAAAATAAAGTGCCCTATACACTCTTACATCTGACGACTCTGCTGGTGATTTAATTCTTTTTTTTAAATAACGTGACCTAAATAAGACCTTAAAAGTCGATTCTCATATAACGTAAATAAAAAATAATAACATGGGAAGAGAATGTACATTATCATTGAGATTTTTTCCAATTTAAAATGAAAATATTATTACTACATCATCTGATTCGTTTGTGTATCAGGCAGTGTGCCAAATACGTTTTTGTAGTAAAAACCACGTAAAAGTTTTGGGATTTAATTTAATACCTAAATATGAATATTATTTTCCGCATTATTAACCGATAATATCTTTTAGTTTATTTTATTATAAATGTTTTCATTTCAACTTAATTTCATTTTATTTTTTTACCACCTCTGTTTGTAATAACATTTCACATATTAAAGCGCGCTCAAGAATATGCAATCGTTTATGGGCGATTAAATATATAAGAGTTAAGGTTTTATTAATTACATAAAAATTTAAGTTTAATGACAAAATAAATAATTACACATAAAATAACATGTAAATTCTTATTCTTTGACATGAAAATAATTCTTTGTCGGTCACAAAAGTGAACCTTCATCAAGACTTTTTGTTTATTCAGTTGAATTTGAATGATATCATGACGTCACACTCCTACCACGCCGCTCTTACCACGCACCTTCCCCCGCCTTTCGATATAAGTAACCTGTGCACATATCTAATGGCTGGAAGAATCCTCTCTCTCACTTCCATATGGGCCATCGTCCAATAAAATGAGAAACATGGAACGAAAAATGCGGAATTTGAACAACTTTCTATGCGCAAGCGGGGTCAAATCACCCGTACTAAAGAGTTTGCTGGCAACCTTTGTTTCATTGTAATCATCACAGATTATAGACTTTTATGACGAGTTCCTTATTATATTTTATGTAGAACCCATTATGCAATCTAAAGTATTTTCTTTTATAAACACAGTTTTTTATAATAAATCTACAGAAAAGATTACTTTTTTATTTGTTCATTAAGAATAGTCTTTCTATTGTACTCGTTGAGGTGTAGATCAGTTCCGTCAATATACATCTTATAAACCGCACGATATACATCTTATAAACCGCACGATTACAGGGACGGGCAAAGATTTTTCTTAAAGAAAGTTTGAACTTCAGGTAACTGTATAATTTAAAAAAAAAAAAAACTATTATTTATTCGGCAATGTGCAGCTCCTATCCTAGGTGAAGGTACTTCAATTTCTCGAGGGATTTCGGTTGGAATAAAAACCGCTAGGACAGAGTACCCTTTTAGGGGATTTCGTTTAGCGCTGTATTCGTGACTAAAGACAAGTTGAATAATTATGGAATCAGAGAAGCGGTTTACGCGGTTATTCGTACCGTAATTACTGTAAACAGACGGATAAATTTCATGTTACAAATCCCGTAAAAAATTCTACGTCTTCTTAAAAATATTGAACATGGGATTCCTTAATCGGTTTATCGGCATTTCTTCCACTACTCCCTCCGGGTCTTCTAATGGCATAAACTCTGAGTCTGATCCTAGGAACTTGTGCACACATCTAATGGCTGGAAGAACGTTTATAATATTAGAGGTTATTTTATTATAAAAAATAAATTTAAAACTTGTCGTATGTTAAAGTATAGAATAAGTTAGAGGATGTTGGATACGGCCCGCTAGACCTTAATCGAGTGTGTATTAAAATCTATGAATTTAGCCGATCTCCGGCTTAATTTACAGATGAACCATGATTCTCGGATCTTATCAGTTACAATTGAATGAACAATCTTATCGAGGAACTCTTCACGGTTCGGTGATACGGATTACGGGTGGCGCCACAAGGTCGTGTTAATGAAAGGCCAGTTAATCCTCCTCCCGCCTTGCTATAGCTCCCCCAAAGGTAGGATAGTCCGACTTCAGAATTCTATTATATCATCCCTCCACGATTAAAAATTCATCGACCGGTAGCCAAACCTCTCCAAATAAGTTTCCAATGCCCATACGCTCGGACAGAGAGTGAGTGACCGTCGCTGTTACATGTAGTTCAGAGTCATACCGTCCCTAGGCCCTCGGCCGGGCGCCTAGGCGGCTCCCAGGCACGTGGGGATCGCCTTGGCGCGATGAAGCTGCGGGCTCTTCGCACGGGTGTTGGATGGCGGCCTGGGCTGCTGGTAATTTAGGTTTGTACTGTACCTGTGAAATGAGTAACAGCTGCGTACAGCTTTTGTGGGTTGCGCTTCTGGTGTGACATACTTTGTACATTTTTATCTTCTATTATGTATATGATGTTTAGTTTTAGGTATTATGTAAAAAAAAATTTCATTGTTATTAGCTGTATTTGTACATGTATCATGTACAATTTGTATCATCTGATGTTTGTATTGTGTTTTGTTCTGATTATTAAAATGATCTCATGTAAGAATCTGTATTGACTTCTGATCTGTACTTGTAGTATGACATGACGTATGACTGTGTGTGTGTGTGTGGGCGATCTCCCCCAACCTGATGGAATGCGTTATTACCTATACTATGCAAGGGAGGTTGGATAGCGAGGGTGCAGATTTAGTCGGTAGAGCGCAGGTATACATACGCTCTTTCTAAAACCTAGCAGGACCTGTTAGCGACCCCGACGCTGCTTCGGCGTCTGTAAAATGGACTCCCCACCACTACAAAAAAAAAAGAAAGAAAAAACAGAGTCATACCGTCCCCACGTATCATTCACAGATCTTCCCTTAACTGAAGTAATCCATTCGTTCAGCCATTTTCTAAAGCGAGGGCTTGAGCCATCTTTTATATCTTAAGAAAATTCCACGATCCCTCAGTCCTTTTATTTATTTTAAAAGTAGTTTTCTCAAAATATCTCATGACTCATTTTTACCCTCTTCACGGGGCAATACAACTGTATCAATGACTCTTAAGGTAATTAGTAAAAAGGATTAGAAAATTGTACATTAGCGGTTGAAAGCCGGATTCATTGGTCGAGTTATAATTAATTTTAAATACGGATGTAACAGTGCAGATATACTACGGGTAATATAAATTTCGTAGTAATCTAAAATTCTCGGGTGTTTATTAGAATATAATTTTCCGTAGCACGACCGAACGGATTTCGTTTGTAATGAGATCGGATATTATTGATCTTTAATATCGAATAAAATTTCTTTTAATGCATTTTCAAATACTTTGCGATTAACTAGTTTAATCTCTTAAAATTTTATTGTGAATCTCGGTGATTAATGCAGGTTATTAAAAAAAAAAAAAAATTGTATTTTACTGACAATTTTTTATATACAGTTACTCTGATCGAGTTTTCCCACAATTTCCCTCGATTCTTCCAAGCTAATGTTGGAGCAGTTTTTTTTTCATCTGTAGAATAGATGACTCTTACCTACCTGACGAGGTCTATATGTTTTATAATTACGTGTTGATTAAAGTGATCATACGTCCCGTTTTGAACGGGCTAGTCCCGATTTTAGGTAGTCCCGTTGTCTCCAAACACATGGGACGCTGAAATGTCCCATTTTCAGAAAGATAGCAACCCGTAGAACAAATTTAAAAAAAGGCGCGTAAAATAAAAAAATCCAGCGGTAACGCCTAATAGCGCGGCGCCTAGATGGCGATAGGCAATCAACGGCAAAATTTTGAGTTTAGTTATTATAATTAACAGTGATTGAGGGTAAACAGCATTTCTTGTAATGCAATTTTATACGTGTGTCGATTTAAGTTTCTTGTACCGAGCGCTTCATTTCAACAATGCCTAAACATAAGTGCACTTTTAATGTTTAACTTACAAGCTAAGTACCGGTTCGTAAAATAAAGTTCTCCATCAGACGTCAGATGTGAAAAGTATCGTACAGAATTTAGTGCAATCCATGGATGTGTCAGCGATAACGAGTAACATTTAAGATCAGAAAAACACAAAAATTCCAATTTTGCTGCCGCTTCAAGTCCTTTGATGCCAATTTTTTTTAAGAAATGGAATTCAATAACTTCGAAAGATCTGAAAGCTGCTGCAACCGAAGGCGCCTGGGCTTATCATACGGTGCAAGAGAACCACAGTTTTTGCTCAAACGATTCAAACGTGTTTTGAACAGAAATTTAGATGTGCTCGTGAAAAATCAGAAGATATTGTTGTTAATGTTGTACTACCAATAGTAATAAGTGAATTAAAAGATCGCCGCAGGGAATACAACTGTGTTACTAAACTGATGCTTCAAACCACCAATCCAAGAAAATATTCTCCGTTTTAGTTCGCTTCTTTTTACCATACGAAGGCACACAACTCAAACTTTTAGAATTTCAAGACCGACCGGGCGAAACATCAGACGTTATTGTAAATTATCTAATTAAAGTACTGACAGAAAATAATTTGACTTCAAAGATTTTGGCCTTTTGTGGAGATAATAATACCTGAAATTTTGGTGGACCAAAAAGACGAGGTGTCAACAATGTTTACGCAATTCTAAATTTATCTCGCGAAAGAACATCGATAGGAAGAGGATGCTGAAGTTCATATAATTCACTGCCGCAAAAGGTCTACTTATAGACTTTGAGAGCATTATTGTGAAAATATATTGACATTTATTATATTTATAGTGTTCGCATAACATTTTTAAAGAATTTTGTAATGAAGTTGACACAGAGATTCAGAAAATGCTAGGCCAGAGTAAAACTAGGTGGCTTGCGCTTATGCCTGCTATTGAATGAATTTGAAAACTGTACAAGGCATTAAAAAACTGCTTTTTGAGAATGGATAAATGTCCAAACATATTGAAAACGTTTTTGCAAACCCTAACTCTGAATTATGACTTTTTTATGCATGCATAGACAGCAGCGTTTCATCAAGCTGAATTAAAGGTCGAGGGTAAGAGTTTTATGGAATTGAAGCCCTAAAGGATATAAATCAACTTAAAGAAAATTTTGCCTTGAAATAAAGTACTCTGTTTTTCCCCATTCCGTTCTTAATCCAATGGCAAAATTGCAAGAAAACGGCTGCAGCGGTGTTGACGAAGCATATATGAAAACTACAGCTTCTGAGTTTTATAAAATAAGCAAGGAATATTTGCAGCAGTGGACTTTCTTCCGTGAAGAATTACAAATATTTGAATGGGCGAATTTAACCAAAATACCTATGCGGGAAGAAATTCCAAGTGTAATGGATGTATTGATTGAAAAGATATTAAGATGCACAAGTTTTTGATGAGTTTTCACTCGTGGAACACGCATTGTTTCAACCGAAAAACACTTTCACACCAATAAAAATAATTTGAATCGTACGAAATTTTGTATAATTATGGAATATATTCTATGTTTGAATAAGTTGTCGACTAGCGAAAAAATAAAGTTGCAAGTAATTAACAAAGTAGATTGTAGACGTTCTGCCAAGAATTTCATTTTTATTTGAAATCAACACCAAATATACTTATGCGAATTTATTCTTTAAAAAGATATAAGACCAAATAAATTATTTATTTTCAAGTGTTAATTCCTATTCTTTTTATTAATAAGTACAAAATATAAAGAAATATGAATTTTCTTGAATACACATACTATCACCTAAAAATTAGTAGGATGTCCCATTTTGAGGAAAAGATAAATGGTCACGTTAGTTAAGATCCGAATAAAGTATCTGCTCCTACATCATCCGCCTTTCCTTCTTCACGATTTTTACTACACGCGCTAGGAACCTTCTTAAGGATGCAGTGACTCTTTGCGTTCCGAGTTCTTCTATTCGTGTTTGATGGAAGTCGGTCTGCCTACAAACCTACCCTAGAATTCCTCTTTCTATTTTCTATATTTGGAAAGCCCGACTTCAGCCGGTTCTCCTAATTCATCCTGATAAGATACGTACAAATTTTAGTGACACAGAAGACAATAATTAGAAATTTTCTTGTAATTTAGAGAAAAAAATTGAATATTCAGACGAAGAAGAGTAAAACACACATTTTTGATAAAGAAAAATTCACAGATAATTTCATAAATTAATTTCTGCATTTTACAACGAAGCGTATCGTTCCAAGAGAATGAAAACTCCCCTCCCCTTCGAATGAATGAAGTCCCTTTCGAAGGATGGGCCAAAAAAAGATCAGGGTGTATTTCTAAAAACTCACTCGTCTACATACCGAATACTCTTAAGGCTTTCTGAGAGTCGCCTAAAACCTAATTTGCCAGTAAAAATCGTCTGCGATTAGTGACAAGATCGGTGTAATAATATATATAATAGAAAATATTTTAGTTCGAAGATAGATAAATTTGTAAATAGAACTCGTTCCGACCGATGCGCTTTCATTAATGCAAATTTAAACAGAATTTTATTTATCGTATGTGATTTTGTTTAATATTATTTATTTTATATGAATTTTTTTTCAGCAACAGTCGAAAGTTTCTTTCCTTCGTTCTTCATGAACATCCTTTCAAATACTCTCTAAATATAATCGCAAAATAGTAATCGATTAATTTTTTATAATCGATAAAAATATTGTTCCACGTAAAATAATAATAAATAAAATATGTAATTAATTATTTTTATTGAAAAATTTCACTCGGATTGTGTAACTATTTTCAATTACTTTATCGGCTTATGAAGTAGCCTATCGCATGTATTGTCCTACAACGCTTTATAAATATACAATTTCAATATGTTTAATTATGATGCTGCAACGGAATTAACTATAATATCTTACTGTGACCCAGTAAAAGAGTTATCGTTGCCACTAACTTTAAAGTAATATATCGACCGAAAATATTTGTCTTAAGAAAAAAGAACTTTTATTTTGTTTCAAAAAGTAATCGACTGAGGTAATTAATACGGTAATACGGTATCACCGTATTACTATACGGTGATACCGTACAATATTGTGTTGATTACACTAAGAAGGATTTTTTACAGCAATACGTCAAAAAAAAGAAAAAGTGGTTCAGAGTAAGCTGAAGACTTCCCGATAACATTATAAACCAAATTCCAGGTATTAAAAAACAGGAATTTTCGACTGATATCCGTTCGTATTAACAAATTCAAAATTCGGCGACTATTTTTAAGTCAGTTTTTTTTTTTTTTTTTTTTTTTATATTCCACCTACTCCTCTGGAACGGATCTACAATCAAGTTTGACTCGCGCCAGAGGAGTGTCCTTTACTCTAGCTCGCCTCCCCGTCCGCCGGCTGTATGTCCGGCACGCGGCAGGTCAGTTCACCGGTTAGCTCTTTTATTTCGTAGGTGGAAATTCCACCTACGACAAGCCGTCATCAGCGAGCGGTTTCTTCTTGACGAGCTTCCTCATCTTTCTTCTTTATAACTGCGGTTATAAACGACGAGATCACATTAAAGTTATCCTCGTTAAGTAGCATTTTATCCACCACATTCTCCGTAGATAATGGCCCTATACGTCTTACACAGGATTGCCTGCTTTCAGTCCAACGGTTACATTCAAATACTACATGTTCAGGGGAATCATAAGCTCCACAGTAAGGACAGTTGTTGTTATCTACCCTTAGTCTCGCACATAAATAGGACCTGAACGACCCATGTCCTGTAAAAAATTGCGTTATCCAGTAATTTATGTCCCCGAACTTCCTTTCTATCCACGGTCGGATCAAAGGTATCAAACGATGTGTCCATCGTCCCGTGTTGGCTACATCCCAACGATGTTGCCGATTACGCAGCATCTCTTCATATGCTTCTTTAGAAGGTTGTCCACATGCTATACTCACTCGCATCTCCGCCATTTGTTTAAGCGGAGGAACTCCTGCAATTACGAGTACTGCCTCGGTGGAGACTGAAGAATATGCGCATATCACTCTTAAGCCCATGCGCCGTTGAATTCCTTCAAGGGCTCTTCTGTTCTTGTCGGCACGCAGAGCTCTTTACCAGACTTGTATACCGTAAAGTAAGATGGAATTAACTACGTGAGCGTAAATCTTACGCTTCGCAGTTCTGGATCCTGTCATATTACCGAGTAATCTGCTAAGATTTTTGACCGTGCATTCAGCTCGTTTACGTATTTCATTCACGTGTGCCGTAAAACTCCTCCTCTTGTCAAGCCAGATCCCTAAATATTTGGCTGAAGTCTGTTGCTGGACAAGATTACCCCCTACTCGAATTAGGATGTCAGATATTCTCTTACGACCTGTCATGACTACGTATTTTGTTTTACCATGCGAAAGTTTTAAGCCTTTAGTAGACATCCAGACTTCTGCCATTCGTATCGCTGCGTTTGCCTTCTCCGATACCTCTACTTCAGTTTTTCCAGTAACAACCAAGGCCAGGTCGTCAGCAAAAGCCACTGGGAAAACACCCAGAGGATAACTCAGCCCGAGAATTCCGTCATAGCCCAGATTCCAAAGGAGTGGCCCAAGACAGAGCCTTGAGGCACTCCACACGTCACTTTGAAGCGGAAGCAGGATCTACCCTGGTGACAAACAACAAACCTATTCCGCAGGTAATTCTGGATAATTCTTCTTAGGTATCCAGGAATATCCTTATCTCTCAACGCTTGTAGGATCGCATCCCATTTCAGCGAATTAAAAGCATTGCTCACATCAATCAATATCACAATTGGTATCTTCCTGGTGCGCCAAGTACCCGATGCCTCTTCGTCCACCAGACGCATAACTGTCTTAACAGCACCCACCGTAGAACGCCCCTTACGGAAACCAAATTGTGCGTTAGAAAGGCCACCGTGTTCTTCAATCGCATTTTTCAGCCGCAATTCCAACAATCTCTCTAGGAGTTTGCAGATGTTATTGATCATGCATATAGGTCTATATGCTACTTGTAAGTCATCGGTCCCCGGTTTCTTGCTAAGGGCCAACCTGGACTCTTTCCATTGCATTGGAATACAACCATCTCTCAGGATCTTATTCATGATATTAAGAAGCTCTGCAGGCATCCTCTCTGCTAATATTCTGATTATCTCGGCTGGAATGCCATCTGGCCCGAGTCCCTTATGTAGCTTCAGTCTTTTCACCGCCATTAATAGCTCACTAGCGTCAAGAAGTTCAAAGCTATTATCCACAATCTCTTCCCGAACAGGATCCGCTTGCCGAGGAAATAATTCCTTAACACGATGGATCTTATCGTCTGTTAAGGCAGGTAATCTCTTCCCTAACTTGTTGGTAACAATTTTAAAACCCCTGCCCCATGGATCAGCATCTATATCTTGACACAGTCGCTTCCAGCAACTGGCTTTAGCCCTTTTAATTGATGCATTATATGAATTCCTTGCTTCCACGTATACCTCACGCGCAGCATCCCTTAATCTAGCATTCTGCCTACCCGATCTTTGGTAGGCTCTTCTTGCTTTCCATGCTGCCTTCCGTAGTTGTTCCAAATCAGGCGACCACCAGTAAGCATGTTGCTGTTTCCGGGGATAAACTAAGACCCCCGCTTTTCCGCATTCCTCTTGAATTTGTTCCACAAAGTCTTCGGGGGACATATCGCCAGCAAGTCTTAGGATTATTCTGTCCCTAAACCGTAAGCATCCTTTTTTGGAGACGATCAGCCTTCCCGACATTACACGAATTTCCCTGGATCGGGACTCAAATGATTTTTTAAGTCAGTTGAAAGATGAATATACAACTAGCAGCTAAAGTTATCGGTTATTTATTTAAAAAGATATCTCTGTGTTAATAAATGTATTAAATACGTTTTACATACCATAATACTTTTCAGAAAATTTCATGACGATCGTATAATCTTTCAGTTAATGTTTAAGCGGTCGGGCAGGTGAACAAGTTAACTTATTTTATAACGTATTCGCATATTAGGAGCACAAAAAAGTAATTTTCTACAATATAATAAACACAAACATTAAAATAACAAGCTCAATCTCGTGTTGTTAATTCTTACTTTCGAGAAACGTGTTCTACGCTTTCGAATACGTTCTACTTATAGTGTAGTTTCCTCGTATTCCCTCGTACTTTTGAAATTGATCGGCAGTTAAAAATCGCAGCCTTTCTTACCTCCCGTATCGAACGATTCAGATGATTTCCCACTCAGTGCCGATCACTAATTGTCGATTACAAAAATCTCTACATTATGAATATAAAATCGGTAATTTTTTTGTTTTCCTAAAGTTCGGTAGCGAAGCTTATTTGTTATTGCTCATATTTAACGAAGAGGCAGGTTCCGATCCTATATTTTTAAAGTCGTGTACTAAAAGAGATATGAAAAATCTGATAAGTTACTCTTATTACATTTTTCTGCGGTCGACTGGCCGCACGATTTTTAAAAGTCCTTTCTGTTCCCTTTTTTAATTTCACATATTTACAGAATTCAACACGATTACTTAGGATTTTTATATACTTTATTATTTGTCTTCCTTACAGTTTTTTCAATTTACCAAACCAGATGTTTAAAAAAAGCTCGCCGAGCTAATTTTTTTTATTTACAAGATTACGGAACAAGTTTTTCTCTTGCCTATTGTCCTAAAATCTTCATTTTGTTATTCTATCGATCGACGTAATGTTTAAAATCTTCCTGAACATCCACACTTTGCAAAATAAAGAACTACAGCCCATCAAATATTTCAAAGAGTTTATTTTAAATTTGTAAACTTATACTTAATTACTATAGTCTGGCCGACGAAAGAAAGCTGTTTGAGTGCATGGAACTTGGTTTTGTACCTAACTGTATGAAAAAACCGAATTAAATCTGTTCTAATTACCTTACTAAGAATTCGTTCAAACAGAAAGAAAGGTATCATCATTTACATTTAAAGGGCACCGAAAAATACACGTATAAATCATCTTATTTGGTGTGTGCTATTTCTGAGCTTTATAACTTTATAAAGCTTTATACCTTTTTGAATTTTGATGAAATTATAAAGCTTAGAATGGCATAAATACTTAAAAGGGTGGGAGGCGAAGAATACGCTTCCCACCTGAATATTTTCAGGAAAATTTCGATCGTTAATACAAATTGCATTCGGTGGAATATTTTACGGAAAAATATTTTGTATACATTGTTCAAAGCGTTTTGTATTCAGTTATATTTTCGTAAATTATGAATCCCGAGGTCGGAAGTGTTCATAAACGAACGAGGAAGTTAATTTATCATATTAATTAGCATTTATTTTATCCTTCTTTGAAAACGGATGCGTATTTTATATTTAGTTATTTAATTCAATTTTTATGTTAATTGCATAATACAGATCGTTATGGGACAACGTTTGTTAACCGATCTAGTCAAGTTATTTCTGGTAAAATAACCAGATAATTCTAGATTATTAAATAAATTCTTTTTTTTTCAAAAAAATCTTAAGACCTACTCTGTGTGCTATTATTGTTTTTTCGTTTTTTAATTTTCAGAATATAAAGTACCTGTTTGAAAAAGATATTGCGACAACAAACAAATGAAAACAAAACGTTTCAAGCGGAACTTGCGCGATGCTTATTCGTCATAAATAACAAAATGTTCCTACTAAATTTTAAATAACACTGAATATTAGTTCGTTATTTTGTTAATTGTAAAAAGAAATCTCGGTTTCATTTTTTATTAATTAACGTTCTTTCGTCTTCTCTTTTAGATGACCTCTACCTCCATTGACCCGAAGACAGAAAGGGTATTCGACGGAGGAGGTAAAAAGAGGTAGAACAGAACTGAGAAAATTGTAATGAAAATATTCCAAAATATTGCTGAAAAATTTATAATATACTTCGCTAGTGAAAATAAATTTTAGGTTCGTATTACTATATTTTTTATTTCATTACGATCTACTTTCTATTTCTTTTATAGTGTCGCTCTTCCGATTGATGTTTTCCTAGATCCATCCGACCAAATGCCGGGGCCATTTCAATTTTTAATTCTCGAACAGCACACCTGTCTCCTTTCCGTGATCTGTAAGGTGTGTTACTTTTCTTTAAAAATATTTTTATTTAGCAAATTTAAATTTGCATAATGAAAATTATTAAAAAGTTTTTAAGTCGTAAATCCGCCTTTTCTTTTTAGTTATTGCACTATTTTATTGTCCCCGATAATTAATTATAAAACTCAAAATAAATAAAAATAAATGTTTGTTTTTTATTTATTTATTTTTTCTTTTAGTATCGCATAGATTAGTTTATCATGTCCGTAGAATTACGAATCGATTAAAAATGTTATGTCTATTAGCATAATATATTTCTTTGTGTAACTCCGAAAATAGTTAACTCATTTTCACAAAAAAAGGAACTACAAAAGTAGAACCTTTCCTTCAGTTATATAATCTGTAACGATATTTCTATACATTTTTAAGTAGAATTAATCTACAATTTACCTTACGGTAAAAAAATGTACCGCTCTTCTTAACGCAGTTTTGCATTTTTATAAAATTTACGAGCTAATTAAATACAAAAAAGAAATAAATACCGGTGTAACGGATCGACTTTTCGTTCGGTGTAAATACTACTAATAACGTACATGATCGTTTTAAAAACTATTCCTTTATTATGATTTTACGCATTCTTTTTCATTGTTCTACATGGAGCGCTTTACCTTTGCGGACAAGTTCGCAGCTTAATCACTCGCTTCAAAATACCGGTAAAAAAAGGGTTGTCTTATTTTACTTGAAGGTCGATTTTTTCGACTAAATGCGCTATCTCACTTCATTACTAAAATTTTTCTTAAAAGAACTGAGGAAAAAACGTTCTTTTTACTAGTTTTTAAAGTAAGTCGACTCGACCCTGTACGAAA
The DNA here is from genome assembly GCF_047948215.1 of Lycorma delicatula. Lineage (NCBI taxonomy): Eukaryota > Metazoa > Arthropoda > Insecta > Hemiptera > Fulgoridae > Lycorma > Lycorma delicatula. The sequence goes on from NC_134458.1 coordinate 5,805,216, forward strand.
ACCAAAAAATATGTTATATAATAACGTAATAAATAATTTTTTATCTTTTTCACATCGAACTTATGAATATTTCGACCAACAATTTTTCCCATTTATCGGTCGCTTACCGAGTAATAGGGTATTTCTTTCGGGAACGGTTATCTTATAAAATGGTAAAGTACCTTAGTATGTTCCTTTCGATAAGTCGAATAAAAAAAATAAGTAGTGTAATTAAAAATGACGGTCATTACGAAGAGGATAAAGAGTTCTTTATTAATAAAAGTGCTGTTAAATATAGCCCAAAATCTACAGTAATACGGCAAAAAAACACGGCAGACTCCTCGATTTACGAGCGGCAATGAACAGTAATAGTTATAAAGTTGCGAACGTTACAGGTCTACCTCTCGGCAGCAGTGATAACGTATCGGCTATTTTATAAGAATTTTTCTTCTTTAAACAGCTTCGTTACAGTTTTAATGATTGCTTTTAACAGCAAGGATATATAACGGGAGAGTTTGTCCTGATGTCATCATATAGCTTTACTTACAGTCTCATATATATATATATATAATTTTTTTTAAATCTAATGGGTAGACGCTCGATACAGTATTTTACAATAAAATCATAGGAATATACTTTTCTCGTCTTAAATTAAATTATTTTATCTTAAATCTTTACCGTAATATTCTTATTTACTTAATTATTAAAGTTGATTAAAATTAATATACAACGCAATAATTATGTTGTAGGAGTGGAAAGTTTAAAGTTTAAACAGTAAACTTATAAATATTTTTTCCGTAATAAAAAATAAAGATAAGATTAGATTATAATAGCTACTGAAGAAAAAGAACGACATAAATTATGTTTTAATAACATTAAATATACTAAGCCTTTGCGACAGAATAAAATACAATGACCCAGATCGCAACGAAAATAGCTGAAAGCAAATTTACTTTTCTTATCTTTCCCAGATAGTAACTGAATTTAAACGGTTTTTATTTTTATAAGGCGATCTTGTTTATTAAATTAATTAGGTAATATATATGTGAAACATTATAGACACGGATTAGGTATTAGAAGGATAGAAATATATAATCCGCAAGCGTAAAGCGTGAGCTACAAAATCCTTTAGCGTAAAAATGTTTTAAAAACTTGAATCTTGTTGTTCAAAACATCTTCACAGATGTTTTAAAAATATCTGTGAAGAACCGTAATTTAAAAAATAAAATAGAGTTTACCTTACATCTTAAAATATAGCGAGCCGTATTAAAGTTTAAACATTTTTATAACGACTTCATTAAAAATTGTGAAAACGATGAAAATTATATAGCTTAGATAAATATCATATTCACTCATGTAAGAACAGAACAATCGGTGTCAAAATTAAGAATATTAAAAATAAAGTGACTGTTTTAGACGAACCTTAAATATATCGAATTTGATTTCTGCAAATAAATAACAAATTGTTATATATAAAAAATTAACTCCTAGCGAAATTAGATTAAAAATAAACAGAAACGACTTGTAAAATCTAGCTCCGAATCTAGTATTTTCTTTAATAGGCCTACAGTATGCGATGACTGCTAATCTCCCGATAAACATTTTACCTTCGTACCGCTGGATATGGAAAAAACGAAGTCGTTCTGTTATATTGTGATATCAAGCGATGAAAAGTATTATCGCCTCGGGTTACACTTAGAAAAAAGACTGAAACGAAGGAAACGGTTTTACCTCCCTGAGTCGGTAAGCATTTAGAAAAAGAGTTGGACGGATGTCCGTGGAAAGGGTGATAACCGGTATGTTTGAGATAGTATAAAATCTGTCTGAAAAACGGTATCCGGAGATAGCTGCGAAAATCAATCTTAACGGTTACAAACAGTTTGTAACATTCGTAACATCGGGGTCGTTCGACAAAAACGACGTTATGTCGGCTGCAGAAAATTTGACCGGTATGGGATATTATCCCTGGAGGTGTATCATCGTGGGATTACAACCCCACTAGTGCGCGAGTAGACCGACATAAAATGAAAAAGAACAACTTTTGTAAAAACCGAACAGTGGAAAATAAACATGAAAGAATTCCTTCGAGTGAATTCATGAAACGTTACAATAGATCTTAGTTTGAGAACGGATTATAATCGCGTGGAATGAAATTCCAGAAAAGTTAGGAATATTTAAAAAAATTATTGCTCTTCCTTTGTGTTAATCGTAGTAAAACAACGATAAAAATATAACATCGATGTATTTTAAGATCGGTATTTTGTAAGGAAGAAGAAAATGTAACGACAGTATGATTCATGTATATATATATTTACTTGTACATACAGTGACATATTTAAACCGTATATGATTTAATAGACTATCTGAGCGCGAAAATACATAACTGAATCTTTATTTTTATTTTACGTTAAATAAAACAATATTGAAACTAACACTAGATATAGTTGTGCAATATCTCAATTACTATTATAAATTTATCGATTACAATTTTGTTCTCCAAAATATTTAATTCTTCCGGTTTTCAAGACTTAAAAACAGGGAGGTGCGCATCGCAAGTTTGAATACAGTGTGTACGTGTATATATACAAACAGACGTTAAAAATCATGATTAATAAATTTATTTTTTAATCGGTTACTTTATAAATATATGAGTTCATTAATTTATATTATAGGATTTAAATTGAACAAAACTGAATTGTTTTAATATTATTTTTTGTGCTTCATATTTTCTAAAGTCGTTTTTGTATTTTTTCTTTTTATGATTTTTTTTACACTTTTTAGTTTTAAAAGTAATAACGAGAAACCCGTGTCTTCATAAAAATAAGAAAATGAATACAAATTAACTACTTAGAGTTCGCTATAAAATGAGAGCTTAGGCTCTACAATGCGGGAATGCGAACTGCTGTTTTATCCTAAGTTTTAAATTAATCTTTAAAAATTGTTATGCAAAAATATTTTGAATATTAGAATGATAAGACGCGACTCATTACATTATAAGAATCTGATACAGACTGAAGATAGAGATAAAATAAAAGTATTTTCAAATCTTCTATTTAGACTGCGTAATTTTACGTTTCAAAAAACTTTCGCTTTTGTTATGTCGGAACCCGAGAGAGTAACCCTCTGAAAATACAAAGAATAAAAAAACGAGTTTCGGTAAAGAATAATGCTAGAATGTACTAAAAAATCATACAGATCGAATCGTCGGCCTTTACCTCTTTTTAAAATTCCAAAAAAGTAGAAAATTACCGTTACCGAATTAAGAACAAAAAATGTTATAGAAAAAATAACCGTCGCATTTTTTTCTAAATTAAATTTCATTGTAAAACACATAATTAATCCTTAAAATAATTTCAGCGTACATTATTGTAATTTTCAATGATAAGCAGGAAAAAAAATTGCTAAATGAGTATTATTTCTTGAGAAAATTTATTATTTTTTTTTTAAAGAATACATTTTAATATTATTTATCGAATAAATTTTTTTTTTAGTAATTAGATCATAACTTTAGAGAGCTGTATCGTACACAAAATAATTAATCTATTTTGTATAATTTTTAATAAAATAAGTAAACCAAGTATTTAATTATTAATTATATGTAATAATCATTTTAAAATTATTCTAAGAATATTTTTTCGGTTACACGATTATGAATTCTGTATCGGCACAAAATCTAAACCGATACGATCGGAATCGGAGCCTAACTTTTGCCTCAGACCTACATAGGTACTCGAATGGTATTTAAGTAACAATTTAATGGGATCATTTAATCGATTTAAATCGAATTCCGTAATTTATACAATCGATGGTATTCAGTTAGGAGGATAGATTAACTCAAAACTTTTCTTTTTGTTATGTAGAAAGAAGAAATTAAAAAAGATTAAAACGACTTGATTCATATCGCATTTGATAGAACGTTAAAATACGTAAAGATAAATGAATGAAATTATTAATCAGGGCGGAAAAATTTTTAACGGACTTTTTATAATATTTTAGCGTCTCAATTTTATTTATTTATTTCAAAAAGACCGATGCAAATCTAAATAAAAAATTAAAAACACAATTTTTTATTAGCCTTTAACCCGATTTGACTTTATGATTATTTGAAATGCGAAAAACATTTCAAAATGAGATCTACTAACCGCTTAAAAAGTAATGTTACACTCTCTTAAAGTAATGTTATTTTCTTTGTTCTTGCCCGGTTTGAGAGTTTTTTTACCGATGATTTTCTAGATATAAGCCGTTGTTTAAGTAGTAGCTTTTTTAATTGAGATCGGTTATTTTAAGGAATAAAAAACCGGTACGGTCGTTTTTGTAAGCCAAATAAGAAAGTTTGTTTAGTAATAATTGTTGTAAGGGTTATTTATTACGATGAACGTAGAGTGATAATAGAAAAACATATTTTTCTAAATAAAACGTACATTAAACCTCTGAAGAGAGGATAAGATACTGCAGCAATATTTAACATACACTACATAAATTACATCGCGGACCGCTATTCTTTAGACGGTTATCCTATGCATCGGGCTACGTTTTTGCGATAGTCGCTGTACAAAAAAATGTAGCGATACTAAATGTTTATTTAAATTCATGTTTAAAAATAACAATTCATCCGAGACGAAAAATTTGTTTTTCATTATTATACACATTTCCTAGTCGATTTATTGAAACAAATAAAGCGGTTTTTTAAACGATTAAAAATAATCATTTTTGACTCAAATAGGTATTAAGTGGAAAACCGTTTGGAAACTTTTCCAAAACGCTCAAGTTTTGGCAAGGATAATGAGAAAAAATTAATTATGAGGAGATCGGTAGCGAATATTTTTTGCGAGCTTCACACGGGTGTACATTCCAGGACTGTTAAAAAGTTTATTTTCCTATTTTTGTTGTTGAATATGTCGGTAATGAAATTAAACTGCATATAAATTAATGACCGGGAAATAAAATAAGAATATTTTCGATTTTACAATGCTATCATGAAGCGAGTTATCTTACTTCTAATTCATACAACGCGACTCGTAAAGCATCAGGAATTGTGAATTGCACCGATACGGTTTATATATATATATATATATATATAAAAGGATAGACCACTTTTTTTTGTTACTAAAAAGCTAATTATTAAACTTCAAACCGATCGGACAACTTATATCACGTCAAGTACACGACCGCACGTTACGGATTTATATTTATAGTTCTTTGCTAAAATTTTGAAAGACCGAACAAAATCATTAATAAGAAATAAATAAATAAAAAAAAGATAACATATACTAAGTTTTCGTTTGTAAACAGGATATAATTGGTATTTTTAGTATGAGGTTTTGGTAAAGCGTCAAAATTATATACTCAGAGATTCATCATCGACATTTTGTTGGAAAATTTTAGTCAGTAATTCAAATTATTTTTCTGATTTCTCCAACATAAAAATACTAAAACACGATGTAAAATATTACCGATTGAATATTTATTATTCAAACTAATTTACAATCGTGCAAACGTATCTAAGTATCGATTAAGAAGTTCCGAATCTTGAAAATTCAAAAGTTTGGATTAACACATGTTAATACTTGTACCATTTTTTTATATACGCTTTTATTTAACTTGCTCTGTGCACCTGTGCTCTGTGTCAGAAATTTGTCAGCAATATTTAAACCCGCTTTCAGATGAGATAGAAGGCTTCAATTTTGTACATATGCTTGTTGTCGATGACGATACGTTGTGAAAACAAAAACTTTCATAAAACATTTATTTTTATAGAAAATTTGTTGATTACAAGTAACGGAAATTCAAACAACGAAAGACTGCATATGAAAGACTTCGATGCAGAGCTCCAGACGCTGTGCTTTCTGCTACGCAAGAAAATGAATAGCTTATAATGTGAAGACGAGTTATATGTGGACAGTTGTCGACTAGTCAGTGAAAAATCAGTCGAAATCAGTGAGTCACTGCTATTAAGATTTATGCAGAATGCGTTCGAGTAGGTTATTCATTTTGCCAAATCATTGTATTTCAGAAGAAACCGTACGATTGCATACAATGTATAAAGTTACGTAATCATTTATACAATATGTTTAAAAGTGATAAATTGCACGTTTCCCTGAGATTGTGTCCGAGATGTTTCATAATAATAAACTGCCTATTTGAGACAGTAAGTTCTTTTAGTCTAATTGAGACTAAAAAGTATAAAATAAAATAAAAAATTACAAACCCTTTTATTTAACTAATAAAAAAATTAATTATTACAAATAACAAAAGCGCGAGGCGCCATTCATTGTATTATACAGCAAATTATCGACGAAATGATTTAAAAAAATAATGTAATACAATGAAGGGCTCCCCACGCTTCTGTTACTCCTAATGTAAAATGTAAAGGAATTTTGTTAATAAATTCATTCAATATGCATTATTATAATTAGATGTAGCTGATAAATGTAATAAATAAATGTTCACAAAAAAAGTATATTCACTATCGTGAATAGAAAACACATTTGTAGATTATCAATATCAATATAAAATATTACTTGAATTTAATCAAAGAGTTTATTATAACCGATTATATTCTTAATTTAATATGAAAGTGAAATTATCTTTTTTCTTTTAGTGCATTTTTAAATATATTTTTGTATTGAATCATTTTTCCAACCGATTTCTACTTTAATTCAATAATTTCCACATAATGAAATCCCAGTACTTTTTTGTACTGTTTTTACTGTTTCCCAGTACTTATTTTTTCATTAGTTAAATAAAAGAGTACGTAAATTTTTTTTATTATCTGATCTAGAGTCAATAGCCTATATATATATACGTATGAATTTCTTTATTTACTATCATATGAAAGCTTTAATTAGTATTAGAAAAATTAAAATAGTGTAAAAAAAGAAAATTAAATCCACACTTTGGAAAATACACAAACCTATATAATTGTTCGGAAATGTAAAGTATAAAATGTAACGATATTTATATATATATATATACGAATATTTGTAACTATAAAGCAGCTTGTCCTGACTGACTGATTTATCGAAGCCAGAAAAAACTACTGAAGATAAATTGATGAAAATTTGTATGTAATTATGAAATTTTAAATTTGTAAAATTTTAGGTAAGGACACATTAAGATTTTTTGGAATTTTGAGTTTAAAGAGTTAAAATGGAGTAACAATGAAATTTATTATTTTTTTAGTTTCTCGAGAACAAATGAAGATAACAACTTGATTTTTCGCGGGAGTAGTCTTCATGTGAATAAATAAAAACTAATTTCTAGATTTCTTTTGAAATTCCGAATTTAAAGGGTTAAAATGGATTTTAATTTCATTTAAACCTCGCTACGTTTTGAATTTCTGCGTAGCAAATGAAGATATCAACTTGATTTTTGGTGAGTGTTATTGTCAAGTAAATATCTAACAATCGATTTCTAGATTTTTCGAAATTCGACCTTGAAAGGAGTGAATAAAGGTAAAAGAAATTTGAACAACGGTTCAAATTTTCTCTGTTTCCGACTATATTAAACGAGTTCATCACAAGATCGAGCTTTGCAAATACCCTTCAGAGAAATATCTAAAAACCATTTTCGAATTTTTTTTTAGTTTTGATTTTTTAAGAGGTGCGACGATGTATCGCGCGGCGGCTCACCGACACAGCATTGTTATTGTATGTGCGACACGACTGGCTGCACCTGACTCCGGTTACTTGACTAAAAAAATGAAATAAAACTAATTAAAAAATTATAAAATGAAGTACGGACACCTCCTTGTGGTATTTATCGGATAACGCTAAGAACCCGGCAAAATACATTTTTACCCGTACGAAGCACGGGTAACCAGTTATAACTAATAGTTTTAAGACGGAAGCCGACTGTTTTGAAACCCACATTCTTAGATCCCTCAAATTTTAGTGACCTGTACTAACCAAACTAGTGCTCTGAAGAAATTATAATACACTGATATTTTTTATAAATTGAACAGGCTTTAAGTTTTATTTATCATTATTATTCTCACAAGAAATAGTTTGTTGAACAAACCGGGATCCAAGGGGCAGAGCCCCTCTGGCTAGAAGAAAAGGCAAATAAATATTCCCTGACCGCGACGAGAACTAAATAACATATAGCGTCAGCGAAGCTGCGACTGGGATGCTAGTATATACATACTAATAACAGCTATCATATAAGGAGGTGACTTTCAAAATGCAGTTTGTCCAAATGTTTTCTTCGTTTACACTGGTTTTATTTCCTAATAACCTTAGTTATGTTGTTGGTGATTTTGGACGATCAAAACGCCTTAGAACCTATAGAAATATTAAGGAAAAATCTTGTGTGACATTGAAACTGCAGTTTTTCCAACCTTCATTGACATACATAATGATTTATGTCCACTTTGACGAACAAAATGCAGTATGTTCATCAGCTGATTTTTTTGGCAGCTGTTGGTTTGAGCATCGGTTAATGGAGGTTATGTAGTTACCAATTAGTGTTTGTAGCACGAGTTAAGGGAAGGAAGTAAATATAGCTAAAAATTGGTGATAATTATTAATAAAAATGATTGAAGATATTTGCAGTTTTGCTGTGGGAAATGTAGACAGGGGAACAAGAAAAAGAAAAAAAGAATTTAAGTTCAAGAGAACATCAACACATTATTAGGTAAGCACTGAAATTATTTTTTTTTTTTAATTTTCTTCTTCCTCTTAAAAATATCTTATTTAAATAAACTGGCCGTACAAATTTGTCATATTTCTATTGCAGGTAGATAATCATTTAGAGAGAGGCCTACAGTATTATAACAAAAAAGTATATTTTAATTAATATTTAGTTTGATGTAGTAATTTAAATTTACTTTCACCTAGGCCTACTTTCTTCTTAACTTCAAAATTCATTTGTTAAGTCAATTTCTTTGTTATGTCTACCAACCTTTCACAACAGTACAATAAAAATTGTTTTAATTTTTTATAGTGATCAATTGTGTAGATAATTTTGCAGATACAGTGATCATTTTGTAAATGTAGAATTTGAAAAGCCATGCACACATGTTAATGACAAAACTTTTCAGTTTGATGATATTGACAATGAAGATGTTAAAGACATGAAGTTAAAATTGTACTCAGAAAAAAATTAAATCGAACAAGATATTAAAATTTCACACATGCTAAGACAAAGATTGACAAAAAATAAAACGGGAAATATCATGACTTAAATGTAGAATACAGAGTAAGTTATTGTCATTTTTAAACAACTTTTTCATAACAAGTGCTAATGTTTTTATATTAATATTATTTTCTTTTGTTTGTATCACATCATCATTGATGGTCAATTTTTGATTTTTCGATTTGCATGGCATTTCTTCCGCCACCACCCAATCCGGTCGCCCTAAAGCATAAGAACGAATGTCTGTGCCAAAAACGACTACTGAGCCTCGAATAAGTTTAGCGACCAGGTCCTAGCTAGTTCCTACAGCTAACCTAATTGCATGAGAGAACTAAGCATGGTGCAACACACAATTTGCTTCATGTTCAACCGCTCACTTGTCACATATTTTAAAATGGATAGGCGCACCCCGTCAACTAGTAATATATATATATATATGACATTTAATAAATAAAATTTATCACGTCAAGACAGCAATTCGCTGTCACGCCTAGGTCGCTGAATGCCAGCAAGTACCTGTCCACCAACATTACAGCGCTTGGAGCTTTAATCGGCTGATGACCAGCCATAACTCTCGGGTAGCTTCCCACAGCAGTGAGGTAGGAGTCTTTACCTTAAATACACTACTGATGCCGGTAGAACAAAGCAACGGCATCAAGGAATACACACACGGTCCAACAATGCGACTCACACCACAATTACTCGCCGCTTATGAATGGCCAATTTTCCGTTTGACCTCTACGTTCCAGGGTGGCCTGAATCCTGCCCCCCCCCTCCCCAAAGCTGGGCAGACGAACATCATATGTTCGTTCGACTGCACCTCCCCGCAGACACACAGCTCATCAACTGCCAGGCGGAACCGAAACAAATATTGGTTCAAGTTCGCGTGGTTGGAGAGCACCTGGGCACCCGTTACCCTTAAAAACGAAAGAGAGGCATACCATCTCCCCAGGTCCTGTATAAATCTGTACAAGAACCTTCCCTTAGTCGTGGTGTGCCATTTTTGCTGCCATGCATCCATCACGAGGCTGTAAAGCCTCCTCTTAGGCGGGAGATGGGTAACTGAACGAAATTTAGAACCGGTGCATTGTGATCGGAGTGGAACCGCCGTTCCACTCCGGTACAGGTCTGGCTCGAAACCGCATCCCAAATAACTCGGCCTCCCTGCCTCTTCGCAACTTCCACATGGCCGCCCGAACTTTCACCACTAAATCGATTGGGAGAGCCTTTCCCAATACGGTGGTAGCATCATAGAAGGTTGTTTTTAAAACACCAGTGCATGCTAATAATGCTCTGCGCTGGGCACTCCTTGAATTCTGAATAAGTGCTCTATTTCTGTCCAACCTATGCGCCCAAACGGACGCAGCTTAAGAGGCAATACATTCGAAGACACCTCGGTATACCATGTACAAATGACGGCCCGATAGCCCGTAATCCTACCGAGCAATTCTCCTAAGCTTGTGCATCACAGAGACGGCGTCCGCCGCTACTAGCCTAATGTGGTTGCTAAACAGCAACTTCTCATCACCTAGGAATATATGAACTCTATCACGGCTGATCACATAGCCTTTATACTTAATGTGTGGGTTACGAATGTTCGATAATTTTTCTCCATCCTTGAGAAGCATAAACTTCTTCTTGGGCACAGAAATCTTTAAATTTTACATGTCCATCCAGCCTTTCGCAGTTGACAAAGCCGCCTGCGCTCGGTATTCTAGCTGCAGTTGTGAATTACCACGAACAAATAGGAGGCAACCATCGGCTAAAGCCTGGGCCTTGACCCCTTCTGGGAATGTCAGCCTCAGAAATCCGTCAAATACCAGGATTCACAGCAGGGGACCAAGAACGGAACCCTGCGAGCTTCCCCTGGTGACGGACTTTCCCACAGCCAGGTGCGCATCTCTAAACAGAGCCGTACGGGTAGACAAATAGTCACGCACTATGGCCTGCAGGGCTACGCGAACATTGCCACGTTCCAACTTATAGAGGACAGAACTCCAACACAATGAAGGAAATGCTGCCTCTATGTCAATAAAAATTGCCAAAACATATTTACAGTCGGCGCCTTCCATTTAAGATGCGATCCTCGGTGCCAACTCCTTTCATGAAACCATACTGGCCTCAATTTAGAAATGAGTTCATATCGATGCTTTCCCAGAGCCGTTCCACAACCAGCCTTTCAAGCAAATTGCCGATTACCGGCAAGAGGCTGATGGGTCGATAACTGCTGACCTCACTCGGATCCTTTCCTGATTTTAAGAGCACTTTCACCAAAGCCACTTTCCAAAAATTCGGAAAGGTACCCCAGCTTAGGCACCCCGAGAACAACCTACCAAGCGGTTCTCTTATGACGTGCAGCAGATGATAGAAAATATTCGGGTCAAGTTGGTCAATCCCCAGTGCCTTTCTCAGTGCCATTCGAGAAACCACTCGGTCTATATCTACGGGTTCTGCGGCAGTCTGTGCTGATCCAGGCCCCTTAGGTTATAGCGACCGGAATCTGAAGCTTGAACCGTCACCGTAAGCGATCTCATAGGTTATAAGCCTATGATCACTCACACCGGCCTCGGGCCAGACAGTCCAACTACTTGTACACATAAGTGAAAGTCGGCGATTGTTCCGCCTCGTTAAGCAAGTAGACGTTCCTCCTTCAACGAACTGTACGAGACCAGCACCTTTGGAGTCACTGAGTGTTGAACCTCAGGCGGAAGACTTGGTGTTAGCGTTCAGAGCAACCAGCACTCTGATGCCCGGTAGACCGTCCAGAATACACCCCAACTTCGCCAACAAGTCATCGATGCTCCATCCAAGCTGGAAGTGTCCCGACACCAGTACAACATCGAGCGTACCCCCTCGTGACTCGCAAGTCGGTGATTGCTCATAAAAAAACTGAGGGATTGATGGTGATAATGACTTTTATTTTAGATTAGGTATAACTGTGCTTTCAATATTATTACGCGGCTACTGTTTTCATATTACCGTTGCATCAGCATACGGAATACCACTGTTTTTCTTTTTTTCAGAATATAAAAGGCCGATCAGGAGAATGTTTTAATGGATTAGAGTTTGAGGCACTGTTTGTGTTTTCTTTGTTTTTTCAGTTATGGAAGGCTGACCAGAGCAGATCAGTAACTGTCTGCCAAAAGTATTTTTTTCAAGCTACGTGTGTTTTCTCAAAGAAGAGTTCTGTCTGTGGAAATAAACATTAAAAAAGGTACTGGAATTACAGAAAATCATGGTGGTGATGATAAATCTGTGAAATCAGTAAGTAACAATCAATCATGAAATTTATCCAAGTTTGCGTGGAAGAGAAAGCCATTACGGTATAAATAAGTCCAAACGAATATAGCTATCAAGTTATGTGGACATTTCCAAGTCTGGAAAATGTATGTTAATCGACCTGATTCTTTTAAAGTAAATTGTAAATTTTTCTACCGTATTTTTAATTTGAAATTTAATGTAGGTTTTGGCTCACCTGCAACATACGTTTACATCTATTGAGTAAGAAGGAAAGATGAATATGTTGGCTAAAGATCCTGCAGTTAAAAATGAACTAATTGTTGATTTAGAAGCTCATAAATTGCGATCCAACGAATTTTATAGTCGTTTAAAAAAGTGAAAAATAATGGTGTTGCTGAAATAGGATATTGTTTCTACCTACAGCAAATACAGGGTCATTCACGGGAACCGGATGTTTTTAAAATAATCATAAAAAATGAAATATTTACTTTAAAAAAGTGTTATTGGTACTGAAACACTTGTTAAATCAAAGCATTTATTACTTACTCATGAACGAAAAATTATGTCCGGCAAGTGATGTCCATTTTGGGCAATACATTGTTGTAGCCTTTCACGGTAACTGGCCTCAATTCTTTGCAGCATGTCTACATCAATCTCGGTGACGTGATGACGAATTGCGATCTTTAGGTCCTCCAATGTACGCGGTTTATTGCCGTACACACGCGATTTCAGAAACCCCCACACAAAAAAATCAGAACTACTCAAGTCGGGGGACCGAGGGGGCCAAGGAATGTCGCCGAATCTGGAAACGATCCGTCCCGGAAATAAGTTACGGAGAACAGCCATCGTTGCCCTCGCTGTGTGCGCTGTAGCTCCATCCTGCTGGAATAACACATTTCGAAAATCGATTCCCCGGTTTCGTAACTCAGGCATGAAAAACGTATTCAACATCGCAATGTAACGATCAGTTGTTACAGTTACGGCAGCGTCATTTTCTTAAAAAAAAATATGATCCAATAACACCGACCTTTTCTATTGCACACCAGACAGTCACCTTTGGGCTATGAAGTGGTCTCTCGTGAAGCTGATGTGGGTTTCTTTCTGCCCAATACCGGCAATTCTGTTTGTTGACGTAGCCATTCAGATTAAAATGGGCTTCGTCACTCATTAACAATAACAAATTTCCATTTTCTTCAAAAACGGTAAGCATTTGTCGACAAAATTGTAATCGCTGCGTGAAATCTTGCTCGTTTAACTGCTGCACGACGGCTATCTTGTAAGGATGGAAATGCAGGTCTGTATGCAGAATTCGTCTTACCGTACTTGTGCTCATTTGAAACGCTGCTGAATGCCTCTGAATAGAGCGGCGTAGGCTTCTGACAACGGCTTCCCTTACTCGTTCGATGTTCTCCGGAGTGCTAGCAGTTCGTCGGGGACCCGGTGGTTTTTTCTTTAATATTGAACCATTTGTTCGAAGGTTGTTTACTCATCGTAATATTGTGTTACGAGAAGGGACACTTGCATTACGATGGATATTAAACTGACGGCAAAAATCTCGCTGAAGAGCAGTTACGGATTTGTCATTTCACACAAAACTGTCATACGCGTACAGACGTTGGTCTAGCGTCCACGGCTCCATCTCAATGACTAAAATGTAAATGCTATGAACAAAGGAAACGTCAGACACCAGCCACGTGCCCCTCCCACCACGAATTCCCGAGTACAACCCACTTCAAAAACATCCGGTTCCCGTGAATGACCCTGTACATGCTTTGCCAAAGTTTCCAATTGAAGAGGATTATTACTCTAGACAACTCGTTTTACTGTTTATGCATCTGTAATTTAGAAGGAAAAACACCACAATTTTATACTTGGCTGGCAAAAGACGCGAACTTAGGTCCAAATGAAGTATCTTCAGCCTTGGGGAATGTTCTTTCCGATCAACATTTAACTGCTATCACAACCACACATCTGTTTTCTGATGTTTGTGGTGGACAAAACAAAAATAGTCACACTATCCGAGCTCTAAAGGCACGGTTAGCCAATTATGCACCTGCAAATGTTCAGACAATTATATACTGTGAGAGGCCACTCCTTCATCCCTGCCGACAGGGTTTTTTGAAAGCGGAAAAAAATTTAAAACGATCGATGTAATCTTAAATAAAGAAACATACTGAGATGTATATTCTAAGGTTGGTAGGTAGGAATTGATCGGTAAGTAGCTGATATTATGGGAATGTGTATCGGCCTTAAAAAATCGGAAGGAATTCAGGAATATAAAATAATTTTTATTATAAAATTCCCAACCAAAAGTGAATTCTGTATAAAAGTAAAAGGTGTGCCTTATTATACTTCAGACGATAGAACAAAATATTTTGTTAGTCTTTTTAAAAAAAACGGTATACTTTAAGCCGCTTATTTTGTATAAATATTGCAGTAGAGCGTGCTTTGCCTAAAGCCAAACTAAGTTATTTAAAAAAGCTGGTTGAAACGTAAGGACGGAAAGAGTGGGAGAAAATAGGTCTGGGGTATTTGAAAAGTGTTGTTAATGGCGAGGTTACTGAAGATAAGGAAGAAGAAGTAACTTGTAATTGTGAAGATGACGTTAAATTGTAATTTTAAAAAAAATATTATTTTAATTTTTTGATGATATCCAAGTTATTATAATAAAAATTGACAATTATTTTCACTGAGAAAATGTATTTTCTATTGCCCACGCACTCTGCTGTTCCTTATTTTCCTTTCAAAAAGCAATTTGTCCTAGCTTGACATTCAAAGTGTAGTTTGTCCATTTTTGTGTTGATTTTTTAAGTAACCGCAAGAATTTTAAGACTAATACTTACCCGAGACGAAAGAGTGATTTTTGCCTAATTTTATGTATATAATCATTTTTTACGTTACTGTCCATTTATTAGCCACAGATTATTGCTGCTTGCGGAAAAGAAGAAATATGGACAATCTGCGTTTTGAAAGTCACCTCTTCATATAATAGTAAATAAATTCATATGTATATATAGGCTGTTGACTAGTTCACAGAAAGAGGTATATATGTAGGTAAAACAGTTATTTCATAAAAAGCTTTCGCAACAAAGCTATGTTTAGAAAAATTATGTTTATACTTACTTTTATTTATTATGTTTAGAAAAATAATAAACCGAATTTATCTAGCAAGGCTAAACAATTAATTAACTAATTAAAAAAAGAATAGATAATTCAGTTAAAAATGTTATAACTATATTAAAATATATAAATAAATCAATATTATATAAATAAATATTAGGCAAAAGGTCTTTAAACGATATTAAAAAATAAATTTCATAAAAAAATTTTATTTGGTAACGATAAATTATTGAAATGTACATTTAAATTGAAATAAAATAATGTTTAACAATCAAGTTATCAAATTAAATATATTGTATATTAGAACCATTAAGTATAAACTAGTTGTATTCATTAAATTGTATTTTTTATAGACTTGTAACTAGCACGTTATACTACTGATTATTTTATTCATTACTTGATCGATTGCGTCAAAACGATTTTTTTTCTTTTCGTTCTCACCACTATGGATCATGTTTGCATAGTTTTGACTTCTTTTTCTTTTCCCAAAAAGTCTTCATTCTTTTGCTCTGTTGTCGCCTCCTTCGACCTTCGATATTTATTCAGGTTTATACGCTTCTTTTTCTTTCTCTCTGAAAACTTAGATTCTTCAATCACTTTTCTAAATTTATCTCTGTCTTTACACAGATCCTTAAAAATGTTTAACGTTTTTAGATATGTTTTTATTTCTTTAAACCGGTCGGTCTTGTGGCTCTGTTTATGCAGATGTTAAAAAATCGTTTTTTCAACCTTTGGTTGTTCATTCTGCATAAATTTCCGTAAAATTGTAATCTTTTTTTCCGGATTAAGTCTCCAATTTTTTCTGTGTATTTGTAAATTTCTTTTTCGCTTTTCAATTTGTAAATTCCATCTTTATATTTTGGCTCATAAATTTTTCTTAAAATTCTTTTTTCTGCTTTTGTTATTACTTTTTCTGTAAAAAAACTGCAGACATTCTGCTCCATACAGTGCTTCTGCTAGGAATACTGTTTTATAGTGCCTCAATTTGGAGGCACTTAAATAAACTTAATAAAACGATTTTATTAAGTATATTTAACAAAGTACATAATTTTAATAATAACAAATTTGGCATAAATAACTGAAGATTGTGCTGTAGACATCATATAAAAAAGACGTTTTATATATATGCACATACTCGTACATAGACTTTTTTATATTAGTCTTTTATTACACACTGATACGTTCATATATATATATATAAGTTTTTAAAGCGATTGAGAACGAGCTAACCGGTCATGCTGCTATTTTGAAGTAATATACGCAATAGAGGCGCGTTTGATGAACAGAATGAAGGGATGTTTCTTGTAGTGTAGAATATCGACTGCATTTCAGAGGGCTCGGAATATCGATGTGAAACGGTATAATTTCAGAAAAATACGTCTCTGCTTAATTTTCTTATCGTGCTCAGCAATGTGAGGCTTGAATTCTTGAAAACGAGTAGTCGTTTTCAGGACACATTTTAGTCTCGAGTCGGATTGCCAACGACTGTTACTTACGGCAGGTAATAAATATTCACGCGTAATTGATATTTTGTTTTAGTCAATCGGAATTTAGTAACGAAATGCATTGTAAAGCGTTTCGTACAAAACTGAAGAAAATTATCACGTTGTCTTTTTAGGGCCTGTAACGGGTATCGCGTGATGACAGTCGAACCGACTTCAAGGAAATATGGAGGTTAAATTATAACTTTATTGTTATAACCTCGATAAAAATAATAGCTATATCTAACTTAAAATATAACAGTATGTTAGCCTTCTTCTTGAAAAAAAATAGGGTTTTGTTTTACTTACTCTCTCAGAATCTACGAACCAGAAAACCGTACGACAGAAATGTTTAATACCGGTAAAAGTGCCTAACGGGACGCCACCCGCCTCTCAGTGAAGGTTTTTGTAAGTGTGAGTTCACGCCGGGTAAGGTTTAATAAAATAATTTAAGAGTTTTAAAAGTTTGTTTAAATTCTAAATCGAATACTTGTTTTCAGGCAAAACATTTTGTCGTTAGAAAAAGGTTTCGACAAATAAATTTAAGAAAAGTACGAACGACTTCTTCGTTAGAAACATCCGTGTTCTTTTACAAATTTGAAAGGAAGCTCAGTCTTTCTCGGCTGCAAATAGGTTTTTGCGTTTTAGTCGATGCGAATAGACTTTAGCAAAATATTTCAGGCGGTTCGAATTCAGCAAACAACTTTTCTCTGAAACATTTTTTAAAATTTGGACCGCGAGTTATCTTCCGTGTAATAGACAAAAACCGGTAGTCGTAAGAAAGGAGGGATTAAATAGAAAATTATTAAACCCGATTTGTGGCAGATTTAACCGTACTATTGTAGCATGTTTATGAGTGTGTGATATACAGGTGTGGGGCTATGTAAGTACAAATAGTCTACTTGTCTACACCGAATAAAGGCTTTAATTTCTATAACGGCTTAAATGTTGCGTAATGTGTGTATGTGTGTGTATTAGTAACAAAGTAACAAAACTTAATAATTGTACGGTAATTTAAAATTATTTTTAGTGTTTATTGTGAATTAAATACAAGTGTTGACGTCCAAGACACTTATCTAAAAATCTATTTTATCCTAGCAGTTTTGTTACATTTCAATTTTATTTTGTTCAATCTATATTTATCACTAATATTATTATTTTTGGTGAACAAGAAGAAGTATACTGTTATTTTACTGTATATTTTTCAGACCGTAAGTTGAATTAAAGAAAAACATCTTTTTGAGCACCGAATATTCTGAATGAAGCTCTTTGTAAAAATTGTTGGAAAAAATTAATAAAATGAATAGAACACCTGGATTTAGAAACTGCTACTTTCTGGCCCTACCTCGAACCGTCTCTTTCCTGCAATCAAATAGAGTTCTTACTCTTCGCGGGTCTCCGATGTAGGAATCGATCGGTTGACGAATTAAGAATTAATAATAGAAAGAAAATAATTCTATCCGGCCTACAGGACATAAATTTAAAATTAATCATTAATATTAAACGCCAAATTGACTAAGGAAAGGAATCTTTTGATGTACCGTAAACTTATTTTTCGAATTTGGGAACATCATCGAAATTCCGGAAACGACGATGGAAACTAATTAACGTATGGCGATCTATTATTATTAATTCAATTCATTAGTCGTCGTTTAATATCGACGGATTGCAATTAATTAATGCCAGGCCGTAGATATTAATCGATTAATAAATTCACATTTAATTATAAAGACGGAAAAGTCGAGAAATTGAAGAAATCATAAATACATTACTGAAAATGTTTCCGAGTCGTATTTCCAGTTGCTCTTTCAATTAGATAAAAATAAAACAAATTAAAAAATATTTCATAATGCATCGTAAATTTAATCGCTTAATTTTTATTTACAAATACTATTTGTGTTATAAAGTACGAATAAATAGAACTTTTATTTAATATAATTCTTTATCAAGAGGTTAATTCTTTATCGTGACATTTCCTCGTAATGTCATATAATATTGAGTAATACCGAAAAGTTATAATTGGACGAATAAGATAAAAATTTTAGTAGATTTAAACACGAATATAATGATAATATGCATTTAAAGAGAAAATTAATACAAAAATTAAATACTTTTTTGAGAGTAGCGAGCTACGTTTATCGCACAAAAAAGGTTCTCTTTCGAAATCGGTAGGGGTATCGAGATACCTGTAAAAAAAATTTGGTACCACGAAATAGCGGCCTAGTTCCGACTTTTTGAAGTGTATTTGTATAATATATTTATCGAATCATCTGAAAGGATAAAAACTTAATATAATACTCTTCTTTCTTTTATTATTAAAAAAGATTTGAATTCCAGAAAACTTTTAATTATGAAAAGTAAATTTTCTGCGAGAATTAGAGGGTATCGGGATTTTTCTGAATTAAACAATCAAAGAGTGTTTGCGTAAAGAAAAACCCCGTTAAGATAGACTGAGATTCGAATTAACGAAGCGGATAACAAAAGATGTTGAACGTAGTAAATATGTCGAGATAAAAGATCAGCCCAGAAGAGAACGGTACTGAGAAACGTGTCGAGTGACCGATGAGGATAAATTTTCAAATGACTTAATGGTTTTAAAAGAAATTATTTTCTTGGGTTTCTGGGATTTTGGAATGAAACGTATTTGTTTCTGAAAATCGAGAGACGGGTTATGCCACAGAATGAAAACAGCTGCTCAAACCGTTAACAAAATGAAGCAGATTATAGTATATTATTAAGTAGTAGCTGGAAAACTACTTATTTTAAGGTTTAAATAAATTTATTTTAAGATGTAAATTCTGAGAGAATTTGACAGAAACCAAACTTACAGTACTCGTCTATAAACTTTAATCGTTTCACCTATTTAATCGTATCGATTTTCTGTTTTATGGCAAAAAGCTGTGATGTACACAAACACACACACACACACACACACACACACACACACACACACACACACACACACACACACACACACACACACATATATATATATATATATCGGGTGGCTGAAAAGTAATTTACACTCCCCCTCTAACTTTTTTTTATAATTGCGGCTTACTGCATTCTTCCTTGTACCGAGAAGCTACTTCAACCAACGTATAATTCATTCTTTTTATTGTAGGGCGACGGGCGGACTAAAAAATTTTAAACGAGACCAAAGGTCATTTGATATATCATTTTACAGAGTCGATGAGGCGAAAAAAATGTTACAATTAAAACTAAATTCTGATTACCCGATCCAAAATGGTGCCCGACAACGTGTTTGTTTCAGATAGCTAGAAGTACGGTTATACGCTCCCATTTAATTTTTTTGTTATTTGAGGTATTCCGATGCTCTCTTTGGAAATCTTCTCCGATAACAGAGGCTAACTTAATAAACCCCGATTTAGAGCAAGCTCTTAAAGCGATTCGATTCCTCGTATCGATAAGTAATGCACGTCTTAGAAAAATTCACCGTATTTATTTAAGCCTGAGAAAGCTATAATAAATAAATGTTTATTAGAGCGATATTTTACAAAAAAAAAATTAATTGCCAATCTATGCCGTTAGGTAAACGGGTAACCCAGAAATTCTGTCAAATTAACGAACCTGAAGTTTTTATAATTTTTCCAAAATTATGGAAAAAGATCCCGATCAGTTGAATGGTTTAACAAATGCAATACAATTCATGCGATTCAATACGGTTATCAGGCGAAGAAAAGAATTCATGATGAGATAACGCGTCTAATTAACACTGCATCAAGCGATTTTAATCGGTTATCTAAAAACCTTTGCAATATTTCTAAATTTAGGAAAACATTTTGATATTGTGCCGCTTATGAGATTCCTACAGAAGATGGGAAATCTGGGCATTCATGGTACAGCTCTTACAATTGTTCCAGTTATTTGAAAAACAGATCTGAATTTCTTACTGTTAACTGTAAAACTTGTAAACAAAACTTATCCTAGTACGGTTTACCTCGAAAACAGTTTTATCCCCGATATTATTTCTAATATATATAAATGATCTGTTTAAATTAAATTTGATCGGTCGGGATATAATCTCGTTAGTCGACAAAAAATCTATTTTCAAGGATGATCTCCCACGGGATGATGTTAGAAAGGTAGATCAAAAAAGAACTCAGAATTTGAAAAATGCGCTCACTCAGAATATAATACGTGTCAGAGACTTAACTTTTTAATTCTAAAATTTTATAAACCCAAAGATTCAAAAAATTATCAATATCTATGCTTCTATATGTAGCACATGTTCAATCAATACTCCAGTACGAGATAAGAACCTCGGATACAGCTGTAAATGTACATTGTAATAAAGTTTTTGTGATCCAAAAGCATTTAATAAGATCAGCTTCGGACAAAGGTATTACTTCGGTTAAGCATCTGTGAGGCAATTGTATATTAAAATTTTACTTTTACGTATATATTTATAAAATTAAAAGTTTTATCGGTCTTCATGAATGCCGTCTAATATTACTTTTAAAATATTTCGAACAAATTTAAACATCTGCACAAGATATTTCATGTACATATGTATATTATTTATAAATTCTGTTCCGAATCAAATTATCTGGCTTAATAAAAAAACTCATTACGGACAACCGGATCATGTCTTACAATCTTTTAGAGTCGCTTTCCGAAACGCTTTAATAGTTATGCATATGTATGTTTTACTTTTTAAGCGCACAACTAATACTAATCGATATCTAACTTCACAACGTCGTTAGCTGAAAATCTTATCCGAAGTAAAAAATGAAATTCAAAATAAATTCTGTCGGATTTCAAGATTAGTATTTTAATCGTGTACCGTTTTACATTCTTGTTTATATAGATCAAAAACAGGTAAATTTTTTACGTATAACCTTTAATTTCTTATACTAAATTTAACGAGAAAAATTTTAATATTTGCGAATTCTTACGTCTTCCCGACAAAAAAAAAGGTAGTTACAGCATTTTTGTTATTTTGCGAGTAATTAGTTCTGGAAATTATTTCCTGTTTTTTATTCGTGCATTTAGGATTGATTATCTTTAGCTTTAAATTTCGTAAATTTAGTTCGGCTGCCCGGAAATCACGCTTCATTTCTTGGTTCGTGGTGTTCGAGTCCTCTACCTTGTTGACGAATAATATTCCGGCTTCTTAGCCGCCTTGCTGGCCTCGCGCTTGGTCTTAAGCGCGTCAGCGTAGGGCCAGACCTGCGCTGGGGCTGCTTCCACCTCCTTGGGCTTGGAGGCCAAAGCTTCGAAACACTCACAAACCTCCGTAAAAGCCTCCCTGATCTTGGGTAGACGGGGAAGAATTATCTTCCTCGTCCCCACACTAACGCCGCCGGGAAGCGCTAAGAAGTCTAACAAGTCCTCCTAGACTACTTTAGCCAGCAGGGCAGAACTGCCAGGTCTGTTCTTAGCCTTCTTGAAAGCCTCTACTGCCGGGGTGAGTTTCACCTGGGTGGGTGCACCCGTATCCATCTCGCTTACCTGTTCTCTGAGGAGCTCGTCGATGGAACGGGCTCAGGCTTCCTCTTCCGCCTGGACTTCCTAACCTCTTGGAACTCGGACATGGCCGAAGATTCCCGAATACCTAGCACTCTAACGCCTAGCAGAACTAACAGACTCTCGCTGTCTTCCTCCTAAATGAAAACTCTGAGCAAGCCCACTAATGTGACGACTGCCCGCAGCGAGCACAGGCAGCTGGGGACATTCTGTATTCCCATGTCACTTTTGTACCTATTGGCCGTTACTGGATCGATTGGGTTCAATACGTGAACGAACGGCACGAAACCACAGTTTACGGCCCCCGCTCTGAAAAGAGCGCAACCAGGACTAGGGAAAATCCCTTGCTTGTTATAGGGTCTTACGAACGGGAGTGGTTGCCACCTTTCAGCCGCGATGAGGCGGGTACACGTCGTATAAATGCAACCCTTTTACCTCCCCAGAAGTAAGAAATGACGAGCCTAAAATAGACAAGTGCTAACTGTGCCAACAGTCTGATAATCAGCGAAGCCATGATACTGCTGGAAGGTACACACACGACCAGCAGCCAAAAAATTACTGACAATAAACCAACACACAGGAACTCTGGACGCACTTAAGGAGACCAGAGTTACCGGTTAAATCAACCGCCATAAAAAACCGAATACCCCTCTTTTTAATTTTTAAACTTCTTTCTTGAAAACGACCTGAAAATAAACGTATAAAATTAGTAAACCGAAATTAACGTTAACCGAAACGATAATATAAGCCTTTGGAATTGTAGATTTTAACTATCAAAACTTTTAAAATGGATACTGAAAAAAAAAAAATTATAAATTTATATCGAAGGCCAGTTGTTTTACAAAATATGGGTCAGCCACTATAATTTATCGTCACCTATTGACAACATGTAATGTTTAAAGTCGGTAAATGTAATATTTTTTTGTGGGGGAATGTTTTTTTGACATTCGGTGGTGAACGTTACACGAATTATTAATTTTTAGAGGTAAATCAAATCAAATCAAATTACAGGCTTCACCGGCTCTGAGATCCGAGCGCATTTTCTTCTTTATAATAAATGGAACGATCGTATTCACAAGAACTATACAGGGACAGACATGTCGATGACATAAAAAAATCGTCTTAGAAATGATGATACGCATAAATTTAGAATTGAAACTGACTGCGCCCTATTTCCAAATGTCTCAAGAGTAGCTAATAAGCATAAGTATAACAGGCTGATCCTTCCTGTGATTCAGCTGTTTTAAAAAACAACTACCGGGGAAATAGTATTGCTCAGGAGCTCTACTCGCGGAGCACCGTAGGTGGAAGTCCCGGGCTGTCCGTGCTGGTTGCGGTTGTTCTCGGTTTGACTGCTTGCAATGGGCGGGAGTCATGACCGTAATCTGTATTTGTCGACGATGAGCGAAGTGAGGACGGGGAGCGCTTATCCAAAATCCTGGTGCGGGAAACTGAATCGAGGGTGAGCTGATGTGAGCTTTTTCTGCCGAAGCCTTTCGCCGTTTAACGAGAGTCAGTCACTTCCGACCTTGGCAGGAAATGTTCCTTTGATGAGGGTATAGCCGTTTCCTGCTACGTGCGAGTTCTGGGATGTCGGTATAGCGGATCAAGCAGTCGGTATAGCGGATCAAGCAGTCGGTATAGAGGAACTGACTCCTGGGTCCAGGTTAAATCTGTGGGAGGCAGCCGACTGGGAGACCAAGACAGGATCAGTGATCCGGAGCATGTTCAACCGCCTCTCAGCTAGCACCTTGTGACAGTAGATTGGCCTTACTCTATTAATGGAAACATTTATTTCAACTATTTCTATGGCAAAGGTTCCGCATAAAAACCCTCGTTCTGGAGAACATTTTCTTCACAAGCGAAACGAAAGAAGAGTTTATCAATATTGTAAAGACGGATCGAAATAAGTTTAGACCGAAGAGCAGTGCATCGATTCCAAAATATTTGGTGATCAAGAGAAAAGAACGGGATTTTTCAAAGATTAGTCTTTCGTGATCCTCGAGGCATCACGGAAGCTGGAGTAGGGCCTGCAAAGTTGATAAAAAAATAATACTGGTACTGGACTCTTTGTAGAAACTGTTAACGATTTATGATCATGGCTACATAAAGCTACTTAAAGCCAAGAAGGTTGGAGTCGTGAACATTGAAGTTGCACCGCATGTATGCTAAATACCTCAAAAGGAACAGTCGTGTGCAGAAACTTGTTGAACTGCACAGAAGAGGAAATTGTCGAATAACTTTATGAACAAGGAACTTCAGCATGTCGACATGCTGAAGTTGTTCAAATGAACACACAAGACAATGCAGAAGTTGAATCCTCCGCGTCGCATGTCCTGACTCAATAAACCGAAGTGTCCAGAGAAACTAAAGGCTGATTTCCTCAGACTGGACGTACGTCCGTTCATCCCGAGTGCATAGCGGTGCTTTGGATGTCAAAGATTCGGATATACAGCGAAGTGATGTATGTGGCAACAGATCTATGATTGCAGTAATCCACTGCATCCCCATGACCAGTGCTGAGATCCATCTGTCTGTGTCAACTGTCATGGGCATTACTCTGCGAGATCTTGGAACTGACCAATTCATATGAAAGAAGTAGCAATGTAGGAGGTAAACACTATACAAAACTTCAGTTACTTCGAAGCTAGAAAGATTGTGCTTAGCAGATCGCCAAAGTTTACGTTTTATGCTCAGGTTGCGGCGACTTCTGCAGCTTCCTTTAAACCAAAAGACGTAATCTCTGTACTGGCACCAGCCCTAGCTAATATGGTTGAGCGCATCGTCAATCAGAAATTGATAAAAAACCTCCAACAGAGAGTGCGAGCATTTTAGCCGCCACAAACAAACATTTAAGCGGGGTGTGCATCCAGTCTAAACTTGGATGCAATACTCCCCGCTCAATCTAGGCTCTTCCATCTGACACCTGCTCAAAACTTCCTCTTCACCACCGTCGGTATATCGAAGATGGATGACCAAATAGAAGAAGATTCCATTTCCGACTCCTCAGATACCCGTCATCAGAGGTGGAAGCCGTCAGAAGGATGGAAAAAAATAGTAAAAAGGTTGGCCTAACGAATATCTAGGTGATAAATATTATGAAAAATGTTTTTTTAAATTTTTGACGAATTCATTTATTAAAGGATGTGCTTTTAATAATTGTGGACCCTTTCCACCCGTTTTGATACTATTGATGACATCCCTTTTAGAAATGAATCGTATATTTTTAAATGACAACTCCTTGTCATCTCGTGTTTGGGGTTTTAATATTCTATGACAAGTCTGTTTTCAACGTGATTTGACTGACAAGACTAGTCTTCTGACTTGGCCGCTGTCTTTGAGCAGGGTGAGAATGTTTTAGCTTGGGACAGAGTCTAATTACCATGATAATCGATGCCCGGAATCCCGTCCAAAAAACACAATAAAGGTAATCATCCAAAATTAATAAACAACTTTTACCTTGTCTTTAGCACACAGATCGCTGTGTGGAAACCTTTGCAGGCCACTTCCCTTGAAGTTCTGACTGAAACAAACAATAACAATATAAAAAAAGAATATAGTTTAGAGTACGTAATAAAACAAATATTTTCTTTATTAACCGTAACAATTCTTTAATTTATAACTATAATCCTATTTCTACAAAAAATAGGGATAGCGGATCAACAAAAAAAGATGTAGAAAAACGACGCGAGAAAGAAGACAATAAATGAAAACAAACAAATAAATGATACTTCTAAACTCGTAACTTAGAATAAAGTTTAGAGATGCTCACCCACGGAATCAGTTGGTTTACTGAGAACACCCGCACAGAATATTAAGTAAAATTTTGTTATAAGAAGCAGAGTGATCGGATAAAAACGCTAATATCGAAATGAAATTTAATAACACCTTTTCACAAGCTTTTGTTAGTATGTTGATTATATCGCATCTACAATAATCGCATAAAAACCTAAACGAGATACAGTTTAATTTAATTTACCGATACTTTTATTTGTGTATGTATTACCGGAGAATTTCTATACGACTGTCCTAGGACTGCCTAACCGACATAAAAAATTGCCAAATAGTAATCCGGCACAATTTGAGGCGCTATTTATTTCACATTCGTCTAATTGTCCCTAAAAAAAAAAATGAGTAGTTCTAAATTTTGTTTTGGCAGTTTGTGGATCGTATATCGTGTTGCGTAGAATTAAACATGCTGTTCTAGCAAATATAATCTAGATGAACGAATAGTATTGCTCAGGACGTTATCGCCTTCTGGGCAGTTATGGAATCATGAAGTCATTGGACAACAAGGAAATAGCAAGAAGTCGACGGTAGAGCTTGTAGTAGAACCGTTTCAAGTTTGCTGCATACATTACAGATTAATAAATCTTAGTTATCTCGATATCAAACTCGCTCTAATTTCTTCTGTAATCTGCGATCTCATGAGATGTACGTATCGTATCTGCCGGCTTCCAGTCGCCACCCGTTTTGCAAGTAGTAGCTGTAACGTTCAGGAATGACGTTAACTACTGCGGAGAGGGACATAATGTAAAGATCACGAAATAGATGAGATAACTTATTTTCTTTATCGCCGCTTAAAAGACAAAACTCCGGCTAGTAATTTTCTTGTAAAAGTAAACTAAAAGAAAATCTTAAGTGAAAGCGATTTTAACTCCCCTCATTTAGGCACGAAATATTATTTACCGATATCATTTCATCCGTGACATGAAAAACGATTTTCCTTAAAAGTAGTTGTTTATTTACTCGTCTAACCGTAACGAACGAAGCGGTTATTAAAAAAAAAAAAATGTTTGTTTAAAAATTTAAGGGCTGAATTACAGCCGACTCTCTGAAGATATCACTCGACACACAGGTTGAAATCGAATTCAATCTAGATGTTTTCCGATCACAGTCGGTCGGCCGATTACATGCAGGAAGGAACAGATCTAGGAGAGTCAAGACTTTTCGAAGATAGAAAGAAAAAAAGTTTCGGGAGAGGAATAAAAGTCCCACCGAAAACAAGTAGATGAATGATATCACCGAAGACGCGATAGCGATGCGCATGAAGGTAGAAAGAGAACGGCAAATATTAGATAGATTTGCAGGACGGTCGCAGAGGAGGCCGAAGCCCTCAAAAGGCAGTTAAGTCACGATAAGTAACCGAGTATTCCGAGCCGAAGAAAAGTGTCTGCATGGAAATTATTGATATTGCGACAGAAACCTGATGAATTTAACTATAAAATACTTCAAACTGTACAATCTATAGACGTTTGTGCTTCCTTTTCTACTGTTATTAATCAGGAAATATCATTATATGACAGTTTGTATACACGATAATATAATTAACGGTGCGGATCGTAAAACTTTCTTTGTTTGAATTTATATAAAGCAAATAAAGCACTCACTCTAATGCAGATAATTGGAAATAAGAAAAAGAAGTAAAACTATACAACGACTGACATTTTATTAAATCTAAACATCAGTTTGCAAGGAAAAATTCTTTAAATGCTTATTTAATTAAGTAGTTTATTCTTAAATGTTTATTTAAATGTTTAAGTAGATTAATTCCCATTCACGAACGGGTTTAACGAAAAATCACTCGTAAATTGAAAATTCTTAAAGTTAAAAATATCTTGATAATAAAGTATAAATTAACTTAAAAACCTTACTACCATTAATATTCTACGGTCATTATAAAAAAATAGGTAATAAACGAAAAGCGGTAATACAAATGAATGAATTTATTTAACAATAACTTAACAAAAACGAGAAATATTCTTCTCGTTAAGAGCTTTCAGCGCCTTAATTTCACCTTGTGAAATTTGGAATTAAGATTAGTTTTCGGATGAAAATGGCATTTACAATTTTTCCTTTCGTTCACGTTCGTTACTATTAGACAATTCGTAGTAACATATTGTACTTTTTGATGTTCATTTGTCTACAAATGAGTCAAAATTTCTTATCTCTGAATTCGGATGGTTTTTATCCAGAATGTTTGCGGCCTCAAACCTCAACTACATAAGTAAACCGTCTCTATTTTTTCGGTTTTTCAAATCAAACAATATTGTTTTTCCTCATTTTTCCCTTCGATTTATAACCTAAAAATTAAATCAAAACTATTGTAGGTTTCTCCGTTTAGTCATAAACTTGGATACTAATGGGATCTTTTATTGTCGAAATCAAACTTTTATATAGGAAACGATACGAGAAAGATACTCGATAAACGGTTTCTCTCCGAATGAGGGTATATAAAATAATAGCTATCACTTTTATTTTTGCGGAAGAGATAAAATCAAGAAGAAAAAATCAACCGGAAAAACAAAATTAGTAAACTCTGCTAAAACCGTATAATGAATGGTTAAATTGAAAACTCCCAACCGAAATTGGCCTAGGGAGGGGTTTTATTTTTGAGGGAGGAATTAGATAAAAAAATAAATTACAAAGCGACTCGAAAGAACGAACAAAAATAAGATTTATGGACAAGGTGGTTGGTTTATCGACCAGATTATTAATGAGCGTCGATATAGGGTAAACAAAATGAGTAAGAAAGAGGTTTACTTATGCTGTATGTAAAAAAAAGTTGAAAATAGAGAAAACCGAATTTTTATTAGTGAAACATTATATCAGTCCGTATTCTGTGTGTTAGATAACTAATATTATAGTAACAAGATAACTTGTAAAAACGCGTCATGAGCTGAATTAGCTATTAGGAAGACTCCTCATCAAACAAAAAAAAAAAAAAAATGAAATAGAAATGTGTATCATTATTATCTATGACGGGAAAATATTTAGCGTTTTAGATATGAATGAACTTCAGAAAAGTATGGAATACCAAATGAAATTCAAAACTTAAATCTTTTTGCGTTGAAATCGAAAAATATTTCGCTAGGATGAAAGGAACGAACGTAGAGAAGCGATAAAGTGATCGCTACAAAAATATTTTATTAAAATAAAAATTCATTAAGTTCAGTAATTTATAGGAATCAATTTCCATAAATTATTAGGGAGAATTTACGAAAACGAATCGCGTAATTTATAAATTTCTGTCGAAACTAGAATGAAACGCGACTTTTAATTTGAACTTAAAGAATAATAACGCTTCATAAAATAAATGATCGACAATAGATCGCATAACCGTAGGAAAAATACTGAGAAAAAACCAAAACGATTCGGTCATTAATATACGTCAGGTATGTTTTTAATAAACGAAACGATTTTTATATAAGTTTTTATTCCGGAAAATATCAAACGATGAAAAATATAGGCTGAATTAGAATTCTTGGAAATTTAACATAATACGTTGGTAATTTTTAATTATATGAAAATTGTATATATATGAAAAACAAATTTTAACGCGATTTTTTTTTAACCGAATAAGATATGCATTGATGATATATATATATATATATATATATATATATATATATTTATTACAAACAAAACCAAGTTCTCGGAATCTACAATGATCCACAAAAATATAAATTTCTTGAATTATTAAGGTTACATTTACATTATTTTTAATTTATACTTAGGAAAAGTATATAACAAAGAAGTCGATCGATAAATTGAAAATAACTAATACGTAATGATTACAGTAAACGACAGGGAATAGTTTAATACTAGGAGTAGTATAAATAGTCATTAAAAATGAAGCTGGCGGTACGATTTTAGTAAAAGGTTCAGAGGAAATGAAGTATTGTAAAAAATAATTAGAGGACCAAAATAATGTGAATGTCACTTCAGAATTTCTAATTTCTACGGGTATTTTTACTTCACGTTTCACAAATATTCTAATAATAAGAAAAATCGTATAGAATCTGTTTATTAAAACATTATACTGGAGTATTTATATTTTTTATAAATAAACTTATTTTTATCTCGTTTCTAGTTTCAGCGATGGAGTTTGACCGTATTTAGAACGAAATTAGAGGCCGTTAACGTTCGCCCGTATCATAATAGGGTTTGAAACCTTAGAAGTGAAATATCTTAGCTATCGCTAAAATATATTTAAAAAGAGATAAGTAGGAATTAAAGAATGGAAAAAAAAGAATAACAGGGTGGGTAAGAAGGAATTGCAACTGCTAGCCGGCAGTCGCCGGGCTTGGCAGCGAGACTTGGCTTGGGCAACGATGACGTCAGAGGTGACGTAGTGTGCGAACTAGGCCGCGCTCCTGTATTGATCCACAGCCGAGTTCACTTTAAAACGAGTCACTGTTAAAATTATTATTCGTGGAGGAACGATCGACGCTATTTTCAGCTTCGTCTAGCGAAAACACCACCGTTTTTTCTATCGACCGGATATTCTCGGTTTCCCTGACCGTGAGCGATCAGAACGATATAAATTCTTCGTTATCAAACGTTAAAAGCAGAATCTAATTCGTTGTTTGTTACCGAAAAATGATAATGTCGAATTTAAGACTAGGACAGAAAAGTTTCATCATCTTACACTTTTTATCTTAAAACATGAGATACAATAATTTAGAGCGAGGGCGAGCTACAGGGACAAAAACATCTTCGGTAATCGAATATAAATGAAATTAATCGTAGTAAAATCGTGAACTCGCAGGTTTATAAAAATCGTATTAAATGTCTTTAAATAATAATAATAATAATAATAATAATAATAATAATAATAATAATAATAATAATAATAATAATAATAATAATAAGAAGAAGAAGAAGAAGAAGAAGAAGAAAAAGAAGAACAAAATTATGAATTAACCTTTTTTATGAAACGTTGTAATATAAAAACAAAATTAAAAGATAACTAATCGTTTTTCTCCCGGAAATATTATCATATAAAATTAAAAAACTTGTATAATTTATCAACATAGCATAACACACCTATGTTTTACTTTCTCATGCGTGAAACAAACATTGCAGTGGTTTAATATTTGATTTTCAGATTTCATCACACATTTTATTAACATATTAGAAAAAATAAATAATAGTAATAAATAAAAATAATATCTTAGTGCAAAAAAAAAGGTTGACACTGTGCGTCTATTTTAGTTCGCATGTTTAGACAAATATCAAAATATAAATATTCGTTAGAAATAATAATTTTTAAGCGGTATCATCAAAGGATATATTTTATTATTTCTACCGCAATTTAAAATTTTAGTTTTGATCCTGGATAACATTTCCAAAACAAAGATTTTATTTTCATAAATATCTGATATTTTATAAAGATTTTGAAAAAATCAACAGAATTATTGAGTCTAATTAAAACCTTGAACGTAATTAATATATTCATATAAAACGAGTTAAAAAGGAAGGTAAAAATTATTAACGCTGTGGACAATATTAAATGAGTAAGTCGATTTGAAAATAGAAAAAAATAAGTGATCTTAATCTATACAGCGCAGACAATAAAAGTTCTGAATTACTAAGGTAACACATTAAGGCGTTGCCCTTTTACTCAAGGAAAACGTCTGCCGGCAAATACATTAAGTAGGGAATTACTATAAAATTTTTCGGAATACCTGTATAAAGAAAACTGCTTTATGAGGGTGAAATATCAAATAATAGGGACTTTATGAATTCAGCGCTACGAAATACAGGTAGGCCGATAAATTATAAAAGGGAATGTTTTTAAGAAGAACAAAAATTTGCGGCAGAATCTCAGAAAGCGTAATCGATTAGTTTTATCTATTACTTTTATCGAAGGAAGTACCGCCATATAAGTACGAGAGCTATTCCGCTATCGGTTTAACATTTCGTGCTTCCTATTGTCAAACGAGATTAATAGAATAGAGCTAGGGATAGAAGATAGAAAGAAGGGTGAAGACCGATTCGTTTTCAGATAAAGTACAGCGATTGTAGTTTTAGGATCTATTTTAGAACTTCGGTCGAAGAAAAATAAAACAATGAAAATAGGATCTGTAGATCTTGAAAAAAGATTTGATAATATATTATATGGAAAAAATTATACGAAAAACATGAATAAATTTGAAAAAAATAAATATTATTTATCATTTCTACCAAAACTGGTTGTAAAAATAGTAGAAAATTAAGAAAAGGAAACTAAAAACATAAAGAGGGGAGACGAATGTGTAACTTATCGTCTTTACATTTCGATTTGAAAATAAAAAAAGAATGAGAGAAAATAAGTAAACATTTTGAGAAAAGATACATAATCCTGGGAAAAGAAAATTCAGTTTACAAATCATTATGGATACCGTTATCTCGGCTGAAAATAGGAACGAGCTAGAAGTAATGACCTTTACCGTAAAACTACAGTTAAATGAATTTTTTCGTTACAGTGGAGAAATATTCGTACAATTCGCAATGAAATTAAGTGATGACATATCGACCGACGTACGAGAAAACAATTTGTCAGAAATTGTAGAATATCTATAATGAAGGTGATAAACTCGAAAAGGGCAGTTAAAATAATGAAGATATAAAAAAGAGATCGGTACGGATCAGAGGATAGTTTGTATGTGGATAAAACGACTGTTTGAATTAAACTATAATTTAGAAATTAAAGAGAAATTCTGAAAAAAAACTTTATAAGAAGCGTAGCGCTTTTCGGCAGCAAAAAATGGACGTTGGAAAAATTGAAATCGGAGAAAATTAATAAGGTCTTTTGAAATGCAGTGTTACAGGAGAACGTATAAAATTAGACGGGTTCGTAAGATACAAACGAATAAGTTTTAAAACGAATAATATTCGCGCGCTGAAAGAACACGATCGGGATTGAAGATTGTTGATTGAAGAATAATGTATTTTTTTCTCTTCTGAGTTTTTGAACCTGTGCTCTTGATTCCCACAAGCAGCAGCAGTTCTTTCTTCGCATTTTTGAAATTGCAATTATATGTTTGTCGTCAGTTAATTTACCTACTTTTAGAGCATTTTTTTCATAAAATCATAAACATTATTGATAATTTCACGAGCTTGACTCCTAAGTTTTTTCTGAATTACGGATTTAAATTCTGCCATAACAAACGGAACTAATAATGCACGAACAAAAATAAAACAAAAAATAATATATTACAAAAGATTTTCGAAAAACAGTGAGTAATTATAAAATAATATGACCGCACAAACACGTTAACCGAATACCTTCATTGAACAGGGTATAAACTGGACTAAAGTTTATTTCTTTATACACACATTGTGTACTACGAATGACGGATCTAAATATAATGAAGCAGAAGAGGTGGTCAGGAATGAGTGGAAGACGGTCTGGACCGAGTCATCAGCAGCAGAGTGGACCAGGCGACTAATACATGAATTAGATAACCGGCTGGACCGGCGTCACGGTGATATGGATTACCACATTACCCGATTAATGTCTGGCCGTGGCTGTTTCAGCACCTACCTGAATAGAATTGGTAAGAAGGAGTCGCCTGTTTGTGAATATTGTCAGGCCGTAGATGACGCCGAACATACGCTGTTCGAGTGCCATAGATGGGCGCAACACCGACAACGATTAGTAGATGAACGCATTGTGACGGGAAATCTTGTGAAGTGGATCTTGGCCTCTGAAAATAACTGGAAACGATTCGCAAACTTCGCGAGAACAGTTCTCCGTACGAAGGTGGAGGAATATCGACGCCGGGATTACTAGAATGCTAAGTGTAGGGAAGGATGGACCCGTATGTCTAAGCATACGGGTCTCGGAGGACCCGTATGCTTAGGTGTACGGGTACCTGTGAGGGGACGTGGACTCCATGGGAAAGCCTTCGCGAGGGGATAAGTTAAGACCGAGACCCGGCCGAGGGTGTTGGTTTTCTGGGGATGCTTGCGCCCTTGGGTGCTGGCACCTTTGGTTTGAGGCAAGGCATAATGACCGAGACCCGGTTCCTGGTGGTGGGGGGGGGGAACGGCATAGCCGGGCCCTGTTTCCCCCGCCGGGGATTAGAGGCAGGCACAAAATATCCAGAACCGGTGGGGTTGACCTGTCGTGCCGGATGCTAAGCCGGTGGATGGGGAGACCTCCTTAGAGTCGGAAGGACACGTCCCTGGGCTGAGTATACTTAATTGGATGTACGGCCCAGGGATGTAGGGATTAAAAAAAATATATATATATAATCGTGACGAAAGACATCATTTCTAACTGCATGTATAAATTTTTATAGGCCTGTACATAATCCCAATTACAGCATTAGTCACTGGATAAGGAATTGTTATTGTTTACCAGATTGAGTCATTAAGAATTTTTATACATGAAATCAAACCAAGTGGAAAGAATTGAACACACAACATAAATGTGTTGTTTGTAAGTCGAAAAATGAAATAAAAATAATAATTACGCGCAAAAATAATATTTTGGAAAACAATAATATGAGATGGCAGCATGTGACATCACAAGCTCGTAGGTTTGCTGGGGCACTCACGGAGTTAGTCTAGTGGTGAACGCGTCTTCCCAAATCAGCTGATTTAGAAGTCGAGAGTTCCAGCGTTCAATTTTCACGTGGATTTGAATACTAGGTCGTGGATACCGGTGTTCTTTGGTGGTCGGGTTTCAATTAACCACACATCTCAGGAATGGTCGAACTGAGACTGTACAAGACTACACTCATGCATATCATCCTCATTCATCCTCTGAAATATTATCTGAAAGGTAATTACCGGAGGCTAAACAGGAAAAAGAAAGAAAGTTTTGCTGCGGCAACTACACGATGGTGTATTACACTCGCTGATTCCACTTCCCTTTCTAAGCAAAAGGTCCCGAGGGCGTGGAGCGCCCTTGGTTCTCTGTAACCCTGAAAATATCCTCAATTCTGCTTAAAAAAATCATGCAGTAAAAGAATAATTTTTATTTAAATTTACTTAAAATAGTCTGATTATTTCCTAGTTGCGTTTTTTCAGCCGTATACATTTATTAAAAAAGAAAGTAATTGGAAAAGGCGTATTGGATTTTACTTCGATAATCTTAATATTTTTCTATTCGGATGGTGGGGGGGTGAGGAGGTATTTAAAGTTATAATTAATTGTTTACATAATTTAAAAAATTATCGTATACACTTGGTGTGCTGCATGTTTTCCTGTGGGTTCGAAACTTAATAGCCTGCCTGCTTCACATAACGATAAAATATCGAGTTCGGTCTTTTATTTTACTTCTCCATCACTTATTTGTTAAATTAAGCGATTTCATTTTTATTAATATTCTTCCTCAAAAAACCAAACGGAAGTACCCTTTTGTACAACTTTATAACCTAACCCGACTTTATAGCTCCATAAAAGCACAATAATTAAATCCAACAATATGTCTAATTTATTGCCTAATAACAAATTACGATTTTCTCGTCTTCGCCTGTTTTGGGCGTTTTTAGATGACAGTTTATACTTATCGGCCGATGCAATTTTAATAGATGAATATTTCAACTGGGAAAGGTTGCTTTTAAAAATAAAAACCTCGTAAAAATAAAATGTGTGTAGAATAAAAAAATAATTTTTAATATTACGCGAAAAAAGTGTCATCAGAAACAAAAACCATCTTTCGAATAACATTTAAATTGACTCCCGCTAAGAGGAAAATATTACAACCGCAGCGTTATAAAGTATTTTTTCGACTGCTACCGTGTACTACTGCTCGTAAGACGATGCACCGGCAATC
This sequence comes from Lycorma delicatula, assembly GCF_047948215.1. Classification (NCBI taxonomy): domain Eukaryota; kingdom Metazoa; phylum Arthropoda; class Insecta; order Hemiptera; family Fulgoridae; genus Lycorma; species Lycorma delicatula. The sequence continues at coordinate 5,841,213 of NC_134458.1, forward strand.
GTTTTCTTGAAAAATTACTCTCTCGGGGATAAAATAATAAGGTTTTTTTTTACAAATTTCACTTCATGCAGGTATAAATGATTGCTCTTAAACTGCGCTTACATATGCTTACTCATCTTATCAAAACAAATATGCCGGGTTTTATATCTAATTATTCTATTAGACTATTAACAATTATACTATTAACTATCGTACAAAAATATATATTTCATAAAAAATAACCGAAATCTGGAAGAAAATCGTTAGTCGAAAAACGCCACATTAAACGAGTAAAAAGGGTATATATCTATATATAAATGTATTTTTGCATTCTACACAGGTATAAACTTGAGTTAAAAAAAGAGAACCTTCCTTAGTTTACTTCATTAAAAAAAAAATATTAATGAAATAAATCCCTTAAGTAAACAAGAGAGTGACTTGGGTGTAAAATAAGACCACCCGTGACGTTTTACCATAATTGTGAAGGGAATTACTAAGCTAGAAAATCAAAGGTAAAGATGAAGTGTACCGAGTCGATATAGATAAGATATAGTTTATCTGTTAAAATAATAATAAAATAAATAAATACCACGTAGAGATAAATAAATGTTTCGTGTAAATTTTAATAAGGTTCTGATGACCGAGCAAGGCATCGATCGATGTGATTTACAGAGATGGGAGGAGTTCAGAAACATTATTTATAAACCATTTCTGTAAACATCGTTCAAAATCCTAAATTTAGAACAGCCTGAGAAATAATACCGAACCAAAGCTTTCTTACTGAAACTTTAACAAGAAAAAGGTATTGCGATCGTAGTAATATCAACTCTACATTCTCTTAGAATTAAGTATAAATCCGTTATGACACAACAGCTTTTTTCTTGCGAGTGTATATTGTGTACATATTTACCCTTTCGTACATCGGTCTCATTCTGCTGCTAATTTCCTTTCTTTCAAATAAATTTTCTTTTTATCTGTCATTCGATGAAAAAAAGTGATTTACTATTCTCATTAAATAGTTTCACACGATATTTTAGTTATAAAAGAAAAAAAAACAATCTTTAATTAACAATTTGTATATAGCACAGTAATAATTTTTACACTTAGCGATCGTTCTTACATCGGTTGGATTCATTAATAGTAGTTTTTATTTCAAGGATTTTTACGACTATTATTTCTCTTGAATCTTTTTAGTAATTACACAAGTATAGTAGTTACACAATTACACAAGTATCAATTATTGATAGATGTAATTTCCTGGAAGGTTTGTTAACCGATTGATACGCCCGTTGATTTTCCTTTTTAAAATTATGCTCTATCGATCAGCGAGATTATTTTATAAATCGGTTTGACAGTTCATACGGTTTTCCTTAACATAAATGTACGCATAAATATTACCTATTTCATTATCCGGCAAAGTAAGAAGTTTTAATTACCGAAACTACTAAAGTGCATACACAATTTTAACTTTTCACGTAATAGTTTCCTTTACTGGAAACCGTTCAGCGTTATGGGCTGCATCGTTCACACGTACTGTTACAACTCTTAACGAATAAAAAAACCGAAAAACAAAATTATAGCGAGCGGAAGAAAAAACACAGATGACACTTCAAACATATCTTTGGTATTCGTGTATTTGTATTACTATTCATTTAGCTATTCTAGTTTAATCGCTGAACATAGTCTAACCTCTTCCCATTGAATTCTCTTTTTCCCCGTTTGCATTCTGGAATCGTAGTAATTATTTTTATCATCATGCAGAGTTCTGTCATTTAATTAATTTTTCACGTTGTATTCTCCATATTTATTTGTCCTCTACTATCCACTTCATCCTCCACATTTTTTCTTCCTTTTTTATTTTACTTAACAACTGACATTTCCTTCTTCCTTTTCTTCATTTACCTTTAACGTTTCCTTCGATTCTCCAAAAAGCATTCCCATCCGATCCGGTTTTACTTTCTTCTTTTAATAAATCTTTATTTTCATTTTTTCTTCGCTAATTCTCTTTTCCAGTTTCTCGACGATCAAATTTCCCGATCTTTCAGCATCCTGCTCGATTGCCGTTCGCGTTTCTGTTCGTTCCAAATCACACTCCGTGACGAACTTTTTACCGCTCTTCTCTTGCATCCTTTGTAAAGAAAACCCGATATTCTACCCCGATCGGTGAAAGTTTTGATTGCTATTTTTTATCCCCGTTTTAACATCAAAGTTAATATATTTCTTTACCCGCCTCCGATGATACTCGAATTTTCACTATCTCGACTTTTCCCTATCCGATTCTGAGATTAGTAAAAAATTTCATCGGAAAATAAACAATCGGTAACATCCGTCCTTCTTCCCCATACATTTGTATTTCAATTAGTACAGATTTTTGAAATTTCTTCCCGATGAGTGTTAAACAGAGGGGAAAAATCAGCTGTACTGACTCGGCCTTCTTCCTATCTTTCTTCCGATGTCCTACTTCGTTCCTAAACGGTAACTAAAATCATTATCCGATCGGTCTAACAGATTTATAAGAACGTTAAATTTCGACAGTCCATAACTAAAAATGATTTTCATTTTTACTTACGGTCTGAAATATGAGTTTCGGAATCCAGAATATCCAGATAGGTGCATTTTAGTTCGTTATTCTGAATCACAAAAAAAGTTTGCTTTAACCTCCTCTTCTCTGTTCCTGAAATCCGTTTTCAAATTATTATTGTACTCTATCTGCTGAAGTTTCATTCTTTTAATAGGTTTTCGTCCGTTTCTTTAAACTGTTTTTGCCGTGTTGTAACTTCGTTATATAGCAGGTTAAATTAGAGCCCGCCTTTCATTCTCTACACATCTTCATCGAAAGTCAGGATATAAACGCGCAGGGAAGATTTCATATATTTCGAAAATTTTTTTATATTCTAAAACAAACGATTCTGTTTAACGATCCGTTTAAATCTACTGTTTGAAATTTCTTCAAAAGTTAAAGATCAGCAAAAATGTCAAACATGATAGGATTCTTCATACTTTGGTTACATGGCCTTTTCGGCAAGCGGATAGAGTAGTTCCTCCTAGGTAAAGAATTGTTTTTTTAAACGTTTTTAATCGTAAGTAGGTCCAAAATTATTTCGCTTAGCAAGGGAATTTAAATTCATAGAAGACTGTAAAAGGTTTTCACTATTAATTTACGATTGGTTGTCAATCGAAGACGTAGAAAGTTTTTTTAATCAATTAGCTTGTGATTCTGGAAGCAATCGGTTACTATGAAAGTTTAATATTTTTATCATTATTTTCTTTCAATTTTATCCACGATTAATTTCATTTTCAATTCTATCATTGTATTCTTGTGTTGTATTTATGGTTCTGATTTATTTAATCTGCGTGTATATATAATCTTGTCACTACACTAGTTTGAAATTTTAATAGTGCAAGACTTGTATCGTGTAATTTTGTAATCCGCTTGGAAATCTACATTTGGCCATTTTCCAATAAATGATTAGTTAATTATTTTACTCGTTGAAAAATAACGGATGGTAACCTCCAATACAATTACTACAGGAGATACCTCGTTCCACAAGATTATATTATAAATGTTTAATTTTATTATTCTACTTTTATTTTTTATTACTGTTTGGTTATATGTCTATTGAGCTTATATTTTAGAATTTATAACTTTAAATAGTTTTTTTTTTTCATTTGTAATCTGTTTATGTCTTGTGGATTAAAGATAAGATTACTATTATTATTAATAATTCTAAATACCGGTCATCGATTTCCGGTGAGTAGAATGAAGGTGCTTTTTATAGGGCCGATTACCACCTAAATTTCAGTAGACTTGTGGTATCGATGTACCCTTTAGAGTAGATCTATCGAAGGAAAGATTTCAGACCTCAATTTCTTTAGTTTGCTCGGTACGGGGCCTTTTTTTCTGAAACGGATCGATGGTATTTCCACGAGTGAATTGCCGATGATAATAATATGACGTATGGTTCCTAACGCCAGGTATTTGCACCAAAAAAAAAAAAAAAAATCGAAAGACCGAGTTCCCGCTGCTAGGAGGAGCCCGGGAACGATTTAGTCGGGCCCGGACTACCCCTCTACTCCCCTCTGGTTCGTTAGAGGCACGGAAAAACAAGAAATCTCAAAAGATCCGAACCGGCGAACCGACCTACCGTACCAGACATACAGCCGGCGGGTAGGGAGGCTTATTAGAGTCAAGGAACGCTATGCTTGGGCCGTGCTAAGCTTTAATGCAATCCGTCCCAAGTAGAGCAGAGAAAAAGAAAAAAATGAAAGGCATTTACACCAAATTTTCGAAGTCGAGAGTTCTAAGGTTCAAGTCCTAGTAAAGGCAGTTACTTTTATACGCATTTGTCCTAGATCGTGGATACCGGTATTCTTTGGTGGTTGGGTTTCAATTATAGCCACCCATCTCAGAAATGGTCGACCTGAGAATGTGCAAGACTACACTTCACTTACACTCATACATATCATCCTCACTCATCTTCTGAAGTAATTCTGACGGCGGTGGTTCCGAAGGCTAAACAGAAAAAAGGTATTAAAAAGGTATCAAAATATCTGAGTCGGGAGGTACGGTTTTTCAGCGTTTGAAACGAAGAAAATACTAAAGGAAAAATATTAGCTGATGTAGTTTCAAATTATTCACTTTCCTATTATATTTTATTTTATCATAAAATTTATCGGAAGAAATTTTATCTATTAAACTTACGTAAACGTTTAGGTCAATAACATTAAAATCTTCCGATCAAGATCACGGCAGAAGGAACTACATACAGACTTACAGTTAGTTATTCCATCCTATCTCCAGCTATCACAGGTTTATTTCGCTTCGGGATTTATAGGCATTCGCTAAACATCGGTTCCTATTTTTCTGGTAACGTACGACATTCCTATTGATCGAATAAATTACTAAATTCTCCTGCATTACATCAAGAGATACAGAAGCTTCCGATACACATTCCACATTTACGTTATGAATTTTATATGAACCTCGACAATAATGAATCGATCTCATCTCGACTGGATTATTTTATCGCTCTCTTAGTCGCGTTTTACGTCTCCTTGAAACGACACCGAAATAGCCATCAATTAATAAAACTAGAATTTTTTATTTTATGAAATTTATATGATACAGTGGGTTTTTCGACGGTACGTAAAACTTGAATATATTTTTAGTAAAGAAACCCATACGAGAAGAAATAGATAAAAACACTTAAAGAACATAAATTATCCGTACAGCTATTCGTTAAATAAAATAATCGTACAAATTTTGGTGATAATAAACTTCATGAAGAAGGTCTCTCGAGTTCTATGTAAAAGGGTACGAAGGAACAATTTAAAAAGTATCTGAGGTAGGTAGGCGGATTGTTAAGTATGAACAGCGTGAGAAGGCTAAAAATAAAGAATCCAGTCGTCTGCTGTTGAAATCTAAACGTTACGTAATTGCCGGTTGTAATGTTGTAAAAGAAGTACAAAAAACATTTTTAATCGCGTTAACAAATTTTTGTAGAACTTGTAGCCTACGTATGTTATAGTCTACATGTATAAACATCATGATATAAATTCTGTAGAAAATTGCTATAACTTTTTATTTTCTGCTGTATATAATTCTTTAATCACTAATCTTAATTACTTTTCAGTCGATTTTCTAGAAGTTACAAATAATTTTTTAAAAGAAAGTAAGAGATATTTCACGTCTTAAACAGTATTCATTAAAAAAAAAATTGCGTGCAACTTTTCACTAATTTTTTTTTAAATCAAAAAATATGTGAAGTAACTGCCGGTTTAACGTAGTTTCTAAAACCGATTAACACAAAAAAAAAAAAAACTAGAGAAAATGTCGCTTAACTATTCTGGTATTTTTATAGGATTTAATTTATTTTCCTAGTGATAAAATTTAAAATTATTTCACCCTTAAGAGTTACATTTTAATATAAAACAAATTCTTTTCATAATCGCTAAACGGATAAATATTTATAAGAATTCGCATTACTTCAAAATTTGTATAGAGATACTCTCTCTTTAATTTATCATACCGTGCGTTAAAATTCCTGGAACGACAGTCCCATTTTGCTATTTTAAAAGTAACTTACAATTTTTTAATTTCAAAATTTAATCTCTCTCTGTAATAAGAGGCGAAGAATACTCCTGATCTTTACTACGCCTTCTCAAAACAAAAACGGAAAAAAATAAATAAAAAGAATTAAAAAATAATAAACTAAAAAAAAAATGTTTTGAAGATGACGGGTCGAATCATGTGAAAGATAGATAAATTCATAGAACTCAACGTCTTACTTTCACTTACACTTATTATTAGAATTCCAATCAATTTTTTCCGATGAGGGGGCTTTATCCAGACCTTTTTTCTTCTTATAATAATATTTTTACACAGGCCAAACCTCTGGAGGCCAGAACTCCGGATATCAGTACCTTTTCATTATGTTACGCGATTAAAAAGAATAAATAAAAATAATAATAGTAATATAATCAACCTGTTCTCCTAATACACAAGCCGCCAAAAAGCAAAGTATTGTGTTTTACAGAACTTTAAGGATAGCAAATAGTATTCAGTTTCTTTGCATATCAATATTTTTCGGATTCGGAGCAAATAAAAATTGTTTTTTGAGGATTATCTTCACACTGTAAGTGTTTGTCGGGGGTTTGTATAATTCAATAATTCACCATTTTTCTGATATTCTGTTTTGTTGGTATTCAGGTCAAACAATAGTGTTTTGTGCCGCTTTTCAACTAATTTTTTTTTTTTTTTTTGTGGGAAGCGGATCTTTTTTGGGAATAAGGAAATGCAGTAACAATTTTAAAATGAAATAGTTTTTTTGGTCGTGATATCAGTTATTTTTGTTAATAGATAATTGAACAAAAATTATTTCGATGTAACCTAAACTTATAGTTTCCATTTAATTGGAAATTACCTATCATATACCAGTTAGCTGATCCTAATTTAGCTGAAATTTTACTGCGTTTACTCTTCATCATAATAATGCACATAAAATATAGTTATATAAATACAAGTTTTAATAAATACCTTTATTATTATTATTTTTATTAATATTTAATAATTATTATTCATTATCATTGTTATATTACAGTCATATTCAATTATATTTATTTGTATAAATAAATTAATAAATTTTATAAGAACCTTTTGATACTTATGCTAGTATTTTCTGAACTCTGATAGCTTGCGCCATCTGACGAAATATAGACAGAAAATTGATGGTTTCATTTTTCTTGATGAGAAAAGAGTAGAACATGTGATTCTAGCCTGAGCCATCTGACGAAATACAGACGAAACGTACGTTTGCTTGCTGTCGGAGAAGATAATAAAAGTGGCGGTTCATTTTTCATAAGGAGAAAAGGGTAAAAACACGTAAACGTGTCGATTAATGAATATTTTATAGTGAAAATAGCTTTTATATAAAGAAAAATACGTAACAAACGGTATTACCGATTATCATGTTAGTATATGTTTTTTAGCGAACGAAAAGTCGTGACCTTTCGTAAGAAGCTTAACCGTTACTGTAAATAACTCCCGTTTGTCGTTTTCTTGTGTTCTTTTCACTCTTGTTTAGCGGACATTCACTGGACTCCCAAACAGGAGTTTTGATTATCTTCAAAAATTAATTTGTCTAAAGCATTAGTCGCCTTTACTATAGTAAAAAATTCGGATCGACTGATATATGAAGACGGACAGATTTTATTTCAAAAATAAAATGACAATTAATAGTTTTAAAGTGTTTATTATTTTGTTTGTTTTTATTCCCCCTCCCCGGACAAAGAATCATCGAATTCTCTAGTTTCGCGTCTAATATCCAATAGTCAATTAGTTTTAATAGATAACAGTTAAATATACTTGAAATCATTACATGTAGTTAATTATTAAATTTGCCGATTTATGGAGGCATTTTGTATATCAGACCGACATAAACTAAACGCTAACGAATTAGATAAGATGTCTGAGGAATCGAAAGAAATAACAAGGATATTAGTACAGTACAAATTACATTTACAATCCCGCCTGCGGAAGAGGCTGCAGAGCCTCACGATGGAAGCATGGCAGCTGGAATGGGATACCACGACCAAGGTAAGATCCTTGTATAAATGTATACAGGATTTGGGGGGATGGTATGCCTCGGGTTCGTTTTTAAGGGCAACGGGTGCCCAGGTGCTCACCAACCATCTTAATTTGAAACAATATCTGTTTCGGTTCCGCCTGGCAGCTGATAAGCTGTGCGTCTCAGGAAGGTCCAGTCAAATGAACACCTGACGTTTGACTGCAGTGCTCTTGGAGGGCCAGACACCGGGCCACCCTAGAACTTAGAAGTCAAGAGGAGAATTGGCCACTCATAAGCGGCGAATCAATGTGGCAAAAACCTCATTATCGGACTGTGTGGGAGTTCCTTGATGCGGTTGCTATGTTCAACCGACATCAGTAGTTTACTTAAGGGAAAGAGTCCTAACTCACTGCTGTGGGAAGCTAACCTTGAGATATATGGCTGACCACTACCCAATTAGGGCTCCAAGCGCTTTAATATTGTGGACAGGTACTTGTTGGCAGTCAGTGACCACGGCGTGGCAGCGAATTGCTGTCTTAAGAAAATAAATTTTATTATGGATGTCATACATATTTTTAGTAGTTGACAGGGTGCGCCTACCTGTTTTAGTAAATATATGACAAGTAAGAGGTTGGGATACGTAAGCCGGTGGTGTATGCCATCGCGCTTAGTCCGCTCACGGTGTTAGGTAAGCTCTAGGAGCTATTTAGGACACTGGTCGCTAAACTGTTTCGAGGCTCAGTAGCCGTTTATGGCACAGATATTCGGTCTTATGCTTTAGGCCGACCGAATGGGGTGGTGGCCGGAGAAATGCCAAGAAAACCAATGGTATATTGGAAGAACCGTATTGTTAAATTGTTGTTTAAAGGAGGCGACAAGGGTTTCGTTGTTACTTCGTCAAATAAGCCCTTGCTGCTGGTTATTGGTAAGGTCTTCGAAAAGGTTCTGTACCTGCGTATAAATGAGAGGCTAATTTCACAAAGCTTATTGATGGAAAATCGGCGCGGGTTTCGTCCCGGAAAGTGTTCCGAGACACTATACTCCGCGTGATGAGTGTGGTATGAGCTAGCAAGGAGGAATATGTCCTGGGAATTTTCCTGTACATCTCCGGTGCGTTTAATAACCTGTGGTGGCCTTCTGTCGTTTATCAATTACAAAAGAGGTAAAGCACTGATAGTGAACTGCGAGTAACGCAAAGTTACTCAGACATCGGGATGTGCTGCACCGCGAGGGCCGGCATGAGATAGGTAAGACGCTGTCCAAGGGTTGTCCTCAGGGCAGCGCAATGGTTCCATTGTTGTGGGTGGTGGAGTTTGATTCGCTTCAGCGTCTGAGATTGTCCGGCGGATATCTCAACGTAGCTTATGCCGACGGTGGGCTCCTGTTGGTCAAAGGAAGATCGCGGAGGGAAGTTGAGCTCTGAGCCACCCAGGCATGCAGGATACTTGAGTTGTGGAGTCATCAACACAAGAAGACGTTCAACCCAGATAAGACCAAGATGACGCTTCTTAAAGGCCGTTCGGCAGTTAGGCGTCAGGTTCGTGTTTCGATTTCAGGCTTTCGTATTAATTATGTTCAAGTTCAAAAGTACCTGGTGGTGTATCTTGACGAGAAATTACAGTTTAAGAAGCACCTTAATTACGTCGCTGTGAAGGACTGTCGTGCCTTCTTTGGTATTTGCCGAGTGGTCAATCCTGAGTGGGGTCTTAATTTTAAGATTATGGGTATCATGTATAAGGGCGTGTGCGATGCAATTATGCTATACGCGGCGTCTGTTTGGGCGGATAAGATAAAATTTAAAAGCTATCGTGATATATTATTAAGAGCTCAACGTCTTATATTATTAACGGTAATGGGAGGTTCTCGTAGTGTTTCACAGGAGGGAATCTTGCAGACGTGAAAATGTGATTGCAGACGTGAAACCGATAGATTTAATTGCGCCAGAAAAGTAGAAGCGTTATGTTGCTAAGAAGCCAGGTGAATTACCTTTAGAAAAAATACGCGAGATAGAACGACAAGGCAATGCTTTGTGGCAGGCCAGATGAGGCAGAGGGTGGGCGTTATACGCATGATCTTTTCCCGGACATTATTGATTTGTGGGGTGCCCCTCTGGGGTTCACCCTAACGTGACGCAATTTCTTTTGGTAATGGTCCCATTCGAGACAGATTCCAGCGATTGAGCCTGGTGGATGTAGGTGTGTGTCCAGACTGCGGAGAACTAGGTAACGCATACAATGTAATTTACGAATACACAAAATACGAACTTATGCTCACGGAGACTATTTGTCGGCTCGACATTAGGTTTCCGTGAAAATTGGAAAAACCGGACGAAATGGGTAATCGTTGAAAATTTCATCGGGTACTGGCAGGAGAACGGATTACCGAGGGAATTTAGTGTTCCGCCTGGTGTTTCCTGTGTTTTGATTTTGTTGTTCTTGTGTTATAAGGTATGATATTTTTGTAGTGTTTTGGTTTATTTTTATTTCTTGTTTTGTGTTATCTTACGGTTGCCTGTTGAATTCAACTTCTAACCTATCGGGTAGGTAGTTGTGTTTTTAATTTCAGTTCCTTCGTCCCACTCAGTCTTATTAAAGACTCGACATAGATGTGTTTTGTTTTAAAGAGTTCATTACCGAGTAGTACACTGAAGGGAATATCAAATATAGTATTCGCATCGGTGGTATCCTGGACTGAGGCAAGAACAAGGCTGAGAGATGCCTTTTGCCGAGGTTCTGAAGATGACCTCCGGTAAAGCGCATAAAGGCTAGGTACGGAGGGGTTGGCGTGGCGTCTAAACTGCCACATGGAGGGAGGGTGTCTTCCCCTACGGAGTCAGTATGAACGTTATACAGTTACGTGGCATTATTTTACGATATTTTTGGGCTTAAAATCAAGTTACGCTGTAAAAGTGGTAGGGTAATTTTCTTTTGTATTCAGTTTTTGAAGATAAATTCCAGAAGAAATATAAATCTACAACGGTTAACAAAACGGCAATCGGGAAAAGATCACCTTCGTTGTTTTACATTCAGAAACGGTTGGGCAAATAAACGATAATGTCGAATATAAAAAATATTAATCAGACGTTTTTTAATAGATAAGGATATTATCAGTTTTCGAAGTGAATTCTGTTACTTTACCGGTAACAGAACGGCAGTATCGGATAAAACGGTGTTCTCATTACGATTGATGGGTTTGCGAGTCGAGCCGTATAGGAGGTCATCGGTTATTTTCATAAGCTTGCAGTTTGATCGGCAAAACGCTGTCGTTGTCGGCTAGTAGGATCGATTTTCTAAAGGCGCCTACTACTCATTCCCGGCGCCGCCTAACACCGACCGAAATACGCAGTACGACCATTATGTACTTCTAGCATTTAATATTACGTATTCGTGAACCGTTCGGTAAGTATTTTAACCCTAAACAACGCATTAAAATTAAATATCGAAAATATATTAAAACATCACCGACTATAAGTATATTTAATATAAATAGAACATAATTACATTTTACGCATCGATTGCGATCGCTTACTGTATATGAAAATATTCTGTAAACAGTTTTAAAATAATTTCACCTGTCCGGTATAAAAATAGCAAGATAACATTTTTTTAAATTAAATCTTTTGCAAAAAAAAAATATGTCTGAAAGAATAACTACAGTATTACAGGAACGACGCGAAATAAACGTTAAAACATTTTTCACATTACTTACTATAAATTATTTCCTTTTTCACGAATGATTATTAAAGAGAGCGGCGGTTCCCAACTGTTCACCCCTTAACTGCTCGTATTCAAAAGTACTGTAAACTTCATACCAGCGACGTTTTTGTGGTTATTATAGATTTTATCCAATTTGTATATAGTGTCTGGAAAAAAATAAGTCTACAATCGATTTAAAAAAACAGATGGGAAAATTTTGCTCGTAAAGCTTTTTTGTTCCGTTTAATCGTAATATTAATTTATAGATATAACCTATACTACTGCAACCATCATTAAATTTTTTTTCACTCGAACCAATGTCCTGGTGTTTCTCTCGGGTAGCAGGAATCGGAAACCGCTGAAGTATGTAGAAGCGATTTCGGATAAAAAGGATAATAATATTTCCAACATATCAGATTTAGCTTTCAGCAAACAGCGATCGATCTGCTAATCCTTTCCGAAAGCGATGGCTTTCTCTGAATATAATTTACTTCATTTACCCTTAAAAAACCGGGTAATCTTTTGGCAATTGTAAGTTACAGTTGCTGTATGATAAAATAAATTACGGAAACGCTTCTGTTGTGCTGCAACCCGAACTACCCGGTTTCTCCTTGGACCCAAAATATATATATATATATTTTTTTACTGAAATGGGATAAAAAATTAGTTCGGGATATTTCCGTAGGTGAGTGGTCCCATTGCGCTGCATAAATTACAAAAACCGTACTATTTCGAAAAGGTTTCTCTGGCCTTAACGTAAATTTAACGGGAGTCTAAAAAAATTCCATAGAAACCGATTCGAGACGACAGGTATCGAGGGTGACGGAAAGGGGTGATCTAACCGCACGGAGACCGGATACAACCGCATCCGAACGGGTACTTCGGGCGTTCTCTAGGCGGTGGGCATCCGTCCTTCCGACAATCCCGCAGAAGATCGGGGTATCTTTACCCACAATCAGAGCGGTACATTAACGGATTCACCTCCTGATATTAAACAGCCGCTTATCACGAAGTCGAGAAATTTTTTTGTGAACAAATAATTATATCAATATCAACTTAAATGAACTTTAAATTATTTTTATTCGAAGAAAATCTGCTTTAAGAACCGTCGATTTTTTTTTTCCGAAGTTTAATTTTCATTCCTACGGAGATGCAAAATCAATAGGAAGTAAAAATTCAATTACGGGTATTACATTTTTTACGATGGAATTTTGAGTACCTTTACAATCTTTTTTATGCAGTTACTGAGCAGTTAATTTGAAATATTTTACCGGGGGAAAAATCGTGTTAGAGATAAAGGAAATAGGCTATCTTTTTGATCCAAGACGACTTTAAGGTGAAGGTTGGAAACTATATTGCTCATGTCCGTTTGATTCATCGATCTTTAAGGAAATATCTTACTTATAAATTAAAAAGATTTAAGCAGATAATGAATAATTCGAAATTAAAAAGTTAAAGAAAAAAAAACATTATGTAATATAACCTTCTACGGTTTTATTACGTCTGTGAAATAATTCTTTTAGAAGAATGGTACGGTTTAAAAATATACAGTCGATAAACGGTAAGAAACTTCTATTTTTAGCGTCATTTATTATTCAAACGAACAGCCGATCGTTAATGAAATTACTCTATTGGTAGTCATTCATAAAATAATCTCAGACCGAATCGTGTAATAAAATTTTAATCGAAACCGTTAGTCGAGAGGAATATGCAAAAAATCTCATTTTAATTATTTTTTCAAAAAAATATCTTAAATAAACTTATACTAAATTCTTAAAATATTTATGGTATTTTATAAAACTTAACTGGTGCTAAACGGACATGCGACCTTATAATTGTAATTCATAGATAGGATGATGTTAGCGCCAAACGGTACGATCATACTTTAAAAATGTTCATTAAGAAATGTTTAAATACTTTTACTTTCCCGGCCATACTCTATTGTTGCTACAGTACCATATATTTTCTATAAATTGTAAGTATAACGATCGGCCAGAATTTTGGGTATCAGGGTTAACGTAAATGTCTTCTTGTAAAGATCCAACTTAGCGCAAAACAATTATACCAATTCTCGAAAGATGTATGCACGTTCGCGTACATCCAGGTACTTCGCTCGACATAAATTCTTCAAAAATGGCTAAAAGATTTCTATATATGGAAAAATCGGCGACATTAAAGTTTGTATCAAATTAAAAAAGTGGTGGAACAGTTTTCGGCGTATTTTTAAATTTTGACTTTTTGAATAGCGGTCATAGAAAATTGAGCTTTGGTGTGATGAATGTGCCTATGAAGTTATTCAGAATTCCAATTTTGTGAGTCGATCGGATTTACCTGAAATATTCCACATTATTTTTAAACGGTTTTTGTCTCGTATCTTGAAAACCGTTGAAATCTGGCGCAAACATTTCGCTAAACATATCCAAGCTTCGGCCTGACTTTCGACCCCGTCGGACAAGATCCCTCCTTGCCCGATGGTACTCGTAATTTTTTTTTGTAAATATAATTTTTTTAGCCTGGTTAATTAACATCGCATCAAATCGGGAAGACTTATCACAGTATATAGTTACTCAAATAAATCTTTAACCTAAAAATGAAAACAAGAAGCCGAATGGTACCCGAACTGAAAACGCCTTTTTTGTAAATCTAATGTTCAAGATTGTGAACCCGACTAGTATTAATGTAGACGACATAGAAACGTTTTTGAAATACAGGGTTCCATTGAACCCGAAATAAGAATTAAAACATTTTTTAAGATTCTTATTATTTCTCAACTTTATCTGTTTTTAAAGTTGTGGCTGTTATTAAAAATATTATATGAAAATACTGTCGAGCAAGGGGGTCAAAGGGGACTCGGTAACGTTTGACAGCGGTATCGCATCTGTTTGTCGGATAACCTCGACCGACACGCTTAACTGCTGGAGGAAAGAACGGCAGTATTTTCTTAGTGGCCATTAAGAAACTTGTTCGTACATGTGCGACATAATAATGATAATGAAAATGCTGATGGTGGTGGTGGTAGTGGTGGTGATGATGATGATGATGATGATGATGATGATAATAAGAATAATAGTAATAATGATCGTGATCTGTTCATCTGACGCTGGGTGGAGTGCGGACGGTGAGTACCCATCACTCTTTTCGGTTGTGGAGTCGGGTTGAGGGTGGGCTGCTGTGAGTTTGCTCTGCCGAAATCTTGCGCCATCCAGTGTGAGTCAGTCGCTTGGCAGGGATTGTTGGTTGTTGGTGGACCGGCAAAGGATGTAAGGAAGACTGAAGTAGGACTCTTCGTTGAAACGGTCAACGATTTACAATCCTCCCGGTTGTTAAAGGTAAAGAAGATTGGACTATTAGACATTGAAGTATCACCACACGGAACCTTAAATGCGTCGAAGCGTGTAGTTGTGTGCAGGGACTTATTTAACTGCATCACAGAGGAGATCGTCGATGTACTCAGCGAACAGAGAGTTATAGCTTGTCGTTGATTAAACACCCGGCGCAGAAAAGATAAAGGCTGGCTTTCACAGATTAGGCGTCCGTTCGTTTGTTCCAACACCATTGCGATGCTTTGAATGTCAGCGGTATGGATACACCGCGGCACGTTCCACAAGGAAACAGATCTGTGTTTGTGGTGAACCGCTCCATCCTGTCTACCAGTGCAGGGATTCATCTGTCTTCGTCAATTGTCAGCGGAATCATTCAACGAGCTCTAGAAATTGTCCAATACATAAAGAAAAGGTAGCAATCCAAGAGATTAAGACCGCTCATAAGGTAAGCTATGTAGAAGCGAAGAAAATTGTAAAAAATAGATCGCCGAAGACAATGTCATAAGCACAAGCAGTGTCATCTCCTGCAGCTTCCTTCAATGCAAATGATATGATTGCGGAACTGGCTCCAGCGTTAGCAAGTATGGTTGAACGTATCGTTGTTAACAAACTTAGAAATGATCCAACCAGAGAGGGTGTAGCTTAAAATGAGAGAAGAAAACACTAGCTGTTAAGGAAAAGAGTTCGTTTCCTTTGAGAAATGAACTATTGAAGACGAAGGTCGGTGAATGCAAGCAAGAAAAAAAACCTGAACAAAGAGCTGAAATGACTAAAATCCCCGTACAGGGAAGTGACAAGATAGAGGTGAAAATCTTAGAGAAAGAAGTTTTGGAAAAAAAGGAGCTCCCAAAATCCTGGAGATCTTTAGCAGAGAGGGCGA
This sequence comes from Lycorma delicatula, assembly GCF_047948215.1. Classification (NCBI taxonomy): domain Eukaryota; kingdom Metazoa; phylum Arthropoda; class Insecta; order Hemiptera; family Fulgoridae; genus Lycorma; species Lycorma delicatula. The sequence goes on from NC_134458.1 coordinate 5,857,156, forward strand.
TGACTTTGGATGCCCAACATGTTCTAGCGGTGAGTGCATTGAATGCATCCAGTTTGAAGTGTGATGTACTTCTCACCGCGCCGGTGTCGTCTGATGCTGGCAGTAGGAGATCCTACGCGATATCCACCGGAGGAACTGAAGGATCGATTTCAGAGGCCTCAGATACTTCAGAATTTGACATCGAGGCCTTCAGGAAGATGGAGAAGAGGAACAAAAAAGGATGGCCTAAGGGAAAACCTAGGCGATAGGCGTTAAGATGAAGATCGTTTTATATGCCTTGACAAATTTTAACGAATGGATGAATATTTTAATTTTTGCGTGACATTATTTTTAATTTTTTATTAATATGATAATTTTGATATGTGTTCGTTGATGCTCTTTTATAAGTGTTTTGTGTGATGTTAAATGGCAGGGGTCCTTTACATCCTTGTCATATTGAGTTTTAATAGACTTTCCAATGTGCGGTTTAATTTTCATTACAGGGAATTTTTGTTTTGATAGCTTTGACCAAATTTCGTTAAGAAATGGCTAGAGGAATTTTAAAATAACAAGGGCCTTTACATTCTTGTTATCTTTTGTTTTCGGCGTTTTAATAAACATTGACAAGTATATCTTAAGATGCTCCTTTTGACAAGATCGGTTCTTGACTATGTTTCCCGTGCTCTGTTTTTGAGGAGAAAATATTTTTTCCCCTTTTTTTTTGCTTTTTTGATGTGGAAGGGGCTAATGGCTAAGCAGTCGATGCCCCTAAAACTCGAAAAAAAAGAAGAAAATAATTTATTTATATCTTTTTAAATAATTTTATAATATGCCACTAAGACGTAAGACTTATCAACAATTTCCCGTATTAGCATACAAGTTATTGTCGAATACACGTTATTTGCATGATACAACACAAAAAAATACAATGAAAAATATGCTTATGTACTTAGAAACTAGTTAAAATGCTATCAAATACTTATATAAGGTTGGTATCAGTAAGTAATAAGAAAAAAAAATTAATTAAATATGAGATTAATTTATATTATTTTATTTAGAATATTTTATTTAAATAGATTTCAGTAAAAATAAAACTTTATTTTTAAACTTATTTTAATTTTGAAAAAATGAAAAGGTTTACGTAAAGATAACTACATGAATACTTCTAAATTCAGACTGTTCTTGTGTGTTATAGATTACGTATTATAATATAAAATACAAAAGTAAATAATACATGCATCACACACTTTATAACAAAAATAACGATTATAATATACATATATATATATATATATATAAATTTATATATACATAAATACAAAAAAAATACATAGTAGAAAAATATTAAAAATAAAATATTAAATATTGAAATAAATATTAAAATGTTATGTATAGTACATTCATAATACATACTCAAAATCAATGTATAGTACAAAAAATATTTAATAATAAAAGGAAAAATAACTATTAAGAAGTTCCCGCTAATAAATAAATAAAAACTTCTTTTTCAAAAATTTTCTTTTTATCTATTTCTAAAATATATGAAGGCAATTTATTAAAAATGGTTGGAATTTGGATTTTTAAAGTCTTCTTACCATATAGAATAAAATAATTTGATATCGTGTACATTTTCATATGTCGCAAATAAAGGGGTACATTGTGTTTTACTAAATATTTTTTATTTTGGAAAAATATTTTACAAAGGGAAAAATAATGTTAACCTAGAGGGGTCACCGTACTACATTGCTTATAAAGATTTAAATTTGGGTCGTTTGAACCACTAAGGTTTGACGTTTGACTTCACGACCTATCTAATGGGGAAGATGTTTTTACCGACAGGGAACGGTGAAATCCTAAGAAACGTTTTTCTTTTAGCCGTACTGCGGGGAAAAGACCGGCAGGCTATTCCTACTGGCAAAAACCACAGCACGCTGCCGAGCCTCAGACCGGCTGAGACGGCAACGAGCTACGCAGCATAGCTAGGAGTTAGAAGACGCAGACTGTTAGAAGAAAAATGACTTAGTACAGACAGAAGAAGCACAAAAACGGACAATTTTATGTAAACATAAATAAATTTTTCTTAACCTAATTTTATTGTTTTATTTCCATTTACATTTTGATAAATATACGGGAAAGTTTTTTGCCTGCTTATCTTCTTTATTCACTTACGTCACAAATAAGTATCTTTGATTACAAAGGTGAAATAAACTTAGCGATTACATTTCATTATGAAATTTTCATAAAAACTGATAAAACCATTCTTTCTCTGCAACTTTTTAACCTTAGTCGATTTTACGCCCTATGAGACGTGCAAAAAGATAGCCATTATTAATTAGATAATCGGTAATAATTTTACCGTGTTCTCACCTCAATTGAAGCGGTTTTACAGATACAGGCCGTTTCTCAAGAATAAACTACGCATTTCCGTCAGGAATAGTCATTTTTAAAATTTCCAAAAACCGGTATTTTCGTTTCGATAAGGTGAAAAATAAAATACATAGTTAATAAAAATATCTATTATTGCGACGTGGTCTAAGCGATACTAAAACGTTTACTTCAATCGGGCACAGTTATAAGGTTCTACTCCGGTAACCTCTGTTTTTTTTTTAATTTCTAGATAACAATTTTGGAACATTTCATTTCATTTTTGAACGAAGACTATGGAAATTCATGCTGTTGAGGAAAATAACTAGACGACCTTCAATAGGACTTAAGAAATTTTGCACGACATACAGCCATCCGCCATGTTCACAACTCACGAGAAATGAGTGAGCCGTTAATAATCATTTTAGCGTTCCCGTACACCGTACGGTTTTTGAGCGACTTTAATCTCTCGATGCGCTTTTTAAGTAAAATTCAAATTTAGAATATGTACACTCGCTCGGAATAAATACGCAAGTTTGACATTTTTTTACTGCGGAAACTTTGAACTTCGAAGATGACACTGGAAACAAACACGCAACGCCATCCATATCGTGACGTCTTGAAGGCTGCTAAATTTGAAAATATTATGTCCCGGTTAGAATTACTTTATCGAAGAGTTCGTGCATATACAGGAAAATTAGTCTAGTTACTTTGAATAAAAACCGCTACAAAATCGGAAATCGAATTCGGAATAATTTATAAAATATTTTCCCCAAAATATCAGATTAAAAATCGATATTCCTTCATTTTTATTCTTGAACTATTTCTAAACTACATCTTCAGCCTGTAAATTATAAAATAAAAGATGTGATTTTTTTTATTTCATGTAATATTTCTGTCTCCAAATATATGTCTCGAGCATATAAATGGCGGTAGATATTCAAAATTTATTTATATTTAGCCCAGACAAGGTAGAGCAGTCGTTTGAAAGTTAATTTGATTTTTCAACTTCATCTCATCTCTGAGAATGTATATCTTTGTTGAGTATATCATCAACTATTAAGACGAATGAAATGATTCGATCAAAGATAAAAGGTTCGGTTTAAAATTTAGCAAAACATTTTTCTTGTTTTAATATTACTAAGAATGTAGCCAATCAAACCGACCGATCTTGATAAATCTTCTTCATTGATAAATCAAAAAATTCTCCATTATTAATTTGATTGACGAAGAAAAAATTCTCTACACAAAACTTTTTGCGAAGTATACTATTTCTCAAACCCGATCCGAGAAACAAATTTTTGTATCTAAGTTATCTGCATCACGACTAGCTTAGCCGGTTTTAACCGGCGACCTGTACGTTGATTTTGTGCCATAGTGTTAAATTTATATTATTCATAAAATAACATGTGAAATAATTTGTTTAAATAATAATCATAAAATTTTAGCACAGACTAAATGAATTAAAATATAAGCCAGAATGTGCTAGAACAGACAATATTATCATGAATATTGTATCGAGTAACGTACATAAGTAATTATTGTGTTATAGAAAGTAAAACTATCGATCGAAGAAAACACAACACGAGAAAAACGAAATCTGCTTCGTTTCATTTACTATTATTACAAGAAAAATGAAAATATTAAATAATTCACAAAGATTGTATAAATTTTTAACTGAACCATTAAATTAAGTGCATTCTCTCTATTTGAATATTCTGTTTAATGTATTATATCTGTTTTTGCTGGTCGCATTAAAATATGCATTAAGGTTATAGCATCCAAGTGTTTAAAATGAAGATACAGCGGTTTTATTGTTCACAATGATCACACGAATTATAATAAGCATCTGTATTTTCTTGAAAAATTAATTATTAATTTGTATTTTCTTTCCTTTTCTCTCCCTACACACACACATATATATATATATATAAAACGGTCTCGCGAACCTACCTTTCTCGTACCTAAATATATCGGTGCAGAAATATCTGTTCCAAGATATTTGTACCGTCCGTAATCTGTAAAAGTCCGAACCGAAATATCTTTAATTTTCAATCGACAGAATAATTTATAAGCTTTTTAATAAGATATTTACAATAACACTGAGTCCTTTGTTATGAATATTTAGTAAATAACATGTTTTTTTAAAGACGGGTACGAGTGATACTTTTCTTTAATCGAACCGATCCTCGTCATCCGGCTTTTCAGAATCTGGGGAAAAATAAATTTTTGGAAGATATAATAGAGTCGATCGAAGAAAATCAGTCGATCGATAATACTCTGTTTCCGTCCTGACTCGAGATACGCCAGTTTCTGGGAGGAATTCGGATGGATATCTACCGCCTAGAGGAGGGCCTTGGAGCGCTAGTTTCGTAGTCGCTCTCGTTTCACAGTCCCTCCACTTGTAGAACATTTCTTTCTTACAATCCGCTCCTTTCCTTATTTTCCAAATTCATCTTGTCTTTCGGCAAAGATGACCGGATCCGAGTCGAGATTACAGGGACGATCGTGGTAAGAGGTCTTCGTTATCGTGCGGTTTGTCGGACTACGGGCCGCGGATCTGTTTACTGCAACTGTTACGTATAGGAAACGGTATCCTATAACCAAGGAGATACTGATCGAGTAGAAACGGTATATTTAATGCGTTAGTTCACGAACGAAAAAACTTTGGTTCTCTAACAAGGAAAGGCTTCAGAAATCGTTTTCTATCTAGTTATAAATGACAATAATAGTTTTTCCTAACAATTTTTTATCTTAAATTCCATAAAAATAAACAGGATCAAAGAAGATATCTTTAAGTATTCTCCAATCAAGGCACTCGCAACAGTCGGTCCGCTAAGCGAAAAATTAAAAATTTAAAAACAAAATTGGAATTTGATCTCGGGTATCGCTACGTATTCAGTATTCTAGCCTCATAATATATCCTTCGATGTCGAAACTTGACTTTCCTCAGGCCAGTGCGTCTCTCCATTTTCACTCTATAAACTATAATCGAATTTAAAAACTTCGTAACTGAAACTCTCCGACACTCCTTTCCACTGTCCGCGAACTTTAATAAAAACAAGTATCGACAAAGTATTTCTTACAAATTTTTATTAAAAAATACGGAGGGGTATTCAAATTTCTAAGAGAATTAACATCACACTGGTGAATTTTAAGTAAATATTAAACGTTATACTTAAATTCAGGGTACATCTTAGAAAAGCCATAAACTTATATTTTAAGTAGTTATAGGTTTACTAAACTAAATTCACCAGGTTGAGAAATAATTTTTTAGCGTTCAATTCAAAGAATTCATCATTTAAACTGCGGAAAGTATAGCATAAAGACTTTATACGAAATCGGCAGTAATTAAATGAAATAAAGAGGGTTAAGAGCAACAATTTTGAATTATATTAACGTCTACGCTCGCCGTTCGAATCAAATTAAAGGAATCATTTTAACCAAAGTCTTAATCGGTTCAAACAGTACCGTAATCTTTAACACAGCCCTAGAAATAAATTTTCATACAGTTAAACCGTTTTACTAAGAATTTTATAATCACGATTTACACGATTAATCGCTTCGAATAAACAAACAGGATGAACTGACCTGAAAAGACATCAAAAGGGTTTAGAACGGCAAGTAGAACAATTAATTACAAAATAAATCTGCCGGTATTTAAAAGTCAGAATGGAAATACAACTGATTGTATCCAGTGTAGCTTCTACGACAGCGTAACTCGGACAACAGAAAAGTAGATGGGTATAAATAGAGGATTATAAGATTTAATTTTACAGCAGAATGTCAGTCGATAAAGTTTAAAAGAAGAATGTTTTAGACAAAAAAAAAAAACAGATTATAGTAAATTCTCAGTAAAACAACTACGTTGGTATCTTACACCATGGTCCTTGAGAAAGTTAATCTTGTAACGGGTGAAGTACGCAGTATAAAGCTGAAACGAAAGCCAAAACTTAACATCTAAAAAGCAGATAGCGGCTAATCAGAAACTGCATAATGCTTCTCGGCGGGGAGGACTTTATCGACGGAAATTTATGTTACCTATTTTAAGAAATTTCTCAAGGTCCCTGGGAAATTTGAAAATTAACTACACCTAATATAGACATTTGTATCGCGAATTTATCGGGACAAATTTTAATAAAACTGATTAAAAATAGAACGATATCCTAATTATTCTTCAATTTTAACGATTATGTCCTTGCAATCTTGAATAAAAAGTCTACTTTACTTGAAAATCCGATTCGGCTGATAACAAACCCGTGGCAAAAAAAAAATCAACGCATTCGATACAGTTTCATTTACACAAAATACATCCGGGCTAATTGAGAAATCATTTAATCGATTCAGTACCGGTCGATTTATATGCATCAAACTGTCTGTTTTGTCTAATGTTCTATATTTTATTATCTGTATCAAACTTTCTACTGTACTCGATTTTTTTTCAGCCTCACCGTTCAAACTTTACGCTAAACAGATTTACTACGAAGGTACATTTTTGACGGTTTATACCGATCTCGGTGGCAGAATTATACAGTTTGCCCTATAACATGATCGAACGGAGAGTTAAATTTACAATGATATTAATTTGCAATGATTATAATTTCATAATTCCGGCAATTCATAATTGCCTAATATTAGGCAAATAAAATAAACGGAGGGAGAAAGGAAAACTGTAAAGATCTACCCCGACACAGGAAAACAAAACTCAAACGCGAGAATCGACTAGATAAAACTAGAAACGGAATCTCGCTTCGCGTTATTATTTTTTTTGGCTCACTACTTGCTTTAACGTGTTCTGTTTTGCAATACCTATCCCAAATTTCCGGTTGAGTGTTTGAATCCAGCGTTTATTTTCAACTAACTTACTACATGTTTCACCGATTCGATTACTAGAACAGGAGATCGTCACAAATTTATGCAGCAGTAATAATTACATAAATCGAAGTGTTTATTAATTTGATTGTAATATACTAAGCAAAAAAAAAAATATATTTTATGCAGTATACGTCGTGTGCCAGCCCGTGTGTTAGTGTTTTGTAACGTTGATAAACGTGAACGCAGACTCGGGGACAGGTATAAATACAAAACAGAAATCACACGCTTATAAACTCAACAAAAAAAATCCTCTCCGCTCTTTAATTCATTACTTTACTTTAATAAATAAGAATTTATGAAATTATGAAAGTTAAAAATCTATGTAAGACGATCGGAAACCGACATGTGAATTCGTGAAAAATACAAATTTTCTAGCGACTCATATTATGAGATTTTTTTCCCCTACATCCCTGGGCCGGACATCCAGTTAAGTATACTTGGTCCAGGGACGTGTCTTTGACTCTAAGGCGGTCTTCCCACCCGCCGGTTTTACACCCGGTACGGCCGGTCAACCGCCCCGGTACAGATCTTTTGTTTGCCTGCCTCTAATTCCCACCAATGCCGTTTCCAACCCTCCCCCCCCCCACCGAAAGGAACCGGGTCTCGGTCTTTATGCCCTTTCGCCTCTAACCGGCGTGACCAGCACAGGGGGCGCACGCACCACCAATACCAGCCCCGCCGGCCGGGTCTAGGTCTTTTCTTTCCCCGCGATTTCTCCCCTGGAGTCCCCGTCCCCTCATTGAAACCCGCACACCAAGGCATGCAGGCTCTCAGAGACGGGGCTGTCCACCCTTCCCTATCACCGAATGCGCCCGCGGTTCCCCCGTCTTGAATCCTCTTCTTTGGTTCGAAGAACTGTGCTAGCAAAAATTTTTGAAAACATTCCAATTTTGCTCGTTGACTAGCGCCCACTCAATTATATTGTTAGCATCCAAATTGTTGTCTACAATATTATGAGATTATAAGAAATAAACTACACGTCGAGCTCGTATCGGAAGTCCTGACGATCGAGTTCTGAAATAGATAGTGCGGTTATCTATTTCAGAACTAAGTAATTTCGGAACTTCCCACGTAGAAGGAAAGTTTTAATAAAGCATTAAGGTGCAAGTCGCAAGATGAAAGCGTGCAACTTGCGATGTGTTTTGATTTTTCATACGTCGAAATTTTACTTTTCGTTTATAAGATAGCTAGACTTTGTTTTGTAGAACCTTTTTACTAAAATTTTATATAAATATTAAACAACAAACACTTTTAAAAAAAAGTTTACCGTCGGTGCGAGCAAGGTTTAGTAATGTAAAACCTTATTAACTAATATTTTTAATTATCAATTATTTAACAGACGGAAGATAGATAAGCTCGTGCTCGAGAATAATTTTGATCCTTATCGGTATTCAAACACAGGACTTTCCAGATGAACCGCAAAGATACTAGTACTTCAATTAATACAACATCATATTTTATTTATATTTGATAAACAGTAAAATAATACGATGGTTTTTTAAAGCTGTAATTTATTTTTCTCTACAATAATAAACAGTTCTCAGCGAAACGGTTAATTATCTCGATGGCAAGCGATCTCTCTGCCGGTCGAAGGTTAGTCGCTTTTCTCTAACATCTCTGTTTCGTTAGAAAGATAGACGTTTTTCTTCTTATAGTTTCCGTAGAAATATTTCCGTTTGAGGCGTTGACATCTTATAGATGTGTTAGCCCCGATAAAAAAACCGACTGTTGCCGTTCGAGGACTCGGGTTTACTATCCTGGCGGCGCATAAAATCAAAGTAGCAGCGGCCGGATGCCGATCGCATTAAGTCAGGCCTTCTGCTCTTCGAAGAATCTAAAGTATAATATAAAGGAGAATTTTTCTTTCGAAAGGCGATACTTTATTATCCTTTAATTATTACTCGTAACTTACGTTTATTTTGAAACCGACGGTGTATAGGGTAAAGGGAGGCGTTAATTAAGTTTGGTCTTGAGATGTTACGGAACGTACTTGACAGAAATCTGCTTCTGAGTTAGACGCACATCTCTGGTAAGAACAACTCTCGTCAACGGTAGCCTACAGCTGCAAAATTCTTTGATATTTTTCAGAATTTTTACGGGTACTTTCTGTACAAATAACTCACGACCGCTTTAACAATACAGACACGCCTGCTTGCTTTTGGTTAAACAGAGACCTGCTTCTTTGCTTTCTTCGAATTCAGAAGTAGTAGATTTCAGCTTGCGTGCTTCCAGTTTTCACTTTTTCAGGTTAAAAACTCGGATACGATCTGATTACTGTCGGTTACGGTTACTTAATTACATAATTTTTATTTTACACAAAACCATTTTTCGACAGTGTTTAGTTTGTGATATCGTATCGTTTATTTTGATTATTTACTTAAAATATGTAAATCGATTACTAGCTTTTATTTTAGACAGCGATCTAGAAACGTTCGCGTACAGAATCTAAGCACCTTCGAAGCTGAACAGTTACACTTCAACGACTAATTTTTTAAATCTTATTTGATTTTTTTATTTAGAAACATTAGAAGTAAGAAAAGTAGTAATTATATACGTACTACAGTTACTCTCACGTAAAAAGTACTTACCTTGTAAATCGCTTTACATCACCGGTACGCTGGAGGTAGAAAATGAGCGAGCGAGTCGAGGTGAGTCGCTGCTGTGTCGGTCTTCGCATCGTTATTTTTGTTCCGTACTCTTGGATAAATAGAACGGTAATGGAAAAAGATTCGCTTTGATTTCGAGCTCAGGGGGTCACGAGATTCCTACAAACGGGGTTTTGTCATAGAAACTCATTTATTTTAAGAACGTATAGATAAATAATGTATCTTTAATTTTTTTTCGTTTAAATAATAGAATCTCATGATCTATTTCCTACGGTTCTGATTAATTAGCAAATTACTACAAAGTCTGTCTCTATGTCTGCAGATTTTTGTTTGAATAGGTTTATCTAGGTATAAAATAAAGTCGGATCGTTCGTAGTCAGGTTGCTTACCCTCATGTAGCACCCGTATGGTACTTTAAACTTAGCGAATGCTAAATTTCCATCTCTTTTATAGCATATTTATCTCTTATATAAAAGAGAATGTCCTGACTGATTCACTGACTCATAATCAACGTACAACCAAAATTATTATAGGTAGAGACCTGAAATTTACAGGGTAACTTCGTATTTTTAAGTAGGCGTGCATTAAGAAAAGATTTTACGAAATGTCGATTTCAAGGGGTTGAAATCGATAAAAACTAAATTTCGTGTTAACAGCGCTACCTGTTGGACGTAAAAGCAACATACGCTATACTAAATATTTTACGATATGTGTGTTCGCTATAAACTAAAAAACTACTGGACCGATTTACGCGCGGGGAAGAAGGGAGAAAGAGAAAAATGGAAAAAAGAAAAAGGGGAAACAGGGAAAAGGAAAAATGGGAAATGGAAATGGAAAGGGAAGACAGAAACAATAAAATAGGAAAGAGGAAGGGGGAAGGGGGAAATTAATATGGGGGAAGAGAAAGGGAATTAAATAAATTTAATTAAAATTAAATAAAATAATATTAAATTTAAAATTTAAAACAAATAATTAAGTTAAAACGGAATTAAAAAAATAGAATACGTAAAGCAAATAATTGAAGATGTCAGATGCAAAAAAATTGGTTGAGATTAAAAGCGTAGGTAAAGCATGGAAAAGAAGTAATTCATACATCTGTCAAATAAGTAATATTAATACATCGTGTGCGCGCGCAGAGCGACAGAATGAGTGTGCGAGTGCTCCAGAAAAATGCCGTTAAATTTTACAGCTGTATTTCTATGTTTAAAATAATGAAAAAAGTTCATAATAAACATGTGTCCGGAAAAAGCTTTGTTTTTAAATTAGGAATAACAAAGAATTTTACCGTGATTTCTGCTTAGCGGCAAAATGAACCTATACCGAAATTCATCGAAAACCAACTGTTGGATGTTTGATATATTTTTTAACGTAAAAAAAAATAATAAATAATGAGTTCCAGTAGTAGTAAAGCAAAAAAACTTCAGTCAAAATACAGATTTTTTAAGTTTACCGAAATCTTAATTTTTTAAATTTACAATAAAAAAATTAAATTTTTTACTAAAAGAATTTATGCTAGATTGACTGGGTCGCTATGTAAGTAGTGATGAAGGATATTTTGAACAATTTATTTAATTTTAATTACAAGGAGTTCTTTTTAATTTCCATTAATATAAAAGAGAATGAACGTCCTGACTGATTCAGTGACTCATAATCAACGTACAACCAAAATTATTATAGGTAGAGACTTGAAATTTACAGGGTACCTTCGTATTTTTAAGTAGGCGTGCATTAAGAAAAGATTTTACGAAATGTCGATTTTCAAGGGTTCAAACCGATAAAAACTAAATTTCGTGTTAACAGCGCTATCTGTTGGACGTAAAAGCAACATACGCTATACTAAATATTTTACGATTCCATTGCAATGTTACCGATACGTGGGTCCGTTATAAACTGAAACCTACTGGACCGATTTACTCGCCGGGAAAAAGGGAGAAAGGGAAAACTTGGAAAAGGGAAATAGAGAAAAATCAAACACGTAAAAGGAAAGAGAGTAAAAGGGAAGAAAGGGGAAAATGGAAAAAAGAAAAAAGGAAAACGGGGAAAAGGAAAAAGGAAATGGAAAGGGAGAGCGAAACGAGCTATGACCCTTCTGATCGTGACGGGAAGCGCAAGTAGCCATAAAGCACGGGCCAAGCCGCGATGGGGATGCTAGATTTGGGATTGTAATAATTTTTTTTTAAATTTTTATCGGACTTGTATATTGAACTATTTTAATTCATTCATAAAGTGGATCGGTCTAACAAATATCGTTCAATTTTCATATCTTCCGTTTTTTGTTTTCCTTTATTTAAGTTTTGGGCAACAATTCGTTGTTTATAGTATATTCCTTCAGTATTTAAAAAAAAAAAATTGTTTACCGTTTTATCTGGATTTAATGAAAATCTAAATATAATATTGTCGATTAAATATTTTTTATTTATAAAAAAATAAGTTTGCTATTAAAAAAGCATTGCGAGTGAAGCTAGATCTATATTGTGGGCGAAGTCGCGACGGGGTACGCTAGTATTTACGAGTTTTTATATACGAGTGTATATATAAAATCAAACCACTTTTCTCTTTATTTACTGTTCGTAAAATTCCCGAAGATTATCCTAATCATACCTCATCCGATTACATTGAGAAAAGAAAGATTTTGCAGGTGTCTTGAATAAAATAATTGTTAACTTTCGTGTAAGAGGGTGGACATAATATTTCATTGCACGAAATATAAATCGGTCAAACCGAAGAACATAAGTCATTTAATAGACTCTCAAGGGGTTTCCGGAAGTCTCCAGTAGTAAATTGCAAGACATCGTCGAATTGGGAGCCGTGGGAGCGGGATCTAAATAAATATAACTTGTTTGGCTTCGCTGAATACTTTCCAGCTTTCGCACCAAGAACAATGCTTTTGGACCGTTCGGATGTAGAGATCGACTGCTTGTGTAGTGTATAACTCTACACGATTAAAGAATGTTCAAATCGGTATTGTTAAAAAATTTAATACATTTTTTAGAGTAATTGCCGGTTCTCAAAGAGCATTATTCGAAGAGTATTGTAGTACTGCTCCACGACAGTTGGTTTTCTGTAATACTCGTAACAGGTAATACAGCTTAGGCGGGTTTAAATTTTGTTAATGTGCAAAATTAAAAGAAAAGATTATACATAAGAGATAAGATTCATTCTTGTATCAATAAGAGGATAAATTTAAAAAAAGAAAAAATATACAAATTTTATTAAATAATATTACATTAACATTATTCTGTTAAATTTTTAAATTATTGCCATCAAAACCGGTTAAAAACTAAACTACAATAAACAATTCAAAACTTATGATATATTTAAAACTCTTTATTAAAACGTTTTTTGTCGGGAAGTAACATCTGTAGTGATTATTCAAGTTTCCTAATCATAAACAATTGTTACTTAATATGAAGGCTTATTGATATAATATTCTTATTTGTACTACATTTAAATTCACTTTCTGATCTAATAGTTAAATTAGAATAATTAAGTTTTACGTTCGTAAGCATTTTTTTCAGTATATTAAATTAAAATTTTATGAATTCGAATGAAAAACCAACCTAAGTCGAGTATAACCGGCGACCACCGCACGAAAAATCGTTAAGGAATTACTTGTATTCGTGAGTGCGGCTTCATAATCTTCCGAACAGTCCAACGGCTTTTTGCCAGTTGTAGCAGTCAAAACTATTACAGTAGTTAAATTATTATTATTCATCAAAATAAGAATGAGATTCTTTATCGACATTATTTTAAACAAGAGATGAAATCGAAGGTAATTTTAGGGTAGTGTATTTGCATTTGCATTGTCGAAGATAAAACGCAAGAGATTGGTTTTGTTTGCCTGGCATTTCTCCCGTCACTACCCCATTGGTCGCCGTAAAGCATAAGACCTGTGCCACAAACGGCTAATGAGCCTCGAAACAGTTTAGCGACCGGTGTCCTAAATAGCTCCTATAGCTTACATGACAGCGTGAACGAAATAAACGCGGTGCTTCGCACGACGGTGAATTGCTCGTCAGAAAACTGAGGCATCCAGAAGAGACCCGACGAGACCGAGCCGAACACGATCGCAGAGAGCGGCCATCCCCCACGAGAGTGAATAACATCAACTCCGCGGAAGCCGACCACCCTATTCCCGACCGTGAATGGCTCCTGGACCAAGAGAACCTTGAGGTTCTACTCCTCAAGGATCCTCATGGCTTCATTGGTGGCAGCTCGGGAATGATGCAGGTTTAACTGCCCCAGGCGCAAGCGTTCGATATGGTGACGAACGTCTCAAAAGCTTCCCTCAATTCAGGCATTGCCATTAGCCGTAATATTAACGATCTTCGCCCGGGCTATGTCGTGCGACCTGCATTGCCCGCCCCCGACCCGGTGTCCGGCATCATAACCTTTCACCAAGGCACAGGGAGCGCACTTCGCAGGCGCGGCCTTATTAGGGCAGTTAGCTTCCCTATGCCCAGTAAGGGCGCAATAACCACACATCTACGACTGTGCTCGCAAGGGATAGAGCCCAGTTTAATAGCGACTAAATGAAAACTTTATTTACGTATAAGAATAGGATCTGAAACAAAGAGAATCCGAGTAGTACACGAACAGTTTATGAAACTTTTCCGGTTGTAGCGCTTGTTGAATCGTTTCTTACAAGTCAGCAACAGTTCCGTTAACGAAAGAAAACGAATGGATTTCGACCGTTGTGAAAAACCATAAAAATATAAATATAAAAAGCACGGTGAATTAAACAAAGTTTGTTCTTTTATTTGAACTGATGTTAAAAATTTATTTAACCCATACAAATACGATTTTATTAACGATTTTAAAAAACACCGTATAAACAATTTTATGCCCCTTTATAAGAAATGTACAGTTTCAAAATTGCATAATAATAATTCGGTTTTTACTACAGCGAAAGTTTTGGGCCTTCGTCCATTGTTTCAACGGTGGTAGGATCTTAAAAAACATTTAATACCATCCATCACCCTCCAGTATATATCTTAGAGATTTTTTCTGCAGTATCATACATCTTTACGATTAAGACTGGAAAGTATAGTCCCCTTACATAAAAACAATTCTTATCAGGAAAATTACAAAAAAAAAATTAAAATTACAAATATAAGCGTGGGTTCAAAAAATTATGACAAGGTAAAATCAAGTATACTTTGAAACGGTGTAAACACAGCGATACTATATCGTTTACCAGGAGACTTACGGCGTGTGAAAACGATGATACTCGGTATTCTTCTTACCGGTAAAACCGGTTATATACGTCTAAGCCCGTAATATTGAAAAAAAAATGTTGTTTTGAAATCACATCTTCTGTTTTATCACAGATGTAACTCGACGCCGGTTTTCGATGTTGAATCGATTATCTCGCTAGAATTGCATCTGTTAAACGGGATGCGTAGTCTTTTGACACACAGTAAAGTGAAATCACCGAAATTGTTATTATTAAACGATAATTACGTCCCCAACGCGAGTGAGCTATGTAATCGCAATCCGATTCGTACTGGAAAGAAATAGTCAAACAGAATTTCGTTATTTATTAAAGTTTTTTCCATTTTCGATCATCCGTCAAAAACTATAAATCGACAAATATATTAATCGGTTTTACAACCGATCAATATTATAAAGAAACCGTTCCGTAAAATGGGGAGGAGAAGAATCGAAATATTAATTTTTTTTTTTTTTAATTCACATTATAACCAAAGTAACGGACGAAATGTCATAAAATTTTCAATGAGGGTGAATGTAAAAGTCCACGGTTTAATAAGTATAAATAAAAAATTCTTTAGAAAGAATTTACCATAGTTACGGAGCTTAAAAATCACAATTATCATGAAAAGCCTTAAAAATGTTATTATTCTAAAATTAATTTATTTTTCATAATCTTATAAACGACTTGATATTTTAATGAGAACTTAATAAGATGTGAAAGGAAAAATAATAGCTTAACTTTACATATGATACAGGTCCAGGTGAACAATTAAGAACTCCAAAAACAATATTTTGAGTAAATAGCTTTTTGATTTTAAGAAGTACATAAAAAAGTTGTAAATTCATAAAGTTGTATTTCGTATTACTGTTGTAATCATATATTTATCGTGTTTAATGTTTATCGAAACTAACTTTTATTTACCGATAACTTTCCTAGATATTTTACGGTCGAAAATGATAAACATCATATTTAATTGTATATTCCACATTTAAAAAATAATAAAACACTTAGTTATCCTTTTTAGTTCATTTGATAAAATCGACCTGACTGAATCGAACAACAACAAATGTTTATCACGATTTGTAAAGCGTTAACTTTTTTCTGCTGCTAATGACCGTAGCAAACGATGGCACCTGTAACGCCTATTACAGAGTTCGGCACTCAGAATTAATGAATTGAAACAGGCGATGACACGCTGTACTTTGCAAAGAGAACTTCAGGAATGTAGAAAAATATTCTTAGTTTTCCTCCCTTTTAAAGCGGTTACTTGATATTTAGAAGTTTACTTCTAAAGTTTAGCAGTTTACTTGATATTTAGAAAAAAATCATCTGGAGTCACGATTTTTATCGAACGGAGTACGCGTTTAATATTTTTACCGAGATTTGCTACCGGAAAGCGCCTAAATATTTTTTAATTTTGTAACATTCATATTTTTTCTCTGGAGCCTTCGTATGTTTTTTCATTTTTTACAAAGTCTAAAAACCATCAAACTCGGGGGTTTTCTTTCATAAAGGAAATTGCCTATAATAATATATTTCAGAAAAAATTAAATCGAATTTTATATTATTATAATAATTAATTTAATTTAATTATTGCTGGTTTAAGATTTCATTAAATTCATCTACGTGTAACGTCTCTGCTGGAATAATACCTAACGATGCTTCATGAATATTTCCTCGTGATGGTCAAATTTATCGCAAAAGCTGCAGTAATTAGTAAAGAATAATCACTCAACCGATTCGTTCTATTTCCTGCATCAGCACGCGCTTCCACTTTTATAATTGTTTGTTCAAATATTTCCATCAAGGATACTTTTCGACGGCTTTCTAATCGACTGAAACCGATGACCTGTTTACAGTAAAGCCAAAATAAACTTTCTAGTGTTTAACAATTTATTCATTAACGTTAATAAAAAGGAAGTTTAAAAAATACTGATATCGCATAGTTCACGATACTAAAATCTGTAAGTGCCGATTACAGAAAATCTATTTTTTCGGATGATCGGTTAAACGGAGTCATGAAAACATTTAAGAATTAATACTATAACATTTTTATTCTCAATTTCATTTAAAAAGAAATATGAGGGTTGTCATTTTAAAATCGCCTGATGTTCGCTCGTAAAATCGAATCGGTATTATAAAATGATATTTCATAAAGTAGGCCAAGATTTTGAAAAAAAAACTTCCTCAGGGACTGCATCAGTAGAAAATAATCATTGGATTTCGTCAATTTTACTGCAGTACTTGTTTCAAAATTAAATTATAAAATTAAGGTTTTTCTTATCAACAATTCGAGAAGTAACTTACTTCTTTAATAGGCATAATTCAATAAAATTATTAATTATAAAAACGTTTAAAAGATTATTCAAACTTAATTAGAAGAAAAATATAAATGCGGTTTGCAAATAGAGGCCTACTAGATAAGATAGATGATTATAAGAAAATGTATTCTTTGTGTAAAAAAACAGATTCTAATTCCATTAATGTTAATTTACTAAAATAATAGCGTAAGTAAAACGAAAAAACTTTTCCTCATTACCTCGGTTTATAAATTCATTAAAACTGGTGGACTGAAGTAATCGGTGAGGTATAACCTTGTTAGGATACTAGACGAAACCCACCGGATTGGTCTAATGGTGAACGCGTCTTCCCAAATCAGCTGATTTGGAAGTAGAGAGTTCCAGCGTTCAAATCCTAGTAAAGGCAGTTACTTTTATACAGATTTGAATACTAGATCGTGGATACCGGTGTTCTTTGGTGGTTGGGTTTCAATTAACCACACATCTCAGAAATGGTCGAACTGAGACTGTACAATACTACACTTCATCCTCATTCATCCTCTGAAGTATTATCTGAAAGGTAATTACCGGAGGCTAAACAAGAAAAAGAAAGAAAGGATGCTAGACGACGAGGCGGGAGACGTGTTACACTACCGTTTAGAACAGAGAATAGAACAAAAAATTTCAATTCTCAAGTCTCAAACGGCCCGAATTATAATGAGCTTTTCAATAAAAAGATATCTTAAAGGTAAACAGCTGTTGTTAATTTTTACAAATTCATAATATTTTTCTGTTAAGTTTTGCTTTTTATAATAAAAGTCGATTTTTTTGTTTTTCATAGTTTATTACTTCAATTTTCTAAGAATTAAATTCTCTATAAGTTTTGATAAAAAAATTTACGCATTTTTTAGTCATTTAACAAAGTTAATTATTGTACTTCAAACCTAAAAAAATGTGTTTTTCCTCACGGTTTTTCCTCAGTAGAAGCAAAATATAATAATTAAGTATCTATTATCCGATTTCAGTCCTAACATATAACAAAAAAAAAAAATTTAAACTACAGCCAACGGAATTATTCGTTTTCTATCCTGCTCCGTGAAAATATTTATCTTTAAAGAATCTTTTAAATTGAAAACGTTAAAGAAATTTTGACCAAATTCTGTCTTTAAATATCGATAGAGAATCTGAAAAAAATGCCGCTGATAATTTTTACTGCTACCAGAAGTATTTAACTTATTGTTGCTACCCTGAAAAGTGCGACCTGTCAAAAAAAAAAATTAATATCACGAATGGATGGCAGATTTTAGCGCTTTGACTCGTAAATTTTACCTTCACACTCCAAAGATTTCCTTACTACGATATTTATCGCTTGTGATGATGAATTTGCAAATTGCGCGATTGTTTGTTCGATGAAAAACAACACTTAGGTTTAAAACCTAGTATAGTTTTAATGAAAATTGAAAAAAATTTGCGAACTTTTTTCTCCTAAGCCGTGAACGTACAATAATAACGGCTTAGATGCTTTATAACAATTATTATCAAAAGAAGAATAAGATTTAGTCCATTTCTAATACTAGTACTTTTTTTTTAATCTATTCGCTACAAGTCTAGGTAGCAGAATTATGTTTTTAATTTAACTAAATTGAAAAATAAAATTTTAAAACAAATTTTATTTATCGGTAACGATGTACCTTCTTACCAGTTCCTGACGCGATCTATGCGATGAACTTATGTATCGCAGTAAAAGATCGGTTAATTTTATCCGATTGACAGATGCTACCGAATTAATTATTCAGATTTTTTACAGATGTATTCCACAGTTTTTTCCGCGCATCCGATGCCTGCCGTTACAATTTTTATGCGGGTACTGTTCTTATATCGGTGGGGGTGTGCAATAATTTGTAAGAAAACGTGCAATCCTTTTATCCATGCCGTCTTATTTATTGAGTAGGACCTACTCATTTAGTTAGAGTAGGACTTACTCGTTAGGAGTTGAGTAGGACTTACTCATTTATAGTTATTAACACACCGGTCATTGAAAAATTTCCGTATCAGTATTTTTCTAACTTATTTGGCGGTTGATGCTTCAATAACTAACATATAACACGAATTGTTAAGGGCTGTTTCATGTCATTCGAATGACCTCGAACGGTTTTTCATTATTTCAGCAGACATCTAACCGACCTCAGATCGAGCTTGGAAATAGTTCAGACAACGTTAATGTTTTGAAAGGGAATGTCTGTTGAGTTTCAAAGATAATTTATCATCTCACTGTTTTTAAGCGCGGTATAACCGGTAGCGACTCTTTTTTATTTTAGTTATTTTTTCTATTCCTCAGACATTTTTCGCGTTTAAAGTGGAAATACATGCAACAGAACACATCGAAGTACACGATAATTTCATCCGCATCCGCAAAATTAACCGGAAAACAGAAGTAAAATGAACGTGTAGATTTTATCGATGTATTATCACATAAAAATACTCGAACACCGGAATCGCAATCGTTTTATCGCAAACCCTACAGCTTCTGTTAAACGAATGCGAAGCGACCGAGGAAAAAAGTTTTTCTACACATTACTCCGTGTAATAAAGTTTCTTCCCTTTTAATATTAGTCCCTGATTTTTGCCTCCAAATATTTTTTACTGCTCAATGTCCGATAATCGGAAAGGGTATATAGACAGTAATAAAATATCACAGATAAAAAAAACGCTCAAGCTTTATATTATTCGTATTAACTGATACTTTATACTAATTCGTATTAATTAGTAATCCCTTTATTCGCTAATTTATAAAATAAATAACGTACGAATAAAATAAATCTTCCCCTAAATTAATAGATCGTTATAGAATTCGATGTAATTAGCCTAGATTTTAATTCTATTTACTGCACTCGATTAATTTTTTCGGGTAACGAATGCAAGTGTTCTTAATTTCTTAGAATTTTGTATTTCGTGACCAAATATTTGACTCGACGGTAATCGTTGAAACTTCTAAAGGAAAAAACCTTTACAGGTTAGAAACTACCGGTACTGAAAACTCACGAAAATAAAAAGAAGTCCGGATTAGAAGGTCTATTGCATTACATTTTTATTACGATAATCGTGTTTCCTAATATAAATAACGTATTCATCGGACCACTTATTATTATTAATGCTCTATCAATAACGTAAAAGGCATTACTACAATCTGTTTTAAATTAAAGTATAAACTATGTAGTTAGCATAGATACCATGTATGTATGATGCGATATTAATTACATTTCTTTCAGTCTTAAAATTTATTGTAAAGATACAGAACCGGATCCGTATATCTTTAAATGAAAATTGTTTTTTAAAAATTACACGATTTATTTAAATTATGAATATATATATATATATATATATATATATATATATATATATATAGAGAGAGAGAGAGAGAGAGAGAGAAAGTGAGAGGGGGGAGAGAGAGATAGAAAGAGTGAGCGTGACGATGGGGAGGTGATTACTGTATAAAAATACAAGCAATAAAGCACATAAACTGTAAATTTTAAAATACTCTAACCTTTAACATCCTGAAATATTTTTTAAGTTAATAGTTGTAAACGTTATACAGTGGAACCCTCTATTCCAAGATGGATTACTACTGGAAAAGTGTTTTAGGCGGTTTAAAAAATTAACTTTTTTTTAAATAACAGAAACAGTTGAAAATTATTTCCCAACTGATAACGCCTCGACTATTGTAAAAACCCCAAAGAATGGAATTCAGATAGTTAAGTTTAAATAATGGTGTCACATGTTCTACGAAGAATAAGCAAGTATTGTTAGCGTAAAACGATATCGAATCCAGGTGAAGGCCCGATAGACGGGAACGTAGCGATCGGAACGAGTTGTCATAAGTATAGCGACTGTTTTAAAATATTTCACACTTCCTTATACCGTTTAGTAAAATTTTGTCGGTGGAAGTGTATTTTACGAAATTTTTTTGTTTCTATTTTATCACTGGCTATCGAGGTAAAAAAACACAAAAACAGTAAAATTTTAATTAAATCTCTAATCCCTTGGAAAAATCCTAAGTCGATCGTAAGATATACTAAATGACCCGGTATCTACAAGTAAATACAAAACGGTTTTTTTTAACGAATTCAAAAAAGTTGTTTTTTGACTAGAAAGTCGTCCGTGTGTAAAGAATAACAAAATGCTTCATTTTTTCTCTGGGGTAACGAATATACACTTTATTTTCCGCGAAAGTAAAAATGCATACGGCAAAACCATAATGGAATGCGAGTATCTGTTAAGTGCTATAAACAAACAGTTATAACCAAGAATATAGGATCTATTCCTCAAAATAGCACATTTATTTTAAGAATGACATCCAGACGCGCGAGACCTATTAGAAAAAATTGAAGGGGTGATTTCTCGTCGCTCGCTTCATCGAGCCGGTTATTTTGTTGCATATTTGTACTCCGAAATTACTGAAATATAGGTGTACAGGCGACTTCAGCCCAACTAGCGAGACCTGCCCTCTATTCTTATAGGACCCCTAAAAAACCTATTTTTCTAAACCGAACGTCATTCGCGATATCTGTTTTAGCTCGGATAGGCGTAAGAAAGGTGGTTAAATAAGATCAACAATTAACGAAAATAAACGCATCTTCTTTCCGTTTTCTATCGATAAACATTCATTATTTACAGTACCGTCAGACATTAAGGAAAGTTTTCGTATAAAAATAGTTTGTCGTATCGTATTAACGAATGAAATCAAAATGCGATTTAACCGACGCTGTAAAAGTCGGGCCGTGCGAAAGTTTAACTGGAATCAAGAACATCTGATTTAACTAAACTCTTCCGCCAAAGAACGCTTCATAGTTACGATACGCTATTCTATAAAATGTATACGACAATTTAAAATCGTTTACTTCGAATAACCCGGTATGTACTTATACAAACAATTTTTTTTTTTTGCGGAAAATCACACGACTATTATCACTACTTAAAAAAATACTTATCATTATGTTTTTATTTTATTAGTAATTAAATTTACATATGCATAATATTAATTAATACCATTTCTATCTATAAACAACAAAACAGTAATTAAATGAAAATAAGAAAATAAGTAACAAAAACTAAATGTAGGTTGTTTTATTTAAAAATATCAACTACAAACAAATTATATTACAAAATAATTATAAATAATGAAAGTTAATGAGAAATTTGTTGTCGCTCGTTTTGTACAATTGTTTCAATGTCGGGTTGTGAATTACTTAAACCTAATCGAAGAGATGAATTATTGATAAACGATTTCTTGTTTTGGTTTTAATAAGTGTCATAGATGAGAATCCAGCTTCCCACAAATATGTAGTTGCAAAGGGAAGTAGCCATTTTCATGACTTTATGTAAATTTGAATATTCATTTCTTATTGCAATCCAAAATTTAATTAAATTTTTAGCTGAAAATTTGATTTTTAATTTTAAATCTGAACTCAGTTCCAAGAGACGTTCTTGGTCTTCGTTACTTAGATTTATATTATTCTCGATAAAAGGATTAGTTATCCATAAATTCCCCTCCTGCCGGTTCATGTCAGTAGAGAAATATTTTTCAAATCCATCATATAATGACTGTAAATGTTCACTTATTACTTCACTCAGATCGCTAACTATTAATTCCTTTTGTGTAGTGATAGAATCGTAATAAGAATTATATACATCAGGATTATTTTCTTCAATTTTTTTTAACCAAAATTAAATTTTTTTTTAAACGCATCAATTTTGTTAAATAAATTAAATGTAATTGTCATACTTGTATTGTAGCGTTTTGTGAAAGCAGATTTGTTTCTCGTGTTTGGTCGACATTCAGTTTCTATTTCACTCGATTTTTCTATATTTCAATTTCCAGCAGTAGAACTTTGCGGAAAAAATATGTAAAGTTCCTTGTCTTATTTTAACTCATTTTAAGAGGAATAAAAATTTGTTTTTTTTTGCAATAATTGAAAGTAAACCGCTTCGCTATAACACTAGTAGTCGACTGTGTAAAGTAAAGAATGTGTATTGCCCTAGCGAATCTACGAGCTTGTGACCTCACGTGCTGCATCCCATAATTACCAAAACATTATTTTTGCGCGTAATTATTATTTTTATTTCATTTTTTCGACTTACAAACAATACGGGCACCTAAACACACATTTATATTGTGTGTTCAGTTCAATTCTTTCCACTTGAGTTGATCGCATTTATAAAAATGCGTAATGACTCAACTTGTAAACAATTACAATTCCTTAACCGGTGATTAATGCTCTGATTGGTATTATTTACAGGCCTATAAAAATTTATACGAGCAGTTAGAAATTATATCTCTCGTTACGATTATATTTAGATCCATCATTCGTAGTACACAATGTGTGTGTGTAAAGAAATAAACTTTAGTCCGGTTTATCATGTTCAGTGAAGGTATTCGGATAACTTTTTTGTGCGGTCATATTATTTTATAATTTCTCACTGTTTTTCGAAAATATTTTGTAATATATTACTTTTTGTTTTATTTTTGTTCGTGTGTTATTAGTGCCGTTTGTTATGGCAGAATTTAAATCCGTAGTTAAGAAAAAACTTAGGAGTCAAGCTCGTGAAATTATCAGTAATGTTTATGATTTTATGAAAAAAATGCTCTAAAAGTAGGTAAATTAACTGACGACAAACATATAATTGCTATTTCAAAAATGCGAAGAAAGAACTGCTGCTGCTTGTGGGATATCAAGAACACGGGTTCAAAAACTCACAAGAGAAAAAAGACACGATTCTTCAATCAACATCCCGATCGTGTTCTTTCAGCACGCCGAAAAATTATAAACGACGTTCTAGACTGGTCAGTGGACTGGAAAATTTTGATTTAGGTGTAGTTAATGTAAAGAATTAATGTAGAGTTAATGTAAAGAACAGTTAATGAATTTCATTCAAAGAAGAATAAATTACCTACTTTAAAAAAGATAAGGCAAGAACTTCAGTCATCAGATTTTTAATGGCAGTGAATCAACTTTAGCTGTTATTTTGAAAGAGTTAGGTTTCAAATGACGTAAAACTGAAAATAACAGAAAACTTTTAATTGAGAAATCCGATATCAGGTGGAAGAGAAATGAATATTTGCAGGTAATGGCTAAGTACAGACAAAGCAATGCTTCAATTGTTTATTTGGATGAAATGTACCTTTTAAGTTCGCATTGTTCGACAAAGTCGTGGTCTGATGGTATTGTTGTGTGCTAATTAATAAAGGTGACCTTTAATAGTAATTCATGCTGGAGGAGAAATCGGTTTTATTCCGAACTTATTACTAACTTGGAAAGCCACTTCGAAAAGTGACGACTGCCATGACAATATGAATACAGACGATTTCATGAAATGGGAGGGTGAAAAATTGGAAGGTCTTGGCAGAGACCTGCCCAGTTACCTTCTCGGCAGGAAGGGGGTCACCGTTAACCAAGTCCTTGGCTATAGCAACCAAGTCCTTGAGGCAATCTCCCCTGGATTGCTTCATTGCAGCTTATTAAAGAAAAAAATACACCAACAGCACTGCCAGGCACTACAGCTGCAGTTTGAAAAAAACCTATCACAAAACAGAAGTGCGCTAGTTTTGTTATTCCGAACAAGGCCGCCTGCCTTTACGCAACCCCGCTCGAAACAGTCAAACCTTGAAAGCTCCTACTATAGACCACCGGCGACGTCAAGTGAAATCGCTTCCTGAACCTGCCAGAAGATCTGAAACTATCCTTGGCTTCACGAACTACAAAGATGCGGACACCGACACACAAACAAAACGTCCTTATTTAGGCGACGGTGGCCCTCCTGTAACACACTACGCTGCTGTTTCGTATACACTCCGCAGCAACGCAGGTTGACTAACTGCCACCGATCGTTGTACAGCCCCAACGACCTGTACGTTAGAACACTGTTTTTGCAGAAAATCCGGTACTCCAGAGCAAGTTCACTGTACAGGGCCAGAGATCGAGAAGCGATAACAACGGGTAAAAGTAGTCTATGCGTACGTAATCAACCTCGGACGATTCGATTTACAAGTTTACTCACGCCATATATAAATCTCGACTTTGAATCGCATGCCTTCTTTTACTTTTTGACATTTCTCTTCCAACGTATTACTGAATTAACAATAAGGATACTACCACCGTTTGAGAAAAATTCCACGCAAAATATATCCAGAATTTGAGAAATTAATTCTTATTAATAAAATATTGTTTCGAAAGTCCAGTTTATGAATTATCTTTTATAACGTTTTAAAGTTAATTGACAGAGCAGTAAAAAACACTCGATAGCTAAATTAGAGAATAATTGTCATTGTTAATCCGAGAAAAAGTTAGTAGTTCAGTCGATGTAGTATTAAAATTTTAATAATTTTCAAAGATTAAAATAAGAAGAAAAATTAACTGTTGAAATTCATTTACTTCATTTTTTAATAAAAAGGAACAATACATTAAAATTGCGAGTTATACTAACGCAGATTAATTATTTTCTATTTTTAGATATTGTAATTAGTGATTTGTGACATCGTTCGGACCGAGTTGCCAAATCGTTAAACCGGGTTCTGGCACCGCATTATAATTTCATGATGAAAAAATTCTGTATATTCGAATCTGCAGTAGTCCTTTAAGTTAAGAATAAGAGCTGATATTGCCTAAAATTTAAGTGAAAGAACACATAAACTGACTGCCTTTTTAATAATATGAAAAAAAAGTTATTTTAATGATGCGATCACACAATGTCACACTTCCGTAACTAAAAATATAATTATTACAACTTTCCCAGAGATTACAGATATATTAAAGGAGAAATTATATTGATTATGTCATTATATAACTAATGATCTAACTAATTGTTATGACTATAGAACTCTAATGATTATAAGTATACAACTATATGATTATGTCACTGCGTGTACATTGTACACCGAGGTGTCATCGAAAGCATGACTTCTTACGCAGCGCCCGTTTGGGCGCATAAGTTGGATATGAATAGGGCACTTGTTAAAAATTTAAGGAGTTCCCAGCGCAGAGCCTTAATTGAATGCGCTGGTGTTTTTAGAACAAGCTCCTAAGAGGCTAACACCGTATTGGGAAAGGCTCTCCCAATCGATTTAGTGGTGAAAGTTCGAGCAGCCACGTGAAGATTATGAAGAGGCCGAGGCATTTAGGATGCGGTTTCGAGCCGGGCCAGTACCGGAGCGGAACGGTGATCACAATGCACCGGATCTAAATTTCGTTCAGTTGCCCATCTCCCGCCTGCAGAGCCTCGTGATGGAAGCACGGCAGCTGGAATGAGATACCACGGCTAAGGGAAGATCCTTGTATAAGTTTATATAGGATTTGGGGGTATGGTATGCCTCGAGCTCGTTTTTAAGGGCAAAGGGTGCTCGGGTGCTCACCAACCACGCTAATTTGAACCAATATTTGTTTCGGTTCCGCCTGGCAGCTAATGAGCTGTGCGACTGCGGAGAGGTCCAGTCAAATGAACACCTGATATTTGACTGCCGTGCTTTTGAGGGGGCCAGACACCGGGCCACCCTGGAACTTAGAGGTCAAGGGGAAAATTCGCCACTCAAAAGCGGCGAGTCAATGTTGCGAGAGCCGCCTTGTCGGACCGTGTGGTTGTTCCAAGATACGGTTGCTTTTTTCAACCGGCATCCGTAGTTTGCTTAATGGAAAGACTTTTACCGCATTGCCGTGGGAAGCTAACTCTGCGAACGGTTGAACACCAGCCAATTATTACGGCTCTAAGCGCAATAAAATGGTGAACAGACACTTGCTGGCATTCAGCGACCTAGGCGTGGCAGCGAATTGCTTCCTAGACGAAATACATTTTATTATTGATTTCATATATATTTTAAGTAGTTGACGGGGTGCACCTAACCAATTTAGCAAATGTATAACAAGTGAGAGGTTGGAACACGTAAGCCGATGGTGTATGGCACCTCGCTTAGTTCGCTCACGTTGTTGGGTAAGCTATAGGAGCTATGTTAGGATAGTGGTCGCTAAACTGTTCGAGGCTTAGTTGTTGTTTGTGGCACAGACATTCAGTCTTATGCTTTAGGGCGACCGAATGCGGTGGTGGCAGGAGAAATGCCAAGTAAACCAATAGTGATTATGTCAAAAATGGAGTATCGGGTTTTTGCAAATCTTTACGTTTTAGGGTCCAGCTAATTCATTTAGACCGAAAAAATAAATCTATGTATGTACGTAAGTATATGTGTATGTGTGTATAAGTACGTTCATTAAATATAAATAAATGTATTCGATCGCGAGAGGTACGGTGGCCGGCGCTAAAGAATAGGCATCGGAATAAACATGTTATAATCGGTGCAAATAGACTTTATACACATAAAAACAACGATCGAAAACAATATTATGATGATAAATCCTTTCTCCTAACTTGTTTGACGCTAAACGACGAGACCGATTGTCCTGTCGCAGACAGTTACTTTTAAACAGATTTGAATACTAGATCCTGAATACCGGTGGTTGGATTTCAATTAACCTCAAATCTTAGAAATGGTTGACCTGAGGCTGTACAAAACTACACTTTACTTACACTTATATATATATATCATCCTCATTCATCCTCTCAAGTAAACCTGACGGTGATTCCAGGAGGCTAAAGAGGAAAAAAGTGCACCAAACTAAAGAAAGACGTTATGGAACGTCATATACGATCTGAACCATATTTGTGTTTCCGAAAATGATGAGTCTCGGGACAAAAATTTTAAACCGCTACAGTCGTTCGCAATAATTTACGCTCAAGACTGTGTTCGTAGCTTTCGACTATTCATAGAACAAATCTGTCGGTATATTTTTATACATTTCTTTTTGCAAATGAATATTCCAACTACTGACATTTTAAATGATTTTTAACATTGTAAAAGACAACACACGTTTACTTTTAATTATAATTAACGTATCCTATTTGTTTTATTTGTAGAAGTCGTTATTTATTTATAAAATAACTGAAATAAATCATTTTTTGATTACGTTGAACGTACTGCATTATTCGGTACAAGAAACGTGTGGGTTTTGTGTTAGTATAAAACTTATATGATTACTATATAATTTCACAATAAAATATGTTTACTATAAACTAATTACGTTTACTATAAACTAATTCTCTCACTCTAACCGGACTTGTGAATTAAAATTACTTTTCTGTTTGTATTTAAAATAATCGTTTTCATAAATAAATTTTAAAAAAATATAATGCGCACAGATAAACTTAAATATAGACGGCTGGAATAAATTCATCGTTTATTACATATTTCAACACAATCTGAAAATAATACCGAGTAACAAAACATAAAAATGCAATTGATATTAAACCTTGATTAGAATTAATAAAATTATTCGCTAACGATAAATACAGCAGGTATACAGGTCGTAAACAAACAGTCCTCCCCGGTGTAGGTTTGCGATTTTAAATCAGCTAGAAATAAGTTTCTCCTCTAAAATATATCGTGACAGTATTCCCGCAACACAGGCGTACAACGATCACAGCTTGTGATAGCATCGTTCCCAACAGACGATGCATCGCTGTATTTGTAGCGACATCCGGTCGGTTCTACAAAACATTTTTAAAATTCGTTTAATATTTCTTCCGTTAGATAGCTGCAAGTTATAGACCGTTAATTTATAGCGATACTGTCTTCGAATGAATCTAAACGATTCGGTGAAGTTTCATTTAAAGTCAAGAAATCACCGATTCTCCCGTGATATTTGGACTATCTATTAAAAAGGAGTTTCTAGAAAAAATAAACGCCCTGGTTTCTATTAACTTCTAAGGGATTAAATTAAGAAGGGATGGAAAAGGGATACGCAGACAGGAAGAGCTGCAAATTAAAACCTAAATTAATTACGATAAACTGATAAAAAATTTAAAAAGAAATGAAAATTGAGAAAACGAAATCATTCTTGACGGTTAGATTACTACCTTAGATAATTCTTTCTCGAATAAATTAACGATCCGGATAAAATCTACTACCGACCGAATTCCTTTGACGACTAAACATAAACCGTTAAAGATGCGGGTAAGTTCTGGATTGATAAATTCTTCAGTGAATGTGACGAATGCACAAAATTCTTAGTTAAGACCGGATTAATTAAATATAGAAACTTATTAAACAAACTTATTTAAGCTAAATTAAACTATTAAAAAAATAAAATCTCGCTTTGCAAGGAAACAAAACAAACCTGGGACGGTATAGAACAAATACCAGAGATAAAAAGTCATAAATGCTCTCCAGATATTACGAACGACTACATAAGCATTTTTTATAAGTAGAAAAGAAATATACAGAAAAAACTATTAAATGATAATTTGAACAATTCGCAATATTAAAATTTTACGGAAATCAATTCCAAATTCTTACCTCGAACGAATATACCGGCAAAAACTGTAATCGAATTCTGCCTACCTCAGGGTACAGTTTTCCATCTATCCTATTTTTTAAATAGCGAAATAGTGAAATAGTGAACTTTTAAATAGTGAAATAGCGCTCCTTAGACAGACGCTACAAACCAGGAGACGTGTAATGCAAAGGCTCAGACCCGCGGGTGACTCGAGATATCAGGAGGCAGTTAGCAACTATAAAGAGGCTAGAAGAGCTCTCAATAAAGCTATAAAGAAAGAGAAGAGAATACACTGGTCGAGGTTGTGTGCTGAACTAGACTGTGACCCATGGGGCATGGCTTTTAAAATAGTTACAAAGAGGTTTGGCAGAAGGCTTCCGATACTCTCCAAGGATTGGGCTGAAACACAAGTATCTAGTCTTTTCCCGCATATAACTGTTGAGGAGCGCAACCCCACTGAATGCGATAGCAGAAGATTTGCTTTATGCGAGTTGTAATGTGCTGGCAGCATGTTTGTGACTAAGAATAGCCCCGGACCGGACCAAATACCAGCTGCATTAATTAAGAATCTCATCAAGAAAGCACCTTGGGAGATACTCGAGGTGGCCAGCTACGGCCTGATTCACAAGACTTTCCCGGAGTGTTGGAAGGAGGCAAAAGTTGTGTTTTTGCCTAAAGGCACAAATGATACAAGACAATTGACATATAGACCGTTGAGCCTCCTCAACACGATGGGAAAAGTGGTTGAAAAAATGTTGGCTGGCCGCATAGTGCAGGAGGTGGAAGATGGTGCGAAAATAAGTGCTAATCAGTTTGGTTTTTGGAAAGGCAGGTCAACAGTTCAGGCAATTAGTAAGGTGATTAGTTGGGCTAACGAAACTAGAAGAGGTACTTCGCGGACAAGAAACATTCCTTTGCTTGTCTCTTTAGACGTGAAGAATGCTTTCGGGTCGATTCCATGGAAACATATTAATGCGGCCATGGTTGAAAAGGGAATTAGCCCGTACTTGAGAAGGCAAGTAGAGGAATACCTCAAAAGTCGCAGCTGTAAAGTCAAGGCGCAAGAGCAAGAGATATCCTTTAGTATGAGCGCCGGGGTACCGCAGAGCTCAGTCCTTGGGCCACTTTTATGGGTCATTGCCTTTGATGGTGTGCTTCGGCTAACATTTCCTGAGGGTGTACAAATTAAAGCATACGCAGATGATCTGGCAATCCTTGTGCAGGCCAGAACGATCGATGTAGTTAAAAACAAGGCAAACGCTGCATTAGAGACAGTCGGTAGATGGCTCATCGATATGGGATTGCAGCTTTCGATTGAAAAATGTAAATACATTAAATTCACTGGAAAACGTGTATTGCAGCCAGTAGATATACGAATTGGAGACTATAATATTGAGGAAGTAACAGTATTAAAATATCTTGGAGTCATCTTACAAAAACCTGCAGATTTACTGGGCAGGTACTAAGTGTCTGTCAGAGTGCGGAGAAACTGACTAAATGCCTAAATATAATTTGGTCAAAGCAGAGCGCTCCTCGGGCATCAAAAAGAAGAGTTTTAGCGACAACCGTAGTGTCAACAATGATGTATGCCGTGCCGGCATGGAGTTGTGACCTCACTATTAGCAGAAATAGAGACAGGTTGAAGAGAGCACACAGGGGGATACTACTGGGAGTAGTATCTGCCTATAGAACTGTTTCTTACGAGGCCCTCTGTGTGCTTTCGGGAATGTTACCGATTGACCTTATCGCCAGATATAGAACCGACAGGTTTTTAGGGAGAGCAGAAAATGAAGTCAGGGAAAACATACATAGAATCTGGCAGGAGAGATGGGTGGAGGCTGGAGTGGCTGGATGGACAAGAACCTTAATTCCAGAATTAACAGGATGGATTAACAGGCGGCATGGAGAAACTGACTATTGGATCACCCAGTTCCTGACGGGACATGGGTGTTTCAACGGTTATCTCCATAAGGTGGGAAGAAGGAATGAATCCACGTGCATGTACTGCGAACAGGACGATGATTCTGAGCATACATTTTTAGTATGTAATAAATGGATAAGACTAAGACACGACGCGGGTATTCATGGAAAAACGCCGAAGGAGACCATGGATTTCATGCTCAGCAGTAAGGAGAACTGGAGGAAGGTCGCTGATTATATAAAGACAGTACTAAAACAGAAGAATTAAGATGAAAGAAGAATGGGTTTCTAGTATGTTAGGTTGGGTGGACAGCCTCAGCGGTGAGAGCCAGCATGCTTAGGTGTGCTGGTTTCAATGATCCGCTGAGGACTCCTTGGGGTGTGCTGTAGGGACAAGAGAGTATTATAAAAGATCCGGGGGTCACATCACGACTTGTAGGTATGATGTGGTTCCATAGAGGACAATAGAGAATAAAAAATCTCAAAAGAGGCACCGGTAGGCCTGACCTGCCATGCCGGTATATAGCCGGTAGGCGGGGAGGGCCTATTAGAGTAACGGACACTCCCCTGGGTGGCGTAGTACCATCAAGTCGGTCCGGCCCAGGGGAGTAAAGAAAAAAAAAAAAAAAAATATATATATATATATATATATATATATACTTCGGCTCTTCCTGGGAAAATGTAAGATGTTTAGCCGAAGTAGGACTCAATTAGGACATCGATTTGGACTCGTATAGTACATCGATTGTCAAACGATGACTTCACCGGCGCACTCTCACGCTAAACGATAAAAAAAGATTATATATGACGCTTTCTCCAATAAACAGTAGATAACCATTTCTATAGTAAAACGCCCCGACAGTATTAAAGTCCACACGCCAAACTCCATAGGTCTAATCAGACCGGTAAATTACTTAGACAAAGGTAAGCTAAGGCTTGCACATGTCTTCGCCGGAAAGATTAAATAAAGCATTTAGGCGTTCTTACGGATTCGCACCTCAAACGAATCGCTATTATTAAGAGTACGCTTTATAAGTTAAAATATATATTAAAAACGTAAGTTTTTCAGACTTAACGAACTTAAAAACCCAAATATTATCGACACGATGTATTGTATTCATCCTATCCACCGATCGATATTCCGATATGGAATCGGAGCACGGGACAGATCATTAGAAATCCGCTTTAACAAAATAAATATAATAAAAAATGTATATTAAGAGCAGTCCTCGGTAGAAGTTAAGCGAGTAATAAACTTTTTAATGAATTCAGTGTTTTGACTGTTAGGAGATTACGCATAAAAAATCTAATAATATAAATAAAAATAAAAACCTAATTAATCTTTATATTTCTC
The DNA here is from genome assembly GCF_047948215.1 of Lycorma delicatula. Lineage (NCBI taxonomy): Eukaryota > Metazoa > Arthropoda > Insecta > Hemiptera > Fulgoridae > Lycorma > Lycorma delicatula. Next base: position 5,890,122 of record NC_134458.1, read on the forward strand.
CATACAATTTACATTTATTTTGCAGTTATGCTGTTCCTCACAAAGATTTGGCAATATAGGAGATAATTCCTCTCGCTTATAACAAATTAATAAATTTGGTCCCAAATCGTTTAATCGCTAATAAAATCACAAAATCGTCGATTATCCAAATAGATAAATTGATTACGTCCAAAAATATTTATCTTTAATCCATTAATGGAATCTATTTTCTGAAATATCTGCAGATATTTCACCTCAAATCAATAATCGTTAAAACTTCAGTATATCACCTCCTACGTTTTGCTTCAATTTTCTTACGTGTTACTTGTTGCTAGCGATAAAACTTATGTTTTGCTGGCAACACTTGAATATTTAACATATAAAATATTTTTTTAGATTTAAGTATCATTTGTACTTTGTTTATAATAAATATAAAAACGATAATATTATTGTACGATGGCAAAAAATAAATCGAATTGGCGAGATTACTACCTAAGGGAATAAGCTACCGATAATAATGGATTTTTTCTCATCCTTAAGATGGTAAAGAGGTACAGACACAGATCTATATATTTGAAAGGGAAAAGTCTTATCCACAAATTCTTCTGCATAAACTACAGACTTATTAATATGGAAATTTATTCCTAAGGATCCTTCAGGAAGAGTTAAAAAAAGGTATATCGATTAATTACTCTTAGCAAGGGTTAAATTAACAAGGGATGTCGAAACCGAAAAAGAGTAAACCGGATCCTCCGGAGATTATATCCTCTTAGATCGTAAGGTATCTTTAAGAAAGAATTTTTCCTTCAGTAAGTAACTCTAACGTACTGTAAAAAATCTCGGGCTTTTTCTTTTTACGATCCCTAAAAGAGTGAAACTGTATAATAGTTCTCGTTCAATTTGCCAGTGGATCGTCACAGAAACTAGAATTCGTCTCTTCAGCGATATCGGAAATAACATCCTTAGTAAGGTGAAACAGGATAAGCTTCGATTCGACAATTCCAGTGAGTATTTTTAACATCGGATACTGAGCTGATTGTCGGCTACAGGGTTAACAGATCAATATAGTTTATAGCATGTGTCCTCTACATTTTAGACACCTTCTGAAAAGTCACAAGAAGTTCGGACAGATGGTGTAACACGATCAAATACAAAAAAAAAAAAACACTAATAAACGTGATCATCGATTAGCTCTCCGCGAGGAAGTCTATAAAGTAAGGGTCAGGAGGGCGATTGGCATCCGCCAGATAGTACGCAAGGAGATATGTCTGTAAAAGAGAGAGAAAACAAATGGGAAGTAGTAGCGATTGCTTTATAGTGTGTCGTAAATAAGTAGGGAAAATCCTTGCGGGCGAAATTAATAAATAAGCAAAGTATAGAGGAGAAATACTGTTACACAACAAAATTTTAAAAACCTTTCAAATGAAAATCTTTCAGTATCTAACAATACTACTACTCGTATTATTTTCTATAATTAAAATCTTATATCGTGACGTACAATAATGAGAATAATTTTGTATCGCGTTAATTATTATGACTATTTCTAATCTGAAATTTATTTTATTGTTTTCTAATCAGACTTATTTTTTTAATTTTTTGCGCGTTTCATCCGCGTTTGGCCAAAGAGTTGAGAGCTATGGGAGTCAAACTAGTTATGAAAATGGGTATTCTTAGGTTATTATACAGCTCTTCGAAAAAAAAGTTCAATAATGAGATACAACTGCGTAAGTCGATAGGGTAATTAAAACAATATGACTGTCAGTTTTTTTAATATTAATATTTAGCGAGTTATCAAGCTTCTAACGTATCGACGATGATAATGCACGTATAGTTAGATATATAACGCATTTATATAGAAACTATAAAAATTATTATATTATTACATCATAAACTTATATGAGTGGAGTTATAGTATTTTATCCGCATCTCAAATCTAATCATCATTTTAATTTTTTAAATACGGGTTTGTAAATTTTACACTGACCGTACATTTTTTTTAAAGACTAATCTGAATGGATATATTTAATTTTGCATAAATTAAGGCTTCTATTGCTGCCAAAAGTTTAAATTAGGAATGGGATAAGAAACCAAAAGTTGGCAAATGTTAAATATTCGCTAGGGCTTTCTGACTTTTTAATTCCTTTGAAATACCTCGTACAACGATAATATAACGCCATCTATTGACAAAATGATGAACTATTTTCATCTTTTTTAAAAGTTTTACATACATATTAAAAAAAGGAATAGATGAACATTGTAAAGACCGTATTTTTGTATCTGTATGGTCTTAATTATTATAGCTTATTATTATTATTATTATTAATAATATATAAATCCTGTTAATTTTTAATACCTGTTTATTTTTAACGCATTATTACTGTATTTTAATTATTATTATTACAACTAAAACTAGTCAAAGATGAAATATAAAAAAATTAATGTTTTTGTTTTTTACAAGTTAAAAATTGATCATTTTATAATTGCTTCTTCACTAACAATTTTTCAGTCGAAATCTACAAAATTTGAGTAAGTGTGAAAATTAATGATAAACTGATTATCGACTGATTATATTCCTTGAATATTGTCTGATTAAACGACCTAAACATACGTATCTGTTATTAATATTACGATATATATGCATATAGTTAAGTAAAAACAATAACTGTCAGGCATTGTGCTAAATACTAAAACGAATTTATGTTTTTTTCTTGTACTCGACTTCATGTGATTCATGAGCGCTTTTTTCATTTGATACATACCTTTGCTTATTAATCGAATAAATATTACCGAGAGAGTAGCCCCGACTTTAAAATATTGTACGTATAACATTCCTAACAGAGTTAAAGTTGTATTTGCTTTTTAAATTCGGTTTTTAGGTTATAGAATATTTGTTTCGATTAATAATTCATAATCGGTGTGAGATTTATAATAAAGAGATCCAATTTAATAAAGAAATTCAATAAAGATCTCTTTTCGACTCTTTTTAATTTATATTTTTTATTAAAAATTAACCGGGGCGATTTTCCACCCCGCCTGGGGCTAGAATCGACACTGTCTATCTACGTACCGTAAAATGAAACATAAAAAATCCCGAAATAACCGAAAATGTGTTATACACTTACAGATAAAATAGATATTCGTTTATATGCGTCTTCTTCTGTCTATTTGTACGTTTGTACGATTATATGTTGTACAGGCGAGAACCACGATAACAATTTATCAGCGAAAGCTGTTTAATCGACATCGATAGCTTTCAACGGCGAGAACTAAAGCGATCACTCGTCAGTAAAAGTATTGTTTGGACGATCTTTAAAAGCTCCGTGTATCGTAAAGCATGTTCCGTACAGCTGAGTCGACGTAAGGGAGTGAGGAGACACTCCACGCCTACGGACAGAGAACGATCCGCTTTAACATTAAAGCGCGCAATCCATTTATATACATCGATGGTTTAGATTTATGAAAACGTATAAGTAGATAATAAACTAAGAATCAAACGAGCGCACGCACGCGTGCACACACACACACACACACACACACACACACAGGTGTAACAAACTGATCTGATCGGATCGGATGACTGCGATTATTATACTTTATAGTATTAAAAAGAAAATACCACATTTACACTTTAAAATTGTTGTTTATTTTAAGCTAAAATAAATAAAATACGGGCTGTAGTAGACTAAGAATAATAAAACACAAATTCAAAAATTAAAATTCTGTACTTACACTTCAATAAGATAAAGCTATTTAAAATAAACAATTTTCCATTCAAAGTTCAAAAATGTTTAATTAGTAATAGTAATAACAATAAACAACAGTATATATTTCTATTATTCTAATAAAATTTGTAGCTCACAGTTCCACAATGTTCTTTTTATTTCTTATTCGCTTATAAGAAGACATTGATTCGTTACTCATAGTTGTTCTAGTACGCCGTAGAATATCAGGTATTTGTATTTACATACAAATGAAAGAATCAGAAGGCTTATATATGAAAAACATTTTTTGAACGTTTTGTATATAAGAAAAAGATACGGTAAAATTACATCGGCTTGTAAAAGATGCTTATGTATAAACAAACATACACCAGTAAATACAAACTCGTTTATTTTGGGCTAATTAGACTCCAGTAAACTGAATTCGACTGCCGTTTGTCCGTAATTCCTCGCTGCTTTTCTACGGTTACAAATTCCATTGACCGCTTTAGTCATCCTCAGAAATACACACTGCTCGTCCGTTCGTTTATCCGCTCTGTTTTCCACGATCTCGTTAACCGCTATACACACAAAAGACGGCACGAAAAAGTATCTTTGGTCTAGAGCTCCGGGATAAATTCCGTTCTTTTAAATTTCAAAAGCCTAATTTACGTGAACAATCGGTGCAGTAGTCTTCAGCGATCTTAATCAAACACGATATTAATATTTAATGAAATAATTTATCTGCCTAAAAAACCACAGCTAAACAATCAAGTCGTAACAAGCCAATTTATAATGATATTTCTTACAGAAAGACGTCTAATTGTTTCTGGTGTAACAGAAAAATTAAATTGAACAAATGTAGTAACGAAAAGCTCCAAATCAATAATTGGAATAAAATAAGTATAAAATCGTGTAAAATATGCACGAACTCTTAGTTGTCTTCATCCAATAACAGGGAGAGTTTTGGTCTGTAAACAGGAATTCAGAGAGCAAAGCTTCATCTACAATAGTAGTTAGAACACTCGGCTTCATAATTTCGCCCTCGCCAAAGTTCCTTATGTCCCTAATATATTACACTTCAGTAGCTAATCGTAAATCTAAAACAATATAATCATAAAGTAAAACAAAGCTTGTCTTTAATCTTACCTTAACTATGCATAGTTTTACTTCTACCTTTAGCTGCATGATCGGTGGATGGTGACATAAATTCATAATTATTTTTATTTCTAAGAAATATGTCCGACGTACACGATTAACGACACTCGCACAAATGGAAAATATTAAACAAAACATACGCTATAAATAATCTTATAGATCTTAACTCGTTTGATATCAATAGAATGTAATTTGTCAGGGAAATAATAACAATCATTAAAAAATATTATGATCATGATGCTAATGTAATTTAAAAGATTAACTTATTAAAAAACCAACGATTAACCGTAATTTCAAAATTAATCGAATTATTACTATTTCTAAATTTGTGTCACAAATAACTTTTCCTAGACTCACTAAATTAATACAAAACATATTTTTAATTTTTTTTCAAGTTATACATAATATTTCTTCAACTCCACTCAGTACGTCCTCTTCGTCATCACTGATGCTCTTGGAACTGTCGGAACTGAAATCAGTTTCACCTAATTTTACAATAAAACGCTCAGAAATTTTATCAAGCATCGATTCAAGTTTTAAATAATTTGTCTCACAATTTTCCGTAGTTTTGCAGTCTGCCTTCCAGACGTTTGTTTATCTAAATTCTTCTTTCGTCAGTTCTATTGTATCTTCTAAACTGAATGTTACATTCTTTTGGGCAATGTAATTTTTAACACATGCCCAGCCATTCTCAATAGCATTTAAGTCGGGATGATAAGGTAGGTGGTAATGTGACACAGCGAGTCCTCTTTCAGCAAAGAATTTATTTTGTACGTTTTAAATCGAAGTTTATGTACTTTTTTCAGCGTATATAATTCAGATTTGAATATTTCATGTGAAAATGGTATCTTGTTTTTGGCTAGTCGATTATGTCTTGTTTCTTTTTTTAATTCGAATTAAGAACTGGATTTATTTGAACATTGTGGTACGGTGCGTTGTCCATGATTATTACGAAGTCGGTGACAGATTCGGTAGCGATTGAGACACAACCCATTTTTGAAAATTATTAAAATTCATATCGTCATGGTAATCACCCGTTTCTTGAACCGACTTAAATATTTCGAGAGTATTTTCGATAAAACCGTTTCTTCTCCTGCATTAACTATTATTGTTCCATTCCTTTTAGAAACTGAAGTTTTCAGCCATTCTAAAAAAACCATGCTTGATCCTTCGTGTACATAGATTACATCTATTATATAACTGGACGATTTTCTTCTCTGGAACGCAAATAATGCAACCTTTTATCATGTATATCATCATTCGCCATCAGCTGAGTTTATACATCACTGATGTAAATGTCTACCGAGGCATTTACATCGGTGGCATCTATCTAAAATAGCCAGTCTATACAGCTGTCTGATTCCTTAGGTGCAACTACCCTCTTAAGGACCAATTTCACACATTATGCACTTGTCCACGATGTTTTAATAATAATTAAAAATTTAAAAGAGAGCAGAAAACAGTGCATCTTCATATAAACACCTGGCCATGCCAGTATTCCAGGAAATGAAGCGGCTGATAGAGCAGCCAAAAGGCAAACAGCAATGAAGTCGATATTACTCCAGTTAAATTAACTATGTTAATAGCTGTATGGCGCAAGTCATAATAAAGGAATGGAAATGCATAAGGAATTGCGGTACGCTATCAAGAATACCTTATATCCCCGTATTCCATTAAAACAAGAAATGTTCTAACGCGTCGAGAACAAGTTGCTATAACAAGACTTGTGGGTCACACTAGACTCGCTTTGTTTTATATGCTAGCAAGAGAACAGTTAGGAATACGTGGAAACTGTGACTCGTACCTCATAGAGAAACATAATAGAAGAGTTAACGTCATACAGAGACCTTAGAATGAGGCTGAAGTTAACCGGAAATTTTGCAATCGATTCATGATTTAATGATATAAGATAGAGGAAAGTTATCGACAGTTTAAGAATAAGTGATCTGTTAATTTAACGACTATTTATCATTTAGCGACTATTAATTTAACATGTGCTATGTTTTATGTCTAGAGGACTAAATTATTGACTTCTTTTGTGTGTTTTATGTTTCTTTACAGTTACGGACGAATTACTTTTAGGATATGTTCTTAATAATTGCGAACCGTTTACACCCGGGCTTTACACTCGCAGTAGTTTAACGACATCTCTTTAGGAATGGATTACATGTTTTTAAGTGGCAAAGGCCATATACGCCTTTGTCATCTTTTTTTTTTACTTCAAACTCAAGAATCAGTTCCCAGATTATTCCCCTTTCCTTCTGAATCACTCTGTTTACTGATGTATATTCTGCATCGTAATTTCTATATCGTTATACCAACCTTTGACCGCTGTTTTGATTCGATATTCCAATTTCTCATACTTGAATAATTTTCACATATATAATCGAAAATAGCTAGATTTCAATTTTTCTTCTATTATGTATCAATTTTTCCTTTTAACCACTAGTGTAAATTTATCATTTTTTTGGTTATATCTATCTATATGAATACCGTCTATTTATTTTAAGGTTATGTTAATCCTATATAAATAATATGTTTGCATATATATCTTTTAAATTCTATTAATCTTTAATTCTAATGTTATTATTTTTTATGATGTTAGGTATTTTTAATTTGCATATTGCATTTTTGTTAACGATTAAAAGATAGAGAAGAACGCTCGCAATGTGTGATTGTATTTTGTGATTTATTATTTATAATTACTATTCTTTTAATCCTTTCTTTAAAAGAGAATATTTCTTTATTGTATCGTGTTATACGGGAGCTTGTTCAGAATATTGGAACAAATAGTTCTGGCGTTGATTTGCCAATCTCAGTGAAATATTTCGGTACGATAAATCTTTTTGGGTTTAATCTTCTGATATTATTATTTTCACGCGTATCTCTAAATTTATTTTTAAAATAATATTTAAAAATTATTAAACAGCTCTAAGGTTTCCAAATGTTAAAATATTTAATGATTTCCTATCCGTACCGAAAAAGAATATATTACGAATCCCATACAACCTTGATACAAAGGAGCCAAAATATATCGTGCTGCAAAACCATAAGCTGTAATTCCATACCTTATTAAAGATTCAATCGTAGTAAAGCACAGCAATATTTTCATCGAGGTATTTATTATAAATTTTAAAAGATAAATTATTTGTGCTAATATTCTAAATTTTTGCTTAAGTATTTTATATGTATAATCCAACGCATATTTCAATCTAGGTATACGCCTAGCCAGAATGTTTTATCGGTCAGCAATCGTTGTTTTTTTGTAAAAAAAATATAATCGTGAATCTCGATGCTACTGTGATTTAGTATGTCCCAGTTCAATTTTGAATTCTTGAATATACCACTGTAGTAGTTTTATTTCCACGCGTATTAACGTGTATATAATTGTGAAAGTGTCTGTCTTATTATTACATTCAAATCTGATCGTATGCCGTTTATTAACTGGAGCGTATTAATTTTAATTGGAGCTCCCTGTATTAAATTGTGCATCTGTTATTTAAATTTATTTATATCATTTCTTATTTCTTATATCGTTGCTAATTTTCTGTCCTTAAAATGTTGTTTGAATAACTGTAAGAATTTCCCAGCGATACCTATATTTTCTAATTTATTTAATAATATATCATGATTGATTGTATCGAAAGCCGTGGTATGCTGTGTGTGTACACAAATACTTAAACAGAAACAGCCATTGTTTACGCCATTGCGTAAAGTTGTTTTATTCCAATAAATTCAAGGATATGGTTGAGTCTTGTAGTTTACAGGCTTGGTAAATTTATTTTGCATTTTTGTAAGGCTTATCTTATGTGTACTTTACTTGCTGTTTAGTCTTAATATATATTATTCTTAAGTGTTTTTTATTCTCACCAATTTCAATATTGTCATAGTTCCTAGAAGTCTATTTCTCTTTGTCTGCCCTGATGTCATTTCTTCAACTTGTCCGTATTCAGAAATTTATTTTATTAGTAATTCTTTTAGTGGTCTGCTTGCTTGTAAATTATTTTTGTTATGTCTTCGTTCTCGAATTTCACACGTTTTCTCTAATCGTTCTCATACTAACACTTAAGACACTACTCTTGTTGTCAATACACACACTCTTCTGTCCATTGCTTTGTTCGCTTCCCCTACTTCTCACCACGCCAGCTTTGTTTATTCCAGTTCAGTATTTCATGTTGTTTGGATGTACAGGCTGGTCCCCGGGCGGGGACCAGCTTGCGATTCTCTCTCGTATAATATGTTAATACTTTTTGTCGTCTTCAATCTCTCATAAACGTTGTGGTATTTCTCTGTCAAAATATTCTCTTGTTCTACTCGTCAGTGTTTTGTGATTTTACAAATTTCTATGTTCTTTTTTGCCTCGTTTCTTCGATAAGTTAATTTTTTAAATTCAGTAGATAATGTCTCTGTCGAAAGTGGTTCAATTACTATAAACCAGCCAACTCTATCGACGCCGAATCTTCTCCAGCTGCTGATTACATTTTCATCGATGCAGAATCTCTCCAAACTCATTACTACAAATCTGAGACGCCACGTCTTGTTTCAACTTCTAATCACAAATTGTTACCTCTGTTATTTTTGATTCGCCATTACAGACTACGCCAAGGATAAACTGTATGTATATGTGCACTTTAATTTCACGAGTTCATTTTTTACCAATATTCGAGTGTTATTAAGGGATGTTCAAATTCCTCATTATTATTTATAGTAAACAGTTACGCTATTAGTAAAATTTGTGAAACATTTCAGTTAATCGTACATTATGCATTTCAATTTCAAGTTTGGTTTAAAAAACCGTTTATTCATTTATGTGCAGTCACGTAAGGTGGCTTAAATAAGGTTATGTTATTGTTCATGTGCAACATATTTTATGTGCTTACTTATTACAATTGTTTTTATTGTACTTGACTCTATCATTCAATTTAATGTAATTTGTTATTCGCAGAGATTAATTATTATCTACTCATGAACTGAATTCATTTACTTCTCTTAAATTAATCTAAAGAAAATTACTCCTGATGTGAAGTTATGTTTTTGGACTTCATTGTAATTTCATATTTTCAAGAAAGCTTACTTACTAAAATTGAACTCTATTTATTACTGCTTATTTCAATTTGATTATTGTAATTAACTCTTTTTGTACTAGAATATTATTGTGGCCTTTTTTTTATACTAAACTAGAATTACATGTATTAATTATTTAATGTTCAGTTTGATGATGTTCATAATTCAGAAAAGATCAGTGCCAATAATAAGATTTACTGTAGTTTATTTGTCTAAGTTAATGACATTTGTTCATTGCTAATTTTTCAATATTACAGCATATGTCAGTAATGCAATAGTTTTCCAGTCATACTATGTTTATTGATGTTATGTTTTTCTAAGTATATAATTGTAAATAAGGTGTTTTATGTTCTCTTGCTTTCAGGCTTTGTTAAATTGTAGATTTTCAAAATGTGTATTTGAAAAATGTATAATCATGTATTTTCTCATTTAATATCATTACTGATATGCTGATTTCAGCTGATATTTCTTATATAGAATTAAGTTATGTTTATTTCATAATTTCTTTTAATTTTTTAAGGTTATGATTTATCATAAGTTCAGTTGTTTTCTTTCTAATTAAAGTCCAATTTCTTTTGGCAAATACGAGCTGTGTGTTCTTTTATTTTTGTTAACTTTACCCAACAGTCATATATATATATATATATATATATATATATATATATATATATATATATATATATATATTCATATATATGTATATAATAACGATATATATATATATATATATATATATCGCGAGTCGAATGCTGTACTACTTTGTGTCAAATAATGAAATTTAAACCGTTTGCGAAGATGAATATTGAAGTCGGAAAGGTGAAATTTCCACCGAAGCCAGCACAGAAATCGATCCTGCGCACTACTGATTATATTAGACCTATAGACGCGTGAGCGGTTCCAGATGACGGTGAAAAAGTCGAGGTGGTTTGTCGCGAAAGCGTTGTGTAGTAAAACACAGGTTTGAGGCTGTAAAAAATCTTTAGCCGCCCTCTGAATTAATTCCAGATTTCTCCTCGCCTTGCTAATGATATCCTCCGCGTGCTGAGTTAGAGAGAATTTACTATCGAAGAAAAGCCAAAATTTTATACGCTCTCCTCATTTGATTACGTCAGAGAAGCGATATTAATTAAAAAATTAAATATTAGTTTTTTAAAAAAAAGGTCATTTTTGCAAATTTTAAACTACAACATCACATTCCAGCTTGTAGAAATGTAAGTGTCGGAATCTAAACCTACGAGTTGGAATCAGAGTAGTCTATCGAAAAAAATAAGAAGATTTATACTTCTATTGTAAAGAAAAAAATAACTCAAGACCGCAGTCGATAAAGAAAATCTCTTATTCGTCGTAAAATTCACTATAGGCGTTCCGGTGAAATATACCCGACCGTATGTTTAACGTTATCACTCGACGAATTCGGTACTGACAGATATGCGTCTCTGTATAGCTATCCAACACGATCCATAGAACGGTCCGCATGACCGATTTTGATTTTATTCTTGCAGAAAACGAATAAGCCTATACGTTCATAACCATTATTTACCTCACCGTTGCCTTTGCGTTTTAAATCGAGATAAGCGTATCGAATTCGATCAGTTTCGTTTTGTGAAAAGCCATTTACAGTATGTAAAATGTGCCTATTTAAAAAAAAAAAAACAATTTTCTACGTAAAATGTTTAGCGATCATTATATCGCAACGATAATATTAAATTAATAATTAATATGCTTTGGAAAGATAATAATGGTTTTTTAAAACTAAAAACACTATCCAATTGAATTGGTGTTTATACCGTACTTTTTGAACCGCACTAATTAACTAGTCTTTATGTGTCTATTCTCTGTGTGTGTGCGCGCGCGTTTAAAATTACTACACTAATTTCACGATTATTATTTTACAATTATCATACTATGTTTATGTATGAGTATGTGCACAAATATGTATATAAATGTGTGTGTGTGTGTGTGTATATATATATATATATATATATACACTTAGTAATATTAAATAATTTATATACGAGTATGTTTAGTATTGTATTGATATTATGTAGTAGTCGTATATATTATTTGAAAATAAAAAAGCACTAGTTGAAAAAGGCAAATTCCGTTGGAATATTTTCTTGCACTCACCATATTTTTTAACGATTAGTTTTCGTTTGTTTATTTATTTGCAATTATATATTTTTTATCACGCATCGGATTGGTTTTGTGTATGGCATATTCTTCCGGTGCTCTTATTTAATTTCTTTTCGTCATAATATATGACATTATTTTGTATATATCTCATATGCGTGTAATGATGCCGCCCATCACCTGGAAACCGAACAAATACAGACTCCATTTTGACGGTGTCGTAGTCAGTGGTGAGAATTAAGAACCAAGGAAACGTGTACCGAATACCACGGTCAGTAGAGTTTTTCGTTGTTAAAACATGTAAATAAAAAATATTTTTTTTCTACGTTTTAAAAGCTAACATTTCACATACACGTTCTCGATTAATAGTTTTCATTTTATTAACTTTTAAAACGGATAAAAATTCCTTTTTTCTCATTAATGTTTTCATCTTATTTATAAAAAAATTTTAATTTTATTTGCATTATCGTGATCAATACTGTGTAATTTCAACAACGAGACGGTGAATAACATGCAAAATATATTTTTATTGAAAATTTGCTATAATTATATTTTACGGCTTTATTTAGCGCTATCGACTTCATTCGAGCGTTTGATCAGTTGGTTGTCTACTGTTTAAAGGATGATGATGTAAACGAAAGCCCTCAAAATACTATGACGCTTTCTTTTGGTTCTTCAGAAGACCAGCGATTCTACTCTTATCGGATTAAAACGTTTCTTCCGTTCCACGATCGTATATTGTGTAAATAAATTAACTGCAGATCAGAAACATATGCTACAACCGAATTAACATTTTTTACTTATTGCGCAGACATTTATAGGCTAGTACTATAGGTACGATAAATGTCTTCGTAACAGAGGTGTTTACGCTATCCGGGAAAAAAACTAAGGGTTAAGCAATTTTAAGAATAAAAAGCATATTCTGCCAGGCACAATTACAGAAAGTTAGATACAAAGTGTCTTTGTGTTGCGTTAATCGCTGATTTGAATAAGTTGTAGAATATCAGTACGCCAGGCCTAGCGAACTACAGGTTATATTAAGGCTTGCGAACAACGACTTGGCGCTGTTTACCTCAATGACTGACTGTATAATTAATTTTTTGTCGCATTTATTTCTGTTATCATACTAAGCGATAATGTAACACGTTTACTATATATCGACTAGCGAACTGGAGGTTCAGTAAATTAAATTCATGACGACACCAGTACGATACTTTCTCATGATATAGCCGCTACAGTATTTTTATACTGATTTTTTCAATATTATTCTGTTATATCCAGCTAATTTTTTGTAACACGATTTCATTATTATTTTAAAAAACACTACATATTATTTATAATATTAGAATTCGTATAATATTATTTAATATTGTTTTAATGTAGCCTTATTATTAATGTATCGTTTAAAATCATTCTATTATTAATAACCAGTACTGTTATTATTATAAAATATCAGCGAGTTACAATTTTCAAATCGGAAATTTGATAGCGATGTGTAATAACAATTAAAATAAATCAAATATTATACAAGCAGTAAAAGCAACTGTATGACTATACAAACTATCTGTCACACACTCTCTTAGAACGTAAACAGAATTAATACAGTACCATAGTCTAGATAAACACCTCATTTTATCTAGTTACACATTTGTGCACACAGTTTATATTTGTATATGTACAGAGTGTCCAATATAAAACGCAACCCAACCTTATATTGGTAGGTATTGAAATAATAAAAAGGCATGTGTAAATGTAAATGTAATTTTTATTATTACCATCCATTACCTTACATTTAGAGTAAATGTTGGAAGTGGCCGCCATCTTCTTGAATACAAGCTTCAATTCTTTTTACAGCGTTTCTTGCAACTTTTTTCAAAGTTTGTGGCTGGATATTTAATACAGCTTGTTCAATATTGACTTTCAATTGTTCAAGTGTTCGTGGTTTGTTGCTGTAGGCTTTTTCTTTGAGGTAACCCCATACAAAAAAATGCACCGATGTTGCACCGTCATGTTGTAGCCGACAGTGTCTGTCTTCCTCTTCCCAGAGTGCAATGAACTGGAATAAAATATCCTGATATCGTTCTGCATTAATGGTGCACACGAAAAAAATAGGACCGATTATTTTCTTCCGCGATATCGCGCACCACACGCCCGACTTCTACGGGTGTAATTGTTTTTCGTGATAAACATGAGGATTTTCAGCACTCCAAATCCTACTGTTTTGGCTGTTTACGTAGCCATCCAAATGAAACCGTGCTTCATCTGTGAAAAATAACGAATCTATAACATTAATTCCCTCACGCAGAAATCGATGGAACCGTTGACAATATTGTAGCCGATTTTCTTTGTCGGGCTGAAGAAGTTGATGAACCGTTTGAATGCGATAAGGTCGTAATTGTAATCGTTTGGTCGCCCGATGAACAGTTGATTTAGACAAATTAATTTCAGCAGACAAACGTCTGATCGATTTATTTGGCGAGGCGAGTAATCGGTCTTTGATTTCAGTGTTCAACACTGAATCTGTATTCAACACTGACGCAGATCTTTTGTGTTCCTTGTTATTAACAGAACCAGTCTCTCTAAATTTTGCGACTAACCTTAATACTGATGTTTTGTTAGGAGCTGGTTTATCTGGGTACTTATGGCGAAACAAATCTTGCACTTCAACCACTGATTTCGTACTGAAGTACGACTCGACAATGAAAACACGTTCATCTAGCGAAAACACCATCTTGTCTCTAGCAATACACTGAACGTTATGATTGCATTGTTGTTACTATCGGTAGTGTTCTACTGCGTCGCCGCGATGTTCAGATGTTGGACGAGTCCATTTCAGCAACGAGTAGGAGAGTAAGCTTGACTTTTGAAATTTCACGGATGAGTGATTGATGGGTTGCGTTTTATATGGGACACCCTGTATATAGACTGTATCACGAAGATCTCCCGGGTTTTTCATAAGCTATTCTACTAGTGAAAATAATGGAAAAGTACATACATATATGCCCAAATATGCTTCGTTTGCGAGTTACGGCTAGTGAAAGATTTCGCTCGGATTTCTGCTACCCCGGTGAAATGAGGTGGCAATGAAATTTTTAGGACGTTAATAAAGGAGCAGAATTAACTGCTTGTTAATTAACGTCTTAAAAATTTTAGTAAGACCTCATTTCACTGAGGAGATTTTATAATGGACTGCTCAGGCCGTGGTATTCTGTATTAGAATGTTACAGGACTAGCCAGTAAATCTGATGAGTTTTTCGTCCGTTGCGGGACTTAAACATGATGTTGTAACAGTAACTGAATTGTCTTTTAATAAAACCACTTTAAAGGTGATTACTTTTCAAAAAATTGAACTGTTTATAGGTCTGACTGGAACTATAGTGAAATTTATAAAATTCGTTGAAGAGGTTCCGTTATAATGAAGAAGAGAACAAAGTTTCAGAAGTATATGAACTTGGAATTATCTTTGGGCTGAGATACGAATGAAGGGTGAAAGGGATGTATATAGGATTAACGAGTAGTCTATTTATAACGATTTGCTTATGAATATTGACAGAACTGTAGTTACGGCCTATACTATAAATACGCTGTAAGTTTAATATCAATATATGATAGATAGTGAAAAGTACAAGTAAAATCAATTTGTTATTTAGGAGTTACCTTCTACGGAAAGTTTCTATTTACCCAACAATTAGGTAATACATAACCGAAGCACGAAGGTACTTCGAGTTGATTTACGGGTAAATAGACGATTTCAGCGGAATACTATTCTGTAATCTGGCACTACAACAGGGAGGTTATCGGTTTGAAAATTGAAGAAGTGCACAAGTTCCTTTGGAATTTACGACAGAGAGGGCTGACTATACGTAAAAGTTTTATATAGGGGAATATAATGTCTTGGACACGGCGTCCTTGGAGACAAGGAGAAAAATAAAAAATCAAATGTTTATTTACAAGCAGTGTCTGTATGGAACCTGATCGTTGGTTTCACCATCTTATGTTAATAGCAGGAGGCGTAAGTTATTTAGATATTGCAAGCGAGATACACTATTAACATCTGCCAGATGTGTTGAAAGCCTTAATTTAATTAATAAAAAAAGAGTAGCTATTTTATTAAAGAGGTGTGTTGTGTCTGATTCAGGGCACTTTCATTATTAGATATTATTTTTTTAAATACACGTTCGTATATTAGATAAAATTACTACGTACAATTTAGAGCATGGTTTAATTCATAGATGTAATATTTTTAATTTCTGATTGTTCTAGGTACCTTAGCAAACTAAGGTAGAAATAAAACCTTAACTTACTAAGATTTTATTACTGTTTACGTTTTCTCTACGTTAAGTTGATCTTCCCCCACTATCTTGTCTAGATTACGTATCTTCATGAAGGATGGGGATGGGGATGGTCAGAAGGGGAGAAAGGAGGCCATCCTAATAAAAATAATAATAAATTATTACTATTTATTTTAGAAACACGAATAGGTGTATAGAAACACTAGATGGATTAGAAACACTAAATAGATTTCGAAACACGTATAGATGAATTAATTTACAAACGCACTCGCCAGAAGTACGCGTATACACATATACATATATCAAAAACATCTATTCTATTTTTAGGCAGACTTGCACGATAGACACAAAACCAAACGGTTTCGTTACAATAAACAACAATTTTGTCTACAAAGGTAACTATTGTAATTTGTCTGTAGCGACACGTGAAAAGGAAGATATACATCAGTAAAACGTAAGTTAATGATCGGATATCGATAAATCTTCATGGTGGAGTAGTAGCATTTCTGTTTCTCTCGTCCGGAAGGTTCTTCCGGGTTCGAAAACCAGGAGCATGGCAGTATTCACAAGGGACAGATTTTTCTTATCTCATTCCCGCGTACAAACTTAAAGCTTATGCAATGAATTAACCGTAAAAATATTAAAATTAAAGTAAAATGAAGAGTAAATTTTACAACTTTTAAATCTTCGAGAATGAATCTTCGATTACCATATTCATAATTTTTTAAAAAAGAATCCGAGAATTAAATATTTATCGTATATGATTCCGAACGGTATTTCAGCCGAGATAAAAACGGCTGAATATTACCGAGAACAGCACTTTTAAAAGAACTTAAGGTTTGAAAAACAACATTAATTTAATTCTTTTACCGATTTCTCAAATAGGAAAAAGCAAACGCGACACAAGAATTACTCTTTTTAACCCCTAAAAATGAAAACAGACACGGCAAAATGCTTAACGATCGGCGATGGGATTCACCTTTAAATGAACATCATTATTGCAACATAGAAAATATCGCAAGATTTTTAAGTCGAACACTATCTATAGACGCCCGGGCCTTATCGATCGGTAAAAGATTAAGAGGTGTTTTTACAGTAAATATAACATCGTAAATAAGCTCTTCATAATTGATCCTGTGATAAAGCCGTTCCGTTGAATATAATATTTGTGTATGTATGCGTATAAATTAACTTTTTAATGACTTTCGTGGCAAAACAGTCGAGTACGATTTGAAAATCGCGATCGCATCTTACGTGTGATATTTGCATTCTATACACTAAAATAAATTCAGAATTAATCTAGAAAAATATTCGATTTTACGGTCGTGTTTTTTACCTGGAAACGGTTCTAAATAATAATGATAATAATATTAAATTAAAAAATAACTTCTTAGTAGAACACAAATTACCTTTCTGAAGTCGTTACAGAAGCTTAACAGACATCTAAACTTCAGATTTGTTGCTAAAGTCTCTTGTATTTTTATTTTTACAAAGATCTGAACCGAAATACACGTCGTAAAAAATTCTACCATAGATATCTTTATAGAAAAGCTTTCATTTTGTTTCTGGAAACCCCACCTCTGAATGAGTTACGATCGAACTATTCGACGAAGTCAACTGATAAACGACTGTGTGTTTTTTTCAAGTGTTCTAAGACTTTCGGAGTATATAAGTCGTCATTCATGCTTTCTCATCGTTGTTTTGATGCGATGCCTCTAAAACAGCGACTACTGTTGTTAGTATCGTAAACTTATTGATTTTGAAACACAACAGGTGACATCGTTTTTTATATCTAATCCGCAAAGCGTTAGCATTTGTAAACGTTTAAATGATATAGTAAGATAGGCCGACAAACAGATAAAAAACTTTGCCTGAATCGCTCAAATTATACTTTATATCGCATTACTATCTCGGCAAACCGCACGGATGAATAATTATTTACACGATAGAGGTAAAAATGACATAATATTAATACCTAAGAAACGAATCAAGGAGTTTTTTAAAAACCGTTAACGGCGATGGATCTTTGATTTACAGCCGATAAATAACTTATTTAATACAGAGTTAATCGTATGAAATGAATCGCTATAATTACGAATACAATTCAAAGTAAGTGTGGGAAATAAATTTGCTTATTTTAATGTTTGAATATTTCGAAGGAAAAAGACATACAGATAATTTTTTCGGTTGTTGCTGATCTTACATTTCCTCTATTTTGTTGTCAGAAAAATGGCAATGTTTACTTAATACCGTTTACAATCTTAGCGATAAAATATTCGCATAAAGAAAGAAGCGTACGTCCTAACGGCAAAATTTATCTTTCTCTCAAAAGCTTAAATCTAATAAATTGGTCATTTAAGAAGAATTTTCTTCCAAAGAGGGCGCTTACTGTAAATAACGTCGATAGAGAGATGCGATCGTTAATAGAAATAGGCTGACGAGAAAATGGCGTATAAATGTAAGATTTGCCGATACAAAATTTCAGTAAATCGGTTGCTGATAAAAAGCTCACATTGAACTACCGGTGTCAAAAACAGCGATAAAGTTACTTACTTCGAACGAGGTCCAGCGGTTTTCTATCGAAAAAATTAAAATCCAAAGAAGAATCACGAGCCGGAGTCGAACGGAATCCATTAAGACCCCATAAATAAAACCTTACGAGGAGATTTTAATTACGATTCGTTTATTTTTACGATCTTTAGTGCATTATAACTAATGAAAACGTCTAAGTATGTTTTTATGATACTACATAATATATTTAGTGTAGCTCTATCGCCTGTTTTTACTTACTTCAGTATAAAGAATGAAATGAAACGGAATAAAATTAATACAGATTAAAAAGTTATTTTAACATTTGGGCGGTTTCAAGCCGGCGGCTCAGTTATTTTTACTTTTTTGTGTTCATAAATTGTAAGTCGGTTTTCCCATTACTCTGGTTCAAGATAACTGGAACCCGGGTTTATCCGGACGTCCTGTAAACTTTTAAATATAACTTAACATACTTTTTACAGCCTCTCCTTGTAAGGGCAGTGTAAAGATTCCAGGCTTGCCTTTCGGTACTCGAGGTCTATCAAACCCTAGGTTCTACGATCTACTTACTTTAATCGTTTAATTGCGATCAACAACATATACCGGCCTGACAAACGTAAATTGCCGCTTTATGTACGAAGAAAGCGATTCCTATATCGGTGCGGACTAAATAAAGCTTCAACAGATGTTACAGGGATGTACAGATTTTTTTACGATTCAAAATCTCACAAACGAAGCAACGTTTACGGTATAAAAAAAAGGTGTTAACGTTCAGTGACTTCGATTTGATTTACTGAGCGATCTATAAAGTTTCTTTCGTATCGCTATAACGAGCCTCGCTGCCTGAGCAGTGCTTACTTCTGTAGCGTTAAAGAAATTAAAGTAATGAAAACTCATGTACATTTAGCTCGACGTCGCATATCTATTTTTTTCTTCTCTTTTTCTGTTTGGCTTCCAGAACCACCTTCAGAGGATGAATGAGGATGATATGTTATTGTATTAACAACAGCTGTTTACCTTTAAGATATCTTTTTATTGAAAAGCTCATTATAATTCGGGCCGTTTGAGACTTGAGAATTGAAATTTTTTGTTCTATTCTCTGTTCTAAACGGTAGTGTAATACGTCTCCCGCCTCGTCGTCTAGCATCCTTTCTTTCTTTTTCTTGTTTAGCCTCCGGTAATTACCTTTCAGATAATACTTCAGAGGATGAATGAGGATGATATGTATGAATGTAAATGAAGTGTAGTATTGTACAATCTCAAGTCCACCGTTCCTGAGATGGGTGTTTAATTGAAACCCAACCACCAAAGAACGCCGGTATCCACGATGTAGTATTCAAATCTCTATAAAAATGCCTTATTCGGATTTGATGACGTCAAAAGCTTTCATTTTGTAACGTAGATGTTTCATTTTTATAACGCAAATAGTGAAAACTATGTTTCTTAAAATTTATCATTTGATATGGTGCTACCGACCAAGTTATTTCCATATATATGATGAAAACAAAGAAATATTATTTAATCAAAATCCTTTATACTTCACACCTCTCTTTGTTCGACACGGTTTTAATTGCTTTTAAATTTACCATCTAAATATGCATTCGGCAAAAGGGTTTTGGTTTTTCAGGTTTTTAAATTAACGGTTTAAAAATTGTTTAAATAAGATTTTACTTTAAAGCTGGTTTTGTAATATAACATTTTTGACTGATCCCCAAAAAGCATTAGTTTTTACAAGCAACTGTCATAAAACATATACGTATGATTTTTCAGTATTTATGTAAATATAGCTTTATTTATAAAAAATATTAAAAATAAAACGAAGCACAGTTAGTGTAATCAAAAGCAGCGTTAATAAAAAAATCAAAAGGTTTTTAAAAACCTTTTATTATATCTAACTATTGAAACGTATTTTTTTATAGACATTTAGCTGTCAAATCTATTACTAGGCTGATTAATGATTTACTTCGATTACTGAAGACAGCCAGCAGACAGCACGTTAAATAATAAATTTTTTCACCCCGCTTGAACACATACTTATTATATACTAGAGGAATAATACAACAATAAAAAAAAATCATTATGTAACAGAACTTATTTACTGTATGCTATTTTTACGTCTTTTAAATTACAACTATAATAACTTATTATAAGTTACAAACCATCACATTATACTCTATTTTTAGTTCTTTAGTTCTTAATTTTAATATACATAGAATCTCCATTTAAAACTTATTTCCTGCGAAGTTAACAAGTATGAAATCAATTTATTGTAACCTTAAGACTACTTTATTTACTTCATTGCTTAGAGCGATCTAAATGTTAAGATCCAATTTGAACAGCATCGAGAAAAGAGAAAAGAATAAATTAGCTGATTTAACACCTAAGGTGTACATCGGAGGATCAAATCTGATAACAGGCTTTCGAGTACGAACGAAAAGGACAGACTTATTCAGATAGATCCGGAAAAGATGTAATGAAGCAAAAGATGACGTATCCGCTCTGTAAATGGGAAAAGCAGATTATAAACATTTTTCTAACGCCATTTACAATGTTATCTACTCATACTTTAGTTATTATACAGATAGGGTCATGAAAATACTTTTATAAAAAAATCTCCAGCAAGATTTATCGCTTTTATTCATAGATCTTTAATGTTCTAGCCGCTGTTAAATATTAAATTAAAGGAACGATTCTTCTTACCCCTGTCAATAATCACCATAAGAATATCCCCTTAAAGTGACATAATACTTTATAGTTGTTTAAAGCCCGGGCTGCGGTAACGCCGAGCGGTATGATATTATTACATCGAATTTACGTTTAAACTAGACAAATTTCTTTACCGTTATTCCCTGACTGTTTTGAATAAAAAACATTAAACATACCGATGAAAATTAAATTTTGGTCGATTTAAAAATAAAGTTATTTTAAATCATAAATTATTTTAGAATATAAAAACATCATTAGCTATTTCTGTCCATGCAAACACAGGCATAATGCTACCGAAATTGGTAACCTACACCGGATCGTCTCATCTGTAATATCCGTTGCTAATCTAATATCGGGTTCGATTCTCCGGTCTTATTGTTCAATTTCGTAATAAGAAAACAAACTGGTAACTTTCGGGTATAACATTTTAACGTTAATCGCATCTTAATGACGTTGTGTTTTACGAATTAATTTTTACGGGAGGGACTTAAACGCGTTACCTTTACGATTAAGAATTAAAATCGATTTTAAAAGTTAAAATGTTCTTAAACATCTCGATTCCGTTTTCGAATTCGATCAATTAGAACCGAAATTATGATAACCTTTTTTTTTGTTTACAAAGGGATATAGAATGAAAATTATTAAGTTTATTTATTTTCTTGACATTCATAACACGAATAGGTTACATGAAAAAACAAAAATTGGTAAAATTCTGGAAAATTGTTCTATTTAATTACTCGTTATGTAAACGATAATCTTTTTAAAAATAAAGTAATAATGTATAAATAAATTAACCTACTAATTTATGAAAATCTGTAAAGAAGAAGAAATTATGATAAATAAATAAGTCATCTGAAATTTCCCACAACTAAATCAGAAAATGACGGTTGACGTACAGTACTAGACCGATGAGTGTGTATTGTAAGCGGAGAGCTTTTGGCATGTCTGCAGCACCGCCCGGGCTACAACACAAGCCTATTTTTAGGGTTGTCTCCTCACCCCTCTGCCCGTTTTCGTGGCTGTGCTAATTCTGGTTCTTTCCTCCTTCTCCGTCTCACTTCTCCTTATAACAGTCATCATCATCACCCCACTGGCCCGTCCCGTGCAGAAACCTCTTTTCCAGACTATGTACACTTTTTACAAGAGTTAAGCGATGCAATAAAGCTTGAGCAAGCGAACCGAAATTATTATAACAAAAAAAAGAATAATTATAATTTTTTCACAAAGTATTTAACAGATTTTTTAAAATACTTAATAGAAATAATTTAAATATAAAAAAATAAATAAATAATGAATAAATAAATAAACATCACATTTTCTGACCTCATATTTTTGCAGTATATCATATTTGAAGTCAGGGGTTAAAATAAATAATCTAATAATCTCTTCTATCCTATTCATTATGTGAGGAAATATAACAATGTAATTTTTATTCTTAAAAATCAAGCATAACATTTATCTGTTAAATTGAAAAATGGATTGTGTGTTGTGTTAAATAATTATTACACAAATTTCAAAGATTTAAAATTATAATTCACACACATACACGCACACACATATATATATATATATATATATATATATGTGTGTGTGTGTGTGTGTGTGTATATGTTATAAAATATATGTGTAAAGAAACTAAATTTCTTTAATATTGAATTGCCGCACTGCATGTAAATAGAGTAGTTAGTGACTGGCTTACACAGTAGAGGGGGCTAAGGCTGGAAAAAGCCATATGTAGATTGAATGTAATCATGTGTGATATAAAGTGAAAACAAACTAATTTACAAGGATTGTTAAAAAGGAACTGACACATTAAAGAATAAACTATAAATATTGTTTCTTTGTTTATAGGTGAGAATTTGTGCAAATAGTGTAAATAGAATCTAGGATTAATGAAAATAAACTACTGCTTACGAGGCAAGAAAATATTGTTTATTTGCTTAAGTCGATTCCTGATAAAAAAATTTAGAGACTAATCTTATAAAATGACATTTTTAGTTATGAAAATACAATCTACATAATGGAGAAACTCTGTTTTGAATTCACATTATTTCCAGGAAGTGATGGGAAATCATACATTATTCCATAACCTCGATTATTACAAGAGATAATAAGATTTATGCATTACCAGAAGAGCTACAAGCAGCTGGCCATCACAAGGAACTAATGAAAACAGCAACAAAGAATATGTTAAAGAAAAGGTAGCAGGTTAGGAGTGTTTGGATACAGATGACACAAGAGCTTGTAGATACATACATTGATGGTGATGGAAATTTACAATTTGGATAACAATTTTTGGAGGAGATAGATCAAAATCAAGAAACTTCTACTACTGCATCAAGGAAAACAGATTAGTGGGAGAAAATTCTGCAAAAGGTAGTAGAGAATATACAAGAAAATAGTTGGCACAGCTTGAGTCACATGGCAGAAAAATTTGTGACTGAAAAATTCACTGGCAACAATTTTAATGCAAACCAGTGGATGGATATATTCGAAAAAGGGTGTACATGCTTTGATATAACATCAGACAAAAGAAAAATTGAATTACTTAGATTATTCATGGATAAATCTTGTGCAGACTGGTGCAGCTCAATGATTATAAAACTGACGATGAATGCAGAATGGTTGACTTGGAAAAGTAACTTTTGTGAGACATTTGCAAACAAGGGTTGGAATCCTATGCACTATCATATATTTACAAGGAGGGTTCGTTGTTAGATTATACAATAACAAAAGAAAGAGCTTTATTGGATATGAGGAGATCAATTGACAAGAGTACCTTGGTGGACCTAGTTGCAGCTGGCTTACCACAGTATATACTTAATAAGAAAGATAGAGAAACAATAAAAGATACAGTGGATTTATTTAATGTGGTTGGCAGATATAAACAGACGGTAAATAATAAAAAAATTATAGATAAGAGAAAGAACGTAAGTCTGAGGACTGATGGGAGAAATTAAAAATAAAGCCCATGTAAGATTTCTGTAGGGTTGAATAAAGGTACTTACTACCATCCTGAAGCTACTAGCTGGTTTAGAACAAAAGGGGATGATGAGGTTAAGAAAAGTTTTATAAAACATGTCAACAATTCAATGACAGAACTGAGTTAAATCAGAATGAACAAAAAAACAACACCATTAATCTATGTCAAAGTGCTTGTAGAAATGAATTGGACTAGTTGTAGTATATGATTCAGGATCAAAATTTTCTTTAATTAACTCTAAATTATTAAATCTAAAAGGAAATATAAATTCCAATACAGCAGACCTAATAATGATTAATGGTGTTAAAAAAACGAATGGCTAAACAAACCTAAGGATACAAATTTTTGAGATAGAAGCAAATGCTGATGTATACATAATAGATGAAAGTAATTTCAAGTATGACTTCTTGATTGGACTTGACATGATAAAAAAGTTTAGGCTTAGCCAAGATGAAAATCTAAGGATAACTCAGAAGAGTCTAAAATTAAATGGAAATAAAGTAGAGGAGATTTCTACACATCAAAAAGTGATTCCTGTTTTGGCGACAGGAGAAAATAATAATACAAGAATATACACAGTAAATTTTAATAAACATGTAAGAGAGAGAAACTTCAAAATAAACATAATTCATTTAGACAACTATCAAAAATCTGAATAGATAACTGACAAATACAGATCAATTTTTTCAAAGGATAAATATGATATTGGGTCTGTGAATAACTATGAAGCACGGTTTGACTTAACAGTCAAAATGTACTGCGCCAATAGGCCATACAGGTGTACTATAGAGGATAAAAGGGAAATAGAGAAACAAATATCAAAATTATTAAAAAACAGACTGACAGAAGAGTCATTCAGCCCATTTTATTAACTCTGGTATTCAAAAAAGAGGACGAAAGGAAAACCAGACTACATATAGATTTTAGAGAGCTAAATAAAAAAAAGCTTAACCAGTTCCACTAATTGAGAACTTAGTTACAAAGACAAGAAATTGCAAATTTTTCCCATCACTAGATATAAACACTGCTTTTTGGTCAATTCCTTTGCAGATTAAGGACAGACAAAAGACACCATTCGTAACTCAAGGACACTTCCAATAGTCTTGTTTACATTCTGGACTTAAAACTGCACCAGCAATTTTTCAAAGAATACTAAGCAACATATTGAGAAAGTATAAATTAAATAATTTTTTAACTATATAGATGATATCCTTGTTTTTTCTAAAAACTTCACTGAACATGTTGATCATCTAACACAATTGTTTGCAATAAGAAAAGAGGGTTTCAGAGTGAAATTTACAAAATGCACATTTGCATCAGATTCAGTAAAATATCTGGGATCACATAATACAAAATAACTAAGTGAAATTGTTAAAAGACAATCTAGTTTCAATAAAGGAATTCCCTATTCCTAAGTCTCAACAAAAATCAGACAACTTTTAGGAAAAATCAACTTCTACCTTAAATACATACTGAAGAGTGCTATGATCCTGGATCCACTGCATAATCTACTGAGAAAAAATAAAAAATTTGTTTGGCCTGCAGAGTGTCAAAGGGCATTTGATATTATAAAAAGCCTACTGTACTCAAAACCAATTCTAGAAATCTTTGACTCAAACTTGCCAATCAACATTTATACAGATGCATCTTTGGAAGGTATTGGAGCAATTTTGAAACAGACACAACCAGACGACACAAAAAAAACATTGGCATACTACTCAAAAATATGCTCCAGGAAAAACAAATCTAGAAGCAGACCGTCTTAGTAGGAACCCAGTATTAGGGCCGGATGAGAATTCAGAGGAACAACAAAAGTTCATAAAGTGAGTTAAACTGGAAAATATCCAAGCTGATCAAATCAATAATGAAGAAGTACAGGGGGAAAAAACAGGTTACTTAAGAGACACAAAGTCTATTTCAAGAGGGTCAGAAAAAAATAAAAAATGGTTTTATCAGAGGAATTTAGTAATAAATTCAAGGAAAGTGTACATGAAAACCTATGCCATGTTGGGATTAAACAAATCTGTTTATATTTTGCATTCTCTTCCATTATTCTTACCGCCCTTCGGTTTTGAACAATATTTTAGCCGCATAGGTTATTAAACTTATAGTTCTGTGTTCTATACATTTCCTGGTTTCAGTTTTCTTTGGAATCGGCATCATTACCGTTTTCATAGTCTTCTAACCATTCTCTATATGGTATATCCTACTGCACAGTTCAACTACTTCTTCACTCTTTCCTCATTTATAACATTTTATTAAAAGTCATCTACTCCTGTTGATTTTTTATTCTTCATTTCTTTAATTGCTTTCTGTACTTCACTTTTTAATATCGATGGTTTCTTATCCTCTTCAGTTACCTCCTATTCCTTTTCTATGTTTAGTTCCTCATTTCTCTCTATTGTTATGTAAAGGTATTCAAGTATTCCTTCCACCTTTCTTGTTCTTCTTCCTCCACATGTAGCATTCTACCATCCTTATCCTCAATTTCTTTCATTCATCCCTTTCTATTTATTCCATGTTAAAAAATGATCAGCATGTGGAATGCTCTTCACCTTCCTATATATCATATCTTACCTTTCTTTTCTAGATCCCCAATATAATTTCATTTTTCCTTCAACCACCTTTCCCCAGCTATCTGTGTTTCCCTCCTTAATTCATTGTTCAATTTTTGATACATTGCGCTTTCATGTTTTCCAGTCTTATTCTTATACCGCCTTCTTTCTTTAATTTTCTTTAGCATTTCTGTTGTTACCTATGGTGTCTTTGTCTATTTCCCTCATAGTAGCCTACTTCTTCCTCTGCTATTTTTACTGTGGCATTTTTATTCTAATCCAGGTCTCTTCACTGTTGCTATCCGATTTCTTTAACTTTTCTAAGTTCAATTTCTTAACTACCTTCTCTTTCTCTACCTTTCTACATAAATGCCCAAAAAGGAGTGTAATAGTTTAAGAGTGTATGTATATATGTATGTCTTTTGTTCCACCATAGCAGCTCAACGGTTTAACCGATTCAGATTTATGACCCCACGTTGGAATCCTTACATTACCGGGATTGTCATATGTTGTATAAATATGTATATACTTATATATGCTTAAATTCATTTTAAAAAATTGAAAAAATCTATCAGATGAATGAGTCGTTTTTGAAAAAAATCGCCTCTTACATATGAGATATGAGGTTTCCGAATAACCTACAACCTCCACCCCTCCTCAGGAGGGGTGGAGGTCGTCGTGCCATGCAGCGTGGGGCCCATCTTGTGAAATGTGGTGAGGAGGCGGCGAATGCACCCCTTTTGCTGTCCAGGACGATGGAGAAATGATCGCCCCAAAGGAAGCGGCAAAATACTTGGGAGTGTGGCTCTATAGGTCAAGGGGTTTCTCATTTCACGTGCAGCAACTGGACATGAAGGCTGAAAACATTTTTTCGGGATTGCCGAGCCTTATGGCCAATGCCGGGAGTCGTAAGACAATTAAGCGCAAAACGCTGGCGTCTACCGTGGTATCTATGATTTTGCATGCGGCACCGGTATGGTGGGAGGCCTTTGGAATGGTGAGAAATGTCCGGAGATTGAATGGCATATATAGGAGGCTGGCGATAAGAGTTGCGCTGCTCTACCGGTATCATTGGATGCCTCACTGGTGGTGGCTGGTATGCCGCCGTTGGACCTGCTGGCCGAAGAAAGAAGAGATAGAGCCACAGATGATAGAGAGGTGGCGAGGGGCCGCTTGCTGGCTGACTGGCAGGAGAGGTGGCGAAGTGCGAAGGAGGGGCACTGGACCTACACCTTGATCCCAGAGGTGGCTGCCTGGGTTAATAAACTGAATGGAGAAGTGGGCGTCTCAGTGGTTGTCGGGTCGTGGGTCGTTCGGGGTCTACCTCTGCAGGATCGGAAAGAGGCGCACAGAACTGTGCCAGTATTGTGATGAAAGGATGAAATGGATACGGTGGAGCACATCTGCTTTGTGTCCCCCAGTTGGAGACAGGAGATACCACGTGACGGTTTTAACTCGCCGAGGGAAGTCATGCGGGTGACACTCTGTTCCGGTGAGGGATGGACTGCGTGTTCCCGGTGGTTTAAGAGGGTGATACAGGGAAACTGATAGAGGAGGACCGCGAGGCGGACAACGGAGATGTCGGTTGAGAGCAGCGATGGGCGCCAGCCTTCGGGGGCCAGTGGCGGGAGTGCCTCGGCAATGTCGTCACCAATGGCTCCCGCGGGACGCATTCCTGATTCCTGTTGTTTGAGGCCGGCATAGCTGTGGTGTATGTATTCTGAGGAGTATATATGATTAATTGTAAATGGTGTCTGATTGGGTTATGTAATGTATATATATATATATTTTTTTTTTTTTTGTAAATAGTGTGAATGAGAGGTGAAAATATTTGTATGAATGTGAGGTAAGCCCGTGACGCGCGTGGTGCTGAGGTTATGGCATCAACGGCAATTACAGCATCACGTTGCGTGAGGGAGTGGTTTTTTAGTGGGTCCCACTGCAGTAGGCGGTGAACCCGACACACCTTGTACGTACGAGCTACTGGGCGATCGGTTGAGGCAAATTTTCCCACTTTCGACGTAAAAAAAAAAGACGCAGCTCCTGTGTCGAACACCCACCTACAACAGCGGTATATGGTGTGCTCCGGTGTGTCCTGTGATTCACAGTATCTACAAACAGAGGTAGCACGTTTACCAAACCGGCTCAGGTACCCGTCAACCCTCCCCCCCCCATGACCCGTTAGCAGATGGGAGAGGTAGAATCCCACCTCCCCAAAGCCACGCTGAACCCATAGATCAATGTTATGTATAATGCGTCTTGTCCATTCTCCCGTAGAAGAAGCATTCCAGACTTCCTGCCAATCTCTCAAAAGGATTTGTCTAGCCTCAATTTTAGGCATTCCGTTATACACTCTGTATAGCATTTGAGCCCTCAGCAGAACAGGAAATATGCCCGAAACCACTTCAGCAGCGTTACGGGAAACAGTCCTGTATGCCGAAATAATTTTGATGGCAATTCGCTGCTGAACGGACGACAGACTACCAACGTTCCTTTTACCGGTAAATGCATCCATCCAGGCAGGAGCCGCGTAGAAAAGTATGGATAAAGCTACCTGCAGGATAAGTCACCACTTGGACGCCCGCGGTTCTTTATGGCATCCCATAAGTTGACCTAACTTGGCAACAACACTCTCAGCACGCTCGGATGTTCTCATCAGATGTGTGTTGAAGAGCCGATTCTTCTCGATCCACACTAGAGGTAAGACTATCCGCGCTAAAGTCATCCATCGGTCCCGGTCCATATTTTCAAATCCCTCTATGTCTAAATACACATACTGTAATTCTAATCGACAGAACGATTTAATAACTAAAAATGTTAAACGAGGATTATATAAACGCATTCATTTATTTCCGCAACTTTCATTTATACACAAGTAATAACAGAAGTAAACAGCCCTAACTGTTTTTATTTCCTTTTAAAATGATTAAGTCCGTTCCTAAAATTAATAAACGATGAATATTTTTTTATAATTTACTCATAGTATACAAGCATCAGTGTTTTTCATTAAGCGCATACTACTAATCTAAAACACGGACGATCCAAGTGCAGAGCGGTAAGAGTTTATTTTTAAAAAATATAAAAAGTAAAATTTATCTTTGACCGTTGGCGTAAAAAAATGCACGTAAGTGTAAATTATTATAAAAATAGATTTTGACTATTTGTAAGCGTATTGAAAAGTTTTCTTAATTTATTGCTTAAAGAAGTATTTAGGATTGAAATTTATATTTTAATCGATATAGAAAAAAATGGTGCGATCCACCTTTTTCGTAAGGTCATTGAAAAATCAAAAGGGATATAGTTAGAGCGATCTTAACATATAATTTTTTTTTAACCCCGCAACTACGATTAAATATTTTATAATTTAACTAAAAAATAATAATCGTATTAACAATAGCTATGAAACTTGACTCGCAGTTTAGTACTTTATGGTATGCCTTTTTAAGTCCTGAAAATATAATGCGAAATAATAATATACTATGTCATAGCTATGCGATCCGGACTATTATTGACGATTCGGTTTCATTTATTTTTTAAACGGCCACATCATTAAACGGTAAGTTTTTAATAATAACTACTTAAATTACCTTAATCACCGTTTGTGTATGTTCAAACAGAAATTTAGTCATTATTATTATTATAGTTATCATTATGTGAAATTGTAGCGATAAAAATAAAATTATTTTCAGCAATACCAATACTATATAATAGAAACGACATACCTTTTCGAATTATGCAAAGGGCTCCGGTATTTGATTGTTGAAATATCGCAGATTTCACCGACGTTCTAGTAAATAATCGTATAAACTAAGGTCTTAGTTAAATATGAATTCGTGGATTACGTTGTAATGTCGTGACACACCTAAATATGAAGATTTCGTAAGTATGTAGATTAATAATACTTTATATAAACTGATATCGATCATCATAATGACTGTGATGTAAACCGTAAAAAATGCAAGTTATCGATCGATATTAATATGCGATGATATTTAAATGTTACACCCGAAATAGAGAGTAAACAGATTAAAAAACGAACTTTTTTTAAGCGGAACCGTAAATGGGAAAAGTTTCTATCGAACCGTGTCCTGTTCGACAACATGGAAAGGACTTGAACCGGAACATGATACTATTATTCGATCTACAAAAATTATTTTCGGGTTTTTCTGAGTTTCTATTTGTATTGTAGCTTTCATATAATGAATAAATATACATAAATCTTAAGAAAAAATATTTGAAATTACATTTCTTTATCTATTCATAAAATAAAAAAACTCTCGCGCAGTTCTGCGTAAGACGGCCGACTTTTCGTTATTTTATTTTGTTTCCCTTTTTCCCGCTCAAACACATATCCGGTCATCACGACCCTCAACGTAGGTAACGCTACCTGAATAGGCCGAACGATATCGCTAATGATATATTCCGCGGATAAAAAACGTCAACGTTTCACCTTGTAGTGCCATAACAAACCGCGCTTCTCACTTGCTCGGCTCAGATTTTTTCGATCTTAAATCAGGCGTAACTCAAAAACGACTCGACCGATTTTCATCAAATTTTCACACGCACGACTTCAGGTACACCCTACAGCATATCTGCATTTCAAATGTAACATATAGTTAAGGAGATTTTCGAGCCATAAACGTTTATACTTAGGCTTATAAATAAATTTATATATATAGATAAATATATAATAAAACCACAATTTAAGTGAATGATATTTTCGTACTCGCCAAACCTCAAAACGTAAAGAAAATTCATTTTCACCCCGCACTCAGACCGTGCTACCGAAAGTATTACTTTCGGTAGCACGTACTTTTCTTCGAAAAGTCGTTAAAAACTCTTAAGAAATTACTAAATTAAGAACTCTAGAAATTACATTAGACACCGAGAAAATGAAAGCAAACGACAAGACAATCGTTTTTATTTTTGCTTTCCTTCATATCGGTCGATGAACGACGAACGGTTTAGTGACTTACGCACAAATAATAAAAGCAATAAAACGGGAATAACAAAAGTATTAAATATGAAAGAAAATAGATAGTCGGTTGTAAGCTCCGTTTGCTTCATTTAATTTAACGGTTTCGAAAAAACACCGGAATATTATTACATATAACTTAATAGTTTTATACTGTTTAAAGTACGTTGTTGTAATCAAAACATTTAGTAAATTAATCGTTCTTAATAATAAAAAATGTTATTCTGAAGAAATTATGGCTCGATTACCTGTTACAGCGCGCAAACAAGAGAACAAAGAGCTCGATCAGTATGTCACATTGGTCCGGCTTGCAGTTAAATGTTTTCAGAAAGCCTGGGAAGAAGTGAAAGTCTTTCTGCCGGTTCTGAATTTTTTTAATAAAAAAAAAAAAAAACTACGTTGTTTGATCACATATATATGCGTTCGTCGATCTCTTTATTTAACTAAAGAAATAAGTAAGGGGTAACTTTAAGTAATTGAGAATATATACGAAATAATAGATATATTCAGGAAAGAGACGAATTAAATATTCGATCAAACCAGTCATATGATTGAAAAAATCCATTTTCAAATATGATCATCGAGCGATACAAAATTTTATAACTTTTATAATGTTAAAATTATTGCAGCGTACATACCACAAGTATTAACTACTTTATAAATAGTAGTTAAATAGTTTGGTAGATAGGAAACTGCGTGCAATAAAGTATAGAATAGAGGCTATTGCATTTGATATGTGTTGAATAATTATTTGTAGTACAAAATTACACCTTAATCTAATAATTCCGAAGATTTTATGTGAATAATAATGATTATAAAGATGTTACGACTGTAATAACATCGAAATCTTCTTTAGACACCGAATTTAATCGAAAGTATTAAGTGAAATTATATTCTATAATATCCAAAAACAAATTTAATTTTAATTAGCGTTTACATATATATAAACATGTCATGAGTGATTCATAACTGACGCACACCAAAACTACCGAAGATAAATTAATGAAAGTGTGGTTACGGTGCGCACTAAGAAAGAATTTTTTGAAATTCCAAGTTTGAAGGGTTAAAATAGGTTAACATAATATTTCACTATTTTTTTTTTTTTCTGTAACAAACGACGATATCAACTTGATGATGTATATAATCTTCTTTTTGGTGTATATAATCTTCAACTGAATATTTAAAAATCGATTTCTAGAAATTTGAAATTCGACCTTGAAAAGGGTGAAGAAAGGTAAACAAATTTCGAAAAGTGATTGCAAATTTTCCCCGTTTCCGGCTATAATATTTACTCGAATTGGGCTTGCAAATACTCTTCAGTTAAATGTGTAAAAATCATATTCGGATTTTTTTAATTTTAATATTTTAACAGGTCAAAACACATAAATTGTTTTTCACATTTTTACCGTTTTACGGTATCGCTATTGAATCAATCTATGAAATTTGGTAAAATTGTGATGGTAATTTATTTTTGTAATACTGATTATGAATTTCACGAGTGAAGCCGAGCCGGGAATACTGAAAACCAATTAGCGGGTTCTGTACTGACCAAATTGTTGCTCAGAAGAAATTACAATACACCGATAGTTTTTATAAATTGAACAGATTTTAATTTTTATTCATCATTATTATTTTCACAACCATGAGTTTAATGAACACAGGGGGTCCAGGGGATCCCCCTGTGTTCATTAACACACACGGAGAAATACAAGTAATCAAATACTGTAATTTGAATACAATACATTTATACTGTAATTTGATTACAATGTCCCTGGCTAGACGGGAAACACAAGTAACCATATAGCGTGGGCGAAACCGCAACGGGAATGCTAGTTTATGCATACTCGTATAATTAAAATCTTTAACTACTTTTAAAATAACGACACAAATAGATGAGAAAAAAAAAACTATAGGTTGAACTTCTTTCCTCAAAATCTACAAAAATAAATTATAACATAAAACGATTAGACGGACAGGTAAACAGTTTAAAATATAAAACTCAGCTGCTAATACCCGTTAAAGAATTCGTTAATCCAAATCCTGCAAAACACGTGACAAATTTTGAAGTTCTGCTGGGAATCGTGAAGTGAAAAACGATTAACCCTGAAAACAGAACTAGAAATATTCTGATCCATAGCTCAGTTGGTGGAACCATTCTGCTTTGGTTTTGTCTAATTCATGTATGAAAAATATAAAAACTTCATCGCAGAAAAAATAAGTAATTAAATAGTTTTTAGTTACTTTAATTACTTATGAAGTACATGTAAGTATGAAACCAAATTACCCTGGCAATAATTAATTCTAAAGTATTTTTACACGTAAAATACAGATCGATTCTAAAAACAGTTTTTATTAAGCGATGATTTATACTGCGGTTCAAAAATCAAAAGCTAATATATATAAACATAAACCTGTAATTAAATACAATCGGCACTAGGTTTCACGAAAATAGCTGTTCAAAATCTGACGTCGAATTTAAAGTAAATTTTGAACGTTCGTTAATGTGATGCGGTCGATAGAAAATCGTTTTCGATTTTCAGCAAATAATGTTGATATGATTAAATTTATTTGTATAACGAAAGGAAGAACCTAAAAAGGATAAAACAAAAGCGATATCCCAATACAGAAAGAAGATTAACGATGAGATAAATATTAAGATAGGGGAATAAAGCGTTTCAGAAGCAGAGAAACTTATCAGAAAGATTTGATTTAAATATTTTTTAATTTGATCCACGTAAAGGCGGAACGCAAAGATTTACATCCTTGCGTTCCAGCAACAGTGCCTTGTTGCTTGGTTTTTCTTATTATCCGGAAGGTATTTGTCATTTAAAGTCCGTCATAGAATGGTTAGATTGGTTTAAAAAGTGAGGAAATTGTTAAAAGAAGATCAGACCAACAAAAAGAAACTTCGTGCCGAAAAGAACTCTTTCGGGTCCTCGGTCAGACGGTAAATCATTATCATTATGACCGGCCCTAGGCGGGAGGTCCTTGAGGGTAAGCCTGCTGAGAAGCAGGTGAACTCCTGGTTCGAACGTTTGAAGCGGATCGAGAAGATGCGGTTTGAATGGACCAAATTCTCCCCTAAAACAGAGTCGAGAGTTTCATTGGAGCTTCGGCAGCTTGTCGACTTCTATTTAAGCGAATGTGCGTTGCTGGTTGTGGTTTTGGCACTTAAATGTGAGAGACTTCAAGGGGCCAACCTTGCCTTAGACTCTGTCGTTTCACGGCATCAGTAGTTTCTTAAGGGAAAAGAGTCTTACCGCACTGCTGTAGGAGGCTACTTTCGAGAGATGGCTGGACATCAGCCAATAGCTCCAAGCGCTGTAAATAGTGGACAAGTATTTGCTGGCATTCAGCGACCTAGGTGTTGCAGCGAATTGCTGTATTTGACATGATAAATTTTTCATTGATTACTATCATATACTTTGGTATATACGGGGCTCGCCTACCCGGTTTTAGTCAATATATAACAAGTGAACGGCGGGACACAAAAGCGAGTTGTGTATTGCACCACGCTTATTCCGTTCAAGCTATTAGGTTAGCTGCAGGAGATAGTTAAGGACTTGTTGCTTAAACTGCTCGAAGCTCAGCAGCTCTTTTTTGCGCAGAACATTCGGTCTTATGCTTTACGGCGACCGAATGGGGTGCTGACGGGAGTATTGCCACTAAACCACCAATTCCTCCCACACTGTTACACGATTCAAAATTTCTTGCGTATCGATGCTGAGATACACAAAACTTAATTATATCACACACTGAGTTGTCGGATGCGGTAAGCTCAGTGCTTCTTGGTGGTCATTGGGTGATGCTTGTGAACCACGGCCGATCCAGCGGCCTGGAAATATATTCGTTTAGGAAATCGCGCAACCGAAAAGCAAACGAGGTAGCCTAGTTTTGCTTATCCAAACGCTTTCCACGATACGCTTTTCTTGAAGTCGAAATATTAATCATCTTACCATCGTTTGCAAATAAGAATCACTATTCACTTACTCTTAAAAAAATTATGGTAAAATGTAATGTTATGCTTGTTTGTTAGTTTTCGCGTGATGCGAGAACAAACAAACGAACAGACAGTCAAACATTAGGCTTTATATTTAAGATATATGTATGAAAAAACTATATATTTAATTTGTCCCTATTGTTCCAAAATATAATAAGCTTTTAGCAATTAAATATTATTTGAAATCTGGAATTCAAGCATCGATTAGAAAATTATCGTTAAGGACAATTTAAATAATAGTTAATATTACATTAATACTCTTCCTATGCTTCACTTAATTAGTTATTAATGGTTTAGTTATATAGTCAGTATATTATTATTAGCTGTATAGTTTTATATTTTTTTTGTTTTTTTTTCATAAATGGTTATTAGAACAAAAAAAGTAACAGCGTAAACACTTGTTAATTTAGAGTGTGTAGAAAAAGTAGGTATAGTTAGTTAATTGCTCATTTTGTAACCATCAAGGATAGTATAAGTGAGAGCTCTCTATGAAAAAAGGGGTTAAAAATGTAAATATTTCTTTTGTACATTAAATACCATCTCCTCTTTCGTTTCTGCATTAGATTAATTTACTTTCTAAAAGAGATTCGGTTTGTCCTAAATATAAAAAAAGAAAAAACAAACAAAGCGCGCGTAACGAAATCTGTTTTTGTTTTATCACATGAAGACACAAGCCTAAATTTTTAACCTTTTATATAAGAAGTAATTAAATAACATTTTATAAGGCTTTTCCTAAGAAAAGAAAATAATTTTCCATTCATAAAAGATTAATTTCATTGTTTTTAAATGTAAAGGAAAACAAAAAAAATAATTTTCGTTTAACAATTTTAAGGATACTTTCTTATTTTTCATGATATTTTTGCGTTTTATAAAAAAACTATGATATTAACA
Source organism: Lycorma delicatula (assembly GCF_047948215.1). Taxonomy (NCBI): domain Eukaryota; kingdom Metazoa; phylum Arthropoda; class Insecta; order Hemiptera; family Fulgoridae; genus Lycorma; species Lycorma delicatula. The sequence continues at coordinate 5,927,082 of NC_134458.1, forward strand.
AATACCTCGATCTGTTTCAAGGTTTAGTCTCATCTTTATTCATCCGGGTTATGTACAAGAAATTCCATTCTGTTTTACACAAAACTGATACAGATTAACAGTTATCGAAATTTTCCCTGTTCTCCGAATACATTAAAAAAAAATTAAAATTATAAGAAATGTCTTTTTGAACGAGGGTATCGACTGCTTTCTGATGAGAACTCTAGTATGTTTTTATTCCGTAAGAAAGTTCTAGTCGAATTGTGCAATTGAACACAAATTAAAGCGGATGTAGTATTAAATGACTATATAAGAAAGATTTTTGAAATTCCAAAAGGATGTTTTACCGCTCTCATCACAGTTACATATTCGACAGCCTACCGGCAAAACATTTTAACGGACGATAACTATATAAAATGTCATTTGAAGCGACACGGTCGGAAAAATATCTTTAAAATCAATTTCTGGCTTCGAGCTCCATCAGATTCGGAAAAAACAATTTTTATAATTTGTCCGTCTACGATTGGATTGTAGATAATAAAAACGGAATGAGAAATAAGACAAAAGAAATAAAAATTAGCTATTTTCTGGTCGGTCGTGTATCGATCAAAGATTTCCGACAGCTGAAGTAAAACGATAAAGTAAACGACAATTTAAATAACCGTTTTTATTTAAACCTTTCCAAAATTTCCAACAAGGTTCTCTTTCAGATAATGGGTCGACCGAGGAACGCAGGATAATTCAGTTAGTACCGAACAGAAAAAAACCTTCCGAATCGTCTGAGAGAAGTAATTAAGCAAAAGGTTAATTAGAAGCAAAATTCTACAACAATAATTTTAAACATTTTTATAAGTAAATAACTGAGCCGTACTTACGGTACGTCTTATAACTAAGTTATAGCGAGAAGATTCTTTGAAATTCTCAAATCCCACATCAGTGGTACAAAGTGCAGGGATTACCTGCGAGGAGCGGATCAATCGTCGATTGTTCTCAGCATTTTGCGAGTTCTTTCTAACCTAACAGCTTCTTCAATTTTTCCCATTCTACTCTTCACCCTTTTGTTCACATTTTATCATACCCTCCCGTTTTCAAACTAGCAGCATTCAGTAAAGGTCTTCGGATTTCGGTCTGATGGTAAAGTCATATCAGTCGTTCAATCAACTGATAGTGTGTTTTATTTTTATCGGTAAAACACCGATAAAAAATCATTGCTCTCTCTCTCTCTCTCTCTCTCTCTATATATATATATATATATATATATATATATATATATATCGTATGTTTATTAACTGATTAAACGCTTAACTGAAAACATACGTGGAGGTAATCGGTCATAAATTTACTAAATTACACGCTGTAGTACGACTTTTACTATTAAAAGCTTTTTTAAAATACATCACATTCAGCAACATCGTAAGATTATTTGAACCGTGTACACTGTGTATTATAATTTAATAATTGTCGAATCGATTACGTTAATAAAAAGAAAGATAATTTTAGCGACAATATTAAATATTATTTTATTTTATGCGTAAAACTTCAGGCTAATAAATAAGCAAAAGAATTTTATTTAATATACAATTATACATATTTAAAATAGTAGTTGTATAGATGTAGTCATGTATATACAAGAGTACTTATTGTTAATTATTTATATATTTCCGGTAAATAGATATTAGTATATTAGATGTAATTTTTTATTTTATCAGTAGCGTCAGTAACGGGATTTGAATAGATTCCTTGAATAGAATATTTAAAAATAATTTTTTTATTATTATATTATTTATAATAACAAAGCATGATTCCTGAGTGCATTGATTCGGATCCGGGTTTTAAACTTTTCTCCAAACTAAACATCTTAAATACAAAATTCATATTGACCTTCCTAGTAGTGTGTCTGGATAAACGATTAAAACCTGGAGATTCTAATCGGCGAACTAAATCCAATCAGGCCAGTCACAGCCTCACTAATCACCCTTCATCCTTCATAATCAACTTTCTAGATCGCATCCAGAATCGCAACTCCAACTGGATTCGTCCAGTTACTCGGTTGACAACCTGACAGTCAAACACGGAAAAGTCTTTTAAGAAGAATCCACGGCTGGACCGAACAAGATTAGAGTCCAGAGGAGACGGCACTCGGATACGGTGGACCGTCACTTAAAAGGTTACGGCATATCGGAGTGCCTATAGACCCTCGATTTAAACACACTAACCGACTAACATACAAAAACACAAACCCCCAATTTATCAGAAGAAATAAATTCTCATTCTTCACCGCACTAAACATCAACTTTCTATTGAAGATAGAAAAATTAAAGCCTCTCACAGACATTTTATAGAAGATTTTAATCGTCGCCCTTCAAGAAGTTAGGAACACAGATCAAGAGTCCTTCGAATCAGGAGAATATAATTTACAATGTACCGCCTGGTAAACGAGTCGAAAAATCGTCGAAACTAGGAATGGGATTTGCAGTAAAGACAGACATTAATTCAATCAAAGATCACGACTCAACAACGCTAAGAACAGCGACTTTCATTCTCAAATATACGAGTAAAACATATACGATCATGAATTTACACCCCCGACCGATGATAAAAATCAAACTGAGAAAGAGCAGAAGGAAAAATTTTGGGATGAACTCATTCAATCAATTAACGAACATCCCAGTCCACCGTATAAAAATTCCATTAGGAGACTTCAACGCACAAATCGGTCAAGAACGAAAGTACCGTGACATAGTCGATAAGTAACCAGCGCATAAAAAAACAAGAACGGAATGAGACTGATCGAATCGTGTAGAGATCATAATTTAGTCCTACAAACATGAAGATTTTCAAGAAAACCCCATAAACTCAAAATATGGAAACACCCTAACCCGACAGGCGGTGAATTTTCACTCGATCACGAGCGAGGAGTATCACAGGAAGATCTATAATGCGAAGGTTCTCAGAGGAGTAGATATCAATTCATACCATTACATGTCCAAAATAAAGATTAAACTAACCCCAAGGGCAAACCTAAACCCAAGCATAAATTTAATAAGAAAAAATACGACCCACCCGACTAATAAATAACACCAAATAGAAAGAAAATAGATAAACTAAACTAAACTAAATGATCGACTAGACGAAATCGTCTAAAAATTAAAAGACATCGCCCAAGAACTAGCCCCAATAAAAATAAGGAAGAGACCTGCGGTGGAATGAAGAATGCAACGAAACAATCAAGAAGAGACACCGAGCGCGGCTCAACGGTCGACGAAGAAGAACCGAAGAGTTCAACAAGAACTATCAAAAGCCCTCCATGAAGTCTCCAAAGAAGACTAAAGTACAAGGAACGTTTGAGCGCTTCAATCGGGGCGAAAACTATTCCAAAAGAAAATGTTTTCTTCGTATTTACAACGGAAGTCGTTAACAAAAGTAAATAAAACCGATAAATTTACTGAGATCACGGAATCGGTCTGATGACCGATAAATTTCATTATATACTTAAATATTTACGCCTATGTCGACTTCGTAAAAGTTTTATCGAAGAATATATTAATAAAGCTTTACAGATTTAATTCGTGAAATGGAAGACATCGCTCGACCTATGGTGTCCATTGCACCGTATTTCGTAGACGTCTTAATAATAAAATAACATTAATAAAAACTAATTACACCTACTACCGGTTTCAGGAAGGAAATTTATCGAAGTATGAATACACAGGATCGGTGTATAATTTTTGCCGATCGGTCGGTTATCCGTTCTTCGGCCCAAGCCACCACCGAAAAGGCGGTGGCTTAGGTTAATGCAGTTGTATTCATTTTCTCAGGTAATATGTTGGTTCTGTGATAAATATTTATTATTCAAATCTATATACTTATTTATCTATCTGTTTTGATTGTATTTATTGAGCGACAAATTTTTGATTATTTAAATTTATAAAAGTAAATAAATAAAATTAATAAATAATAATAAGCAAAAAAAAAAAAAAAATACAAATATAAAATATAAATTAAAGTAGTATACGCCAAGAAATTAAATGAAATAATCTGTAAATTAATTGACAACGGACTGCTTCTAGCGGGAGAAAATGCAAAGTAAAATTTTGCTTTTAGCATGGAGGGAGCCGTGTGCAGCCGCCTGGAGTTGTGTGCAGATGCCCTGAGCACCACCATTGGTCCGCTCTGCGCCAATAGCAGCTAAAATAAAAATGTGAGCACATACGACAAACAAAAAAACCCACGCACCATCATTTTTTTTTATAGAGAATGATTTTGGCGGTATTTATTCAGCGATAAATATTTGATTATGCAAATTTATTTATCTATTTAGGCGGTATTTGTTGAGTTCTTCTTCTAAAGTCACGCCGAAACGGAAGAGACGTAATATTGGTAGAAAATGTACAGATGCGAAGCGAATATCAACATCGCGTTTACATGAGACTATGGGAGAGCGTGAGGATCAATTTTGCGATGCTATACAATATAGGATAGCTACTTCAAATTTCAGATCTACTTTTTGAATATGATCCTCATTTGGATTATACTAATAGTAAAGATTTACAAACTGATGCAATGGTTAAAATCTGCAAAAAATTTGAATATTTTCTATTTATCGTGCATGGTGATTACCTATTTATCCCACCAAATGATCCGTGACGCAAATGTTTACAAACAATGCCATATAATAATAGGTCAAGAGATAACAGGGAATTCAGCAGATTATGATAAAAAAAAACAATTAAAAATTCGGGGTTCTTGTTTTAGATATTTTTATTAGATTTCAAAATGACGCGTGTTTTAGCGTTAGTACAGTTTTTTCATAAGTGTGTATGAAAAAGATCAATTTTCATATAGTAATATTTTCCCGGCGTCGATAAAATATCTGAGCTAAAGTGGTCGTCAGTCGAAAAGAATCCGAGAATCACCGATTTTGAATAATAATAATTTTACATCTGATTCCTCCGTAATAATTAAGCTGACTACTGATTACCTTACTCTACGCCGACGTAGGATAATCTGGTTTACTGGCGGCATTACTCCCATCACTACGTCATTCGGTCATCATAAAGCATAAGACCGAATGTCTGTGCCACGAAGTGCTACTGCGCCTCGAACAGTTTATGCCACCAGTCTCCTAACTAGCTCCTGGAACTAACCTAATAGCGTCAATGATATAAGCATGGTACAATACATCACTCGCTTTTGCGGCCAGCCGTTCCCTGTGATATATTGGGTAGGCGCACGCCGTCTATACTATAAATGCCATAAATATAAAATGTATTTCGTCAAAGACAGCAATCCACTGCCACGCCTAGGTCGCTAAATGCCAGCAAGTACCTGTCCACCATGAAGACGTAGGGTAAGAAGAAAGATTTGAGTTTTATATTTCCTTGAAATAGACGATAAATGAGATTAATTTCTAATACTAAAAAAAAATTCAATCGCTCATTAAAAAACAAAATAATTTCACCTATTTCCTTTTATACCTTATTTATTTTTTATAAAAAAGAAAAAATAATTTTTTCGTCGATCGATAAATGTATTGGTGAATATGCAATCTTAGAAATATCGGATAGTAAATTTTGTTTTAAACGATTCAAAAATATCATAGTAAAGACTGGATTATATTAAATTATGTTATCGCCATTTCTATAAATATATTTTTACTGTGATTTACATAATAATATATAACCGATCTTAAACGATTTGCTAAATTTAATAGGAAAATATAATTAAATATTTATTCGACTTTATGATGAGAAATAGAAACAGGTCAGTGTTTTATCAAAGAATTTAAAAAAAAAACGTACAATTGACGATGTAGAGACTAGCCAAACGTGTGGTATTTATAAATGGCCTCGGACCGGTAGAAACAAAGTCTCAATTCAGCCTAGTTTCTTATAAAAAAAATAATAATAATATTCTGAACAATTTTTTATTTAACAGTTTATTTTTATAGTTTTCGGCCTTTTACTCATTCACAAGAAAAAAAACTAAAGAAATATAGTAATAATAATAATAATAATAATAATAATAATAATAATAATAATAATAATAATAATAATAATAATAATAATATTTTTTTTTTGTTTTTTGTTGTTTTTTTTTTTTTTTGTGGAGGGAGGTAGAAATTCATTTACGCACGGACTGTCGGGCTCCCGCAGATGGTATTATCCAATCACTATCAGCAGACTACCGAATAAAACCACCCCACTTTCTTCCAGGACTCGACCCGGAACCGTTTAACACATTACTTCCGGTCGAGTCCACCTATACTAGCCTGATTAGGTGCTACCTAATTTTCAGGACTATCCAGGTCAACCTTTTTGGTCCTGACAATGTTGCCGACGAATCGGGCTACGCTTTCGCAGCTGCTCAGATTACGGAGCATCATCGCAACCACGTTGTGGGGGCTCATTGCTCCGAGATCCGCCTCTAGTGTCCCTCGATCTGATTTGAGCACGTTTGAAAAAGGTGTGCTCAGCGTCGTCCCGAACACCGGGGAAATAGAGGCAGTCGGTGGACGGCGCTTTCCCTATGACATGGAGATAAGCGCGGAAGTACCCGTGACCCGTTAAAAATTGGGTCATGTAGTACTCCACCTCTCCATGCCGCCGCTCCGTCCACGGTCTGACCAGAGGGATAAGCCTTTCGGTCCATCGTTCTTTGGTCTCGTGGTCCCAGGTCTCTTGCCATGCGAGGAACGTGCGAGTGCGTTCCTCGTTGGCAATGGTCTCCCGGTCTTCGCCTGCCCGTCGCCTTCTGTAGGTCACCTGACGCTCCCTTGCCAAAATAGAAATGGGTAAGACGCCGGCGACCACCATTACTTCAGGCTCGGAGACCGTCCGATACGTGGAAGCGACTCGCAAAGCTGCGATGCGTTGCACCTGCGGTTCCTCAGGTATGCGTCCACTATTCTGAGGAGGTATTGAGGCACATGGAACGTATGCTCCAGGGCCCGAATCATGTCGCTCCACCGTGTGGAGTTGAAAGCGTTTTTAACGTCCAACGTACCGAGAAGGATCACACGCCGCGAAAAATGATTGTGGTCCTCTGCTCGATGCACTGCCTCAACAACCTCTTGAACTGCGTCTAGGGTCGACCGAGCCTGCCGGAAACCGTACTGATTAGGTGACAGGCCACCTTCCTGATTCATCGCCGCAACCAGTCTGTTCTTTAACAGCTTCTCCAATACCTTCCTAGCTGTATCAAGCATACACAGTGGACGGTAGGAGGACGGCCACTCTGGGTTTCCATTGCCCTTGGGAATTAACGCAAGACGCGCGGTCCTCCATCTGGCGCTAAAAAACCCAGCCTTCAGACATGAATTATACATGTCTAGTAGAAGACGGAGCCTGCAGCGTCCCACTAATTTGAATATCTCGGCCGGTATACGGTCGGGACCAGGGGCATTTTTGCCTTTCAGCGACCGTAGGAATCCCTCCAGTTCCTCCATCGAGAAGAGCGAGAAGTCTCCCACGTCGCTGAAGTCCCGCTTGGTATGGACCGAGTGGGCCGGGAAGAACATCTTAACAACGTGCTCCGCCTTAGCCTCGTCTAGTGGAGCTGGTGACCGCGAGACCCCAATCGCCGAGTTACTATCTTGTAACCCAGTCCCCAAGGGTCTGCATCCACGGTCTCCATCAGTTCTCTCCTGCAGCGTACCTTGCTCACGTTGATGGCTCGACGGAGCCGCTTCTTTGCCGTCTTATACTCGGCCGACCTGGCGTTTGCGTCTGTGCGATTCCTTGCACGTTGCACCACTCATCTTAGTGGAAGACAATCTCGGCGCAACCCCGCAATCTCCGGTGTCCACCAGTGCACGGGTCGCTTCCAGTGCCTCGCCCCCCCCCCCCCATGGGGCATGGAAGCGTCGCATTAAGAAGCGATCAGCCGCATAGTCGAAGCAACTACGGCTTCAGCGCCAGTGTCCCACCCGTTGGTGATGTTTTCAGAGGCTACCGCCCCTGAGAAGATCTTTCTTTTGAATTTCTTCTCGTCGATTTTATTGATGTTGTATCTTTCCACCAGCCATGGTGGCCCTGGGCGCTCTCTTGCACGATCTAGGACTCCAAATGAAATATATTGGTGGTCGCTACCGGTATAATCCTCGAGAACTCTCTAGTCCTGGACGAGCGTGACTAGCTCTTCGGAGGCGAGGAAATGTCGGGAATGGTTTCCAAATATCCTGGGCGGCGGAACGTCGTCGTGTTCTCTGTATTGAGGATCACGAGTCCAGTACGTGCGCCATGTCTAGAATGTATTTCCCTCTGGAGTTGGTATGCGCCATACCCCACTCTACCGCCCTGCAGTTGAAGTCCCCAGCTACCACCAACCTATCAACGGCAGCGAGGATAATCCTCCAGAGCGTCAACTTTCCGGCGAAAGTCCGTTATCGAGTGATTTGGGGGTGAGGTAATAGCTAAAAATCGTCACTTCACTGCAGCAAATTCAAACGAACCCTTCGCCTGCGCCGTGCCTCCGAACTTGGGCTCTGCTGCGATACGGAATTCATATCCCAAGCGAGTCTCAGAACCATTGGGAGTCGTCACAGTCCCGGTATTGTTCGCTGCTCAGCACCAAGTCTCCCTGTCTCTGGCTAGCTGCAGCAGAAAGTCATAAGCTAGCCGGCTCCTGTTAAGGTTGGCCCGTAGTACGTTCAACATTTTAACGGAGTCTTCTTGTCGCCTGCTCCAGGGCTGCCCAGAAGATCTGATACTCTCTTGTTCCAGGTACGTGAGCCAGCTGCGAAGCGTTCACACCTTTTTCTTGGCAGAGCATGCACCGAGGAGGGGAGGAACACTCCTTAGCCTTGTGCTCCCCTATCACGCGCTTATGGCAGAGCCGGCTTCTTTCAGGCCCCTTACATCCACGAGCCAGATGTCTATACCGATGGCACCTGAAACACTGTGGGACTTGTGCCCTGGGTCTAATCTGGCATACAACCAGCTAATCCTTATCTTGGATTTACTGTGTAGTCTGGAAGCAGCCTTCTCTCCAACCTCTATTATTGCTGCTTTCTGCGCCCCGGCATTATCACTGGTAACGGTAACCCGGCAGTATCCTATACCTCCGAGATCTCTTCCCAGTGCTGCTTCCACATCCTCCTTCCCTGTGATGCAGTCTAGATCTCGGATCTCCAGCGTTTCCCGCGGTTCCAGATTGTGGATTACAGCTTCTTCTCCGAGTACAGCCTTCAGGACAGCACTGAAGATCTTTTTGTCTCTGGTAGCGCTCCCGAGTTGGTAGAGTTCCCGAGCTCTGACCTTTATTTTTTCCCTTCTTATTTTCCACTAGTTTCCACGGTTGCACTTTTCGATAATTTGTGATTGCAAGGGTACTCGGTTGAATCCCGCTCGTGATGGTAGGGGTTCCTTGTTTCCACCAGTCTCTTTTCTTCTTCTTCTCTGTCTTGTGCTGTTCTTGGCTGTTCGATATCGCACTTTCCTCCGGCTCTGCAGTGTTTGTGGCAGCACCCACCACAACTCCCGTACGTTTGATCCTGCTTTCTGCCTCGAAATCTTCTATTAAGGCAGAAAGCTCAACGAGCCCGTTCTTTATCTCCATGGACACTTTTTTTGTCTGCCTGTAACGGTGACGATGTTCTTAATAACTGCCTTGCATCATTGCAGATGTTTGGCAGCGCCTCCTTCCAAGGTGTTTCCAGAATAAAAATCAGTATCTTGGCTGTTCACCATTGTACCCAAGATATTATTATAAAAGTTTAATATAATACTTTATTAAATTTCTATTTAATTTATATAAATTTTGTAAATAGTTATCTTATCTAATTTAGCTATATTTATTTAGTACTCTTTCTTTAGTACTCTTTCAACTACTCTTTCTGGGTTAGATCTGTTTTGTGAGACGTATTTCCAAAACCTTGAAGGCTTAAACGTTAGATCGCTTTCGATGAACCTTGCGTGATTATAATTATCCCTTTCTTTTTCCTGTTTAGCCTCCGGTAACTACCGTTTAGATAATTCTTCAGAGGATGAATGAGGATGATATGTATGAGTGTAAATGAAGTGTAGTCTTGTACATTCTCAGTTCGAAAATTCCTGATATGTGTGGTTAATTGAAACCCAATCACCAAAGAACACCGGTATCCACGATCTAGTATTCAAATCCGTGTAAAAATAACTGGCTTTACTAGGACTTGAACGCTGGAACTCTCGACTTCCAAATCAGCTGATTTGGGAAGACGCGTTCACCACTAGACCAACCCGGTGGTCCTATAATTATCCCTAGAAAGCATCAATTTAACTTTCTTCCGTAGCTCTGAAAACGTGTGATAGTCAGAAGTAAGTCTCGTTAATTTAAATCGTCGATGTGCTACTTTATTCTTCTTAATCAGCGCTATAAGTTCGGCTTAAAACCAGAACGGAAACTTAGATGATCGTCGAGGTTAAACTAAACTAAACTAAACTAGAACCGAACTTAATAAGCAGGTACCCGATTAATGTCTTTGGTAAGGGTTATATCTTATCTCATTATAACTGAAAACATACGATTGAATAATTTTTTCAAGATATAAAAGAGAGTAGTCTACAAGGAGCGGAAAAATAGCAGCTCCTCTCGTGGAAAAGGTACAAGTTTTCCCAAAACATTAAAACTGCGCAGTACGTACAATGACGTTAGTAAATTTAAAAATCTCATGTGGACACCACATGTGTTCCTTGTAAGCCTATTAAATTGCATATACACATTTTTTTGCTGCACACTATTTAAACTTATACCGGTTAAACTTTATTCAACCAGTATACCAGAGTTCACTAAATGCAATAGTTTATGCATAGTTATTAACGTTTATTTATACGACACACCAGAAATCGGAAACTTGTTAATGAGCAATTCACGAAGATACGAATAATACTGATCTAGAACAGTATATTAGTAATGACGGTTCTAAGAAGCATATTAAGCACAAGTGAAAAAAAAAGTTACGTATTTCCACGAGTGCGTAATATGTGTTAAAAGTCGAGTTATGTACTGTATAGTACAAAAAGTATTCTAAAAAAAGTATTTTTTCTACGTCCAGAAGCACTTCCCCATAACAAAAATAAAAAGATGTTTGAAAGATACTTACATTTTTATTAAATAGAAATATAAATTTGAAGGATAGAGTACGTATTTTGAAATTAATAATTTACACATCATTCGTATTATAAATGAAAATAATTTTTCTAGTAAAGTAAATACAAATATTTAAAAAAGAATTATTATTTGAATTCTCATGTCAACGGTAATTAATAAAACAATTTTCAATAACCACTTAAATTAAATAGAATTCAAAAATATTCCTTTCGGCACGCCGGAAGGCGGAGATAGATTTCGCCGGTGATAAGTAGGGGATAAAAAAGATTTCCCCCTTAGTTAAGAAAACCTTCAAATTTACTCCATACGACAACGGTTGCATGCTTAGCATACAACAAGCCCCATCTTACAATTCCAGCTACATTTTTGCCCTAAAGGTTGATCATATCAAAAATTGTTTCAGATAAAAGTTTAAGGTAATTTTTAGAAGACTAAAGACCACTTTAGACCGATTCGATACTATGCCTATTAAGGAAGCTATGATTATTTGTTCTCAAAATCCCATTTTTTCCACTCCCTGGGCCAATGGTTGGAGATATAAAAAACGTTTACTTACATAAGTTTTGGGCCCTTATCCAAAGAATAGTAGGAACTTTAAACGAATTCGATATTTTACTTAATAAGAAAGTTATAGCGATATTTTGTTTTTTTTCGAAAAAGCCCCCGATTTCCACGTCATGGTTCGATTTTGACCGTTAACGAACTCGACCGAGATTTTGGAACGAATTATTTTTAAGAAACAATTTTAACGTAATTGGCGCAAAATTATGACTGTTATCGTGTCCAGAAGAAGGTATATATATATATATATATATAAACGTTTGAGCTGGCAGTGGTTTTGGGGTCTGGAAAATGTGAAACGCGAAAAAAGCGAAATATTCCGGAAGTCCAATCATGGTACACATTACAATAGGTAGCTTTCTTATGAAATCTAACCCGTCGTAAAATGTATAGTAAGTACCAATAAAACATTGTATTTTATTGTTGTCAAATAATTAAATAAAATGATTTTTTAAAAATAAATATACAATTTTTAGAAGATTGTGGCAAGACAATTATAAAGTAATACGATTCTAAACAAGAATTTTCAATTAATATTAAATAATCAGATATAATATACATGGTTATTACCAACATAACATTGAGTTATTCTAAATGTCGATTGTCTAGTCGATTGCAATCAAAAAGGGAGGTGCACAACTAGATGTTACAACAGTCCTAAATACAAAATTTCAATATTCTACGGCTAATCGTTTTTGAGAATGTGTAAAAGGTAAAACAAGATAGGCTTTGGAAATAAAATTATTATAACATGCTAAGATGCTTAATGTTTAAAAAACAAGATAACCTTTGGAAATAAAATTTGTCTAATGTACTAAGATCATGCTTAATGTTTAAATGTTTTTCGTAAGCAAATTATTTCTAATTCTAAAAGAAAATAGTTATAGTGACCTATAAAAAGTTAAATCAGTATAAGGCACCTAAGATCCATAATACTACTGTGCTAACAAGAGGAAGGCACGGGCTTCAGGATACCAATTTGAATCATATTGCGTGTGTGAATAGTACACTGTTTACGTGTCTTCAACACAAAATACTAACACACAATATTTAATTATACTCAAGAAAAATGTCCCTAAAAATTTCCGTAGCATTTTATATTAGTTTATACATTAATTTTGTTTCACGTCGCTCAAGTAGATGTGTGCTATAAGTGAGAACGTGTCGGATCCGTAACCATGTACACATCGGTTCGAATCCGACTTCATATACTCGTACATATTGTAACAAGACCGGTATAGCGGACCTGAGTAACGGGTTCCTACTAATTACGAAGAAAGTAGTAGAAAATATAATGGGAGGAATTCAGAAAGGGGCTAAAAGACACCCTTTTAGTAAAGGTAACAGGTCCGTTTATCGTCTTCTGTAATGATGCCCACTGACACACCCAATCAAATGTTCTTCCGTGAGAAGAGTTACCGGACCAAGATTTGGAATGCATGGGAACGAAAGGGCTCAGTCGATCGTTCTCACGCTGCGACTTGGGTCCGGTCTGGCAGGTAAAGAGGATAGGAGTATGAATACTCCGGAGAAAACCAGTTAAAAATCAGTTCCGCGAGAAGAATGTGCGAAATGAGTCTACGCGAGACTTTAGGCTGTCAGTTCCACGAGGAGAGTCTGCGATGTCAGTCCTGCGAATCAGTCTCAGCGAAACGTTTGATGTGAGTCAGTGAGACGAGAGTCTGCGAGACGTCAGTCATCGAGAGCATTCTGCGAGGAGATCAGTGAAGGAGCGAATTTCAAAGTGAACGCAATTTCAGTCAGCGCAACTAAGGTAACGTCACAAGTAATAGCTCGGTGAGTTACTGTAAGGCTGTAAGTGAAAGAGATAATGTACTAAATTTCACTTTTAAGGTAGTTTTGCTGTGAACGTAGTATTCACAGTAAAGTAGTAAGGTAGTGAACAGCAAAGGTATCTGCAGTTAAAAAACCTTATACTTATCTTATCTATTGTTGTTAATACACGACTAGCGGTTAAGAGTGTTAGGACTAGCGGTCATGCTATGTCTTTTGTCAATTGGACTGAATTTTGGTTTTCATTTTCATTATGTATCTACCTGTGAATAAATCCTAACGATTACTTTAAATTCTGTTTTGTATGTAATATCTGTTTGTTATTATTATTAAAATTATTATTCTTATTGACATTTATGATTGTTATTATTGTTTATTGTTGTCATTATTCTGAGAGATGTATTTTTATTGTCTGTTATTATTATTATTCTCATTATTGTTGTAGTTGCGATTACTATACTTTTTTTTTGTTTTATTATTGTCGTATACTATTATTATTATTATTGCCATTGTTATTATTACTACAAATAATTTGTCTTGTTTTACTTACGCTTTTAAAAAAATAAACTGTAATTATATAAACATCCTCATTTTTCAATCTCTCAATATCTTGATCGAACTGCGAACATGTGACAATATATATATTTTTAACTCTTTTTTTTTTAATTTAAATATACTGATTTATTAATAATTATTGACCTCTGACTGTAAAAATCTTTGAATTAAAATGAAAAGTACATAAAATTATATTTCGCTAATAACTTTTGATTTTTTCATACTTTTTTTTTGTATTGTTATTATTGAATATTATTTATTGCTAAACTTTTTTTACAATCAGAGGTTAATAATTATTAACCTCTGATCAATATATTTAAATTAAAAAAAAAAGTTAAAAAAATATATGTATATGAAGTCGGATTCTTACCGATAGGCCTTCCCCTTGCAAGATCCAAATGTTTCATTAATTAAAACTTTATTTCGCTATAATTCTGGAACCAATGAAAATAAATACCACTTGTGATATATCGTTAAAAAGTTCTCAACGAGGGCTTATTCCTGCAGTTAAGAAAAAGTAAAAATTTCAAATGTTTTGGATTTCGGGCTTTTTTGGCCCAGTCGATTGCAGTCAAAAGGGGAGGTGCCCAACTAGATTTTACAACAATACTAAATACAAAATTTCAACATTATACGGCTAATCGTTTCTGAGTTATGCGAGATACATACGAACGTATGTATCTCGCACACGCTTGTGAATGGCGTTGAGAATGATCAAAGGGTGGGCCTCATTACGAGGCGTTGGCCTAGAGAGGCATTCATGTTTGTTGAGTTAGCTTTGATGTCGGGGAGGGAGATATTGCTGCTGTGTTGGACCTGAAGTTCCCGAGCGATGCCTTCACTTCGAGGGCTAGCCGACGGGACTAGGTTAAAAGCCGCACAGGTGTTGGCTTACGGTTCGGCTCCGAAGGTTCTCATGGGAGAGGATGTTGCAGAAAGCGGCAACATCCTCTCCATTTAAGTCTACCGAGGGAGAGAAACAGATGGACCTCAGTTCCGTCAGGTAAGTAAGGTGAAAGATAAATCAAGTACCTCAGAGAAGAGAGAGGGAGTGCAACTGACAGAGCAGCCAATGGAGGTGAAGCGTCAAGCCTCAAGAGCAGAATCATTGAATTGTGTATTGGCTGGGGTCCCCCCAATAGATCTGCTGGTACAGGAGCGGTTAATGAGATACCGTGGAGAGAGCAAGGAAGAGGCCAGATCTATTACGTTACGCGCCTGGTAAGATAAGCTAGCCAGGCAACAATTGCTAAAAGTAACAGTATCTTTGGAAGCGAGTCTGAGGGAGCGGCACCCGGAACTGAATATACTCTTCAAGGTGACCCTGTTGGTTGATCTCTGTAGGTCCCATTCAGGCACCAAAAGAGACATAAGGGGATGTGCATCCCGAGTAAGAGATAGAGAGAGAGAGGTGTCAAAAATAGTTCAAGAACTGGTGATTAAGTAGTCTCTGGAGGATAAGACTATTCAGAGAATGCTGGCGGATCAAACACTTATTGACAGGGTGTTGAAGGACGTGTTGAAACACTTATTGACAGGGTGTTGTTAAGGATATGTTGGAGTTTATCGGAAAAAGGTGGAGTGAGGAGGTGTTCAAGAATTCCACGGTAAGGTGTGGCCTTCCTTCTCAAGAGGAGGAAAATGCGATCCTCTTCTCGACTTCGATAGAAACAAAAATGAAGTTTTCGCTAAGCATATCTGTGCGGACGCACCAAGCGTATGCAAGACATTGAATGGTGGAGTGGTGAGACCAAGTATGGTGATGATCGATGTGTCCTATGCGAATGAACTGTAAGAACACGACGAAACCAGGAACCAAGGAAGACATATTTTAGCGTTGGATCTGGGCGAAAATAAAGTGATCGATCATATACTGGGGTTTTTGCATATAATAAGTCGTCTACAGAGTCATGACTTCCTAGTTTCCGCCGAAGGAGGAAGAGCTGGAGTGGTACGTAAGGTAGTCTAGTACTGAGTTAGGAGGAGGGAGGATCATAAACTTGAAGATATGTCTGTCCAAAGAGTAGGTGAAGCCAGTGGTTAAGTAACAGGAGGAGGTCAAGACGACAACCATGGTTATCCATAAGGAGGGCACCACTTACGCTCAATTACTAAAGGGAGTTAAGTACTTGGTGGGGAGCAAATTACCGACCAGATCTTCCCAGTACGGAGAAAAGAGGAGATGAAGATGAGGTAAAGATGAAGAAGGATCCAGAACGAACACAGGTATTTTGCGAGAAGGTAGCCAAGCTGGAAGGAGCGTTACACATTAAAGACCTCGATGTAGACACAACCATAGATGAAGTGATAGTAGCTGTTAAGAAAGAGGTGGGTGATGACGTGACAGTCAAGGTAATCAATACGAGACCTGTTTAGGGGGAGACGAGGAATGCTACAGTGTTCGTCCCCCGAGGAAATTGGCGGACAAGAAAAGAATCTTCATCGGGTGGCAGTCCGAGTAGAGTAGTCTGTCGAGTAGAGAGGAGATATCAAGAGCGGGGGGTGCTTCCGATGCTGGGAGCGAGGTTACAAGGCAGTGGTTTGCAAAGCGCCGACGTAGAGGGGACTACTATAACTGTAGAGGGCAGGGCCACCATAGAGCTCAGTGTAGAGGACCGACACGTTGATAGAGTGCGGCGAGCTAGGATACAGGTTCAGGGGCCTGGTATGTAAAAGGACTAGAAGATAATGGAGTGGCTACAGTTAAACGCCAGTAGGAGCAGACTGGCCCACGACTTACTCTGGGCACATGCGAGGAGTTAGGACTCGGATATGTTAGCAGTAGCGGAGCCAAACCTGCAGGTTGTAGCTGGTAGGGGATGATAAGTAGACAGAATATGTTTTACAACCATATACGACGGTCAGGGTGGATAGTCCATCTAGATCTACAAGAGGTGAGGGATTCGTTGCAATAACTACTACAAGGTACACGATATTCGGATGTTATAATTCCACCAACAGTACGATGGAGGATTTTTAAGGGTTTCTGGATAGACTGATTGCTGGAGTCAGAAGAGCTACAACAACACCGGTAGTCATCGGTGACTTTAACGCCGAATCGCTGCAAGCAGGAGGTCTGAGAACCACCAGAAGAAGCGAGATCGGCTGCTAATGGTCGGGAGGAGAAGGCTAAGGCCAATAAACGTAACACTTGGGGGAAAAAGATTGCAGTCAGTTGACGATGCCAAATATCTGGGTATCTGGCTTGAAAAAAACAGACCGTTTATCAGGCAAGTGGAGGAAGCTGCAAAAAACGGAGAGGACTTTACAAGCGATAAGCAGATTATGCCAAACGTTGGAGGACCGGGGTACTGGAAAAAAAGAAAATTGTTTCATTGATGATATTCACTATGATGTATGGTACCCCAAAATGGAGCAGGGCGTTACTAATTAAGAGAAATGCAGCGAGCTAAATTCGCGTACTCAGGCTGACAGCAGTGAGAGTAGCGTCGGCCTACCGCACGGTGTCGGCGGAGGCACTCAGTGTACTGGCAGGTATACCGCCAGCTCAGCGAATCGCCAAAGAAAGATACGATCGAAGGCGCGGATGCCTCCAAGCGAAGCACGCGACGGGATACTAGAAGAGTGGCAGACAAGTTGGAATCAGAGTAGAACGGGATGGGCCCTGATAAGAGACCTGAGGCCATGATATCTGAGGAGACATGGGGAGGTTGATTACATTCTAACCCAACTCCTACTTGAACAGACTTAGGTTAGAACGAACCGAGAGTGTTACTACTACGGCTAGTTGGTCACTGATCAACACATTACATTTGATTGCCCGAGATGGGAGCATGTGAAAGGTGTAGTAAGGAGGAATGGACTTACTCCAGAGAACCTCATTAACTTTATGCTCGGGTCGGAGCAACAGTGGCAGGAAGTGAGGAGTATGGCCAACAGAATAATAAGTAAGAAAGAAGAGGAGGTCAGAGAATGAGGACATTAGATGGTAAGAAAAAAGAAGAAAAAATGATGTTAATGACAATGAAGATGACCACGAGCGTGCTTCCGCGGTAGAGAAGGGCGGACAGCCTGATCGAGGAAGGAGTGGTCTGCCCCGGCGGGTCACTTCTGTTAAGGAGCCTAGGACTTCGGAGAACCGTTGTCCCGATGGAGTAGATTCAAGATTGAAAATTACATAAGAATCTAGAATCTAGAAAAAGCTGTGACTCGAGGGTAGGAGTATATATATCGGGGCGCCCCATATCAGTAGGTTGGGGTGTGACTGATATCTCATTCCTCTGGTGGAAACACCACTCGTGGCTGTGTTATATTTTATGGACAGGTCCGACCCCGAATGGGGAGGAAAGAAGGTTTAGTTGGTAGGACGCAGGGCACATACGCACTTTCCAACACCCTACGGATACTGTAAGCTAGTCCAACACTTCGTCCGTAACTAGATTTCCTCCGACCTCGATAAAAAAAAAGTCAAAATCGATTTAAGAATGGTCAAAATGTAGATTTCCGTTGAAATCTGAAAATCGAAATTTTTCCCGATTACACTTCCTTTTTCCGATTAATACTTCCTTTGCTTTGTACAAGGTAGTAAAAAGGGAATAATAGAAATACTTTAAATCCTACGCGAGTTTGACTTATCAGGTATAAAAAATGTATCGATCGCGTTTACGGGACATTTTAATCCGTAAATGATCAACAGAGACTCCGGTCCAGGTTTTTGATTTTTAGATCGATGGAGAGAAAAGGGTTCAATAAAACACATATATTTAATTTTATGCAACTCGACAGAAATAATCGAATCGTTTCGGTTAATAACAATATTATTCGGTTTTATTGATTATAATAATTATTTCGGTGAGGGTGGGAAATAGGATAGGAGATCCGGGAAAGGGAAGAGGAAAGGAGAAAGGAGAACAATACTCAACGGTGAAAATATAGTTATAGTTTACTAATAATCAAAGAACTATACCGATTCGGGTAACGCACTACAACTGCTCCTACTCTTAAAAAACCGTCCCCGCTTCTTTACGTCACGGCCTTGATACGTACAACGACGAAAACGTAGACCTCTGTAGTTTCGCAGTCTCTGAAACGGATACGTATCTCGGACTCTTTCTTAATCCACGTTGCCTGCTGCAGAGACCTTGAATAACACTCCTGACCGACTTTTCACGCCAATATGAAGAAGAGAACCGATGAATGTAACGGTTACCGTGCCGTGTCGGTTTCTAAGCCGACCGGTCTTAATTCGATTCCAGAAAAATCTTTTAAATTTATTTTCTTCCATCTCATATTACTCGTTGAATATGTGTTTATGCCGTACTAAGTATCCGCACTCAGTTTATGACGCACTAAATATTAATTGTCATATATATATATATATAATGATAATTGTAAACACAAGTACTATTATTACGTTGAGGATAAAATTATATTTGTAAATATTACGCGTTAATGCGGACGATGTACATTTTCGCAAGGAAATAATTAGCTCTCCCCTCGCCTTATGACCATTAGTCCGCAGTTAGCGGTTACAAAGACTATATTATAAAGCACGTGTTGCTACACGTTTCTTTATGCCGCAGTTATACCAAAAGAATTTGTTTTTCGAATAACATTTTGTTCTCCATCAAAATAATGATTACTTTCATTCGAAAGTATCTATCTCCTCAGCTGTCAAAAGAATCGTTCACATTTTTTTAGTTGACAGATAAAACAGTACCTATTGTAAAAAAATTAAAAAATAAACTTCAAGATGATCTGGGTTAGCAAGGAGAAACAAGTTTAAGGACTATATTACACGATGTAGGATTTATGTAGGTGAAAACAACATATCACCTAAAATTATTGACAGAGCAACGTGATACTGCTATGAAAATAATTTCTTATTTGAAAGACATTAACAAATTTCGGAAAGTTACATTTTAGCTTCGCACTCATCCGCTAAATCGTGGGAAGACGGCAGCAGTAAGGGATTTCATCCACCGATTTCCAAAGGCGAAAGTGATCCTAATTCATGCAGGAGGAAAGAACAGGTTTTTTCCAAATGCCTTGTTAACACCTAGCTCAAAAACAGGCGACTTTACCACGATAATATGAACCACAGGAACGTCAAATGATGGGTTTCTGAAAAACTTTTCGGTAGTATCATACGGTTCTTAAACTGTCCTTGTATTACCCGGATTTAAATTTATTCGTTCCTTAATACGGGATTTAGTTCCTGGATTTAAGAACTAATTTGGGGAATTATAAAAGAGCGGGTGGCAGATAGAAACTTAACCTTTAAAGCAGCAGATATTACTGCCCGCGGATTTCTTCTGTTGATGCTCGTATGTGGTTAAAATGTTGCGAGAAAGTTATTGAAATTGAAAATTTTATTGGCGTAAAGAATGCCATGGATATTGAAGTTGACAAACTAATCAACTTAAATGATGAAACAGCGAGCGATACTGAAGTTGAGGTTCTATCGTAGATACATCTGGGTCTGAAGAAATGCATTCATAAGGTTTGAATACAGAGCACAAATCGGTAAGTTTAACTTAATTCAAATGTAAAAGATGTATTTAACCTATACGGGTATCTAAATTAGATAATTTGAATTAAAAAATTGTAATATTTAAATAACACCATTCGCCATTGTTTAACATGTTACAATCATTTCGTAACGTTATTTAAAATCACAGTTATTTTAATTAATTTTGAATTTCTTTCAATAGTTAAATTACCACTTACAGCTTCAATGTATCACGAATTGTAATTTATAATATAAATGTATGCGGTTTATTTTCATTTGCATTTATAACCGTGATATATGTCGCACTTGCGATGACCTGGGACGATATTAGAATTTAAAGTATACTTACTGCCCCTTACATGGTAGGCTGCAATCGTCAAGTTTTGCCGCGCGAACTACATTTACACTTCCGCTTAAAAATTCAACTCACAAACAAGTAACAGACATAAAAACAAGTAAATAAAATTAAAAATTAAAAAAAACGAACGGTGAAATTAAATTAAAGAGGATAATTAAATATTAAAATATTAATTAAAAATAATTAGAAACATTCAAAAACCGTTTTGAAGAAACATATCTACTGCAGCGCCCCCTGGAGGCTTATAACCGTAAAACTAATCTAAGAACTTGCTCTGAAGTGATACCTATGCAATGTAAAAAACCGCATCGAAATCGGTCCAGTAGTTTTTGAGGAAAATGGTAACAGACATACACTCACATACAACCTCTTATACCAAACGCATATACCGTCTCCGTTCGGTCGTGGGTAATAATTGTAGTTTGTTGTAAAGATGAAACTATGAAATTTTACAACTATTTTTTACAACTATTATTTTACAAGCATTTTATTTGAAAGTTTTGAAAAAAACAGACTGATTTTTTAAATTTTTTATTGTTATTTTTTTTTGTTGTAATGAATGATTCCTTAAAAAGTTTCTCTAATAGTTTTTCAACTAAAATAATCTTTTGTGTCGTTTCATTTTCCGCCCGTTTAAGTCAGCTGCTGAATGCTAAATAACCTGCATTGCACACATGGTAAATTTCGCTGAAGATCGATCAATAATTACAGAATATACATTAATACTGACGAATAATTCATCGTCAAAGATTTGGGTCTTATCGTCTTTTCTTGTGAGCCAGGACCGTATTTCCTCTAAAGTATAACATGTCCTACTTGTCCTTCGGTCCAATTAAAATTTTCATAGAACTTAAAGGTCATTATTTTCATCAACTTCTGTCAAATATAGACTATCCTGGACATTATCACCATTGTTTTAGTTAATATGTCGTGGGACGGCCAAAACGGTTTGCAAGACTTAATTATAGCGCTCGTAAAATAATTTTCTTCTTCCAAATGCGACATTAAAACAGCATCCAAAACATTGTAATTTGGTAAGCCTGCAGAAACATCAGACTCTTGGCTTACAACATTCAACGTTTTATTGTAATTCTTCTTCACAATTTTTATTACGTTCTGATATAGATCAGAACGTAGTTCTGATATAGATACTCATCCAGCCTATAGAAGCTGGATGAGTATTGAGCTATTTGGTGGCTTGTACATAACTTCAGTAAACCCGTCTTTGGTTTTAGATTTTAAATCGACGACGTTGTCTGGATACCCTGGAACTTTGTTCACTACGCTTACAGCTTTCTGAGACAGACGGAATTTTACTGCGGCAACAAAATACTTATGAAAAACTTCACATGTCATTCCCGGCGAGCGTGAATGACATGTGAAGTTTTACGTGTAACTAGCTCGAAGTTTATTTGTCATGTTTTTAAAAGCTTACGCGGCTTTTTTGATTTACTGACCACTAATAAATTAAGCTATTGCGTACCAGAGGCACTGAGCACGGCATCAATGTCAATCGTTCTTTGCAACTTTAAGGCTAGGGACACCCCTGTATCGATGAACGAAGGTTTTCTCCGGTAACAATCTTCTGTTTCGTCCAATTTCGACGGCGTTATAAATCTTTTGGGGAACGAGGCTCGAAGGAGTATTTTTTCTTTAAATTTATCAACAAAAGCTACAGCTGCTGAAACAGTCGATAATTTCTCACTGGTCATGCACAGAAAACGTATCCCCTAAACTTGTCAAGTCACCTATCACTCGCTTGAAAATCGTATTTTTCATAACCTACTGTAAAATAATTTGCTTCTTCACAAATATCTCCTCTTATTAGATCGTGTCTTATTTCAATGCTGTTCTTCAACTTAAGGAAAATCGCCATTCCTCAGAGTGTGCCTTTTACCTGACTCAGACGAGATAGTTTCTATAACATTTTTAATTTTCGTTTAATTTATTTTTAATATCGAAAACAGCAAATTGACTGATTGTATTCAAATCGTTTTCTTTTTCTCCGGTATCAAGTATTTTCAGAATTTCCATTGTGTCATTTAAATGAAAGTCTTGTGTTTTGCGAATATGATATTTTGATTTTTACAGGTTGTCAACAAATACGCAATGATAAACAAAAAACACACTAAAAACTACACAAACTAAGTATAACATAGAGATTATGAGCGATTGAAGACGGACACGTATAAAACTCGGAACACATACAGTTAAACTAAGAAAAACAAACAACTACGATTTAACCTGTTCGATACAAAAAAGAAACTAGACAACACTGCTATACTTTACCGTTTTAGACGAACAGGAATGTACACGCGATATCAAGAATTACGGGAAACGGCAAGCAGTGGATAATACACGCATCAAGGGTGGTATTTGAGAGCATCATGTGTAGTAAAATACGTTTTCAAGAATACATTTCAAGCTTCAATTGTATATATTTTGCAGAGGGTTATAAATTTTTTTCTGTATTTTGTAAAGAAGCAGAAAAATTATTAAAAATTTCTTAATTAAAAAATTTTTCTCCTTTAAATGGATGGCCAGATAACTAAAAGGTGACTGCAGAGTTAGATTATATTTTATTTAATACATTTTTTTAAATGTTTAAAAAGAAATAACTTTGAAATTGAATATTACTCGGCCACACGAATTAATGCTTGTATGTAATTATATAACATGAATCTTACGCTATTCAGAGTACGAATAACATTCTGTATCAATAAAAAGTATAGTCCATATAATATAGCGAGACTATATAATATAATACATATTCAGAAACTACTGAACCTCTTTCGACCGAAAATAAATAGAAAGACATTGAAACCGGTGAATTATTGAAATAATTTCACTTTTCGATCGTCTCCTAGCAGATTATTTACAGGTAAATCGTTCTACATTTATAACAAATGAAGTAAATTTTATTTTTTTAAAAACTCAACGACTATAATGTTGGACTAGAATAAATATATGTTCAGTTTATAAATGATTGCATTGCAGCTCGACCAGACGGCCAGATAGGGCAACGGACTCGAATCGAAATTTGAAGTTACGGACCTGAAGGCCCAGAGAGAATCGCCAACGAGCCAACGGAGCTAACGATTAGAAGGATAAAGGCGAAGGCGGCGGCCAAATTCGGCTGGCTAATTTTAAAATTCTTTTACGTATAAATGATTTTGAAAAAGGTCTTAATTCGTTTACAATACATTGAGTATTTTCATTTTTTTTTTTTAAATCGTTAGCTCCGTAACTGTAGAGGGAGTCGAACGTCTGTCGTCGAGGACAGCTACGGAGGTTACCCGGAGAGGACTGGATCTTTGGGATATCGGCTGTAATATCCCGACACTTTTCATAAAATGCAGAATATCATTGTCTAAAATGTCAAGAAGCCGTACCGCGGTTACGGGAGCGTTCAGCTAAGTAACACAAATAGTGAACAATTTATGTCAGTGCTGTGGGTTTGATGAAGAAATGTCAAGTTGTAAATCGTATACGTTAATGTACCAGCGATAATCCTATGTTATCTACAGAAGTTCACCAGTATAATCCTGTCGATAATGTCACTTCTTGTTACAGAAGTATCACAACTGGATCTGAGTTCCACTACTCAGCTGACTCTGGTTCGTTCAGCATTACCAGAATATGGCCGATGAAGATACGTTGTCTAAAATAATGAAAGACCTACAGGTATTTACCGTTACTGTTTTTGTTTGTGAAGGTTTTTTTATAAATACCGATCGAAAATTGTGTTCTCATGGTGGGTAATTACTAAAAACGTCCGATACAATACTCGCTACAGCATAAAGAATATGTATGTTACAGAAAATATGTGTATTCTTCATTCGAAGAGAAGTATTCAATTTTAAAATTTAATAGTAATTACATCGAAAAATAGTCTAATTGGAAATCGGTATTTATGAACCAAGGATGCAAAATATAAATTCTTTTAGAAGTTATCATCATCTTTAATAATAGTAATTATACGATTAAAACACGATATCTTTTGTGTAACAGTAATCGTCAAAACGTATACTGTTCCTAAACATGACTGGATGAACGGAGAATGAAAGTAACATTTTATTGAAACCATTTGATAGTACCGTCGACAAGCGGGCAGTCGTATAATTTATTTGGTAGTTCGTATAATTTAATTTATTTTTTAATAAGTATATCGTAATTCATGATTTTTATAGTTCTATTTCATAACATTTAACTATTCCCTAGACCGGAGACTTTATGTTTATCGTAAACTAAATGTACCGATACGATAGATGCACATCGCCTCATCGTTTACAGTTTCGGTGCTGAAGAGAAATTTTTAATTTTGACATATGTTATCCAGATTTATTTTTAATCTTTACACCTGTTTTTATTAATAACATAATTATTTGTATACACGGTATCATCGAAAAACGTTAAATCACATTCGGTTAGTAAAGGGTTCATTTATTGCTTCGGTGAATCAAATCGATCTATTCGACGAAAAATAAATATTCAATAAAATACTTATTATTATCAACTGTTAAATTTGAAAGTTATCGAGTGAAACTTTTATTTATAATAGTCGTATTTTCTTTCAAAAATATGTTCGAACGATAGAATAAAGGAATTAAAACGATGTAACAGCATACATTTCAACAGAAAAATATACCGTTCCCGCTTAAGTAAGTCGTGCAAGGACTCTGTCAAAATTTTCCGTACAATAAAGCGGTCTTAACATATTAAAATACCTTCAGAAAAATCGTGTCCGACTCGTTACTCGATGGTCCGGTACGATGTACTTAGAGTATTCATTGCGTCGGGCTCGATAACAAAAAGCCGGTCTCAGTAAGACCGGTGTAAAAGTTATTAGTTTCAGATACTACGAAATATTAAACTTTTATGCAAATTACAGGTAAGTTTTAAAGTTTGAACCAAAATTATTTTTTATTCTACGCAATCAATTTTTTTGACATTAAAAATTGTGAAAACATATTTACCTTATAACACACGAATTATTACTAAATGTAACTTTATTTTTCATTCGGTGACAATAAAATAATTACGATATTTCAATACGCCGCAACGCCTGAAGTTTCGCTAGAAATCTTAAGCTTTTCTGAATGCATCGCATTAAAAAAAAAAACCCGTTCGTATAACTTTCACATACGACAAAGTAAGTCGGAAGGAGTACCGACACTACTACTTAGCAAACGTACCAATAAAATACACGGCAGTTAGTTTAGTGTTTGTATAATATTAATCGGTCTAATTAAATGGGTGGTAATTGTAAGTTATTATTAACTATCGGTTTTCCCTTATATAAATTTAGCAATAAAATTAAGTAAATCTAGTTTACACATTTATGCGTATAGTTTTACAAATATACTTTTCTTACCCTCCAAAAAAAATGAAGGGCTTAATTCTCCTTCTGAAGGATTTATTCTTTAGAATAAAGAAAATGGAAGACCCAATTCATTTCAGAGAAAATAACTGAAATTATCCTGAAGGAAAATAAAAAAATAATTTATTCTTTTAATCATTTTTTATTTCAACAAATAAAATACGACTTACGTCAGGAAAAATTCCTGGAAAGCGGTAAATATTAACTTAAGATGGTCAAAAATTACTACTGCAAACCGTTTAGTAAATTTTTCTGAAATAATAAAGTGTTCGAACGCATCCAAGTGCGATCGATATAAAAAATAACTTTTTTGTAGAGTTATTCCGTAACTTTAAAATGGTAACAGATACCTTTAAAGGTCGTCAGCAAACGAGATAATAATAATTATTTAATCAGCTGTATAAGTTTTAAGCATTAATTTTATTCGGTTTTCAAAGATGATGGAGTTACTTTTTAACGAGAATATTAAACGTTAAACAAGGCGATAAAAAATCTTATTACGATTTCAATAAAGACTACATCGGCCTAAGGATATAGAGTATATAAATCTAACATCGCAGTTTTTTTTTAATTTAAAAATTATATGACATTTAAAAACATTTTAAGGATCGTAAAACGAATTAAGATAAAATTTATCAATAAAACAATCAAAATAAAAGTTACGAAAATAAACTGTTTCCTAAAGAACTGATAATGAAGGATAACATAAATACCGTAAAATGGATTCCGTATGCGATGTAATAAAGTGCAATTACTTATTGTTTCTGATAAAACGTTAGACAGAACATCAAATAGAAGGCAAAAAAAATTTACAAACATTTCAGAGATAAAAATCTTCAAAGAAGATTTTGGAAACGGTAAGGATAAAGTACCAAAGGTCTCAATCGTGTTACGCTTTAGACCGCAGTAGGTTTTTCAATTTTCTCCCGCACAGCTAAATTATTCTTCAATTAAAGTTGTGCGGTCTTTTTACTGGTAGATCACTGTAGATCAATAATCGGGTACGGTTTCCGTTTTACTAGTAAATAGCACAAAGCTTTAGGGATAAAGTAAATTAATGTATTTAAGAGATTTTTACGCGACAGTCAAGTATTAGCACGAACGACGACGCGATCTCCGGTCACTGGCCGGGAATAATTGCCGAAGGCGTGAAGCGAAACTTCATCGTTTATCTTCGGTGATGTACGGGAACCGGTTTATTAAATACGGCTTTAGCCTTGTTTAAAAAGGTTTAATAAGTGCTTATTTGATAATCCGATATTTCAGTTCTCCAGAATAATACTAGCTGAGGCTATGATTTATTGAATACATGAAAAATTGGAATTATTCTTACAATTATTCGAGGTGTAGAAAAAGTTTTAAAAACTCGCTCGATGGTTTTTTAGGTGTTATTTTTCAGTAAAAAACAATAATCATTTTAAAATAATTCATAAATAAATTAGATGGTATTTTGTCCTAAATGAACTCGTAAATAATAAGTCGATAAAAGATCTTCCAAAGTTTCTCGTACTCTTTTTCACGATCGGGCACGTAAAAATAATTCTTCTTTCTCCATCGGTCACATCGATCCAAAGCCTACCTACCTTACTCTATCGGATGTTTAACAACGAAAGCGAACAGTGAAATCCTTATCTCTTAGCGAGGTGGGGTGGCTTCTCGATTTTTGCCCGTCAGTTTTACTAAAGAATTTTTTCATTACCTCTTTTGCTGTTGCGATACTCTTAAACACGCCCGTCCGGAAATAAAGAGGAAATAAACAAAGGATTTCGATCATTTTTGCTCACCTAGTCGATCGAACTTCGTCGTCAATTAAAAAAATTAAACATCTGTAATAAAATTATTTTATAATAAATAAATTTAAAAAAATAATATAAAAATGAGATTATATTATCTTATTTTTAACGTTATACTACTCTTTATTTCTTTTAATAAACCTACATAAAACTAGAAAAATAGTTACTGTTTGTTACTTACTAGTCGGTCGAGCTGGAAATAGCCGCTGTAGAACACGAGTTTTTACCACTTTTTTACCGTTTAGCCGGCCAATTGATTTAGGGTCGAATAAGTTTGCTGCAAAAAAATAAAAACATTTTCGTAAAGAAATTTGGTAGTTACTTCAACTTACATACTAGTTTATAGGCTATTCAGCGGTTTGAAATCCTGTATAGGTCAAATTTAGTAAATGGAATTTGATATACTTCCCTTTATCCAATCAAGCTGAATTTTGAATACAGCTTTAGTTCTGATAGCAGTATAACATAGCATATTTAATATCGTTCTAAATCCAATGTGGCGGACATTCTGAAAATATATTTCTTTGTTTACATAAGGATAACAAATTATGTTCGGTAACTGAGGGTTTGTTGTGTCAGCGAAACGAATTTTTTACGATAACCTATCGTTACTGATTTGTTGTGTAAGTTATCTGATTTTGTTACGACGACAAACCTGTTTGTTATCGTAAGTAAATGAATTTTGTTACTATAACAAAATCATTTATCATCCCGCCTTTTGTTATTTAAAAAAAATATTTTTCGTAAAGAAGAAATTCGTTGAATTTTTAAAAATTGCTACAAAATAAGGAATAATGCGATTAAGGATGCTAAAAAAAATTGTGATATTTATAGATATAAAACAATGTCTTAACTGGTTCAAGTGCTTTCAATCTGGAAATTTTAACATCAATGATGATGCACCTCGCTCTGGTCTGCTAATGACTGAAAATATGGATATAATCATGTAAAAATTTGAGCAAAACCGGCACATTAGCAGTTTAAATATCCGTAAGGAACTAAACATCGATCAAAGAAACAGTTTTAAACATCTACGTTGCCGTAAATCGGGCTCGCTCGCTTTATGGTTTAAGGATTGAAAAACTTAACAACACGAAGGTTACTGGAAAAAACCGTGCAGTAACACAGTGCTAGTAAAGTTAGAATGAGAAAAGATTATAAACCAATGTGAATGAATTGATGGCATTTGAATGAACTTCCTTGGTAAAATATTCCGGAGGTAAACTAGTCCCCCGTTCGGATCTCCGGGTGGGGACTACTAAGGAAGGGGTCACCAGAAAATTAAAAAATAACATTCTACGAGTCGGAGCGTGGAATGTTAGAAGTTTAAAAAAGGTTGGTAGGCTAGAAAATTTAAAAAGGGAAATGGATAGGATAAATGTGGATGTAGTAGGAATTAGTGAGGTTCGGTGGGAAGAGGAAGGCGACTTTTGGTCAGGTGATTTTAGAATAATTAACTCAGCTTCAAATAATGGGCAGGCAGGAGTAGGTTTCATAATGAACAAGAAGATAGGGAAGAGAGTATAGTATTTCAAAACGCATAGCGATAGAATCATTGTAACAAGGATAAAATCAAAACTTAAACCGACAACGATTGTTAACGTCTATATGCCTACAAGCGTCTATGATGATGATGATGAGGTAGAGTGTGTATACGAAGAGATTGATGAAACAATTAAACACGTAAAAGGAGATGAAAATTTAATAATAGTTGGATATTGGAATGCAAGCATTGGAAAAGGCAAGGAAGGAAATATAGTGGGTGAATACGGGCTGGGCAAAAGGAATGAAAGAGGGGACCGACTTATAGAGTTTTGCACGAAGTATAATTTAGTAATTGCCAACACCCAATTTAAAAATCATAATAGAAGAATATACACTTGGAAAAAGCCAGGCGATACTGCAAGGTATCAGATAGATTATATCATGGTTAAGCAAAAATTTAGAAATCAACTCGTTGACTGCAAAACTTATCCTGGAGCAGACATTGATAGCGACCATAATTTGGTGATAATGAAATGTAGATTGGGGTTTAAAAACCCGAAGAAAAGGTGTCAGATGAATCGGTGGAATTTAGAGAAGCTTGAGGAAGAGGAGGTAAAGAAGATTTTTGAGGAGGACATCGCAAGAGGTCTGAGTAAAAAAGATAAGGTAGAAAATGTAGAACTAGAATGGGAGAATGTTAAAAAGGAAATTCTTAAATCAACAGAAGCGAACTTAGGCGGAATAAAGAGAACTGGTAGAAAACCTTGGGTTTCAGACGATATATTGCAGCCGATGGATGAACGTAGAAAATATAAGAATGCTAGTGATGAAGAAAGTAAAAGGAACTATCGGCAATTAAGAAATGCTATTAACAGGAAGTGCAAACTGGCGAAAGAAGAGTGGATTAAAGAAAAGTGTTCAGAAGTGGAAAGAGAAATGAACATTGGTAAAATAGACGGAGCATACAGGAAAGTTAAGGAAAATTTTGGGGTACATAAATTAAAATCTAATAATGTGTTAAACAAAGATGGTACACCGATATATAATACGAAAAGTAAAGTTGATAGATGGGTGGAATATATTGAAGAGTTATACGAAGGAAATTAATTAGAAAATGGTGTTATAGAGGAAGAAGAGGAAGTTGAGGAGGATGAAATGGGAGAAACAATACTGAGATCTGAATTTAAGAGAACATTAAAAGATTTAAATGGCAGAAAGGCTCCTGGAATAGACGGAAAACCTGTAGAATTACTGCGCAGTGCAGGTGAGGAAGCGATTGATAGATTATACAAACTGGTGTGTAATATTTATCAAAAAGGGGAATTTCCGTCACACTTTGTTACACTTTGAAGTGTACACTATAACACTTTGAAGTGTTATAGTCATGATACCAAAGAAAGCAGGGGCAGATAAATGTGAAGAATACAGAACAATTAGTTTAACTAGTCATGCATCAAAAATCTTAACTAGAATTCTATACAGAAGAATTGAGAGGAGAGTGGAAGAAGTGTTAGGAGAAGATCAATTTGGTTTCAGGAAAGGTATAGGGACAAGGGAAGCAATTTTAGGCCTCAGATTAATAGTAGAAGGAAGATTAAAGAAAAACAAACCAACATACTTGGCGTTTATAGACCTAGAAAAGGCATTCGATAACGTAGACTGGAATAAAATGTTCAGCATTTAAAAAAAATTAGGGTTCAAATACAGAGATAGAAGAACAATTGCTAACATGTACAGGAACCAAACAGCAACAGTAATAATTGAAGAACATAAGAAAGAAGCCGTAATAAGAAAGGGAGTCCGACAAGGATGTTCCCTATCTCCGTTACTTTTTAATCTTTACATGGAACTAGCAGTTAATGATGTTAAAGAGCAATTTAGATTCGGAGTAACAGTACAAGGTGAAAAGATAAAGATGCTACGATTTGCTGATGATATAGTAATTCTAGCCGAGAGTAAAAAGGATTTAGAAGAAACAATGAACGGCATAGATGAAGTCCTACGCAAGAACTATCGCATGAAAATAAACAAGAACAAAATGAAAGTAATGAAATGTAGTCGAAATAAAGTAGATTGACTGCTGAATATAAAAATAGGGTGTGAAAAGACTATGGAGGTAGAAGAATTTTGTTATTTGGAAAGTAAAATTACTAAAGACGGACTAAGCAGAAGCGATATAAAATGCCAAATAGCACAGGTGAAACGAGCTTTCAGTCAGAAATATAATTTGCTTATATGAAAAATTAATTTAAACAGGAAAGCATTTTTTAAAGTATATGTTTGGAGTGTCGCTTCATATGGAAGTGAAACTTGGACAATCGGTGTATCTGAGAAGAAAAGATTAGAAGCTTTTGAAATGTGGTGCTATAGGAGAATGTTAAAAATCAGATGGGTGAATAAAGTGACAAATGAAGAGGTATTGCGGCAAATAGATGAAAAAAGAAGCATTTGGAAAAATATAGTTAAAAGAAGAGACAGACTTACAGGCCACATATTAAGGCATCCTGGAATAGTCGCTTTAATATTGGAGGGACAGGTAGAAGGAAAAAATTGTGTAGGCAGGCCACGTTTGGAATATGTAAAACAAATTGTTAGGGATGTAGGATGTAGAGGGTATACTGAAATGAAACGACTAGCACTGGACAGGGAATCTTGGAGAGCTGCATCAAACCAGTCAAATGACTGAATACAAAAAAAAAATCGATCACCTTAAGGATATTTCACTTTTTCTATTTTACCCTAATTTTTTAATCTTTTTCTACTTTCTACATGAATCGATGAATTCGGTTCTAGAAGAAAAAGTACAGAGAGTAAAATCGGTAAAGAAAGACGGACATTAGAATATACGTAAGGGATAATTAAGGATGGAAAGCTTAAGAGAAT
The DNA here is from genome assembly GCF_047948215.1 of Lycorma delicatula. NCBI lineage: Eukaryota > Metazoa > Arthropoda > Insecta > Hemiptera > Fulgoridae > Lycorma > Lycorma delicatula. The sequence goes on from NC_134458.1 coordinate 5,959,430, forward strand.
TTCAGGGCAAAAAATCGGCACAGAACAGACGTAAATGCAGTACACGAACGACCCGGTAAAAAATAAGAAAAATAACTACAAGACGATAATTTAAATTCTTCTAATATCATTTACACCTGAAATAATTCCTTCGACGAAGTAAGGTATCGGTTTACGTACCCAAAGTAATAATTTATGTGCCTTAAATTTGCCAATGTTATTGTTAGTGAGACTATGTTTTCACAAGCAGTGTGAAATACATAATCATTTTCATATATATATATATATATATATATTATATATTATATATATATGTCATGCTGGAATCTGATATACATAAAGATTTCAGGTAGCATGAAAAATCGAATTAGTACCAGTAAAATGAATAATTAGCACCCGTTCATTTATAAGGGAATCCTAACGTAATTGTACATTTATTTATTTACAATTTAAATTTCGTTTTTATTTGTTATGAAACATAATTCTAATTCGTTTACATCGGGAATATTTTAAATTGAGTTCGTATAGAAATATTTTTTATGCATATTTAGGTAGTAATATAGATGAGATGGATTTTTACACCGACGTGGTAGCGTAACTGTAATGTTTTTATAACTATCACTACGCCACTTACGGAAATTTTCTGTTAATTTTCATGCTTTGTACAAACAAAAGAATAAAAATGAATTCCAAAACCGTCTACCCATTATCAATTCTGACTATCCTTATATTTATATTTTGCTTTAACAAAGTTCTACGCTTCACTGAAACGCAAGCATTAAAAAAATGTCAAAATCCTAGACCTACATTCGATACGAGCAGAATTCTTTTCCCATATATCTCTTCGTTTTTACTATCGTATTACTAATAAAAATAGTTGCTGTCATTTTATCGTAGTTTTAGCGTTATCTTTACCATAAGGTCTAAAATAAAACCTATGTAAAAACTGCAAAAGGTCTTTTAAAATGAAGATTAAAAAAAAACATTTTTCGTTTCCTTAAAATTCTTCAGTCCTTACTCGTAATTCGGTTCATGAACAATAAAGTTTTTAAAAAGATTAACGAAGTAATAAAAATATTTGCGTGAATTTAGGCTGAAACATTAAATACGATGACGCTGCAAGTACAACCTAATAACGCTTAATATCAGCTGTCCTTTTTACGAAAATTGTCAATCCAATCGATTAAAACGATAATAATAACTGGAAAAACGATTTTCCAGTTATTTTAAAAGGAATACTGCAGATGTTGATTTTAATCCTACAATTATAGAAAACATACCGTATCGGGGGTGGCGCGCACTAACGCACACACACAAACATACACGGGCGAGCGCGCTTATAGAGTGATTTATGAAGAATGTAACAAAATTTCAGAATATTTTCTTCTGGTAAAAATAAAGAAGAAAGTTCATATTGCCATAGATTGGGAAACGCTTCGTTAGCGAGTGTCGGCTAGCGAAAGATTACGATCTAATTTCTGCGTCTTCGGTAAACTTAAGCCAGACTAATCCTGCAGACCCAAATAAAGGGATAAATTTAATGGTTTTATATGAAATCCGACCAGAATGACTGATTAATATACGTCCCAAACTGTATTTTTAGTAGTTTTCGAGAAATCTGAGATAAAAGACCACAGATTGAGCGGTCAAAAACACACTTATTTTAAGATTGACGCAAAAAACTTTGTTAAATGAGTAATAAACTCATAACAGTTTTAAACAAAACTTTAAGATAATTTTATTTTCAGTAAAATGGTATGAATAGAGTCTACAGAAACTATATACAAATATAAGAATTTTGAAGTTTTTAAAAAACACAGGGAGATTTTAATTAGATATTAAACAAAACAAAATTTTCAGTGTTACAAATCAACAAAATTAAACATCTTAGAAAAATATCAGATTCAAACGATAAAACCAATTTACACGAGATTAAATAAATTACTGAAAATATTCCCCGCCACAGTGGATACGGGGCTCTATCCGACGAAACCTATTCTTGGTAGCATTCCGTATTCCAACAAGATTGTTTTGTATTAGTTGTACCGCACTAAGAATTCTAATAACTAACTCTTCTCCTGTATTACACTTTTGTGCATATACTATCGATTTCAGGTGGCTCCACAGGTAATAATTCAGAGATGTTAATTATAAATAAAGACAATTATAAATTATAAATCTAGACAATTTTAGTTCGGAAGAAGTAGCCGATGTTGAATTAGAGGATTTTTATTCGCCAAACGAAATTAATTTCAATAATGAATTAGATTATTTTAATCCGCGAAATGAATTTGAATTTGTAATAAATGATATTGACGTTGAATATGACAAATCAGAATATGAAATCGTCGAAATATCGGCAAATATAAGTTACGATTTATACGAGGAAGTAGAATCCCATGAAAATATTTCGGAACAGATAGATGATTTTAGTTTACAAAATAAATGTAGTAATGAAACTGCACGGACTGTAGTAGAAGTGACGACGAATTAGACGAGGATTATGAACCCGTGTTCGGTGAAATTACTCTAAATAATTATGATGAAGAATTTTTGACCGATATTTTTTTAGGGAATACGAGCTTTGGAACAAACAATTTTAATACAGATTTAATTGAAATCGATGATTGTAGTTTAAGATTTTTAAGATTAACGAATGGTACTGAAGCAGTAAATAATTACATTCAGAATTTTATAAATGATTATAATAACTGGCCATGTATAACAATATATCAAATGCTAATACAAATAAAAATAAACGTAAAAGGAAAAATAGGGCCGCTAGGAAAACGAAAAATATTTTTAGTAATGATATTAAAAATAATGAAATGCAGGATGACACAAATAATAATTTAATAAAAATTTTTAATTAAAATTAAAGGATTCTAATACACATAATAAAGTGAAAACAGATCACACAGCTTTTAATAATAAAACTACATATCAGGAAGAAGCAAGTACTACATGCAACATTAAAATTCCTGTTCATATAAGTAATAATACAATGATGAATTCCAGTAATAAATTATCGAAAATTAGTGAGGATAATAAAAATGAAAATAAGAAAAATGCAAGAATAATAAGTGTATGTCGTCGAATATTATTAATGAAGAAGATAACAATAAAACTGATAATTACAGTAAAAGGAATTATAATAGTAAGAAAAGAAATAGAGTTAATGATAATAAAATGTTGCCAGATAATAAATACGATATTAGGAAAAAAAAGTAGAAAAGTAAAATGAATAAATTTAGATTGCCCAAAACTATGAAAATTAAGGAAAATATCAATGATAAAAATAATAATAATAATATTATAAATAAAAAAAAAAAAGTGTTAATAATAATTTTAATAAGATTAATTACACGAGGAATCTGAATTTGTTAGATATTAGGACCGATCAAAAGAATTGGAAGACGAGGAAGAAATAATTAAAATAAATAAATCTCGGATATTGGACTCGTCAGGAAATAAAATAATCGGTTAATGTATTAAAGAAATTTATTATATAAAATAATTATAAAGAATAATTATTGATTATTAAATTTTATAAATACTTAAAAGAGTTAAATATTAGTGAAATAAAAGGATTAATTTTATGAAGAAATTTTATGCGTTGAAATAAAATAATTATTTGAATAAAACAAAAATAAATGTTAAAATAAACGTAGCAGAATTAACTTACATATTACGAAGTGAAATAATTTTATATTGTTAACAGTGTTAGAAGGATGAATAAAAACATGTAAGAAGGAGATAATTTCACAGCTGTACAACAGAGATTAAGTCACGTACATTAGGTAATAATATTAACAAGGCTACATTACAGTAAGAAAAAACTATTTACAAAATATAATAATATAATATGTTAGAAAATAATATTAATGCGAGAATTAAAATAAAAATATATATAAGTTATGCATCCGACAATTATTTGAAATAAATGTATTATTATAAATAAATGGTATTGTCAGGATTATTCGAAAGAATTTGTTATGTATATTAATGAAGAAATGTTATTTATTTTAAGAAGAATTGTATAAGTAATTAACTTTTTTAACAAAGAGAAATGATGCTGTAATTGTAGGTGACATTGAAATGGTCTAGATGAAGGTTAAATAATGACCAAATAAATAAATGGCCTAGATCAAGATTAAATAAGTCTAATGCGGATATTCAAGCCGAGTGGTTGTGCTATTCAAGCTCTGCGATAATTACAGTTTTGATTGGTTTTTGACTTTTTTTACTGGACACATAGTGAGGTTTTATAGGCAAAAGGAAACTGGTCACTTACGTAAAGTTTCAAGAGTTTTGGTTCACGGATTGTACTGTTTTGAGTGATTTTAATTATCGTGATATTCGCCCGTAAGAGACTGTGTATAACCTAGAAGAAGTTAGTGAGTGAAATATTCCAAGTCAAACAGACAGGGATTAACAGTAGCCAAAATGACTATCTATTTTTTTTTTTCTAATAGGAGTGCACCCTTTTCTCTTATCTCCTTCCCTATCAGTTAGATCTCAAAATTCCCCCCGGATCTACCCGATATCCGGGTCCTTTTCTCCCTGTTGATGCCCAGACCCCCCAAAATTTTGGGTTGATACATTTTACCTGCACCACCGCCTTTTTAGGGATCATACGTTTTCCCAACCATCCCAATTTACAGCTGTCCTACGTGACAAGGCAGTCGACCTACAAGTACACCTGAGGACACGCGGAGATAGGAAAGTTGTAGTCCACATCAAAGATATCGATGTGGACACAAGTAAGTGAACAAGAAGTCAGAAAGGCTGTAGCTAAACTGATCGGTGTTAATGAAGAGTTTCGCATGAATTCGATGCGGAAGGCATTTGGCTACACACAGAATGTTACAATTGTAATGACGTACAGAGCTGCCAATCTTGATTAAGAATCGAATACGGATAGAGTGGGTCCATTGTCGGGCCTACATACAAAAAGAGAGAAACAGGTGTTATCGTTGCTGGAGAATTGGGCGCAGGAGTGCTGAATGTCGGAGGCCTGACAGGACTGAGCTTTTTTACAATTATGCAGGTAAAGGACACCAGGTAAGAGAATGTCTAGACCCGAAATTATGTCTAGATTGTGGGAGTAGAGATCACCGCACCGGAGGCGTGACGTGCGGCCCTGCTCGCAATGCTTAGGATAATATTATTCAACGAAAATCACAGTATACTCTCTCACGATCTGGTGAGAGAGGTGGCTAGAGGTCTCTGTGTAGATATTTAATTACTACAGAGCCGAATAGACATACAGAAGCCAGGAGCGATGTGAAGGACGATGTTGCGGTACAGAACATCAGTGGCAGGTTGGGATGCCAGCTTTTTATTAGAGGTCCAGGAATGATTTTCCTCGAATTGTCGAATGCAGTACTCATTGATATTTACATAAGCCCAAATTGTGAGCCAGTCGAGTTTGAAACACATATGACTAAGTTACACGAAGTCATAATAAAGTCGTCTAAAAAAAGTCATCCTGATGGGTGATATGAATTGCAAGTCAGCCGTTGCAGGCAGCCGGTACACCAATCGAAGAAGGGAGGTGCTAGCAGAATCAACTGACAGGGATGTTTAGTATCAATGATCACACGCCCACTTACGAGGCAATAGGCCATGCTTCTGTGCTGGATCTGAAAATCCATGATGGGGACTGGAACCATAATACATCTCACTGGAGAGTCTTAAGTAAGAAGACTGCAAGCGATCACTTAGCCACACTTTTGGAGGTAGACGATGCATTGTTTCATACGGCCAATATCCAGAGACCCGCTAGATTGACACAAGCGCAGGTGGCTACAGTGGTCGGGAAAGTGGCGTACAAAATCAGTGACGGCAGACCACTCACGCCAGATGTTCTGCAATAACTGATAATCCAGGAGATATCTCAGATACCTAGCAGAGATAGAGGATCTAAACATGCATACTGGTGGTCTGACAGCATCGTGACGAAGAGACAGAAACTGCAACGACTTAGACGTCGTAAACAACGTCTTAGGAGAGACCTGTGAAGAGGCAGCGCTCAATTATGTTAATTGCAGGCGTTCACTCAATTAAGACATTAAACAGGCTAAGACTGAAAAATGACGTGAGCTCTGCGGAGACTTAGATGAAGATCCGTGGGCGCGGGCTTATCAAATAGCAATGAAGCGTTTCGGTAAACGATTGTCCGTCCTCACGAAGCAGCAAGCGAGCGAACAGATTACCAATCGTTTTCCCCGTGCTATTAACGGTATTACTGATTGCGAGGTAAAACGTTTCTCACAAGAGGTGTCTAAAGCTACAGCCAAATCGAACGACAAGAAGAGTCCCGGTTCAGATGGCATCCCGGCGGCGGTTTTGAAGGGTTTGATCTTGAAAGTGCAATGGGAAATGACAGATGTACTGAACTACGGTCTTGAGAATAAATGCTTCCCGGGTTGTCGGAAGGAATCGCGCCTGGTCTTTCTCCCCAAGCAAGCTAGAGAAGGCCGATGTGTCGAGTATCGCCCGTTATGTCTTATTAACAATATCGGCAAATCAGTCGAAAGGATGCTGGTATCCCGAATAGTTGAGCAGTTGGAGGTGGTCGTCGGCATCCACCCCAACCAATACGGGTAATAACGAAGATGAACAATTGAGCGGTCGCCACGAGACAGGAGAATGGAGAACAGGCGCATGCCAATGTTCACTGTACTCGACGTACGTAATGCGTTCAGTAGTGTGCCGTGGACGACAATCATGTCTGCGCCTCGCGACAAAGGAATCAGTGACTACCTGAGACGCCAAATCGGGGAATATATCAGCGATCGTTGGATGACGGCTAATACACAAGGAGGGGCCCTGCGATTTCAGCTTTCAGGAGGTGGTCCACAGGATCAGTATTGGGCCCATTGCTATGGCTACTAGCATACGATGGTGTGCTTCGCCTCCGTCTACCGGACGGTGCTGAGACGATTGCTTTTGCTGATGACATTGTCTTACTGGTTAGCGGGAGGACGGAGGCTGAGCTGGAGACCAGAGGAAATGAGATGCTAGACATGATTAACACTTGAATGCAGGAGCATGGCCTTACCTTAGCTCCACACAAAGGCGAGTATACAACTCTTACTGAAGGAGAGTGATGGGTCAGATAAATCTAAAACTAGGCGATCAGTCTCTACAGTTTACGTCAAATACTTGGGAATTCACATAGACAGATCTTGTCGCTTCAGTCAACATATCGTCAAAACGTGTGGCAAAGCGGAAAGGACGCTCAAAGCGCTCAAACAATTGCTGACAACTCAGGCGGCCACTTGCTCCTCCAAAAGACGAATGCTGATGTCCACTGTCAAGTCGACGTTGCTTTATGAAGTCTCAGTGTAGGGGACTGCGGTTGGAGTGCAAAGAAATTAAGGCGGTTACAGATGATTCATAGACGCATCTTAATTGGCGTGATGTGAGGATACAGGCACACATAAGTTCTTAATATCAGCATCTAGCCGAACCCGTGCGAGTCCGACACTCACCCAATTGTGGAGGGTACGTAAATGGTATTTCTTCGCAACACCGTTAACAAATGAAAATACAAAAAGATCAAGATTAAATAAGCATTTAGGGTATAGCAATTAATTTATTGAACCGGTACTCTAATACACAGATTTATTGAAACGTAAATGCCTGACAACGTTTAACTTTGCTTTTTTAATTTAGAAAAGAATAATATAACTGGCATTCAAAACCAATAGATATAATTATGAAGTAGTGTATAAAAAGGAAAGTTAAAATACAAGAATTATTTGAAAAATACAAAGACAAGTATAATTGCAGAAATAACTGAAAATAATTTGTTAATATAATTAATTTTGTCAGAGTATTTGATACTAAAAATAAAATATAGATTGTATTTCCAAGATAGTTTTGTGAATGATATATCATTGCTGAAAATAATTATGTTATAGTAAGTTATGTATGAAATAATTGAATTATAAATATATTTTTACGAATGAAGGTGTACGTAACTCAAGTGCAGCCTAGCTCTACAAGCCGACTATCTAAGAAAATGGATAGCTGCACGTATTATGAAATAGATAAATAACTGATATTAAAAGAGAAACTAGTACAGTAAAGTAAAGTAAAGCAAGTAAATACGTATATACGATAGAAATAAAATAAAATATACAGTTAAATATAATTTAATATTAGCAGGATATTTAAGGCAGCCAACTACAACCATTTAAATGTAATAATAAATTATTAGATATTGTTAATAATGATGAATTACAAAAAATAATGAATAATTATTACATCATGTATTATTATATGTAGGAAAAACGAATCATTGTGGAATACAAGAAATTGCAACTGGTGCGGAATTATATGAATAAATGCGAAACATGTTTGAAATACAAAATACCGTATTTATTCGAGTACTCCCCGCCCCCGAATAAGCCCCGCACGACGATTTTCCGGACCGAAATTCTAAAAAAAAACATCGAGTATATACCGGTATTTTAAAGTGCAACAGATATGATAAAAAAATACGTAAATACGAAAGTATTCAGAAAGTAAAGCATTTAATTCGTTCATTTAAATTACAATATTAATATTACATTAATAATTAATTACCGTAAGTACTAGATTAGTTCAGAATCAGTAGGCCAGTAAAACGAAAAGAAAGTATCATGTTGAAAATGATCATTTCAACACGCTTTTTAATATGGAATTTTATTTTTAATTAATCACTGTCACTGTCAATGTCTGTAGAAGAGTTACCGGTAGTCTCCACGTCGCTCTGCCAAAGGTGATCGTCTTCACTACCATCAAGTTGATCAGATATTCCGCATTTTTTTAAACTTTTCCTTACTAATTCCGTGCACATACCTTCCCAAGCATCTTTTATCCAAACACAAATCTGGTTAAACTCCGGGCGTTTGATTCTTCCTGTAGGCATGAGAAAGAAATTTTCATCAGCCATCCATTTACTGTAGTTGATGGATTAGTTGTTTTAACGCAGATTTGAACGGTTTATTAATGCATACATCTAGTGGTTGCAATAGATGTCAATCCGCCTGGAATTATTACTTGGTCTGTCATACCCTTTTTTAAAATGTCTTTCATTTTATCAGTCGTATGCCCCCGATAACTATCCATTACTAGCATACCGGTATTTTTTTTATTAAGTAAATCTCCTGATCGCTTTTGCCATACGCACCTGATCCGATTAAAATGAAGGTTTCGTCCATCCAACCTGATTCCTGTGCTCTGGTAATAACTCCATTTTCTGTACGGTAGGAAGAGTTTTTCTTTTAAAAACAATGTACGGAGGTAATTTTGATCCATCAGAAGTAATGCAAAGCATAACACTACACCTTTGTTTTTCATTACCACCAGTGGGAATCGTAACACATTTTTCACCTTTTTTGTTTACGGTTTTGTCAAATGGCATTTCAAAATATACGGGGCTTTGATCAGCTTTTCCTATTTGAGAACGCAAATAGCCTTTATCTTTTCTAAGATTTATTATGTATTTGTGAAAATGTAATATCTTTATGTAATATCTTAATGTAATATCTTTTGTTCATAAGCGTCTGGAAGTCGTTGAGAAATGTCTTATCATCGTATTGACAAATCATTTCGTGCAAAAAATCGTGTTATCAATCCACGGTTTGCTATAAAATCAATTTTATTCGATGATTTAGCGATTTCACGAGTATATGATTGACGCATTTCTGTCGTGACAGCATAACCGCATCTACTTTTTTCTGTAACAAAGTCATACAATTTTTTTTCTATGTCTGTGTATTTTGGTTTTAAGCCATGAAAAGCCCTTTTATTACCAGTGCCTTTCACCAGAAGTTGTTTCTTCTTACGCCAGTCTCGAATGCAGCTTTCATCTACGTCAAATTTTCTTCCTGCCGACGGATTTCCAATTTTTTCAGCCTCTTCTATAACGCGCGGTTTTTCATTGTAGTAGCGTAAAAGATCGTAGACGCTGTCCTTTTGGACTCATTTTAATACCGCAATTAAAATAAATCACCGTATTAAGCTTTACAAGATAAACTAAATAGACAATATGCATATAACCGTTCACGTATACAAACAATACAATGACTATGGCGAATAGACAAGACGACGATGGGTAACTGATTCTGTAACTGTAGCGTCATTAGAACCGGATGCAGCCTATACAGAACGAATCAGTTTTATAAAAATACCGTAACTTAGTTTCTATCGATGATATGAACAGGAAGTTAATAATTAAGGATGTATTCTGTATAAGCGGTATCCGGTATTGATAAACGAAATTGGAAATTGGTTAGCTGGCATTTCTCCCGCCACCACCCCATTCGGTCGCCCTAGAGCATAGACCAAATGTCAGTGCCAAGATACGACTACTGTGCCTCTAAAACAGTTTAGCGACCTCGTTACCTAAAAGCTCCTAGTGAGCTACCTATCAGCGTGAGCGGATTAAGCAGGGTGCTATTCACCACCCGCTCACTTGTCAAACTAAATCTAGATCGGGGAGGCGCACCCCTTGTTACTAATTACCAAAAGTCATTAAAGTTAATAAAATAAAAGACAGCAATTTAAACTGTTACGCCTCGGTCGCTGTATGCCAGCTAGTGCCTGTCTACCATTTAAAGCGCTTGGAGCTTGTATCTGGCTGGTGGCCAGCCATTATCTCAGGAAAAACTTCCCACAGCGGCGTTATAGGAATCAGTATAACCCAGATTAATTAAAAAAACGCTAGCGATGACGGTTGAACTTCACAACCCCTTGATAACGAAAGCCTAATGTAACTTAGGTACTTCTAAGAAAACGTTTACTTTACGTAAATTATCCTGGCTAAAGGCTATTTTTCAAGTAAGCCCCGCACCCTTATTTTTTCTTTCCAATTCCAAGAAAAAAAGTGCGGGGGGTTACTTGAAATAAATATGGTAATTAAAATCAGTAATTTAATAGTAACAATATTTTACGAATGGAGTCATAAACTTAACTGGCATTAAATAATTTGAATAAAAAGGAATACCTAAAATGATTATTTAACTAGTGGTATTACGGAAGAGGTATTTCAATAGATATGTTTTTAAAATAAAACCAATATAAAATTAAAAATAATTAAAACCGCAAGAAATATGTTAAACAGGATTAGAAACAAAGTAAAATTAAAATTAAAAAAAATAAACAAAGAAAAAGGATAGAAGTACTACTAATCTTTATTTAAATCCTGTTGGCAATCCTTTCTATTCCTAAGAGCAGAATGCATACAATAATTTTATACATTGTTATTATATTAAAAATAAGTTGTTTTATAATATAGAATTGAATAATTCTTATGTGACGAATTAAAATGATAAAATATTAAGTAGCAATGAATTGTATAATGCTAATAACAAAGTTGTGTAATAGACGTTAGTAATACGTGAAAATAATTAATAAGTGGTAATAACAACAATAACTGGCGTAGGAAACGTGGTATAATAAATGGGTTAGGTTCAACTATAAAAATGATTACAGAAAATATGGATGCTAATGACGAAATAATATTAAATGAAATAAAAAATTAAGCAGAATAGTATGGTCGCCTAATAATAATAATGAAGTTAATATTGAAATAAGTGATGATAATGAAATAATAAATGATTATGAGATAATTTATTACAGATTTTAGTAAAACTATACATATAATAAAATATTATTTCAATATGAGGATATATGTTGTATGTAATGTTCGCATTTACGCATAACTTACATTTGTATTGTATAATTAGTATTTGCTTGTATATCAAAGAAGATTGTATGATACATTGTGTTTTAAAATAAAATGAATATTTGTTTAAAAACACATCATCGTTGTGTTTCAACTTTTATATATATATATATATATATATATATATATATATATATATATATATGCAGTCGAACCTCTATTTAACGAAATCGATAATTCCGAGAAAGATTCGTTAAATAGAGGTTAAATTTTTTTCAGGATTCTTTTTCGGTAGTGAAATTTAAGATTTTTAATTACCCCCTGATCCATTGGTTGTATAATTGACGTTAAGTTTGGTGGAAAAAGTATGACCTTTACGTTATTTAATACAGAATAAATGTCTTGAGGATGTGCCGTACAATTATCAATAAAAAGTACAATTTTTCTTTTTTATCTGATAATCTGTTTGTCCAGCTTTTTTACTCAATCTGCAAAAATGTCGGTATACGGATGGGGCAAGAGAACTCAAAAGAATTGACCGGTGGGCCGACCTGCCATGCCGGACTTATAGCCGGTAGGTGGGAAGGCCCATTAGAGTAGAACAGGCACTCCCCTGGGTGGCGCAATACCAACCAGTCGGACCGGCCCAGGGGAGTAGAGTTCAAAAAAAAAAAAGAAAAAAAAAAGTGTACTTGACTTAGTGATGGCTGACGATAGATGGGGTAACGACTGTTTCCAAATGACGGTACCAAATGAAGAAATAGCTAGCGACCACCGTGCTGTATTGTTGCAATACCACGTTGTGCTGCCTCAGAGACTTGACGGACACAGGCCACCGCGACTTACCGGGCACAGATAGAGTTCGTGGTTAATAGAGTGACTACAAAACTCTCCGACCGTAGGGTTGTTACCCCGGAGGTGCTTCAAGACCTGGTCATTCAGGAAATGGCACGACCCCCTGTTACACGTAGGCGCTTCCATCCGGTATACTGGTATACACCGGCTTTACGACAATCACTTCAGGCTCTGCGCCGCAGAACTAACGGTTTATACACGGTTGGATGATCATGATATGGATTTACATCATGTTTACTGGTCGGCGTCCGGTAAGGGACCTTGTCTTAAGGGTAGGCGACCAGACTATAAATAGGCGGACCTGATTACGCTACATGGGGATCATGTTGGATAAAAACCTTAAATTTAGGGACCACGTCCTGTATTGCTGCGAAACGGCCGGAAAAACGGTTCGGTCCATCAATGCCTTGTTGGTTGGCCAGAGGGCGCCGAGGATATCGAATAGAAGACTCATCGCCTCGGTGGTGGCCTCTTCTTTGCTATATGCGGCCCCGGTATGGATCGCTGCCACAAACGTTAGGCGTAATGTTGTGAGCCTTCAGGGGGTTCACAGGAGTGTTCTCCTTGGTGTCATCGCAGGATATCGTACGGTCTCTTATGAAGCGACTTACGTCCTGTCGTCGGTTCCTCCGATTGAGCTGTTGGCTCTAGAACGCACGTTCTGTTTTGACGGTGTAGTGTGGACAGGGCTGAGGCCGCAGATATAATCCGTAGAAAGTGGAAGGAGAGGTGATGGTCAGGAGACCGAGCAGGCTGAACCAAACGAACTGTCACGGATTTTTACCTTTGGCTTGACAGGCGGTACGGTGAGCTCGGTTATTAAGTGGGTCAATCTTTTACGGGGCACGGTACTTTTGAAAGTTACCTGTACAAATTCCACAGAAGATCCTCTCCCTGTTGCATGTATTGTGACGATGAGGATGACGCAGAACACACCATTTTTATGTGTAATGAATGGCAGAATCAGAGAGAGCGGCCTGGATTAATGGGCTTCAGGTAGAGAATCTTTTGGCATTTATTTTAGGGTTGGTGGCCAGCTGGAGGAAGTTTGAGACCTTCGCGACCGAAGTCCTCACCGCCAAGGTTGCAGAGGGGAGGAGAAGGGGATTCTAGATGATGTCAGCGTAGGGAAGGGTGGACAGCCCCATTCGTGAGAGGTTGCATGCTTAGGTGTGCAGCCTACAATGATCGGGTGAGAACTCCAGGGGCCAATAGGTGGGGAAAAAGTTAAGACCGTGATCCGACTGGGGTGAGGGTGCTGGGAGCGGCATAGTCGGGCCTGGTTCTTTCCCTTCCCGTGGTTAGAGGCAGGCAATGCTAATGACCGAGACCCGGTCTCTTGCGGGCGGGCTGGGAACGACATAGTCGGGCCTGGTTGCCGTCCGCTGGGATTTGAGGCAGGCAACAGAAGATCCAACCGGGAGGGCGGACCTGCCGTGCCGGATTTTTAGCCGGTGGGTGAGAAGGCCTCCTTTGAGTTAAAGGACAAGCCCCCCGGCCGAGTATACTTAATTGGATATCCGGCCCGGGGATGTAGGGATATATAAAAAAAAGTACAATTTAGGTACGGAAATCAAAAGAATACTACTTTAAACTCACACAGATGTTCAAAATACTAAATTTAATGTCATTGTTTTTAAAAAACCATTTCATAAAAATTACTTTATGTTACTACATATTATTTTAATATGCAGTATGTCACCATTTCGTTATGTAAAGGTATGAATATGTTAAATAGAGGTAAATTTATACGTAGTTTTAAGTGTATCTACACATATGTTGGCGCAGAGACTAAAAGCCTGTGTACTAGCATTTTGCATTGATTGGCCTCCAGCAAACTATAAACATTGTCATTTTCTACATGTCTTTTGTGGTATGGTAATATATTAAAAAAAAAAGGTTTCATAAACTTGCTGTATCGTATGTAATTGTTGAGTTTTATTTTAATTATATATTTATGTTGTGATCTAGACCTACTTCCTGTTGTATAGCGACTAATAACAGTAGAATCATTCATGAATCTTGGATCATGAAACGAATTGTAAACACGAGACGCAATTCTAAGAATTTCATTTACTTATTTTTAATCTACTCTAATCATTGCGCTGTTAAGAATCATATGTTACACATCGCTTGTAATTACGTATATTCTACAAGTGGTTATTATTATAGAGACATTTGTTGCGGTGTAAGTTTTACATAATGAAGTGAATAGCTGTAGTGATTTATTTTTAACATTTGTGTGTTATTTTCATTTAAGGCTTTGTCATTTATTCAGTCATTTAAATTTGTAATATTTCAATACGATTATTTTCTTTTAAAATGCCCGAGTTAAGAAGAAAAGGTTCAGTAGTTCATACAGAATCAGGTGAGGGAAATTGTATTCCACATTTACAATTTCTTTTTACAAAACAATGCCGGAACCGAAATAGTGAGGAAAACTGAAGTGCTGAATACGATTGTTCAAGCGACAAAAGTAACAAAAACGAACGCTCCAAGGAATTATAGCAGAAGGGAAATCAAATGAAACTGAGAAGCCATCCATCCGTGTACGTTTCGCCGAGAAAACGTGTAAATAGCCCCAGTGTGTGCAATTTAGATTCGTTTGTAACGGATGCTTTGCGCGTTTAATAAATAAATTTTATGTAACCGAAAAATGCGATCCTACTGTGAAGAGAATTATGCAGAAAGCCCGCGAAAGTGAAATTAAACTCAAAGGGGGTGAAAGATCTTTAAGGAGAATATTACGTAAAATGGAATTTAGATGGAAAAAAACAGAAGACAACCGAAAATTACTGATAGAACGGCATGACATTAAATTCCTTCACATTACCGAATCTGAGGGCGTCACTCGGTGAAATCCTTCTGGCCGGGGTCGCCGGGTCCCGTACGATGAGTTCATTTTCTATATCGTTATTCGTTAGGGGATCTGCCCTTGAATCCGTTAGAGTATTCATTTTTGTGTTGGTGGTCGAATTTTAATTATAACGGGTGAAGCGCTTATCCAGTAAAGCCGGGTCTTGTAATTCTTTTTAAAATACAAAGTTTACGCGATTACAGAAATGAAATCAGAAAACTGTATTTAATCGCGCATTAAATACTTTCTAGAGCGAAATCATCGTCAACGGTTTTGATAACATACCAGTGACGATAACTGAAACGCTTTATCCTCTAGGGCGGATTTTGTTTCGTATTCGAAATTCGGCTTTAACGAATTAAGATCTAAAAATAAGGAAAAACAACATTTAAAACTCTTTCGTCGTATAAAATTTTAAACAAATTTTTTCGATTTGCTGTTATTTCATGTATGTTGATGACGACTTCAAGTATCTTGAAGGTCGATCAAGAGCTTAGCTTTTAATGAATCACATGTCCTGTTATACGCCTTTTTACAATGGACTTTTGAACGCGACTTTTCTGATGCGCTCGGAAAGTCAGTGTTAGAATAATTTTCCTCGTAGCTATTTTCTTAACAGATCCTTATATCAGTCAATCGATTAAACGAGTAGAATTAATTTTAAAATAGATGAATATAATTAACACAAATTTCCCACAGAAAACTTAAAACTGACAGATCATAATCGATTACCTGATTCTGACTATGATCTCGAATGCCAGTGCTAAAACGAATTAACAGAAACAAATAAAAGCAGGTAGTTTTTAATGATTCACTCTATACTGTTAATATACAATATTTCATTTATATTAATATAATCAGAGCACATCCGAGTAGCCGAGAATGAATTACGTACTTAACCGATAAGTAGGCTGTATCTAAAATATATTTACCGGAAAATAGTAATCTTATTTTGCGGTTAAAATAAGGAAACAATATATTCAGGTACGTGATAATATTTAACAGAATTATATATTACGACAATAATTATAGAAATAAATAAATAAAATCTTATAAACAACAATACTTTTCAAACGATAAAAATATTAAATTTAATTATACATTCATGTTAAAAAATGAATAATTTGCTCTAATAAGTTATTTTTATTGTATCGTTTTGAAAATAGATGTTTATGAACTAAACATTTTGTTAGGGTAAATGGTAATGAATGACCTTATTGTTTTTTTCCACTGAAATCATTAAGGCCAAACGGTGATGACCTTAAAATTAAAATTCTATTCGCACTGATAACTTTATATCGCTCGATAATATGTAACGATTATTCTATAAAGTTTTATGCTGTTAAATTAGAGTTTTTTACTTTTGTTGTTAGATACACGTTGTAAAAGGATTGCAATGGGAATAAAAAAAATTTACCAAATAAAAAAGAATTTAACGGGAATAAAAGTTGTTTACCATAGTTGCCAATCAGCGAAATAAAACGTCAATCTTAATCGATTCGTTGGCTTTCCTTTTCTCATATCTCTCTATGCCGTAAAAATTTTCCAGAAAAAGAAGTGTACTGCATACAATACTATTAGATTACCGTAGTAATTTATATTACATCGATTTTTACCGGAGACAACATAACCGTAGAAATCGTAACGAAAGAAAAATCTTGTCTTTGAAGAATTATATTTTTCGAACCGCTTGATGGAGGAAACCGGCTTTTTTAACGTATTAATACTTGTTACTTCTGCATCATTTTTCAGTAATAATTTATTTGAAGTAAGCCTATAAGGATTATAAAAAATTAAGCATAAATCTCTTTTCTCTCTTGTTTTCCCTACATCGCAGTTATAACTTACATTAATTCGTTAAGAATCCAGTAAAATTAAATCGTCTAATTATTATTATTATTTTAGTAAACTAATATTAAATCGTCTACATATATCTATGTATACGATATACATATACTTATTCGTCTAACAAAAGATTTATTAAAAAAATTTTATAACGATCGGCTTTAATGAAAATGAAAAAGGAATTTTTTTAAATTAGGTTGCCTTTCGTCTTTCAGTGAAAAAAGGAAATTGTTATCTTCATTACCACATATTTTAACAGCATTTCAAGGTACATGAATCTATAATTTAATTAAAAACCGGACGGATAAAGGTGGTAAAGGTAAGAATAATTTCCACAAAAAATGCTGGGAATTTCGGCAGTAAAAAAAGAGTAAAATCGCTTCACATAAGGCTGCAATTTAGTATTAATATTTTTGTTTTTTAGATCACGTTCCGTCGAGTATCAACGACAAGCTACCGTATTCTTTTCAAGTGGTAGACATTTCCAGAAAGTTTAACAGATATTTCATATTGCTCTTTTAATCATTTTTTCATCACATTTTTAATTGAAATTACGAAGTTACTATTTTTTTTAAAAATCGGTGCTGTATTGAAAATTCATTGTAAAATTTTTTAAATAGTTAGATGGTACATAGAAGTCTGTTCTTAAAAATATTTTAACACTATTTTTCTGTATAATGTCTTAACGTTATTTTTTATAATGTAATTCGGTTGAAATTAGATTATAAAAATTGCGGCACTACCAAGAAAACGAGTGAGAAAAGGGTTTATACTTATTAATTTTCCGTAATTCCTGCATGCTTACTTTAAATTACTGAAGAGCACAAAAACAAGGCAAACAAAAAAGTTTCATATGACACATTTATTTCAATCGATTGTTTCGTAAATGTAACTTTAAAAAACGATCTTTACTCTTTCGCATATGTGACACATACTATAATTATTTCGCTCATGAAAGTGAAGTATTACTTATATAAAATTTCTATGATTTGCTTACTAATGTTCACCGGACATTAAAAATACCGATGTAATTGTGTATACCGCATCACCCCTTTGGTACCGATAGAAGTGAAACGAAATGATTCTACCGGCCGAATTATGACGAATTTTGATTAGAAACATCAGTTTTATTTAGAAAAAACAGCCTTTTACGTGAAACAAAATAAGAGGATAGGATTTTATTAAATAAAGCGTTACGGTTAACTGCCACAAGTAGTAAGCATGTATAATTAAACCCGCGCGCGTGTGTGTGTACGCTTGTCCGAGCAGGTATCTGTGAATGCGTTTGTGTACTGGATAGCTGCATAAATAGTGTGTATATTTAACAATAATATATTTGTCTGATGTACTATATCATCATTCTCTATTCAGGATGTTATACTACGCAAATATTAGAAAAGAATTTACAAAATGTACCTAAGCGTTACAATAATTATTATTGAAATAGTTAGAATAAGTTAAGAATACAAAATATTTCATATTAAACTTTATATTTAGGGAATTAAAGGAAGCATTTGAAGATTTCTACAGACTAAAATACATAAAAAAAGAAATTAAAAAATCATTTTTTAAACGCTGTGTGTTAATTTTAAATAGCATCAAAAGATAAAATGATTCGAGGTTATGAACTTTCATTGTCGGATATGATGTTAAAAATTCGAAATAAAAAATTGGCACGGAAATAAATAACAAAATCATGGCTATTGTTTTACTGTTATGCCATTAAGTCGATTAAATCCTGGCATCAAACAACTAGAAGGATCGAGAAATTATCATCCAATATATAAACTGTGTGTGTATGTTTTTTATTTGGAAGAGTATCTCAGTTGCATTAATAACTTTGATTATCAAAGGATAATGTTTATATAATAATAAAACATTTTATTTTACTTTTTTCTTCCGTTTTAGAGAAGTTATTACAAATAAATAAATCTATAAGTAAAGCGATTAGATAAAAAAATTTAAAATTAAAGAGAAATTAAATCGAATTCCGACAAGGGAAAAGAATACTATATGTAAGGGCGCATGAAAAATACATCGGTTCAAAATATAATATTCTATATACCTTAGTCTACCTATTAATCTGCCACGAGCTCTTTTTCGGTTTACAAACTATCAAGGGTTAAGTAGGGCTTACAGTGCCGGCGTAGCTGTTTATTCCTCTACCGACGTCATTATTACGCAAGTTTTATCGAAAAAGATTCGCATTGTATCGAATGTTTTCAGTAGAAAGAATAGTGCGCTGCTGCTGTTCTACCTTTCTCCTTCTAACGGATGACGCGTGGGCTTATAATAAAAATGCTACAAATAATTTCGTAAGGATAGGATCTTTACATCACGTTAAAAATTGTAGGTCTTAGGCGTGAAAGCCAGAAACGGCTCATTTTACGGCTACGAACTCGCTACCAGAAGAAACACAAAACTTTTCCCCTAAATCGCATCTGAAATTTTTTTAAAAACAACCGTTCCGATTTTTTCCTTCAAAAAAGAAAAATCAGCTGCTATAAAATGACGTCACTACGTCGATTAAATTTTTTCGGACTCGGTACTCCAAAAGCTTAGATTTTCATTTCTCAGATTTTTACGATAGAAATCATGTAATTATTATTTAGTTTATTTCTTTTTAATAGTTTCTTATACTTAACGATAATTTAGATGCTTATTTATATTTGTTAGATATTAAATGATTTTAAAACAGCAAATGCGAATAGAGAAAATTCGAATCTATCAGAACCGCGTTCGACAAGTCCGCGACACGCCTTTAAATGAAATTTAGACAAAGGACTACATTTATAATACGATTTTTATTTCAGAGAAACCGCAATTTTATCTTACGCTTGCAGGTAAATTTTCTTTCACAAGTCGGTGATTTGATACACAAATCGTTATTTTGTTGATAACTGTGAGCAAATTGAAATCAAAAAGGAAATCGCTTTAAAGAAACAGTCTGCATCATTTTTCCATAAAATTAACGGTCTAAATTAATAATGCCGAAGCGAGCGTAACTTTTTAAAGAAAAGATGTTTGTTGTGATGGTGAAAATTTTACGATGAAAGTATTGGAATGCACACCGCTTTTTGTATCGGATGACACCCGCATCGCGTCTGCGCTACACCGGAGTCCAACGTATTATGAATCCCTCAACGCGTGTCGTGGAACATTTGAGTCGTTTCTCGACAACGTTTGATCTAAATAAAATAATTAGCCGTTTCCGTGCTAACGTGAATGTTTTACATTCTGTAACGATTTTTCAAAGGTATATTAAATCCATTTAGATTACGTTACTTATAACCTCTACATAAATGTTTATTTTTACTCAATCCTTACAACAAACACTCAAATTTCTTAAATTTGGTTTTTTACTCCAAAAACCTTCTATTTATAAAAAAGTAAAGGGAACTATTACAAAGATTGTGGAAATTGTAAGATGTGCTTATTGTAAGAAGAAGATTCTTAAGAAGACTTGCATGTATTTAATCGTCAATTTTTATTTCTTCAAGAAACAAAATAAAATAATTTTATTACCATACAAAAAAAGGATAAAAAAGGGACAAGTAAAAGGGAGAATAAAAAAAGTAAAAACCAGTGAAATATAAAAGCGACTAAACGTGTAAAATATATATATAAAATGAACCTCCTTTTTCTTTTATATATGTATGCAAAAAAATAACACGTTTGATACATATAGAAATAATTCAAGATTACAGATATCAAAGTAACATTAAAACGATAATTTACACAAATATTTGAGAAAATATAATAAGTATGGTCTCTGAGAAAGGAAAAAAAATATTTTAATATTTGGGCCCGGGAACAAAAAATATGAAACCAAACAGATAATCGTATATTACGATCCTAGAACTTGAATATATTTGTTTATATAATGTGGTAACATTAAAATCTAACTTTTTTATTTACTTTACCTATATTCGTTGGCGGTATTTTACAACCGTATCTTTCGTCAGCGGATATAATTTTTCGTAGGTATAAATTCTACATTGCTGTACAAGAAGTAAGTTTTATAAAAATAAAAATAAGGAGCTTAATTTTTATTTGTTACGTCCTTCACCGGCCGACCGAAATTATCCCTACTGTAGTCTCAATCGCCTCAACTCGGACTCATCACATCCGTTTATTTTTTCTACTCTTGCACTCTCGTTTTTGAGACGGTTATCGCCACTGCTCGTCATATAGTAAAATCAATCGCTAGATGCATCCATTCGCACGACGGAGTAGAAAACCACTCTCCTACTACAACAAATGCGAACACCGATTCGAAAAGTCGATCTGATAATACCCGTAAGCGTACCGACAATTAGAAAGATAAATTATCTTATCTCTTCGTTTCTTGGAGATGAGACAAAGAGAAGCGATGTCGTCAGTCGCTCACCGGTCTTTTCTCACGTCGTCGTTGCTTTGCGCCACACCACAGAGACGGAGCCCCGTTCTTGGTATGTAAGTTTCCTCGGCCAAAGAAGTTCTTATCTTTTTAGTTTATTTCGTCTCAAGACGAGCAATTTATTTTTCTACATACGTATATAGGCGGTAAATAACCTTTAGTGAAGGGTGTGCTCGCGATGCGACCTACTTATCCCGCTAATTTTATCATAACGTTAACGTAATATATTATTTCGAACGTTAAACGTTCAACACTTAAAAATCTGATCTCGACAAGCTCAACAGCGTCGGAATAAATTTTTAATTATTTGGACGTTTTATTTTACAAATGATTTTAGATAGTTAATAAAAGAGAGTAATTTATTTTATACGAGTTTAATCTGCTGGTGTTGTGATTCATTCGATACAAAAATACGATGTGTTGTAGAAAGTTAAGTAAATTTGTTTAAAATCCTAATGTATGGCTTCTAATAGTCAAACAAACATATAGCGGAATACAGACAGATGTAAGTAACTAGTAGACGACCTGCATACGATAAAAAATAAACTCCAAGGTCATATAAACTACGATCGTAAAATTTATCTTTACGTTCCACCATGTAATAACAGATCTATAATTAACCATCATACAACAGATTCTAACAAACAAGTAAACGAATACCGGCACATTTACATCGACAGATGTAAGATTAATTTCACGAAAAAAAAAAGAAAATTTAGACGATCCTGGTGTGAGCTATATGTACGAATAGAATCGCGAAATACTTTCTGTAAATAATGGATTATGTTAAGTTAGATCTTTATGAATGCGGTTGGTGATTTTAAGAAAACGGAAAAGAAAAACCAAATTGTTTTTCCACTTACACCTCAAAAAAAAGAAGAAAAAATCTTAGCGTTTCGTAAAATTTGGAGACGGGTTCGATCATCAAATCGATTTGAGATTCTGTCTTCGTCCGGGAATCGCATATGAACAACCAAACCGATTTTATGGTGAGCTTTTAAAACTTACGGACTATATAAAAAACTTAAAAGCAATGAAGCTAGTTTTAGCGGTAAATTACATTGTACTTACACGCTAAGAAAAGCGGTACGGCTCCGCTCTACATTTTATAAAAAACCATTTATAAGTAGGTATAAAATTTATACACTTTAACAATTTTGGCAAGAATTGCTTTGAAATCTTTAAATATTCGCTCCCTTCTGACATAAGAGCAATCTTTTATAAGTACCATTTTACAAACGGATCAAATAAAAGGAATTAAACAAACTTTAAACTTTTAAAATTATACCAGGTACGTATTAACCGCTGAAGTTATGTTTATGTTTTTTAATAGAGAGAGATAGAAATGCGAAAGCCAAGACTTCATAGGCATCGTGACCGGTGAGTTTTTATTCGCTTTGGAAATAAAAATCTTTTGATGGAAAAACAGTATTATCACAATATCTCAACTGTGTTTATCAAGAGTATCCGGAACCATATTAAAAGAAATTTTAGGGTTTAAAAAAAGTATTTTGAATATTATAATATTTCAACTTTTTCCCTATGGGATTCGAAGTTCCGAAACCATTTTAAACGGAAGGTCGGCTAGGCTACCCTACTACGTAGTTGTAAACTCCTCTCAGATATACGATCAGATTTCTGGAAAAGATAGACCTACGATAAAAATCGTATGATAAGCATCGCAGATAAATAACCAAATTTATCAAATTAACAAAACCAATCGAGGAACCGAGTGGTGAGCATTAATGACGTTTATACAACTTCCAATCTATTAACGTGTTTCGAAAACTAGACAAATCATTTAATTTGTTTTTTTTTTCTAATGAGCAACATACCAAGATTTTTTCAATCGGTTTATGTTGTATTTAGCGGGATAATTTTATAATTAATTTCCATCTGAACAATTTTAAAATTTTATAAATAACGAACAGCAACCAACACAGAGCAAAAAACATACATTCAAAGTCACACGGTTTATATTACGAACCGTTTTTCTTGTTAACCCCTGAACTTTACACCGAAGTGAAGAGGCATAGCGATAAGAAACACAAACGTTAAATAACTAACTAATTTATTTATTTAAATGTAATCGAGAATAATAAATCTCGGCCTTTTTAGACGATAAAATTTGTCGAAAGGAAAACGCTGAATACTCCCCTCTTTTTCTATCCGATTAGGGAAAATAGGAGGTAGGAAAAATCTAGAGGAAATTCGACCGAGTAGCTAAAAATTAGGTATATCCATCAGTGATATTAAAGTTTTTCCGGTTATAAATTTAAAATAAATACTCTTATGTTCATTTGTATAATAGTAAAGGTCATGTCCTGTATTTATTTACTAACTATCCGGTATTTACCGTATGTCGATAAAATAGTAATGATTTTGCATATTATAGACGATTTCAACGATTCGACTGTTAAACGATGTGGTAATTTTATTTTTTCTCTGCATCTCGATAATCTAATGTTTTCGTCGAGGAGTCGTAAACCTACGATATCTTGAAGGACAAATATTGAACGACGTTCAGAATAAAACGGTTACGTTAATATACTTTTCCTTGATATTCAAAAGCGTTAAAAATTATCTTTATAACCTTTTATCGATTTACGTTTACGTAAATTGCACGATTACGCTTTCCATTTATTACAAAAAGTAGCTTACTCGTTACAGTCACGTATAACAAAAACGATGGAATTAGATGAAGTACGAAAATTATTTTTACGAGATCTATTTCATAAAATTTTTAATGTTTTCAAAACGTAAATAAATCAGGTGCATCGCATTTTCCAATCCTGTAACATTTACATTTATTTCAAGTCGGTGGACTAGAATACAATTAATTTTTTACAAAGGAAATAAGTAAAAACAAAAGGAATCCGTTCTAATATAATGACACCTGGCAGTTCGAAGAACGTGTAATGTCAAGTAACATAAACGTTCATATTTTATCCTTAAAATAAAAAAATATCAATTATTTTACTACTGAAAGAGATCAGTTTTAATTTCCCGCTAAAACAAGTAAATAAATTGAATTTAAAAAAATGTCCTTAAACGATCGGGCGTTAAAACTTTAACACAGAATTTACTAAATACTCTTTTACCGTAAAGAGCGCTTGTTTTACGTTCGGCTCTTTTCAGGTCGACCACCGATGCTGTTAGATACGTGTTGAATTGGGCCAAGGCTAGAGCTGGATGATCACGGAGAACGAGGAAGATTCCCCTGGTAGTCCTTTTGGATGTTAAGGAGGCTTTTAATTCGTTGTGATGGTCGGTGGTTATTGGAGCTTTAAGAGAGAGAAGAGTTAGTGATTACCTAGTCTCCACTTTGAATAATTACCTGCATGACCGACTCATGATACTCTCGACGGAAGATGATCAAGAGGAGTTTGAGGTTTAAGGGGGGGTGGGTTCCCGCAAGGGTTCGTTTTGGGCTCGCTTTTGTGGAACCTCTCGTATGAAAGTTTGCTCTCGCTCGAACTTGAAGATTGCGCCCAAATAATTGCATTCCTATGAATGCATAGGCAAATAATTGCCTATGATTTGGCGTGTTAGTTTCGCGTAGCACGGAGGGAGAGGTAGAAGATTCAGCCTCTCGTGCGGTGACAAACGTTAGTGCTTGGTTGGCCTACAGGAAGATGAGCTTGGCCTCCCACAAATCAGCCTGTTCGGCGATGGTGGGTAGGAGGCAACTGCGGAATATTTTAACTCAGGTGGATAGAATTAGGGTAGCCATGTCGGGGTGCATAAAGTACCTTGGCGTGTGGCTTGAGAAGAATGGACGTTTTAATGCCCACCTAAATGAGATTAATAAAATGGCTGAAGGGATCGTGAAGAACTTGTATAATCTCATGAGGAATAGATACGGTTCCCGACCAAGGGTTAGGCGGCTTATTTTTTCGGTGGTACTATCAGCGTTATTATATGCGGCGCCTGCTTGGGCGGACGCCCTCACTGTAAAGAGAAACGTAAACAAATTTACCTCTCTTCAGCGGCGGGCTGCTATACGTGTAGTATCAGCACACCGCACTGTCTCGACTAGGACCATTGAAGTTATTGCTGACTTCATGCCGATAAGATTGAAAGTGGCCCAGGTTAAAAGATCCTTTGAGAGTATGCCGAAAAAAGAAGCTTTTATTCTTGCTATGGATGAATGGCAGATCGAGTGGGACTCCACATTTATCTCCTTGGACGAGGAAATTGATTCCGGATGTGCGGCCGTGGGTTCGGAGGAATCATGGCGAGGTGGATTACTACCTAGTTCCTTTCGGGCCACGGCAAATTCGCCAGTTACCTAAAGTGATTTCTTAGGAGAGTTACCGGGATGTTCATATTGTGCCTCTGAAGATACCCCAAAGTTTGATTGTCCTAGGTATGGCGGAGCAAGGAGAGGAGTCAATCTTGAAGGCTGACCCCTGCAAACATTACGGAGTTTATTTTGCGAGGACAGCGTGAATGGTCCACAGTGGTGAGGATGGTGTGACAGAAATACTCAAAACCAAGGAGGAAGAGTATAGGATTTTGGGTACAGGCCAAACATAGCTGATGGCGCTTTTCGACAAGTAAGAAAATCAGGATTGGATTTTCCAGAAACTGTAAAGACCTCAAGACACGAAAGAGGTGAAGACCGAAGCTGTAGAGTGAAAGGGGATGGAAAGCCGCCTGCGGATCCGTCCTTTTCCGCGCTTGCGTGGGTGGAGGATGGTGATGAAGCGCGGGGACTCCTGATCCCTCGGTCTCAAAGGCACCCCCCTCCCTCCCGGCGGCTGAGTAATGCTTTATTACGGGTCAGGGAGTTGGTGAGGTGGTAAGGTTTAGTCAGTAGGGCGCAGGAACACATACGCTGTTTTAATAACACCTAGCGGAATCTGCCGCGAGTCCGTCACTGCCCCTTCTGGGACGTACGTAACGGATATTCCCCCTCATCAATAACAAAAAAAAAGAACCGGTTAACCAGATGGAAGAGGTATCCCCGCCCTCGGACAAACTTTTTAAGTGGTGGGATTACAGTTAACGTTCTTACGATTGAAAGCTTTTACAAGATAATTTTTAATAAATTTAAATTTGGAACAGGAAGATTTTGTTCTCCTATCGCCCTCGCCATTCAACGGTGAACTTTCTGCATGATTATCGATAAAGAAATTTTCTCGACTATCCGATTCCTGTTTATAACCCGCGTTTATTTTAAAATTATAGATTCTAATAATCTAGTTTTGTGTCCGGTTTTAAGTCGATTTCTCTGGTCTTCTATATTTATAATGCGATAAATACTCCTTTATTTTACTTTTAATCTTTCTTTTAGTTTGTTCTAATTACTAATTTTAATTAATAACTAAATTGCAATTATTGTCGATTAAAAATTAATTTATACAACGCTCTTGTGGCTTTTCATCCTCAGCGTTTCAGAGAACAAATCCCTATTTCCTAGCTTTAACTGTGGTAATATTAGTGTTGTGATTTTGAAAAATATTTGTTACCTTTATTATTTATTCCATTACCTTCGAATTATTCTTTTTTTCATTCTCCTTTTTTATATTCGCTTTTTCCGTAGCATCTAATGTACTTTGTTTAATAATCGAAATGGCTATCTAGGTTTAGATTTTAAGTAAATTTTATACACATATAATTGTGTATAACGCTCGACTAATTAGATCTGAAACTAATTCTAGTTGATACATAAGTTAATGGATATTGTTTTGGTTTTTCCGTAGACATACTATGAAGAACATGAATATGGAATAGAGCCAACGTTTATCCTATAAATAAATTACGTTAGACACAAAACATCCTACCTTATTTCATTCTATATGAAACCTACGATGTCGGCTACATTATACTAGAAGCATTAAAAAAATATTATTAACGCCTTTTTTTAAATTTTATTTCCTGCAAAATAATAATTTATGAATTTAAACTTTTAAATAAACGATTAGTTATCGATACGGTTCAAATTACCTTTTAAAAAAAAGTTATTTTCTAATAAGTACGCGTAAGTCGTCCTGAAAAGGAATTTTTTGCAGATAGTTTTTATTTTTATGTCGCACATGTACAGAATAATATAGGCATTTTAATAGCTATTGTGAAAAGATTTTAAGATTTAAAATCTATCAAATCGTATCCAGATATTTTGTTTTAATTTTACATCCGTCAATCCGTAAATCGATTTTTATATTTAACATCTTCCGCATCGAGGGTAATATTTTTTTTAAGGTTTCTGTGTATCGTTTAAGCTAACCTCGATTTCGGTTAAAACTGTTAAAAGAAATTTATAGATATATAACAGTCGGTCCATTTATCTAATTTAATTGAATAATAATGGGATAGACTGATAAATAAAAATTATTTTTATTAAGTTTATTTTTTGTATATTTAAATAAATAACTTACTAAATAATTAAATAAATAAGATAAAACTAAAGAGAAAAGCGATTGGCAAATAATGAATTTCTCTTTTAAATCTACTCTGAAGCTTCGATCCAAAAATTGAACCTATTTTAAACATTTTTCATTAAAATGTGTTTAGATATAATTTGTCATAAACTACGGTAAAGAAAATGTATGCACGTCGTACAGAGTTTCAGAAATTTATAAGGAAAATGTTTTGATTATACATTTTTAATAAATCCCATGATTCTATACCACAATGACGTTTACAATCGATTCAGTCTAACTTTAGAGTTCTATGGGACGTGGAGTAACCCGTATCTAACTCTATCTTTTATTGTCATCGGTGATCGTCATAACAACACACTACCGTCATTCCTCTAAGAAAATTACGGGCGGATCATCGCATAAAGGTACGGAGTTTAAAGAACCTGTCGTATCTGTACCGCATGTATGACAGGTTCTCAATAATAATTTAGAGATGTCGAACTTCAATTGCAATTTCAGTTAAGCTAAGCTCGGTCGTTCTTTCAGTTCTACAGTTCATTAATTAAAGTTAATGGAACGGTTAAAAATTAATTCTTTTATTTTTCAGGCAGAACAACTGAATTTTTATCACTAATTTACGTTATCGAATTTTTACTTTGCGCGATTGTGTATTTTATTTTATTTTTTATTTAAATAAATGTCGATATTAGTATTTTAATGGCTATTTTATGATATCAAATCTCTTGGATCAAGCAAACTAAGCCTGTGCGCAGATTTCAAGTCTAGCCTTTGATCGGCAAAGTTTTATACTTCTGCAGCTTCTTATTATGTTTTTAAGATGTTATGTAAGTTATAGGATAGGCCGTACGAAATTTTAATGCCGCAGTAATGAAAGATTTGAACTCGGTCACTTGGCCGAGTTTCACCCTATCACTGTCGGGGCTATGCCGATCCAGCAGCACTTTTCGCTTAGTTCCGGCAACAGGTAGTATTGACCGAGCCGTGAATTAACCCGATCGAACAGAAATGCAGAACATTATCTCTTCATAACGCAAAGAATTTCTACTTTTGGTCTGTTCCGTAGACAATTTCTCCAATTATGAAGTCAAATGATAATTTTGTACGTGTTCTTAAGACAAAATTTCTTTCGTGGAGTTCTAACTTTTGGGGGTTCTAACGTCACGAGTTGAAAAAAAAATTACTCTTAAACACCAAGAGTAATATTTTTTCAATGCGTATAACAAATGTATTACGATTACAAAATATTTATAATTAACAAAAAAAAAAATCTGACGTAATTTTCAAAAAAGCATTATGATGACGGATGAAAGTTACTTATATCTGCTTTTCATGGGTGTATCAGACGTTATTTAGTAACGCGAATTTACAAGTTTTTATAAACCGGTGGCTTGGACAACGGCCGGTAGCCTTATTTAAACGCCATAGTTGGTTTTATTGAAATTATTAATACGTAAAAATGTTACTACAGTTATCTAAATACTCACCATCTCTACATACAGTTGAACGAATAAACTAGTAACAATACGCCTACAAGAGGACGGTGTCCCAAGCGAAAGAAACGTACCTGTCGTTTAACAGACACTAACACGAATTATGCGACAGAATACATAAAGAAGTATATCTTGGTGTGTAGACTATAGTACAGAAAAATTGTTAATAAAATAAAAAAAAAAGAATAAATAATTATTAGTTCCATTCGGTTCCCGAAAAGGACTCGAAAAATAACCGCAATTTAAAGTAATAAAATTCCTACTCGTAACGATGCAAAAAATGTTCCTTCAGGTAAATGTAACGACTTTAAATTAAAAAAAAAAAAACGCTGAAGAAAAAATTTTCCGATTTCAGGATCCTTGTCCGTTCACCGCTTTCACATCTATCGCCCTAATAATTCCATCATAGATGCCGTTCGTCCTTACCCGAAATCACCGAGTAAAATTTCTATTTTCTGAATCATTTCAGAAAGAGTTCTTTAATTTTTTCTGTGTATCTTGAATCTGACAAACTGAATATGCAACGAATTCTACAATATTATTTCTGATATATTGTTGTGTAGGACATCCCCTCACCTATTACTACATTGTACGCTGAGCAGGCGATATGAAAAGCTATAAACTCGGATCCTATATTAAATCTACGGGTAGAGTACAACTATTTGTTTCGATCCACGGCGATCGTCGGTCGGTAGTAAAGCTAAGATTCCGTGACGGCCTTGTTTTAAGACTTATACCGAACCGATCGAGGAGCCTACAGTTAAAGAGGTCAGCTAAGCTATGCGGACCGTTCTGAACTATTTCATGACTTAATGATCTGAGTGACTTAAGAGGCGCTCGAAGTGAATCGTTAAAAGTAGAACAAAAGTAACATATCAATGAGCACTGAAATGGATTTATTACGCCAGCACTCGACGGTAAACATATATTTTGAGTAAACGTAACCAAAATTATATTAATTTTGGGTCGCATAAATTATCAACGGGATTATTAATTATTTGACGTTAAACTAAAAGATCAGAAAATTTGTAGAAAAATTCGATTCGAACACAAATATTATTCTCGAATGAAACGGTGCAGGTAACATAAGATAGCCGACTATTTTTAACATTTTAATAATTTAACTTTCAAAATTAAATATATAGATAAAACGTTCGTTAGTAGAAATTTACGACGTGCAGTGAATTTACGATAAGCTGGCTTAGGAACAGCGTTAAAATAGAAGTTATGGTGATGCTACATGCTGCTGGTACGGTTATAGTTTTATACATTTGCTTTAATCGTGTTCATCTAATTTCTATATACAATCTCATTTTTTTTCGGTAAAAGAATACTTAGACGAGTAGCCACGACAAAAAAACATAAACAAAAATAGTACAAATGAAATAATTTTAATAGGAATAACTGTCAAGAATCACTACGTGTCTTGTAGCGGTATCGCGTGAAGTTCGCATATAATTTGGCAGCGATAGTATTTTTAGTCCTACATATAGGGGTCCGCATCAGGACGATTAGAAAGCTCGTTTGTGCTTGATGAGCGATTCCGAGGAGAGACGGTTTTGCGTGTAACGGATTGGAAAAAATGTTTTCCGATTATCACGACAGAGTCCCTACCGCTGAATCGCATTAACATTAAAAATTCCAGAATCTTAACGTTCATCTAAAACACAGATCAGAAATCGAGTAAAAACGGATTGGATAGACACTCCTTTTCCTTTTTCCCCCGGAAAAGAGAAAGAAAGTGTTTATCGAGAACGTCCGTTTTTACTCGACGAAACGAGAAGGAAATCTGACGGTGTAGATAACTAAAAACGATAAATAACTACCTCCCGAAAGGGCGCAGATCGGCGATGATATCAGTCCTGCTTATGTCTGGCGAAATCAGGATATCTGAATCCGAGGATAGGAACTGCGTATGATAGGACCGACAAAGTTAATGGACTGTGTTTCAACAAATCCCCAATGTTAGGAAATCGGCCTCTGTCTTAAGAAACACCGAATACAAAACTGAACACACCGAAAGAGCGGACGAAAATGAAACGAATTGTAAAGGCTATAGTTGTAATTTAGGTTACAGAAACTACCCACCGGGTTGGTCTAGTGGTTATCGCGTTTTCCCAAATCAGCTGATTTGGAAGTCGAGAGTTACAGCGTTCAAGTTCTAGTAAAGCCAGTTATTTTTACACGGATTTGAATACTAGATCGTGGATACCGGTGTTCTTTGGTGGTTGGATTTCAATTAACCACACATCTAAAAAATGGTCGAACTGAGACTGTACAAGACTATACTTCATTTACACTCGTACATATCATCCTCTGAAGTATTATCAAAACGGTAGTTACCGGAGGCTAAACAGGAAAAAGGAAGGTTACAGAAACTAAAAGTAAGACTTATAATAGAATAAAGGAGAATTTGAATCGTTACAAATATAAAACACCAGAGAAATTGAATATAATCTGACATCACTGGGAAACCGTCAAAAATTAATTTATTAGAAACAAACCGCAATAAACAGGATGTAGACAGTCGGGAAGCTTACTTTATTTTGAACGACGGAGAAAATTCATAATCAAATAAAATCGGGGTAGACTGTAATAACTTTCACAATTTTTACTATCAAAAATATTTTTTTTTAAAGTTAATATTAAAACGTTATCCACTGTCCACAGTTTTGATTAAGGAAAGGGATAATCTTTGATCGGTTAAAAATCTGCGCTATTTTTATCTCTCGAGGAAAATTTTTATCTTATCCGACCCTATCTAAGGGGTTAACTGTTTCGTCGGCTTTTATGCGGTTTAGTGGGAAAGATCTGTCTGAAGATATATCCGATCGCTTAGGTACATATATATATTTATATGAAAAAGGTTGTTACATTAAAATAAATAGAAGAGATATTTCCACCGGAACCTACAAAAAAGTTGTAAGTATTGTAAGCAAAGTCGGTAAATGTGTAGAATTCGAAAAATTATATCACCGGTAAAAAAACAGCCCACAAAAGATGGTTCGCTCTAAAGTACGAAATTAAAAAAGAAAATTGTTTCACGAGCGTAAAGGTACATAGTAATAAAGGTTAAATAATCAGGTATAAAATTTTATAAGGAAAACGGGAAAACAAATAGCCTATGTTAGATTGAAATATATCGATGTTAACTTTGCATTACTTCAGTAACTTAAATGTTTTTTATTAAACGAACGCACTCTTGTTTTTCATTCTTTGGCCATACAAGATTCAACTTTATCGATATACTCGTATATTTTCAGTATATTAGATTAGTTGTCATAACGACATGTCCGCTGTAAATACTGCTATTAACGAATCAAATAAACGTATAGTTTAAATGAAACTCCTTACTCCACTCGTTCGTAAGAAATAAAGAGATTCTGCTAAAAATGTTTAAGCGCAACATAACCTCATTCTATATTTCTAACGACAACGTTTCTCGGTATAATAAAAATAAATTTATACATGCTCAGTATTCTGTTTGTGTGTAGTATCAGTATACGTGACAAAATTTAAGCACCGTATTATGTAGTGAAACTTGTAAAAAATAAACATCAAGATTATTTTTATTCCGGCTCCGGAATCTCATACATTTATTTTATATTTACTTTTCTCATAATAATTTATTTAAGAACCGTTAGATTGTTTTACGTCTCAAATTCTTATAATTCGTAGATTCTCATCGAATATTCACCTTTGCAAAAATTAAATTTAATTATTATTATTATTTTCAAGTGATATTTTATTGATTTCTGAATATTTTTAAATATCAATATTTAAAAAAAATTTCTATTATCTTATCTATCTATTTTACTCGTCGAATAACTAAGAGAATATTCGTGACCGTCGGATAATTTAAAAATCCAGAACTAAATGTGATTTCAGTTATTAAACGGTCATCGTTAGGAATTGTAACGAAATTATTAATCGTAAAAGTAACTAAAATTGTAAAAGTAAATTTAAAATACAATTTATGAAAAAATTACATTGAAAGATATTTGAGATAATTATTTAAAAGTTTTATTTTAACGAAGAAATAGGAACGAATGTAATCGTTTGAATTCTTTAGATAACAATACTTCAGTAACAGCAAATCTACCGGATCGTGGTTTATTTTGTAAACAAATCGATAGCTATCTGTCAGCAACATACGAGGCATGTTTTTAAGTTAAGTACCGTTTGGAAATTTAAAAAAATACAAGTACACTATCCTTAACAATTTTATTTTTCCGTGAAAGCCTGTACTTTAATCTACTTTTCTACATTATTGCTACTAATATTAAGGCACTTGTATCGTGCAACCAGCTTTTGAACACCATCGGCATAGAAGTCTGCCGCCTGGCTTAATAACCACTGTAACATGGTTGCTTTCACGCCATTATCGTCGATAATTTAAGCGTTCGTTCAAAATTTCATAGACAACACTTCTTGAAACTTGAGGAAACCCTTCAGATAGCGAAGAAATCGTAAAGCGTCTGTTCTCTCTTCCTTTTTCATCAACTTTCTGCACCAAATCTTCAGTAATGACAGAAGGTCGTCCATTCCGTTCCTCATCATGAACAATCTGGCGGCATCTTTAAAAGCTCTAACCCATTTTCGTACCGTTCCATCGCTCATAATGTTTTCTCCACACACTTCACTGATCTGACGATGAATTTCAGCCGCTTTCACCCCTTTAGCTCTAAGAAAACGAATCACATCACGTATTTCACAGTCGGCGGGATTCTCGATCAGCGGAGGCAATTTAAATACTCACAAACAAACATAAATACAGTTGAATGTTTCCGTAATGGCAAATCTGGCTTGCCAACAGATGCGGTTACACAGTGCGCATGTGTAAAATGCCGACCGCAGCGTAGCAGCGGCGGAATTTCAAAACGGTACTTAGTTTAAAAACATGCCTCGTATATTATTGTTATGATCGTAAGTAAAAGATCGGCTTCAAATGCGAGTAAAAAACATTTGGAAAATATCACGGAAGAATATTAGAAGAAAGTAAAAATACAAATAAGCGAAGAATGTGATTTATAATTAGGGCGGCGATAAAAACAAGAAACCCGAAGGAAAATCAGACTTCGGTTAATGTATTATTAAACGAAATAAACGAAGCTCTGAGCGATATAATAATTATTTTACGTACAAACTTTTAACGTCCATCAAGAAATTTATTTTATCAAACCGTTTAACATACACGCTATCTTCTGAGGCGCTGAAAAAAGAAGGAGATAGTTTTTAGAAAAAAAAATAATTTATAGTATTATTTTACGCGATTTACACTGTAATTATTTTCGAATAACATTTAAAAAACCTTCGGTCCTAATTCGATGCGACAGCAACGTTTACGTAAAAATATTCGAAATAACATGCGGTAAAACGACAGCGATTGAACTGAACTGATGCGTTAAAACATATGATAGATTTAGCATTAATTTCCTTAAACTCGGATGTAAAATAACGACCGCGTAAAAGAATACATTTTATAAATTTAATTTTTTTGAAAGCCGGAGTGAATCGTACAAGCCGCGATAGTCAGTCGACAAATAGACTGACCTGTATAGAGTCTGAGGCCGGACTCTCGTTACCTGTACCCACAGTAATACTTAAAACTGACCGTTACCGGTATTGAAGGAAGCAAAAAGAAAAAGAAAATATTAAAAAGAATAATAGATAAGATAAACAGTTTTGCTTTATATCCAAGTTTAAGGATTAGGATAGGATGGAAATAAATTATGTTTCTTTATAGAAAGTTAAATTAACATCTCGCTTTACATTATCCGTATCGGTCCTTCTTGCAGCCGGGACGCGCGTAAAACGTTCATGTTCGAAGTCACTGTCTCCGAATGCAATAATGTTAATTTTACGGCCGGTATTTGCGGTAAACAGGAAGAAGGAATGTCACAGGCGGTGCGAAGTCTTACCCGCGTTTCGGTGAATTCGACGTGCCGATGGACGATGGTACGTTCGGTTCGATAAAGAAGCCAGAAACCGCTCTCCTTCAATGTTTTCGTTAGTATGCCCGACATAGGTTTCTAATTATCTTGAGAACGACACGGCGGTTTCGGGAGCGACTCGTATCACGTATCGGATCATCTAGGACCTTTCCGATTACGGTGTATGTGTAAAGCGTATTGCTCTTCTCGACGATAACAATATCCATAATTATTACAAAATGTAAAACTTTTTTAACTATTCGATAACCACCGTTTTCAAAATAAACTATCTTTTTTTACGACTCGGTCATAACATATCCGTGGCTGTAATCTATCAATCCATTCGAGATTTTGAAATTTCTTTGGAATAATCTTTGTGCGTAGTAAGAACTCGATATCGCATCGATATGAGTTCTATTTCTAAAATAAAAGTCGATAACATGAATCGTTATAAAAGTCGTTAAGAATCGTTATTAAATTTACCAAACCCTTACGAAATATTATCAAGGAATCAGATTTTAAAACGTTTCAGAGTCGTAGGCCGTACAGTGCAAAAAAGTAGGTTTCTATTCCTTTCGGACAAAAGGTAGGTCGTTACTTTCGAATCGGACCGTCGGCCACCGAAATCATAGTCGGTAATGAACCCCTCATCTTAAACTTATTTACACTTTTGGTGTGAATACCCTAGAGAGTGTCATTTGTAATTAATAATGTAGCGGTTCGATAAAACATAATGCCAGATACGGCTTCGTAAGAATAAAATGGACGGTTTTGCTTCCTTTCCTGACATAATATTTTGTATATAAAAATCAATATTAATGTAATTTTTACTAATTTAATTCTATCGAACTCGGTTACGGTTATTATATGACCGCATTATCACAGATTACATACTCGTACATCGTTTATTGTAGTCGGTAAAAATGTCGTATACGCCCACCAATAATGGCAGACATAAGCTACATCCGGCAACAGTGCGACGACTAACACGGTTCCCAGGTCGTTGTCTGCGTTCGAAGGTCAGTAGTATAGGTGTAATTGTGACGTTCCCCTACCATAAAGTAAACAAGATATCATCTTGTTTACTATATCAACTAAATACAAAGAATGTGAAAGCGCTGCTTATCGTTTAATAAAAGAAATGAATTTAAATCTTTACAAATATTAATTGGTAACTTAAAATTGGATTTATCGACTAATAATCTTGATAAGAAATAGCTTTATATACCCCGTAGTTTAAATTTGTATAAATTAATTTTTGTAAATTAGTAGTATATAGAGGGTATTAAAACCGTATAAATCATCGCTAATGCCTAGAATATCGGTATTTCCTAAGAAAAAAAAGATAGCTTATTATTACGTAAAAATGAGTTAGCTAAAAGAACCTTTTAAAAATTCTTGGTAGTCGACCGGATTTCAGTTGTCCGATGTCTTTGAAAGGAGAATTTTATTGCGGGCTAATAAAACACAGATAAACATATCAGACTACCGACGGGCGGTAGGGAAGTGGACCATTTAGGGAAATGATGACTTTTGTTTTTAAAACTACCCTAAGATTTAGACTATTATTAAGTTTAGAAGTTTTGTTAAGTTTTAGTGCTTAATGGTCGACGAAACTATTAGACGCTATAAATATTTTTACTTTATTGTTAATTAAGACGATTCCTGTAACAGAGATGTACACCGGTCCAGAGGAGTTTTCTAAATTTTTAAAATTATTTTACACTTTCTGAATTATT
Source organism: Lycorma delicatula (assembly GCF_047948215.1). Taxonomy (NCBI): domain Eukaryota; kingdom Metazoa; phylum Arthropoda; class Insecta; order Hemiptera; family Fulgoridae; genus Lycorma; species Lycorma delicatula. The sequence goes on from NC_134458.1 coordinate 5,996,599, forward strand.
AAATTTAAATTAAATAATTTATTTTTGTATCTAAAAAACGTGCTTCTTTTTAAATTATCGTTAATCCAGACAATTTTTAACCCCTAACAAAAGAAATCATGAAGCACTAGAATATTAGATTAAAGTAAATGTTTACGTTCAATTAAATCCATGTTATATTATAAACACGTTATATCCACCTTATAGAACACGTAAAGGTATCAATTGAAATTAAGGTATTATTTGAACGATTAAAATATTCAAACTCTCGATAATAATATACTTAAAATGTTGGTTCGTAAGCTACATATACCATTAGTTGAGCATTGTCCTAGAAGTCGTCGATCCTTGTCCTGTGTAAAAACTACTTTAATTTTATGAAAATTGTTGATGTTTAGTAACCAAGGAGATAACAAGAACGCATACTTTCATTCAGAATTAAAACGCATCCTATTCGAAATGTCAAAATTTTATTATCGCAGTAAAAAAAGTTACTTTGCTTGTCAAAGAAACTCAAAGTATTTTATTATTCAATCTCATTATGATATTTACATATCAGACAACTTACACACAACACACACTTGTGGGTGATAGGTGAGTGTTTTTCAGTTTGTGTGTTTGAGATCGACTGATACGCAACTGAGCATTTGTGCGGTGAGTATTCGTATGAGAGAACGAGAGAATTAATAAGACTGAATAACAAAAAAGTTACATCACTTTACTAAAAAAAACATGAGTTGTAGCAATAACTAGAATAATGGTAGCATTAATTACCCTCCAGACGTTAATAAAATATCATCATATACGTCTGCACTACCCACATGAGAAAAATTGCACAAAAATAATTGTTTCACTAACTCTTTACGAGATATTGCATCAGTTAATGTCAACCGGTTAATGAAGGTTAAAAAAGGTGAGTCTTATATTAAAATAGCTCACCCGCTACAACTCACAGAATTTTAGTAACAAAAGCATTTAACCATACACAAAGTAGACGTGCCCATGTAAAAAAAATAATTAAATGTAACTGTACGGCATCCGGATACAAGCAGGTGTAAAATACGATACAAAAAAAGAATACAAAAGTATGTAAATTCTCAATATAATAAAAAATTAAATAAAACGTTTATCGAAATAATTATAAAAAAAATCACTTCTACGTACGTATGTAGGTATCACAAACGTAGTACCACAAATTTCACGAATCACTGCAATAATTTGAAAATTAAATTTATGTTTGAAACGCGAAGATATGTCGAAATTTTCCGGAAGTCGAATCATGGTGGTACCCATAACAATAGGTAGCTTTCTTATGAAATCTACCTAATAATAAAGCTACGCGCATCGATTTTATAGGTCTCGTGAAGGTAAGCAGTAGTGAAAAACGTAATAGAATCTTTACAGTTTTAACTATTACTCGGTTTGAAATGCGGACAAAGATTTACAACATGTACATGCATCTTTTAGTCACGATAAGATGAGAAGACGTCATCACTAATTCAGAATAATATTAGACGACGGGTAAACTTTAAACCGGTTCGATTTCCTGTACACGATAAAAAAAAAGCAATAAAGGAATCGAAGGAAAAGATAAACATAATAATTACTTAAACGATGTTTTTTTGGCAGGAATAGAAAATGAGAAATATTCATTCTCGTTTTCCCCAAAGTATGATTCTATCGACTGGAAAGAAATTCAACTTGAAAATAAATAAGTAAAAAAATTATCGAAGGAATATCGATAAAACTAATTATCATACGAGAACAAGATATATATGGATAAAATTTGTTGGAGTCTATAATCGCAAACGGATCTTATTATGAATAAACATGAATGTATGAAAAGAGATTTAATATTGAAATGGAGCCAACCGGTATCAAAATAAATAGATACGGAACGAATTACGAAGAAATTTGCGTAAATATTTACATCAAGTGTAATGGCTTAATGCAGCGACAAGAATAATAAGAAAACCAGAAGGGAAAACATAATTTAGCGTTAAAAGTAGAAGCTGAAAATTAAGTGAATCGAAAAACATAAAAAAAGAAAGAGAAATTTAAAAAAGAGAGATTGAGAAAAATTATTTTCGTCAGATAAGAACAAGTGATGGTGAAGAATATTTTCCGGCATTGAATCCGTATACCACCGAAATTTTAGATTTTTGAAAAAATTTATTTTTATTATTGTTATTATTATTATCGTCACCATTAGTATCAGTATCAGTATCAGTGTCATTATCATTATTATTATTTTTTTCTTTATTTGTTTGTTATACGGGCATCGACTTCTAAGGTCATTAGCCATCGTTACATTATTTAAAAAAGAGATTTATATCACCATCAGGATCGTCATATGTAAGGGTGTAAAGGGCCCTTACATTTTATTTAAAAACACCAAAATTTACAGAAAATTAAAACACAAACACTAAAACCACTTACGGGATGTAAAGGAACCCGATTTTAAAATTAAAAATAAATAAAACACAAAAATATAAATGGAGAAGAAAGACTCCACAATATCAATATCTCCTTTTTTCTGTCTCCTTTATTTTATTTAAGCACCCCCGGGCAACCAGAACCGCCGCTAAGCATCCTAGGCAAGAGGACTACCTCCCGTCCCTATACGTGCCACGCTTCAAGACTCCCACTTTATACATAGAATTAAGCTACTCCCTTAGAGATTCTTTAATACAGCTTGAATTTACATACAGATTTTTTAGTAGTCTACTGGTGTGTAGATATGCATCTATTTTTTCTTCACTTCCATTTTCCAAATCAGCAGCAATAGTATTTCGTAGTCCCAACCTCTTCCCAACCTCTTCATATATGGTATACTCTTCCATTATATGCTTGACTAACTGCTTTATTACAAACACCTTACAAGCACATTGGTCTTTCTTCGCCGGTTAGCAAATATGAATCTGTTATTCGGGTGTGACCGATTTTAAGTCTCGTCACATCCACTTGCTCACGGCGAGTCAAATATACGTCGCTCTTCCATTTATAAGAAGTTTTAACTGAATTTAGTTTTGTATTTAATCTTCTCGAATCATTACTCCACCTGCTTCTTACCGTATTAGTTAAACACTTTTTAACATCTGCCACTCGTACAGGAATTCTATCATGTTACCATAGACTGTCGCCTTTCTGGTAGCTTCGTCTGCACTTTCATTCCCTGCAATACCAGCATGCTCTGCAGTCCATTAAAATGCGCATCGCTGTCCTCGTTAATTTAACACGTACAAAATGGACAGGATTCTTGCAATAAGGACGTCCTTAATGTTCTTGTTGCGAATTGCGGTAAGTGCACTTAAAGATTCGGAACATATAAGCACTCTCTCTTTGCAATAGTGTTCCGAGTAGCGAAGAGCTTGTTGTATGGCATAAGTTCTGTCGTATAAACACTGGCCATATCTGGCAGTTTCCAAAAATGGGCTTCTCCATTTACATATATGGAGTATCCAACACCGTGTTCGGTTTTAGAACCGTCAGTAAAAATTTTAATGTATTTTTCGTAACTACTGATGGTTGATAAAAATTCCTGTTGGATGATTACTGCTGGCTTCTTTTTTATTTCTTCCCGAGAGAGATCCAGTCTTGTGTTTACCGCTATTAAAAGCCATGGCGATATTTCTCTTGTAGAAATTGCTAATGAGTCTGGTAAAGCAATTTCATATCATCTTGCCAATTCATGATACCTTTCCGGCTGGTCTGGAATAGGTAGCACGATGTTCGTATAATGCAGCCAAAGGATAATCGTTAAAAATTTTATTTATATGGGTAGGAAGGTATGTAAGACTGTATATATTAGCTTTAGTTGCTAATATATACATCCCTACCCCGTAGGGGAAGACACCCGCCTTGTGACGCTTCCGGTCGCCACACCAACACCCCCGTTCCTAGCCCTGATGGGCTTTAACGGGAGTGCTAATATATATTGCTGTATATCTTAGAAACAGGATCTCTGTTCTATAATGTAGTAGCATTATCCGGCTTCCGACATTTCACTAGTCGCTTGACTTGTACGGAATGCGCCTGTCGCATATCATATTCCGCTGTTATGTATTACTTCTAACTTTCTTAAATGCGACTTACTAATAAATGAATATACAATACACCCGTAGTCGAGTTTCGATTGAACCAATGCTTTATACAGCCTCAATATTATTTCTTTATCTGACCCCCAATTGATATTAGATAAACATTTAATAATGTTTAGGACGTTTTTGCATCTATCACTCAAGTACTGTATATGTAATTTCCATGTTAGGGATTTATCCAGTAACAGACCTAAAAATTTCTCATTATCATTGTACTATATTGAATTGTCGTCGATGGTCAAAACAGGACTTCGGTAAGGAATTTTCTTCCTACAGAGGTGTACACACATCGCGTTTTTATGGTGAAAATTAGAATCCATTATTCCTCGCAACTTCATTAAGAAAGTTAATCGCTCGTAATAATTTGTACTTCACCATAGCTGTCATGATGCTTGCATAAACAATTTCCAGATGATCGACATAGACACTTTTGCTGAGTTCTGCTGGAATAGCCAATATTAGTTTATTAATGGCGATCGTGAACAAGGAACCGCTGAACGACGAGCCTTGTGGTATGCCATTTTCCTGTCTTTTTTGTGATGAATATTCGTTGTTGACGCGTACTTGAAAAGTACGGTCGTTGATATAGTTGCTGAATAAAACTGGCAGATTGCCACGAATGCCCCATTCATGTATTTGGAGCATTATTCCATGTTGCTAGGTCATATCGAATGTCTTCTGCAGATTAAAGAAGACTCCGACTCTTTCTTGTGAAAAAGCTGTTATGTATATTGTTCTCTAAGTTGATCATTTGATCAATAGTAGAGTGGTATTGCTGAAAACCTGTTTGATGTGAGGATAAGAGATTTTATTTTTCTAAAATTCAAAAGAGTCGATTATTTATCATTTTTTAAAATATTTTTCCCATACCGCACGTCAAAAAAATAAGACGGTATCTATTGGGAAATGTCAAATTTTTATCGTTTTTTGGCACTGGAACAATATGGGCTTTTTTCCACTGCTGCGAGTATATTCCATCCCGCCATATCTGATTATAAAGTTCTAACAATCTACGTTTTGCAGTGGTATTCAGCTGCCTGATCATGACATAATGAATTTCATCCTGACCAGTAGCAATGTTGCCGGCTTTCTCCAACGCTTTCACAAATTCTTCTATTTTAAAAGGTACATTATATGAATAATTTTTTTCAGTTCTGAAATTCAGTAGACCTTCAAGTTGTGCTTATTTCGTCCTAAAATATTCATCGTATATGGCGTCTTGCCGGCTTCTTCGAAATGATTGGCTAGTAGTTCTGCAATTTCATTTCGAATATCTCTAATTTCATGTTCACATTGAAGGCTTGTTATGGGAGAAAAACTGGCACGCCCGCAAATCGTCTTTACTTTCTTCCAAACGTCTGATGCAGTTTTGTTTCTGTCAATGGATGACACGTATTGCTACCAGGATCGTTTTTTTAAAGTCTATCATAAGTCTTTATGCATACGCCCTGTATTTTTTAAAGGCAATTAGATTTTCTAATGCGGGAAGCTTTTTAAGGCGATATACGCGTTTTTCTTTCTTTTAATAGCTTCACTTATTTCATTGTTCCACCATGGAACGGGTTTCTTTGTAAGTTTCCCAGATGTTTTGGGAATATATCTCGATGCCGACTGAATTATTGCATTTGTTATGGCGTCGACATCGGCTTCGATAACTCCAGTTGTTTCAGGGAGTATCGTTCTAGCTGTGAAGCTCGTTAAATCTGCCTTGTCAAACAACCATCTTTTGGAGATGAGATATGTTTTCCTCGTAACGTCAGTTACAATTTGCAACGGAAAATGATCGCTTCCATGTAGATCCTCTAAAACATGGAAGGTGTACCTCGGTGCTATCGATCCACTTATAATGGCTAGGTCTATACAGGAAGTAGACCCATCTCTGGCACTGAAAAAAGTTCCTAGACCACCAGAATTCAGCAGGAACTTTTCAAACTCTCTTCCACGGGGATCTACTCGATCCGACCCCCAAGTAAAAGTGTGTGCATTGAAGTCACCCACCAGTAGCATAGGTGGGAAAAGCTGAGAAAATAATCGTGTTATGTCATCCTCCTTCCAATCAAAATTCGGCAAGTATATGCTGCAGATAGTGATCTGAAGCGGACGCTTGTAGATTTATCTTTAGATCAGCAGCTTCGGTGGTAGCTCTAGTCGATGTTAATGTGGCTACCCCACCTCTAACTCATATTTGACGGTTGATCTGGCCGAAATGTTATCGTATCTTCTTAGTTGGAAATTTTCATTTCGGCAGAAATGTGTTTGTTGCAGGCATATTCAAATCGTGTCTACATCATGTACCAAGCGGTGGAGCTCATGGATGTTTGACAAACATCCATTAATGCTCCACTGAAGAATCGACTCGCTAATTTTTAATTAATTTATCCTTTTGGCCATCTTTTTTTCTCTTCTTTTCCATATTACGAGCAGCTGTTCGTTAAAAATTTTATCGCCCGTATAGATCCCGGCCTCCGAATCGAAGACCATTGAACATGGATCGACCCCTGGTTCAGGCGCCGATTGAGAGGCGGGAACCTGAATGACCCCTGACAACGAAGCAGTCACTTTCTTCGCACCATCATCCAGTATTTCACGCACTCTGGCTTGGCGTCTGTTTTCTTCTGAACAGCACCTTTGTTTTTCGTCGAGATGTCATCAGGAAGCTGTATTGTTATCGATGGCTTTACGATTGAAAGACTTCATTTTTTCTATTATCCTTTCAATTTTACCAGTCAAAGTGAGCGCAAGTTTACCAAGCAGTTGGTTTTCATCGACAGCAACTGGAGGAGGAGCAGGATCAGCAGCTGCAGCTGAGCATAAGTTGTTGTTGCTCTAAGCTTGCGGGCGTTTACAATTTTCTTTGCTTTAAGGTAGCTGATTTTCTGCAGGGTTTTTACTTCCTGCACAGCTACTTCATCTTTGTAAACAGGACGGTTTCAGGATCTGCACGAATGCTGTCCTTTACAATTTACACATGAAGGAGGCTCCTTACATGGTCCCCCCCTCATGAACCTCTTCACCGCACACGCATATTTGCGGTCTCTCGCATCTGGCAGCAATGTGGCCAACCCGTTGGCACTTGAAGCACCTCAAAGGTTGTGGTACAAATTCCCGCACATCCAAACGGTGAATTCCTGCACGAACTTTCTCCGGCAGGATCGGTCGGTTAAAGGTGATGACATGAGAAGCAGAAGGTAGAACCTCGCCGTTTCTTCTCATGTTCAACCTGCGGCAGTCTATCGCTCCTTGTGATGTCAATTCCTCGGCTATTTCCTGCTCTGTGCAGTTCAGAAGATCCCGACAGACCACAACATTATACACACGGTAAGAACCTGACAGCTGGGGCTTGAGGACGAAAATTTCACTTCCGTGCGCTTGTCTTTAACTCCTTTCTAAAAAGATACGAGATACAGTTTTGAAACAAAAAATGTTGTTTTAGAATATAAAAATGAAATAACCACATATCTTTCCGCCCGATGACAAGGAACATCATTGTAAAAGTTTCATGAAAATCGAAAGAAGAGTTCTGTCATAATCGCTTTACTAACACAAACCGACGAAGTTCCAATAATTTGAGTTAAAACAGAATGTCGCTTCGGTTGTTCGGTGAACAAAGTGGAATTTGTTTTGATTTACGATTTACAATTAAGAATATTCAGATAAAATTAATCATTAATAAGAAATATTCCAAAAATGTAGAAGAGATGGCCATATCGGTAATTAAAGTTTACAACCGCTATGAAGAAATGAATAAAAATGATAAATTATTAAATAACTTATATTTTTATATAAATTATATACATTTTTCTGTACTTTAAAGTGAGATAATTAAGCGTAGGCCGAAGAACTGTAAAAATAATAAACTCAAGAACTAAGTATGCGTTTCGATTATAAACAAATCACCTTCAGCTCGGCCAGTCCTAGTGGAAAGTTCGGGTGGTGTACGTAAGTTATATACCACTCGAACTCTAACTTCGATCGAAACCAAACCTTTTGATTTCTGCTTAGACCGCTTATAGGAAAGTTATCATTTTCCTGAGTTTATACGGGTTTTTTTTACATTTTGTTTTATAGACACAGAAAATGTTTCCTTTTTTTGTACAGCCTCATAATGTGCTTTTAAACTTATTTTAAAATGAATTCTGTTGAACTACTGATAATGATCGTTTAAAAATAAAAAGCAGTTTAATTATTGAGTTTTAATTTGTTAACAGTTCTTGAAGTAATTTTATTTCGCTAACTATTTAGTATAGTATTTCATTTTTTTACATTAATTTATTGTCAAATATAAATATAAAAACAGAAGAAAAAATGTGAAATTATAGTATTTTATGTACGCTTAGATTCTCAAGTACTGTTATCCTTAATTCATCAAATATTTATCATTAACGCAACGTCCTCGGATGGTGTAAAATAACTGTTTACACATTACGATTTTACAGATATTTTATTCAAAGAATTATCGTAAAAACAAAATAGATAAAACTTTTTTTTTATTTTTAAGTATATACATATATATATATATATATATATATATATATATATATATATAACAAGCATACTCACCCGTTCCTGACGTGATCTATACAATACACCGATCAGAATGAAAGATTTATTTATTTACATCTTTGTCGATTATACTACAACCCTTTACTACAATGCTCGCTAGCGGTGTAAATTAATGAGTTGCTTTATATTAATAAAAATAGAATAAATTGCAGTGCTGGTGAGTAAAAATAAAATGTATCTGCGTTTATCATTAGATTACTTTCTTCAGTAAAATATAATAAATAAACTAGTTTAAACCGCTTGAGGTCACACACGGTGGTGCAATGCTTAACACGTGTAATAAAATATTACGAATGTTTAAAGGCTTCCCCTTTTTCTACCTTACTAGGGAGATGCTTAACTTTAGAAGAGGTCACATCAGCCGTTCATATCGTATCGATATTATCATAATATGGATCGACCGTTTTTCGATGGTTCGTTCAGTCTTTTCTGTCGTGCACAATCGCTTACATCATTATATCATTTGCTGTGATCTTTAACATCTGTAATTACTTATATTTGTAAGTATTTTTAATGATAATATCAATTTATTCGTACGAAGAGATGAAACCTGTCTTTAAGAACGACAAAAGTTTGAATTATTTTTTATGTTCTTAATCGATGTAAATAATTATATTTTTTTACTAAAATTTCTGAATTTTTCAAACTAGAAGTTTGGAACTTTGCTAATATAATAAAGTATTTTAAGAGATCCTCTCAGAAGGACAGTTTTTTATGTTGTAAGTTTAACGAAGAGCGATCTCGAAGATGATTAATATGAAAAATGAACTCAGATCTAGTAACACGAACTATTAACGACGGTAAAGCACCTTAATTATTTTTAAGCACGACCGCCATATAACGGTATGAACTTGTAGGATACCTTATAATCTTGGAAACACCCGAAACAGTAGCTTCTGAGAACGTGAACAAGTGTTTATTCATGCTTTCCCGCGCGTGTAGCGATTCTTTAAGATCGAGAAAGATATATATTTTAAGTTGATATTTCTAGTAAGAAGTCAACGGTGAATTAATATTAGGTGCCTCCAGATATTTCTAAAATGGCAACATAATGAGAAGGAGAATGGTATCGACTGAAAAAAAGTAATTTTATCGAAAATTTTTCTAAAAATTACCTGTAGGTATTGAAAGCGCAAAAACTTAATGTTCCACTATTAAAAATAAAGATAAATATGTTTTTTTAATTTAAATAAATATTTTAAGTCGATTTTTTTAACTTCCATTTTGAAATACTTAATTTTGAGGAATATAAAATAAATAATTTTTAATAACGTTATGAAAAAGAAGTTAAGGAATCTCATCATAATAAACGCATTAATCTATACTATTATATAAACAGAAAGAGGGTTTTTATCTGTTCGAGGTAAACAAAAAACTATTCGATCAATCGCAACCAAATTTTTACCAACGCTTCTTGGCATAACTGAAAATGTTTTTAGATATATAAAATCTCTAATATATATATATATATATATATATATATATATATATATATATATATATATATATATATATATATAGTAGTGGAGATAAGCTGGTGAAAGCACACACTTTAATGAATTGAATTAATGAACTGTGAGTGTCTAACACTGAGTGAGCTGGGTTTGAACTGAATGATTTTAATCAATCGAATGAATAATATTACAAAAATAACAGAATTAAATTTAGATTAAATAAAATAATATTACATAAATTTTTGGTTAACAATAGTGGGTTTCCCCTGGGGACTGCGTGTGAAGCTAGAGTGGTGAGGTGTGCGAGCACCTCGTGGGAGGCTAGACCGATCATCACTATCAACCGGTAACAAACGGGGTGCCCCTGGAGCGCTGTTTTGGGAGGTGCAATGAGGGTTCTCTTATAATATCTCAACAAACATTCGTCCGATTTTCAAAATTCAAACGGGTTATATGTCAGTTGGTTGAAGGCTAACTTTTGCATGGATCAGGTACACTCTCGATCTAACAGATCACAGTTATTCGGAAATGCATATACATATATAGTTATAAAGCTTGTCTGTTTGTCATCGCATCACGCAAGAACCATCCGACAGATTACTTTCAAATTTGCAGGATAAATTTGTGTTACTCCAAGGAAGGCTTTAAGCCATCGAGTATATCCCTAGCTCCTTTGAAGGCTAAGATATAAATATTCATTATATCTTTGCCCCAAAGAAAAGTGAAGTTGTGAATTAAAGGTATTCGTTAAGGAAAAATAGATTAATCCTTTTACTTCATTATTATATTTCTTTTACCGTGGCAAAGAAATAAGTTGTGAATTTTTCGTCGTCAAAGGTGTGTGTACCTTAGTTACCATAGTTACTATTATTCTACCTTTTGTAATTTAGTTTCTTTTAGTTTTTAATTTAGTCTTTTAGTTTTCAGGGGGTGGAGCCCTCTGGGTAAATGGGAATGGCGACCGAAGCGAGCTCTATTGGTGTCCAGGGCGCCTGTCCCCCTGGCAAATTGGGAATGGTGAGCGAAGCGAGCTCTGCGGCCATGGGGTAGGTCCCGATGAGCTCCTGAGTTGGCTCCGGGATTTGCCTGGGCTACCTGAACCCCTAGGGTCCAGGTTCTGGCGAGTATTTTGTAAAAGGCCTACCAACATTAACAAAATCTCTAAGAGCTTTGGAAAAATTCAACCCCAAAATTTTGGAATTTTAATCCTAGAACTGACTGAAAATTCCTAACAGTAGTCCATTTTTATAATCTTTCAACAACACGTTAGTAATCGTACAATTATCTTTAAAATGTACGTTACTCGCTCTGATATCATCGTATATTATTATCATTAATAACTTTCAATCCACCTAGTGCTTTTTAAAAGTAGGCTTACCATACATCCGGTTTTAGCCCGGACAGTCCTTGTTTTTTAGTATTGTCCGGGGTTGCAAAAATGTCTTGGGTTTGAGAATTTTACGACTGGCGAGGATTTTTAAAAAATTTTAATCCAATATGTTCGACATCGCATCTTTAAACAATTTCTTACGGCAATGCATTTCTCAGCCGACCTTGGAGCAAGCGCTGACGTCGATTTTGATGTGACTTGGCTACCGGTCTCGCCACAATTTTTACTTAGTCATTTGGCAACTACAGGGCAATGTGTTTATGTTGTTTTCGTGTGTGAAGTAATCGTCTACACGTTTTTGATCATTTTATCTCTATTCGTTTTTTGTTTCATCGTTTAGCTATGGGCAAAAAAAGTGTGTTTAATGTTAAACTGCAACAAGAATACAAATTTTTGAAATTGTGTAATGACAATAAACGTGTTTATTGCACTACGTACTGGAGAATTTTCTATAGCACATAAAGGAAAGGGTGATATTGAAGACCACGTGAAAACAGCTAAACATAGGAGTGCTATTAAAGCTACGGTGCTATTTGCTTAACCTTGTTTGCATAAGCAAACAAACGATTTTTTTAAAGACAATAATGGGAATAATAATAACAGTGATCTGGAGTATGTTGCTAAAGAAGCTACATTTTCATACCGCACTGCTAGACACAAACTCAGTTTCAAAACATCAGACTGCACATTTAAACTGATTAAAAAATTATACGACCCAAAAGTTTCATCTGCTAGAACTAAAACTGAGGCAATTATTGTTAACGTTATTTCGCCATTTATTTTGATATGTTGCATTCTTTGAAAAACATTAATTATGTAACAGTAATGATGGATAGCTCAGACAGAAGTGAAGTAAAACGTGTTCTGATTGTTGAAGATATTTCAGTCTGGAGGAGGGAATTCAACTTAAACTTTTAAATTTTGATTCAGTATCTTTTGCAGTGTGTGAAAAAATATAAACTTGATGAAAAGTTGGTAATACTGCTAAAAGTTATACTGCTGATAACATTAACAGTAATTTTGGTGGTGTAAAGAGAAAGGGGAATAAAAATGTATTTAGAAAAGTTCAAAGTGATTGAGATAGATCTATTTAAGGAATTGGTTGTTCAGCTCACATTGTACACAATTCATTACAAACAGCATGTGATTCTCTACCCCTGGACACAGAAGTTATTGTTATAAATGTTTATAAATATTTTCACATATATACAGTAAGTGTAACGAACCTTAAAGAGTTCTGCGAATTTGTGGAAACATATTACAAAAAAGTATTATCTCATATCAGTACAAGGTTCCTTAGTTTGTTACCTGCAATAGAAAGAATTCTTTCCATTTTTTATGGCCTAAAATCATACTTCTTATCTTGAAAAATGCCCAAAATTATTATTTGACTTTTTTTTAAATGTAGAAAGTGAACTGTTTTTGAAATTTTTATATGGTACTCTGAAATTGGAAGCAAATTGTATCACAACAACAGAAGTATTTCAGACATATTCTGAATTAATTTTTCAACTTCTAGAAAGAAAAACCCACAAATTTATACCATCTTCTGCCAAAGAGTTGCTAATCTAAAAGAAAACAATGATGTTCAGGAACAAAAATCTTTTCAAGTGTAGACAATTTTTATAATTCTAGTATCCAATACTTAGCGTACGTGCGAGTCATACAGAACCAGTTTTGATAAAGTTAGTATGTTTCAGTAAATAAATTTATAAACTGAAATTGCCTGGTCTGATTTAGTAGTGAGTGCACAAGTTGTTAATGAAATTATAAAAGATTCCATAAATATTGATGACCTATTTGATGAATGTACATTGTTGAACCAGATAATTCAAAACCAAAGGGTAGGTTGTGGTTCAAGTTCTGAAAAAATACCAGATACTGTTGAAGAGCAGTGGAAAACAATTTTTAAGGTGTTCCATAAGACTGACATTTCATGTTGCAATATTTTTAAAATGGCTGGGTTTCCAATGTCTTTGCCTGGGACACCTGCTCCAGTTAAGAGAATTTGTTTCAATTATGGGGAACATTTGATCTGCGAAAAGGGGTAGATTTTCAGTATCTACTGTTAAACATCTACTAAATGTTAAAATTAATTCAGAACTTTCTTGTTGTCAGTTTTATGATGTAATTAAAACAAACAAACCATTTCTGAAAAACATCATGTCTAGTGAAAAATACAACTGAATAAAGTTTAATGCTTCAGTAAACTGTTAAACTTTTATGTAATTTCAAAAATATGTCTTGGGTTAGACCCAAAAAAATATGGTAAGCCTATTTAAAAGACCATCACATTTGATAACACTTTAAATACCTTCACATGTATTACTATTCTGGTTTATGGTGGAATTTAAAATTTAGTAAGTACAGTTTCATGTGGCACTGGTCGCCAGAGACAATGCAGGAGAATATCTATGATATACTTAATATAGTGATAATTTAATAATATATAATCTTGTGAGAATTAATACAATTGTCAAATGTATAACCTCAGGAACTATTAAAAGTTTTTTACTATAAAAATAAATATTTTACGAATGATTGCCAATTATTCTATACCACCAAAAAACAGTAGTAAGACCTCTAATTTATTTGGTAGAGAACATTTTTGTAACCTAGCCAACATTTTTAGACTAATTATAGTATTATTTTTTTTGTCTTCAGTCATTTGACTGGTTTGATGCAGCTGTCCAAGATTCCCTACCTAGTGTTAGTCGTTTCATTTCGGTATACCCCCTACATCCTACATCCCTAACAATTAGTTTTACATACTCCAAACTTTGCCTGTCTGCACAATTTTTTCCTTCTACCTGTCCCTCCAATATTAAAGTGACAATTCCAGGATGCCTTAGTATGTGGCCTGTAAGTCTGTCTATTCTTTTAATTATATTTTTCAAATGCTTCTTTCTTCCTCGATTTGACGCAACACCTCTTCATTTGTCACTTTTTTCACCCATCTGATTTTTAACATTCTCCTATAGCACCGCATTTCAAAAGCTTCTAATCTTTTCTTTCCAGGTACTCTGATCAACCAAGTTTCACTTCCATATAAAGCTACGCTCCAAACAAATACTTTCAAAAATCTTTTCCTGACGTTTAAATTAATTGCTGATGTAAACAAATTATATTTCTACTGTAAGCTTGTTTCATCTGTGCTATTCAGCATTTTATGTCACTCCTGCTTCGTCCATCTTTAGTAATTCTATTTCCCAAATAACAAAAATCTTCTACCTCCATAATCTTTTCTCTTCCTATTTTCACATTCAGTGGTCTATCTTCATTATTTCTACTACATTTCATTACTTTCGTTTTGTTCATGGTTATTTTCATGTGGTATTTCTTGCGTAGGATTTCATCTATGCTGTTCATTGTTTCTTCTAAATCCCTTTGACATTCAGCTAGAATTACTATATCATCAGCAAATATTGCAGCTGATGGATGAACGTAGAAAATATAAGAATGTTAGTGATGAAGAAAGTAAAAGGAACTATCGACAATTAAGAAATACTATAAACAGGAAGTGCAAACTAGCGAAAGAAGAGCGGATTAAAGAAAAGTGTTCAGAAGTGGAAAGTGAAATGAACATTGGTAAAATAGACGGAGCATACAGGAAAGTTAAGGAAAATTTATATATATATATACATATTATAATCGTTTTGTTATAAAGTGTGTGATCCATGTATTATTTACTTTTGTATTTTATATTATAATATGTAATCTATAATACACAAGAACAGTCTGAATTTAGAAGTATACATGTATACCTTTTATACATGTTTTATACCAAGTATACATCTTTACCTTTCCATTTTTTCAAAATTAAAATAAGTTTAAAAAATCAATTTTTATTTTTACTGAAATCTATTTAAATAAAATATTCTAAATAAAATAATATAAATTAATCTCATATTTAATTAATTTTTTTTCTTATTACTTACTGACACCAACCTTATATAAGTATTTGATAGCATTTTAACTAGCAATTAAGTATATAAGTATACTTTTCATTGTATTCTTTTTTATGTTGTATTATGTAAATAAGTTGTATTCAATTTATGTTAAACAAGAACTTTTCTTTCTTTCTTTTCTTGGTTTAGCCTCCGGGAATTACCATTCAGATATAACTTCAGAGGATGATTGAGGATGAATGTATGAGTGTAAATAAAGTGTAGCCTTGTTCAGTCTCAGTTTGACCATTCCTGAAATGTGTAGTTAATTGAAACCCAACGAACAAAGAACACCAGTATACACGATCTAGTATTCAAATCCGTATAAAAGTAACTGACTTTACTAGGAATAATACAAGAACCTGCTGATAAGACTTCTTAACAATAACAATATAACTGTCTTAGCAGTATTCTATATTGTAAAATTGTACGAAAATAAATAAACAAAATAAAATTATTATTATTATAGCTTATTTCGATAATCTGACTAGGCCTCAGCTCTCTCCTTAGCTAATTTTCATTATTATTTTTTAATTTTTTCTTGAGGGCATCGACTAGTACGGTCATTAGTCCTTGTACCAAACAAAACAAAAATATCCCCACCTTAATAAAAAATAGCAACAAATCCAAAAGACCAGTCTTCTCAAACAGATCAACCTGAAAACCGACTTGTCATTGATCATTCAAATCCCAAATAACAGAAGATGACAATGGTTTTTGGTCCCTTTCCGCTTAAAAACATACAATTCATTTTAAAAGAAATGCCAAAAATATCAAAACGGTTACAAAGAGCCCGGAATTATTTAAAACGCATGTTTAAAATAAATATTTGTTTCTAACTGAAAAATGACAAGAAACACAAAAAAAGGATAAAAAACCAGTCATCTTGACATTAAACATATCGCATACATTTATCACCTAGGTTTTCCCCTTTGGCCATTATTACAGCAGACAGATCTTAGTATTAAGATATGCAGCAAATATGTGTCCCTTTCCTACCCACATATAAATAATAGCCTTTAATAACAATCCTTTGGCTGTATTATATGAACACCGCCTTACCAGTTCCCGACCTGTCAGAAAACAGTATTGTGAGTTAAAAGACGAAATTAACTTGCTGAATAATTGGGAATTTCTATGAGAAAAATACCTCCACGGCTTTTACCAACAATAAGCACAAGAGTAGATTTTTCCTATGTAAAAATAAAAGAGAATCCAGCAGTGATCATCTAACAAGAATTTTCGTCAATCATCAGTAGCCGTGAAGGATATATACAAATTTATTCTATAACTGAACATAGTTTTGGATACTCTATATACAGAAATGGTGAAGCTCATTTATGGAAACTGCCAGATATGGCTAGTGTTTACAAGGCACAGCTCATTGCTGTACAGCAAGCTCTTCGATAACAGAACATTTCTGGGAAGAGAGAGTGCTTAAGCGCTTATATGTTCCAACTCCTTAAGCGCAATACTGCTATTTGAAACAAGAACATTGAGGTTGTCCTTACTGCAAACATACTGTCCATTTTGTATTCACCTAGTTGTGGAAAAGTCCATCACCAGGGGAAGCCCGCAGGACTCCATTCTCAGTCTCTTGCTGTGCAACCTGGTATTCGACGGATTTTTGGGACTGACATTCCCGGAACGGGTGATGGCCCAGGCTTTTGCTGATGACTGCCTCCTGTTAGTTCATGCTAATTCACGACCACAGCAATAAGACCGAGCGCAGGCGGCTTTGTCAACCTCAGAAGTCTGGATGGAGATTCAAAATTTAAAGATTTTTGTGCCCAAGACAAATTTTGTGATTCTCAAGGGTGCACACAAATTATCATACAGTCGTAACCTCCGTATTAAGTACAAAGGCTGCGTAATCAGTCGAGTTCGAGTTCATAAGTACCTAGGTGTTTTGTTCGATGAGAAGTTGCTATTTAGCAACCACATTAGGTAACTAGCGGTGGACGCCGTGTCTGTGATGTAGAAGCTTAGGAGGATTGCTCGAAAGGATTACGGGCCGTCATTTGTATATGGTGTACCGAGGTGTCTTCGAAAGTATGACCTCTTACGCGACATCCGTTTGGGCGCATAGGTTGGAAAGAAATCGAGCACTTATTCAAAATTTAAGGAGTGCCCAGCGCAGAGCCTTAATTGTATGTACTGGTGTTTTTAAAACAACCTCCTACGAGGTAACCACTGTATTGGGAAAGACTCTCCCAATCGATTTAGTGGTGAAAGTTCGGGCGCCATGTGGAAATTGCGATGAGGCCGGGAGGCCGAGGTATTGGGATGCGTTTTCGTGCCGGGCCAGTACCGGAGAGGAACGGTGATCTCATTACCCAGGTTCTAAATTTCGAACAGCAGCCCATCTGCCACCTGCGGAGGAGGTTTTACAGCCTCGCGATGGAAGCATGTCAGCAACAACGGCACGCCACGACTAAGGGAAGGTCCTTGTATAGATTTACACAGGATCTGGACGGGGGATTGTATGCCTCTCCATCGTTTTTAAGGCAGCAGAAGCCCGAATGCTCTCCAACCATGTAAATTTAAACCATTATTTGTTTCGGTTCTGCCTGGCAGCTGATGAGCTGTGCGTCTACGGGGAGGTCCAGTCGAACGAACACATGATGTTCGACTGCCCAGCTCTTGGGGGGGCCAGAACTCAGGTCACCCCGGAACTTAAGGAAAAAGATTCCTAACGCGCTACTGTAGGAAGCTAACCGACAGATATGGCTGGCTATCAGCCAGATTGAGGCTACAAGCTCTTTAATGGTGGACAGGTACTTACTGGCATTCAGCGGCAGCGTGGCGCGAATTAATGTCTTTGGCGAGATAAATTTAGTTATTGATGGTCATATATGTTTTAGTAGTTGACGGGGTGCGCTTACCCATTTTAGAATATATGACAAGTTAGCGGTGGGACACGAAGCAAGTGGTGTATGCTACCGCGCTTATTCCGCTCACGCTTTTAGGTTAGCTCTTGAAACTTGTTAGGACACTGGTCGCTAAACTGCTTCGAGGCACGTTTGTGGCACAGACATTCGGTCTTATGCTTTAGGGCGACCGAATCGGGTGGTGGCGGGAGAAATGCCAAGCAAACCAATCTGTCCATTCTTTATGTATTATTCCGAATGGGACGGTGATGTGTACTATCAGAAATACGTGGAGTAATGAATGGAGAAAACTAAATACGAAATTAAATGGAATTAAGGTTACTCCATATAAATAGCAGAGCAATCCGAAACTGACTCACCGGGAACAAGTGGTGGTAACCAGATTCAGAATCAGTCACGTGCGATTAACAAATTCATATAACGTGAAGTGCATTAGATAAACCACTTACCGTTAAGCATCTGCTGGAAGAGAGTACAACATATGAAAACCTCAGAAAGAAGTACGACTAAGAAATAATATTGATGCTGATTAAGAAAACGGCAAGGAAAAAAATAGTTGTTTACCTACAAGCCAGCGGATTACTAACGCTTTTATAATAAGCCTTCGACGAAATCAGTTTGCGTAATCTTTAATTGAGAATCTTCTATGTGAAGGCAGTTTCCACCCGAACAGAGACCTATCAAATTTATATGTTATTGTGCAACATTTTTGTTTATTTTATTTTACTATGCGTTCAATGTCTTCATTATTTTGTCGCGTTTTATGTAAATGTCAGGGCTCTTTACATGCTGTAACTGCTGTATATGTGTGCGTTTTGTTTAAAAATTTCATGTAACGTTTTCTTAAAATGTAAGGATCCTAAACATCCTTACATCTGACGATACTGCTGGTTATTCTATTCGTTTTTAAAAACAAACGTGACGAGGGCTAATAATGTTGGAAGTCGATGCCCGTATAACGAAAAAAAAAACATTAATATCATCTTTTTGAATAGCTAGGTTGATTTTTGCAGCTTTATTTTTCGTTTCCTATTGTTTCCGGCTTCTCTTTTTTGATATCCTCAATTTTAGCATCATTTAACATCTAAAAGTGTCTGTGTCCTACCTCGTCTAAATGTAGGGTAGTGGAGTTGTCTAATATCGCGGCCGATCTCAGGCCTGGCAATGTGCTGTGGTTTTGTCAGTGAGATTAGCTTACTGGTATTTTCCACAGGAAGGTTGAAAAGACCAACGTTTCTTAGGGTTTGACCGGTTCTTCCTTTCTAGGATTTGGATATTTTCAACTTTCTCGTTGATTATTCTTTATCTTAACATCTGTTCCGTTAGGTAGATCGTGTAATCAATTTTTTGTGCGATTTAACACAGGCCAGGGGCTCTTTCCTACTCTCCTGAAACCGCATATTTTTATTTATTTTCATATTGTGTTTTAAACTGAACAGATTCGGCAATTGACGGCACTCAAATTTTTTTATTTATTTATACTTAGGTTATGAAAGTTTATTTGTCGACATCATAGCTCCTTCTATTGTCAAGTGCGATAAGTGTAGTAAGGGATTTTCGGTAACAAAATCGGCTTCCATGAAATGACCCGTGCACGGCATTAATTTGTTTAGAATTTGGGTATTACCGACGAAAATTTTTAGGTTTTGATGTTTAATGGGGTTAGCAAATATGTCTGCTATGAAAGGTTTCGAATCCCAAAAGGTGATCACGCCGATTTCCAATATTGACCGAGGACGACTTAATACCAGAACGAATTGGATTAAAGCTGTTAAAAGTATCAGCTCGACTGAAATTGAAGATGGTGTCATCGTTAAGACAATGCATATATGACAATTTATTTCCTAAGTTGTTCCGTCTAATTTCTAAGTTAGAGTAACAGATGAGCCAAATTTTGGTACAGATCAGCGACTCATGATAAAAGGATAAGGGACTAAAAGCTGGAAATGGACAACTGAAAGAAAAGCTAGATTCTTTATATAAACAGCTCCAGTCGACTTCAGCTTCTGTCAATAACAGCTCTGTAGTTCGGTTGCAAATAATAAAGCAGAAAATTACAATACCGCTAAGAAAGGAAAACGGGTTAACAACGTGTCGCCTGCATCCGCTAAAGAAAATACTAGTACCGTTTCTGTTGACAATGACAACAGATTAATTGCTTCTCAGGGAGGAAAGGTGAACGATGATTTTAAAGTTCTTAAATCCCGTAAGAGTATGAAGTAGACTGAAGTGACGAGGTAAGAGGACTATTTTAGGTGATATGGTAATGTCAATTTACATCCTGGTCAAACCTAGAAAGAAAGTATTGTTTGTGACGCGGTTTAAAGATACTACTTTCGATGTATTTAAGTTAATAAAAGAAGCTACAAAGATTAATAAAATTACTTGTAGCAGGTTCAGCACTAAGAGAAATGGATACAGTTCTTTTCATGTTGCTGTATCTGTCGAAGATTACGAGAAGGTTGTTTCCCTTGAGGAATGGCCAAGAGGAATTCTGGTCTTACCATTTTATGGAGCGTTAAGAGACAACTAAAGATATAAATCAAAAGGAAACCCCGTTGGAGGGTACTGAGAATAATCAAAAATTGATTTTTATGAGCTTAGCATTTTATATCAACAGGAACCTTCGTACTGAATCGCGTAATTTAAGTAATTTAGTAACTTTATTAATTTTAAGTAATTTTATTTATACTAATTTATTTTATTTTAATTAATTAAATCTTAATTAACTAAATTAAGTAATTTAGAACCGAAAACGTTTAACTAAATTTTTAAATTAAATATTGTGATTATTAAAGTAAATAATATCAGTTACCTAGTCATTTAATCTGCAGTATAGAGTTGCAAATTAAAATTATTATTTTTTGTGTATTATTATTGTAAAGGATGTTATTAGTAGTGTTTGGCCCATTAATTGTTTAAAGTTTGTTATTGGAAGTAATTCTGAAGGTAATACAAAATAATAAATTTACTACGGATTGTTTTACTTCGTTTTTATTAATATGGTAATTTTTTCGTGTTTTACAAATTTTATTGTTTATAACTCGAAAACGAAGCCATTTATCGAGAAACGGTTTTCGCCACAGTTTTTCTCGTAAAGGTTTACATTAAATCAAGTATCACGTGTCTACCTACCTTCTTGTTCAAAAAAAGAAGTTAGATTCAATAAAGCGGATCCAAAGATGGACAGAAATTTCACACACCGTAAGTAGTAATTTTGTAACAACGTAGTTCTATTAGTTTCTACCAACTTGAATCCTTCGGTTTTGAAATATGAAACTGTTTCCATACTTTAATATCACGCTGTATAATTTTTTTAAATTATAATCTTATTGCAACTTATATGACAGAGCTTTTAGTTTTTTTCTATTGGTATTTTTAGTAACTTCCTTTTGATTACTAGGTAATTTATTAATTTGTTATTCTAGGTCGGATGTTTTTAAAGTAATTAATGATGTTAGTATTATAAAATTAACTTGAAAATCTTTTCGGCAACACTAATTTTTGTATGGACTCGTCTAATAATTTTGGTAATTCGTTAAATTTAGAATCAACTTAGTAAATAACAAATGTAAAATCGTGATGTTTTTAAATTACCGTAAAGAATTAATTAAAAAGAAATAGGTATAAAATAAAATAGTCTAGGCGCTGTATTTCTATTTTTTTTTTTTTTTTGTAAGAAATGTTTAACTAAAACTTTTCGTTACAGTCTTATTCTGGTATTAAAGACAAAGAATAAATTTTAAATAAACTCAGATTTTACTGCACAAACGGCTAAATTTGCAAAAGAAAATAACGCAACGCTATTCAAAGGTAAACTTTGAATTTTCTCTTTGTTAGTTATCCATAAAGCGTAAAAATCGATTGACGTTATAAGAATTTTAACTGCCCGTTTCTAGGGATAAGCTATAAAAAAAGGTGAATAGAGTATTTCTTGCCAGGAAGTGAACGTAAAAAAATTTATTTAAAAATCCTTTCGATAAAGTAGTTTATATATTGTGTAAGTAATAATACGACTAGAAGAGATGATATATATATATATGTCCTTTCGAATCGTTATTAAAATTAAAAACCAATGACGTCTAAGGACAAAAAATTATTAAAAGTTATATATAGTTGAATATGTAAACAGAGATAGCATTAATCGAAAGACTTCAAAGGAAGAAGGATAATACGTCGAGCAAATAGTGCGTGACGTTGTACAACAAATGGTTATAGAATATATTGAAAACTTTGGCACTTAAGTACACAGTCCGATAACAGACCTACCGATTGACATAAATCACTTTTTGTTAGGCCGCTGCACGGGTGTAAAATATAACGGTGTAAAATAATTATTACTTCTGACACAAATAAATCATTTTCATAATTGTAACCTTTTTAATAACGATTAAATTTCAAAAAAAGATTGAAGAAGACTAAAACTTGAAATAGTAAAAATAACAGATTATTGCAAATAAAACTGATTATACTTTCTATTACTTTTTTCCTCGATCGTTTGACTTGGCTTTGATATTCTCTTCTATTCTGCTCATAATTGTTTTTTTTTCTGTTACTCCACCTTGAAGCCGGATCTGCTTTGAATGAACACACTCCTAATGAGAACTAAAGAACCTTGGAACTCTCCACTTCGAAATCAGCTGGTTTTGATAAGTTAACCGCTAGACCAACCCGGTTGGTTTTTGTATAATAGTCTCCCAACCCCGTAGGGGAAGACACCCACCTTGTGACGTTACCGGTCGCCACACCACCAACTCCGTTCCAAGCCCTGAGGGGCTTTACCGGAGGTCATCTTTAGACCCTCTAACTGATTACATCTCACAGGCATTAGCCAGGCCTCGGTCGGGATGCCACCGATGTAAATGCCTCGGCAGACCTTTGCATCAGTAAATACATATTAAATTTCGCCTTCACGTAGGCCTCAAACGGACATCTTCACATCCAACCTAACATGATTCCCTCAAACTAACTAACCGAAACCGCGGAGCCCGCGCCTAGTACAGATTTGACAGCCGTTCGTGACTGTGAATGATTCAGAAAACGAACGAGTTTAAAGTTAAATCAGTGCTACACTCATACCAATCCAAATTGTGTTTTACACAACATAGAAATTCAGACCTACACCCAAATAAGTCGACCAGTTTAGGTCACCTAACAAGGGGAACTCAACCTCATTCCGGTCCGCGTAGGAGCTGGGGACTAACCTCGCACCCCCACACAGTCACATCATGGTGTCTCGCGTGGCATTACCAAGTAAAGATCAGGACCGCCATCTGCGGAGGGAAGCCACGCCACCGGTCACATGGATCACCCCGGCAGCGCAGCCTCCCCCCAACAGCAGGAGCTGTTGGGGAACAGAATCGAATCGCAAATCGAATCGCAAACAATACCAATATAACCGTGGCACGATGCCAATGCGCCTACATCCAACCAATCCAATGCCTAAGCCGGAATCCTACCACGATCGAGTACCTCTATCAAACTCCCTCTGCAGACCTACACACTGCAAGGGCGTCCAGCCAAAAACCAGCTATCCAGCAACCGGATGATCCTCGCGGATCATCCAGTTGGTACGGAGATCTAGGAAGGAATGTATTCTCTCAAGTTCCCTAACAGCTCGCGAAGGTTGACATCGTGTCGGAGACAGACGTAGAGGGCGTGGTCCACTGTATCATCAGTCCCGCAATCCGGGCATTGATTCGAATCCACCAAACGAAATCTAGCCAAACTCGCCCGAAAGGCACCATGCCCGGAGAGAAACTGTGTGATATACCGATCGGGAAAGACCCATTTAATCGCACCTAAATTAGACACTATAGGAAATATACCGTGCGTGTAGCGACCTGTGGGGGATTCGTCCCACCTGACCTGCCAAGACGCAAGGCCCCGGTCTTCAATCTCCTGCTTTCATTCTGACGTCAATAGGTTATTTACTTTGGAAATGTAGCGTTCCTTACGCTTATTAGTCAAGATATCTATTGGTTTGACTCCAGCTGTAACACAGACTGTCTCCAGCGGGACTGTTCTGTAACCGCCTATAACAGCCAGCAAGAGGAGTCGCTGGGCCTGCAGCATATTGAATAATAGCTTCACTGACATCTTTGTAAAGGATACGCATGGTACGGTAATTCAACCACCAATCGGGATGAATGACTACGGATTCCATAAAAAGCATCAGCGGCCTTTTTTGCTACATTCTGTAGATGTTTTTGAACAGAAAATTCTCAGCAAGGATAACACCCAGGTATTTTTGAGTCGTAACGTACCGAATGGAGAGACCAGCCATCCGAACCCAGATTCGTCGGGAAGCAGCCGATCGACCAACATTATTGTGGTTTTCTCTGGGCTGAAAATCATCTTATGTTGGAGACTCCACAGTTGGAGTGTCTCACAAGCACGAGCAGCTCGGAATTCTACCTCGTTACGCGAAACCCCTTCAATCAGTAGCAGCGCGTCGTCAGCATAAGGGATGACGCGACAACCACACGGCAACCTTAAACGCAACATCGAATCGAATTCTACGATCCAAAGAAGCGGACTCAGAACACCGCCCTGAGGGCATCCTTTAGTTAAGGTCTTACGAACCTCCGAGCCGCCATCATGCAGGGAAACGGTCCGATGACTGAAATAACTTGAGATCACTTCTAGTTCATTTCGTGTACACTTACGCTTCTGCATCTGAAACAGGGGCAGAGGGCCACCGTAAGTTGTTAAATGCTCCTGATATGTCCAGAAAAATCCCTAATGCATATTTACATGAACTAGAGGAAGCTATATCCATCACCTTTAGTATGGCATCCGCAGTGATCATTAGCAAATGATCAGTAGCCAATCTAACATTAATACGCAAATATATGACCTTCTTAAAACCTTACCGATCACGGGCAAGAGCGTAAGTGGTCGGTAAGAAGAACTAACAGTTCTGTATAATAGTCTGCTACTATCTTTTCTTTTCTGCTCGGTCATAAAACTTTCCGTTTCGTATTAAATCGATCCGTATAATTTTCAATATTCTCCTGTAGCACCTCGTTTAAAATCTCCTATTACTATTTTTCTGCGATGCGCACCGTAAGATTATTTTTAGGAATTTCTTTTCGATTTCTAAATATAAGAAAATTATTTTTTTCTATAAGGGGTGACCTAGGCCTATGGCACTGGATTGCTTTTATCGGGTTGCGACTCTAGCTATTTCTCCGGTTTTAGATGGTATCCCTGCTGTTTTCTAATTCTTCTGATTGAATGAATCTGCGTAACTGAAAAAGAAGTGAAAGAGTAGGTTCTAAAATAAGGCGTGTGAAATCGTATCAATGTCGTTTTTGCTAACGTAATATTTTAGAAGTATTCTGGTAACCTGTTACGTAATAAGTACGATTATAAGTCGTATTTATACAGAAGATAATTCACGAAAAAATGTAACAAATTTTCATGAAAATGAACTTTATATAAACTTAGATTCGGAAACACTTCGTTAGCGAGTTTCGGTTGGTGAAAGATTTCCCTCTGATTTCTGGGCCTCAAACTTAAAGCCAAATTGTAATTCTTGAATCCCAGATTAAGGGGTAAATTTTGCGGGTTTATATGATATCTGACCTAAAAAAATGAAAAAATATCTAAGAACTGTATTTTATTCGTTTCTGACAGATATGAGGTAAAAGAAAAAGATTGGTGTCGAAAAACTCTCTATTTTATGTTTAGCGTAAAATAGCTGTTAATTGTGCGATAAACACATAAACGTTTTAAACAAAACTTGTAGAGAATTTGATTCTGAGTAAAACTGTATGAATAAAGTCCACAGAAACTAAATGACAACGTAAGAATTTCGAAGTTTATAAAAACAAAACATATGAGAATGCGGTAGTTTTTAACCGGGTATTAAACGAAACAAAACTTTCAATATTACAAAACAAAAGAATTAAATATTTTAGAATACTTTCCATCAGCGTTAAACTAGATAGACAGGTGTTCCCTGTTCTATTTGAGAATTGAGTGTCTTCAAGATTAACTAATTAAAAAAATTTATACCGGTCGGTTCCGGTGCGTGTATGGGACTGAAAAAGGATTTCTCAAGAGTTTTAAAACAAGGAGGGCTGTAAAACAGATTTTTTTACCGAGTCTTGAGCTATTTTTGTAATTTAATTATTATACCAAGCAGTATTTACTGCGGATCTGTAATAAAATGAAACTACAGGCTTATGTCAATGATATTATTCTTCTGGCACCCGATAGAACTAACACTTAATGCTATTGCGAGTCGGGGAATTTAAAGTTGAATCTGAATAACTCTAAGGTGATGGTTTTTCGAAACGGCGGTAGCGCTGTTACAGCGAAGAATGGAAGTAAGGTAATACAAATGGTTAAAAATGATTAATGTCTAAGCGTTAATTTGTCTTAGAATTTGTCTATTGAGAAACGCTTTAGTGAAAAGCAATCGAGGGCCAAATTCACCTTAGTTTCTTTCAGTACTTGTTATCAAGCACCCTATTGGAATTGTACGCATCGCGGTCGATCGGAATATTCCTTTTCGGCTAAGCTGCAGGTGTTAACGCAGTTTAGAGGACGATATTCCGTTACGATCAGAAGATCGGAGATGTAATAACAGAAGGACAATAGAAGTGGCCCGGTGTTTATTCCTGAAAAAGGTTTTTATTTGCCGGAAAACATACGTCCAATTGACGCCTTTATTGCGTTTGTTTTACGCTTTCAAAAATAGTTTTACGACAACGTGAAAAATATTATATCAGAGATTTTTGTATTTCTTGTCACAGACGTAAAATATTTAAAAATACATTATTATATCTAAGTTATTATTTATTAACACATTCCTTCCGGCACATTATTTCCCTGCTTTTAATAGAAAGATGTTTGATGTCACGAAGAGTCTCCCTATCAGACGTCTCTAGTTTATTCGAAAAATCTATTTGAAATAGTGTATTTATTAGCGATTTGTTTTGGTTTTGTGGATTTTTTTTTTGTTTTATCCTGAAAGAAATTGTCCGCACATCAGTGTTACGCTCCGACATACAAGAAAGTACCGCACCGGTACTCGGATGTGCCGCGCCGGCTATTTGTTATAACGAATCAGTTAGCGGCACACAGAAGTGGTTGTGGAACGGCACCCCTACACGCCGCGCTTGTTTACTAACGACCTTGATGCCAGTTGCATTTGTCTACCATATGAGTCTGGTCTCTACGTTTGTTTCGACAGAGTTCGTTACTTTAGTTTCGCGATTAATTTTAATGATTTAATTTAATTTTAATTAATTTTTTATTAATTTCTATTCATTTTACTGAATAAAAATACCTAAACGAAAAATTATCGGTGTCTGTCGAGGTGTACTGATGATGACACCATTATGGTTATTATCAACATCAAGTGATGAAGAACCTGACATTAAAAACGATTGTAATACCGACTTCATATTTATCTACTAACACACTCAATCTGTCAAGTTAATATCTCATCTAGCAGAAAATAATCCCGTAGATTCCTCTGAACCCAATACATAAGTTATTCAGCCGTGTGTTACCACTACCTCTCAGACCAGCACTTGAACAGCTAATTTGAGCACCAACACTTCTGTCTACGCATCTACCGAAGAAGAATTTTCTCATAATACCGACGAGGACCGGGATTATCAGGAAAACACGGTATCGTATTCTTCACATAACTCCCATACATCAGAATTAAGTGAAGATAAAGCTACAATAAACCGGCCTGATCGGTCTCCCAGAAATTACAATATGATGACCGGTACTTAAGATGTGACGTTTCAACAGAAAATCCATTTGAGGTGTTTTTATCGGAGGATATGTTTAGATTTTATTGTTACTGAAACTAATAGTTTCGCTAAACAATGTTTGAGTAAAGAAGCCAGAAAAAATAAAAAGTTATTTAAATAGGCCGATACTAATGCGAATGAAACGAGAAGATTTTTCGCAATTCTTATATTGATGGGCGTAGATCACTTGCCAAATATACGAATGTGTCGGTCGAATGATGATATGTTTACGAATGCTTTCATAAAAAGAATGATGCCCAGAGACAGATTTATTTCAATTTTAAACCGCTAGCATTTTGCCAGCAATGAAAGTGACGATGGTATTAGTAGGAGTTTTAAGATAGCTTAGTTTAAAAATATGTTACCAAGTAATTTTCGAGCAGATAAAGCCAGGGAAAAAATTAGTAATCGATAAGACTATGATTCCTTGGAGAGGAAGACTTATTTTTCGACAGTATATTCCCCAAAAAAGTATTCCTACACAGCTTCTCGTTCGAAAGTCAGAATGAATGCCTGTAACAAACGTAAACTAATAATCGTTCCCTAGAGCCGATACCGCCATTATCGTAAGGCAAGTAGTGAAACAGATTTAAAATATTCGAATCGTTCGGTACACCGATGTGCCGAAACGCCTATCAAACATAATATGCAGCGGCACACTAGTGTACCGTAGCGACGGATACGAAAATTTATTGCTTCGGCTCACTGTGTACCGATCCGTAGTGAACGCATCAACGATAGTCTCCCAGCTATATTACAACCGCCCATTCGAATAACAATTACAAAATTATCATCATTTTTGTTATTAATATTAAAATGAGAATTATATATAAAATATAAAACTGTGAACGCCTGTGTAACTCGAATTTCTATTATATACGCACGCATACAATCATTCGACCGATATGACAGATAAAAGAGAATGTGTTAGGGGAACGCGGATGAATGCGATCTGATAAACAGAACATTAGGTCTTTGTAATAAAAATTTTCACTCCATAATATAATTTTAAAACTACGTTGAATCATCGCATAATAGGAAAGTATTAAATCCCTAACTTCACACACACACACACACACACACACACACACACACACACACACACACACACACACACACACACACACACACACACACACACACACACACACACACACACACACACACACACATAGAGAGAGAGAGAGAGAGAGAGAGAGAGACACACACACACACACACACACACACACACCAGATGTATAATACGTTACATCATTTGTTCGCAGAAGCTTATCGACTACTGCAGCGTAATCAGAGTGAGAATGAGGGAAAAAGGAAAATTAAACGTGTGAACAAAATGAGGGTAAAAAGAAAATCTTCATATGATGGCTAGCAAGTGATCAATTCTGTTATACCGGGTGTCCGAAAAAAATTCCCTGGTTTCAATAAGGAATATAGTTTTAATTTTGTAGCACTCAATAATGTTTTACGCGTAATTTTGAAACGTCAACGAGTAAATTTTAGTTAACAATACCATTGTGTTGCTATTAGAGAAAGCTCAATGCGTTTACTGGTTTGAAGAAACAAAATCAGTGACTCTTGTATAGAGATTATTCGCTAGTCGATCGTAGAAATCCTCCGAGTGATAAAAGCTCACGTAAGTGATGTGAAAATTTTTTGGAAACCGGAAGCGTTTTAAAAGGACACTCACCAGGTAGGCTGTAAATAAATTCCGAAAACATAGAAAGAATTTGACTGAATTTATTAATGAAGTCTAACACGTTCAGTTCGTACCGTTAGTCGTCAACTAAATATTCCTAAAAGCGCTATGTTTATAAACTGCAACTACTTCTTTCTTTTCTTTTTCCTCTTTAGCCTCCGGTAATACAGTTCAGATAATACTTAAGAGGATGATATGTATGAGTGTAAATGAAGTGTAGTCTTGTACATCCTCAATTCTACCGTTCCTGAGATGTGTGATTAATTGAAGCCCAACCACCAAAGAACACCGGTATCCACGACCTAGTATTCAAATCCATGTAAAAATGTACACTAGGACTTGAACGCTGGAACTCTCAACTTCCAAATCAGCTGATCTGGGAAGACGCGTTCACCACTAGACCAACTCGGTGGCTTAAACTGCAACTACTTAATGAAATTAAACCTGACGAGTCATAAAGAGTTAAATTTTTAATAAGCATTTTAGACTTAATTTCTGCTGATAAAAACCACCTGCAGCATATTTTATTCTCTGATGCAGAAAATTTCACGTTCATAGAGTCGTGAATCACCATAATTTTCGAGTATGGTGCTCAGAAAATCCACATGACTCAAGCGATTACCATATGATACGAAGGGGATCGTAATATTTGCAGTAGAATTATTTGCAACCCTGTTATATTTAACCTAAATAAATCGATCGTCTTACCAAGTCAAGTCAAAAAAAAAAAACAATATTCTACCTGATCTTTCAACATCTCTTAGCTGGAATCAAATTTTTAGGCGGTTTATATTAATTTTCCTTTGAACCCTCAATTTTTAGTGAAATCTTTAACATCGATGTTTAAAAGATGAAAGCTTTATATCTTTTTCTAAATAAAAATACAAACATTAGTATGCATTCGTTCGAACAAGATTTGCGACTCCTCAATTAATGTTTACACATCCACGTAATTTCTTTTGAGCAATCGTATATCCATTCAAAAGTTATACTTTATAAATCTTTAGGATCTCTATGGAGACCGCTCACCGATGAAAATTTTTTTATCAATTGAAAAAGTTTAGCGATCGGCGAACTTTATCCGGAATAAGATTTTCTTCATCGATCGATGCGAGAAGCTTAATATCACGAATATTTGGAAATAATTAATGTAAGAAATCGCAAACAAATACGTCGATCGTTTATTCGAATAACAAACGGATTAGCTCACGCCGACGGAAATACATGTTTTGTATAAAACATTATAAAAATAAAATAACAAACAAAAACAAAACCGAAATGCCCTAAAAATCTTATTACCGGTAAACTTTAAGGAGACGACCTTTGTCATATGGTAAATGAATAAATGACTTATGTAGTAAAATGGGGGTTAAGATTGCATAGCGTTTAATAAAAATTGCCAGACAACAATAAAACATTAAACGGTCTCTTTATAATATTACATATTTATGAAGAATATTTTAGTGATAATTGTACCTTTAGATTATTTTTTCTTCTCTTTTACGCTTTTTTCGAACACCCATTTGTTTTGGAGAGTAGATTTAAGGTATTTCTACGGCCGGGTGACCCACTAGAGGAAATAACACATCAAAATTAACAGCTGAGAAAACCACGGATCCGACTCGAATTCTTACCCGGACCCTTCCGGATGAAAGATAGAGATGTTCACTCCGTAATAGAAGTCGTATGCTGCAGTTAGCTCTCTACCAATTACGAGATAGAAGCTATTTTTGTATTTCCAGAATTACGTCTAAATTACTGTTTGTGAAACGATCATATAAATACTATCTCAAGACTTATAAACAAAGTTAAGATGTAAAAGGGGAAAATTGATATTGACCAACATGATTTAGTCTTTTCTAAAGAGGTTTATTAAAAAGGGACTCGACGAATAAAAAAATTCGAATAATTTTAGAAAAAAATATTATTTTCTATTAAACTTCTACGGAGATTTAAGCTTATAAATATTTAAGTCTTATTTCTACAAAAAAAAAAAAAATAAATAAATGGAAATTTCTAATAAAAAATAATATTAACAAAAAACCGACTACTAAATCTATTTACTACATTTTTCAATAGCTACTACCACTATTATTATTTATTATTATTATCCTCTAGCTTCGTTTTTCCGCAGTGTTTCTTTGTGTAAGTGATTTTCGTTTCTTTTTATTTACTGCGCAAATACTGTGGCCATTTAACATCAATACAGTGATAAGTGTTCTACCTCCTAGTTGTACAAATTACAGCTGTACAAGTTCGCTAATAAATGCAAAAGAAAAATTTTAATTTATTTAGTTTTATTTCTCTAAAAAATAATACAATTATAAAATATTTTTAAGTTTTTATATTTTGTTTTACAAAATTCACTAAATGGACAGTAAATAACAAAAAACACCGCACTAACCGCTTTCAGTACGAAGTTCGAATGTTACTGACCGATGTTACACGTACAGCATACAATCTTCCGAGCGAAATCATAAGAACAATAAGTTCACTCCCGTACTCGTGTAAAAGCAGTAAAACGAGTAAAAGCACATATACACGCGTAAACGTGTACGTGCGAGCGTATACACAGCGAGATAGTATAATTATTTAAACGCATGCAATGATCGGCCAGGAGACTGATTTAAACATAGTCATTTGAACCGGTATCGGTAATTATACGGACAGTAATAACGAGACTGTATTTTTGTACCTCATAGAGCTACATGTTTATTAGCGATTCTAAGTGGAAAAATAAAGGTAGTTATAGGATCGATTAGCCTCTAAACACTACCGATAAGTAAAATAAACCGGTTACAATAAAATTCTATTACGACAGTTAAATCCACTAATTAAAATGTTACAAAAATAAAATATCGCTTAAAAGAATATTCCGTTAATTCGAACAAACATTTTAGTCCCAAATTAATACTATGAAGTCACTTATAAGTACGAAGTGAAGATTTTGTCCGGAAAATATCAGTTAACATGAAAGAAGAAATTTATTATTTCTGTATTCATAGAATTCACTCTCTTTTAAATCCCTACATACACGTCCACAAAATGTTACTCATGAGGAATCGTTCTTCCTCCTTTACTGTGTACCGTATTTTATATACACATCTACTACTTTTACTAGATACCTTTCTATCGAACGATACACGAAAAACCTTCTGTTATCCCTCATACTTGTACATTCGATACAGTCAGCGGAAGCACAAAGAGAAAAAACACTACCGATACGAACGCATATAACTCGTTAACAAACGGGATGAAACCTCAACCGGTTTACAACGATTCAAAACCACTTCGATCAAGACGGCATCTCTTTGTGAAAAATCGGACGACCAGAAGAATACGAGACCGTACCTACGATTTCTGAAACGTTTCGTCGCGTACCGATCGTGTTAAACGATTCGACTTCTTGAAACGAGTACGAGACTGTCGGCAATAAAAAATGTAAAAGTTAAACAATTTACTATTCTTTAGCAGTTAATTGTTTAAATTAATCGTCCCAGGGTAAGCGCGTATTTTCTAAATACATACTGTTTATCGCATTATTTTACCGCACAGTAGAGTTTATTAACGATTTTATTCGTTTTACACACAGTCTCATTTTTAATTCTGTTTGGCTCCTTGTTATCTTATTTTATGTTATCTCGGCTTCTGTAACGCAAAATACTCTAACCAAATTGTTATCTAGTTCACGCCATTTCACGTTAAATGTTCTCCACTATGTTTTATAGGAAGAGCAATTTATTTTTTTAAATAATTGAAAATATTGTAACATTTTATACATATAAATATAGATATATTAGGACAAAGTACATTAACACAAGACCAAATAAAAATTAAATACAACATTTTGTCACGGTGTCATTACGCCAAATATTATGCAATATGTGGCTAAAATTGTTTCGTGAGTACCTCTTAATATTCAAATTTACGAAGGATTTTTAAGACCAAGAAATGTACGATTAAAAAGACAGTTCCTCTCGAATACAGGAGATAAAATAATGTATGAGTTTTCAAATTTAGTAAAATTCGGTGGAAATGAAAAATCATCCAAGTATTTTAAAATATATTTTAATCGAAAGTACGTTTTACCCGGTCGATTATTCGTTAGACTTTTAGTAGTTTATTATTAAAATGTATTATGTTCGGCCGCACGGAAGTAGCAATTTTATATTAGTAGCTTTTATTAAACAGAGCATTCGGAAAGTCGCTGTGCAGTATGCTTTAGAATTATGTGGTGCATTCTGTTCTTTTGGCGTTAGGTCGGTTGCCCTGGGGGTTCGTTGGGTGTTGCTCAGTAATAAAGCAAGACGTCGATTGTTGAGTTGCGACTGAACAAGCTTAGTTTCATTTCGTTTATCAGAATTAATAGTGGCGAGAAATGAAATGGTTCTTTCGGTAGAGGAACGCATTTTTCTCGTCGAACACGTTTTTCGCGAAGGTGACAAGTATACAGATTTAGTGAACCAAAAGTTTTCTAAAAATTTTCCACGTTCCTCACCGCAATGTAGTTGAAGCTCTATTGAAAAGTTTCGGGCA
This sequence comes from Lycorma delicatula, assembly GCF_047948215.1. Taxonomy (NCBI): domain Eukaryota; kingdom Metazoa; phylum Arthropoda; class Insecta; order Hemiptera; family Fulgoridae; genus Lycorma; species Lycorma delicatula. Next base: position 6,030,937 of record NC_134458.1, read on the forward strand.
ACAGGCTCTGTTTAAAACGCTGATAGAAATGGAAAGCACGTAAACTAAACAAACAGAAGCTGCTTGATATTTCGGATGCTATGGCTGAAAGTCAATGCGTAAGTTAGTACAGCAGTAAGATATCGGACTTTCTACCGCTCATAAAGCTGTAAGAAAAGAATTGAACGTTTTCCCCCACAAAGTAATGCGTGTTCAAGAACTGAAACCGACAGATCATATGCCGAAAGATTAAATTATTGTCAACGGTTTAAAAGGTTTACTGACCAAAATTCCGTAGGTATCCTCTACAATACGTTTTTTTACCGATGAAACATGGTTTCTTTTTGGAGAGTATATTAGTTCACAAAACACACAACTGTGGTCGACAACTAACCCCCGTGAATTCCACGAACAATCTTTACACGAAGCGAAAATTGGAGTCTGGGTCGGTGTAAGTAGAACGGGCATTGGGGTCCAATCTTTTTTGAAAATGCAGTCATTAGTGATCCTTACTGTACTATTTTAACAAACGTTATTAGTCATTTAACAGAAGTGGAAATCAATCATCGGTTGGCTTCAACAACATGGCGCACAGCGCACACTGCTAACAGGTCGATGATCTTTTTATGAAACGTCTTTGGTGGTGAACCGATCATTTCGAGGGGTTTGTGGTCTGCACGTTCGCCCTATCTCACTTCTACGGATTACTTTCTAGGGGGCAGCGAAACGAGTAGTGTATTGAAACAGACCACGCACGATTGACTATCTAAAAACTGAAATAACGGCATACGTACTAGACATTCCAGTACATCAATTGGTTGTATTAAAAAAAAAATGGTTACAAAATTGGTTACATTAAGTGTTTGAAAAAAAAATTGAAACGTGGGCAGTATTGTACTGGTGTTGGAGGAGGTCATTTTCAACACATTTTATAAAATATCTCAGTTACTGTAATATCCGTTTCAATAAAATAATGAAATAAAAATACAAAGTAATAATTAAAAAGGTTTCGTCAATACGCATCCATAATTCCAGTGCACAGCATCTTTCTGAACGCGCTGTATTATAAATCGTAATTCACAGACTGTTAACATAACTCTTCCTGCAGAAGGATTTCTTAGCATTTACGATGAGTGACATAACCGGAAGGTTGTAGGCGACCCGATACAAGCCACGAGCTAATCCCACAGACTAGATTGTCATACTTCAGAATAACAATCGTCAAAGCTGGGATTGCGGGATTACAAAACGCGAGAAGTGAAGCGGTTTTCCGTCGCCTTGTAAGCCAGTCGAAACGAGAATGATGTTCGTAGGGACTCTGATCGGGGCCTCTTGTACTTAGGGGACTTTTCACGCAGTAATAAAGACCGGGATGCATGGTGTAAAGCGACTAATTATAATTAATTTAACTGATTACCTTCTGTACTGAAACAGTGTACAATACACATAATTCGACTCAGAAGGGGAGAGAATTTATTCTTTATTAATTAAACTTTATTACAAATTTTTTTCAAAATTAAATTCTCCACAAGTTTTTATAACAGAATTTACGCATTTCTTAATCATTTAATAAAGTTATTGTACTTCAAACCTAAAAAAGTGTTTTTCTTCACCGAATTTCTGTTTTATGCGTGATATCATGAAAACTACTGAAGTTACAGTTCTGGGACCCGTTTTATTACATTTTTCAGGTCACAAAGCTTAAAAAACTATCAAGTTTACCCCCTTACATAACTCTCTAAAAATTTCAGTATGACCTCATTTCACCGGGGAACTGAAATCCGGGCGAAAGTTTTCGTTAGCCGTAACTCGATAACAAAGCGTTTTCGGACATATGTTTATATGAACTTTTTTCTTCATTTCAAACTCGATAATAAGTACTCTCGAAAATTATTTCTCTTTCCTCCTGAATCACTCTATATATGTACATACATATTTACTGACCTATATAATAAATACAATAGTAAAAATAATATCCGATAAAATTAAAATTAATCGATGTTATGTAATCTTTAATTTAATGAATTATATTCCTGTAGAAACAGACGCAGTGTGAATGAGATTCCAGAGATGACAAACTTATACTTACTGGCTGACTAGGTAATCATCATTCGTTTGAGATCATTCTGATAGAAAGAATATGACGTCAGGACACGTAAAAGTATATTCCATCCGCTCACCTTATATAGTAAAATCGATCGTAAAACGATCCATTTTTTCAACTACGAAACCTAAAGAATCGAACGGGCCGATTTATATCTGTCGAGTGAAGTTACTAACGCTTTTAATAAAAGACTGCTTTATAAAAAAAAAAATTTTCCTGAAATCCTTTTCACGGGTGTATAATATAAACAAAAGCGATAATATAAACAAAAAAGTAACAATGATTACGAAAAAGAGAATAGCATGAAAGACGTAGAGCGCATCATTTTTAAAACCTGTTTTCACTCGCTTTCATCTGATTAACGAATAACATGATTCATTAGCAGACGAAACGCAATTACGTCATACCGGTCAACTCAGAAAATACATTCTTAGCTCGTAATAAACTCACTCGTTAATAAATTATACAATGTTATGTACAAATAATATAAAATAGCTCGCTAATTTAAATAAAACCCAAAGCATATTCAATTAATTTCATTTGTTAAACGATAAATATTGGTAGGTGCAGAAGAATTAGAAGAAGTAATCGATAAATTCGAAAACCAAACTCGAAGTTAATCGATCACTATAAAAAGTATTAATAAAAAAAAAATAAAACTAATTTTTAAAAATTGAATTATACATGCATTAATAAAATTCAGTACAAGTAGAAATACTCTTTTTGTGTGTTTTGTTAGAAACGTATCATTTAGAAATCGCGTTATAGTTTTAACGCGACCGAATGATTTTTAAACGTCGGCACATTTTTATATAATATAAGTATATTTTGTGTCGTAATAATTATTTCTCAGAAATATTGGCTTCGTCTGTATCCTTTAAACAAACTGACTTTTATTACTCTGATCTAAGATTTTGGGAGCTTGTAGTGGATTCATGAAGAAAGTAAAAACAACACTTAAAAAGGTGATGATTTGGCCAACGAAGAACAGCTTTTAATGAGGTACTCATTAAGTCTTTCGTTAGTCAGACTAACGAAAGACACCAGAGTCATACGCAAATGAAATCCTGCTCTGTTTTACCGTCATTTTATTTACAACTAGTCAAACAGCAAAAAGTATGTCGTTCGTATTTAAAGAAAGACGCGTTAAAGAAAAGCTCTTACTACCGTAAGAGATTTTTAACCCTTTTCAGAATATAATCTTCAATTAGGCGAGTTCCTTTCTAATTTTGTTAAAATATATGAAAATTCGTGGATTAGTAAGGGATAATAAATTTCCTTTTTAATAAAAAAAAATTATAATAAAAAGGTGTTTTCCCTTCTAGTATCACGATAACAAGAAAATATAAAAGGAGACTGATAAAACAGCCATCCATACTTACAAATGGCTGTCGAAGCTATATTTCTTGAAATCGATAAATATAATTTATTATAAAACAATATTTATATTTATTATATATTTCTTTCATTTCAAAAGAGCTTAATCGTAAGCGATATCGAACGCTTTAACGATTTAAACAAGATGAAGGAATTAAATTAAAAATTTTTGTTATGAATTCCTATTTCTAATTCATAATGTAAAGAGTAAACTCTGACGAATTCAGTTACAAAATACGTAATTTCCGGACTATATCTCTCGCACTACAGATGAGTCGTTTCATATGATTTCTTATGAGCTTTAAGAAAAAGGTAATACTGCGAAAAAAATTCGGTTTGATAAGCTCATAAAATTTTTTATTTCTAATTGTATCCGTTTTACATATTTTTAGTAACATTCTAAAAAAATCAGCTTAAATCGTTAATCGTTTAACTTTCCATAACTGTAATAAAATAAGAATAATAAAAAGGGAAATGTGTATATGTATATATATTTACGTAGAAATAATTACGAATTTCAATAATTTTTTTGTTTTCATCATACACACACGCGCGCGTGCGGTTTTTTATATTTTTTACAGTAAAAATGCAATACTATAAACACAATTTCAAAGGGGGCACCAACAATGCATAGTTAAACAGATAATTTATAGGTAAACTGTTATTGTATTGTTTTGTTGCAAGGCTCTAAAAAATACCATTCTTGAATTAATTCATACTACAACTTTTTTGTATGTCTTATAACAACTAATATTAAAATGTAAATATTTAAACTTTAAAATACGAATTTATTAATATGTTTAAGTACACGGATATTATCCAAATCGATAAAATATGTGGATAAAGACTAAAAAAAAACGTTCTGGTTCTTTCCTTCTGCTCAATTTTATTTTTTACTCGATTAAATTCATATAAACTCACAAAAGATTTACTTAAAAGATAACTGTCTGAAATAAAATAAAAAGAAAATTAATTCAGCTTTGAAAATCGTTCTAGATGTTAATCTGGAAGCTAAAAGTTATATCTGTTTTCTTTTTTTTTGGGGGGGGGGGAGGGTGAAAGTTTAACATATAACGTAAATCAAAATAAAAGTAAGAATTGACTTAAATTGTTTTATTAATAAATATAGGAACGATAAATGTATATGGTGTTCGGGACCTGTAGACCGAGGTGATGAAAAATCGTTCGGTTGCACACCCGATGATTTGAGACGCGTTTAATGTAGCCGATCAGTTATTACGAGAAATTCCGCGATAAATCTACCGCAGGGTTTTATTTTTCAATTAATAATTTATTGATATTCATTTTTTAATTTTCTGTATAATGAGTTTTTCGATCGAGTACCGACAATTTTTAATAAGATAACTAGTTACAATTCGTAACGGCGAGTGATTTTTTTCACGTTAATGCCGAATTTAACCGTTCGTTACCAGATATCTCGAGTGAAAAAAGCGACACGTTTATTAATGATGTATTTATTCGTACTGTTATATTTTAGAATAAAAAATATAGATGTATACATTTTGTTATTTTAGTTTATAATCGATAAAGGATTTCACATTTAATCTAACCAAGACGATTCGTTTCACGAGTCTAAGAAACAAATCATCATCCTAGCTTGTGTTAATCTGTATTAATCAAATGATTTAGCGCTATTTATTAAATTATAAGCCATCCCGTATTTATATAAATAGTATTTTAATTTGAAAGTCCAATTTTTCTGGAAGTCCCGAATCTTACAATTATATATACATATATATTAGATCGATTATCAAATTTAATTTTATATTTCTGATTTTTTCTCGGTCTTCTCCGTTTTTGACTTTTTGATACGGTTCGGTTCAATCTGTTTTTTTAATTCTTTTACGTTTTACTTTATATCGTAACGAATTATTTTCTTTTTTTTTATTACTTCTACCGATCGATTTTTACAGAAAAAGTTTATTATTTTATAGAATAATTTACATTTTATATAATAAGAAAATTTTTAATTTTTTTTATTCAAGTACGTATCGTACTTTCAGATATTTTTATACTACTTTTTTCTTTCTTTTTATACTTACGCTTGATATCGATCATGTAACATGGGAAAAATTATTTTATTTCGCTTATATTTTTATGGGATTAACTTAATTTTCTTGTTTACTTATTAAAACAATACAATTTAAATAAAATATAATACAATTTTTTTTTTTTATTTCCCAAAATGAAAAATTAATTTTTATTTCGATGCGACTGGAATTGATATATACGTATACATAAATCCCAATCGGTTATATTACATTATATTTTATATGTACATTATATACATTATATTTTTAAGAATAGTACTAAATACTTATTTATGGCCTCAGTAAAGTAAATTGATTAATAATTTCGTAACTTTAACGGAATAACCGATAGAGCTGTTTTTCCTAATAATCAATATCTGTCGCCTAACGGTTTGATTTTTATAATATTAATTATATTGTTATAAATATTCCATTTTTTATTTATCTAAAGAACAAATAACCAAACAGACTCGAATCATCGATATACTTAGTTGCTAAATTATTTTCAGAATTACTGAACGGTATAAAGGAGTTTTTGTCGATGAAACAAGAAAAAGAATAGCCGAAAGCGTTTGTGTTGTGATTTTTTAATTTTTTGTAGTTCAGTTGTTTATGGTAACTATGTATCTTGCATCGTGAATTATTATTTAGCGGGTAAGCGGGAGAGGAAATGACTGTAATTAATATTTTTTTCTTAGGTTACGTTAAATGTAATTTACATAAGTGTTTTTTGTTATTTATTTTTAAGTCGCATATTACTAATATTAATTTTTACTATACGGTATTTCAGTATTAGTTTGTTTGATTTTATGCAGTACAGAGTTTAGAAATTATTTTATGGGGATTAATTTCCATTCATATTATTTTTTAATGTAATTCCTGTCTATCTGCTCGTTACAGCTTAGACCTAGTAGACTGTCGCATTAAATTTCTGCTACCAAATAAAGAAAAAGAACATTTTACTTTTTACATTTGTTACTCTAATTTTATACTCAGATTTATTTCCATTTTTTTTTTTTTTTTTTTTTTTTTTTTACTATTTTAGTAGTTTATTAAATCTTATTTATAACGTTTTTAAATTTATTTTTTACGATGTAAGTTCTGCGATAAAAAATAATCTATAATTAAAAAAACACAAACAAATAGATCGAATAAATTGTTATTTTACAAAACGACTGTATAATATATGTAACCGAACCGATAAGCACATCCTATTTCCCTTCGAAAGGAAATGTATTTAATCGTCGCCACGAAGCAAACGTAGTAGGAGTCTTTAAATATACGGCCTATAAATACAGTAGCGCTATTTATAACTGCCGGTCGAATCTACTTTTAAACGGTTTTCTTGTTACATTAAAAATTTACCCCTTAATAATATTACGTAAACTTTATCCGGCTAAATCGAATACGTTCAAATCCTATGATTTTCAAACGGGCACGGTCTTCTTTTAAATTTATCGATTGTCATACAGTAAAAATTATTTTTAAAAGTATGTTTTTACAACATTCCACAACGTATAAACAAACTCTATCACGCTTATTTATACAGACGCAAAGGGACAAACTGATAATCAAAATATTTAAAAATTTAACAATTATATTTAAAAAAATATATATAGTTATAACAGTAATAATATCGAGTTACAAAACAGTATTTTCATTAAATATAATTTTGAAATGTGAAGGGGTGAAAGTAGTTTACAGAGTTAATTATAATTATGACTATAATTACTACATTCTAGTTTACCATGTGCAACAGAACATCATCGATTCTAAAAATATCTACACGGTATAATATTATCAGCAATATTAATTTATAAATTACGAAAAACCGAGTAAAAGAATAAACTAATCGATTTTAAGACGAAACGAAACCTATATATTATCTCGCTCTTCGGTTAAATATAGTTTTAAAACCGTTCTACTGTACCATATAATGTTTTTTTTTTTACATTTTCTTTAAAAACTAAAATATATAAGATGAATACAATAAGTTATTTAATTAATTACATTTTTAATTATATTACAGTAAGTATGTTACATATAGTGTTAAATTATTATTTTTTTTGGGAGAGATTTGTAAACATAATAGGCTTTTATTTATAAAATAAAGAAATAGTTTGCCGATAGAAATCGTTAGTTAATCGCGATTATTATAGGATAATACAAAAAGTAGAGGCCAAGCAATTATTAAAAAACTTCGCGAGCGAGACGACACATTTAAATCGGATGAAAATTCTAGTACAGCGATTAGGCGTATACTCGATGCGATCTTGTAAGTTAGTTTCACGTGTGTATTATCCACCTGACTTCACTACTGTTCGCCTTGATAGTTGCAAAGTACATATATACATTTTAAATAAAGGTTAACGTAATAGAAATATTAATACCATACACTGTACTAAAATTGTTGCGACACGCCGAGTCAGAAATACTTTTTACTGATAAATCTTATCGACTGTAGCGGCAATTCTAAGTATGGGCGTGAATGCGTGTGGGTATGTACGTGTGCGGGGTTACACGTACGTACATACACATATAAGTGCGCTTAATTATACTTTTTTAACTATCGCATTAATAACACAAAATCGCACACACTAACAGTCAACGTTTACTCACTCACGGCCAGGTCCGAATCTCTCCAGTTTATTGGGTTGTACTAGGCCTATCCAGCACTCGTCCGGCTAGCGCACTATTGTCTCCTCCACCGCGCCAGTCACCACACTCTCCTGCCGTACTCGACCGCACACCGATCGAGCTCTCTCTGTTCAAACCGGGACGCGCATGCGTAATATTCTGCCGGCGATGACGACCTACCCCGCTATCTGTCGGGGAAACGGATAAATACGAATACACTCGTCAGATATCTCGTCACAAGATCAATACATTCCGTTTCGTATTTTTCTACTCCTTTAAGACCGAGTAACAAATGTCAACAGATTTTTGTTTCAGATACTTTATTTAAACGGTCCGGCCGCTTAATATAAAAATATATATTGTATACTAATATAAGACATGCTTCTTTCTATCTCTAAGAATGACTATATATAATTTAATTAGACCGATCGTTAAAATACACGTTTGAAAAATATAATACATATTGTAACCGAAAACTGTTAAGAAAGTTTAAGTTTAATTAAAACGGTTTAAGAAAGTTTAAATAAAACTTTTAAAGAGTTATCGAAATATTCAATTATTTAATTATTTCTGTTTTAATACAAAAAAGGATGATAAAAATTATTCGTGCAAATTTAATCGGAGTTACGATAAAATTTATTTCTTCATTCCTATCTATTATCTCTTCCAAAAAAAAAAAAAATGAATTTATCTATCACGATAACGGTGAATTTTTATGTCAAAGCGGTAAGAAGCCGTAAGCGAATTAAATGCAGGGACAATAAATTTGTTTCTGCTTTTAATGTTTGTAAAAAGTAAACTTTTACATTAAAAACAGAATATCTTTGATGAGCCTATTATTTATAATACGTAAATGTTTACGTATCAGAAAGATTTTTACGGGCAATAACAAAATCAATAAATAAATAAATAAGTAGGATTTGAGATTTAATAACAACGATTTCCTTGAAATATCAGAAGGTTTTCCACTTATAATAAACAGTTTTCGATCTAATTAATCTAATGATTTAAAAACTTAATAATTTTGGTGAAAATCTCCCTTATTTTATATGAATTTTATGCTTATTCAATGACCTTGAAGATCACTTTATGAGAGAAATTTCATTTGTTAACCAATAATATAGAATTTACCCGATCCTTTTAGTACCGACTGATGAAAATATTGATGAAGATTTAAGTGCAGACAGAAGTATAACAAACGTTTACGGGAAAGATCGGTTTCGAGACATAAAAGGAAAGGTCTAACTCAGTAGTGCTAGGTGCAATAAGTATAGCGAAGGTCTACGTGGTAGATCACCACATAATAAGGAAGAACTATGGTCAAAAAGTTCAGCAGTCCCTCAAATGTTACTATTACGGAAGTGTCCCTTACATTCTTAGTCGAAGAGATGCAATCCTCGGTGCCAACCCCTTTCATGAAGCCATACTGACCAAGATTTAGAAGTGAAATCATATCGATGCTTTCCCAGAGCCGTTCCCCAACCAGCCTTTCAAGCAACTTGCCGATTACCGGCAAGAGGGAATGTTAGGAATGTATTTCGAGGCATTCACATCAGTGGCATCTGATCGAAGCCGGCTGATGACTGTAGAATTATCAGTTCGAGATCTAGTAGATGTCCTCCGATTAAGTCAATAACGGCTAGGAACGGAGGGGGGTGTGGCAACAGAACATGTTACAAGACGGGTGTTGTTCTCCCTCTGGGGGGTAATTGAGATGTATAGAGAAGTCAATCGACCAATGATCAGAATCGAAATCATCTTCAACCTGCCTCCAATCCTGAATCCGTGGCACAAACATGTCTGAAGCCACCGTGAGATCGACCACCGAGCCTCTGTTCCTGCCGATAAACGTGGGAGCGTCTCTATTGTTGAGGGTCACCATACTAACTGAAGCAGACATGGAGGCTAAGGCATACCTCCTAGTCTTAGACCTTAGCCCTCCCATTTCAATGCACTCAGCATTAAAATCGACAGTTATGACTGCTGATTTACGTAGATTCGTGATGAGTCCTTCCAAAGCAACGAGGAATTCACCAAATGCATCATTCCCACTGTTAAGGGAGATTTAGACACTGACCGCGATACAGTCGGACAACTTAACTGCAATCAGACTATCACCCCTAGTGACTCCCAGCACAGCAATACGACCAGATGTACCTCTAATCGCCTCATCTCCTAGCCTGTCAACAATCCAGCCATCAGAAGCCACCACTCTTTTATTAGGCTTTGTTTTTAAAACAAAGTCTGCACCATTGGAAATCACTGTCCTTCAGACTAGGTCGTAAACAACAGAGCATCGGTTTGCGTTTAGTTGGAGGGACTTCAAACTTTGTTCTTTCGACAACTCTGGCTACTTACCCGTACCCGGTCTCTCCACAAGCCACACATTTTTGCGGCACTTGACACTCAACACGCTTATATCCGAGTCCACCGCAGTTATAACAGCACCGACTCCTATCCGCCCCTTGCACTAAGCTCCAATGCGGCCACTCGCAGCAACGGAAGCAGTTTGTATCTTACGTAACTCAACCTGACATTACTGCCACCCTACTAATATCCTCCTAAAAGCTGCCGATCTACTCGCTTCACCAAGGGGAGAGTACAACCGTGGCATGCTAGGTTTCTCATATGTCGGCCTGAACGAAGTCACCCGGGCCATCGTCGCCTACTTCAAAGCCCCTCTGATTGCAGTTAGTACCTCCTGTTCCGTAGACTCCGAGTCGAGGTCCTTAACATATACGACCGTTGATTTCCAGGCCCCCTTCTCCACAACGACCGCCCCCGGGGAGCCTGCACCGATATTCTCCTTCAACTCAAAACGAACCCTTGACCCTCCTTCAAACGGACCTCCATCCTCTCCACTGCCTCGTCTAGCAGAAAGGATATGTCCTGCTAAATCCTCCCCCACTGACTTCTTTACTTGTTTCAATTGATCAGCATAGGAGGTACCCCGTTGCCTGATGACCATCGTTGTGACTTTCGGTCCCTCTTCTTGCTTATTCTTGAGACCTTCGTCCAGCTGGTATAATTTAACATCGACCTCGTATCGCCTGGCCCAATGCTCGAGAACTTTCTTAACAGTGGAGCCCTCCTTCAAACGGACCTCCATCCTCTCCACTGCCTCGTCTAGCAGAAAGGATATGTCCTGCTAAATCCTCCCCCACTGACTTCTTTACTTGTTTCAATTGATCAGCATAGGAGGTACCCCGTTGCCTGATGACCATCGTTGTGACTTTCGGTCCCTCTTCTTGCTTATTCTTGAGACCTTCGTACAGCTGGTATAATTTAACATCGACCTCGTATCGCCTGGCCCAATGCTCGAGAACTTTCTTAACAGTGGAGCCCAACTTGTTCTTGGTAGTAGCAACCACCAACTTCTGCTCCTCCACATCAGTAATACTATCCAGTCCGCGTATGATGGCCCTAGTCACACTACTTCTGTCGCCCTCAACTACTTATACATTGCTGTTGTCACTCCTGTCCGATTCTACCTTCTCCCAAGTACTTCAACCTCCGAGACCTCCTTGATAATAGCACCCGGGGAGAGCTTACCGGCTGTCTGCCTCCTCTTTGCCACCGGTGCGGCCGAACAAACTTGACTCGCAAAAGAGCTTCTTTTGTCCGCCAAGGAGTGAAAAACGAAAATCCTTGCCACATCATCCTCCACGCCGGGGAAACCATTCTCGTCAGTGACCCTCTCAAACACCTGATTGGGCCACCTCTTGTCAACTACCTCCGAAAGTTCATCCACCTACCCAGATTGAAACAACTCGGTAAGGCGATCCACATCAAACCTCAACGTTTGGGTAAGTTTATCTTCCATATCTTTTATTTTCCCATTCTCCTCTAGGACTTTTGCACATCCTTAGACTGGTAAAGGATTTTGACCGTCGCATTCCTGATAAGTTTCTTGGAGTCAGGATGCGCGTTGCAAAGGTCCACCAGAGCCCTTGTCTCTTCCCACAGTGTTTCTAACTTTGAAGCAGTATCACCATCCAAATCACTGCTGGGGACACGCCGCCTCTTCTTCGGGCCAGACTTCTCTCCGCCCACCGTCCCCATCGCCGACGCCGCAATATCGGAAAGGCTCGTAGAATGGGTAGACATCGACGACCTCACCGTCTTTGCACTACGCATGAATATCGCCTCAGCTCCATTTCTTCAGTTTTCTTGGACATTTCCGCTCAAAACTTTCTTATATTGATACCAAATAGTGAAGTGTGTACCGCCGATGCGTCGGGGGCTCAAAACCAGCCTCTACGACACTCCACACGCACTTTTCGTGGTGGGGGTTGATCGGGGGAAGAGTCTGGCGGAGGTAAAATGTATCTGTTGAAAAAATAATTTGGAGGACAACCGAAAGGGAAGGGCCCGGTTCGAGTAGAACTAGGAGGGGTGTTTGTGGGTAGGGTTGATAAGAAAGGAGAATCAGAGGAAAAGGTAATCCCCCTTATAAACGGATCGAGGACTTAGAAAAATCACTCGTCTCTTATAATAGAAAAATTGAAGAAATTTTTCTAAGCGCTTGTTTACCGTCTAGAATAGTTGTCCCAGCCTGCACAGCAAAGTAATGTTCAACTACCGTCCTTATTGTTTATGGCAAAAGGTCGAACACACAAAACACGTAATAAAAAATTTTTTCGTTAACCAAAACTCACAATAATCATATGGACACAACCAATAAAATTACCACCATCATCTCCCGTTCTCCAAATTAACAAAAACAAGGAAAAAACCTCGCATAAAAGCAACAAAACAGCGGAGCAACAAGCTACACGTCTTACCACAACGAGAGTTCTTACTCAACTTAGTATCAAATACTAAGCATATGTTGCCGTATTCTTGTAAAACCAGCGAGAGAAAAACTTATTTGATTAAAATATATTTTTAATCGACAGAGTCCAACATACTCGTAATCATTTCAAGTGAAAAATACCAGGTGTTGCTGTAATTACAATCGTTTATAATAGTTTTAAAAAAATTCATTCTTTATTATATCTTATTAAAATCTCTTTGCCTTTTCTGAGGTTATTCAGTACAAACTCTGCTATGGAAATGTTGTAGATGTTCGGAACAAATCAAATGAAGTAAAACCTGTGAACCAAAAGACAATTAAAAACTTAAATATAAATAGGAAATTAATTTATTTAAATCGGTTCGCTGTAGTTCAAGTACCAGAGGGTCAATGTGCCTCAAGGAATCAGATTTTTATTTTTGTATTTCTTTCTGTTTGGCCTATTTGGACTGCCTTGTAACATTTATTTTGCTTTATTCTGTAATTTTCTCTTTTTTCAATATTTCTTCATCATTTAACAGTACCCTTCTTTCTTTCCTGTTTAGCCTCCGGTAACTACCGTTTAGATAATTCTTCAGAGGATGATATGTATGAGTGTAAATGAAGTGTAGTCTTGTACATTCTCAGTTCGACCATTCCTGAGATGTGTGGTTAATTGAAACCCAACCACCAAAGAACACCGGTATCCACAATCTAGTATTCACAATCCGTGTAAAAATAGCTGGCTTTACTAGGATTTGAACGCTGGAACTCTCGACTTCCAAATCAGCTGATTTGGGAAGACGCGTTCACCACTAGACCAACCCGGTGGGTCATCATTTAACAGTACCGTATCTTCTTTTCTTCCGACTACTGGAACTTAATTCGTGTTGTTTTTTTTGACGTGAAACGTCTCTAAAATCACACCGAAACATACGGGTACCAAAACAGAAATTTGTAGTATAAGGTCTATATCGTCGTCCTACCTTAATAACTCCCTAACTGTTAATCTCTGAGATGTAAACGCGTGTCATTTTATAACTTAGATGGTCAGATCGCCGATATAACTTTCATTTCCATTCCGTGTAGCTCATAACTTAGACGTGATAGCGCGGTGATTCGTGTGTTTGTGTTTAGAGTTTGTCGAGATAGATCAATTTAAGTAATAATAAATGCATTTTAAACAATATGTACGTGTAAAAAATTAAAGTAAACATGTAAAAAGTATATAAATTCAATATGTCAGCCTCAGCCCTCTGCAAACACCAGCCGGAAGTATAAATTACGCATATCGTTGGAAAGGGAAGGTTATGGGCCCCGCACGGAAACCCCAATTTCCGGTGTCGAGCGAGCGAGACTGTTTCGGGAGCGTCGCAAAGCTAGCACGGCGTGCTCAGTGAACGACGCCGACGGCGCGAGCACCTTATTATGCCTTATGTCTGTTACTTCTCATATCACAGACCAATGTTGAAAAAAATTGTCGTCGAATAATAGTGTAAATAAATATCATGTACCATTTAGTGTCTGTTTTATGTTAAAATTAAATTTAGTACGCAGTCAGTGTCTCGATTTTATTTCAATCCAATACACTAAAAGTGATACTCTGAAGTAGAGACCGACCAATTTATCTGTAGAGGTCGCCAAATGAAGGAACTAAAATTTTCCATTTGAAACTCAGTTTTGTTTAAAAAAAAAAATACGATGGTGGCTCTCCCATTAAACTCTACAGATAAGTTGGTCGGTCTGTAGCTCGGAGGAACTTCAGCCACGGTCTTTAACGTTTCACGATAAAACCAACGGCCGTGCGCCCCGACACAGCCCTACCAGATTTTATTTATTTTGATTTGGAAAATTCTCCCAATTTTTTTTTTTCATAAAAGTCTCCCTAAACTGATTTCCTCTGCACATTTTTAATTTTACCTTGTCTTTTCTGACTTCTGAAAACCAGTTAAATACATTTTTTTTTGTAATTAAAGAGTTTAAAAACTAAAGATTTTTTAATTGTACGTTTTTATTTTTTAAATTATGGATTCAGAAGGGAACTCGGCCTTAAAAATCCTCCTTAATTCGTTTGGGCTAAATCTAATAGATCTGAAAAAATTTGCATAAATAGTGAAGAAACTAAATGGAATGAAAGATCAGGTCGCATTAGAGACTGTTTAAAAATCACCCCGACAAAAAATTACCTAAAGAAGAATGAAGCGTACTACAGAATGGAATATTGTGGTGATCTACGTATTGTGCAACGATCAGGTTTGTAAGGGGATACAGTTTAACGTACCCAGAATTACTCTATTAATCCATAGTATGTAGTACGTTCTACTTATTTGTTTAAATTACGTTTAACAAACTTAATTGGAAATATACTTCTCAAAATGTATGATGTTAAGGCTCTTATCGAACGTATTGCACTACTACTAAGAAAGATTTAAAATAAAAAATATATTTTACATTAGATAGTTTTTAATAAATAGATAGCTGTTTAAACGGATAGATAAACCGATCGACTAAAAACAACTTCTGAATTTTAAATTTTAAAACTTTTGTCGACTTCTATTAACTTAGATGGAATTAGACTATGAATGTCGTCAGTTAGACGTGATAGACAAAATACATTACATCTTCTGAAGACGTTACCGGTAACCTGTTCATAAAGTACGTCATTGCTTTCCGGTTTATGGCGTCCAGTCTGGAAAGGCTGGTGAGGAACTGTCTCAAAGTTTCGTTTAAACACACAGGACTGTTTTTCAACAAAATATTATGCCGCTGGTGACGAGAAAAGATATTTATTCCTACGAATATAACGACTTCACATTAGTGAATTGTTGAGTCGTTTCTACAACGTTTTATTTATTAAGAAAAACCATGACGTTAAAGTTTTAAACAAAAATTCTGAAAACGTTATGTCAGAAATACCAAAAAATAAATCATGAACTAAATAATTATTTTAATTTTTTGTGAGCACTTACGTGAAAAAAAAAAACATTATATTTAGGTCTGTGTATGTGATCCTAATTTAAGGAGATTTCCCTTTGTGGAGTATGAATACGGCTTCTATCGATTACAATATTCCATTGTAACAGAGCTCTGTCTACAGTCCACTTCCGAAGTAGTAAATTACGTTTACTATCTTTTTAATATCGACCTCGAATTATTAACGAAAGCTTTTAAACGAGTAAATTTAACTATTTAACGTATTTTAACTATTATTAAATACGGAATTCTTGATAGTCGTGAGATATAACTGACTAGAATCGTATTATCTCTGAAAAGGTAGTAAATGTTGTCGGATGGACAGAATTTTGTGTTTCAGCAAAATGGAACACTAGAAACGATCTCAGCTCTCGGATTAATTTTAGAAAGCAGAATGAAGAAAGACAAAGCTACCCGCAGTCATTCGTATATCCAGGAAATCATAACGAAGAATAAGGTATAACGTTTGCAAGAAAAATCTAATTGAAGTACAGAAAAAATAGAAATATTTTTTTTATTTTGCCGATCTCCGTGGCGGTGGTAGCGTCTCGGCCTTTCATCCAGACGACCCGGGTACGAATCCCGGTCAGGCATGGCATTTTTCATACGCTACAAAATTCCATTTCCATATCCCACGCACAAGCTTCAAGCCTGTGTAGCGATTTAAAAAAGAAGAAAAAACAAGAACCAGGTAGCTGTAATAAGAGTAGAAAATAAGAAAAAACGAAATACAGCTGCGGTTCAGAGAGTAATGATATAAGGATTTAGCCCTATTTCCATTCATTTTTAATATATATAGAAGAATTAAAAATAAATTTAAAGCTGGAATATTTTTGGGAGGACAAAAGTGTTAAAAGTGATAAAAGTGTTATGTTTACTCGCAATATCTCTATTATAGCTGAAACCGAAAATAAGTAACAAGTAGTAACGAATGAAGTATATTCATCCCTCAGATTTGAAATTAAGTGAAGGTGTAACGCTTTGAAAACCAGAAGTGGGGAAAAGAGGCCACGGTAGAATGTTGACAATTTTAGGATAAATCAGATGATAACGAAATTCAAAAAAGCAAAATGCTTAGAACATTTAAATAACATGTTTAGAAAGAAGGGCGAAGGTGTCGGGCAATATATTGAGACACTCGTGGTTGGTTCTGGTCCTGGTCCTGGTTGTAAAAGCTATAAAAATGGAAAAAGGAAGACGAAGAAAGAAAGTATATAAAATATGTTGAGGATGTTGAGGACGTAATCTACACGAGTTATGTTAAGGCTAAAACATTGGTATAAAACAGAAAGGAATGGAGGAGTACATCATGCCAATCCAAAAAAAAAAAACACTGTTGCTCCGACTTCGTATTTACACCCAGTATATATTGGATACTTGGCAACCGTGCACGGCTTGATAGAGCAAAGAATAATCGAAATAACGGAAGAAAATCATTTTTGACCGAGTAAGGGGAGATTTGGCTTCTAAGGCACATTTTACAAAATCTATTTCTTTTTGATAATAAAGAATTTTAAAAAAAATTCGAAAAATGATGATAATTGTTGTCTTTGTTGGACAAGATTTTAGAAATGACGCCAACATACTTGGAGAAAATTAACGTTATATTCTTGGTTCTGTGGATGGTGTTATTAATATTTAATGTTGATGGCATTTCAATAAAAATTAAAACATTGATTAAAGTAATAAACAATCTCACAGTATAATTTTTAATAGTTGTTTTTGGCCTTTATCTACATTATTATTATTTTTTCTTTTTTTTTCTTGGATTTTTTACAAGCATCGACTGCTAGGGTCATTAGCCCTCGTCACATTCTTTAAAAGAAATTAGTATCACCATCTGGATCGTCGATGCTAAGGTGTACCTCGGTGCTATCGATCCGCTTATAAGTGCAACATCAATACAGGACGTCGATCGATCTCTGGCATTGAAAAAGGTTCCTGACCCGTCGTTTAAAAGAATAAGTTCAGAATTCATCAGCAACCTTTCCAGTTCTCTTCCGTGGGGATCAACTTGATCCGATCGCCAAAGAGAATTATAAGTATTAAAGTCACCCACCAGTAAAACAGGTGGGGGGAGCTAAGAAATTAGTCTTGCTATGTCATCCTTATTCCAATCAAAATTCGGCAAGTATATGTTGCAAACAGTGACCTGAAGCGGACGCTTCATTCTAACGGCGACCGCTTGTAGGTTTGTGTTTAGAACAACCGCTTCGGTGGTAGCACTGGTCGATGTTAATATGGCTACTCCACCTCTAACCTTTACATTTGGGGGTTGATCTCGCCAAAATATATCGAATCCTTTTAATTTAAAATTTTCATTTCGGCTGAAATGCGTTTCTTGCAGACATATACAAATCGGGTCTACATTATGTACCAAGCTTTGGAGCTCATGGATGTTTGAAAAACATCCATTGATGTTCCATTGTACAATCGACTCGCTAAGTTTTAATTAAATTATCGTCTGGGTTTGCCTTTCGGCCACCCTTTTTTCCTTTTCTTCTCCATCTTACGAACAGCATCGTGTTTGTGGAGAAGGTCGTCGCCCGTAAAGCTTCCGGTCTCCGAATCGGAGACCACCGAAGCCGCCGACGACGACGGGCATGGATCGGCACCGGTTACAGGCGCCGATTGTGGGGCGGCAACTTGGCCGACCCCAGACACGGGGGTCGCTACCGGTCACCACCTGTGGAAGGGGGGACACTCGTCACCATTGCTACATGCTTGCCATCGCAGGGGTCATGTGGACAACGCAAGGGTCTCCGTTACACCTGCAATAACATTGAACCTGGCCAGGGTTCAATGGGGTTCAAAGGGGGGACACTCGTCCCTCCTGTGAATTTTTTTGTGGCCTCTTGAGTCTTAGAGGCCACTTCAGTTACAGGAGGCTTGGGAGCCTCCATAACAAACTCTGTAGCTGTTACTTTCTTTTCATCAACTAAAATCTCACTAAGACGGACTTGGATTTCAGGTTTAGCGTCCGTTTTCTTCTGTACTGGAGCAACTTTCGGTTTCGGAAATTTGTCTTCAGGATGCTGTACAATTATTCTTGGCTTAACAGATTCTTTAGTCCTGAGAGGCTTCATTTTATTTTCAATGATCCTCTCAATTAAGTCAGCCAAGGTAGGTGCAACTTTGTTGATGATTGTATTCTCATCAACAGCCACTGGAGCAGGAGCAGGAGCAGCAGCCGCAGCCTGAGCATAGGTTGTTGTTGCTCTAGGTCTGCGGGCGTTTACGATCTTCTTTGCTTCGAAGTAGCTAACCTTTTGCAGGGTTTTTACTTCCTGCACAGCTACTTCATCTTTGTATACAGGACAGTTCCTGGATCTACAGGAATGTTGTCCTCTGCGGTTAATACAAGTAGGAGGCTCCTTACATGGCTCTCCTTCATGAACTTCGTCACCGAACACGCATATTTGCGGTCTCTCACACCTAACAGCGGTGTGGCCAAAGCGTTGGCACTTAAAGCATCGCATTGGTTGCGGGACAAATGCCCGTACATCTAATCGGTGCATGCCCGCTCTTATCTTCTCCGGTAAAGTAGGCCGGTTAAATGTAAGAACATGAGATGCTGAAGGTAGGACTTCGCCATTCCTTCTCATGTTCAACCTCCGACATTCTAATACTCCCTGCGGTGCTAATTCTTCAACGATTTCCTGCTCCGTACAGTTAAGAAGATCCCGACAGACCACAATACCCCTTGAGATGTTGAGCGTGCCTTGGGGATCGACGCGTACAGCAAAATCTCCTATCTTTTGGCGGCCTAAGATCTTCTGAAACTGTGCATAATTCAGTCTCCACATGAAGTCCATTAAAGGTTTTTCTTATTTCCTTCACAGGGCCTCCAACGCATTTAGTTATTTCTCGAGCAATGAGAAAAGGACTCACTCTCGAGAAGTTACCATCCTCCTTCGTAATGACCAGATACTTAGGCTTTGGAACATTACTATTCTTGCAAAAAGCTTTTTGTAAGCTTTTTCTAGCCTCAACATCAATTTTCTTGAACTCCACACTTTTTCTCCGTTTTGCCTCAGGCGAAACGGCCGGTTCTAAACGAGGGTGTTTTCGTGAACCCTCTGCTACGTTTGTTGTTTGATCAGTTTGCATGATCATTGATCCCTTCTGTAGCAAGGCTAGCCGCCGGGGTATACCCCCACACCAGGGCTACCAACCCTGGAGGTCCGTTCCGGTACTCCGGTGGAACCGGCATATGTCCTGGCAGAGAGCGGATGCGCAATCTATGCACTGACTCCAGGCTCCTACTCACCGAAGCTTTCAGAGCTCCCATGCACCGACATACATGGGCACCATTGCTACATGCTTGCCATCGCAGGGGGCATGTGGACAACGGAAGGGTCTCCGTTACACCTGCAATAAAATTGGCCCTGGCCGCCACATCGCCAGCTCTAAAAGTGGTATTAGTCCATTTCCAAAATCGTTTATTATTCCATATCCTGCAGGTAGCCGAAAAATCCAAACCATGTGAGTACCTGAAGGTGGAAACAGGTCAAAAGAAAAGCATATCCGAAGAATTTACTCGGAGCCCCGTTAGCCAGCTATATGTATTGTACACAAGTACAGCTGTTACCGCCCTGGACGTGGAATGTAGATGTTGTGTTCCGGACGTGGGGATTACCTACCTCAGGGCATTATTATTATTATTATTATTATTATCATTATTTTTTTTCCTGAATTTTTATGGGTATCGACTGCTAAGGTCATTAGCCCTCGTCACATTCTTTAAAAGAAATTGTTATCTCCATCAGGATCGTCATATGTTAGGGTGTAAAGGGCCCTTACATTTTATTTAAAAAACACATAACTTCACAATATACATTAAGACATAAAAGACAAGGACAATCACAAACATTTACGGGGTGTAAAGGGCCCCGATATTAAAAATTGAGATAAAATTCTCAATGAACATGAAAATAAAATTATATATCTACAACATCATTTCCGTCTTCTACCTGTCTCGTTTGTAGTTTGTTTAAGCACCCTCGGAGCGACAAGAACCGCCGTGAAGCAGTATATTAGTCGCGCCAGGGTGCCGTGGCAGTTGACTTCTCCTTATAAACACGCTACAGGCATGCACTGCGCACACCCATAGCCTCGCGCCCTCAATCCACCCTTGAGGGTCCCCCATGCCATCATCGGACACACCCCGACTCACTGCTCTTGAGTGCAGAAGAGCCAGGATGGCCTAGGCAAGAGGGCTACCTCCCGTCACTATACGTGCCACGCTTCGAGACTCCCTTATATATATATATATATAAAACTACCGCTTAGAGATTCTTTTATCACAGCTTTAAACTTTCATTTTATAGACTTTTAAGAAGTCCACTGGCGTGTAAAAATGCAACTATATTTTCTTCATTTCCATTATCCAGATCAGCACTAATATTATTTCTAAGACGGAACATCTTTCTGAGGTCCTCATATATGGTACACTCTTCTATTAGATGCTTGATTGTCAGTGTTTTATTACAAACACCGCACATTGGTCTCACTTCGCCGGTTAACAAATATAAATTTGTTAATCGCGTGTGACCGATTCTAAGTCTGGTCACCGCTACTTGTTCACGGCGAGTCAACTTAAAGTCGCTTTTCCATTTATAAGGAGAAGTTTTAACTGAGTTTAATTTTGTATTTAAACTCCTCCATTCAACATTCCATTTGTTTTTTACTATGTTTGTTAGACGGTTTTTAACATCTGCCACTCTTACAGGAAATTCATCCAAATCATCGCAGACTGTTGCCTATCTGGCAGCTTCGTCTGCGATTTCATTACCTGTAATGAAATCTGTAATGCTGGTATTACCTGTAATACCAGCATGCCCCGGAGTCCATACAAATACGCATCGCTGGCCTCGTTGGTTTAGAACGTATAAAATGGTCAGGATGTTTGCAATTAGGACATCCTTAATGTTCTTGTTCCGAATTGCGACAAGTGCACTTAAAGAATCGGAACATATTAGCACTCTCTCTTCGCAATAGTGTTCAGTGTAGCGAAGAGCTTGCTGAATTGCAGTGAGTTCTGCCGTGTAGACACTGGCCACATCTGGCAGTTTCCAAAAGTGGGCTTCTCCATTTACATATATGGAGCATCCAACACCATGTTCGGTTTTAGAACCGTCAGTATAAATTCTAATATGTTCTTCGTATCTACTGACGGTTGCCAAAAATGCCTGCTGGATGATCACTGCTGGTTTCTTTTTTATTTCTCCTTGAGAGAGATCCAACCTTGTATTTACCGCCGGCAAGAGCCATGGCGGTATTTCTCTCGTAGAAATTACCAATGTATCTGGAATGGCAATTTCGTATTTACTTCTTAATTCGTGGTACCTAATTCCAGCTGGTCTGGAATAGCTAGCACGACGTTCGTATAATGCAGCCATAGGATGGTTGTTGATAAGTTTATTATTTATATGGGCAGGATAAGCCCATATATTTGCTGCGTATCTTAGTAAAAGAATCTCTCTTCTATAATGTAGTGGCATTATTCCGGCTTCAGACATCAGACTAGCCGTCGGACTGGTGCGGAAAGCGCCTGTTGCATATCTTATTCCGCTATTATGAACTACGTCTAACTTTTTTAAATGCGACTTTCTAGCGGTTGAATATACGATACATCCGTAGTCTAGTTTAGATTGAACCAATGCTTTATACAATCTCAATAATGTCTCTTTGTCTGAGCCCCAATTTAAGTTCGATAAACATTTTATAATGTTTAGGGCTCTTTTGCATCTATCACTCAAGTCCTGTATATGTAATCCCCATGTAAGGGATTTATCCAATACTAGTTCTAAATATCTTACGTTGTCTTTATATTGTATTGGATTATCATCAATTGTCAACGCAGGACTTTGATGAGGAATTCTCTTCCTACAAAAGTGTACACAGCACGTTTTTTCTGGTGAGAATTGGAATCCGTTATTCCTTGCAACTTCATTTAGAGCATTGATCGCTCGTTGCAATTTGTACCTCACCGTAGCAGTGTTGTTGCTGGCATACACAATTGCCAAATCAACATAGACGCTTTTGCTGATTTCTACTGGAATGGCTAATATCAATTTATTAATGGCAATGGTAAACAAGATACCGCTCAACGGCGAACCTTGTGGTATGCCTTTTTCCAAATTTCTTACAGATGAATATTCGCTATTGACTCGTACTTGGAAAGTACGGTCATTCATATAGTTGCTCAGTAAGACTGGCAGATTTCCACGAATGCCCCATTCATGTATCTGGAGCATTATACCATGACGCCAGGTCATATCGAAAGCCTTCTGAAGATCAAAGAAGACTCCGACACAATGTTTCCTTGTAATAAAGCTGTTATATATAACGTCCTCTAAGCTGATCATTTGATCGGTGGTGGAATGGTACTGTCGAAAACCTGCTTGATATGGTGATATGAGGTTTTCTTTTTCTAAAACCCAGACGAGTCGATTATTAATCATTTTTTCCAGTATTTTTCCCATAGCACACGTCAAGGAAATAGGACGGTAGCTATTGGGATCTGTTAAATTTTTTTTTTCTTTGGTACTGGAACAACATGAGCTTTTTTCCACTGCTGCGGGTACATTCCATCCCGCCATATTTGATTATGAAGTTCTAATAATGTGCGCTTTGCAGTGGTGTTCAGCTGCCTGATCATATTATAATGGATTTCATCCGGACCAGCAGCTGTGTTACCTGCTTTTTCCAACGCTTTCGTGAATTCTTCCATTTTAAATGGTACATTATATGAGTAATTATACTCAGTTTTAGAATTTAGTAGACCTTCGAGTTCTTCTTTTTTGGTCCGAAAACCTTCCTCGTAATTGGCCGTTTTGCTGGCTTTCTCAAAGTGATTGGATAATAGCTCTGCGATTTCGTTTGGAGTGTCCTTATTCCATCTTCATCTTGAAGGCTAGTTATGGGCGCAAAATTTTTACGCCCACAAATCGCCTTCACTTTCCTCCAAACATCTGACGCAGTAGTGGTTTTGTCGATGGATGACACGTATTGCTGCCAGGATCGTTTTTTCGAATCTATCATAAGACGTTTTGCATACGCCCTGTATTTCTTAAAGGCAACAAGAATTTCTATATTAGGACGCTTCTTAAATGCGTTATACGCCCTTTTCTTTCTTTTTATAGCTTCACTTATTTCTTCGTTCCACCATGGAACGGGTTGTTTCGTAAGTTTTCCAGATGTTTTGGGAATAAATTTCGATGCCGACTCAAGTATCGTATTTGTTATGGCGTCGACATCGTCTCCGATAACTCCAGTTGTTTCTGTGAGTATCGTTCTAGCTGTGAAGCTCATCCTGTTTACCTTATCAAATAACCATCTTTTAGAGATGGGATATGTTTTTCTTGTAACATCATTTACATTTTGCACCGGGAAATGATCGCTTCCATGCAAATCGTCTAAGACATGGAAGCTGTACCTCGGTGCTATCGATCCGCTTATAAGTGCAAGATCTATAAAGGACGTCGATCCATCTCTGGCATTGAAAAAGGTTCCTGATCCATCGTTTAAAATAATAAGTTCTGAATTCATCAGGAACCTTTCCAGTTCTCTTCCGCGGGGATCTACTCGATCCGATCCCCAGAGAGAATTATGAGCATTAAAGTCACTCAACAGTAAAACAGGTGGGGGGAGCTCAAAAATTAATCTTGCTATGTCATCCTTATTCCAATCAAAATTCGGCAAGTATATGCTGCAAACAGTGACCTGAAACGGACGCTTCATTCTAATGGCGACAGCTTGCAGGTTTGTATTTAGATCAACAGCTTCGGCAGTAGCTCTGGTCGATGTTAGTATGGCTACTCCACCTCTAACTCTAATATTTGGCGGTTGATCTCGCCGAAATGTATCGAATCCTTTTAATTTAAAATTTTCATTTCGGCGGAAATGCGTTTCTTGCAGACATATACAAATCGGGTCTACATCATGTACCAAGCGTTGGAGCTCATGGATGTTTGAAAAACATCCGTTGATATTCCATTGTACTATCGACTCGCTGATTTTAAATTATATTATCGTCTGGGTTTGCCTTTCAGCCACCCTTTTGTCCTTTTTTTCTCCATCTTACGAACAGCATCGTGTTCGAGGAGAAGGTCGTCGCCCGTGAAGCTTCCGGTCTCCGAATCCGAGACTACCGAAGCCGCCGACGACGACGGGCATGGATCGGCACCGGTTACAGGCGCCGATTGTGGGGCGGCAACTTGGCCGACCCCAGACACGGGGGTCGCACCGGTCACTACCTGTGGAAGGGGGGACACTCGTCACCATTGCTACATGCTTGCCATCGCAGGGGTCATGTGGACAACGGAAGGGTCTCCGTTACACCTGCAATAACATTGAACCTGGCCGCCACATCGCCAGCTCTAAGTTTTGTATGTGTCCACTTCCTAATCAATAAATTGTTCATATCCTGCAGGTAGCCGAACAATCCAATCCATGTGAGGACCTGAAGGTGGAAACAGGTCTAAAAAAAAAGCATATCCGAGGAATTTACTCGGAGCCCCGTTAGCCAGCTATATGTATTGTACATAAGTATAGCTGTTGCCGCCCTGGACGTGGAACGTAGATGTTGTGTTCCGATTACCTACCTCAGGGCATTATTATTATTATTATATAGATATCAATATTTATTTTGAATGATTACCGATGAATTTCTGCATCTGTTACACATATTTGTTAATTTAGTTTTATTTCTGGGCGACATCGACATATTAAGATTTAAACTCTTCTGTTTCATTTTCTCCATCTTTAGGTCGTTCCAATTTTCCAGAATTTATTTTTCAATGAATGGTTGTGGACGCCTGTAAGGAGAGTTGTATAGACCTTCTAAAAAAATTTATTTTCCTTCACGCACCTCAAATAGTGGAAAAAGATCTCCAGCCGACTTAAGCAAAAACTCGACTCTTGTTTTGATTTAGAAGACTATTGACACAGCACATATTGCACTGCACTATCGATACTAAGTTACATATCACAGGATGGCATTGGTAGATGGCCGAAGCTGTTGACTATTTAGTTCTTTCAATTACTTATATCGCAGAGGATGTATTTCAGTACTAACACCAACATATAAAAATTACGGCTTTATGCATGGTAAGGTATAGACAAGGTCAGGTATGTCGAACTCGCGACCCGCGGGCCGTTTGCGGCTCAGTTGTTCCTTTTGTGTGGCCCTTATAGATTTGAAATAGATATTTGTTATGCATTAAAACTCTAACAAAGATTATAATATATTTTATACAAGTAATTGAACCTCTATGCATATTGCCTATGACTATTTAACACCTTAATCCAATTTTAATGGGTTTTTTTTTATATTAAGCGTTTGCAACATTCAAAGATGACTCTTATAGTCTTTTTCAAGTTTTTATTTTTCAAATAATATGATTAAAAAAATAAAATACATGTTTTAAATAGAAATTGAAAAAAAAAAATATTAGAAACAAAATATAAATACCGTATTTATTCGAATACCTCCCGCACTTTTTTTTCTTGGAATTGGAAAGAAAAAATAAGGGTGCCGGGCTTACTTGAAACATAGCCTTTAGCCAGGATAATTTCTGTAAAGTAAACATGTCCTTAGAAGTACCTAAATTCAATCACATAAATATAGTTACATTAGGCTTTCGTTTATCAATACCGGATGACGCTTATATAGAATACATCTTTAATTATTAACATCCTGTTCATATTATCGATAGAAACGAAGTTACGGTATTTTTATAAAACTGATTCATTCTGTATAGGCTGCATCCGGTTCTAATGACGCTACAGTTACAGTATCAGTTACCCATCGTCGTCTTGTCTATTCGCCATAGTCATTGTATTGTTTGTATACGTGGACGGTTATATGCATATTGTCTGTTTAGTTTATCTTGTAAAGCTTAATACGGTGATTTATTTTAATTACGGTATTAAAATGAGTGCAAAAGGACAGCGTATACGATCTTTTACGGTAAATGAAAAACTGCGCGTTATAGAAGAGGCTGAAAAAATTGGAAATCCGTCGGCAGGAAGAAAATTTGACGTAGATGAAAGCTGCATTCGAGACTGGCGTAGGAAGAAACAACTTCTGCTGAAAGGCACTGGTAATAAAAGGGCTTTTCATGGCTTAAAACCAAAATACACAGACATAGAAAAAAAATTGTATGACTGCTATAGAAAAAAGTAGATGCGGTTATGCTGTCACGACAGAAATGTGTCAATCATATACTCGTGAAATCGCTAAATCATCGAATAAGATTGATTTTATAACAAGCCGTGGATTGATAACACGATTTTTTGTACGAAATGATTTGTCAATACGATGATAAGACATTTCTCAACGACTTCCAGACGCTTATGAACAAAAGATATTACATTTTCACAAATAAATAATAAATCTTAGAAAAGATAAAGGCTATTTGCGTTCTCAAATAGGAAACGCTGATCAAAGCCCCGTATATTTTGAAATGCCATTTGACAAAACCGTAAACAAAAAAGGTGAAAAATGTGTTACGATTCCCACTGGTGGTAATGAAACACAAAGGTGTAGTGTTATGCTTTGCATTACTTCTGATGGATCAAAATTACCTCCGTACATTGTTTTTAAAAGAAAAACTCTTCCTACCGTACAGGAAATGGAGTTATTACCAGAGCAGAGGAATCAGGTTGGATGGACGAAACCATAATTTTAGATCGGATCAGGTGCGTAGGGCAAAAGCGATCAGGAGATTTACTTAATAAAAAAAATACCGGTATGCTAGTAATGGATAGTTATCGGGGGCATACGACTGATAAAATGAAAGACATTTTAAAAAAGGGTATGACAGACCAAGTAATAATTCCAGGCGGATTGACATCTCTATTGCAACCACTAGATTTATGCATTAATAAACCGTTCAAATCTGAATTAAAACAACTGTACAGTTAATGGATGGCTGATGAAAATTTCTTTCTCATGCTTACAGGAAGAATCAAACGCCCGGATTTTAACCAGATTTGTGTTTAGATAAAAGATGCTTGGGAAGGTATGTGCACGGAATTAGTAAGGAAAAGTTTAAAAAAATGCGGAATATCTAATCAACTTGATGGTAGTGAAGACGATCACCTTTGGCAGAGCGACGTGAAGACTACCGGTAACTCTTCTACAAATATTGACAGTGACAGTGATTAATTAAAAATAAAATCCCATATTAAAAAGCGTATTGAAATGATTCTTTTCAACATGATACTTTCTTTTCGTTTTACTGGTTTACTGATTCTGAACTAATCTAGTACTTAAGGTAATTAATTATTAATGTAATTTAAATGAACGAATTAAATGCTTTACTTTCTGAATACTTTCGTATTTACGTATTTTTTTATCATATCTGTTGCACTTTAAAATACCGGTATACACTCGATTTTTTTTTTAGATTTTCGGTCCGGAAAATCGAAGTGCGGGCCTTATTCTTGGGCGGGGGGTACTCAAATAAATAGGGTAGGTTTAGGTCGATTTAGGGAATTTGATAAAAAAACACCATTATACAAAATATTATATTAAAAAAAAAAAAGTTTTGATTTTTAAAAAAATTTTGTTTTATTACATTGAAAAGTATATTATAAAATTATAAGTAAGTAAACGATTTACTTATAATAGACGGTCGGCCCTTTATACCTCTTGTCTTTGCGGCGTGCGGCTCATTTCACATTTCCAATGCTTTATTGAACTCGTAACGATTTTGGGTTGGACATAGCTCGTTTAGGTGAAAAACCTAGGGTTATCATTGACCCATACCGGGTGTTTCGTATGTCTCCTCGATATTTATCGGTAATACTTCTACCTCAATTTGACTCAAGATCTCTGAACTCATTTCCAAAGTGCTGGTAATTGGATACAATTTCGGTACGCTTTCTCTTCGTATTGGACTAGCGGTATTATCACGACAATAATCCAGGTGATCGTTTCCTTGATGAACACAGAGACATCAGGGTTCAACTGCTCTACTGAGAGGACGATACGATCGTAATAGATCTTAAACTCATCCTCTTCAATCACAGTCGCCCTGAGGGTCTGCGGATTTACCGGCGCGCCTGCAATGAGTATGTTCATCCCATCAAGGAAGCCAAAATCAAGTTATGACAAAACTCCATGCGCGAGTTGCAACGAAACCCCTGGCAGCTCGCAAAAACATGTCCCTGTCCAAAGTCATTGCGCGATCTGTACAATTTTTGATACAGTTTTGGTAGTCGTGACAACACTTTAACTTCCGTTAAACTTTAAAAAGATTGTATTGTCAATTATATTCAGAGCAAGTTTGGGTACTTCCTCTTCTAATTTACTTCTAATATTGTAAATGTTTTCTTTCTAAATTGTGCTGTACCAGTTTGGTGTAGGTCTTATGGTATTCTCCCGTCTCAAATAAGCTGTAATTAGTCTGTGATCTGTGAAATAATTAAAATTATATCTGTAATTATTTCTTTATCTTTTCCCCCAGAATATAGTCTATTTCTCCGTTGGGAGTAATCCATGTTCATTTCTTTCCTCTGCATTTTTTAAAAAAAGATGTTCATAATGAAGAATTGACTTTCCTCGGAAAAATTGATTAACCTTCTTCTTCTATCATTTCTCTGCCCGTAACCATAAGGACTTGTCACAGTTTTGTTTTCTACCTCTTTACTTCAAACCTGGCTGTTAAAATCTCCTAATATTATAATATTCTTGTAGTTATTTTCCAAGTTATCTAAAACCATCTGTAGACTCCTATTCTTTGTATGTTTCTTCATCTTGTGGTTGCATAATCATAAAGTAATGCCATTTTCATTTTTCTTTCTTCTCTTATTTTCATCTGAAATAAACCTATTCTACACGTAATACATTCATATTTTATTAATTTATTCTTTAGAGTTGATTTAATTAAGAATGTGGTACCTCTCTGACCATAAGTTATTCCACAGTATGCAAAAAAATATCCAGAATTTCTTCTCTCAGTTCCCAACCTTACCTCTGAAATACCCAAAAAGTCTATACTTGTTTAATCTTTCAATTAATCTTTCTTCTACACAGAGCTACCTTACACTAGGAGTTCCAGTTATGAGGGTGGACTTAGAATAATTAATTTTATTTTTTTGTTTGGTTTTCCTTAAAAACTATTGTTTGTCAGGGAGGATATCATCAGTTCATTCTCCTTCACTAACAACTTTCTGGGAGGATGTGATTTTTGAATGGGCCTAGATTCAGTTGTATGCTAATCACATTTGTCAATTGCAGTCGATGAATGAGGTCTTTCAGGAAGAAAGAGTGCCTTATAGCATCTTTTTATTCAGTTTTCCCTTGAGTTCTAATTTTCTTTTTTCATTGATTATTAATCTGCATAATGCTGGTTTCATCTTTAGGATGGATGTCTCTCAATACTATTTTAGTTGCTTTCTTGTTATACTCTGTTTGTTGTCTTGTATGAGTGTTTATTATAATTAATTTTTTGTAACTAATAATCATAAATTTTCCCTCTTCTCTTGCTTTAGCTGATTTGCTAACCAAGTCGTTTCTTTTTTTGAATACATTTCTTAGAAAATCTTCAGTTTATTAGATTTGTTTGATATGTTTATTATCGTCATGTTAAAATTTATTTGTTTTAATTTTTGAAGATTTCAATTTTCTTACTCATAGTATTGAGAGCAATCAGCAGGGGACTTATCTTGTTCTCCTTTAGTGTACCCTTATCTTATAACAACATCTATGTCTTATAAAATTTTGATTTTCAAGTTTTTTCAACATTTGAGTCACCTCTTGTAATAATATTAAATTTGATAATTTATTTTCTTTTAGGTCAGGGATCAATATATTTTTCTTACTTCTTGTACTAAAGCTTCAGTTCTTATTTCCTGATTTTCTGCCTTATTGCTAATTTCATTAAACTTATCTTAAAAATTGTTTGTTATGATTTCATTCTGTTGTTATGTTTTGTCTTTTATCTTGTTTTTAAAATCAAATAATATTTCCTTTATTGAATTTAACTCCATATTCAAAATTGACGATAGAGATTATAATAAGGTTAGGATATTTCTAATATTTGTTAACAAGATAATAAATAATTAACGCTTGCTTATTAACCTTGGTCTTTCTACATGTACATACTGCTCCATAAATCCCTGCTACTTTAATGTCTGCAGTTATTCTTTGGTTTCTATTAAAAGAGAGTATATTGTTTCACTTATTACACACTATTACTCTTGATGTAATTAATTTAAGCTCGCACAATACCTCCCTTAATGTTAAAATACACACTGTGAACAATTTTAACACAAAATATCTGTAATAATCCGTAACAAAATATAATTTTAGTAAAGCATTCACCAGCAATGTTAATGGTACGAAAGTCTAATCCACACTTCATTCTGAGAAAGTAAACAATAAAAAACAAACGTGCCATGATGGGGAATTTCAAATTTTAATTATCTTTCTACAAAGCTGTCATATTACTTCAATTGTGTCTGTAAAACGTTTAGTTTAGCTCCAATTGATCTTGAATTTATAAATACAAACAAGTAAAGTAAAAAAGCAGTTTTACTGGTAAAGACTAGACTGCACTTTTGAAATTATAAAAAAATTTTCTTTCACAAAGTCGTTTAAAATTTCATTGACTTTAATATTTATTATTTTTAAAAACGATCGCTAGAGTACTTATTAAGCGAGTTGAATAATATTTTTTTAATTTTATTTCTCAGTGCATTTTTTGAGGTTCGTATTATTATTTCTTTTTTACATTTCTTTTTTTTTTGTAATATGGGCATCGACTTCTACAGTCATTAGCCCTCATCACATTCTTTAAAATAGAGTTTAAATCACCACCAGGTTTGTCATATGTAAGGGTGTAAAGGACCTTTCCATTTTATTTAAAACTACCAAAATAAACAACAGAAATGATAGAACCAATGTTTTATACAGCCTCAGTAGTATTTCTTTACATGAGACGCAATTGATGTTGGATAAACATTTAATAATGTTTAGGGTTTTCTTGCATCTAACACTCAAATCCTGTCAATGTAATCCCCATATAAGGGACTGGATGATCATCGATGGTCAAGACAGACTTTGGTGAGGAATTCTCTTCCTACAAAGTGTACACAGTACATTTTCTCTGGTGAAAAACTGAAACCATTATTCCTCTCACTTTGTTGAGGGCATTTATCACTCATTACAGTACTTTACAGTACTTACATTACATTACTTTACATTACAGTACTTTACCACAGCTGTATTGTTGCTGGCATACACAATTGCCAGATCATGGACATAAACAGTTTAGCTGATTTAAGCTGGAATGGCTAATATCAGTTTATTGGTGAGCAACGTACCAAACAACAGGGCTACTTTCCAGTCTTTTTTCTGATGAGTATTCATTGTTAAAACTACTTGAAAAGTACGGTCATGTAATTGAAGCATTATTCCATGACGCCAGGTCATATCGAATGACTTCTGCAGGTCAAAAAAGACTCCAACCCAATGTTTTCTGTGATGAAGCTGTTATATATGATATTTCTAAATTTATCATTTCATCAGTAGTTGAGTGGTATTGCTGGAAACCTGCTTGATGTAATGATAAAAGATTTTCTTTTTCTAAAATTCCAAATGAGACGATTATTTATCATTTTTTCCAATAACTTTTCCATAGCGCACATTAAAGACGGATAGGACGGTAATTATTGGGATCTGTCAGATGTTTATCTTTCTTTAAAACTGGAACAACTTGTGTTTTTTTCCACTGCTGCAAGAACATTCCACCCCGCCATATCTGATTATATAGTTTTAACAATTACGTTTTGCAGTGGTATTCAGCTGCTTGATCATAACATAATGAATTTCGTCCACAGCAGAAGCTGTATTTCCGCCTTTCTCCAAAGCTTTCATAAATTCTCCTATTTTGAAAAGTACATTGAATGAATATTTTATTTCAGTTCTGAAATTTAGCAGACCCTCGAGTTCTGCTTTTTGTGCTCTAAAAAATTCATCATAGTCAGCCGTTTTCTGGCTTCATCAAAATGATTGGCTAGTATCTCTGCAATTTCATTTGCAGTATCTGTAACTTCATTTTCATATTGAAGGCAAGTTATGAGAGTAAAGTTTGTATGCCCACAAATAGCCTTAACTTTCTTCCAGATATCTGATGCAGTCGTGTTTCTGTTAATGGATGACATGAATTGCTGCCACGATCGTTTTTTGGAGATCATAAGTTATTTTGAAAACGCCCTGTGTTTTTTAAAGGCAATTAGATTTTCTAATGTTGACGTTTCTTAAAAGCGTTATATGCTTTTTGTTTCTTATTATAGCATCACTTATTTCATCGTTTCACCACGGAACAGGTGGCTTCTTGAGTTTCCCGGATGTTCTAGGAATATATCTTGATGCCGTGTCAAATATAGCGTTCATTATAGCATTGGCTTCGATAAGTACAGCTGTTTCAGAGAGTATCATATTAGCTGTGAATCTCGTCCAATCTGCTTTATCAAGCAGCCATCTTTTGGAGATGGGATATATTTTTTCTTGTAACGTCAGTTACAATTTGCTACGAGAAATGATCACTTGCATGTAGATCTTATAAATTTTTGGAAATGTATCTCGGTGCTATCGATGCACTTACAAATGCTAAATCTACTCAGGACGTCGATTCATCTCTGGCATTGAAAAACGTTCCTGAACCATCATTTAAGATAATGAAATCAGAATTTAATAAGAACTTTCCAATTCTCTTCCACGGGGATCTACTCGATACGACCCCCGAAGGGAATTATGTGCATTAAGGTCACCCACCAGTAGTACGGGTGGGAGAAGCTGAGCAATGAATCGTGTTATGTCATCCTCCTTCCAATCAAAATTCAGCAAGTATATGGTGCAGATCTTTCATTCTGATTGCGATCGCTTGCAGACTTCTGTTTATTTCAACCGCTTCGATGGTATCTCTTGTCGATGTAAATATTGCTACTCCACCTCTAACTCTTATATTTGACAGTTGATCCCGCTGAAATGCATTATATCTTCTTAATTGGAAATTTTCATTTCGGCAGAAATGCGTTTCTTGCATGTATAAAAAATCGGGTATACATCATGTACCAAATGTTGGAGCTCATGGATGTTTGACAAGCATCCATTGATGTTTCATTGAATTATTGACTCGCTAATTTTTTAATTATTTAATTTCTTGGTTTGCCTTTCGGTCTACCTTTTTTCCTCTTCTTTTCCATCTTGCAAACAGCTTCGTGTTCGATAAGTATTTTATGCCTGAGTAGCTACCGGCAGATATGGATTGGCGCTTGGTTTAGGAGCCAATTGACAGGTGGGAATCTGGGAGACCCCCGCACCAGGACTCGTACCAGTCACCGCTTCAGACAGGAGACTGGCCCTCCTCTGTGGTTTTTGGTGACCTCTGCGGTTTGTGGCCTACCTCAGTTTTAGAAGGTTTGGGAGCTATCTGACAGGTTATGCAGACCCACTTGAACCACTGGTTTACTAGCTGTTTTCTTCTGGTCAGATGCGCTTTTGCTCATGGTCGACTTATTATCTGGAGGCTGTATATCTATCAACGGTTTAGTACATTCCTTATGAATGAGAGGCTTAATTCTATTCCCTATTATTTTCTCAATCATGGTAGCTGATGTGGGCGCAAGTTTGCCGAAAAGCTGGTCTGTATCAACAGTAGTTAGTACAGGAACAGCAGTCGCAGCTTGAGCATAAGTTATTGTTTCTCTAGGCTTGCGGGCGCATGCAATCTTTTTTGCTTTGAAGTAGCTAACCTTCTGCAGGGTTTTGACTTCCTGTACAGCTACCTCGTCTTTGTAAACAAGACAATTTCTAGATCTGCATGAATGCTGTCCTTTACAGTTTACACAAGTAGAAGGATCCTTGCATGGTTCTCCTTGCATGTTCAGCCTTGGACTTCAATAACTCCTTGAGATGTCAACTTTCCACAATTTCCTGCGGCGTACAATTGTTATAATAGTAGATCCCGACAAACCACAACACCCTTTGAGATGCTGTGTGGATCGACTAGTATAGCAAACTCACCTATCTTTTTTAGCCCAAGGATCTTCTGCGACTGGTTAACATTAATCGTCTCAACATGAAGTCCGTTGTAAGTTTTCCGGATTTCCTTCATCGGTTCACAATTATTTATATCTCGAGCGGTAAGGAAAGGACTTACTTTCGAAAGATTACCGTCCACTCTATTACTTACCAGATATTTTGGTTTAGCACAAAATGTCATGTATAGAGCTCTCTGTAAGCTTTAACCTCTTTTTCCATCCTTCCTGACTCATAACTCTTTCTCCGTTTCGCCTCAAAGGATACGGCTGGTTCAAGACGAGGGTGTTGACGCGAACACTCTGTCACGTTTCATGATTGTTCAATCTGCATGATTTTCTATCCCTTCAATAGCAAGGCTAGCCTCCGGGGTACATCCCCACTCCAGGGCTACCAACCCTGGAGGTCTGGTCCGGCCGGTACTCTGGTGGAACCGGAAAATATCATATCGGCAGAGAGCGGATGCGCAATCCCAGCACTCACTCTAGGCCCCTACACACCTGGTTGGGGTATAACGTCATCGGGACCTTGACCCAGGATGGCGTCAGCAAAAAGCAAGGTCATAAAAAATCATCAAGTCTTAAAAATGAAGCAGAATACAAAAATTGTTTTCAAGGTCATCCAAAAAAATCGATGCGACCTTTTTTCGTACGTGTCGGCCGCTCATGACGTCATTCGACTAGAATAAATAGGCGGCAAGTTTTACCGGAACTCATACCGCCATCTCGCTGCGTATAGTGACATCATAACAATATTTTCGATAATGATGATATTTTTACTATAATGATATTTTCACTCAGGTGAGTCAAACTGTATTTAGTATTTTTTCGAATTTAAATAAATAAAAACTAACATTACGTAAGTGATGAAATAATAGTAATGATTATTCCTTTTTCTTTTAAAGGATATTTCTTGTGGCGTAATTTCAATCAGCAGTCTGCCTACGTCAGCTATATTTGAAAAAATAGCATACATCTACAAGGGTTTTTCTGGTAAAAGTTAATGTAAGTATTAATCGATCCGAAAAAATTGGTTGGATTGTGATAAGGATTTTTGCAGCTCTATTATGTCTAGTGAATAACTGCTAATGCTTATTCTGAGGGAGTATGAAAACATATATAGTCGGTCTGATGAAAAAGTGAAAAACGACAGCCGATTACGCTAATAAGTTAATTACAGATTATTTCCATTTTGCATTTTGCACTTAGCCTGTTCATAAAGTATGTAGTATTATAAAGTCTAATGTAATAGTTGCATTGAATGTATCGTTATAAGAGATGTTTTTTCTACAGATGTCTAACTTTAGAAGAAACGACTCTTTCGAAGAACTGCTGCCGCCGGTAAAGGTAATTGATATCAAGCCTCAACCGGGTCCTTCAAACGCTTCAACCGCCGCCGCATCGTCCTGCTACAAGCGGCTCGCCAGAAATCGAATTCACTTCAACAGAACAAAGTTTACTTGATGTGATATCGATGGATTACACAAACAGACTTACGTGTGCCGAATCATGGAAGCAGACGATTAGGAGAGAGGAAAGGAAAGCTGTTTCCCATAATTCATTATCTTTACGTAATTTGCTTCAAATTTTTAAAGTTTTCTCTAATAATTTAAAGACTATGATTTAGTTATCGAACGAACGATCGAACGTTATAAAACGAACGATCGATTCGACGAAGAGGCTGCCTCTAATTCTAAATCTAGGCGAGCTGTTTACTCATTCGCAATCCGTAGATATAAAACATAGAAAGAAACAGTTACTAGCGTGAACACTGCCCAAGAAGGGTAAGTACCTGTTGAGAATGACATTTTTGATACGAAAGAAACCGAAGGTCTTTCGTTAAAAGATAAGAAGGTAAAAAAAAATTAAAACGAAAGAGGAGCTCGTTTTTGCGAAATTAAGATCGTGACTGCGAATGATAAGATAGAAAAGGAAAACGGCTTTAAAAATTCATCAGACCGATCGCGAAGTTCCACTCTTAGGTCCACCTTCAGTAGCGCCTAATATGGTTGATCGAAAAATGCTCATGCTTAATTTAAAATTATTTTTGCAGGAAAATACCATCTGACGAATTCTGGTTCAAAAAGCAAAACTTGCAGCAGTGGACAGAGGAAGTCAGTTCATTATTAACGTAAACGCATTTAGCTACATACTTTTAAATTAAAAGAATTTGACAGACACTTCATGACACTTAGAGCTTTCTGACACTTAGTTACTAGTTCTGTTATATACGCCCTCCATGAAAGTTATCTGTCCAAAGTGAGACCTAAGAGACAAACTGTTTCTACCTTGGTATCGTGGGGAACATGTGGACAGCGGAAGGGCCTCCGTTACACGTTCAGTCACTTCGACCCTGGACGCCACATCGCCAGCTCTAAAGGAGGTGTGAATGCATTTTCTTAAATATTAAAATTCTTCATATCTGCATGTGGCCGAAAATCAAGTCCTTGTATTACGGCCTGCAGGTGGAATCAGGGAGAAGAAAATTTCCATCTCCGAGGAAAAACACTCGGATCCCTGTTAGCCAGCATTATGAGTAGTACATATGTACAGCTGTTTCCGCCCTGAACGTGGAACGTAGATGCTATGTTCCGGACGTGGGAATTATCTTCCTCAGATCATTATTATAATTTTTTTCGGTTTCGATGTAAAAATCATTAAAAGTCTTGCGAATTTCCTTGACATAACCACCAGCACAATTTGTAATCTCTAGCAATTGGCCACGACTTCTGGAACGCCGTCTATGACGGCTTGCTGAGGCTGGAGATTGATGGACGGCCTTCCAATTAGGTATGTCACTCTTTAGAAGTATCTGGGTGTTATCCTTGATGAGAGTCTTCTCTCATTCAGTTCGGAGGACAACGGTGTAGGACAGAAGAGAGAAGATGTCTTACGGCGAAGGCAAAGGCTGAGTTAAAATTTTGATGTAAATGTCTACCGAGGCATTTACATCAAAAGATCAGAAGATCCCGCCTCGTAGCGTGTCCGTTCGCTACACCACCCCCTCCGATCCAAGTCAGTAGTGGCTTTAACGGAGGACATCATCTCCCCCTCAAACTGATCACATACCACAGCGTTCAGTTCAGGTCCCGCTGAGATGCCACCGATGCAGATGCCCCGAGGGACATCTGCATCGGTGGTGATAGTTTTAGATTTATGTCTTTCGAAGAAGACAACGGACACCTGCAGCTACCAAGTCGCCCTCAGGAATTAAGCTAGAAACCTAACCGCGGATTGAAGATCCCGCGCCTAGTTGTAACCAGTTAATGAACCAATTTCATTGAATGTCTCGAATTCGAGGCACTAAACCAACCACAAACAACAACTTTCCCACTAAAAGTGTTAATTGCAACGAAATTTAGACCTAGTTCCCTTAAAGAACCCCGATAAGTTAAACTCATTCATGAGTGCAAATTTAATCGAACTCCGGTCTGGTCCACCGGGGAGAAGAGAATGAACGCCTACTCCCGCTCAGCTCCATCGCGGAGTCCCGCGTGACATTCACCTTCTTCCATTAACCGCCGTCGAAACGCCGCTGCACGCCACCTAAGCGGCGTGCAGCCACGTCCCGCCAACAGTGTCATATGCTCATACAAATGCTCTCCTCGAAGCGCGACCGCACCACCCGGGATAAGGAATTCCATACCCGTTGGCAGCAGCCGCAACTCCGCCGACAGCTTCATTCCATTATTTAAATGACACCTCTTAATAATTTAACCGTGGCACGTTGCCAAAGCGCCTACCTTCGGCCAGTCAACTTCCCAGGCGGTCCCTAGCCACCCAGGTTCCTATCATCTACTAAATCCCTTCGACAGTACTGCACAGGGCGAGGAAGCGAAGGAAGCCAGCAACAATTGTCTACTCACTGCGAGTCTTCCAGTTGACTCGCAGATCCATGAAGGAGTTTACTCTCTCGAGTTCCCTAGTAACTCTGGTACGCTCAGCTTCGTATCTGGGACAAATGTGTAGGACATGGTCCACAGGGTCATCGACCCTACAGTCCGGAGACAAGCCTGAGTCAACCAACCTAAACCTAGCCAAATTTTCGATAAAGGCACCATGTCCGGAGAGAAACTGCGTTGTGTTCCGATTGGGGGATACCCAGCTAACCGCTCGTAACTCTCTAAATTAGGAAATATACCATGCGTATAACGACCAGTCGAAGAATCGTTCCATCTAGCTTGCCAAGAGTCAAAACCTTGGTCTTCGATCTCACGCACACGCCCTGATGTAAGAAGACCTCCCTTCTTTGCAACATACCGCTGGCTACTATGTTCCGTAGCCGAAATATCCAAGGGTTTGATGCCTGCGATCACAGTTACTACCTCTCGCGAGACAGTCCTGTAACCGCCGACAACCGCTAACAAAAGAAGACGATGGGCTCGTAATAGAATGTCCCTATAACGTTGGTACCGCATATGATGAGCCCAGACGGGCGCAGCGTACAACATAATGGCCCCTCAGACTCCTTTGTAAAGAATACGCATGGTACGGAAATTCAACCCCCAATCGGGATGGACAACTCTACGGACGCTGAAGAAAGCATTAATAGCCTTCTTCGCCACATACTGCAAGTGCTCCTTGAAGAGAAGCCTCTCATCAAGGATAACACCCAGATACTTCTAAAGAGTGACATACCTAATTGGAAGGCCGTCCATCAATCTCCAGCCTCAGCAAGCCGTCATAGACGGCGTTCCAGAAGTCGTGGACAAGAATCGACCCCTGCGCCACCCCTGATGTGATCGCAGTCCTACGCCAGCCGGCCGCGATCTCGTGGATGACACCGCATTTTCTCAGGTATGCGTCCACCATTCTGAAGAGGTATCGACGCACGTGGAACGAATGCTCCAGGTTTCGAATCATATCGCTTCACCGTGCAAAGTTGAAAGCATTGCACGCTTTAAATAATTTTTTTTTACAGGGCTCCCACTCCTCCCTACACCTCCTGCGGCTCCTTCACATGTGTGACCCGCAGCCAGGTACCAAGGGGGAAACAATGTGACAGAATAGCCTTAAGCCTTAATATGCCACATAATTTTTAATTTTAACTCATAGAAAGCACATATACAAGCAAAAAATATAAACAGCAGAAATAATATGACGAAAAAACCTCATTGATCCATTGTCATTGATTAAGTATTCATACTTAATAACAAGCGACGTCCAAGTCAACGTTACAAGTAAGCAACACCAAGTAATATACATATATACAACCAATGAAAAACATTAAACATCGAAAAACATATAGAACATGAAATAACAAAAAAACAAAAATCACAGAATGCCGTCAAATACCTGAAGCTCCTTTTTAAAGCATTGACTAGACAGGATGAAGAAATCCACACAGTTAGCAATTTTATTTGCATATTTAACACGCCGGGCCAGAGGAGCATTAAAGGAACGGCCCATGTACTGAGACTGCCGAAATTGTCTTATCCTTTCACAAGGCACTCTCAGAACAATATGGTAATAAGTCCATCAATCCGAGCATTCAGAAGCTTGTAAAGATACAAGACAGAAGCTCTATTACTACGCTGGCTTAGTAAAGGGAGTTGAAAGAAACTGCACAGCTGCACAGCAAGAGAAGAGGGAAAATTTATGATTATTAGTTACAAAAAATTAATTATAATAAACACTCATACAAGACAACAAACAGAGTATAACAAGAAAGCAACTAAAATAGTATTGAGAGACATCCATCCTAAAGATGAAACCAGCATTATGCAGATTAATAATCAATGAAAAAAGAAAATTAGAACTCAAGGGAAAACTGAATAAAAAGATGCTATAAGGCACTCTTTCTTCCTGAAAGACCTCATTCATCGACTGCAATTGACAAATGTGATTAGCATACAACTGAATCTAGGCCCATTCAAAAATCACATCCTCCCAGAAAGTTGTTAGTGAAGGAGAATGAACTGATGATATCCTCCCTGACAAACAATAGTTTTTAAGGAAAACCAAACAAAAAAATAAAATTAATTATTCTAAGTCCACCCTCATAACTGGAACTCCTAGTGTAAGGTAGCTCTGTGTAGAAGAAAGATTAATTGAAAGATTAAACAAGTATAGACTTTTTGGGTATTTCAGAGGTAAGGTTGGGAACTGAGAGAAGAAATTCTGGATATTTTTTTGCATACTGTGGAATAACTTATGGTCAGAGAGGTACCACATTCTTAATTAAATCAACTCTAAAGAATAAATTAATAAAATATGAATGTATTACGTGTAGAATAGGTTTATTTCAGATGAAAATAAGAGAAGAAAGAAAAATGAAAATGGCATTACTTTATGATTATGCAACCACAAGATGAAGAAACATACAAAGAATAGGAGTCTACAGATGGTTTTAGATAACTTGGAAAATAACTACAAGAATATTATAATATTAGGAGATTTTAACAGCCAGGTTTGAAGTAAAGAGGTAGAAAACAAAACTGTGACAAGTCCTTATGGTTACGGGCAGAGAAATGATAGAAGAAGAAGGTTAATCAATTTTTCCGAGGAAAGTCAATTCTTCATTATGAACATCTTTTTTTAAAAAATGCAGAGGAAAGAAATGAACATGGATTACTCCCAACGGAGAAATAGACTATATTCTGGGGAAAAGATAAAGAAATAATTACAGATATAATTTTAATTATTTCACAGATCACAGACTAATTACAGCTTATTTGAGACGGGAGAATACCATAAGACCTACACCAAGCTGGTACAGCACAATTTAGAAAGAAAACATTTACAAGATTAGAAGTAAATTAGAAGAGGAAGTACCCAAACTTGCTCTGAATATAATTGACAATACAAACTTTTTAAATTAATCAGAAAACATAATAATAAGTAGAACTTTTCATGATGCACCATGTAAGTTTAGTCACCACAGCAGTTGTTCCAGCAGTCAAAATATGTAATAAAAGCAAAGAGAAAATATGAAGAAGGAGGACAGGAAATCAAGAGATGAAAAGATTGAGTTCAGCGCACTCTGCAAATTAGTTAGATACAAAATTCAAATGATGCAAACTTTGTAAATCTCTAGAAACAAATAACCAGTAAAGTTCCCTGGACTATTGTGTTAACAGATAAAACTGGACGGATGGGATGACAAAGGAAATACAAGCACAGTTCAAATAGCGACAAATTTCTTAGAGAACTGTATAGTGATTTATGTTATAGAGAAAAAAGCTGTGATGAAAGTGTAGAGCCAGTACTTCAGATTAACAAATGTGAAGTGGAAGCCATAGTAAAAGAGCTAAAAAATTAAAAATCACCAGGAACTTATTCCATTTCCAATGAAATTATGAAAATATCCTATCTGATACTAAAAAATGTATGGACAAACTGTTCAGTAGTATATAAACAGAAGAAATCCTACAATCATGGTTGTTCTTTGATATCATTTTGATTCATAAGAAAGGAGATACCAGACTTAAATAATTACAGATCAATAACACTTACCTCTGCCATAAGCAAATATTTATGACGATTATTTCAAACAAAATTAAATCTGAATTGTAAAAATATCAACCACCACAACAACCAGGATTTCATTCAGGTTTTTATACAATAAAGCACATCCAGGTTAATGAAACATCAGTAAAATTTCAAATACATGTATACATATCATTCATTGATTATCATAAAGCTTTTGATTTCATAAACCATCAATTCCTATACAGAGTATTAAACTCCCAAAACATGCCTCCAAAATACCTCAATTTACGAAAAAAGATATATTCATAGAGTAAGGCCAAAATAGTGTCATGGACCACGTCAGTTCATATGTTAAAATAGAAAAAGGAGTAAACAGGAAGATCCTTTATCGCCGTCTTTGTTATCAGTGCAATCTTGTAGGAAGTATTTATAAAACTGAAATGAACAGAAAAAAAATTTGGAATTAGTATTAGCAGTAGAAGTTTGACAAATCTAAGGTTTGCAGATGATCTGGTACTATTTGCTTCATCATCTCCGGAAATGTTAGAAGAAATATTGAAGAAATTGGAAAAACAAGACCGGCAGCCGATTTAATAATTAATGAAAAAAAGATTTTCTTCTACCAAATTGAATTAAAAAAGAATTAGAATTGCTGGGAAAGAAACTACCGTAGACAAACAAAACAATCTACTTAAGGCAACTGGTGAGCTTTGTGGACAGAACAAGAAAGGAGATCCAAAGAAGTATAGCAGTTGCTTTGAAAGAATATTAGTTCCTTAAATTCATTATGAAAAACAACCAGGTGAACAGAACACAGAAACAGTACTGAAATTTATATGTATAAATTTGTGTAATTTTATTCGCTTATGAATATATGTAAAAATTTACAACTGAAACCAGACTTATTTATTTAACTGAGAATGTATTTAAAGGATAATAAAAAAAATAAAATTTTGTCATAGGAATTTGTTTTTTAAACAGGTTTCCTACAACGTTACTTTATCAGGAAACATTTTCTAAATTAACCAACCCTTAATGTAAGATCTTTTTATTTATATATTTTATGTAGGAACAAAAATATCTAAATTATTTTCCAGGAAAATTATTCATATCCCTTTTAATTTCTGTTAAAACTATATTACGTTGTTACAAACTGTTTTTCATTAAGGATAAAATATTAAGATGAAAACACAATACTAACAAGAACATATTAAATGTAATTTATAACTCCTCTGGTAAGGAAAACAAAAATTACTCAGGCCATAATACTAAACAGCTTGCTTAAAACATAAATAATATAATCTGTATATTTCAATATAAAAATATTTTATTAAAGTAAAGCGAATTTTAAACAAAATGTAAAGTAAACGGGCGTATTTTACAACAGTTTAAGAAATAAAAAAAAACGTTAATTATTTCCACACGTTTACGTCCATATTTATTTTTATATACGGAAATGGAATAAATTATTTGCATTTTTACATTTAAGCGATATGCTTGCCTGTGTGCAAGCATATCTGTCTGTATCTCT
Source organism: Lycorma delicatula (assembly GCF_047948215.1). Lineage (NCBI taxonomy): Eukaryota > Metazoa > Arthropoda > Insecta > Hemiptera > Fulgoridae > Lycorma > Lycorma delicatula. The sequence goes on from NC_134458.1 coordinate 6,074,850, forward strand.
ATGAGTTTGGGTATAACATTGTATATTAAAGTGTGTACTATATTACACACTTGAAAAGCCATAAAGCTTTCACTGAAGAAAGTTGTATTTTTACCGATTGAATGAAGTGTTATTATATTCATCGTTTTAAGTCCATCGTGTCAACAACAAGAATGAGAGGCTAATAATTGACCGATCGGCCTTGAACAAGTGACATGTACGCTCCTCTCTCGCCGGCCATGCGCCGGAGTTCGGCATCAACTGCATCCACCAATCGATGAAATGGCACGGTTCACCTCAAAGGGGTGTCCCCCTTTTCATTTCAGTTTCAAATCTTACTATTATACACACCCGTAAAAGCGGGAGCGAGTACACACACACACACACACACACACACACACACACAAATACTCATATATATATGTGATTTAAAATTCCACCCAGTTTTTGTGAATAGTTTTATATACTGTATGTGTGTGTGTGTGTGTGTGTGTGTGTGTATATATATATATATATATATATATATATATATATATATATATATATATATATATATATATGTCTATATATATATATATATATATATGTCTATATATATATATATATGTCTATATATATATATATATATATATGTCAAAGAAAGAGAGAGTGAGAGAACGAGAGAGAAAGTAGTATTTTATATAGCTACAGTTAACCGAGTTACTTAAACTGAGTTCCTAAAATGTAACTGACCTTGTATCACACGTTTAACATAACCCATAAAGGACTTATACACTGCAGAAGTTTGATGCGCATAAAGAAATACAAATTAATCCAGTTAAATTTAGAAAAAAATTAAAAATAAATGTTTATATATATATATAAGTTACATTACTGAGAATAGCCTAAGAATAGATGATGCATTGCATTTCATAAGCCACCTGTGTTGCCTATCTCTACTTTCGGGGAAAAGCCACCGTGAGAAAGAATATAATGCAGCTGCGACCTATGTTTTCCTTATTCTTAATGTAATAACAATTATTCAGTCTCAGTGAACTCAGTGGACTCGTTCGATGAACATCGTCCTATTAGAGTCATATAGCAGCTGCCATAGGGTAAAGTCCTGCATTAGTACACTCGTTCGATATTGCATCGTCCTATTCAATTCATCATGAGCACGTACGCATAATGATGTTAACAGTTAATTATTTACCATTATATGTATACTAATTGTGTAAGTGAAGTTCGTTTTTAAAAACGTAACTCGTTGAGTGTTACACATAACTGGCGCAGTCGGTAGGACACCTTGAAGACTGTTAGCGCATATAATCGAACTTTGGTTTTCAAACCGTTAACAAGGTGTACCAAATAAATAAGTCATCTCGGAAATTAATAAATATAATTTCTTCCATCATCGTATCGTTAACGAGGTGCAACGGATGACGAGTACTAAAAGTAGTACGTACCATAAGTAAGATAAACATTTAAATAGTACATAAGAAATATTTCAGTATTTTTTTTTTTTTTTTTAATAATTGTAAGTGTAATATAAAAAATATTAATAATAAGATTTAAAATGGCAACACCAGTGTCTGAAAAGGAGTATTTAGACACTGTCCCTGATTTTACTGGAGATTCGTTGAAATCGAACCAATTTATTCCTTTATGTGATGATGAATTAGTCGCTAAACTTTATATTAAGGAAAACCCTGATGATTTCCAAAATTAATATGTGATTTTTAGAATTTTAGAAAAAGTTAAAGTACCAGATTTAAAATTAGTGATAGGTATATTAATGAATGGAATAACTTAAAACAAATTTTATTAAATTGTTATTCAGTAGACACACTCAACATGTCTACTAACGATTTCCAAATTAAAACAAACAAATTTAATTTTGTAAATATTAATAATAGACAAAATGTAAAAATAGAAGCTGCTTTGACCCGAAATCCAAATAATTTTAAATACCAAACACCAGAACACCCTAATTACTTCCAGAATTTTGTAGAACCCCAAATGAACACCTAATACTTCCTCAGCTATCGAATAATAGGACCACAAGTGAAAGATTAAAGGAACCTTACGATAATATTGCTAAACATATAGGTAAAATGAAATTAGGAAATAATAATAATTATAATAAAAATAAAAAAATTAACAAACGATTAAGATTAAATCAAGTAACAAGAAATCAAATTAAAAACAAAAAAATCGTTAGATACTAGAAAAAATATTTTTGAAAAAATAAATAGAATTAACCGCGATGTGATAATGAAGAATCCGATGAAGAATTTGAAATTAATCATTTTTATTCACCGTATGAAATTAATTTTGATTATGAAATAGATTATTTTAATCCGCGAAACGAATTTATTTTAATAAATGATGATGACGAATCAAATGAAGAATTTGAAACTACCTTTTTAACAGATAATTTTAGTTTGGAAGAAATAACCGATGATGAATTAGAGGATTTTTATTCACCAAACGAAATTAATTTTAATAATGAATTAGATTATTTTAAATCGCGAAATGAATTCGTTGTAATAAATGAAAATGATGATGAATTTGACGATTCAGATAATGAATACGAAACCGTCGAAAGATCGGAAACTATTGGTTACCATTTATATAAAGAAGAAATAGAATCCCGTGAAATATTTCGGAACTGACAGATAATTTTAGCTTACAAAATAATATAAAGAAATGAAAATGCATGGACTGTAGTAGAAGTAAGTGATGACGAATTAGAACCCGTGTTCGGTGAAATTAGTTTAGATAAGTATGATGAAGAAATTTTGGGGACACGAGCCTTTTTTTTCTTTTTTTTTATAGAGATGGAGGAACCCCATTTACAGGCGCCTAGGCAGTGTTGGGCTCGCTAACAGGTTCTGAAGATATTATTAGGTGCGTATGTGTTCCTGCGCACTACCGATTAAACCTCCACCCCTGGCTATACACTCCTCCTGGAAACCGCTTATGCAGCATTACTACAGGAAGGGAGAAACGCCCGCTCATATAATCGGACACCGCAGTCAAGGAACACTAATACAATCACACACTCAACACAAAGATACAAAACACAAGCAACACTAAGACACAGCAAAACACAATTATGCCCACACACACAGTCGGCCCTCACAAGCAAATCCCAAACGCACACAACAGTCAAAAAAACTGCGGTACACAAACACGCCACTCACATACACGAACCCACATAGCCAACATCATGCGCACTCTCAGGTATTTAAACAGAACTTATCAGGTCGTCCACAGTCTAAGCTTCAGAAGAGGAGAACTTACCTACGGGCTCGTGCCAGCGAAGTGACTACAGCATCATTGCATCCAGTCCACCCCCACAAAGTCTGGGGAGCCCCTAGACACTCGATCGCAGCCCTGTCCGCCGCACAACAACTCTTCGGCTCGTAGCACCCCTTCAGCCTTCTTCAGCGACACGCAGTTTGTCTACAACTACTTTGGCAAATCTCACCGCTGCGTTCCAGTTCTCTTCTTTTGCTAACATAATCTGCTCGAAGTCTTCAGGTAAGAACATATCCCTCTTGCCCAACGTGTCTAAGACTTCGCCACGCTCTAGTTCAAAACGGGATCGCCGGAAATAGACACGATAAGACGTCTCTTCAGTTTTACAAACAGGGCAACTATCCGTATAATCGAGCATAAATCTAAACAAATAGGCCCTAAAGCCCCCATGACCCGACAGAAGGTGCGTTAAATTGAAATCCTTCGAGCCATGGGTTCTCCGGACCCATCCACCAACGTCCTCTATGTCCACCTGCCTTTCGCACTGTAGATCCATCTCTCCTGACACACCCCTATCAACTCCTCCGTGATATCCAAATTGATAAGTTTCTTTTCGGCAGCAATCAGTGGTCTGCGTTGGCGTAACCTTCTCCGTTTAGTTGTCTCTAGGTCAATCGGGAGCTATCACTTCGACCGCCTCCCGGGATACGCTCCTGTGAGCAGTCGCCATCCGTAGACAGCACTATGAAAGGACTACAATGTTCCCCTATATCTTCCGTATACAACATCTGCCCAGACTTCAGCACAATATAAGAGCGTGGTACGGGCCACTCTTGTCAGTAGTTTCCTCCCTTGTTGACCTGGTCCTCTACAATTTGGCAGAATTCCGGCTATATCGATTACCCTCTCCGCCTTTTCATCGGCTTTGAGGGCATGTCTACCGAACGTCAGACGAGAATCAAACCAGATCCCTAGATATTTAATGGAAAGTTTCTACAGCATTTTTCTTCCCTGAATCTCGACCGTCAATGTCGGTCTTCTTTCTCCCGCAGAAATCACCACGATTTCGGTCTTTTCTGGACAGAGCTCCTCCATCCAGGAGCTCACTGTGGAAAATGAAGCCCTTATCTTCTCGGATGCCTCCCTCCGAGTATCTGTCTCCAAGACCAATGCAATGTCGTCGGCATAACCGACGAATGTCACACCGGTAGGAAGGGGAACACCAACACCCCATCATACGTTATGTTACAGAGAGTCGGCCTGAGAACCGACCCCTGTGGAACTCCCCTATTCACTTCCCGTTCCAGAACTCCATCATGAAGCTCATATATCATTATTCTTTCTTTTCAATAAGCACAGATGATCCTCACAAGATATTGAGCAACACCGAGAGTACTTAGTGCACCATGATCGCAGATCGCCGGGTCTTTAACGCAGTTAAACGCGTTTCTTACATCCCAAGTCATATGCACGCACATAAACTTAAGTTTATTACTTAAGTTTAAGTAATAAACTTAATAATACTACTACAATAAAATTTCACCATAACCCCAACCCTCAAAAAGAAATCTTAAGTAACTTTTTATCGGTTGAATATTTTTCAGCGGATTTTTTTTATTAGTGTCTTCCATTTAACGTAGTAAACGTAGAAAAACAAAAATATTTTTGGAATGTGATTTTGGAGGGGGAATGCAGAAAATATTGAATATGCCGATTTTTTTTAAAATTGTTTTTTAAACTGTATTTTAGTTTATTTAAACATACAATGATAATTTTACAGTAAAACTTCATAAATTACCCCCCCCCCCAAAAAAAATAAACTTTGGTCACTTTGTTCGTGAATCATAATTTTTACTCTGTAGCACCCTGACCAGGCTTACAACTTTGTTGTCAGCCTTTTTTTTTACCCGTAGTTCGCTTCGATTAATAAAATATAAATAATAGTAACTTGTAGCTAGAAAAATAAATCATATAATAGCTCGCTAAGACTTTTGTAATTTAGAAAACAACGCCAGATAAAAGTTCTTAAAGCATATTCAACTTCTATATTTTCGATTGGGATACGTGATGAGTTGAAAGGTGTTGATAGTAGGAAATGTAACAATAATAGTCTTTAAATTTGTTATTATATTTTTTCCATTACTAAATTATAGAAACCGGTTTAACATAGATCGGGTCTACGTAAACTTACAACTAAGCTTATTCTTCATCCTTAAATAACGGAATAGGTACAAGATAATGGAAAATATTTTTAATTCTTTTTGTTTTAGCTCCAAAAGGTTGTTTTGGCTCGATGGAACCGTTGGATCCTCGTATCAGAGGTGATTTGTGTGATTCTATCGAGCTGCAGTCACTTATATTTAGTTTTTGAGAGAGGGAAAGCGGATAAATTATAACTACATGATTTGCCCATAAGAGAAGTATCCACTGTCGACTCTACCCTTCCAAAACAAGATTTACAATGATTTTCTCGATCTGTTGGATGCGACTCCGAAAGAGTCGTAAGAAGTATTTACGGACTTTAAGGTCTCCAATAATTTTTAACGGATGATAAGAAAATTTGAACCGATTATTCTTAGCGAACGGAAAGCCGGCAAAAACAAAAAAATATTAACCGGCAGCACAATTTTTCTTTTTTTAAATTTAAGTAACTTAAGATTTCAATATAAATAATGTATTTATTACATTATCATCGATCGGTAAAACAAGCAATAATTATTGGAAGTAAATACGAAATTTTATTAAACATATCAAAAAATATATGTATCCATGGAGACAAAAGTGCCCCAGAATATTTTTAAATTAAAACCGTAATCTTTTAAACATATTTTCACAGAAAGCATCTGTGCTATGATGTATCGATTAAATTATCGTTATATAAATAATTATAATAACGAACATATTTCAAAAATGAAAATATAACCGCTTACACGCCACCCTTTTCTAAAAGAAAGTAGCCTCGGGGTAAAATGCTCGAAAATCACTGATATACATACATACTTAACACTAAACATAAAAATTCTGCAGAATTTAAATTAAAAATGTTCATACACCGTGGCGAGATAAACAGACACAAACAGAAGAGAAATAAAGTGTCGTTTTACGGGCGCCTTCCCGCTACACCGAGGAGAAAAGAAAATAAGAAAAGCTCTCTTTGAACAGCACGTGCAAGTGCAGATATATGAAGAGTATCGTTTTATGAGGTTAATTCGATAATATCCGATAAGAATAAGGAACATTAAATATCTTTTCTCTCGGCTTCTTCCAGCCGGGCACGATTAGAGAAGTAAAGCGACATCATTCTGTCGCTTCACTTCTTGTCGATCAGGATTAGCTTAGCTTCAATTCTTCTTTTATCGTTTAAATATGTGGATCTCATTTCGTAACATGGAAGAACCCGCGGAGGAAGAATTCTCTTCTTTTATCTCTGTAAAGCACTTTTTCAGGAAAATCCGGTAAAATAAAAAAAATCTTTGGAAAAATGAGTGAAAATCACAGTTTTATGTGATAAGAATAAAAAAATCATTGTATTTTCGAACTAAAACGTGAACCGAAGTATTTTCGAATTCATGTAAATAACATAAACACAACAGTACGTTAACTACCTTCTAATATTTCAATCATCTGTTATTTCAAGATACATTATCGACTGAATTATTCATTTGCATAAAATATATAAATACCTTTTGAAATGCCGATTTAATTATTAATCACTCTATGTACGGGATTGGTTAGAACAAAACCACGATCAAACATTTATCGCAAACATTAATTAATAGAAGAGCACTCTAAACAGGAATTACTACAACAAAACCGGATCGCTAAGTAACGACATAAATCACACTTCATCGACAGCTGGTCACAAAATACATTGTATTGTTATGACAGTGACGAAAATCGATTTTTCCTACCGTCGAGATAATATTTTTACAGACCCGTCTTCAGAGGTTCGCTCTGTTGTCGAGGGGTTCGCAGAAAGGGGTTCGCAAGAAAATAATAACAGATACGTTTCCTTTATTAGAAGATTTTTTTATTAGTGAGTTTTACCGCTAAGAGGGTAAGATAAGGGTCTCAGTTCTCTTACCGCAAAACATCAAACTGAAATGAAACATAATTAGATGATTTATGTTCTCTTATGCGAAATTAATCGATCTGGGTAGTTAATAAAATAAAATTTAGAAAATAATTTTTTAAAGTTTTGTAAAAATAAAGTTTTAAATAAGTTTCAACCGAAGTTCTAAAACAACTTTAAAAAATATGATTACGTAGTTTTTCTGTTTACAACGTATGTTTAGATAAAGTATAAAATACGTCACGAAAGAAAAGACCGACTTTGAAGTTTTAATCTTATGAAGAGTTTGATAGAAAAAAAGATGGTTTGTACCGTAGTAATATTTTACTTCTGAATCACAATTTTAAGAAGGTAAGATTTCTTTTAAAACAAAGTTACCCCGGGCTAAAGTGCAATTTAAACGTTCTTTAACTCCTTTAAGAGATTGATAGGATATAAAAATAGAAATCTACTATGTATAGTTTAAGTATTCTATAAAATTTTTCCGACAGACAGTTTCGATATAAAGGCCATTTTTTATAGTTATTTCGGCTCTGAAAAAAGGTTAAGAAGTTTTATTTCGCATTACATATTGGTTTTAATTACAGGATTGCGTAAATAATTTTGTAATTTAAATAACTAAAGCCGGAATAGAAATAGGACTGGATGATATTGTATGCGAATGTGTTCGTATTCGTGATTTTTAGTTAAGTTGTGTGAGTGAGTGGTGGGGAAGACTGGTTATATAGTGTATATGTGGCGGCCGAAAGTTGGAGAGTCGGCGTTTATCTGTATGTCTGTGTGATGTGATGAGATTTCGGCTGTGCATGTGTCGTATTATTCAGTTTTATACTTTACATATTTTATATAATCTTAAACCGATAACTTAATTACAGTCCGCTGCAAAAATCGTGTCATTTCATTTCACAACAACCATGTTGGTCCGACCGACCGGATTATCGTGTATCATTAACCAACCGTCATTATTAATAAAAAATCAACGAGTGTAAGTTTTGGTGTTTGTGTTAATCTTTACAAGTACCGTAACAGTGTTACCGTACTGTGTGTGTGTGTTAAATCATATATCAGTTAGTGCATTCATCAGTGCATATGCGTATACTTAATGATGTATTCGTATAGTTGTGCATGATTCTTTATTCATATTTACGTCATTTACATACGTGATGTGTTTGTGTGAAAGGGGTCAGTTCAGCATAGCTTTGACCTTAACTCGCCTGCTAGTGACTTACGTCATGCGATTCTTATCTTATCACCAGTTACGCCGGCTACTATGTACAGCCTACGCTGCATCTCATCCAGCAATCATCGAGGCAACGCCCCGTAACCAGAATAATCCATATGAGTCATACTCTAGTTATTCTTAATTTATCATAAACAATCCTTTCAAAATATTGATTCTGTCTTTCCTTTTAATTATCAATCTCCCTTTATCTACTTTAACCGTTTACACCACGATATTTTATTCTGTCTTAAAACAATAGCCTATTTTTAATTATTCATATTTGTATGTGTGCATGCCTCTATTCAATCATTATACTTGTGGCGTTTTAAATATTGTTAGTGCTCCTGTAGTATAATACGATTATTTGTGAACAATCATACCTTTATTATTATTAATTTAAAAGTGGAAAATTCAGAACGGTTAAAGCTTTTAATTAAAAAACGAGGTGTAGTTAAGGAACAAATGACAAGGTTCAATAGTTACTTAGATAAATCATATGATTGTAGTCAGCTTAAAATTAGGTTAGTTAAATTTCAAGAACTGTTTATCGAATTCGAAAAAATTCAAACCGAAATCGACATTTTAGACGATTTTGAAAGCCATGATGATGATTGGGCTCGATTTGAAGATAAATTCTATCGATTATTACGCAAGCCCAAACTAAAATTCAGCAGCTCAGTAAAGCTGACAGTGTCGGTGTAAAACGTGAAACAACGACGAAAATAATCAGTCAAGTTGGGCTCATCCCGCTTTTCGTTACCAGCTATCAAGCTGCCCATATTTTCGGGAGAATATGACAAATGGTCATCATTCCATGACAGTTTTAAATCATTAATTCATGACAATCCAAATCTGTCTAACTGTCAGAAATATCACTATCTCAAATTGCCTTTAAAAGACAGTGCCGCCAGTGTTTTACATTCTCAAGAAGGGTAATCCGAAAATGATAAAATTGGTTAGGACATCTTAGTGGAGAGGTTTCAAAACAAAAGGTATTTAATCAACAAACACGTCTCAGCTATATTCTAAATCTAAATAAATTAAACAAAGAGTGTAGTTCTAATTTGAGAAAATAAATTGACGATGTACAAAAACATGTGCGCGCCCTTAATACATGTCAACCCACTGAACACTGGAACACTCTAATAATTCGCTTGATTATCAGCAAATTGGATAAAACTACTCACCGTCAATGGGAATCAGAGATAGAATCTAACAATGTGCCCATTTTATCTGATTTAATAAAATTTCTACAGAAAAGATGTCAAATCATAGAAGTTGTTGAATCTAAACCAGCATCCTTATTAAAACAATCTTAAACTGGAAATTCCCAATCAAAAAATAATATATCAACGTCTAATTATTAATCTTCTATAAAGAAATGTTCATTATGTGACAATTCTCACCCGTTGTATTTTTGTGATAAGTTCAAATCATTATCCATTAATGATAGAGAAAAAGAGGTTAGAAATCCGTTAAGCCAGAAATGGTTTATTTTACATCAAATTAATGAAAGAATATGAAAAGCTAGAACGCATGAAGGAAATTACAACGATTGAAGCTAACTCATTGAAAGCTTATTACATTCCGTATTACGCAGTGTTAAGGGAAAATTCCAAAACCACCAACTTACACCCGTAAGTAGTTTTCGATGCATCTTCAAAAACAAGCTCCGGTGTTTCATTGAATGACATCTCAATCGTCGGTCCGATTGTTGGTACAATCAGATCTCGTCGGTATTGTCTCAAGATTCAGAAGACATCCATATGTTGTAACAGCAAATATTGAAAAAATGTAACGTCCAATAAGCTCAGCAGAAGTTACAACTAATCTTTTGGAGACAAGATCCTATTAAAACATTTAAATTGCTGGCAATCACTTAAGGTACCGCTAGTGCTCCTTACCTAGCAGCGAGAACTCTAAAGCAGTTAGCATTGAATGAAGAATCCTCCTTTCCAGTCGCATCCAAGGAAGTCGTAGAGGAGTTTTATGTGGATGGTGTTATGATTGGGGCCAAGACAACAAAAGAAGCTAAATAACTACGGCGTGATTTAAATGATCTGCATCATTGAGGCGGTTTTCATCTTAGAAAGTGGACCGCTAACAATCCAGACATTCTATCTGAAGTTCTATTAGAAGGTATAGCTAAGAGTTTGGTTGAGATTGATCAAGACACCTCGATTAAGACACTGGGTTTTATGTGGAATTCGAGACAAGACGTATTCCAATATTTTTTCGTGAAGAAAACACAGATGTAAAAGCAACTAAACGCACTGTTTTGTTGACAGTAGAAAGGATTTTCGATCCCCTTAGAATCATAGGTTCAGTAATTTTAACCGCAAAATTAAAATTGTGGTCCTATTCACTAGGATGGGATGAAGTACTTGATAAATTACTTAAAGAGTGGACTCAGTTTCAAGAGTCATTGCATATGCTATCAAACATTCAAGTCCAAAGGGCCATAGTCCCTAAACAGAGAAGTGTTCTGAAGTTAGAGATACATTGATTCGCAGATGCTTCAGAATCCGCGTATGGTATCTGTATATATCTTAAGTGTATTGACCATGATGGATTCATCACTGTTAATGAAGTTACGTCAAAATCTTGTGTCGCACCATTAAAGAAAATTTTGTTACCCAGACTAGAGTTACCTAGACTAACACCGACATCAGTTAGTGGAAACATGTGAAGAGTCAAACAATCCTGCTGACTGTCTGTCGAGAGGCCTAATGCCAGATGAGTTTACAAAGTATAAAGGCGGACTTGTATTGGAAGGGGCCTTCATTTTTGTATCACAAGAATCTCCAGAAGAGCCAGTTACTCTACCAATTGGCGATCAAATGACAGAGCGTTTTCGTAAAGTGTTATCATGTGTTACAACTGAAAACCAAATGATTAATTTAAATAATTTTTCTAGTTTTACAAAGGCTCAACGTGTAATGAATACTGTTAACGCTTTATTAAAAACTCTCAAGCAAAAAATTCGTGCCTTCGTGGTCCATTATCAACTTCTGAACTTCGATTAGCAAAGATTGTGCAAAAGGAATCGTTTCCAAGTAAGCTTAATGATTTGCAGCTAGGAAAACCACTAAATAAAACCAGCAAACTCATTTCTCTAAGTCCATTCTTAGACAAAAACATTGTAAGATTATAGCACTCAGATTTAACTCCAGATCAAATTCACCCCATCGTCTTATCAAAGAGTCATACATTTACTGATTTGATTGCCAGACATTTTCACATCAAAACGCTTCATGCAAGGCCACATTAATTCGTCAAAAATATTTGCCGATCAATGGCATAAGTTTAGCTAGTAAAATTTTCCGTCAATGCATCACATGCTTCAAAGTAAATCCAAAACTTCAGACACAAATTATGGATGATTTACCAAGATCAAGAGTTCAAATACCACCTCGTCCTTTCTAAATCACGAGTATAGACTATTGTGGTCTATCTTGTGTTAAATTAACTAAACGGAGAGGAGCTACTCCAGTAAAATGTTATATTGCACTTTTCATTTGCTTTAGTACAAAGGCTTTACATTTAGAACTAGTAGAAGATCTTACTACAGAGTCTTTTTTGGCAGCAGTTCAAAAATGTATCTCAAGACGGAGGAAATCCAAAGATATGCACTCGGACAATGGTGCTATTTTTGTTAGTGCTGAATGAGAACTGCTAGAACTAGCTGAGTTACAGAAGAACGAGGAATTCAAGAGTTCTATCTTAATCTGTCTATCCCAAGAGGGGAAAACGTGGCATTTCATACCACCCAAGGCTCCACATTTTGGAGGGTTATGGGAATCAGTTAAACTAGTCAAAACACACCTAAAGCGTATAATGAAAATATCAGTTTAGCTTACATTCAGTCTTTAATGTCTTCAGTCTTTAATAACACAGGTGTAGGCATGCATAAATTCACGCCGGTCTTTCTCCTTTAACTCCTTCTCACTTTTTAATCGGTGATGTACTCACAACTAATCCTGAACCTTCCATATCTGATTTTCCAGCAAATAAACTACCTCACTGGGGAACAAATCCAACAGTTGTTGCAACAAATATGGTCACGGTGGTCACGAGACTACTTGAATGGCCTACAGCAGAGAAAGAAGTAGACCACTCCTTCACCTAATTTAAAAATTGGTGACATGGTTATCATCAAGAAAGACTCTCTTCCCCTTTGCAATGGAAAATGACCGGCATGGTAGAACTTCATCCAGCAGAGGATAACAAAGTTCGGATTGTTATTCTCAAGATTTCAAATTCATCCAGATTATGGATGTGGTAGTAGAAAGGTATGTGATGAAATCGACTGTAATACACTGCTAGTCGCTTATGATACCGATGAAGATTCAAATATAGGTTATCTGGAATCCGATGATTATGAAAGAGGTTTTCCGATAGCCTCATTTTATTTTATAATGTATAGAAAAAATTGTGAAATTTCAACCACCACCACCAGTAGGATTTTCTAGTGTGTGTATCGGTCTGACCACCAACTCACACTCTGTCTCCTAATGTCAACGTACGTGGTTGATTATTGGCGTCGTCAGGTTGTTAATAACCTAGAAGAGCATGAACGCATCCGAAACATATATGAAAATGTACGTGATGGTTATAATGAACAGGAACTTGAGAGCATATATATTGATGATATGTTAGGCATAATCCAATGAAAACCAGAATATATGAAAGAGAATTGTGCACTTAGTGCAAATCTACTTATTCAACAAAACATCTGTACTAGACAGTATAGAGCAAATCTGTAACTAGACAGTATAGAGCGATATTTGTTATTTGATCTGAAAAATGTGTTGTATTCGATTTGAGAATTCTCGAACCATAACCCAAAAGACTGCCAATGCTGCAATCTGTATCTGAAAAATCTATCCATACAGTGTTTTTAATTTCACATTGTAACGTATTGTTGTTTGTTCGCAAGGAATTGTTTTTTTTTAATTTTTTTCATTTCATTCTGAATGTATTCATCGATATCTTTGATTTCATAACTACCTGTCGGTAGTGTTATGTAATTTTTCTTTGTAAATACATAATTATTATTTTCATCTTTTTTGACATCCTTGTCAAACGCGTAACACAATTTATTATTTTTATTCTCTTCCTCGTTCGGAATAGTGTTGGCGGTCTTCAACCATTATAAATCCAATTCGTATGGGCGGCCTTTTGAAAGGATGAATTGAGGAGAAAACGATTTCCTAATAGTCGAACTGTTACCGTCAATTGATAATAGACACGACATATGTAGAAGAAAAAACATATAATTTATTCGGATAAAAATTCTGAATATAATCGACCACAAATTACATCGTTGTAGGCTTGATATCTAGTATAATTGTACGTTACATTAGATTCACCCCCGAAATAACTCATCAATTCTGGAGGAGGATGTGTATCACCTATGCTATCAAAATAATCTACTTTTTTTTTACATTTTACATTTTTTTTATAACAAACCCAATGCGTGCCGTTTCCGTTTAAAGTATCTAAATTGATTACAGCACGTTCATTTTTCCCATTCTTTTTCGGCAAAGTATCGAACATAAAAACACCACGGAAGGATTTTCAACTGTTTCGCGTACTCAGTCAACTCGTGATCATATAAAGCGCGTTTCTGTATTGAATCGATTATTTTTTTTTACTAGTTTTCTTAGCAGTACCATTTCCGCCTTTCTTTAATCTTAATCTACCACCGCTTTTCAGTTTCAATCTACCACCAAATTTAGATTTAACTTTCATCACGTTAGTTACTGCGTAGGTGGCTGCTCTTTCAGTCAAACTGCTGTCGGCTGTGATTACACGTTTCCAAGCTCGTTCAGCAAGCGCTTTTTCGGCTTGAGATCTCGTTTTATTATCTGAATACTTCGAGTAAGCTATAACATGCAGTTTACAGGCATCATCCAATTTATTGACGCCTTTATCACCGCGTTTCAATCGCTTATCGAATTTCGTACCGGGACCGCAATAATTATAACCCGGCAAAAGAGCTTCAAACGGTAATAAATCTACAATTTTACTGACTATAGAACCGATGATCCCGCGTCCTTTCTTCGTATTTTTTTACCTTCATATCTATATATATATATATGAACATTTATTTTTCATTCCAATTCATTATTGATATAATAATCTAAATGATTCTTTAATGTATATAAAGTGTACTCACTCAGATTCGAGTGACAAAAATATTTCATAAAACCAAAAAAATTAAATAAATTTATCGAAAAAAATGATTATTTCGCTTTTATACTAAGCCGGCTGAACTATTAAATACACTATGTTTTATGAGGTACTTTTAATTTTATCTTTTCATTCGAGTGAGTATAGATTTAATCTCATTTTCTAAATGCGTCTTGATGTTAGCGGTCACGAGAACTTTTGTAATGCGAAAAATTTATTCAGCATCTATATACTCATCAATTTTTCTTTTGCGGCTCGAGCGCATCTGTCATAAACTTTACAGATTCACCTGCAAATCTCTTTTTTTTCATCCTTTATACATCAAAGTTTAATCTTTACATGATAGTTTATCATCGCCCTGTCTACACTTTCCATTGTGATTTTAAACATTTCTTGAGCTCGTTTAAAAGTAAACACATCTTCGTCGTCAGTCAGATCAGATACATAACACAGTCTATGATTTTGCATATCATAATTTCTGTATAAAAAAATAATACTTTAATACCATTAATCTAATCAAATTCTTTCAATTCTTTAATCTTTCAATTCTTTAATTATGGATATGATTTCGTTCGAAACGCTCTTGTTTCCTGCGTTATATTTACCCACAAGGGTATACAATCTAGCTACCGATTCGTTTGGATCATCCCAATATAAATAGAGCGGATTGTAATTGAATTGAGAGTGCAGTAGTCCGCTACATGAGAAAGATGCGGCTGGTGTTTTTACGGTGAAACAGATCTATCTGTTTTTTAGGTGAAAAAAGCTTTCTGATTACTTCGTTATATCTGAAGGATTTTTTCGTTTTTACAATGCCGGCATCGTTGAAATGCGCACAGTTTGTTTTAACATTTCGCTGTAAATTTGCATATCGTTTTTGTGAACTTTCTTCAGATCTGGATTTTTATAAATTAAAAACTGTAAAATACCAGGTGTGACTGAATATATAAAATCTCCCAAATAAATTTTATCATCTAATTTGAAGAATGTTTGGCCGATTCTTTTTTACGGGTTACGAGCCTCGGAACAGATCAATAAATGCAACGTTTATTGCAGGAAAAGACCCTAAGTTAAAATTATTTAAACCAATGCACACGATACTAAACCAACAAATGATTATATTAACCGGCCAATGTATAATAATAACACTAATATTAATACAAAGACAAATGATAGTAAAAATAAAATTAAACGTAAAAAGAAAAATAGGGCCGCTAGGAACACGAGAAATAATTTTAATACTAATACTAAAAATAATGAAATGCAGGATAACACAAATAATAATTTTATATTAAAAGTAAAAGATTCTAATCCAAATAATAAAGTGAAGACAGAATACACAGCTGTTAATATTAAAACTCTACATCAGAAAGAAGCACATACTACACGTAACATTAAAATTCCTGTAAATATAAATAATCATAATAATAATAATAAGAATGAAAAATTTATACATTTGCCCAGTAATAATTACAAGAGTAATAAAGATAGGAAAGAAAATATAATGATAATGTTGAATACAAATATATTAAGCGAAATGAAGCGGATGTTAAAATTAAATTGCCAAAAATTAATAAAATTTATTAACGAAAATGATGTTATATATAAAGAAAAAATATAAGAAAAGGTAAGAAGAAAATGTAAATAGTTGTATACTACCGAATATTAATATAGTAAGTTATAAGAATAAGTTGAAAATTATTAGTAATAATTATGATATTAATATTAATAAGCATAAAAATTATATTAACAAGAAGAAGAAAGGTAGGAATAACAATAATAATAAATGTAAAATGTTGCCAGGTAATAAATACTATATTAGGAAAAATAAAATTAATAATATTATGAATAAATTTAGGTTGCCTAAAACTATGAAAATTAAGGAAAACACCAATGATAGAGATAAAAAAATAAGAATAATATTAAAAATAAAGATAGGGATATAGTGAAATAAATGTAAAAAATATAAAAAATGTTAAGAAAAATATTAGTAACAATTTTAATATGATTAATCGCATGAAAGATTTATTTAGTGTGTTAGATATTAGGACCAATCAAAAGAATTGGAAGAAGAGGAAGAAATAATTAAAATAAATAAACCTCGGATATTGGACCGATAAGGAAATAAAATAATTTGTTAACGAATTAAAGGTAAAATTAGAGTATAAAATAATTATGATGAAGAGTTAGTAATGATTAATGAATTTTTAAACGCTTATAAAATAAAATAAGCATAGGAGAATTAACTTATGTATTATGAAATTAAATAATTTTATATATGTTATATACAAATTAATACTATGTTAAAACATAATAATAAAAGAATGAATAAAAATATATAAGAACGAGATACTTTACAGCTGTATAACGAAAGATTAGTAGCCACGTACATTAGAAAATAATATTAACAAGGCTACACTATAGCAAGAAAATCTATTTACAGTATATAATATATTAATTAGAAAATAATATTAATGCGAGAATTAAAGTTATGCATCCGACATAATTATTTGAAATAAATGTATTACTATGAATAAATGTTAGGAGGATTATTCGAAAGTATTTGTTATGTATTATTAATGAAGAAATGTTTGTATATTTTCAGAAGAATTGTTGTACAAATAAATTTTTAAATAAAGAGATGATGCTATAACGTGATGCTATAATTGTAGCTGACATTGAAAAGTGTAGGTGAAGATTAAATAAAGAATAGAATAGAGTAAATGTTTAAATATTGTGAATTACGTAAAATTTTATTTATTGAACCAGTACTCTAATATACAGATGTATTGAAACGTAAACGCCTTATAAGTTTAATTTAGAGGTTTTAATTTAGAAAAGGATAATATAACTGGCATTTTAAACCGATAGATATGATTATGAAATAGTGTATAAAAAGGAAAGTCAAATAAGGAAAGTCATAAAAGGAAAGCAAAAAAACATCGCACTACGCAGGTTCAACTTCTGATTTCGTTGAGGAATTCTTTGGTAATCGTGTTATCGGTCGAGAGGCTTGTGGCCACCAAGATCTCCAGATTTGACTGCGGCGGATTTTTTTCTACGGGGTTACCTCAAAGAAAAAGCGTACAGCAACAAACCACGAACAGTTGAACAATTGAAAGTCAGTACTGAACAAGCTGTATTAAATATCCAGCCACAAACTTTGAAAAAAGTTGCAAGAAACGCTGTAAAAAAATTGAAGCTTGTATTCAAGAAGATGGCGGCCACTTCCAACATTTACTCTAAATGTAAGGTAATGGATGGTAATAATAAAAATTACATTTACATTTACACATGCCTTTTTATTATTTCAGTACCTACCAATATAAGGTTAGGTTGTGTTTTATATGGGACACTCTGTATATTCTAAATATGACCTAAATCCGACCATAAATGCAATTTTCTCCAAATATCTCAACCCCGGCGCCATCTATCGGGTCCATTCATTTTGCAGAGGTATTTCTTTCCATGTAAGTAACACATATTCTGAGTATGAGCCAAATCGGACCATAAATACAATTTTTCAAAATATCTCGAACACAGCGCGGCACCTAGCGGGTCCAAACTAATTCAGAAACCTTCCCTGTCATGCATCCATCCATTCTCCAAAGTTTCATCGCTATCGGATGAACGGTTTAGGAAGGCATAAGAGATATACAGACAGACAAACATTCATTTTTATATTAATAGATATAGATTATTTAAATAAGTTGTTCATGACGTACAAGTTGAATAATATTTACGTAAATGAATTAAAATGATGTATATGAACTAATAATATTAAAATATTAAGTAGCAATGAATTGTATAATGTTAATAACAGATAAAGTTATGTAATAAACGTTAGTAATAAGTGAAAATAAGAAATAATATTGATAAGTGGTGATAATAATAATAACTGGCGTAGAAAAGGTGATATAATAAATAGTTTAGGTTGAATAATAAAAATGGTTACAGGAAATTTGGATGCTAATCATGAAATGATATTAGATGAAATACAAAATTAAGTAAAATAGAATGGTTGCCGAATAATAATAGTGAAGTTAATATTGAAATAAAAGTGATGATAATGAAATAACAAATGATTATGGAATAATTGATTACACATTTTAGTAAAACGATGTGTGTAGTATGATTTAATAAGATAAGGATATATGTTTATTACGTGAATTATTTTAAATATTTTACAGTATGCTTTAAAATAAAATTTATTATGTATCACTTAAATATTCATAAAATCTAATTATGAAATGCTTAACTAGAAATGATTTAATTATGTTAGGTGAAAATAATATCTATTATATGATATGATATATAAAAAAGAATTTAATATTATATGAGACTATGTATAAAAATATTTTTTTGTTTAACACCTGTAGAACCGTACAGTATATCAGAATACGTGACAAGATAAAAACACTAAGATTATATTACAAAATATATACAATGAAATAGAATAATACACACACAACTATATATATATATATATATATAAAATTTTAAATCCAGCAATTATAATGTTTAAATAAAATATTTATTACAGACAGAAAGTTTAAGAATAATTGTATTGAATTGTTATAATAATACACGATAAATATTTTACTGATGTAAATGAATTGAATATGGAAAAGGTGTAGCATTCAGGCTTATCGATTAATTTAAATACTTTGGAATTAGAAAAATAAGTATAATAATTTGGTAATGCTCAGGAAAAATAATATTGTCACAAGTGATGTATGAATTTGAATTATAATATTGTATTGTATGTCAAAATACATAGAGGAAAAATACCTGTGACCGCTGAGCGACCCCCCGAACTTTTATCTGGGGGGGAGGAGTTACATTACTGAGAATAGATGTTGCATTACATTCCGTAAGCCACGTGTATTGCCTACCCCTGGTTTCTAGGAAAAGCCTCACCGTGAGAAAGAATGTAATGCAGCTGCAACCTTTGTCATCTTTATTATAATTGTAAAAATAACTATTTAGTCTCAATCACAGACTCATCAAGTTAACATGTATACTTAACTCTCTGCCTTGTATTAGTAGACTCGTTCGATGTTACATCATCCTATCAAATTAAAGTCATTTACATGTACACGTAATGACATCAGCAATTACATGTGTAATAAATATATAAATAAAGTTCATATTTTTAAAAACAAAACTCGTTGAGTTTTATATATTTTACATCATCATCATTAAATACGAAAATATAATGAAAAAAGAGCATATCTCGAGAACGGTAGCACCTAGACGCATCGTGATGAGGACTTTCGTTCCGGAGGATCGCAAAGTACCCTTCCGGGTAAGCCTTTCAAAATCGCGTCATAATTGGCCTAGGACGCACCGTTTTCGAGGTACGCCTTTTTTATATTTATGATGTGATAATAATTTAATAAAGAACCAACAATTATTCTGAAGTTTGAATCGACATTATATATTAAATAAATAAATCTTATATATTAAATAATGATCATTGTATTCATTAAATAATGATCAATGATATAACAGACATATCGCTGAAATGAATAATGACGTACATCATCATTATGAATTAATCATGGTGTTTGCAGTTATATATGTTTTACAATGAATTTTTCAGTAAATCAATTATTTCAGCATGTAAATTTAACGTGAACATACATTCATTATTGAAAGTAGCCGTTCTTTATTGTATCGAATAATCCCGTGAAAAGAGATGTGCAGGTTCTGCCGCAATTTCATTGCTGGTTCTTTGTTGTAATATGGGGGGCATCTCAAACCCGTGTTTTGCTATCTATTTTGCAGTAAATCCACTCTTTCAGCGTGAAAATTTAGCTACAAACAGGGGATAATCGTGGAAAACATATGTGAGGTTCTGCCGCAATTTGGTTGTCAGGGGTCAAAGGTCAAATTGAAGCATAATATAAATATTCTTTACTAATCACCTAATTCCAAGAATTCCAACGGTAAGGCTCGTTTAATCGGGCTGTAAATACTACTTCTAAACGGAAAGATCAGACTAAATTTTTTTCGAACGAAATTTGTTATAATACAGCGTACTCTACGTCGGGTCTGATTTCCTTTATTCCTATAATGGTGTGTTTGTGTGTGGGTTTTTTATGTCTGTTAAATCTCTTATAATATGTGATATAACAATCTGCTTTTCGAAAAACACAAGTCCAAATATGCGTGGGTATGTGCGTACATTCGATAAGTAAACATATGGATGAAGCCTGAGTAATTATTTTTATACGCTAAGAATGATCTTTTTTAATTCTAGAAACGACGTTTTAAAATAAGAATAATGTTGTAATTAACAACGGTTATTAAGAGCTTTTGTTAACGGACTACGTTAATTAATTAAAAAAAAATGTTAACTCATCTTTAACGTTAAATAAAAAATTAATGAATTACGTGTTTAAAGGAATCATATTTACCGATTGTCGTCTTTGACTCTGATTGTGCAAATGAGATATATGTTCACGGGAACACAAAGTAGAAATACCGTATAATGAATACTCGTGACTCGTGAACCGTATGATGGATTTTAATTAGTTTTTGATTTTAATTTCACGCGAATTAATCGTGGTAAAGTCATCACCATGATGACTTTAACCGTCATTTTCACTGCATTATGTCCCATAGATAAATAACGCTATTTCTATCGTTTATATCGAAACTAAATCTACATCGAGTCTATAATCTGATCTGGATTTGTATCGCTGGGAATATCCGGAAATGGCGGTCATAGAAATAATAATAATGCAATATGTTACTAATTGTATATAAATGTATATATTTGTATAAATATATAAATTGTATATAATGTAATAAATTTAAAAATATATATAATATAAAAATAATAAAAATAACATATCTCTATTACAAAAAAAAAAAAAAACAATACGAGATAGGATATCCTTTTGTATGAATATCGAAGTCCGAACACTTTTCACCCTTACACTCCTTATTGATAAAGGACAAAAAAATGAATCGGCGAAATAACTGGAAATGTTCTCTCCGATACTTTCAAGTAGGGATGAGTGTCAAACTGCTAGAGAGAACGCTTATGAACGGCTATCACCAGGTAAGGAACATTCCGAAGCAGAAATAATTTATTTAACAAATTCCAATGTACGTAAAAAGCGACAGTTAATTATATGTAAAATTCTTTATTCCCACCAAATACGAAATGACATTAGAAGCACGGAAGTGGGGTTCACGTGCTACGAATTAATCGGATTGCAGAATTTTGATCACGTGACGGTGGCCTTACACATCCGCCTTCGTGGAATTTCCCTTTTTCCCTGAGAAGAATCCTCTTTTCCCTCGCAATGTTGTGACGTTATAGGTCAGTAGAGAGAGAGAGAGAGAGAAAGAGAGAGAGAGAGAGAGAGTGTGAGAGAGAGAGTAACTTACCAACACCCGAGGATGATCCCGCACGTCGTGATTGTTGCAACAGGGAGATGGGTTGGACCAGAAGCACGTGACCAAAATACTACTATTCTATTGGGTCGTGGCGCATAAGAGTAGATATTATATACCGATTGTGGGACGAGTTCAAGGTCATCCGACACTGCTAGGTGAGATGCGGCATGTGTGAACCTCCTGTGCGAAACTAGTTGAGGCAAGCTGAGCACCCAGAACAACGAACGACTGACTGGCAGGTATGACCTTCCCGCCGGACCGATATACTGTGCTATCTGCACAGGAACTCTTCTTCCCTCTTCCCATTCACCCTTCCTGCTAGTCGTATCAATTAACTGTACTGTTTTCGCATTGTGTTGTTTCAAAATAAATTACACATCGTTATCTACAACTTTCACGCCTACACAAACACGTGCGCACACACATCTGGTACAGATAAGTAATCAACCGAAATAATATTATTTATCGGTATATTAACTCTTCACTGTTATTACATCTTGCTGTTCTTGCATCCTTCAATTGGAGTCTATGAGAATTCCACTTGTGTCTTATTATGTTAGACAGTTTTTAGCATCTGCCACTCTTACAGGAATTGCATCCAAAACATTGCAGACTGTTGCCTTTCTGGCAGGTTCGTCTGCGCTTTCATTACCAGTAATACCAGCATGCCCTGGAGTCCATACAAATACACATCGCTATCCTCGTTGATTTAGAACGTACAAAATAGACAGGATGTTTGCAATTAGGACATCCTTAATGTTCTTGTTCCGAATTGCAACAAGTACACTTAAAGAATCGGAACATATTAGCACTCTCTCTTCGCAATAGTGTTCTGTGTACCGAAGGGCTTGCTGTATGGCAGTAAGTTCTGCCGTATAGACACTGACCATATCTGGCAGTTTCCAAAAGTGGGCTTCCCCATTTACATATATGAAGCATCCAACACCAAGTTCGGTTTTAGAACCGTCAGCATAAATTCTAATATGTTCTTCGTAGCTACACACGGTTGCTAAAAATTTCTGTTGGATGATCACTGCAGGCTTCTTTTTTATTTCTTCCTGAGAGAGATCCAACCTTGTATATACCGCTGGCATCTATACAGGACGTCGATCCATCTCTGGCATTGAAAAAAAGTACCTTACCCATCGTTTAAAAAAAAAGATCTGAGTTCATCAGGAACCTTTCCAATTCTCTTCCGTGGGTATCTATTCGATCCGATCCCCAAAGAGAATTATGAGAATTAAAATCACCAACCAGTAAAAAAGGTGGGGGAAGCTCAGATATTAATCGTATTATGTCATCCTCATTCCAATTAAAATTCGGCAAGTATATGGTGCAGACAGTGACCTGAAGCGGACGCTTCATTCTAATGGCGACCGCTTCTAGGTTTGTATTTAGATCAACAGCTTCGACGATAGCTCTAGTCGATGTTAATATGGCTACTCCACCTCTAACTCTTATATTTGGCGGTTGATCTCGCCGAAATACATCATATCCTCTTAATTGAAAATTTTCATTTCGGCAGAAATGTGTTTCTTGCAGACATATACAAATCGGGTCTACATTATGTACCAAGCGTTGGAGCTCATGGATGTTTGAAAAACATCCATTAATGTTGCATTGTATAATCGACTCGCTAATTTTAAATTAAATTATGGCCATGCTTTACCTTTCTGCCAGCCTTTTTGCTTTATTTCTCCATATTACGAACAGCTTCGTGTTCGTGGAGAACGTCATCGCCCGTAAAGCTTCCGGTCTCCGAATCGGAGACCACCGAAGCCGAAGTTGCAGGAGGGTTGAGAGCCTCCATAATTGACTGCGAAGCAGCCACTTTCTTCTGTCCGTCATCTAATATCTCTCTAAGACGGACGTGGGCTTCTGGTTTGGCGTCCGTTTTCTTCTGAACAAGAGCAACTTTCGGAGATTTATCTTCAGGAGGCTGTATTAATATCTTTGGCTTAACAGGTTCTTTACTATTAAAAGGCTTCATTTTATTATCAATAATTCTTTCAATCATGTTAGCAAAAGTGAGCGCAAGTTTGCTGATGAGCTGACTTTCATCGACAGCAACTGGAGCAGGATCAGAAACAGCAGCCGCAGCCCGAGCATAAGTTGTTGTTACTCTAAGTTTGCAGGCGTTTACTATGTTTTTAGCTTTGAGGTAGCTGACTTTCTGCAGGGTTTTAACTCCTGCACAGCCACCTCGTCTTTGTAGACAGGACAGTTCCTGGATCTACATGAATACTGTCCCTTTGCAATAATTACATGTAGGAGGCTCCTTACACGGCTCTCCTTCATGCACTTCATCACCGCACACGCATATTTGCGGTCTTTCTCATCTAACAGCGGTGTGGCCAAAGCGTTGGTACTTGAAGCATCTAATTGGCTGCGGGACAAATGCCCGCATATCCAATCCATGTATTCCCGCTCTTACCTGCTCCGGCAAAGTAGGCCGGTTAAATGTGAGAACATGAGAGGCTGAAGGTAGGACCTCGCTATTCCTTCTCATGTTTAATCGGCGACACTCTATTACTCTTTGTGATGCTAATTCTTCAACAATTTCTTGCTCCGAACAGTTTAAAAGATCCCGACAGACCACAACACCCCTTGAGGTGTTAAGCGTGCCATGGGGATCGACGCGTACAATCAATTCTCCAATCCTTTTCAGCCCTAGGATCTTCTGAGACTGAGCATCATTTACAGTCTCTACATGAAGTCCGGTGAAGGTTTTTCTAATTTCCTTAACAGGGCCTCCAGCACATTTATTTATTTCCCGAGCAATGAGAAAGGGATTCACCCTCGATAAATTACCATCTTCCTTTGTAATGCAGGAGCAGGGGGCGGCCGAGAACCCCCCCCCCCCCCCTATACCCCGAAGGTCATTTAACAGGAAACTCTCCAACGGGATTACAGGCCAGCGTATCCTGAACTCCTGACCACGCCGGAGGAAATCGACGACACGGTTGAACGCGTTACGTCGTCAATGACCGAGGCTTTGTCAAATAGCACTACGGTAAAGATCAATAGGCCTATAACTAACGATCTCCCGCCTCATATCTCTGACGCCATAGCAGAGAAACGCCGACTGAGGAGGAGATATCGAATCCCCCGATGATAAAAGGGCATTTTATAATCAAACGGGTAGGGTAAAAGAGCTGCTGGCAATACACGGATAGGAAATCAAATCACAAAATACGTCCAGAAATAAAACTTAAAATCTATAACCGTCACTAGATTACCCATGAAACATGCCCGATTATAGAATGATGCAGCAGCAAGGGACATTTTCCAGGCTCTGCGACGTGTAGGGAGAAATATTGCAACTCCCGCTATTCTTGCGTTCCGTTCCGTTCCGATTGCTTCAGTCCTGCAATGGATTTCATGAGATTAAGTTGCACAAGTCTTCGTTTCCTGATAAACAGTGCTGGATTTACTTAAACAATCATCCTTGGCCTATTTGGTCATTCTTTATCTTTGATCATCCGGTTTTAACCAGTTTCATTTTGTTTGATTTACGCCGGCCCCATCATAACTATTAGACTGATACAGGATCTAGACCGGCACCGTTAAATCAGAATTTGAAAAAACGCATAAATTGGGTCGGAGTGGGACTTTGTCCTCCTTTTAGCCCAATAGCTACCCTGATTTTAGCCAGTTAGTTATTCCCTAATTAAAACTTTTCGCAGACCACTAAGTCGTTTGGTTGCTATGCATAAATTTGCAGCTGTCACCATTTAATTGGTAATTGTTGTTCTTGCAGGATCATGTCTGGAGAAAACTATTACAATAAGATAAGACTCTGCAATCGATCAAGTCGGCCGGTTCAGCCTTGTTGAAAACGCATTCAACTTCAACCTGGTCACACACTACTACAAGAATGACAATCAAACAAACAAAGACATTGGACGGCTTTTAACTTCTATGAAGGTTGAAATTGGATCGTTGCTGTTCGAATCGGCTGATCGTTATGGTTCTATAAAATGCAATATCTTAATCGAGTTATCATACGAAAAGCCAATGGTCGATGAGTATAGAGACGTTTGCTTCAAAACAAAAAACTTTGCGTTAACAACATGAACTATATAGAACGCACGATAGAAGTTGCGTTCGAGTCATCGCTTCGCAAAGAAGCCAATTTTTAATGAAAGCAGAGCGGTTGGATTCTTCTGAACATCGATGGGATGTTGGTTTGCAGAGACCATTATCGTCCACTCAAAGGGTCATCTTTGATTCTTCTCCCCAAATCCATTTCAGACAAACAATGTGTCATCAATATAAAGAATAACGACAATCTTTGTTTCGTATGGTCGATCCTGTGCAAGGTCCTCATCGCGAACGTATAGACGAGCGATATGACGCCCTGTTAAACAAATACTATTTCAGTTCCCCAACTTTCCAACATCTTTCAGTAACGTCTACAAATTCGAGAAAGTGAACTATGGGATTTCCGTGATAAGAACGCAAACATCGCCCCGTAGGGGAAGATACCCATTTTTTGGTGATTCCCGTTCACACCAACTCCTCCATTCCTAGCCCTGAAGGTCTTTACCGGAGGTCGTCTTCAGACCCTCTAACTGTTATATCTCACAGTCTAACTGTTATATCTCACCATCCAGGCCTCAGTCGGGATGCCACCGATGCAAATGCCTCGGCAGACATTTATATCAGTAAAAACTAATAACTCAGCCAACACCTTCGCTTTTGGCTTCCTTCGGACATCCTCACTTTTCCTATCCTAGAGCATCACCCTCTGAAGTAGTTAACCGAGTTCCCGGAAGCACGAACCCCACCATTTTTAAACCCCAGTTTAAAAATGGCCGCACCAATATTCATGAGGACCCTAGTGGTCGGCCTAACCTAGTGACCGATGGACTGACGAAGAAAATCAACGATAAAATTCGTGAAAATCGCCGCATTACGGTTACGGAACTCTGGCTTTATTTCTCCCAAATTTCACGAAGTTTACATCATGAAATTATATCGGGTAAGCTTATTTATCGCAAGATGTGTGCCAAAAATCTATGGCGGCACAGAAGGAATTGAAAAGCTTGTGCGTCGCTATGATAAGTGCCTGAGTTTAAACGGTGACTATGTTGAAAAAGTAGTTTATGATTGTCCCTTTCAAATGTATATAATAAAATTTATTTTTTTTATTTGGTTGGTTTTTTATTTCAAAACGTAGGTTACTTTCTGGACAGCCCTCGTGTATATATATATATATATACGAGGTTCTACCCCAAATTTCGGGGAATTTTACCATAAAAATGAAATAGCTTACCGTAACTTATAATTTCCACTGTCTCCTTCAAAGTAATCCCCTTGGGCATTGATGCTGTTTTTCCCATGATTCCATGCATCCCTGGAAGTCTGCAGGTGTAAGTGTTCTTACACCTGCAGACTTTCAGGAGGAAACAGGAGGATTCAGGAACGTGCTTACACGTTCTGCGTTTCTTCCTGAATCTCCTCAATTGTGTTAAAACGACGGCCTTTCAATTGAAATTTTTTTTTCGGAAAGAGAAAAAAGTCGCACGGGGCAAGGTCAGGCGAATAGGGTGGGTGGGGAATCACTACCGTCTTTTTGGAAGCCAAGAAATTCCGAACGGCTAGCGTTGTGCGCGCGGGCGCGTTGTCATGGAGCAGAACCCAGCTGTTGTTACCCCACAAATCTGAACGTTTGCGCCTAATGGTTTCATGTAACCGCTTCAAAACTTCACAATAGAACATCCCATTGACAGTTTGACCAAGAGGAACAAATTCCTTATGGATAATAACTTTGATGTTGAAAAAAACAATCGTCATGGACTTCATGTTGCCGTGCTTTTTTTGGCCGCGGTGAACTTGACGTCTTCCACTGTGACGAGTGGTGTTAAGTTTCAGGGTCATACCCGTACACCCATGTTCCATCACCGGTTATGATGTTGGAGATGAAGTTAGGGTCATCTCTTGCTGAATTTTTCAATTCACTACAGACAGCTACGCGATTTTGTTTCTGGTCGCTGTTCAACAGTCTCGGTACGAACTTTGCAGCAATGCGTCTCATGTTCAAATTGTCCGACAAGATGCGTTGCACGGACCCGTATGACATTTGTACGATTGCACAAACATCATGGACTGTTTGTCTACGATCTGCAACAATAGCCTCCTCTCGCACTTTCGCGATGTTTTCCGGTGTTGCGCTTGTTGATGGTCTTCCTGAACGCTCATCGTCATCGACTGTCGTTCGTCCATCTTTGAATCGTTTGTACCACAAAAAAGTTTTACTTTTACTCATAGCATTTTCATCAAATGTTTTCACAAGCATGCGATGGGTTTCTGTACCGGTTTTTTTAAGCATGAAGCAAAATTTAATGCAGATTCTTTGCTCTTTAAAATTTGCCATTTAGAACTTCGCCGAAGCAGTAAAACACAACGTTACACAACCGCACGAAAGTCAACAATGCAGCCTCTTACCAAAACAGCTGTTGGAACACTGATTCACAAAGAGTACTGTTAGCCACATGTAGGGGTAGCAGGTCGTACCAGCAATATTTCGCGCGCGAAATTCAAATTCCCCGAACTTTTGGGTATCACCTCGTATATACAGAGTGATTCCAAATTGCATGACAATCTCTCAGGAGTCGATTCTAAAGCCAAAAATAAGAAGAAAAGTTCATATAAACGTAGGTCAGAAAACAGTTCATTGGCGATTTTCGGCTCGTGAAACATTTAGCCCTGTTTTCTGCTCCCTCTGTGAAATTAAATCGTACTAAACTCCTTCCGGTATAATTTGAGGGGTAAATTTGACGCTATCTTATAGTTTCTGATCTAATAAATTGAATAAAAATGGTTTCACATCTCTATCTTACTTAGGTTTTAAGAAAAAAGGGGTAAAACGCAAAAAGGTTTTTTCGGAAAATACACTTCTTCAGATTTTGAATAAAAGAGCTTTGTTAATTTACTAATAAACAAATAACAATTTCTAGTTAACTTTGCACAGAATTTAATTTTAAGAAAACTGTTGTAAATAACATTTATTAAAATTAAATACAAATTCGAGAAGTTCAACTTTAAATAAAAACAAAACACACAAAACCGGTTTGAAAAAGTGATACGATTTTAAGCAAAACAATTTTCATCAATGTTTGAACAATATAATGTAAATTAAAATAGATTGAAAACTTATCAGTTTTTTCTAAAAATTATTAAATATCAAAATGGTTATTCGGTAAACCTGCAAAAATTTCTTCAAAGCGGTTGCTCAGTGTGGCCGCCATTCTGTTCAATGTATAGTTAAACTCGGCGATTCCATGCTAGCCGGGCACGTTTAGTAGCATCATAATTAATCCTGTTACTAGCTCCATTAAATACTAGCTTCTATTAAACAATGTCCCAATTCTTTTTGTGTGCCGATACGAGCGGAATAGACTAACGACGTCATCTACTCATCGACTCAAAAAGTAAAAGTCCGCTGACATGAGATCATGAAATGGAGGTGGCCATTTTACTGGTTCCGTTTCGACCAATCCATCGCTTACTAAATGTATTATTTAAATGATTTATCAAATTACGACAGTAATGATCAGGCGCGCCATCATTGAAAAACCACATCTGCGCTCTGTCTGCAAGGGGAATATTTTCCAAGGGTTCCATCAAATTCGTTTGCAAAAAATGCAATTACCGCTCTCCGTTGAGCCTTGGAGGTAAGAAAAAAGGGCCTATGCGATTAACACCATACATTAAACGAAAACGTGCGATGGAAATGACTTGTAGCAGTCATTTGGAGAGTTGACATGTCCGTCAACTCTCCAAATGAAAACAAATTTGTGGTGTCACCGATTGTGAATGACTGGCCGAACAATAACAGAACAAACACCGTGCAAATGAATATTCAAATGCTAAACACTAAACTTAATTGTTGATCGGCTGTTATTGCCAACCTATGAAAAAACAAAAATTATTAATATGTTTTAGAAGGATGACTCAAATTTATTTTTATAATTTTTATCATTTGTATGTAAATTGTTCTGTTTAAAATCGAATCACTTTTCCGATCCGGTTTGTGAGTTTCGTTTCTAATTAAATTTGAACTTTTCAAATCTTTGTTTAAATTTACTAGACTTTATTTACATTACTTTTCTCAGAATTAGATTCTCTACAAAGTTAACTAGAAAATTTTATCGGTTTATCGGTAAATTAATAAAGTTATTTTATTCCAAACCTAAAAAAGTGTTTTTTCCGACAAAATGTTTTCGTGTTTTACGCCTTTTTCCTAAAACAAGTGAGGTAGAGGTCTTGGGCCATTTTTAATCAATTATTTTTAGATTAAAAACCATAAGGAAGCACCAAATATACCCCTCGATTTGTACTTCAAGGATTTTAGTACGGTTTAATTTCGCAGAGGGACCAGAAAGTAGGGCTAAATATTTCGCGAGACGAAACTTGCTAACGAACCGTTTTCTGACCTATTTTTATATGATTTTTTTTTCTTATTTTTGGGTATGGAATTGCTTACCTCCCGAGAAATTGCCGTGCAATTTGTAATCACTCACTCTCTCTCTCTCTCTCTTTCTATATAAATATATATATGTATAAAATATTGTAACAGGACCAGCATAACAACCAGGGTAAGAGATTTCTTCCGATTAAGAAGAAAGAAATAGAAAATAATAATGAAAAGAAGAATCCAGGATGAATTAAGACAGATTCCTTTTCTCAGACTAAAAGCTCTGTTTACTAATCTGTTCTTCATAATAAAGACAATGGCACCTCCAAAAGCTATTGTTCGACCAGAAGGTTTACTGGACCGGATTAAGGATTTATGGGAAAATGTAAGGGCGCGGATGATGAAAATGATTACGCTTCCCCAACTAAAGAAATGAGACGGATACTGGTTCTGCAGGTCAGGGGATATAAATACTGTCAGGAATCAGTATTCCTGACAGTATTCAGGAGAGAGACAGTAGTTCTCTGTCTCAGTGTTCGACGCGGTTGCGGTGACGGCGATATCTGTAAGTGTGTGTTAACAACGAGTGGAGTACGTCACGAGTATGCCAGTGTGGATAGTGGATGAATGCAGGAAACTGTTGGGTGAGTTATTGGTAAACAGTAGTGATAGCATTCTATTCCTTCATAAAGTAGTGTAGGGTAGTTACATTGTAAACAGTAATAGTAATCATATTTGCGGAAAGTGAATCCTATGACCTTTAGACTGTTCTGTTGTTATCTTGTTAATGCAATATTAGTTTCTATCAGTCATTCTAACGTGTTTATTAAATTGAACTGTAGTCTGGTTTTTGTAATTTAACTGTCTTTAAACAAATCTTGTCCTTATTTGAATTACTATTTTGTATGTCATATATTCATTATTATTACTTTATTTTCTATGTTTTTGGTGTAATAAATTGTATTTATAAGACATTTTTAGTTTGTTGGTTTCTCAATATCCTGATCGAGTCGCGAACACGCGACAGTATAATATAAATTTATATATAATTTAAATATAAAATACTTCATATTTATTTTTCTGTTTTACTGGATAAAATACTGATTTTTTAACATATTTTTGGCACCTGCACCATTTTCAAAAAATATTAATATAAACTAACTGTATTTTTAGCGCTTTATCTGCTATCATTCATGTATTATTGGTAGATATTATTTTATACCGATGAAATGTTAAATACTTACTAGACGGGTACATTCTAAAAAGAATATGAATATAAATAAATTAATCTCTTTAAACGACTGTACAAAATCTTAATCAAAATTATTTTACACATGTCTTTCTAATTACCTAACTGAATACAGATCTTAAATGGCAACGTACTGTTTTTAGTTGAAAGTGCCTTCGATACTCCCTTACAAACTGTCAATCATAACTAAAAATAATTACTATTATTTTACCTTTCCATTTGTTGTACGTATACCGGCTATTATCACATTAACTAACCGTCTTTCACACGGTCAACAGTGCATTCAGCACGAATATAGATACCTATGAACATATCGCACACTGCTTCCGGTATCAGTATACCAAAGTATAAAATAAATTATTTAGAAGGCCCATACCAATTCGATGGAGTCGGTGAAGGCGAGCGTAAAAGACGATAATATAGAGAAACTCGAACCCATCGTTACAAACTTATAAACTTTCGAAACCAGAATAACAGAACGATGTTCATGCAGAAATATGAAGCGCACATCTCCTGTAAATAAATTTATTTTCTTTTTATTATTTAACCGACCGGCGAGAGAATGGCGAAGAAAATCCCAGAGGATTTATTATTGTACTTTTTTAAAAGTAACAATAAAACCCGCTCTTACGTTTAAATTAATTATATACTATTTATACTTTCGGGTATCATTTTATAATCTTAAAATTACCCTTTATTTACAGCAATATTTAAATTAAACAGCAATTCGATTATTGTTTTTACTAAAAATCGTTGTAAATTTTATATAATTCCGTTATTATCCAAACATTATTATTATTTATAAATTTTATTTTTATATATAATAACAAATAAAATTATAAATAGCATAACCAGGGTCAGAACATTAATATCGATAGCGAGGCAGACTGCTATCGATCGGACAAAGCCGACATCCGCACGCATTACTTTTCCCGACAGTCCGACGCCAGCCGCTTTTTTTTATTACGGAATTGTAAAGACCCTCCGTAAGACTATTTCATCGAACAAGGAATTTTAAATACTTAGAACTTTATTCTTAATCGGCAAGCTTTGCTGCAACAGTAATGAAAGCCAAATTTGTTACATATTATCCTTCCGTAAGAATTTTCCAAATTACATTACAATGAAGTAATATGAACTTAAATAGAACGTTACCGTTTCGTTACTCCCATAATAAGTTCTATATTAAAATATATAATGCTAATTGAAATTTTATTTTCCCCCGTTAATGAGCTGTTGTATCTTACGATGTTCGTATACACGAATTCGTTTGAACATCCGTTGAAAACTAGTAGAACAAATATAATAATTCTTTTATTATACTATAGTTTACCGATTTGAAATTGCAGAACACTCTGTGATACGTACTTGAACGTTTGGGGTTAAACGAACAAATATAATAATAATAATACTAACTTACATTGTGGATGAGGTAAAAATTTAAAAAACGTTCAAAAGTTGTAAAAGATCGATTCTGTAATGAAACGCCCGGCGTTGCGTTTGTTCGCCGTTTTATCATAATTTCTATTTAATTTGCTTACTGAACATTATGATACTAAAAATTTTTATAGGAATAACCGAACCGTCAGTTATCGGTAATTTCTAGCGAAATCAAAAGCAAAGATAATAAATTCCGTCGTGATAAAAGATAAAAAGGAGAAAAAAATAAACACATAAATAAATCGAATGAAATATTACTAACAGCACTACTTGCTTAACGATAACCGCTAAAATCTCAACGTTAATCATAGGATTAATCGAAAACACAGCAATATTAAGAATAAATTATATATATTTAATACGTAATCGATCGACTTTGTGGTGACACGTTGCGTACCGACTTTATCGTTTTGGTAACGATAATCATCTCTGTAATTACTGGCGTTGTTACGGTTGCTACTATGATATTATCAAGAATGTCATCGGTTTTCGGCAATGAAGAATTTCGGTTTACTCATGATCCCGTTGTTATTACATTTAATGTTAATGCCGGTTTAATAAAAATAATATAAATGACTAAATTACAATGTTTCATCTAAGAATAAATTAATTATACGCGACGTCATATGGATTTCTACATGTGCGTACTGTAACCGCAACGGTTACGAGCGACCTGATAAACGAAGTTACGAGTTACTTCCTGAAGTAGGATAGCCGCGGTCAAAATTACGGATTTCCTACATTCCATGTACTTCTTCAACGGTAGAAAATAGAAAAATGCAAAAATTACTGACTTAACCTTATGCCTAATACGATTCCGACATTTAATTCTAAAAGGTAAGATAAATCCCCTTGATTCGAATTAATAAAACGAAAAACAGTAGATATCAAGCTGCTGAACGTCTCGGTAAGCTAGACTTCTAAACATCCTCGCACTTGTATGAGAATGAAAACAATGCTGCACTTCTATTATAAAAATAACTTCCTTTTCACTCAAAAAATCAATTGAACTGAATTTTAAACTTGCTCAGACAAAGTAAATAACAAAATAGCAATTATCGTTATCGGAATTCATGGAACGTGGCACGACCATCACTGCAGCCTCATACTGCGTGACTCTTCAACGTCTACGAAGTGCAATTCAGAATAAGCGGAGAAGAATGTTGTCATCAGGCATTGTCTTTCTCCATGACAATGCTCGGTCGCACACTGCAGCTGTGAAAAAGAAGCTCCTGCAGCGTTTTCGTTGGGAAGCGTTTGATCACCCACCACACAGCCCGGACTTGGATCCATCCGATTTTCACCTCTTTGCTCACATGACATGCTGGCTAGGAGGACAACATTTTGGCACAGACATCGAGCTGTGCAGACCGGCGTAGAAACATGGCTGAAAACACAGGCGGCTTCGTTCTATGACGAGGATATTGGAAAGTTGGTACCACGCTACGACAAATGTCTAAATCGGAGTGGCGACTATGTAGAGAAATAGCGTAACTATGTAAGTACTTGTTACAAATAAAAAATTCTTTATTTTCACTGCGGTTTTAATTTCGTGCCGATCGGACCTTGAAAAAAAAATAACCCTCGTATTTCTGTAAAATAAAAGAATAAAATGCTATCGGAGTAGAATGCGATTACTTATAACAAAATCATTCGACTCGATATGATAGTCGGGCACGGAAGATATCGGGTGGTCGGTGAACTTCGGTATTGACAGAACAGAACGAAAGGTATCGGGGTATATTTTATCCCGCTATTAATCGGAAGGCTGGGATATCAATACCTTGCTGCTGGGTCTTTCTAATTATCGGACGGGTATTTAATTTTTGTTTTAACAGGGATTATATATTTCTTTTATTTTAAGATGGACAGAGTTGGGGATTGCGTTCCGGTCCTTTGTAGATCGGATTTTGAAATACCTTTTACTCAGATTATTCCTTGGGAGATTACAAGATATCTGCGTCCTTCTCCTAACGCAATTTCCCTTCGGTCTGTCTACAGAAGGTCTTTCGTTGCTAATGCCTTTCAGTCTATGATCTTCCTCCGCGGAGGGAGTCGCATGTGGGTATCTGTATGTTAATAATTGTAAGATGAAGGAAGGAAGAATAGTAAATCGGAACGTCGGTAGGCTCAGATCTTGTGAAGCTTATGTACTTACGTAAACCGACAAAGCATCGTAATAAAAATCTTCTTTTATAAATAATCGTAATTCAATAAATTATTTTTACAAAATTGTTTTTTTCGATCGTTCGTGCGTACTACGCCGATAAATACGCTTTACAAATAAACTGTTTCGCAAGACCTTTCCGGCAATCTCTATTCAGGGTTTGATTAAGCAAGTAAGAATAAGCGGTACGAATGCCCCCTTAACTCACCGTTCTACCAGTCTAATATGAAGCGACCGATCGGTGACTTTATTTTGACCGTCGGTATGCAGTCAATCAACACTGTGCGCCGATCCAAACGTTCACGAATCTCTTGTAGGAGTCCAGCAGCCACATAAAAAACAGACACATACGGCAGGGCTAACGACATCCAACAAACTAGAAGAAGAATAATAACATTTTTCTACCGAGTTCTGTTTTACCTCACCGACTCGACCCAAACTTACTAGCTAACAGGGAGCCGACTTGCCGACGGCCGACTCTGGACACCTCTCGTTATTCAGAAAGCATTTAACCATCGTAAGTAGGAGCCTGATCGGGGCGCATTTCTTCAGTTCTAGCAGGGTATCGGTTTTTGGGGAACGGGCGGAGAGGAAATCGCGACTAGGATCATGACTATCCATCACGTTAAAACATATAACCGCCGTTTTATACTAACGATCCGGGAACAAGTGACAAAAGTTCAGGCCCGCAGTATATACTTAGTTAACGCACTCGGTACGTCTAACGGTCGGACAAGAACGCTGTCGAACTCGAAAATAAAATAACAGAAATTTGAGAGACTTGCATCCCATCGATTTAGTCATATTAAAATCGAGGTAGGAAAGAATATACCCCGGTCAGATACGAGTCCGATTTTAAATATTGGAAAGTTATTAAGTTTATTATATACGACTTCGATATAGCTTTTCCCATTAGGAAAAAAAGGAGGTTAAAATCAGAAACGCATTGAGAAATGAGCAGCTATCTAAACAATTGCTGAATTTAAGACAATGGGTTAAGGAACGGTATATTCGGTGAACACAAAGGAGGAAGTTCAGAATTAAAACACTGATGAAATACGTATAGCTAAAAGAGCAAAAATAGAAAAAGATTTAAAAAGAGTATTAATCCTTTACCCTAAATCGTAAGAAGTAAAAATGAGAAAAGAGGTAATGTTAATGGAGGGAACACTGACTTTCAAAAGTTACGCACTTGTGATGGAAATTTATCAACATATAGAAAGATTAGCAAATTTAGTAAAATAGCTCGTTTAACTAACATTTTCAAATTGTGAATGCAGTTATACAAAATAAGCGATCAACGTGCAATAAAGAATAAAATTCTCTTAGACATAGTTCCCCAAATTACTCTAGAACGGTGTTAAAACAGGCCACAAAGAATTTATCGAGCTAAATTCAGTAGTAATCTACCGCCATCGATGAAAAATCAGTCGTAGTCCTAAAATATTGTTGGGAAATGTAGTATAGTAATACAGTAATTATTTTAATATAGTATAATAGTAATAATAATATAATATAATTACTATAATAAGTATATTGGTCTTTCTTCGCCGGTAAGCATTTATGAATTTGTTATTCGTGTGTGATCGATTCTCAGTTGTATCAATGCCACTTGTTCTCGGAGGGTTGGTTTAGCAACGTTTTTTCTTTTTATGAAGTAATTTTGGTCGCATTTAATTCAGTGTTTAATTTTCTCCATCCCTTGCTCTAAGTGTTTCTGATAATGTCAGTCAGACGATTTTTGCCGATTGCCATTCGAGTAGGGATTATATCCGTATATTCAATATTTCCTGTCGTTCTGGCGGCTTCCTCTGCGCTTTCATTTTCTGAGTTATCAGTATGCTCTGGAGTCTATATAATGCACATCGCTGTCTCATTCGGTTTAATACATATAGAATGGATAGGATGTTTGCGATAAGGACATTCTCAACATCTTTGTTCTGAATATCGTTTAACGCATTTAAAGAGTCGGAACATATAAGCACTGGTTGTTTGCAGAAATGTTCTGAGTAGCGAAGAGCTTGCTGTATAGAAATAGTTCTGTCGTGAGAACACCGGCCATATCTGGCATTCTCCAAAAATGACCTCCACCATTAACGTATATAGCGCATCCAACACCATGTTCAATTTTAAAAAACATCAATATAAATTGTAGTATATTCAAGAATGATGAAAATTCCTGTTGTATGATCATTGTTAATTTCTCTCTTATTTTTCCGTAAGACAAAGATCTAATCTTATTTTTATAATTATGAAATAGGTATTTCTCTAATAAAACTTGCTAATGCATCAGACAAAGCAATTTCATGTTTAGTTACTAACACTCGATACCGTATTCCGGTCGGTCTGGAGTAGGAGGTGTTCATATAAAGCAACCAAAGGATTATTAATACATTTTTTTAATAATTTATGTAGGTGAGAAAGACCCATATATTTGATGCACATCATAATGGTAGAATCTCTCTTCTGTAATCTAATGGCATAATGCCGGCTTCAAACTTAATTCCGTTATTGTTTATGACGTGTAATTTTCTTAGATGCGACTTCCTACCGGATGATATGCAATCAAGCTTTGACTGAACCGATGATTTATATGATCGCAGTAATGTCTCTTTATCTCAGCCCCGATTGAAATTTAATAATATTAAGAGCTTTCTTGCATCTAATACTTAAGTCCTGAATATGAAATACCTAAGTTAGGGATTTATCTAATAATAGGCCTAAAAAGAGTACGTTATCTTTGTAATAACTGGATGGTCGTCAATGGCCAAGACAAAACGTACGCTTTTTAGTTACTGATAGCCATTAAATGGCTATCCATTCATCATATTTGTATATTTATTGGTTTATACGATTTCCAGCTCTTCGACGTAAACGCTTTTGCTGATCTCTCCTGGAATCAGTTTAAGTAACAGCGATTGTGAACAAGGTATCGCTGAACGACAAGCCTTGTGGTATGTCATTTTCTACGGTTTATTTTGATGAATGCTCATTATAAACCCGTACTTAAAAAGTACGATTATTTATGTACGAGAGACGATCAGAAAGTAAGTTATACCTCCTCTATGAAACAAACACAAATTTATAAGACAACTTTTTTTTTTTTTAAACAAAATACTACATATTTTTATCTACTTTTCGACATAATCACCAAGTTTTTCTAAACATTTTTCATATCTTGGGACAAGTTTTTCAATTCAAATGTCATAAAAATTTCGTCCAATCTCCTTCAACCATTTAAGGACCGCTTCATTCAGTTCATCATTAGCGAAAAGCTCCCCTCCCAGGTTTCGCTTGAGAGGACCAAACAGGTAGTAGTCGTAGGGTGCTAAGTCAGGGCTGTAAAGCGGATGAGACCGTATTTCCCACTTCAATTTTTGCAATAACTCCTTTGTTACATGAGCTGAATGAGGAGTACCATTGTCGCGAAGAAAAACGACCCCATCGCTCAATCTTCCAGGTCTTTGATCTTTAATAGCTTTACGCAATTTTTTTTAAAGTCTCACAGTAAGATTCGGCATTGATTGTTGTTTCTTGGGGCATAAATTCACTGTAAACAACTTCCTCAAAATCGAAAAAGACTGTCAGCAAAACCTTTCGTACATATGGGAATGTTTTCACTTTTTTTGGCTGCGGCGAATTTTTGTGAATAATTTTTTTCGGAACAGTACTGTAGACTATTTTCAACTTTTAAAAGAAAACAAAAGGTTTTGTAAATGCTATTTTACGGTCAAAAGTGCCACTTTATAAAACGGTAAGGGAGTGAAAACCTTTAAAATACAAGTAGAGAAAACAAAGAAGTTTTCTTTATTTAAGAAAACTTATTTATAAGAACACTTCTCAAAGAAGCGTTCTTAGACAACTTTTTTATTAAAAAAATGACGTTAGATGTTTTGATAGTTACCTGAATGTTCCTCATCTGAAACATCTCAGGTAGTCGAATACAGGAACTACAGGTCTTACGATTACTTCACAGTATGAAGTAAGCATAAATGCCTACGGCCAAAACCGCACTTATACTAATGTTATCCAAAGTTTGGTTCTGGCCTTTGAAGTATTGCTCTCTCGCTCATTCTCTCTCTCTCTTAATGAAATGGTGGAATTCCGGGTCGTAGCAACACATACATACGTCATTCCGTTGTTATCAGATAGACTCTCGGCAACCGCAGTCGTTGTCTAGCTGGTGAATGGAGAGCGTCTGTGTTGTATTTAACTCTTCCTGCGTTTACACAACATTTTTCATCAATAATATAAAGCAGTACTTTTAAGTACTATTACTGCCACAAATTACACTAGTCTGTACATACAACTGTACGTTTTCTACATAGTATTATTATATACTGTAGAGCGTATATAATATTTTTCAAGAATCATTAGTTAACTGTTGGTTTTAGTGATTTTTGTTGTGGAATGACTTCAAAAAGAGGTAGGCCTGTCATTCACCCTGTTTGTGACAGGGCGCAGTTTTTTGTCGGGGCGTAACGGTTCATAACCCGATCTGCAGACCCGGTTCATTTGCTCCGGTTTTACAGACCGTTTCCCACGCTTGAGGGAAATGGTTTGCAGTGCAAGAGAGTTTCTTGAGAATGAATCGATAATTATTTTAGAAAAGAATGAACGTTTAGTTCCTTTTCAGAAAGTTAGAGAACATACTGCTGCTGCTCTTAAAATTAGTAACAATACAGTTTCAAATATTACTAAACGGAACGGAACGCAAGAATGGCGAGAGTTTCAATATTTCTCCCTCCAGGCAGAGCCTGGACAATGTCCCTTGCTGCTGTATCTTTCTATTATCGGGCGGATTTCATCGGTTATTTAGTGGCGGTTATAAATTTTAAGTTTTATTTATGGACAGATATTACTAAATAGAAGTCTTTAGCTGCGCAGAAAGGTTCACCTGAATTATCATCACCGAGAAAACAACGACCAAAAGATTCTCCAGTAACCGATTTAGATACGTTTGCAGCTGATATCATTCGCCGATACATTTACAATTGCTACTTGAAGAAAGAATATTCAACAGCTAAGAAGTTATTAATTTCTCTTCGGGAGGCTAAGTTATTTTACGGAAAATACTCGTCTTTCTAAAAGTATTGCACAATATCGGCTTCGAGAACCAAAAACTCAATAGTAGGAAAATTTTTCTTGAAAAAGGATATATTGCCGTTCAACTTAGTATTTTTCTAAAACAAATGAAGACTGTTAATTTTAATTAAATTTTTTGGTTAGACGAAATTTGGGTTAATGCTAACAACTCAAATCCAAAAGCACGGACTGATGAAACTCTTGACAGTACTATGCCCGTGCCTATCGGTCGAGGTGTAAGATTAATTAATTATCTGTCATGCCGGAACAGTTGACGGGTTTGTGAATAAAATGCTATTAATGCTCAAATCAAAGAAAACGAACTACTACTACAAGGATATGAATAATGAAACATTCACAAAATTGTTCAAAAAAACGTTTTTGAAAAAAGTTAAACCGAGTAGCACCATAATAACGGATAATGCTTCATATCACTCGGTGCAATCGGATAAAACACCAACTAACGCTAATCGAAAACATGAGTTGATCGATGGGATACTTTCACGTGGGATCAATGCAGACCATTCAATGACCGAAGGACAACTTTTGGAAATTATTCAGCGATAAACTTTCAAGACCTATCTGTGAAATAGTAAAAGAGCAGGCCGCAAAGCTATCCGATCGCCTTCCTATCATTGTCACTTCAATGTTATTGAAATTGTATGGAGACGTCAAAAGATATGTAAAAAAAATAATAACAAATGTTTACAACGACGGAAATAAAATAAATTACAATGCAAGGAATAAGCAGTGTAACCTCTCAAGACTGGAGAAAAGCGATGGAACATGTTAGAGGAGTTATATATGAACCTATAGAACAAGAGATTCCCATGGACGTGGACGTAGACAATTTAATTATAAATTTAGAAGAATCATCTGGTTGATCTTCCAGTTCCGATAGCGGCTCTGAAGATGACGAAATGGACGGATTACAACCACTTTCTGATGAATAACGCCACAGTATTTATTTATAATAATTATTTTTATTCTACGGTAGTTGTTTTCTCCAATTTAAATAATATATTGAAGTGATTATTATAATATTAATAACTATTGTAAATTGTTAATGTAAAAATAAAATAAATACGTTGTATCCTATTGTAAATAATTATAGAAAATTACAAAAAAAATATATAACAGGCCTACAATAAATACCAAAATATATACTCTAAAAACTATAATAATACAACAAAAAAAATGTCTAGGTCGCGTGAGAGAGATAAGGGTAATGAGAAAGAGAATGTAAGATACGTTTGGCAACATTCGACACCTCGTTTTTCTTTCCAGAGATACATGTGGCTACGATCCAGAACCAAACTCTCACCAGTATAATAAACCGGCTCCATAGTTCCACGCGTAGACACCACTTGAATAAAAATTTGGTTTAATTTCTACGATTTAACCGTTTATTTATGGTATTCTTCTATTTGTGTGGAAAATTAAAATGTAGTGAACTTTCAAGTACTGATTATACAAACCGAACGCTACAAATACTTATCGTTTCACTTTCTTCCTAGTCACGCAGCCCACTCATAGACTCAGGAACACTCATATAGTCGTAGATTCTTTTATCTTTTGATGATATAAAAATTCTGCGAAAGACCGTGTCAATTTATTACACTTTTCTGGTGAATGTAGAATTCACATCAAATTAATGAAAATATCTCTGAGCTATTTTTTCTTAGCTTTCATAAAGTGAATGTCATACATTCGGGGTTTTGATTAAATTTTTCAGCGACTCGGTGTATTTTCAGAATAGTAAATTATACTTTTAAATTTTTAAAGATAGAAATATACTAAAAGTAGCTATTTCTAATCGGAACAATTTTTTATTTATATCTTCTTGAAAGATCATAATGTAAAACAATAATATCACCGTTAACATCAACGATTTTCAAAGGCTTGGAACAAAGCTTTGATTCATTTTCTGCCGACAACAGCGGAATATTTTTCTTCTTATATTTTAATTAACTATAAAATTATCTAATGAAAATTAAAGAAAGCTACCGACTTTCTGTTACTTTTAATTTAATCGATATGTATCGAACCGATCCATGTCAATCGCTTTGTTAACCTAAGTTATAAGTTAACGTTTGTTATGTGTCTGTAAGTTAATTTGGTCGGTGAACTACATAGTATTTATTTGATATAAAATTACAGAAGTACGGTTTTACTCTAAATTTTTATTGTACTTCCCTCACCGACAAGATAATCAATTTCAATATTTGCATTGTTTTCATAATCGTGTATCCGATACGCCGGGTTTTACTGTTCTTTATCTATCAAACACTCACTCTGCACGTTTTTTTTTTTTTTTTGTAAAGATCTGCTAACTTTCCAGCAAAAGGGAGCCATCCTATATGACCGATTACATGAGTTTTCATATTATACAAATGGATATAATAACTTAATATTAAAACAAAAACGAATAAAAATCATTATGCGGTAATAAATTAGAGATACGATCCTGAGAGAGATGTATGAATGAATCTAGCCGTTCTCAAAAAACGGCAAACAATTTTTATAAAATAGATCAAGAATGAGATTGAAACAGCCCTCTTCCGTCAAACAACATATAAGTTTCTTTTTTTCAACATTACAATAAAATTTATATCGCATCTTACACATAATCGATTGGGAATAGGATAACGATCGGTTTTCCCGAGGAGTAGTTAACGTTAACAACTAATTAAGATAACCGGCAGGTTTTATCAAACTCGAGATGTTTAAACAATTTTTTTCTTAGAGTCTAAGATATTTTCACGAGATATTTTGAAAATTTGAATTTGTACTAGGCAGATTTTTACAGAGCTGGAGTAATCCTCCAACGCTTAGAGTAATAAGTACTCGATAAAGTTGATCGATAATCTGTTCGTTCCGGCAAAGAACCGAGCATAAAATCTTATTTTTTTGTATAAATCGCCCGATGTATTCGGCTCATGTCTAACTACGATAGAAACAGATTTACGACAAAGATCAAATTTGTCAAAAAATGGAATTTGTGTACTTCACATCTACTACGGAATCACATCTCAAATAGTATCCGAGGTGATGATTTCAGTCGCGAGCCGGCTAGAGTACAGTCTCGATTTTAATAGTTTCCATAACGACAGCTTCGATTAAGTATTAGACTGAAAAAAAAGATGATCGCAGTAATGAAATTTGAAAGACGGTATTAAGTTATAATTATTTTTATTTAAGATACACTTCGCTTTATCAGTCAATTTTAATGGGATTTGATGAAACTTAAAAAACATCCTGGATGAGACGATTAACTTATCTGACCGACGCTTACGGGTAGATTATCTTTTTTCATTTTCGATTCCCTTTTCGGGAGTCGGTCACTTGCGTCCACCTGAAAAAGAACTCGGTCGATTTCGTTCCTCATAGGAAATTTTTCCCGAGTAACTCCATCCCTCGTAGGAAATTATACCTTGCTATTCCGTAGATATCCTTTAAAAGAAACTACAATATATGTTTTATCTAGCCGCATATAAAAGTATTGTCAATTTTCTAAGTTACATTTTTATAAGCTTTTATTTAACTTGCTTTAGTTATAATCAAATCTTGCAACTGCTATATCTTTTGATCTATCGTATGAAAATCAATGACATTTGGTACACGTATGTAACTTCGATGTGTAAAAAATAATATTTTTACTTTTTAGTCTTAATAAACAAACAAACTTGAACAAACAATAATATTCAGATATAAATATTATTAAGAATATTTTTTTTGGATGTAAAAAGTTTATTGTTCATTAAGACTAAAAAGTAAAAAATAAAAAATACAAAAAAATAAAATATTACAAAAATATATTTGATTACATATAAAAAATTATTTTTAAAAAAGCTTTTATTTAACTAATATTAATATTAACATTAATAAAAAAAGGAAACAAATTAGAAAACCCCTCTAAAAAGTAAAAAATAAGAATTAAATCAAATTGAGAATTTTAAACAAAAAAATATAATATATTTGTACTGAAAAGTAAAAAATAAATTATATAAATATCTAATAAATAACCAATAAATAAATGTAATAATTATTAAATTTTTAAATTAAACGTAATGAAAATATTTAGTTAAATAAAAGCGTGGCGCAGTTTTTATAACAATGTCTTCGACTAACTATTATTGTTGTAAAAATATGTGTTGTGTTGTTTTAAATAAATTATAAAAATTGCGCCACGCTTTTATTCAACTAAATATTTTCA
The DNA here is from genome assembly GCF_047948215.1 of Lycorma delicatula. Classification (NCBI taxonomy): domain Eukaryota; kingdom Metazoa; phylum Arthropoda; class Insecta; order Hemiptera; family Fulgoridae; genus Lycorma; species Lycorma delicatula. The sequence goes on from NC_134458.1 coordinate 6,119,553, forward strand.
TTACTTTTAATTTTATATTCGATTTATATTCAGAAGATAAACCAAGAGTTTGAATATTTTTCCACCGGCTTTTCCCTAGATGAAAACGACAATTCTTGATCTTCAAACGAGGCCAAACAACTTTTGCAGCACCATGTACTGCAGATTCGAAGTCCATAAACATTTCCTCGGAATCAAGGGACAAATTATGCGATTCGCACTTCGCGACAATCTACCTGAACATTTCGATATAAGTGCGATAGTCCTTGTCCGGTGATGAAAAAAAGCTCATATATACCCTTCACATATCCATGTATTGTGAATGTCTGTTTGAAAAATTTTGAGCAACTTTTAAACGTACCATCAACATAGAATTTGACATTCACACAGCGTTTTTAAATTTATCATTGACGAGAAGCAGGCAAGTCCTTTTTCTTGGTCGTTCATAATGAGGAAGTCCTCCCAGTATCGTTGACAACTTCCATTTCTTGCAGAGAGAGATGAGTTACACAACGACTTTTTGGAAGACTTGGACGAATCGATTCTCTGGACTGTGAATTACTCGCTGCATTAACTCAACGTCCCCAATCGATAATGTTTTTAAGTCTCCATTATTTTTCGATTCTCTCTGTAAGAGTTTTGACGGCTTACATGAAATATCTTCTGCTACTTTTCTTTTTGCAAAATCTGCTACTTTTTCTGTTAATTATATTTTCATCCAAACGTGCACGAGTGTGTTCTTGAAAACCTTCTGGGATTTTATTCTCCAAATCAATTTTTTAATAACACTTACAAGCATTTTGCCCCCTCTATGAATAATGAGACCTTGCCGATATTGAGGGGGCTTGAATGCTCAGTGATACAGAGTAGCTGGACCAAAGGTGCAACTATATCAGAGTGATATTTGTTGAGAGCCTGACTAAGGAATGATTCCTGAAAGAGAACAGCTGTTAAGGGCGTAGGTCAGGAAGACTTAAACGGCCATATCAAAATCACTCAATTTTCTGAGTGAAGACAAGAAGATAGGGAAGAAAGAAGAGTATTTCAAATAGTTTAGAGATAGAATCACTGTAATCACGATAAAATCAAAACCTAAACCGACAACGATTGTTAACGTCTATATGCCTACAAGTGCCCATGATATCAATGTGGCAGAAAGTGTATACGAAGAAATTGATGAAGCAATAAACACATAAAAGGAATATATCATGTTTAAGCAAAGATTTTGAAATCAACCCATCGATTGCAAAGCTTACCCTGAAGCAGACATTGATAGCGACCATAATTTAGTGATAATGAAATGTAGACTGGGGTTTAAAATCCTGAAGAAAACTTGTCAGATGAATCGGTGGAATTTAGAGAAGCTTGAGGAAGAGGTGGTAAAGAAAAATTTTGAGAAGGACATCGCAAGAGGTCTGAGAAGAAAAGATAAGGTAGAAAATGTAGAAAAAGAATGGGAGAATATTAAAAAGGAAATTCTTAAATCAGCACAAGCGAACTTAGCTGGAACAAAGAGAACTGGTAGAAAACCTTGGATTTCAGACGATATATTGCAGCTAATGGATGAACGTAGAAAATATAAGAATGCCAGTGATGAAGAAAGTAAAAGGAACTATCAACAATTAAGAAATATTATAAACAGGAAGTGCAAACTATTAAAGAAAAGTGTTCAGAAGTGGAAAGAGAAATGAACATTGGTAAAATAGACGAAGCATACAGGAAAGTTAAGGAAAATTTTTAGATACATAAATTAAAACCTAATAACGTGATAAACAAAGATAGTACACCGACTTATAATACGAAAGGCAAAGTCGATAGGTGGATGGAATATATTGAAGAGTTATACGGAGGAAATGAATTAGAAAATGGTGTTATAGAGGAAGAAGAGGAAGTCGAAGAAGATGAAAGGGGAGAAACATTACTGAGATCTGAATTAAGACAGTATTAAAAGATTTGAATGGCAGGAAGGCTCCTGGAATAGACGTAATACCTGTAGAATTACTGCGCAGTGCAGGTGAGGAAGCAATTGATAGAATATACAAACTGGTGTGTAATATTTATGAAAAAAGGGAAGTTCCGTCAGATTTCAAAAAGAGTGTTATTGTCATGATACGAAAGAAAGCAGGAGCAGATAAATGTGAAGAATACAGAACAATTAGCTTAACTAGTCATGTATAAAAAATTTTAGCTAGAATTCTGTACAGAAGAATTGAGAGAAGAGTGGAAGAAATGTGAGGAGAAGACCAATTTGTTTTCAGTAAAGTACATGGACAAGGATAGCAATTTTAGCACTCAGATTAATAGTAGAAGGAAGATTAAAGAAACAAAAATGATCATACATAACATTTATAGACTTAGATAAAGCATTTGATAACAATGACTGGAATAAAATGTTCAGCATTTTAAAAATTAGGGTTCAAGTAAAGAGATAGAAGAACAAATGCTAACATTTGTAAGAACCAAACTGCAACAGTAATAATCGAAAAGCATAAGAAAGAAGCAGTAATAAAAAAGGGAGTCAGACAAGCATTTTCCCTATCCCCGTTACATTTAAATCTTTACATAGAACTAGCAATTAATGATGTTAACAATTTAGATCCGGAGTAACAGTACAACGTGAAAAAATAAAGATGCTACGATTTGTTAATGATATATTAATTCTAGCTGAGAGTGAAAAAACTTAAAAGGAACAATGAATGGCATGGATGAAGCCTACGCAAGAACTACCGCATGAAAATAAACAAGAACAAAACGACAGTAATGAAATAACGATGATAGACCACTGAATGTATGACTAGGAAGAGAAAATATTATGGAGGTAGAAGAATATTGTTATTTGGGAAGTAGAATTACTAATGATGGACGAAACAGGAGCGATATAAAATGCCGAATAGCACAGGCAAAACGAGCCTTCAGTCAGAAATATAATTTCTTTACATCAAAAATTAATTTAAACGTCAGGAAAAGATTTTTTAAAGTATATGTTTGGAGCATAGCTTTGTATGGAAGTAAAAAAACCTGGACGATCGGAGTACCTGAGCAAAAAAGATTAGAAGCTTTTGAAATGCGGTGCTACAGGAGAATGTTAAAAATCAGGTGGGCGGATAAAGTGACAAATGAAGAGGTGTTTTGGCAAATCGATGAAGAAAGAAGCATTTGGAAAAATATAGTTAAAAGAAGAGACAGACTTATAGGCCACATACTAAGGCATCCTGGAATAGTCGCTTTAATTTTGGAAGGACAGGTAGAAGGGAAAAATTGTGTAGGCAGGCCACGTTTGGAGTATGTAAAACAAATTGTTGGGGATGTAGAGGTATACCGAAATGAAGCGACTGGCACTAGATAGGGAATCTTGAAGAGAAAAAAAACAAGCATTTGTGGTGCACGCCCGTCGCTGAACTCCACCCATCATATGTTTTTGGAATTTGAATATGTAACCACCGAATACGCAGACTGATCTACCATTCTCACTTTTCATAACTTTCACAATCGATTTACTACACTTGCTACACAGTAGACACAATTTGACAACTCTTATTAACGACAGCTAAATGAAGAATAAATCCCGAAAAATATATAAATATAACTGAAGCAAGTAAGGTGCTGGTGTGAACCGATTTTATTGTTATCCGTAACAAGGAGACACGATCGACCGGTTTGTAAAAGGGGGTCAGTTAGCGGCGGACGCGATCGACTAAGCTCGTTTTTTTCTAGTAAGTGATTCCTTCTTTTCCATTATCGGTTTGTAAGTGCAGGTCTGACCCTGTTATGTTCTCTGTGTTGAGAATGCCTAGACCTGAAAAACGATTTCATTCTCAGTATCCGGTAGGGGGCTGATTATTATTATTATTATTATGGGGCCGATTTAAAGATTCCACTTCCTTCGCGGAGATTTAACGGTTGAAGCACCTATCCGGTAAAGCCAGGCCCTCCTTTCCTTCCTTCCTTTCGTAGGAAAGGAAGCCTTTTAGGAAGGAAGCCTTTCCTTCCTAAACCCCTATTCCAACAACCGATAAATAAAAGAAGTAAACCCTCAGTTATTTTCTAAAATGATAATACATAATTTATTTGCGAGACAGAATACAATGTAAACATTTAATTAATAGCTGTTCTGTCTCCGATCAATTTATCCTCTATCCTCTATCTAATACTTAACAGCAATTCATCGCATGTAGTAAAAGCAGACGTACACAGAAAATCTCCCTTTAATAATTCAGTAGACCGATTTTTTTTTAATGTTGTATTATACAGTTACGGCTTATTCATTCTTATTAATAACAAATGCAGTGTTAGAACATGTATAAGAACCAAACCTTTTATTTTTTTATAACGGTATAATCATATATATATCACGCGCGCGCGCGCACACACACACTTGAAAATTATAAACATAATAAAAATAACAACCAATTATAATTAATGAACCAGTCAAATTTGAACATGGTAATTGGCTTTAAAAGATACCACATTTAATTCAAATTATTCAAATTTAAAGCTATAAATACGCTGTCAAAAGTAGTAGTTTCGTTATCTTCCGACAGACTGCAAAGCAAGATAATCATGATGTATTTTATTTCAATGACTATAAATTTAACTAGCATTTTATAAAACAACGTTCCGATGAAACAAAGGTATCTTTTACAAGGATAATAAACAAACGCGCAGCTAGTGATAAAAATTAATGTAAATAAAATAAGCATATATATATGTGTAAAATTAATGTTATTATATTATTTTGTATTTCAGTATTTAAAATTAAATTATTAAATGTTCTCGGGTTAAGAAGATATTGACCGTATAAACAGTATAGATTTACATTTTAGAAGCTTATTCTCAGTCCAAAACAAGAGTTATATAACGTATCTCTACACGCCTATATACACTCACTCACAAATAACAGAGGGAAAGTTCTGTAACTGATATCGTTAAATATAACCGAATGCCAAAATGCCGGTCGCTCTGAAGGGAGTAACATGTAAGTCAGTCTATGAGAAAGATAAGTGCTTCTTTTGATCATGAGGTAATACAATAAAACAATAGAATAATAGGTAAGAGCTTATGTAAACAAAACACGTGTCGTATACCTCATACTGTTGTATGACTCATATCTGTATTCACACTTTTTTGTAATCTGGAAGCTGAATAGTCTCAATAAATAATTTTTAAATTACTTTTTTTAAGATCATGTATTAAATTAAGATAGTAATCGTAATAAAGAAAGGGTGACCTGGCTAGTCCTGAAAATTAGGTAGCACCTAATCAGGCTAGTATAGGAGGAATTGGCTGGAAGTAATGTGTTAAACGGTTCCGGGTCGGGTCCTGGTAGAAAGGGGGTGGTTTTAGTCGGTAGTCTGCTGATAGTGATTGGATAATACCATCAGCGGGAGTCCGACACTCCGTGTGTAAATGCATTTCCACCTCCCAACGCAAAAAAAAAAAAAAAATTATTATTATGAATAATAATAATAATTTAGTTGCACAAGGCAGCCATTGGACCTGATGGCATACCACCATTTATTATTAAAGGCCTCATTGTGCAACTGGAGCTTGAAATCAGGTACCTTCCCCAGGCGATCGTTACCCCGATTCCCTAGCCTGGTGTCCCCCATATTTCTAATTTCCACCCTATTTTAGTCCTATCCTCCTTTTCTAAAATTTTTGAATTTCCACAACCACAAACCCCAATTGTTTCCTTGACAAAATTAGTCCTGTTGTTGAATCTCGAGGCCAGGTGGACGCTGTCTATTTTGACTTTCAAAAAGCATTTGACAAAATGCCTCATTACCTGCTCCAAAAGAAGTTGGCTGTATTTGGGTTCAGTGAGCGTCTTGTAAAGTGGATCTCTTCATACTTGAATAACAGTACTTTTGCTGTTAGGTATGCTGGATGCACTTCCCAACGAGAATTCTCTGCAATCTCTGGAGTTCCACAGGGTTCCAATCCAACCTTGGCCCGTTGCTGTTTCTACTTTTTATCAATGATATTACTGAATCTGTCTCTGTTGGTCTGAGTATGTATGCCAATGACCTTAAAATATTTCTCCAGATTAAAAGCTTACATTATCACCTAATGTTACAACATAATATTAACCATATTTACCAATGGGCAATGAGAAATCACATGCTGCTAAATTTCTCAAAAATAAAACGTGTTCCGTTCTCCCGAAAAACTAACATTGCTTGCTATAATTATACAATAAATTCTTTTCCTATTAATACTGTGAACTCCATCACCAATCTAGGCATACTCCTTGACTCCAAGGTGTAACACCTTGCTAAACACGCAGACATGATTGTAAGCAGAGCGAAGAGAGATCTTGGTCTGTTCAAATGGATTGCAAGACCTTTTGTTGATCCTCGAACTTGTGTCTTACTCTTCAAGTCACTTGTTCGAAGCCAGCTTGAATATTCCACCTCAACCTGGAATTTTCGAAGAGACTATACATCGAATAACATTAAATCCACTCAGAACAACTTTCTATCTTGGCTGACTCACAAATTTAAACTTCACCATCTTGGCAAACAACAGCTCCAATTACTACATAATTTACCATCTATTGTATGTCGAAGAGAATACTTTGATTTACTGTTTTTCCATAAAGAATTACATGGGTGTAATCCTACGGTAAACAAAATACAGTTACATATACCCGGACGCAATATTAGAAACTTTTGTCCTCTTCCATACTCTACACAACTTATCTCACCCACAGAGAGATGCCCTTTTACTGCTGTAAATAAATATGATAAAATAGACTTTTTCCAACCGAGAAGAATTTTGTTTTTGAACTGAGTAGGTTTTACTCCGGTATGATATAGATATTAAAAGCATATAAACCCATAATACTGGATTACTACAGAACTTCACTAACCCTCTTCTGCTTGATCGTAGTTAAATTATATAAATTAAAACAATTTTATATTAATAAATAAATAAATAAATATTTTAATAATTAAAATCAATTATATTGTATGACAATGATTTAAATTTCTTTTGTGTCTATTTTTACCTATACATATATATATATATATATATATATATATATATATATATATATATAGACAGTGTTGTATAAGCTACTGAAATTCTAATTAAATGTAATTGGATAAGGAGATAAGATGTAAATTTTTGAATTTATAACTAATGTTATTATTGTTATTAAACTAAATTATTTAAATTTGTTTCCTGACTTGTGTATTTTTAATTATGTGTACATGTTTATCTGTAATCTTGTATTTATGCAAAGACATATAATAATATAATTGTGTAACATAATTAAAACACCAGTATCACTCTTATTTTTATGAACTAATAATTATATGAGCTATGATATTATGAAGTAATGATTAAATTTTGTATGTATATATTTTTTTTTATGTGCTATTGTGTAATACACAAAGGCTGTAGGTAGCTGACAGCCGACTCCCGACACGGGGATCGCACCAGTCACCGCCTATGGAAGGGGGGACACTTGCCCCCCTGTGTAATTTTTTGTGGCCTCTGTGATTTAGGCCACCTCAGTTGCAGGAGGCTTGGGAGCCTCCATAATGGACTGTGAAGCTGTTACTTTCTTCTTATCATCAATAAGTATCTCACTAAGACGGACTTGAACTTCTGGTTTAGCGTCCGTTTTCTTCTGTACAGGATCAACTTTCTGTTTTGGAGATGTATCTTCATGTGGCTGTACTAATATCTTTGGCTTAACAGGTTCTTTACTATTGAAAGGCTTCATTTTATTTTCAATGATTCTTTCAATCATGTTAGCCAAAGTGAGCGCAAGTTTGCTGATGAGCTGACTTTGATCGACAGCAACCGGAGCAGGAGCAGGAACAGCAACCGCAGCCTGAGCATAAGTTGTTGTTGCTCTAGGCTTGCGAGCGTTAGCAATCTTCTTTGCTTCGAAGTAGCTGCAGGGTTTTAAGTTCCTGCACAGCCACCTCGTCTTTGTAGACAGGACAGTTCCTGGATCTACATGAATGCTGTAGTCACCGCACACGCATATTTGCGGTCTTTCACATTTAAGAGCGGTGTGACCAAAGCGTTGGCACTTAAAGCACCTCATAGGACAAATGCCCGCACATCCAAACGATGTATCCCCGCTCTTACCTTCTTCGGCAAAGTAGGCCGGTTGAAAGTGAGGACATGAGAGGCTGAGGGTAGGACCTCACCGTTCCTTCTCATGTTCAAGCGACGACACTCTATTACTCCTTGTGATGACAACTGCTCGACAATTTCTTGCCCCGAGCAATTTAGAAGATCCTGACAGACGACCACACCCCTTGAGGTGTTGAGCGTACTGTGGGGATCGACACGTACAGCCAATTCTCCAATCTTTTTAAGCCCTAGGAGCGTCTGAGACTGAGCATCGTTTACAGTCTCAACATGAAGTCTTGTGAAGGTCTTTCTTATTTCTTTAACAGGGCCTCCAGCGCATTTAGTTATTTCCCGAGCAATGAGAAAAGGAGTCACCCTCGAGAAATTTCCATCCTCCTTTGTAATAACCAAATATTTGGGTTTAGGTTCATTACTACTCTTAAAAAAAAGCTTTTTGTAAGCTTCCTCTAGCCTCAATTTCAATCCTCTTGATTCTGCACTCTTTCTCCGTTTCGCCTCGGGCGAAATGGCCGGTTCTAAACGAGGGTGTTTTCGTGAACCCTCTGCCACGTTTGATTGTTCAACTTGCATGAACGTTTAATCCCTTCTGTAGTAAGGCTAGCCGCCGGGGTACACCCCTACTCCAGGGCTACCAACCCTGGAGGTCCATTCCGGTACTCCTGTGGAACCGGCATATGTCTTGGCAGAGAGCGGATGCGCAGTCTCTGCACTGACTCCAGGCCCTTACACACCGAGGTTTTCAGGGCTTCCATGCCCCGAAAAACAAAGGCACCTTAACTACATGCTTGCCATCGCGCGGGGCATGTGGACAACGAAAGGCTTCCGTTACACCTGCAAATAACTTCGACCGTGGCCGCCACATCGCCAGCTCTAAAGGTGGTATCAATCGATGTTCATAATCGTTAAAAGTTTCGTACCTGCAGGTGGCCGCGAAATCCAGTCATGAAATTTGGCCGAAAATGAACATGTCCGAGAACAACACTCGGAACTCCGTTAGCCAGCTGCATGTATTGTACGTGAGTACAGCTGTTGCCGCCCTGGACATGGAACGTAGATATGTTGTGTCCCGGACGTGGGGATTATCTACCTCAGGGCATTATTTTTTTTTTTTTTTTTTTTTTTTTTTTTTAATTTTACGGGCATCGACTATCTGCTCTATTTCTATCCAACCTATGCGCCCAGACTGGCGCCGCGTATGCGATCATACTCTCGAAGACACCTCGGTACAACAAGTACATTTGGCGACCCGACAGCCCGTAGTCTTTCCGAGCAATCCTTCTAAGTTTGTGCATCACAGAGACAGCGTCCGCCGCAACTTGCTTAATGTGGTTGCTAAAAAGCAACTTATCATCAAACAAAACACCTAGGTACTTATGAACCCTTACTCGGCTGATTACACAGCCTTTATATTTAATGTGGGGGTTTCGACTGGTTGATAATTTGTCTGCACCCTTCAGAAGCATAAACTTCGTCTTGGGCACAGAAATCTTTAAATTTTGCATGTCCATCCAGCCCTCGGCGGTTGACAAAGCCGCCTGCGCTCCACTTTCTAGCTGCGGTCGTGAATTACCACGAAATAAAAGGAGACAGTCATTGGCGAAAGCCTGGGCCGTGACCCCTTCTGGGAATGTCAACCCCAGAAATCCATCAAACACCAGGTTCCACAGCAGGGGACCGAGAACGGAACCCTGCGGGCTTCCCCTGGTGACGGATTTTTCCACAACTAGGTGCGCATCTTTAAACAGTGCCGTACGGTTAGACAAATAGTCGCTTACCACGGCCTGCAGGGCTCTGGGAACATTGCGGCGTTCCAAAGCATAGAGGACAGAACTCCAACACAAGGAAGGAAATGCTGCCTCTATATCAATAAAAATAGCCAAAACATATTTGCAGTCGGTGCTTTCCACCTCGGTAAGAGCATTTAAGATGCAATCCTCGGTGCCAACCCCTTTCATGAAGCCATATTGGCCTCGATTTAGAATACAGCTCATATCAATGCTTTCCTCGAGCCGTTCCACAACCAGCCTTTCAAGCAACTTGCCGAGAACCGGCAAGAGGCTGATGGGTCGATAACTGCCGACCTCACCAGGATCCTTTCCAGGTTTCAGGAGTACCCTTACCAAGGCCACCTTCCAGCAAGCCGGAAAGCAGCCCCAGCTTAGGCATCCCGTGAACAGTCTGCCAAGCGGCTCTCTTATGACAGGCAATAGATGGTAAAAAATATCCGGGTCAAATTGGTCAATCCCGGGTGCCTTCTTCAGTGCCATTCGAGAAACCACTCGGTCTATATCATCGGGTTCCACGGTCCAAACGCCAGGGAATGGTGTTTCACCCGCCCTAACGCCGATTTCCGCTTCACCCTCCGGAGCATCTGGAAACAGAGTATCCAGGAACGCCCGGTAAGTCGCCACAGATGCTAAAGTGTGGTCACGACCACCTAACCCGCACCGGACGCTGGACAACACGTGCAATGGCCTTGGCTTGTAACAAGTCTTTGCGAGCTGCCAGGGATCGCGTTGCAACTCGCGCATGGAGTCTTTCCAAAACTTGAGTTTGGCTTCCTTGATGGCGTGAAAATATGTATTACGGGCACGCCGGTAGATCCGAAGACGCTCAGCGCGCACGTGGTTAACGATATTCCCCGTTAGGGGGCAGCGCTGGTACCTTATCCGCGCGGACCTCACTCTTGCGCGCAGCACGCTAAGGTCAGAGGACCACCATTTCTTGCCGGGCCTCCGTCTGCCTTCCACAGACGACCCCCCGGAAAATGGGGTCATGACGGCTCCAGGCACGCTCAGATCAGCGGACTGGCTGCTTATGACGGGTCCGTCCATTGGCCTAGGCCGCCGTAGGACCTCGTCACAGCCAGTCTTGATGGCCCGGCCGATTAGCTCCGCCATCAATTCCACCTCCTCCCTACACTCCATGCGCCACTGCAATCCCTCACTGGGGTTAGCAGATGTTAAGAAACTGGACAAACGACCAATCTCTTTTCTCAGCTTATCGACTTTCTTACACAGTCTCTCCTCCCAAGGTGGACGCTGGGGACTCTTACACATTGCAGGAGCGACGATTCGCTGGGCATTCGCTTTGACTGCCGTGATCGCACCGATGTACACTAACTCATGGAGCTCAGTTATGGAGGATACTAATCTTACTTTTTCTTCAAGAATCTCATTAATAAGGCTCACTATGTTCCTCGTTCCGCAATTAACCCTCAGCCTTGGTATACGCTGTCTGGTCGAAGGATCCATACCACCATACAGCATCTCGTTCTCAGGAAATTGATCGGAGAGGGGATTGTCGGCTCTTATCGTTTCTTCTACAACACTTTCATCTGAAGATGGGCTGGACAACAACCCTAACTCCCTAGAAACATCAGCTCGGATTAACGCCACCACATCCGCAGGAACCCTATTAGACTTAAAAAGGGATCTGCGCTGATCCAGGATGTTTTGGACAGACTTGCATCGTAGCTCAGGGAACTTCTCAACCATCGCTTGGTGCAGCAGAACACTACACGGTTTCATGTCCGATTCCGTTTTTGTTATAGTTAGGTAGGTACGGTAAAGGAAGGCATTATGTTCATCTGTCCATTTAAACCGCTTCTTACCCCGGGGTTCTATAGCACTGGGTGACTGAACTTCAGCCACAACAGAAGCCACAGAAGACGTTCCAGGCCTTGTGGTACCATTAGATGAGGCGCCGCCACTCGCTCCAGCACTCCTCACCCCAGCCTGAACATCACGACGGCTCTGAAGGGTGTCAGCCCGCAACAGCCTACCATCCCGGCATTTATTCACATCGTTGTACTCCATTAATTTTCAAAACAAATGGGTAACAGGATAAGCTCCTGCGGGCAAGGCTCCAACACCTCTAGAAACGGCCGTCCCTAACATGGGAAACAGACGCCGACCAAACGCCGCCCAATCTGGAACAGACGCGTTGGATTTAAAGTACCTGTTATGGTCCGCGGGTGGGCCTTTGAAGAACACCACCTACCCTGTATATCTACAAAGCCTTCCTCTATCCGCCACCTTGAGGACGCGCCCAGTAGGGGGACAGGAACCCCCCTGGGTTATTATTATTATTATTACTTCATTTGTCGGTTGAAATCGTTCAACGTTATTGACTATACATGCGAGTTTATTTGTACCCTGGATGGAAAAGTTTGGTACTTCTAACCAGAAAGAGGACAACTAAATATCTCTGTTAATTTTTCTCATTCCGGATAACGGCCGATAAGACCGAAAAGAAAAATCCTGTCATTCATGTCTTCCCTTTCTGACTCACTGATTTTACTGTAGTAGTATTTCACATCCGTCGTGTTCTAAATTTGATTCAATAAGTTTGATTTTTATATGATGGTTGGTAAAATCTAAATATCTTTGTGCTGACTGTTCTAATTCACACGAGGGTGATAATAATCCACCAGATTGTAGGGTCGGTAAAATCTTCAAGTAATAGTGAAACTGTACTTATCGATAGTGGTTCGTTATTTTCTAGAAAAGGTATATCGGTGGCAGTTCCCTAGTTCTGGTTCCCAACTAGGGTTGAACTAGTGTTTTCTTCTGCTTATATTAATATAACTACTTTTTGTTTTGGTGAATTGATTTATAAGTACATGGAAAATCATATACCTAAAAAATACTCGATGCTCGAGAAGTTATCTACATGGCTCTCTATGCTGATACGAAGTTTAAAATTTAAAAAAACACTGAGCATAGAAAATATAAAACTACCCGGGTCTAATATTCACTATGGTAGATTTTCAGTTTCAAGAAGTCAAAATACTTTTAAAGAAAGATAAAATTTCTAGAGCTAGAGTTACAGAGGCTGATCTCAAAACTATACCACAAAATTTGTTCAAATACGTACAATCCTTTTTTTAAATGAAAACTGTGATGCAAGACCAATAATAAAGGACATTAAAATTATTACTGATGCAGAAGAGTCTGATGCAAATAAGGAATTTGGATCATATTTTCAATTTGTATTTCATATGGATAATCCTGCATATAGTGTCCTCTGGATGGATATTACATAATGGATACTATTGATGTGCTTTTTCTTTCAATAGATGAGATATTAGAGGCCATCAAGTCCTAGGACCAAGACTACAGCTGGTGTTAATGGGTGAATTGCTGATCCATAACTGCAACAGAGGTTTAAATTAAGTTTATCAAGTGAAATGTTTTCCTATAGTTGGAAGGAAACTTTTTATCCTGTTCCTAAAAATAGAAATTTCTATTTAATGTTAAATTATAAGCCAATATCAGTGTTGAATGTGGTTTCAAAAGACTTTTAAAAAATTATCCAACAGTACCTACAAGGTATTTGACTCTGTCTCATAGAAGTTTTCCTCATCAGCATGGTTTTGTGTCAATGAGGTCTACCCTAACTAATATTAATGAAATTTTATTTTCATAGGCCCTGAGGTCAAAGATAGTAAGCAGGTTGATGTTGTACATTTCAATTTGAAGAAGGCCTTTGATGAGATAATTTATTATTTTTTACAAAAACTTGCTTTTTGGAACCAAATGTATTATGTTAGGTTGGCTGAAGTCCTTTGTTTTTAAATGAATGTTTAAAGTAAAGATATTGGGTAGGATTTCTAATACAAACATTGCTCCATCTGGTATTCTTCAGAATTGTAATCTATGTCCTCTACTTTTCATTCTTTATATAAATGAAAATGCAATTTAGACAAAACCATTTTTGTTTTGTATTTGGCCAGTGTAGAATAAATAGAGAAGATTCTTATAAATAGAGAACAGTTATGTTCAAGGGTGTTGTTTTCTTTGATTGCAAACTATTTTTTAATGAACATGTTTTTCAAACAGCATCCAGAGAAAAGAAAGACCTTGGACTGCTTTCATGAGTCTGCCCCTTATTTCTAGCTGTTCAATTGATCCTTCTTTTAGGCCAGTACTTGAATACTGCTTCCACACGTGGAATTGTAATAAAGACTACTTCTAATTCTATTGAACCTGTTCAGACATTTTTTCATTTTTGGTATATAGAGGTTTTGGTCAAGCGTCTTCTGATTATAAAGACCAGTCTAATTTCTGGAGTCTTAGTTCCCTGAGTGATTGACAGTTATTTCAAAATGGTATCTTTGCTACCAAGGTTCTAAAAAGAAATCTGCTTAGTGATATAACTAAGTGTAACACAAGGTCTATCACTTTGTGTTAGATTCAGAAAGAATCATCTTTTTCTTCATTGGCTCCTTTGGCAAGATGCTTGGAGAAAATAAATGTTTGTCTTCCAATTGTGTAGTTGTTTCATTAATAAGTAAAGCCATCAATTATAAATAAAAGTAACCTGTACTATAATTATTTTTAATTAGTATACATAATTTGATTAAGATTTTAGCCCTGTAGCTTTATTCATATTATTATTATTTTAATTTTTTTGAGGTTTAGGTGCATCAACTATTTCAGTCATTAGTCTCTTTTCACTTCAAAAATTAAAAAAATAAAGAGAATATTTCTCTCCTTCCTAACAAATGTTTTCCACGGTGTCCTCCTCCCCACAGTAATCAAAATTCGTGGAGCGTCTCAGCGTCCAGGCGCACAAATATGCCTTGAAACAACCATGACCAGTAAGGAACTGGGTAAAATTGTACCCTAGTTCCCTGAATTTTCGGCACAGCCATCTCTGGAGGTCCATCTGCCTTTCATCGACTGATCCCATCTCTCCTGCTATCTGCAGACAAGTGATGCCTCTGCAGCCACCTTATCCACTTCCCTGTACATATTTTCCCTCTTACGAACGAGGAGATGCAGAGGCACAAGTCCGGCCACTACGCCGGCGGCATCACTTGAGATGGTCCTTTCCTCGCAGCATACTCGAAGGGAGACAGCCTTGTGCATCCGGCTAATAATTGCACGTTCCCTCTGCATCGCGATGGAAGAGACTGAGGTTCCATGCACTACTTTTGAGAGTACTTCCTGATACAAAACCTTCCGCTTCAATGTGCGACGATCCATGATGTTGGCCATTAGCCGACCGATCGCGGCAGCCGTAGTTTCGGCTTTGACCGACATTTCTTCTACGTGTCGTTCTTGTCTATCCACACTTCGAGGTATTTCATTGCATGGGTAGAGTGGGCTACCGTGGTACCGAATCTAAATGAAATCGAGGTTAGCTTATGCCTACCCGAGACTACGACCACTTGGATTTTCTCCTGCGAAAGTTGAAGCCCGATCTCCAGCAGACGTGAAACAATAATATTTATCGCCTCGTTCCTAGTGTCCATCACCACGCGTTCCGACATCGCCGTCACCACGAGTGTCAATTCCTTGGCGAACCCAGTAAGGGCTGCCTCAACGTGAAGCGCGACGGTCAGGACTCTGTCATACACAATATTTCACAGTGTTGGCCGCAATATTGAACCCTGTAGAACACCACAACTCATCCCAATTCATATCTCTCCCTCCGTGGAAATACCTGCCGCCGATCCTTAGGAGAGGTAACACTGGATTATCCTCAACAGATATGGACTGACGCCACGACTCTTTAGTACCTGGAATATTGAACCTACAGTACACTATTGTACGCGTTTTTTTTACATCAAACAGGATCACCGCCGGGATCAAACGCGTATGCTTTGAGACAAAGGCATAAGATCTGTCCTCCTGGACGTTAATATGGCATCTACAGTTGACCTGCCAAGTTGGAACGGAAAACAAATTGGAGGTCGCTAAGACCACCAGTTGCCTCCAGCTGTTGATTTCCAGGAGTCTGAGAGTCATTCCCAAGTGATGGCATAGTTGCATGCAACAACCATCCAACACAGAGCGAATTTTACAAGCTCGACCGCCTTCCAGGGCATGCCATCAAGCCAGGGCTCTTACCGCGCTTGATATTACTACTGGCCAATACGAGCTGTTCTGTGGTGACGACCAGGGATGTCGTTGGCTGCTATTTCCCGCGATTCGTCTCGCCGGATCTAGGAAAGACAGTTTCCACGCAACTCAAGAGAGTAGCCCTGTCAATTACGGGAAGATGCCTGCAAAATTGTTTAGTAACAATTTTGCAGCCATCTCCCACATATCCTAGTTGAGGGCTTTGCAAAGTTCCCTCCATTTCCGGCATTTGGCCCTGAAGATCTCTTACTTTAGATCCTGCCTAATGTTTTTTAGCTTATCTTACCAATAGGAACGGATTTCGATATCATTCCTCCTATTGGTCCTCTGTAGTCTTTGCCTGGCGTTCATGCAAGATCGTCTTAGCCTATCGACCTCGGCAGTTCAGCAATAGGTCCTTTTCCTATGGTGGCCTATCTGACCGCTCGGTTGACTCTCCTTCAAAGTATCAGCTATGATGCCCGAGAGACTCTCAGGGTCCGTGAGGTCGATATCGCCTAGACGCAGTAGGAATTTGTCACGGAAAGAAGCCAAACCTCTTGATTGACTGGAGGAAGAGGGGACTTTGCTGCCTCCTCTCAAAAAGACTGATGGCACATAGAATCCATTGTGTTCGACAGCGTCTTGTCCTCTAGAACTTCCCATTCGTGGTTACACTTGGTCCCCTGGGTCTTAAGAATGTGCTCAGTGGGTGGCAGATCCAGGGACATTAGATGTAGATCTCGAAGCACTGAGCTCCCAAAATGTGGTTCTGGGATCTGTGTAGCTGGGAGAGTGTGGCCTGATTCTTCTGGTCATCCTCAGGGGCAAGTAGGGTGATCTGGATAGTCCTGAGCCAGGTGAAAATTAGGTAGCAGCCTTCTCAGGTTAGAATAGGAGGACTTGGCCTGAAGTAATGTGTAAAACTGTTCCAGGCTGAGTCTTGGTAAAAAGGGGTGGTTTAACCGTTAGTATATTGATGGCAGTTTGATAAGACCACCAGAGAGAGCCTGGTACTGCATGTGTAAATGCATTTCCACCTCCCTCCCTAAAAAACAATATATAAATAAAATAAAATTATTATTATTATTATATAGTTTTAAATATACCCTTTAAAAATCATCCCTAAGGTTGAACAGAATTAGATGCTCTCTTCATTAGTGTAGCTTGTGAAACTTTTCTGATTGGAAAGCTTGAAATTCAAAGTGAATGATTATTTTCAACATTCTCAGAAATCATATCTTAAGTTTTTCTTTTGAAAAACCCCTAAAAGTATGAAGTTGAATTGAGAATAGAATTTTATAGCATCAGCTTTGAGAGAGACTAATACAATAACTAAAACAAAAAATAGTGGTTTCCCTTCCAAGCCACCTCTAAAAATATGAAATAAAATAAGAATGGATTCATTATTTCCAATCAATATTTGTAACAGTAAATAAAATCTACAACTTCAGCACAAGTACCAATTAAGAAATTTAAAAAATTAATTTTTGTATTTACCCTTAAACCTGCTTAAGACAGAAAAATTGGATAATGTGTTTTGCTTTTCCACTGGACATTGTGATATCAGTAAACATATCAATCTCTGCCTATTCTCTTGACATTTGTCTAGTAACAGCAAGACTTGATTTAAATGAAAGAATTTAAAAATCAGGAGTAAGTAAAGATCTTAAATCCAGAGTCCTAGACTTCATAAATAACACCAATAACCCAGCTGAAGATTGAAATTCTTTATAACCATATTGCTTTAAGTTCATTCTGTAACATATAACATGCACTTTATTTTTATGTTTAGTCTCCAGAACCACAGTCTCCATAAAACCAGTTTAATGACTGATAACTAAAAATTACATAGAGTAAGCATTAACTTCAAATGTTATTGAGTTATGTAAGTCTTGTACAACATATGGATCAGTTTAAATATAAATACCACCTCTTAATTTTATTTGTGCCATTAATAACAGATTTATCAAACATTTTGATTAATAATTAGTAAATTGATCTTAGTTAACAGCTTAGTTATGTTCATTATATAAATTGTAGTATTGTATGAGATTTTATTTGCCTTATAAGGAGTTTCAATTATTAATATTAGCAAACTGTGTAATTTGGTCCTGGGCAAGATAATAAACTATTTTGTTCTATTTTAGTCAGCAACAGCCATTCTGTGAGTCAATTGTCTGCTCCCTCTATCCTTTCCCTTTGATTATCCTTTATCCCTTTCTCTCAGATAGGTACCTGGGATATGTGTCAACTGACATCCTGATTCAATCTGTGAACAATCTGATTCTATCCTGACACCTTCTAGAAGCTATCAGAACAGTTTGTTCTTTAATGAGGCCAGAAGGTTGGCAACTGTGCTGATGGGATCTTCCAATGACATCGTTTGCTATCTAGGTGTTATATTAAAAAAATCTGGGAATCCTACTCCTTTTAAATGGCTAAAATTAAAACATTATGTATTTATGTAGAAAACATGTACATAGATCCTGATAAGTGATTCACCATGTACACTATATGCCAAAAATTCTCTGTAATGTATAAGTTAATAAACAAGCTTTTATGTTATAATCAAAGTCATCACCAGAAATGTAGCATAGGGAATTTGACTGTTTGTTTCTCACTAATTCAATGTAAATAAGTAAATTAAACTTTCATTTGTCAATTTCTTGGGTTACTTAAATCCTTCTGAATCTCTGAATTGTGATAAAAAGACTACTCAAGATGATTTAACATATTGTTTATTTTAAAACTTAATGATGGTGTTCATCAATAGTTAAATTATCTCTGTTATAAATTTTGAATGTACAAAATATTAATGCAGAGTAGTAATATCTTTTACTACATGGCAGAGTCAACTGGTGAAACTGGCAGTCTGGTGAACTAAACTTATTTATGTGAATTTGACAACACTAATATAATATTTTCTCAAAGATTAATAGACCCCTATAGAATTTGTTGTTTGTGATGTACTGTTATTTCTAATTTAATTATTTATTATACAATAGTTATTGTTATTTTTTTGAATGATTGCATATCAATTATTTAGCATTCGGTTTGAAATTCTTTATAACCATATTGCTTTAAGTTAATTCTGTAACATATAACATGCACTTTATTTTTCTGATTAGTCTCCAGAACCACCATAAGGTGTTACTTTAGAGGATGAATGAGGATGGTATGTATGAATGTAAATGAAGTGTAGTCTTGTACAATGTCAGGTCAACCATTCCTGTTATGTGTGGTTAATGGAAACCCCACCACCAAAGAACACCAGTATCCATGATCTAGTATTCAAATTCGTATAAAAGTAACTTTACTAGGATTTGAACCTTAGAACTCTCGACTTCAAAATCAGCTGATTTGCGATGAGTTAACTACTAGACCAGCCCAGTGGGCTATATAATGTGTACTGTTATAATTATGAAAAAAGGTTATAAAAAATTATATATTTATTAAGCAACAAGTAAAATAAATAAAATATAACATCTCAGTATAGCTCATAAATCTTACATAACAAGCAAAGATTTTATTTATTGCAATCATCTTTGTAGTCTGTACTGTATAAAACCATTTAGATATAACTTAATTGTATTCGTTGAGCATAAGTGACTATACCACTCTTTCTTTATAAGATTTCACCTCTCTAAAATTATGTAAGTAGAACATGTGCTGCTGCTTTTTGAAAAGTGTTTATCTTTTTCATTATAACAGTTCTTGATAACATTTACTACTTTGCAGCTTGAAATCATTTACAAAAACAGAAATGATAACTCAAATGATTATCCTTACAGAAAATTATTATATCAAGAGATTTTCTGCAATAAAGTTTTTGAAACATTCACTAAAACTTTTCAACCATGACTTTATTTAAATTACTTGAATTCTTTATATTTTGCAAATTTCTTTAACAATATTATCATGGCCACATGTATTTTACCTTAGGGCAGGATATTTTTTATTAAATAGTGGTTAAATCTCACATATTAGTTTTTCATACACTTTCCTGTTAATGTCACTTCTGTACTCATGTCTAATCTTAACAAATTTGCTCCATTCTACATCTTGAATTAATAGCATTGTGTATTCTAACTGTTCTTCCTTGAAAAGCACTCAAATGTAATTTTTAATTAATATTAGTTCTGATGATAATCAAAAAAGAACACAGAAAAAAGGGTTTTTCTTTTGTTAACATTAAGACAGAAATGACTGATTTTTATCATTTTGTGAAAAATAAAACCATACACAGAAATTGTCATCTGCCCTGCAGCAGATCCCTGTACCCCACCCTTTTCTTTTATTCCCAGAATTTTTTAAGGTCTTGATAACTCCCATTTCATTCTGAATCATCTAAAAGTTTTACTCTTTTCCAGCCTCTCTTTTTTTCACCTTCAACTGATCCTTCTAGTCTCATCCTAGTCTGATCCTTCTCCTCTCATGGTACATCCTGATTGGTTAGCTTTTCAATTCTGAATTTTTTCCATTAGCCTTCTGTCCTTGTTAACCTCCCAAAAATTGTAGTTTAACATTTATTTTTACTATCAATTAAGACTGATTATATTTGTTCACCATTTCTTTTTACTATACATTAATCTTTTAATTTCAACACGTTCATTGCATTCTACATTTTAATTATTTTGTTCATGCATTTTCACCTTTGTCTATGTTATCGTTTTTTTTACCTTCTACATTATCTTTATTAACTGACTATAAATTAAGTGACTTTGTGTATCTTAATATGTGACTACCTAGTTTTTATTGTGGTAAGAATGCAAGCCTGTAGCAAGAATGTATGAATGCAAGAATGTAGCCTTCTCTTTTTCTCCAATTAACCTTAGAACTTCATTATTTTGAACTTTGTCAATACACTTAATTTTGACATTTAACAATGAAAGCTAATTTTGAAACCACTAATTTTTAGAAACTTTAGATACGCCGTATGTAAAGTTCCTATGGATTCCAAATTCCTGAAACCTTACAGATTCTGTATTTCTGACTTTGTTTCAGTCCTGTACAGAACTATGCTAAGTAGCAGTTAGATAACAACATAAATATTTAGAGAAATTAATTCCTTGTAAATTTCTTGCCTGCCTCATCTAGACCTATCTTTCTTTCCCTTTCCATAAACAATATCTTTCTTATCAATAAAATAAAATGTTCTAACTTATGGTAAATTATATTTTCCTAAGTTGATATTTAACTCTTTCCCTTTGTTACATTTCATTACCTTTGTTTTACTCTTTATTCATTTTCAAATTGTATTTCTCTAATGATTAAATCCATACCATTCAGTATTTCTTCCAACTGATCTTTAGTTTCAGCTAAAAAAAAAAATTACAGTCAACATATTCTGCTTGGATTACAGCCTCAGCTGTCATAATTTTCTCTCAAAATCTTTTATTGTTTCTACTTGAATAGCAATGGGACTAGACTACAGCGTTGTTTGTATATTTTGGTGGAGAACTTTGAGAATTAAAACACAAATTTGAAATATACTAGCAACAACTACTATTTGTTGCAAATAAAGGAGGAAAGATAATACTTAAAAATTTCATAATTTTATATATGTGTTAATTTGTAAATTTTGAAAAAAATTATACTCATATGTTTAGAATGTGTTGATATTTTATATGGAAATAAGCAGAACTCCAAAATAGTATGGTTTTACAATATTTTCTATAAATCTAGGGATTTACAAACTTAATGGGGCAGCACTAAAACTGTCATTGGTTCAAGAGGTACCTTCTTTCATTAAATTTTTAATAATTAACAAGCTTTTACATTGTTTAGACTTAATTTTTTTAAGTCTGCACTGCTGAGAAGCTGTGAAATGATAAAAAACATTTTCCCAAATCTGAGTAAACTTCACTGTGTATATCATCAAAGTCAATTGACTTTGTTATATTTATAGTATATAAATATACTGTAATGACATTTTCAGGATCTGAATATTTTGAGAGAGAATATATTCACTATATATAGAAAAAAGTGTCATCTAAACATTTGAAATTTTCATTTCAATTTCATTTAGTTCATTTTTCAATTTATTTTTTTTTAAATATTTGAAATTTTCATAAATATAAACAAATTTTTGTTGCTAATACAAGAAAAATAAACTGAAATGTAAAAAAATTTAAAATGAAATAATAATAAAAGAGATATGTGCTGTCATTAGGCAGTATTACATATATATTTTAACCAAAGCAACACAAAAAAGGTACAATTTTGCATAATTAATTCTTATATCAATTTTGACATTTAATTAAGGTCTATATATGAAAAATAAATCCTTCTTATCAGCTAAAACTTAATGGAATGAGCATCCTTTGAAGAAAGTAGTTATTTTACTCCTAAAAATAAAAAAAATGGGTCTGGGTAATGGAATATTGTTTACAAAATAATTTGTTTAGAGAATCAAAACTGTAAATCCTATATCACAATCATATAAATTTCATGGGAGGAATATTTTGATGTAGAATATCAGTATCCATTAGAATCTTTTCTTAGAATTATTCCCCTTTGAGGAATAATCTGATTGATCCATTTTATTTTTATTTTTGGGTTATTTTGTAAATAAAACCCAGACAAACCTCTATTTCAACACTTATTAACTTATGAAAATAAACTGAAATCGATTAACTGTAATAACAATTTAACACATACTATCGTACATAAGTTTAACCACCGGTGGCTTTAGCTGCACTGAGAGACTGGATGTTTTCAAAGAGAAACATTATTCTAGTATAATTAGTTAAATTGTGGCCGGGATGATGTTCTATATTTGATGCAGCTTTTATTTATTCTGCAATTAGTCGAATCACTCAGTTATATCAAGCATGTTTATAACATAATAAAAAGATACCAAATAGTTTCTATTATCCATCAAAAATGACAAAATAGGATCTTTAAATTAAGATAACTCAAAAACATGATGTGATAGAACATTTTTTATTACATTTTCTGTTTCAGCATAAAAAAATATTTTATAAAGCATTCATAAACATATCTGTTCCAAAAATCTTGTAGACCGGTGTAATTAAAACTTTTATTTTTTCTTTAAATCGATTATTACAATGTTAAATATTTTCTTACATATTTTTAAAAGTGTGGTGTTTAAAAGTATAAATGCTATTAGTCTTTGATCTAAGAAAAAAATTTTTTTCAATAAAAATTGGTTTAAAATGATTGTTATTGTTTTTTTTCTATGACAAAAAAAAATAATTCTACAGTATTTTAATATTATTACTATTATCGCTCTTTACTTTATTATTATCACTATTATTTATTATGATTGCATCCAAATTTAACAAGAAAATATCTTACAAAACCAGTAACTATTTTCTTCTTCAATGAACTAACAATTTTAAAATCAATCGCATAATTTCCAAGTAAGGTAAAATATCTATTAGCATTTTTTTTTTTCACTGTTGGGTTAAGAAGAGAAAAAATAATTTCAGATAATCTAGAATTCCGAGCATTTCGCAAACAGTTTATACCGGCGTATGCGTCTAACTGCATATTTACAAATTTTACATCTATTGGGATCATTATAATTTTTTTTAATGATTTTGTAATTACAGTGGTGTCGCAACAATATATAATTTTTCTGGCTGATAATTCTAAAGTGATAACCATTAATATTAAGTGATTTAAAACGGCTTAAACTAATTATCGATAAAAGTAACGGTTTTTAAATAATTTTGGGAAATTTAAATACAGATATAAAAATTTGAGCTAAAGTTTTGCACTCCGCACAATATATATATATATATATATATATATATATATATATATATAAAATAATTTTATTAAAACAGGATGAACGGTAATTTAAAATAAACATTTTTTTAATAAAAAAAGAAATAATTTTTATCGATCATTTTGCGAAAGATGCATTGCAGGTGGTAAAAATGTAGTATTTTCACATGAATTAACATATTAAATTTTTATCGAACTTATACAAACAATTTTTAAGATATTTACATTTGAAATTCTGTAAAATAATACAAAATATTCATTCGCTTTACGATACGGTTTAGGCTAGCTTTTGTTTT
Organism: Lycorma delicatula; assembly: GCF_047948215.1. Lineage (NCBI taxonomy): Eukaryota > Metazoa > Arthropoda > Insecta > Hemiptera > Fulgoridae > Lycorma > Lycorma delicatula. The sequence continues at coordinate 6,143,551 of NC_134458.1, forward strand.
ATCAACACTGATTAACCGGTATGCTGAATTTCAAATTTGTAAACCGATCTCATCTCTTAGCGTAATCATTTGTAAAATATTACTATTACATATTATATTTATATTATAAGCGTCGGATGTTATTATAGTAAAATTACCGAGGTATAAGTTTTTTCAATGGAAATTTCCTAAACACTTCCATAAACAAAAGTAGACTTACATTTACACATCGTTCTTTTCCTAAAATAAGTAACTCTTAGAACTGTAATTTTTTTATTTTCACACGACTTTAGCTCAGCAATTAAGACTTTTGATGATAGCTTGAATAGTATGTAATTCGTAGCGTATATAATAGTGTCGAGTCATTTACAGTTCTTAATGTTAACACATTTCATGATGGTGAGCGATAACTTTATTTAATTTATTTATTGTTATTTAAACATTTTATAATCATTACAAATTTTACTATTGTGTATTTGTTAAAAAAATCATTAAAACGGAGAACATAATGATTATCACGCTTTGCTGAAACTTTGGTCTAAAAATAAGTAATGCTTCTAAAAAATTAGATTTTTTTAGGCTTCTTCTTGCATTTATGTTATTACTAAGTTCAGCTATATCTTTAAAAAATAAAAAATAAAGTACTTTATTTTATTATTTTATTGTAATTACAGTATTTAAGATGTAACAAATTGTGAAACTTTTTTGTAATCCATTTTTAATTCAAATTAAATGTAAAATGACTTCCTATTCTTGTTATTGTTCTTATATTAATTTTATTACAGTAACTTAATGGAACATTTTCTAATGTTGTTATATTTATTACATGTGATATGATTACAGTTTATTACAAGGGCTTATAATTTTTATGTTATTATATACATAATAGTATATATATATATATATATATATATATATATATATTCCAGTAATATTACTTATTAGTAGTTTATAATGTATTACAATTTTATATGTCAGCACAGCAATTAAAATCTAAGTATCATAATACGACCAGTTTTACTTTAACAACATGGACCTAATTTGTAGGTATAAAATTTAATTCTATGTTTAAGCGTATAAATAATATAAACAAAAGTATATATTATATTACATCATAAAATAAATACCAGTAGATAACTCTAATCTTCAATTAAAAAGTAAATAAAACATATTAATAGTTAGCTTACCTTTCAGCTGCATAACTTTTTAAATAAATTTAAAAAAAATTTATATGAACTTCTTTCTTTTTCCTGTTTAGCCTCCGGTAATTACCGTTTAGATAATACTTCAGAGGATGATATGTATGAGTGTAAATGAAGTGTTGTCTTGTACAGTCTCAGTTCGACCATTCCTGAGATATGTGGTTAATTGAAATCCAACCACCAAAGAACACCGGTATCCACGATCTAGTATTCAAATCCATGTAAAAAGTAACTGACATTACTAGGAGTTGAATGCTGGAACTCTTGACTTCCAAATCAGCTGATTTGAGAAAATGCATTCACCACTAGACCAACCTGGTTGGTCATAATATACTAATAACTGATTGTGAACTGCTAATCAATTCTTGAAATGTGCAGTATCAGTAGAATCACATCTAGTGCTATGAATCATACAAAATATTCTATGTCTATTTTTAAATGGCACATTTACAAATATAGTAAAATCCCTTTGAGGTGACTCCCTTTTTGGCAATATACCCTAAGAATAACAAAGATTGTTTACCTCTCATTCTTATCAAACAACGTGACTGAGGGAGCGTCTGAGATGCCATTATCAGAGATGGTCGAATCACAGCAGCTGAATTCTCTCTATCCTGTCATGCAGCTGTTCAACATTTACGCCATCTCTAATCACCTGGTTTCATATCTGATCTCTTCTAATTTTATTTTCTAATCAATGTAAATTTATATTTTTTGAATCGAACTGTTATATTCTGTTTTTATGGTTCTAGACTCATAACCATAAGCAAGGATCAGAATGGAGGTTGAATTAAAGTTGCAGACTTTGTAGTTTTAAAAATCTTATTTTTTCCAATACAGTGCATCGAACAGTAAACCGCTGGTTCTTATTTTATTGATTATTTCAGCGTTAATTTTGTGTCACCTCTAGAGCAACTCCAAAATACCAGAACCTAGAAACCTGTTCCACAGGAATAACTAAATATTATGTTTTTTTTTTATTTCCAGTCGATTACTATTGTTTCTCTTTTAAGTGTATGAATTTTCATTTCAAATTTAAATAGCTGAGTGTACCAAATCTTTAAATTGTACCATATACGCTCAGTGCTACTAGTCACAACCTTCACAACATCTGCAAACCCCTTCACTCAAATACATAAATTGCACATTGCAATTCCAAGATGAAATTTTCAACCCTTGCCTCTATTTTTAATAATTTTTAATTATTTATTCTCATAAATATTTTAAAAAAAAAATATATAAAATTATGAAATTTTTAAGTATTATCTTTCCTCCTTTTAGATGCATCCCAATAGATGTAAAATTTGTAAATATGCAGTTAGACGCATACACCAGTATTAACTGTTTGCGAAATGCTCGGAATTCTAGATTATCTGAAATTATTTTTTCTCTTCTTAACCCAACAGTGAAAAAAAAAAATGCTAATAGATATTTTACCTTACTTGGAAATTATGCGATTGATTTTAAAATTGTTAGTTCATTGAAGAAGAAAATAGTTACTGGTTTTGTAAGATATTTTCTTGTTAAATTTGGATGCAATCATAATAAATAATAGTGATAATAATAAAGTAAAGAGCGATAATAGTAATAATATTAAAATACTGTAGAATTATTTTTTTTTGTCATAGAAAAAAAACAATAACAATCATTTTAAACCAATTTTTATTGAAAAAAATATTTTTCTTAGATCAAAGACTAATAGCATTTATACTTTTAAACACCACACTTTTAAAAATATGTAAGAAAATATTTAACATTGTAATAATCGATTTAAAGAAAAAATAAAAGTTTTAATTACACCGGTCTACAAGATTTTTGGAACAGATATGTTTATGAATGCTTTATAAAATATTTTTTTATGCTGAAACAGAAAATGTAATAAAAAATGTTCTATCACATCATGTTTTTGAGTTATCTTAATTTAAAGATCCTGTTTTGTCATTTTTGATGGATAATAGAAACTATTTGGTATCTTTTTATTATGTTATAAACATGCTTGATATAACTGAGTGATTCGACTAATTGCAGAATAAATAAAAGCTGCATCAAATATAGAACATCATCCCGGCCACAATTTAACTAATTATACTAGAATAATGTTTCTCTTTGAAAACATCCAGTCTCTCAGTGCAGCTAAAGCCACCGGTGGTTAAACTTATGTACGATAGTATGTGTTAAATTGTTATTACAGTTAATCGATTTCAGTTTATTTTCATAAGTTAATAAGTGTTGAAATAGAGGTTTGTCTGGGTTTTATTTACAAAATAACCCAAAAATAAAAATAAAATGGATCAATCAGATTATTCCTCAAAGGGGAATAATTCTAAGAAAAGATTCTAATGGATACTGATATTCTACATCAAAATATTCCTCCCATGAAATTTATATGATTGTGATATAGGATTTACAGTTTTGATTCTCTAAACAAATTATTTTGTAAACAATATTCCATTACCCAGACCCATTTTTTTTATTTTTAGGAGTAAAATAACTACTTTCTTCAAAGGATGCTCATTCCATTAAGTTTTAGCTGATAAGAAGGATTTATTTTTCATATATAGACCTTAATTAAATGTCAAAATTGATATAAGAATTAATTATGCAAAATTGTACCTTTTTTGTGTTGCTTTGGTTAAAATATATATGTAATACTGCCTAATGACAGCACATATCTCTTTTATTATTATTTCATTTTAAATTTTTTTACATTTCAGTTTATTTTTCTTGTATTAGCAACAAAAATTTGTTTATATTTATGAAAATTTCAAATATTTAAAAAAAAATAAATTGAAAAATGAACTAAATGAAATTGAAATGAAAATTTCAAATGTTTAGATGACACTTTTTTCTATATATAGTGAATATATTCTCTCTCAAAATATTCAGATCCTGAAAATGTCATTACAGTATATTTATATACTATAAATATAACAAAGTCAATTGACTTTGATGATATACACAGTGAAGTTTACTCAGATTTGGGAAAATGTTTTTTATCATTTCACAGCTTCTCAGCAGTGCAGACTTAAAAAAATTAAGTCTAAACAATGTAAAAGCTTGTTAATTATTAAAAATTTAATGAAAGAAGGTACCTCTTGAACCAATGACAGTTTTAGTGCTGCCCCATTAAGTTTGTAAATCCCTAGATTTATAGAAAATATTGTAAAACCATACTATTTTGGAGTTCTGCTTATTTCCATATAAAATATCAACACATTCTAAACATATGAGTATAATTTTTTTCAAAATTTACAAATTAACACATATATAAAATTATGAAATTTTTAAGTATTATCTTTCCTCCTTTATTTGCAACAAATAGTAGTTGTTGCTAGTATATTTCAAATTTGTGTTTTAATTCTCAAAGTTCTCCACCAAAATATACAAACAACGCTGTAGTCTAGTCCCATTGCTATTCAAGTAGAAACAATAAAAGATTTTGAGAGAAAATTATGACAGCTGAGGCTGTAATCCAAGCAGAATATGTTGACTGTAATTTTTTTTTTTTAGCTGAAACTAAAGATCAGTTGGAAGAAATACTGAATGGTATGGATTTAATCATTAGAGAAATACAATTTGAAAATGAATAAAGAGTAAAACAAAGGTAATGAAATGTAACAAAGGGAAAGAGTTAAATATCAACTTAGGAAAATATAATTTACCATAAGTTAGAACATTTTATTTTATTGATAAGAAAGATATTGTTTATGGAAAGGGAAAGAAAGATAGGTCTAGATGAGGCAGGCAAGAAATTTACAAGGAATTAATTTCTCTAAATATTTATGTTGTTATCTAACTGCTACTTAGCATAGTTCTGTACAGGACTGAAACAAAGTCAGAAATACAGAATCTGTAAGGTTTCAGGAATTTGGAATCCATAGGAACTTTACATACGGCGTATCTAAAGTTTCTAAAAATTAGTGGTTTCAAAATTAGCTTTCATTGTTAAATGTCAAAATTAAGTGTATTGACAAAGTTCAAAATAATGAAGTTCTAAGGTTAATTGGAGAAAAAGAGAAGGCTACATTCTTGCATTCATACATTCTTGCTACAGGCTTGCATTCTTACCACAATAAAAACTAGGTAGTCACATATTAAGATACACAAAGTCACTTAATTTATAGTCAGTTAATAAAGATAATGTAGAAGGTAAAAAAAACGATAACATAGACAAAGGTGAAAATGCATGAACAAAATAATTAAAATGTAGAATGCAATGAACGTGTTGAAATTAAAAGATTAATGTATAGTAAAAAGAAATGGTGAACAAATATAATCAGTCTTAATTGATAGTAAAAATAAATGTTAAACTACAATTTTTGGGAGGTTAACAAGGACAGAAGGCTAATGGAAAAAATTCAGAATTGAAAAGCTAACCAATCAGGATGTACCATGAGAGGAGAAGGATCAGACTAGGATGAGACTAGAAGGATCAGTTGAAGGTGAAAAAAAGAGAGGCTGGAAAAGAGTAAAACTTTTAGATGATTCAGAATGAAATGGGAGTTATCAAGACCTTAAAAAATTCTGGGAATAAAAGAAAAGGGTGGGGTACAGGGATCTGCTGCAGGGCAGATGACAATTTCTGTGTATGGTTTTATTTTTCACAAAATGATAAAAATCAGTCATTTCTGTCTTAATGTTAACAAAAGAAAAACCCTTTTTTCTGTGTTCTTTTTTGATTATCATCAGAACTAATATTAATTAAAAATTACATTTGAGTGCTTTTCAAGGAAGAACAGTTAGAATACACAATGCTATTAATTCAAGATGTAGAATGGAGCAAATTTGTTAAGATTAGACATGAGTACAGAAGTGACATTAACAGGAAAGTGTATGAAAAACTAATATGTGAGATTTAACCACTATTTAATAAAAAATATCCTGCCCTAAGGTAAAATACATGTGGCCATGATAATATTGTTAAAGAAATTTGCAAAATATAAAGAATTCAAGTAATTTAAATAAAGTCATGGTTGAAAAGTTTTAGTGAATGTTTCAAAAACTTTATTGCAGAAAATCTCTTGATATAATAATTTTCTGTAAGGATAATCATTTGAGTTATCATTTCTGTTTTTGTAAATGATTTCAAGCTGCAAAGTAGTAAATGTTATCAAGAACTGTTATAATGAAAAAGATAAACACTTTTCAAAAAGCAGCAGCACATGTTCTACTTACATAATTTTAGAGAGGTGAAATCTTATAAAGAAAGAGTGGTATAGTCACTTATGCTCAACGAATACAATTAAGTTATATCTAAATGGTTTTATACAGTACAGACTACAAAGATGATTGCAATAAATAAAATCTTTGCTTGTTATGTAAGATTTATGAGCTATACTGAGATGTTATATTTTATTTATTTTACTTGTTGCTTAATAAATATATAATTTTTTATAACCTTTTTTCATAATTATAACAGTACACATTATATAGCCCACTGGGCTGGTCTAGTAGTTAACTCATCGCAAATCAGCTGATTTTGAAGTCGAGAGTTCTAAGGTTCAAATCCTAGTAAAGTTACTTTTATACGAATTTGAATACTAGATCATGGATACTGGTGTTCTTTGGTGGTGGGGTTTCCATTAACCACACATAACAGGAATGGTTGACCTGACATTGTACAAGACTACACTTCATTTACATTCATACATACCATCCTCATTCATCCTCTAAAGTAACACCTTATGGTGGTTCTGGAGACTAATCAGAAAAATAAAGTGCATGTTATATGTTACAGAATTAACTTAAAGCAATATGGTTATAAAGAATTTCAAACCGAATGCTAAATAATTGATATGCAATCATTCAAAAAAATAACAATAACTATTGTATAATAAATAATTAAATTAGAAATAACAGTACATCACAAACAAATTCTATAGGGGTCTATTAATCTTTGAGAAAATATTATATTAGTGTTGTCAAATTCACATAAATAAGTTTAGTTCACCAGACTGCCAGTTTCACCAGTTGACTCTGCCATGTAGTAAAAGATATTACTACTCTGCATTAATATTTTGTACATTCAAAATTTATAACAGAGATAATTTAACTATTGATGAACACCATCATTAAGTTTTAAAATAAACAATATGTTAAATCATCTTGAGTAGTCTTTTTATCACAATTCAGAGATTCAGAAGGATTTAAGTAACCCAAGAAATTGACAAATGAAAGTTTAATTTACTTATTTACATTGAATTAGTGAGAAACAAACAGTCAAATTCCCTATGCTACATTTCTGGTGATGACTTTGATTATAACATAAAAGCTTGTTTATTAACTTATACATTACAGAGAATTTTTGGCATATAGTGTACATGGTGAATCACTTATCAGGATCTATGTACATGTTTTCTACATAAATACATAATGTTTTAATTTTAGCCATTTAAAAGGAGTAGGATTCCCAGATTTTTTTAATATAACACCTAGATAGCAAACGATGTCATTGGAAGATCCCATCAGCACAGTTGCCAACCTTCTGGCCTCATTAAAGAACAAACTGTTCTGATAGCTTCTAGAAGGTGTCAGGATAGAATCAGATTGTTCACAGATTGAATCAGGATGTCAGTTGACACATATCCCAGGTACCTATCTGAGAGAAAGGGATAAAGGATAATCAAAGGGAAAGGATAGAGGGAGCAGACAATTGACTCACAGAATGGCTGTTGCTGACTAAAATAGAACAAAATAGTTTATTATCTTGCCCAGGACCAAATTACACAGTTTGCTAATATTAATAATTGAAACTCCTTATAAGGCAAATAAAATCTCATACAATACTACAATTTATATAATGAACATAACTAAGCTGTTAACTAAGATCAATTTACTAATTATTAATCAAAATGTTTGATAAATCTGTTATTAATGGCACAAATAAAATTAAGAGGTGGTATTTATATTTAAACTGATCCATATGTTGTACAAGACTTACATAACTCAATAACATTTGAAGTTAATGCTTACTCTATGTAATTTTTAGTTATCAGTCATTAAACTGGTTTTATCGACTTTTCCATTCCTTCAAATTCTGCACTGACCTCTCAGTTATGTGTTTTTCTGAGACAATTAGCAATAATAATAATTTAAAAGTGTAAACTTTTTCATTGACAAAACCAAATAAATATTATAATAAACATTTTAAAAACTTATTTCAATGCATTTCAGTAATTTTTGTGACTATTTTCAGTAACTAGTGCTGCTTTTCTCACAATGGCATTAGCTAATGTTGCTGCTGCAGTTTTTTTGTTTTAATTAGGCAAACATGTATTTAGAACGTTGCCAAAATGTGTACATTTAATTTGAATGGTATTTTCATAAAGTTTATTATTACTGCTGTATATTTTTATATTTAATAATATTCAAGCGTGTTAAGATATGGCGTTTTTTTGTGTAGATGTAGAATATCAAGGTTGTTGTCAATACTGATGGATTTGTGATCTTTGAGATCTACGGTCTATGACTATGAGATGACTGGCAAATATTGACCGTGTGGCGCATTTAAGTGTCCATTGTGTATTTGTTTGAAACTGCATTTAATTTGACCAGTGATGAACATTCTCAACCAGAAAAGTTAATTTATATATTCAAGCAGTATTGTGTTTGTCTGCTGATTATATGTAATGATTAGTTTGTTTTCTCTTTTGTTCTGAAAGTTACACTTAATCCAGATATTTTAGTTTTGAGGTATTTTCGCTGAATCTTTGTTTATGTATGTTAAGTCTTGAACTTTTTGTTATTTTATACATGATTGTTTCTATTTATTTTGTACAGAAATGTGCTGTTAAAATTGTTGGTGTGTGCTAGTTATTTTATAATGTTGAGTCCTTCTATGTAGTCTTCAGATGACATAGGTATTGAGTAGTCTGTTGATCATACTTCTAAATGTAGATATAATATGTAATGTTGAGTGGTTTGGGGTGTTGAAAATGAGTGTCTGATGTTTTTAATTTTTTGTATATTTTGAAAGTGTGTTTTTGTTAATTTTCTTTAATGGCCAGGATAAGAAAATGTATCTGTTTATTTTGTTAGTTTTTATATATAGTATTAATTCTGATAATACAATAGTCATATTGTACTAAAGCAACACGAGACATCAAGAATAAGTATGTTTGCCCAGGGTTATTTAAGGTACCACGGAACAGATTGAAGAATTCCTTCACTAATTAAAAGCTTACTTCTTCCTGAATGATACAGACTATATAAGAAGTATAGCTCACTCATTTACCCTACTTTAATTTCACTCCCTTTGATATCCCTATGTTATATCATTAATAATATTAGAAAAAGTCTTATAGCAAGAAAGCAACTTATTATCAGTCCACCGAACTCTGGGAATTTGTTCTTCAGATGCAGAGAGGAGGTCATCACAAGCTTTGGTAAAAGTTTAAACTCCTAAAAACCTTCTTCCCAGACCCTTCTAATTAAAAGGGGGGGAAAATGAAATATTATGATGATTGAGCCATTCTTTTTCAAACCTTGTTCTACCTTTTCAAACAGTAAAATCTCAATGGAGTGAAAGATATTCTGTTTTATCCTAGATCCCTCCCCACATCATCAACCCTACCCAGTCCTCTTGAATAATATTTATTTAAATAATAACATTTAAACTGTTCTTTTAAAAAAAAAAGGTGTTTTATACTTCTTCTGAAGGCCAATTAAAAATTTAATGATATTAAAATTTCTCATCTTCTTGCATCCCTGGGCACCCTAGAGCTCCTGTTTCCCTTAAATTAACAAATACTGACATACTGTGGTACTTAGATGATTTTTTCCAAGACTCACTCCACTCTCAGAAATACATACTGAATAACAATGTCAAAAACACCTCCACATTCTCTAGCCCTTGTCAATTTGTAAAACATTTAGTGTTATAATATTCAAACTGTATTTCGTAATAAGATGTATACCATGTTCTGGAAGACAGTAAAAAATTCAGTGGTTTCATAAAATTCAGGCTCAGTTTTCTTTAGATCTTCCTCTTAAATTAATAAAAACTTAAATACTCGGAATAATCTTTTTCATAACGAGTTCTATCTTGAAGGACAGGTAAAAACTTAAACTATCAACTGATAGATACAGTTAGACATAATGGAATTAATAAGAAAGATAAGGAGGATTTTTTTCAGGGAATAACAGGATAACTAACTAAAAAAATAACTCAATAATAAGAATAGTAATGAATAAGAGGATAGAACAGAGTATATTACTACAAATAAGATAAATTTAAAAGAATTAATTATTTTAGCTGAGATAGACTCAGCTATGTTACAATGGTGAGGATCTATATGATGGCCTGTTTAGCAGAAGATAGAGATAATGAAGATAGGTGAAGAAGTAGATAATGTAGTCAAATATGTAATATGAGATTAACAGGAGATCAGACCACTACAGTAAAAAGACAAGAAGGGAATCAGAACTATAATCTAGATTAAAGAAATGAAAAAATAATTAAGCTTTAAGAATTGTGCACAAGTATAAATAAAATATTGCAAACAGTCTTTTTGTAGTAAAAGAGAAAACATTAGGTACATAGATAAAAGTTAATGAAAAAACCATGAATAACAACAGATATGTTATTAATAATGGATGAATGTAGAAAGTACAAAGTTGCAAAAGACTATGGCATTAAGAAACTGCAAAGGCTCAGTTGAAATAAAATTTGTAGAAAGTTTAAAACAGCAAAAAAGAGTGGTTGAAGGAGCGATGTAGTGAAATGGAGAAGAATAGCTGTCTTTGCATTACTACAAAGATAGACATAGTGTTTACAGAAAATGAGAAACTTTCGCCCGAATGAAGCCTAAATTTATTTGCAGCAGAAGTGCAAACAAAAAACTGTTATTATTTTTTTTCCTTGAGGTTTTCCGGGGCATTGACTACTTTGGTCATTAGCCTTTTCCCACATCAAAAGAAAAAAGAAAAAAAAAATTTTTATTTCGCACGAATTTATCACAGTCACTTGAATTATGATTTATATACACAAAATATAGAGAACATTTACGTAAATTCTTGATTCTTTAACATACTAATTGATGTTATTTAGTTGACCTCCTAGGCTTTCCTTTCGGTTATCTTTTTTGAGTTTTTTGTCCATCCTCCTTACAGCTTCTACTTCAGATGACAATGTGTCTGAAGAGTTGGACATGGCATCTTCCTCTCTTTCAGATGCCAATGATGTTCTGTGGCTGGCATCAGGTGATGATAACTTAGACGGAGCAGTCAGCATAGATGTCACTGACTCCAAACTCAACTCAATCTCTAGTGATACACTAGGCCCAGCTAAAGCACTCGTACTTTCCTTTGATGCCCTCTAGGCTTTAGGAGGTCCCATGGGTGTCTATCGATAACTTCTACATCTGGTGCTATATCCATTGATACTTGCACCTCCATCAGACCATCCTGACACTTTTTCTGTGCCTTTGCCACACCCTCCTTCACCCTATGGCTGGTTGAAATAGCAATGAATTTGGATTTTTCTGATGTTGCTTTGTTCTTATGCACATCATTTAGTGGTCCCATATTACAGGTTTTGTTATTTCTTTCATTGGAGGACGTTCCATCCCAGCATCCATCAGCGAATGAGTTTTTGGAGGTGTAATTTTTTCCTTCCACAACCTAGATTCAATCTTTGTTTCGACGATTGTTTCTATCATGGTCGCAAGACTTGGTGCAAGCGTGGAAAGCAGCTGCTCCACGTTAACTTTCAATGACAGAGAGGCAGCAGCTGTTTTAGCATATATCGTCGTTGGTCAAGGAGTTCTACTACTGACGATTTTCCTAGCTTCAGGATAACTTATTTTTCTGTAGCATCTTGACTTCCTGAATTGCCATCTCCAATTTGTTTACAGGGCAGTTTCTTGACCGACTGTTATGATGCCCTTTGCAGTTAATGCAAACAGGATGATATTTGCACGGATCGCCTCCATGAGTTTCTATACCACACACATACACACAGATTTCTTGTCTTACATATCTGACTGCAGTGTGTCCGAACATTTGAAACATTTGACATCGCTGACATTTGAAACATCGCATAGGCTGCGGGATAAATGTACGCACATCTAGACGATGAATTCCAGGCCGTAATCTTTCAGGCAAATTCGATCGATTGAAGGTTAACACACATGTGACGCTGACGGAAGAACTTCACCATTTCTTCCCATGGTTAACCTGCGGCAATGAGTCACTCCATGACTCGACATCTCTTCCACTATTTCCTCTTCCGTGCAATTAAGAAGGTCACGGCAAACAACAACTCCTTTCGAGCAGTTAAGTGAACTGTGTGGATGTAGAGACACAGGGAACTCGCCGACCTTCTTTATAGCTTAGACCTTTAAACTTTGGCTATCATTACGGTTTCGATGTACAAACCGTTAAAAGTCTTGCGTATCTCCTTAACAGGACCACCAGCGCAATTTGTAATTTCCAGAGCAATCAAGAATGGACTAACTTTCTGGAAGTTTCCATTCTCTCTCGTTATCACTAGATGCCTACGTTTGGGCGCATTGTTAGTAAACAGAACTTTACGCAAATCTTTTCGAATTCTTTCGGTGTCTTCCCTTATCTTATCAGAGTCCTTGCTCTTTTTCCTCTTCGCTTCGGGCGAATTGAATGTTTCTTACTGAGGATGTTTACGTGCCACGTTTGTTTGTTCAAGTATTTCCATTAGCGTTGATCCCTTCTGTAGCAAGGCTAGCCGCCGGGGTTTACCCCCACTCCAGGGCTACCAAGCTTGGAAGTCCGATCCGGTACTCCGGTGGAATCGGCATTTGTCCTGGCAGAGAGCGGATGCGCAATCTCTACACTGACTCCAGGCTCCTACTCACGGAGGCTTTCAGAGCTCCCATGCACCGACATACATGGGCACCTTCACTAAATGCTTGCCATCGCAGGGGACATGTGGACAACAGAAGGGTCTCCGTTACACCTGCAATAATATCGATCCTTGCTGCCATATCACAAGCTCTGTCTGGTATAAATCCATTTCCAAATCATTTAAATGTTCATGATCTGCAGGTGGCCAAAAAATCGAATCAATATTACTGACCTAAAGGTGAAAAATAGGTCAAACAAATAAAACGCATTTCGAGGAAAATACTGGGTGCCCGGTTAGCTAGCTACATGTTATGTACGTATGTATATCTGTTGCCGCCCTGGACGTGGAACGTAATGTTCTGTTCCGGACGTGGGAATTATCTACCTCAGGGCCTTATTTTTTATTATTTTTTTTTTAAGGTTTTTAGGGGCATCGACTACTTTGGTCATTAGCCACTTCCCACTTCAAAAGAAAAAAAAAGTTTTAATTTCACACTCTCATAAAAATTAGAACAGAGATCTTTCTTGTTTTAAAAACAAAACATATGCAAAAATTAATCACATAAAGTTGGATTCTTGATGTTTAACGCCTAGGTTTTCCTTTTGGCCATTCTTTCTTGCACCTTTTTTTCCATTCTTTGTACGGCCTCAACTTCTGACGACAACGTGTCCGAGGCCTCTGACATGGCATCTTCCTCTCTTTCTGATACCAATGACGTTCTACGGCTGACATCAAGCGATGGCAGCTTAGATGGTGGAGTTAACAACGCTGCTATTGAATCAACACTCGCAAGTCATACATTTTCAGCTGCTGATGAACTCAAATCAATTTCTAAAGGTATACTTTTTTTCTTTTTTTTTTTTAACCTCCGAGTCCACAGTTAAGCATTACTTCAGAGGATGAGATGAATGATTTGCAGCGTGTGTGAAAATGCCATGCCTGACCGGGATTCGAACCCGGTATACCCCAAGTATACCTTTGGGGTAGCTGAAGTACACGCCCTCCCCGTAACTGTCCTCTGGGATTTAGGAGGTTCTATGCTTACAGATTCTATGTCATCTGTGTCTGGTGCTTTCTCGATAATTACTTGCAACTCCATTTCATTACTCTCAGGTTTTCCTTGTACTGTTGCCACACACTCTTTTGCTTGGTGGCTTGGTGACGGTGTGATTATTTTAACTCTGCCAGATATATCGGGCTCTTTATGTAATACATAAATCGGTGGTGTCATGGTCGCAGGTTTTACTGATTGTTTACGCTGCGCAGGTATATTCTTTGTATGAACGATGTCAGTCTGTGAATGAGGTTTTAACGGCTCTTTCCGCTGCCTAGACTCAATCTTAGTATCAATGATCCTCTCGATCATTGTAGCAAGACTTGGTGCGATCGTAGTAAGTAACTGCTCCACATTAACTTTAGATGATGAAAACGGTTAAGTACCTGGGGGTGGTCTTGGACAGGCGGCTTACCTTCGGCGAACATGTAAATTATGCGACCCGGAGGGCTAAGGCCGCCAGAGCTTTACTATACCCGGTGCTGAACAGTGCCAGCCCGTACCCACTGGCAACTAAGTAACTCATTTTTCGGTTGTACGTACTGCCGATTCTGACATATGCCTACCCGGCAAGGGGGGCAGTGTTGAGCTCCTCGCTTCAAAAGAAGGTCGAGGCCGTCCAAAACATTGCGTTGCGGACGATATTTGGAGCTCCGTGGTTCGTCAGGAACGCCACTCTCCGATCCGATGCGAGATTGTAATCCGTGTCCGAGGTGGGGGTGGCGCAGGCGCGCAGATTGTTCGGGAGAGCGGCTGTGTCCGAACACAGTCATCTTCGGGACATCTGCCGAGAGGACCCAACCCCGACAGTTGTAAGGAACCGGCCTCACGCCGTACTGGACGAACCACCGTGATGGTGCGGTGCGGGAGCCGAGAATCGACAAACCAGGCTTAGGGGCCTCCATATCGCATGAGCCACAAACGGAAAAACGCGTCAGAAACGTTTCCGGAGTGAATGGTTTTCGAGTGTAAACTGTACAAATCAGCGAGTTATACGGTCTCAGGACAACAAAATACGGTTCTCTTTTTTTTCGTGTGTGTGTTCTGTTTCTTTTGTTGCAGATACCCACAGCCACCACAACAAACAAATGGTTTCTTCACTGCGGCCACGTGGTCCCCCCAACCCCTTCCCGGACACACGTGTGTCTAGAGATTAATATTATGTACAGTAAAGAACTTCTGTTTGCTTCTGAAAAGGCAATCGCCGCCCCAAAACCGCGATCGCGAATAGGTACCACCAAATTGTAAGTTCCCTATTCCCTTTCCTTTCAAGAAAGAAGAATGAGGGAACGAGCCCAGCAGCCATCAGCCCAGCAGTCACCTGCCCAGCAGCCACTGACAGCATGGAAGAAAGAAGAAACCTGCACTTTCTCCCGTTTAGCCCTTCGGGGCCTCGGGAATACTAAGGTTAACGGTATGTAACTTCGGTTAGTACCAATTCTCGGAAAGTGCAGGCCAAAGAAGAATGAAGAGGTCATCGGAAGAAGAAGAAGGAAGACCCTCTACATTCATTTCGCGCGGAATGTGCGGAATGAATGTATTCCGCGAAGACCGCGCATTCATTCCGCAACCCTCTGGGTTTCGGAATGAATGCGCGTACATCAAGCCGATGTATGCCAGCTCGTACCTTTACTGGAAGATTGAGTTTGTTAAAGGTCAGCGAGGCTGAAGGAAGAACCTTACCATTTCTTGGCATAGTTAGCCTGCGGCATTGAATCACTCCCTGACTCGACATTTCCCGTACTATTTCTTCTACTGTACAATTAAGAAGATCACAACAAACAACAACTCCTCTCGATGAGTTAAGCGTACTATGCGGTTGGCGCACTCTCTGGTGGCGTAGTCCAGAGGATGCTTTCCGGTATCGTATGCTAATCTCGCAAGTGAAAACAACGCGCGTTATTCGGACGTCAGCTGTTACGTTTTGGCGGGTACGGGATACGCCCTAACCTTCAGTTTATATTATATTTATTCGTGAATAATAGATAAACATATACTGCAGAGAGAGTTGAGGAGGTTAGGCCTATCTCAAGTCTCACCTGCCCAAACGTAAGGGGGGACTCTGTCCAAAATTTTTAATCACATACAGACTGCCACACGATTCCTGTCCTAAACTATAACCCTCTTTTTTATCTTTTTTTTTTTCACTTTTCTCGACTTTTTATTAAACAAATTTAACTAAATAAATAAACTAAATAAAACAAGCTAATTAATTACAAAATTAATGTAAATTATATAAATTAAATAGAAATAATTTAATAAAGTATTATATTAGACTTTTATAATAATATCTTGGGTACAATGGTGAACAGCCAAGTTACTGATTTTTATTCTGGAAACACCTTGGAAGGAGGCGCTGCCAAACATCTGCAAAGATTCAAGGCAATTATTAAGAACATGGTCCAAAAAACGTGTCCATGGAGATAAAGAACGGGCTTGCTGAGCTTTCTGCCTTACTTGAAGACCTTAAGGTGGAAAACAGAATCAAACGCACGGGAGTTGTGGTGGATGCTGCCACGAACACTGCAGAACCGGTGGAAAGTGCGATATCAACCAGCCATGAATAGCCCAAGGAAGAGAAGAAGAAGAAGTAGAAGAAGAAAAGAGACTCTGGTGGTAAGGAACCCGTACCATCCACGAGCGGGATTCAACCGAGTACCCTTCCAGTCACAAATTATCCAAAAGTGCAAGCGTGGACACTAGTGGAAAATAAGACCGGAAATTCAGCTTTGCTGAGCAGCATCGGAGAACAGCCGACAAAGATGCGAGAGCTGTAACTGCTCTCAGCCGGCTCATGGCGAATGTCGGTGGACCGAAGGACAGCAGACGGAGATTGCTGATGTCAACGGTGCATTCCACCCTGTTATACAGGTCGGAAGTGTGGGCCCAGGCATTAAGAGGTGCAAGAAACCGGAAGCGGCTCGCGCAGGTACAATGCACTGCAGCCTTGCGAGTCGCTTCCGCGTATTGGACGGTCTCTGAGCCTGCAGTACTTGTGGTCGCCGGCGTAATACCCATTGCTATTTTGACACGGAGCGCCAGGTGGCCTACAGGAGGCGACGAGCAGGCGAAGACCGGGAGACCATTGCCAACGAGGAACGCACTAGCACGTTCCTCGCATGGCAAGAGATCTGGGACCACGAGACCAGAGGACGATGGACAGCAAGGCTTATCCCTCTGGTCAGACCGTGGACGGAACGGCGGCATGAAGAGGTGGAGTGCTACATGACCCAGTTTTTAACGGGTACTTATGCGCTTACCTTCATGTCATAGGGAAAGCGCCATTCCCCACCTCTAATGCCCCGGTGTACGGGACGACGCCGAGCACACCTTTTTCAAATGTGCTCGGTGGGCGGCAGATCGAGGGACACTACAAGCGGGTATCGGAGCACTTAGCCGCCACAGTGTGGTTGCGATGATGCCCCGTAATCTGAACAGCGGGGAAAGTGTAGTCTGATTCGTCGGTAACATTCTCAGGACTAAAAAGGGTGACCTGGATAGTCCTGAAAATTAGGTAGCGCCTTCTCAGGCTAGTATAACAGGACTCGGTTAGAAGTAATGTGTTAAACGGTTCCGGGTCGAGTCCTGGTAGAAAGGGGGCTGGTTTTAGTAGGTAGTCTGCTGATGGTGATTGGATACTACCATCAGTGGAAGACTGACACTCTATGCGTAAATGCATTTCCACCTCCCTCCGAAAAAAAATAAAATAAAATTAAAAATATTATTATTTATTATTATTGTTATAATGAAATAATAGCACGTTATATATTTACTAGCTCCCTGTCAAGGCTTCGCCCCCGTTATATGGTTACTTGTGTTTCCCATAGTGATCAATCTCTTTATTTTATTTTTTTTTAGTCAAGTAACTGGAGGTTGGTGCAGCCAGTCACATATACAGTAACAGTGGCAGTGACTGTGCTGGTTGAGCTGCAACACCATATACCTTCACATCCCTTTAAAAAATTGGATTTAAAAAACCGAAAATGGTCTTTAAATATTTATCTGAGGAGTATTTGCAAGCTTAAATTTACTGGATGTGTCATTTAGTATAATCGGGTTTGGAAAAATTTACAATCTTGTTCAAATTTTTTTTTATTTTTCTTCCCCACCTTTCAACGCCGAATTTCAAAAATCTAGAAATTGGTTTATTCACTCACCAAAATCAAATTGATTTCTTCATTTGTTACCGAGAAATTAAAATATTGTAAATTTCACTGTTACTCCATTTTACTCCATGTTACCAACTGATGGTAATGATTGATCTAGCCACCCAAGAGATATTCGCATGCCTCACTACTCTAGTAGTCTCACACGCAGTCCCCACGGGAAGCCAATTATTGTTAAACAGTAATTTTTTTTTAAATTTATATAACATTATTTTATCTAACGAAAATTAATTCTGTTACTTTGTCATATTATTCTTTCAATTGATTCGAATCATTCATTTCAAACCCAGCTTAAACAGTGACAGAGACTCACAGTTCACAGTTCATTAATTAAGTTTATTAAAGTTTTTGCTTCAACCGGCAAATCTCCACTACTATATATACGGGTATATTCAATGCTACTACTCGTATATATATTTTTTCATATTTTTTCGAGATGAAATATATCTAACAACCTTCTCAGTTATTCCAAGAAGCATGGTAAAAATTGATTGCGATTGATCGAAGAGTATTTTTGCTTATCCCGAACAAACAAAAACCCCTTCCTCTTTATATAATAGTATAGATTAGTAAAGAATTCAAATGAATAAAATGTAGCATGTTAGAATAGTACGTAGATCTTTCACAAAGTGTAAACGTTTTATTTGTTATCATAATTCTGGTAATGAGTTGTGTTATATAGATGCAACCTCACAGTATACAAATTTAAAAGTAATTGTATTACTTTTTCTTTACAACACTACGTCTCTCTAGAATAATATAAACAAAACATGTTATCGCCTGATTTGGATAAACAGTACATTTTTTAAAGTTATAATAGTTTATATTTCCTTTTTGAAATCATTTACAAAAACAAACAAAAATAATGCAAGTGTGTCTCCTGACTTATAGAGAATTTTTCTTATGACAGTATTTTATGAAGTAGAATTTTAATGTTCATTCGGACTTTTAGTCCAGTTCAAGTATGCCAGCTAAATAAATTGTAAAATTAGCTTGTATTTCATGTAACAATTATTACTTTTCAAAACCGTATTGTAATCATACAACGTTCTTCTTTAAGGCAAAATATTTATGACTGATTTTATCAGACACCATTTGCACTGAAAGAGTTACAAAAAAATTCTCTATTCGTTTTGCTTCTAAGCTGACTTCAAATTTCAAAAAGTTAGCTGCACCCTGCTATTCATTGATTTACCGACATTATCTTCCATTCTAATTACATCCTTGGAAAATGTCCAATATCATTCGTATTACAAGTTCCGAGTCGACATCAATATAAAACAAAATATTATTAATTATTTTTAATAATAGATAAAACTAAAAAGATATCACTTACTGCTTATTTTTCGTTTAAAACATTTTTCACATTAGCGCTTTCGCAGTGCGCTCCACATCATCGATGTATGAAACTTAAAATTTAAAAAAGAGAACGTTGTATCTTCTTAGTCGATTGTTAAATTTTTGTTAAAATTTTTAACAATCTGATTAAGAATAAATACATAATCCTTTGTTAAATTTTTAATTTCATATATCTGGTGAAGTGGTGCGCAGCGCGAAAGCGCTAATGTGAAAAAATATTTTTGAAAGAAAAATAAGCACTAAGTGATATTTTTTACTTCCTTTGTGCTAGGATAATAAATCACAAATTCATAAATATTATTTATTTATGTAAACAGACGTTAGTTGAACAAAATAAACATACTATTTAACTCATAGAACACAGAAAAAGTAAAATAAAACAGGTTGCAAAATTTAATGATTGAATTTTGGAGTTTAGTGGAAACCCATTGAGAGAAGTTGGTTGTTGAACATTTATTTTTATTAACTCGACTAGTTTGATGCACTTTCCATTCTTTCTGTTCTATATTAATTTTTCAGTTTCAACTTATTATATATTTAATTATTTACTTTTTAAATCGATACCTTCCAGCAGCGTATCTAGCTCAAAATGAAAGGAGGTTCCCATGCAGTAATACACAATAATAAAAAGGAAGAATAAAATATTTCTTTAAAAAAAATATTTGAGATGATTATACGTAAATTGTCTAACTACAGCTTCAACTGACTGCTCCTTGTTAGCAATGACCCGTTGTCGGTGAATGCTTAATATACGTAACCCGTTTAACCTGTTTTCATCAATGGTGCTTCTTAGAGCCGTGATTTAATGAACGCTCGATAATACTTGCTGTGCAGGGCTGTGAAACAATATCAGCAAAGCCTTTCTAATAGTCGGGAAAAACGATTCGCTCTTTTTTAAAATCTTAATTACGTCTGGCGCTTCCTGTACATCATTCCACATTTTGAACCACCATCCCCTTTCTGCTTCAATGCCTTCTAAATTCTAGAAGGTTGTACAAGATGAAGTAGTTTCACTCCATTCCTCCCGTGGAACACCTCTCATGTTACTCGGTTGGAAATTTATCATTGAAAATGCAGGCAATCTATCTGCAGAAAATCTGATTTTTAAAGATGATTTGATGGAATCCAAGAAAAGAATTATAAAAATCCTTTTTACCATCCGAATTATGGATTCGGATGGATTCTTGGCTAGATCATCGCTTCTATGCATGCATCTGTTGCCCAGCAGTGCGGTGACGGTTATATCAACATTCAAATACATTGCAATGTGACCTGCTTCGTTTAAAACGATAGTCGTGGCGTTCGCATCTTCCCGATCAACTCGTAGCATGTCAAGAATAGTTTGAGTATGCTGGTTGGATGTCACGTGTCTTTAATTGAAGTGCATTTGTTACGGGTTCCAGTATAGCGGAATACTTAGCGATTAATGCTACTGACACAATAAATGAAGATCTGCACGCCGCTCCATGCGTTATATAAACATTTTTGTTTGTTTCTGCATTTCCCTATTCAGCTAAGGTCTCTAAAGCATTAACCATATCAACGAAGTGATCCTTAAAAACACGGAATTGTTGTATTTCTCTGACCACCTAGTTTTACGCAATTTAGGAATACTAACAATAAGCTTGCGTCGTAAAACGGACTCGTGATAAAATGCGATAATCTTATCGATAGTTCCAACGCAGTTTCTAATTTCTGGGATAACGTTTAAATCGTTCACGACAAGATTAAACTTGTAAGAAGAGCAATGGAAGTAGAAGGCGTTTCTGTACTTTTGTTTCAAGATCGCCTGCACACCTCTTTCATTCCCAGACTTGTATAACATCCTTCGAAGCCTAACCCCACACACTTATCAGGGTCTAGGTTTAAGTTTGTCGCAAAATCTTCAACGGCGTTGACAATACTCACATCATTAAGTCCTTCAAGTTCCACAAAGCCTAAAAATTCTTCTTCGATTTCACTGGCCTTTTCACCGAAAAAACGTAATCCAATAGACATCTGTTCTTTGCCAGAAATATCCGTAGTTTGGTCAGCAAAAATGCTGTAAACGCAAGCTTTTTTAGCCCTTGTGATTATGTGTTCCCTGATTGTAGCGATACATAGATCAGTTATTTCACTTTGGATGATGGGTGATCGGTATGACGCGTCTTTTGGTCCGTACTCAAAATGGTCTCTTAGTTGTGAATCGTTTGCTTCGATGTGTAAATCGCTTAAGTCGATAAGTACGCCTTCATCCATGTTTTTGCCTCTGAAAAGTAAATCATGTGTGCCGAAAAAAATGACGCAAGAAACCAATAAGAAAAGTACTTTTTCGTTTTTTTTTTCTATTAACTTTCGTGAAGAATGGTGAAGTTTGATGTCCACTGGAACGCCCTCCATTAACGATTTTGCAGATTTCATTGCATGTACCTGGGATTGTACATGTGCTTTACAATATCGTGCTCGTCTTTGTATTCGGTGGAAGGTCTGATGGAAAAAGAACCCCAACCACCTCTCATTGTTCCGGCTGATGGCGCAAACCATACACAATATTTACAGAAAGCACCTTTGAGTCGCCTTGATTAGGCTAGCCGTAGAATTTCTGTTTTAAGTTGGATATCATGAAAACTACGGGAGTATAGTTTTTGACCTGTTTTATTCTATTTTTACAAGTCAAAAAACATAAGAAACCGTCTAGTTTAATCCTTAAATAATGCCTTAAAAATCTTTGTATAACCGCTTTCATCGGGGGAATTGAAGTCCGGGCAAAACTTTTCGCTATCCATATCTCGATAACAAAGCGTTTTCGGATTTATGTTTGTAATGAAGTTTTTATTTTATTTCAAGCTCTAGAACCGATTTCCAAATTATTTCTCTTTCTTCATGAATCGCTCTCTATAAATACAGAAATGGTATTTTTTACGTTGAAAATCGTACTTGATTCATCATCTCGTAAACAAACGACTCGAAAAGTGGAATAAAAATCGGAGATTTCCTTCCTGTACTAACAGCTGAAAAGTTAAAAAATAACATTTATGAAGCACATCGTAAACGGAAATACTTTCAAAAAACAAAAAAAATTTAAAGCGAGCCGTTTAAAAAGTTGATATAATTTCTCCCCGATGAGCTACGCCGTTCATCTTTTGATATATATAGTAGCGTTAACATAACATGAATTTAGAAACGAGGAAGACATTTTTAAGAATCTGGCAGCATTAAAATTTAAGAAACAGAAAACCGAGAAAGGCAAAGAATATACATAGACTTTTTTAATAAGGTCAACGAATAATTTGAAAGCGTAAAGTGAGTCCATGTAGTTTGAGATCAAGACGATCGATGACACACACCTAAAACAATGAAGGAGTCAAGAAAAAAATGAATCTTTGCTTAATGCAGTCTGCATCTTTGCGTCCAGCAGTAAACAACGGAGAAAGTTTAGAGCTCCCCGAGAGCAAAAACTGCTACAAGATGATCTACTTAACACGTAAAGCAAACAATCCTATAATAAATGAAAAGGAAAATAAAGTATATAATAAATATCTATCTACAGGATATTAGACAGTAAAATCCTAAAGATCTTGAATGGAATAGACGGATTCCTTCGAATTATACACTGTAGGAAAATCGGGGTTTTCATTATGATGGGCGGTGAAGAGGGCCTACATTCATTTTCTGTAAACTTTAACAGCGTTTTTAACGATGGATATCCCAGGAATTTTACAAATTTATAAGGGTCTGTTTCTGTCTGCCTCGCGGTCTTTCTCGGTACAAACAAAATATCATAATTAAGTATCTATTATCCGATTTCAGTTCCTAACATATAAGAAAGGAACAAAAAAATAAAAAAAATTTAAACCAACGAATTATTCGTTTTCGACCCCGGTCCGTGAAAATATTTATCTTTAAAGAATCTTTTAAATTGAAAACGTTAAATAAATTTTCTTCAACTTCTGTCTTTAAATACCGATAGAGAATCTGAAAAAAAAATATCGTTGACAATTTTAACTGCTACCAGAAGTATTTAACTCATTGTTATTACACTGACAAGTGCGACCTGTCAAAAAAAAAATTAATATCACGAATGGATGGGAGAATTTTGGCCCTTTGACTCGTAAATTTTACCTTCACACTCCAAAGATTTCCTTACTACGATATTTATCTCTTGTGATGATGATTTTACAAATCACGCGATCGCTTGTACGATGAAATTTAACGCTTAGATTTAAAACCTAGTATCGTTTTAATGAAAATTCAAAAAATTTCCGAACTAATTTCTCCTAAGCGGTGAACGTACAATAATAACGGCTTAGATGCTTTATAACAATTATTAGCAAAAGAAAACTAAAATTTAGTCAATTTATAATACTGGTACTTTTCTTTTTTGGGTAGCAGAATTATGTTTTTAATTTATCTAAATTGAAAAATAAAATTTTAAAACAAATTTTATTTATCGGTAACGATGTATCTTACTTACCAGTTCCTGACGCGATCTATGCGATGAACTTATGTATCGCAGTAAAAGATCGGTTTAGTTATTTTATGTTTATTTCTTTCCGATTGACAGATGCTAGCGAATTAATTATTTAAAATTTTTACAGATGTATTCCACAGTTTGTTCTGGGCATCCGAGACCTGCCGTTACAATTTTTATGCGGATACTGTTCTTATTTCGGTGGGGGTGTGCAATAAGAAAACGTGCAGTCTTTGTATCTATGCCGTCTTATTTTTTTGACGTGAAAACGTCTTATAAATCGATGAACGCCGGCAGCACGCACGAAAAATTGTCCCGTTCCGCCTGAGCCGAACCGTCGTGCAATGGGATATACTATCATTTCAAGCAGGTTTTGGCGGGCTATTCAAAAACAGCAATTTCATGGATTCGATTTATGATTTCAATTTCGTCGTTTTAAATTGACACTTTATCAACATTGATTTGATTAAAGTTTATTTCTATAACAAATTGTTCATAATTATTTTTGAACAAATCATTCAATTTAAACTTGCAAAAATTATTAATATTAATTATTATTAAATGAAATGAAAAATGGAATATTAACGTGTTTAATTAGCTAATTAAACAATCACTTCGATTCAATCTGTTTGTTTAAACAAATAATTTTTAAAACATCAAAATCATGGATGAATTTAATAAATTGGTATTTTCATCTAGCATGAGGGCTTGCTTTCATTTAGAATCGTAAACATGATTTTTTTTTGGCCTTGTAATTACAACTAAATATACATATATATAGGCAAAACACGCGAGTCAAATCAAATGGTAAACAATAAAGGTCAAAATTAGAAGAATTTTGAATCCTATATTTCCTCCTTAGCGATTTACTGATTTTGAAGCTAACTTCTCTTTTGTTATTGTGTCAAGGAAGGTTAGTTTCATATTACGATAATTTGTTTCGTAAACTGGATATAATATATAATTAATAAATAAATTAATTTAATTTATATTTAAGCTTCCAGCTCTCGTATCGAGTGAATTTACATATGGATATTATAGATCTTAATGAAAATGTTGAGAGTATGCAATCTTTAAAAGTGCCTAAACCAGATTTAATTGGAAAGATTTGCTGCTATTTTTTCGCTTTTCCTTGATCAATTTTCATCATTCAAAAAAAAAATATTACTCAAGAGGTAATCAATTTTGGACACCTAATAATCCCATTCCTAGACGTCGCCCGCCAGGGCGACGTCTGTTAGCGTTAGTTTTAGAAATCTGTCTGTTTTTTTACAATTACCATCTGTTTTTTTAAATCATTCTTTTTAACAGTTTAATTTAAAATCTGTCAGCGTTATTTTTAGAAATAATAATAGCTTTGATTAAAAACATAATAAATGAACATTTTTTTTGTAAATAAAATTGATAAATTTATGATTTCGCTATTGTGTATTTTATCGAACTCCTTAAGTTTGCTATAAGGTTCTGTTTATGACGAAGTTTATTGATAATCGTCTAGTATGCCTTCAGCTCTTTGGGGTCGATTTACATTGTCATCTAACCGACCTCAGATCGAGCTTGGAAATAGACAACGTTAATGTTTTGAAAGGGAATGTCTGTTGAGTTTCAAAGATAATTTATCATCTCACTGTTTTTAAGCGCGGTATAACCGGTAGCGACTCTTTTTTATTTTAGTTATTTTTTCTATTCCTTAGACATTTTTCGCGTTTAAAGTGGAAATACATGCAACAGAACACATCGAAGTACACGATAATTTCATCCGCATCCGCAAAATTAACCGCAAAACAGAAGTAAAATGAACGTGTAGATTTTATCGATGTATTATCACATAAAAATACTCGAACACCGGAATCGCAATCGTTTTATCGCAAACCCTACAGCTTCTGTTAAACGAATGCGAAGCGACCGAGGAAAAAAGTTTTTCTACACATTACTCCGTGTAATAAAGTTTCTTCCCTTTTAATATTAGTCCCTGATTTTTGCCTCCAAATATTTTTTACTGCTCAATGTCCGATAATCGGAAAGGGTATATAGACAGTAATAAAATATCACAGATAAAAAAAACGCTCAAGCTTTATATTATTCGTATTAACTGATACTTTATACTAATTCGTATTAATTAGTAATCCCTTTATTCGCTAATTTATAAAATAAATAACGTACGAATAAAATAAATCTTCCCCTAATTTAATAGATCGTTATAGAATTCGACGTAATTAGCCTAGATTTTAATTCTATTTACTGCACTCGATTAATTTTTTCGGGTAACGAATGCAAGTGTTGTTAATTTCTTAGAATTTTGTATTTCGTGACCAAATATTTGACTCGACGGTAATCGTTGAAACTTGTAAAGGAAAAAACCTTTACAGGTTAGAAACTACCGGTACTGAAAACTCACGAAAATAAAAAGAAGTCCGGATTAGAAGGTCTATTGCATTACATTTTTATTACGATAATCGTGTTTCCTAATATAAATAACGTATTCATCGGTCCACTTATTATTATTAATGCTCTATCAATAACGTAAAAGGCATTACTACAATCTGTTTTAAATTAAAGTATAAACTATGTAGTTAGCAGATGCGATATTAATTACATTTCTTTCAGTCATTAAAATTTATTGTAAAGATACAGAACCGGATCCGTATATCTTTATATGAAAATTGTTTTTAAAAATTACACGATTTATTTAAATTATGAATATATATATATATAGAGAGAGAGAGAGAGATAGAAAGAGTGAGCGTGAGGATGGGGAGGTGATTACTGTATAAAAATACAAGCAATAAAGCACATAAACTGTAAATTTTAAAATACTCTAACCTTTAACATCCTGAAATATTTTTTAAGTTAATAGTTGTAAACGTTATACAGTGGAACCCTCTATTCCAAGATAGATTACTACTGGAAAAGTGTTTTAGGCGGTTTAAAAAATTAACTTTTTTTTAAATAACAGAAACAGTTGAAAATTATTTCCGAACTGATAACGCCTCGACTATTGTAAAAACCCCAAAGAATGGAATTCAGATAGTTAAGTTTAAATAATGGTGTCACATGTTCTACGAAGAATAAGCAAGTATTGTTAGCGTTAAACGATATCGAATCCAGGTGAAGGCCCGATAGACGGGAACGTAGCGATCGGAACGAGTTGTCATAAGTATAGCGACTGTTTTAAAATATTTCACACTTCCTTATACCGTTTAGTAAAATTTTGTCGGTGGAAGTGTATTTTACGAAATTTTTTTGTTTCTATTTTATCACTCGCTATCGAGGTAAAAACACACAAAAACAGTAAAATTTTAATTAAATCTCTAATCCCTTGGAAAAATCCTAACTAAATTTTAACTGGAATCAAGAACATCTGATTTAACTAAACTCTTCCGCCAAAGAACGCTTCATAGTTACGATACGCTATTCTATAAAATGTATACGACAATTTAAAATCGTTTACTTCGAATAACCCGGTATGTACTTATACAAACAATTTTTTTTTTATTATCACTACTTATATTCTAATGTAAAATATTACTTAAGACTATTTTGAAACTTTTTAGCATCAATATATAGAATTTCCTCGACGTGAAATTTAAATCGCTACCAACGATTATTTAAATGCGGATTAAAGTTTATATTTGGGTTTTTGGTAGACGAGTTTGGATATTTATAAGCTACGAAACTAGAGTTTTAATGCGTTTCATAGAGCGTGATTTTTTATGTTAAGAAAATAATTGATTTCTTATAGTAAAAAATAATCTTTGTCGGACCGTAATTATTGCTTTATGAAATATAAAGAAAAGATATGAACGAAAAGATAAAGAGATAGCCGATCGGAAGCGACTCCGGATCGGCCGTCGACTCGCACGTTACAGAATCACTGGCTTCACGTAAAAAATAAACGATCGATATAACTTATCTTAATTATCAATCTTCTTTCTTTACTTCGCTTTCTAAATAAAAAACAGTAAAATTTTCATTTTTGGCATAAAAACCAGAAAATCTGGAGTTATAAACGGTCGATCGGTTAAGACGTGACGCAATGTAGAACATTGTCTCTCAAATTTTTTTTATGGCGGTCCGCTAAAATTATAGGAAAATATACCGGAACCGGCACACCCTCAGCGTAGATCTTTTGTCGAGCAAAAAAAAAAATACTTATCATTATGTTTTTATTTTATTAGTAATTAAATTTACATATGCATAATATTAATTAATACCGTTTCTATCTATAAACAACAAAACAGTAATTAAATGAAAATAAGAAAATAAGTAACAAAAACTAAATGTAGGTTGTTTTATTTAAAAATATGAACTACAAACAAATTATATTACAAAATAATTATAAATAATGAAAGTTAATGAGAAATTTGTTGTCGCTCGTTTTGTACAATTGTTTCAATGTCGGGTTGTGAATTACTTAAACCTAATCGAGGAGATGAATTATTGATAAACGATTTCTTGTTTTGGTTTTAATAAGTGTCATAGATGAGAATCCAGCTTCCCACAAATATGTAGTTGCAAAGGGAAGTAGCCATTTTCATGACTTTATGTAAATTTGAATATTCATTTCTTATTGCAATCCAAAATTTAATTAAATTTTTAGCTGAAAATTTGATTTTTAATTTTAAATCTGAACTCAGTTCCAAGAGACGTTCTTGGTCTTCGTTACTTAGATTTATATTATTCTCGATAAAAGGATTAGTTATCCATAAATTCCCCTCCTGCCGGTTCATGTCAGTAGAGAAATATTTTTCAAATCCATCATATAATGACTGTAAATGTTCACTTATTACTTCACTCAGATCGCTAACTATTAATTCCTTTTGTGTAGTGATAGAATCGTAATAAGAATTATATACATCAGGATTATTTTCTTCAATTTTTTTTAACCGAAATTAAATTTTTTTTTAAACGCATCAATTTTGTTAAATAAATTAAATGTAATTGTCATACTTGTATTGTAGCGTTTTGTGAAAGCAGATTTATTTCTCGTGTTTGGTCGACATTCAGTTTCTATTTCACTCGATTTTTCTATATTTCAATTTCCAGCAGTAGAACTTTGCGGAAAAAAATATGTAAAGTTCCTTGTCTTATTTTAACTCATTTTAAGAGGAATAAAAATTTGTTTTTTTTTTTGCAATAATTGAAAGTAAACCGCTTCGCTATAACACTAGTAGTCGACTGTGTAAAGTAAAGAATGTGTATTGCCCTAGCGAATCTACGAGCTTGTGACGTCACGTGCTGCATCCCATAATTACCAAAACATTATCTTTGAGCGTAATTATTATTTTTATTTCATTTTTTCGACTTACAAACAATACGGGCACCTAAACACACATTTATGTTGTGTGTTCAATTCTTTCCCCTTGAGTTGATCGCATTTATAAAAATGCGTAATGACTCAACTTGTAAACAATTACAATTCCTTAACCGATGATTAATGCTCTGATTGGTATTATTTACAGGCCTATAAAAATTTATACGAGCAGTTAGAAATTATATCTCTCGTTACGATTATATTTAGATCCATCATTCGTAGTACACAATGTGTGTGTGTAAAGAAATAAACTTTAGTCCGGTTTATCATGTTCAGTGAAGGTATTCGGATAACTTTTTTGTGCGGTCATATTATTTTATAATTTCTCACTGTTTTTCGAAAATATTTTGTAATATATTACTTTTTGTTTTATTTTTGTTCGTGTGTTATTAGTGCCGTTTGTTATGGCAGAATTTAAATCCGTAGTTAAGAAAAAACATAGGAGTCAAGCTCGTGAAATTATCAATAATGTTTATGATTTTATGAAAAAATTGCTCTAAAAGTAGGTAAATTAACTGACGACAAACATATAATTGCTATTTCAAAAATGTGAAGAAAGAACTGCTGCTGCTTGTGGGATATCAAGAACACGGGTTCAAAAACTCACAAGAGAAAAAAGACACGATTCTTCAATCAACATCACGATCGTGTTCTTTCAGCACGCCGAAAAATTATAAACGACGTTCTAGACTTGTCAGTGGACTGGAAAATTTTGATTTAGGTGTAGTTAAAAGAACAGTTAATGAATTTCATTCAAAGAAGAATAAATTACCTACTTTAAAAAAGATAAGGCAAGAACTTCAGTCATCAGATTTTTAATTGCAGTGAATCAACTTTAGCTGTTATTTTGAAAGAGTTAGGTTTCAAATGACGTAAAACTGAAAATAACAGAAAACTTTTAATTGAGAAATCCGATATCAGGTGGAAGAGAAATGAATATTTGCAGGTAATGGCTAAGTACAGACAAACCAATGCTTCAATTGTTTATTTGGATGAAATGTACCTTTTAAGTTCGCATTGTTCGACAAAGTCGTGGTCTGATGGTATTGTTGAGGACAGTTGCAAAGGGAAGTAGCATTTTTGTTGTTTTTTTATGTTATGTTGAACTCAGTTTTGGTCTTCGTTACTTAAATTTATATTATTCTCAATAAAAGGATTAGTTATCAAATTCACAAATTCATCTCCTGCAAGTTTATGATTGTAGAGAAATATTTTTCGCATCCATCATATAATGACTGTAAATGTCCACTTATTACTACATTCAGATTGTCAACTATTAATTCCTTTTGTTTATTAATAAAATTGTAATAAGGATTAAATACGTCAGGATTATTTTCTTCAATTTTTTTTAACCAAAATTTAATTTTTTTAACGCATCAATTTTGTTAAATTAAATGCAATTGTTATACTTCCCTGCAAACTTAAATTTAAGTCGTTTATGTAAAAAAATATGTCAGTTAAATATGCCAGTTTCGCAATCCAATACATATTGGAAAACCGTTTTGATAACGGAGACTGTTTTTCTAACAAAAATATTTCTACTTCTGTCCTTATTTCGTAAGCACTTTTCCTCCCGAGAGCCATCTTACTTCTGCATGAAGTAAGTGATGTTGGTGTTCTGCTCCTACCTCTTGACAAAGAACGGCGAATAATCGAGTTAAGATCGCTTTTGTTTACGAAATTAACGATCTTTGTCTTTTCCAGGAGAACATCGTTTAATTCAGGTTACACATTTCTAAGTGCTGGCGATGTGTTAAACCGTCATATATGTATATGCGTGTGTGTATATGTCAGGAGAAGCGATTTCTTGAATCCTTTTTGTTACTCCGCAATGTTTCCCGGTCGTATTTGCTGCTCTGTTGGTACACATACCGATACAATTTTTCCTGTTTAAGGAACGGTTATTAATATACGAATTTAATGAATAAAAAATTTCGGAACTTGTCGTGTGGAAATCTACATCTTTGCAAAACGATAATTCTTCTTAAATTTTTACAGAAGAACGGTCAATGTACTGTACGTGACAGAGCTGAACAGCTTTTTTAAAATATCACATGATTCGTCGATCTGGATGGCAAACAGCGGTGATTCTTTAATAATTTTTATTAACCGGTATTCAATATGTTCAGATAATTTCAATTCGACGACTAATCGTAACATTTGAAAGAGGAATTGAACTGATCTGATCTTATCTGCAGCTGAGGGTCCAGACATTTCATTGCCAACACCAATTAACACCGGTTTAATTAACTTTCTCCGGTCGTGAACATTTTTTTTGTTTTTGCTATACGTATTGCAATTAAATATGAACATTTCAATCGCGATTTATTTTGAATGAAAGTTCTTTAAATTTTTTCTTGTGGAGATTAAATTATTGTTTTTGTCGTTCAAAATATTCCAATGTTTTCTGCTCTAGTTCAGGATGTCTTGATTTTAAATTTCGGAATATTTTCAACGGTTTCATGGTTTCATTATTCTTAACCTCCTTACATATTAAGCACATTGGACGTAGTTCGTCTTCCATATAATTCGGCCAAAGTATAAAACCGTATTTCAAGTACTTATTATTGCAGCGTCTTGCGAAAGCAGATTTATTTTTCGTATTTGGTAGACATTCATTTTCTGTTTCACTCGATTTTTCTATATTTCCATTTCCCGAAGTAGAACCTTCAGTACCGAAAATATTATGTAAAGTTCCTTGTCTTTTTTTACTCGTTTTAAGAGAAATAAAAATTTGTTTTTTTTGCGATAATTAAAATTAAACCGCTTTACTATAACACTAGTAGTCGACGCCGAAAAGTAAATAATGTAATTGCAAATATAGCGTTTTCAATAAATTGATCGTGTGCACAGCTGTCATAAAACAAAGGTACCGCCAAACCTGCACTATTTTGTGCGGCGTTGTTTTGATACCTTCCGCAACTACACCTCATGCGTCGCGGGATAGTTTATTGTTACCGACTGTGCAAAGATATATCATGCACCAATATGTATGTACAGAACATTAAATAATCGTATAAGTTTTATATTACCGTTTTATGAATTTTTTAACGTTCATTTTTTCTTCATGTGTTTAAAGTTTAATATATTTTTGTGGGCAAATTTGTTCAGGGACCGGTAGCATTATCTCGCGGACAGCTGGTTGAGAAACACTGCTGTAGGAGATTAATTTTTGCGTGCGCACAGTCGCACATGTGCGTACTCGCAAATGCAACACGCACACGTCGAGGAATAAGAGTTATTTTCGCAAGGTCGAACAAAGCCGACAGAGAACTATATCTGACGTCATGTGTCGAAAGAATATGGAGGGGTGACGAGTTGACCCCCACTGCCGTCACTCATTATTTAACCTTCGCTAAAAACAGTTGTGATTTTCTGAGACAGCAGAACGTGTCTCGCGTGTGTCGTTTCACTCGGTGTGTTCGGGTAACGACGGTGAGAAACCAATTGTAATTAAAACTTGGACAAAATGGTAGATAACGCCGAAGACAGGTGTGTCTTTTATAAAAATTGATTATTTTATAATTTAAAAAAAATTTATTAGTTTAAAACACTAATCCCCAGTAATTATAGTACTTTATTATTATTTACTGTTTCTGTTACAACAAAATTTAAATAGATATTTTTGTTGCGCAAAACACAATGTGAATCAATTTAATAGGGAGTCTATAGAGTGCTTAACCCGTTTCACAATAATTTTAATTAATTTTCTTCTTATTTACTTTACTGATTTTTTTTACAGATGTACTGATTACATAGTTTAGATTACTTTAATTTCTGTCGATTTAAGTAACAATAAACCAATATTTTGTACAACTTTTTTTTTTTTTTTACTTGTGTTCTAGAAAAAATTACATTTTTTAAATTATAGTTACTAAAAGCGCTTTTGTTACTTTTATTATCGCACCGATTGAGTTGGAGTTTTATGCATTCAGAATTCATAGCGAACATTCGAACTTGCATAGCTTTTCTTATATTCGCCAGCAGTTTTAGTTTTATTTTTGTCATTTCAACACAATATATAACATTTCATCATGTTCCATGTTTCTAATGAATAAAATAACGTCAATAAATAAAACGGCTTTGTTTACAAGTTTTGCCTAACGTAAATGTTTTATTTATGCAAAAATGACAATCGCATGATTTTTTTAGTTTTAAAAGTTTTTAATTTAATTTAGTTAATTTTACCCGTTTCGGAATGTGTTATTTTGTTTTTCTTTTTTGCATATATTACTCGTTTCGGAAATTTATTTTTTTATCCGTTTTATATATATGTATGCATGTATATTATATAATATGTATGTACACATATACACGAGTAATATATATTTATCCATTTGATATTTGTCCATTTTTTATGCTCCTCTGCACATTTTACTCCTAATATATCCCTCTGTTATCAACTTAACACAACCAAATTATTAACACAGATTACAGATTATTATTTTAAAGCTATTAAGAATTAAATACTTATTATAAAAGCAATTTTGTTAAATTACCTGTTTTTTATTACATATATATAAATGTACAAGCGTGTTTTATATTATACGTACTATAAAATATATTTATTAAAAAAAGAATTATTTTATATACGAATCGTATATTTATAAGCATAATACAGTTTTCTGTTGAAATATGGAAATAAAACAATCAGAAATGTTCACTGAATACGACCGAAGTAAATATGAAAGTTTAAATTGCAAAATAAATAAATATTGCTAATTCCAAGGTGGAGATTTTTTTGTTTAAAGGACCACCGGAAAACTATCTTTTATAAGTGTTTTCAAAATATATCTTCACAATGTCTAATAAAATTCGTTTTACCGATTAAATTATTTTTTCCAAAGTGGAATACAAGGGGAATTCCGTCGGTTAGAACTTTTAAAACGCTATTGCTGTACATCGATGTAGATAATAAAATAAAGT
This sequence comes from Lycorma delicatula, assembly GCF_047948215.1. Lineage (NCBI taxonomy): Eukaryota > Metazoa > Arthropoda > Insecta > Hemiptera > Fulgoridae > Lycorma > Lycorma delicatula. The sequence continues at coordinate 6,177,822 of NC_134458.1, forward strand.
CACATCAGTTTAACTAGTCGATGATAATTTTTTACCGAATACTTCCGTTTAAAAAAGAAGTTATCGTAAATACAAACGTTTTCGACGAAAATCAGAGTTTAATTTTTTACGAGGAAATCGCCGTTCCCCTAACGTCGAGACTAATGTTTCTTCATCCTACCGTCTATTTTAGTAAATTGCTCTTTCTTCAAACTCGAAATTCGGCTTGTAAGTATTAATATTCAGCACCCGTATGGTGTTTCATGATTACAATGTTTAGAAAAAAATTAAAGCAAGACTGAGCTAATATTTTCAAGGAAAAAATCTTACTACACTATATTTTTAACGTCAAATTCAGTCACAAAGTTTTTAAATCGCTTTTAATTAATTTTATTTGTGTATTTTTTTATATCTTGTGCAGTATCAAAAATGAAAAAGGTTAGTCTGCACTTTATGAATGAGCAAACAATGTGTAACAGACGAGCTACTTTACCCTTCGGTTTTCTATTTCGTCGGTCCTATTTAATACACACACACACACACACACACACACACACACGCGCGCGCCCATATTTCTTCTTACTACAAAAAGCAATACAACAAAAATTAATATATCTAATGTATTTCAAATAATATGGAAATATTTTTTTTTAGAAGCCGATTATACGGCTGCATCGGCCGGGTTACCTCCTCGTTATAATCAGGAACTTCCTTTGGTATAAACAGCTATGAAAAAATACTTCTTTCTGTGTAGTTTTATTTGTTTATTATTTTTTCAAATTTTATGTATTATTAATTTCATATCGTTAAGTGCGTTGAAATCTCAGTTTTCACGCTTTCCATGCCTGATTCCCACACCTCAAACACAGTCTACGTTTTTGTGATGTATTTTCTGGGATACGTTTCAGCACTAGATATTAGGAAATAGTTTTTTTTAATTAGTATTAAGATAACTTTTCACGATATTTTGGTTTGAATTTCAGTTGAAGGTTTGCATTTAGACAAATGTATCTGAAGAATCGTCAGTCGATCGATATCGTTTTTATATTCGTAATGTTACAAGCGAAATTTTTAAAAAGTTTGTCGTTTGAAAGGCGTCGTTTTTATTTAGTGTTTTCCGAGTATTTTTTCCGATCGTATTTGTCAATTTTAATGGAAAATCTTATTTTTTAAAATACATTACAGAGAAATAGATTTTATGAAAAAAATATTAAAACACATATACACCTACACTATTCGCGTTATAACAGTTACAAGTATACCGTCGCCGACGAGGTCGAAATTTAATAACGACTCGCATCATAATAATGTTAAAAAACCAAGGGCGGTATATTTTAGTCCGCTATCGCTTTTCCTTTGACCAACGCGATATCATTTTGTTATCGAAATCAGACTTCTAAACGTTACAGGGAAACTAAAGAAAGTACCTTTTTAGACGACTTTTTAAATACCAACTTTACCCGGTACGGAACGCCTAAAAATATTCTAAGAATACACCTATCGGATCTGTCCGGTTTTTTGATTTACAGTCGCTTCAATTTTGAGCCGAACGTGAAGATTTTCACGTTCCAAAACCATTCAACCATTCAAAATCGAAGCGACTGTAACTCAAAAAATCGGACAGATCCGATAGGTGTATTCTTAGAATATTTTTTATCCCCGCGTACGGTAAATTAAGGGTGCAGATGTAAAAAATTGCAAAATCTGCAAAATGGCTATGCGGGGTTTTCGGAGTCGTCGATGACAAATCCGATAGACGTTTGACATAAAAGAAATTACAAAAACTTGGTACGAGAGTTTTTGTGGTTTCGAATTTGACATCATTTCGTCATCACTCATAAATATACATATATATACAAATGATTTTTGGCGGACAGTATGTTGAGACATAGCTCCTGACGATTCGCTCGGCTCCGTACCATTCACGCAGCTCTTGGCGGTTCACTTGGCTCCGGATAACTCACATAGCTCCTGACGAAAATGTTTGATTGAAAGTTTGTTTGATATTTTAATATATTAGAAATTTCATTATACGATGTTATCTTTTGAAATCCAAATTAACCTACTAATTAAGCTCGTGCAGTGTACGAAAATGACTTGACTAAAGTACGACTAAAAAGTATAAAGCAAGTTTTTAAAAATATTTATAATATTATTATTTTTAATATGTTTTAAATAAAATTTTACTTATAATTATCTGATAATACGTATTACGGAACGATTATTGTGTGTATCTGTAGCTTCAGTTTATAAAACAGTACATGTACCGTTTAAATCGGTCGTGTTTTGACCTTAAACAAGATAAATAAGTACAAGTACTACTGATTCGGTAAATTCCTATTTATTTAATTTTTCTTAATTTGTGGATGCTCTTTGGCCGCTAAAACCTTTCACTTTGCCGTGTAGTCGCACTGATTTTTTTAAAAAGTTTTATGACGTAGTGCGTTCTGTTAGGTTATACACTGTAACCCACCGGGTTGGTCTAGTGGTGAACGCGTCTTCCCAGATCAGCTGATTTGTAAGTCGAGAGTTCCAGCGTTAAAGTCCTAGTATACATTTTTACATGGATTTGAATACTAGATCGTGGATACCGGTGTTCTTTGGCGGTTGGGTTTCAATTAACCACCCTTCTCAGGAACGGTTGAACTGAGACTGTTCAAGACTACACTTCATTTTCACTCGTACATATCATCCTCATTCATCCTCCGGAGTATTATCTGAAAGGTAGTTACTGGTAGCTAAACAGGAAAAAGGAAGAAAGGTTATACAATATACTTCGGTTTCCGCTTCTGATTATTTACGTTAGCCATCCATATTTTTCTCATTTAAACTTGGCTTAGCCTGAATTATTTCGTCGCCGATCGTAAAGCAACTTTTTAACAGTCTATCGCTGCGCGTCCATTTATTCTCATTCGATAGAGTAGCGCCTTCCCTATCTTATTCCCTTTAATCGTTCACCTGATTAGCGTTTATAACTTTTTCGTTTCTCAGACTGTATATTTCATCTGATACATCGATCCGGTTTCTGAAGATTCTTTTTCCGGCATTATCTATCTTTTAAACCCGAAATCTTTCTAAGCTTTATTACCGCGTTATATGCGGATGTAGCTTTGTTCTCAAAAGATTTAATAATCGAACGAATTTATAGAAATTTTAGTTTGTTATTGGTTATAAAAGCGCTAACGGTCGCGCTGTGTACTAAGAGGCTTAACTAATCGGTTCGGTCAGTCGATTTCGTGATTCGATCGAATGGAAGCAGTTAATAGGGGAGATTAATGGATGTAGTCTACGGCTTTCTTAGCACGCGAACTCGTTTTCGATCCGTTGATGATTTTTGCGGTAGGGGATTCGGCTACAAAGCAGCCGGCCAAAGAGCAGATCGTTCTACACTTTCCCGATTTATCGTAAACTGCTGTCATCTAACTTCGTCAGACTGCAAAAGTTCTGTTTGTTACGCTCCGCAAATCTTCGTGAGGAGATATAGTTTATAAATCAAAAGTACCCGCTTTTAGTAGATGTCGTATTCGAACACTGTTGGAATTTTCCACATCCTCTTGGAGCTATAGAAGGAAAGCATTTAACAGTCGAGAAACCATAAACTCGTTTTACCTCTTTAACGGCAAGAACATTTTTAGGGTCGTAACTTTAGGTGTAATGAATGTGAAGTAATAAAATACAACGGTAGATGTCAAAATGAACGGTCGTGTGTACCTGACGTAGTATCTTGAACGACTCGAAACACGGTCAACCTCTCGGTTCAAACAGTATTCATATCCCCCTGAAGAACAAGTTCTAACCCGAATAGTAACATGATCGCACAGTTTGTTTTTGAACGTTTTGCCACCTCGTATAATTTGTTAAAGTCTACAACCGAATAAATTTACCTTTATACAAATAATTCTGTGTAAAGGTTTTACCGTCTAAATCGCGAACGGTAATGTAAAGTACTCTTACAAATATAGATTAAAAGTTTGGGGTATTTTTAAAAACTTACTAATTTATCGACCAAAAAGACAGCACAGTAATTTTATTTTGTTATTATTTACTTAATTTCTTATAAAAAATGAATCGACATCGTATTGTTAACTGGAAAAAATCGATTGCGAAATCCTGGGTCAACAGGGAGTTCGATCTACTGGTTCTTGGAAAGAAAGCGGAGAATCAGTAAGAATGCAATCCGTAACGTGAAAACTATGAACTCAAAACAATCTGATCCGGTTAAGACAATACGCATCTCATCGGGAATATTTTTTACCTTTCACAAGGAGGAAAATCCGAGTCGGCTTAAAAATTAACCGACTTTCGTTAATGTTTTGAAGACAAATTCCAGTAATAATACGAGATCTTATAGCTCAACAGAAGACTGATCGATTAATAAAATAAGACCGTCCTCGTTTTTTACTGTTATTATGAAACGAATTATAAAGCCTCGATCCCATTGAAAGATATACAACGCGATTACTAAAGATAAATATAATTTGTAAGGATGAATATAAGATGATTCGAATGCGCTTGTGACTTATAATGCGTTTTAATAGGTTTATTACTCGTACTAGAAGTTATTTATTATATGCCGCTACAAGATAGAATAACTGCACTGGAGTGTAGCGATGAGCACATTTGTAGCGTAAATCTAGTAACGGTAAATACAAGCACGCACACACGAGCGAGAGAGCACACACATATGTATATATACGCTTAAACGGTGTTTTACACGTATTTTTCATTGTATTTCATGAGAAAAGAATAATTCCCCTAATCTTTGCACCGTTCACAACCATGCTTGAACCAAAATAATCAGAAAGTTTTATCCAAATGAGAATAAATTTTCTTTTGTTAAAACACTAGTTTTGTTTTGAAAAGAAAGTTTTCGTGTACTAAATTGACATGATAATAACGATAAAAAATCGAGGTGTTATTTTATTCCGCAATCGCTTTTCTGTTGTCCTACTCGAATTCATTTCATCGCTAAATTTATAACTCGCATTTACGTACCCGTGTGAAATGTAAAAAGAAATTTATTAAATGCGTCCTACTGATTGAAATTAACTATTGAAATGTTTAAAGAGGGTTAAACCATATGAGATTTCAAAATGGATTTTATAACGAGGGAAGAATCGAATAGGAGGTGCGTTAACGCGACAAAGAGTAGCGGATGGGAAAAAATATTCCAATATTTAATTTAAATGTAGCTCGTTTACAAATCTTTCGTTAAGAATTAAATTCATTAAAAAATATAGTTTTGCAAACATACCCGATGACGTTTTGTTTTAACCGTAATTACTAGTGAACCGGCCATCGGAAAGCCGAAATAAGAAACGAAATAAAATTTCGTTTTTTATATCGATGTCAGAGGAAAAATCGTTGAATTAATACGTATTTATACTTGAAGCAACAAAAGCGTATTTTCCTCCGAAAAATTTTATAATATTCGAATGAGTTTAAAGATTTTCAATGCGAGAAACTTTTCATTCGTCAGTAATTTTCTACACTATGGATGATGTACAATAATAAAGTTTATTTATTTGCGATTTAGCCGGCGAAAGAATTTTTTTACGTGCTCTAGAACCTCCGATACGCATATACGCCGGATCATCTGCTCGGTGCTAGGCTGGAAGTTTTCCCTTTCCGGTAAGATCCGAACAAGTGACCGGTTCGCGATGTTAATTTGTCTAATTTGGTTTTGGTGTTCATTTTCTTAATAAGCTCGAAGCTTACACTTTGAAATGGAAATTTTTTAGCGTATGAAAAATCTCATGTCTGGTCTAAATTCGAACCGCAGACCTTACGGATGAAAGGATGAAACTCTACCGCTCCGCCACGGAGTTTGATTAGAAGCCTTCCAAAATGGCAAATCCTTCTATCCGCAGCGAATCGGTTGCGAACTTCAGTATCGTTAAATTCGTACTGCTGGAGCAAAGGGTGTGTTCGAGTGAAACAGACGTCAGCGCTTGCCTTCCCAAGCAGGAAGTTAATAGTTCCCGACAGGTTACATTTTAATGACGATGACTCCTCGATCCTGTTCTCCGCCACTGTTCTTCATTCGATTTTAACAGCATATTGCGACCCGGCGATCCGTGGATGTGAATGAACTGTTTGCGTGCTCGTTGCATGAACAAGAGACGCGCCGTCTGAGGGTACCGAGCTAAGCGAGCCTCATTAGATATCTTGAGACTTTCGGAAAATTTTACGGATTAACCAAAAAATCGTGAGCCGGTTACGAAAACACATCTGTCGTTCCCATACGTTAGATTTTTCTACTGTATTTTGTGACTTGCATGATAACGTTTTGAAAATTTAAGGTTTGTATCGTGTCTTTTTTCAGGTAATGTAGAATCATAAAGGCGTTAAGTCATCTCGGACCGAGATAGGCGGCTTTCTTAAGAGAAGGCTATCAACGATATCAACGCTTTCAATAAGATTTTTCAACTTTGAGACCTTAGTTGGTAATGGCTAATTTAAATTTTATTTTATTAACGGAAATTATCTCTAAACAGTCCGCATAAATAATAATGCTACTACCGTTTTAAACAAAATCGTAGGAGTTTTCCGTAAATTCTATAAAGGGTAAAAACTGAAATTTTTAAATAAAAATAATTTACTATTTTTATTTTACTACAAAATCTCTTACCGACTGAATTTTCTTATAGGTTTTATTAAAGATGATTTAAGTTAATGAGAGATAAAACATTTAAAATGTAGAGAAACAAATATATATTCTGAATAGCCGACCTCTGTGTCAAAAAGGTAGAAGAGCCTCATTCTCTCATCCGGAAGGTCCCGAGTTCGAATCCTAATAGGTTTTACATTTTCCAAGCTCTATTAGCTTCATCCGTGCACGCAGGTAATGAATTAAGCGTTACAAAATGCTTGGAGGATTTCACCCTCACCTTCACTAAATAAACAATCATAACTTATAAAATATTACTTATTTTTGTATCGCTTATTTGTATTTTACAATTAAGGTAATTAAACAAATTGGTATGTACTAAAATTATTAAGGTCAAAGAAAAATTATTTTAAAGTAGCTAACATAATTATTTATAATTTGAAGGACCAAAAATCAGCTGTGTTAATAACAGACTAGTGTTAATAACAACTAATATACAAGTTAGTGTATACGATTCAAGCTAAACACTTTAGATTTTTTTTCCGGCATCGACTACTTAGGTCATTAGCCCTTCTCAAATAATTTACAAAAAAAAACCCATACCTTAATAGCAACTCGATCAACCAATTTTGGACAATTATCTAACTTTATCTACAAAAGCTTTATCAAATTTAAAATTTATCAAACCCAATCTGAAGAAGGTGTATAGGACCCTCATCAAAATTAATTAGAAAACACTAACATATACTCATGTAAGGGCCCGCAAATACGCAACGATATTATTAACATTTAACATATGTTAAAAAAAGTTATTAACGTTCATAGATATTCTAACAAAGCGCTTCTGCACAAAAATGTTAACATTTCCTTTTCAGTTTCCTTGCTTTGTCTCAGATCATTTGAGACAACACCTGTTAAACCTAGCCTCATTTTGAGGTTTAGATAATTCGTTCGCTCGACAATGTGCTTTTGTGTGAAGAATGCATCAGAGTTACCACAAATAGGTAGGTCGTTACCAGTTAATGTATACAAAGAAATGTGTCTGGTACGTCCGATTCTTAGCCCCGTTAATATTACACGCTTTCTCCTTGTAAAATTTGTATCCGACTTCCATTTGAAAGGATTCTGTCAATTTTACTGTATTTTTTAGTCTTAATTTTGTTGTCAAATTTTTTCCGTTCATTATGCCAACTTTTGTTTATTATCGTGTTGACATGATTGTTAATATTGTGCTTTGTAAGTGGTATTCCGTCTTAACTTTTCCGTCCGCCTCGTCTGCGACTTAATTACCGATTACCAACGATACTATAATCCCCAGGCGTCCACGTAAACATATATCTTGGCTCTGTTTTATTTATATGGTAAAGAGCGACTAATAAATCATTAATCAGAATATCCGAGGAGAACACTTTTTTATTAGTTCATTTTCGCATTCAGTGAATCAGAACAAATTAACACGTCAGTGTAAAAGCGAGTGTATTTTCTGTCTTCAGATACTAGCTTTATAAATTTATTCTGAATATGTCAAAATGTATTTTCTTTGTCTATATTAGAGAGATCAGCTGTTACCATGACTTCAGGAATTACCCGCGTGGTACTTCCTTTCTTGTAATATCTAACACGTTTAGGATACAATGTTATATTTACTCGTAATTTGAGCGCTGCACAAATTACGAGTAAATATAACATATTCCTGCCGGCCGTGAATATGACCTAAATCTTTCATACGCTTTGGCCGGTCTTCGTTCAAAGGACGGTTTGTAATTCAGGTGAATTTTAGATGACCAAACATATATTGTACGTATATCTCAGTATAAGAATCTTTCTTCTATAACACAGATGTATTATGCCTGCTTCGGAGAGGAGAAACCGGGCTTGTCAGAAATGTTCCAGTGATGTACGGAACTCCTGCATAATGTATAACGTGTAAATTTTTCAGATGATATGGACGAGCGAATAAGTAATTAACGCGACTATAATCTGACTGTATTAGAGACATTTATAAATTCGATAAAACTTCTCTGTCTGAGCCCCAATTAATATATTTTCCTGCATTTGGACGCTGTTTCTGCGACATGAGTGCGCCACAGTAGATATTTGTCGAAAATGAGACCTAAGATTCTCATATTATTTTTATATCTTATTTTATACTTATTTAAATAAAGTGTTTGACTTACACCGCTTAGTAATATCTTCCTACAGAAATGCACGCAGCATGTCTTTTCCGGTGAAAATCGAAAACCGTTTCTTTTAGCTTAATTTACAGGTTATTATTCGCTAACTGTAGTTTGTATTTCACCATCACAGCGCGAAATTAGCAGTAGAACACTGCTAAATTAGCCATATGTAAAATTTTAACCAAAACGCGAGAATTAGCTTATTTACGGCGATGGTGAAGAGGGTGCCATTTAAAGCTGAACTCTACGGAACTTCATTTTCTAAAACTCGAGAAGTGAATGTTTGGTTCATTTTTCGTACTTTAAAAGTACAACCTCGCAAGTAATTATCAGTGAAAGCGGGTAATTCGTCTCTGAATCCCCAATCGTATAACTTCAATACGCCGTACCTCCAAATCATATCTAAAGCTTTCCCTGAGTCGAAGAAAACGATGGTACCCTGTTTGATGTGATGATAAACATCCGCCTATTTTTAGAATCCACGTGAGCCGATAAGTTACCATCCGCTCAAATGTTTTACCAATAGTGCGTGGCAGTAATATCGGTCGGTAGTTCTGCATATTTCTAATTGTTTTTCTTTTTTATGCAGCGGGACGATAAGCTTCTTTCCACCAATTAGGATAATGCTCACTGCCCCGTACCACATTAAACAAATTCAGAATTCTTTATTTAGCGGTGTAGCTCGATTTTCTTATTGATATATACTGTGTGGCGTCTGGACCGGCGTAGAAACGGCATCTTTTCCGAGTGCATAATTAAATTCTCACATTGTAAAGACGGCATTATAGGATGGATGACATTCGGTCCTGAAATTTATCTCTGGTTCATTAGTAGCTTCATATACGGAGTGTTTCAAAATAAATATCGGGGTTTAAAGCTGTGTAATATCTCAATTTTTACGTACATTGATAAATTATGCGTGAAATGAAAGAACAATTCAAACAGTTTTAGCTATGCGGAAGCTCATAGATTATTTCCCGTACCTTTCGCTCGAAAGCGCTAATAGCAAAGATGGCAACCCCCCCCCCCCTCTGAATTGAAGGTCTGAATTGCTGAATTGAAAGCGTTCTGTATTTTGCAGTTAACAAAGTACGAATCTGTAATTACCGTTTACGTGCGTTCTGTTTGAAGTTCCGTTGTGACCCTCCAAATGACAATAATATTCGTAGACTGTATAAACAATTTGAAACAACTGGCTGTATTTGTAAAGGGAAGAGTAACGGGAAGACCGAGTGGGGTCCAAAGACAATGTTAAACGTGTAAAAGAGTCTTTTGTGCGTAGTCTTAGGAATTCCATCCTAGGAAATCTTTCCTCAACTGCAATACGAACCGCAGAACTTTGGCAACAAGATCCTCCTCGCTGGATAAATGTATAACGCTGTAGGTGATTATTTGAAATAAATTCTCCCCGACCGCTGGATTGGTTGCCGGGGACCAGATGACAGGGTTTGTTTGTTTGCCGTGGTCTCCACGTTCACCCGATCTGACCCCGTGGGATATTTTTCTTTGGGGGTTTATAAAGGATCAAGTGCATGTGCCACCGTTATCGGCTAACCTACCTGACTTGAGACACAGGATTGAAGCAGCTTTCGCATCAATTAGTCCAGATTTGCTGATTAAAATATGGGATGAACTCTCCTATCGGCTGGATGTGTGCCGTGTGTCAAATGATGCTCACACTAAACACTTGAACCAGAGAAAAACTGTTTCATTTCATGTATAATTAATTAGTGTAAGTAAAACTTAATAAATATTACCCTACTTTAAAACCCCGATATAATTATTTTGAAATACACGGTACTTGAAAATCGTCATCTTAATTGTGGTTCAGGCTTGTTCTTCAAAGTGGTTCGCCAATACTTCAGCGATCTCATTCGGAAAATTAATATATTCATTATTACTATTTAGTAGGACGGTTATTATTAATTATAGGACTATGTTATTATCTTTTGAAGTTGTATGGATATCGATTTCTAAGGTAATCATTTCTAATGGAGTAAATCACCAAAATAAATAAATAGATGAATAAATCAATGGATTTCTAATGGAATAAAATCACCAATAGAGTCGTCAGATGTAAGGGTGTATGAGGTCTTTACATTTATATAAAATAAAAAATTAAACGTAACATTAAATACATTTAAATAAAATACACGAATTTCCAGACTATACTAAATACACTGAGAGACTCTATGCTCAGTTTTAAAGGGCTTTCATACAGGGTATCCGCAGTCAAACATAAACACAAATCTTTATGTTACCGAAGACTTACTACAGTCGGGTTAGTAATCCCCTAGCATGAAGCAATTATTTTGTCTTCTTTACCGTTTTCCAAATCAGCAGCAACATTATTTCTTAATCCACACCTCTTTCTGAGGTTTTCATACACTCCTCAAGTAGATGTTTAACTGTAGCGGTTTGTCACATACAATACACGTTCGTCTTCTTTCGCCAGTAAGTACACGAATATGTCAACCGTGTGTGACCATCTTGCCAATACCCCCTGTTCCCAGCGAGTCAGTATCACATTCCTCTTCCATTTATATGAAGTAATTTTGGTCGCATCTAATTTGGTGTTTAATCTTCAAATTCTTTGCACGAAATGTTTCTTATAATGTTGTTCAGACGATTTTTGAGGTCTGCCATTCGAATAGGGATCATCTCGGAATTCTCACAGTTTGTTGCCATTCTGACGGCTTCATCTGCGTTTTCATTTCCTGAGATACCAGTATGCTCTAGAGTCCATATAAATGTACATCGCTGTCTCATTCGGTTTTATACATATAGAATGGACAGGTTGTTTGCGACAAGTTCATTCTAAACGTTTTTGTTCTGAATAGCGTTTAACGCGCTTATAGAGTCGGAACACAAGCACACATTGGCGAGAAATTTTCTGTAAAGCAAAGAGCTTGCTGTATAGAAATTAGCTCCGTCGTATAAACACTGGCCGTATCAGGCAGTCTCAAAGAATGACCACCTTCATTTACGTATGTAGCGCGTCCAACACCTTGTTCAATTTTAGAATCATCGGTATAAATTGTATATTCTTCGTAGCAACTGAGGATTGATGAAAATTCCTGTTGGATTATCACTCCTAATTTCTCTTTTATTTTTCCGTAAGTGAGAGATCTAATCTGGTTTTTATATTTGTCAAAAGTTAATGAGGTGTTTCTCTTGTAAAAATTGCTAATGTAACAAATTTCATGTTTAATTGCCATCTCTCGATACCGTATATCGGTCGCTCTGGAGTTGGTAGGTGTTCATATAAAGCAACAAAAGGATTATCAGTCATTTTTTTTAATAATTTACGTAGGTGGATTAGACCCATATATTTGATGCAGATCATAATAGTAGAATCTCTCTTCTTATTCTTCGTAACTTCATTTACAATTTATACTTCATTAATTGTACTGTTACTTGCATATACGATTTCCAGATAATCGACCTACACGCTTTAGCTGATTTCTTCTAGAATGGCTAATATCGGTTTATTAATGGCGATCGTGAATAAGGTACCGCTCAACGGGGAGTCTTATGGTATACCATTTTATAATGTTTGTTCTGACGAGTACTCATTATAATTCAGTTTTCAAAAAGTTCGGTCGTTCAAGTAGTTGCCAAGCAATACTAGTAAATTGCCGCGAATGCCCCATTTACGTAGTGTTAAGTCCATGACGCCAAGTCATGTCAAAAGCCTTCTTCAGACCGAAGAAGACTGCAACACAATGTTTCTTAGTGATTGAACTGTTATATATAATATTTTATAAATTAATAATCCGATCAGTGGTTGAATAGTACTATCAATATCCTGCTTTATAGGAAGATAAATGGTCTTCTCTTTTTAAAATCTTTCTAAAGTTAAGGCAGCCCCCCTCGCTCCTTTCTCTTTTATCTGTATTTGGTGTTAATCTTCACTCCAGTTTCTAGCTTCATCTTCCTTGGTCTTTAGTATGTCAGCGGTTAACTTTGACACCTCATCCCACTGAGCTCGTCTTCTTAGCACATATTCAACGGTATTATCTGCTGTCAGCCATCCCAGCCCATAAAGACGCCTATTCTGATCCCACCTATGACAGTTGTAAGAGATAAGTTCAGCTGTATCTTCTAATCCGCAGTATTGACAATCAGGTGTCCTCCTTCTTTTGAACCTACACAGGTAAGAGGACCCCCCGACAACAGTTGTGTAAGCCAATAAGTGGGTTCGCCATGTTTCCTCCTAATCCTTGGCGAGAGCTGCGGTATCAGGCATTTAGTCCATCTGCCTTTATTTGTCTCATCCCGTTGCATCTGCCATTCCCTCAGCAGTTGTTCCTCGGTCCCTCGGTCATTGATTTGGGGATTCCCTCTCGTCTCTGCATCAGTTGTCTAGCCCTTAATGTCACTGAGGATATTCTAGCTATAACCTCAACTGCAGGTCCGGATATAGTTCGATATACGGCAGTTATACCTATCGCATCTCTTCGTTGGAGCGAGGTTAGGCGATTTTCATTCCTCTTTTCCTCTAACGCAACAGATAACGTCAGTCTCCTCCGGCTATCAAGTGCGCCCCTTCTAGATGAGAATGACTTATTAAATTCAGTTATCATTCTCTCTGCACGCTCCGACTCTTCTTTCACGTGGCTAGAGAAGAGTCCAGACCTTTCTACCCTCATTCCCAGATAATTTGCACTTCCGGATTCTTCTATCTGGTGCCGTCCACCGTCACCGCCAACTTTCTCAGTTTTCTCCTGCCCGCTACAGCAAATACAGACGTCTTGTTCGGAGCCATAGACATTTTCCTCGTTCTCAGCCACTCACTTATCCTGCATATGACACTACTTGCAGATTCCTCCACCTTATTTTCGCTATGACCTGCCACCAACAGTGCCAGGTCACCCGAATATGCAACCATGCGACTGTCACCCAGAAGCACAGTCCTCAAGAGGCCATCATATACTACGTTTCACAAAATTGGGCCCGACACAAAACCTTGCGGCACACCACCATACATATTGTCTTTTCCGCTTTTGACAGAATTAATAGCAACCGTGTTACTGATTGTCTGAATTCGGAAGTTTTTATTTTAAATATGTTTTAAGTAAGCTAAGAGAATCGGGGTCTGTAAATGTACATTTTAATAAGGATTTTGTGATCCAAAAGCATTTAATAAGAGCAGATTTGGGCAGCCCCAGAGGTTAAACTAGTAAGCGTTTGTTTTATCAATTTAATTTTTTAACGGTGGAACAATTATTTATTAAAAAACTTACTATTATATATTAATAAAAATAAACGTTTTTTGGTGTTCCTGAATGAGCTTAGAATTTATATCCATCTAATATTACTCTAAAAATATTTCAAACAAATCTAAACGCCTGCAGAAGACATTTCATGTACATTCTAAAAAAATTGATGAATTTTGTTCCGTATCATCTAAATTGCCATCAGCGTGGGGGATATTCTTTTATCAGCGTGGGGAGATATTCTTTTACTGAACCGCCTGAGATACCTGCCAATGATGAAATAGCCATTATCCACAGTGAAGACGGCAAACAATGGTTACATGTCCCAGACTACCGAGGCAAGACTGTATTTAATACTGATAATCAGTATTCTTACACCGTTGATTATCTTGGCAAGATAAAAACCGGCTTTACCTTGTTAGCACCGAAAACGCAATTTGATAAATGTGACAATAAAAATATAGCCGCAAATCGGATTGATTAATTATTTAGAAATTTATTTTAAAAAATTGGTTAATTAATTGCTATAGCCACCTTTTATTTATTAAATTTTTGTTATTAATTAACTAAAAAGTTGCCATTAGAGTGTTCTAGATAATTATGCAATTGTCAGAGCTTTTCTTATCGTTATTTAAACATTGTACTATTGACCTGGAATTATCTACAATTGTAATAAAAAAACTCATCAAAGATATAAGCAATTGGATCATGCCTTGTAATCTTTTCTAGAACTTTTCTTAATCCATTAATAGTTTTTTTTTCAAATTAGCCTTTAAGAGGCTACGTTAAACAACATAGAATAGTCACATCTTTAGTTTCTTCTTTTTGACTGTTATAATTTTACATTTGGTACAGTATTCTTTCATCTACTGTGACTGTAGTTTCTTACGTTCTTCGCACCATTTTCTGCCAACTCTTCTGGTTTGTTCTGGAAAACCTTTATAATTTTGAATATATTTACTAAAGAGATCTCTACCATAAATCGTTTCATCTGTAATGTTCAATTCTGCAATTTCTTTTTTAACCCTTCCAACCATACAGAACCGTTTTTAGTTTATTCACTATCAAATATTTGTTTTGTTAATCTATCATTGCCCGTTCTGAAAATGTGTCCGTAAAACCGTAAGCGTCGTTTCTTAATTGTGTTTGAAATCCTTTCAAACACAAGTTATTTTTTGTTACTGTATTTAGCTTTAAATATCCTTATTAATTTATGAAAATTAATCTACGCGTTTGGAAATTATCTTTATATTAGGTTTATTTGTTACCTATAAAAACAAATAACATTTTCTTTTTTGTTTGTAAAAACCTTTTGTAAAAATTATTTATAAGAGATTTTACTTGTCTTCTGTTTTTTATCAAGCGACTCGTGTCTGCGCACAGAAAATCCCTTAGCAGGTATTATTGTTTGCTGTATTTGAATGTCATTGTTGTACGTACTTTAAAAAACAAGTAATAATAAATTTACTTTTACTCTTTTTTAACTCTTACTAAAAAAAATATATATTGCTTAGTTTAATCTAATGTAAGTTCTAATATAATAAAATCGACTGGAACATTCAGGCGGTAAATGATTTTAATAGAAAATAAAAGTTCTAATTTTTAACAGGAGCTCTTCGCAAGAAAATTCTGAGCTTTGTAAAATAATGTTATGTATAAATTTGTATAATCCAGAAGGGTACGTAGAAAGGTTTGCGACTTAAGTATAATATATCTTGAAAACTACAGATTTTAGAAATATTAAATATTTTTACTTATCTAAAGCGACACGTAAATGAGCAAATCGCATTAAAAATAGATAAATAAAAGATTATGCTAGCCGTTTAAACATTGCTGCCGACACGATCCTCGTATATAAATAATGTATAAATAATCGTACAACAGTAAATAATGTCGAAACAAAAATTATTTTCTGAATAAAATCTTATTTTTGAGAAATTGCGGCCTTGTAAAAAAAATGTTAATGCATCACCCAAAAGGGTTTCAGAAATAAATGAACTTAAGAAGTGGTAGTCGATTTTTTTTTCATAACGGTATCCTGAGAGGCGATTTAAATTTATCGGGGATCAACAATTTTGAATATAAACGGTTTTTAAGTCCGACAAAAATCGTCTTGAAAAGTACTCTTTATATGGTTAAAATCGACTAATTTTCATTTTCTGAAAACACCTCTACGTTAATGGAAATGAAAATTTTAATTCTGAAAATTAACTTTTAAATTAAAATTTCAACGGGAATAATGAACTTATTCGCGGTTTTAAAATCGCCTCTGATTTTAGAAAAATAATTCCGGCAGTTAGCGAATGGATAATGATGTTACGATGCAAGTTTTTCAAAAGAATTATTTCGATTCGGCACATAATCGGACAAACTTCATGAAACGCTTCCTTCTAACACGTTTACGTAAGAACACGTTTACAGTTCTTACACGACCCGAATTAACGATACGATTTAGACGTCAAGAATTCTGCGTCAAGAGTTAAGAGAAATGTGCAGTACACGAAACAATAAGGAAACAATTACTGCGGCTCGAGGTCAAGCGTGTCGTTTGTAACGGCCTTACCCGAGCGGTACGAAGTTTGCATCGTCGACGTTTACAGCTGTATCGCAAACCGATCGCCGAATTGGAATTACCATTTCACTGGAAATACATTCAAAATTATATTATACTTAATCCTCAGCAAGAGGAAATTAATTAAAATTAAAATTAATTTAATTTTTTCTGGCGATACCAGTATTTTATAGTCTGAATATTGTGGAACAGCGAGAAAATGCTTTTATTATTTCAAAAGGGGGAATGGGATTTCATATTTTCTTACCGATTCTATAATCTTACGATGTAAGCAAGATTTCATTGCTTTCCGATGGCCGTTATTATACGGTGTCCGATTAAGTTACCATACGTAGAAAAATAAACATTTTTTACGAAAACCATTTTTAATTATATAATATGCTTTACGTGTTTTAAAACACATTTCAATACGTATCCTAACACATTTCGATGCGTATCAGAAAAGAGGATTCATGAAAACATGATAAAATGAGCTCGCTTCTAGATTTTCAGAAAACCTTTTTCTCTGACTTTTCCCGGTGCTTATACGAATGATGAACTAACGCGCACGGATATTTAATAACAAGTGACGATTTTTGTACGTAGTAAAAAATGATCGATTCTTCAAAACTCAGATCTAGTATTTAGAAAGATAAATATAATTTTTAATGACTTCCGTGCTGTGATGACGGTACATTTTTTAATATAACTCCCTTTGGTTATACATTTACGGTAACTCGAGAATGACCGCCGTATTTCCATTTGGTTTTTGTCTCCTTTTCCGACGCTTTTAAGACTATCTCGAATAAGCCAATCTTAATAATAGGTAGCCTAAAAAGTATGGAGCCATTTGCGCACGAGATAGCGTTAGTGTATTCTCGCATGCAAGCAGTTATGACATTGCCGATGACCTAAACATTCATCACCAAACAGCGTTAAATCGTTTGGAGAAAGCTGGCTAAAATAGAAGCTCGACGTTTGGGCGCCACATGATCTGACTCAAAGAAACCTACTCGAGCGAATTCTTATCTGAAAATCTGTACTAAACGTAACGAAATCGAGCCGTTTCTGAAGGGGTTGATCAGGAGTGATGAAAAGCGGATAAACTATGACAAAAATGAGCGTAAAAGGTCGCGGTTGAAGCAAAGAGAAGCTCCACAGTCTGCAGCAATGCCCTCACTGATGCTCAGGAAGGTTATGTTGTGCGTTTGGTGGAATCGGAAGGGCATCGTGCATCACGAGCTGCCGCCACCAGATAGAACGCTAAACTCGGACCTGTACTGTCGACGATTAGCGACATTGTAACTAACGATTCAAAAGAAACGGTCAACAGAAGGGATGTCGTATACCGCGCTGACAGCGCTATACCGCATACAAATTTTCCGACGTGAGAAATCGAGAGAACTTAACCGGGAGGCTTTAAAGCATCACACCGTACAGCCCGAACCTGGCACCGTCAGATTATAATTTGTTTCAGTCTTTGCAGAACTCCCTGAACATTTATTTTCTCATTCAAATATTTTCATTCGTTATATTTGTGGGTTTTTTGCTTTCTTAAAACGATTTAATATTCTTTAAATTATTTATTTTTATAAAATTAACACATTTTTGTACGTTAACACGATTATAATATTCGTACCGTGGCTGTTAATTGTTGACCGGCAGCAGATATCAGTGACATAACACAATCTCGCAACACCTGTTTCTTTTGTTTCGTCAGTCGATTTCCTATATTTATTAACGATTCAATCCTTTAGTGTATTTGCTTTCTTAACTAGGCTTTAACAAAATAAGCTACGTATAGCTACGTAAGCTACGTAAGCTATGTATTTTGCCCGAAAAATACGCTTGCTATTTTCGAATATGCCTACTTCAGATAACTTTTATAAACAGACTACAAAAGCAGGGAAAGGGGTTACGAGGAGGTTCGGTCTGAGTATGTATTTTTTTATGTACTTTAAACATAAAAATATGTTCAACAAATTGCACCAAATTTTACAGTTCGTTTATATTTTGTACAGAAAGACGTTAACTTTCTTCCAGAACAGCATAAAAGCGAAGACTTTTTAAACAAAAAATTACGCCTAAAAGATTTTACAATTTTTATCAGTTCATCATCGACGTTTACCGTCGGATAGTTAGAGCGTAATTATATATATATATATATATATATATATATATATTCGAATGAACTTACAACATCGCAATTTTTACAATAATTTAACAATATTATGTCAATATTATTAACGATATAATATCTATTGCACCTTTTTATCACAAACACAGGTCACAGTGGGTTAGCCATTCCAATGCTTCGGAAATAAGATCATGGATGTCTTGTAGCGAGCCTCTAAAAGATGTATTTAGACAAACCAGGGCCAGAAGGGCGATCGTTTGCTCTTCAGTTCCACATCCCTCGCATCGTGGGCTTTCTGCAGCTTCGCATTGGATCAAGTTCTTATTGCAGATACCATGATTTGTGTGAATACTGTTGGTGTTACAACACTGTATTCTGGGAAGAGTAAATCCTGGTACCTCAGTGTTGGATTTACCAGAAGGTTGTAGTTAGTGATATTCTGACCTTGCCATAGTGATGTCAAGTGATCTTTTATGTTGAGGTTGTCGACCCGACTGGCAGCTGCTGCAGGTGGATGTCTGAACTTCAGTCCCCGGTGCTGTTTGAGAAAATCTATATCAGCATGAATAGGTAGAGATGGGTTAGCATTATATTTTTCCTACTGTGATTTGAGGGCTGTCAATCCTCTGGTTTGAGGGGGTGCGATATTACTCAGCAATGGCAGCCACTGGAGCGAAGTTGTTCTAACAGTTCCAGTTATGGTTCGCATAACCTGGTTCAGATGTATATCGACGAGCTTGATGTGGCAGTTATTAATCCAAACAGGAGCACAATATTCTGCGGTTGAATGTACGAGGGCTAGCTGATTCTTAGAGTTGCGGCGGTAGCTCCCCAAGACGGATTGGCCAGCTTCTGACACAGGCTGGCTCTAATTTTAACTTTAGCCGATAATTTTTCAAGATGTTGTTTAAAGGTAAGTGTTCTTTCAAGCATGAGACCAAGGTATTTCGGGAGTGGGTTATGTTTCAGTGCGACTCTTTCGTAGTTAAGGGCAAGAGTTGGTTGAGCTTCCCTGTTATTAGATGGAACGCCGTGACTTCAGTTTTATATGGATTCGGCTGGAGTCGCCATTTTTGAAATATTTACTGATTGTACCGAGGTCTTCTGTCAGTACAGCCTCAGTTTGGGCTAAGTTCGAGCTTTGGGTACCGATGGCAATATCGTCTGCATAGATGAATTTTCGAGATGTAGTTGGTGGTATATCTGAGATATAAATATTAAACAATGGAGGTACCAGTATTGATCCTTTTGGTAGGCCATTTTGTAGGCTGTAGAAAATGCTTGGCTTTCCATGGAAAACTCTATCACTCAGCATATCATTCACTAAATTAAGGAACGATTTCCAAATAACAAGCTGATACACCTTGAGTAGTAGTCCTTATTTCCAGACTGTATCATAGGCTGAACTTAAATCAATAAACGCACCAAATGTTTTAAGCCTTTGTTGATATCTTTTCTCTATATAGGTTGTAAGCGAAAGTACCTGATCGCAGCAACTTCTTCCTAGCATAAAACCAGCCTCTCCATTGGTATGCCATTACTGACAATGGGTGTTACACGCTCAAGTAGTATTCTTTCTAAGATCTTGAAACATACTCTTAAAAGTGCTATTAGTCTGTAGCTTTCGGGTTGAGCTTCTCAGGCTTAGAAATGGTGAATACTTTACTTTTGTTGAAAAGTTCTGGTAACTTACCAAAACTGTGCATTCTAAGCATTGTACAGTTCTTGGCACTCTTCATTCCAACAGGGAATGTAGGATTTTATTACTCCTCGGGGGATATATTTTTCGGCAGAGTTGACTACTAGAGAAGCAAATCTTTCGTAGTTCTCTATTTTTGACGGGATTCACCTGATGTCATCCTCTATTCGCTTATTGAATTTATCCCGGTTGGCTTTCCTGAAATTCCATCTAGGTAAGGGAAGAGACCAGTTGATGGAAATTTTTGTACCTAAAGCAGTGACTATCGGTCTGTACTGAGAATCTGGAAAGTTGTCAAGTACTTTTCTAACGGCGTGGTGTAGTTGTGCGCCCTTGGTTATAAAAGTTAGGTCAAAATTGTAGCTCTTTCTCCATCTTGCAGAATAAAATGTGGGTTTCTGCTTTGCTTCAAAAAGTAGTTTAAGATTGATTCTCTCTGTCCAGTCTACTAGGTTTACGCCTTTTGTATTGTTGTCATTATATCCCCAAATTTTGCGGTGCGAGTTAAAATCTCCTTTATATATAGAAGGATGATTAAAAACGGGAATTACGCCGTTAGGCCACTGTGCGTTTGAAGGTTTATAAATATTGACGATTGTTGTTTCTTCGTTTCTTCGACCTTTACAGCTAGTACAAAAAAATTTTGTGAGGAAGATGAGCGGGTTATCGAAACATTATCAATACCTATTCTAATATATGTAGCGATTCCATATTTTGGATCAGTTATTGCTGCAGCGAGATTATACCCTGGTATATAGCCTTGTGATTGAATTTGACAATTGTCAGCCGCGTGTGTTTCCTCGATTGTGATAACGTCAAATTTTAATTTAATTGCTTACGTACTAATATATTCACTTTTATTTCGACTGATTCCTTCTATGTTAATTTGGTATACTCTTATTCTGGAGCCAACTGTCAAAAAATCCTGAGAAGGACTGTTACAAAGTTTGGTTTGCCTTGTTTTCTTGCAATGTTTTCGCCAGGAGATCAAAAGAATGAAATATAGTCTGGCGGTTCTTTATCGCCGCTCACTTAGCGTTAACCAGGGGGCAAGTGTAACATTCTGTTACAGACGCAAACAGCTTTAATGATAAAGACCAATGACATTTTGATATCAAATATTTTTGTGGAACGGTTAAAGCTCGGAGAACTGCAGCCGAACTCAGCACCGGTATTTTTACATCGCTTAGTGAATTCCTTTTCTTATTTTTATCACGCTTCAGATTTCTCGCCGATTCCAGTTGTTACAGACCGACTCTTATTCATACAACAATAGTCTTTCTTTTCCCGTCTGTATTTTGAATAAAAACCGACTTAAAATAAAATTTCACTAAAATCGAAATACTTCCTTTTGATTTCAACATTCAACTTAATTTAAAACTATAAATTTTAAGTCTTGAAATCGGTGAGGACTTCAAAATTCCAAATTTAAAGGATCGGAAAGTACCGTTATTCATTTTTTAGGTTTTTAAAAAACCAAGCGTTAGCTTTTTATAAGAAGCTAGGTTTTCAGGAAGTAAGTTTTAAGCTTTTATTGTACGTAGTGTAAAATATGAAATCGTTATCTACTTTACGAAGTCATCGACTGTCATTAAGAACGATTAAAGTAAGTTTAGATTACGAATAAGCCTTATATATTTTAACAGCAGAAAACATACCCCAATTTATATTTCTATGTTTCCCTTATGATTGTTAAGAAATCGAATCGTGTATGTACGCGTACATTTTTAAGTAACGTTTTATATATTACAATTTTCCAAGTCCCCTAAGTTTTTGGATCGAACTTCATTATTTGATTTCGATGCAGAAAAACATCGACCGTTAAACAGTAGAAGCATTAAGAAGAATTTACGTTAAGGTATTACGTATCGATAAAACTGCGACGTGACTGTGGGATAACACCATAAGATTTCAATTTTTTTACGATTCCTACTTTTGGTTTGAGGCAGATCGATTTAACGAATGCTACAATATTTCATCGCGTATTTCCGTTTATTTTATAATTTATAAGTGAATTGTAATTCATCACGGGTTTCATCTTCAAAATATACACATACCTTGTTACTTTGTTATTCCCGGTTTAACGCAGTAAATTATCTTGGAGCAAGAATTTAATATTTTAAGAAAAATAGATATGAGTGTAGGCTATAAACTTATTCTGAATAATAAATTATAATAGTTTTATTAATATTTTATACCTTTATATTCCCAATTTAAGTAATATACAATAAGTTTGTTACCGTTATTTCTATCGTTTGCTTCTCTATGATAATTATTTACTTATTTGTTTAACAATAATACAGTTGAAGCTAACAGATTGCTCCATAACATAACCTTATTGACATTCAATAACAATTGAAGAACATAAGAAAGAAGCCGTAATAAGAAAGGGAAGCCGACAAGGATGTTCCCTATCTCCGTTACTTTTTCATCTTTACATAGAACTAGCAGTTAAATGATATTAAAGAACAATTTAGATTCGGAGTAACAGTACAAGGTGAAAAGATAAAGATGCTACGATTTGCTGATGATATAGTAATTCTAGCCGACAGTAAAAAGGATTTAGAAGAAACAATGAACGGCATAGATGAAGTCCTACGCAAGAACTATCGCATTAAAATAAGCAAGAACAAAAATAATGAAATGTAGTAGAAATAACAAAGATGGACCGCTGAATGTGAAAATAGGAGGAGAAAAGATTATGGAGGCAGAAGAATTTTGTTATTTGGGAAGTAGAATTACTAAAGATGGACGAAGCAGGAGCGATATAAAAGGCCGAATAGCACAAGCTAAACGAGCCTTCAGTAAGAAATATAATTTGTTTACATCAAAAATTAATTTAAATGTCAGGAAAAGATTTTTGAAAGTGTATGTTTGGAGTGTCGCTTTATATGGAAGTGAAACTTGGACGATCGGAGTATCTGAGAAGAAAAGATTAGAAGCTTTTGAATTGCGGTGCTGTAGGAGAATGTTAAAAATCAGACGGGTGGATAAAGCGACAAATGAAGAGGTATTGCGGCAAATAGATGAAGAAAGAAGCATTTGGAAAAATATAGTTAAAAGAAGAAACAGACTTATAGGCCACATACTAAGGCATCCTGGAATAGTCGCTTTAACATTGGAAGGACAGGTAGAAGGAAAAAATTGTGTAGGCAGGCCACGTTTGGAATATGTAAAACAAATTGTTAGGGATGTAGGATGTAGAGGGTATACTGAAATGAAACGACTAGCACTAGATAGGGAATCTTGGAGAGCTGCATCAAACCAGTCAAATGACTGAAGACAAAAAAAAAAATTGACATTCAATAATTTTTTCAATTACAGCTTAACTATATAAACTATACTAGTATTTGTCTTTCGCCACAAATACTCTTAAATGTATCGGCACATATGTTGGCGCAGGGATTGTAAGCCCATGTACTAGCATTTTGCATGCATTGGCCTCTCTTACAAGCAAACTAAACGCATTGTCATTTTCTATATGTTTTTTGTTGTACGGTAATATATAAAAAACAGGTTTCATAAACCTGCTGTAGCGTACGTATTGATGTGTGATCTAGGCTTACTTCCTGTTGTATAGCAATTGATAATAGTAGAATCATATGTGAATCGTGCTTGATTTATGTGCTATTACGCTTATTTTATTTAACACAGCACGCAATTCTAAGAATTTCATTTACTTATTTTTAATCTACTCTAATGATTGCGCTGTAATCATATGTCACACATCGCTTGTAATTATATTCTACAAGTGGTTATTATAGAAACATTTATTACGGTGCATATTTTACTAAATGAAGTGAATAGCTGTTAGCGATTTACTTTTACTATTTGCTGTGTTGTTTTCATTTAAGGCTTTGTCGTAAATTCAGTCATTTAAATTTGTAATATTTCAGTGTAGTTATTTTATTTTAAAATGCCCACGTTAGGAGGAAAAGGTACAGTAGTTCATAATCAGGCGAGGGAAACTGTATTCGATGTTTACAATTTATTTTTACAAGATGTTGCCGGAACCGGAATAGAGAGGAAAACTGAAGTACTGAATACGGTTGTTCAAGCGACAAAAGTATCAAAACGAACGGTCCGAAGAATTATAGCAGAAGGAAAATCAAATTAAACTGAGAAGCCATTCGTGTTCGTTTCGCCGAGAAAACGTGTAAATCGCTCCAGTACTGTGTGCGATTTAGATTAGTTTGACACGGATGTTTTGAGGCGTTTAATACTCGTAAATACATTTTATGTAACCGAAAAATGCGTTCCTACTCTTAAGATAATTGTGCAAAAAGCCCGCGAAAGTTAAATTAATTTGAAAGGGAGTGAAATATCTTTAAGGAGAATATTACGCAAAATGGGATTTAGATGGGAAAAAAAACAGAAGACAACCGGAAAATACTGATAGAAACGGCATGACATTAAAATGCAAAGAAGGAAATTTCTACGACAAATTTCCCTGTTTCGCGAAGAAGGAAGACCGATTAAACACGCAGATGAAATCTACATTAACAGTAGTCATGCGACACCAAAATCGTGGATAGACACAACAAACCTTCATGAGGGACTGAAAACACCAATATCTAAGGGCTCGCTATTAATAATTGTTCATGCCGGCTTTCATAAAGGATTGATTAACAACGCTTTACTTATGTACGAGTTAAATAAGAAAGGAGATTATCACATATCGATGGATTCTGAAAAGTATACGAAATGGTTGCGGGAGAAGTGTATTCCCAACTTGCCACCTCGGTCAGTCGTCATTGTACTAAATAACGCATCGTATTACAACGTTAATACGATGCGTTAATTAACTACAAAAGCAGCCAAATTTTAAGTCTTTAAAAAGCGATATGATAAAATGGTTAGCCGAATAACGGATTAACTGTTCTCTTGCTATGAGGAGGACTGAATTAAACGATATTATAAAATTACACAAAAATCAAAAGAAATTTCTAACAGATAACATTTTCGAAAATTATGGCCACACAGATCTACCCTTATCACCTTAACTTAAATGCGAATGAAATGATTTGGAGTCAAGTGAAAGGGCAAGCAGCTAAAAGAAATACAACTTTTAACATGTCGGACGTTCTTAAGTTAGCTGAAGAGGAATTTCATTAAGTTTCTGAAGCCCAGTGGAGCAATGTTTGCGAGCATGTTGTCAACGTTGAAAAAAAATACATTGAAAACGAACATTTCTATGATGTGCAATCGACAATTTTGTGATATATGTGAATTCAGAATCGGACACGAACTCTTTAGAATCTACCAACGACAGCGACTTCCGAATTTGCGAGCTACAGCATTAAACTGACTGAGTAGAAAAAATAAAGTACCTTAAAATAATAATATTAATTGGAATACTAAATTAGTTTTAATTAAATAGCATCATACGTATTTTTGGTTATAAACATCAAGTATATTATACTGACAATTTTTTCAGTCGGCCTCGTACCGTGCTAAATGTTTGCTGAATACTAGTAATTTTTTGTGCCAACTTACGTGCCGATACTTCTACTAACTTTGTATCGTTTATTAGAGTAATTGTAGTTATTTTTACACGGATTTGAATACTAGATCGTGGATACCGGTACTCTTTAACGGTTGGGTTTCACTTAACCACACACATTAGAAATGGTAGAAGTGTGACTGTAGAAGACTACACTTCATTTACACTCATACATATCATCCTCATTCATCCTCTGAAGTATTATCTAAAAAGGTAATTACCGGAAGCTAAACAGGAAAAAAGAAGAAGAAAAATTAAATTTCATGATGAATATTATGTATTTCCATTTCTTAATACTAAATTTAAGACCGTTCATCTTAAAATCATACCAAGATGTCCCGGAGCAGAATACGATCGTCATTAAAAAGGATTGGGTAATAAAGTTTAATATCATCCACATAAATGAATCATCTTGAATATCTGAGGCAGCTAGAAAGGTGGCCGATTAATAATAAAAATTAAAGAGGGCTTAGTTTACTTCCCCGAGGAACTCTCGAAGTATTACAAAACATCTCTGATCTACAGCCTCCAAATACAAAATTATTACGTCATCTTAAGTAAGTATCGAAAGATTTTATAAACTTAATGTGAAACCGAAAATAATACTTTTTAAAAAAATAATACTAACTGATTAACACTGTCGAATACCTTTTTATAGTCGAGGTAAATTGCATCCACAGTCCAAATGATGAGGTATATGAGATGTTAGTATGACAACATTAGTTATTGCAGAGTAGTTCGGACGTAGGGTGTGTTAGGAATCTGAAATACAATCATTTACACGGTTAAATACGTTTCCGTGATAGATATACTCAAACATCTTCGCCGAAAAATTAATTATAGGCATCGGTCTATAAGTTGAGATATCATTAACGTCACGTGATTTATGAATGGGAATAATTCTAGCTAGTTTCCATTTAGTCGGAAATTATACATTAACCACATTGTAAAATTTTACGTAATCAACATTCATTTTCCAACTCCGTATCTCAATCTCTCTCTCTCTTTCTTTCTCACTCTCTCCTCTTGGATAGTTTAATATATTTTAAGTGAACCTAGTCACCGATATCCCAACACCCGTAGGGGAAGACACCCACCTTGTGGCGATTCCGGTCGCCACACCACCCCCCTGTTCTTAGCCCTGATGGGCTTTAACGGAGGTCGTCTCATTCACCCTCTAACTGATTACATATTACAGTCATCAGCCAAGCCTCAGTTGGGATGCCACCGATGCAAATGTCTCGGTAGACATTAACATCAGTGATTTATCGCTCAGTCTTTTCCTTTGCTGCAGGCTTCTTTCGGATATTTTCTCTCTTCTCTCCTATTCGTTGCTCTTAGAACTAGCTAACCGAGTTCGCGGAAGCGCGAACCCCGCACCTAGTTCAATTTACTTTAATTAAACTAGCTATGAGTGCCGGCCTCTGTGGCGCGAGTGGTAGCGTCTCGGCCTTTCACCCAGGGATCCCGGGTTCGAATCCCGGTCAGGCATGGCATTTTTCACACACGCTACAAATCATACATCTCATCCTCTGAAGTAATGCTTAACTGTGGACTCGGAGGTTAAAAAAAAAAAAAACTAGCTATGAGTGACTGTAAATGTCCTAACTTTATAAACGAGTTTAATTCAGTACTAACTCATACCACACAAGGTTCTGTTGATCGACACTACAGTAATTTACGAGAGGTTATCTCTAAAGTAAAGACCGTTTCATTGTAAAATAATTTATTCTGAAAACTTAATAAATATTTTTTATTTCTCTTAAACTACATACCTTAGACTATTTCTCTACATAATCACCTCATGAATTAAGACATTTATCGTTGCGATACACCAGCTCCAATATACTCTCGTCGTATTCTTCTACCACTAGCCCATTTAGCCGCTGATTAACAACATTTTTAAGTTCATCGTCACCCGCAATTGCTTACCACTCAAAAATTATTTCAATTTCCCAAACAAATGATAATTAGAAGGAGCTAAGTCCGGACTATATGGTGGCTGATCATAAATTTCCCATCCAAATGTTCTCAGTAAATCATGCGTCGGACCCGCAACATGTGGACATGCATTATCGTGCAGCAGGACGACGCCGTCGGTCAACCACCCACGTCGCCGATTTTAAATGGCGAGCTGTAACTTACGTAGAGTTTCGCAGTAGGCTTCTGCATTTAAGGAACCCATCGCCTTTTCTGTGTAGCGCATCAAAAATTCCAAAGCAGATCCCATTCGGATTTTTTTGTGACGTTCCGTTTAGACGTGCGGCACCCAACGTGCACAAACCTTTCTGAAGCCTAAATGGTCATGAACAATGCGACCGATAACAGCTCTTGAAACATCAGGAAAAAGAAGGGCCGGATCGGAAATCGTTGAGCGACGATCTTTTCTGATTTCATCATTGACGCGTTTCAACAAGTCTTCGTTGATTATCGAGGACCACCCTGAACGTTCTTCATCATGCACATTAACTCTGTTATTTCTAAACCTTTCACACCACTTTCAGACGTTTCTTTCATTTATTACATTATCATCGTACAAAACAACCAAGTATCTATAAATTTCAGCCGCCTAACGTTTTGATGGTTAAAAAACGTATGACTCCACGTACTTTACAGTCGGCGGCCACATTGGTTTTCCTATTCATTTTATAACGTAATAACTCATACGTAATCAAAGATTTTTCGACGCGACAACTTACAGACAACAATGCAGTGTGTACATTACTAGTGTGGCCATGAACGACACAGGTTCGCCAACCTTAAAGAGAGAAACTTTTTCCAGCGGTCTTTATTTCAGATATATCCCTCTTAGACCTAATTTTGCCCTTATTTAACAGCACTTAATGAATACTCTACTTTAATTTTAACATCTACTGGACTTCTGGTCTGGTCCGCTGGGAGCGAGGACAGACCTTCCGCCTCCCATTGCAGCTCAATCGTAAAGTCCCGCGTGACATTTACTTTTGCCCTTGTTTGGTCCGCCGGGACTTAGAACAGACCTTTCGCCTCCCATTACAGCTCTGTCATAGGGTTTATTAACACTTAACAACAAGCTGGTTCGTTCTCGGCAGTATGGATACCAGACTATCGATCACGACATCGCTACACATTACTTTAATCAAGACTAACCGGGGCTCAACGCCAATGCGCCTACCTTCAGCCAATCAAGCGCCCAGATAGTTCCCTAGCCACCCGGGTTACTACTCTATATAATTAGACCCCCTCAGCTGATCTTTGCAGGGCGAGAAACCTCAGGAAGCCAGCCACTATTGACCATTCTCTACGGATTTTCCAATTAAACCGCAGATCCAGAAAAGAATTTACTCTCTCAAATTCCCTACCAACTCTGGTACGTAACTCAGCCTCGTATCGCTGGTAAACATAAAGGACATGGTCGGCAGTGACATCCATCCTACAGTCCGGGCAAAAGCCGACTAAATCAAACCTAGCTAATCTCTCCCTAAAGGCACCATGTCCAGATCAGAATCACTTTAAACACCTTTCTTTCTTCCTCGGCCTGATTTCCTTCTATCTTTAATGCTATTCTTTTCCCGGTTATTTAGATTCGATTTTTTCATTTTTAAACCTCTAATAACGATTAAAAATTTCATTAACACATTGTAATTAAGGAAAACTCACCGATATACTTAAAATTTATGTCAGAAACCTCTCTTACCGAAAACAAAACAACAGAAATTCAGATCGATTCAACTAACTCAGTGTAGCCAGCAACCTATTTTACTCAGCTAAAATCGACCGAATATAGTCGGTCAGGTTTTTAAACAGCTCTTTAGAAGTAAATTTCTCAGTTAGTTAATCTCAATTA
The DNA here is from genome assembly GCF_047948215.1 of Lycorma delicatula. Lineage (NCBI taxonomy): Eukaryota > Metazoa > Arthropoda > Insecta > Hemiptera > Fulgoridae > Lycorma > Lycorma delicatula. The sequence goes on from NC_134458.1 coordinate 6,207,523, forward strand.
GTTAATTTAATCAACTACTCTCATCAAAAGCATTATCACACAAAAATTATCAAATTGACTTATTAAATTTAAATTTGGCAAATCATGTTCCCCAAAATGTCATTTTTACTCGAAGTTACAAAGCAGATTTTCACATATATTTTGATTTTTGCAATTTTTCTGACACAGTAATAATACGATTGAAGTTTACTCATTTTACACTCTAATTTGTTTTCGATATTTTTTGACTGTCACTTTTAGCAGTACACCCACGATAAAAAATTATATATATATATATATATATATATATATATATATATATATCTTTTGTCACTTTTTGCGTCACTATAATACCTAGCAATGCATAATAAGATTTTTATATTTGTGTTATTCTTTTAAACGTTCTCCTATTTCGTTATAAGTAACTATCGTTATAAATTAAATTAGAGAAAGGTTCAAACCATTTCTTTTATTTAGTTCTAACTGATAATGTTTACCTTTTAATGCTTTAATGGCCTCTACTGACCGATTTAACCGGATATCAGCAGTTATCTTTAAAGTTTTTATAAGTAAGTGTAATCTGACTCGGATCGCGATAAAAAAAGGCGGTATACCAACTTTATCATTATTTTTCTGAACTAAAATATAGATCGATCGTTTCCGCCAGCCCCGAACCTTTAGCGAAGTTACACAGATTTGAAAAAGAACCTGCTTTAAAACATATTATTAGATCGATAGAATCCTATTAAGATCACCCGCAAGCTAAGGTCTTCATCGTAGATATTCTAATAAATATTTTAAGAAGTAAAATTATAACATAAACCCGATACGTTCTGTCGGGAATAAAATAAAATGATGTCAGCGAATTATATCGTTGTGAAGCTCGTATTTAACTTTTTTGTATTATTCACAGGAATAAACACATAATAATTCGATCTGATGATCTTTACGAAAAAATAAAACCTATTAATCGTCCGATATTACTATTAATACGTTAGGCTAATACGTGTATCTAAGAAAAGACAATTTATATTGTCTTTTCATAACTGCAATTAAAAATAGCACCGTAATCCGGGAGCTCAGGATGTGGTAAAACAATAAAACGGTTATCAGTGTGAAATTTAAACAATAATTCAATATTTCATAAGCTTTTTTTTTAGAAATTACTAGGCATTATATAATACAAATTCATCAATTCTCAAGCCTCATCACATGTAAATTAATCTGTAATAAATTTACATTAGTGATTAGCAAATAAGATATTTCATATATGGAATATATATAATATTAAGATATAACGATGAAAAAAATGCGTGATTAAATAATAATTTCTCTTATTGTCGGAACGATTACAGCCGGTGTAGCCTCTGCTATTGAACACGCATCATAATATATAAATACATCATCGTGTGCATCACATACATTCAGTCAAAAACTGATATAAAAGTAAATGAAATAAACTCTCCTGATAGGATCGGTTAAAGAAGGTGTCGATTAATCGACTGAAACGTAATTGTAAGTCTAAATGTCCGATTTAATCTGAGTACGAAGTAAAAAACATCCCTACAATACATATTTTGTCGTATTGATCCAAGTTAACAAAAAGGTCTCGCTGATTTCCGCTCTCTTTTACTTCTGCGTTTTCACGTACTTTAAATAGAAAGCGTAATTCGTGAACGAATTACGATATTGTATCGCCTATATAATTATTTACTTTCGGAAATGCCCGGCCGACGCCCGATTTCGGGTTGTCGAAGTCAGATGAATTTTCTAACACGAGTTCAGAATAGAATGTTGTTAAAAGTAGGTCGTTAATTAAGACATCAGAAAATTTCATTGTAAAATGAAGTGCAGGGGTTAAAAGCAGTAAAATAAATCTCATTTTTTTAGTAAAAGTTTTTGAATATCGACTATAAACATATAATAATAAACAATATCGACTGTAAATATATAATAATAAACAATACCGGTAAACGTAATTTTTTTATAACGAGTTCATTATACCACGTTTTTCTACAGTTTTAGCTGAACATAAAATTTTTGAAGCGCATCACGCTGTTTCTATGATATCTTTTAGTTTACCCAGAAATCTTGAGCTCTTTCAACGTAATTTTGGTTTGCAATCGGCATCAGTAAAAAGGGAAAAATGATCATTTTACCGATACCAAATCTATTACTTTATCGATATTAACACTGTTAGTCAGGGATATATTTGCAGAGACACTTATTATTTTGATTGTATGAAGGTGTATAGGTGTGTGTGTGTGTGTGTGTGTGTGTGTGTGTGTGTGTGTGTGTGTGTGTGTGTGGGTGTGTGGGTGTGTGTGTGTGTGTGTGTGTGTGTGTGTGTGTGTGTGTGTGTGTGTGTGTGTGTGTGTGTTTAAATTAATTTCTCTTTAATTTTTTTCCCTGTTTAGCCTCCGGGAATCACCTTCAGGTATTACTTCAAAGGATGAATGAGGATGATATGTATGAATGTAAATGAAGTGTAGTCTTGTACAGTCGACCAGTTCTGAGATGTGTGGTTAATTGAAACCCAACCACCAAAGAAAACCGGTATCCACGGTCTAGTATTCAAATCCGTAAAAGTAACACTGCCTTTACGAGGACTTGAACGCTGGAACTCTCGACTTCCAAATTAGCTGATTTGGGAAGACGCGTTCACCACTAGACCAACCCGATGGGTAATTTCTCTTTAATTAGGCGAACTATTTTGTATGGACTTTTTTCGTTCTTCTAGTGGTCTAACAGAAGATGTTCAAAGTGAAAGAATGAAACTAATTGACATGAAATAAAATAATTAGATTTAATTATGAGAACTATAACTTTATGAGAACTATAAATAAATTAAGTAAATTAAACAAGTAAAGACAAATTACGTTGTAATTAATAAATGTGAGAAAACAGAGTATTGTAAAATAGACCATAATATGCATATGTATATGTATATAAACACACACATATATGGATAAATATATACATGTACTAATGTGTTTAATTCATTACTTAGCACAACTTCCTGAATAATTTGTATGTTTTTTATTACTTAAATGGTACATCATTTTTAATATATTTGCTCACTTGCAGAGGTATAAGTTTTATTAATATATTGAAAAATATGGTACACGGTATTAAAATAGTTCGTTTTTTGTAGTTTTAAAGTAAATAACGTATATTCTGATCGAGTTTACTTTTTTAAATTCAGTGTAATTTAGCTCTTTGTTTGTTAGTTTGACAGTCTGTGACCCAAGTTAATCGCTGTAATTCTTGTATTAGTTGTGCGGCTGATAATTATGCAGTTTTTGCCGCATTCGCTTTAATTAAATCGAGTGCATTATCATAATTTTGACAAACAATGAATTATTATTAAAATGTAATATTTACGTATTAATTAAAAATATGTTTTATCTTTATTAACTTTCAATTATATCGACCGCGACGAACGCGGCTTCACGACGATATTGTTAGATATAGGATTGTCGTTTTGACACGCACAGATCGGTCATCGAAGAGGAGATGTACCGATCGCCAAAAAAGCAATTCGAGAACCGAACTCTCTTCAAAACCGAAGACTAAAAGTACGAAGAGCTTATGAGATAGAATACTCGTTAAAATTAGTTTCTCGCACTTTGATGAAAACATCAAACCATCGTCGATTAGTTTCTTATATTTGATGTCGTATATTTTCCTCGATTTACCCGATTGAAACTTAAGAAAATTTCTCCGAATTGATGGAGCCTTTTTACGAAAAAGCTTATAAATTTTTCACGATTGGTATCGAATACGCCTGAGGTCACGAATAACTACGACATCGGTAATAGTCCGTCGGTGCCTCAGATGTTACGGATTATATTAGCAGTACTGAATTAAACTGCTACTTAATGCTACCGCCAACGCTCTCATAGTATTAATTTGAATTTCATTCTCAGTCGTTATTTACTTATCGTTTATCAAGATGATAATCCTCTTGTCGATGAGAATATAATTTTCAGTTTCCGATTTACTCAGAGTTAATTTTTTTAGACTTTCATTATCTCTTCCGTAATGTTACACGGGAACCTATATTTAAAAAAAGAAAAATTAGTCTTAAGAGTAAATAACCTTCTCGGTTTATCTGAGATATCGTGAAAAGATTGAAACGAAAAGGATCGACGAGCGTGAAAAAAAGGTTTCACGAGGATTTTTATTTGAGAAATTAAGATCAAAAATAAAAAACTCTGGATCCGTGTAATGACTACCTAATAAAAAAAGCATTAATCGGTTGTTTTTCTTTTATAAGTGATCTTCGGAATTTTGTGAAGGAATTATAAAGTCTGTTTCCCTTTCGTCCAAACCAGTCCTAAAGCCGTAATATTGGCATTCTCTCTTATGAAGTGTTTATGCAGTTCGATTTTGGGAACCTAGCGGTACTAGGTACTTTCGACAAGAATTTCTTAGATAATCAGAATAATTCAAAACGGTGTAACGTAACCGATACGCTTATATATTAATACAATTATTCGTAGTTTAGGACGGCAAAAAAAGGAACTGTAATAAATATGTTTAACCGTAAAATGTCGATAGTAAAAAAAATAATTTTTATATTTACGTTCGATTTAATCGTTCGTTTAATTTTACGTTTAGAATTGTTTTACAGAAAGGTCATCGAACGTTATATTTATCAAACTCATGTGGTCCATCGTAATAACATCGTTTTACGTATTAAATGACTGGCAAAACGAATTACTGCACTACATCGAAAGTTAATTCTCAATGTCAAACGTACATAAACATAAAATATACTATGAAAGTTCAAGGTCTGCGGCTGACCTAGTTATTCGATTAAAATTTATATTTTAAATTTACTAATTTAAAATCTAAGATGACCTTAGTCATCTTTAAATGACTAAGGTCATTTAAAGATGTATTTATTATTTTTCTCGTCGATCAAAAGTCGGACATTCGTCTACAGTTTTTCACAATTATATCGACATACTTGCGACATGTTCACCTATAATCCTTGTCGTGCTCGAAACCGAAGTAAACAAACTGTTACGATGCGAGGTCGTCGACAAAACCTTTCGTCGTAAATTACTTTACGTCGGAAATTTGTTCCCGTTTTGCCTAACACTCCGAATGCTAAAAACCGTAGGCTTGAGTGATAGGTTCTCATCGGTGCAAACCCGTAAGAATTTGATATGAGTCTCTAAACACCGTTCATTTCTGAATTTAATATCGCAGGAATTTTGTAATAAAGTCACTCTGGTAGTACAGTGAAGGTACTAGTTTTTACTAGATTATTAGTGCAGGTCGTTTTTGAAACCGTGCACAATATGTAATTTTCAAAATAAAAACTTTCCTTCGGTAGATGTATTCTTATTTATCGTTCGAGTGTATTGACAAATATTTCATCTTCTGATAGTTCAGGAGTTTTAGTTAGAAAAATGTCAAGAGTTATTTCTAGACGCACAATGAAATACAGTAGAAATTGCTTATAACGAGGTTCTTTGAAACGAGAATCCGGTTGCAACGAGCAAAGATAAAAAAAAATCGGTTGGTTTCCTATGTTATAAATGTACAGTAAAGTTTGTTTTAACGAGCTAGTAACGAAGTCAGAAATCGCTTTTAACAAAAACATTATTTTCTTTCGAATAATAAATTTGCTCCCTGAGTAATTAAAAATGTGAACGATTTTAAGTACAAATACAGAAATTAAATGTTAAAGTTCTCAGTGCTGTACGTTTGCAATGTTGATTGTTATAACGACGTCGTTCGATTAGACTCGGGAGGCTATGGCCTCTTCTGGGCGTTAAAAGAAAGATTCTTTCCGTTTGCCACAAATTAAAAATTATTGAGGAATTAGAAAAACGGGCGTTCAAATTCTGACGCTTTTAAAACTCACGGGCTTTCTATTTCCATAGTCTTAACGATTTAGAACTGTAATAAGTTAAGGGTAGCTTTCGAAAAAATCAGTCTCGACTAAAAAAGATAAGAATATGTGAAAAAAATGATTTGGACGAATCTGTTGTTACGCGATTCAAAGTGAAGTGGAGTGAAGACCTTCCTATAAAGTGACCCGTTTTGAAAATTCAGATAGAAAGTTTTACTGACCGGCTAGGATACAAACGGTTTGTTTGTGTTTAAACCGATTTAAAAACACACATCAAATTGTTTTTGCAAGAATTAGCGGTGAAGAAGGCAGCGTAGATAATTCTAACGTTAGCAATCGGTTGGTGAAAACTGAGTGCTAATAAAATTGGTTTATGAATGGGAAGACTTAGTTAATGCTGATGAAAAGGCCTTATTTTCAAATTAACTTCAGACAAAACATTAAATTTAAATCAGAAAAATGTGTCGGCGAATCGTATTGAAAAGTAAGGCTTACTGTTCTTCTGTGTTCGAATATGACTGGAACTGAAAACATAAAAGTGTAGGTCATTGGAAAATCAAGACCCTCGTTCTTTTAAAAACGTCAAAAAACATCCGGTTAAATACTTAGCCGATACAAAAGTGGGAATGACTTCTACAATTTTTGAGGCTGAAATTCGTAACCGTGACTAGAACTGAGAAAAAAGAAGAAAAAATATTACTGCTAATCGATAACTGTCAGGCATACAGAGTATTAGAAAACCTTACTACTAACATAAAAAGTTTGCCTCCAAACATTACTGCAAAGCTACAGCCGGCGGATCAGGGCGTTATCCACTCTTAAAGTTCACTTCAGACTTTATCGGTATTACAATTACTTGACTGTTTAAAAGGAAAAAAAAAATAATTTAATCCGATTGTTTTGAATGCCATCAGATCAATCTTCAACTACTATTCAAAATCGTTTCAAAAAGTCCTAACTTGCTACAGTTGCGACTTAATAAGATTACGAGTCAGTATAATAAACTACCACTCCCCGAGTTTATTCGGACCGTCAATTACAAAAATGTACTTAACGGATGTAATATGGTAATATGATTATGTGCACACTAACGATGACGAGTTAATAACAGAAAGTCTAGCAAATGAAGAAACGATTAATGAAGTGAAACAGAGGTAAATCAGTGAAATCGAAGGCGAAAATGAAGATGACAAGATGACTGAGAATCCTATCATTTCCATCCGTGCAGCTCAAAACAGTTTAATATCGCTTACAAAATGTTCTGAAAATAATAATGTAATCGATGTGTTTATAAAACCATTAAATATTTTAAAAACGTTTTGATGAATTCAGGTAAAAAAAGAAACAACTACAGACAATGATTTTAGTTAGGTTTAGTTGTTTTTAAAGATTTAACATTCTGTCGATGTCAGCTTACAGTATTGCGTGTACCGATCGAACTTTTTAACTGCGTTTAAGTACAGTATTAAAGTGTAAGTTACACAAGTTACAGTGTTTTATTTCGAAAATAACCTCTAATATATTTACCTCTGACATTCCCGGAAGGGGTCACGGCCCAGGCTTTCGCCGATGACTGTCTCCTGTTAATTCGTGGTAATTCACGACCACAACTAGCAGACCAAGCGCAGGCGTAGGTCTGCTGAGTCCGTTTTTGGTCTGCAGGACATGGATGTTGTGGCAGTGTTTGACTTGGCCAGAAAGGGCAGGTCGGAGTATAATAGGAAACTCTTAAACAGGGCTCCGGGTGTTAGACGAATGCTTCTTGCGGGCAAGCTAAAGCGTGGACAGGTGGTGTCTGAGAGGGGCCATACTGATGTCTTCTTGGGGAACTTGGAAACTGAGAAGTTGGGAGGTTGTTATACGGTGGTTATTGATTCTAAGGTAAGCGACAGGATAGTCGTTGAGGATCTGCTCAGAGCTTATAAGAAGACTGTGGTGTCTAAGGTCAAAGCGTAAGGTCAAAGGTAGCGTTTGATGTAGCTGAGAATCAGGTAGGCTAGTATTTTAAGCGGGTACTTGAGTATTATGGGAGGAGGCAAGGAGAGAAGAGAACTCTCTATGTAAAAGAGGATACTGCGGTTAAGGCAGAGAGTAAGGGTTGTCAGAAAAGTAAGGGGGAGGCGTCAGACACGATTTTGCTTAACGCTGAGCGCACTATATATGCCGATTTGCTGAGGAAGGTTAAAGAAGGAATGCCGAAGGAAGAATTGGGAGATATTCTCTAGATCAAGAAGGGGCTGGGTGAGGCCCTCCATATCCGCGTTAAAGGGCAGGCGGAGAAATTAGATGGGATCAAGCAGCAGGTGCGGGCAAGTTTGCAGGTGTGAATGTTACCCGCGCGGTAAGAAATAAGCTAGCATATGTTCTTATTATCCTTTGCACATGCTGTCCAGTGTTCGATGTAGGTTTGGTGATCGTGACCACACTTTAACATTTGTGGCGACTTACCAGGCGTTCCTGGATACTCTGTTTCCAGAAGCAGAAGTCGGCGTCGGGGCGGGTGAGACACCATTCCCTGTAGTGCGGGCTGTGGATCCCGTAGATATAGACAGCGTGTTTTCTCGAATGGCACTGAGAAAGGTACCGGGGATTGACCAACTTGACCCGAATATTATCTACCATCTGTTTCCTGTCATAAGAGAGCCGCTTGGCAGGCTCTTCTTGGGGTGCCTTAGATAGGGCTGCTTCCTGACTTGTTGGAAAGTGGCTTTGATGAGGGTGCTCTTAAAACCAGGAAAGTATCTTAGTGAGGTTGGCAGTTATCGACTCATCAGCCTCTTGCCGGTTATCGGCAAGTTGCTGAAAAGGCTAATATTGGAACGCCTCTGGGAAAACATCGATATGAACTGTTTTCTAAATCGAGAGCAATACGGCTTCATTAAAGGGGTTGGCACCGAGAATTGCATCTTAAATGCTCTTGCCGAGGTGGAAATCGCCGACTGTAAATATGTTTTAGCAATTTTTATTGACATATAGGCAGCATTTCCTTCCTTGTGTTGGAGTTCTATCCTCTACAGTTGGAACTCCGCAATGTTCCCGTAGCCCTATAGGCCGTAGTGCGTGACTATTTATAATACGGCTCTGTTTACAGATGCGCATCTAGTAGTGGAAAACTCCGTCACCAGGGGAATCCCGCAGGGTTCCGTTCTCGGTTCCTTACTGTGGAACCTGGTATTTCACGGATTTCTGGGATTGACATTTCCAGAAGGGGGTCACGGCCCAGGCTTTCGTCAATGACTGTCTCCTGTTCATAGTAATTCACGGGCACAGCTAGAAGACCAGGCGCAGGCGGCCTTGTCAACCGCAGAGGACTGGATGGACATTCAAAATTTAAAGATTTCTGTGCCCAATACGAAGTGTATGCTTCTATATGGTGCAGACAAATTATCGTACAGTCATAACCCCCATATTAGATATAAAGGTTGTGTAATCAGCTGAGTTAGAGTTCATAAGTACATTGGTGTTTTGTTTGATGAAAAGTTGCTGTTTAGCAACCACATTAGGCAAATATCGGCGGACGCCGTCTCTGTAATGCACAAGCTTAGGATTGCTCGGAAGGATTACGGGCTGTCGGGCTGTCATTTGTACTTGGTGTACCGAGGTGTCTTCGAAAGTATGATCTCTTATGCTGCGTTCGTTTAGGCGCATAGGTTGGATATGAATAGAGCACTTCTTTAAAATTGAAGGTGCTTAGCGCAGATCCTTAACTTTATACACTGTTATTTTTAGAGCAACCTCCTACGAGGCTACCACCGTATTGGGAAAGGCTCTCCCAATCGATTTAGTGGTGAAGGTTCGGGCAGCCATGTGGAGATTGCATCGAGGCCGGGCTAGTACCGGAGCGGAACGGTGATCACAATGGAACTAAATTTCGTTCAGTTGCCTACCTCCCGCCTGCGGAAGAGGTTGCAGAGCCTCGCGATGGAAGCATGGCAGCTGTAATAGTACACCACGACGAAGGGAAGATCCTTGTATACGTTTATACAGGATCTGGGGGGTTGGTATGCATCGAGCTCGTTTTAAAAGGCAACGGGTGCCCAGGTGCTCACCAACCATCTGTTTCGGTTCTGCCTGGCAGCTGATGAGGTGTGCGTCTGCGGGAAGTTCAGTCAAATGAACACCTGATGTTTGACCGTCCTACTCTTGGGGAGGCCAGAGACCGAGCCACCCTGGAACTTAGAGGTCAAGAGGAAAATTGGCCTCTCATAAGCGGCGAGTCAATGTGGCGTGAGTAGCACTGTCGGACCGTGTGGGAGTATCTTGATGCCGTTGCTTTGTTCAACCGGCATCAGTACTTTAAGGGATATAATACTCCTACCGCTAGCTGTAGGAAACTACCCTCGAGAAATGGCTGGCCATCGGTCAAATATAACTCCAAGCGCTATAATATGATGCACTGGTACTTGCTGGCATTCAGCGACCTAGGCGTGGCAGAAAATTGCTATCCTTGACAGAATAAATTTTATTTTATTGACAAGTCAAATATTTTAGTATGTAGACTGGGTACGCGTACCCATTACAGTAATATATGACAAGTGAGCGGTGGGACAGGCAAGCGAGTGGTGTAGGGCACCACGCTTATTCCGTTCAAGCAGTTAGGTATGCTCTAGGAGCTAATTAGGACATTGGTGGCTAAACCGTTTTGAGAACAGTATCCGTTTGTGGTACGGACATTCGGTCTTATGCTTTAGGGCGACCGAATGGGCTGGTGATGGCAGAAATGCAAGACAAACCAAAAATTGAAAAACGCGTTTAACTCACTGCCGTTTCCGTGTGAGCTGACGACCCTTGAAAGGAGAGGCGTGAGGCTGTACTTGTTAAGAGTGGTGCAAGATTATTTCACCAACAGGATGTTGGAAGCTGGTGACAGTGCTGGTAGAGTGACCGTGCCGGTCAAGTGTGGAGTACCGCAGTGGTTAGTGATCGGCTCCCTATTATGGAATGTAGCGTATGATGAGTTGCTAACTCTGGGTATCCGGAGGGGTTGTCGGTCACCGACTTTGCTGATATTTGTCGTTGGTGGTGGCCGCTAAGACGGAAGAGTAGGAGGTTATTGAGAAAGGTGATGCGGCAGTTGGTCTTGTCGATAGATGTTTGGCGGCAAGGGGTCTCGCTATGGCTGCGGAGAAAACCAAGGTCGTAGTTACGGCTGGTAGACAGAAGTTGTAAGCTATTGGGTTTACAGTGAGAGAGGTGAATATCGAGCCGGTTAGTCAAGCCAAGTACTTAAGTGTTTGGCGTGACAGAAAGCGCTCTTTTAGGCCGCACGTAGAGGAGGTGCTTGTCAAGGCCGAGTGAACTGTGTCTGCAGTCCTTCGGCTTATGAGTAGGGTGGGCGAGCCGTGCTCATCTAAAATGAGAGTGCTCGTTTCGGGGGCGCGTTAGTGGTGTTTTACGCTGTTCCCGTATGGTTTAGAGTTTTGAGGCAAAGTACGGCGGTGCAAAAATTGGCGCGTCTGCAGCGTAGACTAGCTGTAGGCGTGGCTGGTGCTTTTCGGACTGTGACTAGAGAGGTGAGTTTTTTGGTGGCGTCTGTTCCTCCGATGTAGTTTCTGGGATGGGGAGGCCGTGGAGAGAGCCGCTGGGAAAGTCAAGGGTCTTACCCGCAAGGATTTCCTGAAGTGGCAGCGAAGGTGGGATGGTATCAGGCCGAACAGCTGAACTAAAAGATGGATCTCTCAGGTGGAACCTTGGGTCGGTGGGAAGTATGGTGAGTTGAGGTTTGAGCTGACACAGTTTCTTACCGGCCGTGATAGTTATAATGAGTATTTGCACCGAATGCGTAGGCGTGCTTCTGACCGGTGCATTTATTGCGAAAAAGTAGATTCTGTGAAGCATACCGTATTCAGGTGTGCGAGGTGGGAAGATTGGAGGTGGAGCGGCTCATCGGACGATTGACTCCGAGTAATTGCGTGGGAGCTATGCTATTTAGCCCTCGGAATTGGGTCGTAATAAGCTCTATGGTGAGTAGAATAATGGGTCGTAAATTCGCGGAGGAGGAGGATGGTCGCGATTTGGGGTAGACAGCCCCGTTCAGGAGAGGTGGTGATGTTCCGGTTTTGTCCCACGTTGATGCGTGAACGGGGACTCCTGGGGTCCATAGAATGGGTAAAAAGAGAAGACCGGGGTCCCGGGTGGAAAGCCTACCACTTAGAGGCAAGGCAATGAAGAAAAGACGGCTGACCCGTCTGGGTCAGACGTCCCGGCTGACCGGGCGGTACCCGTGCTGGGAACGGCATAGCCGGGCCTAGCATGGTCGCCCGGGAGGTTTGCGGGTTTGGTACCCCTAGGACTGAGTAATGCTATTGGAGCAAGGTGCTGGTCCTAGAAAAAATATGTATAGTAGATAATGAAAGAATTAAACTAACGTTCTAGATCTTTATTGATATTTTTATATAAAAAAGCAATATGTACTAATTATGACATGGATTTATTAATGCTTTATCTGAAGTTTAGTAGTTAATTTTTCAGTAGATTTAGATTCATACAGAAAAATTTTAAAAACGGAGATCTTTGGTATACAAACTTTTAATTATTATGTTTTAATATTCCAAGGCTGTATAGTATTATCGTATTAATGAGTATAAATGAATGAAATTCGACAGAAAAAACTTCTTTTTATTACTTATGTCACTAAATGTAAGAAAATAAACTAATGTCATAAATAAAAAAACTTCATCGTACTTGTAATTAAATGAATCATATCTTGTTCTGAAAAAACAATCCCATTACAATTTTATTGTAGAAAAAAAATCAATCCGATAATAAATTATGAAGACACCTTAATTAATTATATTAAATCTTAACTGTTAAATTGTGTGTCTGCGTAAGAAAAAAACATTTAAATTCTGTAATCACTTACTTTTTATTAATTCGCTTTTGTGAGATTTGCACGTCATCAGGAATATTATATCAGGTAAGCGTGAAACGTATTAGTTTTCCTTCCTAAAATTAAATTTAAACATCCTACTTTCATGAAAGACAGTTCAACCCGAATCGACTGTTAATTGTTACGTCGGTTTAACGACCTCTACCTTTTTTTAATTACTCGGCATAGTTCCATGGAAGTAGTAAATATATTGTTCCTTGATCTCTTGAATAATTATTTAAACTTAAAACATAAGTTAAAACAGCAGGAAAATTTGTTAGAAAGAATTAAATAACTAAAGTTATATTTTAAGTTTAGCCTAAGTCTCTCGCAGTTATTACTATGTACGCGTTAAAATAATCTATCGGATAGATTATTTCTTTATAGAACGAGAAAATATCATTTTCGGCTCAAACGACTTAACAGAAAATTTCATCTTACTGTACACTAATATAGAAAACCTAACGGCTGCGTATCGCTTAGTATTGTAAAACTATTCTAGTGTCCTGGCAAGATATAACACCGTTACGGTTACAAATTATAACCCGGTTTACGAACCTTTTTGGAAGAGATAGTAGTATTTTTGGCGAAAACCTCCAGCATAGCCTTAAAAACGCCGCTGCATCCGATCAACTATACAAACGTTCGAGCATTAAATGTACTTAAAAAGAAAACAAAATATATTTTTTAATCGACCGAAAGATGAGTATCCAAATAAAAAAAGAAAGAAATTATTAATCGAATAATAGAGATAATTTCTGGAAACTTTCTGTCGCTTTAGAAAATTAATTTTACAATTCCTATAGAGAAAAAGCCATATAATTCGGACACAATAAAATTGAATTCGTTTTATACAATTTCTCGAAAACGTGTCAAAACTGGAATTTTTTAAAGCATCTGTGGTGCTTTTATATGATTCATGCAAACGTATGATCGTTTAATAGCCTATGAAGGAAATGAGCTTTCTAGCTACTACTACGGACTGCTGCTCTGAAGCCGATCATTTTCTTGCAATTGTTACAGTGCACATTTCTCGATCCACCGTAAAAGTATTCAATCACATTTTTTATCTACAAAAACAATAATAGTTTTGTTCTTAATTACTTCATGTATTTCTTATTCGTCTTTTTAAAACAAACGTTTCAGTTTTTTAATTTTTAAATATAGTTGTCAATCGTGACTTGAAAAATGGATCGTAACTGAAAAACCATTCGATGGGGATACAATCGATGTACATTTAGTTGATATGCAGATAGAGTGCAGTCGATAGAGAACATTAGTAGATTCTTTTGTTCCTGCACGAGCCAAAAGTACTGTCAGATTAACAAATATTTAATAAACGGTATTTCGCTTTAATTGTTATTTAATTTTTTTTTTTTTAAATCTTCAGTAATGACTTGAAATTGCATAGTGTTATAGTAAATAGATTTAGAAATAAGATACGGCTATCCTCAAATTTTTACTATTATTACGAAGCGAGTAATCAAGCAACTCGTTGGAAAAAAAGTAGTGCAAACACTTCAGCACGCTCAAGATATATTTGAATAAGAAAGACAGTAAAGTAGAAATAAGAGCGGTAACTTCTGTCGGAAAATTCGTTTTAAAGTATTTAATCTGGAGTTTTTGCTATCGAAAAAAGTTTGTTTACAATTGTCGCCTATATACGAAGGAGAAAAATCCGACCGGTCGAATAAACATTTTTTCCTAAAATAAATCTTATAAAATAGAGGAAAATATAAACTTTAACGATTAAAATATTTTAACTATAACCAAAATAGGTAATTTAAAATAATATTTAGGCCTTTCTGTTATCGAATAAAGTTTACTTTACCAAAGTTTATGTCAACAATAAATCCTAAAATAACAAAGTATTCTTATTTGTGGAGAATAGAAACGTAAATTATTACGAACTACATTTTAATACGTTTATTATTATGTAAAGTAGTACAGTCTGTTCGTATTTTTAGCATCTGCATGCAATTTTAAAAATAAGTTGTACTGTTTTATAATTATTTCCTTAAAAAAATGCTCAATTTCATTAGTTAATCTATTGAAAAATATACGTACGATTTTTATAAGTTTGATAAGAAAGAGTTCATACATAAATATGCACATAATAAATTTATTTGTCTGTTTAAAAGCCATCAAATTAAACATTACAAAAACCAGTATTTTTCCACTTTTTTTCTAAAGTTTTATCCTCTTTTGGAGAATTTTTTTTTACGCGCTCAAAAAGTGAGGAAATTATAGAATTGTTTGTAGGCCATCGTTCGTCAACCGTACTTACAGTAATTCCTGAGTCCATCTGATTGTCGTGAAATATTTCTACCGAATTCGCTCAAGATTTACCAAATTTTTAATTAACGGTCTGTGTCTTTTTTAAAGGATTTTACACGAATACCGAATGAACTATTTAAAACTATTAACTTAGTTCTTTGAATGGTACATTCCGCTAAATTTTACTGATTTTAACGAATCGAGTTTTGCAAACTGAATCGACAAAGTGAAAATTAAATAAATTACCGTTAATAAAGAGTAATCGAAAATTTCTTTACTAAGATTGAATTTCGTTAGTTCCAAATTTTCCACAGTATAAAAATAAAATGTATGTAATAATTACAAAAAGATACACTGTAAATATTGTTTGCCAATAATCCTGTTGTACTCAAAGCGGTGCGAAATCTGTTTCTGATGCCTTCGGCTGTGCCGATATCTAGCGGATAGACGTAGTAGATTGTGAGGGGGAGGTTGCACAGTGTACGAAAAATAAGCGGGGAAAGAAGTTATAATAAAGACCAGAAAACATTTTATAAATCCCCTTCGTTTTCGATTCTAGATATAACTATCGATAAAAAAGTAAAGAATAGTCGGACAAAATCTGAAGGAGGAATAGAAAATTACAAATTTTTGCTGTCCTTTCCTCACCGCAGCAGTCATAATAGTATTTTTTAAAGATTTTTTCTTCGCAACCCGTACGTCCGCAAAATAAATAAAAAGGTTTTAACGATAAAATTGATAAATATTTATAAAAAAAAATAATTTTTAGTAGTAGAATATTTAAAAAAGAATCGATAACTTTTATTATTTTCAGTCGCTTTTTTAAAAATATAAGTTAAAAAAGACATACGCGCAAAAAATACTGACTTATTCAAGATATAGCACTGGAATATGGTATATCCTTAACTATTCGATTCAAAAAAGAATCAATCCTTTAATGCATAAGCCTCCCGCACCAAATCCTTAAAGTTAAAAATGTCTGAAGATTGTAAAGGCCGATCTGCAATTTTTACATGAGACAAAAACTAGCTGCAAAAGTAAATGGAATTACGACAGATCAGCTAGTGTTAGGTAGAAGAGTAAGAATCCGCGCTTTAGACCACCCATAGTACTCGTAATAATATTATATTACATGTATTGCATAGCGATATTTGTGGTAGTCTTAAATTATATTGCGTTATATATCGAATACTAATATTTACATCGAAAACATGATAAACGACATACTAGAGGAAGAATAAATAAAAGTATCGGAGATTGAAAGGAGTAACGGCGACGAAACCGATCAAACCAAAACGCTCCAAAAATAATATAACAAAAGAAGGAAAACGGAAAGATATGAAAACGGAAGCAGAAATTGTTATGTGCGGTAAGGGATTAGCGCCTAGGAAAACCCGGTCGAATGTTACGCATAGAAAGTATTTTATAGTCGGATGTGAATGATGGACATCAGGAAAAAAAGAGAAAGAAAGATTGAAGCTTTTGAGATACGGAGGAAGACGAGAAAATAAAACGAGTAGATCGAGTAACAAACGAGGAAGTACTCGGCGGTATTACCAAAGTCAGTGCACTCCTACGTACGGTCAGAGAGAGAAAGGAAATAGGGTCGATATAGTCGGAACTATAGAGGGAAACGATCGTTAACATCGGCTTTTGAGGAAGTGGTCGAAGGCGAGATGATAGGAAAAATTAGATCGAAACCGTAGGACGGATATAATGTCGAAGAGCAGGCAGGTGACAGGCAGACAGGAACGACTAGAGGAAACAGTGGTAAACTGCGGGACCTGCCGTCCGGCAGAACAGCCCATCACGATGACACACCGAATTTCATGATTATAGATCCTTCCGACGGTATAGAACGAATAAATTTCGATACGCGTCTTTACATAATTTTTTATCTAACATTTTAGAGTTTTTAGACTGAAGGATCTCTAAACTTCTGCAAGTACAAAATCCAAGGAGGTGACGTTTTTAACGATAGAAATACTTTCCCACTGTTATATATATACTGTTTATTTTCCATGCGCAGTATAAAGACCGAGAAAATAAAAAAGGGCTTTCCGGAATTTAAAATCTGTGCCGATGTACTCGTTAACAAAACGAAATACCTATTATTTGAGATCATATTAACGTATTAGTCATAAAATAATAGAAAAAGTTTATAGTTTAACCTTAGTACAAAATCAGGAAAATGTAACAGTGCTAAAATGTACAGTAGAAGCCGCTGTTTTTATTGTTTATTTTTCTGTTTGAATTCGTGGTTCTTTTCATCATTATCGTTAAGATAAGCAATTTTTGATAACAAAAATAAAATCACAGTTGCGAGCAAAATCTTTCTGTCGATAAAAATAAATCTAGTTGTAAAATTGTTGTTCCACAATCTTTACACGTATAAACTAAGGTTTTAAATGACTAAAAAAATGTTAGCCGCGTTTTTGTATGTGACGATGGGCTATGAAAATTACTTAAAACTATAAGCTTTTGAAACAACAAACCGAACATTTAATAAACACGATGTTTTTAATAAATAGCTTTCTTCAAAACGTTTTAGTCACTTTCGCTACCGTCTTCGGTAGTACTGTTGCTTTCACCCTGATTTCAGCCGATATTATTGCCGGCGGTTTTTCGAGAGGTTTAAGAAACAAATTAACTAAAAGATCTGATTACTTTCAACAATACGTCATCGTCCGAAATGTATGTTATATACCGGTTACTTAGGTAGAAAAAAATACACACACATTTACATACAAAAAGTTAAATTTTAACAGCGGAACAATCGAATCTTAAATTTCAGATTTACATTCGTTAAATTGCAACCGCCGTTTTGTATGGATATGCCGATCCGTTCCCTTAACTTACCACGAGTTTCCGTAGCATGCTCGCGTCAACGACACAAGGTTTATTGTTTAATACTGCCCAACTCCCGTCATGTTCGAGACTTGTCGATGTAATCCTGACTTCACAAACCCCCATCAATAAAAATCGGGTGCTATTAATTCAGGAACCTCAATGACCGAGAGATGTCACCGGAGCACGAAATAAAGTAGACTGGAAACAAGTTTCTCAACAAACCCGTTGAAATTCGCTCTGTGTAACTGGCAGCGTTATCTTTTTGGAAAAACAATTATCCGCTTTGCACCCCTAAGCGCTGTAATTCATCGGGCAAAACGTTATTGGATGTTTCAATATAGCATTCATACGACACAGTTAGTACCCCGTTGTTTTCTTCAAAAACGTACGAGCCGACGATGCCAAAACTGAAACATCGCATAGTAGTCACCTTTT
Source organism: Lycorma delicatula (assembly GCF_047948215.1). Taxonomy (NCBI): domain Eukaryota; kingdom Metazoa; phylum Arthropoda; class Insecta; order Hemiptera; family Fulgoridae; genus Lycorma; species Lycorma delicatula. The sequence continues at coordinate 6,225,801 of NC_134458.1, forward strand.
CTCTTTACACAGAAATTTTATGAACCCCTATGGATCGTTCTTCGGCCCGCTATCGATAATTCTCCTTTTTAAAGTCACCTGACAAATGAAAATGAGCTCTCATCGGACATAATTATATTACTCAAAACTTCAGGATTTTCACGCAACTCTTGAAACACGTAAAAAAATCTCAGTTTCGAAGGTAAATCATTCGTTTACAGTTTTACACAAATTTAATTTTGCACGGATAAAACTCTGAAACTTGTTGCAAAATTGTATGCACGGTGGTGTCTGATGAGCTCAATGATCTTGAACGGGTTTTGTGGATTTTGAATTATTGCTTGTCTCATTCTCTCAATATTTTCTAGAACCTTTGCACTGTTAATTTTTTTTCTGTATACATACTTAAAACACTCCGGTCGACTGAATTTTATTGTACCGATCTAAAATTAGATTCCGTGAAGGCATTTTACTTAATATGCGGAGTATTAAATTCACGATAAAACTTTTCATTGTACGAACACTATCGACTTAGTTTCGATGTAGATTGTATCGGCAAAAACTCGTCGACGTGCAGGTCACTCCATCGCGACTGTACAGCAACACTGATACAACAAAAGTGCGCGTATCTGAGCTACCTCTCCACTGACGCAGTAGCGCCCTCTTATTCGTCAAAAACTCCGTGGCGCACAGATACAATTTTTTGGATGGGAAATTTTCCAAAATTAATTCTGGATTTTTCCGAGTTATAGAGAATTGGAATTCAAATTTCGCTTCATTCAAATCATACATTTCAAATTAAAAGTATATTTTCACTTCCTAAAATTAAATAAGTGTCGGATATAAAATCTTAAAATAATTAAAGTGAAATAAAGTTAAAAATTGTTGTGACGATTTTATAATTCGTTTTCGTGATTACTTCTAATAATAATCATTATTATTTGATAATAATAATTATTAAAACATTATATTTTATAATTATTATTAATTGTTTTTAGTTTTTTTTTATATGGGCATCGACTTCTACGGTCATTAGCCCTCGTCACATTCTTTAAAATAAAGTTTAAATCACCATCCGGTTTTTCATGTGTGAGGGTGTAATGGACCCTTACATTCTATTTAAAGACACCAAATTAACAACACAGAACATTTAAACACAAACACTGACAACACTTGTAGGTGTAAAGGGCCCTGATATTAAAATGAAACAAGTAAAACACAAAAAAACAAAATGATAAAAGATGTCTTCACAATACCAACATGTCTATATCATGACTATATCACAAACATGTCTATATCCATAGAATTAAAGTACAGGGTGATGTCTACATTAGAAAAATGTCTATATCCATATAATTAAACTACAGGTTGATTTTTTAGTCCTGTTACCCAATTGCTAATGTCTGATAATTTTTTTCTAAGGGAAATTTTGTTTTGTGACACGAAGTTGGTAGCGCTACTCAACCGGTATAGATACGGCAAAGTGAGTTGATTCTCCTTGAGCTGTGTAAACTTTTGTGCCGTTTCCGGTCATGTTACGAACAGAAAGTCCAGAAAGTCTTTTGCCATAGAACAACGAGTTTTCATTCTTGAACAATATTTTGTTCGCGTACGATTGTAAAATCGTACGCGAACATGTGATTGATGAACAATGATTGTAAAAGAATCATTTCAAATTAAATTTGTTGGTGTTCCTCCGCCAGAAAAAATGTCAATTTCTAGGCTAGCAAACCGATTTCGAGAGACAGGTAGTGTTTGCGACAGAAAATGTAGTGGTCGACCGACTCGCTTGACAGATGACGTTTTAAAGAATGTGAAAACAAGATTGCTCAATTCTCCACAGAAAAAGTTACGAAAACTTTCCACGCAAGTCGGTTTGTCATATTCGAGTGTTCAGAAAGCCGCTAAAAATTTGAAATTGTATCCGTATCGCGTACGATTAGTCCAAGGAACTTCAGCCTCCAGATTTAAACAAGCGATTGCAATATTGCCGTCGGTTTAGGTCTCTCGTAAACGATAACGGAATCGAATTTTTAAACACAGTGTTCTTTCGTGATGAAGCTCGGATCCATCTCGATGGTTATGTGAACAGTCAAAACTGTTGAATTTGGGCGGTTGAAAATCCTAACGCTTTACAAGACAAATCTTTGAATCCTGAAAAAATTGGTGTGTGATGTGCGATATCTCGTCATCGAGTAGTCGGACCCGTATTCTTCGAAGAGACAGTAAATGGTGAAGTATACAGGAATATTGTGCGCCAATTTGTGTCCCTCCTGGAACCTCAAGAACGGTATTGCCGGTTTCAGCAAGACGGTGCTACACGCCACACGTCTCGAGAAACCGTGGATTTTCTGCAAGAGTTCTTTGATGATCGAATAATAAGCAAGGGCTTATGGCCTCCAAGGTCCCCAGACCTCACATCTCCTGATTAGTTTTTGTGGGGCTATTATTAAGTCCGAGGCCTTCAGAAACTATCCTCACACTATTGATGAACTTAAAGTTTTAATCACGAATATTTCCAATGCGACTCTTAAAAAGGTTTCTACTAATATGCTGAAAAGAGTCCGTGCGTGTATAACCGCAACGGGTGGGCATTTTGAGCATATTCTTTTACAATTATGTAAGTAATAGTTTTTTATTAAATCTCTTTTGTAAGTAACAAATACTTTTTTATTCCATCTAAATTTCCCTTTCTTAAATTACATTTATAATTGGGTAACAGGACAAAAAATCACTCTGTACTTCATTTAGAGATTCCTTAACACAACTTGAGTTTGATTATAGACTTGTTAATAGTCCACTGGCGTGCAGATACACAACTATTTTTTCTTCTTTTTCATTTTCTAAATCAACAGCAATATTATTTCTTAGACATCTTTCTGAAGTCTTCATATATGGTACACTTCCATTAGATGCTTGACTGTAAGTGCTTTATTACAAACACCGCACGGTCTTTTTTTTCCGCCGTTTAACAAATATGAATTTGTTATTCGTGTGTGACCGATTTTGAATCTGGTCACAGCCACTTGTTCTCGGAAAGTCAGCTTCACATAGCTCTTCCATTTTTTTCCTTACCCTGACCCGTAATTAAGCATAGAATAGCGTAGGGTGTGTCCTTTCTACTCTAACAGCCCTTCCCACCTACCGGCAGTATGTCCGGCATGGCAGGTCGGGCTGCCGACCTGCCATTTATACTGCTGCTCTTTCTGCTTTATACAGCTGCTCTTCCATTTATACGGAGAAGTTTTAACTGTGTTTAGTTTCGTATTTAATTTTCTCCATTCATTACTCCACCTGCCTCTTAGACAATTTTTAACATCTGCCGCACGAACAGAAGTTATGTCTAGTTAAGTTATCACAGACTGTTGCCGTTCTGGCAGCTTCGTCTGCGCTTTCGTTTCCTGCAATACCAGCATGCCCTGGAATCCATACAAATACACATCGCTGTCCTCGTCCATTTAAAAAATTGAAAAAATGAACAGGATGTTTGTAATAAGGACGTTCTTAATGTTCTTGATCCTAATCGTAGTAAATGCACTTAACGAGTCGGAACATATAAGCACCCTCTCTCCGCAGAAATGTTCAGAGTAGCGAAGAGGTTGCTGTCTGGCAATAAGTTCTGCTGTATAAACACTGGCCATATCTGGCAGTTTCAAAAAATGGGCTTCTTCATTTACATACATGGAGCATCGAACACTGTGTTCAATTTTAGAACCGTCAGTATAACTTTAAATATATTCTTCGTAACTACTGACGGTTGATAAAAATTCCTGTTGGATGATTACTGCTGGCTTCTCTTTTATTTTTCCACTAGAGAGATCCAATCTTGTGTTTCCCGCTGGTAAGAGTCATGCTGGTATTTGTCTTGTAGAAATTGCTAAGGTAAAGCAATTTCATATTTTTTTGTCAATCCGTGATAGGAAAATTCCAAATGGAATTTTTCGAAATGGAAAGTTTCATTTTCTAATCTTCTATGTGATGAGTATTCGTGGTTAACACGTACTTGAAAAGTACGATCATTCATATAGTTGCTGAGTAATACCGGCATATTGCGGCGAATGTCCGATTCATATATTGAAGCATTATTCCATAACCCCTGGTCATATCGAATGCCTTCTGCAGGTCAAAGAAAACTCCGACACAATGTTTTCTTGTTATGAAGCTGTTATATATAATATTCTCTAAATTAATCATTTGGTTAGTAGTTGAGAGGTATGCCGGAAACCTGCTTGATGCGAGGATAACAGATTTTCTTTTTCTGAAATCCAAACGAGTCGATTATTTATCATTTTTTCAAAAGTTTTCCCACAGCGCACGTCAAGGAAATAGGACGTAACTATTGAGATGTATCGTATTTTTGTATCACAAAACGTGTTTTTGTCATCGAATCTTTCTATGTTACATTGGATATCATGAAAACTAGGGGAGTTAAAATTCTGAGACCTGTTTTATTCAATTTTTCAGGTCAAAAACCATAAGAAACCATCAATTTTACCCTAAATATAACGGATAAAAGTTATTGTTAACGCCTTGAAGATCTCACTATACCTCATTTCACAGGGGGAAACTGAAATCCGGGCGAAATGTTTCGCTAGTTGTAATTCGATACCAAAGTGTTTTGGACATATGTTTGTATGAATCTTTTTCCTTATTTAAACCTCTAGAATCAGTTCCTAAATTATCTCCTTTTCCTCCTGAATCACTCTGTGGGTACATAGATTTACTTATTTGTATATGTAATTCAATATACACTGAATCGTTTCACTACATAAAGCAACATATTAATTAATCGCTTTATATTATCTGTCTCGTTCTTTCTTAAAACAAGTTTAAAATCTTGTGAGATATCAGTAAGAATTCGTTTCTTTAATAATGACTTTATCTATACAGGCATTTCTTTCGGTGAAGATAATGACGCCGTCACTCGTAGAACTAAATATAACGCGTTTCGTTGGATTCGATATGCCAAAGCACAACAGTATCCTCGACTGGGCAAGAAAGATTTGTATCTTAATTACATTTAGTTCTCCGGTTATATTGCAGTAACAGAAAGATTTCATCTCTGCTCAACACAACGAAAAATCTGTGGCTTGTGTTTGTTGCTCATAAACATTCTAAGAGATACCGTCTTGTATTATGTTATCAGGCTCTCTAGCCTTTCTAGATAAATATCCTTAATAAACAAGTAAGTTCCTTTCATAAATTTAGTTGAATTTTTTTAAATTTTTTTAGTTTATAATTAAACGTAATAATAATTTACGACGTATATTCAGCTGAACATTTTCAGACATAATACGGCTTTCATTAAGATTATTTTTATTGATAATTGTTTTTGACACTAGAAAAAGTACTCCACCTTGTCATTTAAACTTTCAGGCTGTATAACAACCGACGATAACATTATTTCTATCATTTAATAAACTTAAGCTTATGTACTTGATTATCTGTTCCACACGATTACATGTATTTCTTAATTATTTTAATAAATTCGTTAAAATTAATATACGATTAATAACAGAATTATGTACACCGTCATTGTATTTATAAGATTTATATAAATTAAATTGTATTATCTTTTTAACCAAAATCTATTACAAGGTAATCTGAATTCTCATTTATTCAAAATAAATCAAATTTGCACGATGCTTCGTAAATTTAATTTAAACTTCGCTTTAAGTTAAGCTTTAATTTTAAGCTAGCTTTTAATAAAGTTCGGGCTGGAACGTAGAATCTCGGAGAAGAAGTCACGGGAACTACGTCATTGCTCGGTCTTTACCTCGGTCGACCTGTGACGGGACGTTTGTAATCCTTAAAATCAACAGTTCAGGAAGTAACCTAAGTCTTATCGGATCGCCTACAATGATTAAACTTAAGATACCTAACGAACAAAAGATCGTAGAATCATTATTTATCTATTATTATCTATTAATATTAATATATTTATATTAATATTAATGGCCTTATTTATATTAATATTAATATATTTATCTATTATTATTATCTATTATCTATTATTATCTATTATTATCGGATCGCCTACAATGATTAAACTTAAGATACCTAACGAACAAAAGATCGTAGAATCATTATTTATCTATTACTTAGAGTTTTAAGCGATAAATAGAAAAGCTCATAATGATGTTGAATTTTACTGGCACTTAAAATACAAAATTAAACTTTGTTCTCGATGATAAAGTTAAAAATTACGTTATCGTTATGGTGCCACTTATTTCTTATTTAAGGAAAATAGTTTGTTAAAACGATAAAAAAATAATTATAAATATTTCAACCGATTTAACCACGAGTTAAAATGTAGGTATCTTTATGACAGTATGTGCCGTCTTAGGTATACTTATTCAGATATCCTAAAATGTAGTTAAAGATACTTCAAATGAAAATATTTTGAACTGTTCAAATAAATAATTACTTTTAACAGTAAAGAATCTAAAAATTTACTTCCTCTCCTTCGATAATAATTGAAAATTATTCGTATTTCGTCGCTTCATTTTGAGTAAAGTTTTAAAATTCAAGACGATAGGTTAAAGCGGTTAAAAGTTTCTAAATAATATTATCACTTCAATCGCGCTCCGCTGACGGTGCATTTTTCAAAAATACCAAGTGTGCTATTTAATTCCCGAAATGCGCCCGTAAACATATTTTCTACTGTACGAAACCATAAGCAGAACGGTTGCTGTCGCCTTTAAATACTACCATTTTGCTTCTATACATCCGTTTAGATGGTGTCACCTTTTCTGGAGACGGGCCTGAGATTTTTTTACCCGGAATACACTTGAGTTCCTTTTTCGTACTGAACGTCAGCGATGTCAGAACATTTCAGGGGGCTGAGTCGGATAAATATGCGGAATGGCCTTATTCGGTTATAGATTTTCTAACCGAGAATTCTTTCGTGACGAGTGCACTGTGGCTTGGCGCGTCTTCATGATGGAAGATCAACTTTTCGGGCCACGATGTCGAATCTTTTCCTCGGAACAAATTCTTTTTATCGACCGTTAATCGCACGCTTTATTCTCTGTTAAACGGTACCGACTCTCACATTCTGTTCTCATTTGTGTCAGTCATTTTTGTTTCTGGCCGCGCGCTTAGTATCGTTGTCATATCTTAGAGCACGTCATCAAATCTCTTATGCCGCATAAAGGCAATTGTCTATTCTCGTGCGTCCGTACTGTATCCTATTTTCAACAACTGTTTCAACACCATTTTTTTGCAGTTTTCACACGAAACTTTATGTAAACATACTGTTTTAAAATTCGATCACTCATTTTTTAACTGAAGTTTTGCGCAGACTATTATTTTAAGCCGACTAATCGCTTTGTCGACTTGAAGTTTACGCAGGTGTTGGTTAAAACGTGTACAAACTCAATTACTAACATGATTTTAACTAAATCCGTCCCGGAAATTTAATTGTTAGACATCGTGTTTCCTTCATAATATTTTTAGTATTATTTCCTTGAATTATTTTTTGATAAATTAAAGAAATTATGTGCAAATCAGATTTTCATTTAGTCCGAACCCTTTCAAGATATAGCACCCCCGAGACAACTTCCTACTTATTAATCCGATTTTCAAAAGCATCAGGATACACAGAGAAAAATCAGTGTGGAAAGACTTTTTTAACGATATTAACATTTTTCTTCTGTTATATAAGAGCCAATAAAATAATAAAGCTCACGAGTTGATAAACGATAAACCTTGGAATTACACCACTTCACCACCGATTTACATCATTACGGAAATTTTATGGCGAATAACATTACGTGGGTGATCTGGTAGGCAGTGGTGAAATGCCAAATCGCCAGGCCTCTTACGGCCGATCAATAGTTGTGGAAGCTCATTGTTAACAAATCCTCGAACTTGCAGAAGCGAATGCGAGGGTGCTCCGTCTTGCTGGAAAATGAATTCACTAGAATCTTCTTGCAACTGCGGAAAAAACCAGTTCTGCAACATTACCAGATATGAGATTCCTGTTGTATTTCTCCATAAAACAAGTAAGGACCGTAAACCTTTTCTTGGGAAATGGCGCAGAAGGTATTAACATTTGGAGAGTCTTCACACATGCTCGACTGTTGCATGTGGCGGCTCTGATCCCCACATCCTGACGTGGGGTGGTTCACCTTTCCACTTAGATGTGGCGGTTCACCTTTTATCAGTGAACATTTACTTTGAAAGAAAACAATCATCTTCCTCCTCTTGTCGAGGATGAACTCACAAAACTCCACACATCGTTGTTTATCACCTCTTCGGAGGGTTTATCACCAATTTAATTCTGATCGGTTTGAGTAACAAACGTCACCGCAAAACATGCCAATCAGTCGTATGAGGAATGGCTAACTCTCAGCTGGCAGGATTAGTAGACGATCCTGGGCTATGTACAAAATTCTGACGGATGCGCTCAACGTCTTTGTCTGCACACAGGTCGACTTGTGGATTTTCCATTACACAAACGTTTTGTTTCTTGAAACTACTGATACCAGTGTTGAATTCTCTGAGCAATATTAGGTGGGTAGGCCGGAGTAAGGTAAGACGAACACGGTTATATACAAAACCTAACCAAAAATGTGTGATATGTGCACCATTTTAATATTAAAAGATCATCCCAGAACATAAAAAATACATTGTTTTCTATAAACTTTAAAAGTACAAAGGATTACTTGTCGAAGAAATTCATGGTGCACAACCCGATCCCGTAGGGGAAGACACCCACCTAGTGACGTTCCGGTCGCCCCCCCCCCAACCACTAATAGCCCTGTTGGGCTTTAACGGGAGTCGTCTATCGCCCTCTGACTTTTTACATCTCATAGTAACAACCCTCTTTGGGGTAGCACCGATGCAAATGCCTCGGTAGACATTTGCATCGGTGATTTATTAACTCAGCTTTTGCCTTCGCTGTAGGCCTCGTCCGGATATCTTGGAATGTCCTACATCGTTGCCCTCTGAACTAGCTAACCGAGTTCGCAGAAGCACAAACCCCGCGCCTAGTTCTACTTATTATGACCCAATTTCGTGAATGTCTTGTAATTCGAGGCAAAATAACACAACATACCACCAAGCATATTAAAGAAACAAAGAAACAAAGAAACTTAGTCCTAGTTCCCTTAGTGAACTTAACTTGGTTCAAACCCCAGACTTAGGTTAAATTTATGTTAAAGTTAGGGACTCCGGTTTGGTCCACTAGGGAGAGGCGAACAGACCTCCTACTCCCACTCGGTCCCATCGCAGAGTACCGCGTAACATTCACCTCATAAACCATCGTCAAGATGCCGCTACACCTCACGGCTGTATGGTGCCCCATGCCCATCGGCAGTGCAGTCGCCATTCCACCGACAGTGTCGTCTGCTCATTCTCATCGGCAGTGCAGTCGCCGTTCCGCCGACAGCTTTTACAATTATAGTCACCTCTTATCTAACTAACCGTGGCTCGCTGCAAAAGCGCCTACCTTCGGTCAATCAAACTGTCCAGACGGACCCTAGCCGCCCGGGTTCCTACTCTACTAAATCCCTTCGGTCGCTCTACGTTGGGCGAAGAATCGAAGGAAGCCAGCCACAATTGTCCAGTCTCTGCGAGTCCTCCAATTGTCTCGCAGATCAAAGAAGGAGTTTACTCTCTCAAGTTCCCTAAGAACTCTGGTATGCTCAGCTTCGTACCCGGGACAAATGTGTAGGACATGGCCCACAGTGTCATCGACGCTACAGTCCGGACATAAGCCGGAGTCAATCAACCTAAACCTAGCCAAGCTATCCTTACAAGCACCATATCCCGAAATAAATTGAATAATATGCCGATTGGGGTAAACCCAGCTAATCGCTCGAAAATCCCTAACATTTGTAAAAATACCATGCGTGTAAAGAAAATACCAGTAGAAGAATCGTTCCACCTAGTTTGCCAAGATTCAAAACCTTGGTCTTCAATTTCTCGCATACGCCATGACGTTAGAAGCCCATCCTTCTTGGAAATATACCGCTGGCTACGCTCCGTAGCAAAAATATCTAAGGGTTTTATGCCGGCAATCACAGTGACTGCCTCTCGCGAGACAGTTCTGTAGCCACCGACAACAGCTAGAAATAGGAGACGCTGGGCTCGCAAAAGAATGTCCCTATAGCATTGGAATTTTAAACGACGGGCCCAGACGGGCGCATCGTACAACAATATGGCCTCACAGACATCTTTGTAAAGAATACGCATGGTACGGTAATTCAACCCCCAATCGAGATGGATGACTCTACGGACGTCGAAGAAAATGTGGTTGGCCTTCTTCGCTACAAACTGGAGGTGGTTCTTGAAGAGAAGCCTCTCATCAAGGATGACACCCAGATATTTCTGAACGTTAACATACCTGATTGGAAAGCCGTTCATCACAATCCGCGGGTGACCCTTCAAGAACATCATAGTGATTTTCTCCGCACTGAAAACCATCTTATGCTGAAGACTCCACAACCTTATTATTTTACATGCCTGTGTCGCTCTGAGCTCTGTCTCGGTACGCAAATTGCCCTCTATCAGAAGCAGCCCATCGTCGCCATAAGCCACGATATGACAGCTACTGGGCATCCGCAATCGCATGAGAGAGTCGAACTCAACGACCCAGACGAGTGGACCTAGAACACTGCCTTATGGACAACCTTAAGACAGGGTCTTTCCTACCTCCGAACTGCCGTCACGGAGTACGACAGTTGTGTCGCTGAAGTAACTCGAGAGAGTTCTAATCTCATTTAGCGTGCAACCACGCTGCTGCAGTTAAAAACAAGGCAGAGAGCCACCACAAGTTGTTGAATGCCCCGGATATGTCCAAAAAGACCCCGAGAACATATACATGCACTCGCTGGCCGAAGCCAAATCCATGACCCTAAGAAGCGCGTCCTCTGTGCCCTTACCGGGGCGGAAACCATACTGGTAGCCCATCAGCATATGGTTAGAGGTTAACATACTGTTAATGCGAAGGCACAAGACCTTCTCGCAAATCTCACCTACTACAGGCAAGAGCGTGAGAGGACGGTAAGAGTAACTTGCAGTGGGATCCTTGTGGCCACCTTTAAAGAGCAATTTCAACGCACCGTGTTTCCAGCACGCTGGGAAGTGCTCAGCAAAAAGGAATCTCTTGAAAACCCTAGTCACAGGACCAACAATGACAAGCAATGTGCGAACAAGGAGCTCCACCGTGACACCATCATATCCGGGGGCTTTATTCCTAGCCAGACTACAAATTACTTGACGGACTTCCGCCTCAGTAATTTCTGAAGACATAATCTCAGAGCGAAAACCTACAACTTCCCTTCGGACACGTCGATGATACGAGGTCTCACCAACCTCACTATCATCTGGAAGTATATCGTCCATCAGATGAGTGAGGACACGGCCTCCGGGAATCACCGTCAGGTATTACTTCAAAGGATGAATGAGGATGATATGTATGAATGTAAATGAAGTGCAGTCTTGTACAGTCTCAGTTCGACCAGTTCTGAGATGTGTGGTTAATTGAAACCCAACCACCAAAGAACACCGGTATCCACGATCTAGTATTCAAATCCATGTAAAAATAACTGGCTTTACTAGGATTTGAACGCTGTAACTCTCGACTTCCAAATCAGCTGATTTAGGAAGACGCGTTAACCACTAGACCAACCCGGTGGACGTTTAGAAGACCTAACCTTGTGAAAATACTCGGTCGTCTCCCGACGATAACCCACAATCAAGACTGCACGCCGATCAGGATCATTCGCACGCTGTGCGGCCCTCCTGAGCCGGCCCACAGTCCGCTTCATCGAAGTCAATTCCCGAGTCTACCATCCAACTACTCTCTCTCGACGCGTACTTCTGGGGATAGAGTGTTTAGCGGCTTCAACTACCGTAGAAGAGAAATTCTCTGCCAAATCGTCTAATGGGACCTCGTCCAGACTTCCAGTAAAAACTCGCAGCCTGGCCGCAAGAATGTTAGAAAACTTGGGCCAATCGGCCCGCCTGTGCAGCAAGCTTCCCTGCTGAACAGGAACGTCAGCCCTAAAAACATCGCGCAGCCCACCTACCCAATCAAAAACTATTAGTCGGTGATCACTTTTGCAATCAACAACTACTGACCAATTCAGAACCCTACCTAGGATATCCTTACCAATGGTAACATCAATGTTGGTACCATGGAAGACCCCCGCAAACCAACTGCACCGGCGAAGTAGTCAAGTCGCCGGCTATATTGAAAACATCAAACTGATGCTGCGCGATGAAGCCTTCGATTAATTAACCGCAATAGTCCGGGATCCCACTGTGCCAAAGAAGCGATTTGGCGTTCGCATCAACATCATAAGAACAGGACGACGACCCGCTACGAGCCTAACAATTCTATCCCATCTTTCCAAATGCTGTTCATTGGGATTTCTGTACTGAAAGTACGAACTAACAACGGCCAGGTCCAAACTATTCACGGCAAGCTTAACGACATGATGCGTGCCAGAGGCCTGCCGTATGAAGACACTATCATCGACTTCCTGCACAGCACGGCGGATTTACTATCACCAACGGAAAACTTATTCCAGCCTGAAAAACCTGGCAGATCATCCTTAACCACATACGGGTGCTGTAGAAGGAGAACATTGAGGCTCCGTTTCTCAACAACCTTACCTAACTCAACTTGGACAACATAGGCTCCCTGGGCATTAAGTTGGCCAAACCTAACCATCAAGAGAGTTGAAATACATCTCAACTGCTCCCAGGTCGCAACCACACTCCTTACTATTTACCGAGTGCTTATGACTTTTGCGCAACCTTTTACAGTTAACACAAGACGGAGCCTCCTTCTTCTGCGGACAGTCGTCACGCGTGTGACCCTCCTCGCCACAATTCTCGCAGACCGACGCATAGTTACAGAACTTGGCCTTGTGGCCAAACCTACAACACTTGAAGCACCCGTCAAGGTACTCTTTGACGCGAGAGGATGCAAAGTCCAAGAAGATTCGTCCCTTCGACACGAACTTCTGGTGGAGACCAGCCCCTCACTCGAAGACCCGTGATACCGCGGGGCATGACGCTTGCCAGTCTTGAAGACCAACCTACACTGATCCTTGAACGAAGCCTCTTCCAAGTTGGTGTTTTGCTCTCGAATGAGAGACAAAACCTCCTCATTAGAGAGAATCCGCTCAATGTCATATATTATGACCCGAGGCCTTCTCAACCGCTTGGGGTCAACCTTTACCTCAAGCTTCTTCACAGCCAGAGACTCCGTGATGACTCGAACTGTCTCCTTATTATCAGCGACCACTACCAGCTCCTTGCTGGTCTCCTTGATGTCCCTGATACGAAGCTCCTTTCGATTACCACAAAGGGCAACCTGAAAGTCGCGCTTGAGTTCTTGGCTAGTGGTCTTCGAGCCCTCCGCCCTGTTAACAAAAAGTACCTCTGGCTTCTTAGCAACCTTGCTGGCTTCCCGCTTAGATTTAAGGACATCAGCGTAGCGCCTGGGCTGCGCTGGGGCCTGTACGACTTTGAGAGCCACCTTGACCTCCTTGGGCTTAGAAGCCAAGGATTCGAATCCGTTTGCTAACGCAGACAACGCCTCTTTGATCTTCATCAGCCTGGAAAGCATTGTCTTTCTCGTCCCAACGCTGACGCCGCCGGGAAGGGAAAGAACTCTCTACTAGGTAGTCCAAGTCATGCTGCACAGCCATCATGGACTCACAATAGTTAAAACGGAGAACCTAGAATGGTTTCTGTTACGGGGTTACAATTTTTATACAGACTGAAGAAAACACGTCACAAGGGAGGCCTGCCAGCAACGGAGTGAAACTCTAGAATCTCCTCTCTTTTATAGTATATGGATAACTTGGTAGCGGTGAACAATTGCGGAGTTAATACCTTTTGAAATCGAATGAATATTTCTGATACACCTGTATATTACTTTAGGAAAAAATATTATGAGAATTAAATAAATTTTTCAGCAAATGCATAGCAAGATAACAATATGTGTGAGTATATTTTAGTCACTAACCTTATGGTAGCCCTGAAAAGGCCCGTTTTTGTCGTCGATTGGCTTCGACAACTCGATGTAATTGCTAACCTTATGGTAGCCTTGAGAAGGGCTGTTGTCGTCGAATTCCTTCGAAAACCGTCGAAGGTTATGAATTGTTCGTAATTCATAACCTTGTGGTGGCCCTGAAAAGAGCCCTTTTTGCGATAGCTCTGAGAAGAGCTGTTGGGTCCGGAAGCTGGTCTCCGGCAAAGTCGGGGAATTGCGGCTCGTTCATTGAAATCAAACCGGGCTTTCCCGGTCTGATTTCCCGGCTCTCCCGCAGCGTCGGATCGGCGTAGGCTTCGTTGGCGCGACCGAGGCGGTTCTCCCCGAGCTATTCCATGCTGGGCCGGCTTTTGCTGCTGAGTCCGCCGGCCAGGGCGATTCAAGCCCGAGGAGCTGGAGCTGGAGCGGGAAGGTAGCATCCGCTTCCAGTGGCTCCCTCGGCGGACCGGCCAGACCTGCTGCTCCGGTGAGGATCTTGGCATCCGCCGGGAGGTCCCACGTTGAGCCGGCCAAGTTCTTCTCCTCCTCCTCCTCCTCCAGGTGGTGGTCGACGATGAATTGAAAATTCACTCTCGTGTATGCTCTTTTGTTGGAGCATAGAGTGATGGGGCTGCAGCGCCGCTATGGTGGGAGTGATGCTTGTATCAGCGCGTCCGTACATTGTGCGCCAGCTCACATCGTTGCTATAGTGTACGCCCGCCGATATTAAATTAGGCATTATATTTAATGTGTGGGTGTTTGTATAAACAGTGTATTCGCTTTTTTTTTGCTTGGTGATATCACATAAGCTTGGAGCTTGTGCGTGAGATATGGAAATAAAATTTTGTAGCGTGTGAAAAATGCCATGCCTAAAAGGGATTCAAACCCGAGACCTCCGGATAAAATGCCGAGATGCTACCGCTCCTAAACTAAATTACCTTAACTAAATTGTTTCATCCAGCTAAAAGGAGATCATGTCATTGTCTAACCTTGTACATACAGTAAAACAGAAACCGAGACAATGAACGTAAATTGAAATAAACATATCCGTTGACGCAAAGCCCTTTTCCATTTGCGCGAAACGCAAATGTAACATGAAGATAAAACGCTTATTAGCAATTATTTACAGACGCAGTACATAAATAATGCTTGCTAAGAATTTCAATCGCTCCCTAAAAACACCAGGTAGAATATATTTTTCCATTAAGTAGTAAATAACATATCGAACACAGTTCACCTGATTAAAAAAATACTAAAATAAAACAGGTTGGTTTTGTTTAAATTACAAACTACTAACAGAAATCGATTTAGTCAGCAACTCACGTAAAAGTAAACCGTAAACTACACCTTAAAGTTCTCTGTTTAAACTTTACTGCCAATCCTGATAACTTCGTTATCAGGATAAATTTACGCTTAAAGTAATCCTCAAACATACCGACGGACATTCTGATTTGTGTTTAAAGATAATCGATTATTACATTAGATTTTAAGAGGAGACGTGGATCACCGGCTTTCCTTTTTCCTGTTTAGCCTCCGGGAATTACCGTTCAGGTGTTCAGGTATTACTTCAGAGGATGAATGGGGATAACATGTACGAATATAAGTGAAGTGTAGTATTGTACAGTCGACCATTTCTGAGATGTGTGGTTAATTGAAACCCAACCACCAAAGAAAACCGGTATCCACGATCTAGTATTCAAATCCGTATAAAAGTAACTGCCTTTACTAGGACTTGAACGCTGGAACTTTCGACTTCCAAATCATCTGATTTGGGAAGACGCGTTCACCATTAGACCAACTCGGTGGATTATGGACCACAATCTACTTACACGGTGCCACGAATAGAACCAGTTCATATGAACCAGTTAATAGTGTGAATTGATATGCTTCCTGTCGTTCGTATCTGAGGGAAAAAGAATGAAAAATAGGTATAGGGGGAAAGGTAGAGAAACGATCGCAGGGGACGGGCTTTTATCGTGATAGTTCTGGGAATACCACCTTTTCCCAGCACCTATATTCTGAGATAAATCATTAGAAATATTCGTTTACGCTTTATTTTTAAAAAATTGTTTTGTTGCAGTACAGTCTCCGCCCGTTTAAAGATTACCTGTTCGTTCGAAATTTTTTTTCAGGAAAAGAATTATATTTTTTACGAAAAACAAATAAGTTAGGATTATTCAAAGTACAAATAAATTAGAACCGGATTAACAAAATTTTATATTTATTTTACTTTGGACATTAATTCGGTCACCTGACGCTTGTTCTAAACGTCGTCGAGGTAAATTTTTACAGGACAAGTTTCTGATCAATGATAATTAACTGATAATGTATGCTTTTAATTGGAAGTTGACAATCAGTACCTTTACGAACTATTTTACTAGTTTTTGTGGACTGCTTTCCTAGTACTTTACTAGTTAGTAAAGAACTGAACCATGAATCTAAAGTCTATCGGCCCAAAAACTCGACCGAAACACCACTCAAATGCTGAGCTTTTCCTAGTAAATCGGATGATCAGATCGCTAGAAGAGACATCTAAGTTGGTATAGATGAGACGAATCAGTCTTCGGACTAAAGAACATAAATACATAAGATATATTTTATTTTACTCTATAATACACGGACCAGCGTAGTATTAAGCTAATATATCTGTATAGTAATTAATCTATAGAGCGCAAATTTACATCATATACGCACTTCTACACAGGTTTTTTTAAAAATAATAACACGTCACCGACCGAGCGAAGTGAGGTCCTCTTTTGACCCGACCTTTTTTACATTTCGTCTGTGCGTTTACGACTCAGTTGCGGCCGAACGCGTTTTCCGACTTTGGTGGAATTTTTGCAATAAGATTCCTTACTCTGAGGACGATCTCTATTAAAGGCTTTTTATGGATTTACCATTTCAAAATGGCAGCTGATAATTTTAGATAGGGATGGCAAAGTGCGGTGGACAGTAACTTTCTAGTGCTAAGTAGTCACGTGTTCCCTTCGCTCTTGACACCAGCCACCACTTCCGTTCTGTTTTTCCCCTTTTATTCCATTTTTATACTTAAATTTGGTCTCTGAAACAGCTCTCCTGATATTGAAAGGCATCCTGTCTTTCTCAGTATACTATGAAATAATCTTTTAAGTCAGTTTTAGATAAAATTGTATTTTATCCCTTTCCCTTTGAGATATGATTGAATAACCTCCTCTCTTCGATTGTCATGAATCGATAATATCCGGTATTCCTATAACTATTTAAGATCAATAATTTTGTTTTGTTACTTTGTTTTACTTTTTATTTTCTCTTTATTAATTCAGTCTCATCTTAAAGCACAGTTTGTTAATTCTAGTATAAAACGAGCTAGGTCTACTGTTAGCGAACTACTAATTTATTCGCTTAGCAACAATACCTTTAATGCGCACTATTTTCTCTGATTACATTACCCGCTTAAGTTATTCCAGCGCGCGCGCACACACACACATACACAATAAATAATAACACAATAACCAAGTTTCATGATGAATCTGAGAAGAGCAAAGTTTACGCCAAAACATTTTAAAAAAGACAAGTTCGGTGAAATATACATATTAGGACATCCACGGTAACTTAATTCGGTTCTGGAGGGAAATTTAAAAATTTAAATCGTAAATGAAGACAAAGGTGAAGGATGTAATAGATTTATTGAAATTAAGAAATCGGTGCAGAATAAAAAGTAACGGGGAAATACAACAAACTGATCAAATGACTGTCGACAAAAAGCGGTAATTTGAAATCTGTAGGATTTGTTGCTAAAAGAAATAAAAAAACAAATAAAAACCAAAGCCAGTGCTCAATTTACATCGTCCTAAAGCTGAACTTTAACCTTCAGCCTGATTAAAGCTAAAACCATTCGTAATATGAAGCACTTCATTTAAAATTACGCTTCTATATTAATTAATACAGGAGCGAAGAAAACATTCGCTTCAACTTATTAAACGCGTATACCTGTAATGATATTTCAGGCCTTATTCCTTTTATCGTATAATAAAATTAATAAAAAAAGAAATGAAATGTGTTGTAAATAACAGGTTTCTTTTTTAAATATTGCCTGTTTTTTAGTACCGCAAAACTGATGAGTTCAAAGAATCGTTTGAATACTTCTGAGAAGTCTTTATTTCTTAATTAAAAGAAGGAAAAAACAACATTTGAATTGGTTTTCCCAATGACGTTAACATCGCAAATATTATGTAGAAACATAATATTTGTCTTTATCGTAAATAAATGTATAGAAAATTATTCTATTATTCCTTAATGAAGGAAGGAGATTAAAAAAAAATCATACCTATTAATGTGAAACCGTATTTATTAATTTCTAACCGGTTTATCAAATTTAATTTACATTAACGACTCTGTTACGGTATTTATATATGTAACACTGTATAAATACTGCAGGTAAAATTAATCTATTCGTTAAAATATTATTTTTCTTTTCCTATCGCATTTCCTCTTAGTTTTAATACGAACAGTAAACGGCTGACGTCCCTCCTTCTATGCGATTCACTCAATATAATTTGTACTCTCATCGTATGTTCCCACCTTTAAATAGTATACGAAAACAAAACGACTGCCCGTAATAAACTGTATCACATTTTCACTGTTCCTATTAGCCAAGAAACATTGTTTCTATTTTCAATATTCTCTATAGCTTAGCATTCAGGATTTAGCATCGTTTCTATAGTAATTTTTTCTATTTACTGTAATAGACCACAGTTAAAGAAGTTTATCGTTCCTGAACAAAACAATTACCACGATCGAAGATTCTACATCTATCTATCCTTCCTTTGCGCTTTTTTAATCGCTCATTCTTTCTTCCTCGCATAAGAACTAGTGAAACCGTGTTAGCTACTGACCTAGCTCTACCTTCAATATCGAATTAGTAGTTTCTAGTCGACGGTGAACAGCCGCTCCCTTAATGGAGTTGGACGGAGCGGCAATGCTGCCTGCGGAACGGTCCAAGGCCTTTGTTACCTATCCAGGAACTGTATAAAACGCCATACTTTTCTGGGATGCGTATAGGGTAAAATCTACTCCTCTAGATCTAAAAAATATAAATATATATTCGTCTACAAAGTGATATTCAGCCATTTTTGTAATCGTTTATTTTTGTTATGCGTTAGCGTTATTCTCATCATCTTATTATTGACGATAAAAGCCGATTAAGATATGTAAGTGTTTGCAAAGATAGCGATTGTGAGGACTCGGTTTCTGAAACCAACGACTTTTGTTGCTAACACTGAAATTTTACAGTGGAATCACGGGAACTAATAGCGATGATTTAAATAAAGCTACTCTGACGTAATTTTAGTTTAATACATTAATAGAAAACAATCCGATGAAAAAAATCAAAGTTTTTTATCTAAAGAAATTAAAAATTAGTTACTATGTAATCGTATGGAATTATGCTTCCAGATCTTAGTGGTGAACGCATCTTCCCAAGTCAGCTGATTTGGAAGTCGAGAGTTCCAGCGTTCAAGTCCTAGTAGAGCCAGCTATTTTTACACGGACTTAAATACTAGATCGTGGATACCTGTGTTCTTTGGTGGTTGGGTTTCTATTAACCACACATCTCAGGTATGGTCGAACTGAGAATGTACAAGACTACACTCATACATATCATCCTCATTCTTCCTCTGAAGTATTATCTAAACGGTAGTTACCGGAGGCTAAACAGGAAAAAGAAAGAAAGAAAGATCTTATCGGACAACTTAGCTCCTAAGTTGTCCGATAACGTTATAACGTAGCTAGCGCTATCGTTAATTTAGCTAGACTTTCAGCATCAGTATTTCACAGAGGTGGATTTTGCTGTTACACGTAGCGGATCGCAAATATTTTTTGTGTTTTTGGGTCAACGTGCTGTAGGCGAACGAGTGTATGTATCGAGGACTGAAAGACAATGATATTAACAAATTTTACTTGTCCAATATAAAAGCCTAGTTCTCGACATACTTGAACGCTAAAAAAACTTTCAAACATGTAAAAACTATTTACCGCATGAACGACTACCGCTCACTAAAATCGGTTCCCTAACCGCTTTTAAAGCGAGTGGCTGCAACCGCTCTGAAGGGAGCTTGAAAAGAATAAAAATTCCCAAAGATCTAGAATCACAGTTCCATGCGGTTAGAATATGTGTTATTAATTTTATTTTTATTTCTTTAAAAAAGTTTTCATTAAACGATAACATTTTTTATTAACTCAAAATCACTTTCTGAAAAATTATGAAAAATCTGAAAATTAAGTAGCGAACTTAATTCTACAAGAAAACATTATCAAAATGAATTTTCTTCTATAAAAAATACATCTTTTATAAAAATTAAAAATTTAATTTTACGTATAATTTTTTTCTACTACCAGGATGCGATTCGCTAAACTCTTTACTATACATTTCTTGTTTATTTTCTTTGAAAGGTTTATATGACATATCTTGCTAAATAACCCTGAAAATCATCGTACTTATTGGAAAGAGTTATAATTACTCGGTCGATAAGATCACGGAGGCGCCCCAAAAAAACAATCCCAATATATTGAATGAGACTTACTTAACCCGCATTTGATCGCAATGGTAATATTTTACAGCTGTGAATCTACAGCAGCAAAAGGTTTGCATCGAGGAACCCGGCTGTGTTTACTTAAATGTCGAAGGAATTCAAATCGTTTAACTAAAGCGATCTCATAAAATATTCATATTCTTATCGGATTATGATATTCAAGGATTATTTCACATTCTATTTCTCTTACTCTAAAATAAATAGCCTTTCTTAAAGAATATTTTAATTTTAGAAAGAGTATGGCTTATCAAATATACGGGGTCGGAGGATGAACAACCGATAACTAAAAGATATTGTAGGTATTAAATTTTGAACGAAATTTAATAAATCATCGTTACGATGACGATTTATAAAACTAATAAATCGCTAAACAAGTTATTTGTTACAAACGGTTTTACATACTGTTTCTAACTAAACGTTAAAAAACTAATTGCTATAATAGTAATAAATATTAGAATGAAATGAATACAACAGGTTTGACATCGCCGCTATTAAAATCAAAGTTAATGAGGAAAAACATTCAAGGCCGTTCAAGCACAAATGCGTTTCTAATAAGTTATCCTTATATAATTCATTATCAACAAACCGTAAGAAATAAGCGAAAGTAAAATTCATTAATATTCTGCAATATAATTTTAAATAAATATATCATTATAATAATCTCTTACGTAGTTTATTAACAAGAAATAGGTTTTTGAGGGTTTGTAATTAAAACATATTAATTCTAAAAGGACGGTTAAAAAACAAACCTACATTCGTAGCGATTTAAAATTTTTAAGAGGCGCTTGACAATGTAAAACGGAATAGACTGAGTAATAGAAACCGACAACAATAATCAAAATAGACGATGAGAAAAGATGCAAACGGTCGTAGATAAAAGAGCAATATGAGGATGTAGTCTACCCTTACTTTTTTAATTCGTATATGGAAGATGAAACAATAAATTGTTTAATTAAAAATACTTGAGGTCAGAGTAACGGTTCTGGAACAAAAACTATATTTTTTGCCGATCGTTTATTATTTTGACCGAAACTAGGAACGAGTTAGAAGTAATGAACGGTATGAATTCATCGACGGGGAGAAATTTAACGCGAGAGAAAATAGAAGAAATGAAAATTGACAGAACGGTCGAATCGCAGAAGACAGGAGAACACGATATATATGAAGTCGTACAATTTTTTCATTTAGATAGTGAAATTTAAAAAAAGATGTACTACGTAAGAGATAACAGAAGCAGATCGACGGTCCAGGAGAGAGCTTTTATATAAAAATCAAATCGGCTAGTATCAAACATAGATTTAGGGATACGAATGAAATTCAAAGAATATTTATACGAAGAATAGCGTTTAAAGATAGTGAAGCGTGAACGGTACAAGAATCAAGAATAAAGTCTTTGAAATATAATTTTACAAAAGGATTTTAAAAATCCGGCGTGGTGATGGAGTTATAAATGATAAAATCGGAGAAGAGAGACGTCGGACAGAATCTTATTAACAAAAGAAGGCGAGGTCGGTGTGCCGTGTAATTGCCGGTAGAATTACCACCGACAACGGTTAGAGAATTTGCTCTTATAAGAAACTGCAGAGGATTTAAATCGTAAAGGAAAACAAATATTACGATACGCGGAACCGATAACCGGGACGGACGTATAATATAAGAGATATATCGAGGCCAAGATACCGGCACAAAATAGAACAGAAAGGAGAAATTCATGAAACCTATTGAACAAGCAAAATAAATATTTGAAAATTACAAAAACTATTATTTTTAAGTCGTACCGAACCGAATTAAAAATATAACAAACATGTTTTACATTTTCCTAGGTGAACAGTAATAACGATAATCGTTTTGTCCGATTTAATGTTTAAACATATTTCATTCTTTTCCGATCACAATCGAGGTAACACATATTAACGTAAACTATAACGCAACATTAACATCTTAGACACGGCAAACCTCTTCACAAACATCCCGACAGCAGAAATACTCACCGTTCTTAAAAACAAAATTTTACAGTAAGAATAATTTAGATCGGATGGTTGATAGTGAGAACTAATTTCTAGTTTCGAAAAACCTTTAACGATGTAAATTTCATACGGAAACATCGGCTAACGAACGTGACGGTCTGAGTTTATTTAATAATTTTTATTTTAACGTGATTTATTGTGTACTGTTTTAATTATGCAATCTTTTTTTGTTTTTTTTGATGAAAGTATTTTTCAACTACGTCGAAAAACGAACCCGTTTAATCTAACCAAATACAAGTATAATCGCGTACAAAATAATAATATCGATCGAATGAAAGAGCGAGATAAACCGGTATATGGATTTTAAGTACAGCGAGAATTTTGCTGTAATTAGTAAAAGTTACGACGAGCTAGCATAACTTATTTCAGCTATACGTAATACAGTTTTCAAAGATCGTATTAAATAATAGCACATAACATATTACTTTGTGTTACTTTCTACAGGTGTATCCTCACTCTCCAGCACGCGAGTAGAAATATGTTTCTACTACACATCGAACAGACACCAACAAGAAACACATCCACCAAGTAATTGTAATTCGGTGCCGATAATATTAATTACAGATATTAATACACCGTACTCCATATCGATGTCGATCGTACTATCGAGATGTCACTAGACGGGGATATCACTAGAGTTCTTAAAATGGGGGGGTTGAAGTTGATTGCCTGCTCGTGGTGCCACCTCCGTAATCCAGACGATCAACAGTTGTCGCCAAACAGCGCGTAAACGTAAATTTACATTGCGACATAATGCAACTAAAATACCGAATAGGCCAACAAACGGCCTTTTTAAAGCCTCTGACAAATCCGGTGTTAAAAATCAAGTCTCTGTTTTGGAATGCCGGAGGATTGACCCGCGATAAATATACAGAGCTAAAAGTACTCGTTACCAACAACGACATAGACATCTTCGCCGTAGTGGAAGCAGGAAAATTTGCTGATGACATACAATATTGCCAGCTACCAGGATACAGAGTTACGTCGCTTAAGCGGGCACGACAAATCGCTTCTGATATTGTGATAGGAGTGAGGACTAGTTTACAACTAAAGTATGTACAATGCAAACGAAATACTTGAGGCTATGCAAGTGCAAGTAACAATTGACAATCGAAGGTTAAAATTGTATTTTATCTATAACCCAGTAACAAACAAGTACGATCTCTACCGGCTGGAAAATATATTTACTCCCATTAAAGTCCATCAGGGGTAGGGGGAGGGGTGGCGACCGGAAACGTCACTACGCGGGCGTCTTCCCCTACGGGATTGGGATGGCTGGAAAATATCTGGGACAATCAAACACTGGTGATGGGAGATTTCAATGCCCACTCGCCTAAATGAGGATATCAAACCTCTGATCTAGTAGGTAGCATAGCGGAGGATTTCATGGATAGCAGACCGGTGGTATATATCGAGAATGATAACGCACCTACATTTTTGGCCTACAATGGGTAGCAAACGCACTCGGTTCATGTCCTTAGTCATTCAAGCTTGGAAAAAAATTAACCCTTAAGGTATACCAGGCTCCTGGATTTACTGGGCGTAGCATACTCTTACTTGAGATTAAAACAGTGAAATTGTATAAAAAGTTAAGAGGCTTTCCTACATTGAAAGCTAAATGGGAGGAATACGCACGATATCCCAACCCCATAGGGGAAGACACCCGCCTTGTGACGCTTCCAGTTGCTACACTACCCCCGCCCCCCCCCCCCCCGATCCTAGCTATGATGGGCTTTAACGAGAGTCGTCTTTCGCCCTCTAACCTTTTACATCTCATAGAAATAAGCCAGGCCTCGTCGGGATGCCACTGATGTAAATGCCTCGGTAGACACGGTATATCAGTGTTTATAAACTCAGCTTTTGCCTTCGCTGTAGGCCTCATCTGGACGTCTTGCATGTCCTACATCGTTGCCCTCTGAACTAGCTAATCGAGTTCGCGGAAGCACGAACCCCGCCCCTAGTTCTACATTTTATAGAGCCAATCTGTGTGTAAATGTCTCATAAAATTCGAGACGCTTGAATAATAACATATCACCAAAAATGTTGTTCGCGACAACGAAATTTATTCCTAGTTCCCTTAGTGAACTCCACTTCAGTTCATACCCCCTGACTTTATCTCATTATGGACTCTGATCTAGTCTACCAGGGAGAGGCGAACAGATCTCCTACTCCCACTCAGCTCCATCGCAGAGTACCGCGTGACATTCAACTCATAAACCATAGTCGAGATGCCGCTACACCTCACGGGTGCATGGGAATCCATGCCCTCGGCAGTGCAGTCGCCATCCCGCCGACAGTGATGCTTGCTCATTCAAAAACTGCTCGCGTCAAAACGACGCTACACCTCACGGCTGCACGGTTACCCATACCCTCGGCAGTGCAATCGTTATTCCGCCGAAAGCTAACATTAACAATAATCACCATTACGTTTACTAACTAACCGTGGTTCGATGCCAACACGCCTACCTCCGGCCAATAAACTGTTCAGGCGGTCCCTAGTCACCCGAGGTGCTACTCTACTATACCCCTTCAGCCGTTCTGCTCAGGGCGAGAAAACGGAGGAATCCACGATAGTCCATTCTCTGCGAGTCTTCCAGTTGACTCGCAGATCAAGAAAGGAATTCACTCTCTCCAGCTCCTAACAACAACGGTACGTTCAATCTCGTATAAGATTGCAATCGACATGTACGGTGTTTACATTATTAATGGCGACCGGTGTCAAGGACGTGTCCCATATATTGTCGTGAGGAATTGGTCCTTTGTCGATTGCGAGAGTCGAACATACGAGAGTCACACACGAGTACCTGATGTCAGGAGGACACACACCCCTATGCGCACGATGCAACTGCCGCATGACTGAGCGCTTCATACTCATAGATTGCGGCGTTGCGTCGTAAATTTAAACTACCCAGAAACATCCGTGGTGTCTTGAGCAACGATAATGAAGTTTTAAACCGGATGTTTCTATTTTTGCGTAGTGCTGGGTTAATACAAAAAATTTAATTCTTTTACTTATATGTTTTTTTTTTAATAAGTTTGTTTTTTATTTTAATCTTTGCGGTTTTGTGTGTTTTATTCTGTTATCCGATTAGGGAGCCTTTACACTCCCTATCGGACTTTGTTAAATTTTACATAGTTTTTATTATTACTTTTAATTTTAGTTTTCTTTTAAAAAAATTTATGGTATTTTTAATACCCCGACTGTGATATTAGTTTTAAGTTCTATTCTACTTTTTTTAATTTTTAATCTAGTTTTAGTTTTTTATTAAATAGTTTTTATTAGTTTTAAGTTTTATTTCATTTTTATTATTTTTAGTTTTTAACCTGGTTTTAAGCTTTTTTTTTTGCTATCCGAGAACGGGCTCATTACACCGTCTCGGACTTTGTCAAATTCTATTTCTTTTAGTTTTTCTTTCAAATTTTAGCTATGATATTAGTTGTAAGTTTTTTTTCTAGACTATTCTTGTTCTCCATTATTTGTTTATAAAAAAAATTTCCGGGCGATGATAACGCGTAGAAGATTTTCGCCCTCAAAAAAATAAAAATAAAAAACTAATGATTTTTCTTTTTTTAAATAAA
Organism: Lycorma delicatula; assembly: GCF_047948215.1. Taxonomy (NCBI): domain Eukaryota; kingdom Metazoa; phylum Arthropoda; class Insecta; order Hemiptera; family Fulgoridae; genus Lycorma; species Lycorma delicatula. The sequence continues at coordinate 6,251,951 of NC_134458.1, forward strand.
ACATTAAAAAAAACAATTCTGATACAACTTATTCTTAGTTACTAGTATAAAAAAAAAAAAACAAAAAAAAGATAAAAATCAAATGAGTAGCCAATACTGGTGATACTTGATTGCTGCAATATTAAACTGCTATGGTTAATTATGGGGGCTAGGGATTGTGAGCTTTAGAAAGCTTTAAGACAGCATGAATCTCTTCTTTATCTGTGTGATTTTTAATTTTCTTTGAAGTTAGAACACCTTTTGGAAAAGAAAAATTTCATTATCACAATAATTTAATTTTTGTTAATTTAGGAGGCTGAGGGAATAGATACGTAAGGGGCTGTCTGAACCTCTATTTCTCCAGCTCGGTATTTTTATTTTTTCTGATGGTAAAATGTATCTTTAAAGATAAAAATTTGAATATCCCAGTGTTTCGGTTTTTTCATCACTAAATGTAGGAGGGGGTCTAAGGAAAGTTATTAGAATTAAAGATCATTTTTTCCTTATGATGGTACATTTCTGGTTCTATATAATCAGATTCCTAAGTTCAATGGTTGTGTGTCATAAATAGTTTTCTCATAGACCTTTATTTCAAACAAGTTTCATTCAGAGACTTTTATTGTTGTCAGTCTATTAATAATCATATTACCTTGAAGGAGTACCAAAGGAGGAGAAACTAGCAGTTTATATAAATAGTTATGTAATTATTAAAATTAGCCTATGACACCCAGAGGAGTATACATCCTCGGGGTACTTATGACGCTCAGAAAGAACCTTATTAGCAATGACTTACTGCTTTTCAGTTCTTTATCTATGCTCATACTTTCATAGTAATTACTATAAATACAACAGAAAAAAGAATGATAGTTATTTGTATTTTTTTAGTTCTTACTCTAAAAAAATATTTGTTTTAGCATAGTAAAACAAGTTTTGTAGTGCTCATTTGTCAAATATTATATTTCATTTTTTTTTTTTAGATATTATTTTATATGTTCTTTACTATGGTATCTACTGATGATGACGGTTTATGAAACAATCTAGTTTTTGGAACATAATCTAATTTTCGAAGTTTTAATTTTTTTAGACATTTTTTTTTTTTTTAATTTGGTTGTAATAATAATTAGAATGTAATAAGGGAGTAAAACCTACACAAGTGATATTAGATAAGGATTTATGATAAAAAATAATTGTCTGAAATTATTAATACACCAAAAAACAAGATTTTAAATACTAATACATATAATCAGCAAAAAAAATGATTTATACAATAAAGATCACTTATCATTATATTGTTATATTTTAACTCATTAATGCGTTTAAAAAAAATCTGTACAAAGGACTAGTATAATGGATAATGGCTTCTGTTCTTAAATTTTTATACCTTATTCTTAGTTACCGGTATAAAAAGAAAACTGATAAAAATCTAATGAGTATTCTGTACTGATACTTGATTGCTACAATTTTAAACTGTAGAATGAATTAATGTTAGTGAAGTTGATACTTAATTTATTAATAGCTGCTAAAAAGTTTCATACAAGTGAATGCTGTCTTATATCGATAGAAAGATATATGCTAGAACCGACAAAACACACAGAAAGCTATTGTTGAACTTGACCTGGAATCTGGTTCCACAATTCATGTTACATATATGCAATTAAATATTATCATTAGGAATACAATGAAAAATCATTTTTCAGACAAATGTTACGCCGTAATGAATATATTTTTCAAACAGGGAATGATCTTTTAAAATATTTACATATAAAGAAATTCACAGATTTATAAATTGCTTAAGTAGTAAAACATGAATTTGATACATCAACTAACTTAATTAACTCTTCCTGTAACGGTAGTGAAAGTTTAAAAATATCGAGTCAAAAAAGATATAAAACCTTCTGTTAGTAAATTCCAAATGTCGAACTCCATAATTAGCGTATCGTAATTAGAGCCGTTAATTACGTCTGTCGGTCTTACTTATTTGAGGGTAATGTTTATAATCAGATTCAATTAACAAAAACAATTTAAAATATTAAAAACGACTACCTTTCAAAACATGTAGAAATTTTTTCCCAAAATATCTCTGCATGACGATATTTCATGTATAGACAGTGAGTCGTTTTAAACTGAAAAAGAAAATGTTATATTTCATCATATTGTACAACGAATTTAATTTTAAATACCTTTCTTAGCTCTACTAGTAGTTCAACATTCAAGGTTCTAACACAGTTCAACTTTAAGCTATTATTATGAAACATAATTACAACTAGTTGTCGCATACATAATAAATCCAATCGTATTTCAAAGAAGTTGTCAATATAAAAAACACAATTTTGAGCTTGAAACGCTAATTGAAATTTGGCGCATATGTACTGCAACTTTTATTAGGAGCATTAGGTAGTTTTGCAGGGGATAGACAAATGGTTGTAATCGTCAACGAAATTTTAAATGGCGTGTTGAATGTTTGATAGCATTGCGTTTATAACCTGTGTAATAAAATTAGTATCCTATTTAGTATTAAAGTTTGTCGTTAAATAGCATATGATTATTAATTTACCTTAAAATTGTTCCACCTGTATATAAATTTTGTATTACAGTTTTTATTTAGTACATTTTCCATGTGGTAAGTTGTTAATAATATCGAAAATAATCAACCGCAATATCTAGATTTAGTTTTCACTATGCAAAACTGCTTTGTTGTCTTAACTCTATATATATATATATATATATATATATATATATATACATATATAGTTTTTAATTTGATGATAGGTTATTGATTCTCTTTGTGGTTAGGTAGGTAATAATTTTAATTGGAAGTAATGGAGTGTTCGTAGTGGTATTTGGGGTTGATGTCAAATTGTGTAATTTTTAAGACTTTTTTTGTATTTTTGGACATGATACAGTGTAAGTTTTTAATATTATAAATATGTTAACCAGGTATATGTTTTATTAGAAGATTATTCGATTTTACAAACTCTTGTAAGTATCCAGATATGTATAAACCAATTAGTGTTATAAAAATGAAAACTAGCATGTATCATTTTTAAATTATATTATACTTTATTTAGTAAATTTATATAGTTTATTGAACTATGCTGTGCAATTTAATTCTGTAGTTGTAATAATTATGCGATATGTAATTAAAATAGTATCATCTTCTACAGGCCGTTTTCTACTGATTATGATCCATTGATGATAAACCCAGTTATAGATGTTTCATTACAAGAATTTGTTTATGATAAGAGACGGCCTTATATACAAGCAGAATTTAATAATGTTTATAATTACTCCAACAATCATCATAAAAATGGTAAGTTTTTCATCGTTAGTACCAATACTGCACATTATATATATATATATATATATAGAAAGTATTATTATATTTGAAAAGGGAGAGTGTATACAAGTATGTGAATATTTATGAATTTTTTTAAAAATAAAAACCGTCTATGATCAGTAAAATAATAAGCTTGAAGGGGTTGATGCAAATGCTGCTTCATAATTCACCATAATGTACTCAAATTTGTGTGTTTGTCACATACACAAATGTCAGTGAAATACAAAAAATATTTTCACATATAGTTTGATGTTTTAATATCTCTTCTCTGTTGTCAGTTTTTGTGATTAAAGGTAATGGTAATTAGGAATGTTATTGTTTCATTTTTTGTTTTGTTTAAACAATGCCAGCTATAATGCCATTTATGGTTTGGTAGTTATTTGCTGTAGTTATGAAAAACTTTGCCGGCCTCCGTGGTGTGAGTAGTACCATCTCAGCCTTTCATCCAGAGTTCCCGGGTTTGTATCTCGGTTGGCATGGCATTTCACACACTGCAAAATTATAATTTCATCTCATCCTCTGAAGCAATAGCTGACGGTGGTCTTGGAGGCCAAAAAAAAAGTTAATGAAAAACTGCACTTTAGAAACATCCGATTGTGTTGTTTTTTTATTTATTCATTTATTAAAAAATAAACTATGTGAATACCAGAAAATATGCTTCCAGATCATTTCATTAATATAATGCATTTCCTTCCTTAGTGGTATTGTAGATGACACTATCTTAATGATCATTGTTTGCAGTTGTTAGTTAGGAAACCTGGTTAATATGTTGTTGTTTGTCAAATTTAGTGTGTTCAGTTTATGAATTTTTTGTGCTACATGTAAAACATATATGTGTAACAACTATTTATGTTTAGTTTGTATTAGGTAATTTGCAACGTTTCATTCTAGTTGTAAAGCTAGTGCTTGTATATATTTTTTCTATCTGTGAATGTGTATCTGGATTTTTTTGGCACAGTATATTTCTCTTCCATCTTCCAAATTAGTGATAACACACATGAGACCATGAATTACCTAGAAGTAAACAATTGATAGGTTCTTCAAGATTTCATACAAGTAACTCCTAACCATTTTCCTTGACTTCTGTGTTCTTCCTGCATAAGTGTTCTTTCTTTTTTAATTCTGTTTATTACTTTATCATTTTATCTTTCCATCTTATTTTCTCCATCTTCCATATCTACATCTCAAAAGCTTCAATTCAGTCCCTTTCCCTCTTCCTCATTATACATATTTCACTCCAATACAAGACACATGCTAGCTTCTTCTTAACTATAAGTCCAAAATCTTACCACATAATAATCCCCTCATCTAATTGAAGGCTTCCTTTGCCATTGCTGTCCTTTTCCTTAATATTGCACTCTTCCAGCCCTTTTATCACCATAGTACCCAAATATCTAATTTTTTACTTTTTCTATTCATCATTCACTTGTCCTTATCTCTAAATCCTCTTTGTTATTTACTATTACTTTAGTTTTTCCTATATTTATTTTTATTTCATACTGTTTCTAAAATAACATTCTACGAGTCGGAGCGTGGAATGTTAGAAGTTTAAAAAAGGTTGGTAGGCTAGAAAATTTAAAAAGGGAAATGGATAGGATAAATGTGGATGTAGTAGGAATTAGTGAGGTTCGGTGGGAAGAGGAAGGCGACTTTTGGTAGGTGATTTTAGAATAATTAACTCAGCTTCAAATAATGGGCAGGCAGGAGTAGGTTTCATAATGAACAAGAAGATAGGGAAGAGAATAGAGTATTTCAAAACGCATAGCGATAGAATCATTGTAATAAGGATAAAATCAAAACCTAAACCGACAACGATTGTTAACTTCTATATGCCTACAAGCGCCCATGATGATGATGAGGTAGAGTGTGTATACGAAGAGATTGATGAAGCAATTAAACACGTAAAAGGAGATGAAAATTTAATAATAGTTAGAGATTGGAATGCAAGCATTGGAAAAGGCAAGGAAGGAAATATAGTGGGTGAATACGGGCTGGGCAAAAGGAATGAAAGAGGGGACCGACTTATAGAGTTTTGCACGAAGTATAATTTAGTAATTGCCAACACCCAATTTAAAAATCATAATAGAAGAATATACACTTGGAAAAAGCCAGGCGATACTGCAAGGTATCAGATAGATAATATCATGGTTAAGCAAAGATTTAGAAATCAACTCGTTGACTGCAAAACTTACCCTGGAGCAGACATTGATAGCGACCATAATTTGGTGAAAATGAAATGTAGATTAGGGTTTAAAAGCCTGAAGAAAAGTTGTCAGATGAATCGGTGGAATTTAGAGAAGCTTGAGGAAGAGTAGGTAAAGAAGATTTTTTAGGAGGACATCGCAAGAGGTATGAGTAAAAAAGATAAGGTAGAAAATGTAGAAGAAGAATGGGAGAATGTTAAAAAGGAAATTCTTAAATCAGCAGAAGCAAACTTAGGCGGAATAAAGAGAACTGGCAGAAAACCTTAGGTTTCAGACGATATATTGCAGCTGATGGATGAACGTAGAAAATATAAGAATGCTAGTGATGAAGAAAGTAAAAGGAACTATCGGCAATTAAGAAATGCTATAAACAGGAAGTGCAAACTGGCGAAAGAAGAATGGATTAAAGAAAAGTGTTCAGAAGTGGAAAGAGAAATGAACATTGGTAAAATAGACAGAGCATACAGGAAAGTTAAGGAAAATTTTGGGGTACATAAATTAAAATCTAATAATGTGTTAAACAAAGATGGTAAACCAATATATAATACGAAAGGTAAAGTCGATAGATGGGTGGAATATATTGAAGAGTTATACGGAGGAAATGAATTAGAAAATGATGTTATAGAGGAAGAAGAGGAAGTTGAGGAGGATGAAATGGGAGAAACAATACTCAGATCTGAATTTAAGAGAGCATTAAAAGATTTTAATGGCAGAAAGGCTTCTGGAATAGACGGAATACCTGTAGAATTACTGCGCAGTGCAGGTGAGGAAGCAATTGATAGATTATACAAACTGGTGTGTAATATTTATGAAAAAGGGGAATTTCCGTCAAACTTCAAAAAAAGTGTTATAGTCATGATACCAAAGAAAGCAGGGGCAGATAAATGTGAAGAATACAGAACAATTAGTTTAACTAGTCATGCATCAAAAATCTTAACTAGAATTCTATACAGAAGAATTGAGAGGAGAGTGGAAGAAGTGTTAGGAGAAGATCAATTTGGTTTCAGGAAAAGTATAGGGACAAGGGAAGCAATTTTAGGCCTCAGATTAATAGTAGAAGGAAGATTAAAGAAAAACAAACCAACATACTTGGCGTTTATAGACCTAGAAAAGGCATTCGATAACGTAGACTGGAATAAATTGTTCAGCATTTTAAAAAAATTAGGGTTCAAATACAGAGATAGAAGAACAATTGCTAACATGTACAAGAACCAAACAGCAACAGTAACACAGTAACAAGAACATAAGAAAGAAGCCGTAATAAGAAAGGGAGTCTGACAAGGATGTTCCCTATCTCTGTTACTTTTTAATCTTTACATGGAACTAGCAGTTAATGATGTTAAAGAACAATTTAGATTCGGAGTAACAGTACAAGGTGAAAAAATAAAGATGCTTCGATTTGCTGATGATATAGTAATTCTAGCCGAGAGTAAAAAGGATTTAGAAGAAACAATGAACGGCATAGATGAAGTCCTACGCAAGAACTATCGCATGAAAATAAACAAGAACAAAACAAAAGTAATGAAATGTAGTAGAAATAACAAAGATGGACCACTGAATGTGAAAATAGGAGGAGAAAAGATTATGGAGGTAGAAGAATTTTGTTATTTGGGAAGTAGAATTACTACAGATGGACGAAGCAGGAGCGATATAAAAGGCCGAATAGCACAAGCTAACCGAGCCTTCAGTAAGAAATATAATTTGTTTACATCAATAATTAATTTAAATGTCAGGAAAAGATTTTTGAAAGTGTATGTTTGGAGTGTTGCTTTATATGGAAGTGAAACTTGGACAATCGGAGTATCTGAGAAGAAAAGGTTAGAAGCTTTTGAAATGTGGTGCTATAGGAGAATGTTAAAAATAACATTCTCCTATAAATTATAGGGATGGGTGGATAAAGTGACAAATGAAGAGGTATTGCGGCAAATAGATGAAGAAAGAAGCATTTGGAACAATATAGTTAAAAGAAGAGACAGACTTATAGGCCACATACTAAGGCATCCTGGAATAGTCGCTTTAATATTGGAAGGACAGGTAGAAGGAAAAAAATTGTGTAGGCAGGCCACGTTTGGAATATGTAAAACAAATTGTTAGGGATGTAGGATGTAGAGGGTATACTGAAATGAAACGACTAGCACTATGGGGAATCTTGGAGAGCTGCATCAAACCAGTCAAATGACTGAAGACAAAAAAAAAACTGTTTCTATTCTTCCTCCAGAGCTGTTAACAATATTTTAAGCGTGTGTGTGTCATCAGCAAGAATTACTGTCTTATCAGCAAACCTTATGCATCTTATTTTTCATATTCCTATACTTATTCCTTCTTTTCTTTCTTCTAATATATTCCTTTCGATATCCTCAATGTAAATGTTGAACAGTGTCTGTGAGAGACACTTCTCCATAATCCTTGCCTAACACCTCGACCAGACTCAACCAGTCAGTCATATTCTTATTTACTTTCATTGCTGCTGTTTGTCTAATATATAATTTTTTAATCAACCATCTATCTTTCATTCTACATTTTTCTCCTTAAGAACCTCAATCATTTTCCCCCATTTGACTCTTACTAATGTCTTCCCTAAATCTATGAAACAAAGATTCATTCCTCTTCCTCTATTTAAATATCTTTACAACCATCCTTAATAGCTCTTAGTAGATGGCATTTCTGGTTCCTTTCCTTTTACTGAAGCCAAATTGCATTTTCTTTCATTATTCCTACCAACCTTTGGTTAGGACTCATAACAATATTTTAGCAGCATTGGCTATTTGTTTAATTTGTTCTGTGATATTTAAATTTTGTTGTACTTGTTTTCTTCAGAATTGGTATCATTGCATTTTTACAAAGTCTTCAGGCCATTCTCCCGTACTGTATATCTTGTTACACAGTTCAGTTATTTCTTCCACTCCTTCCTTCTTTAAGCATTCTATGGGAAGTTCTACTCCAGTCAATTTTTTATTCGTCATTTCTTTAATTGCTTTCTGTATTTTACATTTTGATATCAATAGTCCTTCATCCTCTTCAGCTACCTTCTATTTCTTTTCTGTGTTTAGTTCCTTAGGTTTCTCTCTTTGTCATATACAGGTTCTTCACTTATTCCTTCCATCTTCCTCTTATTTCTCTCTTGATTTTACTATCCTTATCCTTATTTTTCCATTCCCTTTCCATTCATCCCATTTAATGCTCTTTACCTTCATGTACATCATATCATACTGCCCTTTCTTGGCTTGATCCTCAACAACATCACATTCTTCTTTCAACCATCTTTTCCTAGCTTCTTGTGTTTCCCTCCTTAACTAATCTGCAATGCATCACTCTTTCATTTTCTCATGTTTTGTTCTTATACCACTTTCTTCCAATTTCTTTAGCATATCTGTTTTTACCTATGGTTTCTTGGCTCTATTTCCCTCATAATAGCCTAATTCTTCCTTTGCTAATATTACTTTGGTACATTTTTTATTCTCATCCAATTCTCACTGTTCTCATTTTCTTTTTGCTTTCTTAAATTGCCTTAGGTTTTCTGTCATTGTTTCCATATTCAATTTCTTCAAGTTTCCTAAGTTCCATTTCTTAACCACTTTTGCTTTTTCTACTTTCTTTAAAGCTTTCTCATTTCCGTACCATACATAGTGTATGATCATTATTGATAGCTACACCTGGTAATCCTTTGGCTTTCTTAACAGCATTCCTATACTTTTCATCTACTAAGACATGGTCTATTTGATATCATGCTTTTCCTCAGGGGTTACTCACATACATCTGCTCCTTTCATGGTATTTGAATCAAGTGTTGGTTATAAACAACACAAGATTATTTATAAATAATCTTTTCTGCTGCAAAATTCTATTAATCTGTTCTTCCTTCCATTCCTTACCTATAAGCCAAATTTTCTTACCATGCTTCCTTCTTCACCATCTCCGACCAGAGCATTCCAGTCAACTGTCCATACCTTACAGCAGTTATTTTCTGATTTTATTACATCTTCAATAGTTTCATGCAGCTCTTCAATATCTTGTACATAATTTGATGTCAGCATATATTTGTGTTCTATAACTAAATATTTTGGTAAAATCCAAATCCTTAACTATATTGATCTGTCATTTATATGACATACTTCTGCATCGATTTTGTTACTACTACATTCCTCGTAATTATTCCCATTCCATTTTTTCCTTTCTTTCTTCCAGAATTAATGCAGTAACTTCTTCACTATTTATCTCTCCCTATCCTTTCCACCCTATTTCATTCAATCCTATCCATATTATTTATCTTCATTTCCCTCCTGAAATTCTCCAACCTTCCATTCTGTAAAAAAATTTTGACATTCCAGATTCCTAAACGCAATTGGTCCTTTAACTTCTTTTGTTGCTTCTCCCAGAAATCCAAATGAGAAGATGTTTTAACTCTAGTCATATTTAACAGAATAAACCAGCATCATAGCTTAATGCAAGGAATTATCACTAGAATTTTACTAACCAGTTTTCTTTTGTTCTGTATTCTAATAATGTTGAGTTCCTGAAGAAGTTTCTTTTCCTTTGGAAGCAGTTTCCTACCCTCAAGGCAATCGAGTGCCCTGCACCCACCATCACTAATCCACCCTTTGTGGAGACAGTTGGACTTGTAATGGGACAAACTCCTTATACCAAGAGTAACTTGGTCCCTTCATTAGTTAGCCACTTGTGTATACCAGCAGTTGTTAATTTAAACAATGTTTGCCCCCTCTCTATAGGGAGGTGAATATCAGAATTTTCCCTTCACTAAATCTAGAAGCCAAAAAAGCATTTCCTAAATTCTCTAGCACTTTTAGATAGGGTAGATCACCAGTATTCTAAATATAGCTTATACTGTATAAAAAAAAATACATTAACTATAATTTTCATAATTAAGATGTAATTGTCAAATTGCTAAATAGCAGATATATATATGTTCTATAATTCATTGTATTACTGAATAAGTCTGTAACTTGTAAAATATGCAGTAGTGCGATAAGCTGATTAGATTTGCTCCAGTGAACTTGTTAAAAGTAATCATTTTGGTATTTTTTTCTTCAGATGTCATGACTTACAAAAACTTTGAACAGAATAAACGTATATTTTACTGCTTAAAATTAAAAGTTAAAAATTATAATGATCAAATAATTAAAATTCAGATTCGGTGTTTCATTTATGAATTTTTTGTTTTATATATTTTGAAGATATCAGGTCCTGCAATGACAATTTGATTATTTTTTTAAATAATTTGATTTATTACTTAATTGGTTTACTATTTATACATTTATAATTGTTATTTTACAGGTTTAAGTAAATGGTTTAAAAATCAGCTGCCGAAGTGTGGTCCTATATCGTTACTAGTTTCCTTCTTTCCAATTTTTAGATGGCTGCCAGAATATGAATGGAAGAAAGATTTTTATCATGATGTTGTATCTGGAATCACTGTTGCTGTTATGCACATTCCACAAGGTATTGAATCATTTTTATAGCTTGTTTTAAAAAATCATTTTTCAAAATGTATTAGCTTTTATTTATTTTTTAGTTTTAATATTACAAGTATAAATTCTCTATAATAGTACTTTGTTTCTGTTGTGTGTTGTAGATGATCAATGTATGTTTTTTCTTTTATATATACCTAGTGTGGGTTTTAAATCTATATGTATATTTAGTTATTGATAGTAATCTTTACCTAGTTTTGATAGTTTTCTTTATTATGACTATTGTTTAATAATCCTTGTAGTATTGTACCTCAAATTTTTATAGTAATACTGTAGTAAAAGTACTTAATTGCATCAAAAAAATCCTTCGTCAGTTCTCCCTGCAACTTGTGTGTTGTATTTGTGTACTACAAGGAATGTTCAAAAAGTCAACGTAAAACTTGCTGCTGTGAATTATTCTCAAGTCTTCTTGGACAGGTGGTGTGGAAAATGTGATTCCTTTTGCATTACATAACACTAAGCTGGCGCAGTACAAATTTTCAGTTCAGAGTGACAACACATTAAAATGAGTGCACCTTTATTATTTATGTCCAAGAAAAGATGTGTTCCATAATTAGTTTTTTTATTACAAAAAAAATTAAAATCTTTCAAAATTCATGAAAAATTAAATTTTGTTACTGGGTACATGGAAACATCAAAAACCTAACTCAAAATGAGTGATTAAGTGTTATTTATTTATGTTTTAGAGATATTATATTAACAATAGTTAAAATAAAGAAAAATAATTTATGGCGTTACCAAAAAAAAAGAATTATTTTCTGTTGGTATGTAGGTTGGCAGTGCTGCCCTCTCATGCTACATATGTTTAGTAAACCCATCAGGTTGGTGTAGTGATGAACTCATCATCTCAAATCAGCTAACCTTCGAAGTCGACAGTTCTAAGGTTCAAATCCTAGTAAAGGCAGTTACATTTATAGGGATTTGAATATTAGATCATGGATACTGGTATTCTTTGATGATTGGGTTTCAATTAACCACACATCTCAGGAATGGTCGACCTGAGACTGTACAAGACTACACTTCATTTACATTCATACATATCATCCTCTGAAGAGGAACTGCTGAGGGTTTCTCTTATGGTGGTTCTGGATGCTAAACAGAAAAATAAAAAATGTATATTCTGTCACTCTCCCTGCTCAGTCAGCCAGGTAGCATTCATGAAAATCATTGCAGCAGACAGAGTGATTGTTTTTGTAAGCCCCTCCCAACGCTCTCAGTGATTTTGCGATGGCAAACTTTAAGGAGAAATGCGCCAACATCAAATTCTGTTTCTTGTTAAACAAAACAGCAACAGAAATAGTTTTAATGCTTTGGGAAGCTTATGGGAAGGAAGCTCTAAGCTAGGCAAGAATTTATGAGTGGTTTGCCCAGTTCAGAAGTTGTCAAATGTCACTTGAAATGAACCCTGTTTGGGTCACCCCTCATTGTCCAGAACAGACATAAATATTAAAGTGTGTGATGTCATCATGTTTGATCATCACAGAACAGTTGATGAATTGTAGGAAATAACTGGAATTTCCTGGAGTTCATGCCAAAGAATCCTAACTGAAAGTTTGATTATGAGACACGTTGTGGAAAAATTTGTTCCACGACTGCTTTCCAATGACAGAGGGAGAACTGTCTTAGATTGAACCAGGAATTTAAAGGTACAAAGTGACCTGGATTTTTTTATTATAAGTCATAACAAGAGAATGAATCTTGGTGTTACAGCTATGACCCTGAAACCAAAACACAGTCCAGCCAGTGGAGGACAGCTTCATCGCCCAGGCTAAAAAAAGCACAGCAAGTGACATCCATGATAGTCTGTTTGTTATCAAAGGAGTTGTTCATATTGAAATTGTTCCTCAGGGCAACAGAGTGAATCAACAGTATTATCTGCAACTGCTGAAGCGATTGCATGAGGCAGTGAGGAAAAAGACCTACATTGTGGTGACCAGGGGACTAGTTGCTTCATTATTACAATCCATCTGCACACACAGTGTTGAAAATCAACCAGTTTTTATGAAAAATGGCATGACAACAGTTTATCACCCCCCACACTCACCCAACCTAGCCCCTGTAACTTCTTCTTGTTCCCAAGAATGAAGAAAAATCTAGGGGGAAAGCATTTTCAGGACTAGAAGAGGTTAAGAAAAAATTGCTAGAGGCACTTAACGCCATTAGTTCAGAAAATTTTTTAAAATGTTTCAAACAGTGAAAAAACTATGGGGACAAGTGCATAATCATCTAATGGACATTATTTTGAAGGGGATTGATGCTTTCAAGATGTTATCTTAAATAAAAGGAATTTAAATAAATAATTCTCAATTTTTTTTGGGTACACCCCTTGTATTTTATCATTTTAAATTTGTGATTTATTTATGTAGGCCTATTAGATATAGCATTGCATTAGAATGTAAGTATTAATAAAAATAATAATAATAGTGTACTTGCTGATCAAACCATATTATGAAATAATATGCACATCATTCAGTATATGAATAATAGCTTGTACAATAAAAATAAACAAAAACTAAGAAGGAAAAATGAATTTTACATTTAAAAGGAATATAATCTAAAAGTTACTGGTAAGGTATGGTTTAAAAAGAATTTATAAATTAACAATTTCAGCCTCCAAATTCATTGAGTCTATAGAAAGGATTTGCATATGACCAGTTTGACCAGTTTTATGACCAGTTTTTCAATTTGTTTTTAAAAACATTGACTAATAACTCTCATACTGGTATTAATAGTTTATTAAACAAAATAATACCGCTTGAAAACCAAACTGTTTTCTGTAAGCTCCACCCTAACCATCAAGAGTCTGCCTGTCATATCTTTTAAATATTAAGCCACTGAGAATATAAATTTAAACTTTGAGATTTGCTTTAATATATATGAAAAATTTTATAACCTTACAAATTTCTTAAGAGGCAATGCTCTTGACGTAGTAAAACATTTATCAGTAACATCAAAAAATTATGAAACTGCAATAGAACTACTTAAAGCTCGTTATGATAACAAAAGGCTAATAGCAGCTAAACATGCTTTAGAAATTATTAATTTAAAACCATTAAAAAAGGAAAATTCTGAAAATTTATCTAAGTTCATTGACCAAGTTAATTCAAACATTAATGCATTGAAAAATCTAAATATTGACTATTTAGAATTTATTGTAATACAGTTAATTACACAAAACTTAAACCTAAATACTTAAGAGACTGGGAAAAAACATTGGAAAATAATACATTTCCAAAGTTAGAACAACTCATTTCTTTCTTAGAATGTAAGCGTAAACTACTTGAATCCACAGACATGATTCAAAGTAATCAAAAACCACAGCCGCCTAATGTAGGATTTAGCAGCAACAAATATGATTATTCAAAACCTAGTTCTAGTAAAAATGTATTTTATGTAAATAATTCTAATAATTTTATGTGTACATTAGGTAAAACTAGCAACCATCCATTGTATCGATGTGATAAGTTTTTAAGTTATAATGTTAACAAAAGAAAAAGCTTTGTATTTCAAGAAAAATTACGTCTTAATTGTTTAAGTAAATAACATATTGTCAAAGATTGCCCAAGGAATCATAAATGTAAAAAATTCTCACGGAAGCATCATACACTAATTCATTTAGATAAAACGCTGCAAGACGCAGCAAATAAATTTTCAAAGCAAAATCAAGCTCCTTCAGCTAGTAGTTCATATTGTACTTTAAAGTCAGAACCTAACAAGTCTGTTTTACTTGTAACAGCTGTAGTTAATGTAAAAGATAAAAAAGGTAATTTCATCCACGCCAGGGTCTTACTTGAGTCCACTTCGATGATTTCATTTTGTATTGAAAGGTTTGCCACCAAACTTGGGCTTAAAACCAAATCTATTCTCATGCCGATCACAGGTATTAGTAATGTTGTTACTAAATCTAAGCTATGTATTGATTTAAATATTAATTCTAAGTATGAAAACTTTAATTTTAATTTGAAATGTCATGTACTGCCATCTATTACAGGTCTGTTATCTAATGATTTTTTAAACGTAACTGACTGGGAAATTCCTTCTCAACTTTTCCTTGCCAATCCCAATTTTAATATTCCTGGGCAAATCGACATTCTCCTAGGCGCTCAGTATCATCTTTCTCTACTTAAGTCTGTTCAATTCTCATAATTCTTATCATACCATACTTCAAAAAACTAGTCTTGGTTTCATAGCCTCGGGTCAGATCCCTACTAAATCTAGTAAACGGAAAAATGATTCAGATTCAATATCACTTTTTGTCAGCAATGAACAGCTTTCCTCTCAATTAGTCATTTTGGAGATTTGAAGAGATCGAAAATCGTTTACCGACCAAGGAGGAATCTTTCTGCGAAAAACATTTCCTGGAAAATACCTTTCGTGATGACAAAGGCAGATTTGTTGTATCTCTTCCTCGTAAGGAAAACTTTGCTTTAGGAGATTCTTATGAGAATGCAAGGCATCGTTTAAATTTATTACAGCGTAGATGTAAGAAAAATCCTAAATTCAAGGAAGACTACTTCCATTTCATGAAAGAATATCAAGAATTAGATCACATGCAACCTGTAGATTCATCTCAGTCCAAGGTTCCATCTGAAACCTTTTATTTGCCTCATCACGCAATATTTCGTGAATCTTCCACCACTACCAAAACAAGAGTAGTATTTGATGGTAGTGTGAAAACTTCAAATGGCCAATCACTCAATTCAATTCTTGCTACAGGTCCAGTAGTACAAGATTTACTTTCAATTATAATTCATTTTAGAACTCACAGCTACGTGCTATCAGGAGACATTCCTAAAATGTACTGACAAATTTGCATTAATCTTTGAGAATTCTCTGGTATGATGATACCAACTCATCAATCATTCCATATAACTTACAGACAGTTACTTATAGTTTAGCACCTTCAAGTTTTATAGCAACAAGATGTTTGATTGAAATTTCCAATCAAAATGAAGCCTCTTTTCCTCAAGCTTGCCAAGTAATTGAGCAAGATTTTTATGTCGATGATCTTCTCACTGGTTGTGACAACATCAATCAGTTGAAACAATTTTACAATGATGTTTCTTTATTGCTTAGCAAATATGGACTTTCACTACATAAATGCCATTCCAACGTTCCAGATATGTTTGACAATTCTGATTCTTTCATCAAATTAGATAAGGATGAAAATATCAAGACTCTTGGATTATTTTGGAATCCTCAAGGTGATGATTTCATTTATCAGTTCAAACTAAAAGATAGTAATACTTCTTACAGCAAGGGTTCTGTTTTGTCAATCATTTCTTCATTGTTCGATCCTTTATGACTACTTGCTCCTATAGTCGTTCCATTTAAAGTGCTCGTACAAGAGTTATGGTGCGCCAACCTTCACTGGGATGAAGTTCTTCCCGCTACGTTAACAGAAAAATGAAATTTTCTGTACTCTCAACTCAAATCTTCAAGTAATTTTAAGATTCCTAGATTAGTTAAAATTAGTTTTAGGAAGAGTTATCAATTACATGGTTTTTGTGATACAAGTAGTAGCACATATGATGCATGTCTTTTCATCTGATCTGTTGATAGCAATGAACACATTGAAACCCACTTCTTGTGTTCAAAATGTAGAGTTGCTCCAGTCAAGCAAATTTCTATTCCTAGGTTAGAGCTGAATGCGGCTCTTCTATTATCTTGTTTATTCAATAAGGTTAAGTGTATTTTAGGTATAAGATTTGATTCAATCCATTTTTGGTCGGATTCTAAAATAGTACTTTACTGGTTGTCATCGCTTCCTAATCGATGGAAGGTATTCGTCGCAAATAGAGTTTGCGAAATTCAAGAGCTAAGGAATGCTTATGGAAGCACATTCCTTCAAGGGATAACCCCACAGACATCCTGTACATGGTTGCATGCCGGATGTATTAACCTCGTCACAACTCTGGTGGAATGGTCTGTCTTTTCTGAAACAAGATGAGGATGCCTGGCCATCCAATCTGCCTATCATTTCTATGATTCCGCCAGATTCGCTCAAGGAAGAGAAGAAGTCTAGCAAAACTAGTGTGTTTTCAGCTGCTCTTCAAACTACAGAAGCTGTAGAGCTTTCAAAGCCATTTTATCGTTTGTACAAATATTAAATATATTTTCATATTGTCGTCGCATCATTTATAATTTAAAAAATAAAAATACTCGTATATTGTCAGATCTTTCTCTGGAAGAAATCAATTCCACACTTGAAATTCTTGTTCGTCAAACACAAAAATTGTATTGTACTAAAGAATTAAGCGATTTAAGGAAAAATTCTGCTGTATCAAGGAAAAGCAATTTAGTTTCTCTTAACCCATTTTTGGATCAAAATGGTATCATTTGCGTCTGAGGTCTTTTAAGTTTTTCAAACTTGTCTTTAAATGCTAAACATCCTATAGTTTTAAGTCCTCATAGTCATCTCACTCGATTGATTATTTCTCATGAACATTTATGATTATCCCATGGAGGATTACAGTTAATTCGTTCCTCACTTAGGCAGAAATATTGGATTGTCAACACTAAAATCATAATTCGCTATGTCCTTCATAAATGTTTAACTTGTTTTCGATTTAGAGCTCAGCCTCAGAGTCATTTACTTGGTCAACTGCCAAAAGAAAGAGTCACAATTTCCAGACCATTCCAGTCAACTGGTGTTGATTATGCTGGCCCAATACTTATCCAACATGGTGAGCGGCGTACTCGATCTACCAATCCTTCAACTATTAAGGCTTACATTGCATTGTTTGTATGTCTCAGCACAAAGGCAGTACACTTCAAACACATGACTGATTTATCAACAGGAAGCTTTATCGCTGCTCTACGAAGATTTTTAGGATGCCAAGGATTGCCCTCACATTTTTTTCTAACAATGGAAAAAACTTTTGTGGTGCAAATCGCTATCTTCAAGAAATGTATGATTTTCTTAAAACCGATACTGCTAATTCCAAAATTAAATCTTTCTGTACCTCAAACAACATAAAATGGTCCTTCATTCCTCCATACTCTCCTAGTTGGGGTAGTTTATGGAAAGCTGAGAAGAGCATGAAGTTTCATTTGTGAAGAGTCACGGGAAATTCTGTTCTCAACTATGAAGAATTATCTACCCCGTTAATCCAAATAGAGGCCTGTTTAAATTCAAGACCATTGTATTTACCTTCATCTGACACCTCTGATCCCACTCCACTCACTCCTGGACATTTATTCATTTTTTTTTGCTCCTTTAACTTCCTTACCTAGCCCTGATTTCTCAGGCATTAACGTAAATAAGATCGCTAGGTGGCAGCTTACATAAAAATTACTGAGAGATTTTTGGAAGGCATGGTCTAACAACTACGTACATTCTCTACAACAGAGAAGTAAGTGCAAAATTTAAATAATAACATTTGTGTTAGCAATGTAGTTATAATTAAAGAAAATAATCTTCCTCCACTGATGTGGAAATTAGGAATAATTATTGAAGTATATCCATGTAACGATCGACTAGTTAGATTAGTTGATGTGAAAACTAATAACACGATAGTAAAAAGAACTATTAATAAATTGAGTGTTCTTCCAAATTTAAATGCTTGCAATGACTTGAGTCATTCCGAATGTAATCAATGAGATTTATTTAACGTCTTCCTAATGTATTTGTTTATTTCAATTTGTTTTAGATGTAAGCTTTGCCTGTATCTATATTAGATTTGTTGAGTTAACTTTAATTTTTGTACATTCAAAGTTTACGTAATTATTTTATGTAATACTCTTTGTTTGTACATTAAGTTTCATTTCATGTAATGTATCACAATTATAATTGGTGGGCGGTGTGTTCCGTTCCATGTCAAGCCATCCAGTGCTGCGATCTAGTGGGTGCTAGTGCTCACCGGAAAGTTGAGCTCATACTAGCATTCTACGTTAGAATCCCGCGCAGTGCGGTTGCATTTTTCATTTCATCCGGATGGACAATCAGTGTTAATCATAGTTACTAGCATTCGGCGTTCGAATCTGATCCAAGGCAGTCATGTCATACTCTTAGTTCGTATGGACTCCATTCTTTGTTCGGATGAATGTTAGCTTTAATGTTTTATTTAATTTTTTATTTTTATATGTCAAGTTATACGTTATGTTACAATTCATTTCATTAACTGTCAAGACGACAATTCATTAAACCATTATTCAACAAGAAACAAGGCGTTGTCTTCATTCATACAGTCCAACCTCTAAACATACAGTCCAACCTCTAAAGCTACTATCGAAAATTATGAACTAAACTATTAAAGACTATTATCGGTATGGACTATTATCTATTTATGGACTATTAAAGACTAGACTATTATCGGTTATGAACTAAACTATTAAAAAGATCAAAGAATTTATGCCAAGCCTTCCCATCAACCAACAAACCTTCGTGAAAGAGTTCAATCATCATGTATAGGTTTTAAAGAAATTGGATTAGGTTTGTTAATCACTTTAGTTGCATCAGTTACCTCTGAAATTTTGAAACAATTTTCTAATTTTTTATGTTTTAATTTAAGTTTGTCAAAAATATTATCATATGTGTGCCTATCCTGTAGATCTTTATCTGCTGCATCTTGGTGCAATTCGATTTCAGATTGAACATCAAAAAATAGGTTTTCGTATTCTTACAGTTTATCAAACTTAATGGTAAATAGATCGTAATCACCTGAATTAAGATCAAAGTTTTCAATGAATGTTTTCAAACAATAGGCTATACTATTCTTCATAATGCCTCGTTTTTTAATTAAATCCTTGAATTCAATTTTTATTGGAATCATATATAAAATAATATTAAATTAGAATGAAATAAAGTTATAAAATAAGGTTAAAGATACATGTCATATACAATAATATTGTTAAAGTATAGCCTATGCATAAAGTTGAATGAACTGGATTGGTTGTAAATATGATACAATATCTCCTAACATCTGCGTGTGCAGGTCAACGAACAATAGAAAGATTGCCTGAGATGTGTGCGTGTATGTGCTTTTTACACCGCGATAAAAGAAAAACTTGTCCCAACTGGAATAGAGGGTTGATCTTTATACCTGCAGATGTAAGATTATGGTTATAGTCAAAAACTTAACTGTGTTATAAACCATTGAAATATTCACAAATTTTAATGTTTCACTAATGTTAATTTTTTAATTGCACTTTTAACATACACCCTTAATTTTTGAAACGCTTTTTATAAATAAATTATAAATACTGTGTTGTTGACTTGGTTTGACCTTATTGAAACCCATGGATGAATGCTGTAGAGCAGCTAAGTTCGTGTCGTTAATACAGCGACTTGACTATGAAATGTCAGTTAACAGATGCAGAAGTCGATCCAGTTGGTACAGTGACTTGACCATCTTGTTCTTGAATGTGAAGACAAATGACCATAAAGAGATGTGGTAGATCCGTCGACTTAACTATCCGGCCTTATCTGGATATCCGCTTCATTTATCCGGCCCGGAGGACCATGAAACAATGGTAGATTTTAGAGCAAGGTTGGACTATATATCAATGGACTATATATTCATAGGTGATGAATGAAGACAACGCCTTGTTGCTTGTTGAATAATGGTTTAATGAATTGTCGTCTTCACAGTTAATGAAATGAATTGGAATATAATATATAACTTGACATATAAAAATAAAAAATATAAAATTAAATAAAACATTAGCGTTCATCCCAACAAAGAATGGAGTCCATATGAACTAAGAGTATGACGTGACCGCCTTGGATCAGACTCGAGCGCCGAATGCTAGTAAATATGAGTAACACTGATTGTCCATCTAAACGAAATGAAAAATGCAACCGCAATGTGCGGGATTCTAACGTAGAATGCTAGTACGAGCTTAAAAGTTGTGATTATATCTTAGGGAAATCTCTTCATCTAATGTTATTCTTAAACATATTGATCACAGTGTTCTCACAACCTTAGAAAAGATTTCATTTCAGGTTAATGAGGATATGTTCAATAAGGGAATTTTTCTCATCATGTTATATAGATAATTTAAGGGACAATGCTGAAAATTAGAATTAATGTAAACTATAAATTATCAGTGTTTGAATTAATGAAATTGTTTTGCCTTAAGTACTTACACATTTTCTATTTTATAAATATATTTTTATTTAAGGTTTCAATTATTAACAGTAAGACATTTTAAGCAAAGGTAATGGAGTAATGTTACAATGTTGCACCATATGTTCAGTGCATTAAAAAAGAACAAAAACATTTACATGAAAGCTCATTAAAAAAAGAATCGGTAAAAAAAATGCATTAGTATATGTACAGTACAATACAAGAACTATAAAAATTATCTTTTTTTGTGATTCTATTCAAACAAAAAAATTCAACAAATCATTAGATGCTGTAAAAACATTTTTTTGGCTGTGACAGTCTGTAATGAAAATGATTTATTTGAAAATGAATGATGTAGGCTATTAAAAGATTCTTATTTATAAAATTGGTTCAGTTTGTTTCAAAAGTTTATAATTTTTAAAAAAAACTTTTTTAATTCTTAACAATTATAAAAAAATATCCTTTTTATTGCAGTTATTCTGGATTTGTTATAGAATTCTATTGATCTTTCTTGGACATTAATTCCTAAATAGTTAAACTAATTTAATTTGATGACAAATGATGTTAATCCTTTTTATTAAAATTGTAATACAATTCATAATTTCTAAAATATATACATAAGTCATTGGTAAAATATTAATATTCATGAAAGATAGTTTCCTGTTGTCAAAATTTAAATTTTGACAACAGGAAACTATCTTTCATTTTGAATAGGATTTATTTAGTTTTAGAATTATTAACATTTAACCTATTTTTAAGAAACCTGTCGCTTAGACTTTCCAGTATCTGTAATTTTTATCTTGCTTATGTAAAGCAGAAGGATTTTTGAACTACTTACTTTACATTAGTTTTTAATGATCATCAGTTGTTTATTTGCACAGACAGGTATATATATAATGTTTCAGTGATTTTATGTTAATTTATTCTTATTCTGTTTTAGGTCTCGCTTATTCAACACTAGGTGCTGTACCTCCTATAGTTGGAATTTATATGGCATTTTTTCCTGTTTTAATTTATATTTTTATGGGTACTTCTAGACATGTTTCAATGGGTATGTATACCTATTTCTTCAGCAATTTTAACCCTTAATGTGTATATATATATATATGTATGTGTGTATTATTAAAAATGCGTTGAAATCAACTTTTTCTTAATATCTGTATTATAAAAAGTTTATTAATTGATTTCCACCAAACTTTACCATGTTATTAAAGAATTTGTTTAGTATAGAATAATTGCAGGTTAGAAATATTAAAAATGTATCATCCTGTCATTACTCATAAAATTTTAAATAACTTAACTGATGTACTTGACAAATAATATTTTTGTTCAAATCAATTTATAAATATGTTACATAATTTAATCAGAAATAGATAGGTGTGCTACTCATTCCTTCCTTAGATTTCCATTGTAGTTTGTAAGATAACATATTGGCTGCAGTTTTTTTTTTAATCCAAGTAATTTTCATGTGATAAAAGTCCCCATTATCCAGAATTTTCATTTCCGCTGTTGCATTAAAGGACATGCATATCTTGTAAGATTTCTTCTCCTCTAACGCTATCTGTCAGACATTGATAGAATCCTTTGTGTTACTTAGCAGTATTGTGAACTGTACAAATCTTATTTAGTCTCCAACCTATTGATCATATGAATGAAAAAGAAATACAAAGATCATTTGTAATACAAAAATTAATAATCTAAAAACATGTAAATCATAAAAATAAAAATGAAAAAACATTAATCGAGTATTATAAAAGTGTATAAATACTGTAACAAAAATTATTCAAAAAAGTCACACAACGTGGAAAATATTTCAGTACAAAAGTCAACAATAAGAAAATATCCAAAATAAAAAACAAAATTACAATTAGTATTAAGCTTAATATGCGTCATTTTACTTTATAAATGTATATCATATTAATATCAAAATAATTAATTATATTAGTATTATATAGCAAAATAAAATCCCTGCTTCTCAATATTGTGATAAAAGTATTTATATGTTTTTATTACAATATTGTAATATTACAATTATAATTTTTAACTAAAAATGAAATCAGTTGCGGCTAGACATCAACAATTCACATAATATTAATTTATCCTTTTTTTATGAGAACGTATTTTGAAAATATTGTAAATGCATTAAAAAATGTCCAATATGTTACATATGTTA
The DNA here is from genome assembly GCF_047948215.1 of Lycorma delicatula. NCBI lineage: Eukaryota > Metazoa > Arthropoda > Insecta > Hemiptera > Fulgoridae > Lycorma > Lycorma delicatula. Next base: position 6,275,199 of record NC_134458.1, read on the forward strand.
TTGGAAACATTCCGATATTTCAGCTCTATTTCTCACCATAAAATGAAAAAATTGCAAAAATATGTAATCCTTAAAGTGTTATTAAATTTGAAGAAAAAAAATTACAATAATATAGAAAATAGACCTGTAAAATTTTCAATGAAATATGAATACCTAATACTTAAAATAACAGACAACCCAATGTTTTTAGCTATTAATACAAAAATCATAATTTAAAAAACTTTATATCTACAAAAACCATATAAATATTATAAAGATTAATAAATTGTTAAAATACACAGGTGTACAAAAATGAATATCAGGGTTTTGAAGCTATTTAGTATCTCTTAACTTTAATTTACAGTAATGAGTAAAATGAAATGAACTTTCACAGTTCTCCCCTACAAGTGTTCAATGTGAGCACCTTTCTTTACATAGTACACATTCAACCAATAGGAGAGTTTGTCCTATTCTTTAACCAGAATGTCTGGAGTAATGGCAGCAACTGCTGCTTCAATCCTGTTCCTCAAATCGGGTGGAGTATGTAAGTAGCATAGTAGGTAAGTTCAGTAGGTAGCAAAAGTACATACACAAGATCTTTTATAAAATCCCAAAGGAAAAAGCACATGGGATCAGATCAGGTAACCTTGAAGGTCGCCACAAACAAGCTTTATTATCAGGTTCATGCTGATTGATCCAAGGATGGGGAATTGTAATTCAAGCGGTCCTGTACAGAGAAGTGATGCCAGTGAAGAGGTCAGTCTATACTCTTCCCTTTACACAGAAATCCAGTCATTTCAAACTGATTATGCCATCAAAAAATTAAATCTTGTTGCCGGATAAAACTCCATGGACCATCTTGCAGTTACAAAAGAAAGAGCCATGTGCGCAGCATATCCGAATAAGCAATTCAGCGAAAAAGAAAAACCTGTAAACTTGCCATCCAGATATTGCGCAGAAAACATTTAATTTTGGGAAGTCCCTTTTGCAGTGTAATAGTTCATGGAGATTTTCTGACCTCCAGATATGATTATTATGGGTATTAATTTTTTCATTAATATGAAATGTTGATTCATTGCTAAGCACAATATGATCAAGAAGTCTTCAACTTCCCTGACACATTCAACATTTTCCTCAGACACCCTTGGACACCCTTGATCAAAAAATGAAATCATCACTTGGAGGATCACAATTAAACTTTCTTTCAGATGCACATTGAACTATAACTGCAGATTCACATTTAGCAAACTGCAAAACACAGAAAGCTTTCTGTTTAGGAATTGCCATCTTTCCTAATGATGCTGTCAAGCAGAAAGATAGTGAATCTATCTATCTAAAACTTCCTTTTTGCTCTTTGATTCTATCCTTAAATTAACATTGTGCACCTCAACCAAAATATATTATAAAAGATTAAAAGCCTGATATTGCTTTTTTTGTTCACTCAGTATTTTAAGATCTCAAGACATTTATCACCAAATAAATTAAATTTTAGTCTGTGTGATATGAATTGAAACAAGATAAGCAATAATAATCCTGGTTGTCCAGCACATTTTTTGCTAAATCTGTTGGCTTTTTTACTTTTTTTTTGCTTCTTTACAAAGGTCTGACAAGTGTTCTATAACTACCAGTGCAATATTTTTTTTTATTTTTTCTCCCTTCTCTCTTTGGCTTTACTAATCTGGGAGTCATATTTTTTTTAGCATTGGTTGATTATATTCCTCTATATTCAATATTGATTTTATTAACAATTCCCAAAATCTTCTGATTTATTTTTCTTTTTTTATATGAAATAATGTTATACATTGCCCAAGCATTTACAAGTACAGTGTCAGAAAGTTCCAAACTTAAATTGTTATACATTCATTTACATTATTTCCTTTAAACGGAAAAGTAAGATGGTGTTTTATCATTTATATCTACCACTTTCTTAGCGTTGTAATCAATCAAACACTATGGCTTTAAAATAGGTCCTTTTCTTTATTAAGTTTTCAGGAAAGTATTTTATTTGTGTCATGAGAAGGAACTGTTGTTAATGTGTTAACCTATCTGTTATTAGTCCAATTTATGACTTACTTTCTCAGTTTTGTTTCTTACTACAGTTTACGGCACCTTTGCGATCTCTCCTTAACATTCCACAGTATTTTATTTTGTGGTCATAAAGTATCTCAGGAGGAATGCCAGAATAATAATTGTATAAAGTTTTGCCTTCATGGTTTACTAAATCACCTAATAATTTAAGAATTACTCATTCAGAATGATTTTGATCATGGTTTGTAGTTGTAACTTTACATTGGTAAACAATTACATATGAAGTATATGTTTCTGGAGTACACAATTTGTACAATTTAAGCCGTACTTGTGTTTTTTGTTAGGTAAATATTGACAAAATATCAGTCTACCTTATAAGATATAACTAATTCATCATCTTTATCAGATCTTAAAATTTTTAGAAAATTGTTTGCCAGGGGTGACATTAAAAGTTCTATATTGGCAAGTCTTTCATTTCTCATAGCTTCATCTTCATTATTATTAAAATGTAAATATCTTAATAGTAACTGAAACCTGTCCCAACAGCAGTAATGAATTCATAATGACAAATTACATCTTTTGACCAGTATAGATTAATACTAGATAATTTAACCGATCCCATAGTTATTGTTATAGAAAAAAGATTTAACAATTTTTCCTTGTTTTGTAGAAATTCAGTTGTATAAATGAGACTTAGCCTTATGGCCACCTTTGTTTTTCTCTTGATTTGTGTAATGGTTTGTCTCAGCAATAATAAACTAATATTTCATCAGTTACAAAGAGTTTATAACATTGGAGATTACTTTAATCACTAACCTATACATTTATTTAGACTTAATAAAGGGAGCGGCAGAAATAACTCTCCAGTTTGAAGGGCTAATAAAAAAATACGTAATAGATTTTAGTCAAACTTTTATTATACCATAATAAGAATTATCATTGCCATTTATTGTATATCTAAATGATTAAAGTTTCACTTACTTAAAAATAATATCATTTAAATGGCGACCGTCATTGTCTATACACGACTGAAGCCTCACTTGGAAATTGTGCATTACTCTTGTCGTCATCTCTTGTGGAATTTCCGCAATTTTGTGTTGGATAGCAGCTTTGAGTTCGTCGGTTGTCCTCGGTTTGTTTTTTTAGACTTTACTCTTTAAGTAGCCCCATAGAAAGAAGTCACAAGCAGCAAGATCGGGTGGACGAGCTGGCCACGGCATGTTACTTCGCAGTGAGATTAAACGCCCTGGAAACATTTGTCTTAGGATTTCCATAGATTGTTGCTGTGTGAGCGGTTGCACCATCCTGTTGATACCATACAACACGATTTCCAATTTCATTCAGTTTCGGCTTCAGGAAGTTGTTTAGCATGTGTACATAACGTTGAGACATAACTGTTGTAACTGTTCGCCCTTCCTCCTCAAAAAAATTCGGGCCTATGATTCCAAAGTCTGCTACAGCACACCAAACTGTAACATGTTGGCTATGGAGAGGTTGCTCATACAGTTGTCTAGGATTATTTTCTGCCTGATAACGAAAATTTTGCTTATTGACATAACCTGATAAATGAAAATGTGCTTCGTCAGATGAGAGTACGACTGCATTGTTTGGAACATTTTCAAGGATAGCGTGACAAGATGCAATACGACTGGCCCAGTCACGTTCACTAAGTTCCTGCACTACCATTATTTTATACGGGCGGAAGTGCAGGTCTTGGTGTAAAATTCTTCTCACTGTTCGATCAGATATTCACAAGCTGGCAGTGTGCCTACAGGCTGGACGCCTTGGAGATCGTGTAACTGCTTGCTGGAGTAGTTGAATGTTCTGTGGAGTTCGAACGCTGCGAGGTCTACCTGGCGGTGGTTTTTTCATAGCTGAACTCGTAACTCTAAAATTTCTAACCCGTGTTAGAATGGTTTTCCTGTCAGGGATTGCACCGTGTCGACTTATCCCGAAGTGTGTATAAAATAATCGCTGCGTACAGATTACAGAATCACCATTTTTAAAATAAGTTTTGATGACGAACGCACGATGTTCACCGGAGCGGTGAACATGGCATAGAGCATGCCATGTTAGCGACTGAAAATTGCAACACCAGACCTGCACTATGGAACCAGTCTGGACCCGCCTACTACCACTAGCGCTGAACTACGACGGTGGCAAATTCGGGAGTTATTTCTGCCACTCCCTGTATATTGGTAATCTGGGAAATTTGTTGATGCAGCGAAGATATCCTTGCATTGACAATGGTGGAAAAATCTTTCAGCACTGCTGCAAATTTGTTGTTTATACTGAAAGGAGGCTCTAACACGGCTTAATTATCCAAAATAGGCTGAGATGGGTCATCAATGAATTCCTCTTCATCCTCAAGAACAGCAGTGTTTCTTGTATCATCAGTGCCAGTAAACTTCTTTCAAGAAACTTTCTTCTTTAGTTGAAGATGAAATAAAATCTTCAACTTCAGATGTATTATCTAATTCTGATTCACTCCCAGATGAATCTTCAGAAGAATTTTCTGCAGCTGCAGCAATTTATGCTCAATACAAACAGACATTTTGAGTGAGAAGACATAATTGGATTTTACATACTATTTTAAATTTATTTAGATGTAACAAATTATGAAGCACATAAGCACTTTATAAAACTCAATTACGTTACACTGAATACAAGTGGACTTCAGTGAACTTTAACTTCAGTTCCCTTATATACTGAAAAATGTATGTGATAATGAAGCTGTTTCAAATATTTTTCATTTAGGAAATGAACTCGTCAATTTGTCATTGAATGTCACATTTTGGTATTTATTCTGTAGTCATTTAACATAAAAAATGTTTGTACTGATATTAATCATTCTGAAATTATTCTGTCCACTGTGAAGCATATTAAAAATTTTTGCACATGTAATAAATTTTACACCACATTTGCAGGGAAAAGTAACATCATCACACGATGAAGTCATTATCTTTATGTGAACATCCAAAAATTGAGTCTAGTACCATAAACTGTAAATTTTATATTCCAGTGGTGCGGTACAGTCACCCAGGTCTGGTATGAATTTAATCCTTCTAACATCAGAATTTATTCTTTATAATTGCTCAGTATGATATAAAATGATAAATGAGAAGGATAGATGAAAAATACACCTGACACACTGAAGGGAAATCAAGGAGAGAATAGGATGCCTCAGTATAAATGCCTAAACATGACATATGTAACCAGTACCACAGCCACAGCCAACACGTTAAGTTTTATGTGCCTTGTTTATGGCCTAGATTGAGCTTATAATATTTCTTATCTTTCTTATAATTTCAAGTTCTCAAACTAATCCATCATGCAAATTTTTTTCTTTCAGGATTTTTAATAAGTAAAGAATAGGATCTGTTTGGTGATGATAGTTAAATTAAAATTTTTAATTTTAGTCTCTCAACAGGTGGTTCTGTAAAAGATGCAGGAACCAATGGTACTCGTCATTCTAGCATTCTACATAACTGTTCTCACAAAAAATAATATTCTTACCTTTTTTAATTGTGTTATACTTACTCATTACTGAAATATATATTACATGTAAACCTATATAATAATGTATTACGTGCACATCACCAACATGATTTTATGATATACACGTAATTTGAGTATATCTTATCATTCTGCTACATAAATTTATTTCTTTTACTGTACACTAATGAAGCAGTTTGTTAAAAAAAAATTAAATGAACTCAAGAGGTTTAAAAGAGCCTTGCTGTGACTCATCAGATTTTATTACAAAGGTACAACCCAACTATTTCTTTTTACAATGACGAGCTTCACTGTATTGTAAGGCTACTGTGTTATCATCTGAAATTTTTTTACCACCCAATGTTGAGTTTTTGTTATTGTTTTTAACCTGAACAGCGATTTTTATATTTATAAAACTTTATTGTATTAGTTAATTTTATGGTCACTTCCTTATCAATGAATGATGTACTGTGTACACAGATTAGAAATTTTTTATCATTGTAATACATATATTGTACTGGGTGATTCAAAGAAACGGGAAATTTTAAAGATTAAATAACATTAATGAAAAATTTTTTTAGAAAATGAATTTTATTTCATGTAATTGTACAAATGTTGCCATTTTAGGATACATACATTTTAGTTTATTTTTTAAAGATGACATCTTGCAGGTGATCTCCTCTTCTACGTAAACACTCACGAAGTCTCTTCGTTAAATTGTTCATGGTTTGACGTAACATCTCAACTGGAATTTCCGCAATTGCTTCTCGGATATTTGCCTTCAGTTCTTCCGTTGTAGCAGGTCTACTGTGGAACACTTTGCTTTTAAGGTGACCCCAAAAAAGTAATCGCAAGTTGAGAGATCAGGCGATCTGGGAGGCCTTCTAATGTCACCATTTCGTGACACGTTGTCCAAACAATCGGCATACAGCTCCCATCGATATTCGTGCAGTATGTGACGTTGCTCCATCTTTTTGAAACCAGGCTGTGTTAAGAATTGGTGGAAATCTCTTTTGTTGTTCCACAACAAAGGTTTCAAGCATGGCTATGTAACGAGCCGACGTCACTGTAATTTTTATTCATTATACTGACTGACTGATTTTCTGCACTCATCAAAAAGCAAATTCCACATTGCTTTCCATATCGTTTTGTCCAGATCTAGAGATACAGTTGAAGGATTTTATAATTATATTTTGCTGGTGAAAATGTAAGTTAGTTGGAAATTAATTTTTTCTCAATTGAATAATCAGACTGACCTTTAGAGGTCCTTACAAATCACAATTAACTGAAATGCACTAAATTTTGTTATGAAATTTCTTTATGACATACCTTAACACATATCAGTATTCCACGTATCAGTTCATTTCATCATGACTGTTTATTATTATTATCTTTTATAACTGCATAGGATCACTTTAGTCAGTCCATAACCAAATCTCTTTGATGGGACTGTTTGGGCCTTGCGGTCCTCCCAGTAATTTTTTATATGTTCTGATCTTTGTGTCCTTTCTAGTGTTGAAAATGTTCGTGTTTTGAATTTTTTTCTTGTGATTGTGAAGCTAGTGTTTTTTTCTCTAGATTTTCTTGTTTAATTTTATCTTATCTGTTGTGTCTTCTGATATAAGGTCGATTTCCTTCAGAACTTCTCTTATTTCTCTGATCCATCTGCATCCTGTCTTGGGTGTTTCTCGAGTCGAGATTGTACTGTACTGGTCATTTCAGAAGTCTTAAATCTTGCATCCTCATGATATAGCCAAAGAATCCTAGTCTCCTCTTATGCATGGTTTCAGTGATGAGTTCTAATTCTTTGTACATGACTTTGTCAGGCACAATCCACCACTGCCCGTTTTTCTGGTACTTTTTATTGATGCAGGTTCTTCTAATTATTCTTTCGATTTTCTGGGGGCTGTCTGCCTCTGATTGTTTGTTCAGGTGGAAGAGTGTTTCTTCTACATAAGTGACTTCTGATTTTATAACTCTATTGTAGTGTCTTATTTCTTCATTTCTTGATAGGCATTTTTTATTGTAAGTGTACCAGGCTAATTTTTGAGCTTTAGCTATTTTTTTCTTCTTATTTGGATCGTGGTTTTTTCATTTTGGTTGTTTGTTATTATTTCTCTGAGGTATTTAAATTGGGTTACTATTTTGATTTTATTAATGTTTATGTTTGCTTTTTTTAATCGTGATGGTTTTTGGGGCATAATTTCTGTCTTTTCGAATGCTATTTTGAAGTCAGTTTTATTTGTAATATTTTGAAATTCTAATATCTGTGATTTAGCTTTATCAATGTCATTTGCAGTGCCAAGTTGTTGGCAAAACCAAGACAATTTGTTTTGCCTATTTTTATTTTTGGAGCATTTTTTGAGTTATTCCCTCATTACTGTTTCTAAAGCACAGTTGAATAATAATGGTGAGAGCACATCACTTTGGTATATTCCTGTTTTAATCTCAAATGGTTCCGAGAGTTCGTCTTGAATTTTACTTTCAACTTACTGTTTGTGAGGGTCAGTTTTATCATGTGTATTAACTTAGTATGTAGTCCGAGGTCTCTTAGAATGTTTAGTAGATATTCTGTATGGATGCAGTCAAGCTTTTTTAAAATCTACAAATGTTATCACCATTACTCTGTTTCTTTTTCTGTTCTAATCCATAATTAGCTTGGACTCATGATCTGGTTTGGACAGCTACTCCAGGGTCTGAAATCTCCCTGGTATTCTTCTAGTTCTTTCTTGAGTTGTGAACCGATCCTGTTGACAATGATTCTTGAAAGAATTTGTGTGTTGGTGTCTAGGAGTGAGATTCACGTATAATTGGTAGGATCTGTTTTGGCCCTCTTTTGTCTAGCAGATGGATGAGGGCTGTAATACAGTGTTCTGGTCATTCTTCTTCGATCCAGATGTTGACAAGCTGCTGATGAAGGGCAATTTTTGCTGATCTTCCTGAATGTTTCCAGATCTCTATAAAAGCCTGATCTTCTCCTGCTGCTTTATAATTTTTCATTTCACTCAGTGCTTCATATACTTTTTTTATTGTGGGAGGGTTGATGTTTTTTGACAGTGTTGTTATTGGGGTGTTGTGTTGTGTTTAGGGGTTCTGTCAGTTTGTTGTAATATTTAGCTAGGATTTCTGCATTGTCTATATTGTTATGGGCCAGTTTTTTTCATTCATTATTAGTAGGGTTGGGATTTGTATTTTTGGAGCTGATTTTTGAAGGTTTTGTAGTAGTCTCTTGACTATATTTTATTAAATTCTTTATTAACTTCAGTGTGCCTTTGTGGTGTTGTCTTTTTATTCTCCTTAGGGTTCAGGTGGTTTCTTTTTTTGTTTTACTAGATTTTGAAAGTAAGTTTCTGATTTTTGGGGTTTGTGAAATAACCGTGCTTGATATCTTTTCTCTACTTTTCATCATATTCACTATTCCACCATTGATGTTTTTTTACAGTGTTTATTGGGGCCAATTCTTCTGTGATTTGTTTAAGGTTGTTGACTAGATCTTCGAGTTTATCCATGATTGTTACTTTTTCAGTTGTTTTTTGGTAATTTTCATTTTTGATTAGTTGGGTAGGGTCCATTTTTCTTTTAGTTTTAGGGGCTTGGTATTGTTGCTTTCTTTAGGAGTAAATTTAACTTTAATTTTGACTACATAGTGATCTGAGCCTGTGTCTGCTCGGAGGAGGACCTTTACATTGCAGATCTCCTTGTGGTGGTGTTTATCCATGAAGGTATGGTCTGGTTGCCATTCTCCTTTAGTGTAGTTGGGATGTTTCCAGGTTTTGAGTTTTTGAGGTTTTCTCTTAAAATATGTGGATTTTGAGATTAGTTTGTGGTTTCTGCAGAGATCAACAAGTTTCTTTTGGGCAGGCAAAAGAAAACAAACCATTTTCCTGTGATGTCACAGTATCTTCTTTCACTGTCTAGTTGAGCAATGAAGTCTTCGATTAATTGTTCAACATGGTTTTTGTGGTGTTACTTATAGTCAGGTCAAGTAGATACTTTTCTTTTTCTTTACGATCTTTTGAAGAGTTATTTTTAATATTAGTGGGTGCATGAGCGTTTATTATAATGTAGATTTTATTAGATGTTTTTAGGGTGAGTGTTGAGATTCTTCGGGATTGTGACTTGAATTCTTGGATGGAATTTATTATTTTGAGGCTGATTAAAAAGCCTGTTCCAAATTGTGGGACATTTTTCATCACTCTCTTCTTAGATATACATTTGTAGAGCCTATATCCTTGAGATTCCATGGTATTCGGTCAGTGTTTTGTATTTCCTGCAGACCCATGATCAGAATTTTGTGTTGGTCTATTAGGCCAATTATTATATTTAGTTTACCAGTCTGCGTAAGCAAGTTTACGTTTTGTGTAGAAATGTAGGTAATTTACTTTGGTTTATATAAAATGCCGAATAGCACAAGCGAAACGAGCCTTCAGTAAGAAATATAATTTGTTTACATCAAAAATTAATTTAAATGTTAGGAAAAGATTTTTGAAAGTGTATGTTTGGAGTGTCGCTTTATATGGAAGTGAAACTTGGACGATCGGAGTATCTGAGAAGAAAAGATTAGAAGCTTTTGAAATGTGGTGGTATAGGAGAATGTTAAAAATCAGACGGGTGGATAAAGTGACAAATGAAGAGGTATTGCGGCGAAATAGATGAAGAAAGAAGCATTTGGAAAAATATAGTTAAAAGAAGAGACAGACTTATAGGCCACATACTAAGGCATCCTGGGATATTCGCTTTAATATTGGAAGGACAGGTAGAAGGAAAAAATTGTGTATGCAGGCCACGTTTGGAATATGTAAAACAAATTGTTAGGGATGTAGGATGTAGAGGGTATACTGAAATGAAACGACTAGCACTAGATAGGGAATCTTGGAGAGCTGCATCAAACCAGTCAAATGACTGAAGACAAAAAAAAAAAATACTTTGGTTTGATTTTGGACTTTGTATTTTTCTTGTTCGTGTGTGCAGTGTTGGGGCATTCCAGTTCTTCTGATCGCATGTTATCTTCTAAGTGGCAGCTCACCATATCTGAATGTTATCTTCTCTAAACTCTGGTGTTGCTTGGTTCTGCCTGTGTTGGGCTTAGGTCCTGAGTTAACAACTGTAGATGTGATCTAGTGAGATTTGACAATAAATGAAACTGTGAAGTTTGTTTAGATTCAATTCACCAGACAAATTTCTCCTATTTTTTCTGGATATATCCAGGCGCACCTCATGGAGGTTCAATTCAAGTTTTGTCAAAGTTGTTATTTTTTAGAAAAGTTACAAAATCTAACCTAAATTTTGTACCCCATGTGTATTTATGTAAAAAAATTATTATTATTTTTTTTTTACTTGATTATATAACAATTCCTCCCTGTAGATGTAATCCAACTAAAAAGTATTATCAACTTAGAGGTTTAAGCAGACCAGCTTTGGCATTTTTTTTTACCGGAGAGTAATTTAAAAGGTTGTTTATTCAGAAGAATCCTAAAAATTATTGTACATGTTTCTCACCCATGCTATTTTTGTACACGGATTGGTATTTTTATAGGAATGAATTTGATGTGTTAGAATCCATTAGGAAAAAGAAATTGTTGGGTTACAGACTCATTAGTTCTATTGTATTTTCTATAAAACTGTACAGAGCATGAGTTTCATTCTTCATAGGTACCCAGCACCATATTATTTGTAACATCCAATTCATATTTTATGTTTCCAGTCACCATCCTTATCTAAGTCATAACATTAACATAACTTGAGTGGTAATAAATATGATTCAAACTGCTCTTTAATCTTTCTATTTCATATGTCTCTTATTCACAAACAGTTTGAACTTGCTGTTGAAACTTCTGTTTTAGAATACTGCACTTTTATTATCATTGAATTAGATGGTAGCAAATAATTCTGTTTCAAAGGACATGACATTACTGAATTTATATTTAGACTATTAAAATATTCATCACACTGTTTTAAAATAGTGTATCATCAGAATGGCAGTGTACTTTTTGCAAGCTAAAAGATGACAGAAATATTGACCCCTTTGAAAACATACCATTAAATTTACAATCAAATACAGTTTTCACATCAGAACTGGTTTATATATACCACTACTTCAAAGATTCCAAAATAATAAAATTTCAGAATGGATTTATGAAGAGTGTGTCCTCATTGCAGAAAACTGATCAGTATTTACTAGTCAAAAAAGAAAAAAAAATTTATCATAATCAGCTAATTGTTACCAATAATCTTTTGTTGAATTTAAACATCAGCTCCAAAAGTTACAGAAAAGGTCCGCCAAGATGCTATGATATTTTCGCATTATTTGGTTGTTATCTTTTAAAAAGTATTGTAAACCAGTTATTGTAATCTGAAAACAAAAGTCTTGTTCGTAACGGTTATGCTGAACAATATTAATGTATTGAATTGTGTCAAAGGCAAATTTTTGAAGTCAAGCGTTTCAAATGATGTAAAATTCAACACTAAGTTATTAGATAAAAACAATGTCTACGATTTAGTTGAAATGTCTCAAAAAGTTTAAGAGAAATTTAGTTTATATATAAAAATCTTCAAAGTAAGAAATAAATCTAATTGTTCCATGACTACCATTTTTTTGGAGCTCAGACCACTCCAAAAGAAATGAGTTCCATAGTCTCATATTAGTTAATCCTGTTATTACATAAAAAAAACTTTTTTGACTACAATTTATTTTGGCCTCTAATTTTTTACTGATTACTCAAGGATTTTTGCAGTTATAATAATAAGTTTCTTATGAACTACTTATGAGGTACTGAATCATGGATATTTAATTTGCAAACATTCCTGTTTCTGAAATGTGAAAACTTAAAATTGACATATTATTTAGTTTATGATTTAATGTCAATGTTTACTTTTCTTTGACAAACAGTATGATTTTTGCAGCAGTATTTACTTTTCTTTGACAGAGTATGATTCTTGTAGTAATTGATGCGTAAAAAAGGAAAATCTTTAACTGAAAGTGGATTTTGATTTTGTTATAACAGAAAAACTTCAACAGGATTTTTCTGAAAACTATGTTTTTTTTTAGTTGTGACTAAACAGATTGTAACAGAGTGTTACAAATCTTAATATATTTTAATCATAAATAATTCATCAAATGTAATACATAAAATGTAATTTTCTTATAATATCCAAGCAGTAAAAAATTTTTTTGAAAATAACAATACAGAAAATTTGTAATGTAGTTGTGTAAATGAAAAAAATCCACAAAACCTATTTGTCCTTATTCAGTCACTTTTTGACAGCACATCATGTTTTCTGGATACCTGTTGCACTTTTTGATGATCCTGGAAGAATTTAATAAAAACAATGGTACTCCTTTGGAATTATCTAATTGCACAATTTTAATAAATCATTTTTTTTTTCTAAAAAAAAGTTTCAATTTTTTATTGTACAATCTACTGCATGTAGCTTAGTCCACCTTTTTTTACAACATTTAGCTCTTTTTACTGATCAGTATAATTGTTAACTAAAAATAATTTTTTTTTATCTTTTTCATATCTCATTAATTTTATGTTTAACCACATATCTTTTTTTAATTTTTATCAGCATCTCTTATTTTGTCATGCATAAATATCCTAGCTATATCTTTTATATCTATAAAGTCATCAAATCAAGATACTTTTATTATGTATGGATGACTGGTTTTATTTCTGTTTCTTTTTGACAAAAGTAAACATATTCAGCCAGTTATGTATAACGTATATGGAAGATTTCATTTATCAAATGTTAAAGACTAGACAACAAAAATCACAGTACCACTAGTAATAACTCATCGCTTATCCACAAGGTGGACTCCTTTGATCAGTTGATCCTATAAATACAAATATCTTAGAGATAATAGTGAATACATGATACTCTGCTATTTCACTGTTAAAAGAAATATTGAGTATATGTACAACATTGATGAAGTCTCGATTTGTCAGCTTTAATACCAGAAGTTATACCAAGTATAGATTCACTATTAACCAATTTCCATATAGACACCTCTTCATTTCAGTAGAAGTAAGACTTTAGGAACTTGTCATATCTTAACATTCTATAAGTTGCACAATAGAACTTGGACCACTTTACCACTAAAAGAAAATATCTTTATTCACCCATTAAAAGTGGATTCATTCTTACTTCTAAGCCAATGATATAGCAACTGTACACTAATATACATGCACATATTTTTCTGTCATAGGTACATTTGCTGTGATATGTATGATGACGAGTAAACCTGTATTAGAATATTCAACTTCATTAGACCCCATTGATGTTAATAACAGTACTCATCTGTTACCGAATAATTTAACAGATAACCAATTAACACCTATTCAAGTAGCAACAGCTGTTTGTTTCATAGTTGGATTATGGCAGGTATTGTAAGATTATTTATTTTATATAAAATTTTGATGGTCTATTCTTGATTATTCATAAACAATTTATTCATCTTGCAGCTTAGCCACAATGCCTCATGACTTATTCATACAAAAAATAAAAATCATATATTCTTAATTTTATCAATTTTTATTTTTGCACATACATTATTTTTTCTTGTTATTTGTTATAATTCACTTTATAAACTTAATATTTGTTACTGGGAATATGAAGATATGGGAATATGAAGAAATTTTTTAATGTATGAAAAAATGTTAAAAGCCTGACCAGAATTCTAACGTATAAAATCTATTGTTTGTTCTATTACAGACAATACTTTTTTAATAATTATAATTTAGTCATAATTTCTTTCTTACCAAAGTATCAACTGTCGAAAGGTTTAAAGATTTGTGTCAGATGGCGATACTTCTTGAATGTTTGTCAGAAGAGCTAGCCTTCCTTTGGACAAGGTTGATAGTTCAAGGTCTAGCTGAACTCATATTTTAGCGTTAATGGTTGTAATTAAGAACACACCCTGTCCTGGTCATCCATGAATATAACAAGTATAGTTATACTCATTACATGAACTAGTGAAATAATTGCCTACAGGTCATGAATTAAGAAAGTTGCACCAGGTATCTGGAAACTTCAAGAATGTCATACAAATCTGTCAAAAATTTTTTTTTCGCTTTTATGTGGTCTTGTAATAATAAATTAGTTAAAATTTTATATTTAAAATTGTTGGTTTTCCAAATCCTGTTTTTCATTGTATTTAAATTTACTCCTTTCATTGACCTTCCCGGTAGTCCTTTTACCAACCATTACCACAGATAGGATAATCAAGGACTGATTAATTCTCCGCAGGCTAGCTGATCTCTTGGAGTAGTAGCAACTTGAGCCTTTGATCCAGAAAATCTTGAAATCCAGTAAGTTTGAATCCTGGTCAGGCTTGGTATATTTCATATGCTAAAATGATCTGTTTCATATTCCCATATACAAACTTTGAACTTATGTAGTGAATTAATTATCCAGAAAAAATTATGGTCTACCAGGTATTATATTCTTGCCTAGAATGCAAAGCCTGTTTTCTCTTTTTTTTAGATATGTGTGAAATTATTGGCATAAATGTATTTTTAACCAATATTAATGAGCTTTTTTCTTTTTTTTTTCAAATTAACTATTTTGTATGCTGAAAATTAAATTTAAAAAATCTTTCTACTTTGTTAAAATAATCACAATTAATTATTTTCTGTCATTTTTTTTTTTTAAAGTAACGTATCCCATTGATTTATAGAATCTAGAATGAGTAGTAATAATTACTATATTTGTATTATATTTTTTGATTTTTGCATATGAACAATTTTTTCAAGTTTCATCAATACACTACAAAGTACTAAGAAATGTTGAAGTTAAATCATAAATTTTAGTTGCTTTGATTTTAGCTGTATTTAGTGGATTTTAATTAGGAAAAAACTAGTTTATCCTTAACTATCTAATTTTTTCCTCTCTTTCTTCATTACATGTATTAATGAAACTTTAGCAGGTAAACAAAGAATCTTTTCATATTTTATAATTTTCATTTTATTATTTTACTATTTTGAATACAAACAAATCAACTGTAGATTTATTTTTTATGAATATAAAACATGGATGCATATCTCATTCATATCAAGATAATTTATTTTTTAGAGATAATTTATTTATTTTTTAGAATTACAACATAGGCAATTTTGCACAAAAAATCATTAATAACTCATAATTATTTATTTATGCTTTTCTTTTATAAACTATTTATTTTAATTAAATATGTTTAAGAGTTATTGCTGTAATAATGCTATGATACCTGATGATAATAGTTATTAATAAACAAAAGGTTGTTGAGTATGTTTAACTTTAATTAACCTTTTCTTTGCCAGTTGGTAATAAGATAAACTTTGACAACTTTTATTAGAAATATCTAGCATAATTTTTGTTATTGAATTAACAAAAAACATTTTACTTAAAAGGTCATATCATCTTTGCAAACATAGACTCTAACATATTTGTAAAAAGCAGGGTGGAATTATTCAAATATTAAGGGAGTAAAGGGCCCTAATCTTCAATCTCTTAACTCTTATTGATTATTAAATATTCAGTTTTTAGATTGATATAGGATACTAAATATTTATGAGATTTTTTAAATGTATTTATTATAATTACAGTAATTGTATTAATCTGTTTGTTGGCAGGTCCTCTTTGGTCTACTACATTTAGGTTCTCTTAGTGTTCTTATGTCAGAATTTCTTGTTAGTGGTTTTACAACGGGCGCTGCTGTAATGGTACTTACATCTCAGATGAAACATATATTTGGACTGAAACTGCCACCTCATACAGGATATTTAAAGACTATTTTTGTAGGTTTTTTTTACATATTATACATTCAGTTTTCTTTGATGTAATCATTACAGAAGACATTTAACATGAAGTATCATTTGACAAAAAAATTTATATTAAAAATGTTTTTTGTTCACGTTTTATGTCACTACATATAAAATCCATGTATGCCTGCAAGCATTTTTAGATGAAAGGAACCCATCCTTTTGAAAGAGGAAGAGAGTAGAATATGTTATGTCATGTCTATACTGGCTCAAGTACATAAACATCCACTCTACTGAACTATTTAAGAGAAACCATTAAATTTATATATTACCTAATTTGGGATTCATTTTCCTTTTTGTTACTTTTCTTGATGCTGATGAGATTCGTTATAAAAAGTTTGGAACCTTACGTTGTTCACAATAGTTCAAAGTTGCTTCACTCATACTGGATTCTGTTTAGAAATTGAACAACATGAAGAAAATTAGTTAACAACTTCTGAAATGTTTGATTGTATCCCAGTTCTATTCAGTTTCTCTAAATGAGTTTATGAGCATCTCAACAAGAATATACTTATGCCTCCATTATTAACAGATTTTGACATTATGAAAATCCATTAACATTAACAACAATTAGTTGAAGGGGCTGTCAAAGCTGATACTTTAAACAGTGATTGTAAAAAGCTACCACTTTCTATCACCATAGAAGCAGTTATGATTCCGTTGCTTTGCCATGTTCATCAGTGTTAACTCAGAAAGTGAAATGTTTGACTGTATCAGAAAATTTTAAATATTTATCTAAATTGAATAACATAGTCTTTTTAAGAAAAACTAATCTAACTTTTTAAGAAAAAATTAATCTAAAATCTGGTAAAATTAAACCAGAAAAATAAATAAATAATTCTTATATAAGTACAAAAATATTAAATAAAATATCATTTATTGCATTATTTTTATTCTACAGTACATAGAAGTTCTACCCTCCCTCTTTCTCATTTTATTTCACTTGTAATTCCCTTTTTGTTCATCTTATTCCTTTTCTCTTTGTTTCTGTAACATATAATTCGGTTGTATGAAAAATATCTGGTTTATAATTTCACACTAAATATTTTCCACCTTATTTAGATTTGATTATATTATGTGGATTATAGTCAAACAATTATATCTATTACTGCAAAGTGTAATAAATTTGCTTATAATTCATATTAATTTTGTTTTTCTTTTCAGACTTACATTGATCTCGCAGCAAATATTAAATCATCAAATTTTTTAGCGACCGGTATGACATTCATTGTCGTAGTCATATTGACTGTGTATAGTGATATTCTTAAGGTAAGATGTACAACATTTCATTACATATAATTAAAAAACAAAATAAATTTTTATTCAATTAATATTCACACAAATCGATATTAAAATTCATTAATTAACTGAGATTCAAGCTATGATAAAATATAGACACATTTATTTTGTTATCAGAATTTATTTATTTTTAATAGTTTTATAACCTTTACCATGAGTCATATGTAAAACTAAATCTTCACTGCAATGAGTCGCTCTGTATTTACATTAAAAACAAAAAATAAAATTATATCGTAATAAGATGGTAGAAGGAAAAATAGTCATACTGTCCTCATTTAAAAATTGTTCTGAATAGTTCTGGGTTTTTTAAAAATTAATTTGTTAAGGTGACTTAAACAGTTATATTTTTGTTCATTTTAATTTTTGTGTTGAAGTTTATTCTAAAACTCGTTCTATACAATAAGAGCCATTTTAAAATTCCATTAGTTTCTTAATAGGTTACATATACTTGTCATAACATAGGAATCTGTTATGGGAAAATATGGTGGGTTAGGCCTTCCCATGTAAAATATTAGTGGTTTGACCAGGGCAGGTGCTCAGCTTACAGTGGAATTTATTGTTGTAATGCAGTAATATTACTGTAGTATTCAGTCGTAATGCAGATGAAAGCAAAAATAGTTCCATCTGCAGGAAAATCATGGCTACATTTTTTTGGGATTCTTATTATATGGTATTCGTAGACTACCCAGAAGAGGCAGGACCTTCACCGTGAAGTATTATCCTTCATTACTGGACCAGTTGAAGTGTACTGCTCAGGCTAAACATCTGTATCTGGCAAAAAAGAAAGTGCTCTTTTACCACAATAATGTACCTGCACATGTCTTGGGTTGTTGCGACAAACTCCACCATTTATTCTTCAAAGTGCTTCCTCCTGCACTGTATTCACTGGATTTGGCTCTCAGTGATTACTTCCTCTTCCCAAACCTGAAGAAATAGCTGCTGGATGATTCACTTCAAATGATGACGTCAAAGCTGCGACAACTGCTAATTTTTCCAGAGTTGGACAAATTGCATTGCGCCGAGAGTGTAAAAGTTATAGGTCAAAATATATCAAATTGCAAGAATACTATGTTGAAAAATAAATAAAAAATTCTGAAAGATATTTTGTTTTTTCAGTCAGACCAAGAACTATTTCTTGTTATATAATGTCTTATTATTTAACCTGCACAGTTAATTTAAGAACATGTAAGAGGATAATATTAGAAGATGTATATTTGTAAAAATACCTTTCTAGGTTGTTTTTCTCGCTGCTACCAGTAAAAAAATATTACTATTGTGCGTAAAAGTAAAGTATCAATAAACAAGATAAAGCCCAATTAGGTAAATAATAAATTCGGATAACTTAATATAACTCAAAAATATAAAAATACTTTATTAAATATTTTTAAAACAAGTGAATCAGTTTTTTAAATAATTTTTTATAATCCGTCATTGAAATTTCAAGTTCAAAACTTATAAAATTTTATTGACACCAATTTATTTACGTTCTGCTATAACTAAAACATAAAGTGATGAACTTACTATTATATAATTATTACATAAATAATTTATTCCTACCCTGCAACAGTATTTCCATTTTTTGAATCTTAAAAAGGTTAAGGATAGCATCTGCTGGTTAATTCATCTGATTAGAGTGCCTTTATAGAATTCCACATATTGTGGCATTGCACATTTTTCATACAGTTTATATAAATTTCTCTAATTTTACTATTATTTGTGATCTTCATCTTTACAGAACCCTTGAAGTTATCTTTTACGCCATATATTATACAGCATTTTTAGAGCACAAAGTTGTCAAAAGATGTCAACAATATAATGAATCACCTGAATCTGTTTGTGTGACGAGACAAATGATGTAGGGAAAAAATAATTTCTTCAATGACAATGAAAGCTACACTACTTTTGAACATAGTCTCCAGCAACATTAAGACACTTGTCTCATCATTCTGTGAGCTTTCTAATTCCTGCAGCATAGAAGTCCTTACCTTGCTGTTTGAACCATTCGTGTTCCACTTTTTTGACCGCTTCGTTGTCGTCAAAAAAGCTGTGTAAAAATTGTTTGAGCTGGCCAAACAGATGAAAATCAAACAGGGCAAAGTCTGGCCTGTAATGAGGATGTGGTAACACCTCTCAACCCATCCTCAAACCGTTCTTTGAGCTCAGAACAGATGCAAATTCAGGTGTCTTTATGGCTTGAGTCAACTGTCTTGGAACCCATCTTGACACATTGTGTAATAATTCAGCAAGTCGTGAATGATTGAATGCATGGTTCCAGCAGTAATATTACACAAACTAGCAATTTGGGAAATTTTGACTCGCCTGTCTTCATAAATAAGATTGTTTATCTGATTTTGCAGCACAGTAGTCAAAACTTCAATTGGTCTTCTGAAGCGTTGGAGATCAGTCACACTTGTTCTGCTTGAATTAAACTGTTTTTTAATTTTTAAAAATTGCATTTTAATTATTTGATTAATAACTAATTTTACTCTTATTTTGAATGACAGTGCTCATTAGGTAGGTCTGTACCATCAAGC
This sequence comes from Lycorma delicatula, assembly GCF_047948215.1. NCBI lineage: Eukaryota > Metazoa > Arthropoda > Insecta > Hemiptera > Fulgoridae > Lycorma > Lycorma delicatula. The sequence goes on from NC_134458.1 coordinate 6,295,333, forward strand.
TTAAATGAAAGAGTGTAAAAATATTTTATTTTGGGTGTGGTTAAAAAAAATTAGTACTGTATTTATCTTTATTTGCACTGTAATACTGTTATATATATTTTTTAAATCTTAATCAATATCTTTAAAAAAAGGAAAAAAGCCAAAGAAATATATAAACATCACCAGCTCTATCCTTTTTCTACAATCATTGAATGGTAATTTTCCCTGAGACAGGTCCTTTGGACTATGTCCACCTCCATTCTCATCTATTTTTGATTAAACTTTTGAGGTTTTTATAGTTTCCATTTCCCTTTAGATCATTTATTATTTTTTAATTCTACCATGCCTTATATATCATATCATACCAGTTACGGCTTAGTTCTTCAATATTTTTCACTACTATGTATTTTTGTAAAATAGAGCATTTATTTTGGTGTGTCTATTCTTTTTTTTATAAATACATTTATTTTCTAAAAAGAGTTTTAAAAATATTATTCCCTTTCTGAATTTATGAAGTTATGCTTCCAGTAAATGTTCTTGAAGCCATATAACAGCTCCTTCAACAGGGGTTGTGTTGTCAATAGCTTTCATTAATTTACGTATCGCATAAGTAAATTTATTTACTGCTTAAGTTTACTTTTATGTATTTAAAAAATCTGATGTGGAAAAGACATGACTTTCTTGTACGCCTATTAAATTAAATTTACACCTTTTTTTTAAATGAAAAATACACAAAATTTTATTTCATTAAAAACTTATGATATTTTTTCTTTTTTTTGTTATTATTGAATTATTATTCATCGTAAAAGTTTTTTTGCAATTAGACGTTAATAATTATTGATAAATCAATATATTTAAATTAAAAAAAAAAAAGAGATGGAGTCTGATTTGAACCGATCCTTCCCCTAAGATCTAAATATTTCATTAATTGACATTTTATTTGGCTATAACTCTGGAATCAATGAAAATAAATACCACTTTGATATATTGTTGAAAAGCCCCCAATGAGAGCTTATTACTGCAGTTAAGAAAAAGTACAAAATCCAAATTTTTTTGGATTCCTTTACTTCATACAAGAAAGTAAAAATGGTAATATGAAAACTTTTAAAATAGCTTAAATTTGTTTGTTGTCTGTTAGTAATTTGTTTAAACTGTATAATACCAAGAAGTGCAGCATTTCTATTGACTTATTAAAAATTTAATTTGTAGTTCTCTGATACTAAGGAAAAATCATCTGAAATACTTTTTCTTAAGCAAATAGTAATCGCCTCAGGTTATAAGTTGCTAATAATTGAATTAACAGTTTTAATAATAAATTATACATGCAGAAGAGCACTTTTGTACTGGCTAAAATTTATCTCTTTGTTTGTTCACTATTAAAAAAACAAAAAAAAAACAGTTTTTTTATATTTGTTAATAAAAAATGATTAATAAATGTCTTTACTGAAATAATTTTGTTTCAGCCATACCTTAGTAAAAAGTTACCCGTGCCTCTTCCAGTAGAATTAATAATTATAACTGGAGGCACTCTGGCATCAATATTTTGGAAGCTTCCATCTGAATACAACATTACAGCCGTTGGAAATATTCCTACAGGGTAAATACATCTCTAACATTATTCCAATAAAGTCTAAAAAAACATTTATAAAATGATTCATTGAAAATAAATGTCTGACACTGCAAAGAACAATTTGATACCAGCCAAGATGAGAATGTGTATTCACATCACACTTACATTATTACTGTATCTTCAAGTGTTGTATTTATTCTCAGTTATTTACTTATTTAATTACTGTACATAATAATTGTGTATAATTTTTGTTTTATAGTTGTTTGATTAATAAGGCAAGTTTTTCATCTCTGTTAGATAAAACTTTTGTAAACATTTTAAATTAAATCCAGAAGATGAGATTACTGGTATAAAGAAAGATATTGTTAATTTTATTTTCAATGTTTATAAGCATGACAGAAGAATGTATAAAACATTATTACTTATTTCCCCGACTTAACATATTCTTTGTTGTTGAATTGAATAATTAATGGATTTTAATAGTTAAATAAAATTATACCTTAAAGAACACTCAGTTAAGGCAGTTATTATTTATCAACTTATATATTTATTGAAGACCCTTTAAGTTATACAACTTACATTAATTTTTGCCTAAATTACTGTTTGCAAAATAACCTTAAAATAATAATAATAATCTGAGTGTACTTTGTAGACTGTATTGTACAATAAAACGTTATATACATTAGTGAATTAATACCATAAAAAATTCAAATTTAGATTAAAATTGCTCTAAATCAATCTAGTTTTTTTTTCATTTTAAATTTATATCTAGTTTTGACCAGATTTTTTTTCCTAAATATTTATTCATTTATCACAAAAGAAATTAAAAAAGATGTTGTTTTGAAAGTTTTATATATATAACACTTAACAACATTCATTAATTTACTGTAAATTTTTTTCAAATTTCTATCTGTACTGAAAATTAGGTAGGCTGTATTGAAAATTAGTTTGTTATTATAGAATATGTCTTGTTGTAACAGAAGCTGTTTGGTTCTATTTGTGTATCATTTAAACATTAACATGTGTGACATAGTAGTATAAAGTAGATAAATATTTTGTTTTGTATTATCGGGCTTATAGACCCTTAATTGAGTTCACACATTGCTTAATGAATCGCAGTGATATACATACATGTTGTCATCAATTGATCTTTTTTTTTAATATTTTTTGTTTGACATACTCACATACAAAGTTGTTCAGTAAGTAATTGTATTTTTTTTTTAATTTATACTGAATTTTTGTAATAATTTATCCTTTTCTTTAAAAAAAAAAACTACCCCAGAACAAGAACTTCAAAACTGTCAGTTTTTTATGCCAACCACAAATAAAGAGTTTTTAAAAAATTTTACAGTTCATTCCATCATTACTTATTGAAATTTTTGTCATAAGTTGTAGCCAGTTTTGAACACTTGTGTTCCCTTTTCATTAATTTTAAACTTGATTATACACGTAACTTCCCTGAGTCGGCTAAACAAAAGGAAGCCTGAATCTTCCGACCAGGTTTCACCTGATTCAAGAGGTTATTGATTGCATAGTATGGTACAGTCATGCAGTACATGTACAAGTGTTATGAAGAAAAAGCATTTCTTTTCTCATTAAACAGCATCGACCTTTTTATTTAAAAAGATTATGCTATCCTTCAAAAGATTTCGTCTTTTTTCTTCAGAAGATCATGAACATCATTTTACCATCATGTCAATTCTTAAATTGTTCTTGATTTAAAAACTTACATTTTTCCTCCCGTGGTTTATTGTTTAGATACAATCTCATAATGATGAATTAAATTGCACTTAGTCATTATTTTTTCTAATAATCATTTAAATGTTGTCACTTCAGTCCCTAATAATAAATAAATAAATCTTTATTCTGATCGCTACATTAAATAGATTATATAGATCACATCAATAAAAGATAAATTATAAATATAAAAGCTGATTATAAGATAAAAAATTGGTGTGTTAAAGTTTATATTAATATTAAGAAACTAGATTAAATATAAAAAATTACTACAAAAAACTAAATTCATAAGCTACTATTGAAAATTATTTTGAGATCATATTGAATAGGATGCATATAAATTTTTTTGTGTTTTTTAATTAGTATTACTTAAAAATTCATCAACAGAATAATATTGTTTACATAAAAGAAAAATTTTTAATTGTTTTTTAAATAAATTGATGGGAACAGTTTTCAAATAGTTTGGCAATTTACAAAAAATAGCAACAGTAGCATGATAACGACCTTTCTCCTAAGCCAAAGTACTGTGTTGAATTGTATGAAAATAGTTCCATTGCCTGGTTTAGTAAAGGTGGATATTGTTATTTTTTATAGTATAAGTGGCCATTTTTTTTTTGTAGCAAAGATTGTACATTCTTAAATATAAACACTAGGATAAGTTAACATATTTAATTTATTAAATATAAGTCTACACAATTTTGTATGTATGGGTGCCAGATAATGATCTTGTAGCCCATTTTTATATATTAAAAACTTATTCTCACTTTTTTGAGGGAGCCCTAAGAGATGACATTATTACACTTTTTATGAGAATATATGTAAACATAATAAATATTTAAGAACTATGACAAGCTTAGCATTTTATTAAGGCTTTTCAGAGCAAAACAGTAGAGCTTGATTTGTTAATGGACAAATTTTTACAATTTATCTTTTCACTACAGTATCTTGACTAGTATGAACTGACAGTACTCGAACAAGTCCATCAGAATCTGGCTGAAGATCTCAAATAACCTCAAGTTTCCACTTTAATGGAGGGAAATGATTATCCTTGATCAGAATAACTGTACCTCGTTGAAAGTTCATTTATGCCCATTTACTGCATCGCTGAAGAAATGACCAATAGACCATTTACACCACAGTTTGTGCATGAGCTGTTATACATGTTGCCACCTACTCACCCTATTGAGAGACATATTACTCAGGTCTGGAACGAGAAGTTTGGTAAGAGATTCACATGCTTGAAAATGACCAGGTGTTAAATAGGATAAATTTGAAGGATCATCAAATAATTTTGACTTTAGCATGGAATTTAAACAAGCCTCAATCTATGTAAGAAATATTGTCATTTTTTCAAGTGTTAAAAAGATGTTCCCTATAATGCGATGAAGTTGGAATTTCATCAACTTGATTGCACTCTCCCAGAGACCTTCAAAGCACAGTACTCTTGGGGAACTGAACTGCTACTGATAAGACTATTGGCAATGCATTGCCAATTTTAAATTAATTCTTGAGCATATCAAGTATACCATGGAGCTCATTATAAATGTCAATGAAAAGTTATATCCATTATCGCTGAAGATATTAGTACAATTTCTATGACAAGCCATGAATCAACTTAAATCTGCTATGATCGCCTTTAAACTTTGATCATTCTCAGTTCCAAGTAAACAGCTCAAATAGCAAGGCCAAAATGTAACACTTGATCTATGTTTTACTGCAACTTATATGATGTACACCAGACCAGTGAAGTCAACACCAGTGTTAAGAAATGCTCTCACAGATTGTACTCAAACTGGTAAGCAATCTTAGAAATGATGAAGTTATCATCAGTACTTATATATGATAACTTTTCTGTCAATTTGAATCTCATCAAGAAATCTAAGAGAACTGTAAATAGTCTTTCACCCTGCTCTAAAACTAGAGGAAGTTTGTCATCCCAGTTAAGGATTTTCTTCCATATTCGTTAGATGTATGTCTTATAAGACGAGTATAACCGTTGGAATCTTGTAGAGTTTACCACTGTTTAAGACAGTTTTCAGAGGTGTACCCCACCACTTGCTAAGAGTGATTTCAGTTCTGAAACCAGTTTGATTGTTGAGTTAAATCCTGAACAACAACAGATCCAGCTTAAATTTTTTTTTTTTTCTGAAGGATTAAGTGAAATTTTCTTGTGACATTTGTGCCACAAGAATATTTTATTATATTATATATAATAAAATATGTATAATTTTTTTTTATTTGAGGTTTTAGGGGCATCAACTACTTTAGTCATTAGCCTGTTTCCATGTTAAAAGAAAAAATATTTCTCTCTCATTGCGGTAAAACACTTACAACTTAGTCTTGTCAATACAGATCATCTAATGAAAACTTGTCGTGGGATATTAAAACCCCCAAAAGAAACGCAAGATGACGAGGGTGTAAAGAGCCCTTGCCAATTGAAAACAATTAAAAAGACACATTAAAAAACTTCAAAACTTGTTGAAGTGCATTAGAACACACAATCCATTTCTATTGATATGTTGTTAGAAAAATATCGAAATAAATTTTAAAAAAATACTTTGTCAATAATTTTATCAAAAACACATTTGAACTTACTTCCTTTTAAGATCTATTATCTAAGTTTTCCCGTAGGCCATTCCTTTTTGCTTCTCTTTTCCATCTTCCAAAAGGCCTCAACATTGAATTCCAATGTATGTGAGGCCTCGGAAATGGAATCCTCTGAGCACAGAGGATCCTTTACTATCTCAGATGCTACGGTCAGTAGTGCATCTGAGTCGAGACTCAAAGCACTCCCCACTAATACTTGTGGGGCAGCTGAAATCCTTGCCCTCTCACTTAAGGCCTCCATGCTTTTGGAGGCTCCATTTTTGTTTATCCTAAATCTTCTTTCTCTAATACTTTTATTTCTATTTTCTTAGTTCTCTGTATAGGAATTTTTTCAATTTCTACTTTAACTTCTTCTAATGGCTTCTTTTTCATTTTCTGTTCACTGTCCTTCGCTTTGGAACTGGTTGAAGGCTCATTCCTCGATGGTAATGAACTCTTTTATTCAATAGTTTGTTTTTGTCTTGTCAATGACCTTGGGCTGCTTTTCCTATTTGGTCAACTTTTGATCTTCTGATTAATGATTTGTTCCACTATATTGCCTGGCTAAGACTGGTGCTAGTTCAGTTATCATGCCCTTTGGTTTAAAAGTGGTTGCAGGGGCAGCAGCAACCTGTGCTTAGCATGTGACCTTTGACGATTTGCTGAGAACAATTTTTCTGGCCTCAAAGTAACTGACCATTTGAATGGACTTTACCTCCTGTATTGCCACTTCTTCCTTGTATTTCGGACAATTTCTTGATGATCTCACCGATATGATATCCATTACAGTTGTGCAAACTGGTGGATCCCTACACGAGTCATCCGGGTGTAATATTTCTGCAAACAGACTTGTTTCCTCGTGCATCATACTGCTGTATGTCTGACCCTCTGGCATCCAGTACACTGCAGTATAGTCGGGATGAAAGGATGAACATCCAGTGTATGAAAACCAGCCCTTATTTTATCTTGGCACTTAGGTCTATTAAACATTAAACATGTGACACAGAGGGTAAGACTTCTCCATTGCGTCATGTGTTCAATTGTCAACATGCAACAACTCCTTTGTGCATAAAGCTCCTCAACAATTTCTTCTTCAGTGCAATTTAGCAAATCCCTTCACACAACAACATCTTTGAAAGCATAAAGTGTACCATGTGGAACAACCTCAGTATCAAACAGACCAATCTTCATGGATTTCAGAAGCCGTGATAACTGTAGGTCGTTGACAATCTCTACAGTCCCATAGCAGTCTTCCTAGTTTCTTTAACAGGTCCTCCAGCAGCTTCCGTGACCCCCGAAGTAATCTCAAAAGGATTGTTTTTAGAAAAATCTACTTTCTTTTTGTGACCAAATAATTTGGAATTGGTCCACTGCTCTTAGGTCGAAACTTAGTTCAATCCTTCTCTTCAATACAAAAATCAACGCTTTCCCTCCTCCTTGCTGACAAAGAGAGAGGCTCTCCAGGATGAGGGTTTTTATATAGAACCTCTGCCATAGATGTTGTGGATGTAGAAGTATCCATAGCCCATATTTTTGTCAGTCATTAAGCCACAAGGTGTGGGTAGAAAGACGGTTGGGTGTGCCGCAGATTATTGATCCTGTCTGGGTTCCGCAGTTAACCACCTTCTACAAATTTAATGTGGGCCGAGGAGTCAGGTACTACCTGACCCACAATCTGACATGCTGACATCCCAGGGCTTACGTGTAGCAGTAAAGACTTCAATACCCTTACCATGGGACAATCCCTGCTGAAGGCCAAAGTTACTGACCCACACTGAGCAGCGTAAGACGTCAGCAGAGCAAGGTCATAGCAGCTCACCCTTAACCTGGCTCCACAACTGAGAAGAGGAATGAGCACTCCCTGTTTGCATTCCACCCAGCATCAGCAAAACAGATCACAGTCATGCCTTCCACCATCGTTGCAAACAACAAAACCAAGAAGCACAATCGCAACCAGCTCAGGACCACATTTAATTAATCCCATACTCCACAGGGAGCTCCTGAGCAAAACCATTGGTCCATTGGCCAACGTAAGCAAAAGTACTGAAATACCATGTCGTTGCACGCCCCAAATGTGTGCGTAGATATTACTGCTCGGATGTGGGGTTGGGTTTGGTCTGGGGCATTATTATTATTATTTTTTTTTTTTTTACGGGCATCGACTACTAAGGTCATTAGTCCTCGTCACATTCTTAAAAAGAAATTAGTATCACCATCAGGATCGTCATATGTAAGGGTGTAAAGGGACCTTATATTTTATTTAAAAGCACAAACTACACAGAAACATTAAAACACAACAACAAAACAAAACAACACTTATGGGGTGTAAAAAGCCCCGATATTAAAATTTGAGATAAAATTCTCCAAGAACATAAAAGTAAAAATATAAGTCAGTACCATACCATTTATCTTCTTTTACCTGTCTCGATTATTTGTTAATTTAAAACCCTTGGGGCGACCAGAACCGCCGTTAAGCAGTATATCAGTCGCGCCAGGATGCTGTGGCAGTTGACGCCCCCCTATAAACAGGCTACAGGCATGCACCGCACCCATAGCCTCACGCCCTCAGTTCACCCTTGGGGGCCCCCTATGTCATCATTGGACACACCCCGACTCACTGCTCTTGAATGCAGACAAGTCAGGATGGCCTAGGCAAGAGAGCTACCTCCCATCACTATACGTGCCACGCTTCGAGACTCCCTTATATATATATAACTACCTCTTAGACTTTATTTATCACAGCTTTAAATTTTCATTTTTATATACTTTTAAGAAGTCCACTGGCGTGTACTATTTTTCTTTTATTTCTATTAGCTAAATCAGCAGCAATATCATTTCTCAGCAGGAACCTCTTTCTGAGGTCCTCATATATGGTACACTCTTCTATTAGATGCTTAATTGTCAGTGTTTTATTACAAACACCGCACATTGGTCTCTCTTTGCCGGTTAACAAATATGAATTTGTTAATCGTGTGTGACCGATTCTAAGTCTGGTCACAGCTACTTGTTCACGGCGAGTCAACTTCACGTCGCTTTTCCATTTATATGGAGAAGTTTTTACTGAGTTTAATTTTGTATTTAAACTTCTCCAATCAGTATTCCACTTGTTTCGTACTATGTTCGTTAGACAGTTTTTAACATCTGCCACTCTTTTAGGAAATGCATCCAAAACATCACAGACTGTTGCCTTTCTGGCAGCTTCGTCTGCGCTTTCGTTACCTGTAATACCAGCATGCCCTGGAGTCCATACAAATACGCATCGCTGTCCTCGTTGATTTAAAGCGTATAAAATGGACAGGATGTTTGAAATTAGGACATCCTTAATGTTCTTGTTCCGAATTGCAACAAGTGCACTTAGAGAATCGGAACATATTAGCACTCTTTCTTCGCAATAATGTTCTGTATACCCAAGAGCTTGCTGTATGGCAGTAAGTTCTGCCGTGTAGACACTGGCCATATCTGGCAGTTTCCAAAAATGGGCTTCTCCATTTACATATATAGAGCATCCAACACCATGTTCAGTTTTAGAACCGTCAGTATAAATTCTAATATGTTCTTCTTAACTACTGACGGTTGCCAAAAATTCCTGTTGGATGATAACTGCCGGCTTCTTTTTTATTTCTCCCCAAGAGAGATCCAACCTTGTATTTACCGCTGGCAAGAGCCATGGCGGTATTTCTCTCATGGAAATTGCTAGTATCTCTGGCCTAGCAATTTCGTATTTTCTTCTTAATTCATGGTACCTAATTCCGGCTGGTCTGGAATAAGTAGCACGATGTTCATATACTGCAGCCATAGGATGATTCATGAAAAGTTAATTATTTGTATGAGCAGGAAAAGCCCATACGTTTGTTGCATATCTTAACAAAAGGATATCTCTTATATAATGTAGTGGCATTATTCCGGCTTCAGACATCAGACTAGCCGCCGGACTTGTGCGGAAAGCGCCTGTCGCATATCTTATTCCGCTATTATGAATTACGTCTAACTTTCTTAAATGCGACTTCCTAGCGGATGAATATACAATACATCCGTAGTCTAGTTTTGATTGAACCAATGCCTTATACAATCTCAATAAAATTTCTTTATCTGAGCCCCAATTGATGTTCGATAAACATTTTATAATGTTTAGGGCTTTTTTGCATCTATCACTCAAGTCCTGTATATGTAATCCCCACGTAAGGAATTTATCCAATACTAGTCCTAAAAATCTCACATTGTCTTTATATTGTATTGGATCATTGCTAATTCTCAACGTAGGACTTTGGTGAGAAATTCTCTTCCTACAAAAGTGTACACAGCACGTTTTTTCTGGTGAAAATTGGAATCCATTATTCCTCGCAACTTCATTTAAGGCGTCAATTGCCCGTTGTAATTTGTATTTCACCATAGCAGTCTTGTTGCTGGCACACACAATTTCCAAATCATCAACATAGACGCTTTTGCTGATTTCTACTGGAATGGCTAATATCAATTTATTAATGGCAGTGATGAACAGGGTACCGCTCAGCGGCGAACCTTGTGGTATGCCATTTTCCAACATTCTTTCAGATGAATATTCATTGTTGACACGTACTTGGAAAGTACGGTCGATGATTATTATTACTATTACTATTACTTTTCTTTTGATATTTTAGGGGTAATGACTGCTGTGGCCATCAGCCCCTTTCGACATCAAAAACTAAAAAGTTAAAAAAGTTTCTATCCCTCCCTGATAAAATCACTTGCGTTCTACAGATTAGTCTTATCACAAATCATCAAATAACAAACTTGTTGAAGGATATTAAAATCCCAAAAAGACACATGGTGACAACGGTGTAAAGTGCCCTTGCCATTTAAAAATACTTAAAATTAACTAAATACACTTTAAATTATGTTAAAACACTTCACCATTTCTAAAGAAATGTCAGAAAACAATCAAAATCAATCACAGTTAGTTCTATAAGTACATATAAACAAATTTCTTGGAGTTTATTGCCTAGGTTTATCCTTAAGTCATCTTTTCTGGGTTTTTTTGCATCTTCCTGAAGGCCTTGATGTGAACTCTATTGGGTCAAAGGCCTCAAAGATGGATTCTTCTGATCTTCTGCCACAAATCACAGAGGATCGCTTGCTGCTGGCTCTGATGGAGCCATCAGCAGTACATCAGAGTCAAGACTCATTGCACTCTATCACTAGAGCATGTGGGGAAGCCGAAGCACTCTTCCTCTTGTTTAAAGGCCTTCATGCTTTCAGAGGCTCCATTGATGGTCTTTCAAAATATTTTTCTTCAAACATCTTTACTTCCAGCTTCTCAGATCCCTGTGTGGGGATTTTCTCAATCTGAACTTTGATTTGCATTCTATTAGATTCAGATTTGCTGTGAGCTTTCGCATTATTTGGCTTCCCGTTAGAACTGGTTGATGGCCCAATCTTTGTAAAGAATAAATCTTTGTTTTAGTAACATCTGCTACCTTCTGCAGCGGCTTATGACTCAATCTTTAACTGGTTTCGTTTTGAATTTCTCATTAATGATGCATTTGACCATCTTGATTAATGCTGGTGCCAGTTCAGATATCATCCTCCTGTTTTAAAGAGGGCTGCAACAGCAACCTGAGCATAGAACACAGTCTTTGGTGATCTACTGGTCACAGTTTTTGTTCGTATCGTAGTAGCTGACCTTCTATATGGTCTTCACATCCTTGATAGCTACTTCTTGTTTATAAACTGGATAGTTACATGATCATGTTGAGTGAAGCACACAATGTTTGCAATTTATGCATGCAAATGGCTCCCTACATGGGTCATCAGGGTGCAATGGCTCACCACAGATTTTTTTTTTGTACATCACGCTACTGTTGTAAAAATTTCTGGTACCCAAAACATCGCAACAAAGTTAGAATGAATGGACAAACATCCAGTTGATAAAAATCAGCTTTATCTTCTTCGGACACTGGTGTCAGTTGAGCATCAGGACATGTGACACGGAGGGTAGAACTTTTCCATTGCGTCGTGTGTTCAATCTTCGACAAGCAACGACTTGTGGATGAAGCTCCTCAGCTATTACTTCTTCTGTGCAGTTTAGTAGAGACATGCACACAACAACATCCGTGGAAGTATTTAACAAACAATGTGGGACAACTTCAATGTCGATGAGTCCCATCTTCTTTGCTTTGAGTAGCCATGATGACTGTAGCTCAGTCATTGACGGTCTCTACAAATAATCCTGTTGCAGTCTTTGTTGTTTCCTTAACAGGTCCTCCAGCTGCTTCCATAATGGCTCTGCTATCACGAAAGGGCTAATCTTAGAAAAATCTCCTTTCTTCCTTCCTCTTGAATACAGGATATTTAGGAATCGGCCCACCACTCTTCAGTCGACTGAAATACTTTTTGTAACCTATTCTGCTTAAAGATTAATAAATCAATTTTTATTTCAATCTCTGATATGTTTATCTGATTATTAAGTTTAGTCAATCTAGCTTTTGAATTTCTCCTTTGACGAGTAAATGTTTTTATACTTGGTTCTGTTTCTTTGTCTCCAGCCATTTTATTTTAATTATTAGATCAAAATATTGTTAAAATATAAGATTCTTTGCCATTGACAATGTCAAAGAATAACAAACAATTGGAATGTGTACTTGCCATGTAGATGATAAACTTACCACCTGATAAGAGCAATTACTGCAAAAAAAGTGAGTATGATGTCATGTTGGACTGCCTGTCGTAACTGGAGGGTTGTAGAAACAAAATAATTTGATGCATAAGTGAGTAAGAGAGAACATTAAAGTTCTTTATCTTCTGGAAAAAAGGAATGTACTTTTCTACACTGTCCTTCATAAAAATTCATCAGCTACTTAGTACACAAAAATATCTCGCATTGTAAATGTTACAAAAAAAGTTCAGCCCATTATTACCAAAATGTTGGATATGGTAAATTTAAGTTGCAGTTTTCATTTAATATGTTTATTAAAACAAAAACTGTAAATATTTATCAGTTATTATAATATAGTTAACAAAATAAATATTTATAAATAAGTTAATTGTTCATTTCTATGGTTACAATTTTTAATACAAGCTACTGCTCACCAAGATCAACTCATTTTTGTTAAGAAGAGAAAAATCAACTGAACTGTTCTTACCAACAAGGCACTTAAACCTCGCCACCAGAGTACACCACCAGACAGCAAGTGTGCTAAAGTATTCTAACCATGTGAATTCTATTTTCTTAATGCCTTTCTCCAAGCTGTCTCAAAACCCTTCTTGAGAATGCTTTGTTGGAAAGTTTCAAAGCCGGAGTCAAAATCTCAATTACATATCCTGCACATTGCCCATCAGTAATACTCAGTTGAACATTTTTGAATTCATTAACTTCATATTTCTTTTAAACATAGTTCAATTCAATGAACTACTCTCATATTACTTGACAACTGAAATTATATTTCTGATTGCTTTTTGACCTCTGAAATCCCAATTTTCTTATACTGATGTTACTCCTCAAAACTTCAGTTTTCAAGAAGACTTTTTTTACTTCATATATTTTTTTACTTATTTTTCTATTATGTTAAAAAATACTTGTTAATTCTTTAGCATTGCTTTGTAACCTTGAAGATTGTTGAAATAACATTAAATCAAATGTATAACTTCCTAAATGAATAAAGCTATCATTCATTTTAATTTTTATGTGCTAATATTTATCAATAAATAAAGTATAATTCTATGTAAAAATAATTTGAGAACATCGCATTGTGTATTAAATTTTTGTTTTACTTTTTTTTACAGGTTTCCTCCTCCAAAATTGCCTCCTTTATGGATTCTTCCAAATCTTGTTATTGATGGTTTAGTAATTGCATTAGTTGCTTTCTCTATAAACATTTCAATGGCATCGATATTTGCAAAGACTTCAAAATATGAAATCGATGCTAATCAAGAATTAATTGCATCTGTAAGTTTTATGTTTATATTTTTTTATGTTTTTATGAGATTCATGAAAATAATGTTTGAAGATTCTATTTTATGAATGTATTCTGATTGTGGAGAGTACTTGATCATATATTCTGATTAACCCACAAGCATAAATGCTCTATAGTACGCTAGTGGAAGCGACTATGGTTAGGAGTTTTTTCCATTTATTGAAAAATAATGAAATGAGCATGTAAATTTATGACATTCTCCAGAACTTATTTTTTTGGATATATAGGTAAATTTGACAATGTTGAATGTGTTGCAATAATGATATTTCTGACAATTAAGGCATTACTAAAACTGAAAAAAAAAAAACATTGTACAGGAAAGATACATTACACAAACAGTACCCAAGCCATAGATGACGGATCAAGAAAAAGGTAAAAAGCATAGAAGAAGAAATTCTCAAACCATTACATGTTGGTTTACTTGGCATTTCTCCTGCCACCACCTCATTCAATCGCCCTAAAGCATAAGACCGAATATATGTGCCACAAATGGCAACTGAACCTCAAACAGTTTAGCGACCAGTATTCTAAAATAGCTCCTAGAGTTTACCTAACAGTGTGAGCGGACTAAAAGCGGTGCCATACACCACTGGCTTATGTGTCTCAACCACTCACTTGTCATATATTTGCTAAAATGGGTATGCGCACACCTTCAACTACTAAAAATATATGTGACATCAATAAATAAAATATATTTCGTCTAGGCAGCAATTCGCTGCCAAGCCTAGGTTGCTGAAGTTGCCAGCAAATACCTGTCCACCATTTTATTATGTTTGGAGCCATAATAATTGGCTGGTGGTCAGCCATACTCAGGGTTAGCTTCCCACGGCAATGCGGTAAGAGTCTTTCCCTTAAGTAAACTACGGATGACGGTTGAACAAAGTAACTGCATCAAGGAACTCCCACATGGTCTGACAGTGTGGCTCTTGCCACTTGTGAGTGTCCAATTTCCCCCTTGACCTCTACATTCCAGGGTGGCTTGGTCTCTTACGGGTCTTCAGGGCTATGAGAACATTGCAGCGTTCCAACTCATAGAGGACAGAACTCCAACACAAGGAACGAAGTGCTGCCTCTATGTCAATAAAAATTGCCAAAATGTATTTACAGTCAGCGTTTTCAGATGCAATCCTCAGTGCCAACCCCTTTAGTGAAGCCCTATTGCCCTTGATTTAGAAAACAGTCACCTCAATGCTTTCCCAGAGCCATTCCACAACCAGCCTTACAAGCAACCAAGCAACTTGCCAATTAGTCGCAAGAGGCTGATGGGCTGATAACTGACCTCACTAGGATCCTTACCTGGTTTTAAGAGCACCCTCACCAAAGCCACTTTCCAACAAGTCAGGAAGCAGCCCCAACTTACGACACCTCAAAAACAACCTGCCAAGCATCTCTCTTATGTCTGGCTCAAGTTGGTCAATCCCCAGTGCCTTTTTCATTGCCATTTCAGAAACCACTTGGTTTATATTAACGGGATCCACAGCCCATACTTCAAAGAAGGGCATAGCCTCCGCCCTAACGCTGACCTCTGGAAACTGAGTATCCAGGAATGCCTGGCAAGTTACCACAGATGTTAAAGCTGCCAGGGGTTGCACTGCAACTTGTGCATGGAGTCTGACCAGTACTTTAGTGTGGCTTCCTTGATGGTGTGAACATACTCACTGTAGACACGCCGATTGATCCACAAATGCTCAGCATGCACATTGTCAACGATAATTCCCTTTTGGGGGCGACACTGGTTTCTTCTCCTAGCAGACCTAACTCTTGCGTGCAGCACACTCAGTTCAGAGGACCACCACTTTTTCCCAGGTCTCCACCTGTGTCTAACAGATGGCTCCCTAGATGCAGCAGTCATAACAGCTCCAGGCACTCTCTGATCAGCGGACTGGCCACTGCACATGGGTCCGTCCATTGGCCATGGCCAAACGAGCTGACACCTATCTGCTATTAAAAACTGTTTTAAAAAGCAAGATTCAGTGTAGAATTAGAGAATGCAAGTAAACAGAAATTTTGGAAATAAAGCAAAATAATGAAACAATTTGTATGACTGTCAGCAATGAATTGATTGTAATTTATCTACCGAATGATGATAGTGTATTTTTTAAGATTTAAATTCAGAAATTAAGAATAATGAAATTAACAGTAATAATGTACCTGAAATTCTCATTCTAGCACCCATTTCAAAGGAGGTGCATATTTATTTCTTGTACTGTGTCACAATTTACGTAGAATTTTCAGTTAATTAAAATTAGCATCAAAATTTTTTTACATTTTGTAAGATAGCTATAATTAAGAGTATAAACTACCATCTAAAAAACAGATTAATTCAAAAGATTCTTCTGATTATAAAAATAAAACTACTGAATTCCGCACTAAATTGTTTTAAATGAAACTGTTTTTATTATTAAATGTAATTAAAACAAGTGTTCTGTGTTGTACAGAATGAATCATAGATAAAGTGCTTTATAAGATAGTTTTTTTTAAATATACTTAAATCTGTTACTGTTATTTTTTTTATATGTATAGTTTATTACTAGCTGCTCAGCCAGGCATTGCTTTGCTCTGCTCTGCTCTTTGGGGCGTAAAAGGAGATTCAGTTTTTGAAAACCAATTTATTTATCATAATCACGTAAAAATACATAACTTTAACTTTAGTTATAAAATTCGCTAAAATTTTACAAAATAATTGTAACTGTTTTCCACACAATCCACAACGTACAGCCAAATGTGTGTGTTTCTTTAATAGTCTTGAAAATTTTTTCAAGACACGATTCATTTTTGCATGTCTCACATTAACTGCATATTACGAAAAGTTACTGTAATTAAAAGATTTTTACTGTTTGTTTTTCCAGTACTTTAATTATTTATTTCAATATCTTATTTTTATTAATAATTTTAACGTTAGCCCTTGTACTGTAATCAAATAGGCTATTTGAATTTTTCAAATGGTCATACTGTTCCGGAGATATAAGTAAATTTCAGAAAAATAACGGATACCAAATGATCCAGCGTACATCTTTTTTATGCAAAACGTTAGCACTCAACATGGTAAAAAGTAAGCCGTTAGAATTTTTAAAATTGGTCATACTCTTAGATATAACTTAATTTCAGAAAAGCTAATGTCCGGATAATCGAGAGTATAAAAGGAAAACATTGATTTTTTTGTATACCTGTGGGATCCTTAATCGTGCATTTTAAAGAAATCAATTCCTTTTTTACATATTTAGATTAGTGATCATTTTTTTTTACAAAAAGGATTATTTAGGAGCAAGTAATACTTTAACTACATGGAACTCTATGGGCGATTTTATCTTCTATGCAAAAAATGAAATCAAAACACATTCTGTCAAGCTTAAATTTTCGTTTGATCATTTTCCTACTACATGAAGTCTCTTTTATATTTCAATATAAGACATTATTTTCTACGTACAACTCTATGCCTAAACATATTTATATTGAGCTAATGTTTTTTGCAAACCACTTATATATTAGATATCAACGAAAGAGATGTGATGAACAAAATTTATCGCAATTTATTTTTATATAGTATTCTTAATAGTGTTTTGTATCTTACAGAATTTATCCTATAGAATTTGTTGTTGATGTTTTGTTTACTCTTTTGGAACACTGTAATCTAATCATAATCATTTTATTCTTATCATGCCACTATAGCAATCATATTTGTACAATTTCTATCATTTATGAAAGATTCGATTTTTAATCAACATCAAAACTTAATTTTAATCCCAGTTCGAATAAGTGGAACCTACTGAACAGTATTTTGGAAACCAAACTTTAATTACAATAAAAGATTTATCTTTATCAAAAGAAGATTTAATTATTTATCATTTTCATTGTGCAGTGTAAATCTGTTTGGAAATGAGTCAAATGGTGTTTCAGCAAAAATGTTTTAAATATATTTTTTACGTTACTATATTCAACTTCTTATCTACTAGAGTTATGATACCTTTTAGATGTTTAGTCATACGTCTCATCAACATTCTATTTTTTGTTATCATCCTCGTAGTCACAGCTATCAGCAGTCTGCTGTCACTGTTATAACCATTTAATCGAGAGCTGAAAAAATTCTCAAGCGTGTAATTATTATTATCACTTTTAGTATGAATGCCAGAATTGTTAGGATTTAGAACGCAATCAAATTCAAGACATTAAAAAACTTATCTAAAACAAAAACAATGCTGCAGGTATAACAAAATCAAGTTTAAACTCACAAATGAAAAAGATGTATTAAGAATTACAGTAAAGCACAATATAGATAGTAGAAAGTTGTATATGATTTTATGAGTTGTCAATCATTTAACATTTAAACAGATTTCTTCCCATCATAAAAAAACAAAATTGCCCATAAGAAATCTCTTTTCTTAAATACGATATACTGTGGTAAATGAGGTGAGTAAAACATGAATCCATAACAACAACTAGGGAAAGGACTGAGCAGTGGAATGATCTAAAAACAGAAAAACAATAACATAGACTAACAAGCAGTTCTTCATTTCTCTATAAAAATGACTTCATTGATGAGAGGTTTCTTTTTTGGTTCCATAACATTTGGTATTTTTAAAAAAAAATTATTTATATCACACAGCTGTGGAAGAAATTAAATAAAAAAATTAAAATGATAACACCTTCTGACATTTATTTTTAAATTAAAGAGAATAAATATAATTAATTAATTACACTGTAATTGATTCAAGATATTTTTATGCAGGGGTGTGGAAATTTGTTTGGATCATTCTTCTCTTGCATTCCGTTTGCAGCATCATTATCACGTAGTCTAATTCAATATACAGTTGGTGGAAGAACTCAGTTAGCCAGTGCAGTTTCATGTTCCCTTTTGGTCTTAGTTCTTCTCTACATTGGACCGTTCTTTGAGCCTCTGCCAAATGTAAGAAATTTTTGTCTACACTATTGTCTTTTTAATGATAAATGTAAGTCAATTTATTTATTTTTGTATATTTAGTAAGCAAGGATATTTATTATTGAATTCAATTTAGTTTCTCTAGTCAAATTAATTGAATCAGGCCCTTCTATCGGATGAGAATCTCTGATGATTCGATTTCTTTTTAATTTACTTTAATAAATGTGGTCTTTTTACCTCAAGATTTATTAATATGTCTAGTTGAGGTGCGTATATATTCTATTCATCGCTAAAGAAGCATACTTTCATTCTACATTGCTAATGGTCATTACACTCAACACAATCTACTTTATCTTTAAAAAAAGACTACTTGAATAAACTTGTATAAATTAAAGAAACTACTTTGAATTGAAGTGTAGTTGTACTGTTTTGTACATATGTGTCAGAAAAAATGACTGAATTTCAAACAGATATATTTCATAATAAAAAGGTGTTATAATTACAAGACAAATTGCATACTGTTCAAAAATGTTTAAAATTTCATTTTCTAAGTTATAAATATCTTATATACACTCCATCTGTAGCACAAATAGCACCAAGATGATAGCTGAATTCTTCTGTAGTACATTGCAGACAGTCTTCTGTTGCAGAGGTCACTGCAGCTGTGATCCTGATTTTCGTGTATTCTGTTACACTTTTAATGTCAGATCATAAATTTATGTTTTAAAAAGTAGGCTTTATTTTACAAAAATCACTTTTTAAATTGCTTTGATTTTTCATTACCTTTATTTACAAATAAAAATTCTGTTTTAATCAAGTTTAAACGTCTGTTTACTACACAAAAAATGAATTACAAAAAAAAATTAACACATTCTTTTCACTTTTTTGAGAAACTTTGTTGTTCTCCTTTTTTACTACTTTGTTCTTTTTCTTAATTTTTACAAGAAATTTTGTGAAAATGTTTAACATAATTTAACTTCAAACAAACACAGCGTCTTGCATGACAAACCAAATCATAGAAACAAAAGAAAGCGCGATTTTTCATGCATAATTTTTTGTTATAATAAAACCAGGAGCATGTAGTATATTTTGTTACCATTACTATAAAACCTGTAATATGATAAACATACCGCAGAATTTTATCAAATACATCTAAAATTTTATTCTAATGACCATTTACCCAAAAAATAAAAATTAAGCTATATGTTTTCCATTGATCTAAGATAAAAATTGATAACATGCTGTGCTTGTGATTATGTTTTGTGTCTTATTTTTAAATCTTATAAAAATTAGACTTTCAATTTAATCTATTTTCAACTTGCTAATCAAAAATTACAGCTTTATTATTTTGCTGGAAGATACTGAAGCTAGAATTCAGGTCTAGGAGACCTAAATTCACTTGAAAAGCACTTTAGCCACTAAAAGGGTTTTTATCCAATCCCTCTAGACTGTCTGTTTCCTGTATTCTGTGAACTCGAGTCCAAAGGTTGTCCAGCTGATAAAATCACACCCCCACCCCACCCATTCAGTGTCAATAAGAAGTAGCTGCCTCCTCAGCTGCTAGATAAAGTTAAGCGGCAGTTGAGACAATTCTTGTGGTACCTGCAAAAGGAAGAAAGTATGAAGGATAAGAAAAAGGCTTTTAAAGAAATAAATGAACTGCATGGAAACTAACATTTTATGGAGGTGTTTACAATCTTTACTGGAAGTCACAGTCTGTTGTTTCACAATATCTGGTTCTTTCCTCCTCCTAATTTTGCTACCATTATGTTAGACTCCTGAACTGTTAACAATGCATGTAACAGTACTTATAAAGTTTTGTTAACTTATATTTTACTGTTGCATATGTGTGTGCATGTGCGCACGCACGCGCCCATGTGTTTTACTGTTATATTACTGAAGTAGAGTTCACATAAAAATAAAAACCATTAATTATAACATTTAATATACATAATTATAGCTTAAATTTGTTTATTTTATTAATTTAATTTTTTAATAATAATAAAAAATTTGATTTCAGTTATTATGTGATCTTAGAAAAAATAATAAGCCACAATTTTTTTTCTGTTACTGAAAGATACTTCAATTTAGGTATCTTTTAATTCCTAGCTTGTCTTTTTAGTCTTTATTTTTTTATTATTATTTTTAATCAATAATTTACAGATTGTCATGATGTAATAATAGGTTAAAGCTGATATTGTTTTGAATATTTTCTTAATATTGTACTGACTTAAATAAATTGTCCTGTTCGCAAATTGCTTCTAGTTCAATTTTGAATGGTTTTTTTATTTTTTATTTATGATTAATATTAGAAATATTCAGCTAAAACCTCATTAAATGAAATAAATTTTAAACTAAATAGCCAGTGAATTGAGCTTTTCATTAGGCTGGCTTTTTTTTAAAAAGTCCTTACATTTTTTATGACTTCAATACTTATTATAGGTAAATTAAAATATTTTTCATGTGATAGTTGTTTTCAAGTTTTAATAGCTGTTAATCGATTTCAGTTTCATAAATCTTGTGATGGTAAAACCTTAAAATTGTTATAATTAAGATATTCTTTATAAAGAGTTTTTAAGTAAAAATTTTTTTCCATCATATTTTTGTTATAAATCCTAATTTTTTATTTTGTTTTATAAATTTTTTTGTTTAGATACCTATATTTTATTTTATTTTACTACATGTTATCTTTATGTTGTATATTTTTTTAAATATTTTTTCTGTGTATCAGTAATTAAAAGAAATTTAGTTGAATTTAGGTTGATTCAGATATAAACACATTAGCACCTTAGGTTGAAATTACCATGACATCCATTATGATGTTAATGAAAAACAAAACTAAATATGAAGCCTAATTTGTTCCGTAATTGGAGGCAGCTCTACTAGCTACTACATTATATTAACTGATTTTAATCATCTAATTCTTCAAAGGTGAGTTTACTGTTAAAACTGACTTAAATTAATTTTCAACTATAAAGTCCAAAATATTACATCAACAGTACTCACTTAGTGGATGTCTAATTACATATTAAAACATTATAGTCCAGGCAGTATCTGTTTTAAAATGGGAATATTTGGACTTTTTTTCTATATGCTTGCTAATTTTTGCTTTAATGCCTCCGGAATATCATCAGAAATGATTATTTCATTATGCAACAGTTGAAAAAGGTGTGTGTAAATTTTTATTAAACAAAATGTAAGAAAATACAAAAGTATCCATTTTTCCTCCTATTTCCCTAGATAACTCGATAACTGTTCATTTTAGAGAGATGATCGAGAGTGAAAAAAGTTTTGTTATTAAATTTCACACACAATATCATCAGTTGCAAATCGAAAAGTATGTTATTATTGATACAAAAGTAGCAATAATTGTCAAAAAAATGAAAAAAAAAAACAAGATTTTTTTTGGGGAATTTTTTCAAGTATGTATATTAATCATAGGACCTTCAGACTTTGCTTCAAAGAACGTTTTAATATGATAAAGCAGCACGCCAAATTTCAACAAAATCATTTGGACAGGTTTTACATAATAATTTTGCAATCCAGATTTTAAAAAAAAATTATTTTTCCAAATTGTGTAGAGCCTGGATTGTGTAGCTCTAGATACTTTAAAATTTAATCACACATAAAAGAGCACTCAAACTTTTAATTGCAGTTTGAAAAATTTAAATCGGTTAATTAGGAGAACCTAGGGAATTTTTCAAACATACTTGTAATTATAACAAGCAAAATTATTGTTTTTTTTTTTTTTAAATATGTCTTCTAATCTAAAAAGTTCAAATATCTTATTGGCAAATGTGAATTATTGTTAAATATTGGTATATTAATTTATTGATAATAATTTATTCCAAAATTTGCAGCAGTCAACTTTGATCGGTTTTATATCTGGAGATAATCAACGAATCAAAACTTTTTTTTTAAAGTAGCATCTTTCCGAGTACTTTTATGCTCTGCTTTTTAAAATTAATTGAGATAAAAATTTGTGAAGATATTCAATTTGTTTAAAAGCAAAAAATTGCAAGAAAAAAGTTCCCAAAAATCTTGTTTCTCATTTTTTTGACAGTTATTGCTATTTTTCCATCAGTAATAACATATTTATCAATTTATAACTGATGATATTGTGTGTAAAATTTCATAACAAAACTTTTTTCTCTCCATCATTTCTGTAAAATGAAGTTAGTCAGTTATCTAGGAAAATAGTACAAAAAAATGGATATGTTTGTGATTTTCTAACATTTTTTTTCTAATAAAAATTTAAGCACACATTCAATTGGCGCATAATGAAATAATTTCTGATGATATTCCAGGGGCATTAAAGCAAAAATTAGCAATCATATAGAAAAAGTCCACCCAAAACGGATACAACCTGGACTTTTATGGCTGTAATATGATATGATAATACCCAGGAATAAGTTGTTCCAAAATGACTAAGTGATTATATTCATCTATTAAAATCATTTTTGACTATTGATTTTGATTAGTTTTTATGGATTTTATTGTAAAATTCTGAAAAGTTATAAAATATAGAATCTCGTTAAAAATGGTTAATTTAAAAAGTTTTTAAAGTTATGAATGTAAAAGTTATTTTTTAAAAGAAACAATTTTTTTCAGATTTGGGTGATCCAGAATTTCTTTTGAGAATACTATTAATAATTCTTACATTCATCTGGCTGGTTGAGTCTAGCTATCCTCTTAAATAACTATTTTTTTTTAGATTGTTTTGAGTATTTTTTTTTTTCAAAGAGGTTTTTTTACCAACTTTTTTTATCATTGATAATGAGTGATTTTTTCCAATAATTTTATAAATATTGTCTCCATGTGCCAAAAAACTTTAGTCTATTATATGTCCATAGAAATATTAAAATATTATGAAACTAATTCTGACAGTTTTAAAAATTTTTAAGTATTGTTTGTGCCTATCATATAAAAGTAATAGCTCTACCATTCAGTTTTGCCCAGTTTTATTATAAATAAATTATGCAGAGTACTATATGATTCTTTAATAAAAAATATTCCCTTCATATGAGATTTAAATTGAATTTTTCATTTAAAATTTTACAAAAAAAAATATTGATGTATTAGTTAGTCTCTCTTTTTTTTTCTTTCAGAATCAGATTCAGTCTCTCTTTGATCATTAGAATGGAGCTACGGAATATAGTTTGATATAATTTTTTTTATAATTACGAACAATCTGAGAAGAGGTACTTAAGTTTCATTGATCTGAACCAAACTTTTAGCAGAATGTACAAGGGCAGTGTGATAAGTCAGTGACTTCTCAGAAGATGGCACTCCAATCGCTACTTTCTCCCCATCGTTAATAAGTTTTATCTTATTTAAGCTTACACACAGAGTTTTGAATCATTTTGATAATAATTAGTAGATATTTAACAGCGCTTGAAATTTGATGTGTCAAGAAGATAGGATAACATGGAAAAACATGAATTTCACGTACTCATAAAACACAATTATTTGCAAGGAAAAACAGTAAAGGAAATAGAACAAAAGCTTCAAAACCAGTTTGGAGAGTCTTCTAATTTGCATAGAATGGTTCAAAAGTAGTTTACTAAATTTCTTTGTGGTCGTACAAGTACAGGTGATGCTGAGTGTTTGGGTCGTCTAAAAGAGGTGACTACTCAAGAAATGATAGATAAAATCCATGATATTATACTAGAAGATTGCCAGACAAAGATATTTGAGATTATTGAAAACAAAAACATTTCAACTGAACATGTATGGTGAATTTTACATGAGTGGTTGGATTTGCGGAAGCTATCAATAAGATGGTGTGCCGTGATCGCTCACACTTGATCAAAAGCGGTACTGCGTGACGACTTCAAGCAATGTTTAACTATTTACCAGCGCAGTCCAAATGAGTTTTTACAGCGTTTTGTTTCTGTTGAAGAAATCTGGATTCATTATTACACACGCCGGAAACAAAACAGCAGTTAAAAACGTCGACTGAACATAATGAACCCGCTCCGAAAAAAGGCAAAGGGGGTTCCATCAGCTGGTAAGGTAATGGCCATGGTTTTGTGGAATGCACATGGTATAATATTGATTGGTTACCTACAGAAGAGATAAACGATTATGGGAGAGCATTATGTCTGATTATTATAAAGATTTGATGTGGTTCGTAAGAAAAAGCGGCCTCGTTTAGCGAGAAAAATTGTCCTCTTTCACAATGACAATGTGTCAGCTCATTCATCTGCAATTTCACTTGCTACCTTACCTAAATTGGGTTATAAATTACTTCCTCATCCACCCTATTCTCCAGATTTAGCCCCTTCTGACTTCTTTTTGTTTCCAAACCTAAAGAAGTGGGTGGCTTGGTGGAAAGAAATTTTCATCAAGTGAATATTTTAGATAATTCTTCAAATCATACTTTTTGGAAGGCATAAAAAAAGTTAGAAAATTATTACAATAAGTGTATTGAACTAAAAGGGGATTATGTTGAAAAATAAATTGATTTTTATAAAAAAAAATATGTTTCTTTATTTTCAAGTCACTGACTTATCAAACCACCCTTATAGTAGCATAATAGGATGTAAGGTTAATGAAAATTTGAAAAAAGAGATTAGGCTACATTTTGTAACACTGACACAGTTAAAGATTAAATATAACATGTTTAGGTAAAATAAGTAAGAAACTTTTTTTTTTGGCAGGAAAATTAGTTATATCAAATTTTCCAGTGAACTTATCCCTTGTAAAATATTTTACTTCATATTGCATGTGTTTAATTCTACTCATTATTACAACCTCAGATATTTTTCTGTATTTCTATTTTAACAAGGAAAATAAGATGAGTGAAATTATAAGAAAAAATGCCTGACCCCTACCAGGAATCAAACCTAACACCAGCTGATCTAGAATCCAAATTGCTAACCATTAGTGTGTAGTAACAGCCAGAAATATAGTGCAGAATTATTTAAAGTTACATCTTTGAATGTAATCTAAGCTAGATGTAATAATCGACTGTAGATTATTGAAGTTAAGCAGCAGTAGGTAAATACATTAAATTTTCCCTCCATATATTATTATTTCTTTGAACTTAAATTATCCTGTTTTTGATGACCAATATGATAAAGTACAGTAAGTATTTAGTCTCTTCTAATTTAGGTCTTTGAATATTGCTATGTAGAAAGAAGTCTTGATAATAGAGTTAAATTTAGAGAATTTCCAGTTTTAGGAATATTCGTTGTGCATACTTTTTATACTCAACTGCACCACATTTTATTTAGTGTCATACGTTTAATGTATTGAAAAATTGTATTCTTACTTTTTAATTAAAATAGAAGCTTTTTGAAACAGCTTGTCATAATCTTTTGTATTTATTGTTAAAGTTTACTGACAGTATGATAAATTTTTATCATTAATTATTCCTTGTAAAATAAAAATTACATGGTAGTTTTAATTTGCCTACTGTTAAATATAATTTCAAATTGTTTTACAGGTGCAGCTGTAAACAGTTTAGTTGAAATCTATTTTCAGATCTTGAGCATGACTCAGTGTTATTCTCAACTTGTTTCTCGTTATAATAAGTGAGTGTAAATTATTGTTTCTTTCTCTTAAGTTAACATTTACAATTTTTCTTTTTTGAAGCAAACTCTTTTATTGAAAATCTTATTCTCTCAGTTCTGTTGCAAGCTGTAATTGTTACATACAGTGATATCACAAACTGTAATTGTTGATCAAAAATGTAAATAATTAAAATTAAAAAAATTGAATGCAAATTACTGTTTATTAAAAATTAACAGAAATGTATATTTCTGTTTATATTTTCTTTCCCCATGAAATGTATATTTCATGGGGAGAGGGTTTCCTATCAGTTTTAGCTTATTTTGCTCGCGGTAATATGATATCTGTTCAGTTTACCTACAAAACCATATTCCTTAATTATATCTTTCATATAATCAATTAATTTAATAAATGTATAATTAATAAACAATATCTGAATGTTTTAACGGTATGTTAGATTTTCCTGTTATGTATGCTAACATTTTTATGAAAATAAAATTAGAACTTCTGTATTAAAAATAGATGATCGTTAGAAGTAGTAGCATTAAGTTTTGCATTGCATGACTACTTCATATAAACATATTATCCATTCCCGTCGATTCTGTAATCTAAAGAAAGAAGTTCAGTTTTAAGTATTTAAGCATCGGCTAGCACAGCACTGCAAATTAGAAGTAATTAAAAAAGACATAATTACTTTCTTTCTTCAGAGTTCAGTTCTTAGGAGATGAAAAATATCAAGATTACACTTAAGTAGTTCAGTTAGGATAAAGGAATTTTAGTTCAAATTGTTAATTTTATTTTCCATTTGGTTATTCTGTTATTAATCTGATATGAGAAGTAAAATGCCAAGTAATTTAACTTTCAATCCTTGACAACAAAGTTTAAAGTATATTTAATGTAATTAGAAGTATGTGGTCAACCATTTCACGCTGCAACATGCAGATTACTGATTTTTGAAAGTATACTAATTTTATCCCAGAAAATTTATGAAGCAATGAATGGATATTCACCGTGTGCCCTTTTGCTTGTCTTTTATTGAAAAATATTT
Organism: Lycorma delicatula; assembly: GCF_047948215.1. Taxonomy (NCBI): domain Eukaryota; kingdom Metazoa; phylum Arthropoda; class Insecta; order Hemiptera; family Fulgoridae; genus Lycorma; species Lycorma delicatula. The sequence goes on from NC_134458.1 coordinate 6,322,593, forward strand.
ATAACTGGTAATTTTTTCATAGTTACAGGATTATTCAGTTATTAATGTGCAGAATTATTTATTTAATTTAAATGTCAGTCAGGAAATAAGTTTTTGGTAATTAAGTATTTTTTAACATAAATACTTATTTACAAAAATTTTGTTAATAAATATTTTCAAAAGTTTTGTTAATAGTACATTTTTTAAATCTTTTAACATAAAAGCCTAAGTTTTTCAGTTTGTGGTATATGTGCAGATTGTAGTATCAAGAGAAAGAAAAATAATTTTATTTGAGTTAAAATTTGGACTTTATTGACAGAGAACAAGAACAGTATTGGTGTTCTTCTACATGGAGCATAGCCTAAAGTGTTTTAAAACTACATCAGTTTAATTTTAAAACTTGATAAATAATTGCCAGAATTTATTAATATCATATCACTAACTGTAGCATTACTATTATAGATTTAAAGATTATTAGTTTTCAACTAGGCTTGGAAGTTAGAAAATTACTTATCATTCAACTACCAATACCATTTTAATTTTAATATTGTTATAATATATTTAGTTGCTATATGAAAAAAAAATGGTTTATTAAAACATGACATCACTTTTCCTTCTTGAAATTTTACCACACAATAAAATATTTCTGGGTTAATGTAATCCAAGGAAAAGAATATTTGTTTCTCATGTATATAGTTCTCTCTTGAGTTCTCTAAACTCAAGAGTTTAAACACTCACACCTCAGCATTGCGGATCAAATGTATTTCATTACAACCAATTAAATTTTTTCATCTCATGTTGTTTAGATTGCAGAGTTTGACTTTTGACAGTTTGCACAACTATCATTTGTAGATGTGGGAATGTGTGCATTAGTGCATTTCAAGTATGTTACATAGCCTCCTATGGCACAGTCCCTTTCTCACTTTCAGACGATCAACAGAGATTTGGTACAGAAAACTTGGAAAGGTTGGTTATTGTGTATTACAATTCCAAAGAATTTTCAGCAGATGATGATATGTGATTAGTGAGTTAAAACATTCATTTATATTCAGAGAGCAAGACTCAAGTTAAAGATACTTAAAAGAAAATGTTTTTCCATTTTTTATGGCAAAAAAGTAAATATTTTTAATTTTTTATTGCCTGAAAATCCATTCCCTATATATCAAGAGTTTCATGGTTTTTATTATTTATCTTAACTGTTAGTGTGATTTCCAGTTGAGCATATGTAACATAAAGATGGTTAACACAAAATATTGTTTAATATATTGGGAAAACATTCATTTTATATAGATTCAGTAAACTCAGTTAAAAATATTTATAAATAAATCAGTTTAACAAAAATATTTTATTCAGTTTGGAAGGAACAGAAAATATAATAAAAACTATTGTAATTGGTAAGCAGGATGAACTTACAAAAAGATGTATGCTACACTTAGATGAAGTAGATGAAATCACTTCTAAAGTTTGGACTTGACAAGACTCGAGCAAACTCAAATTTCATTAGCTCATTCTAATGACTGTGATCAGACCACACTGAATTTTACTGTATCTGTTAATTTGACTCATGTCTGTTCTGGTTCAGATTTGGATCTCACCTGGATTCCAGTTTACATTAAAATTCTCAGGGGTTATGTAAATCTGTTACTACATTTAGACAAAAAATAGTGACATAACTACAACAACGATCTTGATTATACATCCTCATCTAAATCTTAATTTCTTTCTTATATATCAGATTTAGATTCAATATTTTCCTTTAGATCTTTACACTATATTATAATATTTGTTCTATAACAAAGTGGAAATTGTTTTCACACAGTGAAAAGTTTGAGAGGTGGAAACATATAGATATAGTTCTCACCCCCCTTTTGTTCATAGGTCTGTGTAGAACTATGTATATGAGGTCTGTAATTAAAGTAATGAGACTGGTTCAGAAAAAATTTTTATTTACAATCCAGTTATACATGGATCACCTTCAAAATAGTTCCCTTGGAAAGCCACATAACACTTCAAACTGTTTTACCCACTCTTCATTGCAGTGTTGGAACTCAGAAACTGGAATATCCTTCAGATGGTTGGTTACATTTTTTTATGTTTTCTACTGTTACAAAATGGTGTCCTTTGAGGTGTTTTTAAAAGTCATGAACAGGAAAAAGTCACAGGAACTCAATTGAGGTGAATATGGTGGTTGAGAACTACAGGAATGTTCTACTTTGTCAAAAACTCATTAATTGAGATTGCACTGTGACAGGGTGAATTGTCATGATGTACCATCCAGTTGTCGATGGCTGGTCTCATGTGGGCAACTCTTTTCTCAGTCTTTCAAGAATTTCTCAGTAAACATATTGATTTACAGTCTGTCCTGCAGGCTAAAACTCCTTATGGACAATGTCATTACTATCGAAGAAACAAATTAGCGTGGTTTTGGTTTTTGATTTACTCATCTTTGCTTTTTTGGGATATGATGAGTTTGAAGTGTGCCACACCTTGCTCTGGCGGTTTGTTTCTGGGTCATACTCAAATATCCAAGATTCATCACCAGTAATAACATTTTTTTTTAGAAAATCAGGATCAGTTTCAATTCGCCCTAGAAGATCGTGGCACACTTCCACCCTCTTGTTTTTCTGTTCAACAGTGAGGTTTATTGGGACCAATTTTGCACAAACTTTTTTCATGTCCAATTCATTTCTCAAAATTTGATGGACTGTGGTACGGTTCAAATTCAATTGTTCTACAATCATTCTGTCAGTTTATCACCAGTCGTACCCTATCGAGTCTCTGATTCGCTCAATGTTGTCGTCACTTTTTGATGTTAACTGTCTTACAGAGCGTGGATCATCCGCAACTGATTCCCAGTATTATGAAAATGTTTAAACCACCTAAAAACTTGGGCTCGTGGCAGAGCATCATCTTCATACGCCCTTTTCAATTTTGAAAAAGTTTCAGTAGCATTCTCACCGAGTTTAACACAAAATTAGATTGCACAACATTGCTCATAATTAGTATCACTCACTTTTTTTAATGCACAACAAAAACTCGTTTCACAAAAAGTTTGTTTATGTATCACGTGGCAACAATGACTGAAAATATTAATACCTAATATAAATCAGCTGTTCATATAACCATATGTTTATTAGTTACTTTACAGTGTTGCCACTTTGGCTGCCAAAAAAACTAGTCTCATTACTTTATTTACAGACCTCATATATAGAAATGTCTTTACTGATCATGGAGACATTAAGAAAAAACTTTGCTTCAGTGTAAAACATGAAAAGTAAAGGCATCAGATTTCATCCTTGTCTTCCTCCTTTTCACCCTTGAAAATGTCTTTCACAGTCTTTTACTGTAGTGACAGATATTTGTCATATAGGTTATAAACAAACTTTCCTGTTCTGTGGTTTTATACATATTCCTTAAAATTTTAAGTATTTTGATTCTCACTCCCACTTTACTGAATGCCTTGTCAAGATGTGCAAATTTGTTAAAAACAGTTTGTTTTTCTTCAGTTGGCCTTTTTTTAGATTAATCAGAGAATTGATTGTCAGCTCTGTATTCATTCTTTTTTAAAAACAAATTGATTTTCATCTAGTATACTTTGCTGTTTTTTTTTTCTCTATTTATAAATCATCCTAGTTTTACAATTTGGATGTATCAGATAAGAAACCAACAGTGGTTGTAACTTCTTATGCAACTACTCTGTTTGAAATGGAAATTATTGTATTTTTATTAAAATTTAACAATGTTTGATCAGGTATTTTGCGTACTAACTTGTATAGAGGGGGTTATATCTGTTATCAGGAGTTTTTAGGAGTTTGTGCAAACAATTGACAACAAATAAATAATCTTGAAAAGAATCACAACTAATGATGTGACACAGGTGTATCAGTGCATTTTTGAACTGGAACTCATCATGATAGCTTATTAACAAATTCTCATAGGTCATAAAATTATATTGGATTCACTCAAATGTTAGTCGCATTAAGAGATTTATTTCACACATGATTATCATTTATCATGAATTTCTGCTAGAATGATAAATTTTAAACAAGTATTCAGATAATGGAAAAAATGTTCAAGAAGAAAAGATAACTGTGAAAAATAGCTTGTGCGTCAGATGTAGTATTGTGCAATACTACACTACCTCATGCACATGTATGCATGTGTGACCACATATCAATATGACCCATCTTCAGTGCATGTTTGTAATTTACAAAGTCAAAATCCTTATCGATAGACAATGATTCAACATGATAAAAGAAATAAAATCAAATTCACTAATTTAGCTACTTAGATGCAAATATTTATAAAAAATGTATTGTAAAACCACTTCCAGAAATCAAATTACTTTTAGGAGAATTGTACCAACTGAGAAGGAGGAAAATACTAAAAGAAATCGTGCTCAATAAGTTTTAGGTTATTAAAATAAAAAAAATTAATATTCACAAACTTTTTGAACAGACTTACATCTTTTTTAAATGATTAAAATTTTTTCTGTCTTAATTTAGGTGATTTCCAGGATATGGAAGACATCTTTATCATTTAATATAACATTTTCCTGTAGCTTGTGCATCATCATATTCATCCATAAGGAATGATAATAAAAAGTTTTCATTCAGGAAATGCAAACTTTATTGCTCAAATTTTGAAAATAACTATAATTATGTATCTTCATGAATTAATTATTTCTGTATATATTGTTTAACAGATGTAGGTAACTAACTTTATTTGCATGTTAAATTTTTGTATTTTAATGTAATCTGTTTTTAGTTTGAATTGTGAGGCAAAAGAATGATTTAGGATTACTTCTTACTTTGTCATTAGAATGGCTTTATGTACTTAAGAAAGTATATGATGAAACATTTGACTATGTTTTTTGTGTTAATTATGATATTGAATAATTTTCAAAACTACAAAATGAGAAGTTTTTAAAGATTTTCAAATAATGGTCCTAGGTAAGACACATAAACTGTCTCAAAGGACAGCATCCAGGAAATTGGAGGATGGAAGTAAGGATGAAATTCCAATTGCCAAATCAATAATTAATAAACAAGTTTTTAAAAAATTATTCATTATTTTGATAACAATGACACTGATTTTTAGATAAGAATGTTGTGATTTAAGTGTACTATGAATACATAGTTATTGAATCTGCAGAATTTAATCTTATATTTGCTGATCATTAGATTACTTGATCCATTCCACTTGTACCTGTACATTAACATCAGAATCGTTTTCAGATTGCCCTAAAAAAATTATTTAACGTAGTTTTACAATATATTATATTAATTAGGAAGATATCTTCTTCACAATATTAAAAGAAAATTGTGTATATTTTACATACATGTTAAATTTTAGAAATTGTAATTTTACAATAATTTCACCTTTATTATTTTTTTAATTTGATTTGTTCTAAGTTTCATTTTTTACCTAATGGCCTATCCGTAAATTATTTTTATTCATGATGTTTTTAGAAACTCTTTTAAGGTTTTACCATTATTTTAAATTTGGTTTGGTAATAATAAAACTTTAGTATTTAATTTTGTAACCAGATTTACCTATATCTAATGCATTATAGTTATTTAAGATTTTAATTTATATAAAAACTGAATTAATCGCAGTGCATTTGAATTGTATGTTCCTTTTTTAAGCCAAAAACCTAAACTCCTTTCATTTTTATATAGTAAGTTTCATAGACTATGAAGTTATATATTATGTGTATATATATATATATATACACATACATACACACACACACACACACACATGTAATTATCATTTCATTTTGTTGTTAAGGATTTTATTACATAATAAACTTTGCTTTGTTTCAGTGTATTTTAACAGGTATAATAATTGTAGCACTACGTGGAATGCTGATGCAAGTAAAAGAATTTTGGAGAGCATGGAAACAGTCTAAACGTGATGGTTTTATTTGGATGATAACATTTCTTTCAGTTGTTATTCTTGACATCGATAAAGCTCTTATCATCGGTTTAGTTATTTCTGTTCTTTGCATCGTTTTAGTCGGACAGAAACCTACAGTTATTACATTAGGACATATACCATCAACCAGTATTTATCTTGACCTTAAGTGCTATACGGGGGTAAGGGTTCATTATTCTACATCTTAGTTTATTATATAGAATTAACATTTCTATGTTAACCTTTTGCTTTAGGTTCCTTTTGTAGGATTATTAATGGTCTGGTATTACATATGAGGGTGAATCAAATTTAAATAGTAGTTTTGCTATTCTGCACAGTAAGCAGTTCCAACCTGGATGGCAGAGTTGGGCGTTAATGTTCAGTGTGATAGAGAGGGAGAACCAGCTTGGTTAGCTCCTCCGCTCTGTTCTGTCGTCATTACAGCCATGAGTGATCAAGAGATTCTGTCGTCCGTTGCACAACATATAATCATAAAGTTTTTTAACTAATGAAGGCGTTAAACTCGCGGAAACTGTAACTCATTTAAAGGTACAGTTTGGGGATGCTACACTGTCCCAGCACTGAGTATAAATGTGAGCCAGACAATTTAAGGGCGGGTGAGAAAGTATAGAAAACGAAAGTCGTGAACGATGCCCAAGATCAAGTCTCACAGCTGACAACATCCGTGCCATTCGAGAGCTTATTAAAAATGATTGCTAGTTCACTGTTGAAGAAATTACGTCAGATGTGGGTATCAGCTATGAGAGTGCTCAATTCATTATCACTGATTATCTTGACTTTAGAAAAATTAGTGCTCGATGGGTTCCAAAGTTGTTGACGAAAATCAAAAACAGGTCAGGTTAGAGATCTGAGAGAAACTTCTGAATCAATTTCAGCAAGAAGGGGACAATTTTTTGAGATGCGACATCACATGTGATGAGACATGGGTCCATCATTACCCTCTGAAGTGAAAAATGGTGAGTAAGGAGTGGCAAAAGAAGGGTGAGGGCTGCCCAGTAAAGGCCAAAACCCATCTGTTAGCCAGAAAAGTTCTTGCAACAATTTTTTTTGACTCAAGGGGAGTTTTACTCATCAATTTTCTCCACAATCAATGAATGATGAATGCGGCTTACTATTGCCAGGTGCTAGTCAACAAAAGATGGGGTATGCCCATTAGAGATGCCATCATCCTTCTCCATGACAGCACTGGGCCACACACCATGATTTTGACAAGCGATAAATTGAAAAAAATGCACTGAGAAACTCTAAAACACCCTCCCTACAGTCCAGATTTATCCTCCTGTGACTATTTTTTGTTAGCGCCCTTGAAAAGGAGGTGAATGATTTGAAAACAGTAAACATGTTGAGGAGCGTGTCTGCAGTTGGTTGACGAGTCGTCCTCAAAAACATTTTATGAACAAGGAATATTCAAGCTTCCAAATCATTGGCAAATTGTGTAGGTCATGCAGGAGATTATATAGAAAAATGATGAAGATATGAATTGTGTATATTATTAATCAATAAATGTATAAAAAAGAATTACCATTTATATTTGATTCACTCTCGTATTACACATCAAACCTGTATATCTGATTTTTAAATCATTTTATGTATGATACTGTACATTCCACCTATCCATTGTATTCATTATTCTGCTGTTAGGTTTTAAAGTTAGAATCTTCTGAGACTGGTTGTTATTATTTGTTCAACATAAAACCATTAAATATCTTAAGTATTTCTTTTACAAGGCTGCTTGCTCGAATACTTATTTCATGCATAATAAGAAAAAGAAAACATTTTTACAAAATTACCATTTTCTCTTGTTATCACCAGGTTCTTAGGTCTGGGTGAACTGATACTGTTATCAGTTCTCCATATACCCCTTACCTCATTGTGACTCCATGCTGACCCTAAACATTTTTCCATTTGATTTCTGCCAGATAGGAAGATTAAAAAAAGAGGCTGTTTACATGAAACCTCTGTCATGTGTAATTGTTCAAAAGCCTTCATGGACCTGTTCATCCCTTCTATTGCAAAGCTAGCTGCTAGAGTACAACCCCATCATTCCAGGACTACCAAAACTTGTGTGTGTGTGGTGGGGGGGGGGGGGGGTTGTCATCACTGCTACTGCTGACATTGTTTACAGATTTCTTCATTTATTGATTTATTGCTATAAATACAGAAAAGAATTCCCAGAATATATTTCATTGTAATATAATCAATAATGCTGTATTAACAATAATTACTATGAATAGGAATCACATAAAAAAGTGCAATGCAGCTGGGGAAAACTTTATTAAAATGCACCCATGTCTGACAGATGGAGAAGGTTATTTTAAGTGATTAATTTATATATTAATGTATACAAAGGGAAAGGTCAATAGGTGGGTGGAATATATCGAAGAGTTATGGAAGAAATGAATTAGAAAATGGTGTTATAGAGGAAGAAGAGGGTCGAAGATTATGAAAGTGGAGAAACAATACTGAGATCTGAATTTAAGAGAGCATTATAAGATTTGAATGGCAGAAAGGCTCCTGATATTGATGGAATACCTACAAAATTACTGTGCAGTGCAGGTGAGGAAGCAATAGATAGATTATACAAACTGTTGTGTAATATTTATAAAAAAGGGGAAATTCCATCGGACTTCAAAAAGAGTGTTATAGTCATGATACCAAAGAAAGCAGGAGCAGATAAATGTGAAGAATACAGATTCTTAATGAGTCATTCATCAAAAATCATAACTAGAATTCTATACAGAAAAATTGAGAGGAAAGTGGAAGAAATGTTAGGAGAAAACCAATTTTGTTTCAGGAAAAGTATAGGGACAAGGGAAGCAATTTTAGCACTCAGATTAATAGTAGAAGGAAGATTAAAGAAAAATAAACCAACATACTTAGCATTTATAAACATAGTAAAAGCATTCGATAATGTAGACTGAAACAAATGTTCAGCATTTAAAAAAAATTAGGGTTCAAATACAGATATAGAAGAATGATTGCTAACATTTACAGGAACCAAACAGCAACAGTAATAATTGAAGAACATAAGAAAGAAGCCATAATAAAGAACGGAGTCCGGCAAGGATGTTCCCTACCCCCGTTACTTTTTAATCTTTACATAGAACTAGCAGTTAATGATGTTAAAAAAAATTTAGATCCAGAGTAATGGTACAAGGTGAAAAGATAAAGAGGCTACAATTTGCTGATGATATAATAATTCTAGCTGAGAATAAAAAATGTTTAGAAGAAACAATGAACGCCATGGATGAAGTCCTACTCAAGAACTACTGCATGAAAATAAACAAGAACAAAACAAAATTAATGAAATGTAGTAGAAATAATCTAGATGGACCACTGAATATAAAAATAGCAAGAGAAAAGATTACGGAGGTAGAAGAATTTTGTTATTTGGGAAGTAGAATTACTAGAAAGTGGACGAAGCAGGAGCAATATAAAATGCCAAATAGCACAGGCAAAACGAGTCTTCAGTAAGAAATATAATTTGTTTACATCAAAAATTAATTTAAACTTCAGGAAAAGATTTTTGAAAGTATATGTTTAGAGCGTAGCTTTATATGGAAGTGAAACTTGGATGATCGGAGTACCTGAGAAGAAAAGATTAGAAGCTTTTGAAATGTGGTGCTATAGGAGAATGTTAAAAATCAGATGGGTGGATAAAGTGACAAATGAAGAGGTATTGCGGCAAATAGATGAAGAAAAAAGCATTTGGAAAAATACAGTTAAAAGAAAAGACAGACTTACATGCCACATATTAAGGCATCCTGGAATAGTCGTTTTAATATTGGAGGAACAGGTAGAAGGTAAAAATTGTGCAGGCAGGTAACATTTGGAATATGTAAAACAAATTGTTAGGGATGTAGGATGTAGGGAGTATACCGGAATGAAACAACTTGCACTAGATAGGAAATCTTGGAGAGCTGCATCAAACCAGTCAAATGACTGAAGACAAAAAAAAATATAAATATATATTATTTTTCTTATACCTAAATTTTTTTGATAAACCTTTTTTAAATAATTACTACAAGATATATTTAGTAGCTGAAAAATATTGCTGTGAATGAATGTGTTTTATATGAGACTAGATTTTATCAAAGTTCAACTTCATATTACTTATTCAATTTGTATTATTATGAAAATGAATACAGCAACAAAATATGTAGTTCTAGTTTAATTCTTTATTTTAGATTATTTTTTAATTTTATGCATTTTTTTTTTTAGGCTGTAGCAATTCCACATATATTAATATTGCAGATAGCTGGAGCAATGCATTTTGCAAATAAGGAAGCAATTCGACAAAAAATATTTAAAAGAGTAAGTGAAAAGGTTAAAACTGCTGAAAATACTGAGGTAATAATCTTATAGAATACACTTTATACAGTCTTAAATGACAAATTGTATAAAAAATTTAGTGGCTACTTCATAAAAAAGCTGTTTGAAACAGTAGTAGAAAAAAGTAGTTAATTCATACTCATGTTTTAAATATAATGCATTAAGAACTGTACATAATACACACAGTGAAAGTACAAGAAGATTTAATAGGTCAAATAATTGTCGTAGTGAATTTTATATTATCCAATCAGCATTCTGAAACATCATTTTGAACTCATTTTTTATTTTTAGAAGTTATATACCATGTTATACTTGATAAATAAAATTTTTATTAAAATGTATCCTAGCAGCAAAGTTGATAAATGAATTAAAAATTTATTTTTGTTATATTGGATTATCATGTATATCTCTTATCAGAGTGATTTTTTGCAGCTTGGTTTGTCACATTTGTTTATCAATGTAATCACTAAAGTTTTGAACTTTTGAGCCAATAAAGTTTCCTACACTGATCGGAGACAGTGTATATAATGCACTGTTTCCTGTAGAAACAAGTTACTACAGGTATATTTTAAATAAAAAATATTTGATTTTTCTCTTTATGCTCATTATCTGTCCTATTTTTCTTATGGCTATAATGCATATAAGATCTGAGATACAAGTGGCATTGATACATTTTGCTTTCTCTGAGAGTAATGATGATCATTTTTAATGTCGTGAAATGAGTGAAGTTGACATTTGTAGAGCTACAAACAATTATATTCAAAACAATAAAGAACTATGCTAAACAGTTGTTGAAATAGATTTGAAGAACATGTATTAGACAATTTATGCTTCAAGAAACCATTTACAAAACTTTTTACTTAAAATCTAAATTTAGATGTCAGTTTCAACTTTTAAACAATCATTGTCAGTAAATACTGCAGACAAAGTTTAATAGTTTGGAAATAAATTAATAAAGTGATGTTGACATGATGATTGGCGATTGCTGATTATGAATAAATGAGAAAAAATATCTATTGATGATTATTTCATCATAAGAATGTTTAGATGTTAAGTAAAAAATTTTATATACAGTTTTAGAAGTATACATCTTGTCTTCTGAATGAATTATATTCACCTCTATTGAAGAAGAAAACTGGAAACAATTCCACTACATATTACCTTTCATAAGCCCAGGGCAGTATGCACATTATTCTTTGGAGTAACTGCGGCATCTTTAGGAGTGACTTATTTATACACAAAATTAGAGTCATGCATCCCACAGTTACCAGTTTTAAAAGGTTTAGTTATAGCATTTGCATTTTGAAATATATACTGTTGAAAGAAGAGCATTTTTTTTACAGTATATATTTAAGGATGTTATTGCAAAATAAAAATATTAAAATGTGTATTGTTTACTTTTTGATTTTTAATCTTGCTTTCATATTTAGAAAGATATGTATAATTTTTATTTTTTATACTAGATAATAAAAAAATACGTACAATACCATATGCTTTGAAAGCGTATAGATTTATTACATTCTTGCAAAATCCCTGTAAATGTCACTCGTTGTAAAACAGAGTATAATATTTATTATTCTAACTATATAGACTTATGAAAAAACAATATTTAGTTTAGAATTCTATCCAGAAATGTTTACTTACTTAAGGAAAACTAGGCATTTTGGAAAACATGATCTTTAGGAATCAGTCTACATTTTACATAAGCGATAAGGTGAACACTCATATTACAGTTTTTTTTATAGCAAAAACTACATGAATCTCTAAAGGATATACACAACAGTGAATGTGTTTTGCGACTAGGTAAATTAAAGTTGGAAAGCATATTATTCATCATTAAGAATACCATTGACAGTATCGTGTATTCGGTCATACTTGAACATTTTCTCATTTCATAGTTATGTGAAGGAAGCTTTCACTTTGAAAAAGATGATGAACAACTTGGAATTTCCCAGGTAGGTATATCAGTCAAGCAGAGGCAACTTTATGGCCACCTTGTTCAAAGATTCGATGTCCCTTGATTTTTTTACATCATTTTATTAGATCCCTTAAAAAATACACTCATCTATTTTTAATCAGTTTATAATGTTTGCTTAAATTTAAAAATAAAGTTTTAGTTTATAGACTTAATTTATTTTACAATTGTGAATCTTTTACTTTCTTCTTTTTTATTTCAGAAGAATTCTGAACATGAACTGAGAAGTCTGATATTGGATTTAACTACAGTTTTTTACATCGATCCATCATCTGTAAAATCAGTTATCACAATGTATAATGACTTAAAATCACGAAACATAAAACTATGTTTAGTCGGTTGTTCAGGTAATTACCTAAACTGTAGTTTTTTCACGTTTGTTTCACATGTTGAAAACAAATAACTAGTTAACAAATTAATTAATGTCATTCTTTTTCTTAATGTGCTTAATAAAATATATTTTTCTCTTTGACCCTTATAATTAATTTAATCATTCTGCTTCCATTACCCTTGATTTCTTCTTTATATAGATATCATGGAAATCAGGTCCAGTAACCCCTTGGGTGGACCCGGATTCCAATAAGGTACTGCTTGTAGACTATTTAAACATTCACAAACTTATGAGGGGGTCTCTTATATTTAATCATTCACAAAAGTGTGAGGAGATCTCTTATATTTTCTAAATATGCCAGTATATTTTCTAAATTAGCTTAAAACTGTGTTTCAGACTACGGTCTTTATACACGGTAAACTAGAATATATTTCTTTGAAAAAATCATTATACTTCCAATCCCTGGGGGCACAGATTTCATAGTGTAGAATGAGGTCTTTTTTATTTTTATTTTAAGAACAAAAGATGATCATGATCTAATATTTTTAACTTTTATAAAATAAAAATTTGTTTATACAGTTTCGTTTGACATCATTGTAGTTTGAATATATAAAAGTCATGTGAGAATATTAAATGCGAGTGCTTTTTTAAATGCCCTAAATAGGCATATATTTTTTAATGATTTTTTTTTAGGTAACTTTTGGCAAACTGTTAGAATTTTTCACTGCATACAAGAAGAAACCTGGTCATCAAAACATTATTATAGTAATAACTGATATCGCTATACTTAGGAAGGCTACTAAATGGGTGCGCTTAAGAAAAGCAAGTCTATCCATCTATTTAACTTTGCATCTCTTAGCTCAGATTTTAGTATTTCCATAATAAAAATGCTAGTAAAACTGAAAAGGTTATCCTTCATTTTTTTCTAAAACCGACAACACAGACTTACTAGTTTTGCAGATTAATGACTGTAAGATTAGTTTAGGGGAAATAGATATCTGAATTTGCCCATTAGTTAACCTCAGTAGTACTGTCCTTTTTTCAACTTCTGGATAAGAGATTTCCTCATAAGTTTGTAAATGCTTAAATAGTCTACAAGCATTACCTTATTGGAATCCAGGTCTATCCAAGGAGTTAGTGAACCTGATTTTCATGATACCTGTATAAAGAAGAAGAAATCAAGGGTAATGAAAGCAAAATGATAGAGGGAGAAGACAATCCTACCAAAGACAATTTATGAGTCATCAGAGAAAACTGGATAGTTTACTGATTTTTATTATCTACTTAACATTCAGGAAGATAATCTAACCAGAACTCAGGATTATCAGGAAGACATTTTAATAATATATCTTCACCAGTTCTTAATCGATTAAAAGTAGTAAACTAATATCCACGAGACCAAGCATGGCCAACCCAAATTGCACCACAGACCTCATTGACAACCTAAAATTTTCCAAGGGCTGCACAAAAATAAGAAAAATTGCAATTTTTTACAATATTTTTTCAAAATCTGGTTTTATAATGAATTTTGCACTTACTGATTTTTATTTTTGTAAGTAATTAATTTAAATGTAGAGGTGCACTGAAAGTGTTTTATCAGTATAAGTGTCAAAAAACCAATACTACAACCAGATATGAAAAGAAAACTCATTGAACCAGTTCCAAAATGTATTTGTATGGTAATAAACGTAAAATAAAAATAGTTTTAACAATCAAAATTATTAGTTGTCACAAAACCAAACAATATCTCAAATTTGATTTAAAATTAAAAACTGATATTAATTAGTTTTTAATTCTATTTCAGTGTGCTATTCCTTTCAGTGTGATATTTGCATTTCTTTTTGCTCACTTAATTTTTCTAAATCTTTTTCAATAGTTGAACACCGTAACTGGTTTTCCAGATTTACATCAGTTATTGATATTATTTTTGTTTTTTTGTTATATTTCATATTAGAAAAACTTGTAGATCCAAAGACAAACAGTTTTTTGAGCAAAACATGTGATGTTATGAAACTTTTTTGCTGTTATGTATTTACTATAAAATTCTATTTTTGGAATCGCGAAGTATATATTTTTTAGTTCAGTGTTGCATTGTAGGTCAGTTAATTTGATTTGTAAGTTTACTGAAACAGCGCAACATCAACAGCAAATGGAGAGCTGAACATCTCAAATGTTTTCTCATACTTTACCAGTTCTGTAAAGCAACAATTAAAGGCTATTCTTAGTCTTTAATTATCGGAGGAAATAAGTTTTCTTATTTCATCAACAAATTTTGAAAAATTATTATGCCATTCTTTTAACGATGGAAAAATGTATACATTATTATTTTGAAGTTAGATCTCGAACAATAATTTCATTTGGATTACTTTAATCAAACTGCAAGCATCAGTAATTAGACTATTCTGACCCTGAAATTCCATATTTAATTGATGCAATTTTTACCAAAAAATAGTCTCGCAACCACTTTGCATTTTTTAATTCAGGAACAGGCATATTTTCCTTGATCATAGATAATATTTGAGCACATAAATTTTATTGACGTATCAAAACAGTGTATCACATATATATCACTGGTGTTGTTAATATTTACATCCAACTGATTGGCAATCACTTTAAAATTTTATCTTTTCCAGTCATCATCTTCATTTTTTAACAGAATAACTTGCTTTGACAATGTTGAATGATTGTTAAAACAATGAACTTGACATACTTTGCTGGTCTTTTAATTGAGATTGAGAAGAGCAGAAGCTTATATTTTGTCACATCCACATCAAATTTCAAATTTCAAATTTTTACTGTTTTGTTTCATGATGTCTTTTAAAACTGAATTACCGTATTTATTCGATTACTCCCCGCACTTTTTTTCTTAGAATTGGAGAGAATAAATAAGGGTGTGGGGCTTACTTGAAATTTAGTTTTTATCCAGGATAATTTATGTAAAGTAAACGTTTTCTTAGAAGTACCTAAATTCAATCACATAAATATAGTTACATTAGGCTTTCGTTTATCAATACCAGATGCCACTTATACAGATTACATCCTTAATTATTAACATCCTGTTCATATATTATCAATAGGAACGAAGTTACAATATTTTTATAAAACTGATTCATTCTGTATAGGCTGCATCCGATTCTAATGACAATACAGTTACAGTATCAGTTATCCATCGTCATCTTGTCTATTCACCATAGTCATTGTACTGTTTGTATATGTGAATGGTTGTGTGCATTTTATCTGTTTAGTTTATCTTGTAAAGATTAATACGGTGATTTATTTTAATTACGGCATTTAAATGAGAACTAAAGGACAGCGTCTACGATCTTTTACGGTAAATGAAAAACTGCGCGTTATAGAAGAGGCTGAAAAAATTGGAAATCGGGCAGCAGGAAGAAAATTTGACGTAGATGAAAGCTGCATTCGAGACTGGCGTAAGAAGAAATAACTTCTGGTGAAAAGCACTGGTAATAAAAGGGCTTTACATGGCTTAAACCAAAATACACAGACATAGAAAAAAAAATGTATGACTTTATTATGGAAAAAAGGAAATGCAGTTATGCTGTCACAACAGAAATGTGTCAATCATATGCTCGTGAAATCGCTAAATCATTTAATAAAGTTGATTTTAAATCAAGATGTGGATTGATAACACGATTTTTTGCAAGAAATGATTTGTCAATAAGACGAAAGACAACCATTTCTCAACGACTTCCAGACGCTTATGAACAAAAAATTTTACATTTTCACAAATACATAATAAATCTTAGAAAAGATAAAGGCTATTTGCCTTCTCAAATAGGAAACACGATCAAACCCCCGTATATTTTGAAATGCCATTTGACAAAACCGTAAACAAAAAAGGTGAAAAAAGTGTTACGATTCGCACTGGTGGTAATGAAAAACAAAGGTGTAGTGTTATGCTTTGCATTACTTCTGATGGATCAAAATTACCTCCGTACATTGTTTTTAAAAGAAAAACTCTTCCTACCGTACAGGTAAATGGAGTTATTACCAGAGCACAGGAATCAGGTTGGATGGACGAAACCTTAATTTTAGATCGGATCAGGTGTGTATGGCAAAAGCGATCAGGATATTTACTTAATAAAAAAAATACCAGTATGCTAGTAATGGAGAGTTATCGGGGGCATAAGACTGATAAAGTGAAAGGCATTTTAAAAAAAGGTATGACAGACCAAGTAATAACTCCAGGCGAATTGACATCTGTATTGCAACCACTAGCTGTCTGCATTAATGAACCGTTCAAATCTGCATTAAAATAACTGTACAGTAAATGGATGGCTGATGAAAATTTCTTTCTCACGACTACAGGAAGAATCAAATGCCCGGATTTTAACCAGATTTGTGTTTGGATAAAAGATGTTTGGGAAGGTATTTCCATGGAATTAGTAAGGAAAAGTTTTAAAAAATGCGGAGTATCTAATGAATATAATGGTAGTGAAGATGATCACTTTGGCAGAGCGATGTGGAGACTACCGGTAACTCTTCTACAGACATTGACAGTGATTAATTAAAAATAAAATCCCGTATTAAAAGGTGTATTGAAATGATCCTTTTCAACATACTTTCTTTTCGTTTTACTGGCCTATTGATTCTGAACTAAACTAGTACTTATGGTAATTAATTATTAATGTAATATTAATATTGTAATCTAAATGAATGAATTAAATGCTTTACTTTCTGAATATTTTTGTATTTACGTATTTTTGTATCATATCTGTTGCACTTTAAAGTACTGGTATATACTCTTAAACACTACTACTATAAATCACTACACATCAGCAGAAATAGGAGAATAATGAAAAATGAGTCTTATAACCTGTCAGACCCCATTGAAATTGAATATTTACAAAAATGACATATGGCATTGCAAGCGAACTGCAAGTTCTCAGTGATCATTGTTATGTGTGAGAAATATAAACCAGCAAAATCAATGTAATTACAATGAACAGTATTTCTTTAATTACTTTAATGCAATTTAAAATACAGTCTGATATACCTAATACTTAAGAAAAACATAATATGTTGTATATTACCGTGGGCCATGGATTGGCCAGTCCTGCACTAGACTGAAGATCTTTGGTTCATAAAGGGTTGTCTATTCAAAAATGTTTTACTGTACTCATGCATATACCCATATATATATATATACACCCAAGTGCATGTGTGTGCATTAATTTTTAATATTTCACATAAACTTGATGTACATTTGCATTTATTAATGATGGATGTAATTTTATTTCAGGTAAAGTACATCAGGTGTTAAAGAAGTGTGATTTCTTTAAAGCTTTTCCTGAATCACAACTTTATCCAACCATCCATGATGCTATACTTCTTTCAAAAGCTTCTAATACAAATAAATAAGGTTTTGTAAAATTAGAAAAAAAGTAGTAAATCAGTAGTTCATGTTTGCAATTATATTTTATTATTAGTAAATTTTTGTAGATATAATTTATTTTTATTCTACTTGTAATTTAATATTTTTGTTACCAAATATCATCCAGGATTTTTGTTAAAAACAGTATTTAAATTGTTACATGTTATATTATTATTTTCTTAATTTATTATTTCATTAAAATATGGAAGTACTTATCAGTCATTATGAAAATTGTTTATAATAGAATTACTGGCTGTGTTTACAAAGTTATTTACTAATAATCAATTGTTCACTAAAAATTAGGAAGATGTTCACAAAAGGCAAAATGTTTACAAATTTGAATATAATGTAAAAAATTACCATTGGAAATCAATGTATACGTTGATTGGTCACGTCGTGATTGGTTACGTCATGTATACGTTTATTGGTTCAAAATCAAAAGAATACAGCATTAAGAGATGTAAAGGAATAATAGGAAAGACTAAAGACTGAATATTTTAGATATCACAGTTTAGTTTTTACACTTTAATATATTAAATTAAAATGAAAAAAAATGTTTACTGTACTGAATCTTTGTGTTTGGAACTTACCTCAATACAGTATACATTTTTTTCTGTTTTATATATATATATATATATATGCCTCTAAGTAAGATCATTTGCAATATGATTATCACTTCTCTTAGACATGAATAATTTATTCCTCTATAATTCTAGATATGTCAGTGAAATAAATTGCATATTAACATGATAAGAAACCCTGATTGTTATACTAAATATCAACAAGTTTTTTGCTCGTGTTTTTAATGAACAGAACCCTCCATAATAACTAAGTAATTAATATGGACCACATGGATTTTTCTAACCCACTTTTTATGTTAAAAAAAAGAAGCTATTATTTATTGAAACATATTATGAAATTCTTTAGGGATGAAATACCTCCATAAAATCATTAAGTTTTAGAATGTTATGCCTGAGAAATCATATAAACTATTATGTCAAATTTGTATTTTTAAAAATAATTATCTATGATTTATCTAAAAAGAAATTGGCTTATCACAGACCATTTTATCTATATTTTTTTAAAACCAGCACATTGTTTAACCTTTATTTAATTTATAAACCGATCTGCTGAGAAGTTTTAAAAAAAATATTTCATCAAATTTAGTTTTTCTAATAATTCTGACATGTTTATAAAACTTTGTAAGTTTTAACTTTCAAAAATTTTTTGATAGTTTTTTTAAAGTTCTTTATGGTTCTAAATGATTGCTTGGACTGATAATAAATTTCAATACTATACTATTCATAATCTATTATCATTAAGCACTTTTTAAAATTCTGCTTTCACAATCTATTATTCTATTTTACATATTTTTACTTAATATCACTAATCTGCTTTATATTTCTGCATGTAAGTAAATTTATAAAATTATTTATTATTATTTATACATTTTATAAACGTAGTGATGGAAGTTTTCCATTCTGTTTGTAGGTTATGTAATTAAAAAATGAACAGTATATTCAGGGCCACTCTTCCCATATATTTTTTTAATAAACTTTTTCCCTATTTATTAAAAGAAATTATCCTGTAAGCTCTTATTTTTTAACCCATCTGTTTACCCTGTTTATGTTAGGAGATCATTACATCTTATATCTTTTAATACTAATAGAAACTCTTGCTGTTGCTAAAAAGAAATCATTTATACATGCATCACTTTTAATGAACATATTCTGTTTATTGTGTTCGTCAGTTCATCGATAAAAAGATTAACTTACTCAAAGCATTTCTAGACATTCTTTAATTGTTCCTTTTCGTATAAAATTATCCGTACTTAATAGTTTTTTAAGATAAATATATAATTAACAGACCTCGTTGTCAAATTGTTCCTTTATTCAGCAAATTAAATTTATCTTTTACGAAAAGTATATTAGAATCAGAAGAAAACAGACTGATTAAAGGAAAATATTTTGTTATAAATAAATTAAAAAACTAAAATAAATGAATTTACTTCCAAAAACGTAATGAACTTTTTAGCTGGTAAATTTCACCAGCTAATGAATAGTGCTTTATTGCAAATTATAAATACATTATTATTGCAGTATTAGTTGTGTACAATAATATTAGTTAGTTAATAATATTAGTTGTGTTAGTACAAAGTTGTGCTTTGTCACCTGCTATAGAATCAGCAGATGACAAACTTATTATGGTTAAAGATAAAAAGGATATTTTGGATATGACTGAAAGTATGATAGCAGAATATAAGAATTGGGGATAGGAAGTTAATAAGTAAGACACAGTAACACAGTAATGAATGTTGGGTAAAAAGGAAGAGATTTGAAAACATCATCAGGGAGTTTGACATTATATGAATTTAAACATTTGGAAATAAATATGACAATCAATGGGAGGGATGAAGTGGATGTTATGAATAAAGTTAAAAGCGGTGAAGTATAATTATAAGAGAGTTATTCAGCTGTATAGAACCAGATTTCTAAGATGAATAATTTTCTTATTTTTGAAAGTCAGATTAAGCAAACTGATAGCAACAGAAATGACGTACCAGTAGAGATGCTGCTGGATGACATTGCTGTCATCCAGCATATACTGTATTAAACTATAGTATATTTATGCACAGCAGCCAATCCATTTTTATTTAGTTTACCATGAATTAACAACATGTTCATCAATTCTCCAAATGAAAACAAATGTGTAGTATCACCCACTGTGAATGACTGACCGAACAATAACAGCACAAACACCACTCAAATGAACATTCAAATGCTAGACGCTAAACTTAATTGTTGATCAGGTGTTATTGCCAACCTATGAAAAAAAATTGTTAATATGTTTTAGAAGGATATCTTTCAAATGTATTTTTTAATGTTTGTATGTAAATTGTTCTGTTTAAAATCGTATCACTTTTCCAATCCAGTTTGTGTGTTTTGTTTCTAATTAAATTTGAACTTCTCAAATTTACGTTTAATTTTAATAAATATTATTTACATAAATTTTCTCAGAATTAAATTCTCTACAAAGTTAAGTTGAAATTTTTATTTGTTTAATGGTAAATTAACAAAGTTATTTTATTCCGAACCTAAAAAGGTGTATTTTCTGACAAAACCTTTCTGTGTTTTCTCCTGTTTTTCTTAAAACCTAAGTGAGATACAGGTCTGGAAACCACTTTTATCAGTTTCATAGATAAAAACTGTAAGAAAGCATCAATTTTACTCTTGACTTGTACCCCAAGAATTTTAGTACAGTTTAATTTCACAGAGGGAGCAGAAAGTAGGGCTAAATTTTTTGCAAGTTGAAACTCCCTGACGAACCTTTTTCTGACATATATTTATATTTTTTCTCTTATTACAATTATAATTATTTTTGGCTATAGAATCATCTCCTGAGAGATTGATGTGCAATTTGTAATCACCTGTGTGTGTGTGTATATATATATATATATATAAAAATATAGAAAGAGACATTTACCAGTAATTGATTTAGTTTAATCAGTTAACTAGTGAATAGTTTAATTGATTAAGAATATAGTTTTTACTTTTAATGCATAATATATATAACTGTAATGAGTAATTATTAGTCCTTAAATAATATTAATGACAGTAATAATTAAGGACTTAATGTGTAAGTCCTTAATATATGGATGTCTAGTTAATTATACAAGATTTTTTTCTTATTATATTTTATAAAAATAAGAAAAAATAAAATGTAAATATTATCGTGATGCAACTGAAAACTTAAACAGGTGGCTGGTTCCATATTTGCTCTTCTAAAGTTGCTGTGGCAACACATAATCTAGAGAATGATTATAATGTAAGTATTTATTCAGAATGCCTTGTATCTGAAAATAGTTGAAATATCAGGAATTATCAGGGAATTAAAAAATCTCTTAATACGAGGATCATTCAATAATTAAATAGACAAACATTTTTATTGAAGGAAACGGTTAATGCAGGCAATTTAATCTTTTGTAAGTGTTAGTTGGCAACCTTGAAAAAATTGTTAGTCAGATGTTCGATTAATATTTATGTAAACATAACCTCTAAAGTCGTAGTTATGATGCCGTGTCCGCTCAAAGAAAGTACTTTTGAAGAACAGCGTTCTGTGATTCAATTTTTACTTTCGGAAAGTGTACAACCATCAGAAATATTCTCTCAGATGAACAAACAATATGGCAGTAGTTGCCTGAATCGTGCAAGATTTACACATGGGTGGAAATGTTTTAAAAGTGGCCGCAAAAGCGTGATTGACGAGCACCGCTTTGGGTATCTAGTAGTAGTGTAATACCTCGGCGGTAGATTCTCGTATTGATTTACTTATCCAAGAAGACCAACCACTTGAAGTGAACAAATTGCTGAAAAATGTTGAGTAAATGTTGGCACAACTCATTCCGTAATAAACTGAACTACTATAAGACTTATGCAAGGTGGATTCCCAGAGATCTTATCATTCATCACAAGCCGAGAGATTTCACATTTTCACTAAACTCAAAAATCATTTCAGTAACGAAGATGACACATTTTTGGACAAGATTTTACCTGTAATGATACTTGGATACATTATTTTGAGCCAGAGTCCAAGCATCAAAGCATGTAGTGGAAACACCCTGAATCACCTGTTTGTAACAAATTCAGAACGTAACCTTCGGCTGGTAAGGTCATGTTAAATCATCTTTTGAAGTGCCAATGGTCTGATTTTGTATGATTATTTGGAGGAGCAACACACTACCAACAGCCTGTACTACTCAGTCACAATTGAAGCCTACATTGAAGAGGAACTGTCTGGTATGGCAAAGGAAAGGCATGCTTCTTCTTCAAGGCAATGCTTGACCTCATACGGCACAACTGACGTTGGAAACTATTGGCAAAATGGGTTGGGAGCACTTACCTCATCTTCCTTACAGCTCCTTTGACCTGACCTTGCCCCTTCAAACGTTTATTTGTTTGATCCGATGAATCAGATGAATCGATGAATCAGCTTTGTGTGGCATCAAGTTCAACGACAATGAAGAGGTAAAGAAAAAATTACAAAACTGGCTTTGAGATCAAGGTAACGAATTCTTCGCTGAGGGGATAAGAAGACTCATAAAAAGATGGGACAAATGCAGAGAACTTGGTGGGGATTATGTGGAAAAGTAGACAAAAAATTGTATTTATTTAATAAGGCATTTTTGCTGTACAGCTATTTGTCTGTTTAATTATTAAATGACCCATCTACTTGGATTCTGTTAGTACTTAAACTTTTGTTGTTTTTATTTTTATTTTAATAAATACATAATTTCTTTAGTAATACAAATTTTCTTTTAATAACCTTTTACTTATATGTTTTTAATATTTTTTTAAACTGAATTTATTCAGATAAAGTGTCTAGCCATCGTTCTTTATGTTAATCAATTTAGATCACAGATGACCATCATTGTTAATAATTTTCTACAGACAACTATTAGGGTTAATCAAGATTACAGTGCAATTAATGTTGGTAGATCCAGATTTTAAAACCATTTGGGACATTTGTTTTTCAGTACAGGAGTTCCTTATGAGATGTATTATTCAAAGACATAGTACAGCTAGAAATACAAAGATTTCAAAATGTATTACCTATTGTATTCATCATATATTATCAATTCTGACACAAAATAAAGAATTTGCATTTCCAGCTTGTACCACTTCTTTTTTTTTGGGGGGCTATTAAAAAGAAGTGGACTTCTTCCCTTTCCAATCACTTTTATAAGTTTCTATTATTTTTATTATTATCTTATTTTATTATTTATTATAACTGTAGACATGTTATAAATATAATTTAACAAGAAAGACGAGACAGATAAAATTAGAGGTGGAAAAAAAACCAGATCTTCATTGGTATCAAACTTAAGACTGTGATCTAGAATCTAGCATGCTGACCGTTGGAAACGGCAAACCAAACTCTTCAATTTCAGTAAATTAGGCATTTGCTAGTCAGCATCAGTCATCTATTTCATATATTAGAATAAGATTTTTTTTTAACATTAATGACAGAACAACATGCTCAACCTTTTATGCATTTTATATTTAATATTACTATAAATACAGTCATGATTGTTAAAAGGAACATCATCTAAATATTTGAATGACAGATGAAAATCCATCAGAATGAATGCTACCTCTTTAATTTTAGTTTCTTTGACTGAATAGATTTTAAAAATAGGTTTGAATTTAACACTCCTGATCTGACCATCCATTCTGGGAGCTTAAACCAAACAGCTCTTATCATGCCCTATCTTTTGAGGTTGATGTCAGCCACCACTACTCACAACCTCAGCAGCAACTTAACCAACAGTCCTTTTCAGGGCCAGTAACATTCAAGGTCCTTTTGACACTCTGTGGTTATGAATTCTGTTCTAAGCATATGAATTGATCTCATTGTGAGATCTGCTTATCAATTGCTCATTGTGCAATTGAATTGCATATTGTGCGATCTCATTGTTATTATTATGAAATTATGAACAGTTCCTTATCAAGGCACTTGAAAAAATAGGGACTTCAATTTCTTGGAATACTTTATATTTCCTAAAATACATTCTGATACTGCAATTAAATTAACAATGAGAAATAAGTCAAACAAGTTAATTTTATTAAAATGTGTATCATAATCTTTCTGAAGTCAACAAAGTGATTTTAACAATCATAAGATTAAGTAAATATTAGAATCTGCATTATTTTTAAGTAATTATTTTCCAAGAATAATATGATTTTTAATAACATAAATCTTGTTAGCTGTTTGTTAATCACTTCTCAAACATTATTTCAAAGTAATATCATCTATGCATTTTCTCCTTACTGGATCCATCCACTTTTTTCACAATCATCCTCTTGTCCTAATTCAAGTTTTCTTCTCTGTTACACATTTTATTGCATTTGTTGCTCATACATTTAGTGTAGATGCCCAAACTATCCTGACTTAGTTTAAGCTTCTTCCAATATGTAATAGTAATTGTTTGTAACTTCACATGAAGAATGGCATATCAACTAGAGAAGGAAGCAGTTAAACCCAGCATGATTCTTCGAATTGCATGAATAGATCAGACAATTTTAATTCTTATATAAATTTTCCAGTGAGATTATTTGATGCAGATCACATGTAATGCTTGGATCTACCTAATAAGCTCCAAATGATGAAGAGGAGCAATATAAATTAGCTGGCATAGGTGAGCTGAACTCTTCAGCATCTATATATTACATAATATTTAACCCCTCGCGACAAAAAAATTATCGTTACCGTTCTTATTTATCTCATTTTTAAAAGCAACCAAGATCTTTTGTTAAATTAGTAAAAAAATGTCATAAATTGATGCCCATATTAAGGTTGGAATGTATGGAAGGGTTACATAGAGAGAAAGTATTATCTGTTAAAGCAGTTTGGGAAGAAAAAAAAATTATGATTTCAGAGATTAGAATGTGATTTGAATTTGATAGAGGTTTGAATGATTTAAATAAAAATAATGCAGTAGGATTGATGATATCTCAATAACTATTGCACTGTCAGTTTAAAATCTTGTGCATCAAAAAAGCTTATTAGAAGAGTATACAGATAAATAAGACATTGGTGAAGGTATATTAGATGAATACCTGTTTGGTTTCAGAAAGATCATGGTTTCAAGAGATGCCATTATGGCCTTCAGATTAATTTTAGAAGGCAGGCTAGGAAAATTAAGCCAACTACAAGACATTCAAGATCTGAAGAAGGCATTTGATGATGTGAAATAAATTAAAATTTTAAGAAAATTTGGACTTTATGGAGAAAAAAGAGTTTTTTGTAACCTGTACAAGAATTGAGCAACAATTATAAGATGTAGAAAATGGAAATACCCACCTTTCAGAAAGTAATCAGATTATGACATAGTGTTTTGATCCTGTTGCTTTCAGATTTTACATTGAAGAAATAATATGGGAATTGAATGAAAAAATTGAGGTTGAATAACTATTCGAAGAGAAAAATTAAAATGTTAAAATTTGATGACACTATTGTTCTTTTGCAGAAACCAGTATTTCTGTTTGTAGAAATATTTAATGCCATAGACTTATTGCTAGGAGAGAAATTTATTGTGAAAAAAATAAGACTAAAGATAATGAAATGTAGCAGAAAACAAAGGAATAAAATATTAAAATACTTAACATAAAATTATAGAATTTTAATATTTAGTTATAGTAAAATTGTAAAAGATGTAGTACAGATACAAAGTAATTCAAGTAAAAAGCAGACTAGCACAAGCAAGGAGAAACTTCATACAAAAAAGAAAATCTTGCTAGTATCATATATACATGTAAGAATAAGAAAAAGAGTTCTTAAAAATTTGTGTGGAATTCTACTTTATTGTAGTAAAGTATAGACTCTGGGAAAACCAGAAAAAAAATAAAGAACTTTAAAATGTGGTGTTACAATTGGGTTTTGAAAATTATGTGGATTGATAAAATTTATAATGTCTTAAGGTAAATAGGAGAGAAGAGAAATGTGTGGTGAAATCTTGTATAGAGATGAAGTTAGAGGGCCTTGTATAAGAATGTTAAAGTTTAGTTATTTGGTGATTGAGGAATATGTCGAAGAAGACAAAGACTGAAATTGTGTAGCAAATAATTGAAGTTGTAGGATGTAATATATTGAGGTTAAAAGATTGGCATAGAACAGCAAGAAATGGAAAATAATATCAGTTTAGTCAATTTGCTGGCTCCAAAAATAAAATAATGAAAATGGTATTACATAACATATTTCAGTTCTATATGCACATTTATTGTATTATAATCATTGTAAAACATACTCTATACATGTGTTAGAAAACATTTTGCATTATACAATGCATATAACCATTTGTTATATTTTTATCTATGATGTCACAGTGAAAATTATTTTAAACTAAAAATTTTTGAAACAATTAACCAAACCAAGTTTTGTACCTACAATGATTTTAATTACTTCAGGATGTTTTCAGTGTCCTTGCAACCATCTTCTGTGATTGGTGCTGGTGGTTTTTTTAGATAGGTGACACATATTTCATTATGTGATTAAAAAGTCTATTGGATTTGAATTCTGTCCATTTATTATATCAGTGCTGTGTGCATTTGTTTGTTTATACATTTCATAAAGTTCAGTTGTTTTTTTACGTGTAGAGTGTCAAGGTTGTTGTTAATGTTGATGAATTTGTAATACTTTTTAACCATCTCAAACGCAAAACTCATATTGTGTAATATTTTTTATCTTCTGTGAAATTCTGTAATTCTATTTCATAAAATAAAATAACCAAAAAGCTACTGAAAAAAAAAATAATAACTATCACAGATAAACCCAAATACCTAGTTAACAACCTTAAACAAATTTCAGAAGAATTGGCCCCAATAAAATCCCATAAAAGGCATAAATGGTGGAACAGTAAATGTAATAAAACAGTGGACAGTAAGCGACATCAATCCCAAAAATCAGAATCATCCTTCCAGCACCTAGTAAACAAAGAAAAGAAACCACCCAAACCATAAGGAAAATAAAATGACAATACCATAAAGACACACTGAAATCAGTATAAGAAGAATTCTACAAAACACAGACGAGATATCATCACAAAACCTTAAAAAAAACTCCAAAAATACATACCCCCAACCCTACTAATGAAGGATGAAAACCATAATCTGGCCGACAACAATAAAGACAATGCGGAAATCCTAGCTTAATAATTCAACAAATGCCTAAATTGCAAAGAATGTACAGAACTCCTAAATTTCAACACCAGTACCCCAGTAACAACACCTCCAGAAACATCAACCCTCTTACAGTAAAAGAAGTCTACCAAGCACTGGGTGAGATGTATTACAAAGTGGCAGGAGAAGATCAGATCTGGAAACATGCAGGAAGACTAGCAAAAATTGCCCTTCTTCAACATCTGGATCAAAGAAAAACTACGAGAACACTGGACAATAGCCCTCTACTACTATAGGGAAATCTCACTCCTAGACAACACATACAAAATTCTATCAAGAATCATCCTCAACTGGATTGGTTTACAACTCGAGAAAGTACCAGGGAGGTTTCAAACCCTGGAGGAGCTGTGCAAACCAGATCATGAGTCTCAAGCTAATAATGGATTAAAACTGAAAAAGAAGCAGAGACATGGTGATAACGTTTGTAGAATTCAAGAAAGCATATGATTGCATCCATAGAGAATCCCTCCTAAAAATAGCAATCATTTAAGATCAAAACAGGACTCTGCCGAGACAATGGGTTCTCACCGCTACTTTTCAACTGTGCTCTGTGAATGGCTGAAAAAATACCCCCTAAAAATAAAAATAAACCGAAATATCAAAGCAAATTGCCTTTGTTTCACCCACAACTTGGTACTACTAGCAAATGACATTAATGAAGCTAAAACGCAGACATTAGAACTTCAAAAAAGTTAAATTTTTCAAATCTGTTCAAAATACTTAATGTGATTTTTTTAAATAAGATTATGACTCAGTTCAATTTACATTCAAATAAAAAAGTGAGAGGCACTGAATTATTTCCTTATTCAATAATGTTTTTACTGTACTTAGAGATCAGATTTACTGTTTGATTAAATTTTAAACAAAAACAGTTTTTATTAGAAATTAAAAACAAAGATTTACATTTTTTAAATTCCATTTGCTTCATCTTTTAGCAAAAAGAATCGGGAAGCACAGATTAATCAGCAATAATATAGCACTCAATATATTACATATAGAAGATAATATAGAATTTCAGTCATTGAGCAGCACACAATGATCATCAGTAAATCTGAAATAAAGACGCATACACCTAGATGAATCTCAACTACAATACTGCTATACTTGGCTACACTTCATTAAGCATGATATCATTTTGTAGAACATACTTCCCCCTCTTTTAACAGATACAAAAAAAACTCGCAATTAATTGAGCTAATCAGGTTGCTAAAACTGTTTAGAAAATTTCATCTTTTTCCCTTAATGTAAAGATGTGGGGGTATTACATAAATTATTGTCTTCACAAAATACAAGAAAATGATGTCTGTGACAGTAAAGCATTTTAAGCTCTTCTGAGTTGTATCAATTGTAATAATAAGCTGGTGTAATGAGGTCATATTTCAGAAAACTTTGTTGAATAACTTGATGGCTCATCAAATTCTTCATGTAGTTGAAGTTCGATTTTCTCAAAATTGAAAAATAACAGCAAGGATAGCCATTAATAAGTTTTCTAATATAAGAAAATAGTTTAAGTTTTTATTACCATTTTCAAGTAATTCAGTAAGAGTACTAGACCAACTTTTATGAGGTATTAGAATTGCTCGCTGGAAAGTGCATTTTATGACCACTTCCAGTGCAGTACAAAAACTGCCTTTATAAGTTGGTGAGATATGGGTTGAAGATCTTTTTAATGGAAGATTTGATAATTTATATATTGATGTCAGACCTGTTATTCCATCTTTCTCTTAAATCAAACTAAATATCATAACAGTAGAATTAGAATCTGCCAGATCGTGTACTCTAAACCTACTGGGTTGGTATAGTAGTGAACGCGTCTTCCCAAATCAGCTGATTTGGAAGTCGAGAGTTCCAGCGTTCAAGTCCTAGTAAAGCCAGTTATTTTTACTCGGATTTGAATTCTAGATCTTGGATACCGGTGTCCTTTGGTGGTTGGGTTTCAATTAACCACAGATCTCAGGAATAGTACAAGACGACATTTCATTTTCACTCATACGTATCATCCTCTGAAGTATTATCTGAACGGTAGTTACCAGAGGCTAAACAGGAAAAGAAAGAAGATCGTAAACTCTAAAATTACCGTGTTTCATCTATCTTACTAAGAATGAGATTTTATGACTAATTTTTATTGAGTATGTTTTTAATATACTGTATCTTTTGATTGACATTTATTTTCACTGATCAATCTATGTTAGTCGTATTAGGGCCACACCAGATTCATTCATCAGCGTAATCAGTCTGTGTATAAAATAAAATCTGATTTTGCTTAAGTATCATTAATTTATAAACAGCACTTCTGTAAACTTTTATTTAAATTAACTAGCTATTAATACATTGCAGTGTTTTACTCCCTTAAAAAACCTTCCAGCACATGAATCATGGAATGAATCGTTCGAGAGACTTTCAATTTTAAACGATTTAATAT
This sequence comes from Lycorma delicatula, assembly GCF_047948215.1. Classification (NCBI taxonomy): domain Eukaryota; kingdom Metazoa; phylum Arthropoda; class Insecta; order Hemiptera; family Fulgoridae; genus Lycorma; species Lycorma delicatula. The sequence goes on from NC_134458.1 coordinate 6,352,701, forward strand.
CGACTTCGTTAATATCGACATAAACGTTGTGACCTGTACCTTGTTTTTAACCTTTTGTATGATTTTGTACTTTTTAATGTTTTTGTTTATAAATTGATATAATTAGTCTACGAAGGTTTATTAACCAGTATTTTGTGCGACATATTTTGACTTATATACTTTTTTTATTCTGTTTTATTTAAGTGAGTATAACTTTAATTAATAAGCTTTGACTTATTAAAACTGGAATTGTTTTATGTCTTATATGTATAACTTATGTAAATAAGACGTTTATATAATCGGTTTTATGTTATAAAATTGTTATTATAACCTACTTATATTTGTTGCAAGTACTGCAATTTGAAAGCTCAAATAAACTTCCCCGACACAACCCTGCCATAACGTAATTTTAGCTGTAGACGCAGCTATAGAACACCTTTTTCTTTTAGTCATTTGGTAGGTTGTTGGCAATAACGCGGTTTACTGGTTCTTAAATTAAAAATTATAAATATGACCAACGTACAACCCAGTAAGTCGGAGAAGTGTTTTGGTGATGAATCAGATAATCATTTAGTGATAATAGATAGATTTGAAGCTGCAAATGATGATAAAGTTTATCATTATCGCTTTAAAATGAAGGTACTTAGAATTCCTTATTTCTTTTTCCTTTTCTTTTTTTCTGCATATTTCCTTTATCAGTGAGAAAATGAGCATTATAAATTTATTATATTTAAAATTCTTAAAATTTATTAATGACTGACTCTAATTAATGGAACTTGCCCATCCTCAAGATCTCTTGGAGGTGGTTAGTAGCTCCTTTTTCAGCGAATGTGACAATGATCCCATTGACTAAATTACTGCTAAATAGTCCATTAGGTCTTTTGAAAGAACAGGATTCATTAATTTGAAAATAACTTATGTATAATTTTTAAGCGTTAATGTATGTTGTGCTGTTCAATGAATTTTATTGTATCAAAGAGAATATATAGACCTTATTTTGTGAAAGAGAATTTGTTGCACTGTCTCATCAAATTGCATTTTGTAAGAAAAACTTCAGAAGATGCTGTTAAACATTAGATATTGTTTTCTAATATTTTCCTGGAAAGATCACAAAACTTCTCTCTGTGCCTTTCTAATTTATACACAATGTTAGTTTGGTCTGTTAGATATTTCACATATTTTCTGATGACATTGTTGTGTTTCTATATTATATTTGTGAATTAAGGACTTAATTTATAAAACTATGTTAATTGGAATTTTAATCTTCTCTTTCATTTTAAAATAGATGAAGCAGATTGTAAATCAAGTAAATTTAAGTACACAATAAACAATAGTAAATCTTAGATAAATAGATCTTCAGTACATAATATGAAATAGTTTGCATTTATTTTGAATTATCCTTATTAACTGTCATAAAATAAGAATTATGTTATGAGAATTTTTTGGAAATTATTTATATTACTGTCAAAATCTTTTGAAATGCTATTTTTTGTTAATTTAACTTCTCCTTCAATTTAGATCTCTTTCAATCAGTAATCTGCAATTTTATATGTTTCAAATTTTAATTTTATTACCATTGTTATTCATGAGTACTTAGTTTTATATTACATTTTTTTATTAAAACCATTTGATTATATAAAATAATAATATTGATATAAACTAAAACCACCTAAGCCTACATTTAATACACATCTATACATAAACTTTTATGAAAGTTTTATTATTTTACGTAAAATGTGTGATATATTTTGTGGTATTATATTGCAAATATATGTAGAAATACTGTAGACATTGTATTGCTTTTGTGAAGTTACAAATTTCTATCTATTTTATTTGTATGAATACTGACATGTCTGCGTCTGCATGAATACTGTGACTGTGAAGTCATAAACTACAATAAAGACAATAAAATTGAAGAGAAAATGTAACTTATAAAGTAAATGTAATAAGGGTGAATAAAAAACTGTTTAAGAATGCATGTATAATAGATTAATGGATCATATTTGTTTTCATTTATTTTACATTTCTCTTGAAGTGCAATTTCACATTTAATATGTTGTTTATTGTTGATTTGTAAATTGAATGTCGGGTTGGCATTTCTTTAGTTTCTAAATAATGGCCTTTATTTTCTTAATATGTATCTTGACTAACTCAAATTTCCATTGATAGTCCAACTGGCCTAATTCTTTTCCTTCCATATCCACATGATTACAGTTACCCCAGACTCAAATTTTTTCAGAACTCTAGCTCGATCAAATAATGAGACTCCCAATTTTTAGTAAGCATTTAGTGTGGCTTTAGATTATCAATATTATCTTGTCTTTGTCAGCAGCCTTTCCAAGAACTTCAGGAAGAGTAAGAAAAACATTAATTTTTTTCAGTAGAGAACAATACTTTGCTTTACTATTCTTCTAGTGATACAAGGAGGTTGTTACATTCAGAATTATGCAGAAGAGTAAAAATATGTAAAATAAAAAAATATTATGTTTTCTTAGTGTTGCAAAAAAATAACATCAAAATTTACAAGCTTTTAAAAAGGAATAAAGTAAAAAAATTAAGAGGGGTAAAACTAGAACGTAATATATTGATATGTTGTAAATACAAAATCACTAGAAGAATTTTTGGAATAATATACAAAGGTATACTAGGATTCTGTTCAATCCATGGCTATGGTTCAATCCATTGAACCATAAGGAAGAAAACAATAGTGATAGCGTTAAATGGATGTAATAAATAAAAAACTAAAGACTAATTGGTGATGGTGTCTGGCATGAGCTGATATTTGATCTAATATTTAAGCCTACTAATCTCTTGAGTGGTATCTTACAGAAGGATTATGGTTGTATTAAATAGGTCAATGCATTCTGTTAGGAGTATATAGCATTTGGAATGAATGAATTTTAAAAAAAGGTGCAGTATAAATAACAAAAAACAAAAAATTCTAATCACAAATCTAATAAAAAAAATGCAATCACAAATACAGTGAATCTGGAATTTAAACTGACATGCTCTGGTGTACTTTGTTCAATAACACTGGTATACAAAATTTGATTTATTTTTTGTTCAAGAAGTGAAAATGTGTGAATTTAATAGTATTTTTCACACTGAATTCAAATATGGTTTCAGAATTAGTCTTATCATGTAAGGATTTTTAGAGACAACTATTTTAGTTTTACAACATTAGATATTTCAAATGCATTCTAATATAACATAATCTTACCTTAAAAGTCATAATGTTTGATTATCTGTGTTATTTTGCGTCATGAACATCTCACTTTAGGGTAACAACAGTAAGTTTTTTTTTTGTTTTCTTCCCTTGCCAGTGAGGATGGACCAGCATTGTGCATCCTCAGTGGTTGCCATGCCTCTAAGCTCCCGGGACTCCGTAGGATCTGGCTATGCCATGCCCTATGAAGGTCACTCACCCGGTAGGTCAGGACTCAGTCTTCTATGTTGCCATTGCCTCTAACTGTACCCCCTCCCCAAGGGAGGGATCCAGCCAGGTCTCGATCTTTTATTTTCCCACGAACTCAGAGGGTTCCCGGTCAGTCATCAAGGGCGGCCCACTTCAGTGAACTGCCCTCTCATGAGTAGGGCTGCCCCTGTGAGTTCCTACCTCCAGACTACATCCTGTCCTGTTCCCTGGTGTCACAGTCTTTGGTCTTTATAATCCTCTTGACCATGGTAATCCCCGTTACTTTTTAATCTTTACATGGAACTAGCAGTTAATGATGTTAAAGAACAATTTAGATTCGGAGTAACAGTACAAGGTGAAAAGATAAAGATGCTATGATTTGCTGATGATATAGTAATTCTAGCCGAGAGTAAAAAGGATTTAGAAGAAACAATGAACGGCGTAGATGAAATCCTACGCAAGAACTAATGCATGAAAATAAACAAGTACAAAACAAAAGTAATGAAATGTATTAGAAATAACAAAGATGGACCTATGAATGTGAAAATAGGAGGAGAAAAGATTATGGAGGTAGAAGAATTTTGTTATTTGGGAAGTAGAATTACTAAAGATGGATGAAGCAGGAGCGATATAAAAGGCCGAATAGCACAAGCGAAACGAGCCTTCAGTCTGAAATATAACTTGTTTACATCAAAAATTAATTTAAATATCAGGAAAAGATTTTTGAAAGTATATGTTTGGAGTGTCGCTTTATATGGAAGTGAAGCTTGGAGAATCGGAGTATCTGAGAAGAAATGATTAGAAGCTTTTGAAATGTGGTGCTATAGGAGAATGTTAAAAATCAGATGGGTGGATAAAGTGACAAATGAAGAGGTATTGCGGCAAATAGATGAAGAAAGAAGCATTTGGAAAAATATAGTTAAAAGAAGAGACAGACTTATAGGCCACATACTAAGGCATCCTGGAATAGTCGCTTATATTGGAATATTGTAAGGACATAAGGAATATTGTATTATTATATCTTATCCTGGAATATTGGAAGGACAGGTAGAAGGAAAAAATTGTGTAGGCAGGCCACGTTTGGAATATGTAAAACAAATTGCTAGGGATGTAGAATGTAGAGGGTATACTGAAATGAAACAACTAGCACTAGATATGGAATCTTGGAGAGCTGCATCAAACCAGTCAAATGACTGAAGATCAAAAAAAGGCCATGGTAACAACAGTGTCCTATTCACGTTTACCCTGGAACATGAACCCAATCGTATTCTCGTATCTCTAGCATTAACAACATTGTTTAATCTACACACTCCAAGAGCTTGCTGCCTTACTTCATCCCATCTATAGCACAAGTGTATAGAATGTTCAACAGTATCCGTGCCACTACAATAGCGACATTCAGATGTTGTTCTGCCGAACTGATGGAGGTAGGCACCAAATTCTCCATGACAAGTTAACAGCTGCAAGAAATGAAAACCTACCTCTCTGCGATGCCTGTTAACCTACATACCGACCTAGGGGATAAGTCATTTAGTCCAGCTACCTGTTGTTGATGTGTCCCACTGTGTTTGCCACTCTTCCAACATCTGTCTGCAGGCTTCACTTCTTGCTACATCACCATGTACTCTCCTCAACATGAGGACATGGAGGCCCACAAGGGGCACCCTCACTACCACTTCAACAGAATTTTTAGACATCGTTTTGTATGCAGACACAATGCATGTGTTCACTTGCTGCTGCAGTGCTGCTACTCGCTCAAGATTCTTATTTCTTTCGAAAGTAAGCTAGCATGCTCAGACCCCACTTGCCCTGGTACTGCTAATCCTTATCTGAAATATCCTGATGGAACCATTCACCATTTTCATTGATAACTGCTCCTAGATTTTATGGGAAAAAATCCAAGTGCGAGTCCAAGAAGTGAATCTTCAGTGTCATGGTGTATCCCATGATTTTATAAGATTTTAAAAGATCATCCATTATTTCTTTGTAATTTTTGGATTTATGGTTTCCTAAGAAGTTCTTGCTAATGCTCTTAAAAGACTTCCATGCAGCTTTCTCCACCTCATTTAACGTACTGTTGAAGTTGTCATCTATAAATAAATCTCTGATTTGAGATCCTACAAAGATTCCTTTTTTTTTATTTTGCTTTACTGATCTTTGGAAACTTATTTTTTAAGTAAGCAAATCTAAGCCCATTTCGATCTATTTCTTTCACAAAGTTTTTCATAAGTCCCAGCTTTATATAGAGTTGAGGTAAATAAACTTTTTTTGAATTTACAGGTGGTGCATTAACAACATTATTTTTTTCTGGAGTTAATGCTGTTTGGTTTGGCCACTCTTTCTATAATGATGTTTTCAGTCTCTGCTATTCCTTTCGCAAGAAAACTACAATATTTAGTAAAACAAAGTTGAAGACCTAGCAACTGAGCAATTACTTTCAAGTCACTGCAGATATTCCACTGAAATTCTTCGTACTTTATTTTATGTAGCAAAAGTTTCATATTCATATAAGTTTCTTTCATATCTGTAGCGTGAGCTGGTGGCACTGATGGAAACTCATTCCCAATGTACAGAAACACGGCCTTCAGACTAACTTTAGATGAATCAGTAAACAAACACCACTCCTCTGTTTTGTACTCATGACCAAAATGATTTCATTACAGATAAAACATTACCAAAAGCAAGTCCATCTTCAAATAGAAAGAAATTCTTGAAGTCATTATGTCTACTTCTAAAAAGACATACATGTTGGAAGAGGTTCCAACCTTTTAATCATGAACCTAAAGGTTCTGCCTTCTTTTTTGATAAATTCAGATGTTGTTCAAGGTCATTGAGGCCCCTTATGGGCCTCAATGTGTATGGGCTTCTGGTAAATGTGATTTACCAGACGAGCACAAAGCTTCAAAGTTTGGATCAACCCTTACATCATCATTATCCTTTGTCAAATCTTTGTGTTGTTGATTATCGCTAAGTATGGTATTTTCTGGTGGTTTAGGCACAGGCAGTTCTTCACTGTGAGCCACAGGCCTCATGGCAGACGGTAAATTAGGGTATAAAATAGTGTGCTTTGATTTTGAACTAATACTCGCAATATTAGGCAAAAGTAACAATCATTAGCATGATCTTTTGGTTCCTGACAAATCATTGGAACAGCAGCAAAGTTCATGTGCCAAGAACCCTTTCATCAGATTGTAAGAAGTCCAACCCAATTAGCACAACAAATGTGAGGGGGCCCATTGTTTGTCTTGGTCACCAATTCTGCAGCCAAAATAAAGCTTGTAACATTTTTTGATGAGAGGAGTAAAACTACGTTTCTGAAATTTAAATGTTACAAATGTAGCAATACTGTCCAGGGGGTTTACATAATTTCTAGACATTTTGCAAAATTACACAATATACAAACACTACAAGAAATATTCACTATCCGTCTTGAATTCAACAGAAGAAATGAAAATTTAGAATATGTTGTATCTGAGAAACATTTACATTGAACTATGTTATATCGGCACCTACATACAAAAGATGTACAGATGTCAACTGAGTGAACACTTAACACAGACTGGCTATGGCTTGAACTAGTAACTTAGACATTATAATCAAAACAGATGTTGCTTGTGGCATCACTTTGACAGACAATGATTAAATCTGTAAGAAAGCCATTTTCTGACTCATTTTAGAATTGCATCATCTAGCAGTTATGATTAATTGTATTGTTCTATTCTGTTGCAGACCTTCCTTCATAATAAACTAATCATTTTTAAATGCTTAATCATATAATTTTTTTTATTCATTTATGTATTATAAATGCTTAATACCATAATATAATTGCATAATTTCTATAATGTATATAACATTGAACAGGGTGTAACTTGAAAACCAAGGGCAATAGAAAAATTCTGTTAAAATTTTTAATTCAAGGGTAAAGATGTATATAGAATTCACTTTTACTTACTCTGGGAGAGAATTTTATATACCAGTGTAATGAAATAACAGAAACAGCTCTAAACAAAGATATATAAAAGCATTCCATATACCAACAGAGTCAATATTTGCTGACTATCATAAAGCACACAAAACATGCTATGTCTTAATATAGCTTGAAGATAATGAAATATTCAAATAAAAAAATATGTCTAACAATAATATTCTAAGTGAACAAATTCAATTTAAATGAAATACACTTTACAATTACATACTGAGTATGATGGGTACTTACGTATTAACGCCACCGCAGCTACAGCTTTATTTAAAAACAAAGTAGTCTATCGGATTTCGGTGGAAAATGGGCCAATATAGAGTTTAACATAGATTCAAAACAGTAAATGGTTATTTATATTTATTTATTTTTTAATAAATGGTTATTTATAATTATTTATTTTTATAAATATAATTTAACCAAACTTAACCTACCCTCGCTTCGCTCGCTAACCTTGACTAATTAACAGGAGTGTTTTGATTATTTAAATAATAAATAATTGCAGTCATTACTGAATTTATGAAATAAATACTCAAAAAATTACGGTGTTAATTAGTCAAGGTTAGCGAGCGTAGGTTAAGTTTGGTTAAATTATATTTATAAAATAAATAAATATAAATAACCATTTATTAAAATTAATAAAGAGACTGTTCATTTTCCACCGAAATCTGATTGACTACTTTGTTTTTAAATAAAGCTGTATTTTTCTTTAAATATTTTGTATTTTTTTTTATTTTTTACTTTTTAGTCTTAATGAACAATAAATAAACTTTTTACATCCAAAAAAATATTCTTAATAATATTTATATCATAATATTTATATTTATTTCATACGATAGATCAAAAGATATAGCAGTTGCAAGATTTGATTATAACTAAAGCAAGTTAAATAAAAGCTTATAAAAAAGAAAAGAAAAAAAGAGTATATTAATTTGATATAAAAAAAAAACCGTCTTTTACCTTTACAATATTTGTTATATTGGCAAACTAGCTTCAGTTATACTAAATTTTGATTTTGAAAATGTATAAATTTCAGTGAAATTGATGAAGTAGTTTTGGAGATTCTCAAGCTGAAAATTTTATACTTAGGGCCTATATATATATATATATATATTTTAACACTTCAAATAATTCAGCAACATATTGACCACTTCATTAATTATTTATTTTATCTAATTCATGAATTTTTTAGATTTTATCCATTACCATGTTTGGGTGGTTAAATGTTGTTAATATTGAATATATATTTATATAGAAGGAAATTACATTTTAAATAAATGGTATTTTTGTACTCCTCATACCTCAAAATGTAAAGAAAATTCAGTTTCACCCCCCAATCACATTATACAACCAAAAGTAATACTCTATTTTTCTTCAAAAAGTCAGTAAAAATATTTTAAAACTTAATATAAATTTTTTTTCTGTACACTAGCATACACAACTAGGTGCAAGTGTGTTTAATAAAATTAAACACAGTTACTTTGATGCTTTTATTAAATCTTGCCATCAAAAATAATACACACACACACAAAGAGAGATATTATGAACAGGGTGCATAGAAATTGGTTCAGTCTGAAACAGATTGTTCATGATCTGAACAAAGATTCCTTTAACTATGGTAAGATTCTAAGTTATTTATGTTAACATAGGATCATTTTTTTTTAGTCCCCGGGCCACCATTACATATTGCTTTACAGAATGAGATGAAATGGCATTTGTAGCACGTAGACATGCCAGGCCTGACCGGGATTTGAACCCGGAACCTCTGGATGAAAGGCCGAGATGCTACCACTCGCGCTACAGAGGTCGGCCAACTCAGGATCATTAACCTGAGTTAATATAAAAATTTAATATTAAATTATTATTATTTCAAATTGGATATCGATGTTTTGATAAATATTATCATTTTAATAACTATGTTATCCCATTAGTTAATTTACATCTATTTATTTAATTGAAGGATATTGTTAATGATGTATACAGCCAGTAAACAACTCTGACCTTTGAATTTAATAGTGCAGTTATGTTTGATAACATAAATTAGATCATTTAGTCATCATTTTGATAAGAGTAACCAATAAACATACAGATTGACAGAGAGCATTTATTACATAATTAATTATATATGTTTTTGTTTAAAGTACATAATATTTAAAGATGTAATTTTTTCTGTCATTCATCTGATGAAATAATGAATATTCTTAATATTACATATCATACTGGAACTACGGAGTATTAACTTTTTTAATTATTTCACAGTTCCAGTACAATAGCTAAAGATGTTCTCCAATTCATAAGTGTCCCTGTGTGTTGCATAGGATCAGTACACACGTGACGCTATCTAATGACATTGTCTTTGGTTGTTCAAGAAATATTTAACCTAACTCTACACTGATATAAGTTGAAGATAAGTACTAATTTCAGCTCAGTATTTTTCAGGGAATCATCTGTTTTGTAAAAAGTGTAAGCCAGTCTTTCTTAACCTGTGAGGTGTGCTCCCCTAGGGGGGGCGTGATAACACTAAATAGGAGGTTCGAGCATATCAAAAAGAAAATATTATTAAAAAAATGTATTAATTTACTGAAAGTAAAGCAAAATAAAATACATTCTGCCATAATAAATAATAAAATATACAATTACACTGATATAATGCACTTATAAATAGGAATGTATCAGTACTGCACAATGTATAATAATTAACTTATCAATACTAAATTAAAAACAAGTTTAATAATTATTAGTAACTCCCTTGGGCCTGTCTTGCAGAGCAAAGTTTTTCGAAGGAAGGTTTAATATTAGAAATAGAGTTCTTTTTCTTTGTTTAGTTGAGATCTATATTTTGTGTTCAAAGCAGCCACCGCAGAAAATCCAGCTTTGCAAAGGTAGGGTTGTTGAAAATGGTAATAATATATGAAATGTTCTTGTTTTCAGTTCAGAAAACTCATCATTCACCCCTGCCAAAAATTCAAAGAGTGAATTATTACAAATTATCTTTTGATTTCACCACTTGCTGTGAAGTCTATGAAGATTTCTTCTTAAGCAGTTGAGAGCTCTTCGGAAGTATTTTGAAACGGATCCCTAACCCATTCGTAAATTGCTACCATGTTGTTGTCAGCAAGAAAATTCTTTGCCAGCATGGCTAAATGATTCTCAATTGTTACAAAAACAACTTTCACATGTTGTTTTTCAGCTTTGTAAGTTTTGGCACAGTCATCCACATTTGAAAACATTTCTAGAGGTTTTTTGCTTTAAATTTCTGCTCCACAATTCCACTTTTCTACAAAAAGTGTTATCTTTATCACTCGTATCTAACATATGTGTATTTGCTCCTTGGAGTTGAAGATTCAACATATTTAATTTTTCCAATATATCAACCTAGTAGCTCAATTCCATCACAAATAAACCATCTTGAAACTTCTTGGCTTCTGGTCGGTTTTCCTCTTCTAGCAAAATGGCGATTTCATCTCTTAATTCATAAACACGTTGCAAAAATTGACATGATAAGCATCTTGTCTCGCAATAAAATAGTGACGCTGAATGTACTGTACTGCACCCATGTCTTTACAAAGTGCAGAAGAGATTCTTGATTTTAGGGGTCTCATTTTTATATTATTTACTAACTGACGGTTACAACTGTCGTTAGCACAATATTCAGACCAGGACTCATTCTTTGGAAGCCAGAGCTTCTCTGTGGATCACGTAATGTATCCAGACACACTGTAGAGATCTTTTTTTTTTTTTTCATAAGTGCTTGTATATATAGGAATCTTCCAGACATTGAACGAACACCATCAGTGCATATTCCGGCGCAGTTTTTCCACTCTATGTCTGCCTTGTTTAAAAAATCATTTAAGATAGCAAATAATGGGAATGCTGTTGCTTTGAGTTCTGTTTGCAGAAAAGTAGTTTTTGTAGTGCTGACATACCATCACAAAATCAAACATTGGCAATGAAATGAGCATCTTTATTGCTATCTGTTGCTTCATCAAGCTGAACTGAAAACAATTTGTCACACAACTTCCTGAAAAGCTGATGCTGTACAACTTCAGCTATATCACCAATTCGACAGGCAACAGTATCATTTGATAGAGAAATGGACTACAATTGTTTGACAAAATTATCTCTAAACATAGTTTCTACAATCTCAGTTGCAGCAAGCAAAATAAGCTGTTCACCAATGGTGTTAAGTTTTTTACATCTCAAAGTTTTTCGAAGGAAGGTTTAATATTAGAAATAGACATTCTGAGTTCTTTTTCTTTGTTTAGTTGAGATCTATATTTTGTCTTCAAAGTAGCCACTGCAGAAATGTTCTTAAACATACAAAATGTTCTAAATGTATAAATGTATACGTAATGTTCTTAAACATTTCGTATATTATTACCATTTTGCTATTTTATATGAAACTTTGTAAGAGGCAAGTAAAGCTTTTTCATTCACAGACAAAGTTTTTTTTAAAAATGATGTTTGCTTATCATGTGATTTTAATTTTAATTTGAAGAATTCTTAGGATTTGTTAACGTATGCACTATGAAGCGTTTCCAAATGTATTTTATTTGATTTCATGCTATCTGCTGCCAAAATTTTTGAGCAGATGACACGCAGGGGCCTTTCTTCTTCATTTATTTCAGTACTGGTAAACCCAAAATTTAAGTATCCATGAGAATATTTTCGGAACCACACTTGTCTGTGCATTCGTTGATGATTCACTATTGTCTAATGCTCATTTACACCCGCTTAAAAATTTATCCATGCTTCTGTATAAATCTATTGCTGTGAATATTTAATACTGTGAATTGCAATTAACACGCAAATTACAACTTACACATTCACGATAGATTCGATAGCAATAGATGGATAGAGACTCAACTGAGACTGGCTGGAATTAAACAAGGTGCAGCGTTTATGCACATTTTCGCAGATGATCACGCCGACATTTGAGACAAATCGGAACTTCTCGCAAAGCTTCAAGAATGTCCAATATGGTGGACATGAGACAGAGAGCAATAAAGAGGCATTGATTCTGGTTTTGTCAATGCAGTGGATTGGCCTTGCCAAATATCAATAAATTTGCTTATTTTTGATAATATGTAAGGTCTGCAATTAAGGTCGTAGTGTAGCTTTAGCGTCAAAATACTCAAATTACATTATTCTTGTATGCGTTGTTATTGCATGAGAGGGGGTGCGTGGTGAAAGTTATGATTGAAGATTGGGCCACGAATACTGAAAGGTTGAGAAACGCTGGTGAAAACCATATTTATCTAGATTGATTAACTAACAACTTCTGGATTTTACTGCTAGTTTTTCCCACCATACAATCTTGATACCTATAAAATACAGCATTTTTTCTCTATCTACATCTTTTCTAAAGATATCCATTTAAATGATTAGATTTTATCTTCTATCTTCATCAATCCAGCTACTTATTTTACTTTTCAGCTTATTGACTTTCACTTTTATAAATCTTTTGACATCATTCTCCTTTGATCTAACTGTTTTCTCGTTTATCTGCCCTTCATATGCTCTTGAAAATTATTCATTCTGTGTTGATGTTCAAAACTTTTAAATATTATTCTTTTGTGAATTTTTCCTATATTGCTGTACTCATAATTTCTTATATTATACTTATCATACTCTTTCTAATATACTTTCCATAATTATAGTTTCTGTTGCATTCTGCTCTCATCATTTTTCTCATATTTTCATGTTACAGATTACTTTATATATTATTATTACAATCACATAATGTTACAAATAGATATTTTTATTCCATATATTATTATTGATTACTATTTTTTTTTCTTTGTTTTATAATTATTATACTGATACTGGTGATTAATCTGTTTCCTGGTAACAGGCTAAGAGTTGTGATTTTACGATTCATTATTTAGAAGGTTATATTTTTTCTTTTTTGTATAAATAATATTTGACAAATATTAATGCATTGTAAGTGAAAAGTTTTAATAAGATAAATGATTTAAGTCTTTCTTAACTTACAAAAATTGATGGAAAAAGAGAAACAGTTTGATGGAATGTATATAGACAGCCTTGTCACAAAGTGAAAATAGCTTGTAACATGTTTATTTACTTATATTTGAAACAAAATGATATGAACATAAAAAAAATATGTACTTGCTTTGAAAAAGAGAAAAAGATGCTATATAAATGATATGAATTATTGTCATATGGGAGAGATGGCATGGATGTAGCCTGTTTAAAAAAAAAATACATATTCAGATATGGAAAGAATATATAATATGAATATGTATATATTCTAAATATGGAATATGTAAAGTTGCATTATACATCCTGCCCCTAAAAGATATGGTAATTTAAAATGTTTTTTTTTTTTTTTGTGACATCTAAATATTGCCGACTATATTTTTGATATTATGAAAACCATTTCAGTGCCAATTCGGTGGTCTTGTCTGTTAGAAATTGTAGCTGATCCTGTACTTACAAATTTTGAAATTTTTTATGGAAGTACAAATATTTACTAACTGTTGACAAAATATTAAATTTTTAGAACGCTTATGTTTTCAAAGTAATTAGGTGGTTCTGTAAATGTTATACCTCACATAATTTGTAGTGAATGTTACAAATTGAACTCTACAACAGAATTGAATTAATAAACTGAAAATTTTAAAATAAAGTACAAAATGCAAACGTCACTTATAATTGATTTCAGAAGATTTAGCCGATGCTAAAAATAATTTTACATTTGTATCAAATGCACGGTTTCCAGAGGTTGATGTCTATTGAGGAGTTACTTTCAGTATATCTGTGGTTTAAAAAAAAAGACTTTTGTAAATAAGATGTCTTAAAGGAAAATGGCAAAAAATTAGTTTATCAAAAACTAACTTATGACTAAGCATTTAATAGTATATCAAGACAAGGGCATATAATAATAGGATGATTGTCTCAGAGACAAATATTAGGCTTAAAAATAGAATAAAGTCTGAAAGATTGAAGTATGTTATGTGCGACTACCAAGAGACAGAATGGAAATTGATGATTGATGTCAGGAGTGGAGCAGAGACCATCCACCTGTCTGTTGCTGCTTGAGTAGCGAGCAGCTTGGTTATGGAGATTTCTCCCCACCCACCTCTTGCATTCAATCATCCTTATCTAAGAAAGTTAGCTGCTGTGATTTTTATATGGAAAATTTTATGAAAAACCATAACATGTTATTCTGCTTGATAACAAAGAATGTTTCTGCATAATTTCATAGAAATTAAAAAACATATTCAGTCTTAACCGCATTACAAATATATAAACAAACAAATTAATTGCCTGAAGGTAGGTTTAAAACATAATCTTCCTTCAAGGTCAAAAAAAAATGTTAAATGCAGATTTTGGTTTTTACATTATAAATATACTGAACATTTTCAGTTATTTCTCGATTCAAAGTCAAAATTAAATCTAAAGTTTGTTTACTGTTTTATTTCTATATTGTCAGCTCGAAAAATTCACATTCATATACTTCAGCGATTACACTTGCTTTTATTAAACGTATTCATTTTTCTCAGATTTCATTTTTACGATACCGTTTGATACTATTTTTACTACTTTACACGTTATATACAGTAAAATAATTTTCTATTTCTAACCCGATTAGATAACAGCTTCCTGAAATCAATTCACTCTACCCTCCATTCTGCGATTGTTTTCTCTTTTTTGATTACATACTCTGTAAAATCAAGAAGTCTGTTCTCTGTAAATCATCTTCCTTCCAGTAAGATGTCTATCCATGTAGCATCTATTATCTAAAGGCCAAAAATTTTCTGCCTAGACTTACATTATTATTTGAATATTTACATAGAAATTCTCAATGTTATTTTAATTACAAGGTTACTGATTCATTGATATACTTGTATATATTATTTAATTAATGTGACATGATTATCAGTCAAGAGAAAGTTAATTTAATGTATAAATAGTGTGTGCGCGCGCGCGCGCAAATTTCAGTCAGTTATTGTAATACTTCACTGTATTATGTTAACCTTGAATGAGTACCCTTCAGATTTTCATCACAAGGACCGTTACATGAATACAATAAATTCGTTACTGCCAACAATCCCTTGACATTATTCTGTAATTAAATTAAAGCAATTTTTTTTTGCATTTGCTTTTTTATGTGTGATCGCCCTTTAGTTCTGACCCAAATTATTGCCATATGCACTTACTACACTTAAAAAAAATCAAGAGATATTTTTTTTTAAAAATAATCTTTTTCTAATGATAAAGTCGTATTTTTGAAAATTTGTAATGAGATTACTAGTGTTTATCATAAAAGAACCTTCAGGACATTTCAAAAATTGTTGTTTCAAATACTATTTAATACCTAAAATCAAGAATACAGTGACATTTTTTGTCGGTGTAGCACACACTATAGTCAATTTATGTAATTCTTTTATTTTTCGGAAAGGAAAACACGGTCCTAAATGTCATAATTCGGTCTTAGAAACCGGATACATTCTCCTCGCATCCGCTTTTTAAATATCTAGTAATTCCTTTACCTCTTCTGCGTTCTAAAATTATATTTATTCCATTAGCGAACAAGCGCCTATTTATTGTCGTCATAGTCGTCGTCTTTACCGTCCCCGCTTTATATCTTTCTTTATAAGAGCATCCCGTTAGACCGATGTTGCAAAAATAAAAATTGTTTAATTACGTGATGTCCGTACGGTGTGTGTACCTATTAATGTGCGCATGTCGGGATTACTTCGCTCTATAATTCGAGATTTCATCTCGTTTATTCGGGCGATAGAATTTTTTGAAATTCTTTTTCGGGCAAAATCAGATAACAGGGAGCTACTGATGTATCTTAAACGACGCCGAATTTAATGAATGTTTTATTAATATTGTTTATCTTATAAGAAAATATTACCGCGGGAAAAAATTGAAAAAGAAAAAAAAAACTGTACGAACGAGAAGCCGCGTTATTAAATCCATTAAATCTTCTGGAAGAACGATTCGAGATAATTTGAAATCGACTAGGTGTTACTTAGTAATGATTTTTAAAAAGTTCTATAGGATTTCGTCATACTGATCGATTAGTCTTCGATTGTTCCGCCCGTACGGCCCTAAGAATTGCGAATTCTTTACAGTTCGAATACGTAGTTCTAATAATTTCCGGTGGTCTTTTTTTAATACATCGCGGTAATAATCGAGAAACCTTAACGTAAATATAAACACTGTACCGCGACCGATTAAGAATAAGGTCGGTGTACTAAAATGAGGTCACCTCTCCGGCTGATTTTCCGTGAATCTGCTTCTACTTGCGTAAATCGACATGCGTTTTTTTTTCGAATAAATTAAAAGTCAATAAAGGTTTATTTATTTTGTAATATACGTGTATGGACGGTTGATGTTTATAAAACAAGAAGTTGTGTTTAAAAAAAAAAATTATTTATAAAATACATTAATATCGGTTATATTCTGTCGCTTTTTTGTTTACTTGTAAATTTTAAGGCGATTTTCGTACGTACGCGCGTGTTTTCGTTGGTATATTAGTTAATTTTGTAAAAACGTGGCGTATAATTTTTTCCGATACTCTTATTTATTTATTCATCTTGCTAATAATTATTATCAGTCGAGGATCGAGTTTCAGATTATACGACTCTAAAATATTTAATCGCTTTTTTTCCGTTTGTACAAAATTTCATTATAATGTTACACACTTGTACGCTAGGCTCATTCGTTACGATGATTTACTAATTACAGTTTTTTTTATTAAATAATTACAATTCGCGTACGATATTTTATACTTCAAATATCAACGTAATACGAAGAAATCTTATTTTACTTTTAGTATTGATGTCTCATTTTTATTGTTTTTTTGTCAATTATCTTTTAATCCTGTAACTGCTCTCAGTCTTCGGTTTACTGGAATATTTTAAGCCGGTTACTTTCTGGAGGATCCAGCGAGTATCCGACTAACGCTCCGGGGAAGCAGGGATAAGAGAAAGGATCGAAAGGACGATTATCCCAAGAGGGACCGAAAACAAACTTCCCTTATCTATCGAAATCCACAAACCCACGCGAAGAAGCGTTTCGAGTAACGGATACAAACCGTTCGACGCCGGAATCGATTAGCGTATCAGGATTTTTAGCCGGGATGGGAGCAGCTCGTTACCGATAAATTATATTGCGTCTACCGGCTCAAAGATGTGCGGGAGTAATTCACTTTCCTACAGATAGTAAAGAGCCGCCTGAGAACAAGCTGCGGCCTTCCTAAGGAGAAAAACATCTCCAGAATCGTGAGGCGTTTGGAAATATTTGAACTGAAAACTGTTCTGCCAGATCTGGAAGTTCATATAAGTAGGTACGATTTTCCCTGACAAGTAGAACGGATTTTAGCGTTCTAAAAAGAAAAATTATTTAATAGAACCAAAGAGTAATTAATTAAACTGTTAATACGGTGTTTCCGGTTAAGCTAGAGATTCGGCTGAATAAAATCCTGCTACACATCAAACTTCTTTCTTCTTTTTCCTGTTTAGCCTCCGGTAACTACCGTTTAGATAATACTTCAGAGGATGAATGAGGATGATATGTATGAGTGTAAATGAGGTGTAGTCTTGTACAGTCTCGGTTCAACCATTCCTGAGATGTGTGGTTCATTGAAACCCAACCACCAAAGAACACCGGTATCCACGATCTAGTATTCAAATCAGTGTAAAAATAACTGGCTTTACTAGGACTTGAACGCTGGAACTCTCGACTTCCAAATCAGCTGATTTGGGAAGACGCGTTCACCACTAGACCAACCCGGTGGCTTGCACATCAAACTTCTACTTCCATCTATGTCGACGGTCAAAAAGCTGCACGGTAAAATTTCTTATTTTTTCCTAACCTCTGATCCTTTCTCTTTGCTTCCTTTCATATGATTATCTATACCTGTTTATTTATTAAACTTAATAAGAAATAAATTAATATATAATTGTACATAATTTTTTGTGATTATTTGTTTGAAGGAATTACATTTTTTATTAACGGTTATAATAAAGGGAAGCGATTTTACAATATTGTTATATTCAGGTATATTTTACGGGTTAATAATATTCGTAAGTAATTTTTTTAATAATGTAAACAATATTTTATATTAAATTTACATTAAGTAATTAATAAACGAAGGAATCCCTTAATTTAAATTAGCCGATGGAAAAAGTAATTTTGCTGTTATTAATTAGAATATTATAATTTAGAGATATTAATGTTGTAAAATACGATTTAATATTATGCGATTATTAATTTCATTGAAAATTTTATGATTTTATTAATGTGTAACTACTTTCTAGATTTAATTTCATTATTTAATGTCCGAACAGTCTTTCGGTGTGTTTTGATCAGCACTCCAGGGAAATAAAATATTCTTCACCTCTCGTCTCTTTCTTTTTCTACGCAAATGAGTTACCTTAAGTGACAAAAAATAAATAAATAAATAAATAAAAAAATACAAAAAGTTATCACGCGCAACAATAATTATAAAGTATTTTTTCATCGGTTCCCGGTTCGGCACCTCATTCCTT
Organism: Lycorma delicatula; assembly: GCF_047948215.1. Lineage (NCBI taxonomy): Eukaryota > Metazoa > Arthropoda > Insecta > Hemiptera > Fulgoridae > Lycorma > Lycorma delicatula. Next base: position 6,371,599 of record NC_134458.1, read on the forward strand.
TCTGCCAGTGTCGACATTTTTATCGTAACGGTTTTGTTATTTCTTATGCCCTTTCAACTTTCTAATATCAGTTTTTTTCTTTAAGATTTCACCCTCTTTACGTTTTTCTTAAAGCAGATAAATTAACCGTCGATCGTCCAGCAATCTAGGTGAGATGTCGTACACGGTTGTGTTAAGAAACACTTCAGAAAAATAATTATTAGTTAAATGTTAATTGCGATCGTATGGAAATCTAATTTTGCTTTTCTTTTCGATGATTTTCTTATTTTTCTTAACGTTTCATTAATAAATATTATGTTTACTATCGTTACCAAAATTGAACTTTCTCGAGGATCGATCTGCACACACACACACACACACATAAACACATTTAGTTCAATCTAGTCCTGTACCACGCATATATAATAACGGGTTGAGTGTATATTCTCCTCCTAAGTAGTGCTATAGGGGTTCGTTCTTCATCGAAAAAGCATCATTTACATCGTACATTTACATATAATTACGATGTCTGTACTCAATTTCTTTAGTTATAATAAAAACGAATTTAATAAAACACTTTTATTTCTTAATATTTGGAAGTGCGCTTTTACTTTTTTTTTAACTTTTATTGGCATCCTTCATCGGTGGAATTTACAGATTATAACGGATTGACTGCAGCAAATATTATATCGCGCAGACCGGACACGCGTTTGGCTGTCTATACAAAGAACACATTTGGATGATCGCGTAAGACAGAATCAAGTTTCGCTTACTTTACCTAAATAGAACTCTCATTCAAAAAATTGACCCAACATGCAAGTTTTGCGTTTAGCTTACGTACAGCTGCAAATTCATATTTAATATTGTGAAATTTATTAGCGCAGTAAATTTGACACGAATAACATGTTAAGCGAATAAACAAACATAACACGTATATAATACATATAACACATATACATACAGGTGATTCAAAGAAACGGGAAATTTAAAAAATTAAATAACGTTAATGAAAAATTTTTTTTAGATAATGAATTTTATTTCATGTAATTGTATAAATGTTGCCATTTTAGGATACATACATTTTAGTTTATTTTTTAAAGATGACATCTTGCAGGTGACCTCATCTTCTACGTAAACACTCACGAAGTCTCTTCGTTAAATTGTTCATGGTTTGACGTAAAATCTCGACTGGAATTTCCGCAATTGCTTCTCGGATCTTTGCCTTCAGTTCTTCCGTTGTAGCAGGTCTACTGTGGAACACTTTGCTTCTAAGGTGACCCCACAAAAAGTAATCGCAAGCTGAGAGATCAGGCGATCTGGGAGGCCATCTAATGTCACCATTTCGTGAAATGACACGTTGTTCGTGCAGTATGTGACGTGCTTCGTCTTGTTGAAACCAGGCTGTGTTAAGAATTGGTAGAAATCTCTTTTGCTGTTCCACAACAAAGGTTTCAAGCACGGCTACGTAACGAGCCGACGTCACTGTAATCGCAAGACCGTTGTCATCCTCAAAAAAATAAGGGCCTGTAACACCGTAAGATGACATAACACACCACACGGTCACTTTCTGGCTGTGCAACGGACGCTGGTGTAGCTGCGTAGGATTTTCTTGTGCCCAGTATCTGAAAATTTGATTGTTAACAAATCCACTGAGGTGGAAATGCGCTTCGTCTGACATCCACAGTTCGTGAACAAACTCTTCGTTATCATTTATCTTCTGAGCATTACATTACAGAATTGTGCTCGCACAACTGCATCGTTCGGTTTCAGTTCCTGGACGATCTGCAACTTGTATGGATGGAATTGCAAGTCCTTCCGTAACATTCTTCGAACACTTGAACTATGCGATTGTAAAGATGCTGAGAGACGACGGATTGACCGATGTGGACTTCGTGTGACAGCATCTTGTAAAGCTTGAACATTCTGTAGTGTACGGACGGTTCGCTCACGGCCTGGAGGTTTCTTTTTCATTGCCGAACCGGTTTCCTCAAAATTAGATATCCATGTTTTAATCGCATGTGCTGATGGAACACGGCGAAATTCTCTACGCGCTCCCTCCACACTGTCATTGTTTTTGTAAAACGCTTTGATAGCAAATGCACGTTGCGCACCACTCCAAGGATCCATGACAACTAAATGACAACTAATTTTTTTTTTAGGTTAGGTTAGAGAGGCTGGCGCCACTTATCAAGTGGTACCAATCGCCCACGGCTACCAACATAACTTTCAAAATTTCCCGTTTCTTTGAATCACTCTGTATATACATAACACATATATAATTTGATCCTACACTAAAGGTGTTTCCTAACCCCTCTCTAAATTTTATTGGCACCATTACTGATTTAAAAGCTTTCAGCTCCTTGTGGAACCGTATTTCTACTGTTTTAGAAAATGAATCTTTTATTTGTTGCTTTTTTCAAAAGTTTAACTAAGTTTTGGATTTCTACTCCTGAATGCGATTTGTGATACTTTAATGAACTGCAACTATAGTTTGTACTAAACTCTAACTTTATTCAAAAATAAGTATGTCTTTTAATCGTACGCTAATATATATTTTTTTTTTAACTGCGTCGGTTTGTTATGTTTCCATCTGAATTACTGTATTCATATGTTTATTTATGTTTAGTGTAGACGATAACTATTAATGTAACACGTGAACTCCTTTAAATTTCATTTCTTGTTTCGGAAGGATCCCTTACGTGTTAACTCTATCGTCGAGGAACCTCTACTTAGGGTCAGTAAACATCGCCCTAAAAGATTGACTTCTGCACTGTCTGTCATTTCGTTAACTTTTACTGCGGACTTAGTTTTAATTTTATCGATCCTTTTAATTTCTAATAATATTGCGTAATATTGAATTTTATATCTGGCTTTGCTTTATTTTCTATTATTCTATGTTTATATAACTTTACGAATGGCATTTTTATTAACTTATAGTAGTTCATCACTTCTTCACAGCATAATTCAGGATTTTAATATTTATCCGTTACCTTTACCCGCGAATTTCAGTGAAATGGTATGTTATGATGTTGGTGTTCGCGGTTCGACCAGGATATTGAGAGACTAACGAAGTAAAAATGTCTTATAAATACAGACCCTAAAAACATATAAACCAAATAAATAATAATAACAACAGTGATAATAATAATAATAATGAAAATACGTACATATAACATACAAAATAGTATTTCAAATAAAAAGGACAAGATTTGTTTAAAGACAGTTAAATTATAAAAACCAGAATAAGAGTCCAGTTACTAAAAACGAACCTAATATTGCATTAATTAACACGTTATATAATATTGCATTAATAACACTAGAAGGTCTAAAGTTCATACAATTCAATTTCTGCAAATGTTACTAATTTTACTGTTTACAATGGAACTACCCTATATTTTACAAATGAGTAAAATATTGTCACTTTCACTACTGTTCACGAATAACTCACCGAACAATTTCCTGCATTTACCCGCTGTCCACTCTGGAATATTCGTGATGTACTCTTTATTTGTTGTTACCACACGCATATTGATATCGCCATCACTGCAGCCGCGTCGAACTCGGGCGTGCAAAACTACCCTGTTATCGCTTGTTATTTTGACTATGCAGAACACGACCTCGCAAACTACTAAACTGTTCGCCGCTCCCTGGCAGTATTTGTATCCTCTGGCCTGCTGGACCAGTACCCATCGTCCCTTTAATTGTTGAAGCGTAAAAACTTTCATCGTCCGCACCTTATGTTTTTCCGTAAATTCTTCTTCCGGTCCGGCGGTAACCCTTCCGGTCAAACAACAGCTTTTGGAGATGCCGTTGTCTGTATTACAAAGAACAAATCGTTAAACGGACCTGTTAGTCTGAGAAAAGGATCCCTTTTAGTTCCTTCTGGATTCTTCTTTTCGTTATTATTTTCGCTTTCTTTCTTCTTAATCGGAAGAAATCCGTTACCCCCGTCCTGTTACAATATCGTTCCGAGTAAATTTCTAATCATTATGTTTACGTATTTTGATGGCATTATTTGCTTTTCTTTGTATTTAATGAAGACCGCGCATTCGACCGTCATTTTAAATTACATCTTTGTATTTCGAGTTTGAGAAGTGCTTAAACTAAGCAAAAATGAGCATACAATGCTTTTTATTTGAAACGCATATACAGAACTAATTCTATTACGTTTCCGTCCTTTTTATCGCCGGCATAAAATCGATATGTTTTATATTCCAACATCGTTTATAAATTATTGGATATAATTACATTTTGTATTGTTATCGTCCTTTACTAGACCTACTTTGTATTTTAATCGATAGTTTTCTCCCCGATCGCCAACTTTGGACATTCTTATCTGCGGGTATGTTCATTAAAACTTAAGTTATTTGTTTTTCAGACCTTAAAAATTGTTGTTTAGTAGCTTGTTTTATTAGTGATATTTTTAAAACTTATCGGTGTCCTGTATAATATTTCTTTACTGCTAAACTTTTTTTTTTGCCGTATAAAAGGTATACAATGTTTTTTTTTTCATTTTCATGAGTAAAAGTATCATATCGTGTAGTTATTGAAAAAAAGATATTATATAGTTGATATTATATAAAAAAGTAAATAAATATTTTTTTTTGTGTAATTTTTATTACTCTCCAGGTCGGCTTAATATTTATAATAGATAGATAGATAATAATTAAATAAAAATCGCTTTATATGTTAAAAAGCGTTTGCTATAAGGATATAGTATCAGGAAACGTATAATTCCTTTCTAAGGAAAGGAGTGATACGAGGATGTAGTCTTTCCTTTAAATTTTAATTTATACATGAAAGATTTAATTAATTTTTATGTGAAAGAATAATTTGAGGGAGAAGTAACAGTCCGAGGACTAAAAGTAAAACCTATTTCTTATAGGGTTATATTACGATAACGCAGTTTACACAGCTCACGGTAGTCACGGAGTTTTGTTATTTAGATCATAAGGATACAGAGAACGGATTATCTAAAGCAGACTTACACTAGTCCGGAGACCTATTACGCAGAAAATAAATCTGCTGCTGTAAAACATAGATTACAGAATCGGAAAGAAAATCGTAAATATATTTGCGTGAAATGTAATACGTTGTGAAAGCGTAACGTGTACGTTTAGAGAAGGCCAGGCAGGTGCCAGGAATTTCAAACGTAGATTTAGGAGTTAAAAGGAAATTCTTCAAAATATATTTACCGGATGTAGTGCTTTACGCCAGAAAACGTGGACGATAAGGAAGCCTGAAAAAGCAAAATAGAAGAGGTCGTAAGAAGTATCGGAGAAAAAGGTTTATGACGATCCTTTTTCTAAAAAAAGGACGAAGCCGGCAGGATGTATATTAAAGCACATAGAATTATTGAATTCGGTCCTAGAAGGACCTGGTAGAGGATAAAAACAACAAAGGAAGACTATTAAGGTATATGAAACAGATGAGAATGGGACATTAGAGATAGCCTATCTTGTGCTAAACGATCGACACGGGTTGGAATGGAATAGATTGTCAGTCGAACGACCAACACTCAATATATTTATATTTATAGCCTAAGTATATTTATTTTCATCGTTTAATAGAGGTCGTGTATAAGTCGGAAAGATTATGTTAGTTTCTTAAAGGCTGATCTAAATACATTAGATCCATATGCAGCTTAAAATTGTTCTCTATCGGAATAATGTTTCGTATGAAGGATAAAAAAAAATTGAAGGATCGATATGTAGTCCCAGAAAGTGAGCTAAACGTTTTAAAACTTGTATCGGTCGATTTATGTCGAAAGCGCGTCGAGTGTGTTTATTTTTTACCGGAACTTGCAAAACTTTATTAGTTTTACGGTAACTACGGTTTATAATTATTACTTTTCACTCGCTAAATTAACTGTGACACTCTGGGGACTGTGGTACTTTTATACACGTGCGCTAGTTTTACAGAAAGCGATCTCAAAATCGTATCTAGATTTAATGAATGGCTAGGGAAGTATTATCTTTTGTGCGGTTACATTTCTGGGTAAAGGTTTGCCGACAGTTTTTTTCACGTTTTATCTATAATTTAAATATCTAAAGAGTGAGTTTTGATTGATTTTTAGTCAGATTTAACGAAAACCATTATAAACAAATAAAAGCTCGATCCGATGGCGTATCGATTACCTCGTTGAGTTTTAGGTCGGCTAGTCCAGGGTTTAATTCCAGACAAGAGCTGACTTTTTTACCTATCGTTTTATCCACTTCATCTTCCTGTTCGATACGCGTGCAAAAGCTCGACATCGATCGTAAAAATTAAAATTATTTCTACCGTGATTTATATAATATCACTTATTTGCCGAATACTTTTTTAAAATAGGTGTAGGAAGTCGATCTAACGACCCGGGAAGGCGTGATAAATGTTTTATTTACTTTGAATTTGTCTGTAAATAGGCTTTATTGTGATTTTTTTTTTATTTGTGAAAAATTTAATAAATTGTTGTTACATTGTTTCACAGTTATTTCTAAAATGTTAGAGATCGGACTTTTGAAAAATAAGTTGATTTTTTTATAAATTGTACAACAAAAAAAAGATTAAATTTTCTGGATTAATATCCGTACTTGTTATAACAATTGATAATTTGTGCGTATTTTAGAGTATACGTGGAATTTTTACGATAAGTATACGTGTTTAATAGCGTCCGCTTTACTTCTTTTTTAACATCGAATTACTTAACATTTTTACATTATAATAATTTACTACTGACCTTTAGTGAGGTTTGAAAAATTTATTTTTTAAATAGCAGCATTATGAAACAAATTGTTACGGTCTGAATTACATACATCTGCGATTAAAATTATGTTAGTCGTTAAAATTTATTTACTTATCTTCGAATGATTTTTATTTTTTTTCATTACACTACGTCATTGCTTTTGATCTGATTTATTCCCGCATTAATAAAGTAATAAAACAAAATTTATTTTTTTGTATTAATCGAACGAGATTGATATTAATTATTTAAATTCTATTTCGAATTTGAGTGATGGAAAGTATGGAAGCGATATAAATGAAATAACTTTTATTATGCACTGAGTTCAAAGTCTGTAGAACGATTCTACGACCTTGTGAAGGTGACCCTTAACTCATTTACTGCATGTAACTCTACACACTCCTTCAGTCCGGTTTGACACTTAGCCTGGTGTACGTCTAACGCACAACATTCAGCGCAATAGTAAGTTTTCATTCTTTAAAATAATGTTAATTAGTCTTTTATTAACATCTTAAAACTTTTTGTAGTCTATGTTTTAAATAAGTATTAACAAACCGTAAATAAATTTCATATTAAGTATATTTTTTTCACGGTATTGTTATCGATAGCGATCGTGTTATGCATGACCCGATTAACGGGAACATTTCTGCAGTAATAAAATCACTTCAAAGAATACCGATTACAATAAATAGACTTACCTGTAGAGATTACATATTTTGTGCAATACTTTTGATATATTTTTTTCGCACGTTCTGTTGCAATCGTTTGCTGACCTCTCTGTTTACCAGTTTCATCACATATCCTTCGTGCAACATCAAGGTCATCGTTACATTAAAATAATTAATTTTGAATCGTCTGCATAAATAACGAATTATTAATTTTAGTCGTTATTTGGTGTAAAGTCGATAGATTAATTACAATGTTTTCCTTCCATTCGTCTTGTCTTAGTTACACGACCGTAGTAATGTTTTTGATTTTTTTCACTTTTGAGCTTTCTTTTATTATAATTTTAGAAAATCCGTTAGGTTTATTGATTAATATTTAACGTCAAAAGATTTACATTTCTCTCTTAAAATATCTAGACAGATAAGATTAGGTAGATGCATGCTATCTGCTGTTGCATATAGCCTATACTTAAAATTATTAAAATGCACACTCATTTAAGCGAACGGTTTATCCGGCTGATTAATATCTGTAGCTTTGTCATTTTTAATAATTGCTATTAGCTATTGTCAAACGATTTTTATTTTGCTTATGTTTTACTGTAACGTAAAAGAACAATTGTTATTGCAAAGTACGCCTTGAACTCTAAAACATTTTATTTATTATCTAGGAAGTTTTTGAGTACAAGGACCTTTAGCTTTTTTAGAGATTTATGTTTATTTTTAAAAACTTAGACGTATCGCAGGTATCTAATAATATTTATTTATTTTGTGGTTAAATTATTCACGTGTAAGAAATATCTAAGCGCAACAAAACATTTTTTTTGAGAAAGCCGTGTTGATTATTTTCGGTATGATATGTTAAAATATAACGTACTTTTCTTTTTATTTTTTTTGGTATTGATGAGGAGGATGAATACCATTTACGTAGGCCCCCAAGGGGGCAGTGTCGGACTCGCAACAGGTTCCTCAAGGTGTATTAAAGTGTGTATGTATGCCTGCGCCCTACCGACTAAACTTAACCACCCCACCAGCTCTCCCTCCCGGGGCCGAACCGGCAATTAAGCATTGCGCGGCCCCGGGAGGTACCTTCGAGCTTAGGGTATACAGAGTCCCCGTGCTTCATCATCACCGAGTATCCGCGCAAGCACGGCTCCGCAGAGGGCTGTCTTCACCCACTCGTTCTCCGGTCCTTATCTTCACCTGTACACAGGACTTTGTAAACTGCTCTGTCATTCCGGACATTCGCTCTTGTTGTTCTAGTCAGTTATCTGTTAATCTCCAGACCGTTCTCTAGACTCCAGTTCTTTTATTTTAAGTATGTTTGCTGCGAATCTAATTACCTGCTCCCATTCCTTCCTCCCTTTCACCATGTGAGATTATCTTACGGTCTGAGTTAGTCCAAGTTAAAGACTCTTAACTTGTCGCACCGAGGGAGTACTGGTAATGACCTCAATCGCCGCTCTAGAGGTAGTACGGTATGCCGCCGCTATTCTAAGTGCAGCCCTTCTCTCCAGGGAGGCCAGCCTATCCACTTTCCTCCTCCTCTCAAGAGCATCCCCCGATGCTGGTACCGCATACATGATTATAGAAGAGACAACAGAATCAGTTATCTTTTGGAGGCCCTAGGCCTCTTATGTTTATGCATAAGCCCGCTTAGTTTCCCAACAACCTCCTCAGCTCGTTCTGTGACTTACTGTATGTGGATATTAAAAAGTTCACTTTTCTCCAACCAGACGCCGAGGTATTTGATACCTCAACGTGGTTATTCTGACTTCGTCCACCTTTACCTGGATGTCTTAATATTTCTCCTCCCAACCATGGCTACCATGGAGGTTTTCTTAGGGATCAGTTTTAATTCTCTTGACCCAAGCCAGTTACTTATGCTTGCTACCGCTGCATTGGCTGCATTCTCGACATTCTCCTTCGTTTTTCCTGCTACGAGGAACGTCAAGTCATTCGCATATGCCACTAATTGTGTGTTCCACTCGAAATGTAACTTTACCACACCGTTGAAGGCACAGTACCGTAGGAGCGATCCTAAAACCGACCCCTGCGGCACCCTCCCCGTACATGTTGAATTATTCTTCGCTGTAATGGACGTTTCCCTATCATGCAAATAGCTGTTGATGATACTCAGCTGATATCCACTAACCTCTTTTTCTGTAAGTGCGGACATTACAGCTTCCAAGGGACAAACGCATTCCTGGCGTCTAGGAGGACCATTGACGGTATCCTCCGTCGACGTCGGGTGCCCGCAGCCCGGTCCTTGGCCTATCCAATTACATGTTTAAGGGCTTCCAGTGTGGACCTACCCCTAACAAAACCATATTAAGTAAGCCCGCCCCTGTCTTTTAGCTCAGCCCAAAGCCGATCTGCTGTCATTCTCTCAATTAATTTCCTCATAGTATTCAAGAGAGAAATAGGCTTATAAGATGGCCTATCCAGACATGCCCTGTCTTTCTTTGGTATAAGGACTAACTTGGCTTCTCTCCAACATCGGAGGAAATTGCATTCCCCAAGCGTCTCGTTAAAAGTATCCAGGATAGTCCACGGATGCCTCTCCACAAAAGTTTTAATGGATCCCGAAATCTGATCCGGTCCAGGGCTTTTGTTCGGATTCATCTTCATGGCTACACCTCTCAGTTCCTCTATGGTTAGTATATTGTCATGATTGACTCTTATCTCTTGCCAGTCTGTCTCAACCCCCAGAAATAGTTCGGATGACTCTCAATGCATTCCCACGAGACAAAGGGGGATAGATCCACCAAACATGTTCATAACCAGTTTATAGGCTCGTCCCCACGGGTCCACATTCAAGTCTTCCAGGAGGTCATCCCATGCCTTTATCTTGGCAGTCTTAATAGCAGCGCATAAGGTTTTCCTTGCTACTCGATACTCTAGCTGCAGCTTCTCCCTCTTAGGATGTAGTCTCCTGTTTGCCTTGTGCAGGTTTCTCCTTGCCGACAGGGCAGCCGCTCTCAGCCCAGCAATTTTGTCTGTCCACCAGTATACCTTTTTCTTTCCCGCGGTGGTCAGCCTACTTGCCTGGTTACACGCTTGTACGAGGTCCTCCATGAGCTTTTCAGGCTTGACTTTCCTTGTGGGACCGAGACCTTCAGCAACTCTGTCTACAATTCTGCTAGCCGGAAGTTCCGAGGGTTTTCAACGCTCTGGTTGTATGTGGCGTCCCTTCTTCTCACAGATTATCGAAAACACTATAGCACGGTGATCACTGGGTAGCTCTTCCTCCATTATTGACCAATCTTTGATGTGCGATGCTGTTCGTTCTGAAGTCACCGTAAGGTCCACGACCGAACCCATTTCTCTTCCTATGAATGTAAGCTGCGACTGAATTTGTGTACCGTAAGTCCCGATGCATTGAACATTGCCGCAAGAATATATCCCCTTCCAAGGGACCTCATACCACCGAGCTCCCGGCAATCCGCATTAAAATCTTCCGTGAGGATTATTGGCGCTTGGTTCTTTTAACGCATTTCTCCAGATCTCCAAAAAACCGTCTGGAATCTATCATTATCGGAATTTGGTGAAATATGTACATTAATGATTGTGTGCTCCGTTAGGCCCACCGCCACGAACCCATTTCGTCTGACTATACTTTCTTTCTTTCCCTGTTTAGCCTCCGGTAATTACCTTTCAGATAATACTTCAAAGGATGATATGTATGAGTGTAAATGAAGTTTAGTCTTGTACAGTCTCGGTTCGACCATTCCTGAGATGTGTGGTTAATTGAAACCCAACCACCAAAGAACACCGGTATCCAAGATCTAGTATTCACCCCGTGTAAAATTAACTGACTTTACTAGGACTTGAACGCTGGAACACTTGACTTCCAAATCAGCTGATTTGGGAAGACGCGTTCACCACTAGACCAAGCCGGTGGGTTCGTCTGACTATACTGGCAGTAGGAAATTTACCGGACACATTGAGGATGGCAGTATCCACAATCCATGGAGACCCGGTTACCTTCCTTCGGTTAGACTCGACTACCATCAGATAATATACCTCATTATGAACCACTGGCCTCCATATAAGGTCATGAACAACAGAACTATGATTTGCATTTACTTGCATGCACTTCATTGTTTAGCTCCTTTGCAGTCTGTGAAGCCCGTCCGATACCCCCTCATGTCACTAACCACGCATTGGCCTGTTTTGTACATTTCGCCCTAATATGGCCTTTACCCCCACAGTTATAACAGCAATCTCTGCGGTCGGGGCCCTTACAGGCCGAGGAAGTGTGACCGGTTCCCCACCTGTAGCAACGCTCATCTACATCCTCTTGGATGTGAACCCTGCAGTGGATCCATCCAATCCAATCCGTACACGTTCCTCGGCAAGCCGACAGACCGCCCGGTATGAGGTGAAAACAGTGACATTTTTGGTCTCATCGTATGCAGGTCTTATTAACATGATCTTGAAGTCTTCTGCTACGCCAATTGTGTGGGCGATCACGTCTCTAACCTGATGTTCCGAGGTGTCCGAATCAATATCCTTTATTTGGAGTACGACTCTACTACCACCTCGAGACTTAATGTCGACCTGCAACCCAGCCACTTTGTCTGTGAGGGCCGTGATGAATTTTTTTTTACTTTTTGTGATCCTTGATCCTGACATGCAATTCATTATTAATCCTCTTCCTCAATGAAAGGACGTCTCCAGCCTACTATTTGGTCACCGAGGCCTTCATGGTTCGCAGCAAGTCCGCATAGGACTCGCCATCCGCCTTCACCACGACTGTCCGACTGTCTGTGACCGGTGAGGGGGGATGGACCTCTTGACTGCCGTTGCCCCGGGTTTCACCTGGTTTGATGTGCCCTCTGACCGTTGGGTAGCCACAGACACTGGCTCAGACCGATCCCGGAATACGAAGACTTAACTTCTTAATTGAGTTACCAATGCCCTCACCAGGAAGTACAAAAACAGAAGTGGGCGACTTCACCAGGACACGCCTCACAGCCTGCAAAATAATCGCTAGCGTACTCCTTTCACCAGCAGATGAATCATAATAGACCTTGTAGCTATATTTTTTGGAGGATGCCTAGTCCTCCCCCATGATAGATGATACATGTAAAACTACACCTCCAACTTAAGACTCGGATCCTAGGCGAACCATCACTCACCTCCTGTACAGACCAAGGTCTATGAAACTCTATTTATCTCCAATGTCCAGGGTCAAGTCCTTCATCTGCCTCACCCTCTCATTAATCGCAGCTCACCATCTACGAGGAATCAGATCAAACAGCTCCTCGTCCGATAAGTCCTCCGCAAGAATCCTGCTGATGTCAGATTCCCTCGGGGACTCGGTTTGTGGGGCCTGGGTAACCGCTGACAGCGGTGGGGACATCTCTGTTAATGCCCTAAGACCCTTAAAGATCCTTGCCAACTCCTTTTCATGCTGGACTATGTGCTTAGCCAGTCCAGATCCCAGTTTTGCTTAAGAGCCAGCATTGCCAGTCCCAATTGGTTGATTAGGTCTCTCAATCCTCCAGGAGGGAGTTCTCCTCTGAGAATGCCGCTCTGATATGTTTCTTTCCCTTCAGCTCGGTAATCTTCCTTAACGCTGTACCCGCAGTTGCCGAAGTGCTTTGTTCTGCACTATCCGTCAAAGGGAGCGACCTACGCCTCATCTTGCCTAGATGCTTGATCAGTGACGAATTCCGATTAATTCGACACCGCCGCGGGGACTGGAGGCCCGTACATACAGAGGATCCGTAATCTCAGAAACACTCTGTATTTCTAAATATTTTATTTTAAATAAATTCAAGTTAAATTATAAGTTGTGTATTTATCGAAGTTATCTGTTATCGTTAATAAGTATTATATTACCGGGTACTGATATGTTATCTGTTATCGGCTAGAGATAACAGAATAATCACGTACAGTGAGAAGACGCTCCACTGTAATCCTTATTGCCTTAGGCAATAAGGTCGAAACAACAAAAATCACAATAAAAATTCCGACCGTTAACTAAAAATCATAAAAAATTCAAAACACATCCAGTAAACACTCACCTAACGTACTATCGAGTTGAAAGTAAGTTATTGCTGTTAAACTGTGTCCCGATAATTTACAAACCGTTTACCGTAGATATTGTGTAGTGAGTTTCCCTTTGCCGGCACTTTGTTTTAATTCTTTTTTAACTTTTATTCGTCAAATTGTCGTAACAGAAGTTTAGACGTTGACCGATTGTTTTAATTAGAATGCAGTATAAAAATATTATACGTATTTTACTGCCATTTTTTATCTGTTTATTTGAACAAAATCATCGGGATTCGTTTCGAAGTAAGAACCAGGATTTTAACCTATGGATCCCGTAAAAATTTATTTGCACCTCGTACCTGTTTCCCGCATATAAAATATCCGCACGATTTAGAAATGTCTTTATGTCTATTGGGCCTAATATACTCGAACAATCACCCTTTGTCCTCTTATAGATGATAGCGCACCGTCGCGTAAAAGGTCTTAATACACGTATCACTATCGTAAATAATTAGGCTCCTGCGATTAAAGTCGATGAGACATAATTTTCTTATCGTCAACGTAAATCGTCACCAATCCGGTGCCGGGCAAAAGAGTTGTATTTAACCGGCACCGAGTGAAACCTTTGCAAATTATTATCTGTTTTACATGATCTTCGATTCTTCTCTGTTAACGATGAATTCTTCCGTTTTACGACTAACGTCTCTTTCTTTCGATCGGTAATGTCCTTCTCGGGCGAATACATCCGGTTTTTTTAAATCCGAATCGAACGACTCAAAACCGCGGCGTCGACCTCTTTTTCTAAATATTTTCCTTAACTTACACACTCGATTTTGTTAAACGCGACTAATGTGCCGCGATTGATAATTAATAAAAAATAGCTTTTTGAATCCGTGGATTTATCATCGGTCGGTCGGTCCTGACGACTGTCAGTTGTTAGATGTAACGATGTAATCCCTATACCTGATAACGATAATGTTTTACATAAACTTTGATGAATCCGCGGATAGAACAGGTTCGTTACGTAAATCGATTAAGCTTGCTATTTTGTTGGTGTCTTAATTATTAATTATTCAGAAAATCGTCAACGGTATGTGGTCACCCGACGGGTCGGAAACGTCATACATCTGATTCCATTTCGGTGAGCTACAGAAATAGTTTTATTAAAAGTAGCTTCATTCAGCCGTAATTTATTTTCAAAAAATATTTCTTGACGTATTCCAGTTGTTGTGAAACGATAGTCGTAAGAGGACACCCGAGACCTTCTATGCCTTTTTATTTTCTTTTTGGTCGCTTTGACGGTCGATCGATGTAATCATTTCACCGCCTTTAAGTTAACAATCTGGGAAAAATGCGTCTGACTTAGCTCGATTTAAATAGTCTACGAGAATCGACCGGTTGTTTTAACTAAAGAAATGATTTTTTCATTTTATTCCCGTTACCCGTTCGTTTTATATATTTTAAAATACTATTCTAGAGATGTAAATGTTGTGTAATCGGCGATATAACTTAGAGAAGAGGCACTTATATTTTACAAATGTCGAAGGTATACCTTTTACTTACTCAAAAAGGTACATTTTCGGTGATTTTGTTCGGAAGTCGTACATTTGTTTTTTTACCATAATTACTAGGAAAGTAATAATTTTCTGCTAACGTCTTGTGAAGTTCAGTATCTGACCTACAACAAATTTATTCCTGAATATAAATTTAATTACGAATATTCAAGTCGTTAAGATCCGGTGTGGTTTCTATACATCAGCGAAATACTCTTCAAACATAATTTAAATATTTTTAAGCTAAAATCATTTGAATTTTGTTTTCTTTTTCGACTAAATATAAGAATTTACGAATGAATTGTGAAAGTAGTTTTTCATATTAAGAATATACCTCTATGTTAACTGTGAGACTATCAGAGCTATCTTTTATATTATAAAAATCGTTCTTCTTTATGGGATTGAATATTTTATTTATTTATTTCTGTGCAAGCACCTCGTTACTTTTTACAAGAAAACACCGGTACGGTATTTTTTAACCTGAGCGGGTTTTAATCGACGTAATTATATATTAAAATTTTTATTAAATTGCAGTTTTAACAAAGTGAAAATAATTTGTTTTCTCTCCGTTTAAAATTATGACCTCGACCCGGTTTTACGGATATCCAGTTGAAATATGATGTAAGCGAATACTTTCGAATGTATAGTTTCAGCCTGCTCTACACACAAATAAAGTAATGAATTTATTATGTATAAATTGTGTATCGATGCCGGTAAACTACGAGGGTAAGTCAATTATTATCCGCAGTGTAGTTATAAATTTTATTGCAACACAAATAGGAAACTTACATGTACATTATTTTTCAACATAGTCCCTTTGCATTTCAACGCACTTGGTCCATAGTTGTACAAGCTTCCTGATGCCCTCATAAAAGAAGTTTTTCGGTTGAGCTGCGAGCCAGGAATGCACCGCTTCTTTCATGTTTCGTCCGAGGTAAATCGACGGCCCCTTAATGCCTCCTTGAGTGGACCAAACAAGCGGTAATCAGAAGGGGCAAGATCAGGACTATACGGAGGATGAGCCAGTACTTTGAAGTTGAGTTTCTGAAGCGTTTCAGCAGTGTGGGCAGCAGTATGTGGACGAGCATTATCGTGCAACAACACAACACCTTTCGACAGCAGTCCTCGGCGTTTGCTTCGAATTGCAGGCTTCAGCTTGGCAGTAAGCATCTCACTGTAACGCGCACTGTTTATTGTCGTGCCCCTTTCCTCGTAATGTTCCAGTACTGGGCCTTATGAGTCCCAAAAAACCGTAAGCATCAGTTTTCCTGCGGACGGTTGGGTCTTGAACTTTTTTTTGCAGGGCGAATGTGGATGACAATAATAATGACAATTATTTATTAAATTTTTTCTATTCCCTTAACTAATTAACCGCCGTATCATTTATCGTAATAAAACGCCATGGTGTGAAAACGTTTATTTAATTAGTCGAGGAGGTGTATGCCATCTTTATTATACGTAAATGGAAATTATTTACCCAGCCGGGGAAAGAATAAATAAAAAAACGATTTTTTGTGCGTTAATTGTGAGGTTTGCGGTCAAATATTTAAAATTCATGAAAATAAGTTTTGATAATTTCAGTTGACTGGTTTTGTGATCGAAAAATTCCCATTAAAATTGTGGGAATTCTCGGCATTTTGTTGTAGAAGATATTCGACTTTTGTGAGCGGTACGGGTCGCACCGCCCGTTTCACCCGCAAATCCTCGGGAAATCGGGATATTTTTTTACCTACGATGAGAGTAGTACTGTACCGATCGACAATTTTGCGGTATCGGATTACATAATAACTTAAAAGAATGCCTTCGCCTATCCCGGGAACTTGTTACGCTTGGAAATATTCAAAATCGGTTATAACCGTGCAGCTGAACTGTCGGAAGAGGTCGAACGAAATAAATAGACCGCATTAGAGTAAACCCTATCCGTTATCGACTTTTCTGCGACTTTCAGGACCTCTCAGGGTATAGCATATCGAAGATAAAAAAAGCGAGTTAAAAATAGATGTTTAGGGTAGATGTCACGTCTAATAAATCCGTTACACACGCGTAAAGAATGCTAGGTTTGATTCCCTTTTTGTAGGGTAACTGCATTTTTTGCAGGTTAACTTTAGTCGTCGATCGTTTATAAACATAATAAAAAAGACGTAATATTTTAACGGTAAAATTAAACGTTCTGATATGTTGTAGGTAAACATTAAAAAATTTCCCGATAATTTTTGAACATTTTTCTTCGTGTCTCCGATAGCTACTTTATACGAGAGTAATTTTGTTCTCTCGCTTGTAGGTAACAGCGTGACCGATATTCTACGACTTACATTTCCAATAAGTATCACCGGTGGATACCGTTATATTATTCTTGCACTTTATTATTATTAAGTTTATTATTTAAACTTTTAATAATATTAAGTTTATAAACCAAAAAAAGTTTTTAAAATGTCAAAAATCTATATTTTTAAACTTCCATCAGTTTCCCAGCCCCAATATTGGCCCAAAATATCTCTTTTTTTTTGGGGGGGGGGGAAGCCACTCGCAATACCACTATGCCTAGAAAGACATAAAAAAATCGTTTAAAAATATGCAATTAATAAAAAAATAAATTTTCTGATTTTTGGGAAGGGAGAATGTTGTGGCAAACTGTTTTTAAAATGGTAAGATAAGTGTGCACGCATTTACTGAGCTTAATATAAAATGGGGTTATGTTAGCAAAAGTTTGAGAAAATTGTCCCCAAAAAAACTATGTAACCCGTACCCCGGAGATATTGACCCAACAAATTGCCCATATGTAAGTCTGTGTAGAAAATGTCATCAAAATCGGTTTATCCAGTCAAAAGTTATTAAGCTTCAAACACACCAACACACGTACGTACGTATCCTCACTGTTTTTTCGTTTTTTTGGTTTCTGGGTCATGAAACGTCGGGCAATAAACCCATACCCTATTTTTGACTAATTACATTACTTTCCTTCTTACGGCATATTTAGAGTTTTGATGTCAGAAAAGTAAAATGGAAATGCATTATAACAATGAAGGGAATATTTTAGTATCTGATGAGTCCATCATCCTTCGGTTATCTTTTTTTCTGTTTTATTTCACCGGATGATTTTTATTCGGATCAGACCGGCGTTGTATACGTTATAGGGTTTACGTTCTAACCGTTGACAGGTAAACCGTAACAGTCTCCATCGACCTATAAGAATTTTGCGTTTTGACTCGAGTAGATTTGCCCCCAGCAGTATTTTTTTTTAATATTTATTTACCGTCTTATCAGTGTCGTTACTTTTCTAATAATTGAAAATTTATTTCAGCGACCTTAAATTCTACAGTTCAAAGACTTGTTTCCGTCAGTAAATTGCCATCTGTTTACGATTCTCAAGAAACAGGAAAAAAACGGCACATTTTCTTGTTTTCTAGGAATCGGATTACTAAACAGAGCACGATGATGTGCACGAGCGATACAGCGAGTATTACGTAGAAGGTGGAGGTACACGTATTACAAGCTTAATAGAGCTGTAATAACACAACTCAACATATAATACAGAATGCTCAATTTAAAAGAGGCCCCATCATTCATTACTTTATAATAAATGCAAAATTTGTTAAGATGCATATATTGGTGTGAGATGGTTAAAATGATGTGGAAGATGTTGGTACAACTGGAGCTGAAGTGGGGAGTAGTGTTTATTGCCTGCACATTTTTTTTAATAAATCATGGCTCCGTGTGAAATACGTTTTCGCTGATCTATTTAAAATTAAAATAACGTTTGTATTTTAATTTTTTTAAATTAAACAACATTATTCTGTCGATTAGTTTGTAATTAATACCAATAAAAAAAAAAATTGAACTCCATGACCGTTCTGCATCACTAGTTCAAATAATTTTAATTCTTTAAAGATGGATATTTTTATCTGTTACTGATTTTATTTTTTTATTATCTTTATTTATTTACGTAATTATCTAATTTTATTAATTCGGCAATGGTTTACTACTCCCATTAAGCTTTCATGCTGAATACTTTTTCTTTTCTCCCCCCCCCCCCAAAGTTTGCAATTTTTTCACTTGAAAAAAACTCAAAATAGCAGGAAATATTGATATTAATAAAAATAATAATAACATTTTATAATAACTACAATAATAATAATAATAATAAATAAATTATATACAAAGTAAAATCTCAAGAACAGGATTTATTTACAGGTAGTTAATCGTAGAAACCAGAATTCAGTCACATTGACAAATGACACTATAATGACCGCTAATATTTACACCTTTAACAACTGGTATTGCATTACTACGAAGATAATATTAGTCGAAAGTTCTTTTACTGCAAACACCTTTCTTTTTTTCGAATAAAACTACCCTCTCAATTTATGGATGAGTGTAATACTTTACACTTTTTACTAATTATCTACAGTAACTCGCCAAACAACCTCCTGCAGTCTCCCTTTGTCCACACTTCTTTCTTTTTTCCTGTTTAGCCTCCGGTAACTACCGTTTAGATAATTCTTCAGGGGATGAATGAGGATGATATGTATGAGTGTAAATGAAGTGTAGTCTTGTACAGTCTCAGTTCAACCATTCCTGAGATGTGTGGTTAATTGAAACCCAACCACCAAAGAACACCGGTATCCACGATCTAGTATTCAAGTCCGTGTAAAAATAGCTGGCTTTATTAGTACTTGAACGCTGGAACTCTCGATTTCCAAATCAGCTGATTTGGGAAGACGCGTTCACCACTAGACCAACCCGGTGGGTTATGTCCATACTTTTTTCCCTACTTCCCCGGGCCGGGTATCCATTCAAGTATGCGCAGCCCGGGAAAGTGTCCTTTAAACTCAAAGGAGGCCTCCCCACCCGCCGGCTGTACGTCCGGCACGGCAGGTCAGCCCCCCCGGTTGGATCTTTTGTTTTAATGTGCCTGCCTCAAGCCCCCCCGACAGAGAACCAGGCCCGACAAAGCCGTCCCTGGCCCCAGCCGAGGGAACCGGGTCTCGGTCTTTTCATTACCCAGTTGTTATGATCCCCAAACGAAGGAATGATCTTCTCCTCATAGCTGCTTGCCTTAACGAAAATATTAAACTACTAAGTTACCACGGGGCCTCAATGGCCTCTTAAAAGGGCTACACCATCTTTAGCCTTTAGCACTATCTTGGCAAACTCCTCCATTTTGTTCCGATTGTCAGCGGATCGCAGGAGAAAAAGAAGCAGATTCTCCGGATTTAATTCTTGCAGCCCTGCACGTTGTCTATGTATAGTCCATCTATTACAGTGGAACAGAGTATGTTCGGCAGTATCCGAATCCTGGCAGAACATGCAAATAGGTGCTGGTCTTCTACCGAATCGATGTAAATAATATTCGAAGCTACCATGCCCAGAAAGTATTTGAGTAAGATAATAACCAACCTCCCCATGTCCTCTATCAAGCCACATGCCCAAGTCGGGTACCAATCTCCTGGTCCAGGTAGCTTTAGTGGAAAGATTCCATCTGTCCTGCCATATGCGCCGGATGTTGGCTTGGGCTTCTTGTTTCGGCATGCCACGATACCTTAGTGATCGCTCTTTAACTAAGAGGTCGATAGGGGGAACCGATGATAATACACAAGCCGCATCGTAAGAGATGGTGCGGTATGCAGAAGTGATGTTTATAAGAGCTTGCCTATGCTTACGACATTTCTTGCAACACAAAGTGCTTTTTCCCATATAGGTGCAGCATACAATAATACAGGCGTTAAAGTTGAGGCAATGACCCGCCGCCTAGATGCACGTGGAGCTTCATGTCCAGCCAACAATCTTGTTAAAGCCTTTGCGGTATTCTCGACCTCTTTACATTTCTGTGCGAGATGAGGACTAAACTTTAGAGCTGGGTCTATAATGACACCAAGATATTTTGTTACTGCCACACGGTCTAGTCTGCGATCGCCCACGCGGAGATTTAGGTCTCTGAGTCGCCTTCTTCCAGCCAGAAAAATATAGTGACATTTATCTAAAGACAAAGATAGTTCTCGGTCCGAGAGCTAGTTATTAACCGATGTTAGCACTTCATTACCGGTAACTTCAAGGTCACGTTCAGTTTTGGCTTCAATTAATATAGCCAAATCATCGGCATAAGCAACTATTTCCGAGCCTTCAGGTAATCTCAGTCTAAATATTCCATCAATTACTATTAGCCAAAGCAAGGGGCCTAACACAGACCGCTGCGGCACTCCTCCATGAAGCTGATATCTAAATTTACCTTCGAGCGCCTCGACCAAAGTCCACCTATCAGTCAGATATTCTCGTACTTGTCTTTTGATATAGGAACTAATCTGTTTGTCCGTGAGAGCTGCCATAATTGTATCCCATCGGACCGATCCAAAGGCATTTTTGATATCTAACAGAATAAGCAACGGGATTCTTCTGGTACGCCACGTACCAGATCTGACAGACAATACCCAGTTGGTAATTTTTTCCAGAGCTTGCACCGTGGATCTATGTTTCCTGAACCCAAATTGGTTATCATGAAGTCCGTCTTTGGACTCTAATTCTTGGATAAGTCTTTCGCTACCAAGCGCTCGGCAACCTTTCCCATATTATTGATGAGACTCAACGGCCGATAGCTAATGATTTCTTGATTGCCGGACTTCTTAGGCAGGAAAACAGTCCGTGACTCCTTCCAGCATGCGGGGAAAGTCTTGTTTTGTACTCCATAATTGGCCACGTCAATGATTTCCCAGGGGATTATCTTCATTAATCCTTTGAGGAGGGCAGCCGGGATTCCATCTGGACCCGTACTTTTTTTATCCTTCAGACCAGAAACGGCAATAGCGACCTCGTTTTGTGTAAAGCGTTTGGCTTCACAGTCTATTATGTCCGTATGTCCCTCGTCTTGAACAGGGAAGAGGCTATGAAGATGCAGTCTGGCCGTTTCTGTAACTAGGACAGGCAAGCGGCGTCCTAGGCTCTTCACTACTATTTTGTATGCCCGTCCCCACGGGTCTGTATCCAAGTCAGCACACAGCTGTTTCCAACAGTTTCTTTTACTAGTCTTATTAGATGATTCAAAGTACGCCTAGTTTGGACAAATCTTTCCTTCGCCTGGTCATATGGCGCACCGCCAGCGGGCCGCAGCCTTTGCTTTTTCCTACGCCAAAATTGTATCACTCTTCGCTGATCTGCAATTTCAGACGTCCACCAGTATACTGGGTGACGACCCCCTCCAAACTGCGGGACTCTAGACAGTTCTGTAATAATTGATTCTTGAAGGACTTGCGGCGTTACTATTCTTCCATCAGATAGGGTCCTGGCAATCTTGTTAACCACCACCTCAACTTGTCTTGGACTAAATCTAAATCGTGCAGTGGCTGATGTTGAAGGTCTTGCGCCTTCCATAATAAGCAAAGTTGCTAGGTGATCGCTTCCGGTTTCAGATTCAAGAACGCTCCAACTAAAGACGGAAGGATTCCATCTGCCGTCCACCAGCGTAAGATCCAGCACTGATTTATGGCCTCTTACCTCGTAGGCGTAAGTGCGGCCATTCAGGCAGATCAGCCCTGTGGTCATCATCATGTCAATGAAGATTCGTCCCCTTGCATCGTTATAAGAGCTGCCAGTTAAAATGGACTTACAATTAAAGTAGCCTAAGAGTATAGGTCTACTAGGTGCCCGCTGTATGACTCGCTGCAAATCGTTGATGTACTGCGCAAAGTCCCCGATATTAATGTTTGAACTTACATAACCGGCTATAAGGACAAAGTCCGGGAGTGCTACTGCCAGAATTCTCCCTCACCTCTATGAAGTAGGTGCCAGCCGAGACGGCCGCAGACATTACTGATAGCAACATCCCCAACCGCATCAGCCCAGAAAAAGGATTCCTTTTAGTTTTCTTCAGGATTCCTTCCATTATTATATTTTCTACCACTTTCTTCTTATTTGCCAGGAATCCGTTACTACTGGTCTTGTTACAATATTTTACATATTAAAAATTTTAGCATTAATGCTTATAATTATAGATATAAATTATAAATATAATCTAACCAAACTTAACCTACGCTCGCTTCGCTCGCTAACCTCGACAAATTTACAGTAATGTTTTGATTATTTAAATAATAAATAATTGCAATAATTACTGAATTTATTATTTAAATAATCAAAATATTACTGCTTATTATTCAAGGTTAGCGAGCGTAGGTTAAGTTTGGTTAGATTATATTTATAAAATAAATAAACGGTTATATCGAGTTTATTTCTCCAACCTGGTTGTTGTTATATCAATATTTCCTGCTATTTTTAGTTGTTTCCAGGTGAAAAACTTTCCAACTTTTTGGGGAGGGGGATAAACGTAAAAGTACTTGCTGCTGTTTCGGTTGATTAGTCCAGGTAAATGCCAGGTCAGTTCCTTTTTTATCCGTCCGTTCCTGACGCAATGAAAAAACAAAAAAGATATGGACCGATTTATTTTAGATATTGATTTAAACAAGTATTAGTATTTGCTTTTAATTAACGTCGACTTAACTATATTAGCGTCCTTCAAATTCTCCTAAAATCACTATTTTGCTGCATCGTTGATTATTCTTGCCGTAGCGCGGTTAGATAAGTTAACATAATAATTTACAGATTATTTCCTTTATGTGTCCCTCAAACAGTAGAGTTAGCGAGTACTTTCGACTCGGTTATTCCAGATTTACCCGATTAATTTATCTATTCGTTTATTGAAAATCAATATTTGCTGATACATTAAGTATTGTACGACGTGTGTTCGTTAAATAATGTCAAATATTGCAACTAAAAAAAAAAAAAAAAAAAAAAAAAAAAAGATTAAATATATAAAATTGTGTTGTTTGTATACAGAAGGAATGTAAAATGATGTGTAACTGTAGCCAAGTTCTTTGTCCGTGTTATTAAAAATTTTGTCATTACAGTGAGAAAGAAATATTGCATAAATACAGCGCAATCTTTCATCGCATTAATTTTTTTTTTAGTTACAGAAACAATGTATACAGAACATTTTTAGTATTATTACAACATTCTTTGTATTAAATAAACGTATTTTTTTATTTTTAATATTTTATTACGATTCAAAAAGTGTATCGATATTTAAATGAAACCTCTCAAAATTTCCCTTAAACCGAATTATCAGATCGTTTAATATTCTGGCCAGGGCATTTATCACCTTATCCGGTCGTTTTTTATCGTATGAGAAAAACTAAGATCAAATGCAGGATATGTTGAAATATTGTATTTTTGTATTTTGTTAGGTCAATTGCTTACCGCGCGACCAGAGACGCGTAACGTGCTTACAAAGTGGGGAAATTCACGTGATATTTAACCAAGGAAGGAGGGCGCGCGTATAGAACAAGAGGATGGTCTACTGTTGGAAACATATAAATTCTGTTTTATCAGGTTCCTTTCGGGGAGCCGTTCCCAATCCATATCCGTCTTATTCATATTATGGAATTGTACACCTAATCTAAAGGATGGTTTCTCGTTTCCGGATAACGACTTTAGCTTATACCGGCTGATAAACTATCGCGGAAATGAATAAATGATTAATTTATTACTTTACTTTGTTTCTTCCGATCTGCATTTTGTTGGTGAGCTCGGCATTCTGATTCTCGACGTACATTCGGCTCGGTGAAGAAGGTAACAAACAGGAAGCCACTCTCTTTATATTTCCCACTTATAACCTTGACATGGAATGGTTGTTATTGTTGAGATCGGCTGTGTAGTGTTCAGGAATAGCCGGTGTCACTTGTGGGAGTCGTCTATAACCGTATAGTTATGGTTTTTAACGTACGGGCTAAGTATTGTTGATTTTATAACATGATCGGTCTAATAGTCTTGTAGTATAACAAAAAAAGTTTTAAAAAAATTGGCCTGTGCAGACATTGTCATGCTTCTAGACAAGGAAGGGGTCATCAGAATGATGATCTGTGTTATAGGTACCGCGGGTTTCTTCACCGTGAGATTATAAATTTATAATTAAAAATATGAGAGTTTTTTTTTTGTTGATAGTTTGAAATTTTATTGCTATTATGATATATTTTCAAGTCGTTAAAAATTACACTAACAGAAATATACTCCTCCAGTAACTATTGTGATCAAATAATATTTTTAAATTCTACAATTATTACAGTGTAAATCTTAAATAATTGTTTTAGTTTGTCTTTTGTTGACAGCAACAAAACGTGTTTTGATTTCTGATCAAAATGTGTTATAAAAGATTTTTTTTAAAAATGCAAATTAAGAACCGATTACTCGATCTCATACGAGGATCTCTTAAAAATTTTTAAGTAAACAATCACCTACCGGTTTGTCGCACTTCTAGGTACATCCCTTTCTGTTTTGTATTTGTCTCTTAGTTTCAAGTTATTCGTTACATTCCTCATCTTAAGTACTTTTTTATTCTGTATTTATTTTTTGCATTCTAACCTTTGAGACAGAGAGAGTGTGTGTGTGTGTCGCTATATTGATTTAACTTCTTACAGTAATTAACTGACGCTAGAGGTGCCTTAATATAATTTACTGACCAAAGTTGTAATTAAAATTTGCTACACAAGCTTCTTTTTTCTCAGATTTGTGGAACGATCCATTATTCCAAACTGCCTCGTAATTTTTATCGTTCTTAGAAAACAGATGGTTAAAATTTCATCTTTTAACAATAGAACCTGTAATAAATTTAGGTCTTCCCTTCAAAATGTTGAGTACAGAGTTCTCCAGGGAATTATCTTCAGTTCCTTAGTTTTCTTGACAACTGTAAACAGTCTTCCTCAAAAAATTACATTTTTCATTGTTAACCATTTTGCAGGTGTTAGAATTTAATATAGGAGAAGATAATTACATGGGAGGATTTGAAAATTCTATGTTAGCGGTTTAAAAAAAATCATTCAATGTATTTCTAAATGTCTATCTTAAAATATGGATAAACCCATTTAATTTCTCTTATCAGATCGACATATCGTCGTTTATCCTACAGATTACTGTTATTGTTATTACTGTTTATGATGATACTTGAATTTCCTGTAAAATATTTTTGGATCTTCTTAAATGACAAATTTTTATGAGGTAAGGAATCGATTTAATTTCCATAAAGATCAAACAATATTATTTCATTTTGATTATCTATCATTTGTCATTATTATTTTTTCATTCTCATTTAAAGCATATTAAATAGGTACTCAAATATTTAGCGATTAACAACATTAAAATTGTTATTTTTTGTGTAACTATATTTTTCCATTGTTGCATTATTATTTCTTAAAATTATGAACCATTTTTTTAAATTTATAATCTTATACTTTGTAATGCTGCTCTAATCCTTGGTTTCCCTTTATTCTTCTAGGAAAGTCCTGTAGCGTTCCATTTTGTTATCCATGGACTACGTTGACCCACCTTTTTTTTTCTTCGGTATTTTTTAAACACCCCAAGGGTGGCCAGTAATCGCCGCTAAGCATCTTGTCAGCCACCCCGGGTGCCGTGGCAGTTGTCTGCCCCCCCTGGCTTGTCCCTCAGTGGACAGTCCCCGTACACCCCCTAACTAATTCTGGACATAGCCAATCCCTAACTCCACGAAATTTTAATCCATGAGAATCCCACGGGCCATAAAAACGGTACGCCCTAACCCCCCGCTCTTCAACGGGCTAGTGCGACCTAAGCCGCAGGCGACTTTCCTTACCTAATCGTGCCACGATTCAACAACCCACTTTTTTTTGTGGGGTTCTCTCCTCCCTCGAAGTCTATACTCTATTCAACCCTCTTACTCAGAGCGTCACCACTTCTCGCCGAAAATCCATCCTGTTTACATGATGGACTGGCCAAAGGTCCAGCCTGTTTACATAACGAACTATCGGGTCCGTGCCCGACCATACCACATTTCCTGCACTTATTCATCTCTGGACAGTCTCTCCTGTAATGGCCGTCAACTCCGAACTGGAAACTGGACCTCGAACCGTCCAGGCGCTTACAGACACCCGCGACCGTGTCCCCACTCCTAACACATGTAACAACGAGGGTCTTCTTCCCTTGTGACAACCGGACAGGTTTGTACAATCTATCGGGATCCTGTCCTTTACCACAAGAATTTCCGCCGCTCGCATTGGGAGTTCTAACGTCGCATTCTGCGAGTGGGCAAACGCGGGTCGGAGTGAAGTCATCTTAACCTCCTGGTGGTCCTCCATAGGAATGATTTCTTGAACAGCTTTCATTGTCCTCTTTCATAACTTCACAGTCGATGTTTTTAATATGGACCAGTCTACCCCTTCTATCACCAGAAGTAATCTGGGCATCTTGGAAATTTTCCTTCCACCTCTCCGAAAAGTTCTTTGCCTCACCTGAACCGTCCTCAATTGAGACAACAACTCCTGCCACAACTTCTCCCGTCTTCACCCTAACAGCCCTAAGCAACTGGGCAAATATAAGACCCTCCTTCTTTATCACAACAGTTTTAGTAAGCACCTCAGGTGTCTCTGCTGGCCTCACAATTTTCCCCTCTTTGATGAAGTAAAGTTGCCTCTTGTTGCCATCTCTTCTGGCCTTATACTCTAGCCACCATCTCGACATGTGTGCTGCCTTACCAATAGCAGAGCAGACTGGCAACGGCTCCTTAAATTTATCTCTTTCCATCCTTTCAAGCTTCGCCAATTGTTTACTGACAAGGGCTTCATCCAAAGAAGAATCAATCACTCACACATATGCTTCAACACGGCATTGAGCATCTTTCTTGTCCCCAAGCAAAAAGTCAGGTTCAGAAAAATCTCAGACTATGGTGCCAGGAGCAACCTTCCTCTCGTTCAACACTTTCCAGACATGCGGAGCATAATCACACATCCTTCTAGCTAACTTGCCTTTTTTGTTCCCATTCAATTCGTATATCATCCTGACTCATCTATTTGGCCCCGTCAGGAGCCCCATGTTTACTTCCACATTCATACATAGGTCTTCAGGCCATCTTTATAAGATCAGAACTGGGAGCTCATCCTCTGTGACTCCCTCATCCAGTTTCTTGAGTAATTCGACTGAGAAAGCCTCACTCCTGGGCATACATGTTTGGGTACCTACCTCCTTAGTCATAAACTCTCCACCAGTCTCAACAAACTTAACAAGTGGTGTCTCGTCTGTCTGGGTGCCAGTATCCTCAGAAATCAAAGGCACATGTTGAGCCACCTAATCCGAATAAAATATATATTTGTTTACTTATACAACATCACATTTCAGAAGCCACTATTTGATTGTCTGGTTTTTATTAACATCCATGTTTCATTACTGTACTGTTCTACATGCCATTATTTTTTAATTTCTATTTATAGAAAAAATAGTGTTATAAAAATGTTTAATAAAGTAAAATTCTATTACTCTTAAAACCATGAAGCTCTCGTAAGCATTCAATTGAACAGACTTATAAAATGATAATTTATGCTTTGTGAACTATATATATGTGATGATGGTAGTAGAAAAAAAATTCTGTTGACAAAATATTAAATAAATAAACTTCTATTTGCTTGTCCTTCATATTTGTTATTTTTATTATTACTCTTGTAATGACATCGGTTTTTTTGGATGTTAACTGTTACATTCTAACTGTAAATGTTTTCACATCTGACATAAAATTATATCATGTTTCAGTTAATTTTATAATTTGTGGAAACAGTATTTTTATAGTGTTTGTAAGCAACAGTCACTTCCACCATTTCTGTTTTGTCCCTACTTGACATCTGTGTATTACTTCATTTTCAGTTGTTTCAGGATATAGAGCAACCATGTTTTTGCAATTACAGCAACTGCTGGATAAAAGATGGGGTAGGTCAAACTTTCAATCATGTTGTTTTCAAGAGCTGTATTTGGTTGAAAGTTTCTTTTTTCTTTAATTTATTGAAGATATATTGTTGGATAAATTAAAGTTATATTTCACATGCTATTCGTTCATTTTATTTTATTCTTTGGCAGATTATTTTGTATTCATACATTTCTACTTTTTTCAAATTTAAAATTGTCTTTCTTTAATACCATTATAATTCACTAATATTTCATTTTATTATCTTCTATTCGATTTGTTTAGTGAGAACCATGGAAGGTTCCTTTTGGTTTTCAATGCATCCGTTTGTATTATTTTATAAAATGATTGTACAGACAATTTATCTTTGATGTAACATCTTTATAGTTAATCAGTTAAAATGTAAAGTGTGCTCAAAGATTTGGTAAAAGAATGTATAAAATAATCAGTTAAACTTGACAGGAACCCTATTTTCACATTTTATAAGAATGTTTTTTCTTTTTTTTTACAGCGTTTAGTTGACCTACGCCACAACCGCTAACAGAAAGAAATCCGTTACAATTTCAAAGAGATTCTCTATCTCAATATTTAAGATTTGACCCTTTACCTGATTCAATCAAAATGACTACCTACTTCAACTATCCTAGTGTGCAACTTCAGTCCGAGCTGGCAAGCATCGCTCAAAGAATTGTCGCTCCGGGTAAGGGAATTTTGGCTGCTGATGAATCTGTGAGCACTATGGGAAAGAGATTGGTTGATATTGGTGTTGAGAACAGTGAAGAAAATCGCCGTAAATACAGAGAGGTAAGTGAATATATGTTTTTTTGTGGACAAACCTTCTTTTGTTTACATATTAGACAGACATTTGATATCTCTTTATGTATATAAAAATAAAAATTAATTGGTAAAACTCATTTATATCAAGTGTATAATTTTATATTTCATATGGTAACAGATAGAAGCAGTATACGTGTGCTTTACATATAGAGTAAGAGTAAACAGATGGAAAGTCTCATAAGTAAAATAACCTTTTTATTGTAGACTAGTTTATTTTTCTGATATTTTACCATTCTAAGGTAGAGAAATTTATGTTGGAAATGTTTGTGGGAAACTTATATTTACTGAAAAACATTTTTACTCTATAAGGAAGTTTTATAACATTTTTTTTAGAAATTAAAATTATAGTCTTCAAAATTTTTTAGTCTCAATTACAAATATTTTCATTGTTGAAAATTGAATGGGCTGTAATTACGTTTCTTATTTTTGTCCTAATAAGATTTTAATAAAATATAACAACAAAATAACGCATGAGAAATATTTTTTCACATAGAAGGGCATTACCCTGGCCACAAATTTCACAGATTGTTTAAGACAAAAGTTGCAATTTCAAAAATTTTAACTTTTTTACCTACCTGTTAAGTTATTGTCATATCCAAGAAAATGTAAAAAAAAAAAAAAACACCATTTACCACTTAGAGAGGAATAGAGAGCCGTAGCCCAAAATGATTTCCAAGACAAAAGTTATGAAAATTGTATGAACTTTAATTTTTGTAGTTATAAGATCTATTTATTGCAAAATGATTTTTAAAAATTGGTTGAAAACCCTTTTTCAACAAGAGAGGGGCAGAACTAATGCAAAATTAAACAAAAAATGTTTCAGTAAATGTTTTGAAAATTGTGAACACTTCAGTTTTTGTAAAATTATAAACTAAGCAAAAAAATGACAATTGAGAATTTTTTATTGAAAGGGCAATGCCGTTACTGGATATTTTTAATACTCTGTTGCCCATCTTTCAGTTTATAAATTTTTGTAATTATGAAGGTTTCATTTTTTAGTTATATTGTAACAAAATAGACAAAAATAAATTCTAAAAATGATGAGAAAGAAATCATTTTATTTATAAAAAATTTTAAAGCACTGTTACGTCATTCTTATTGTTGTATGTATTATAATTTTTTTCTTTTTTTCTTTCAGCTATTGTTTACAACTGATCCTACTATTGGTGAATATATATCTGGAGTTATTTTATTTCATGAAACTTTATACCAGAAAACAAGTGATGGTGTACCATTCACAAAATTGCTTAAGGATCGCAATATTCTGATTGGTATTAAAGTAGACAAAGGTACTGTACCTCTTTTCTGTTCTGAAAATGAAGTCACAACTCAAGGTCTTGATGATTTAGACCAGCGATGTACTGAGTATAAAAAGGAAGGTTGTGATTTTGCAAAGTGGCGCTGTGTGCTTAAAATTGGAAAAAACACTCCTTCATACCAAGCCATATTAGAAAATGCTAATGTTTTGGCTCGTTACGCATCAATATGTCAGGCCCATGGCATCGTTCCTATTGTTGAACCAGAAGTAAGTAAACTTAAATTTCATTTAATTTGATTAATTCTGTGCAGTGATATACTCAGCTAGAAATGTAAGAATGAAAAAACACAAACATACTGTAAATGCTAATGCTAATCTTTTTCTCCTTTTTGGCTTTCTTCTGGACTATCATTAATTCATTAATACTTTCTAAAACCTCCACATTTTATAGTAGTGTGATTTTTATAACCAGTTATATTAAGTGGATAACAATTTTGATTTATTTTTTTGGCAAATAACTCTACTCCTTGCTAGTTTTATAACATAAAGAGATGCCTATATCCCATTGTCTCCTGTCACATTTGTTTCATTAATTTTCTTCCAGAATTTTATCCCAAAATTTTATAGAAATCCAAACCCGCTTTGGGCTCTATTCAAGTACAATTGGCTGAAGAATTTACCCGCTTTTTTATATTAAACCTTTTGATATGTTGGCCTTTAATGTTAAACCCAGCAGTGTGTAAAAAATCATATCCATTTCCAAAATACTGAGGAGTTTCTTATTGATGTAGAATATGTCTTAACTTTCAGACTGGCAGTAGACTCCTCCTGACCAGACAATTGGGCATTTTACATTTTCATGTAATATTTGAAATTGCAATATCTTCTAAACAGCAAAAAATCCACAGTTATGCAATATACCAGAGGTGGAGAACCTTTTTACCAGTAGAGGCCACATAAGTTGATATACCTATAAATGCGACTTTTGTTAAATTATTGTAGTTTTTGTATGGTTTTATCAATTTATTGCATTATATAGAAATAATACAAAAAAATATGTAGTCATTTATTATTTAACATAAAAATTTACAGTATAAAATATTTTTGTATTCACATAAGGGTAATAACTTGTTATAACATTAATCTTTAATTATTTTTTTTAATAAACAACTACATATTTAAATACCTCTTCAAATAAAAATAATAATAATAAAAGTAGAATAGTAATAATATTAGTAGAAGTATTTTTAAATAAATTTATTACATTATAAAAAAATACAATAGAAAAGTAATATTAAGTTATAAAAAACTAACTAACAACTATATGTAAAATAATTTTAAAATCCGATGGAAAATTTAAGTTAGTGGGATATTTGCATTTGTTTCTTGCTTGAAAGTAATTGAATATTTGGATCAAGCTTTGTAATGTGCAGCCTTAATTGATCCTCTAAATGAGCATCTGTAATTTGCATTCTTAAACTAGTTTAACAAATTTTTGTCATGAGAGAAAATGTTGACTTGCAGCAATAAGTACTGTGAATATCCACAGGAACGCTGAGGAGTGCTGGGCAGAGGGGGAAAAGTAGGTACTTATACTTCAGGTACGTACAGCTTCGTTCATGCGTAGTCTGCTAGATGGCAGCAGTAGTCTTATTTTGCACCTAATCCAGATTGTTTCATATGTAACAAATTTACACGTTGATGTGTTGTTAAAATTGTCTCATCGAATACTATCTATGTAGTGTACTATAATATTATTAAAAGGTCTAAATAATTGTGATTAAAGTTGTAAAAATTATCTGTTTAGTTGAAATATCTCAGTGTATTGGTGTTAAATGTGTTCAGAAGTATTGAAAAATCCTGTGGGAGAGTGAAACAGATCATGGAAAATCTAAAAAGCTTAAAATAACCAATACCAAATGTCAAGAGGGTTTACTGACAATGACTGAAAGACAAGGAGTTATCAATAGAGCATTTTACACTGCAAATGAATACCACTGACTTGCAACCAAGTACCTCTACTGCTGTTGGATGTTTGTATGGGAATGAACAAGAGAGATAGCTTAAAGGAGTTTGAAAATGATAAGATGGACGCTGTAGAAGGAAATACTGTAGTCAAGTTTGACAAGGAAGGGCACCCAATGTTGCAAGTATATCAACCAATCGATTTCAGCTAAACTGGGAGTTAGCTACAAAGCACATCCACAAAACGGTCTGTGTTTCACTTTAATACAGATGTGAATACTGCCTACAAGATGGGTGTAATGTTTTCTTTCAATCTATTAACAGCGTGAACAAGTAAACATCTTTAAACATGGTTTAGAGTTGTTTTAACATAATTGGTAGGAATTTTTGCCTTATTTCATTACAGTTAATGAAACTCAGACACATCACTACTGACCTTAAATCAAGGAACAGTCTAAATAATGGGTTGCATTCAGGGAATTCATCCCAAAGAAAGCAAAAACGGTCCCATCAGCTAGAAATAATAGGTGATTGTGCCACTGTCATAGGGGATGCTTATGATTTGATAGTAAAATCTTAGTCTTCATCTTGTTACTTGTGATCTCACTCATTGGCTTCTAACAAAACATATTAATAATTCCCTGTTAAAGTTCTTCAGTTAGCTTTTTTTTTATCTAGAAATGGATCAACCCTTCCTTAAGAAGTTGTGTACATATAGGTTTTTATGAAAGAATAGTGCTTCTCAGAAATCTGTATTCTATTATGATAGCTGTTGATGTGCTGTATCTGAACTTTACTTTATTTCTTCTTTTTTATAATTTGACATTACCCTCTGCATGCACAAGAATGTTGAAAATCACTTTTTAAATGTTAAGAGAATAGAAAATTATTATAAAAATATATTAGAGTTGTACTAAAATACTTTTTGTTTTTACATTACTGAGCATAAAATAATTTTTTCTTGAGTAGGTCATACCAGATGGCGATCATGATATTGAAAGAGCACAAAAGGTGACCGAAGCTGTTGTAGCAGCTACTTACAAAGCTCTGCATGATCATCATGTTTTCCTTGAAGGAACTCTTCTTAAGCCAAACATGGTTACACCAGGTATGCAGTGCAAAAAGAGAGCCACCCCCCTTGAAATTGCTACTGCTACTATCCTCGCATTTACACGTACTGTGCCTCCTGCAGTTGCTGGTAAGATACTTTTATAATTTTATCACAAGTAGCTTATTTAATGAAAAAGCTTATTTTATTGATCTGAAATTATCTGAATTACTGAATTCACTGGCTTATTTAATTAGTGAAGAACATTTGATGTTTTCAAAACTTATCTGAGAGATAAATTTTGTTAAAATAGTGCATTAAAATTTTGAATAACATGGAAAATAAGAACAATTTTTTATACTTTTGTGTCTAGCTCAAGCATGTAGACATTTTCATTATGAAGTTTTTGCTATACTTGAACATCTATATTTGAGTATTACTCGTTAATTACAATCAATTCCTACTTATTTTCTGATATTTATAGTAGGCTTCTTTGCACTCTAATTATTTGTTAAATTTCCCCTTATTTCAGGATTATGTAGTAAACTTAAAACGCAGTAGTTTTGTTTGTGTATATTTACTTAGATTATTAATTAAAATGTCCATAATTACAATACCAAGAACATCTTAAGCCATTAAAAACATAAGCTATTTTAAGAAGTATTATATTTTGATTTATATTAAGGTAAATTTATTTGATGTAATTTTACTTTTTTCTTATTTTCTTAGAATTTTACCACTGCTTGCAATGCTTGGTACCATTACATTTGGTTTGATGAATGGCATTTTGTTGTTTACTAATTGCCATAAAATATAATTTTATATATATGATCAGTGATAAAAAAAGAAATTATGAGAATTAATTATATTTAGAAAATGAAGAATGTAAATTGAAGGTCACAGAAACAGAATGCAGGTATATATGATGTTAAAAAAAAAAATAAATATGTATGTATAAACTACAGCTGTACTTCCAGACTAAATTGTTGTAGTGTTTACAAGATAAAAACAAACAATTTACATTATTTGTAATATAAGGTTATGTGGCCCTGTAATAGTGATCTATGAAGATAAAAAACAGATAACTTGAAATTTATAAAATGCTATATTCTAGATCACCGTTTCTCAACCATGGTCATGGTGATATTAAAGGGGGTTTACGAAATCAGCCTACAACTTTACACATAAACAATAATGAAATAAATATTAAGAGAAAAAGATTGTTTTTTATAAACATTTTACTTATATAAGTACACATGTAAAGAAAATAAATTAAAGAGATTGTTGCATTTGTTTTTCATTTAAAAGTTTCTCCATACGTGATTCTTTGTTAAAACACAAAAACAAATTGTTTTCAGGTGATAAAAAATGATTCCTGAATTTTTAGTTCATGCAAATGCATTCGTAGAAAAATATTATTAATTCATCTCACAGTTCCATTAACCAGGTTATTCCCCACGATAACCATCTGACTTCTGTATGGAAAAGAAGAGATTTTTTCCTATTTGCCCATTTCATTGTATAGTTTAGTGAAGAGCCTATTCTGTAATGTTCAAATTCATATTCTGTAATGGTTTTTAATAAAGTTAATCATTTTTACACCTTTAAAAATATTTTTTTTTTAATTTTTCAAAATATTGTTGTGGCAAGAGCATGTTTGTGAAGGAAGCAGTGTGTCCGTTCTGCCCTTGGTATAAGACAATTTTTTAATCTTTTCAGAAATCCACTGTTCTTTCCTGTTATTACCTTTTGCACCATCACAAAAAATGCAATACATTTTGTCCAATCTATGTTATAGTTTTTAGTAGCTTCATAAAAAAACCTCAAAAAGATGTTGGTCTGTTGCATGACCAGGTATTGATTCAAAACAACATATTTTCTTTGACTGATCTGTCCCTATCATTCATAGCTCACAAAACATAAGAACTGAGAAACGTTTGCCAGATCTATTGATTCATCGAATTGAATACTAAAAAATTTGAACTCACTTCTTGAATTATCTGATCGTGAACATCAGCAGCCATGTCATCGATTCGGCTTGATACTGTATCATTGGAAAGTGGAATATTTTTTTAATTTTTTTTGTTTCTTGCATGCCTATTAAAACACTTACTATATCAATTATAGCAGCCAATGTGAGGTTTTCTGCGGTTGTATGGGGTTTGGACATCTTAGCTACTCTTAATGCTATGAGAAGATGCTTCAGGTGCGTGCATGTGTATATGTGTCTGTTGCCATTTTTAATTTTTTCCTCAAAAACTACTGGACCAATTTTGATGCAGTTTTTTGCATTACATAAGTATCACTTCAAAGCAGGTTCTTAGACATGTTTTACAGTTATAGGACATCAATGGGCACTGAACGGAGACAATATATGCATTTGGGGTAAGAGGTTGTGTGCATGTATGTTACCATTTTCCTCAAAAACTACTGGACCAATTTCAATGCAGTTTTTTGCATTAGATAGGTATTTCTTCAGAGCAGATTCTTAGACATTTTTACGGTTATTGGCCACCAGGGGGTTACTTCAGTAGATGTGTTTCTCTAAAACGGCTGATTCGATTTTGATGCAGTTTTTTGAATTACATAGGTATTACCTCATTACATTACACAGGTATCACCTCAGAGCAAGTTCTTATTAGATTAGTTTTATGGTTATATGCCACCAGGGGAGCTGCAGTAGATGTTCTTCTTCAAAAATATTTTTGAATGTCTCTTAAGTCTTTCTAATTAACATTTTAGTATTTAATTATCCAATTTAATTTCATCGTTGGTTTTTTTAAATTTTCAGTTTTATTACTTGTTTTAATATAATTTGTTCGTGCTGCTGTCTAAATTTTGTTTTGATATTATCCTGAAATGCATTTTTCTCTGTATAGTTTTTAGTCATAATGAATACTGATTTACTTAATATCATCAATTTAGTTTTTTTATGGTAAAAAAAGAAAAAACGTTTACTTAATAACATAAAATATCTATACATTTCTAATAGTTCATCGGTTAGTAAATGTAGTTATGAACCCATGTATAATTTAATTATTCATTGTTTTTATAGGTATTACATTTTTGTCTGGTGGCCAGTCTGAAGAAGAAGCATCCATTAACCTTGATGCTATCAACAAGTCTAAGGGACGCAAACCATGGCCCATGACATTCAGTTATGGTCGTGCACTACAGGTATTTTTCACTAACATTTATTATTGTTATTAACCTAAAAGATGAAATTCAAACATTATTACTAAGAAATGCATTGCCCATGTAACTTTTGTGTTTATTTTGTTGTGTGTTCATTAGAACTTTATATTAGTGTAAAATTTAGTGTTTTAAAGTAGTACCTTCCTAGATAGAAATATCTAACACGTTGTTTACAAAAAAAGTAAATAAAAGCTTAATTAATAGTCTGTGACTAATTTTAATTAATCTTGCTAAAATCATTAATATGGAGCCAGAAAACAAAATCCCTCTTCTAAATAACAAAGTCTGCCTATCATCAGGCAATTGTAGAACTCATTGTAAGTATCAAATCCTGGAGTATGGAAATGAAATTATTTGGAAACAGAGTTTAGTGCCGTAATTTGATTTTTCAAAATAATGGATACATACTTGCATAAAAAGAAAGCCAGGAAGTTAAGTTCAGCAATAATATTTGTAAGGCAATATTAATTTACAATGATGAATTTTTTTGTAGTATTTACCATTACCTTTTGACAAAAAGTTCTTTCTTTATCCTTTTAAAGATTTCAAATTTGTCATCAAGCAGTTTCAGTGTAATAGAACAAGGGTGGACTTTTTTTTTTTAGTATATTAAAATACGGTTGTTTTATAACTGGCCAATAATTTAATAAGAATGCTTACACACCAGAAACTGGAATACCTTATATATATATATAGATTTTTTTTTTAAATTTAAATAATTCATTAACATATTAACCACTGTGCTAATACAATTTAATATTAAATGAAATCTAAACCACCAAAATACAGTAAATAAAACTTACCATATTAATTTTAAGAATCGATTTTTGTGAGATGCTGCATCTTCAGTTGGTATTTAGTTATATAATTACATTAAAATAAATTGTTTTTATAATTTGTTAATTGTAAATTTGTTGAACTTTAGTAAATTTTGAGATTTATTATAGACAATACACAAATTCTGTTTCCAACACTGGAATGATGTAATATGGAATGAATATGACTTGGTGGTTTCAGCCACAAAGTCACATTCAAAGATGATGATTTAATTAAAAACATAATAAAATACAATCTAATGGTTGGCAATAATGACATTAAAATAAAGGAAAATAAAATGTTTGAGATATTTTATCATTTCAGTACTGGACAGAAGAATTTGTGTACTCATCCTTAATAAATCTCAAAATTTATAAAACAGTAACAATTTTGACAAATCCAAAATTCACAAATTATAACTACTATTTATTTTAATGCAGTTATAAAACTGAAGATGCAGGAACCTGTGAAAACTGATTCTTTGAATTAATATTGTAAGTTTAACTTATCTATTTACTGTGTTTTGGTAGTTTAAAATTCATTTAATTTTAAATTCTATTAGCACAGTGGTCAATATGTGAATGAATTATTTGAATATTCAAAAAATTATTATATATATATATATATATGCACCTTCCAGGTGGTCCATTTAAATTGAGACACATTTATATCTCAAAAACTACACATTTTAGGAAAAAATGTTTCCCATTAAAGTTTTTTCATTTTAAAGGGAAATACTCTCACAACCTATGTTGTCCTTGATAAGGTCAACTAAAGGTCATTTAAAGATACAGCTGGGCCAGACCTAATGAAACTAAAAGCACTAGTTTATATGCCTACAGCATTTTTGAAGATAAATAACTAAAAAACTATCAATTTTAGAAAAAAAGTCTGAAATGAAATTTTAATTTTTTGCAAAGAATTCAGTTCTGCAGTAAAAACTATAGGTTCCTATTTAAAAAAAATTAAGTTGACCTTGAAATGATTTTTTTTTTTTACCTTATTAAGGATAACATAGGTTGTAAAATGTATTTCCCCATTAAAATAGAAAAACTTTAATGGGAAACATTTTTTCCTAAAATGTGTAGTTTTTGAGATATAGATGTGTCTGGACCACCCAGTATATATGTGTGTGTATACAGGTGATTCCAGACTACATGACAATTTCTCAGGATATGATTCTATAGCCAAAAATAAGAAAAAAAGTTTATATAAACATATGTCAGAAAACAGTTTCTGACTATTAATAAACTATTAATAAATATTAAATTATTTAGTTTTTATTTACTGGAAACTATAGAACAATTTACAATTAGAGAAAAAAACAGGTAATTTTGCTTTATGGGGAACGTCACTGAAATGTTGATCAGACATTAGCTTTATGTGCTCTACAATTCCCCGGTAGAAATATTCCAAGTTGTTCACCTGTGTACAGAATTGTAAAACTGTTTAGTGATGCTGGAAATACAGGGGATAAAAATAGGAGAAATCAAAATACTGTGAGCAGAAAACAATGAAATAGCGGTGGCTGCGGCGGTCATTGTAGATCTTCATGTTAGTTCAAGAACAATTTTGCGTGACTCTGGGATATCAAAAACAATGTTCTGAGAATACTAAAACACCTGAAATTCCATCCCTACCATATTTCACTTAATTAAGAGTAGTATTTTGTTGATGGGCGCTGGAAAAAGTCCATGTAGATCAAAATTTTTTTCTTAATGTTCTATTTTCCGATGAATCAGGTTTTACTTATCATGGAGCAGTAAACAGAGAATATGCATTATTAGCCAGTACAAAATCCACAGTGGCTAAGGAAAGTAGAATATCAACATCCATGGACTGTCAATGTTTGGTGCAGAATCATAGGCTGTACATTAATCAGACCACATTTTTTCGACAGAAATTTGAACAAAGAGAAATATGCCGATTTTCTAGAAAATCAGTTACCGTTACTGCTTGATGAACTACTCTTGAAGAAGAGAAAAATTATGTGGTTTCATCGTGATGGCTCTCCTGCACATTATTATTCAATTATCACGAGAGTAATTTTAGACCACAAATACAATGATCGTTGGATTGGTTGAGCTGGTCCAGTTCATTGGCCTGCTCATTCCCCTGACATTACTTAAGTAGACTTTTTTTTATGGGGTCACCTTAAAGAAAAGGTTTACATAGAAGTACCAACTACCCCTGAAAACATGAAAGATTGTATAACAAACATCTGTAAAGATATCAGGTGAAAAACTGTATTAAATGTTCATGGATCGTTTTTAAAATGTATCAAAAAATGCATAGAAGTAGGACACCACTTCGAACGTTTGTTGCTGTAACTTATGTATAGTAAGTTTTTGTAATTATTTTAAATAAAGAGCATTAAAAAAAATTTTGAAGTATCAGTAATTCATTAAACCAAATACTTTCATAGAGTCAATATAACTTAACTGACCAAAGCATGCAACACATGTAGGCTGTGTACCATATCGGTATGTACTATTTGATTAAAAAAATGCATTAAAATGTAAATGGTTTTTACTTAGGTTAATCCTTTAATTTATTGTTTTTTATGTAAAATTTAATTTTCTTTAATTTAAAATTTAGCATCAGCTGGATTTAACTCAACAGCTGAACCAGTCCTAATGAAACTAAAAGCACCAGGCTGCAGCATTTTTGAAGATAAATAATTAAAAAACTATCAATTTTAGAAAAAAAGTCTGAAATGAAATTTTAATTTTTTTTGCAAAGAATTCAGTTCTGCAGTAAAAACTAAGTTGAAGTAAAAATTAAGTTGACCTTGAAATGATTTTTTTTTGCCCTTATCAAGGATAGCATAGGTTGTAAATGTATTTCCCCCTTAAAATGGAAAAACTTTAATGGGAAACATTTTTTCCTAAAATGTGTAGTTTTTGAGATATAGATGTGTCTGGACCACCCGGTGTGTGCGTGTGTGTCTGTACAGGTGATTCCAAACTACATGGCTATTTTTCAGTAGATGAAAATGGTTTGTTAGTGAGTTTCAGAACGCAAAACGATCTGCCTTGCTTTCTGCTCCCTATGAGAAATTAAACAGCGCTAAAATTCTTGGGGTACAAATCGAGTGGTAAATTTTAAGCTTTCTTACAGTTTTTGATCTAAGAAATTGAATAAGAGTGATCCTATATATCTGTCTCACTTAGATTTTAAGAAAAACAGAGTAAAACATGAAAACGTTTTGTCAGAAAATACACATTTTAGGTGTGGAATAAAATAACTGTTAATTTGCCTATATTTTTTTATTAAAAAATAACAATTTCTAGTTAACTTTGTAGAGAATTTAGTTCTGTTAAAATTGATGAAAATAACATTTATTAAAATTGAACACAAATTTGAGAAGTTTAAATTTAATAAGAAACAAAACACACAAACTGGATCAAAAAAGCGGTGCAATTTTAAAAAGAACAATTTTCATCAATTTTTGAACAACATAATGTAAATGAAAACAAATAGAAAACTTATAACAGAAAAAGTGAATAAAAAATAGATATAAAAAAATAAAAGTTACATAATTTTTGGGTTTATCTAAAAATTATTTAATATCAAAACGGTTTCTTGATAAAGCTGCAAAAATTTCTTCAAAGCAGTAGTTCAATGTGGTCACCATTCTGTTCAATGTATAATTCAGTTCAGTGAATCATCATAGCTGGGCGTATCTTATAGCATCATTATTACTCCTAATAGTAGCTCCAGCATCTGTTGTACGATGTTTCAATTCTTCTTGTATGCCAATACGAGTGGAATGACTTCATCCAACCACAAAGGCAAAAGTCAGCTTGCGTGATATCAAGGTAGCCATTTTACTGGTCTGTTTTATTTATTGCTTATTAAACATGTTATTTAAATGATTCATCACATCACAACAGTAGTGAGCAGGTGCATCATCATTGAAAAACCACATCTGCACTCTATCTCCAAGTGGTATATCTTCCAAGAGGTCTATCAAATTTGTTTATAAAAAATGTAGGTACTACTCTCCATTGAACC
The DNA here is from genome assembly GCF_047948215.1 of Lycorma delicatula. Taxonomy (NCBI): domain Eukaryota; kingdom Metazoa; phylum Arthropoda; class Insecta; order Hemiptera; family Fulgoridae; genus Lycorma; species Lycorma delicatula. The sequence continues at coordinate 6,413,391 of NC_134458.1, forward strand.
TTGATGGTTAGAAAAAAGGACCTATGAGATTATCACCATACATTAAACAAAAATGTGCATTGGAAATGTAGCTGTTTCATGCAAGTTTTCTTCTGCCCAAGTGTTAGTGCTTCAGTAATTTACAAATTCATAAGTTTTCTGTTTGTTTTCATTTACATTATGTTGTTCAAGCATTGATGAAAATTGTTCTTTTCAAAATTGTATCATTTTTCTGATCTAGTTTGTGTGTTTTGTTTTTAATTAAAGTTGAACTTCTCAAAGTTGTTAATTATAATAGACATTATTTACATCAATTTTCTCAGAATAAAATTCTCTACAAAGTTAACTAGAAATTTTTATTTGTTTATTGGTAAATTAACAAAGTTATTTTATTCCAAACCTAAAATGTGTACTTTCCGACAAAGGTTTTTCATGTTTTATCCCATTTTTCTTAAAATCTAAGTGAGATATAGGTCTGGGACGTAATCCAATTTCCAATTTCTTAGATCAAAAACCATAAGGAAGCCAAATTTACCCCTCAATTTGTACCCCAAGAATTTTTGTGCGGTTAATTTCACAGAGAGAGCAGAAAATAAGACTAAATGTTTCATAAGTCGAAACTCATTATTGAACCTTTCTGACCTATGTTTATAAGAACTTCTTTTCTTATTTTTGGCTATAGAATCACCTCCCAAGAGATTGCCTTGAAATTTTTAAATCACCTGCCTGTGTATGCTACTGAAATATGACAATTAAAAAATAAGAATTGGAATCTTGTATATTTAGAAAATACCATTGAAGGTTTTGTTATTAATATTTACCAAAATATTATTTTTAACTTTGTAAACAATAAAGGACTGAAAAATCATGATATCCTGTTTGCAAATTAATGTTGAAGGCAATACTGCCCACACTGTAATGTCTCAGTATTTATAATGAATATAAAAAGCATTAACTTTGTAAAATCGTAGACAAGCTTGTTTAAAAATGTGTATGAAGAAAAAAAACATGGCGTAAAATGTTGTCGATGGAGATTATAATAAAAAAAGAAGTAGTAATTAATTTCAACTGCACTGTAGCAGTGCAGTCTTAGCTTATACTGTAAACACGTATTACTGAAGTAAAATTTTGATTGATAAAAGCTACAGATTTAAACTATAGCACATTTACTGTGAGTCAAATACAATATATCCTGCTTTTCAATTATTCTATACATGTTTGGTGTTTCATGTTGTGGTACGTTTCAAATATGTTATTTACTCCAACAAAAGAAACATCCATTTCTCCACTAAAAGGTCAACATAAAAGTTTTTTAAAATATTTACGACCATGTTCATTTTATATAAATATAAATGGTGAGTACGATTGTTTGACTATATTATATTACTTAGTATTAAGTTTTTTTCTGAAAAGTCAAGTAAACAAAGCAATTATATTAACAGTATTAAATCTGTTAATGTATATGAAAAGTATTGCATTAAATGTAGCTTCTGGTCATGCCAAACTTTTTGTTGTCTAGACTGAGTACAGTCCCATTGTATCTGCATTATTATATTTGAAATCTCATTATTTTTGGGTCACAATATACTGTAGGAATGATTCCAGTGAATGTATGTTTAAAAATTTGTTATCTAAGTTATATTTAAAAGATATTTTTAGAATTTTTTATACTAGAAATATAATTTTAAAAAACTTATTTAGATAGAGCCTGTTTTAATTTGATAACTGTTCTTGATATGCTTATATGTTCATATGGTAGCCATTTTGTATAATCTAATTTTTTTTTTCAGGCTTCTGTCCTTCGTGCCTGGGCAGGTAAACCAGAAAATGTAGGTTCAGCTCAGGAAGAACTTTTGAAGAGAGCTAAGGTTAGATCTGCCTAATATGTAATACTAAATTATTTTATATAAAAATGATTGATGTACTAATCGGACTATACTTTGTAAATACTTTGCTACATTCTTACTCGCCTTTATGTCAGAATGCATGTATCTGATTTACTAACACGTTATAGATCTCAGCCCTTTTTATACTCTGTTTTAAATTTACTAGTAATTTGTTGTTACTGTAGCTAATCTCTCCTGTTAAGTTAATTAATCATTTTTCCTGTAAAGGTATCTGAGAAATATTTTTTTTAGTGTTTTCTCTGCAGTTGTATATCCTTCATCATCTGGAATAACTTAATTACATCTTATGGATAATTTTCATTTCAGTTCTTATTTCAGATGTTCATTGTCATCATTTGATGTTCTGCCTGGTGGCAGGTACCTTACAGCACCACTGTGTCCATCTATTTTTGTCCCAAGCCATCTTCCTCCCTTACTTTCCTTTTGTAGTTGTCAAGATCCATTTGCTCTAACCGTATGTCCTAACTGGTTTCTTTTCTTTTATATTTTTCTGCAAATACTCTTACTTTAATCCTGTTCATTTCTTCCTCATTCCTCATTTTATCTTTCCATCTTACAATCTCCATATACACATCTCAAAAACCTCAATCTAGTCCCTCTCCCACTTCCTCAACATCTATGCTTCACTTCCATACAAGACAATCTGTATACAGTATTTGGCTAACTTATTTGTTAACGCTAATTCCAGACTTTTAGTACATAGTGATTTTTTCTTACTGAAGTCTTTGTTTGCCATTGCTAACCTTTTTTTATTTCCATTGCACTCTTCCAGTTCTCTTTCACCATTGTCCCCAAATATCTTTGATTCTTTTTTTCTATTCTTCCTTCACTTGTCCTTACCACTAAATCCTTTGTTGTTTACTTCCATTTTTTTAGTTTTTCTATATTTATTTTCATTTCATTCTCTTTATTCCTTCCTCCAGGATTATTAACAATCTTTGAAGCATGTATGTGCCATCACCAAGAATTACTTGCCAACAGCAAACTTATGAATCTGATTTTTTCAATCATTAGCTGCTTGTAGATACTAGCAATTGTTAATATAAGCAATCATTGCCCCCTCTCTGCCATGAGGAGATGAATATCAGTATTTTCCCTTCATCTCGAACCTTAAATTCATTTCCTAGATTCTATACTTTTAGAGAAATTTTGATGTTAAAAATTGTTCCTGAAGCATACAGGCCTGCTTATCGACCTTTGTTGATTGTTTTGCTTAAAGTAGCAATAAATTTCTGTTACAGTTACAGAAATATTTGTAACTAGTATTACCAAAACCAGTGAAACAATTTTAATGTAAATACGTAGGCTATTTATAAATTAACCTGTGGCTGGGTGTTATAAACAAACTGGTTTCCATAGCAACATAGCACTTGCGCAGTAGACATCAGCTAAGCTTACATATTCTTATAATAATTGATCGAAGCCATTTTCAAACTAAATAACGTTATTCCTTTTTTGCAAGCAGAAAGGAACATCTGCAGCTGAGATCCATCATTGGCTGTGCATAGCTTACGATAATAATATAATGATTGATGTTTCTACTAGAGAATGGTTCAGGAAATTCAGGGAAGGGTAAACTAATGTGCACAATTAGAAAGGAAGAGCGGGGATATTCCATTGTGATGATAAACATGTTGAAAAAAATTGAACATGTCATTCGTGATAAACATCGTTTTACAATTACTGATCTTAGTGAAAATTTTCCTCAAATTTCAAGGTCCACTTTTTACAGATTTGTTATAGACAGATTGGATTTTTATAAGTACTGTTCACAATGGATATCAAAACAACTTACAGATGCCCACAGAATAAAAACAATGGTAGCAGCATTTACTTTTCTTCAGCGATACCAGAATAAAGGAAGTGAGTTTCTTAACAGTATTGTTATTTGAAATGAGATTTGGGTTCAGTTCATCAATATTGACACAAAATACAGTCTAAACATAGATTCACACATATGTGTGTGCACACACACACACACACATGCCAAACCGCCCAAAAATTCAAACAAATCAATTAAACAAAAAAAAAGATGACTACAGTGTTTTGGGACTGTAAAGAAATTTGTTGGCAGAATTTATGAAACCAGGTACGACAGTAACAGTAGATGTCTGTTATGAAATTTTGCCAAATCTTTGGAGAATGATAAAAATTTAATAATGAGAGATACTGCATCCCTCATAATTTTTTTTTTTTTCATTACACTTCAAGGCCTCATACTGCTGCTAGCACCAAGGCTGTATAAAATGCATTTAAATTGCCGATTTCTGACCGTTTTCTTTACAGCTCTGATTTTCGTTTGTTCATAAAATTGAAGAATTAGCTGGCTACTTAACAGTTTGTAAGCAATGATAAACTCATGAATGGTGTCAAAAAAGGAATGCATACTTTGGTGGTGCAATTCTTTGAAGAGAGAATAGACAAGCGGTGCCACAATACAAGTGCTTGAATTTGGGCGGGGATTATGTTGAGAATAATATAGTATGTATATAACTTTTACATATAGTAAATTTTTCTCATTTTCTTTTTTTTCTTCTTATTGTTCGACCAAAGGTTACTTTATAAATATCCTTCATAATTTGGATTTTGGTCCTTGGTGAAGTTAAGAAAATAGGAATTATTTCACTAAAACAAATACTGCTTTTCAAAAGCAGGTGCTCAGACACCCAGACTTCAAATTGAAATAATTCCTTTTAGTCTAAGAGTCATAAATAACACAGGTCAACAAAAAAGGTAAATATTTGGAACCAAGATAAAAGTCGGTGAATTAGAATGTATTTTTTATGCTGGATCTTAAAATAAAATCAGTTTTTCTTCATCACCTTTTAAAATGTTGAGAAACTTCTTAAATAATAAGAGTACAGTAACTTTTGCACTCTTATTAATATTAATAATTTTATTTATAATAATTAAAATTCCTACCTTTATTTTGCAGACATTTATGATTATCTTAATTTCTTTTTTATTAAATTTTAGTATTACTTTAGTATAATTCAAATTTTAGTATCCTTGTTTAATAAATTCCATTCTTTAAGACGTGAACCTAGCAGTTCTGCATGTTATTTCCACAAATACAAGTCACGAATTAAGTCGCTCAGTTCTGCTTGTGCGATGAGGTGAGATTCAGCATTTGATTCTTCTGGAATGTAATTAATATTTATTGAAGTTGAAGATTCATCAGTTGAGCCTTCTGGGGAATCGGGAATTGGTAAATCAGCACCATGAAGCACTGGTCTCATAGCTGAATGAACATTTGGGTATGCGATACTGCTTTTATTTCATTTCATCTACATTTTGAAATCCTTCTTTGGTTACCAAATCACCCAATACCCTCGTAGTCTTCAGCATCGACCGATGTCTGCCCACTTTCTTGCAACAGAAATTCAATTTCATGCTGTGTTGTACTGCACAAAGTGTACATGTATCAGGAACATAATCATTATCAGTGTCCATGCAGAAACCGCTTCTTTAAAAGCATTTTTAACACAGTTGTTTGTAATTTGTTTGTACAATGAAGAGAGCCACCTTAGTGCATCCAGAACAGTAATTTTACGCATCAGTTCTTGGACAGATGAACATGAATTCTATTAGTGACTAGCGACTGCAGAAAGTGTTTCCAACAATGAATTTTTATGTTTTTAATAACTCCCTGATTCATTGGTTGAGTTATACTAGTTGTGTTTGGAGGAAAGAACACAAGTTTTATGTTAGAATAATTTCCATGAGTGTGACACAACACATGATCTAAACACAGTAGAATATTTCTATTTTCACTAACCATTTTTTCATTTAAATTATATAGCCATTTTTCCATTATGTTAGACTTCATCCAAGACTTTTTATTTGTGTACCATTCCAGTGGTAACTGAATGACATTTTTGAAACATCGAGGCTTCCAAGATTTACCTATCACCAATGGTTTAAGCAACATGCCATCCCCATAACCACACACCCGAACAGTCAGTCTTTCTTTGGATTGTTTGCCTCCAGTGCACTTTTCATTTTTGAAACACAGTGTTTTGTTTGGTAAAGCTCAAAAAAATAAACTGGTTTCATTGCATTACTGATATTTTTTGGTTCGAACCTGCAGTTATTTCTTTAATTTTATTTTTCCAGTCAATAATTATTTCTTTGTCTATATCTTTAGCCTCACCTGAAATTTGATTGTAAGAAATAGAATGCCTCGCATGAACTTTTTCTAGCCATCCATTAGAATCGCAAAATGTAGTAACTCCTAATTTAGCAATTTCTTTCACCTGTTGTTGCAGGACAGGTCCCAAAATAGGAAAATTTTTTGATCTTGCATGTGAGAACCGTTTAAATAAATTGAATTTATTTCTTCATTTTTGCCTTTAGTCTGCCATCTACAATTAACATTTCTTTCACCCTTCAGCCATTCTTCCTTGATTTTATCTTTATTTTTTAAAATGTCATAATTTTGTGTTTTTCCACAATTAAACTTTTCACTAAGTTCTATAACGTTCGTTTTAGAAATTTAGATTAATAACCTCTATTTTTTTCCTTTAAACATATTTAAGCATTTAATTCCTAAAAATTCCTTTAAGTATCTTTTCTCAACATAATTATGAGAAAAATTTTAAAAGAAGAAAAACGCGTGTAACTAAAACAAGTTACAGGTTTTAAAGTAGTAAACTAAAAATAAAGGCACATATGAGGTACGACAATAAAGTAATGAGACTGATGTGAAAAAAAATGTTGCTTACTGTTTGTCATGCTTAGTGTTGTCTCCTTCAAAGTAGTTCCCCTCTGATTGCACACACTTATTCCAGCGCTTCTGCCATTGATGGTAACATTTCTGGAACTCATCTTCTGTAATATCCTCCAAGACCCTCGTCACAGCTTTTTGGACATCTTGTGTTGTTTGAAAATGGTGTCCTTTGACCGCCATTTTGACTCTTGGAAATAGTAAAAAGAACTTTTCACTAAGTTCTATAACGTTCGTTTTAGAAATTTAGATTAATAACCTCTATTTTTTCCTTTAAACATATTTAAGCATTTAATTCCTAAAAATTCCTTTAAGTATTTTTTCTCAACATAATTATGAGAAAAATTTTAAAAGAAGAAAAACGCGTGTAACTAAAACAAGTTACAGGTTTTAAAGTAGTAAACTAAAAATAAAGGCACATATGAGGTGCGACAATAAAGTAATGAGACTGATGTGAAAAAAAATGTTGCTTACTGTTTTAGTCATGTTTAGTGTTGTCTCCTTCAAAGTAGTTCCCCTCTGATTGCACACACTTATTCCAGCGCTTCTGCCATTGATGGTAACATTTCTGGAACTCATCTTCTGTAATATCCTCCAAGACCCTCGTCACAGCTTTTTGGACATCTTGTGTTGTTTGAAAATGGTGTCCTTTGACCGCCATTTTGACTCTTGGAAATAGTAAAAAGTCGCACAGAGCGATATCTGGTGAATAAGGTGGCTGTGGTAGTACTGAAGTTTGTTTTGAGTTTAAAAATTGCTGTACTGACAGAGCAGTATGGGATGCCGCATTATCGTGATGCAGAATCTAATTATCAGCAATGTTGGCACGGACACGAAGAACTCGTTTACGAAGTCTTTCTAAGATTTCTTTTTAGAAATATTGGTTAACTGTTTGTCCAGGAGGCACCCACTCTTTATGAACAATTCCCTTAGAATTGAAGAAGCACACATGCATGCATTTCACTTTTGACTTTGACATGCAAGCTTTTTTTGGTCTGGGTGATCCCTTTGAGCACCATTACGAACTTTGGCGTTTTGTGTCTGGATCGTATTGAAAAAACCAACCTTCATCACCAGTGATAAAACGGCTCAACAAATCTGGATTGATTTCCGTTTGCTCTAACAGATCAGCTGCCATATTTTTCCGTGTTTTTCGTTGTTGTGTAAGATTTTTGCCATTTTTGCACAAATCTTTCTCATACCAAGATCTTCATTTAATATTAGAAGAACCCTTTCTCGATTGATGTTGAGTTTTTCTGCAATCATTTTCATGGATAATCTTCGATCAGATCGTACGATTTCATGCACCGTGGTCAAGTTGACATCTGTCTGTGAGGTTGATGGTCGTCCACTGTGGTCTTCATCTTCAACATTCGTTCTGCCTTCACTAAAAATTTTATGCCACAGAAAAACTTGAGCTCTTGACACAACCTCCTCTCCAAAAGCCTTCTGAAGCTTACCATAGGTTGTTGTCGCGTTTTCACCCAATTTAACGCAAAAAGAAATGGCATACCATTGCGCAATATATTGCGGTTTCATTTCTGTGACGAGAGACACAAACACGTGTTCACTTATTACAGCACAACTCACGACTGAGCAGTTGCATCAATGTGCCGCTTGGACTAGAAGTAGCTTATAGACCAAGGTCAAAGATGGTGTGCCTACGCAAGCTGCAGGGTTGCCACATCTTGCAAAGAAAAATCAGTCTCATTACTTTATTGTCGCACCTCGTATGTACTGTATTTAAACTCTCAACAGATAATAAACAAACAGAACACAAAAATATAACAGTTTACTTCTGCAACAAAATGAAAACTATACTGCTGCATACCATGGTGTTCAAGGCACTGAATAAAATTATTCTCAGAACTGTACATTGATTGTTTACATAAGCTGCCGCCTGCTACCAAATTTTATTAATGTCCATTGACTTATATGCCAGAAGTTTGGAGCCAAGAATGTGACAGCGTATAATTAGATAAACAACAGTTATAGTACTGTATTATAATAATAATCATCTACAGGATTTATAATTTGCGAATCGTGTTTCTAAATTACAATCTTTTTTTTAATTTCCTTTCCATCTTGTGGGACAAGATTAATATGTAAAATTAAAAGTAAAATCTATGTTTCCTTTCTGTTTCCATATTGAACAATATGGAAACAGAAAGGAAACTGTCGTGAAGAGATTAATTTCTATAAAAATATATTGGGACTTGGGAAACCGTATGTTTTGAGGAGGTCTCTGTTTTTTTGGAGGTTCTGTTTTGTAGAGGTTTCAGTGTATTAGGTTTGGTACAGTTCAATCAATTCTTCTAGATGAGTTGAGTATGAGATGTACCTTGGCCAGATTTTTTCCAGAATTCCCATATCACCAAAAAAAGACTGATGTCTGTTGCTCATGACCTGCTTGATTGTATCATAAGCATTTAAAAAATTATATACCTGCTGTTGAATCACAGATGTAGAAGTACTTAACTAAAAGACTGTCTTCATAATGGAAGAGCTTAGACCTTTCTAAACCCCCAAAAAAAGCAGCAGGTAAAATGACTGAAATTCTGCTACTTTTGATGGAACAAATTTTTGAAGTTCATCTCAAAAGACCAGTATTGAGTGGTGATTAGTAACTTGACAGCAAACCTGTCTATGTGATGCAACTAATTAAACTTAACAATCCATAGGTCTAGTAAGCTAGGAAAACGATTTCGATTAAAGGGATAAAAAGAATGCAATATGACAGTCATCCTCAATTAGTAGAAATGATTTCAAATAGTGCTCTGAGCAGCAGAAACAGTATTGGGTTAAGTGTGTGGCTTCAGAAGAATTCTGCCATAAAGGTGATTAACTTACAATTCTATGATTAAATTTATGCATTACACTGTCTCCCAATCAAAGGGAAACTGAAATCTACATTGTTGCACTGATGAAATATGAAAACCGGTTTATTAAGCATAGTTTTGATTAATAGCATTTTTCTTAACATTTTTTTTTTATTTTCATTGCCATCTGAAATATTCCAAGTGAAATCATCACATTATAAAGGAATGGAGTTAATTATTTGCCCAGTTATAATTTTTTTTTAAGATTGTGCAAAATTAAAATAAAAATTGAAAATTAAATGAAAAAATAAACTATGGTATTTAAAAATAAATTTTTGTACTGGTCATTTCTAAGAATCATTTTTTGTAGTTCTATATTCTTATACGTACTGTATATAATGTTCTCTGTCCAAAAAGTATCCAGCCACCTAATATTTTTTTTTTTAAATTAAATACGTAGGATAATTGTGCTTCAGCCCACTTAAAATTATTTCTCTTAAAAAACATCAAGGATTCTTTTTTTCATTGGTCACATTTACCATAATAATCTGATCAGTGTAGTCAAATCTGACATACAAGAAGGCAGATAGACGTAGATAATATGATATTTTAAATAGAAAAGAGAAGCCTGCATAAGAGTTATAGAATGAGCTGATATACTGTCATAAAGAATATATCATTCACTATTTACACACAGCTACAACCATTTTCTTCTTACTCTATCCATCAGCTAGTTAAACTGACGTGGTACTCTTTAGTTATTTTTGTTGATCGATAATTAATGCTCAAAATATTGTTGAACATTCCCTTCAGTTACCTTGATTTTGATGTCAATGGAATCCCAAGTAACTTCCACCCAGACAGAATTTTGTTGTAGGACATAGCTGTAGACCTATAACTTGTCTTCATTTATGGTCTGTTTTAGAAAAGCATTCATTGCTAGTGATTTTAAGGAAATCATGCACAATTTCAGTACAAAATTCCTACTGATTTTGTAATAAGATTCACAGAACAAAATGTTCATGGATAATTCATGGAATTCCAGTGTTTTCTTGTAATTCTTGCTCTGTTAGTCACCAATTTTTGTTGACTTCAGTCTCTACAAATTCAAAATTTCTGAGGTTCTGCTTGCTGAAGGCTTTTAAACAAGGTGGCTTTCTTGCAATGTATTCCCCACCCTATATTGAGATATTTTTGTAATCAAATTTCCAAACTTAAAAGCCAAAGTTGAAGCAGGTTCCCTGATCTACTCACTTATATAAATTCATCAGTCAGACAGCACACAAGTTCACTAAAAGTTGCATCTCACAGCTGAGAATAATTGTTTATCTTCATACAGTAACATTTCCTTAGATTTGATCCTGATTTACATTGTGGCCACACAGTATGTTCTCAAGTAAAATGGCTGAATACTTCCATGACAGACCTCATGGTATTAAGACAATTTATTGATAATATTAAAACAACAAACATTTATCTGTTTCATTTCTAACAAATTTTTATAAATGTACTTAACAGATAAGTTTAATTTCAGATTTTAAGTCTTGCTTCTAGAGGATGGTTCTACAAAATTGATTTCCTACCATATGAGGGACAGGAAGTTACCAAGACCATACGAGATTCACATACTACTTTAAATTATTAGGAGTTCAACCTTTTTTTGTAGCATTTCTGTGTTACGTTATGTGTGGTTTGTTTACTCCTGTTTCATTTAATTTTTCCGTTAATAACTTCCTTTTAATTTTTAAAGTAATTTATACTTATTTAATTGTTAATCAAATTTAAAGTATTTATATATTTTTTTAAATCAGGATTTTTGTTGTAGTCATTTTTCATATTATAATAATTCTTAAAATAATCTACTTAAGTATGATTTATTAGTATAAATTATGTTTTTTTAGTATAAAGAGTGCATTGATAATGATATAGCCTTTTCTACATTTTCTTATTATCCAGAAGTCAGAAACCAATTAGGTGTCCATCATTAAAGAAATTAATATCTAGTTAATAACCCAAGAACTAATTAGACGCTTGGAGTATCCTAAAAATAAATACATATTATTTACATTAGACATAAATTATTGTTTTGCGTGTACTTAGTACTTTTTTACTGATGTACACATTTTAATAACAGAATATATAAAATATAAAGCCACTGACCTGAAGGTGTTCTTTAGTCAGTAAAGGATTTTTAGGCAAAATTAAGACTAATTCAACAAAACTTAAGCTTAATTAAAACTACTTACCGTGCAAAATATTGAAAAGAATAAGAAAATAAGTGATCATATGCTACTAACAAGTTGCTCTGTGCATGTGAAAGAATGTTGCTTAACAATTTGTGGGAAGCAAGACTAACATCAGTGAACAACTTGCTAGTAAATGACATTTGGTGAGACCTTAACATAATGTTTGCAAAAAAAAAAGTTACACTAACACAAACCTTTTTGTAGTATTAAACATTAATTTTTAAAAATGTTTCTATTCCCTTGAAAAACTCTGTTCCCTTCCGATGATAAATATTTTAGGTAGGTATAGGTCTAAAATTAGATTTATATCTAGCTTCTTATTCATCCACTACTTGGTACACAGCCACAAGGGATGATATTTAAAAGAGTGCCTTTTTCTAAGTACTTCATAAAGTATTCCATGGTGTTCAAATTGGTAACAGTCAACCATCTTCTGCAAGTCTCTCAGATCAGGCCTATTCAAATATCATTTTTTTACTATAATTAAATTTAATTATAAATTTATTAGAAAACTCTGACCAGTAGCTCAACATATTTTTAAATTCCCTTTTTAACCTTTTTTTTTTTAATTTTCTTTATTTGTTTTGCAATTTGTTTGAATATTTTTAATTTTGGTTTCTTGCTAAGGTAGTTACCAAGTTAACTGCATCACTTATGATTCCAAAGCACCTGGAATAAATATAAAGGAGTAACATTCTGGGAAAACTGAAGGGTCATACTCAATTGAGGGTGGAATGCTAGTGGTTAAACCTCATCCAATGAATTTTCCTTTCTTCAGAAAATTTAAATGCAATTTCATAGTCATAAGACAGTAATAAGTGTCAACAGCATTGAAGCATAACTACACCTAACACTAAAATTCAAATAGTCTATGAGAACAAGTTCAATTACACCATCACCTTATTTCATATCCTTCAATTTTCAGAGTTCTACTTCCTGAGAATAATAATTAAAAGGTTGATTTAACTTATAAATATTTTGATATGATAAGCTGTGATTTAATTTATTAGGTGATTATACATAAACTTTGTTGCTTTGAATATTACAAGTTAACTGTAACGTATAGAAGTTACTTATTTAATTTATTTGACCACGTTGCATTATCTTTCCTTTTTAATTTACTTGTAATCATTTAAGTTTTTTTGTCTAATCACTCATTGATTGTGTTTGATAAATTTTAAGTAATGACAAGCATCAACTGTATAATTATCTGTTGTCAAATAGAAATTATCAGTTATAAAATTGCTATTCAGTCAGAAAAAGGATTGCTTGAGATATGCTGCATCTTGATATCACTGTGTAAAAGGGAACAAACAGATAAACTTAGATATTCATGTTAAAATAAATATATGAGTTGCTAAACAAATTAATTTTTTCTATTCATTAAGAAAATGTATCCATTAGATTTATCCAGTGTTTAAAAATTATCAAATAATTTGATGATAACTATTGTTTTTTAATTTCATGTTCTGGTGTTTAGTTTCATGTTTAAAGTTTTTTTTAACAATTATTGTTACTTAGCTAATTATTTATTAACCACAAGTAAAATCAAAATCAAAAGAATAAAAATAGCAAAGAGAAACACTCAGAAACTGTTAATAAAAAAAAGTCATATTTAGTTGCGCATATAATCATAAATTTTAATTTGCTTTTTTGCTACTTTGCATTTAAATCCCACCAAACTTACTTCATTATTGCAAAAGAATAAAAAAAAATAATAATAATACTGTAGATACAATTTTGGAAAGTGTAAACACCTTACAGTATTTTAACTGACACATCTGACAAAAATGAGTCCTGGAGTATGAACTTTCACTTTCTTTAAGGAAGACAGAGGTTTTTTTGTATTGTAAATTTCAAATTGTTTCAAGTTTTTTTTATTAAAAGTGCATGCTACATTGCCTGATTGCTTCCTGCATGAAAGTTTAGTAACATTAAGTAAGTAGTACTGAGAAATTGAGAAAATAAAATAACTTGATAAAAGACCTGTTTGCTCTAAAACCTAGATGTACTTAATTGTATATTATTTCTGTACTAACAATACTTTCAGATGTTTTTTAATACACCTCTAGAATTAATTATTAGTTAACATAATTAAGCATTAACCTTTTAAGCGTACTGTTTTATAACTTTTTAGTTACTACTATCACTACTGTCCAATATTAATGTTTTTTTTTTTTTTTTTTTTTTTTTTTTTTTTTTAATAAATATTAAAAGTATTTGAAAGGATTTATTTAGATTATATATTTTGCATTTTTAATTTGCATTTTTTAATAACCTTTGTACCCTGTAATTTAATGGTAGCTGCTAATTTAGCTTTTAAGCATAACTCCTCATTTGAAAATTGACCAAATGTAACATCTACTATGAGGGGTGATTGATAGATCTGTGCAGAGTCAAGAGATGATGCTCGTACAACATTGTTAATGTCATTCTTATTTTCCTGCATCTCTTCCTAGAAGCATAAGACAAGTTTCGGTCAGATACATTTTTAATTCTGTTATCAGAAGTCATTTGAGTTGAAGAACTATTATGATTTGTGAAAACTGGATGAAAGAAAATTTATGCAGAAATCAAGCATAAAGTGTTTGATTAAAAGTAGTAGATATTGATAGTTTTGATATGTTTAAGAGTACACAAGTTCAAAATTTTTTAAATCTCAGTGAAGTTATGTTCGAAGTAACTCGTACATCTCCTAATGCGATAGGTGTAGATTTCTAAGAATTTATGATAAACCCTTTCTATTTGCTTCGATAATACTTCAGTGTTCAGGAACCATATTTCCAAAGCATATATCAAAATAGACTTTACTAATGATTTGTATAATAAACTAAAGGTATAGGTTAAGAAAATCTTTCATTAATATTTGTATATAAGACAGGGTTTTTGATGCTTGATTTACAATACTTTTAATATGGGAGATGAATAAGAAACTACATTTAAAAGCACTTGTAGATTCTTTACTTCAGTGTTGCATGCTAACTTTTTATTATACAAACAGTGATCATATTCAATAAGAGACTTCTTATGAAACATAATTTCACATTTTTGCAAGTTAAACTCAAATCCATTGCATCTGCACACCGCTTCAACATTGATCAAGTAAGTCTGTAATTTTATTGGATCATCACTAATTTAATTGATTTGTACAATCTTATTTCATCCACAAATAACAAAATTTCATATATATGAAATTATTTTTTTCCAAAAAACAGTTTGTGATGATTTTAAATGAAAGTTATGTGTAAAAAAATAATAAATAAAAAAGTTGTTTAGTTATTTCATTTACACTGATCAAAATATAATGCATGAAAATTAACCATTATAGTGTACAAAAATGCAAGTGAAATCAATAACTGCACTCCTACTATTATAACAATTTTTTAAAGTATAAAATTTTTATAATTTATTTATAAGAAGGTTGAATTTTAAAGATATGCAAAAACATGGTGACATCCTCTTGACTGTTGGCGTAAATATAATAATCAACATCAGTTCAATGGCTATAAATTGTATTATTATGTTTATTACATGATGAAACATCATTGCAGATGTTTTCCTATCTGTGGAATATATTACAAAGTTTGACAAATACTTTTTCTTCTAGACAATTTGGCTTCAATATTTAGAGTTCAAAATAATGTAATTTGACTCAGTTTAATGGTATTTGTTAATTTCTGTATCAGTTTGATTTAATATATATATATATTATCAATTTTATATTTTGTGTTTTACAGGCTAACTCACAAGCTGCTTTAGGAACATACCAAGCTGGTTCCATTAAAGGACAAGCTGGAGATCAGAATCTTTTTGTCAAGAATCACGTTTATTAAACTAAAGATTGTATTTTATTCTGGGCATAAAAAAAATTATTTATGTATATGCTTTCATACAGAATGATTTATTATATAAAATTTAATATTACATAAATGAATGCAATTCATGTCAACAATTATATCAGAATTTCAATTATAATATCTACCTACTCATCATTTAGATGTAGTTATAAAAAAATTAATTTTGTATAGTGTGTGAAAAAGTATTGAAAATTTATTTTTATACCTGTTTGATATCACTGATATTTTTTATAAATGTGTAAATGTTTGCTAATAATTAATTGTGTGATTGTCATAAAAATCCGCATATATCACATTATATAATAGAATTTTAATTTGAGTTAGCTACTTTTTTTTTTAAAGAGTATTTGTTTGACTCTCATATCATGTCTTAGTTAAATATTTATTTATAAATATTATACTTATTTATTTCTTGTTTAAATATTGTTACCATTATGTTTATAGTTTTCAGTTTATTTGTATCACTATTCAGTTGAATAAAATAGTAAATTATAGCGTTTCACTTTGTCTTAATTCCTACTCTCTATGAGTAATTTCAAACATTTTCTGTATTTTTGTAGTAATAGATTAAATATATAATTATTCAGAAGTAAACATTACAAACAGCTTTGTAGCATGTAAAACTCAAACCAGCTGTGTGTGTGCTAAATGTGTTTATTATAAACAATGTTTGCAATGTATACAAAAGACCATTAATATAGATGATAAAAATTACTTATAAAATTATATAAACTCCTGGTATAAAAACTAACAATAATAAAAAGAATGATAATAATGACAGTAATAAATCAAATGTGACAAATTTAATCATGTAGTTATACTGTATATGGAACGAATAGAAAATTTCAAATTAGATTTAATGAAAATTTCAGAGACTAAAAAAATTAAAATATACAGTTATGGTCGTACAATGTTGCAAAATATCTTATCAAAAGTAAACAGACCATAATTGATTTAAAAATTAATGTGGATGTTTTAGAAGTAAATAACAATTCTATGTAACAATTTCCAACAGAAATATACTCTTATGAAACATCGAAGACTGTATCACACATCCAGTGAAATAGTATGGTAAATTTAAAGTGATTGTTTTGAGAAAACTCCAGTTGAAATTAAGTGTTAGAACTGCGATATAAAATACAAAAATTTACTCAATTTCACTAATATTTTGGAAGGACATTTTGTAAGATGAGTTACAACAGTATTTTTTAGGGAAAGAGCACATATTTCTGAATCGTCTGCTATAAAGATCTCAATTTCATGAAAATCTGACACACAATATGTTTTACTTGGTATGCAATATGAAAAGGTAATTTTAATGTAGCTTACACTACTTTTTAACATTTAAACAAATGTTAGTTTGTATAATTGGTCATCTTATGTCCATAGTGGAGTGAATTTTTTTAAAAAGTTGCTGATGTTTAATAAACAGCATGTTAAAGACCTGTTACTACAGGGAAATCTCACTCCTATCCACAACATACAAAATTCTTTCAAGAATCATTCTCAACAGGATTGGTTTACAACTTGAGAAAGAACTAGAAGAATACCAGGGAGGTTTCATACCCTGAAGGATCTGTATGGATCAGATCATGAGTCTCAAGCTAATAATGAATTATAACAGAAAAAGAAGCAGAGACATGGTGATTACATTTATTGACTTTAAGAAAGCATACATTTCCATCCACAGAGAATCCTTTCTAAAAATTCTAAGACACCGGACTACATCCCAAGTTAATAAACATGATAAAACTGACCCTCACAAACACTAAGTCAATAGTGGAATTCAGAAGTGAACTCTCAAAACTCTCAAAAGAGGACTGAACCAAGGCAATGGACTCTCTTTCCTACTATTCAACTGCACTTTGGAAATGGTAATGAGAGAATGACTAAAAAAATTCCCTTCGAAAATAAAAATAAACCAAAAAGTCAAAACAAACTTCCTTGGTTTTGTTGATGACTTGGCAGTGCTAGCAAACAACAATGATGAACTAAAACACAGATATTAGAGTTTCAAAACATTGCAAATAAGATTGGCCTCGACATATTAAAAAAAAAAACAGAAATTATGCCCCAAAAACCAACATGATTAAAAGAAGTAAAGAAACAACAATAAATACAAAATAGTAAACCAATTTAAATACCTCAGAGAAATAATAACAAACAACCTAAATGAAAAAAAACCTCAAACCAAATAAGAACAAACTAGCTAATGCACAAAAATTAACCTGGTTCATCTACAGTAAAAAATGTATATCCATAAATGCAAAAATAAGACACTAAAACACAGTTATAAAACCAGAAGCTACATATGCAGCAGAAACATTCTTCCACCTGAACAAATAATCAAAGACCGACAGACTCTAGAAAATCAAAAGAAGAATTAGAAGAACCTGCATCAACAGAAAGTCGGGCAGAGGTGGATAATGCCCAACAAAGTTGTATACAAAGTGTAAGAACCCATCACTGAAAGGAGACATTCTTTGGACACATCATGAGAATGCAAGATTTGAGACTTTTGAAACAGCTGGTTCAGTACTATCTTGACTCGAAAAACACCAAGGTAGGATTCAAGTGAATAAGAAAAACAAGAGAGGATGTGAAGGAATTTACCCTTACACCAGAAGATGCCACAGACAAGATAAAATTAAACAAAAAAATCAAGGACAAAAACACTCGGTTCACACTCACTAGAAAGAAACAACACAAACATTTTTAACACCAGAAAGGACACAGAGATCAGAATGTATGAAAGTACTAGGAGGATCGCAAGGCCCGAACATCCCTTTGAAGAGACTTGCATAATGGACTGACTAAGTGATTCTCTGTGATCATAAAAAATGGAAAAAAAGAAGAAAACAGCAAATTTAAATCTAATGATTTTTATTAATAAATTGACTGAAAATGTTATTAATCGGTATAACTGAAAATGCTGAAATTACTTTTGAAGTAAGTCCTGTTTAGTAGTTCCTGGTTTAATGATTATTAATTAAAACTGCGGCAGAATTCTGATAAGGCTCTTGCCATTATCAAGTAGGTGTAGCTTCCCAAGAAATTCTACCTTTTTACATGGTATTTGAATAGAGGAATATTATAATGCAAAGTACTGGTGCTGTCTAATGCTGCTCTCCTAGGGTACAGTGACATAAAAAAGTTAATAATTTAATAAGGGATGAGATAAGTTTAAGATTAAGAACACACAAAATTCCAGATGATTGTTCACGTAAGTATTAATTGTATATTAGCATAATGTTAATCAGCAGGGAGAAGGGCAGAAACACAGCAGTAAATATAAATTTATTATTGAATGGAGGAAATATCATCTCTTAAATGGATGTGCATATCTACAGAAATATTTCCACTGTGTTAAAGATGTCTACTATATTCCGTCAAATTGGCAGACTTCATCCTAAATGAATTTATGAAAAGTAATTCGTCATTTGTTGTCAGAAAAAAAACAGTAGTGTCTTAAAACAAGCACAAAAATAAACAACCTGGAAACCAAATATGTGGTCTCTTTTGTTAGGTGATACATTCCATATTTTGAGGCCATATAAAATGTAAAGCTGATTGTAGTTTAGTTTAGAAAGGATATGACACACACACAAAGGCAAGACAATTTTGATTAAAATAAATAAATAATCTCCATAATTGATGCAATGTATCAAAAGACTTTTAAAAGTCAAACCATTGCATTTTTCGTAAAAATTGATGAAGCAAAGAGTTTCTCTTTGCTTCATCTAAAGGTGACAGAAGCAACATATCAATTTATCAAATTATTTGTACTTTAATATTGATTGAAATATCTACATCTGTCTCTTGTTTACAATATTATCCTCCTATTAGTCAAAACTGGACTATTTCCTTTTTTTAAATAAAAGAAAAGAAAGTATTTTATCTTAACTTCATTTTTATAAAAAGTAAGTAGCTATTCATGGACTTTTAACACTGCTAGATCTTATATGTTGATCACCAGAACAGTAAAGTTAAAAATGATGGAAGGATGAGTTAAAGGCAGTTCATATGTGCTTTTCATTTCTCAGTTTTCATTTTAATTTTTTTTTCTTAATTGAATAGATCTGTCAGGTTATCGTTAGTTACCCACAATAACATCCTTCAGTTTTAATCCTTTTTGCTGAGATTTGGGTTAATAGTTTGTAGGTCAGTTAGATATGTCCATGATAATTAGACTCTCTTCTTGTAACAACTCTGGGGGTAGATGAGGATTTCCCTCATCTAGCCCTGAGCAGGTAGCTCTTTAGTATCTGTAGGAAAGCAGTTCATTATAGCATATAATTTATTTTTCTAGATAGTCACCATTGTTTTCTTAGCATTAATGTTATCTAGGACCAAGCCCATGTGATGATAAACATCTGCCTCCTGAGATTTCATCTGGTTCAACACTGCGGTTTTTAACTCATTGCTGTCCTCAAATCATTAAGATAACTAGCCTCATTTTGTCCAAAAATGAAAGTGCAGATGCCATCCTTTTTTGCGATCCATGATTTTTTGCATCATCAGTTAACTTTGCTGGAACTCATCCAGCACACAGTTTATGATAGCCTAGTTTTGGGGTAACGATTCAATATACATTCTGTGAAATGTGTGGAAATTTTGTTACAAGAATACTAATTTTAAAGTATCTGTATAGATGTTTAAAATGTTCTAGTTGTATAAAAATGCAACAATCTAGAAAAAGTTTGGTTATAGAGAAAAAATCTAAGGCATAATACTATACAGATATTATGCTTCAATTTATAAGTAACAGAATTACCAAATATTATCACAATGATTATTTTCATTTATTTTATCCTAAATATAATTGAGTGATTCAAAGAAACGGGAAATTTTGAAAGTTGTGTTGGTAGCCGTGGGCGATTGGTACCACTTGATAAGTGGCGCCAGCCTCTCTAACCTAACCTGCCATTTAGTTGTCATGGATCTTTGGAATGGTGCGCAACGTGCATTTGCTATTAAAGCGCTTTACAAAAACAATGACAGTGTGGAGGGAGCGCGTAGAGAATTTCGCCGTCATTTTAATCTGGGACGGCACGACCATGTTCCATCAGCACATGCAATTAAAACATGGATATCTAATTTTGAGGAACCAGTTCGGCAATGAAAAAGAAACCTCCAGGCCGTGAGCGAACCGTCCGTACACCACAGAATGTTCACAGCTTTACAAGATGCTATCACACGAAGTCCACATCGGTCAATCCGTCGTCTCTCAGCATCTTTACAATCGCATAGTTCAAGTGTTCGAAGAATGTTAGTGAAGGACTTGCAATACCATCCATACAAGTTGCAGATCGTCCAGGAACTGAAACCAAACGATGCAGTTGAGCGAGCACAATTCTGTAATGTAATGCTTCAGAAGATAAATGATAACGAAGAGTTTGTTCACGAACTGTGGATGTCAGACGAAGCGCATTTCCACCTCAGTGGATTTGTTAACAATCAAAATTTCAGATACTGGGCGCAAGAAACTCCTACGCAGCTACACCAGCGTCCGTTGCACAGCCTGAACGTGACCGTGTGGTGTGCTATGTCATCTTACGGTGTTATAGGCCCTTATTTTTTTGAGGATGACAACGGTCTTGCGATTACAGTGACATCGGCTCATTACGTAGCCATGCTTGAAACCTTTGTTGTGGAACAACAAAAGAGATTTCCACCCATTCTTAACACAGCCTGGTTTCAACAAGACGGAGCAACGTCACATAATGCACGAATATCGATGTCAGCTGTATGCCGATTGTTTGAACAACGTGTCATTTAACGAAATGGTGACATTAGATGGCCTCCCAGATCGCCTGATCTCTCAGCTTGAGATTACTTTTTGTGGGGTCACCTTAAAAGCAAAGTGTTCCACAGTAGACCTGTTACAACGGAAGAACTGAAGGCAAAGATCCGAGAAGCAATTGCTGAAATTCCAGTTGAGATGTTACGTCAAACCATGATCAATATAACGAAGAGACTTAGTGAGTGTTTACGTAGAAGATGAGGTCACCTGCAAGATGTTATCTTTAAATAATAAACTAAAATGTATGTATCCTAAAATGGCAACATTTGTACAATTACATGAAATAAAATTCATTTTCTAAAAAAAATGTTTCATTAACGTTATTTAATTTCCCATTTTTTTGAATCAACCTGTACTACTCAGTTTTATGATAAAACTATAAAAAGATTTTCTATATAAACCTACAAAAACAAAATTTAGTTTTAAAAATAAATATCCAACTTATCATCAACCACTCTACTTATTCCTAGTTCCAGATTCAAATTCTTTTTCAGTAATGCTGTTTTAATCAGAGACCATCTATTGTCTTTATATTAATAAAAAGTGAACTAGCTCTGTTCAGTATGGGGAAAACTGCAATATTTTGGTGGTGATCTTTGCAGTTCTATGCTTTACAAAATAAGTAAATTGCTGGTATATACAGGCTGATTCAGGAGGATAAGGCAATACTTTGACAACTCATTCTAGAGGTTAAAAATAAGAAAAAAGTTTTTACATTTGACGTACAATAACGTTGTTAAATTGGCAATAGATCATACATTTTTTAAACATAAATTGTTGAGAATTTAATTATAAGAAGATTGATGTAAATAATGTCAACAGAAAACAAATAAAATTTTAAACATGTCGACTTTTATTAACAACAAAACAGATTAATTTTTAACAGATTGAAAAACTTTTTCGTTATGTTCAGTAGAAAATAACTGGAGGAAGAATGAATACTTACTGGTTTTTTTATGATAATGATAAAATGCTGCTTACAAGTAGTATTTCATGTGGTTTAATAACTTTCAAAATCCCACCGTTGTGTTCAATTCACTTTTCAACGTGTTGTACTAGATTTTGTTTTGCCAGTCTAACGGTATCTTTGCATTCCTTGATTATAGCTGCAGTGTTGAGAATGCAAGCAATCAGTTCATCGCGTGTGTCTACTTTTTGCTTGTAAACCTCATTTTTCAACCATCCCCACAAACAATAACCAATGGAATGAGGTCTGCGGATCTCAATGGCCAATTAACCAGACCTCCACGTACTATCCATTTACCAGCAAACTTTTCATCAAGACATTGCCTTACTTCATTAGTGAAATGTGTAGGAGCTCCATCAAGTTGGTAATGCATTTCAATTCGTTTTGCTGAGGGGATATTTTCCAGCAATATAATAAATTCATTACGTGAAAATTCCAGATAATTTCTCCCTGTGACTCGATGTTGTAGTATGAAAGGACCAATTAAATGGTCACCTATGATACCACATCAAACATTCACTGAAAATCGTTGCTGAAATTTTTTTCCACTGTGGCATGTGGGTTTTCTTCAGACCACCGATGCGCATTCCGTGTGTTGTTTATTCCGTTATGAGTAAAAGTAGCTTCATCTGAAAATAGTATAAATGGAATTAAATGTTGATTCCTATTAACCCATTGACAAAATTGCAGCCGGCTGGCGTAGTTACCAGGCTGGAGATGTTGCACTTTCTGAATATGAAAAGGATGCAATCCATTATTATTTAATGTCCTTCATGCTCTAATTTGTGAAATATTGAGCCGTTTTGCAATTAATCGTCTGCTCGTTGCCGGACTATGTTGAACCATCTGCAGAATGTTTTCACCTTCGTCAGCATGATTTGCTTGTCGTTCAGATGAAATATGAGCGCTGGGAAGTGTGTCATTCTCAAGATTATTAAAAATTTATTTGAGAAAAGATTATTGACAAACCTTTTACAAAAGCATCTTTTGTTTCTTTATCCACCCATACCTTTTCCTGTACATGTCCTGCATTAATCCAAGTTTCATGTAGATAATAAATTGTCTTACCCTCTTCATGAAACTACTTAATTTCTCTTAAATATTCTCTACACCATGAAATAATATCTTCACATTCAATCAATAAAGAATTGTCTTTTCTTGATATGAAACAAAAATTCATTGATTTTAAAACACAATATAATGTACTTCTAGAAAAATTTGGCAATTTAGTATTGGTATTCATTGCATTTAATATTTTATTCAAGTTAGAAAGCTTGTTATTGAAATAAAATGAACTTTTTTCTGATAGCAATTTTTGTAAAATTGTCCAACTTTTCAGTTGTTTTTACACACTTTCAAGTCTTTTTTAGGGCTAACATATTTACCATCAATTTTGTGTTTCTTTATTTTATTAAAAAATTTCCTTTTGCTAATGCCTGTTGCAATTTGACTGCAGTTTCAGGGTTATATACGGGTCTGTAAATAAAGTAATGATTTGGGATCAGAAAAACCTTTTATTTACAATCCAATTATATATGGACTCGCCTTCGAAAAAGTTCCCTTGGAAAGCCATGCCATGCTTCAAACAGTTTTCCCACTCTTCATAGCATTGTTGGAACTCAGAAACCAGAATATATTCTTCAGGTGGTTGGTTACATTTTTTAAAATGTTTTTTACTGTTCCAAAATGGTGTCCTTTGAGGTGTTTTTTTATAGTTGGGAACAGGAAAAAGTCATAGGGACTCAAGTCAGGTGAATAAGGTGGTTGAGGAACTACAGGAATGTTATTCTGTGCCAAAAACAAATTAATTGGGATTGCAGAGTGACAAGGTGCATTGTCACGATGCAGCACCTGGATTGTCTTTGATGGCTGGTCTCACGCGGGCAACTCTTTTCCGCAGTCTTTCAAGAATTTCTCTTTAAACATATTGATTTACAGTCTGTCCTGTAGGTAAAAACTCCTTATGGACAATGCCATTACTGTCAAAGAAATAAATTAGCATGGCTTTGATTTGCTCATTTTTGCTTTTTTTGGGACGTGGTGAGTTTGAAGTGTGCTACTCCTTGCTCTGGCATTTTGTTTCTGGGTCGTACGCAAATATCCAAAATTCATCACCAGTAATAACATGCTTTAGAAAATCAGGATCAGTTTCAATTTGCCCTATAAGATCGTGGAACACTTCCACCCTGTTGTTTTTCTATTCAACAATGAAGTTTTTTGGGACAAATTTTGCACAAACATTTACATGATCAATTCGTTTGTTAAAATTTGATGGACTGTGGTATGGTTCAAATTCAATTGTTCTGCAATCATTCTGATAGTTAATCACCGGTTGTACCGTATCAAGTCTCTGATTTGCTCAATATTGTCGTCACTTTTTGATGTTAACAGTCTTCCAGGAGCGTGGATTGTTCACAATCGATTCCCGGCCATCTGAAAATGTTTTAAACCACCTAAAAACTTGAGTTTGTGACTGAGTGTCGTCTCCATATGCCCTTTTCAATTTTGAAAAGTTTCAGTAGCATTCTCACTGAGTTTAAGACAAAACTTGATTGCACAATGTTGCTCATAATTGTATCACTCATTTTTGTAATGCACAAGAAAAACTCGTTTCACAAAATGTTTATTTATGTCTCACATGACAACAATAGACTAAAAATATAAATCAGCTATTGATATTACCATGTGTTTACTAGTTACTTTTTTTTTGGCTGCCAAAAAAAAAAAAAACTAGTCTCATTACTGTTTTTACAGATCTCGTATATGTTGCTGATTATTTTTTTTTTTTGAGAGCTACTTATGGGGTTTTCCTGGTGTATGTTTCACGACAGAACCATTCAGGGGTATTCCATTTTAATTCAACAGATTTTCAAAACTTTTATTGTATCTATAAGTTTTATAGTCCATTTTTATAACAGTTTTATTCAGGGTTAATTAAAATTAATTAACACTAGTAATGAGACTAGTTTTTTTTTTTTTTGGCAGCCAAAAAAAAAGTAACTAGTAAACACATGGTAATATCAATAGCTGATTTATATTTTTAGTCTATTGTTGTCATGTGAGACATAAATAAACATTTTGTGAAACGAGTTTTTCTTGTGCATTACAAAAATGAGTGATACAATTATGAGCAACATTGTGCAATCAAGTTTTGTCTTAAACTCAGTGAGAATGCTACTGAAACTTTTCAAAATTGAAAAGGGCATATGGAGACGACACTCAGTCACAAACTCAAGTTTTTAGGTGGTTTAAAACATTTTCAGATGTTTAATTAAATATAATTAATTAATTTTAATTAACCCTGTGTTTTTGTGCCAATCAAATTTTAATAATTAAGGGGTATTCTATTTTAATTCACAAATGATCAATGCATCACTATTTTTGATTTTGATGATATTTGGTATATAACTACCCACCATGTATTGGTCAAAAAATATATTTAAAAAAAATTTTTTCTTGAGTAATATACTATTTTCATACTTGCCAACAGGTAAAAATAGCCATTTTTGTTGCGTTTTCCATGAGCTGTAGCATTCGTAGTTTACATCATATAGAGGTCAAAAAGGGTTTTTGGAAAAAATAAAAATGGAACTTCATCTTAGTGTACTCAAAATTAATTTTGTTACATTTTTTTTTTTTGTCTTCAGTCATTTGACTGGTTTGATGCAGCTCTCCAAGATTCCCTTTCTAGTGCTAGTCGTTCCATTTCAGTATACCCTCTACATCCTACATCTTTAGTAATTCTACTTCCCAAATAACAAAATTCTTCTACCTCCATAATCTTTTCTCCTCCTATTTTCACATTCAGTGGTCCATCTTTGTTATTTCTACTACATTTCATTACTTTTGTTTTGTTCTTGTTTATTTTCATGCGATAGTTCTTGCGTAGGACTTCATCTATGCCGTTCATTGTTTCTTCTAAATCCTTTTTATTCTCGGCTAGAATTACTATATCATCAGCAAATCATAGCATCTTTATCTTTTCACCTTGTACTGTTACTCCGAATCTAAATTGTTCTTTAACATCATTAACTGCTAGTTCCATGTAAAGATTAAAAAGTAACGGAGATAGAGAACATCCTTGTCGGACTCCCTTTCGTATTATGGCTTCTTTCTTATGTTCTTCAATTGCTACTGTTGCTGTTTGGTTCCTGTACATGTTAGCAATTGTTCTTCTATCTCTGTATTTGAACCCTAATTTTTTTAAAATGCTGAACATTTTATTCCAGTCTACGTTATCGAATGCCTTTTCTAGGTCTATAAATGCCAAGTATGTTGGTTTGTTTTTCTTTAATCTTCCTTCTACTATTAATCTGAGGCCTGAAATTGTTTCCCTTGTCCCTATACTTTTCCTGAAACCAAATTGGTCTTCTCCTAACACTTCCTCCACTCTCCTCTCAATTCTTCTGTATAGAACTCTAGTTAAGATTTTTGATGCATGACTAGTTAAACTAATTGTTCTGTATTCTTCACATTTATCTGCCCCTGCTTTCTTTGGTATCATGACTATAACACTTTTTTTGAAGTCTGATGGAAATTCCCCTTTTTCATAAATATTACACACCAGTTTGTATAATCTATCAATCGCTTCCTCACCTGCACTGCGCAGTAATTCTACAGGTATTCCGTCTATTCCAGGAGCCTTTCTGCCATTTAAATCTTTTAATGCTCTCTTAAATTCAGATCTCAGTATTGTTTCTCCCATTTCATCCTCCTCAACTTCCTCTTCTTCCTCTATAACACCATTTTCTAATTCATTTCCACCGTATAACTCTTCAATATATTCCACCCATCTATCGACTTTACCTTTCGTATTATATATTGGTTTACCATCTTTGTTTAACACATTATTAGATTTTAATTTATGTACTACAAAATTTTCCTTAACTTTCCTGTATGCTCCGTCTAACTTACCAGTGTTCATTTCTCTTTCCACTTCTGAACACTTTTCTTTAATCCACTCTTCTTTCGCCAGTTTGCACTTCCTGTTTATAGCATTTCTTAATTGCCGATAGTTCCTTTTACTTTCTTCATCACTAGCATTCTTATATTTTCTACGTTCATCCATCAGCTGCAATATATCGTCTGACACCCAAGGTTTTCTACCAGTTCTCTTTATTCCGCCTAAGTTTGCTTCTGCTGATTTAAGAATTTCCTTTTTAACATTCTCCCATTCTTCTTCTACATTTTCTACCTGATCTTTTTTACTCAGACCTCTTGCGATGTCCTCATCAAAAATCTTCTTTACCTTCTTTTCCTCAAGCTTCTCTAAATTCCACCGATTCATCTGACACCTTTTCTTCAGGTTTTTAAACCCCAATCTACATTTCATTATCACCAAATTATGGTCGCTATCAATGTCTGCTCCAGGGTAAGTTTTGCAGTCAACGAGTTGATTTCTAAATCTTTGCTTAACCATGATATAATCTATCTGATACCTTGCAGTATCGCCTGGCTTTTTCCAAGTGTATATTCTTCTATTATGATTTTTAAATAGGGTGTTGGCAATTACTAAATTATACTTCGTGCAAAACTCTATAAGTCGGTCCCCTCTTTCATTCCTTTTGCCCAGCCCGTATTCACCCACTATATTTCCTTCCTTGCCTTTTCCAATGCTTGCATTCCAATCTCCAACTATTATTAAATTTTCATCTCCTTTTACGTGTTTAATTGCTTCATCAATCTCTTCGTATACACACTCTACCTCATCATCATCGTGGGCGCTTGTAGGCATATAGACGTTAACAATCGTTGTCGGTTTAGGTTTTGATTTTATCCTTATTACAATGATTCTATCGCTATGCGTTTTGAAATACTCTACTCTCTTCCCTATCTCCTTGTTCATTATGAAACCTACTCCTGCCTGCCCATTATTTGAAGCTGAGTTAATTATTCTATAACCATCTGACCAAAAGTCGCCTTCCTCTTCCCACCGAACCTCACTAATTCCTACTACATCCACATTTATCCTATCCATTTCCCTTTTTAAATTTTCTAGCCTACCAACCTTTTTTAAACTTCTAACATTCCACGCTCCGACTCGTAGAATGTTATTTTTTAATTTTCTAGTGACCCCTTCCTTAGTAGTCCCCACCCGGAGATCCGAACGGGGGATTAGTTTACCTCCGGAATATTTTACCAAGGAAGGCGCCTCCATCATTGCTATTTGAAATTGCAGAGAGCTACATTTTCTTGGAAAAAAAGCAGCTGTAGTTTTCCATTGCTTTCAGCTGCGCAGTACTCAGAGGACTGAGTGATGTTGATATGGCCGTTTAAGTCATTGTGACTCACGCCCCTAACAACTACTGAAAGAGCTGCTGCCCTCTTTCAGGAATCATTCCTTAGTCTGGCTCTCAACAGATACCTCTCCGATATGGTTGCACCTTCGGTCCAGCTACTCTGTTTCCCTGAGCACTCAAGCCCCCTCACCAACGGCAAGGTCTCATGATTCATAGAGGAGGATTTGTTTTCCGTAGGTCTAAAATTATTGTACGTACTAGACACATCTGTTTTCTTTTTTTGTAACATTTTCTTTAAGTTTTCGCCGGTTTTGTTGTTAATAAGAGTCGACATGTTTAAATTTTTATTTGTTTTCTGTTGGCATTATTTAATCAATCTTCTTAATTAAATTCTCTACAATTTATGTTTAAAAAATGTACGATCTATTGCCAATTTAACAACGTTATTGTACGTCAAACGTAAAAATTGTGTTTTTTGACTCAATTTTTGGCTTTTTACACGGGATATCTTAGAAACTAAGAGAGATAACGTTCTGGGACCTATTTTTTTCGATTTCCCAGCTCAAAAACTATAAGAAACAATTGAATTTGCCTCTTAATTGACCTTCCCAGAATTTCAGAAAGCCTTAATTTACCCGGAGGAACTGAAACTCGGGCGAAATCTTTCACTCTGTATAACTCGCTAACCAAGCGTTTTCGGACCTATGTTTATGTGAACTTTTTTCTTATTTTTAGCCTCTAGAATGAGTTGTCAAAGTATTGCCCTATTCTCCTGAATCACTCTGTATGTTTAGTACACAGTACCAGTCATAAGTATGAAATGGTATAAAAAACAAACGTTGGTATTAAAATAAAGTTATTTTCTCCTAAAATGCCTATTAGAAATTAAATTGAAGCTAGCAGGTAATAAAAGAGAGAATTTGTATGCTATTATATAATTTAATTAAATATACTATTGCTTCCATTATTGAATTTATCTTTCCAGTCTACTGAACCAGTTATATTATTTTCATTTATTTATCCTAGGATATAGTACATATAACTTTGCAGAAAACATCTGAAGTATAATACTTAAAATTACAAAAAAATTCCTTAAATGTAAAATATAGATTTAAAATAAACGATAATATAATAATAATAATAATATAATATACTATAAAATAAACGAGTATTTAATTTTATCAGCTTTTTCAAGATATCAAAACAAAATTTTTCATTTGTACTGTAATAATAATTTTTATTCAACCAGTTCCTTACTCCTTTCACAAGTTGTTTACTTGTGAAACAACTTCACAAGTAAGTTGAGCTTACTTGTGTTTAAATGTACAGGTAATTTACTAAGTAATATCTTACTTACTTATAACACTAACCCGCAAAGTAAGTTCTGTGGTCATTAAATGGAAATCTCAGCTATGTCTTGTTAAGTGTTCATGTAATTCTGTGCCGTATGTAGTGTGTCTATAAAATAATGGTGAGTTTTAAACAATCATGGTTTCAGAACAAAGCATGACAAAGACATGACGTGTATGTCAAAATGAAGAGGAACTCTCCAAGAAACTTAACTATTCAAGAAATCATGTTTATTAGATTTTGATATGTACTCCTTTAGTCATCTCACAGACATCAAGACAATAATATTCAACTTCTTGTGAATTGCCATACTCAACAGAGAACATCCAGTGTGATAGACAAAATAGCTTCTGTGATCTGTTCTTTTAAATGATTCAGATTTCTTATTTGAACAGGGAATATTTGTGTCTTTACATAACTTCACAAAAATCCATAGAGGTAAGATCTGGAAACCATGGAGGGTAGGCCCTTCTCATCTGACCCCTCACTGAGGAAATGCTTCATTTAGATAATCCCACACAAATGAAATAAAGTCTAGAGGAACACCATCTAACTGGAGAATGGAATTAATTCTCCAGCATTTGAAGCACTGTGTACCCAATTAATACACCCAGGAAGTTGTTTCAGCTTAGACAAAGGATCAGTAATCTGTTTTGTCCAATTCCATACCAGACATTAATTTTTGGAGGAACTGAGCCAGTAGGCACAGCACTCTAGTGTTATTTAACTAACTGAATTATCTTATTTCTTCTTTTCACCTGAAGATGATTTGCTGCCATATTTAATTTAGGTTCTCTCCATTAGCAATATATTGGTTTGTGTGGGCTTGGTTCACCATATGACATTAAATTTGTGTTTATTATACCCAAACACATTTTGGAACTTAGTGTCCCAAGTAGGGTTTACTGTCATTGTAGAAAGTATATGCACTCTAGCATAGGCTTTATAAAAATAAAACTGTCCATCAAATTCAAAACAATTTCCTGATTTAAAATTTTTATTTTTTTACTCTAAATATCATCCACAATGATATTTTTAGATGATTTCCAGCTTCTTGTGAAGTCTGGAACTCGTCAACACCCACCATGCTAGATAAAGTGAGAAAAAGTAACACATACAGCCAAAAAATAGTATCTTTGTCACCAAAGAAATGAAGCTTTCATGGTTAAGCCTGACATGGTGTAGTGTGACCTTTGCCTTTCAAATCACATATTCTATATGTTCACTGAAAGTAAACGTTGTTT
Source organism: Lycorma delicatula (assembly GCF_047948215.1). Lineage (NCBI taxonomy): Eukaryota > Metazoa > Arthropoda > Insecta > Hemiptera > Fulgoridae > Lycorma > Lycorma delicatula. Next base: position 6,444,528 of record NC_134458.1, read on the forward strand.
GGACAAGGTTTTGTCCAAAACTACTCCCAGATACTTAACTTTGATTGAATAGGAACGTTTCCCTGAAGAGATCTGTTGCCTGGCCGAAGTATGTCATTTGCATGTGAAGACCACGGCCACGGATTTTTTCCGTTCATCCTGATTCTTTACTTGTCAAGCCACAGCTCCATAATGTCAAGCTGTCTTTGAAGACTCACTATAGCTTATTCCACGTTTGTAGACTGGCCAAATAGGCAGTGTCGACCCCCTCTTGGCATGGCATATCGTATACAGCATCAATCAGTCGCGTGGATGACTGTGAGCTATGTGTATGGTAAATTGCCTACCTAATAGATACGACCGAAGTAGTAAGACATGATGGCAAGGTTATAAAGTAATTTTTATGCCAAACTTTCTCAAAGATCTTCGCTACATCCAGGAAAACAGCTCGGTTGCCATCTTCCTGTTTAAGCCGTTCGTGATGGTGTCCATCAGTCGACTAGTTGGGGGTCGCTGACAGTGGTGGATTTCTAAATAGGCTAACTAGGCTATATCCATGGCGGAAATTTTTTGAAGGCGGTAATGGGCCGCACGGCGGCCGGTCGTTCAGTCTATAGGCGGCACATTTGGGTTCTCTCGAAACCCAAATTGGTACGGCTGCTTCTGACCCAAGGTGTCACCGGAGGCGCTCGAGGAAAAGCTCTGTCGACAACACTGGGAGTAGCGAAATCGATGTAGTTTTGGGGGAAATAAAGATTTTTTCCTGGCTTCGGCAAGCATATAATCTTTGGCAAGCATATAAGTACACTAAGTATAAAACTAACGAAAAAAGGATGGCGATGGCCGTTGTGATAGACGGAATTCCAGTATGCTAGGGTTCAGATTCCATCCAAAGAGCTTTGTCGGGCCTTTAACCTTAATGGCCGTAACTACTTCATCCTCAGCGACACAGTCTATCTCGCAAGGGACTTCCGTCAGCTGGGTACTAGCTATCGTACTGATGACGTAGACCGACCGGCTATTATACCGACTGACTTGATAAAGAGCAATTTCTCCTCTTCAGTCGCCTCATTAAAGCAAACAATTGCCTAACATCCAAAAATTACCAAAAATACATTAAAAATGCATTTTTGGCATTATGTTTTATTAAATATCACATTCATCAATTTAAGATAACGATGAAACCAACAAACCTTGTTTCGCGCTTGTACGTCGCATAGATCGAAAGGTAATATGGTTTTATAAATCGAATAACACTTAAAAATGGCTAAAGACACCGATCTGAAATTTCGTAGGAGCTAAAATAATAAACTGGGCTAGCTTGTGTAAACATTTTAACACAATTGGTGCACGTTTTGCTTCTTAGTCGTACGCAACAGAAAGTACAAAAACGGTACTTTTTTCTTTTTCACCGTGATAACATATCTTTAAAAATTAGTAACAAAAATAAAAATGTAACATGAAATGAAACAAAAAATAATCTAAAGCGTGATACAGATTGTTTTGAAATCTGATGGACGGTTTTATTTTTATGACACTCCAAGTTCGAGTGCACATACTTTCTGCGAAGATAGATCGCGAGCTTTTACTCTTTCTTGATTCCTGACATGCACGACAAAAATAAATTTTAGTAGTCTTGCGATTTGAAGCGTACTTCTTAATATGTATATGTAATTGAGGCTGTGTCGTCAATAATTTTGGTTTTTGTGTGTTATATTGGCGAAAACAATCTATTTTAAGATAATCTTCCAGGAGAGGGGGTAGCCTGATTTGGACAACGGTTTTGAAAATTTAACGGTTTTGTACATAAACAGAACAGTTCACCTGTAATTTTTGCTCCAAGGCCTCTTTCTATTTGTCAAAGAATATCTGTAAGGATTGTGCCCTTAAGGAAGTTGATCCCTGAATTTTTCAGTCAGTTTTGGGTGTTAAGAACAACTCTATTGTTTTTTGCCCCCGGGACCACCGTAAGGTATTGCTTCAGAGGATGAGATGAGATGAAATGAAAATTTTTTAGCATGTGAAAATGCCAACCCTGATCGGGATTCGAACCTGGGACCTCCGGATGAAAGGCTCCCAGAAATGGTCGACCTGAGACTGTACAAGACTACATTTCACTTATACATATCCATATTCATCTTCTGAAGTAATACCTGGCAATGATTCCCGGTGGCTAAACAGGAAAAAAGGCACGTGGCTTTATATGATTAAAGAGAATGCAAATTTAATGTTAATAAATAATCTAGCAAATTGTCTCCTTGCAGCAGAACATAATTATTTATAAAAAATTATTTTTGTGAATTAATATATATATATATTCTGTATAAAATATATCTTATTCTTTATACGAATAAGGTAAGGAAATAGCATTTGATGCTTTATTTAAATGTTGGCAGCATTACCCAAAACACGGATCAGTTCCTTAGAAGTTTTATTGACGGTAGTTTCTTATTATATTATTTAAGTTTGTGTTTTTATACTTAATTTGATAAGAATTTGCGGTACAATGTGGGAGGATGCTGAATGGGAAAAAGAAAAAATACAGAACCTTACCCACAGTAAGTTATGTTTACATCTTTATAATCTCATAACCTATCTTTTTTAATTACAGTTTGAGATTATTACGTTTTTGAACGGATTGATTTTGCTTTTGTAATGTTAGGTTTGTTATAATTATTAATTTTATTATGTAAAAAATACATTTTTTAATATAAGACCTTGCAAACAATATTAAGATTTTCGACACTACAAATGATTTTTATCATTCGACTAGGATTTTAGAAGTTAATCGAAATTTTGTTTTAAATTAATGACATGACTAATGTTAAATAATATAGAAATATCTACTTGTGAACGTAAATTAGTGGCTGTTGGTAAAAAAATCAGTTTCACTGGTAGAACATGAAGTAGTCTAATAATGGTTCCTAATTTGCTATTCATTAAGTAGTATACGGATTCAAATAATTTATCATTCAAATCAACAACTTATCAGGAAGGGTTTTCAAATGCTCAGTATTTATTGTGATGGAGTAAATTTCTAATTTTGATTTTATTATCTTAATCGTATCAAATGAGTTTTTTTTTGTGAATTTCCTTTTATTATTAACATTCAATTTTTTCAAGGTGGGATTTATTTTGCCGATTGTTATCTTAAATCTTTTGTTTTAATTAAGTACATTCTCATTTTGCTCTTTTAATATTCTTTACATTGTAAATAAAGTATAAAACTAAAAATTAAGCTCAAAGGATGTGATACTGTTGAGATGGAATTGCCTGAATGTACAGAATGAATCATTTAGCAGTTCACTGGCATGACACATATAATTCATCATACTTTTTACCACTTGCTTTGTACATTATCAGTACAAATATATTTATGAAAATAAATAAGTTAAAAATGTTATGAAGATAAATAAAAAAGTTACTTAAAAAATATAAGTAGTTAGTCTCTCTTTTGTGTGTTTTGGCATGGTCATAAATTTCACCTGAAACTGCTGTATTAGTAAAGATCAACAGTTCTTTTTAAGACTTTTAGAGAGTTTTCAAAGATGTGTGCAAGTAAAAATTTATTGCCTAGCTTAATTCTGGTAAAAAAAATAATTTTAGACTTCATATGTATGATATTATCGACTTTAATGGCTTTATTATTATTCTTTCAGATACAGCGGGTGAAATTGTTCTTCGTAGCTATAGTGACTTTTTGAAGCAGTTTGCTACACGATTAGCAGCAGTTGAAGAAACATTACAAGATTTATCTTTTGATATTACTAGGAACCCTGTTTCAGTTGAGGTAGTTTATTTACAGTTGTAAAGTTCTGTGTATAAATCAATAATTAATCTGTTCAAAGATGCAGAAATTGTAAGTTTTTCAGTTATTTAAAAATTAATCCCCAGAATAATATTTGTGCTTCAAGAGAAGTTTAATTTAATTTATAATAAACTCTTGGGAAGATTTTTTTAATGAGGGAATAATGTATTAAAAATGACAATGGAAACATAAAGTCTTTTCTCAGTGCCCAAAGTACCGTGTTGTGTTATAGATTAGTAGTTTTGTTATCTGGTTTGATATAGGTGGTCACATTTTTTTATAGTAAAGTTAACATTCATAAGAAATGTACAGAAAAATTATAATTTTTAATTTACTAAGTATAAGGTTCAGATTTATCTATGCCAAGGAACGACTTGATGGATTTTTGTCTATTAAATCTAATTTGACTTTAAATAGGTGTCTCAAAGTGTAATGGGATATAAGTCCAGCATCAAACATTTATTTACATGGACAAAATAAATGTTTAATGATGACAAGTTTAGAATTTCATTCACATGCTTCAAAGCATAACGGGTTTTTTTGCATAGTAAATCAATTTGATAGCTCTAAGAGAATGTATCGTGTAACCCAAAAATTTAATGGTATGGGAGACTAGAAATATTACTGTCACTAAGGAGAGTGCCATCCATATAGCAATGTACATCTATCTGAAATTAGAATCACAACAGTTTCATGTACATTTAAATTAGTTACAATCTGTTTGTCAAATGACTTTTTGGACAATTAATATAGAATCTTCTAATCTTATTAAATAATTATTTTGGGCTTAAGGTTTAGTGGTACCTGTGAACACAAGGTTTGGCTATTAAATAACGAGACTAATGCTGTTACAGAAGAACTGCACATGTGCCAAATTTGTATGACCGACAGCTGTGTAGCATGAAGCCTTCTCTTTCGATTTTTGCCAATCCAGTTTCTGTAGACATTAGTCTGGCCGTGACCTTCATTTGGATAATATCTGTTTTTTTGTATTGCATCAAAAAATGATAAGTGTTTTATTAGAGCAAAGAATTGTCATGAAATGTCATATGAAACTTGGAAAACTGCTACTGAAACTTATCTTTTATTAAAAAAAGTATATGGCAATGAATGTTTATCACATGCGCAGGTTTTTGAGTGGTTTAAGTGTTTCCAAGATGGCCGAGAAGATGTTTGCCTGGGTCACCCTTCCATGTTAAAAACTAATAAAAATATTGAAAAAATTGGTAATCCGATCTGATGTGACTGTCGGTTAACTATTCATGCGATTGCTGATTCACTCCTTGAAAAACAAAAAATGACTCGAAACTTGAAGAATGACTTGTTCTTCATATGGAAGAACAAGTCATGGATTCTTCATCGACAACACACCGGCTCACACTGCATTGTCTGTCAAGACATTTCTAGCCAAGTATAACATCCCAGTATTAGACAGTCTGCCTTATTCGCCTGACCTGGCACCATGTGACTTTTATCTGTTCCCTAAGGTCATATCTGCATTAAAAGGAACAAGATTTCAGACCATTGAAGCTGTAAAAGAAAAAGCAGCATGCTCACAGAAGAAGACTTCCAGCACTGTTTTGAACAATGAAAAATTAGCATGGAGAATTTTATGAATTGAGGAGGGGTGTATATTGAAGGGGATAATAACTAAATATGTATAAATTTAAAATAAAATATTTTACAGCATTAGTCTCGTTATGTAATAGCCACACCTTGTAATCTTAGATTTTGAAGTACAAGGGACAGGGTAATTTCCTGCGGGATTCTATATTCTACATCCTGGAGTGAGAATTTATGTTTCATGCAATTCTTGTAGAATAATTGAATTTCAACCATATTTTTGTGGTCAGTAAGGTTAAATTACTGTAAGCTTTGTAAACAGTTCCTCTGATATTATAATAACTGTCTATTACAGCTCTCATTGTACTAGCCCTAAGTTTGTAAGCATTCAAGTAGTATTTTATATGCCATTATAAGAATTTATTTTACTGTTAAATCTCTGTCAGTAGGTAAATCCTAATTAGAATTGCTCTTAAGAGATAAGTATAGCTGGGCAGTTATAGCAAGGCGCTTGCAGATGGGAGTAGATGTATGGCTGTAAGTAGAGGAAAAAGTGCCTTGCTAGAAGAGCTCTGCTATATATAGTCCTCAGTGCCTTAAATTACACTTTCTAAGTATTCCTTTTAGTAAATACACTGATTAACAGACAGAAATAATGATTAGCTAAATAAATAATATTAAAAGGTAGAATAATAATAGAAGTATTGTATAATATTTGCATCAATTGATTGTTTTTTATTTGTGAAAGACTTCTTATCAGATAATTGTTACTTACGTGTTACTTTGTTATTATTTAATAATGCTAAGCCTTCTATCTGTGTTACTGCATTTGTAATATCTTTATTTATGTAGGGATTAGGAAGTCAGGTTTTATCCTATTTGCACTACTTCAGCTAGTGAACATGAAATGATCCCAAGACTAGTTCAACAATTCCCCACCATATTATTCATGATTTAGCTCTGTAGATCTCAGCTTCTTCAGGTTAGGCCTTTTTTTTCCTGTTTAGCCTCCGGTAACTACCGTTTAGATAATTCTTCAGAGGATGATATGTATGAGTGTAAATGAAGTGTAGTCTTATACATTCTCAGTTCGACCATTCCTGAGATGTGTGGTTAATTGAAACCCAACCACCAAAGAACACTGGTATCCATGATCTAGTATTCAAATCCGTGTAAAAATAACTGGCTTTACTAGGACTTGAACACTGGAACTCTCGACTTCCAAATCAGCTGATTTGGGAAGACGCGTTCACCACTAGACCAACCCGGTGGGTTCAGCTTAGGCGTAGCAGGATCTAAACACACAGAACCCAAAATAGGGATCAAGAATAAAAAAAACAATATGGTTACCCGGAAAGTAACCACAGCACTAGTCTGACAACCTACCTGGAGGCTAAGTCAATAGCCAGAAGCAGTAGGCACTCAGTGTTGACATTTGTGGAAGGTCAGGGCAGTTTTATCCAGTATGGGAGCAGCAGCACATTATCAATTAAAAATTGTTTGCTGACTATTTTAAATATATGCTGCAAAGATAAAAATTACTTTTCTTGTAAAATCATTGACAAGTTAAAAAAAAGCTAAACACTCTAATTTGACAAGTGTATTTACTAATATTTTGATAATTATTTTTTTTTACAGAATTTTGTAATACACTTTCTTGTGAAATTATTAAACACTTTATTCAGTTTCTTTTAGTGAAGAAAAAAGTTAACCTAGTCTTGTTACTTTTATTAGCTATTGCTATTAACTAATTATTCTATTATTCAGAAAGCTTTATCTCTTCACAATCTTTTTTTTTTCTGATTAGTGTATATTTGAAAAAAGTAGCTTTTGTAGTAATGGCCAAAAGTGGCTTTATACCATTTTGTAAAGCATTGTATTCTTTAGATTATAAACATGTGATTTATAATTATTAGGGGGAAAATATGGGAAATGTATAAGAATGAAGAGAGAAAAGTCAGTTGATATTTGTGCTGATTGCATAAAACAGGTTATTGTGCTTGTAAATCTTTGCATTGTCAATGTCTGGCTGGTTAAGGTTTTAATCCTGTATTTTATGGATTCAAGTGTTTTGTGTAGATGTTGAAACATATGTTATTTAACATCTTAAATAAAATCCAGAGGAAAAAAGAAGGGATAAACAGGCACAAGTGTCTAGGGATCTATGTATAGTTTATAGAGTAAGCATTGTGCTATATGCTATGACGACAAGTTGTGGTCACCAATTCTCAAAGGGCTTTAAATAAACTGGTCTAGATAGTACAATTAAACTACTGCCGTATAAAATGTTTTATCAAAACTTAAAAGAATAGATCACCAAACAATAAGATGCTATCTTATCCCACCAACACTGTTTGCTACTATTCAGGGGTTTCACTGATTTTACTTTTTATATGATGCCGTTTGTATTTTATATAAATTTTTAATTTATTTCTGGACTTTTAATATTTTATCTGTTTCAAAATCTGTTAACTTTTCATTCTTAGTTTCTGTAGTAATCCTTTAATATTCTGAATCTTAGCACTTACCGTAGGATCTTTAATTATGATTGTAAAATATGTATTCCCTGATTAAATTAGTTAGCATTTTCATGATTTTTCATACTAGAATCAGAATACCTTTATTCTTTTACATGATTTGTCAGAAGTCTTCATTATTGTACATTTTTTTATACTGTTTGTGTTCTTTTGAAGTATTACAATTATATCTCTCTTGTTATTTTTGTAACTACTTTTATTAAACTATTTAGTTTATTTATGAGATGCCATATCATTGCTGTTGTTTACTTGTATGTTATATAAATATATTTGTAATAATAACTTTGTAGCGGTTAATATATTTGATTTGTTTTATAGATATCACCCAGAGAAAATGTCTCATTATTGGAATTGGTTGGCAGTGACAACAAAATACTTGATAAAGTATTAGTTGTTTTTACAAGCCTTGCTTTGGAAGTCAGTGAGTTGAAGAAATATGCAACTGTTAATTTCATTCAGCCCATTTTGTTTTATGGTGAAGGATGTTAGTATTGATTTCTCTGAACTAAGTTATCGCATGCATTTTTATGTGTTTGCTACTTTTATTAAAAAACTTTTGTCTCAGAATTATGTGGAATAAAGTTGCTATTTTTAGCTGATTCTCCTTTATTTTGTACCTTTTTGAAGTTTTCTGGTGTTAGGATGAATGTACCATTTTAGTAGAAATTGAAAAATTGATCTTCATTAAATGATTAAATCCTTCATTCTTGTTATTTGTATTTTAAATGAATTAGTAAAAAAATTGTGTTTTGTTTTAGTAAGGTGTGATATATCACTGAAAAAAAGTGTAATGTAAAGGTAATAATTATGAGCTGCTTATTTTGTCATTACCTCCTGTCACCATCCTCTTTAACACCACAGTTTCAGATTTTCAGGGCAGTTGTTTTCATTCGCTGGATAAGGTAAATTGCATTTCTAACCGGTTGGTTCCATAATATTTGAGCATTTCAGGAAGAAGCATGTGCTGGAGAATATAAGGATGTTTAGTAAAGATAAAATTCCAGTTCAAGAGATTTAATCGGTTGGTTTCTGTTGATCACAAAAGTTAAGTGACATTAGATGCAGTCTCCCTTTATATACAATTGCGTTATGGCAATTTTTGTCCCTGATGACTGTAAGTTTATGAGCTTCTGCTTAATATCTTTTGACTTGTAATTATTTATTCTGAAAAAGTAATTTATCCTTTTTTATTTATTTTTAAACTTATTGTTATTTTTTCTATGTTCCTCATTAATATTAAAAAAATGCCTTGTAATGCCTATATACCTTGTAATATTAAAAGTATATTCATTTTTTAGGGGTTATACTGAATATAACCCCTAAAAAATGGATATACTAATAAATATGTGAATTTATTAGTATATCTATGTATTAATGAATATATTAATATATATGATGGGGGTTTGTTAACAATCATACGATTATATGTTATATCAGGCATAAATGAAACAGAGTGCATAGAACTGTACATCCTGTTTGTAGTTAAAGGGTTAAAAAGAGATCAAAGGAGTGAGCTGATTATGCTACATCTATTTTTATCTGTAATTTTACATCCCTATTTTAATCTTGCCTTGTTATTCTTTGGTTAACAGCCCTAGGCTGGTTGGCAGCAGTTCTCTACTCTTCCCAACCTTTCTTTCTCTTTAGCTCCCAGTAAGAATCATAGTTCATATCATCCATTATCTATTTTATGAACTCCAACCAGGCCTTCCCCTACAGTTTTTCTCTTCAATCTATCCTTCCATCACCCTCTTGACCATACCCTGGTGCCTAAGAATGTGTCGTATTAGCTGAGCTCTTCTTTTGAATTGTTTCAAAAAGCTTCTTTCTATGTTAAAAGCTTGTCATTCAAAATTATGCTTATGTTAAAGATATAATATGAATAATTAATCTCTGTTTATAGATGACAGCATTAATGATGGAGAGCCTCAAGTAATGATAAGCAGGCTTTTGCCGACATTACAAGATCTTGTGGCATTTATATCGAGGTTAAATGTTCTTTTAATACATATTATACAACAGTTGGCAGCATTCTATTCATTGCGAGGTGAAACACCTAAACTTCTTGCTGTTACGGAAATACATTTGCAGGTATTTAAAAAAGCTTTATTATTAACTTTTTTCATGTATTATTTATATTTAGCTTTCTAGTTTGGGTGTAAAAACTTGCAGACTGACTGACTGACCAATTTCCAGATCAAGTACCAAAATAATTATCATGGTTCCTGATTGTTGTTTTTAATTCATTTGAATTCTGGAAATTCTGTTCACATTTTTCCAGAAAAATGGAAAGTTAGTATAAGTAAATGTCACCTTCAGACAAAAGAAAATTGTTAATACTTGTTTAAGTGCACATATATTTCATAATTTGGTCAGATTTGGAAAACCCAATCAATTTTTCAGTAAAACCAGGAAATTAAGAATTATACCACCTATAAATAAGTGCTAAAAGTTGAAAATCAGAAATGTTAAATGTGTATCTCTAAATAATTTTTTCTTCTAGTTCTCAAAATAGAAGTAAAATATATTAAAACCAGAATATTAATAAAATATTCGTTAAGAAGTTTTTTAAGATTGAATGTAGTTTAAACAAAAAAAAAAAAAAAAAAAATGTTTATCTATTTACTTATTAAATTTAGCAACAGCAGGCCTATACCTAATTACAGTGCAGTACAGTAGAAATATGCTTTATTTTGATGGGATGTGAATTGTATAGTATTTGAAAAATGTCAAGCCTGACCGGATTCAAACCTAGATCCTTCCAAATGAAAGACAGTGACAGTTCTGAACAAGTAGAAACAAGCTGTTCTCCTGCTGAAGCAAACTGACTGTAATTTGATTATTTAAAAAAAATTACGTGTAACTAGGGTGATGAAGCCTTTTAGTTAGTGTTAGTTTCTCCCACCAAAGCAATCATAATGTTACCTTTAGCCAATTGGACGTAACTATTGCCAAACAACTGAGCTTGTCGTTTGCTTAGTCAGATGCTTAAGTTGTCAAAATAATGCAAGAAACTCAGACTAACACATAAAGCCACTCAAAGCTTTACAAAGTATTCATGTTTATATAATTATAAATTAATGAATATTCAAAAACGTGCAAAATGGTAAAGTCTGGTTGGAAGTTATTTTCAATATATGAATGTAACTACTGTTTTCTTTGATTTGCTTTTCCTTTTTCACACAAATACCGAACATATAGCAATAACATTATACTCATCACTACGCATCTAAACTAGAACTATTTAATAATCACTTTGGCATTATTATTTACAACTTTTGCTTTGTGGAATTGTAATTTTGTTGCTTCAATGGAAGAATAGCCATAATGTGTGAATTAGTCTTGCTGAAAAAAATACTTTACTGCAGAGTTGTCTGTAATATTTGTCCAGGAATCTGGAGAAAATAAGGTTGGATGTGCATCATACCTAATATCTATTATTCTCAGAAGTAGTGTAATGTTATATTATTTTTTCAATTTCTCTTTTTGCAGCCTTACACTACACCAGGTACATGTAATGAGAGCAAGGATCAACTATTCATTGATTGATTACAAGTTGATGTGTTCTACAAAGTAACTGAAGTTGGAGTGATGTCAGTTGTAAGTGGATTTCTGAAAGACTATTTCAAAGTGACCAGTAGATGATCAGAAATTGGAAAAAAAATTATGATGACTCTAAGACCATTCAGTGAAGAACTCTTTGGAAAACTTGCCACTTTCATGATGAAGAAGTTATTGAAGGCAGCAGCGGTAAATTGCATCTAAGTGTTTTAAACTGTTAGCAGATGTTGTGATCAAGTGGTCTCAAAGCAGTTTCATATTATTCCCAAATATGAAATCAGCATTAAACACCGAAGATCAAATACAGTTTTATGACTATTTTGGAATGAAGAAGATTTTGTTTGGCACATGTCAATTATGCCCTAGATTCTTTATACGGACATTTTGATGGCCAAAATACCCAAATGAGAGGGACTTGGTACTAAGAACATCATTTTGAGTTATGGATATTATCAAAAGATTTCTTAGAAGCAGGATTTTATTAGAAGTTGATTTACTTCATAATAAAGATAATAATTTGAACTGTGAAACAGATGATAAAATCCTGAAACAATTAATATTTCAGGATTATTCCACAAGAAATTGTTCTTAAAAAAAAAATTGTTCTTATTCTGCAAGAAATTGCTCAATAAAGCCCTTTGTTTATTTAGAAGAATACATCAAAGGAACAGTTATGTTATAGTGTTATATGAACCATTCTTAAGGATGATGTTGAGTTTGTGATGAGGAGTGTGACAACCTCCAGTATTTGCAAGACCTCATTACAGAAAATATAACCATTCTTCATGAGATGAGTGGGATACAGATCTTTCTAAACACTGGTTATGTTCCTGTCGTAAATGTTTACATGCTGTTTGGGAAGCCAGTACATATTTCTGATGTAAATATGTGTATAGAGTACAGGGTAATATATATAAAGGGTTATTTTTAATTTATTTTGGTTGCTGCATTCTCATGGTATCTTCTGTTTAGATGAATCCCTAGACAAAGGTTATGAATGGCATGTGCATATCAAGAAGAAAACTATATAGTCTGTTAAAAAACTGTGATGCTTTGCAATTGAGATTATAAAATTTATGTGTTTACAATGAAGATGAAATTATGATGAACCATTTTTTCTATCAAGGAACCATGTCTAGGAGAAAACTAAATAATCTGCTAGAAAGTTGTATGCTTTGTAATTGAGATTATAAAATTTATTTGCTTATAGTGAACATGAAATTATGATGAACTTTCTGTTTAATACATCATAGTAAAGTGTTTTTTAAAGGGAGATTAACCAGTGGGTTCATTATTAGGCATTAATTTAATATTTTACACTTTATGTGAGATCATGAGAGTTACTTATTTAAGGGATTTCAAATTCTGCTCTTATAATATTGGTTGTTATCCTACCTGTTCACTTCCTTTTGATTGATCTTAGAAATTTCATTTTTGCAGTTTATATGTTAATACCGTGTTCCTTGTTGGGTAAAATTAACAAAAATAAAATGACACACAGCTCGTATTTGCCAAAAGAAATTGGACTTTAATTAGAGAGAAAACAACTTAACCTTTTCTTAAATCATAACCTTAAAAAATTAAATGAAATTAAGAAAATAAACACAACTTAATTCTATACAGAATTTATACAAGAAATATCAGCTGAATCAACATATCAGTTATAATAATACATGATAAATACATAAATAAACATTTTGAAAATCTACAATTAAACAAAGCCTGAAAACAAAAGAATTTAAAACACTTTTTTTACAATTATATACTTATAAATATAACATATATGAACATAGTGTCACTGGAAAACTGTTGCATTACTGACATATTCTGTAATAAAAAATAGCAATGAACAAATGTCATTAACTTAGAAAAATAAACTACAGTAATTCTTATTATTGACACTGGCCTTTTCTGATTTAAAAACATCAAAATTATCATTAAATAATTTAAAACTTGCATTTCTAATTTGTAATAGAAAGAAGGCCACGACAATATTCCAGTGTAAAAAAGAAAGTTAATTACAATATAAACAAATAATATTGTAATAATAACAAATGTATATTGTAATTGTAATAAGTAATCATATAAATAGAGTTCATTTAGTAAGCAAGCTTGCAAATATGAAATTACAAAGAAGTCCAAAATCATAACTTCACATCAGGAGTTATTTTCTTTAAATTAATTTAAGAAAGGTAATATGAATTCAGATCATGAATAGATAAGAATTAATCTCTGCACTTGACAAATTACATTAGATTAAATGATAGAGTTGATTACAATAAAAACAAATTGTAATAAGTAAGCACATAAAATATGTTGCACATGAAAAATAATAACATAACCTTATCTAAGCCACCTGTCGTGACTACACTTGAGTGAAGAAATGGTTTTTAAACCAAACTTGAATTTCAAATTCATAATGTACAATTAATTGAATATTTCACAAATTTTACTAAAAACATAACTGTTAAAAAATAATGAGTAGTGAATACTTATAAATTTGCCTTAATCACACATTAGTATTTGTAAAAGATGAACTCGTGAATGAAAGTACACATAAATACATACAGTTTATCCTTGGCGTAGTCTACAATGGCGTATCAAAAAATACAGAGGTGAAAACTTTGTTTAGAAATTGAGTAATACGTAGCATCTCAGATTTGTAGTAATGAGTTTGGAGAGAATTCTGCATCGATAAAATTGGCTGGTTTTTAGTAACAGAACCACTTTCAACACTAGACGATATCTACTGAAATTGAAAATTAACTTATCAGAGAAACGAGCCAAAATGAACATAGAAAACTGTGAAATCACGAAAACACTGACTAGAACAACTAGACGATAAAGTGACGAGTATTAACGCACAAAGCGGGAGAGAGAGAATCGCAGCCTGGAGGACGGTGCATCCGCACAATGTTAGAATCTGAACTAGAATGCTGAAAGAAAATGGCGTGATGAAAAGAGGGGGAAACAAAACTAGGCAGTGGACAGGAGAGAGTATGTGTAAAAGACAAGAGATCTGTGCGAGTGTTAGTATGGGAACAATAGAAAACTGTGTTGGAAAGAAATGGCAATAAATAATGCGTCATATGAATACACTGACACTATAGATGACAAAACCGTCTGTCTGACTGGCACCAGGAGTCCAGAAAGAGAACAATAAACCAAACAATCTATTCTAACTGTACACAAGAGGCAAGCCCATACGAAAGAACACAATAAATTTACCAACCCTGCAACAACTACAAGACCCAACCCTAACTTTGAATTCATTGGAATAAACGCAACTTTACGCAATGGCGTAAACATTCCTTTTATTCTTAGTCTTTAGGAATCTTGCTTGTGGCAAGTTTAAGAGACAGGACAAACGCTTAAAGATCTTTTTTTGATAACACTATTTGGCTTTTTCTGTTTTGTTAATATATAAGATTTATAATTTCGTTTATTAAATCAGGATAATTAATTTTACAGATGTTTGAGTCATCTGTGCAGAAGGAATTGAGATCTGCATGACTGAAACCACAGTCTAAAACAAGTAATTGCATATTACCAAAATCTCCTTGCTTGAGTACCTTCTTATCTCAACATTCCATTATTAGCATTTTTTCTGGATAATATATCAGTCATTAGTTGGTAGTTGATGTTCTGCAATCGTGACGTCATATTAATCATAACTAACTACTGTCTTTGACTTTATGTAGTATTTCTTTCTACTGCTTCCTAGATTTTATATAGCTAACTGGTTAACTTTGAAGAGCACAAACCTGCATTAGAGGGCTGATAATTAGATATGTTTTAAGAAGTATTTGGTGAATGTTGATTTAAGTTCTACTGATTTGTAGGATAAGATTTTTTAGGATCATCATTGTTAATATTATACAAACATTTACTTAATCTTTTATGCGTAATAATTTTCTATTCTGCAACCTGTGTAACTATAAATTTTATTTTATTTCTCGCATTTTATTTTGCTCTATAATGGGTGTTTCAAGAAGTAAGGAATTTTCTTTCCTAAATAAAGTTCATAGTTCTAAAAAAGTATGAATCGTATTTACATTGCATCATCTTTGTGTTTAAAGATAATGATTTCAAAATGTTCACCTAGGCCATTTCTGCAGATAATTATTCTTTTTGAAATTTTCGATTACATTTTGGAACAATTGTTCAATTTCTTGGGTAACTTATTGAATATTTTCTTTCAAATAGTTAATAATCTGAGGGTTATTTTCATGAACTTTATCCGTGAAAATTCTTCACAAAGGTAAAATATGACATGAGATCGTATAATCTTACTGGCCAATTTATATTTCCATTTTGAGAGATGACAAGATCCGGAAAACATGTTCTTAATAAAACCAGTTTTCTCTTGTTGTGTGGGAAGTAGCACCATCTTACTGGAGAAATACGTCATCAAGGTCTGTATTCTCTAATTGAGATCATAAAAATATAACTAGCATAGAGCAATAGCTTTCCAGTTGAAAGTGACTGTTCCATCATTCTCATTTTCAAAAAAGAATGGCCTATAATTCCTTGACTCCAAAACCACATCATTCAGTTACATGAAATGGATATATGGGTTGTTCTTTAGTAACTTGAGGATTTTCACATCCTCAAATCTAGCAGTTTTGTGTATTAATATAACCTGCAAGACAGAAATGGGTCTCATTGCTAAAGATGATATTGCAAAATTTTGCATTGAATTCTGTGTTCTGCAGGATCCAATTGACAAACATATAGCAATGTCTTTGATCAGTAGGCTTAAGTTCTTGAAATAAAGTGTATTTTATGTGTGTAGGACAAGGCCTTTCGTTAATATCCTGTCCAGGGAGCTTTCAATTATGTTCAGTTACTGAGAATGGTGAAAAATCAAAGTTCTTGGATTTTTGGGAATATGTTGATTTATTTTATCAATATTGTAACCAGGACGAACCTTTTCTGGCACTTTCACTTTAAGAACCGAACTGGACATCTCAAATTTTTTGAGAAGAATGCATATTGTGTTGTCTCACCACATAATTATTCTGTTCGAATGTTACTGGAAGCTAGTGAATTGTCTTTATTATAAAAATAATTCCTATTCTGTTAAATGGGAATGCTATAAAACGTTTCCACAATTTTAACACATTTTTTGGTTGTGAAACACTGCATGATGAAATTGCCTGGTCTCTAGATTTTACTTGTAACATATAAAAAGTTTAGGTTTGGTTTTCCAAAATTGTGTAACTTTAAAATCTTGAAGCACTCAATAGGACACTATATTTTATTTCTTCTCATGTTCTAATATTTTTTTTTTTTTCTGTAGGACATAATGGATTGTATTGGTGATATTTTGTTATTACTTGTAATGTTTGATGAACTATTTGCTAACCAAACATGTCTAACTGAGCATTGGACCCGCTATAGGCATAGTGTTGAAGCAGCCGTGCAAGATCCATCTGGATTAGGCGTAGATTCAAATAATATAAAACGGCTAGAAAAATTGCTTGATTCAATTCATTCTAGTCTTTTTTCTTCAAAATGTTTTCATGTAAGTATAACTTTGTTGTAGAATATTAAACATATTAAATTGTTTAGTATTGTTTAGTAATAATAATGTATTATTGGTGTGTGCGTGTTTTGTTTTTTATTTATTTATTTAATTTCAGAAAATGTTACATTCACCTTTTGAAAAGAGGGGACCAGTTAAGAAAAATAATGTCTTAGCTGAGAAGATGATTATGTTTATAAAAAATGGATTGTATGAATTTGAAAGCAAACAGCCGGATATGGAAGTTATGCTCACTTGGACAAAACTTTGTTCCATGTATGTGCTCAGTGCAAATCTGTTTGGAACTGCTGATAAAAAATTGTTTAGACATCTGTGGGAATTAAGTAGAAAGGTAACTTTTTTTTATATTATAAAATAATATTTAATCTCTTAATATTTTTTTAACTTTCCTGTATGCTCCGTCTCCAAAAAATTTTGGGGTACATAAATTAAAATCTAATAATGTGTTAAACAAAGATGGTACACCAATATATAATACGAAAGGTAAAGTCGATAGATGGGTGGAATATATTGAAGAGTTATACGGAGTATAACTCAATTATAGCAATTAGTTTAACTAGTCATGCATCAAAACTCTTAACTAGAATTTTATACAGAAGAATTGAGAGGAGAGTGGAAGAAGTGTTAGGAGAAGACCAATTTGGTTTCAGGAAAAGTATAGGGACAAGGGAAGCAATTTTAGGCCTCAGATTAATAGTAGAAGGAAGATTAAAGAAAAACAATCCAACATACTTGGCGTTTATAGACCTAGAAAAGGCTTTCGATAATGTAGACTGGAATAAAATGTTCAGCATTTTAAAAAAATTAGGGTTCAAATACAGAGATAGAAGAACAATTGCTAACATGTACAGGAACCAAACAGCAACAATAACAATTGAAGAACATAAGAAAGAAGCCCTAATAAGAAAGGGAGTCCGACAAGGATGTTCCCTATCTCCGTTACTTTTTAATCTTTACATGGAACTAGCAGTTAATGATGTTAAAGAACAATTTAGATTCGGAGTAACAGTACAAGGTGAAAAGATAAAGATGCTACGATTTGCTGATGATATAGTAATTCTAGCCGAGAGTAAAAAGGATTTAGAAGAAACAATGAACGGCATAGATGAAGTCCTACGCAAGAACTATCTCATGAA
This sequence comes from Lycorma delicatula, assembly GCF_047948215.1. Classification (NCBI taxonomy): domain Eukaryota; kingdom Metazoa; phylum Arthropoda; class Insecta; order Hemiptera; family Fulgoridae; genus Lycorma; species Lycorma delicatula. The sequence continues at coordinate 6,462,660 of NC_134458.1, forward strand.
AATAAACAAGAAGAAAACAAAAGTAATGAAATGTAGTAGAAATAACAAAGATGGACCGCTGAATGTGAAAATAGGAGGAGAAAAGATTATGGAGGTAGAAGAATTTTGTTATTTGGGAAGTAAAATTACTAAAGATGGACGAAGCAGGAGCGATATAAAATGCCGAATAGCACAAGCTAAACTAGCCTTCAGTAAGAAATATAATTTGTTTACATCAAAAATTAATTTAAATGTCAGGAAAAGATTTTTGAAAGTGTATGTTTGGAGTGTCGCTTTATATGGAAGTGAAACTTGGACAATCGGAGTATCTGAGAAGAAAAGATTAGAAGCTTTTGAAATGTGGTGCTATAGGAGAATGTTAAAAATCAGATGGGTGGATAAAGTGACAAATGAAGAGGTATTGCGGCAAATAGATGAAGAAAGAAGCATTTGGAAAAATATAGTTAAAAGAAGAGACAGACTTATAGGCCACATACTAAGGCATCCTGGAATAGTCGCTTTAATATTAGAAGGACAGGTAGAAGGAAAAAATTGTATAGGCAGGCCACGTTTGGAGTATGTAAAACAAATTGTTGGGGATGTAGGATGTAGAGGGTATACTGAAATGAAACGACTAGCACTAGATAGGGAATCTTGGAGAGCTGCATCAAACCAGTCAAATGACTGAAGACAAAAAAAAAAAAAAAAAAAAAAATATTTTTTTATAATTATCAATGTCTTTATAATTTAGTTAAAATAATATAACTCATATTAATCATCATATCAGACTGTTTTCATTTTCCCCTATATTTTCTTTAACTTCCTTTCAGTTTCTTCAACCTTATAACAGTTCTCATTCTTATTTTTTCTGTCTGATCACACTGCTTTCTCCATTACATTGCTAACCTCTTGAATGATAAGTTCCTGCAGTATTCATTTACAAAATGTTTTACTTGGGACAAAGAATAATCTGGCATTCAGATCACATACATATGTCTGAAGCCATACTATTGTTTTACCAAAACTCAAAAGGTACTGGTACCATTTTTTTGAGAACTCTCTTTTTGATTGTAAAATTCAGTTAAAGAAGCGTGTTTTTTCTTCTTAACTTTATTGTTATATAGTTAACACAATAACGTTGTATTACACAGTATATTTATTTTCACGCAAACTGTCCACTTCTGATGCTTTTTTCTTTTATTACATGTTGAATACAATTTTTCTAAGCATTTGCATGTACTCTATTAACATCTTCTACTGATGAATTTTTTATATAATTTAACTTAAATGTTGTGTTATTACTCCCAATACAGCCTTTTACTTGTGCCCATATCAATTCTATCGGGTTAAAATTGCAATGGTATGGAAGAAGACACAATACAGCACAGTTTTTTGATTTTGCAAGTTTACCTACGTGATAATGAATTTATTTTTGTGTAACTGATTTTACTATTTTTAAAAGTTCTACTTTTTACACATCTTAGGTGTATGCAATTTTCTTCAATTTTAACCATTTGGTGGCAGTTTCCAATTTTTGGGTGAAAGTGTTTGGAATTTTTTCGGTTTTCAGGCAGTGGTATGGCACGTCCATTACTATGACAGATGCTTCCATGACAGTTTTTTTAAACCACTGCATAAAATTGTCACCATTCATTTCATCATTATACAGGTGATTCAAAGAAACGGGAAATTAAAAAAATTAAATATAGTTAACGAAAAATTTTTTTTAGAAAATGAATTTTATTTCATGTAATTGTACAAATGTTGCCATTTTAGGATACATACATTTTAGATAATTTTTTAAAGATGACATCTTCCAGGTGACCTCCTCTTCTACGTAAACTCTCACGAAGTCTCTTCGTTAAATTGATCACGGTTTGACGTAACATCTCAACTGGAATTTCCGCAATTGCTTCTCGGATCTATGCCTTCAGTTCTTCCGTTGTAGCAGGTCTACTGTGGAACACTTTGCTTTTAAGGTGACCCCCACAAAAAGTAATCGCAAGCTGAGAGATCAGGCGATCTGGGAGGCCATCTAATGTCACCATTTCGTTAAATGACACGTTGTCCAAACAATCGGCGTACAGCTGCCATCGATATTCGTGCATTATGTGACGTTGCTCCGTTTTGTTGAAACCAGACTGTGTTAAGAATTGGTGAAAATCTCTTTTGTTGTTCCACAACAAAGGTTTCAAGCATGGCTACGTAATGAGCCGATGTCACTGTAATCGCAAGACCATTGTCATCCTCAAAAAATAAGGGCCTATAACACCGTAAGATGACATAGCACACCACACGGTCACTTTCTGGCTGTGCAAAGGATGCTGGTGTAGCTGCGTAGGATTTTCTTGTGCCCAGTATCTGAATTTTGATTGTTAACAAATCCACTGAGGTGGAAATGCGCTACGTCTGACATCCACAGTTCGTGAACAAACTCTTCGTTATCATTTATCTTCTGAAGCATTACACTACAGAATTGTGCTCGCACAACTGAATTGTTCGGTTTCAGTTCCTGGACGATCTGCAACTTGTATAGATGGTATGAGAGATGACAGATTGACTGATGTGGACTTCGTGTGACAGCATCTTGTAAAGCTTGAACATTCTGTGGTGTACGGACGGTTCGCCCACGGCCTGAAGGTTTCTTTTTCATTGCCAAGCCAGTTTCCTCAAAATTAGATATCCATGTTTTAATTGCATATGCTGATGGAATACGGTCGTGCCGTCCCAGATTAAAATGACGGCAAAATTCTCTACGCGCTCCCTCCACACTGTCACTGTTTTTGTAAAACACTTTGATAGCAAATGCACGTTGCGCACCACTCCAAGGATTCATGACAACTAAATGGCAGGTTAGGTTAGAGAGGCTGGCGCCACTTATCAAGTGGTACCAATCGCCCACGGCTACCAACACAACTTTCAAAATTTCCCGTTTCTTTGAATCACCCTGTACTTTAGGAAAGATAGGGATTCAAATACCCATCAACCACCATTCAAAAACCCATTTTCATTTTCTACGTGCATTATTATTAATAGTTACCTTTTCCAGCCATGGCTTTCTCCCCAGTTGACAAACCTTATACAAAAGCATCTTTTGTTTCTTTATCCACCCATACCTTTTCCTGTACATGTCCTGCATTAATCCAAGTTTCATGTAGATAATAAATTGTCTTACCCTCTTCATGAAACTACTTAATTTCTCTTAAATATTCTCTACACCATGAAATAATATCTTCACATTCAATCAATAAAGAATTGTCTTTTCTTGATATGAAACAAAAATTCATTGATTTTAAAACACAATATAATGTACTTCTAGAAAAATTTGGCAATTTTTTATTGGTATTCATTGCATTTAATATTTTATTCAAGTTAGAAAGCTTGTTATTGAAATAAAATGAACTTTTTTCTGATAGCAATTTTTGTAAAATTGTCCAACTTTTCAGTTGTTTTTACACACTTTCAAGTCTTTTTTAGGGCTAACATATTTACCATCAATTTTGTGTTTCTTTATTTTATTAAAAAATTTCCTTTTGCTAATGCCTGTTGCAATTTGACTGCAGTTTCAGGGTTATATACGGGTCTGTAAATAAAGTAATGATTTGGGATCAGAAAAACCTTTTATTTACAATCCAATTATATATGGACTCGCCTTCGAAAAAGTTCCCTTGGAAAGCCATGCCATGCTTCAAACAGTTTTCCCACTCTTCATAGCATTGTTGGAACTCAGAAACCAGAATATATTCTTCAGGTGGTTGGTTACATTTTTTAAAATGTTTTTTACTGTTCCAAAATGGTGTCCTTTGAGGTGTTTTTTTATAGTTGGGAACAGGAAAAAGTCATAGGGACTCAAGTCAGGTGAATAAGGTGGTTGAGGAACTACAGGAATGTTATTCTGTGCCAAAAACAAATTAATTGGGATTGCAGAGTGACAAGGTGCATTGTCACGATGCAGCACCTGGATTGTCTTTGATGGCTGGTCTCACGCGGGCAACTCTTTTCCGCAGTCTTTCAAGAATTTCTCTTTAAACATATTGATTTACAGTCTGTCCTGTAGGTAAAAACTCCTTATGGACAATGCCATTACTGTCAAAGAAATAAATTAGCATGGCTTTGATTTGCTCATTTTTGCTTTTTTTGGGACGTGGTGAGTTTGAAGTGTGCTACTCCTTGCTCTGGCATTTTGTTTCTGGGTCGTACGCAAATATCCAAAATTCATCACCAGTAATAACATGCTTTAGAAAATCAGGATCAGTTTCAATTTGCCCTATAAGATCGTGGAACACTTCCACCCTGTTGTTTTTCTATTCAACAATGAAGTTTTTTGGGACAAATTTTGCACAAACATTTACATGATCAATTCGTTTGTTAAAATTTGATGGACTGTGGTATGGTTCAAATTCAATTGTTCTGCAATCATTCTGATAGTTAATCACCGGTTGTACCGTATCAAGTCTCTGATTTGCTCAATATTGTCGTCACTTTTTGATGTTAACAGTCTTCCAGGAGCGTGGATTGTTCACAATCGATTCCCGGCCATCTGAAAATGTTTTAAACCACCTAAAAACTTGAGTTTGTGACTGAGTGTCGTCTCCATATGCCCTTTTCAATTTTGAAAAGTTTCAGTAGCATTCTCACTGAGTTTAAGACAAAACTTGATTGCACAATGTTGCTCATAATTGTATCACTCATTTTTGTAATGCACAAGAAAAACTCGTTTCACAAAATGTTTATTTATGTCTCACATGACAACAATAGACTAAAAATATAAATCAGCTATTGATATTACCATGTGTTTACTAGTTACTTTTTTTTTGGCTGCCAAAAAAAAAAAAACTAGTCTCATTACTGTTTTTACAGATCTCGTATATGTTGCTGATTATTTTTTTTTTTTTGAGAGCTACTTATGGGGTTTTCCTGGTGTATGTTTCACGACAGAACCATTCAGGGGTATTCCATTTTAATTCAACAGATTTTCAAAACTTTTATTGTATCTATAAGTTTTATAGTCCATTTTTATAACAGTTTTATTCAGTGTTAATTAATTTTAATTAACCCTGTGTTTTTGTGCCAATCAAATTTTAATAATTAAGGGGTATTCTATTTTAATTCACAAATGATCAATGCATCACTATTTTTGATTTTGATGATATTTGGTATATAACTACCCACCATGTATTGGTCAAAAAATATATTTAAAAAAAATTTTTTCTTGAGTAATATACTATTTTCATACTTGCCAACAGGTAAAAATAGCCATTTTTGTTGCGTTTTCCATGAGCTGTAGCATTCGTAGTTTACATCATATAGAGGTCAAAAAGGGTTTTTGGAAAAAATAAAAATGGAACTTCATCTTAGTGTACTCAAAATTAATTTTGTTACATTTTTTTTTTTGTCTTCAGTCATTTGACTGGTTTGATGCAGCTCTCCAAGATTCCCTTTCTAGTGCTAGTCGTTCCATTTCAGTATACCCTCTACATCCTACATCCCTAACAATTTGTTTTACATATTCCAAACGTGGCCTGCCTACACAATTTTTTCCTTCTACCTGTCCTTCCAATATTAAAGCGACTATTCCAGGATGCCTTAGTATGTGGCCTATAAGTCTGTCTCTTCTTTTAACTATATTTTTCCAAATGCTTCTTTCTTCATCTATTTGCCGCAATACCTCTTCATTTGTCACTTTATCCATCCATCTGATTTTTAACATTCTCCTATAGCACCACATTTCAAAAGCTTCTAATCTTTTCTTCTCAGATATTCCGATTGTCCAAGTTTCACTTCCATATAAAGCGACACTCCAAACATATACTTTCAAAAATCTTTTCCTGACATTTAAATTAATTTTTGATGTAAACAAATTATATTTCTTACTGAAGGCTCGTTTCGCTTGTGCTATTCGGCATTTTATATCGCTCCTGCTTCGTCCATCTTTAGTAATTCTACTTCCCAAATAACAAAATTCTTCTACCTCCATAATCTTTTCTCCTCCTATTTTCACATTGAGTGGTCCATCTTTGTTATTTCTACTACATTTCATTACTTTTGTTTTGTTCTTGTTTATTTTCATGCGATAATTCTTGCGTAGGACTTCATCTATGCCGTTCATTGTTTCTTCTAAATCCTTTTTACTCTCGGCTAGTATTACTATATCATCAGCAAATCGTAGCATCTTTATCTTTTCACCTTGTACTGTTACTCCGAATCTAAATTGTTCTTTAACATCATTAACTGCTAGTTCCATGTAAAGATTAAAAAGTAACGGAGATAGGGAACATCCTTGTCAGACTCCCTTTCTTATTACGGCTTCTTTCTTATGTTCTTCAATTATTACTGTTGCTGTTTGGTTCCTGTACATGTTAGCAATTGTTCTTCTATCTCTGTATTTGAACCCTAATTTTTTTAAAGTGCTGAACATTTTATTCCAGTCTACGTTATCGAATGCCTTTTCTAGGTCTATAAACGCCAAATATGTTGGTTTGTTTTTCTTTAATCTTCCTTCTACTATTAATCTGAGGCCTAAAATTGCTTCTCTTGTCCCATACTTTTCCTGAAACCAAATTGGTCTTCTCCTAACACTTCTTCCACTCTCCTCTCAATTCTTCTGTATAGAATTCTAGTTAAGATTTTTGATGCATGACTAGTTAAACTAATTGTTCTGTATTCTTCATATTTATCTGCCCCTGCTTTCTTTGGTATCATGACTATAACACTTTTTTTGAAGTCTGACGGAAATTCCCCTTTTTCATAAATATTACACACCAGTTTTATATAATCTATCAATCGCTTCCTCACCTGCACTGCGCAGTAATTCTACAGGTATTCCGTCTATTCCAGGAGCCTTTCTGCCATTTAAATCTTTTAATGCTCTCTTAAATTCAGATCTCAGTATTGTTTCTCCCATTTCATCCTCCTCAACTTCCTCTTCTTCCTCTATAACACCATTTTCTAATTCATTTCCTCCGTATAACTCTTCAATATATTCCACCCATCTATCTTACTATTAACCTTATCTATCTATTACCTTATTATATAAGGTAAAGTCCTTTCGTATTATATATTGGTTTACCATCTTTGTTTAACACATTATTAGATTTTAATTTATGTACCTTTTGTTACATAACCAAATCTTTTAATTTTACTGAAGTTACATTTACAAAGTTTTTTTCAAATTTTGGGCACAAAATAAATAATGAAGAGCTTAGGGTAACAGGCCTGTCTCTTATTTCTCAACTTTTACGTACTAGTAGTACTTATAGAAAACAAATTGGACTGTTACTGAGTGTCCTTCATTAAAAAAAATTACTGCCAAATTATAAGATTTTGAAAATGTCTCATTTCTGGGGCCCAAAACCACATGTGGTCAGGTGGCAAAAATCTGAAATGTTTACAGCAGTAAGTACTTTTTATGTACTTTAAAACCATATCAAATTTATTTTGTTATTCAAAGGGTTTGATGAGTAATGAAGCCAACAAAACTGCTAAAAACACTGTTCCTTCTAACCGTGAACAACAATGTATCCAAAAAATTCACAGTATGTATTTTTTCAGATAATAATGTAGGCCTACTATACAAAATATTATGATATGTGTATAATGAGATAGCTTATATTTTAGATAGTTTGTTACTTAAAGTATGACTCGTACATACAAACTCATGTTTAAACACGAAAGTGATTAGACATGTATGGACATGAATGTTTGCATAATCTGAATGTAAACAGTGTAGAAGGCTCAGTTACTGTTTTGATTTCAATATATGTTGTATTGTTGTTAGTGTTAATACTGTCATTAGGCAATGTGCACTTGTTTATAAAGTAATTTTATTTGCAGTGAACTTCTCTTTTATGCGATATCTTTTATTTTTAATTTTACAAATTAGAGAAATTGTTATTTTAGCTGTACAGAAACTGGGATAAGACAAAGTGAGGTACAGCTGGTAGTTTTATAATTTATACTAACTGTACTGTTATTTTAAGAACCCTAGCATTTTATAAAAACAGATTATGGAGTGTTCAATTGGCATTCACATTGAAACAGTATGTCACAAATTGACTTACAATAGATCTTCAGTATTGCACAATATTTTAGTTTACTGAACAGCAAAAAAAACATTGATATCTTTAAGAGGTGGATTGTACTGAAACAAAAAATATCTGTACGTTTCATAAAACTGAATATTTAGATAAATATTTTCATATTAATGGGAAAAGTTGTTCTGATCCATTTAGCTGTCATACTAAACTGGTTAAGAAATCTCTTTGAGAAATATCTTTGACACTTTCAACAAGCAATCCAAATTTAAAATTAATTCCAGGCAGAGTACTGTGTACAAAATGCTTAAACATAATATAAAAATCACAACATGATACAGAAAGCGAACCAGAATGCCAAGATATATTTGATCCTCAATGTGTTATAGTTGATTTGGTGAATAAAGCTTGTTAGCACTTGGCATTTCCCTCGTTAAGGTTCAAAAATTATTGAGCAGCGCAAAGGAACCAATTAAAAAAAAAAAACAAAGTTATAAAAATAGCCGAGTCAGTTACCAGTAAATTAAATGATTACTTTGATTTAAATATTTCTACAGAAGAAACCAGTTTAGTTCAACAAAATTATGCTGATTTAGGTAGGGAATATGAAGAATTAATCATTAAATTAATTGAAAAAATGAAAACAGTTACATCAACCCAGGAAAAAAATTAATATTTTAAGTTTATTACCATGCAGCTGGAGCATTCAAAAAATTCAAAATGACTAGTGTTAGTATTTAGCCTGTCAATCCAAACAATTAAAACAAGTGGAATGTGGCCACAAATCAGCAAAAAGAAAACCCAGTCACGTAATTGATGAAAATTTTATTAAATTTGTCCCAAGATTTTTACCAGAATGATGAGCACAGTCAAATGATCCCAGGCAAGAAGGATTGTGTCTCTGTAAGACGAGCTGATGGGAAGAAAATTATTATTCAAAAAAGACTTATCTTATGTAACTTAAAAGAATTGTACACAGCCTTCAAAGAAAAACATAATTTAAAAAATGGTTTTTCAAAATTTGCTGAATTAAGACCTAAATTTTGTGTTCTAGCTGGTGGGTCAGGTACTCACTCTGTGTATGTGTGTCACCCACCAAAATGTAAAACTCATGTTATGTGCCTTAAAATGGAATTTGATAATAAAATTCTCCTTTCAACCATGGTATGTGATATAGAAAATGAAATGTGCATGTTGTTACAGTATGAAAAATGTCGAGGCACTAATGAAGTTCTCAGATTACTGCAAGAGAGCTGGGATGATTTTGATTCTGAAATTATCTTCAAACAGTGGGTTTCTGTTGACTGTTGTGAACTAACTGTTCAGATTCTTCCGCTTCAAGAGTACTTAGATAAACTTACTGAAAACTTAATCTAAAAAGGCATCATTTTTTTGCAAAGAAAAAAGCTAATTTCCTCAACATTAAAAAGGAAAACTTGTTGGAGGGTGAATGTATTGTAATGGGAGACTTCTCTCAAAATTTTCCTTTTGAGATACAGGATGAAGTCTAGTCATACCACTGGTCAAAAACTTATGCCATAGTACATCCATTTCTCATATATTTAAAAAAAAGAAGGAAAATTACAAAGCCAAAGCTACTGTATGATTAGTGAGTACTTGAAGCACAATACTACATCGCTCTGCTTCCAAAAGCAAGTTATAAATAAAGTAAAAACGCTTACCAGAAATTAAACAACTTTTTTATTTTTCTGTTAGCTCCTCAGCCCAGTATAAAAACAAAAAAAAATTCATAAATTTGTGCTACTATCAATTTTTTGAAATCGTAGCTGAATGGCTTTTTTTTTGCCTCATACATGGAAAAAGACCATGTGATGGTATTGGTGGATCTGTAAAAAGTACTGACTAAATCAAGCCTCCAAAGGACAGTCAACAATCAAATTGTTACACCTTCTGAAATGTAAAATTATTGTAAAGGCAATATTAAAAATATAACTTTTATTTTCTGTTCTATTAAAGATGTTGAAGAGACTGAAGAATACCTCAGTTCTCATTATCAGATAATCACAACAATCCCAGAAACAAGAACCTTTTACAGTTATGTTCCAACAAGTTAGAAATGTATTGTGAAAGTTCCGGCAACCTCTGAATCAGAAACATTTACATTAATATCAGTACACAAGGACATTAGTGTTTCTGATTGCTTTATAGGTTTACCAATGTCAAAATGTAAAAAATAATGTCTGTTACGTATACGATGGCAAGTGGTGGTTAGGCAAACTCATTGAAGTCAAAATATATGGAAATGAAGAGGAATATCGAATACACTTTTTCCATCCGTAGGGTCCCAGTACTTCATTCAAGAAATCATGGGTTCAACTGGAAAAGATTTTAAAGATTCTTACACCTTCAGAGCTTGTTATCAAAAAGTGCAAGATTTATTCATAATTTCCAGTAGCAGGAGTAAAATAAGGTAAAAGTGAATTGAACAACTTGTTATGTATTTGAATTGCTTATTATTTGTAATTATTATTTATCATTCTTAATTGACTATTTATCATTTTGTAATTGACTATTAATTATCAATTTATTCATTCTAATGAGTTTAGTTGTAATTTTTATAATCTGAAAAAAAATGCATATCAGTATTTTTGGATACATTGTTTACGGTTAGAAGGAACAGTGTTTTTAGTGGTTTTGTTGGCTTCATTACTTGTCAACCCCTATGAGTAACCAAATTAATTTTATATGGTTTGAAAGTACATAAAACGTACTTACTGCTGAAAACATTTCAGATTTTTGCCACCTATCCCACATGTGGTTTTTGGGCCCCAAAAATAAGACATTTTCAGAATCTTACTATTTGGCGGACATTTTTTTTAAGGAGATTTGGTAACAGTCCAATTCTTTTTTATAAGTACTACTAGTACCTAAGAGTTAAAATGTAGGAAACAGGTCTGTTACTCTAAGCCCATCGTTATTTATTTTGGGACCAAAATTTGAAAAAAACAACAATTTGTAAACAACTTCAGTAAACATTACAAGATTTTATTATGTAACAAAATGAATTTTGAGTAAAAAATAATTCAAGATGAAGTTCCATCTTTATTCTTTCCAAAAACTCCTTTTTAACCTCTTTTTGATGTAAAATAAGAATACTACATCTCATGGAAACTTTGACAAAAATGGCTGTCTTTATCTGTTGGCGAGTTAGAAAATAGTCAATTACTCAAGAAAAAAGTTTTTTAAAAATATTTTTTGGCCGCTACAAGGTGAGTAGTTATCATATACCAAATATCATCAAAATAAAAAATAGTTATGCAGTGATTATTTGTTGAATTAAAATAGAATACCCCTTAATTATTAAAATTTGATTGGCATAAAAACACAGGGTTAATTAAAATTAATGAAAATTAACACTGAATAAAACTGTTATCAAAATGGACTATAAAACTTTATTATACTGTACAGAGTAACACAATAATATAGACTGAAATAGTTTCTTTCACTGAATTGAGTAATGGTGTGAAGCATTACATATGATGAAATCATTATTAAACATCAGTAACAGACTCAACAAAACTTTTATTATCATTGGGATGTCACAGTACCAGACAAGTGATAACTTTCAGTATATATTATATCCATAAAGTAATAATTGCACTTGCATGTGGGATTGACAGAATGATTGATTCATCCTAAACTTCTGAGATATTACTCATACATGCTGAATTCATATTTATATGTGCTGCACGGTTTCATGAGACAAGATTTAGGATTGAAATTGAAGTTGAAAGAACCATATGTGTAACTTCAAATAGAAATTTATTGAAATTTAACTGTATATTAAGATTTTTTAAATTTCTATAAAAAGCATTTTGAAAAATTATTGGAGATGTATATTTTCCTTAATATAGAGTAAAATAAGTTATGGTTTAGATACTCAGGTTGGAACCTATATTACAAATCTGTATCCTCTAATCAAACAGTAAAAAGATTTTTTAGAATTGTGGCCATGAAGGGAAGATTAAAATATATGCTTTTCATTTTTAAGCCTTGAAATATTACCACTGTGCAGTTTGCACATTACAAGGTTTCAAAATGTCTCTTTAAAAGGAATGGAAATGTACTGTCAATAATAGTGCATATAGCTTTGGAATAACAAATCTTAGCTTAGTAGGCTAACAAAGCTTACCTTAGTTTGTGTAAACTTCACTACTTTGCTGAAGCTTACATCAACATTTTATACAATATTTTTTTGTTACCCATGTTGAGGATGGGCCTATCTTAATATGAACACAGTCCTAAAGGAGATTCAGGAGGAATTAATCATTTCTGCACTTCTTCTGTCATCTTTTTTCAGATAATCTTAAACAACATTGTGGACACTGTGTCTTGGTTGTTCAGTCTGCAGCTTAGTCTCAATGATATTCTCTGGGGTAAGCACACCAAATTCTCTCTGGCATGCTTCCCTGTGCTGCAGGAACTAATCGGACACTAACACATAGTTTTCTTGCTGCAAAAATCACAATCTGTAGAGGGTCTTAGTATCCACATGCACAGATATGTTTTAAAGCACCTGTGTCTGGTAAGGAACTTGGTCAACTCGTACATCAGTTACCTGTGATTACAGTCCAGCTGCCTCAGGAGGTCAGGGATCAGACAGCAAGTCCATCTGCCCTTCATCGACTGATCCCATCTCTCCGCCACCTGTGGACAAGCAATACCTTTATATCTGCCGTACTTGCACCCCTTTACACCACCATTTTCTTTAGAACAAGGAAATCCAGGGGTGCAAGTCCGTCCATTACACTGGTGACATTACCCAAGATGGCCCTGCACCTGCTAGTATAACTGAATGGAGGTAGACTTGTGCACCAGGCTAAGAATTTCATGAGCTCTCCCCCCTTTCTAGCAAGGCAGACCAAAATGGTGCTGTACAACACTTGCGAGAGCACCACATGGGATCCTCTGCTTTGATGTGTGGGAACACCTGACGTTGGTCATTATCCAAACGATAGAGGCTGTCATTTTTTTTTGTCTTAACCGACACTTCTTTTACATGTCTCTGAAACATGATGCTTTTATTCATCCACATCCCAACGTATGCAGGGAAAGGGTTGACTATAGTAATACTGACCCTAAACAAATTTGGGATGAGTATTATTCTTACGTGAGGCTATGACCACTTAGGTCTTCTCTGAGAAAAGCTGAAGCTCAACCTCCTGAAGGTACAAGACAATAATATTTATTGCCTTGTTCCCAGTGTCCATTACTGTCAGTTCTGTTTTGACCATCACAATGAGTACCAAGTTGTCGGCAAACTCAGTAAGGGATTGCCAATGGGAAGCTTGATGGACAGAACTTTGTTGTACGCAATATTCCACATTGTTGGCCCCAACACTGAGCCCTGTGGAACACTGCAACTCATCCTGATCTGCACCTGCCCTTCAGAAATTCACTGACCTTTCAGAGAGGTAACACTGCATTATCTTCAGGTATAAACTGAAGCCATGACTTTTCAGTACCCAAAATATCATGTCCCATAGTTAACTGTTTAATGCTTTTTTCACATCAAACAAGATGACAGTTGGATCAAATGCTTGGGCCTTGAGGCCAATTTGACCTCCTGATGGTGTTCATTACTCTAGAAATGGCATCTCTAGTTGACCCGCCCTTACAGAAACTGAAGGTTATTAAGACCACCTGTTGCCTCCAGCTCTTGGTTAAGCTTGTTAACAGAATCCTCTAAAAAATCTTACTCAAATAATTGAGCAAGCAGATCCGCCTAAAGGGTACTTGTTCACAGCATTGCCTCCCCTCCTTCTGAGGAGCTCAAGCCAGGTGGATTTTCAGGACTCTGGAATGTATTCCTAAATGATGTGTGGTTGAAAGCATCAATCTTGTACTACAGAATGAATTTTACTCAAACTTGACTGCCTCCCAGGCCACACTGTCCAAGTCAGGGCTCTTATCACATTTGATATTACAGCTGGCCACACAAGTTCTTATGTGGTGATAAGTGGAATAAAAAAAATTAATAAAAATTACAGTTCATCTCACCACATGTAGGAAAGAGGGTCTCTGTGCAACTCAGTAGATTAGCTCTGTTGAGAACACCTACCAAATCTTTTGGTAACAATCTTGTAACCATCTCCCCAGATATCCTCATCGAGGGCATCGAAGTGTTCCCTCCACTTCTGCCATTTGGTTCTGAAGAGCTCGTGCTTCAGGTCCTGCTTAGTCCTGTGGTTGGCCCACTAATATGTAAGGAGTTTGATATCATCCCTCTTATTGGCCCTCAGTAGTCTCTGCCTGGCATATGTTTCTCAGCCTATTTCTGGAGTCTACCAACAGTCTTGTTTCCTGTAGTGGCCAGCCTGACAACTCAGTTGGGTCTTCTGGAAGGCATCAGCTATGGTGCCCGAGTGACCCTCTGGGTCAGTGAGGCTGATATCACCAAGGTATGGTAGGAATTTTGTTCAAAAGAAAACCACAGCTTGGCAGACTACCAAATGAGGAGGGGCCTTCTGTTGCCCCCTCTTGGAAAGACTGTGTCCACAGAATCACGCTGTGATCTGAACGCATCTCATCCTTTAGGACTTCCCACTTATGATCAACAAATGGTCCACTGGCTCTTAAGAATGTAACATCGATGTAGGAGGTAAACTTGTCCCCTGTTGTAAGAAGGGACATCACTTACCCCAGAAATTGCCTCATAGAGGGCGTGGCTACAGTGGTCACTCACCATTCTGCTCTACAAAGGTTTTTGTTATTGAAATTGCCTCCTACCAATGGATTTTGCTGACTGTTTTCCTACTTCCATTAATAAACAGTCCCATCTATGCTTGAATCCATCAAATAGACAGTTGGGGGAGCTATAACAACTAAACAATAGCATCATCAGAGTCAGGCCAAACGTAATTGGGCTGCTACTGGAGCAAATTATTGGCAAGGCACTAGAGACCTTGATAACTTCAACACTGCTGTCAGTATCAAACTTTAGCAGACTCACTGACCCTCAGCAGACAATACTATTTGGTTAGCTGCACAGTATGATGTTGGCTTTTTTTCATCTTGTGACTTTGAGATCAATTCATGTACCCTCTAGCTTATGATTTTGAATTAATCTGGAGAACTGTCATATTTTAATCTTTGGGTACTTGACTACCAATCCTATGGCTGGTAGTTTTGCAGACCCTGCATCTTTGTATTGCAATCAAACTTTTTGTGGCAGGCCTTAACACATTTGAAGCAAAGCATCAAGAAGTCAGGTCCCTTGCACTTAGATGTAAGGTATCTGAACACCTTTAAAGTAGCACTTTGCTACCTCCTCCTATCAATTGACATGGCCACCTGACCAACTCGATTCATATTCTGCCCATAGCGTGGAGCTTATGAGCAGCATGCATGGGCAGTGCTATGGTCACCTTCTGGGATTTGCACAATCCCAGCCTGAGGGACGTGACTGTTAACAAAGTTTTATCTGCAAGGACATGTGAAATGTTCTCTTGTACCTCCCAGGAAGTGGTCTTTGCACCTAAGTCCTTCACATGTATGAAGGACTTCTTATCAGTCTTCCCTCTGCAAGTCACATCAGCTTCTACGGTTGTTTTTTTGATGGAGCAACTCAATAGTATTGCCTGCGCTTTAGACAAAGTTCTGCACTTTGTCTTTCTTGCTTTTTCTTGTAGACAGGATGCCCTTCATCTCCTTATCAGGGCCCTCCTGTTAACTGAACTCAGGAGGTTGGTGAAGGACTTACTCTAGAGTTGATGATGAACAGTCTGAGTCTTGGATTTGATGAACAGTCTTAACTGCATCTTGTGCAGCAGGCATTCCAGATTTGTGGGGACTGTCTGCACCCAACTCCTCTACAAAGACCAGGAACTTCAATTTCAATCGCTTTGGCAGGTATTCTATGAGGGAACGAACGCAAAGCTCGATCTTATCGGCTGGAACACCAGCTTTGAGTCTTGTGTTTGATTTTCCCATAATTTTGGAGAGCTGCTTATGCACCTCCCTGATAGCCAGTTCCTTCCCCTCTTTGGAGTCTTAAGACCACAAAGATCTGATGCATTGTGTCATCACTGCCAAAAAACCCGGTGGTGGGTCTGCCCACCAGGAACCAACTTGGCTTCACTCATTCTCCTCCATGAGTAGCTAAAGCCAGGGAGATCCTGGTGAAAGTCTTCTGCATGTAGCTGCCCTTTGTTCTGGTTGTCAGGTCAATTATTACCACAGTGTCCACTTCATGAAAATTGTAAACTGATTGCTTAAGGAGCTCTGACTTCTCAAAGCAGTCCGTTGGCCAACTCCTTCAGACAAAGCCGTCCTTGGGGTGATCTCCTCATCTCCCCCCCCCCCCCCGCTGTGAAGTAAGAGAGTGAAGCTCAGCTCCTCACTCTCCTGTTTCTTCACCGTCTGGGAGGCAGCATCTGCAGTTATCTTCAGACTGACAACACATCCTTATTATTTGAAAGGGAGGAGGTCACCTGCTGCAATAAGGAGGTGGGTGCAGGTTTTCTTTCTCTCCTGCTTGGGTGTTGACCTGCACCAGGTCTTGAAGGGGCTTAATTTCCAGTATCATCATCGAGATCATTGTGGAGGAAGAAAATTGGTCTTATCTTGGTATAATGGTGGCCATTTTGTTTTAATTTGTTTAAGATTTTATTAATTTAATTTTGCTTGATTTAGTTAATTTTATTCATTTTGGATTTTTTAAATATAATTATTATTAATTTTACTTAATTTTATTGTTTAATTAATTACTTTAATACTTTTGATTTAATAGTTTAATTCAAGTTATTGATTTCGTTTTATTTTATTTATTTAGTTTTATTTGATCTGTTAATAATGTTGTTGGGTTAATAATTTAATTTGATTTAATTAGTATATTTTTTAAATTAATTTTATTCAATAAATTTAGATTTAATTTTTTTGTTTTATGTAATTATAATATTATTGTGAGATAATATTTAATTTATTGTTTTTATTGGCTTGTTACTTTATTAAATTAAATTTATTTGGTTTAATTTAAAGTAATTTAATTAATTTATTATATTTAAATTTGTTTTGATTTATTGATTAATTATTGATTTATTAATTAAATTTATTTTTTTATTATATCATTTAATTAACTTATTCTTTAATTAATGCAAATTAAATTTATTTAATTTGTTAAATATTATAAGATTAAATAAATAATTTATTTTATTTAATTTAATCAAATAAGGTGGTGGAACCAATAGAGGAAAGGAAGAATAAGAGAAAAAATTAATACAGGTGGCTAATAGCAATCGTAGTTTTTTGTTGTGTTGAATATTTTAATAGTATGGTATTGATATTAAACTGAAGAAAAAAATACAAACCAATAGGGCTATTTTAGAGATGTGAAATTTGTCAATTATTTATGAAGGGAATTGTTTGTGGAGGGAGTGGTGAAAATTCAAAAATGATATAACATTAAATTCATTAATATATTTTTTTGGTATTTATTGTAATACATTTTATATTAACTTTTTAAAACTACAAATGTTTTAAATAATTACAGAATAAATACTACAATGTACTTTTTGTCTGTACCCTTTTCTACAGTTATCAAAATAACAAGTTTCAGCCTGATTAATCAGTTTGTGAGAAATTTCAAGTCAGTGTTGTTCTACAGTTTCATCGAACTTACGCCTAATAAATTTTATTTTGTATTATCTTTAGTTTTACACAAGGAATGTGATTGGGAAGTTTTAAGACTGGGTTTGTAATTTCAAAATGGTAATAATTTCAAGGTGTGTTGTGTTTGATCTTCAAAGTAGTCCCCTTCTAACTGAACACATTAATTCCAACACTTTTGGAAGCAGTCCTGGAAATTTTTTTTAAGACACCCTTAATACAGAACACCTCTGTATTAGCCTGGATGTCTTTAATTAAGTCAAATTGGTTCCCTTTCAGCAAACATTTTGATTTAAGAAATAGGTACAAGTCGGCAGGGGATAAAAGGGTTGTGGAAGCACAGGAATTTGGTCAAACATTTTGTGATCAAGAATGCACGAAGAGCCAGTGCATTGTTTTGATGGATGACCCAGTTCTCAGTTCTTGTCTTATAAAGAGTGGAAGCCTTTTCTTCCACACATTTTCACGCAAACACTGAAAGACATTCTTAATAGTATTCCTGGTTGACTGTCTGTCTCCCTAGTAGAAAATTTATGATGCACAATACCTGTAGAATCAAAGAAAACCAACAACATTGTCTTCACATTCAACTGACTGTTGCACATTTTTTTGAAAAGTGTAACAATCAGAACTTGGACCCTTCTACTGTGTTGATTGTGTCTTTGTTTCTAGGTCGTATTCATAAACCCATGATTCCTCGCCTATAATTACCTTGTTTAACAAATCTGGATCAGTTTCAGCCTGATTAATCAGTTCGTGGGACATTTCAAGTCGGTGTTGTTCTACTGGTCTGACAACAATTTTGGAATGAATGTCGTGGACATTTGATGCATGTTCAAATCTTCAGCTAAAATTGAGTAAATTGCATAGAACTTTAATTTAATTCACCCGCCATCTCCTTAATTGTGAGTTTATAGTCGGAATGCACTAAATCACCAACTTTCACAATGTTTTTGTTGGGTTTTGAAGTGGAAGGCCTGGCAGGTTTTTGAAGTGAATTGGGATCATTTTCTACTGATTCACGACCAGCTCAGACATTTATTCCTGAAAATTGTTTTTTTTTTAAGAGATTATTATTATAAGTTTCCAAAACTGATTTCCCAGTTTTCAAACAAATTTTTTGCCAACTCGTTCAAAACAAAGATATCGCTGTGTTCTTTTCAGGATCTTTCAAGGACAAAACAAGTTTCCCCTTCCACACCTGCTGGCTAACTTACCCCCTCCTATTGAGCACATGTCTAAATTCTTTCCAGTTAAACCTCATATATGTGCATTTGAAAATTTAATGTATCAGAAAAGAAGCAGAAATTATGACAATGGTTCTTATATTATTTTTAATTGTCTAATAAAAACTTTAAAATATCAAAATTTTAATTAATATTATGATATGTTATCATAGTTTTATTTCTAGTTTAAGTATTGTAGATATACTCTTAATTATTTGTAATATTGTAAATATACTACTTATAACTAATTAATTATACTTAAACTTAATAATAACCAATATTAATATACTAAGTGTGTAATATATACTAAGAAGTCGTATTAAGTATCTAAAAATGTATTAAATTTTCTTTTACAGCATCCTGGTGTTATATTTTTTGGAAATATATTATGGTTTCCAGATAAGTTTTTTATGAAACATTTGAGCCATATTACAAAACAAGTAATCGATAAGAAATCAATAGAAGCAGTTGCTATTGCAAGAAGAAATTTTCTTATTCAAATACCTAAACTTTTACCTAAAGAAGTTATTGCATTTTCTTCTCAGGTTTGTATCAGATATTATTCTCTCATTTGTGACTATTATATTAATCATCAGTTCTTTTTTTTTTACTCTCAGCTAATTTGAATTTTTTGCTTTGATCCTTATGCTAATTCCATATCTGTCTGATTAGACTAAAGCTTTTATCTTATCTTTCCCTTTTTTCTTCATCAGAGAATTTGTTTAGAATTTTACTATCTGTACCACTTTTGTTTAATTACAGCTTGTTATTAAAATAACTAAGACAACAAATATATACGGATTCTTCTGAAAATTAGCGTTATGTTCTTATTGTAATAGTTTCCCTTAAAAGATAGTCCTATTTCTTTTGCTCCTAATATCATAACAGTAACTGATCAGTTATCGTGCCAGCTACTGTATCGGATGTCTTTATTTTATTGACATCTGCTTGGAACAGTGCTTGAAGACATCCCAAACTGCTGTATTTTCTTACAAAACTCTACCAGGACCATATTTTCCAAAAATTTTTCCGTGTAGTATGAAATGTAAGATTAACTTATGTGTAAGTTATTAACATATTAACATTAGTGAGGTTATACATATAAAAGACGTATAGAGTGAAATTATTCTAAGTTAAACTCGCCGGCCAATACTGGTCAGCGAATAACAGTAAACAAGGACTTAGAATATTTTTCATAGTTAAATAGTTATAGAGTGAAATTTTTTCTGAGTCCTCAATGGTATTATAAGAGGGACCTGTTTTCCTTCCATAACTTCCTTTCTAAACATCCCAGCCCAAACCCCCCTCCCAGGACCTATCCGTCCCAGGTCCTTCCTCGACCCCTGACCTCCAAAAAATAAATTTTTTTTGAAAAATATTTTGAGTAGTTTTTTTTAGGACATATTTATTTATCCCTGATCCCCCCAAAAATTTTTGGAGACATCTTTTTTGAGTTTTTACAATTTACTTACCTTCCAAAAAACCCCCTGGGCCCCCCTTTCTTGGAACCCCTGAACCCCATCGAGTGGGTACTCCAAGAACTCAAGATTGAGAGTAGAGAAGCGACGGCGTGGGTTGTTGCCACTAGAAAATATGGCGACCCAGGGCTCTGTAGCAGCGGCAGGACTGTCAATAAAGAAACAATGACGAAAGGGAAAAAATGCTTTCGCCTGGACACCTTTCTGGGTAGCCTTGGTAGTCTTACCTATCAATTGGTAATAGTGATGATATCTCTGAAACAGCACCTTGTCATACATAATGAGAGATAGAGTAGAACCAGTGAATGTTGTAATACAGCAAACAGAGCAGCAGATGAGACCGGGCTAAGCATTAATAAAGAAGGTGATCCCACCTGCAGAAGATAGCCGGATAATTGTTGTGAAGGTGGTGGGAAGGTCATATGCTGACCTGCTGAAGACAATGAAGGTAGTAGTAACTACTGAAAAACTCAGCGATGTCATTTCTCTACGAAGAGGGAGAAATGAGGAATTGCACGTTAGAATCCAAGGGGCCCAGAAGGCTATGGAATTCACTAACATTCTCAGAGATAAGGCTGCGGATCTACACATCGACCTGAAGACAAGGGCTGGAAGGCGTACGGTAGTATACATTAGAGACGTTGAGTCTGACACCACAGAAGCAGAAATTAGACATGCAGTCACAGAAAGAATTGGTGACACCGAAGAATTCAAGATTTCATCAATGAGAAGAGGGTTTGGAGATATACAAAATGTAACTGTGATAACTAGTTACAGGGCTGAATGCAAGATTGTAGAACAAAGAATTAGAGTGGGTTGGGTGAACTATTGTGCATATATAAGAGAAGAAGAAGAAGAAGAAGAGAGGTGTTTCCGTTGCTTGATTATTGGACATCAGAGATTTGAATGTCCAACCGAACAGAATTCTGTTATAATTGTGGTAAAAGAGGTCATAAAATTACCACGTGCCAGGAGCCCAAATACTGTTTAAGTTGTAACAAAAAGGATCATTGCACTGGGGCTGGACATGTGCACTAACCAGAAATGTTTAAGGTTATTTTAGCCAACATCAACAGAAGTTCGCACTCTCATGACCTGGTGAGAGAGCTGGTTAGAGAGAAAGATGCAGACCTTCTGATAGTAACGGAGCCAAATGTGTACACTTGGCAGCAAGAACTGGTTGGTGCGTGGGTTCGGATGGTGATGTGACAATACTGGATGCCAGTGGAAAACTAGCATGGTGAATACGTAGTAGAGGCAGGGGACATGTTGCCATTGAGATGGAAAGCGTAATTCTGATTGCGGCATACATCTTACTGAATTGTAGCCGGGTTGAATCTGTCGGTTTCATAAACACTATTCAACAAGTCATAATCAGAACTAACAAGAGAGTCATCATGTTAGGGGACTTTAATATCAAAGCCATTGGGTAGTTAAACAAACTAGAGGGGAGAAATCCTTACTGAACTAATGGAAGTAATTGGGTGCCATTGTGTGAATGACGCTAGACTGATATTGAACCTAGGGGTCATACCTTCATAGACCTGACCATTTTAGACAATCAGTTGAATCAAAATCAGTGTGTACTCATGGAAGATATGGCTAGTGATCACCGGGCTACATATTTGATTATCAGTGACCCGACTTTTCTTATGATGAAAAAGTTTGCCATTTAGACCTACAACAACAGATAGAAGACATAGTCAAGAAAGTAGCAGAAAGAATCAAAAACGTAGAAAATTTTACTCTGGATGCACTGAAGAATATTATTCAGCAAGAAATGGGAAAAGTAATGAATACAGGAGGACGAAAGAACAAATTGTATTGGTGGTCACATGATATAGACATTTTAAGGCGTCCACTACAGATGAACAGGCGCAGGATGCAAAGGTTAAGGCGATCTGGTGGTGTGGATTATGCAGTGACCACATTAAGATACTTAGAGTGCAGAAGGTTGCTCAATAGAGAGATTAAGAGGTCAAACAGGGATCATTGGAAAGAGTTATGCGAAGACTTGAATAATGAACCTTGGGGAAAAGCATATAAGATCGTTACCAAAAGATTTGGAAGAAGATTGCCAGTCCTTCCAAGACTGAAGCAGAGACACAGATATTCTCACTTTCCAAGTGGTGAAGAATACGAAGAAGAAATACAATGCAAAGCTAGATGGTTTACACTTGTAGAAATGCAAAATGCAGTACGGCAGATGGGAATAAGAAGAGTGCCAGCCCAGACAGGATCCCGGCAGCCGTTTTAAAAGGACTGGTAAAAAGAGCAGTCTGGGAGATGGTCAACGTGGTCAGATATGGTGTTGAGAATAAAGATTTCCCAGGTGCTGGAAAGAAGCCAGAGTCATCTTCCTGCTGAAACACACAACAAAAGAAGGTAGAATAGATTACGGGCCATTGAGTCTTATAAACACAATGGGCAAACTTGTGGAAAAAATGTTAGTGGTGAGAATAATAGCAGAACTAAATGAAGGAGTTGGAATAAGTCAAAATCAATATGGTTTTTGGAAACAGAAGTTGGCAGTCCAGGGAATAAACAGAGTTAAGAAATGGGCAGAGGAAGTTAGGGCCGGGACTTGGAGGACTCGAAGCATACCACTTATTGTGTCACTAGACGTTAAAAATGCATTCCGGTCAATCCCGTGGAGGGTAATTATGGGTGCACTAAGAGCTAAAGGAGTCTGTAGTTATTTATGTGCACAGATCATAAGTTATCTGTCAGATAGATGGCGTATGGTTGAAACTCAAGATGAAAGAATGAAATTTCAAATTAATGGAGGTGTTCCACAAGGCTATGTTCTGGGGCCTCTGCTACGGCTGGTGGCCTATGATGGTGTTTTGCTGATACAAATGCCAGAGGGTGTTGAGATTATTGTCTATGCCGATGATGTGGTGATTATGGTCAGAGGGAGAAACAAAGAAAAATCCAAGCGAAAGTGAATGAATCATTAAGACTAGTAAGTGCATGGATGAGAGACAGAGGGTTGAACTTGGCTCCAAAAAAAATGCAGGTGTACAATGACTGGGCGTAGACAAATTAGACCAATTAACCTACAAGTGGAGGACCAGCAGATGAACAAAATGAGAACTTTAAAATATCTTGGAGTATTGCTTGATAAAAGTAACAGATTTTCCGAGCACATACACAGATGCTTGAAAGCAGAAGATTGGTGAATTAAATATAATAATGAAAGGACACCAAAAAAGGAAGTTAATAATGGCTGCAGTTACATCTTCAATTTTATTTGCTGATCTAGTGTGATGTGATTTGCTGATGATAGAGAAATTTAGAGAGAATGAACAGGGTTCATTGCAGGGTGCTGATTGGTGTAGCAACAGTATATAGAACTGTGTCATGAGGCGCTCTACATGTTGACCTCGGTCCTCCCTATAGGATTGCAGACAAAGGATAGAACTGAATTGGCAAATGATGTGTGCTGACAGGAGGCTAAAGACAGAATGATGAGGAGATGGAAGGATCGGTGGAGTGAGAGGGGGGTGGCCCAGTGGATGAAAAGATTAATATCAAATCGAGAGGCTTGGTAAATCATAAATCTGGTGAAGTAAACTATTACTTACTCAACTGTTGATCGGTCAAGGAAATTTCAAAGATTATTTGAGTAAGATAGGAAGAAGAGAGGCAGAGTGTATGTTCTGCAATAATGAAAATTCAGTAGAACACATGTTCTTCAGATGTATTAGATGGAGAGAGGAAAGGAATAGAGCAGGTATAATTGGGATAACATCTGACAATGTCATAGAATACATGTTGATGAATTGGAGAAAGATAGACGTTTTCACAAAAGAGGTCATGCATAGAAAAGATGATGGTCAACGTGGGTTTTAGAGTAGTGTAGGGAGGGTAGTCTCAATCGTGAGGGCTGGCATGCTCTGGTGTGTCAGTTTCAGTGATCGACTGGGGACTCCAGGGGAAATGATAGGCTAAAAAATGTAAGAAAAGATCCAATGCTGTGTCTGGCCTAACTATGTCTGGGCACAGCGTCACAAAGGATAAAAAGAAAAGTAAAAGGATTGACTGGCGAGCTGACCTGCCATGTCGGATGTACAGCTGATAGTGGGGAGGCTTGTCAGTAAAACAGACACTCCCCTGGGTTGAGTTATACCTTGAAATCAGACCGAACCCCCTGGGTTTGGTCTGACTTGAAGGTATAATCAACCCAGGGGAGCCGAGGAAAAAAATAGTTGAATTTTGAAGAGTTAAATTTTGCATTCTACCATAGAATATAATTTTCTACTGAATATTGTTGCAGTATCAATTCACTTGCCTAATTTTTAATGAGTTGAAATTAGTGGTATAATGTGTACTCAGTTTTACACTAAAATTTTAGTGTATTATTATTATTATTATTACTACGCTTAGTGTTAGACCAGTTTGTACATTACTTATGTACTAAAATATAAAATATACTGTAAATTTTGTATAGTATTACTATAACATAAATGTAAACAGTTAAACTGAATGGGACTGTATTGTACATTTGAACTAAAAGAAAAAGTAAAACTCATAAAAAAAACCTAAAGTGAATGTAAACTTTTCACTTTACATTCTGCAGAATTAGTAAAGTGAAGATAGTAGTGATTTTTTTTTTTTTAAATTGTTGAAGATGAACACTCAAACTTCTCACTGCATTTTTTACTTCTGTTGTAAAAATCAAATCGAGGGAGTGACTGATGTCACATTGAAAATAAAATACCGATTATAAGAAGCATTTATTGATAAACTTTAATAGATCAACAAATAAGTCAAACTAAACACACACAATTTGTTCTTAACCGGCTTCTTCGAAGAAGTTGTTTCCTCTCTGCATATAATTAATATCAACTGGAAGACCGAATAAATCGACTATTGCAGATAACTATTTTTTATTGGTAATTTGTCTAGCTTATTAATATTTAGTTATAGCTACAAATTTTGCAAGTTAGCCATGTATTTTTTTTATATTTAAAGATGTTTTATGTAATGGTGGGGAAGGGGACAAAATTTAAATAATCAAAGTTTTCTGTATTTTCGAGATTTTACTGTAAAATGTTTATGAAACTTTTATCAGTTTTTTTCTAATAATAATATTACAGTGTTCAATTATTGAAGTAATAAAGAGAATAAAGTAAAGAACCTTTTATGTTAATAAAAAAAAGAAAAGACATGATTACAGCCTTTTTATTATTTAATTATTGTTTAGTAATAAAAGAAAAATTTATTTAATTTAGTTTTAAATTAGAGCTACTGGTTTTGTTGTTTGCCAGTAACTTATAAACAAAAGAAATAATTTAAAACAATATACGTTGACAAATTAAGATAACACCATTATGTGTTTATATGCTTTGTGAGTTAATTTATGGAGTAACTAAATATGAATAAAAACAGCCAATATTCACATCAAAAGAATCTGTATGAATAAATATAGAATAAGTACAATTAAAAACACATTTGCAAAATGACAGGATTTTTTTTATATTTATAAGCAACAGAGACTAAGACAATAAGTTGAGAAATAAAATGAGAGGGGAGTGTGTGCCTACATAATAATTAAACAAGTATACCAACTTATTTTAAACAAGTAAACCTTCAATAAACTGTAGACTGTTTTATAATAATGCAATGAACAATGTGCATTTACTAGGTGATACATATGCTTATTTATCCTTCTCTTTTAATTTTGTGTTCCCCACACTCCAATTTACTGTTTTCTTTTGAACATAACCAAGTACTACAGGACTATGTCATTTTCAACAGATAATTTACTTATTAGTTTACCAGATCAAACATTTTACTTTTTGAACTAGCATGTAAATGTTGTTGAAAACAACCAAAAGTTAAAATGTAACAGCAGAAGTAGGAAATCAGGGGCATGTTTTTTAAAGTATTTTCCAACTTTCACTTTACATTCTGCAGTAAAGTGAACAGTGATTTTGTTTTTTTTTTTAAATTGTTGAAGATGAACAGTCAAACTTCTCGCTCTTCATTTTTTACTTCTGTGCCATTTTGAATAGTAATTTTTAAAAGTGAGAAAGAGCAGAATGAAAACTGAAAAGTTGGAAAAATCTGCATGATGATTATGCATTCTTTTTTTTTTATCATAAGTTGTTTGAAAAATTTTCATGTATACTCTTCAATTATGGTCTTTATTTGGCAAAGTGTATTTATTATTTCCAAGTGAAAGGTTTTATATTAAAGATGTTATACTGAAAGTGGTATAGTGGTAAAGCAATTGTGATTTGTTGAAACATATTGGGTTTATTGAAAGAATGTGAAGAAGAGGTTGATTACCAAGAAGTAAGCGTAAAAGTCAAATTTGTCAAGGAAAAATTTAATTTTGTCGATATGACCAATTTTCATTTTAAGGAGATGTATAGACTTACCCATAATCAGTTAAATTATGTACTTAATGTTATTGGTCATTATTTGCATAAAGCTACTCAAAGGTCCCTTCTATTATCACCAAAAGAAAGATTGTTGGTAAAACTACATTAGTCAGGTAATGGGGCTCAAGTTCATGAAATTACCACCCCCCAATATTGTAAAATCAACTGTGTCTATCATTGTAAAAGAGGTAGTTAATGCCGATTGCAGATTATTGTTACCAGTTATGGTAAAATGGCTAAAAAATGTTTACAATATCGCCCAAAGTTTTTTGGGCATCGGTGGGTTTTGGTGTGTGATAGGATGTGTAGGTGATACTGATAAATATTGATTGATCAAGATGTTTGAAGAAGCACTTGTTGACAGATACTGTAAACATTTGCTAATTGTTGCTTTGATTTATGACCCTGATCACATTTTATGCTTTAAATGCAAATTTGTCTGGCAGCTGTCGTGATGCAGTATCTTACAGAACACAGCTGTTTATCACTAAACAGTGATAATAGTGATAATTTTAAAATGGATAGAGGCTGTTTCTTAGGGTAATTGTTATTTTAGATGATAGTGTGCATTTGGGTTGAGAGAATGGTTAATCCCACATTTTCATTACTATCCTGAGGGATTAGTTTAATATAGCGCATAAAAGAACTCAGTGTTTGATAAAGTGCAGCATCAGTATCATAAAAGAGAGGTTCACTGTGATTCATATTCATATCGACAGGAAACCTATGTCTAATGGTAGCTGTTTTGTAACTAATTAATTGTATTGAAACATTATTAAAGTCATCTTTATTTGTTTATGTTTAATTACATTATACCTGTAAATAATTTATACACAGATTTGTAAATCAACAAAAAATTATATATAACTTATTTGTATTTTTCTCTCTTTTTTGAGAATGCTGTTAAAACTATGAAATTCATGAAGTATTGATAAGAACAATAATAAATATACAACCAGCAGTTTTATAGAATTAGAGAAACTAATAAAAACTTGTAAAAAAATATTGTAATTCGGAAATACTGAGGTCAGTACTCACATACTTGGAAGTCAGATACAATGTTTTTACTCAGATTCTTTTGATTTTGTGGTTCACTACTAATGTATTGGATTAAGTTTCCATTGCTTTCGATATTCAATGTGAAATTGGCTGTATTGATTAATTCAGCTGTGCCAACATTACTATCTTTATTTAAATTGTTAATAATCCCATCAATTCAATTGTTGTCGCTACTACTGAGTTCAAATTGCTCTGTCAACAGCTGTGTCACAGTAAAGGTCAACAACCCAGTTCATGCTCAAGTTTTAAAGCTTATTACCTGTGTACAATCTTCAATGACTATTGGCAACTTCTTTTTTTTTTTTTTGGAGAGTGGTTGTAGTGGCAAAATCAATTTTGCAGCCTGCTGTTTCTTCTTTTAATAGTAGCACCTGATTTTTTTTTGAGGGGGCTGAAATTCAATGTCCATTTTATTTTGCAGAATATTAACTTCATTTACATAAGTAATAGACTCACCTTCATCACTTCTAATGATGCTGTAGAATTCCTGTCGCCATCACATTCTGGAAGCCCAAGGCTCACAACTAGTAAGGAATTCTCTCAAATTACTTTCATTATTTTTTTTATAGACTTCATCAAGAACATTTCCTTCCCTCCAAATAAGCCTAAGTTGTAAGCATTGCCCTTCTTCTTCTGTAACAAATGGTAAACAAGAATCTGTTGAACTCTAATCAATCAATCAACAGACTCAGGTTTTAACAAATGAAATGAACAGAAAACATTATTTGATTATTGGTCCAAGTCCTTGTGTTGCAATTTTACAGCCAGTTGCTCATGATTAAGCTTATTGTGAGCTTACTGTGGCATCACTCCTATAGTGGCAATTGTTCCATGAGTCTAACATGTTTGTTTGTAAATAAGAGTATATGCAAATTACTTAGATCTAACTTGGTTGTCTGTTGAATAGAAAATCTGTTAATTCTGATAGTCACATGATGGGATGTATTCTCTGCACTAGTCTAGAATGTTATTGTGCAAGTGTGTAGCCATTTCTGATGCAGATGTTACATTTGTTCTACGGCTTATTCAAAATTAATGTGAATGAAGTATGCTCAACATTTGGTGCAGATATTACAAATGATCATAAAAACAAATTTTTTTGGAGTATACAAATTAATAAAAAGGTGGTAATGACAAAAGATTTACTAAATTGCTTAGAATATTCTGCAGAAAAATACTGTAATAAAAAAATTATCAAAATTATTGAAGAAGAACCTCCATATATAATATGATGAAGTTTCTAATGAAGAGATCCTTGTAAGAAATATTACAATTTGGATGTACTGGATTTTTAAGGATTAATGATGCAAATGTGTGCACAAAAGGTTGTGGAATTAAGAGAATTGTGAATATGAAAAATTTGAACAACATTCTGCTGAATTGTTAAGAACAAATTAATCAACGGGGTTGGTAAACAAATGGAAGTCTTTAGTATTGTTAGTAAAAAATAATGCAGATGATGAATGTCTAATGGCACAAGAAAAAAGACAGCTTATTGAGCAATGTGAACATAGGGTTGAAGAAGAAAGACAAAGAGCAGAACAAGAACAGAGAGGCAGATAACAAAACCAAATACCTAACAATCAAATAGGAACCATCATGAAAATTGAAAGATTGAGACAAGATATTGCTCCTAATGCTGTTCCATCACCAAAGAAAGGATGGAATGATACTGAACAACAATTTGTCATAGGCTGAAATTCCTCATGCAGTTGATATTGTCTACGAAGATGTAGAAGACTTTTAATTAGTGCGCTAGAGGGTGTATCATGAAGTTCTTCTGGGACTTTCATAACCTATTCTACTGGTGAACCCCAACAGGGAGTCTTATTCTTTAAGACTTTGAGGGTTGGCGTCCCTACAGCTCTAGTCTCTGCAGTTTTTTTTCATACTATATTCTAAGCTGCAGAACACTTTCAACTATACACATACACTACACCAAGAACACTGCACAAATTACAACATATACCCTTATACAACTACACAACAACATTCTACACTATTTCCTCTTTCACTTACACTCAGTGACATTGCAACACCTTACGAAACGCAGTCATAACCCAAGGTGGAAACTATCTTGCTGATGGATGAGTTTCTCTACATAGTGAGTCTCGAACGATGTCCTCTGAGCACCAGGGTGAACCCAGTTGTAATTAGCTCTAGCTCCAGTATATGTGTGCTTTGCTGGAGTGGTCCGTTATATCGCCGGTACTAATGGGACCAAGATTTCAAGTTCACATATTAACTGTATGATGGTTGGTTGGTGTTCCATCTGAAAAAAACCACCAATTCTTGTCTTGTGAAAAGGCCTTGGTCAGCTTTGTCTGATAAGGATAATAGTACTCCTGAAGATATTACATTAAATTCTAATGCATAAAATTAAAATTCAGAAACATTCGTTTTGTTGTTCTTCAACAGTCATGGTGGCTCCCTCCAAAAGGACTTGCCTTTACTAATTAATAAAGTTGTAACTGGTTCAAGTGGTTCTCCGAAGAACATAAAAAAATTACGAGACTGAACAATTTTAATAGAAACTTTTAATGACAAGCAGAGTCACTCTCTGTTATGCCTTAGCAATATGGGTGGCATAAACATAAGTGCAGTATGCCACAAGACCCTAAATACCAGACGGGGAGTAATTTTTTGCCGCAACCTTTTGGACATGGATTCAATTGAAATAACTGATGAACTTTGTAACCAAGAAGTTGTGGAGGTGAAACGAATAAACAAACAACAGAATGGAGTGGAAGAACCTACACCTTCTCTTATATTAACTTTTAAATCTTCCTGTACCACCAGAGAAGATTAAAGTGGGTTACCTTTCAGTTCAGGTGCGACCTTTCATTCCCAATCCATGACGATGTTTCCAATGCCAAGGTTATGGCCATACCACAACTTCTTGTTCAAAAACTGCCATTTGCGCTTGATGTACCAAAGAAGGTCACAACACCAACTGTGAGGAAGAAGAAAAATGTGGGGGAACACGTACAGCTCGATCTCAAGATTGCCCAACTTTTAAACAAAAGGCAATCCTAAAAATCTGTACCAAGCAAAAGATTTCCTTCCCAGCCGCCAGAAGAGAATATAAAAAGGCACTTAGCTCTGGAAACCTTGTTATATCAGATGTCTCTTTCGCCGCTGTGACATCAAGTAAAGCTCCTGTAAATGCAGGCAACCAACAGTGCAGATCATGCAATGAGCTGAAGGAGCTTGTTCAGGTGTTATCTGATCAGGTTACTTCATTTACTGTAACTATTTCTTAGTTAATGAAGATAAACAAGAAATCAGTAGTTACAACTAGTGAGACTAACACTAGTGGGATCCCTCAAAGTTCCTGTCCCTAAAGGTTTACGTTTGCGGACAGGAATAAATGCAGCTGGTGGTAAGCCACCGAATAACCTCCCTGTTAAGGGAGCTCACACAACCACCTCCTGTGGGATGTCTGCAACTTCCCATTTTTCAAAATCTCCCTCCAACACCATGTCTACTGGAGGATATGGTAGAGGAACCGCCCGACTCCAGGCAGTTTTTTAAAACAAAAATTTGAAAAAGAAAAACCGAATCACCTGCAACTAATTTTTTCATATATATTTATCTGTATTTCTATATCTAACTACTTTTATGAGCATTATTCAGTGAACGTTAGAGATATTTGTTCCCACATTGAAGATGTTGGAGTGTTTATGTGCGCACATGAACCATTAATGTGCTTCCAAGAAATGCATCTATTACAACAAGATGTGGTAATACTTGGAGGATATACCTGTGAGAGATACGACTGCCTTATAGATAGTAGAGTGGTGGTGTTGCTATTTTCATTCGGAACAAGGTGTCGGCTACAAGGCTACTACTAGCTACCCTCATTCCTGCTGTTGCTGTAAAAATCTGTCCCCTTTAAATTGCATATCTGCAATTTGTATTTCTCACTGAACTCCGAGTTCAATACTCTAGAAATGTCAGATCTCCTCACACAAATCCCATCGCTGTCATTAACAATAAGAGACATCAATGCCCACCACATTTTCTGGGGCTCATCTTTCTGCTCCTCTCAAGGAAATATGATAAACTGAGTGAGACTAGAGTTGGTCTTTTGTTTATTGAATGATGGCTCGCATGTATTTATGTCCTTATCTTCTGGTACACTTTCAAACATCAAACTATCCTTATGCTCACTGAATTTGTTCCCACATCTTAATTGGTCTGCTTGTGACCAATGGCAACCTACATGGCAGTGACCACAGGTCAATTATTATAGCCTTTGGTGTTAACCACAACGTGAATAAAAGACCATGGAGATGGATTGTTGAAAAGGCAGATTGGAATGGTTACCATCAAGCCTTCCCATCACAGTATGACAATGGTGAAGACGCCCTTGATCAACTTACCTCCTTTATGTCTCTGATGCTTGACAATGCTAAAAGATATATCCCACAAACTTTAGGAAACCCAAGATATCTTTCTGTTCCTTACAGGAATGCTGATTGCCAAACTGCTATTAGCAATCGACGACAAGTACTATGCAAATTTAACTGTAGGTCTACAAATGAACACCTAGATTTGTATTGTAAGGCTAGAGTGGTATGTTGTTAGGTATTCTAAGATGCTAGGAGGAATTACATGGACACCATCTCAAGCATTACTCCCACATCTACTGTATGGAAGAAGATCCATACAGATTGTTTCCGTTCGGTGTCCCTCACCTCATCATACAGTAATGAATTTCAGAGGTACAAATTACAAATGGAATTACTATTGTTAAATGTTGGTGAATTAAATGCTCCATTTTCATTCAACGAGTTGTCACACTCACTTAAAAACTCACGTGATACCTCCCCTGGACCTGACAACATTTGTCTTATACTCTCACACCTTCCTAATTCAGCACTACAACACCTATTATGTATTTATAATAGTCTATTCTCTTCACACGGTTTCCCTTTGGTCTGGTCAGAAGCCATTGTCGTACCAGTACTTGAGGGTCAAAGGAAGCCCCTCAAGCTACAGTCCTATCTCTTTGACAAGTGTTTTATGCAAAGTGATGGAGAGAATGGTGAACCGCAGGCTCATATGGTACTTAAAGAGATATGGCTGTTTATCTTCAGAACAGTGTGGTTTCTGACAAGGACGATCATCCATTGACCATTTATTGTTGTTGGAAACAGCTATTCAAAACGCTTTTCTGCTATGCCAGCGCCTTGTCACTATCTTCTTTGATATCAAAAAGGCGTTCAATACGGCCTGGCAACGTGGTATTCTATACACCGTCAAAGAATGAGGAATCAAGGACAACATGCTTGCTGTTATCAGAGGTTTCTTAAATGACCGAATTTTTCATGTTCGTGTTGGGAGATTCTGTATCAGGTAGTGTATCTTAGAGAATGGAGTACCTCATGGAAGTGTTTTAAGTGCACCTTATTTTCTGTAGTAATCAACAGTATTACTAAATGTGTGCAGCTACCAGTTTCATGTTCATTATTTGTTAATGATTTTGCTATATATATTAAGTCCTGTTCAACAGCCACAGCAGAAACACTACTACAGAACATTGTATCTCGCCTTGAAGCTTGGTCCAGGGTTATTGGTTTCACTTTTTCATACGAAAAAACAAAATGTGTAGTCTTTTCTCAGTTGCAGGACCCATCCATTCTGCAAGTTTTTCTGAGGTTATTGCTATCTCCTGATGTCAGGTTTTTAGATTTATTTTTTGATAGCTGCCTTACTTGGGTCAAACACATTAAAAAATTAAAAACAAAATGTTCCACACTTTTAGATATGATTTGAGTCCTTAGCAACACCAACTGGGAAGCCGATTGGTCATGTATGACACGTTTTTATTATTCCTTAGTTTGTTCCTGTTTAGATTATGGTTGTGTCGCCTACTCTTCAGCATGCTTAAAATACTGGATGCTGTACATCATGCTTTCCTTCAACTTGCAACAGGTGCATTTAGATCAAACCCTGTTGCAAGCTTACTTGTTGACTGTGGTGAGCGATCACTTTGGGATAGACAGGACCAACCTTTAGGATGTTATTTTGCCTGTCTCAAAGGACAGTCAGATCACCTGGCTTTTGATTCTCTTTGGGAATCCTAATTTACAAAGGCATGAGAACCATCCATGTTGTACTGCACCTGTAGTTGTACATACCCAACATCTACTGCACCTTATAAATGTTGGCATACGTTCTATTTTTTCCAGATATCTGTGCTCATATCCTCTGTGGGGATCAATCTTATAAATTTTATGTTTGACCTTACAATATACAATAAAGAATCAACACCACCTACTATCTTCTGGCAAATGTTTCACTCTATTCCCTCCAAGATAAACCCAGACGCAGCAGTATATACTGATGGATCAAAACAGAACAATACTGTTGGTTGCGCATTTGTTGTCAATGTTAGAACTTATATGTTTAGTCTACCTGGTATTACAAGTGTGTTTACTGCTGAACTATATGCTATAAATAAGGCTGTGAATATCACTAACCCTAAGTATCGAAATATCCTTATTTGTAGCGACTCGTGTAGTTAGTGCACTCCAAGCTTTACAAGATTTTTACTCTAAACATCCTTTGATCACTGAAATCTATAACGCAATGGCTGAGTTGAACTATTGCAACATACAAATGATTTTCTGTTGGATTCCTAGCCATGTGGGAATTCCAGGTAATGAATGTGCAGATTCCGCTGCTAAAGATGCACATAATCAACCTCCTTTCACCACTTGTGTTGTTGCTGCTTCTGACTATTAATTGTATAATACAGTCTCTTCGAGCAAAGTGGCAAGCTGACTGGACGGCTACTGTTGATAACAAACCCCGGCACATTAAAGATTCTGTGTTGCCATGGGACTCCTCATGCAGAAAAACTCATTGTGAGGAACTGGTCCTCTGTCAGTTGCGGTTAGGACATATCAGAGTCACGCACGAGTACCTCATGTCACCAGGACACGCACCACTATGCGTATCATGCAATTGCCGCTTGACTGTGCGCCACATACTTGTGGATTGCATATGTTATGCGGCGTTGCGTTAATATAAATTACAGAGAAACATTCGTAAAATTCTGGGCAATAATAAAGAAGTTTTAGACTGAGTGTTGCTATTTTTACAAAGTGTTAATATTTTACGCGAAATTTTAAATTATAATATATTTTTGTTCTATTGTTGAATAATTATTTTAATATGTTTGCTTTTCTTTTCATTTAATTGTTTTGATTTTAATTTTTTTATTCGGTTTCGGAGAAGGGACCTTTTACACTCCTGTCAGACTTTATTTACATTTCATTTATTAGGTTTTAAATTTTATCTTGTTAAGTTTCTTACTTTGATATTAGTTACACATTTTTTAGTTTTATAAGCTTTAAGTTTTATTTCACTTTTAATATTTTAGTTTTTAATCTTGCTTTAGTCTATATTAATTATACTTTTTATGTTAGTTTTTTAGTCCTGTAGTTTTAAGTTTTTAGTGATATTAGTTTTAAGTTTCATTTCACTTTTAGTATTTTAGTCATTCTGTTATTCAAGAAGGAGCCCTTTACACCCCTCTCAGACTTTGTAAAATTCTATTTATTATTAATTAAATTTTAGATTTTAGCTGTGATATTAGTTGTAAGTTTTTTGTTTTAATTTTTTAGACTATTTATTTTATAAAAATAAATATTTATTTATTTAATTTTTTTATAAAAATCATTTTATACCGTGTGATGATAACATGAAAGCGTTTTTCGCCCTCAAAAAATAAAACCTACTAGTGAAAGTAATGGAAAAAGTTCATATAAATATATCTTAGAATGCTTCATTTGTGAATTACTGCTAGGGATCACTTGGATTTCAGATACCCCTGTGAAATGAGGTCATACTTAAATTTTTAAGACGTTAATTAAGGGGCAGAATTAGTTATTTCTTATGGTTTTTGACCTGAAAAATCAAATAAAACTGGTTCCAGAACTGTTTCTGCAGTAGTTTTTGAGAAATATTGGGTAAAAACCAATAAATTGGAGTAAAAAATCCCTTTATTTCTATGTTTGACCTACAGTAACTTTGTTAAATGGGCAATAAACACATAAAACTTTTAAACAAAATTTGTAGAGAATTTAATTTCGAACAAAATGGTATAAGATAAGTTGAATAAGACAAAGATCATTAGAAAAATTTGAAATTTATTTAGAAACAGTATATAAACATTTGTCAGACAAGTGTAAATAAAAACAAAACTTTTTTTTTCTGGTGATGTGAACATTGTGTAAAAACAAAATTTATTGTTAAAAATTGCTGTTAGAGAAAGTAAAAATAAAAAAAAAACTTGAAATTATACAATTGTAAAATAAAAATTACTTAAGATAATAAATTTTTATTAATGATAGAAATAAATATATTTGAAAAATTATTTCAAAAAAGGCAATAAAATAATAATAGCTGATCAACAATTCACAATACTGCATTAGTGTTTAAATCATTCTGTAAGGTACATTAAGTATATCGGGTACTGATATACCTTTAATTATATAATAATTTCCACTTACCAATTATTTTTATTATTATGTCCGAGTGCTTTTGGATATTAATCCATGATCAGGAACATTTATGTCTTATGCATTTTAATATTTCCTTCACATATTAATTTATTAATGAAGTTTGAATTTTAAAAGCAAAAATTATAAATACAATTGATCATCAATAGGTAAAAATAATGTCGACGTTGTCCGTCATATCAGTATGAAGCTCTCAAGCTTGAGCTCTATGTCACTGAGAGCTTCATACTGACATGACGGACAACGTCAACATTATTTTTACCTTTTGACGATCAATTGTATTTATAATTTTTTTTTTTTAAATTCAAAATTCATTAATAAATTAATATGTGAAGGAAATATTAAAATGCATAACACATAAATGTTCCTAATGATTGATTAATATCCAAAAGCACTTTGACACAATAATAAAAATAGTTGGTAAATGGAAATTATTATATAATTAATTTATATCAATACCAACAATCCATGATTAATAATAAAATTGATATACCTTTGTCGTTAGCAAAGGTTTCTGTGAATTTAGGTTTGAATGTGATCATTTGCCATTGAACTAATTGAACTACTTATTTACAACAGAGGAATGTGCTGATATGATATTCATTTTGGGTGTGTGTAATGGTAATACTACGGCTGCTGCAGTATAATGTGAAATATATTTTCTGAATCACAGGATTCCAGATTCCAACAATTAGCACAACTTTTCACATTCTTCAGGAAACAAGTTCACTACCTAGTATTCGTACCAGCTATGAACAGTCTGTCCAACATGATGCTTTTATTGATGAAATTGCTACCGATGCAGTTCAGCGCTGTCCAGGTGTCAGTATACATGTTGTCTAAGCAGATCGAAGTTTTGCATTGTATGGTTTGTAGGACACTTAAATAAAACAAACTTTATCCTTATCATAATCAGCCAGTTCAACAGCTACACCTCAGAGACAATCAACTTCGCTTGGAGTTCTGTTAGTAGAATACAAATCGACAACTCTACAAGTATGCTTTGTTTACTGATGAGGCAAATTTCACTCGAGATGGCATCAACAACTTATGCAATTATTTATGCAGTGAGCAACAACTTATGCAGCATGGGCAGAAGTAAATCCTCATGAAACGGTGGAAGGCAGTTTTCAACACCGATTTTGCGTCAGTGTATGGGGCGGCCTTCTTCACAATTGGTTGTTTGGACCGTTTATATTACCTGGCCGCTTAAGTGCGACGTCTACTTGCACTTTCTTCAAGAAGAATTGCCGCAGCTGCTTGAAGATGTTCCTCTAGCTCTCAGACACAAAGTATACTTCCAGCACAATGGCATGCCTCCCCACTTCACTTGTGCTTGCTGTTTCCGTTCACTTAAATCATCATTTCCCTGAGAAATGGACTGGTTGTGGAGGTCCACATTCCTGGCCACCAAGATCACTTGATCTAACAACTTAAGATTTTTGCATGTGGGAACAGATGAAAAATATTGTATACAAACAAAAATGCATACTTATGAGGAATAATTGTCTGCATTATGGGTGCGGCTGAGCAACTTAAGGATAGCCCTGAAGAACTAAACATAGCAACAAAAGCAGCACAGAAGCATACCAAGAATTATGTTGAAAATGGTGGGCTCACTTTTGAACATTTATTATAAAGAGGTACTTATGGTACTTTGGTCTAGTGTACTGTTTCTTAATAAAATTTGAATTTTTCTTACTTTTGTTTGTTTTATTCAGTTTGTCTTAAACCATTTTGTTCAAAATTAAAATCTCTAAAATCTCTTGTATTTATTACTCACTTAACAAAGTTATTGCCGATCAAACATAAAAACAGGGTTTTTTTACCCCAGTCTATTGGTTTTCACCTTCAATTTCTCAGAAACTACTGTATATACAGTTCTGAGACCTGTTTTATTCAATTTTTCAGGTCAAAAACCATAAGAAATCACTAATTCTGTCCCTTCATTAATGTCTTAAAAATTTCAGTTTGACCTCATTTCACCAGGGTAGCTGAAATCCGAGCTAATTTTTTCACTAACCATAACTCTCAAACAAAGCATTTTAGGACATATATTTATATAAACCTTTTCTATTATTTTCACAAGTAGTTATAAAAGTCCTGGAAGAACTTCATGACACATCTTTTTTATGCTCGGTGTAAAAATTGATAGAATTATTATAAATGACAACAGCTACTTAATACAGTCGATAGATATAGCTTTAATTGAGAAAAATGATGCTTGTAGACTAGCATGGAAAGTTCCAATGCATTGAATATTTCACTATATTTGATTTTAGAGACATTAAAAAATATAAATCACTTTATAATGTGTGATTTTTAATTTCATCAACTTTTATCATTAACTTGAAAAGATGTAAAAATGAGTTAGATAATTTTAATTACTATAGATGTACAAAGCTCAAAGTCATTCTTTACATATAACAAGGACCCAGAATATTAACATTAAAATAACTTATTTCAGTAGCTGTCTGTACCAAATGACTATATGACACTGGTAAATAAACTACATATATGAAGATTAGGGAAAGGCTATGATTTCTTGTAAACAGCATGATACGTAAGTGCAATTACAAGTGTAGACTTAACTTATTTCATTGTTAGTCTCTCTCTATCTCCCCTTCTCTACCCTCCCTCTCCTACTCAACCTCTTGTTAATCACCTCTTTTGTTAACCAGCAACTCATGAAGATATAAATAATACTGATCTAGTATATTATATTCTGTAACAAGAGTTGTAAGAAACATGTTACGCATAAGTGAAAAAAGTTATTATTTTCATGAATGATAAGATACTTACATTTTTATTAAATAGAAATATAAATTTGAAGGACACAGTAAGTATTTTTAAATTAATAATTTACAAATCATTCTAATTATAAATGAAAATAATTTTTCTAGTAAATACAGATATTTAAAAAAAAAAGTATTATATGAGTTCTAATGACAATGGTAATTAATAAAATAATTTTCAACAATCACTTTAAATTGAATACAATTCAAAAATGTACAGTAATACCAACATAACATTGTATTTTATTGTTGTGTCAAATAATTAATGAGTAAAATGATTTTTTTTTTTAAATAAATATATAATTTTTAGAAGATTTTGCTAAGAAAATCCAGAAATAATATGATTCTAAATTATAATTTTCAATTAATATTAAATAACATGGTTATTACCAACATAACATTCAGTTATTCTAAATGTTGATTGCCCAGTCGATTTCAATAAAAAAAAATGGTGCACAAATGTTATAACGGTTTAAATACAAAATTTCAATATTCTACAGCTAATTGTTTTTGAAAATGTCTAAAAGGTAAAAAAAGATAGGCTTTGGAAATAAAATTATTCTGATATATTAAGGTCATGCTTAATGTTTAAAAAATGTATATTTTGTAAGCAAATTATTTATAATTCTGAAAGAAAATAACTATAGTGACCTTTTTCTACAAAATGTTAAATCAGTATAAGGCACCTAAGATACATATTACTGTAACTAACAAGGCAAAGGCACAGGCTTCGGGACACCGATTTGAACCGTATTTTGCTTGTGTGAATAGTCTTCATCACAAAATACTAACACGCAATATTCAATTCTACTCAAGAAAAATTTCCCTAAACATTTCCTTAGCATTTTATATTAGTTTATGTATTAATTTTGTTTCACGTCGCTCAAGTAGATATGTGGTGTAAGAGAACTTGTCAGATCCGTAACTGTGCACACATTGGTTCGAATCCAACTTCATACACATTTATTTTTTTTTATTTTTTTTTTTTATTTAAATATATTGATAAAAATATGATCGTAAAAATCTCTGATTGTAAAAATTATTGAATTAAACTGAAAAGTACATAAAATTTTATTTCACTAGTAGCTTCTGATTATTTTTTGATATTTATTTTTTTGTATTATTATTGAATTATTATTTATTGTTAATTTTTTTTACAATCTGAGGTTAATAATTATTAACAAATCAATTTATTTAAATTAAAAAAATAAAAGTTAAAAAAAAAGTAGGTATATGTAGTCGGATTCAAATCGATGTTCCTTCACCTTGTAAGATCCAAATATTTCATTAATTAAAATTTTATTTATCTACAACTCTGGAACCAATGAAAATAAGTACTATGATATATTGTTGAAAAGCTCTCAACAAGAGCTTATTACTGCAGTTAAGAAAAATCCAAATGTTTCAAAATTGAAACCCTGTTTTATTTAAAGGTCTGACTACACACATTTTTGTCCCAGTCGATTGCAATGAAAAGGAGAGGTGCACAAGTAGATGTTACAACAGTCCTAAATGCAAAATTTCAACATTCTACAGGTAATTGTTTTTGAGTTATGCAAGATACATACATACGTATGTATAGACGTTACACTGAAACTAGTCAAAATGGATTCAGAGGTGGTCTAAATGGATATTTCCGTTGAAATCTGAAAACCAAAATTTTTCACGATTACAATACTTCCTTTACTTTTAACAAGGAAGTAAAAATAATTCCTAGAATCTATTGTTTATATTCTATTACAGAAAATTAGTTTGATGATAATGGGCTATAACTCTTAGAGCATAAATTATATGTTTATTGATATTGTGGTATTGAAAAACTGAAATACTAACTTACATTGTGTGTTTAAAAAAAGCATGTCACTCACCTCTATATATCTTTATCAAAACAGAGTATACCTCTGAAGCAGTTCTTTGCATCAAATTTCCATTACTCGTGACTATTTTTAAAAATTAAGCACAACTTTTAGTTTTTACTGTAATGTAATAATTTTTACACGCAAACACACTTCACATCAAGCTATAGGAAAAGTAATGAGCAATAATCTATTAGAAGAAAACTTTTTAATTATTTTACAATGTATTTACAATAATTACAGTATTTACAGCAAATTCAGGTGCATGTAATTCACGAACCTGAATTTTTAAATAATATTCAAAAATAAAATAAGCAAGTAAATATAATTTTCTTGCTGATTATCTCATTTTAGTTTCATTACAAACCTACATAAAAAAATTGCACCTATTTTTAGATAAAAAATATTATTGGGCGTGTGTGAAATACACTAGTAAATACAATATACTGGTTTGTGGAAGTGTCTGAACTCTTGTGCATTTTTAAAAATATTCTTATGAATCTTTTGAGTTTAAAAAAAAATATAAGGTATAGATGAATTTGTTGCTATACAAATGAATGAGTGTTAATTATAAGGAGCTGCCCATGTAAATTTCACAGATTGCTGTGCTTAATTAAAATAATGTATCTGCTTATACTGAAATCAAGAATTATATAGATGAATTTTGGATTTTTTTGGTTATGTTTACATGAGTAGCATCCATGTAAAGTACCAGCGGTCTGTAATTTTTAAGTCTATAATAAAATTTATTTGTTTATCCTTTAAACTCTAGTGGGATGTAAAGTGTAGTAACTTCTATATTAAATGAGTGTTTAAATATATATATATGCTGCAAGAGTTATTAGATAATTCATATGTTATATAACCCATTATTATGTCAGTCGTTTTCATCAGTTTGTGTAAATATAAATAATTAAACTAGTAATTAAATAGTTTACTCTTTCTGTGTAGTAGGTGGTTTTAGGCTATGAGTAAGTAATAGTAAGATAAAGACCTCAATAGGAGATTTATATTTATAGATTATAACTTACAATTTCTCTTATAACCAGATTTATGATGAAATGGTAGACAGTAGTATTATTTTTTATATTTGTAAGATAACCTACCTTATATATTTACTACATTCCATTGTACTATAAATTGCATAACATTTTACTTATAATTCTAAGCTTTTTTCAAATGCAAGAACATATTTATGAAGTGTCCATGTTTAGGTTAAAATTATATTTTGGAACGTGAAAATGCTTAGCTTGGCACTGTACAGTATATCCCGTAATGGAGTTTTATTAATATTTATGGTATCTTAAAAATTAATAATAACACCTTTTACTGATGAATATATGTATATTTAGCGTGTCTAAAATAGATTGATGGGGTTTCAAACAGGCGTAGTTTTGGAACAAAGACATGAGGTGTATCTCAAAATAAGGAGAAATGATCCAAGAATTCCTGTTCAGTAGATTTTGATGTACACACCTTTAGCATACTGCAGACTTCAAGATGATATTCAACCTCTTGCCATATATGGTAGACAGGTGTGATAGATGAAGTAGTTTCTGTGATCTATTCTTTTAAATGGTCTAGATTTCTTATTTGAACAGAGAATATGCATGTCTTTATATAAACCCATAAATTAAAATTTACAAGGGGTTAAACCTGGTGACATTGGAGGCCAGGTAGGTTTCATCCCATTTGAATATGGCAAAAAGTGGTGGAGTTCTACCTGTTTGGGGGACTGCATACCCTTCTAATATATCTTGTAATTTCTTACCCATTATATTTTCTTTTTTCAGGAAAAAATAATATACCAGTAACTATTGTTTTGTTCAATTGCACCCATTAAATTTTTTGCTGTCATATTGATGTTCCATTATGACATGTGAAGTTCAGTACCCCATTTTCTGATCAGCACATTATGCTGATGTACTCACCCTGAAACATGAAACTAGCTTCATCATTGGAAAAACTTATTTAAAAAGTCCCTTTTGGCACACCAGAAGGTAGAGGTAGATTTCACCACTGCTAAGTAGATGATAAAAAGCATTTCCACGTTAAAGTTAAGAAAAAATTAAAATTTACTCAATACAACAATGGTTGCATTTGAATAAAGGTTTCACATGTTTAGCATACAACAAGCCCCATCTTCTTACAATTCCAGCAACATTTTGGTCATTCCTTGCCATAAGGGTTGGTCATATCAAAGATTGTTTCACAGAAAAGTTTTAGGTAATGTTTAGA
This sequence comes from Lycorma delicatula, assembly GCF_047948215.1. Taxonomy (NCBI): domain Eukaryota; kingdom Metazoa; phylum Arthropoda; class Insecta; order Hemiptera; family Fulgoridae; genus Lycorma; species Lycorma delicatula. Next base: position 6,505,877 of record NC_134458.1, read on the forward strand.
GGACAAACGACCACTTTAAACCGATTCAATACTGTGCCTATTAAGGGAGGTATGATTTTTTTTTGTCTTCAAAATTCCATTTTTTCCACCCCCTGGGCCAATGGTTGGTGATATCAAAAAACTTTACTTAAATAAGTTTTAGGCCCTTATCCAAAGAATTGTTGGAACTTTAGATGAATTCGATATTTTACTTAATAAGAAAGTTATAGCGATATTTCGTTTTTTCAAAAAAGGCCCCCCATTTCCACTCCCATGGTCCGATTTTGCCCATTAACGAACTCAACCAAGATTTTGGGTCATTATATTTTATGTATCAATTTGAAAGTGATTGGTGTAAAATTACGGCAGTTATCGTGTCCACAAGAAAGTGAAATTTATATATATATATATATAAACTTTTGAACTGACGGAAGTTTTGGGGTCTGGGGGATGTGAAACGTGAAGATGTGTCAAAACTTTCTGGAAGTCGAATCATGGTACCCATTACAATAAGTAGCATTCTTATGAAATCTACTTAAAATTCCCTACCCTGATCTAACCTATCCAGAATGTCTGTAGTGAGTTCAAATTGTCTAATTTTGTTCTGTGGATAAATTTGATGTAACACTTGAATTTAGTAACTGGTAAAACATTATGAGCAATTGTTTTTGGAATTCCTAACTATACAGAACACTTCCGCACTGATTTTTTTTCAGGTTATGCTTAAACCTAATTCTCACAGTTTCAGTTGTCTCATCAGACACTGTTTATCCTGAATGTGACACTTCTTTAGGCTGTCTGCTTCTCTGAGTCATTTATCCTATCGGCGAATATTATCTTTATTTGGTAGTTTTCCATTGAATACACAGTGGTATTCATGCCTAACTACTGTAATCGATTTATATTAACTAACTTCAAAGCACTTATACATTCCTACAAGATGTACCTTCCTATGCACTATAACCATGGTAACTAATTGACTTTGTAACACAGCACACATGCGGTGGTACTAGTATTGTTTATGTGTTTACAACTTTGAACTTTGACAATTTTTCTTTATTTCGGTGTATATGTCTGTCATGCTTTGTTTCAAAAGTTTGACTGAAACCCTTCTATTGTTTTACATGCGCATATAAGAATTTTTAAGTAAATATTCAACAGACATTGTTAATTTATAATTATCAGCACAAAAAATTGGACATAAGATGGTATCTATCTTTGAAATTGTTTTGTAACTTGTTTGAAAATGTGTTAAATAAGACAGCATTTATATTTTCAAATGTGAGTTTGATTTGATGGCCTTATTTTGTGTTCTGCGTGAAATTAAATTTGTAACAAAGCATTCACCCTTGCTTGTGCTTTAATATGAATAACATCTATAATTTTACTTTTACATGTTAAGATTTCTTTTATTAGTTTTGTAAGTGAAGTATTATATTTTGCATTGTCAAAGAAATTGAAGGATTTTTTTAAAGTAAAGTTATGAATTAATTTAGACATTTTGTGTTTGTGATAATTAAATACAAAATGTGTGGCTTTCAGTTGGAAAAAATTTGGTGTAATATTTTGCTTTCTCAATGGACAATTCAGCATTTCTGATTCTAATAACTTTCTAAATTCCTATTCTGAAGATCAGTATCATTTATTAAATTGGTCCAAAACTTAGTATAAATTTCACCTGTGTAAAAAAAAAATCAAACTTTCTGTTCTTTCATGTATCTAAAAGGTGCCTTGACAAAAAGGCATATGACAAGTTATTTAAAGATTGTTTCATTATAAGGTAAGAGAATAAACTTTAGAAGTATTTAAAAATATTACTGACAGTTGGCAATTTTTTTTCTTGATATATGCTATAATTATAACCAAATACCTTTACATGAACACATCTGTAAACAGTTAATTTTAGGAAAGATGTTCCAATGAAAATTGTTGAATATATGTATATTGCATGTGTGTGTGTATATGTGCATATGTGTGTCCATTTTTATCACTAAAAGGTATGAGTTAAACATTGTTTTTAAATGCATTTTAATAAAAGATATAAGCCACCAGATTAATTTCAGTGTATTAGTAAAATTTAATTTTGAAGGGTGCCTTTGATGGATTACAGAGAGACATTGACCATACAACTTTAAACGGTTGTGATAATTATTCTGATACTTACTGCTTATTTCAGAACTGTAACATACAGCTCTACTATTACAGTAACACTATGTACTAACACACACAATATGTTTCTGAGAATGTATATAGTTATTATATACTGTTGGGTTAGTAAACTTAAGTGCTGTTACTTAATTTTATTTTTTTTAATTTTTATATTTGTTTGTTTTATTTTTTTATAATGAATATAACAAAAACATTGAATTAATGGTTCTTCATTTACACTAAACCTTGTAAGTCTTACAAATGTAGTCATGAAGCAGAATCAAAATACATTATTGAAAAACTGACATGTGATTTGCAGAAAACATTGAGATATTAAAAAAATGCTTCATTTTAAATAAGCTCTTTGATAATATATTTGATCAAATAATAAATTTTATTTATAATAGCTAATTGTGCCGCTTAAATATTATACATTATGATTTTCATATGTACCAACTGAGATGAGTAACAGTAACAGTAAAATAGTTTTAATGGTGAAGGCATTGATGAACAAGTTAAGATGTAATAAGTTATAGTATTAGTTAAAATTTCTTTAAACTGTATTCTTAAGTTGTTCATAAATTTACTTTTTTCTTTTATAAAATGTTATTTCTATAATTTCTAACTTTACCTGTTAACCAGCTTATTTTAAGCTTTGACATCTAAGTTAACCACCTAAATCTAAATTTATATTATTTCTATATATTTTAGGTATGTTTATGGATGGAACATTTTGAATTAAGCTTGAGAGAAGATTTAAATAATGTTGTTTTAGAACGCATGAAGGAAATCTGTCGATTACTATTAGAGGTATTAATTATTATTTCATCTTATATTAAAATACTATTTTATTATAAGGTACATTGTTAATTGGTTTTTTCTACATTGTGTATTTTTTAGAAGCTAATGTTGTGTTTCACTTTAGTGTAGTATTAAAAGAGTTTTTGTTTTGGTGTATATGTCAGTATAAAAATATATTAATCTGTATTGATGAATGTGCTTGTCTGTTTCAGTCAAATAAATTGTTAAACATTTGTAAGACTCCTTCTAATCTGTGGAAGTGGGTAGCGGTATCAGTCGATTTGCAGTATATGCTGTACTAGGAAAGTTGAATTTCACAACTGTTAAGTTAGTACTAATAAAACTGCTGCAAAACAAATTGATATTTTAAAGTTGAAACAGATGAACATGCTGCATCTGCTCATTCATCCAGTTAAATTTATTATTTTTATTGAAAATAATGATAATTATTGAGATCTCAATGAGCAAGTCTTACTCTCTTATCTAGTTATTGCTTGCCCATCAGAGAAAAGGTTGTAGCTGATTTCATCGGCTCATTTATTGCTTCATTTTAATAGATGTTATGCCTTTCCAGAAAGGCTATCTTTGAGCTATGATTTACTGAATAATTTTTGTTTATCAGGATGTGATTGATTGAGTTGTGATATTTTTATGTGGTACATTTTACCAGTTTCAGTGGAAATTTAGCTGCTAGAAATGCCATCATGACTATCTCTATATATTTCTCACCTTTAATCCAGATTTTTAAAAATAAAACACGATACTCCCTAGGATTATCAGGCACTTTATTCTATGGTGTGCTGCTTGTGGGTTATCATTGTTCTTCTTATTGAAAGTGCTGCTTAAAGGGTCATGAAGTGAGAGCTGAAAGAACATTATGAAAAGTACAATACAAATGGTATTAAGGGAACTTAACACCATTTGAAACAAGACTTCCAAAAATATTCTGAACAAGAGGAAAAGTGTTGGGCTGTGTTAAATCATGAAGATTATGCTTTGGAATAGATAACTGAATGTGTAAAACATTTTTACTTTATTGTCCTTAGGATAGACATTTTTTAAACATCTTGAAAAAATGCTGACAGTAAGATTACGATTACCCTTTAGGAGCCTGAGTCAAATGTGTAGTTCCTCCTTATATGATCGACTACACATTAGCTCCGCTATACTTCTAGTATTTATATCAACATATTCCTCTTGATTTTTTTTTATCTTAAAATTACAGAAAAAACATACTTTAAAATGTGTGTGAAATGAGTTTTTAAATTATGTAAGATGCTGAAATGAAATTAAAAACAATAAATCTAAGATACGAATAACAATGAAAAAGTATAAATCTAAAATTAGATCAGTCTGTTTTATACATTTCATGCAGATGTTGATGTCTCTCTTTCATATCTTTTACCTGTTCACCGATAAGAATAATTATGAATAACATAATATTACTTTATAATATTAAAGCTATATTTTTCTAATGTATAATTTGCTACAAAGAAAAAAAATTTGAAGCATCTCATTTTAATGGAAAGGGTGATTTAATTCATTATTTAACTAATACAAGAAATAACACTAAGAATTTACCTTAATGTAAGTTAAATAAAATATTCATTAATTTAACAAGACTAAGCTAAAATTTACTATATGAATTTGATAATTAGTTTTTTCTTAAAAGTAACTCTGAGATTATTTGATATATATTTATTTTTCTTAAACTGCGTAATGGTAATAAGAAATAAAACCTTTGATTTCTTGCAATAAATTAGTAGCGATTCCATTTGAGAAAAAAATTAATTAATTTCATTTGCCATTTTAAATTAATATACTTTATATTACTAAATATAAATGCCATTTATAATTATTATATTATTATTATTTGCCATTTTAAATGATTAATCATTTTAAAATTCATATTATTCCTCTGTACTGTAAAATTATATTTTAAATTCTATTAATATAACCGCCTAGTAAGAGTATTGAGATAAGACATATCTTATGTCAATTTTATCATGAACGTAATTTTGCAGGATCCCATGTCCTCAGTCCTAATTGAATTATTCGATTAAACTGCATAATAAAAAAGTATTTTATATTTTTAATGTTTAAAAATATAAAATAAACCATGCTCATGGTGTAATGTATGTTACATTACTGCAGTATTATAATGAAAATTGCATAATAATTTATTATGTGAATGCTGCTGTTTTTATAAGAATGTCTCCCTCAAACACTGTGTGATGGTTTATCAAATTGAAATTTTGTTTCTATTTATACATGTAGTATTTTTCTATATATTTAATTTTTTGTCATCTTTTATTAATTTCTAATTTGTGTTATTATCAGAAATAGAATGTTTATTGTTCATTAAATAGTCTGCCATATTATATAAACCTAATTTATTATTTTTATAATTTTTATGTTCAAGAAATTTAGTTTTAAAGGATCTATTTGTTTTTCCTAAATAAATACCATTGCAATAATAAATAAAGAATTTCAATTTGATAAACCATCAGATAGTATTTGAGGGAGACAGACTTAAAAAATTGCAGCAAGTAGCAGCAGCATTCATATAATAATTTTTTTCAAAAAATATTACAATAATGTAATAAACATTACACCATGTGCACCGTTAATTTTAGTATTTTTAATTTTTTAATATGCAGTTTAAATTCAATCATTACTGAGGAAGCAGGAAATTACTTTCATGATCAAATTAAGGTAAGGTATGTCTTATCTCAATATTCTGTACAAGATGGTTTATATTAATATAAATATATATTTATTTTATTAGATCAATCAAAGTACAGAATAAATAAAGTAGGATAACTTACCTTATTCCACTATTTATGTAGGAGCGCTTTCACATTTACTCGTATCATCAGCTGGATTATATATTCATCTCAAATTACATTACAAACTTCGTAAGGTATAATAACATATCATGCATTTATTTAAAATTTAAAACTTTTAATCTTTTTATTTTAAACTTTTATTCATTTAAATTAAAAATTAAACTGTAAAAATTTTGTTTACATATGTAAAAATATGATGTCAAGGCATAAAATCATATTAAAATTAAATCAAAATAATTTTAAGTAAAGCAATTATGCATGTTGTCTGTTTAACTTCTTTACTATACTGATCGAAATATATTAAATTATACATCACTATCAAAATAGATGGTGGTGCCATCTATTGCAGCTTTCAAAATACTGTCATCCTCATATTCTGTCTAAAGGTTGATCATATTAAATTTATATTTATATATATATATATATATATATATGTCGAGTATCTTTCTAAAATACGCAATCCCTTACTATTTGTATTCATATTATTTTTTAATTTCCAGTATCTTTAAATTTGCCCTAATATCAGATATTGAATATTTATTCTTAATCAGATTATAAGATACATTAGAAAAATCCAGTTTACCTTAATTTCTAAAATGTTATAAGAATCTAGCCTTAAATGGTCTAGTGGTCTTTCCTATATAAATATGGTCGCAATCGCTACATTCAATTTTATAAATGCCACACAAATTATATAAATCAGATGAATCATTATGTTTATTACTTATTATGTGGTTATTTGTCTGGTATGTGGGTTTAAATTTATTATAATCATAAATCTTTGTAACATGTTCAACTATTTTATCAGTATATACATATTTTAAATATACATTTTCAACTTTTTGTGTGCTGTTTAAAGTTATTAAATGTGTATTATTTTTATTTTTTTTTATTATATGTATTATCTACTGAAGAATTATCATAACCATTATATGAGGCAGCTTAATGATTTATTCAATTTATATAATTTGAGTGGCGTTTATAAAATTGAATGTAGTGATTGTGACCATATTTATATAGGAAAGACCACTAGATCACATAAGGCTAGATTCTTGGAACATTTTAGAAATTAAGGTAAACTGGATTTTTCTAATGTATCTTATAATCTGATTAAGAATAAACATTCAATATCTGATATTAGGTCAAATTTAAAAATATGCAAATTAAAAAAAAAATAATATGAATACAAATAGTTAGATATTTTAGAAAGATGCTATATATATAAATATATATATTTTTTTTCTCTGAAGTCAATACTTATAAGATCCATATTCCTCTGTGCCAATATATTGTATTTTTTATAATCAAAAACCAACTTGAACATCCCAAGTACAGAATTATAAAGTAAATGAAATGATACCTGATTTTTTCTTTTCTTTACTCCAGTAGCACTTTCATGGGATCCTGCATCATCAGTAGTATATAAATTATATAAAATTACATATCAAAACATAACAATTTTTTTTTTAGAAAAATTTAAAAGATTAAAATAAAAATTACTATCATATATAGAAAACATGAAGTCAATTAAATAAAATAATTACATATATTTAAATATGACATCAATTAAGAATTAAAAATTAAAATTAACTTTAAAAATAAAATAATTAGAAGATTAATTAAAACCATGTAACCTGGTCAGCCAATGTTACATTACTGAGTGGATTTGAAATTATTTATATACATTCTGATTATATCTGTTTTTATCCAAAAACGTGCTGCCATCTGTTGCCGCTTTCATAAAAGTGTCATCTTCATACTCTGTCTGAAAGCTGAAAGTTGATCAAGTTGTAAATTCTTTTGTACTTATTATATAAAATCTCCAAATTTGTCCACTTATCAGATACAGAATGTTTGTTATTAATAAAGTGGTCAGCAACCCAATAAGATCAACCCAATTTACCATATTCTAAATTTCTAATGTGTTCTAAAAATCTAGTTTTAAAAGACCTATTAGTTTTACCTATATATAGGTAAATATTATAAATTATAGGTAATTTATTAATATTATAATTATAGGTAAGTATTATAGGATATAGGCAATAGGATTATATATACAGAGTGATTTTTTAGTCCTGTTACCCAGTTGTTAATATCTGGTAATTTTTTTCTAAGAAAGGGAAATTTTGTTTTGTGACATGAAGTTGATAGCACTACTCAACCGGTATAGATACGGTAGTGTGAGTTGATTCTTCTTGAGCTGTATAAACTTTTGTGCCGTTTCCGGTTGTGTTACGAACAGAATGTCTTTTACCATAGAACTAGTTTTCATTCTTGAGCAATATTTTGCTACGAAATCGTACGCGAGTGTAAAAGAATCATTTCAAATTAAATTTGTTGGTGTTCCTCTGCCAGAAAAAATGCCAATTACTAGGCGAGCAAACCAATTTTGAGAGACAGGTAGTGTTTGCAACAGAAAATGTTGTGATCGACCAACTCGCTTGACAGATGACGTTTTAGAGAATGTGAAAACAAGATTGCTTAATTCTCCACGGAAAAGTTTACAAAAACTTTCCACGCAAGTTGGTTTGTCATATTCGAGTGTTCAGAAAGCCGCTAAAAAATTAAAATTGTATCCGTATCGTGTACGATTAGTTCAAGAGCTTCAGCCTCCAGATTTAAACAAGCGATTGCAATATTGCCGTTGGTTTAGGTCTCACGTAAATGATAATGGAATCAAATTTTTAAACACAGTGTTCTTTAGAGATGAAGCTTGGATCCATCTCGATGGTTATGTAAACAGTCAAAATTGTCGAATTTGGGCAGTTGAAAATCCTAACTTTTTACAAGACAAATCTTTGCATCCTGAAAAAATTGGTATGTGGTGTGCGATATCTCTTCATCATATACTCGGACCCATATTCTTCGAAGAGACAGTAAATGGTGAAGTATACAGGAATATTGTGTGCCAATTTGTGTCCCTCCTGGAACCTTAAGAACGGTATTGCTGGTTTCAGCAAGACGGCGCTACATGCCACACGTCTCGAGAAACCATGGATTTTCTACAAGAGTTCTTTGATGATCGAATAATAAGCAAGAGCTTATGGCCTCCAAGGTCCACAGACCCCACATCTCCTGACTACTTTTTGTGGGGCTATATTAAGTCAGAGGCCTTCAAAAACAATCCTCACACTATTGATGAAGTTAAAGTCAATATTACAGACTTAATCACGAATATTTCCTATACAACTCCAAAAAAGGTTTCTGCTAATATGCTGAAAAGAGTCTGTGCATGTATAACCGCAAGGGGTGGGCAGTTTGAGCATATTCTTTAACAGAATATGTAAGTAATAGCTTTTTATTAATCTCTTTTGTAAGTAACAAATACATTTTTTTATTCCACCTGATTTTCCCTTTGTTAAATTACATTTAAAATTGGGTAACAGGACTAAAAAATCAATCTGTATATATATATATATATATATATACTAGCTCTATTCGCCATGCTTTGCTGTGGCACATTGTGGTTGCATGGATAAGAAATGAGAAACAAAACAAAGCGTACGTTTTGTAGAAGTTTAATTTTGCAATACTTGTGGATATACAATATTTTTTGTTTTTCCACTGTCTGCGTAGATATAAAGGCTATCTGGTATGCCGACTCGGGAACACGCAACATACAGTTGCCCATGTGAGAAGCAATCCGCATCTAAATCTAAACCACACAATTCTAAAGATTGACCTTGAGCTTTATTGATTGTGATTGCAAATGCCAATCGAATTGGGAATTGCAATCTTTTAAATTAAAATGGTGTATCGGTTGGAATTATGGGTATTCGAGGAATGAGGACATCTTCACCTTTGAAAGGCCCCGTTAAAATTGTTGTTTCCACTATGTTATTCATCAATTTCTTAACTGCAAGTCGCGTACCATTGCAGAGTTTTGGCTGATTAATATTCCACAACAGGATAATTGTCATTTTTTGATCGAACAGTTGCTAGAATCAATCTAATGAGGAATGTTTTCCCAGTCCTCGTGGTGCATCCAAGAAGAAGGTCCCCCCAACTCAGTCATTTATCATTTGCATTATGCGATCATAAATGCATTTCTGTTCACGTGTTAATTTGGGAATGTTTGATTGGACATATGACTGAAGATCACCAATGTTGTAACTCTGTTCACGGCGTAAATCCACATCAAATGAAGCAATCGCAGCTCGGGTGGGTGCTGGCATTCCCAATTGACTAAGAACTTTATTTGCAATAGCTAAGCACTTGTCTTCAATATTTATCAATGCTTCGTTGTAAATGCCTTCTGTAAATTCCATGGTCATATTGGTATTTTCTAGGTGTACTCTATGCAAAATATCCTCAGCCATGTGCGATCGTTATCTTTCCCATAACTCTGTGGGAGATAAAGGGAAACATGCAGTCAATATAATTGCGACTAATGCGCGAATTTGGTTTGGATATGCAGTGTTGCACGCATCATTAATACATATATCCCACTGTTGGTCGTTTTCGAATAAATTCAGAGCTTGGTGAAAGGCGCAGCTCAATCACGACACGATCACACAAAAGTACCTCGATTAAAGTGAATATTTAATTAGATTGTATAATAATCTGAATCAGATGCAAGTGGATACGTTTTTTTTTTTTTTTGTTAATAAACAATGTAATTGGGAACAGGTATTGTTTCACATGTGACTGCGGTTGTCGTTAGCTAGTATGGTGAGTGTTCCCCTCGCTTCCGGCAGATGGCGTGGTCACTGGTACACAGCTGACCATTAAAAAAACTGTTTTCTCGCGGTCGTGGGTATGTGACTGATGCGAAAAAAAAATAAAAACAATTTTTGCAATTTTTGTTGCGGGTTATATATCGTGCTAAAATTTGAGCTCAATCAGTGCAGAACATTTTGAGTTTTTGAAGTGTACACAAACGAACTTAACATTTTTATATATAAAGATATATATGGTCACAATCCTTGCATTTTATTTTATAAATTTCACATGAATTATACAAGTCTGTGTGATTGTTATTTTTTAAATATTGTATTATATGATTGTTTGTCTTGTATGCCGGTTTAAATTTACTTTTATCATAAATATTAATTGTATTTTCAACTACATTGCTAGTATATAAATATTTTATATAAATAATATAAAGCTACTAGAATAAAGAAAAGAAAAAGTAAGGTAAGTGTCATTTCATTTACTTTGTATTTCTGTACTTGGGTTGTTCAAGTTGGTTTTTAATTGTAAAAAATACTATATATATATATATATAAAAAAATAAAATTAATATGACCAACCTTCAGACAGATATGAGGATGACAGTATTTTGAAAGCTGCAGTAGATGGCACCACCATCTATTTTGATAGTGATGTATAATTTAATATATTTCGATCAGACAGGAGCAAAAGCGCTCCTGCATAGGTAAGTCATCCTATTGTATTTATTCTGTACTTTGGTTGATGTAATAAAATAAATATATTTGTATATAGTACAAAGGAGTATGATTCTTAAAACAATTAATTTTTAAAAAATAATTTAAAATGCCAACCAGGAAAAATTATTATTAAAATTTGACAATTTACATGTTAAACTTAGTAATATAATGCAATCAATAAAATTTAACAAAATATGCCTTAAATTAGATATGCTAGGCTCAATATAAAAAATTGCCAAATTAATAAATGTGTAAATAAAACAAAAGAATTTGCTAAAAAATTTAGAGTAAAACAAGAAATCAAGTATCCATATTATAGAAAAAAATGAGTAAATATTGAATATTACAATGCACATTTACACTTGATAAAAATTTTGGATAATCGTATGTTTGACTATGTGTCTAATTTGATTAGGGACAATATTGAAATGTATAAAAAGAAGCTTAAAGAAAATAAATATAATAAAATTGGTAATTTAATAAGAATTAATAATAATTATAAGAGTAATGATAACCATAATTATAATCGTAATAGGTATTATAATAACAATAAAGGATTGGATTATTTCACATTACAGGAAAATTCCTTGGGTGATAATTTTTATAACAATTTACAACTAGACAATATGCATGAAAATTTGGGTTCATTTCCTGATAAGTGTATTGATTTGATAAATTTATAAAAATATGGTTCTTGATAATGATGAGCAGTTTATTGTAGCTAATGCGTATAGGTTTAATCAACAAAGGATGATAAGAATGATATGTTAAGAAGAATATTGTGGTAGATTCTGAAATAAATGTAGATAAAGCAAATCCTAATGATAAAGAAGTTTTATGTAATATCATTAATAATAAAATTTATGATAAAAAATGAGGAAATATAAATTACAAGGGTGGTTCATAAAATAACTTACAATTGTGCCTAGCGTGGAGCTGGTGGGGATAGAGCCGCCATCTTGGTGTCAAAACGTTTCTACACTCAGTATGCATCAAGATGTTGTAGTATGTGGACTGATTTTTCTACTTTGTTCATTGTGAATTATTGAAATGTGCACTTTAATAGAAAATAATGCAAGTTGTGAGGTGCGTTCAATGATAAGGTTTTTACTGGCAAAAAACCTCAAACCAGTTGTAATTCATTGGCAACTTTGTGAGGTGTACGGAGATGGAATAATGAGTGAAAGTGGAGTTAGGTAGTGGTGTATTCAGTTTAAAAATGGTCGCACCAATGTTCATGATGAGGACTGCAGTGGTCGGCCTAGCCTTGTGACTGGTGAACTGATGATGAAAATCAATGATAAAATTCGTGAAAATCGTCGCATTATGATACAGAACTCTTCATTTCTCCCATTTTTCACAAAGTTTACTTCATGAAATTGTATTGGGGAAGTTTGGTTATCGCAAGATGGGTGCCAAAAATCTAAGGCCTATTTAATCTAAGAAAAGGAATTGAAAACCTTGTGCATCATTATGATAAGTGCCTTAATCTAAATGGCAACAATGTAGAAAATAGTTTAAGATTGTCCCTTTTAAATGTATATAATACTTTTTTTTTGATTTGGTTGTTTTTCTATTTCAAAATGTAAGTTACTTTCTGGACAGCCCTTGTACAAATCTTGAACTATAATTTATTAATTATAATAAAAAAATAATTCACAATCTGAAAAATAAATTAAATAATAATAATAGTATCATTTTGAAATCAGATAACACTAATATGTATTGGTTCTGATAAATATAGAAATTTGATGGAACAATATTTAGTGGAGAATGATTTCAAGGGAATAAAGGACCCTACTAAAAAATTTCTAAGAATTACTAAAAGTTTAATAATAAAATACCGCAACATTTTTAATTATAAAAATAATTTAACATATCACACCAAGTTGTACCATTATGAACCAAGTCCACTTATGTTAACTAGACTAACAAAAATACACAAACCGGGTATACCTATGTGACCTTTAATTAACATCAAAACCACTCCTTCTTACATTGTTTCTAAAATGATTGATAAAATACTTAGGAACAAAATAAATTTAGGTACAAATATATTATAAAAAATGGATATGAATTAGTAAATAATGTAAAAGACTTAAAAATTAGTGATAAACTAGGATAGGTTTAGTTATGTATATTTGCAATATGTATCCTAGGTTACCCATAGAAAAAACTATTGACATATTAAAAAATAAATTAATACAAAATCACGAAGATCCCTTATTTATTGAAAATATTATTGTTATTACTAGAAATATATATAAACAGAATTATTTTAAATTTGATGACGAATATTACACCCAGGAAAACACTCTATGAATGGGTTTTCCTTTGTCATCCATATCTGAGGTTTATTTACTGGAGTTTGAAAGAAAAGTTGTTTATGGGAAAACTCATACACCTGATATTTTATTATAGACTAGATGTGTTGATGATATTTCGGTAATCTATAATCCAGTTATATGTAACGAGCATTTAATCATTTTGAACAAATTAAATTTCTACTTTAGTAAATTGAAATATACATTTGAAATTAATAATAAAAATAATCAATGCATAACTTCATTATATAGGAAACCCACATCTAACTACTACATATAGATCTTCAAATCACTTGTGGTCACACAAAATTAGTACTTACACAAACATGGTAAATATTATTACTTAAAATAAATAAATATATATTATATATATATATATATATATATATATATATATATATAGAGTGAGAGAAAGAGAGAGAGAGAGCAATTAGGAATATTTGAAATACTTATAGATTTAAAACCAATTAAATGAGATATCAAACTGTAGGTATCTTTATTGTAATTCTTTTTAGTTAAAAAAATTATAACGTAAAATTTCGTACATTTTTTAAAGATAAAATACTAGTTAAAGTAGATTGTGAACTTAGATTTTTAAGGGATATTAAAAGCTCAAGATTAAAATACATCTTTGTGCTGACACTTTTTTTTAAAGTTTTGTAATATATTTGATTTTTGGGTGGATTACAGATAAATGCACGTAGTAGAAACAGAGCATTGTTGTAACGCTGAAAATATAAACTTGGCAGTCAGTGATACAGCATGGGCCAGTTCAGTACCCTTAGCTTCTCTGCACTATAAGACTGATGAAAATACTAAAGTTGTACATGTAGTTAGATCTTCTTACACAATTTAGTTAGTATTTATATTTATTTATTGAACCAAAAAGTAGTTAAGAAATTATATTTTGATATTCAGTAACTACATTATATAGTGAAATTAAAAATTAATTTCCATCCTTCATTGGCTTTTATTTGTTTACTTTTTAATTGCTGTATATGTTTTTTTTAATTTTGAAATGTTTTGTATGTCACTTTTCTTTACATTTAAATTTGTATACCAATCACTCATATTGCAGTCGCTAAAGTAATTTTCATTTTTAAGAGTTAGGAAGTTAAAGCTTAATTACAATAAAATTGCAACTGTTGGTTTTACCCAACAGTAAAAGAAGTTTTGTAATTTAACTTTATTACTGTGATTAGAGAGTCTTTCAAGCTCACCCTGGATTTCTCCCCTATCCACTGAAGGCACACCCCTCCAGCTTAAGAAATACTGCTCTAGGTTGCATTTTCCATTCTTTTTCTGTCATGTTTATTGTTTTATTTGTAAGAAAGAAGCTACAGTTTATATAAAATAGTGTGCCTCTTTACAGGTTTGAAAAAGGAAACTGTACTCTTATAGTAATGATTTTTACTTTAGTTATTTAATTCTTTTACTTTACCAGTGTTTTTTTTTTTTGTTTTTTAGGGTATACAATTAATATCAAGAATGAAAAGAATTATTACTTTACTGATTAATCTACACCCTGTAATGGGTAAACCGATGACAAAAGGAACTGTAATTGTTGTTTGTAAATTAGTTGAACTTATTAAAGGAATAGAAATGATGTATCATAGACACAGTATCACAATTTCTAAATGTTTGTCTCCTATTATGGAGCGACTGTTATATCAAACCTTATTAATAATAGATTCAACTAAGGTAAACTTTTATCAATTTATTTTTTAATGTTACTTTTATGTTATATTTTTATAGAGTTATTGAAGACTATTATTCAAATGTTGTAATTTCTTTTTATAACTGTTTATCGTCATAACAAATCTCACTTCATTTTTAGTTGCACATAAGATCTTGTTAACCCAGCATTTTCTGCTGATAAACTTCTATCTGATGATTTCACTCTGAAACCACTAAAAAAATCCAACTTTTAAAGTTTAATTTCTGTTAGTATTAGTTGCTTATTACCTCCGTAAAATAATTGTCTAAAATAATTATTAGTTTCGTGACTTATTTTTCAATAAATGTTTCATAAAAAAAAGTAATAACTATACTTTTAGTAATTATGGTAAAATTTATAATACATTTTACTCTATACTTTAGGTGAATGAAAATATTTCCAAAATAAATAACTTATTCCCTTCCTATCTGCTTAATTTTTTAATTAAAATTTTGCAATTTTAATATTTTTCACTACAAGTCTGACAAATAATAAAGTTTGTCAGGCCAACAAGAGGCCTGACAAAGAGGATATAATTTGAAATTTAATGATTCAACTTTGTTGCTCTCTTTGTTTACTGTGTTAAGAATAAATGGAAGCAATGCTATTCACAGTGTAGGCCTAAACCTAGAAAAAGATTCCTTGATTATTCTGTGCAGTTTGATGTTTTATTATACCAAACTTGCAGTTTCTGTTTATTCTAAACACAGTAAACAAAGAGTACAACCACTTGATTTAGTACTCTGTATAGTTTGAAAGGTATAGATATATATCTATTTCTGTGTTACTCGGTGCTGAAATTTAAATTATACGTACCTGACTACATGTCTCTGACACATTAAAGATATTTTTTAGGGCACATCAGTGTATTCATGCTTGTGAATGAATGAATGAATGAATGAATGAATGAATGGTTATGAGTGCTTTTTTGTTCTACTGTTTTGCATTTTTTACAACTGTGTGTGTGTGTGTGTGTGTGTGTGTGTGTGTGTGTGTGTGTGTGTGTGTGTGTGTGTGTGTGTGTGTGTGTGTGTGTGTGTGTGTGTGTGTGTGTGTGTGTGTGTGTGTGTGTGTGTGTGTGTGTGTGTGTGTGTGTGTGTGTGTGTGTGTGTGTGTGTGTGTGTGTGTGTGTGTGTGTGTGTGTGTGTGTGTGTGTGTGTGTGTGTGTGTGTGTGTTCTAAAGTTAACAAAATGATTTGATTGTAACAGAGAAAGGAACTATGATAGTAGGTATGTTATAGTAATCTATAGTAGTAACAAACCTACTGTTCACAGTTTCATTGTACTCATGCAATAGTATTGTTTCACTATGAGAAGTGAAATTTCTGTTCATGGCTTTAAATTACAATTAAACTTTTCAAGTAGCAAGATGGTCATCTGATATTTTTATCTGTGATTTTCTTGTAAAATTTGACTAGAATTATTTTTTACAATTACTCCTCTTTTTGAGTTATTGGTGACCAAAATATCAAAAATCATGCAAGAAAAATAATCAATGGAAAACATGCTGCAGTAATTTGTCAATCACATTTCACTTTCAGATTACATTAAATAAGGAACATGTTAGCAGTTACTGTTGTAAAATAACTTGAACAAAGACCCATTTCTAACTTGTACTTACTGAACTTGAATGACTGATAAAATAGCAGTGGGTTATAAAAGAATTTATGGAAAAAAATAAATAATAATAATGGAAATTTTATGTTTAAATAGTTACTAGAATTTAACCCACTGGGTTGGTCTACTGGTAAATACATCTTCCCAAATCAGCTGATTTGGAAGTCGAGAGTTCCAGCGTTCAAGTCCTAGTAAAGACTTTTATATGGATTTGAATACTAGATCGTCGATACTGGTGTTCTTTGGTGGTTGGGTTTCAATTAACCACACATCTCAGGAATGGTCGAACTGAGACTGTACAAGACTACACTTCATTTACACTCATACATATCATCCTCATTCATCCTCTGAAGTAATACCTGAATGGTAATTCCCAGAGGCTAAACAGGAAAAAGAAAGGAAAGTTACTAGAATTTATTCTGTTGCTAGGACTTATTTTTATAATGTATTAATTATCGTATGATGTACATTTTTATAAATTTTGATCAGTATATAAACTGTTTTTTTTTTACAGAAAGCTGTTGTGCAGGACAAGAGATATAATGAGAAACTAGTTGATGTCCTGTCTTCATTAGTTATGGCTGAGAAGGCTTTAGATGGACCTCCGACAAGAATGAGATTGTTAATTAGCCGGTTAGCTTTATCCATTGCTAATTGGCAGCATACGTTCAGAGAGGAGGATTTTATTAACTTGTCACAAGTTTTGACTTGTGTAGGAAACATGGCATCTCTACAAGAAATACTTTCCAGTTCATCTAATTGTGATTTTTTTTATTGGAATAGAAATTTTCTTACTGTATATTTATCAAAACTTTATGAAGCCAAAGCAGATCTTCAAAGACTGATAGTAATATTTTAAAATTCTCTTTTTTTCCTATATTTAACATTGTATATTTTATTTCATATGATAATCATCTATGTACAGTGTAAGTCCAGTATATGCTTATCGCATGAGTTTACAGTCATGTTTTATTTACACTGATTTTTTTTTGAAATTATGAAAATTATAGACAGAGCTATCAGAAACTTAAAAAGTTTATTTGAGAATAATGGAGAATAGACAAACTTGGAGCAAGCCCAACACTTCAGGGCAGATGATAATGATTTTATGGTGGTGCCTTATGAAAAGTGACATTATGATCTGCAATATGATATATAAATAAACCTTTTCTGTAAAACTACTGGTTTCTAAAAATATTGACTAATGGTAATGCGTTACATATGCATTATATATTGGGAAGATGTTAGGCATCAAATTGTTCATCACTTGTGCAATACACCAGTTCACAGTAGCATCATGTACCCTGCCTACATTAGTCAATATAACTGTTCTTAGCATGGAGCTTCCATTACTGTAGCTTCAGACAGATGGATTTTAGTAATGTCATTTCATCTTTAAAAAGCGATATTACTACAAGATATTTAACAGTTAACTAACTCGACTCCGAATTAATTTTATTGAATTCAGCACAATCGCTGATTTAAAGGACTCTAAGCATTGTATATGACACTTTTATTAATGATGTCTTTCTATAACACATTTATTAAAGAAATTAGATTCTTTTATGCTATCTGTAGAGTTTCTTTAAATCACTATCAAATTTCTTTTTACAAAATTTGAAATTACATCATTTAACAAACTGAAATGTACATGTGACAAGGTATTCTTTTTCAAATCTTCTATTTGTAAACTGTGTCACCTCATTATTGAGGATTTGTAGATACTTATTTAACAGATTACGTTTATTAGTATATAGTCTGTACATTTTTTTGCATAGGGGCCAATTTTGTAATGAACATAGCATACTTTTATCTACTATAATAAAAGTCTAGATCTGCTCTGGTGAATATTTTGTTTCCTGTGATTGAAGTAGGGGAAGTGTTTTAATTGTTATATGAGTGACTAGAATCAAAATTGCTGTGTCTCAATAACTTACTGCATCTTGTAGCATTATGGATTTTTACTGTATGTGTATGAGGGGTACCCAAACATTGTTGTGGGAATAAGGTCATAGTTTGTGCTCTGTCACTGGAATAGTAGGCTGAATCTTTCTGAGTCAATATGCAAGGAAACTCCATGCCAGGAGGTACTATAGAAGCATATGAATCTTTAATGCAGAATTGTTTTCCGATTATGGCCAAAATGTGATGGCTGAAAATCATGAGCAATTTACAGCCGTCAAAGTTTTGTTTCCTTTTAGAAAAAAATGCAGCAGAAACACTTCAAATGATTCAGAAAGCTTACAGAGAATCTGCAATGTGCAAAACATTTGTTTGAGTGGTTTTCACATTTAAAATAAGGAGAAATTTTGATTTAAGATCATCAGTAATCAGGGCTTCCCACAAACATTCAAACTGACAAAAATTTAAAAAAAATTGTGTCTCCATCAGTGAAGATTGTCGGTGAACCAACAATTTTAACTGGAAGTTATCAAAAACATTATGTTTTTGAGTGGGAAAACTGACCAGAATTGTGGGGAATATATTGTTTTTCCATCACAACTTTCCTGTCCACACTCCATTCACTGTGCAGCAGTTTTTAACAAAAAACTTAATGACTCCTTACCCCATCCTCCGTATTTGCCTAATCTTGCCCCTTGTGATTTCTTTTTTTTCTAAAGATGAAAAGGGACTTAAAGGGAAAGCCATTTGGTATGGTTGAAGTGGTGAAATAAAAAATAAATTATACGTATGTTCATTGATGGCATCATGAATTTTTTCTCATAAATATGCTATTTCTTCTAACAAGTGAAGATTTCAAAAATTGTTTTGAGCTATAGAAAAAATGTTTGGATAAGTTTATCAGATGTAAAGGAGAATAATTTGAAGGTGATTCAGTTTTCAAAATGTAAAAATAAAATCAATAATATATGTAAATTATTACTTATATTGATGTGCAATGCTTCAGCCATTAGGCTTATTGTGCAGCTACTGGGCAGAAAATACAGTCTTGAGTCAGTTCATAGGCAGCCCCCTCCTACCAGATACCAAGATAAGACAAGGGATGCAGTGGCTCTTCAGATCCTGGTATCCTTCAGCATACGGAATCTTTGCAGGGTCAAACCTGCACCATCAGACCATTTTAAAATGTAAACTGTGTCTTCAATAAAAGGATTACTGTTCATAATAACTACATATATCATTGTTGCTGTATAGTTATCTGTACACCTTTCTTATGTGTTTATTATTATGTTCAAGCTCATTCTATCATGAAATACGAGGGATGTCTCTAAAGTAAAGATCGCCGAGAAATTTCTCTCCTTAAGATTGGCAAACCTGTGTTGTTCATGGCCTTGCTAATAATATACACACTGCATTGTTATTTGTGAGTTGTCGCGTTGTAGTATCTTTGATTACGTGAGTTATTACGTTATAAAATGAATAGGAAGATCGATGTTGTCGCCGACTGAAATACATGGAGTTGTATATTTTTTAAACCATCAAAACATTAAGCCGGCTGAAATGCATAGGCAGTTGATTGCTGTGTACAGTGATAATGTAATGAATGAAAGAAACATCTGAAAATTGTGTGAAAGGTTTAGAAATAACAGAATTAATGTGCATGATGAAGAATGTTTGGGGAGGCCCTTGATAATCGCTGAGGACTTGTTGAAACGTGTCGATGATGAAATCAGAAAAGATCATCGCTCAATGATTTCCGACCTGGCCCTTCTTTTATCTGATGTTTCAAGAGCTGTTATTGGTCGCAATAGATGGTTCATGGCCATTAATTTTCAGAAAGATTTGTGCATGTTAGGTGCCACGCGTCTTAATGGAACGTTACAAAATGTAATTTTTGATGCACTACTCATAAAAATGTGATGAGTTCCTTAATTCAGTTGTTACCAGCAATGAAACATGGATTTTGTATTACATGCCATAGAGAAAACGGCAGTCAAGTGAATGGCGTCATCCTCAATCACCAACCAGACCAACAAACCTCAGGCCACAGCCATTTGGATGCAAACTGATGGCCACAGTCTTTGGGGTCAGTTTGGCATACTGCTGATTGATTTCATGCCACGTGGAACAACCATAAATGCAGAAGCCTACTGCAAAACTCTATGTAAGTTATGGCATGCCATTCAAAATCAGTGACATGGGCGGCTAACTGATGGCATCATCCTGCTGCACAATAATGCATGTCCACATGTTGCGGATCCGACATGTGATTTACTGAATACATTTGGATGGGAAATTTACAATCACCCACCATATAGTCTGGACTTAGCTGCTTCTGTTTACCATTTGTTTGGGAAATTGAAAGAATTTTTGAGTTGTAAGCAATTTGCAGTTGATGATGAACTTAAAAATGCTGTTAATCAATGGCTAAATGGATTGGCGGCAGAAGAATACGATGAGGGTATATTGAAGCTGGTGTATCGCTACGATAAATGTCTTAATTCTTGTGGCGATTAAGTAGAGAAGTAGTATAAGGTATGTAGTTTAAGAAATATAAAAAATATTTATAAAGTTTTCAGAATACATTTTTTTTACAATGAAACGGTCTTTACTTTAGAGATAATCTCTCGTAATTACTGTATAAGAGATAAATGTTGCTTAATTCAGATTGATATTCAATCCGATTATAAAGCTTTAGATCCAGTTCCAAAGAAGTAGTTTTGCTGTATTATACTGCTATGAAATATGTATTTAACTGACGATTTTAAATTATATTTATTGTTTCAGTATGTGATAAATGCTGTGCAAGATAGTGAAAATTCTATATCTAATACTAAACATCTATTATCAACAAAAGTTATACTGGATTCTTTAGATAAAGAAATCACTCAATATTTAAAAAATCAGGTATCTTATTAATTTTTTTTTCAGATATCAATTTAGTCTTAACTGTCAGCATTTATTTATTTTTTGTCTATTTGTTTTAGTACATGATCTAATTGCAAGTAATTATTATATGACTTATATTCTTATAATTAAACTGCTTGTGAAATTTAGGAAATGTCTAAGTCCCAGTTTGATTGTTACTTGTTATTTTTTAAATTCTGATGATTTACTGAATTTGTCATTATTTAATTACTCATATGCATCTTGTTTCAGCTAATTGGTCCTCTGTGTCAGGAAATTGAAACAAATTTGAGACTGTTGATACATTCCCATTTACAAATTGAAGAACATTCATTAAAAAATATATCTACAGACTGCAGTAGTGTATTACAAATTCAGCCGTTTTTCCTAATTTCTAGATACATTTTCTTGAAAGGTCAGTATTGAAATGATCCCACTCTCTGTATTATATGTATAAAAATTAATAAATGAATTGTGTATATAAAGTGATAAAATGCAATTCACCATAAGAGCGATATCTTTTTGTCCTAAGATCATCTCTGATCTTGATTTTTTATTGTAAAATATTAATTAATTTTTTGTTGTAACAGTAATAGTAATAGGTATTCATTTATTAAATATTAATAATCAGTAAGGGTGGATGTTTGTGTTTTTTATATAAATGTAATCAATTATAGTAATCATAAATGAAATGCCAAAAAGTGTAATCGAGCAGAACCTACCCAAAGATAGATTTTTTCAATTCAATTTAATATATGATACATCAAACCGATCAGTTTTTTAATGCTGAAAACAAATCTGAAGTCAACATTTTTCTGTCCTGTTTTTGAAAAATTGCAAAATTCAAATTTTGAAAATTGTTGATATTAATGTTGCAATGCAAATACGGTTTTTATTTTACATGATTACTTTATATTTATGTGCTCAGCATATATTTTTAACTCTGAAATCAGTTGTTAACTGTGAAACAATAACTTAAGTCATAATACAGACATCACAAATCATGACATCAATATCTCTATTGAAGCATACATGAACAAAATTCATCATGTCTATACGATTCAAAATAACACAAAGCTTGTTGGCTTTGTTAGCCTACTGCTTTTGATAGTATAATCTCTTCAGTCGGTTGATAACTGTATTAAGTGATTGAACAGTGAAGTCTCATAATGCCTTGTAAGTGTGTGATTCAGACTGTGTTTTATGTGCGGTGAGTTCATTATATAATTACATAAGAAAAACATTACCCTGTAATTTAAAAAAACTTATAAATTGTACTTTCACTGTAAAATCCATGATCAGGATAAGACATGGGCTCCCTCATATATATAGTAATTGTGTGGTTGACTTAAGACAATGGGTAAAAGGCACACTTGGCACCCCTATGGTTTGGCATAAACCAAAAGCTTACTTAACCAATTGTTATTTCTGTTTAACTAATGTATCTGGAATTTCAAAGAAGTCTAAACACACTGTACTCTATCCTTCATTGCCATCTGCATTCAGACTTGTACCTCACAGTAAATCCATTCCAGTTTTCAAGGTTCATGAAAACAGCTATGAAGAAGCAGACTTTGTGGAAGAAGACAGTCATGATTCAGACTTTGAATTACAATCCGTTGAGCCTAAGCTTATATCACGAGGTATGCTAAATGATTGGTAAGAGATTTAAAAACATTCTTAACTTTAAGGTTTAAGATTGCAAGGTCGAAATTGAAGCTAACATAAAAATTTTTCTCAATATTTTACTGAAGAAAATTACTCAGTTTACTGTACAAATATTAAGCTTATGTTACAATTAAGGTAAGTTCATGAACCTGAGGATTGGCACTTTTTTGTTGATTCCTGAAAGTATAGCTTAAAAGCAGTTCTGCTTCACAATTATGATAAATATTTCCTTCTGTACCGATCTGTTGTGGAATTAATATGAAAGAAACATATGACATTATGAACCTGTTATTGAAAAAGCAAATTATAAAAAAACTACAATTGGAATGTGTGTGGAGAGCTATAGTAATAACTCTTTTGTTAGGCATACAGTTAGGGTATACAAAATACTGTAGTTTTATTTGTGAATGGAACAGCTGAGCTAGGAAGAAAATTGAGAACCTAACTCCTGGGACAAAAACATTATTCATGAACTTCTAGTTAAACCAGAAAAAAATATTTTTACTGTCCCTTCATATCAAACCCAGATTAATAAAAACTTTTGTAAAAGCTATGAAGAAAGACAGTTATAGATTCTGTACACCAGACAGAAATTCCTGAAAGTAAGTGAAACAAAAATTAAAGAAGGGATTTTTGTTGGCCCAGTAATAAGGAACTGGTCAGAGAAGAAATGTCTTAACTCTGAATTAATTGCTGTAGAACTCACTGCTTGGACAACATTTAAAGACTTCCAAAAATTTTCTGGATGTCCGTAAATCACAAAATTACCATAGTATCGTATACTGATAAATTCATATAGAGTTATGGGATGTAATATGATACTAAAAGTTATTTCCTGCATTCACATCTGTATTTCTTCCCACCAAACCTTAGGGCAGTAAGTGATGAACATTGTGAATGTTTTCCTCAAGATATTTTAGTATTGGAAAACCATTACAAAGGCAAATTGAGTGTTAATATGCTAGCTCATTACCGTTGGACTGTAATTCGAGATGTACCCAAGGTTACCTGCAAAAGGAGAGCACTGCTATATGGTATCCCATAACATTAGGTTAGATTAACTTTTATAGACCTTATTATGCCATTTCTATTAAACTGAGGGTGATAGAAAGATTTTGTGTACAGATCTGTAATCTACGCAAAAAAAACAATGCAGAGAAAAGTATCACAATTAGAGAAACATTAAAAAAGGTTTATTTTGTATATCGGTATAATCACAATGTTCATGATCTATTTTTCTTTCATTAGTGAATTTGTTTCAGGTAGAGTGGAAGGATATCTAGAACGAACATTCTATG
The DNA here is from genome assembly GCF_047948215.1 of Lycorma delicatula. NCBI lineage: Eukaryota > Metazoa > Arthropoda > Insecta > Hemiptera > Fulgoridae > Lycorma > Lycorma delicatula. Next base: position 6,530,477 of record NC_134458.1, read on the forward strand.
ATTTGACAACTGTAGCGTTACATGACTGGCGAACATATGGGGAAATGAGAAGTCTAGCAAGACATAAGTATGATTTGTCTACTGTTGAAGATCATTTACCCAGCCAAACTTTAGAACAGGTATTTATTCTTTATTCTCTGATAAAACTGAGTAAGTTGTATATCATGGTAGACAATGCACCATATGTGGTAATAAATTATATCATGTATGTTTATAACCTCACTAAACTCCATCACTGATTACATTCTGTTGTGTTGTGACATTTTGGAATGCTGTGAGTTTATTACTTTTATTTGTTTTAAAATTTTTTAAAATTAAAGATATGAATGTCTGTTATTTTCTACATTTTTGTCTTCGGAAAAATCAAATGTAACACTAATTAAATACTTATTATATTTTATTTTTTTAAGGTTTTTTGTTTTTCATTATTTTAAGGTATTTTAAAAAGTTAATAGTATTTTATACTTTTATATAATTTCAAGTTCTATTGCTTAAATCTTATTAACTAGCTAAGATCCAGAATTATATTTAATTCATAAAAAAATTGAGTAGTGGTTGAAGAAGTGGAAGATATATTTTGCTGGTAAAGCATCATGATAATTTTTGCTGATAAACAATTCTAAAGACCAAACATACATGTCCATAATAATTTTTATCAGAGATTTAAAATTAAAAAACATTTATGAAGTCATCACACATGGTGAAGCGTATAATTTTTCACCTGAAATTTAGTGCTAATCTTTACATTTTACATTGTAACAAATTTTTTCTTGGTAGCCATGTATACATTTTTTTTATTAAGGAACTGATAGGGTCAAACGAAGACAATGAATTATCCTGGTCTACTGAGGCTATCTATGGCATGGTTTTCCCTTCCCTTATCTGTGATGCCTTTTTCCTCAATTAGAAAATTGAGTTTTGCATCAAACACAACTTTAGCCTTTGTTTGTGGTATGATGACACCACTTTGTCGCATTTGGGTGGCTGCTCTCTCTAGTGTGGTATCACCTGCTGGCTTGTCCAAGGTCTATTTCTTGTTATCGGGTTGTACAAAAAGCATATATATTTTGACTTTTTGGTTTATTTTTATTTTTTGAGGGCATTTTTTTAGCCATTTCCTCATTACCATTTCCAGAGTGCAGTTGAATAGTGACAGTGAGAGTCCATTACCCACCGGGTTGGTCTAGTGTTTAACGCGTCTTACCAAATCAGCTGATTTGGAAGTCAAGAGTTACAGCGTTCAAGTCCTAGTAAAGCCAGATATTTTTACACGGATTTGAATACTAGATCGTGGATACCGGTGTTCTTTGGTGGTTGGGTTTCAATTAACCACACATCTCAGGAACGGTCGAACTGAGAATGTACAAGACTACACTTCATTTACACTCATACATATCATCCTCATTCATCCTCTGAAGAATTATCTAAACGGTAGTTACCGGAGGCTAAACAGGAAAAAGAAAAGTGAGAGTCCATTGCCTTGGCTCAGTTCTGTTTTGATCTCAAATGGTTTCAAGAGTCCACCTCTGAATTTAACTTTTGACTTAGTGTTTGTGAGAGTCAGTTTTATCATGTTTATTAATTTGGGGTGTAGCCCAAGATGTCTTTAATGTTTTAGTAGGATTCTCTATGGATACAATTATATGCTTTCATGAAGTGTATAAACATTATCACCATGTCTCTGCTTCATTTAGGTAGATTTCATAAGAAAGCTACCTATTGTAATGGGTACTATGATTCAACTTCCAGAAAATTTCTACATATCTTTGCGGTTCACATCCTCTAAACCCCAAAACCACCATCAGTTTAAAAATTTATTTAAACATTTAAATGTTTATATATAAACATAATATATATATTTCACTTTCTTGTGGATACAACTGCTGTAATTTTGCGCCAATCACTTTCAAATGTATAAATAAAATATAATGACCCAAAATCTCAGTCGAGTTTGTTAATGGTCAAAATCTGATTGTGGGGGTGGAAATGGGGGGCTTTTTTGAAAAAACAAAATATTGCTATAACTTTCTTATTAAATAAAATATCAAATTTGTTTAAAGTTCTTACTATTCTTTGGATAAGGGCCTAAAACATATCTAAGTAAAGTTTTTTGATATCACCAACCATTGGCCCAGGGGGTGCAAAAATGGGGTTTTGAAGACAAAAAAATCATACCTCTCTGAATAGGCACAGTATTAAATTGGTTTAAAGTGGTCGTTAGTCCTCTAAACCTTACCTAAAACTTTTCTCTGAAGCAATTTTTGAGAAGATCAACCCTTACAACAAGGGAAGACCAAAATGTTGCTGGAATTGTAGGAAGATGGGGCTTGCCGTATGTTAAACATATGAAACCTTTTTTCACATGCAACCATTGTTGTATTGAGTAAATTTGAAGTTTTTCTTAACTTTAAGATGGAAGTCTTTTTTATCTTCTACTTAGGACTGGTGAAATCTACCTCCGCCTTCCAGCATGCCGAAAGGGGGTTTTTCTATTGTAGTCCATTATTAGCTTGAAATTCATAATCTGGTTTGGACAGATCCTCCAGGGTCTGACACCCCCTGGTATTTTCTTAATTCTTTCTTGAGTTGCAAACCTATCCTGTTGAGGTGATTCTTGAAAGAGTCTTGTATATATTGTCTGGGAGTGAGATTCCCTGTAGTTGTTAGGGTATGGTTGTCTGTGGTTTTGTCTAGCAGGTGGATGAGGGCTGTCGTCCAGTGTTCTGATAGTTCTTCTTTGATCCAGATCTTGAGAAGCTGTTGGTGAAAGGTGATTTTTGCTAGTCTTTCTGCATATTTCCAGATTTCTACAAAGGTCTGATTTTTTCCCACCGCTTTGTAATAATTTATCTTACCCAGTGCTTGGTAGACTTCTTTTCTTGTGGGAGAGTTGATGTTTTCCGATGATGTTGTTATTGGGGTACTGGTGTCAAAGTTTAGGAATTCTGTCTGTTCTTTGCAATTTAGGAGGTTTTTGAATTATTTAGCTAGGATTTTCACCTTATATTTATTGTTGTAGGCTAGGTTATAGTTTTTATTCATCCTTCATTAGTAGGGTTGGGGTTTTGTGTTTTTGGAGTTGGTTTTTGAAGGATTTATGGTAGACTTTTCAACTGCATTCTGTTAAATTTTTTTTTATTGATTTCACTGTGTCTTTATGGTGTTGTTTTTTTTCATTGTTTTACTAGATTTTGGAAAGTTGTTTTTGATTTTTGGGATTGTTACAGTAGCCATGCTTGATGTCTTTTCTCCACTGTTTAATCACATTCGCTGTTCCATCATTGATACTTTTTATTGGCGCCAATTCTGCGATTTATTTAAGGTTGTTGACTAGGTCTTTGAGTCTATCCATGATTGGTTTTTTTCAGTTGCTTTTTGATAATTTTCATTCTTGATTAGTTGGATAGGATCTATTTTTGTTTTAGTTTTAAGGGGCTTGATTTTCTTGCTTCCTTTAGGGAGTGAATTTAATTTTGACTGTGTAGTGATCTTAGCCTTTGTCTACTCCTCAAAGGACTTTTACAATGTAGATCTCTTTGTGGTGGTGTTTGTCCATGAAGACATGACTAGGAGTTGCCATTCTCCTTTATCTTAGTCTGGGTATTTCCAGGTATTGAGTTTTTGAGATTTCCTCTTGAAATATCTGGATTTCAAGATTACATAGTGGTTTCTGCAGAGATCAGTGAGTCTCTGTCTGTTTTCATTTGTTCTCTTTTGGATGGAACATTTTCTGATGGTGTCGCATTTTGGAGCATTTTGTTTGTGATATCTTCTTTCTCTACCTAGTTGAGCATTGAAGTCTCTGATTAGTTATTTGGTTTTTGGGGATATTACTAATGGTCTGGTCAAGTAGGTCCCAGAAGTGTTATGTTTCTCTACAGTCTTTTGGAGATTTGTTTTTATTGTTAGTGGGAGCATGGGTATTTATTATGGTGTAGATTTTATTAGATGCTCTTAGGTTGAGTGTTGTGATTCTTGGGAATTATGACTTGAATTCTTCTACGGAGTTTATTATTTTTAGGCTGACCAAAAAGCCTGTTCCAAACTGTGTTCCAGTGCTTCTGATCACATGTTATCTTCTAACTGGCGGCCCACCATATCTGAGTGTTGCTTTCTCTGAACTCTTGTGTTGTTTGGTTCAGCTGATGGAGTATTCCTTAAAAGACCTTTCATGGTTGATTGTCAAGGGGACACCTGTGGTTTATTTAAAAGCAGCAAAAATTTACTACCGTATTGGAAATGATATAGAATAACACTACTATATACCACAGTTTTAGTTTTTATTCCAATTTTATGAGATTTTACAGAAGAGACCTATTTTTTATTAACTTTATTGTGTATGTATGTATATTCATATTGGGTTTAAATGTTAGTTGATAGTCAGTAATCATACCTAAGTATTTATTTAAAATTCTGTATTTCTTCAGTTATGTGGTTTCTCATTTTTATATATAAATTTAAATATTCGATTGTATCTTTAATATTTTATTTCCAAATATTTTAAAAATTGTTTTGCTGTAGTCTACTTTCAATTTTTTCATCTGAAAATATTGATTCAGATTATTTAATGCTTACTTAATTTTTTTCATTTTCTACCAATTTTGTCTTAGTGAACAAGAGAATGTTGTCAGCAAATATGTACTCTTAATGGCATCTTCTGTATTTTGTGTAAACAAAATAAACAGTAGTGCACTGTTAAATGCTGTTTTGTTGAACACCGTGGCTTTCTACTGGCTGATTGTGAAAAATTCTATCTCTTACTACAAAATGTGATCTATTGTTGAAATAACTCATCAGTAGTCTCAGAGATTTTCCTCTAATATTGATTTTATGAAGTCCCTCCATCAAAAGTTCTTTTGATACATTTTCAAACACTTGCATAATAACTGCCACAGCATGATGATTTTCATCTGATGCTTTTTTCCATACATTTAATACATCTTGCAGAACCATCTCACCACACTACAATTGTCTCTAGACCTGAGTTTTTAGTTACTTAGAATATTATTTTTATTAACAAAGTTTTTTATTTGACAAATGTTTTTTTTTTTTTTTATATATATATATATATAAACAGTTGCATATTAATAGGTTTTAATTGTGTGGCTGTGGCAGTTGGGTTGTAAGCTGTTGGGTTGGTAACTTGGAGTAGGTTTTTTACTTCATACTTTCAAGTCATCTAAAATTTTGTATAGTGTTATGCAATTCTTTGTAATGCTGGGTTATTATAATAAATTTTTTATATCTTCTTTTAGGTCATGTATCTAACAGGAAGGGGAGGAAGAAAAACTTTGTTTTTTATAATACCATAGAAAGTAGTTACAAGATATTAATTCTGGATTTCTTGGTGGTTAATGTATCAAAGCTGTGTTTTTGCTAGTCATACAGCCGATCCGTTCTCTTTGTGTTGTCCAGATTATTTTGAATCTTAAAAAATTTTGTTTTTAAAAAATCAAGGCTCAAGATGTTTCCAAGATTGATATAGAAATCAGAAACTTCTAATAAGAGTTTATTTACCCCATTAGGTAATTCATTTATTAAAAATAAATAAATATATATTTTTTATTATTTATATTAACCAGCTCGCTTTAATATTGGAACTTTTCTTCCAAAGGACCTTTTGGAGCCAGGTAGTAGCATCTTCTTGAGTGTTATTACATACAGTTGTTAATTTTAATAACCGTTTTGATTTGATGGATGACAGTCTATTAATTTGATTTGAGTCCGTCTCTGGCCATAGTTGAATGCAGTTTCAATTTTGATAAGGTTTCACTTTGAATTATTTTAATACATGTGTATTTTTAAAAGTAAGATTGAAGATGTAAGTAAAAAAAAGAAAGTGCTTCCCAGGTAAGTATCATCGTTTCACTGTCTTGACGGTTTATATAATTAATATTTAATAAACTGTATTAATAAAAGCAGTAGATACAACATGATCAGTGAATTGTATATATATTTATATATTCAGTTTTCTAAAACATATTTACTGATATTTCTGTGAAAAGTGGCTCACACTTTTTTTTTTTTAACTGAATTTAACAAATTGAGTCCCGCAAAAACTGAATAAAGTACAAAATGAAATCTTTAACTATGATTGATTTTGAAACATTAATCTTTGAGTTGCAGTGTGAGTACTAAGCATTGCCTTTATTGCCCAAGGAAGGGCACTGTAGCTGCAGTCACAACAGAAATGGAGGGGAGAAAACTTCTCTACCATAGCAGCTTGGTGACTAAAACTTTTCCTTTACGCTTCTTCATTTCTTTCTTATCTAATTAAGATAACAATCAAACAACTGTCAGAATTTTTAAGTTCTTTAATATTAAGAAATAAATTTTCAACAAAGTTTTATACAAATGCCTCATCTGTAAATGCAGTGATTACATATTTTTTTAAAGAATGGCTAACCACTATGTATACAAAATTACAAATATCACAGATTATAAGAGGCTAGAACTATACCAACCGGCTAACCATTAGAGGTATAGACACACCCCTTAAGCAGTTTTGTAGAGAATTCTGTAGACTGGAAGTGGCTTCAAACTTACGATTAGATCATTTTTTAAGTTGTTATCTTTCAAGTAATAAGGGTAGTGAATGTATCAACCACTATTTTGTAATGGAAAATTTGATGAAAAATCAGTATACATATTATTAGTAAGGAACTGTACTGCAAACTTTAATAAAAACTGGAAACTGCATTTCGCCATAACTGTGCCACAAACACACAAACAGAAATTCCAAAAAGTTGGGTTAGAACAGAACCTCGTTTCATTTTATAGTTGATAGGTTACTTTTATTTGAATGTTTATATGTGTTTATATTGATATCCAATTGATTTGTTTTTCAGGGTCTAGATGTTTTAGAAATAATGAGGAACATTGATATTTTTGTATCAAGATATATGTATAATTTGAATAATCAGATATTTATTGAATTTTCTAGTAATAATAAGCATCTGAATACGATCAACATTAGACATATCGCTAACTCCATTAGAACTCATGGCACTGGGATTATGAATACTACTGTAAGATATAATACTTAGTTTGTTGTTTAGTGTTACATAACTATCATATATTTAATAGTATTCTTGCTTTTATTTTAATTAACTAATTTTGAAAGTTTTATGTATTAATATTTTTAACATGTGACATTAGCTTTTACATTATTATGTTATATTTTTATGTGATTATAAAAACTTCCACACATGTTAAGAACTTGAGCTTAGTGGTTATAGATATTGGTTTTACGAATAAAAATATGTTGCGACGTCAATGGGACGCCCTTGTTTAACAGCGTTGCGGTTGGTAGATTTTAGAGCGAGGGTGGACTGTATGTGTTCATAGGTGATGAATGAAGACAACACCTTGTTGATTACTGAAGGATTGTTTAATTGTACACCGTCTTGGCGGTTTAAAATAATTTTGTAACGTAACACTTGTAACTTATAACTTAACTTTAAAGATAGCAAGCATAAGCTAAATAAAACTTAAAGTAATGTTCATCCGAACAAGAATTGAGAGAGTCCATCCGGACGAGACCACCTTGGGTCAGGTATGATTGCAGACTGGTAAGATGCTACATACAGTGCTCAAGGAAATAGCTAGTGACGTAGAGTGGTGTGATGGTACGGCGACCAAGTTTGCTGTGGGTACCCTAGCCACCGCTAGATTTCAGCACCCAACTGCAAGAGGGGGTGAAAACGTAACACACTGTCCACCAAATTATAATTATAATTTTTGTAAAAATTACAGTGAAATGACATTAAAAGAGAAAATCATTGATTGGATTTAGAATGATTCATATCATCCCAAGCATCTAAATTTGGAATAATAATCAGTTTATTGATGGCTCTTTTTATGGTGGTGTTATTTGTTTTTTCGTCTACTAGTCGAGTGAGTCTATCCTTTTCTGGATACACTTGAACTGTTACTCCTAATCTCCACATGAGTGGAGGAAGTTATTTTCCCTAATTATAAGCAGATTACCAATGCAAATGTTGGTATTTGAGATTTTGCACTTACTTCTCTGTTGCAGAGAATGTAAGTAGTCGTTAGACCATGCCTTCCAAAAATCTCTTTGTAATTTTTGTGTAAGCTGCCACTTAGCGAGCTTATTTATGTTAATGCCTGAGAAATCAGGGTCAGGTAAGGAAGTTAAAGGAGAAAAAATTAAAAAATATCCAGGAGTGAGTGGAGCTGGATCAGAGTTGTCAGATGAAAATAAATATAATGGTCTTGATTTAAACATGCCTCTATTTGGATTAACAAGGTAGATAATTCTTTGTAGTTGAGAACAGAATTTCCCATGACTCTTCGCAGGTGAAACTTCATGCTCTTCACAGCGGCTTCCTACCGCAACTAGGAGAGTATGGAGAAATGAAGGACCATTGTATCTTGTTAGAGATGCAGAAAGATTTAATTTTTAAATTAGTGGTATCGATTTTAAGAAAATCATACATTTCTTGAAGATAGTGATTTGCACCACAACAGTTTTTTCCATTGTCAGAAAAAATGTGAGAGGGCAATCCTCGGCCTACAAATCTTCGTAGGATAGCGATAAAGCTTTCTGTTGATAAATCAGTCACAAGTATGAGGTGTACTGCCTTTGTGCTGAGACATACGAACAATGCAATGTAAACCGTAATAGTTGAAGAGGAATGGTAGATCGAGTACACCACCCACCATGATGGATAAGTATTGGGCCAGCATAATCAACACCAGTTGACTAGAATGGTCTGGATATTGTGACTCTTTCTTTTGGCAGTTGACCAAGTAACTGACTCTGAGGTTTAGCTCTAAAGTGAAAACAAGTTAAATATTTATGTATGACGGTGCAAATTATGATTTTGGAATTGACGATCCAGTATTTTTGTCTGAGTGAAGAATGAATTAATTGTAATCTTTCATGGGATACTCTCAAATGCTCATGATAAATAATCAATTGAGTTAGATGACTATGAGGACTTAAAATCATAGGATGCTTAACATTTAGAGACAATTTTGAAAAACTTAAACGACCTCCAACGTGAATAATACCATTTTGATCCAAAAATGGGTTGAGATAAATTAATTGCTTTTCCTGGATACAGCAAAATTTTTTCTTAAATCATTTAATTCCTTTGCAAAAATATAATTCTTGGGTTTGGCGAACAAGAATTTCTACCGTGGAACTGGTTTATTTTGGAGTAAGATCTAACAACATACAACTGTTTTTATTTTTCAAATTGTGGATGAATTGACAACAATATGAAAATATGTTTAGTGTTCGCTTGAATGAAGAAAATGGTTTTCAAAGTTCTACAGCTTCTGTAGCTTGAAGAGCAGCTGAAAACACATTAGTTTTGCTAGACTTCTCTTCCTTGAGTGAATCTGGCGGAATCATAGAAATAACAGATTGATTGGATGGCCAGACGTTCTCCTCTTCCTTCAGAAAAGACGGACCATTCCACCAGAGTGATGAGGTTAATGCAACCACGTGACAGGATGTCTGCAGGGTTATCCCTTGAAGGAATGTGCTTCCATAAGCATTCTTTAGTTAGCTCTTGAATTTCGCAAACTCTATTTGCGACAAATACCTTCCATCGATTAGGAAGCGATGACAACCAGTAAAGTACAACTTGAAAATCCGATCAAAGGTGGATTGAATGAAATCTTATATCTAAAATGCACTTAACTTTATTGAATAGATGAGATAATAGAAGAGTCGCATTCAGCTCTATAACCTAGGAATAGAGATTTGCTTGACTGAAGCAACTCTAGATTTTGAACACAATAAGCGGGTTTCAATGTGTTCATTGCTATCATCAACAGATATGATGAAAAGACATGCACTGCTACTTGCATCACAAAATCCGTGTAATTGATGACTCTTACTAAAACTAATTTTAACTAATCTAGGAATCTTAAAATTACTTGAGAATTTGAGTTGTGAGTACAGAAAATTCCATTTTTCTGCTAACAGAGCGGGAAGAACTTCATCTCAGTGAAGGTTGGCACACCATAACTCTTGTATGAGCACTTTAAACGGAACGATTATAGGAGCAAGTAGTCCTAAAGGATCGAACAATGAAGAAATGATTTACAAAACGGAATGCTTGCTGTAAGAAGTATTCGTTCCCTTGGTTTGAATTGATAAATGAATTCATCGCCTTCAGGATTCCAAAATAATTCAAGTGTGTTGATATTTTCATCCTTATCTAATTTGATGAAAGAATCATAATTGTCAAACATATCTAGAACGTTGGAATGGCATTTATGTAGTGAAAGTCCATATTTGCTAAGCAATAATGAAACATCATTGTATAATTGTTTCAACTGATCGATGTTGTCACAACCAGTGAGCAGATCATTGACATAAAAATCTTACTTAATTACTTGGCAAGCTTGAGGAAAAGAGGCTTCATTTTGATTGGAAATTTCAATCAAATGTCTTGTTGCTAGAAAACTTGAAGTTGCTAAACCATAAGTAACTGTCTGTAAGTTATATGGAATATAACTTAGAATTTAACTGAATATAACTTAGAATTGGAATATAACTGAGAATTACCTGAGAAATACCAGAGAATTCTTTGTAATGAAAAATCTCTAGGATTAATGCAATTTGTCTGTACATTTTAGAAATGTCTCCTGATAGCTCACATAGCTGTGAGTTCTAAAACGAATTATAATTGAAAATAAATCTTGTACTACTGGACCTGTAGCAAGAATTGAATTGAGTGATTGGCCATTTGAAGTTTTCGCACTACAATCAAATACTAATTTTGTTTTCGTAGTGGTGGAAGATTCACGAAATACTGCATGATGAGGCAAATAAAAGGTTTCAGATGGAACCTTGGACTGAAATGAATCTACAGGTTGCATGTGATCCAATTCTTGATATTCCTTCATGAAATGGAAGTAGTCTTCCTTGAGTTTAGGATTTTTCTTAAATCTACATTGTAATAAATTGAAACAATGTTTGTCATTTGCATAAGAATCTCCTAAAGTATAATTTTCCTTACAAGGAAGAGACAACAAATCTGCCTCGTTAATCACGAAAGGTATTTTCAACCAAATGTTTTTCTCAGAAAGATTACTCTTTGGTTGGTCTTCCATGATCTTCCATCACTTCAGATCTCCAAAATGATTCTAATTGAAAGGAAAGCTGTTCATTACTAACAAGAAGTGTTATTGAATTGTTTTTCCGCTTGCTAGGTTTAGTAGGGATTTGACCAGAAACTATGAAACCAAGACGAGTTTCTTGAAGTATGGTATGATTGAATTATGAGTTAATTGAACAAGCTTAAGTAGTGAAAGATAATATTAAGCTCCCAGGAGAATGTTGATTTGCCCAGGAATATTAAAATGAGGATCAGCTAGAAAAAATTGAGCAGGAATTTCCCAGTCAGTTATGTTTACAAAATGATTGGGTAACAGACCTGTAATGGATGGCATTACATGATATTTCAAATTAAAATTAAAATCTTCATATCTAGAATTAATATTTAAATCAATACTCAGCGTAGATTTAGTAACGACATTGCTAATACCTGTGATCAGCATGAGAACAGGTTTGGTTTGAAGCCCAAGTTTGGCAGCAAATCTTTCAGTACAAAATGGAATCATCAATACGGAATCAAGTAAGACTCTAGCTTGGATGAAATAACCTTTTTTATTCTTAAAGTTAACTTTTGCTGTTGCAAGTAAAACAGACTTGTTAGGTTCTGATTTTAAAGTACAATATGAACTATTAGCTGAAGGAGCTTGATTCTGCTTAGAAGATTTATTTGTTGTGTCTTGCAACGCCTTATCTAAATGAATTAGCTTATGATGCTTCAGTGAGCATTTTTTACATTTATGATTGCTTGGGCAATCTCTGACATGTTGTTTGCTTAAACAATTAAGAGATAATTTTTCTTGAAACACAAAGTTTTTCTTTCATTAACATTATAACTTAAAAACTTATCACTACGATGCAGTGGATGATTGCCAGTTTTATGTAATGTACACAGAATTATTAAAATTAATTATATGAAATACATTTTTACTAGAACTAGGTTTTGAATATCATATTTTTTGCCACTAAATCCTACATTAGACGGCTGTGGTTTTTGATTACTTTGAATCGTGTCTGTGGATTCAAGTAATTTACGTTTAGATTCTAAGGAAGACATAAGTTATTCTAACTTAGGGAATTCATTACCGTCTAATGATTTTTCCCAATTTCTCAAAGTATTTAAATTTAAGTTTTCTGTAATTAACTCTGTTACAATAAATTCTAAATAGTCAATATTTAGATTTTTCAATGCATTAATGTTTGAATTAACTTGGTCAATGAACTTAGATAGATTTTCAGAATTTTCCTTTTTTAATGGTTTTAAATTAATTTCTAAAGCATGTTTAGCTGCTATTAGCCTTTTGTTATCATAACAAGCTTTAAGTAATTCTATTGCAGTTTCATAATTTTCAGATGTTACTGATAAATCTTTTATTATATCAAGAGCATCTTAAGAAATTTGTAAGGTAATAAAATTTTTCAACATTAGAAAATTCTTCTCGGTTATGAACCAAACTATTAAAAAGATCAAAAAATGTATGCCAAGCCTTCACATCATCGTGAAAGGGCTCAATTTGTGTAGGTTTTAAAGTAATTGAATTAGGTTTGTTAATCACTTTAATTGCATCAGTTACCTTTGAAATTTTGAAATGATTTTCTAATTTTTTATGTTTTAACTTAAGTTTATCAAAAAGGTTATCATAAGTGTCTCTGACTTCAAGGTCTTTATCAGTCGTATCTTGGTGCAATTCGATTTCAGATTGAACATCGAAAAATAGTTTTTCATATTCTAACAGTTTATCAAACTTAATGGTAAATAGATCGTAATCACCTGAATTAAGATCAAAGTTTTTAATTTGGCTATACTATTCTTCATAATGCCTCGTTTATTAATTAAATTCTTGAATTCCATTTTTATTGGAATCATACACAAAATAATATTAAATTTGAATGAAACAAAGTTATAAAAAAAGGTTAAAAGATAAATGTCATGTACAATAATATTGTTAAAGTATAACTTATGCATAAAGTTGAATGAACTGGATTGCTTGTAAATATGATACGATATTGCTAACATCTGCTTGTGTGCAGTTCAGCAAACAATAGAAAGATTCCTGAGATGTGCATGTGTGTGCTTTATACAGTGCAGCAAAGGAAACTTGTCCAAACTGGTATCGAGGTCGGTTCCTTATACCTGGCTGACTTCAAGATACAATTTTAACTGTATTATAAAACATTGAAATATTTAACTATTGAAATATTCACAAACATTTGAATGTTCACTATTGTTAAATTTTAATTGCACTTTTAACATACACCCTTAATTTTTGATACACATTATAAATACTGTGTTGTTGACTTGGTTTGACCTTATCGAAACCCATGGATGTATGCTGTTGAGTGGCTAAGTCGTGTCATTAATACAGCGACTTGACAATGAAATGTTGGTTAACAGATGCAGTAGTCGATCCAGTACGTACGGTGACTTGACCATCTGGTTCTTGAACGTTGAGATGAATTAACATAAAACGTGTGGGCATTGGCTTGAACGATCTGGCCTATCCGGCCTGCGATGACAAAAAAACGTATGTTGAATCTGGCAGCGTAACTATTCAGCCTGGAGGACCAAAAAACATGTTGCAACGTCGACAGGATGCCCTTACTCAACAGCGTTGCGGTAGATTTTAGAGCGAGGGTGGACTGTATGTGTTCATTGGAGATTAATAAAGACAACACCTTGTTGATTACTGAAGGATTGTTTAATTGTACGCCATCTTGGCAGTTTAAAATAATTTTGTAACTTATAACTTAACTTTAAAGATAGCTAACATAACCTAAATAAAACTTAAAGTAATTTCATTCGAACAAGAATTGAGAGAGTTCATCCGGATGCGACCGCCTTGGGTTAGGCATGATTGTAGACTTGTAAGACGCTACGTACAGTGCTCAAGGGAGCAGCTAGTGATATAGAGTGGTGTGATGTCTGGCGACCAAGTTTGCTGTGGGCACCCTAGCCACCGCTAGGTTTCAGCACCTGACGGCAAGAGGAGGTGAAAATGTAACAAAATATGATAAATAATGATAGTGTATATATTTACAAAAGGTTTAACAGATCAGTTGCAGAATAACAGTTCATAAGAAATAATCCAAATAAAAATAACTAGATTTCTTTCTTAAAATATACCAAAAAGATAATAATCTAGCAATTATTACAACAAAAAAGAAAAGAACTTTTACGTACATGTAAAAATTTGAAATAAAATTAACACTTACCGTTACATTGTTAAAAAGAAAAAAATTAAAAAAACTGATATTTAAATGGTTTACAAAAAAATAAAGAGTAGACTTACATCAGTTACAGAGAAAAGAGGTGTTTAAGAATTACGTAACATATGAGGGTAAATCAAATATAACGGGATTTTATTATTTTTTTAAATTTGTTTATTGAAAAATTAAAGGCAAGTATAATTTATTTTTGTTCATAGTTTCCTACTTTAGAAATACATTTTTCCCAGTGAGAAGGAAGGTTTTTTTATTGCAGCATAGAAGCTGGTTGCGTCAGGAGCCAATTACGCATGAAAATCTCTCCACGCCCTTGTCATCTTCAAATTATTGCCCTCCTAGAGCTTCTTTAAGCGGCCCAAACAAATGAAAATCGCAGGGTGATAAGTCCGGGCTGTGGTGAGGATGATCAAGTTGAGTTCAGTGATTTATTCTAGTTTTGAGATCATTAGAGCAGCAGTATGGGGCCTGTCATTGTCGTGGAAGAGGATGGTCTCTTGAATCGTTTGCAGTGATATGCAGCCTTTACTTCATTCAACAGCTCGCAGTCGTAAGCAGCATTCATTGTGCGTTCTTCACGCAAAAAATCAATGAGCAAAACGCCTTGCCGGTCAAAAAAACAGTTGAAAGAACCTTGCCAGCTGACAGTTGAGTCTTGGCTTTCACTGGGGCTGCCTCCCTTTCCCTCCGCCACTCCAAACTAGCTTGTCGATCACTCGAATACTTTCACTTGTTGATCGTCTTCAAGAATATCTCGAACCGCACAAATGTTTTCATCTGTAATGCTGGTCCGAGGATAGCGATCATGTTCCTGATTTTCCACTCATTCTCATCTTTCCTTGAACTCTTTATGTCAGGCAAACATATGAGCCCATGACAATGTTTGGTCCCTGAACTGTGTAGTCAATCTCTGGAAAATTTCCATTTCTTGAACTCCTTCATGAGCAAGAAATTTTATAATTATGCATTGTGCATTGGAGGGGTGCACCTGTTCCTCCTACATGACGAATTGGTTGGGAGTGTGGAGACCAGCTCTTCCCACTCCTAATGATCCCACCCAAGCATACTAGAAGTGCGGGCCCAGTCCTACTAGCTGTAGACACTCAGGAGCAAAAATCCCATTTATATTTGATTAACCCTTGTAATAATATTATTTTTATATAATAAAAAATTCTTCCTTTTTATAATATACCAAAAGAGAACATTCTGTCTTCTCTTTCTAAAAACGATAAATAAAATAGAGAAGTATAAATTTTAATACTTATGAAAAAAAAGTAAACAATAAAGAAAATTATAATGTACATGCATTATTAAAATTAATTTAGTCTAAATTTGACTACCACCTGTAAGTTTTGGTTGCCTATAAGTCAGCCACCTGCTGGACATAAATAAAATATCCTTGTGTATTATTATTATATTTTATTATTTATTATCTTGTTTATTTTCCCTCTCTGAAGAGTCATTCTCAGCATTTCTGCTGCACTGCTTACATGTAGAAGGCTCACGTATTTCTTTGCGAATGATAATTTTCAACATGTACTGTTTGTCTACATTTTGAAATAAGTAAATAAATATTTATTAATCTTGTTTAAAAATTATAAAAATTGTACATGTGAAAGTTGTGTGCGATATCATCATATCACATGTTCTCATTGATCGGATAAAGCTATCAGTGTACTCTACAATATTACTTGAAATAAGTAACAATCAATTGATAAGTTTATATATAAACTAGCTTCCCATTGCAGCTTTGCTTGCGCTTATGGTTACTTGGTTACATATGGTTACTTGCGTTTCCTGCAGCAGTCAATTCTTTTTATTTCTTTGTTCTTTAGTCAAGTAATTGGAGGTAGATGCAGCCAGTCACACATACAGTTATGGTGGCATTGGCTGTGTTGGTTGAGCCACAGCCTTCACATTCCTTACAAAATCGGAAAAGAAAATCCTAAAATGGTTTTTAAATATTTATCTGAAGCGTATTTCCATGCCGAAATCTACTGAATATATAGTTTACTATAGTTGGGATTTTTTTTTTTTTTACTATGTGGAGGAACCCCATTTTCAGGCGCCGAAGCATTGTAGCCCTTGCTAACAGGTTCTGCAAGATGTTATTAAGTGTGTATGTGTTCCTGCGCACTACCGACTAAACCTCCACCCCTCCTGGGAACCACTTATGTAGCATTACTTCAGGAACGGGGATATGGCTACACACACAATCAGACAATGTAGCATTACTTCAGGAACGGGGGATATGCCTACACACACAATCAGACACCACAATCACAACTGATAACGTCCATATAAACACGCAGTCACCAACAACAACACCACACCAGGTTCTATACACAACCCACACACATCACAACAACACTCACGAACACAGTAAACACTGGGAATACCGATAGAACCATATGTAAGAGGCAGTCATCAACACACAGACAACCAGATCACTTAGACAAAACTCATACAAACTTTTAGAGACAAACACACAGCCAGAATTCACAATCAGTACTTACTCACGGCAACTGTCCTTTGTAACCACAAGAACACCATCAGACACTCGGTATGGAGTGCCCACAGCTTCATCGCACTAAGGCAACCTCCAAATGCTCAGGAGGTCCCACAGGCGCTCAGCAAATTAGCCCTCCTCTTTTCCAACGGGTGCAACATCCTTAGCTCTCTTAGTCTCCTCCTATGAGCGATAACAAATCTATAGACAGGGACCCTGCCAATACCTTACAGCCACATGAGATATAGTCCAGTAGGCAGATGTTATTTGTATATAGCACTTCCTGTGTAACAATCCCAATATCTTTACAGACTTGTCATACCTTAACACCTCCGCCCAAATCTTCGCACCTTATAAAAGATTGGAATATATTGCACTGGAGAGTAATCTCCTCCTCTATACACTGGGTCTCCTAGTACGAGGAATATTTTTTTTAAAGGTCTGATCGGTCATGAAATTAAAACCACAGTGAAAATAAAAAAATGTTTATTTGTAACAAGTACTTACATAGTTACGCTATTTCTCTACATAGTCGTCACTCCGATTTAGACATTTGTCGTACTGTGGTACCAACTTTCCAATACCCTCGTCATAGAATGGAGCCACCTGTGTTTTCAGCCATGTTTCTATGCTGGTCTGCAGCTCGATGTCTGTGCCAAAATGTTGTCCTCCTAGCCAGCGTTTCATGTGAGCAAAGAGGTGAAAATCGGATGGAGCCAAGTCCGGGCTGTATGATGGGTAATCAAACACTTCCCAATGAAAACGCTGCAGGATTTTCTTTGTTATAGCTGCAGTATGCGGTCGAGCATTGTCATGGAGAAAGACAATGCCTGATGACAACATTCATCTCCACTTATTTTGAATTGCCCTTCGTAGACATTGAAGAGTCACGCAGTATGAGGCTGCAGTGATGGTCATGCCACGTTCCATGAATTCCACCAAGAGAACTCCATTCTGGTCCCAGAACACAGTAGCCATACACTTTCTGTTGGAGAAGGTTCGCTTGAACTTCTTTGGTTTACTGGGAGAATGAGAATGCATCCACTGTTTGGATTGTTCTTTTGTTTCTTCAGTTTCAAAATTGACCCATGCCTCATCCCCTGTGACAGTTTTGTTCAAAAAATCTTCTCCTTCATTTTGGTAGCGCTGGAGAAGGCGTCCATTCTCATTGTTTTGTGATGATGGGACATCATCTTGGGAACCCATCTCGCACACAGTTTGTGTCCTCGTATTTGGAAGGAGAGCAGCGATTGAATGCATAACCCTTTCTGCTCTTTCATAGGCCTCCAGCATATGTGTGAAAAATCACAACCAGGCATCTACCCAAATACCCAGGTACTTTATTGTCGATCTGGACACAACTCTCCTTTCCTCCAGATCCAGCATCAAAGTTGGCCTTCTCTTTTTGGTGGGGATTAACACCATCTCTGTCTTCTTATATTAACAAGTGTTAATATTGGTATAAGAAACTTGGACCTTATTTACAATCTCTCTCTTGGTAACTGCCCTGACTACAAGAACCACGTCATTCGTGTACCCAATGAGAGTGATGTTCTCCAGGAGAGAAGTACAAAAAACTCCATCATAAACGACATTCCGTAGGGTCGGTCCAAGGACCGACTCTTGTGGGACTCCTCAATCGATACACCTCTCCACAGTGCTGTCTTCAGTCTTGCATATCACCCGTCACCTATTTAAATAGGACAAAATCATCCTATACAAGTACCCAGGAACCTTTAAATTCAACAAAGAAGACGTGATAGCAGTGTGAGAAATGCAGTTAAATGCGTTTAACTGCTTTGACTATTTGGTGGAGGACTGCCAATCCTGTTTCAACCTTTTGACAGACTTCCTAGGTTCCAAACCAGGTCGCTGCAACACTGGCAGCAACCTCTCCACCAGAGGGGCCGTCAGCAATGAACTAGCTGCAACCTGCATCATCACACCACCAGTAACATCCTGCAGTACCTCGTTTACATCCAGTGCCTTGGCTGGCGCTTACTCGATCCCTCTGCCATATTAGTACATCTGCCAGTAAAAAGTATAAATATGTAATATCCTCCTCAAAACGAATAAAAAATGATACTCCGCAAGTATAAGTTCTGGTGGAGAGGGGGAACAATAGAAGGGGATAAGGGAAAAAGAAAGGAATGAACAATATAAAGAAAGAAATGAAAAATAAAAGAAAAAGAATAATTGCTAAAGAAGATAGGGAATTAACTTATAAAGGAGGAATTTCCCCAAATTATAAAATATACAAAAATATTACTCTAACTAATAAGATAAATATTAAATTAATTTAATAATTCATAATAATATTACCAGCAACAATAGGGAACAACCAGTCGTAAACAACTTGTTGACCTGTCCAAACAAACAAAATCTATAACCACACAATAATGAACCTTATTGTTAATGGCAATAAGGAACAAAAAATAAAAACTCAATAAAAAAGTATTCCGTTAACCAAACTCAATCAATCAAAGACAAGCCTGAGAAAAATTTAACAGACAGTATCTAATAATCCGTAACATAAGAAACCAAAAAACCCATAATAAAACAGAAAAAACACAGAGCAAAGAAACACACATCTGGTTTATACAAAACCTCCAACTCTCCTACTATAGTTGTGATTGGGAAAATTTATAATCATTGTTCAACATTTTTTTTACCTTTCTTTATTCCCTTTCAAGTTCAAATTTAAAAAATCTAGAAATTGGTTTATTGACATGAAGATTACACTCACCAAAAATCAGGTTGATTTCTTCAGTTGTTACTGAGAAATTAAAAAATAAAGGGTTTAAAAAAAATCAAAAATCCATTTTAGCACTTTTAATCTCTGAATTTCAAAAAATGTAGAAATCAGTATTTAGATATTCACATTAAGATTACACACACCAAAAATTGATTTACATCTGTTACCAAAAGATCAAAAAAAAAAAAATGAATAGTTTCATTGTTACTTCATTTATTTTAACCCATTAAACTAAGAATTTCAAAGTGGATTTTCATAGTATACATGCACACCATAAGGAGAAAGTGTATATAGATTTTCATCAATTTATCTTAAGTAGTTTTTGTTGGACGTTGATCATTCATGACATGTTAGTTTATACATACATAGCATTCCCCATCTCAGCTTCACCCGAGATTATAATGTAGCCAACCCATTTTATAACAGTATTAAATTGATAGAACTTTCGGGTATATGATATTTTTTGCCATTTTGATTTTTTGGTAGTAGAATATTTTGACTTTCCAAATCACCAGTTCTGAAAAGTCCAACATATAATAATCCATGAGAAAAACAATCTGGTCATAAATCAATACCAATTTGTTTGAATGTTTGGCCTTGCGCTTTATTAATTGTTATAGCAAGTGAAAGTTTTATAGGGAATTGCAGCCTCTTGAATTGAAATGGTAAGTCTGTAAGGCTCATGGGATGTGGGATATAAGAGCAAGCTCTCCTGCAGATGGAACTGTCAAAATAGTAGCTTGAATGATGTGATTTTGCATAGTTTTGATTTGCAACCTTGTGCTGTTACATACCTTGGAGAGTTAAGATTTCGTAGTAAAATGATCGGAACTCCCACTTTAAGATTGAGACTATAAGCTGGAAAACCTGCAGGATTTAGAGAATTCAAAAATTCTGGACGGTAGTGGACTACATCTTCAATATTGATTACAGAATCTACAGATTGATATTCCTTGCTTTGCCCTTTAACTTTTTCTAAAATCATATTAATTTCAAATACAGAAATATTTTGAGGAGCTTTGATAGAACTTTCACAAAGCCACTCATATGGGTTTTATAAAAGCTTATTAATTTCTGGATAAATATTGGAAATGAGATCATCCATTGTATGACAACAGTATCAGTGTTTTCATTAAAAGAAATGTTGTAACCATCATTGTGAAGAAAAGTCCCATTTCCATTGTTTAGTAGTTGTAAGGGAAAGTTAGCATTGCCACCCCCAAGATGAACTCTCAAATTAGTTCTTTAGTTAATAGTGAGGGCAAATTTTCATAAGGGTGATTTAAGGCATGCCTGAACAACATCAGCCTTAGTTCCTCTCTCAATGACAGGCAGTGTTTGCTGAAAGTCTCCAGCAAACATAAGTTATACCACCCATTAATTTACCACATGATCTAATACCTCAAAGGGTTTGATCAGTGGTTTCAATATGAGCTCAATGATTCATTATGCATTCATCCCACACAATAAGTTTAGCATCTTGCAAAATTTGTCCAAGTGGACCATTTTTATGAATAGAACAAACAGATTCTTGCTCACATGCAACATTTAACAGTAACGTAAAAGTGGAATGTGCACATCTCCCACCATTTATAAGTGTAGCATCTATTTCTGATGATGCTAGACATATTGCAGTGTTTTTAGTTGAGCGAACATGAGCAAGAAGCAAATTGATTAAGAAAGTTTTCACAGTGCCTTCAGGAGCATCTAAGAAAAAAATCTTTGGGTTGTTGCTAGCAACACTGTCATTTATATCATCAAATGCCTGACGTTGATATGATACTAATTTAGGAAGATTAACAAATTCTTTCAGTTCACTGACGTCGAAAGAAAGTCTTAACATTGTATCGTAAGCATTAATAGCTTCTTGATTATCACATGTTGGTGTTGGTAAACCGAAGTTGCATAAGTTTTTCTCACTTAACGTAACAATAACATCTTCAATTTCAATGAGACCTCTGTTCATTATTTCATCTGAAATTGTAATCTCAACATTATTGGTTTGACATAAAATATCTTTACAAAATTTTTTTAGAATATTTCCTACAATATGTTTGGTTGGGCAGAATGACAAAAAACTAATATAATTGCAAATAATTCTCTCAATTTAGGCAAAGAGTGACAGATAGATGCATCAGCAAGTGTGTCTTTCCAGTGATTATCATTTTCCAATTAGCCAAGTGCAGCACAACCAGCATTATATGTTTGGTGTAGCACACCATCAACAGTTTTCAAGTAATCAAAAGATGTAGGTCCTTTAACATTATGCAATAACATACGCAGATGAAAGCATTCACTTTGGTTTCAATGAATTGTATATACTCTACCCAGAGCAGCATCCTTTTTTATTCCAGGAAATCCTTTGATATCAGTTCGGCACTTTCTTTTGTTAAACTTGTTATTATTATAGGTATAGTATCTGGGAACTTCAGGATATAACAGTGTCTTAGCCAAGTCATTGGACTGACAGATAAAAAAAAAGCAATAAGAGTGGTCTTCTATGGATTTTCAAAGACTCATTAGAGATTTTGTTCAGTGAAATAAATATGTTGATAGTTTTCTAAATGAACAATAGTGGCATAACGTAGATGTATTGGAAAGTCAAAAAATCACCAATCATCCTCAGATGTATATATATATTACCATTAATGCACTGATTCAATTCATCTCATTGATTTTCAGCCAAAAAGTTTTTTGATTTGAACCTTTGGATATTTGCAGATATATCGAATCGCTTGTACGGAGTTGCAAAATTCAACACTTATTATAATAAATGTTGAATTTTGCAACTGTTAATCACTGTTGGATTAAATCAAGTGACAATAGTAGACAATGTGGGACAATCCATTTGTTATCAATATCAATTTTGTTACCTTGCATGTTTAAAGTTGTTGTATGACCTCCATGCTCTAGACTTCTGCGATAAGTTGGGTAACTGTCATCTGCAGTTTTGAATGTTGCAAATGTACATTTGAGGTTACTTTTTAGAACATTTTCCATTTATTCATGCATGGTGATAACTTATTTATATCACTGCATGGTCTGTAACTATGTTTACAAATATTGTCATATAATAATGGATCAACATTTTTATCAGTTCAGCAGATATGATAAGATTAATTTCATCAGGTTGTAGTTTAGTTACTGATCATACCAATATGCAACAATGAGGTAAGCCTTGTTTTTGCCACTTGACACTTAATGCATAGCAGTTGACTGAACCGAATGTTTCTTTTTTGTTAATAAGGTCTAGGAGTTTTTTCATTTTCAAATGAAAAACTGGATATAGTATTTTGTCTGTCAGTAGATTTTTGACCAGTGAATAGTTTTTTCTTATTTCTGGTCATTCAGGATTGCACGTAAAACTTATAAATAAATCTTGACACCCATATTTATACATGTGTAGATTTTCTACCAATATTACATCTCTTCCATTTCAGCATGATTTTAGAAAAAAAAAAAACAAATCAAAATAAATAAATTTGAATTATCAGATATTTATCGCTGAACAAATACTGCCGAAATAGATAGATAAATAAATAAGTAAATGTGAATAATAAAATATATATCACTGAATACTGTCAAAATCATTCTCTATAAAAAATCATGGTGTGTGGGTTTGTTTGTGTGTCATATTTGCTCACATGTTTATTTTAGCTGCTATTGGCACAGAGCGGACCAATGATGGTGTGCTGAGCAGCTGCACACAGCTCCAGGTGGCTGCACATGGCTCCCTCCACACTAAAATCAAAGTTTTACACTCTCTCCCGCTAGAACCAGTCTGTTGTCAGTTAATTTACAGATTATTTCATTTAATTTCAAAGCATAGATTATTTTAATTTATTTTCTTTACATTTGTATTATTACTTATTAATTTTATTAATAAAAGAAAGGGATTATTATTTAATATTAAGCAGTAAAAAATGGATCTTTATTAAGCGTGAGAGAGTCATTGCTCACGACTTCCCCCACAACTCTCTCCTGCTAGAAGCAGTTTGTTGTCAACTAATAATTACAGCAGATATAAAAATTTTACATGAGTTAAACCAAATTATCCAGTAAAATGCCTGTTTTAAAATGTTTATATGTGTACAAATGCTAGATTAGAAAAAAGGTCACCTAAAAAAAAATATTAAAAATGCATAATAAAGCTCTGTAGTCACATTTCTGATATAAATTTTTTGTCAAAATAATTGATCAGTCATGTTGATATTCTTTATAGACTATCAGAACTATAAAGATTGATTGTTTTAATAGTTATGGCATGGACATTTATTAAGAAGTAGATCCCAATTATTTATGTGGCAGAGAAAAATAACTGGTAAACACCTCTACTAATGCAATTTGAAAAAGGATTTAAACTGCAGTAAGTTAGCAGAGTGTGATTGCATTTATTTAACTTAAAATTTACTTAAAAAATAATTCACTGGGCTCTCTTCTTTTCTTCTTACAAGTCATATTTTATTAACTACAGTTTAGACTGTATTAAAATAACTTGTAGCACTTTGTATGAAAATTACAGTTTCTTATAATCAGAGTTTATTTTTTTTTAAAAACTTTTGTGTAAGGATGATGTCAATAGATTACGTGTCAGACTTAAGAATTTACATAAAATCATATGATATTTAATAATGCAGATAAATGATTAATTTTATATAGTAGTCATCTGCAGGACATTGGTACTTCTTCATTTAATTGAAATCTGTAGGTTATTGCATCTCTCATTTATAAATTGATTATGTGTGTGTGTGTGTGTAGGGAGGGAGATCATTACAGCCTAGGTTACAGGTCGATAGTATTTTTTTAATTAGAAGTTAACTTTAAATGTTGGAAGATAGAATATATGGCATTAAAATTTAACTATTGTGGCTAGGGACCAATCTGTCAACATTCCTTACAGAAAAGCAAGTTTTTAAGTGCTTCATAGCTCAATAATACAGGTATTTTATGTTTATCCTAATTCAACACACACACACCTTACAGCAATTTTTTTTTTAATGATCAATGGAATACAACCAATTCTTGCTGGGACGCAAATGCAGAACTAGTAGAATGAAAATCGAGCATGTCAATTACTACATCCATTGACTGACTTTTAATGTCTTTTATTTGTAAAGACTTGCCAAAACCAGAACTGAAGTAATTATACAGAAGAAGGGAATGAAGCCTACTACTTTTAAAGTTGCTATCATATCAATCATCATACTGTAATTGTTATAGTCTAAACATGAAATCATTTGTGTTAGGTGTTAAACATTTAGGTAAATTAAAAGCAAGAATATAATGAAACATTTATTCTGATACTCTGTTATAATTCAGTATCATTGCTTTAAAGCTAAGAAATTAAAAACATAGCAGCACTAGTCACTTTACCATAAATGTCCTGCAGATTGAAACTTTCAACTGTTAGCCTAAGGAAGTAAGCTTCACAGATTAGTTTACATGACCACATTGAAGCATTATTCTGAGTTACATGATAATATGAAAATGGTATTAGGAAATACCACTGTAAATGGTTATATAGAGTTATTTTTAATTGTGTGATATATAATAATTTAACTCCCTCTATGAATCATGAGGCCTTGCCACTGGTGAGGGGGCTTGAGTGCTCAGTGATACAGAGAAGCTGGATCAAAGGTGCAACCATATCGAAGAGGTATCTGTTGAGAGCCAGACTAAGGAATGATTCCTGAAAGAGGGCAGCAGCTCTTTCAGTAGTTGTTAAGGGCATAGGTCAGGAGGACTTAAACTGCCATATCAGCATCACTCAGTCTTCTGAGTACTGCGCAGCTGAAAGCAATGGAAAACAACAGCTGCTTTACTGCAAGAAAATGTAACTCTGCATTTTCATGTAACAAAGATGGAGGCGCCTTCCTTGGTAAAATATTCCAAAGGTAAACTTGTCCTCCGTTCGGATCTCCGGGTGGGAAGCTATTAAGGAAAGTGTCACCAGAAAATTAAAAAATAACACTCTATGAGTCGAAGCGTAGAATATTAGAAGTCTAAAAAAGGTTGGTAGGTTAGAAAATTTAAAGAGCAAGATTTAGGGCGAAGAGAAAAACAACTTTTGGTGAGGTGATTTTAGAATAATTAACACAGCTTCAAATAAAGGGCAGGCAGGAGTAGGTTTCGTAATGAACAAGAAGATAGGGAGGAGAGTAGAGTATTTCAAAATGCATAACAACAGAATCATTATAATAAGGATAAAATCAAAACCTAAGCTGACAGTGATTATTAACTTCTATATGCCTACATGTGCCCATGATGATGATGATGATGTGCCATGTGTATATGAAGAAATTGACAAAGCAATTAAACACATAAAAAGGGATGAAAATTTAATAATAGTAGGAGATTGGAAAGGACAAGGAAGGAAATATTGTGAGTGAGATGGGCTGGGCAAAAGGAATGAAAGAGGGGACAGAGACTTATAGTGTTTTGCATGAAGTATAATTTAGTAATTGCCAACACCCATTTTAAAAGTCATAATAGAAGAATATACAAATAGAAAAGACATACTGCAAGGTATCAGATGGATTATACCATGGTTAAGCAAAGATTTAGAAATCAACTCGTCGACTGCAAAGCTTACCCTGGAGCAGACATTGATAGCGACCATAATTTGGTGATACTGAAATGTAGATTGGGGTTTAAAAGCCTGAAGAAAAGGTGTCAGATGAATCGGTGGAATTTAGAGAAGCTTGAGGAAGAGGAGGTAAAGAAGATTTTGAGGAAGACATCGCAAGAGGTCTGAGTAAAAAAGATAAGGTAGAAAATGTAGAAGAAGAATGGGAGAATGTTAAAAAGGAAATTCTTAAATCAGCAGAAGCAAACTTAGGCGGAACATAGAGAACTGGTAGAAAACCTTGGGTTTTTGACGATATATTGCAGCTGATGGATGAATGTATAAAATACAAGAATGCTAGTGATGAAGAAAGTAAAAGGAACTATCGACAATTAAGAAATACTATAAACAGGAAGTGCAAACTAGTGAAAGTAGTGGATTAAAGAAAAGTATTCAGAAGTGGAAAGAGAAATGAACATTGGTAAAATAGACAGAGCATACAGGAAAGTTAAGGAAAATTTTTGGGTACATAAATTAAAATCCAATAATGTGTTAAACAAAGATGGTACACCGATTTATAATATGAAAGGTAAAGTCAATAGATGGGTGGAATATATTGAAGAGTGAAACTTGGATGATCGGAGTACCTGAGAAGAAAAGATTAGAAACTTTTGAAATGTGGTGCTGAAGGAGAGTGTTAAAAATCGGCTGGGTGGATAAAGTGGCAAATGAAGAGATGTTGCAGTAAATTGATGAAGAAAGAAGCATTTGGAAAAATATAGTTAAAAGAAGAGACAGACTTATAGGCCACATTTTAAGGCATCCTGGAATAGTCACATTAATTTTGGAGGGACAGGTAGAAGGGAAAATTGTGCAGGCAGGCAACGTTTGGAATATGTAAAACAAATTGTTAGCGATGTAGGATGTAGGGGGTATACCGAAATGAAATGACTGGCACTAGGTAGGGAATGTTCGAAAGCTGCATCAAACCAATCAAATGACTGAAGACAAAAAAAATGTAATCTAAAGATGTGATTCTTTTTCTAATTTATAGCATCAGTTGAGTATGATTATATGCAGATTAATACCTTATATAAATTTTATCCATTTTTATGTATTTAATTTATTTTTAAGTGCTTTAGTTTTAGTTCATAATCATCTTTCTATGTTTAATTCTTCTGCTGAAGGAGTAGAAAGGAATGGATATAATATTAACAATGATCTTGGTGTAACACTTCCACTGTTTACCATTTCCGTTTGTATTTGGTTTCAGTGTTGAATTGTTTATCAAGTTATCTTAGATGTATTCTTGTTGATTTACATTTTGGAGAATGTTCTATAGTACAGAAGTAATGGGAAAACACCCAAAATATAAAATGATGCAATAATGCTTGTTAAAAATTAATGTTGAAATCAATGTCTGTTTCTGATTCATTTGTTATGTAGATATTTCAAATAGTTGACTGCTACTTTTTTAATTGTAAAAAAAGGACTTCTTGATTTCTTTTTGTTGTCAGATTAATGCAAGAGATTTTTTACGCTTAAATATTTTTCAACAGATATGAATGTTTTTCAACTAAAATGATGTACAGGGATTTAATTTTAGGCTTTGCTTTAGGTTTTAGGACTTCCTATATTTTTTTTCTCAAAATTATTGTTTGATAATGTAACATTTTTTATTAGATTTTTTCCTGTTATTTATATACTATTTTCAATGAGAAATTTTATTCTGCAGGAGAGGAAGTAACAAATTAGTTAAATATGATAATATTGAACTAATTAGTTAATTTTTTTTTTTTAAATTTAAAACACTAAGTTGAAATATACATGATTTTTTTCATTAATTTGAATCAACATAATACTTAATATACTTTTATGCTGTAGTTGATTATATAACTGAAGACATACTATTTTAAATATTTGTACAACTTTGTGTATCAGAATTTTGCCTATTTCATACAATGAAGATTTATTTTTGAAAAATATATTTTATACAACACCATTTTATAAAAAGTAGTTATTTAGAAGATCTGTATAAACACAAGTAATTAAATTATAATTTTTTTTTTAATTTTCACCATTTATAAATAAACAGAATTCTTTGTTGAATCCAAAATTACAATTTTTAAATATAACTTGGATTTGTTATTAACAGTAAAACTATTCAGTAACAAACTAGTGGTACAGTACACTGTAATAATAAAATGTTTGATGAACATATCTCAATTAGTTAAAAAATATACATGAATTGTTTCAGGTAAATGTTACTTATCAGTTTTTAAGAAAAAAACTTGACATATTTTCTCAGTTTTTGTATGATGATCACATAAAATCTAAATTACTAAAAGAACTCTCCTTTTTTCAAGAAAATAAAAGTAAATTGGACTCAAAATATCCTTATGATCGAGCAGATAAATTTAATAAAGACATTCGTGTTCTTGGAGAAATTGATGGACTTTCATATCTAGATAAATTCCGTTTGCTTATAACACAAATCGGTGAGTAAAGATTCTTTACAAATTTTCTTTATGCTAGATTTAGTCTCTGTTTGACTGTAGTCTTATTACTCAAAATGTGTTGTTCTTTTTTTTTTGTATGAAGATGTATATCTTTGGTTCAATAATGTATGTTCAAAGTATTTTATTTTAGTAATTTTTACATGTATTCAAATAAATTTTGAAAATAACTGTGCTTGAATGTAAGCCAGTAAATGAATAAAATATGTATACAATTTAAAAATGTGGTTGTGCGTGCCTGTGCACATGTACATATATACTTATAAGGTTATTCATGTGACTGGATGTAAAGTGGTGTCAGGATTCATTTACTGCATATATATATATATATATATATATATATATATATATATATATATAAAGCTGAAAGTTTGTCTGTTTGTTTGTTCTCACATCATGTGAGAACCAATCGATCAATTGCTTTTAAATTTGCAGGATACATTCAAGTTATCCCAGAGAAGGTTTTAAATCATAGACTGAGGTCCTAGCCTCCTTGGAGGTGATGTTGTGAATTAAAGATATTCATTAAAGCAGTGGTTCCCAAACTTTTCCAAGTTATGGTGCCCTTTTTCAACTGAAATTTTTTCATGGCGCCATACCCTAAGTAAAAGTATGAATACAGTAAGAGTTAAAAATAAATAAAACTTGTGTGTCTTCATTATTTTTTTACTTTATTAACATTAAATTAATAATTATAAATGTCTTGGTTCAATTAATTATGAAACTTTAAGATTATTTTGTGGCGCCCCTGTGAAGAAGCTGTGGCTCCTTGGGGCACCATGGCACACAGTTTTGGAATCACTGCATTAAAGAGAAAAAAAGATCAATCCTTTTACTTCATTATTATATTTCTGTCACCATAACAGAAGTAAGGTATTAATTTTTTGTCGTCAAAGGTGTGAGTATTTTAGTTACCATATTTACTACTATTCTGTCTTTTGTAATTTATTTTCAGATTTCTATAAAGCCTAATACTTTAATTGTTATTTATCAGTATTATTTTCATAACCATAAAGGTAATGAACACTGCACGAGTCCAGGGAGCATAGCCTTCTGGCTAGACAGGAATGGGGGGCAAAGCAATCTCTGCAGCCCTGGGATAGACCCCATGACCCAGGAAGCTCCTGAGTTGGTTCCAGAGTTCATCTGGGTCCATGGGGCAGAACCCTGACAAGGTAGTGTATGTATATATATTTGTTTCTTTCTGTTTTGCGTAGCTAGGTTTCCAGACTACACTCTATATTCTCAAGACTAATGTGAGGTGTTCTTTATTTATCTTAAGCATAAAGTGTTTTTTTTCTTGTTTCCAAAAGTTATTTATTAAATTTTTGCCATGTTTTATGGAAATTTATTCCATGTTACGTTACAAAAAATGGCTGTAAGAAAGAATTTCATAATAGTTTGTTTCAAGTCACATCAATATCACTTAAAATGTAGCTTTAGATGTGGTTTTGCTTATGTACTACAAATGCTATTTTGAAGGCGTTTAAAACATTAATTCCTTTTCATGTTAGTAAAACGGAAAATGTTGTAAAAAAACTAGTCCATCAAAAAATGAGTTATATGAGAAAAAACCCTTCAAACTCTAACCCCTAGACTGTCTAATGTGGACTTAAATTTAAAGTTAGTAGCTGGTGAAAGAAATGTTCATAAGTAGTCTTTGATGCAGATTTATTGCATCTTGATGGAAAGCTGACCAGCCTCCTAGAAAGCAGTTTTTAACACCAGTAATGTACATAAAAGAATCTTAAGTGAGGCAAATCATATGGAAATTAAAGAAAATAAGACTGAAGAAATATTATATTTTACAATGATGGTAACTAATGTTCAGGAACTAACAGTGTCCTACATTAGGAAAGCATTGATGATGCTTTCCTAATGTTTCCGTTAGAGATGATGCTTTCTATTAGAGAACTCAACTTTCTGAAACAGATCTCTCTGCCAGCGATATCTGATAACTCCTCCAAATTCTTCTCTATTACCCTTTTTGAGGATCTTCTCAATTTTTAACTTGCTTCTCTCTTTCGTTCGTCATCTTCGGAACCACTACCTCAATAATAGATTTCATCACCGTCTCCACGTCCTGGTCCTTATCTCGTCCTGTATGCACATTCTTTGATCTCTTTCTTGGTGTCTATATTTTGTTGTATGAGTATGATCATTTTATGAATTTCCTCCATCAGATGGTCCATATCTGTTCCATCTGTCACATCCCCATTGCTGCTATCTTCTATTAACTCACACTTCCTTTTTGGTACCCAATCCATCACCGCTTCTATCTTTTCTGCCGCTTTCTCACCCTCTTTCTGTAGAGATGGTTCTACTTCTGACAGATTACTATGTCGGGCTTGTCTTTTATCGTCTCGTTGCGATGGTGACTTATTCAGGGTCTTCCTACCCAAAAATGTTGTATCTTCCATATTTACTGAAAAACCAAAGACGCTATCGAACTCCCGATGACGGATTCTTGACATGCGGATAATTCTGCGTTTTTAGACACCACACTCGATATTTTAAGGGTGCCCGTAAGTTTTTTTTTTGGAGGGGGGAGGTAAAATGTACAATGCTAAAAAACAGGTCAAAAAAATTTTTTGGGGAGCCAAAAATGTATCTCCCCACAAAAGGGTTCAAAAAATTTCAAAAATATGAGGGTATAGGGGGGGTCAGCAGGTCGAGGAGATCTGGTTCGTGTAGAACCAGGGGGATTTTGGGTTAGGATGAGGGAAAGGGGAGACAACAAAAAAGAAGTTCCCCCTTATAACTGTTCTGAGGACTTAGAAAAATATCACTTTATAGGAGAAAATAACGAAAAATTGGCTAAGTCCTTGTTTACTTCCTTGGTCCACTTACAGTAACACGTACAGTGAGAAGACAGTCTACTATGGATCTTATTGCCTGAGGGAATAAGGTCGAAGTTATAAAACACAAAATAAAAAGTAAGTCTATTAACCAAAAAATTTTATAGCACGATACATGGCCATAATAATTTCTTCAAACTTTTCTAACCGTCCAAACCATAAAAAATCACCAAAAAACCAACCAAAACTTGAAAAAACTCAGAGCAATAGAAGTACACATTTACTTGCTATGAGATCCTCCACTCGATTGTAATAAACAGATACTGAACACAACAATCTTACACTAATCATACACATTAACACAGCCTATCTAGGATAAAAAAGTTTAGCTGTCAATGAGTCTACAGACATTCAGGATGTTCCACAATTGCCCATTGTCCACTATGTATATGCAGATGTATATGAAGGAAGAAATGAAGTGTTATACGTAGTAGCTCTTAATGAAACAATTTTCAGTATCAATGTTAGAAATGTGCTTTATGAAGTAATGAACAGATTTGAATTGCCTTGTGATAGACTTGTGTATTGCAACTGATGGAGTGCCTGCAATGATAGGGAAAAAGCAAGGTCTCATTGGTATTTTAAACAACAATCTTAAAATTCCACATTTCTTACCTCTTCACTGATTAATTCACCGCAAGCATCTCTTAATATAAAGTACTTCAAATACAGAAATGTGTAGAAGATTTTTTTGCAGATTGTGAATTAATTTAATTAGGACAAATGCCAAAACATATTGTCAGTTTAAGAACATTTAAGAAGAGTTGCGAATGAATGATGAAACAGATGAATTGCCTAGTGATTTATCCCTATGGTGTGTTATAAGATGGCTGTCAACTTACAATGTTTTGAGCCATTTTGTGAAACTCCTAAATCCTAAATAATGACATTTACAAAAGAAAAGGAGAAAAATACCTGGAATTAAAAAATGAAACTTGGCTTTCTGACTTAATATTCCTTACAGACCTGCTAGAAGAACATTTTCAAACACTTAATTTGTCTTTACAAGGAAAGGAAAAAAAATATTATTGATTTTATTTATTAGTTTGTGACAAATCAATAATATTTTTTTCCTTTCCATTAGTTTGTGAAGCTGAACTTCAGCTTTTTTTTATATGATCTTAAGAACAAAATATTTAATCATTTTTCTCTATTGAAAGCAAATATAATTAATATCAAAGAAGAAAAGTTAGATGAATATAAAAAAACTGGAAGAATTGCAAGTAGATTTCAAACATAGGTTGGAAGATTTAAAAAGTTTGAAATCTACATTTGCATATTTTGTAAACCCATTTATTTGTGATATTATTGAAGATGGATTTCCAGTTTCTGAAATAATAATTGTTGAAAAAGTGGCTGGGGAATTAGAATTATTAGAGATAAAAGAGGGCCAGGCATTGCAAATGCAGCAAAAATCTACTATAATTGAATTTTGGAAACTTGTGCCAGAATCAAAATATTCACACTTAAAGTAAGCTACTTGCCATCAAATTTCAATTTTTGGTACAACGTATTGCTGTGAATCTTTGTACGCCACAATGAAGTTCGTAAAGTTAAAATATTGTTTACAGTTGATCAATCATCATATAAAATTGCTATGAATGGCTTTAACAAATTTCATACCAAATTTCAAAGATTTGACCAAAGGTCTTCGTTAAATGTTATACTTCTTTTTAGTGCGTTTTATTGTATTTTATTTTTATTAAAATTTTAAAATAATTATTAAGTATTTTTTTCTCTTAATTATATTTTCTTATATAATATCTATGTATACTTTACATAGCACTTAAAACTTGTGTAAAATATGTAACCATATTAATTATATTAAATTAAATTTGAATTTGTGTATTTAATTCTATGTAACTATGGTATGGATGTTTATAATACATAAAAAAGTTGAATGCAGTTCTCATTGACTTCATGCATGCCCGCCCCTGATATTGTAATTTTAAAAGTAATATTTTTAATTTTCTTATTTTAATTATATGTATTATAAAATAAGTCTGCTGATGCTCTGAAAGCACTTAAGACAATTAAGTGAGTGTTCTTATTTTTTATGAACTGTATCTGGTGGTGTAAATGTTATTATTTTTATAATAACATTAAATATTATAATCTTATATAAATATTCATATAATGAACATTTTGCAATTTTCAATAAAAAATTATTTATATGTAATATTGAATATGACTGTAAAATGTAGACTTTGAAGGTCATCTTTAAAAAAATGCCAGCTGTGTGTAGTCACCTGAACAAATTGTTACTATACCCAGAAGTATTTCTGTTTGGTTTGATGGAGGAATCGACCAAACCATTTATTCTTTGTTTCACTTTCTCTTCTTTTTTCAAAATGCTACTCTCTTAGATTTGCAGGGGTTGTAGAATATATGGTTGTATGAAAATGCAGTCTACCAGTTGTTCAGGATCCTTTAATATGCAATTTTGCTGGAGTATAAAATTGCTCATTTTTGAGTTCATTACATATATAAATATGTGCTTATGTTTAATTTGAAAGGTTTGTGTGTGTGTGTGTGTGTGTGTGTGTGTGTGTGTGTGTGTGTGTGTGTGTGTGTGTGTGTGTGTGTGTGTGTGTGTGTGTGTGTGTGTGTGTGTGTGTGTGTGTGTGTGTGTGTGTGTGTGTGTGTGTGTGTGTGTGTATAAGATTATATATATTTATTTTTATTGCTTCTTTTTTTCTTTTTTTTCGCTAATTCCATATTCATATTTTACTTTGAAGGCAATGCTATGGGATATGTTCGGATGATACGATCTGGTGGTCTACATTGTTGCTCAAATGCAATTTGTTTTGTGCCAGAAATAGAAAACATCTTGAAATTTGAAGACCTGGTTGCTGAAGAAAATTTTTCTGATTCTTGTCGAGAAGCTGCAAAGTCATTAGACCATTTCATTTCAAACATGGCCCGTAATCTTACAGAGGGTACAGAATACTTCAAGGTATTATTTTTAATTATTAATTTGAAGTGTGACAAAATATAGTCTAAACTTTTATATAAAATATAATTCAAACAACACTAATATTCTAAATACATAGAATATGACTACACTACTGACAAAACAGTTGCATTACATTTTGTAAAGATCTTATGGATGTGTATTTTCATATATGAAGAAAGTGAATTGGTTTTTTATTTATTTAATAGTTATCATTTTATTATATTTAATTGTTAACATATTTATCTGTATGTTTAGAATACTGAAACCTTTTATAAAATCTTTTTTATTCTACTCATAGCATAGTTTAATCAATTTTACAGCAGTCGAAACATTTTGATATCTATGTTTGAAAAAAACTTTTTTCTTTTCTTAAATATTTTAATTTTATAAAATAAAAGTCCCACTTACAAATTGTAAAAATGATGCAAGATGCTTGTGCCATTAATGCACTAATCAATCTAACATTGTTGGCTATCATTGTGTTACTCTAGAGAAAATATTACTATTCCATGTTCTTAAGAGTTCAAGTTTTGAATGCTGGTATTATGTTGCTTTTCAAATGCAGAGACATTTTCAGTAAAAATTCTAGGAGCTGTAAAATTGGAGGTTCTAAAAATCCTTTTTATTATAGAAAATTCAACAAAAAATGTTAATTTTTGTCACTGTATAAAAACTAATTATGTGAACAAAATTTTGATGTTAATTATGTCGATGAATATTGATCGTTTCAGTTACTTTTGGATGTTATTTCACCAGCTTTTAGAAACCCAAAGAATTGCCATTTAAGAAATTTTCATATGATAGTTCCTGCTTTAACAATAAATTTTTGTGAAAATTTAGTTACTGCAAAAGAAAAAATGAGTAAAAAGACTAAAGATGGTGCAGCATTTACTGATGATGGATTCGCTATGGGTATGTGATTATTAAATTTAGATTTGTATCATATTTTTGTTACCTGTTCATAATTTTAATATATTTTGATCATTCTGTCTTTACTAAGTAATTTTTAATGTATTAGTTGTAATCATTTAATGACATGATGTGTTTGTAGATATGAATATAAATAATAAATTGGTGTTGCTGTGCTGATGGTAGATAATTGTCGTTTTTGTTAAGTAATCCTTTTTCTAGTGAATTAAGAAAATCATGTTTATAGCTCTGCTATTCATTAAGAAACCTTTTACACTACTGAATTAAAAAATACCAAATGCATTTGAATTTATTACAATTTAATAAATGGAAGGATATAAATTGACACTAATTTAATTCAAACAGATTGGACTGACTGCAACATTTGTTAGTATTTACTTGTAACAATCTAAATAAATTTTATTTGTAAAATTTTATAATGTATTTGGTTTTTATTCTGTTGTTATTTATGTACAAAATACGCTAGATAAGTATTAGACTATTATGTTATTTGTGTCAGTTGTGACAAATTCCATCAGTTAAAATGAAGAAAAATGGGATTAAAACACAATACGACTATTATATTTGATGTTTTAAAAGTTATTTTTTGTTAGTTAGCTATTGATAAAAATATATTAAATTTAAGTAGCACTAACTTCTTTGCACAGTAATTAGTAATAAAGGCCAACAGCATATGGTAAAGCTCTACCCAGTGTTGTTTAAATTTAGTAATTTATTAGAATGATGTGTTAAATTTGGCTTCAACCACTTGTATTATGCTTACTTCAAAGCCTCACTACCATTGGACAGGTTTGGCTGAATGATCTATAATTAATTTGATTACTTCCATTTGAGACAAAATTGTAATGATGAATGAAATCATTCCTTTAGGAGTCCTGTTACTCTTGACTGGCTTCTTCATTTTTAGAACAAAAATATTTACATTTCACCATATATTTTACCTGATTGGTGCTCCCATCTGAATAAACATGCTCCGGTCCCCTTGGGGATTGTGGACAGGATGGGTACCCACTCCCCTTGAGAGATTGTCTGCTTCGTGGTTTGACCCTCAGATTTAGCAGTTCCCTTTTCACCACCCACCTTTTCCTTATACTTGGTTCCTTTCCCCTGTTTCCAGTTCTTTGGATGTAGGTTGGATCCTGGTATTACAGGAATATCAGATTGTAAATATATTCTGATTGGCTTACCATAGGACATTGTAAAATAATTTTTTTGGCAATGAAAGGTTAAAAACAACTGATAAATCACAGCGTTTGTTGTTACTCATTGTTATGATGTTTAATACATCAACATTAGATTTCTTACTGATGTATCTGAAAGGAGATCCATGATGACTTGGGTAATTTGAAAATATTGAAATAAATTCTGAAACATTCTGATAATGTTGAAGTTAACAACATAAGTGGGCTAAAAGTCAGTCACCCCTGAATGGAGATTTAAATTCTGTGACTGATAAGAAATTTTGATTTTATAGTCGGTAGTAATCGGCTGATATAATTACTATTCAGTTAATTAGTTAATTTTTGTACCTGTGTTGAGAATAGTGGCATTCAAATACGAGGGTAAATCAAATATAAATGGGATTTTTTTTTTTTTTTTTTAATTTATTGAAAAGTAAAACGCAAATATAATTTATTTTTCTGCATAGTTTCCTGCTTTATAAATATATTTTTCCCAGCAAGAAGGAAGGCTTTTATCGCAGCATCGTACAATGAAGCTGGTTGCATCAGGATCCAATTGTGCATGAATCCCTCCACACCCTTGTCATGTTCAAATCATTGCCCTCCTAGAACTTCTTTAAGCGGCCCAAACAAATGAAAATCGCAGGGTGATAGGTCCGGGCTGTAGGGAGGATGATCAAGTTGAGTCCAGTGCATTTCTTTTAGTTTTGAGACCATTTGAGCTGCAGTATTGAGACTGGCGTTGTGGAGGAGGATGGTGGCCTCTTGAATCGGTTGGTCTCGTCTTTTGCGGTGATATGCAGCCTTCGCTTCGTTCAACAGCTCGCAGTAGTAAGCAGCATTCATTTTATGTCGTTCATGCAAAAAATCAATGAGCAAAATGCCTCGCCAGTCGAAAAAACAGATGAAAGAATCTTGCCAGCTGGCAGTCGAGTCTTGGCTTTCACTGGGGCTGCCTCCCCTTTCCTCCACCATACTGGCTGGTTTTAACTGGGGAGCGTAGTGGTGGACCCATGTTTCATCACAGATGACGACCCAACTCAAAAATGCACCGCCTTCTTTCGCAAACCTTACTGTAAGCCTCTGACAGACCTCCAAATGTCTCAACCTTCAAAAGATGAGGGACCCATCTGGTATACACTTTACAGAACTGTAGGTCATTGGTGATGATCGCTTGACAACTCCCATAATTTATTCCAACCTGTTCTGCAATTTCAGATACTCTCACCCATCGATCGCCTTCAAGAATGTCTCAAACCATGCGAATGTTTTCATCTGTAATGCTGATCCGAGGACGGTGATCATGTTCCTGATTTTCCATTCGTTCTTGTCCTTTCTTGAACTCTTTATGCCAGGCAAATACACAAGTCCTTTACAATGTTTGGTCCTTGAACTCTGCAGTCGATCTCTGGAAAATTTTAATCGCTTGAACTCCTTAATGAGCCAAAAATTTTATAATTATGTGCTGCATAGTGGAGGTTGCACCTGTTGCTCTGACATCATGAGTGTTACTGACAAATTGGTTGGGAGTGTGGAATGGCCATCTATCGCCCTTCGTAATGATCCCATTCAAGCATACTAGAAGCGCGGGCCCAGTCCTACCAACTGTAGATGCTCAGGTACAAAAATCCTGTTTATATTTGATTTACCTGTATACATAAAACAAGTTAGGTTTTTCCTTTAGTGTCAATGGAAACTAATAGATATTTACTGGCATCTGTGAAACATTACCTGATTCTCCATTACCAACCCATTGTCATTTGCATAAACTGAACATGAAGTTTGAAATTACTGGAGGTATACTGCACTATCAGGTAGGCCTAAAACTAAAAAAAAACCTATTTATCTTGGAGCATTAAATGAAGAGCTCTAAAATGTCAACAGGAAAGACTCTTAAAAAAATTAGACTTAAAAAAGTTAATGAAAGATTCTAAAGGAACTGAAGCTGTTAAGTGTTGTCAGCTGAGATTACACAATGCCCATCATGAAGAATGTGGAATTCTATCAGGAATTTATTATTTATTGTTAACTAGATCTGGTTTGTAGTTTATTGATGTGGTCTGATGCGAATTGTTTCTAATTACTAATTGGGGTAACTGACTTTTAGTGGACTCAGTATATAAAATTTAATTTTGCATTGAGCAGTGTTAGACTGATTGAACAAAAGCAGGAATTATTTCATCGTAAAAGAATTTCCATTATTTATTATTTTTTTAAATTGTTAAAAATTAAATTCAATGTTAGAATGAATAAACATCAATGAGTAAGTTTAATACATGGTTATAAGCTTGTCTCACTATTTAATTGTTGATAAAACTTAAAAAAATAGAAAAAAAATGCTTAATTATGACCATCCATTAATATGGAGTATAATTTTTGGATCCCACTGAAGAACCTATTTTGTGCGTTCAGTTAAAGGGTGGGAGTGATATCATACTGTTTATAAACCAGTATAAAAACTCTAATCTGCAGATCCAAACAATGGCTGACTAACATTATATTAAAATGAAATAAATCAATTTTTATGTAATCTCTAAACATGAGTTTTTATTTATTTTATAGGAGATGTCAATTAAAATGTTTTTTTGAATTTTTAAATGTAGTCGCCTGATGTAGAGCCTCAGGGATCCAGGTGGGCAACATATTTCCGGCCACTATGGAGGCCAAACTTATCGGGGTGGGGATCAAAGTGCAGGTTCCAATAAGAAATGCATTCGACATAGCTTATTTAAATTCTTGTGATGGCAGCAACATTGCCCAGGCATTGCATGACGTCTTCAGTAAATTAAGAAAAAATAATGACGGAAAAATAGGACTAATGCGGGTGGAAATTCACAGCGAGAGGTGTGCTACCTTCACTCATAAAATATTAGAGTGGGAAGGGAGGATGACCAGGCAGAATTATTACATCATCATACTGGGTAGTAGATCCCCCTCAATCTGGCAGAGCGAGTCTCAAGGTCAGCTTACTCATTGAACAGAGACACTAGTATTGAAGACCACAGCTTCATATGCTGATCTCCTGAAACCCATCAGAACCGGGGCTATGGTCCCTGATAAAGCAGAAATACTTTCCATTCGAAAATCAGGAGAATGATAGAGATCAAAGTAAAAGAGGACAAAAATAACACTGGAGCATTTAAACAGGCAGTTACTACTGCCTTAAAAGAAGTATCAGTATACATGAGGACTAAAACAACAACACTCTGTATTTGGGATGTGACTAAGAATGAATGCGACTAAGAATGGAAGACATAGATAAAAAGCTTGGAGAGATTGCTGGTCCAGACTTGCCGGAAAATGTGCAGTACACCAACAGAACAGGCTACGATGACACTAAGGTTGCCATATGCAGATTGCCTGCTTCCATTGCATCGACTGCCACCATTGTGCAGAAGGACCACATATGAATCGGCATGATCTCATGTCGCATTGATACGACTGAGCAGCCCCTGAATTGTTTCAGTTTGATACTGGCCACACAGCAAGAGATTGCCATGGTGACAGCAGGTCTGGAGCATGTTTTAATTGTGGAGGCAAGGGCCACAGGGTGGTGAACTGCAGGGAGGCGTCCAGATGTCTGTCCTATGGCATTGAGGGGCACCGCACAGGCTCTACAGCATATCCTAGAGGAGCCGGAAAGGAGATTGCTGCTGATGACCGGGAGAGGACTGGCCATAGTAAAGAATGAAAATGAAGATGATACAAGTTAACTAGAATCATGCAGCACTGGCACATGACTTATTGGACAGATATGTCTCCTTGGATGGATGCTGATATTGCGCTCATCTCCGAGCTGTACATAATTTGCTCCCGATTGGGGTAGCATCTGTCAGGAGGTGGTGGTGCTGCCATCTGGACATGCGGGTCTTTACCCATGAGAGAAATTTGCCTAGGAAGAACTTATGTTAGGGCGAGAGTCAGAAAGATCTACTTTAACTCTTGCTTATATATATCACTAAATATTCCAATCG
Organism: Lycorma delicatula; assembly: GCF_047948215.1. Lineage (NCBI taxonomy): Eukaryota > Metazoa > Arthropoda > Insecta > Hemiptera > Fulgoridae > Lycorma > Lycorma delicatula. Next base: position 6,571,041 of record NC_134458.1, read on the forward strand.
AGAGGTTTGAGTAGGAGTTGCCTGATAATGGCAAGAGATCTCACGCATCGCCCTGCACTAATTGCAGGAGATTTCAATGTGTGGTCCATGCATTGGGAATCTGTTAGGAATGACAGTTGTGGGAGAACATTAATGTAGACAGCTAAGGCGCTGGACTTTATCTGTCTGAATACTGGAGATGTTTTTACATTCAGGCGGAGTGCAATCGTTGACATAATGTTTGTAACTTCAGAGCTGGCCATGCATATTGGTAATTGGCAGTTCTGGTAGTGACCATCAGCCGGTCATAATGACAATATTGGAGGAAAAATCTGTTGGAGAAGACCCTCCAACATTCATTGGTTGGAACACCAAAAACCTGGATCCTGGTGCTTTTACACAGGTGCTTGACCTCAGAAGATTAAGCGAAGGGCGCACAGCGGAAAAGGCATCTCATTTAGCGGATTCAATTGAGGCAGCATGTGCCAATCTACCGCGAAGGTATTCCAGAAAGGGGCACCTGCCACTATACTGGTGGATCCCAAAAGAGGAAGGCCTGTCGCAGGGCTAGGAGATGCATGATACCTCCCTGCCCTTAGAGACATCCTTATAGATAGATATCGTGAATGCAAGAAGGATCTTGTTAGATGCACCCAAGAAGCTGACAAGAGATCTTGGAAGAAACTAATTTTGGAAGTAGAAATGGATCCATGGGGCTGGCCTTACGACATACTGGTAAGGAGGGCCTTAAGGCCTAGAGCCCCTGTTACTCAGGATGTCCATGACATTTGCAATATAATAGATGGACTATTTCCTGAAGGAAAGGAGCTTAGGATTGATGAGAGGAGTGAACAGGAGAACCCTCCTCCTTTCACTTTAACTGAACTTTTGAAGGCAGTAACACAATTACCTCTGGCTTAGGCGCCGGATTCGGGTTAGCTGCTGAATTTGGTGGCAAGGTGGCGGTTTGGGCTGAACCGGAGGTTTTTCTTGGGGTTTACAACAGTTGCCTCATGGAAGATGTATTCCCTGAGATATGGAAGCTCCAGCAGCTGGTGTTTGTTGCAAAACCTGGGAGAGATCCGGCACTCCCTTCTTCTTACCGGGCGCTGGCAATGATAGATGCGATAGGCAAGATACAGTAGCATATGCTCCAGCACAGAATATCTCAGGCAGTCACGGAGGAGGTGCTAGTCAGTACAGCTTTCACAGGGGAAGGTCCATCCTTGATGCTGTGGCAGCGGTGTGTGAGGTAGCTGATTGAGCTGCAAGAGGGAAATGGCAAGGAATCTCTGCCCTTGTCACTCTAGACATCAGAAATGCATTTAACTGCATTTCTCAAGCTGCCATAATGCAGGCCATGGAGAAACATGAAGACATGAAGTGCCTTTGTATTTGAGATTAATGATTCGTTCCTATTTATCAGGGTGCAGGCTTGAGTGTTGGGTATCAGGAAAAACTGTTCTGCGGAACCTTCATAGAGGAGTGCCTCAGGGGTTGGTACTTGAACCGACTCACTGGAACCTGAGTTATGATGGCATTTTTCAAGTTGCTCTTCTGCAGAATGTAATGATGTTTGGTTATGCCGACAACTCTGCTTTGGTCATCAAGGCGAATACAAAGAGAGAGGTCATTGACAAAATAAGAGAAGCATACACGATAATAAAAGAATGGATGGCAAGGGTGGGACACACACTACCTCCAGCTAAGACGGAGCTGGTAGCAATCTCTGCAGCTAAGAAGAGATCAATCCTCATAGTAACATTTGAGGTTAGGAGAATAGTGTTGAGGCCGGCAATAAAGCACCACCTCGGCATATGAATAGATACCTTTCTTTTTCCTGTTTAGCCTCTGGTAATTATCGTTCAGATAATACTTCAGAGGAATGAATGAGGATGTTATATATGAGTATAGTCTCGTACAGCCTCAGTTCGACCATTCCTGAGATGTGTGGTTAATTGAAACCCAACCACCAAAGAACACTGGTATCCACGATCTAGCATTCAAATCTGTGTAAAAATAACTGACTTTAGTAGGACTTGAATGCTGGAACTCTTGACTTCCAAATCAGCTGAGTTGGGAAGACGCGTTTACCACTAGGCCAACCCAGTGGGTTATATGGCTAGATACCAAGTTAAGATTTAACACACAAGCAGTAGAGGTAGCTAATAAAGCTGAGAGGACTGCGAGATTAATAGCCGGCCTTCTACCTAATACTGGTGGACTGACTATACATCGGAGGAGATTATTAGCGAGAGTGACATATGCTACAATGTTATATGGGGCAAAGCTTTGGGCTGATGTAACAAGATTTGCAAAATATCATGGAAGACTAGACTCGGTTCATAAACAGAGTTGTCTGCAAATCATAGCTGCATATAGAACAGTCTCTAAGGAGGCAGCTGAAGTCCTGGCAGGTGCAATGCCAATAGATCTGGTTATTTTGCAGAAGAAGAGGCTCTGGGAATAGACGTCCCTGCCATTAAGAGAAAAAAAACGCATAACATCCCAGATAACAGAAGAATTAATGGAGACTTGGCAGGAACAGTGGGAACGAGCCACTAAAGGTCGATGGACCAATCACCTTATAAGCGACATCAAGAGTTTGTGTAGGAGGGCTCAAGGCACGCTGGAATATAGTTTAACACAGTTCCTGGCGACGGTTTCAGGGCGTATCAGTATAAATACAGCCTGGACCACATGGATCGCTGTCCTGACTGGGATGAGGAAGAGACTTAACCATGTGCATTTCTCTTGCCCATGCTTTGATGAAGAATGCAGGGAGATGTTAAATATATTAGGCTTGGAAGATATGTTCTGTCCAGAGGACACACAAAGCATAATGCTAAAAGGGATTAAAGATTGGAAAGCAGTTGAGAACTATGTTAAGAAGGTGATGGATAAGCTACATATTTACAAAGAGTCCCATCAGGAAATGAGATGTTGGAGGGTGCCAGGACAGATAGGTCTGTTGCTGAGTGCTTAGGAGGCCCCCCCAAGCATGTGGAGGTCAGCTCTGCGCAATGAGGCAGTGGGCACTCCACATTTTGATGCCTGACATCATGACACTCCACTTTACCAGACATAATTCTCTCCATGAGCGGTCCCAGGAAAAAAGTTGCATTAGGAAGGTATCTATCTCCCTATGAGATCATTAATTAATTTCAAAAACACTCCCAGTTATAATTACCAAAATTATTGATAAAATAATCAGAACAAAAATTAATTTAGAATATAAATACAATATGAAAAACGGGTACAAATTGATTGATAAATTAAATATTAATAATAAAACCAAAATGATAAGTTTTGACATAACTAATATATCCCCCGCATCCTGTTGGTTATACAATTTCAATAATAAAAAACAAATTCAGGAGAAGACCCAAAATTTATAAATAATATTATAATAATAATTAGAAGTATATGTAAACAAAATTATTTTGAATTTAATGGAACTGTTATACACAGGAAAACACTTTACCTATGGGTTTTCCCTTATCTGCTGTAATTGCGGAGATTTATCTGCAATATTTTAAAAGTAAAGTAGTTCATGATATAAATCAAGTACATAAAATTTTACTATGTGTGAGATACGTTATATATGAACCGTTATATACGTTATATGGGTTTTTGTTATATATGAACCGATTATAGATAACAAATATGAAATAATTTTAAATACATTATATTCTTATCATAAAGCATTCAAATTTACATATGAAATAGTACATAATAGAAAAATAAATTTTCGAGATGTAAATAATAAAATAAATTAAAACAGTCAGATAATAACTACAGTATACAAAAAACCTACCTCAAACAAAATTATTATAAATAAAAATTCTAACCATACTTGATCTCAAAAAATTAATATTTTTAAAAATATGATAAATAGAGCAGTAAAATACACAAATTATAAAAAGGAACTGCATAATGAAATAGATAGTATAAAGAATATTGCTATAAAAAATTGATATGATACCCTCATTGATAGATAATATATATAAAAAATATAATTCAAAATACTTTTTTCTTTTTTTTGTTATCAGTGTTATGGAGAAATACCATTTACGTACCCCCCATTGTCAGACTTACACGGGTTCCGCTAGGTGTTGTTATAAGAGCCTATGTGTGCCTGTACCCTACTGACTAAAACTCCTGTTTCACCATTCCTCTCCACTAGGGGTTGGATCAGCAATTAAGCATATCTCAACCCCAGGGGTGCCTTTGAACTTAGGGGGTCAAGAGTCCCCATGCTTCATCACCATCGCTTATGTACTCAAACACAGATGAACCATGGCTTCACAGAGGACTGTCTTTTCCCCTTCACTCTGTGGTCGATTCTTCACCAATTGTCTCAGGTCTTCTGTTACATCAGTTTGTGTCTTCTAGTAGTACCTGTCTCAGTATCACTCTTTTACTTTATCACCCTTAACCTCTTTTATTTGGACTCAACCTGGTCTACTTTATTATCACCATTTCCTATTATCTCTAATAATACCTGTCTCGGTTCACAATCTTCAGTCCCCCAGCCGCTCATTGAAACTGGCACACCTAAGCATGTCGGCCCTCATGACTGGAGCTTTCCACCCTTACCTACTCTATTCCTTTTGTTTTAAAACCCCAGTAAAGAATTTCGACACAGCCAAAAATTTGTACGCATCAGTTAACATCATCTGGATCAATCGGATCTGTCACCTCAGTACACTGTCATCTTCTATATATCAGTCTATAAGAAACGGCACCTTCACAAACTCCTGGTTTTTTTATTAAAACTAACTGTGATAATTTCCACGACTTTGAAATATGTTCACCTGTCGACATGTTGTTCATAACTTCGAGGAGGGTAACAGATCCTTCTCTACCAATATTCTGACTATCTCTACAGATATGTTGTCCAGCCCTGGGCTCTTTTTTAGCTTCATTTTTTTACCCGCCGCAGTTAATTCAGGCATTGTAAACAGGGGTATATCCTCAGCAATAATCTCTTCTCTGATCTGATCTTTGTGCTTGGGGAATAGTGTCTTCATGGATTCTCATACTTGTTCTTCAGCAATCACCCGTATCCATCGTCCCAATTTTGCCCATTACCAATTGATAACCCTGACCCCATGGATTCTTGTCAATATCCTGGCACAGATCTTTCCAACACTTGCATTTGGCTAGCTTTATCATGGCATTATAGGCAGCTCTAGCTCTGACATATTCTTGTCTAGCATTGTCTTTAGCTATTTGGCAGTCTCGTCTGTTCACCCATTGTAGTGTTCTTTTTGCCGACAACGTTTTTTTACGTAAAGTATCTAAATCAGGGCTCCACCAGTAAGCATGTTGCTTCTCTGGTACCTTCATCATAACTTTTGCCTTTTCACATTCTTCGATTACAACTGTAACTAAATCTTTCGGGTCAGTAATATGTGCAATTCTTCCGCTAATAACTTCAGCGAAATGGGAACATCCCCTTCTGGAATTCACTGTTCTCATAGTTCGAACTAAGCATGGTTGTGTTATAATCTTGTAAGCGATAAGAAAATGGTCAGATAAGCTTTTGTCTTAAAGTACTCTCCAGTTATTAAGTCCTGCAGCATGTTCTTCTGATATAAAAGTTAGGTCTACAGCCGAGCATATGTTATTACACCAGAAGGTTGATTCATCAGCATTCATATATGTAAGGCCCAGAGCATTGGTTTTCTCTGCCAAATGTTCAGCTTTAATGTTATGGACAGACCCTGCAAACTCAGGAAATTTGGCATTAAAATCTGAGAAGAGTACCTTTTTTCTTCTGAATTTAACAATCTTTATTCCCAATTCTTCAAGAAAAACCACAAAATTTTCTACTCTTGTGTTTGAAGAGTGATATACGGAAAAGATGACTATATCTCCTAGATTGGTCCATATGAAACCAACATCTATACCGCATTTCCCGACCTGAGTCCCCATTGTTGGGAAGCCTATTGCAGTGATTGATGTTCTTTTATCCATCCTGGGCCTTTTGTTACCAATATATTAGGTTCAGCAATTATAACAATGTCTACCTTCATTCGTATCGCCATCTCCCAGCATATATCATGCACCTGTCTACTACACTTAGCATTCAATTGTAATATTCTCATTTGGATGCCGTACATCTTGTAGTCCAGTGGTCCTCCACACCACAAATTACGCACACCCTAGTTCCTGTACATTGGGCACTCTTATGACCAGGCTTAACACACTTGAAACAAAGGTGACGTCTGTCCTCTCCCTGGCAGTTCGCAGTCACATGGCCAACATCCCAACATCTATAACATTTTCCACCACTAGTTTAATCACTGCACGGTAAGTAGTTATCACCATTGCATTTTTTGTCTCGCCGTGTGCCGGTCTAATTGAAGAGATCTTAAAATCATCAACACCACCAATAATCTGAGCTATAGCATCTTTAATCTCCTGTTCATCAGTGTCATAATCTATATCTCGTTGGTGAACACCATCCCATGTCCATCCCTTATTCTCATGTCCACTTGCCAATCTGCAGTTTTCTTGCGTAGCATTGTAGTAAACTCTTCAGCCTTCTGTATACCTTTCACGTGGATACATAATTCATTATTAACTCCCTTCCTCAAAGAAAGGGCCTCCTCACGAGATACAGACTGCTTCATTGTTCCAAGAAGCTCAGCGTAAGACTTTCCCTCAGATTTAACTACTACTGTGCTACTTCCATCTATAGGCAGGGTAGATTTCTTGATCCCTGCACTAATGGTATGTTGTTTGGAACTTTCTTCCTTTGTCTTCAAGACTTTTATTCTGTTTGCTTTGTCTTTGGCTAAATATACCAGCATTTTACGAACTAACACTCCCAGCCTACCACCAGGCACAACAAGCGTCGAAGACCCAATTTCCCCTATTAGTTTTCTAATAGCCTTCAGTATAATCAAAGTCGTATTCTCTTCACCCTTGGATGTCTTGTAATATATCGTGTACACAATTGTCTGACTTTCAGACTCTTTCCTCCCCATGATAATCGCTTCGTTCTTAACTATATCATCTGGTATTACGCCCATGACACTTCGCGCCTGATGGTCATGTGGGTCTGTCTGACTAGAGACCTCACAAAAGTAGGCTGTATCTCCATTTTTAGGAGGGTCTATTATTTCTCCAGGCCATCTCCTCCCTAATAACATATTCAATTCTTCATCAGACAACTCATTCTTCAACTGTTCGTGTATCATTTGTTCCCTAGACTATTCCTCAGTCTGGGTAGCCTGTGTCACCTTAGATAATGGCAGTGACATCTGAGTAAGCGAATGAAAACCCTTGTATATCTTTGTCGGCTCGTTTTCATGGTGGGTTATGTACTTTGTTAACCCAGCCTCTATGTTCTGTTTCAAACTGAAGAAAAGAGGTCCCAGCTGATATGTTAATTCCACCGCAGTACCCATTTTCAGGACTTGTTCCTCTGAAGATAGTAGCCTCAGTCTTTTACCCGGACCTTTCTTAAGTTTTGCAGTCGTTTTTTGCTTAGAACTTCCAGCCTTCAATGTCCTGCAAGTGGCAGTGATCTTTGTCTCTCTGTGGTCAAACAGCTAGTCCAATCTTCTTGAAAATTCAAAATTTTCGCATCCGCAGAATACCCACATGATAAAATAAGGGTAGTCAGGGGGTGAGTAAAATGTATAACCCCAAAAGTGAGGTCAAAAATTTTTTGGAGGAGGACGGTCAGGGGTTCTGGGGGGTCTGGATTGATAAAGATCCCAAGGGATCTTATTATTGTTAATAGCAATAGGTCTATCACAGAAAATTTTAAATAAAAAATTTTTCCGTTAACCAAAATCACTGAAACTTTAATAACACATTGAATACATTTTTACCAACAGTTCCCAATGCATGCACCAAAAATTCAAAATACTTAAATAATACAAACATCACTACATTAAAACCCATAAATGAAAACAAATGTAAAAAATATTTATAATAATTATTCCTACGCTAATAAAATATAGAAAAATTGATTAATGCATATAATGATAAAAATGCTTACAAACCCATAACTATGTAATAAAATATTAAAAATATTATAATAATAACAAAAAATAAATATGATTTTTCTGGTATTTATAAAATAAAATGCAATAATTGTGAAAAAATATATATTGGAAAAACAAACAGGTCTTTTAAGGATAAATTTAATAAACATTTTAGATCATTTAAAAACAAAAAAATATTTTTTTCAAATGTAGCTGACCATTTAATAACTAATAAATATAACTAAAAAATAACAATAATAAAAAATAAGAAATTTTAGAAAAAATTTATATATACAAATATAAACGTGAATTTACCCTCATGAATCTGCAGACAGTTTGTTTGGGGCATTCTTGTAAAAATTATTTAAGTTGGTAATACGGTTGATAAGATTTTAATAAAATTAAATAATTTTAGTAAAAGAAATGTTAACTTTAACTGCAATTTTAGTGAATGTTTTTAAACTTTTTAAAAATTTTTTGACTGAACAACTGGATGTTCTGTAAATGTTTAAAGTTTTTATATTTTGCCCAATAACTAAATTTATTAAAAGTAATTAATTATAAAAATGTTGAATGGTAGTTGAATGTGTAAATCGAAATAAAGATAAATCAGGAAACATTACTGAGGATGGGCGTATCCCTGAAAGCGTTGTAATGAAAAAGAAGTAAAGGTAAGAATGTTTCTTTAATTTTGTACTTGACGGATTGGCTGAAATTCAAAAAAAAAATGTATGTATATATATATATAAATTCAGTAATCCTAAAATGTTCTTCTTTTCATAGTCAATACTATAAAAGCATATAAAATGTTGAAATGTAATGAGTTATTTCACGTGTACTGCATGTAACAATTGTAGGTTATGTTTTAGTGTTTCACAATTTAACCACTCATGCCACCTTTCAGCCGATCTGTATGGCAGTTATAGAATTATTAACAAAAAGATAAGTACGTTCGATAATTTAACAAACATAGAGTTTTAATGCCTGCAGGTTAACTTTAATTTGAACATAATTTCTATCAATGGTGTTGACATTAAATTTCTGATTACATATCATTATTGTTATGTTCTGTTTATGATTATCACGTTTATATTTAAATTTTGCAAGTATTTCATTTTTTTTTAGGTGTCGCATATATGTTGAAAGTAATAGATTTAAATTCAGAGTTTGATTCACTGCATTGGTTTCAATCTGTACAAGACACATATCATTATAGGAAAATGAAAAATAAACAAAGAAAAGATGACTCCACTGATGATAAACTTCAACAAACACTTAGCTTAACTTTGAAACGACTTGAAACTTATCATCAGGTATACTATTATCAATTATTTTTGAAGAAATTTATTTATTTAAGATTTTAATGATTAAAGAGCAAAGACTAATTAAACAGTCTAATTATGTATTTGTACTTTCTGAGCTTTGTGGAATTATTCAGATTATCCCTTCTTAAGTGTGCCTCGGCTCAGAGACTTTAGCACTTGTTTTCTTATACATGATGTACATTGAACTAGACTGAACCTAGTTCTGGACCTTTTATTTATTGTTGTTATATTCCAATGATTCTTGATACGGTCTCTTGGCAACCATTCTGTTATTTGATTTTGTTAATGACTTATAGCCTAACAATCCTGATCCATAACAAGCAATAGGTACAATCATTACACAAACAAGGGACATATCTGCCTGTGGGTCGTAATTCACCAGCTGCAGAAAATGTCCAGAGAATGATCTGTGACATGAATTGACCAGTTAATTGTTTTAAAAAGGAAAGGACCGTGTTCCCCAGTCAAAATGCCAAAATATTACTTAAATTACAGTTGTCCCTAATAAATTTTATGTTGTAAAATATTTCCTAAATATAAAAAAAAATAATGCTTCATTTAGAGAGATCTAAATCCCTTCTCAAAATTTTACTATGAACTATTGATGAATTGTCTGTCCTAAGTGTTTAAAGTGCATCTTGAGTTAGTAAATATGAAAAAAAAGCAGTTTTGTCAAGAGAGAATCAGAGAGTTCCTAGGAAACTATTAAGTAGAACTTGGCACCGAACTGAAGTAAACATAAAACTGTCTTCAGTGAATAGCATTAAAATTTGTTTTTAAGCTAACCCACAAAAAAGGTGATTAGACAAGACTAAAAATGGTTGAAATTTATACTAAGTAATATTATACTCATACCTAGATGATTAGAATTGTGTTTCGGACACAATTAGAATTTTGTTCTGACAGAGATAACTTGAATTTTAATGTTTTCAGCTGTTTGATACTGTCTCCTAGTCACCATTCTGTAATCAGGTACTGATTAACAGTCCTGGTTGGTGATCTAGTGATGTAACATGCTACAGTTACACAAGACAAGTAAAAAGTGCAGTCGCATAAAAGCCTCAATATCTATACAAAACATCTGAAAACTTCCATGTTATCATATGATTTTATCAAATACTTGAAATCCCTATGGAATATCAGGTTGAATATATAAATGTTAAATCTAAAATTAAAATATCTTATATTTTAATATAACTTTTAAAATATTTCTTTTTCTTTTTTTCTATTTGTCAGAAACTGAGAAGGAAAACATAGAAGAGCATTAACTACAATATGAGAATAATACATTTTGTGCAAATAAAAAATAGTCATGAATTCAATACATTGGAGCAGTGTGAAATCCACACACTTATGCTCTAAGGTTGTAAAAAAATTATGTATTAAAGAACTGTAATCTGATATTGGATGTCATTTTAACTATTATGTAAGTAGTGCAAGCTATAGCACTATGAATAAACAAGAAGTAGTTTTGTATGGAGTGTTTGTATGCAATGGTCTACATTGCATACAAACACTCCTTTAAAAGGAATTATCCAGTAGTTGTGATAGACCATCTATTAAAATAAAAATATTAATTAAGATAATTACACAATTAATTTTATTTCCATTTATTTATTTTTTATTTTTTTACAGGAATTTGATTTACTGTATTACAGTTTGAGTAGTGCTAGAATTTTTTTTCAAAGAGATACTGAGACTAATGATATAGAAACAAAAAAACTTCCACAAGATGAAGTGTAGAATATCAATTACTTTTCTATCACTGCCTTGACCAAACTTTTGAGATAGTGAAAACATTTACAAAGAGAAGATAAATATTGTTTTATATTTTATGAACAGTTGAATAATGCATTTAGAATTTAATCAACATGTATTATGTATTATTAATAAAATTAGTAATTTTGTGTTATTGAATGAAAATCATAATTGATGTTGAAAAATATGACAGTACAAAACTCAAAGTGACTGAAATCTTTAGATAATTTAAAAAAATGTTTATTATAAAAAAATCGTTGAATGTTTATAAATTAATTAAAGTTGTTTTATAGTTTTCATTACATATATTTAATTTTTTTTCAAAATTGGAGTTCAACAGCTAAAAATTACATGCTTATAATTTATTACCTTTGTCATAATTGTATATTATAAAAATATTTAATAAATTATTTTTACTTAGTCATACAAAAATTGGTTTGATGTTATGTTTCATAAACTTGCATTTGTATACTGTTTGATGTATTTTGAATAAATAAATTACTGGTAATGCTAAAAAAATAAGTTTTAAGAAGAAATTTTTGATATTGTATAAATTACTGATATTATTTTTTTTTTTATTTTACTAATATACTCGTATTAAACATTAATGGTGTATGTAGAAAGATACGAGGTCTGAAAAGTTTTGTGCCTAACATAGAAAGACATTTTTTTTGTCAAATATAGTTCTATTTTTCAGCAAAGTCTCCTTTCAAGTTGTTACACTTTTTCCAGTGACGCTCTACCTCTTTAACCCTTCCAAATAGTAGCTGGCGTCTTTCTTCGCAAAATAGGCGTTTACATATGCAATAACCTCCTCATCCGATGAAAATCTCTTTCCTCCAAGCAAAGCTTTAAGGTTAGGAAATAAAAAAAAGTCGCTTGGGGCCAGATCTGGAGAATACATTGAGCAGTTAACCAATTCAAAGTGCAATTTGTGAATTTTAGCCATGGAGACTTTCTTTTCTTTTTCCTGTTTAGCCTCCGGTAATTACCTTTCAGATAATACTTCAAAGGATGAATGAGGATGATATGTATGAGTGTAAATGAAGTGTAGTCTTGTACAGTCTCAGTTCGACCATTTCTGAGATGTGTGGTTAATTGAAACCCAACCACCAAAGAACACCGGTATCCACGATCTAGTATTCAAGTCCGTGTAAAAATAACTGGCTTTACTAGGACTTGAACGCTGGAACTCTCGACTTCCAAATCCACCGCCTTTCAAATACTTGCATTTGAATATGCCTTTCAAATGCAAGTATTTAATCATGGCACGATATTCAATTTTTCCCATTTTCAACAAAAACACTCGCAGTGACTTACTCAAATGATTATCAAACAACAACTGAGCATCCAAAATGACTGAAATGTTAGTGAGTACCTTTCAATGCATGCATGAATACATTCCCTAACTTTTATTGACAAATGCTGCCATTTTCATGTTGAGGCTCAAAACTTTTCAGACAACCCTCGTAGTTCAGATGGAGCACCTTCAGTTCATATTTTTATAATGTTTGTTAAGTAAAATTTTTTTTTTGAGACATGAAACAAGAGTTCAATTTCATAAATGTAACATTTTCAAAACCCATGTCATAACATTTTCGTTCCCTTTTGTCGTCATTTACTAGTGCTGCTATTATTGCCAATGTTTTTTTCTTTTTTTTTTTTAGTTAAAAAGACATATTTAGAAGGTGTCAAAAATATATTGGATGTAAGTTTTGTGTAATTTTTATAATATCCATTATACATTTTTTTTTCTTTTCCTGTTTAGCCTCCGGTAACTACTGTTCAGATAATACTTCAGAGGATGAATGAGGATGATATGTATGAGTGTAAATGTAGTCTTGTACAGTCTCAGTTCAACCATTTCTGAGATGTGTGGTTAATTGAAACCCAACCACCAAAGAACACAGGTATCCACAATCTAGTATTCAAGTCCGTGTAAAAATAACTGGCTTTACTAGGACTTGAACGCTGGAACTCTCGACTTCCAAATCAGCTGATTTGGGAAGACACGTTCACCACTAGACGAACCCGGTGGCTCATTCTACGTTTTTGTCCATGACTATACAATGAAAATCATGGAAATTGTTATTGTTTAATGACAAAAAAGACCAAATATATTTTTTATGACATTTGAAATGGATGGCAAAAGGTTGCACTGCATAATTTTCCTGGATTTGCCCTTGACAGATTTTTATTTCAAAGCTCTCCAGAATCCTTGAAGTCATGTCCCATAGTATGATTCCCTTGTAAGGGAACATTTGAATAAAATTTTATGCTTTAATGTAAAATCTGATTAATGATAATGGAAGAAAATTAATAAAAACATGAAATCAGGTACTGCTTTACCCACTAACCTGTGTGGACCTAAAACTAAATATAGTTAAGATCTCATGCACAGAAATACTGTAGCCTAATTTGGTGCTTAACACCAAAGTCTGATTAAAAATATTAAGAAAAAAACTAAATAAAAATTAATGTAGGTATTGCCATATTGCCATACCCCCTTATTAGATCAGGGCAAACATTTAACAAAAGTTAGGACTAGACAAATATTTTTTTCCAAGTGTCATGAGTTTTAGTAATCTGTTTTGGGTGTATATATCAAAATGTTTGATTTATATATATATATATATATATATATCCATCAAACATTTTAAAACAAGCTAATTTTATCTGTTATATATGTAAACAGCTCATACACTACTAGCACTGTATCAAATTTCAAGTTCTACAAAGCTCACAAAAAGTTGAAATTTAAAAATATTGTTAATACCCTCTTTTTCTGATTTAAGTTGAAAATGTAATAGCATCGGTGGGTGCTCTATATATAGAAATATTTGAGCCAAATTTTAAGTTAGTTTAAGTTTTAATGTTCAGAAATATTTTTCAAAATAAGCCAACACGTATAACAGGTGTGTAAATATGAAACCAGAATTTTTGTATAGAAAATACACGTTTATTGTATGAAAATGATAAAAAATATTTTATTCAAAATATTTTCCATCACTAGCTATTCATTTTTCCATCTCTGACAATTTATGAATGCCATGTCAAAAAAACTATTGCTTGTTTGAGGCAAACCAATCATCAAGCCATTTTTGTACATTTTCATAAGAAGTAAGTGCTGCTCAGCAAGTGCGTGTCCCATCAATGCAGATAAATAGTAGTCGAACAAAGCCAAGTTTGTGAGTAAGCCGCATGCGAAAGTATTTACCAACTGAACGCCTCAATCGTTTCCTTGACCTATTTTTCTGTGTGTGCTGGTTCATTATCATGAAGTAAAAACACTTTGTGTTGCCTTTTTTGATATTCTGGTTCACGCAATGCTTGATTCAAATTGATCATCTGTTGCTGGTAGCATTCAGTATGAATGGTTTTGCCAGGTTTTAGTAGCTTATAATAGATCACACCCTTCTGATCCCACCAAACACAGACCATTGTCTTCTTTCCATAGCGATTTGGTCTTGAAATCAATGTTGATGGTTCGCCTGGAGTTACTCATGATCTTTTACACTTCAGATTCTCAAAATATATCCACTCTTCATCACCTGTCAATTCGATGGAGAAATAACTCTCTTTTGTATCTGGTGAGCAGCATTTTGCAAGTTGTTTTTCAGTTTTCTTGCTGTCTGATTCAGTTCATATGGAACCCATTTTCCAATCTTCTGGATCTTTCCCATGGCTTTCAAACATATGGAGACTGCTTCTCTTGTTACATTTAATTGATCTGTGAGTTGTTGCATTTGAGCATCATCCTCATCCAACAATGCTTGCAATTCGCTGTCTTCTAACTATTTCAGTGGTCTTCCATCATCATTTCTCACGTCAAAATCGCCACTTTTGAATTTTTTAAATCACTTTTAACACTTTGATTTACCAAGAGCATGCTCACCGTAAACTTCGACAAGCATTCAGTGCAATTCTATAGCAGTTTTCTTTAGATGGTAACAGAAAATCAATGCTGTCCACAAATCGTAGTTTATAGATACAAAACTCAACATGTTCAACGCTAATTCAAACTATGCTGTTGTATGAAACTTGTATTGTTATGAGTTGAAAATCTTTGTCAGGTGTCAAAGAAAGAAACCTGCCTCATTGATGCGATTTGATGGTAACTACATTTGCCATCTATGGGCAAATTCCAGTTTCATATTTACACACCTGGTATATCCTTCCAAATTTTATGTGGTTTTTTTTTGGTTTTCAGTTAGAACATTTTCATTTGTCTTATGAAACGTTAATATTTGCAAAAACCACAACATCCAAAATTTTAACCAATCACCATACTTTAACTTATAGCTGCTGCAGTAGCTAAACCACTGTTGCCAATAAAGTAATAACATTTTATACAGATCTAGTTTTCAGAACATAAACCAATACAAACCATTATGCACAAACCAAATGGCTCTGGAATATAAAATGTAGCTGCTTCAAGTGCACAATATTCTGCAGTGTAAAAACAGGGTATCGTTTCAAACAAGGATACAATGAATACTGAAAAAAACTCCATTGCAGTACAGGTAAACATTTGCCAAACACCTCATGGACACATGTCCACTAATTTTAACAACCAAGATATCCTATAAGCTCACAAAAAAAGGACCAGAACTTAACACACTTGAACATTACAAAGTATTATAACAATCAGCAGTGTATAATAAATGAACAGACATAGTTAAAATCCAGCATATTTTTAATTATTTGCACACATTGCATGCATGTATTTCTGCACTGCTAGTCGCTGAAGATCACTATAAAATCAGTTAAAACATTATGATGTGGCTTTAAAAAATGTTATATTTATTGAATTTGGTTCAGTTCTCATTGAAAAATTTAGCACTTAATCTTCTTCACTGACTGATGTAAACAAAATCATAATAACTTTATATTTTAAAGCTTGCAAGCCTGAACCCTCAAGGCCTCTTCTTGGAACAGTCTAGTAGTAACCTGGTTTAAAAAGTATCAGAAGGCAGTCAGTTAATCAACAGTTTGACGGTATTTAAAAGTTAATACTCTTCGGTATTCATTGGTGGTGGTTCGATTAAAATCTTAATTATCAACTGACATTGATGTATAATGAATCTGTATTCATTTTCATTTGATTCTGAAAAAGACAGAGAGAGAGTGGTATGTGAATATTAGGATGGTATTCAAATGTTGGTAGACAACTTGGCATGTACAGGTGGGCCATGAGAAAGTATCCCACCATAATATGGAATATTGAATAAAACATTAACATTATAAGTTTGCCCTCAGGACATTGGCATGAAAAACTGGAACAAATGAAGGGGACGTACGTTTCTACATAAGAACTCCATTCACGTGATCGTTCCTCCCTTCCATCCTCTCACCATCAGTAATGCATTCAATACCAGAGCAAGTGAATAGTGTAAAGTCATACATAAGAACCAGTTCTTTGAGAGAAACAACAGATATTTCATAGGGCCATTCCTAATTGTCCTGTCCCAGCTAAACATAGCATTCAGTAATTGGTGAAGAAACGAAGCCAAATAGGATCTGTTGTAAGTTCACCAAAGAACAGGGTGCCATATGTATGCACTCCTGAACTTTGTGCACATATTTCCATAGTGGTGCTTCGTAGTCCTCGCAAGTCAACCAGAAAATTATTGCAACAGGTCGAAATGAGTAGAACAACCTGCAGATGTGTCCTGAAGCGTTTGAAGTTGAAAACATACCACATCACAGTTATGTAACAATTGAAGGAACCAGACAAGGGGAAAATGTAGCATTTTGTCACTGGTTGTTGAATATGGCTGTAGACGATCAACTGGACCCATTCATGTTTATCATGTCAGATAAGGCATGGTTTTATTTATCAGGATACATAAATGCCCAGAACACAGGTATTGGGCGACAGAAAATTCACACCTAATACACAAGGTACCCTTACATGACCAGAAGGTAAGTGTGGTTGCCACACATGTTATTGGTCCAAAATTTTTTGACACCGCAGTTAACATATAGTAGATCATTTTGGATGACTTTGCTCAACAGCTGACAGAAGAAGAACATGAGTACTGTTTTTTTCCAGCAGGATGGGGTGACACACACCTGAGAGGTCACTTATTTGTGTTCATGAACTGTTCACTGCTGAGTGAACAGTGTGTAGAGGATTATAGTTGCCATGGTCACCAGACTTGTCGACATGTGACTTTGATTTATGGGGAACATTGAAAGGATAAGTGTATCAAAACAATACATACCCAAGCGATGAACTGTTTAGCTATTGGTGGAGAGCATTTTCAGCATTTACTCTGAAGATTAGTACAAGTGTGTTAGTCCTTAATATCAGTTTTACATAGATTACCGTAGTTGTTGTCAAGGTTACTTTTTCGTGGCCCACCTGTTCGTAGTCATGCCCAAAAATGACAGCTATAACAGGATTTAGAGATTTCTTGTCTGCAGAAAATGAGAATTGGGATTTTCTCCTAGTCCCTTCTTCACTGTACCAAATACACTGTTGTCTACTGGTATATCAGGCCCACCAAAATGCAAGTTAAAGTCAGGCTTATAATTGACAATTTATTCACATCAAAAAGTGACTATTTAATGAACATTGTAATTCAGAGAAAGCAACTCTTAACTAGTGTACTGCTGCTTATACCCAAGATTCATGTATCACAGTCCAAAAAAAATTCTCTGAAAGATGGTGAAATGGATTGCATTTCATGTAACAGTTAATGCATTCGTGACTGAACCAATCATTACAAAATGTTTGCTGTAGCTTTTTTGCACTCCTGGAATGTTTGCAACAGTTCAAACCTCATCAATCTCACTGCTGTGAAAATCATAAATAAATAACCTAAAATTTCTTTTATTAAATTTAATGTAATTGTCTATAAGAGATCAATTTCTATTATTATTGTAAGGAATGTTAAAACAGATTAATTTGATAATAAAAATTAAAGGAAATGATGATTATTTACATATTTATCAAAGTTCTGATGGGAGGAACATTAAATTTTGATATCAATATCAACTTACTCAGAAAGTTATTATGTGTTTAACGTAATCTCTCTCTAATCTAGCAGCAACCTGCATAAACTCAATCTCACGCAAGTAAAATTACACTAGATTTTAATATCCTGAACTAAGAAGTTCCTTCAGAGTAGTCATACATAATTGGCATAGACTCGACTTTCAATTTGGTTTAATATTTTCATAATGCTTAAATCAGTGAGGTCACACATAGGAAGAAAAATTTATGATCATAGATGTGAATCTGTGTCTGAGCGTTCTAAAAAACTTGAAGAGCAACATATACGTTCTGCTCATTATAAAGTTCAATCTTTAAAAAAATATGTTATAAATTGTGAATAATGATAACTCTTAGAGCAAGAGCCCACACATAATTAATAAAAAGCTGTTTCCAATTTTTGAAGTTCTATGCATGCAGCACGGGCGAAGCTGCAACAGGGGATGCTAATCACTATAGAAAGTGGCATAAACATTCTCAAAGTAATGAGCATCCCATTTCAGGCTTATTGTAAAGGAAATGAGGAATGAAGTGATTTTATAAATGAATTTTTTTATAAAGATGCAGATTTCTTCTCAGCTGTTTGTGTCATGTGAGCAGCTTTTTTTCATGCTGATAGTGTTTTTCAAAGTTATCCAAATTTTAAACAAAAAAATGACAAAGTAAAATAAAGTACATAACTAAACAAAATCACTTAAAAATAGCACTTTTAAAACCTTTAATTTTTGTTGTCAATTTCAAAAAGATTAATTTAGGATTTGTAAGTATTTTGTTTTTGTTGGTTTTTAAATTGACTACTTATAAAAGCTAAAATTTAAAGAATTTTGAAAAAGTATTATTCATAATATTTAGTGTCATTTTTTAAAGTCCATTTTATTTCATTTTTATGTATTCTTAATTTTTTTGTGACAGTCAAAGTAAAAAAGATTCATGTGATGATGAAATATTTGATTTGAGGACAAACATTTTTTGTGATAAGTATAATTAGATATCTTCTACCTGTGTTTTAATAGACAATTAACAATGGTATGCACACAAAGATGTTTTTTTTAGAATTGTGGAGATCGTTGCTCTAAAAATGAAAGTCATATTAAATAAATGTAGTGCAGTGTTTTTATTGCCTTAAAATTCTATGTAGTGGTGGAGGAGATTTTTGGAAACCATTCTTATAATATCTTATCTTACAATTTTAACATGTGATCTAGTTAAGATCAATTAGTAAGGAGGCATTGAAAACTGGTACCTACTTTTTTTAAATGGTAGATAAATATTATCTGAGTACTACAATATTATACTTAAAAGTAATAGTGACTGACCAAAACACAGAGGAATTGGGCATTAAAAACCAGTTAAGTATAGCAAATTCCTTTTTGCAGTGGAGAAATGTTGACATCAAGTTCTCTTTTCATCAAAACTATAATGGTCGAAAAAGTCTTGTAGGCACTTTTCGTATAGAATTGATAATTCAGTTCTTTGTAACGTAATGAATAATGATGATTGATAATGTTTGAAAGCAAAATATTCCAGAAAGCCTTAAATCAAAGCTGGGGTGGAAGTAAAAAATAAAAAAGGCTCTTAGGATATCAGCAGGTAGCAAAGACACGATGAAAATGCTGACTAAACTTTATGTGGCTAATATAATATATTATAAATAGATCTATTTACAATTAAGAACAGCAATCTAGCCACAGTTTCCTGATTTTTTCTTTAATCAAGAGGTAAAACAAAATGGGACTTTCTGATGAATAGGGGATCACTTAAAAGAGTTTTTCTCTTTCAATGTAATCAAGTTATTTGCAGTTTCCCACCTTCAGATGTTAAATAATCATTATTTTAGTTTAGTTACATTTTTGATAATCTTGTAAACAATGGCCTTTAATGATATATAAATTAACTAAAACATTTTTTTTCTTTAAAGCTTAACTTTATTTATTAACTTAGTTTAATATGAAATAAATCATACTGTATTTATGGTCTAAAATCATAAATTTTCTGCTGCCTTAACCAAAAATTTATTAGAAGAATTGTTCCCTTCACTTTTCTACACTATCAGAGATGGATCATTTTTTAAATAATCATAACTGGTTTTGTTACTACTATTTCAATAGGAATTTGTAGTGGGAAATGCAAAAAAGAATTCATAATTTTATATTGTAACAACTACTCAGTGCCCCAAATCCTTTCATCTTTTAGAGAGGAAATTAATAAAAATTTTAATATAATTTGAGTATGTAAATTACAGTTAGAAACATAAAAGTACTCCTTGGTAGCTGTGGTCTAACCTTGCTATGTGAAACGCATTTTAAAAGAAGTTGTTTGCTTATGATGATGATGGTGGTGGTGTTAAATGAAATTTAATGAAGATAATTGGGACCCTTTTAAAGCAGCAGTTTCAATTTTTTTATTTCTGATATAATTCTGCATTAGGCTTTTAAAAATAAAACAAAACTATTTTTGCCTTTTATCCACGCCACAAGTTTTTTTGCTTAGTATCACCTAAGAATTATATTTATTAGGTAGATAAGAAAAAGCTAATTGGGTGAAATCGTGTAGACATTATTTTTTATAGTATTAATTTTTTTAATAGACAAACCTGGTGTTATGGCTTGTATTGACGCAAAAGTGTTTCGGTCTAAATTACGACACAGAACCAGAACAAAACATTTCTATGTATCTAGTGTCCAGTCTGACTAGAAAGTTGTAACTACAAACTACCGCGAAAATCGCTTTGCTTGAACTAGCATTTAGGAGTTGACAGCTTATTGATCTTAACATATAATACTTAGCTTAAAATAATTTTTAACAGTTTTCTATAGGAAGCGAAAAAACTACATCTAGCTGGTTCCAGTTTAATTGGTGAACTGTGAATGAATGAATGAACTGTGTGTGTGTGTGTGTGTGCGGAAATTTCTGATACATCATTAGCATTTATGATTTTTTTTTTTTGTCTTCAGTCATTTGACTGGTTTGATGCAGCTCTCCAAGATTCCCTATCTAGTGCTAGTCGTTTCATTTCACTATACCCCCTACACCCTACATCCCTAATAATTTGTTTTACATATTCCAAACGTGGCCTGCCTACACAATTTTTTCCTTCTACCTGCCCTTCCAATATTAAAGCGACTATTCCAGGATGCCTTAGTATATGGCCTATAAGTCTGTCTCTTCTTTTAACTGTATTTTTCCAAATGCTTCTTTCTTCATCTATTTGCCGCAATACCTCTTCATTTGTCACTTTATTCACCCATCTGATTTTTAACATTCTCCTATAGCACCACATTTCAAAAGCTTCTAATCTTTTCTTCTCAGATACTCCGATTGTCCTAGCTTCACTTCCATATAAATCAACACTCCAAACATATACTTTCAAAAATTTTTTCCTGACATTTAAATTAATTTTTGATGTAAACAAATTATATTTCTGACTGAAGGATCGTTTCACTTGTGCTATTCGGCATTTTATATCGCTCCTGCTTCGCCCATCTTTAGTAATTCTACTTCCCAAATAACAAAATTCTTCTACCTCCATAATCTTTTCTTCTCCTATTTTCACATTCATTGGTCCATCTTTGTTATTTCTAATACATTTCATTACTTTTGTTTTGCTCTTGTTTATTTTCTTGCGTAGGACTTCATCTATGCCATTCATTGTTTCTTCTAAATCCTTTTTACTCTCGGCTATAATTACTATATTATCAGCAAATCGTAGCATTTTTATCTTTTCAACTTGTACTGTTACTCCGAATATAAATTATTCTTTAACATCATTAACTGCTAGTTCTATGTAAAGATTAAAAAGTAACGTGGATAGGGAACATCCTTGTCGGACTCCCTTTCTTATTATGGCTTCTTTCTTATGTTATTCAATTATTACTGTTTGGTTCCTGTACATGTTAGCAATTGTTCTTCTATCTCTATTTGAACCCTAATTTTTCTTAAATGCTGAACATTTTATTCCAGTCTACGTTATCGAATGTCTTTTCTAGGTCTATAAACGCCAAGTATGTTGGTTTGTTTTTCTTTAATCTTCCTTCTACTATTAATCTGAGGCCTAAAATTGCTTCCCTTGTCCCGATACTTTTCCTGAAACCAAATTGGTCTTCTCCTAACACTTCTTCTACTCGCCTCTCAATTCTTCTGTATAGAATTCTAGTTAAGATTTTTGATGCATGTCTAGTTAAACTAATTGTTCTGTATTCTTCACATTTATCTGCCCCTGCTTTCTTTGGTATCATGACTATAACACTTTTTTTTAAGTCTGATAGAACTTCCCCTTTTTCATAAATATTACACACCAGTTTGTATAATCTATCAATCGCTTCCTCACCTGCACTGCGCAGTAATTCTACAGGTATTCCGTCTATTCCAGGAGCCTTTCTGCCATTTAAATCTTTTAATGCTCTCTTAAATTCAGATCTCAGTATTGTTTCTCCCATTTCATCCTCCTCAACTTCCTCTATAACACCTTTTTCTAATTCATTTCCTCCGTATAACTCTTCAATATATTCCACCCATCTATCGACTTTATCTTTATATTATATATTGGTGTACCATCTTTGTTTAACACATTATTAGATTTTAATTTATGTACCCAAAAGTTTTCCTTGACTTTCCTGTATGCTCTGTCTATTTTACCAATGTTCATTTCTCTTTCCACTTTTCTTTAATCCACTCTTCTTTCGCTAGTTTGCACTTCCTGTTTATCGCATTTCTTAATTGTCGATAGTTCCTTTTACTTTCTTCATCAGTAGCTTTCTTATATTTTCTACGTTCGTCCATCAGCTGCAATATATCGTCTGAAACCCAAGGTTTTCTACCAGTTCGCTTTATTCTGCCTAAGTTCGCTTCTGCTGATTTAAGAATTTCCTTTTTAACATTCTCCCATTCTTCTTCTACATTTTCTACCTTATCTTTTTTACTCAGACCTCTTGCGATGTCCTCCTCAAATATCTTCTTTACCTCCTCTTCCTCAAGCTTCTCTAAATTCCACCGATTCATCTGACACCTTTTCTTCAGGTTTTTAAACCCCAATCTACATTTCAGTATCACCAAATTATGGTCGCTATCAATGTCTACTCCAAGGTAAGTTTTGCAGTTAACGAGTTGATTTCTAAATCTTTGCTAAACCATGATATAATCTATCTGATACCTTGCAGTATCGCCTGGCTTTTTCCAAGCGTGTATTCTTCTATTATGATTTTTAAATTGGGTGTTGGCAATTACTAAATTATACTTCGTGCAAAACTCTATAAGTCTGTTCCCTCTTTCTTTCCTTTTGCCCAGCCCGTATTCACCCACTATATTTTCTTCCTTTCCTTTTCCAATGCTTGCATTCCAATCTCCAACTATTATTAAATTTTCATCTCCTTTTACGTGTTTAATTGCTTCATCAATATCTTCGTATACACACTACCTCATCATCATCATGGGCGCTTGTAGGCATATAGACGTTAACAATCGTTGTCGGTTTAGGTTTTGATTTTATCCTTATTACAATGATTCTATCGCTATGCGTTTTGAAATACTCTACTCTCTTCCCTATCTTCTTGTTCATTATGAAACCTACTCCTGCCTGTCCATTATTTGAAGCTGAGTTAATTATTCTAAAATCACCTGACCAAAAGTCGCCTTCCTCTTCCCACCGAACCTCACTAATTCCTACTACATCCACATTTATCCTATCCATTTCTGTTTTTAAATTTTCTAGCCTACCAACCTTTTTTTAAACTTCTAACTTCCTCACTCCGACTCGTAGAATGTTATTTTTTAATTTTCTGGTGACCCCTTCCTTAGTAGTACCCACCCGGAGATCCGAACGGAGGACTAGTGTACCTCTGGAATATTTTACCAAGGAAGGCGCCTCCATCTTTGTTACATGAAAATGTAGAGTTACATTTTCTTGGAGTTTTCCATTGCTTTCAGCTGCGCCGTACTCAGAGGATTGAGTGATGTTGATATGGCCGTTAAGTCGTCCTGACTCACGCCCCTAACAACTACTGAAAAGCTGCTGCCCTCTTTCAGGAAACATTCCTTAGACTGGCTCTCAACAGATACCTCTCCGATACGGTTGCACCTTCGGTCCAGTTACTTTGTATCTCTGAGCAATCAAGCCCCCTCACCAACGGCAAGGTTTCATGATTCATAGAGGAGGCATTTAAGAATAAATACTTAAAAACACTATTCCAACGTATTTAATTTCTATTCGTGTTATTAGCATTCCATTATATTATTTTACGAATTGGACTCGGCTTAATTCAATATCTGAATATTTTTCACACCAACATACATTTGCGGTACTGTTCTGAGAAATTGAATTACGAGTACAGGTCAAAAGTAGAATATGTAGAAAAAAATTATAATTTGATATATTTCAGTTGGTTTTCTCTAACAGGTAAATTTTATTAATGAATTCCGAATTGACGCTTTGCATCACTGTTCGTGATCATGGAGTAGTGCGTAATGTACAAGTTTGTTTATTATTCTGACGTTTTTAATTTCTTTTTAGTTTTAATTATTCGATATTGTTTGTGGTAGTAAATTTAAAATATTTTATCTAAAGAAGTTGAAGAAAAATTAACAGACATGTTTATCATTTCAGGACATGGGTAAGTTATATATTTAAAGTTCATGTTTTTAGTGTTGGTTATAATTTTCAAGTTTATTCTAAAAATGATAAAATAATTTTGATGTAAGTGATGAGTATTCTTGATAAAAGAGTATTTTAATGTAACATATTGTTCTCTGGGGTTTGGTGAATAACAACGCATTGTATAGGCTCGGAGTAAGGCTTATCTCAGAACAGATTAATGTATCAAAGTTCGTTGTAGAGTCGATTTGCAAATTTTATTATTTCATTTTACATTATCTGCATTCAATTTATTTATGATTAGTTAGTGTATGTTAAAGTTATCGTTTTATAGTTCGGTTTGTATTGGTTTAATACATTAGTATTAACCTAACCTGTTGTGTTTAGCTAGTGATTCTTAACCTTTCCATTGGAATTATATTTCTATATTCAACTTTTATTTTTTCATCATCATTGGAATATGAAAGGTAACCGATTCATGGGATTAAATCTTAACAAACAAAAGTAAGTGTCCTAGAATAGCATTGATTAAATTCTTTTTATATATTTTTAGGAATAATTATATTGTAAATAATTCAAGATCACATTATCAGTGTAATGTTAAGTGTGCGCTGATTTAAGTGAAAGTGTTTAGTTTCATATTATTTACAGTCTGCATGTATTTTCATGAACCTATTCATTTTGGCAATATGTTAACAGATTTTACTAAGACTCAAGATATAACTGGAATTTTAAATTTTGTTCAGTGCATTGGTGTTAGGTATGTGATTCTTGTTAGTTGTATAATTTGTAAATATTAATTTTAGCTTGATGAAACCTAATTTGATAATTAGGAGATTTAAAATAATCAGTTTGGTCATCCTGTGATTAATCGACTACTGTCACGTGATGATATGACTATATTTAAGTGTCGTTAGCCATTTATCATTATTGAGTAGGATTACTATCAGGTTTAGTGTAGGTATGTTTATTCATGATGTGTTTTATTGTAATTTTATTTGCTATTATATGTTTGAATTTGTTGATTAGTTTGATAAATGCGATAATTCTGACAACTTACAGCAACCAATACCGGGTAATTCTTAGGAATTACTTGATCCCCTTCAATTTTTTTCATTCTTTAATACACCATTGTAGATATGATTATGATGAGGGGAAAACAAGATATAAATGTTATAAAGCAGGTTTGAACAACTAGTGACCTTGCAAGGTCAAAGTCCATGTTGTGTTATCAGTACTGTAGCCAATTAGCTATCAGTTTTGTGAGTTATAGTGACCTATTTGGATGCTGATCCATTCTGGTGGATTAAGGTTTTAGTTAAGATTAGAGTTTTGTGGAAAGAGGGATAAACCATAAAGCTAAACTTATTAGTCAGTCAGACTCAAGTTAGCTGTTGAAGTTGACTGATGGAACTCTTAGAGTAATGTGATTATCCATTATACACTTGGCTTATAGTATGGAAGTCAAGTATCTTCTCTCTCTCTCTCTCTCTCTCGCTATGTTTAAACTTAATTTGGTCAAGTGTCCTATGGGATGGTATTAGTATTGCCATACCTTGGTAATTTATCCCTAAACTCTCCACAGAATTCTAAACTTAACTCTATCTTTAACCGTAATCTTAACTCTAACTTTAACCCTATCCTCTCTTCACAGAATGGATTAGCATCTGAACAGGTCTCGGTAACTCATAAAACTGGTGGTAGCTAATTTACTAGAGTACTGAAAGTGTTGTGTGAATTTTGACGTAGCACAGGCTACCTGATGTCAAACTTGCTTTCCAACATTTAGATCTTGTGTTTCCCTAATCCTAAATATATCTATTATGGTATATTTAATTATGTATGAACAAAATTGAAGTTGCTAAAGTAATTATTCAGAATTTCCTCTTATTGTGAATTTTGTGAAGATTTTTGTTTTTATATGTTACAAGTAAAATTTGTATGTTGTGATTAATTTCTTTGTATCTATCTTGTTTCTATGAGGTGATTTACAAAATCTGATTCTGTTGTGCCTGTATATATTATTTGTATCTGTGGGTGAATGTGTATCAAGTTTGATGAAGTAATTAGTGCAGTCATTGTAGTTTGTTTATTCCTGTGTCACTGTATTTATAAGTTGTTAGTTTACTGTTTGATTTTCTATATTTGATTTGTAATTTGGAAAGCGACAGTGACCTTTCCTGAAAATGCATTCTTGCACTGTTTGGTGCAAACATTATAAATTTATGCTTATGTCTTTCTCAAGGTAATTGATAACAGTTTTATATATAATAATATTTGAAAAATATTTTGTTGTTAAAAAAAAAATGTAGGTCTAACAATGAGTAAACAGGTTTCTTTGATGATGAATTAGTTAAAATGTGCCCTTGTCTACTTAAAAAAAAGTGTTTCAATATATCATTTTTTAAATTTCATTTGAAAGAACCATGTCACTATCTCTAATGGAACCTGATTTAGTTGGCAAATCAAAATATGATTAAATACAAATTTTCCTATAAAATATTTTATGCTCAGCTATTGCTTGCTCAGTAATGGAGTTATTTGGATAATATAGAGCTAAATCCTTTCTTAAATCATTTTATTGATCCAGCAAAATTTCTGAGTTCAAAGAAACTAACATATGGAAATGAATCAAAGAAACTAACATATGGAAATGAATGTCATGATTTTTATATAAATCACATAATCTTTTTACATACTTTTTATATGGATTATTTTTCAGATCATTTCTACATGTGATAGTTTGAGATGAATTAAAAATATATCTTTTTTAGCTAACATAGGAATTTTTTCTCAAAATTTGGGTTTTCTGATCGTAAGTTTTTTTATAATCTTTCCTGTGTAATATAATTCTAAAAAGATTTACTTTTTTCTTATATTCCAAACTATTCTCCTTATCTATGATTGAATGAAACTGTTTTTTTTTTTTTTTTACATTTTAGCTTACTGCACTCTCGATGGTTAATGCTACCTTCCATATGGAACATTGATAGTTTGAGGCCTGACTTGGCTGATTATTTTTTAACATTGTGGCTCCTGATTATTGTTCCTGGCCACCATTTTCATTGAGTTATAATTAGTAATAATGTTATGACAATGTAACAATTAACAACTGTGTGTGAATGTAATGACCTACAGCTACACTAATTATACAAAGAAGGCATCTATTGTTTGTATAATTGGAAGCTGGAAGGCATCTCTTTTTTGTCATTCTAAAGGGACAGAATCAAGAACCCTGCAATAGATGTCAGGAGACTAGAGACTACAGGGGTATTATATAAATCAATCAGAACTACGTAACAAGCTGTTCTGATCATCTCTCTCCAATTTAATATGTTGTGTAGCTAGAAATTGTGATTTCTTAGTTATTGCAAACTTGTTTATTCTCCTGTTTAGAGCAATTGGCCCAGCTGGAAAAAACATCTTCTGTAGCAAACTATTTAAAGCAGAAACTGCTGATATGTATTCATAAGGAGCATCTTATGGAGAAAACTGATTAATTTATGGCATATTTGTCATAAATTGCTGAGTACTAAGTTTTATATCTGCAGGGATATGTGATTCTTAGACAGTAACACATCACTACCTTCTTCTTGCTTACTTTCATGTTTATTATTTTAATAAGATAATAATTGTTCCAGTAATTTTAATTTTTTCATTTTTTTTAATGTTACAGCGAGTATGTAAACATGAAATATTTTCAGTTTTAAATACCAGCTATGTCCTTATCTTTGAGTGAGTGCACCTGTAATTTGTAACATCCCATGCTGGGTTCTGTTGTTAATTAGAATCTAATAAAATGGCTGGAAAAAAGAATTAAGGTGCTGATATCATTATAAAATAATTAGTTCATCTTTGCTTTGATTTTTTGTCCTTCTGGACAGTATGTTATTGCTAATTGAATTGGTGAATGAGGATGTAAAAAACTGATAAAAAAATAAAACACTTGATAGAAATAATTTTGCCTAAAGATAAAATCATTCTCTTGACAAAATTAGAGACAAAATCTTTTTATTTTTATCGTGGTCAGTTTATTACTTCTGGCCAGTTCTTTACTACTTCTTTCATTTTTTTTTTTTAATAACAATTCAATCACACATGATATACTGAAGTACCTTTGACAATTTGTTAAATTTTTATAGAAATTATAAGTTATATTTTTATGTAAGATAAGAGTAGTCTGTAATAGTTTTTGTTATGGTTGGTTTTGTATTTGTGCTTTCGGTGTACAAATACTTGTGTGTGTGTATGCATACACACACACACACACACACACACACACACACACACACACACACACACACACCACACCCACATATCACACACCACATCACAATATAGCATTGTTGAAGATAAGGTTGGTACCATCTGCACTGTGCATCAGAAATTGTGGAGATATGAAAGTGTGTTGTAGTGCTAAGCACAGTACTTCATTATGTCTTATTTCTGTGCTGTGCTTGCATGTTCCATACATAGATTATCTTTATTTTTTATTGAAATGTTAAATAAGATGTTTTGAAGTTTGTGAGTGAGTAACAGCTCAGCTGATAATGATTACAGAAAATTTAATGCAACTCATAGGCATTAGAATGGTATATTCTACTTTATTTCTATATTAGATTTGTAATTATTTTGCTATTGTAACTTGAATTACAATTTTTTTTTTTTTTAATATTAAAATTGTTTAATGTTTATGAATTAGTAATTTTATACATGGCTTAAAAAGAAAAACTCTGTATATGAATCATTAGACCTTGCCAATGGTAAGGGGCCTTGAGTGCTCACTTTTACAGAGTAGCTGGACCGAAGGTGCAACCATATTGGAGAGGTATCTATTGAGAGATAGACTAAGTAATGTTTCCTGAAAGAAGGCAATTGCTCTTTCAGTAGTAGTTGCCCTCTTTCAATAGGGCATAGGTTAGAAGGACTTAAACGACCATATCAGCATCACTCAATCTTCTATGTATGGTACAGCTTTAAAGTACTGGAAAACTAAAGCTGTTTTTTTCCCAAGAAAATGTAGCTGTCCGGATTTTCATGTAACAAAGATAGAGGCACCTTCCTTGGTAAAAAACATTCTGGAGGTAAACTTGTCTCCTTTTCAGATCTCTGAGCGGGGACTGCTAAGGAAGGCATCACCAGAAAATTAAAAAATAACTTTCTGTGAGTCGGAGTGTGAAATGTTAGAAGTTTAAAAAAGGGATAGAAAATTTAAAGAGGTTAAATGTAGATGTAGTAGGAATTAGTGAAGTTCGATGGGAAGAGGAAAACGACTTTTGGTCAGGTGATTTTAGAATAATTAACACAGCATCAAATAAAGGGTGAGCAGGAGTAGGTTTCGTAATGAACAAGAAGATAGGGAAGAGAGTAGAGTATTTTGGAAAGCTTAGTGATAGAATCATTGTAATCAGGATAAAATCAAAACCTAAGCCGATGATTGTTAATGTCTATATGCCTATAAGTGCCCATGGTGATGATGAGGTGTAGTGTGTGTATATGAAGAAATTGACAAAGCAGTTAAACACATAAAAGGGGGATAAAAATTTAATAATAGTTGGAGATTGGAAGGTAAGCACGGAAAAGGCAAGGAAGGAAATATTGTGGGTGAGTACGAGCTGGGCAAAAGGAATGAAAGAGTGGACCGACTTATTGCGTTTTGCACAAAGTAATTGCCAACACCCAGTTTAAAAATCATAATAGAAGAATTTATAAATGGAAAAAGCTAGCAATACTGCAAGGTTTTTTGAGATAGATTATATCATGATTAAGCAAAGCTGTAGAAATCAACTCATTGACTGCAAAGCATATCCAGGAGCAGACATTGACAGCGACCATAATTTAGTGATAATAAAATGTAGATTAGGGCTTAAAAATCTGAAGAAAAGGCGCCAGATGAATCTGTAGAATTTAGAGAAGCTTGAGGAAGAGGAGGTAAAGAAGATTTTTGAGGACATTGCAAGAGGTCTGAGTAAAAAAGGTAAGGTAGAAAATATAGAAGAAGAATGGGAGAATGTTAAAAGGGAAATTCTTAAATCATAAATCAGCAGAAACAAACATAGGCAGAACAAAGAGAACTGGTAAAACACCCTGGATATCGGAGGGTATATTGCAGCTGATGGAGGACCGTAGAAACTATAAGAATGTTAGTGGTGATATAAGAATGATAGTGGAGGTAAAAGGACCTATTGCCAATTTATAAATACTATAAACAGGGAGTGCAAATGGGTGAAAGAAGAGTGGATTGAAGAAAAGTATTTGTAAGTGGAAAGAGAAATGATCATTGGTAAAATAGACTAAGCATATAGGAAAGTTAAGGAAAACTTTGTGGTACATAAGTTAAAATCTAATAATGTGTTAAAAAAAGATTGTACTTGATTTATAATATGAAAGAAAAGGTTGAGGAACCTCAAAATTTTATTTGGAATATATTGAAGAGTTATGTGGAGGAAATGGAATAGAAACTGGTGTTATAGAGCAGGAAGAGGATGTTGAAGAGAATGAATAGGGAGATCAATACTGAGATCTGAATTTAATAGAGTTTAAAGGATTTGAATGGGAAAAGGCTCCTGGGATAGATGGGATAACTGCAGAATTACTGCGCAGTGCATGTGAGGAAGCGATAGATAGATTATACAAACTGGTTGTAATATTTACAAAACAGGGAAAGTTTTGTCAGACTTCAAAAAGAGTGTTTATTGCCATGCTACCAAAGAAAGCAGGAGCAGAAAAATGTGAAGAATACAGAACAATTAGTTTAACTACTCGTGCATCAAAAATTTTAACTAGAATTCTGTACAGAAGAATTGAGAGGAGAGTGGAAGAAGTGTTAGGAGAAGACCAATTTGGTTTCATGAAAAGTATAGGAATAAGGGAAGCAATTTTAGCGATCAGATTAGTAGTAGAAAGAATATTAAAGAAAAACAAACGAGCATACATGGCATTTATAGACTTATAAAAGGCATTTGATAACATAGATGAGTAAAATATATAGCATTTTAAAATAATTAGGGTTTAAGTATAGAGATAGAAGAACATTTGCTAACATTTACAGGAACCAAACTGCAACAGTATTAATCAAAGAGCATAAGAAAGAAGCAGTAGTGAAAAAAAGAATCTGACAAGGATGTTCCCTATTCCTGTTACTTTTTATTGATCTAGCAGTTAATGATGTTAAAGAAAAATTTAGATGTGGAGTAACAGTGCAAGGTGAAAATATAAAGATGCTACGATTTACTGATGATATAGTAATTCTAGCTGAGAGTAAAAAAGATTTAGAAGAAACAATAAATGGTATGGGTGAAATCCTATGCAAGAACTACCACATGAAAATAAACAAGAACAAAACGAAAGTAATGAAATATAGTAGAAATAAAGTAGGTAGACTACTGAATACAAAAATAGGACAAGAAAAGAGTATAGAGGTAGAAGAATTTTGTTATTTGGGAAGAAGAATTACTAAAGATGGACGAAGCAGGAATGATATAAAATTTTGAATAGGACAGATGAAATTAACTTTTAGTCAGAAATATAATTTGCATATGTCAAAATTTAGTTTAAACATCAGGAAAACATTTTTGAAAGTATATGTTTTTAGCGTAGCTTTGTATGGAAGTGAAACCTGGATGATTGGGATATCTGAAAAGAAAAGATTACAAGCTTTTGAAATGTTGGTGCTATAGGAGAATCAGATGGGCAGATAAAGTGACAAATGAAGAGTTGTTGTGGTAAATTGATGAAAGAAGCATTTGGAACAATATAGTTAAAAAAGGGAGACAGACTTATAGGCCACATCCTAAATCATCCTTTTTTTTTTTACGTCAGAAGTGAACAATTTCGATTTGATAAATGTAAATCGGATGTTTTGTGTTAAAGAATTTATAATTATTTTTTTCTCAGTTATTCAGTGTTGTGTTATGTAAACATTTAAAAATTATACTAATAATTTACATTCAGAACTTGTGCACATGCAGGTGTGTTTTAATGTAATTAATCCACATAATTTACATTTATATTAATTCTTAATATGTCTTAATAAACTAAAAAAAAGTAAGTATATTGTTTGTTTTGTAACATGTATTTTTAGCTATATTTAACTATAATTTTCTTTTATTTTAAGGTTTTTATAAATTTATACCATGTCGTAAGCATGTATAAAAATCACTTTATCACTGAGTTTTATCAGTTCCAATTTGAAGGTTGAAACTTACATCATTAGATTATAATTTTATGATTGTTAATTTTTGTTTTTTGAACAGAATGTGATGAGGGGGGGACTAAAAGAGAGATGGTTGCCAGTCTTCAGTCTAGAAAAGAAGCTTTAGAATCAAAGCTTCGTGAAAAGAATGAAGAGTTGAAAGCCCTTTGTATTCAGGAGGCTGAATTAACAGGTGTTCTGCCTCCTGAAACGCCTATTGAGCCAGGAGAAAGTCCACCATCATTCCGCAGAAGAGTTGGAACTGTATTCACTTATCCAGAAAACCTCATCAATAAATTGAAATCAAAAGAGGTAAGTATGCAAGTTAATTTTATCTATATGTTTTTTCTTTAGTGTATACATGATATTTGGGGTTGACGATTCCATGTTATTAAATTTGATTGTATGTAACTTAGATATAATTCATATGTACTTCTCAACTTTCCATTATTTAATGATTGATTACAATATCTTTTCATTTATTCTCATAGTCATCAATTCTGTTAGAATCATTAAAGTAGAGAGGGAGACTACTTATGACATGATTACGTCTACATTGTTTTCAGATAGCTTATAGAGTGAAGAATAAACAAACGTATTTGTGTTGTGAGTTCATCATCATTCTGCTGAGTCACATCCCTTGTCATCAGTCGATATGGCTGCCGATTCTCAATGCAGCCATATCTATATACAACACTACAATCATTACTTATATATTAGTTAGCATCATATATTAGTTGTGTATACAAACATTTATTTAATGTTATATCTTCTCAGTTCTATTAAAACCCTTGATCTATTCATATGATTACTCTTTTGGTCTCATGTTCAGTTTTTATGTTTCTGTTATTTATTTACTCTAATATTATTTAAAGTTAATGTAATGCATTAACAAAAATTTCTTTGCAGCAGGTATAAATAAGTTGATTCAGAGATGGTACAAGTGTGTTAATGTTGTTGTTGATCAGTTGAAGTAAAAAAATGTCACATTGACTAAATAAACTGTTCTAGCTCCAAAGCAATTTTGTCTTTAATTATTAAATAACTCTTGTATAAATCTGTGTTGTTACTGTAACAATTGATCCTTGAAGTGATTGCTACACCATTTCGTTTGTTAGTTCATTCAAAAGATTTTTTTTTAATAGAATCATTGGTTTCAGGAGGAATCATTGGCAGCATTAGAATTAGAATGCAAAATTCAGACTGGTATAGCAGAAGCAGCTCTTGGATTAGCGAATGATGGTACTGCTTCAAAATCTGTTCGGCGAAAGCATCGCCTTATGTATCAACAAAGCCAGCGGCGGTTAATGGAATTGGAAGCACGATTGAGCTTTTTACGTCAATCTGCAGACAATAATAATAGCAGTAGTAATAGTATTAATAGTAATAATAACAATAGTGGTAGTAATTCCACTACTACTAATAACCACAATGGTAACAGCTCTAAGGGACAACTGAAACAAAGAAAAAAGCCACGACCACCTCTTGATTCTGGTATATTTTTATTTTTTCACCTTGTTTTACTGTTATTTGTAAGGGAGTGCATGGATATAAATACAGATATGATATCAGAGAGCAGTTTTCTTAGTCCTGTAGTTTTAACATGAAATATATAAATTTACTTGTATAGTAGATCATTTTGTTGAGAAAAAAAAATTTAAATAGCTTTAAAGTATGTTTAAGAAAACAGCTTTTGATTAATTATTCATTATTCATTTACTTATTGTTCATTATAATGATCTAAACATTTACAGTAGATATGTGATAACCTGATATCGACTTTTTTTTGACTCTTGACTGTTGGAATTGTGGGCACATTTTTACGTATAAGGACTTGAGTCAACAACACTAGTGATATATTTTTAACCGTTTTGCAGTATTTGTAAAAAAAAATGTGGTTGTTATGGTGATGTGAATTAACCTCACAAGAATTATTGGGATGTAGTAAATCTATTATCATGACTAAACAAAAACCATGTTTTTCTCTTTAAAATTATTTGTAATGGATAAATACACCTGAATCTTAATTTCTTAGAATGGTACCATACTTCATCATTTTAAAAGGTGTATGGTGAAGGTTTAATTACAGTGGTGAAGTTCTATAAACAATTTTGATTATATGTGTATATAGTTTATTGTAGTGCAGTATAGTTATGTAAAGAACCTAAAATAAACAAACAAAAGATAGAAGAATAAATAATATGAAAGAACATAAAAAAAGATTTAGGTATCTTCAATAGAATTTTAGAAAGAGTATCTTAAATTAATATTATGCTATAAAAGTTAAACTTATCTGATAGCGAATTTGTGTATCAGTAGATGCTGGGCACCATATTTCGGTTCATTAGTGCCCCTTTATTCTTTATATTCATCTTGTAATTTTTGCTTGCTTTTTTAATTTTCAGTCTGCATTTTTTTTTCAGTTTCAAAGACCATTTTCTCAGTATTTTTTTGTTAGGTTTTCATCAATTTTTTAATTCTTGCACACAGTTGTAGTCAGGTTGTTTATGTAACGGTTTCAAAAAAAATTTTCAATTTATTGAATAAGCTTATAGTCTTATACACATGATTCCAGTGGATTCTTTGCAGCAAATTCGTTTTTAATATCTTGATTAAGTAATATTATTCAGCGGTTTATTTCTGTTTTTCGTGCTGCTATGTTAACATTTTCATAATGATATTGGATTTGATTAATCCTGAAATACTGCATTAATTTTCTTCATAATGCAGGTGGCAAGTGAGTGTTTTGTTGTGTTAATATACTTTGTTAACCTTCTCCCATCACAATGATCCGCGTGAAAATATGTTGGTATCTTATTGCCTCCCTTCATAGTCTTATGCTACCCTCTTGTGAAAAAAATTTCAACAAATTACAGTATATTAAAGAGATTTAACAGATTCTGACAAAAAAAAACCTTTATGATTGTTTATTTTTTATGCCTGTAACAAAAAAAAAATTGAAACAGTAAATAAATTACGATAAATTAATTGCAGATTTTTTTTGCACTTTCTACCATGTTTATTATTAGCGAATATATTTTTTTTCTTTGTGTTTATGAAACATAGTTTGCTGATTTTTAAAATAATACTTTCAAGCAAATCGGTTGAAAATTGGGCAAAATATGATGAAAAACCCGTGTAATAAATCACAGATTAGTAACATATGTTACTATAAGTGAAAGTAGATTCAGAAAACTACGTTTTATAAAAATCCCCACCCCTGAAAAGGCTGTTTTCAGGTTGACAAAAAAACAATTTTTACTGTATACTGTTATTCATTACGAATCATTACGTGTTACATGTTTACTGATATTTGTCAGAAAAGATATTTATAGACCTCAAGTAAAAATGACATATTTATGACCACAAATTCCTTTTTTTTGTGTGCGTGCCGTCTATCATAATTTATTATGTGTTTCAATACATTGATATGTTGCTACTAAGATAAGTTATTTTTGTGAATAATAAATAAATCCGTAATCGTCATAGCAATTATAATACACAAGTCTCACAAACACACACACACACACTTCTGAGAAAAAAATGGTCATATTCTTTTTAGTCTAAATAAACCATTTTGCATCATATAAACATCGTTCAAATTGTGTAATAAAACTGATTCCTTTGTGAATATAAAACAAAATAACTGACTTAGATGCCATATAAAATGATTTTAATTTCCTTCGACTTGCCACAGATACATTTGGATCAAGCCCTGTTACAAGGTTGCTTATTGACTGGGGTGAGCCATCACTTTGGAATAGATGGGACCAGCTTTTAGCATCTTATTTTGCCCATCTCAAAGGTCAACCAAATCACCTGGATATTGACTTAGTCCTTGGGAATCCTAATTTAGGAAGGTATGAGGACTATCCACGTTGTATTGCACTTGTAGGTGTTTGTACCTGATGTCTACTGCATCTTATAAATGTTGACACATCTATTTTTCCAACATATCTGTGCTCTCATATCCTCCATGGGGAATCATCCTTATAAATTTTATTTTTGACCTTATGCTGTATAATAAAGAATCAACACCATTTACTGTCTTCCAGCAAATGTTTCACTGTATCTCCAAGATAAACTCAGATGCAGTAGTATACACTGATGGATTGGAACAGAACAATGTGCATTTGTTGTCAATGATAGAACTTAAATGTTTGGTCTACCTGTTATTATGAGTGTGCTTACTGCTGAATTTTATGCTATAAATAAGGCTGTGAATATCATTAACCCTAAAATATCCTTATTTGTAGCGACTCTCCAAGCTTTAGAAGATTATTACTCTAGCCATCCTTTGGTCACTGAAATTTATTACACAATCTCTGAGTTGAACCATCGCAACACACAAGTGAGTTTCTGTGGGATTCTTAGTCATGTGGAAATTCCAGGTAATGAACGTGCAGATTCTGCTTCTAAGGCGCATGTAATCAACCTCCTTTCACCACTCATGTTGCTGCTTCTGACTTTATTTATTGCATAAAACAGTCTCTTCGAGCAAAGTGGCAAGGTGACTGGATGGCTACTGTTGATAACAAACTGGCACATTAAAGAGTCTGTGTTGCCATGGGACTCCTTATGCAGTAAAAGTCATGAAGAAGTCGTCCTCTGTCGATTGCGATTAGGACATAACCAGAGTCTTACATGAGTACCTTATGTCAGCAGGACACATACCACTATGCGTATGATGCAACTGCTGCTTGATTGTGCCACATACTTGTGGATTGCAGATGCTATGCGATCATGCATTGTAAATTTAAATTGCCTAGAAATATCTGTCAATTCTTGGGTAATAATAATGAAGTTTTAGGTCGGTTGTTTCTATTTTCATGTCGTGTTGGTCTTATACCTAGAATTTTATATTGTTGCATATAGATTTTTGTATTGGAAAAGTTTTTAATGTATCTATTTTTGCTTTAATTTTTATGTTTTTGTATTGGTATTTCATTCAGTTATCCAAGAAGGGATTCTTCCTTTATAGGGATTTAATTATAATTTACATAAACATTATGTAAATTTTATATAGTTTTTTGTTTTTATTTTTATGTTTCTTTTAAATAATTTTATTGTGTTTTTAAGATTCCGACTATGATATTAGTTGTAGGGTTTTAGTGATATTAGTTTTATTTCATTTTTAACATTTTAGTTTTTATGTTAGTTCTTAGTGTTTTGTTATGCAAGAAGGGGCTCTTTACACTCTGTCTCGGACTTTGTAGAATTCTATATATTTCTAGTTACATTTTATATATATATATATATTTTTTTTATATTATATTTATACTTATTTTAATTCTATGTGTAGGACTGTAATATTAATTTTAAATGTATCTTAAGAAAAGTTTTTCGTGTGACATTAATTATATGTTTTTTTAGACTGTTTCTAGTTAGTTATTTTGTTTTTATGAAAACCTGGTTATTCTGGGCGCTGATCACAAGAGTATTTTTCGCCCTCAAAAAAAAAAATTATCCTGTTTGGTAATATTTTCTCATCCATCCTTCCCATATATCCAAACCACGTGAGCTTTGATCTTCTCGGAAGGCTTGCCAATTTCAGTTCCTCTCTAATCATACTATCCTATCCCGTCTTCTTTTCCCTAGCATGCTTCTCTTGAATTTCATTTCTGCTGCCTGTACTTGTACCTCCAACTTTCTGCCCTGGTTTCTGCTACATAGGTAAGAACTGGCACAAAGTATGCTTTATACAAAACTTCTTACTTTGGAAAGGTACCTCCTTGTATCAGACATACTTCTTACAGTCTGATAAAATCCACTTACCTTCTGTTCTCTTGCACTTACTTCTTTAAACATTCTCCCATCCTCAGAAAAAACTGTTCTCAGATAATTAAACTCTATTACCCTTTCCATTTTTCTACCATTCATAGTTATGTTAATTGAAATTCCCTTTTTTCTGTCTTGCCCAATCATTTTAGTCTTCTCAACACTAAACTGCATACCACATTTCTGAGTTTTTTTAACTCTATACATTTATTGCACACTCTACATCCCTTTCAAATTCCCCCTATATAACCAGGTCATCTGCAAATAATAACTTGCTCGTTCCTTCTGCTATTTCCTTTTTAACTTTTTTGAAGATTCCATCCATAGTTATAAATGGAAGTGGAGATATCACACTTCCTTGTCTCAATCCATTTTCTATCTCAAACCAATCTGACCTTCTCAGCCTTGTTCTGACGCAACTCTTTCTCACATATAACTTTAACCATCTGGGTGTCTGCTTTATCCACATTTCTTTCTTCTAGCACCTACCACACAATTCTCTATCTATGGTATCATATGCTTTACTATGTCCAGGAATACCAATTCTATTAATACTATACTAATTGCTTATTATAATCCCACTTCTCACTCGCTTGTCTCAGCGCAGATGTTGCATCCATAGTGGATCTACCATATCTGAATCCCATCTCTTCCTTTTCCAAATCTCCCTCAGTCTTTCTTCTGATGTGGTTTTCTAATACCCTTTCAAACAGCTTCACTATGTGTGGAAGTAGTGTAATACCTCTGTAATTACTATATAACATTTTGCTCCCTTTTTTAAGCATGAAGATTTTTATTCCCTTTTCCAGTCTTCTGGAATCACTTTCATTTTCCGTATACTTCTGAACAGTCTGTACAACACTGTAAACCACAAACTCCTACTGTCTTCACCATTTTGTTGCTTACCTGATCAATTCCTGGTGCTTTGTCTCCTTTTATTCTTCTTAAAGCATTCTCTATCTCCGTCGTTATGTAACATCCCTCTTCTTTCTCCACTCCCCTTGCCACTGTCCTGAAGAAGAGAAAAAAGGGAGGAACTTTTTTCTCTTATTCAATTTGGGTTTAGGAGTTCACTAAAATATTCTTTTCATCTATGTCTGTTCTTCAATACATTTGGCTGGATGCTTTAGGATTGCTAGCATTACTCTCTGCAATTTTGCATGCCTGTGTTGTTATGTTGTTATTAAGATAATAATATTGTATTTTCTTCAAAGAACACTGTTTTCTATGTTGAGTAATCTTTACCTTTCTTAGCTTCATTCTTTTATTATATGTTCATGCGTTTCAGAATAACTCCATTGTCAAAACTTGTACTCATGTCAAGTACAACAAGTTTTGTATGTCTTTTTTTAATCTCTGTGATGGCATCTGTAAAATGAGCAACCACATATGAATATATGAAGCTTCATATGTTCATATGTGTGAAGAGAACATACTCTTCACACATATGAAGCTTTCTCTTGTACATAATACTTTTCATCCAACTTCACATGCAAAAATTTAACGGTGTTAGAACAGTTGATCTTGATGGTCAGGAGTGTGGTCCGCTGTGGCCAATCCATTGCTCTGGAAATTGCTCATTCAAGTATTTGACTGAATTGGTTTGCTTGGCATTTCTCCCGCCACCATCCCATTTGGTTGCTCTAAAGCATAGGACTGAATGTCTGTGCCACAAATGGCTACTGAGCCTAGAAACAGTTTAGCGACCAGTATCCTAACTAGCTCCTAGAGCTGACCTAAAAGCGTGAGCGGAATAAGCGTAGTACCATACAACATTCACTTGCATGTCCCACCACCCACTTGTCATATATCACTAAAATGAATAGGAGCACTCTGTGCTACTACTAAAACATATATGACTATCAATAGTTAAATTTATCTCATCAAACACAGCAATTCACTACCACACCTAGGCCGCTGAATACCAGCAAGTACCGGTCCACCATTAAAGCGCTTAGAGCCTCAATCTGGCTCGTAGCCAGCCATTTCTGTCGGTTAGCTTCCTACAGTGGCGCGGAAGGAGTCTTTTGCCTTAGGTAAACTACTGATGTCAGTTGAACAAAGCAACCACATCAAGGAACATAAGCCACATTAGAGGTCATACTTTCGAAGACACCTCGTTACACCATGCACAAATG
This sequence comes from Lycorma delicatula, assembly GCF_047948215.1. Lineage (NCBI taxonomy): Eukaryota > Metazoa > Arthropoda > Insecta > Hemiptera > Fulgoridae > Lycorma > Lycorma delicatula. The sequence continues at coordinate 6,611,805 of NC_134458.1, forward strand.
ACAGCCTGGCAGTCCGATATCCTTCCAAGCAATCCTAAGCTTATGCATCACAGAAATGGCGTCTGCCGCTGCTTGCCTAATGTGGTAGCTAAATAGTAACTTCTCATCAAACAAAACACCTATGTACTTATGAACTCTAATTCGACTGATTACACAGCCTTTATACTTAATACGGGGGTTATGACTATGATAATTTGTCTGCACCCTTGAGAAGCATAAACTTCGTCATGGGCACAGAAATCTTTAAATTTTGAATATCCATCCAGCCCTCTGCAGTTGACATAGCTGCCTGCGTTCGGTCTTCCAGCTGCAGTCGTAAATTACCATGATCTAACAGGAGACAGTCATCGGCAAAAGCCTGGGCTGGGACCCCTTCTGGGAATTTCAGTCCCACAAATCCGTCAAATAATAGGTTCTACTGAAAGGGGCTGAGAATGAAACCCTGTGGGCTTCCCCTGGTGATGAACTTTTCCACAACTAGGTGCGGATCCTTAAACAGAGCTCCACATTTCAAAAGCTTCTAATCTTTTCTTCTCGGATACTCTGATTGTCCAAGCTTCACTTCCATATAAAGCGACACTCCAAACATATACATTCAAAAATTTTTTCCTGACATTTAAATTAATTTTTGATGTAAACAAATTATATTTCTGACTGAAGACTCGTTTCACTTGTGCTATGTGGCATTTTATATTGCTCCTGCTTTGTCCATCTTTAGTAAGTCTACTTCCCAAATAACAAAATTCTTCTACCTCCATAATCTTTTCTCCTCCTATTTTCACATTCAGTGGTCCATCTTTGTTATTTCTACTACATTTCATTGCTTTCGTTTTGTTCTTGTTTATTTTCATGTGATAGTTTTGTGTAGGATTTCATCTATGCCATTCATTGTTTCTTCTAAATCCTTTTTACTATCGGCTAGAATCACTATATTATCAGCAAATCGTAGCATCTTTATCTTTTCACCTTGTACTGTTACTCCGAATCTAACTTGTTCTTTAACATCATTAACTGCTAGTTCCATGTAAAGATTAAAAAGTAACGGGGATAGGGAACATCCTTGTCAGACTCCCTTTCTTATTACAGCTTCTTTCTTATGTTCTTCAATTATTACTGTTGCTGTTTGGTTCCTGTACATGTTAGCAATTGTTCTTCTATTTCTGTATTTGAACCCTAATTTTTTTTAAATGTTGAACATTTTATTCCAGTCTACGTTATCGAATGTTCTAGGTCTATGAACGCCAAGTATGTTGGTTTGTTTTTCTTTAATCTTCCTTTTACTAATAATCTGAGGCCTAAAATTGCTTCCCTTGTCCCGATACTTTTCCTGAAACCAAATTGGTCTTCTCCTAACACATCTTCCACTCTCCTCTCAATTCTTCTGTATAGAATTCTAGTTAAGATTTTTGATGCATGACTAGTTAAACTAATTGTTCTGTATTCTTCACATTTATCTGTCCTTGCTTTCTTTGGTATCATGACTAATACTTTTTTTGAAGTCTGATGGAACTTCCCCTTTTTCATAAATATTACACACCAGTTTGTATAATCTATCAATCGCTTCCTCACCTGCACTGTGCAGTAATTCTACAGGTATTCCGTCTATTCCAGGAGCCTTTCTGCCATTTAAATCTTTTAATTCTCTCTTAAATTCAGATCTCAGTATTGTTTCTCCCATTTCATCCTCCTCAACTTCCTCTTCTTCCTCTATAACACCATTTTCTAATTCATTTCCTCCATATAACTCTTCAATATATTCCACCCATCTATCGACTTTACCTTTCGTATTATATATTGGTGTACCATCTTTGTTTAACACATTATTAGATTTTAATTTATGTACCCAAAAATTTTCTGCTCCGTCTATTTTACCAATGTTCATTTCTCTTTCCACTTCTGAACACTTTTCTTTAATCCACTCTTCTTTCGCTAGTTTGCACTTCCTGTTTATCGCATTTCTTAATTGCCGATAGTTCCTTTTACTTTCTTCATCAGTAGCATTCTTATATTTTCTATGTTCATCCATCAGCTGCAATATATCGTCTGAAATCCAAGGTTTTCTACCAGTTCTCTTTGTTCCGCCTAAGTTCGCTTCTGCTGATTTAAGAATTTCCTTTTTAACATTCTCCCATTCTTCTTCTACATTTTCTGTCTTATCTTTTTTACTCAGACCTCTTGCGATGTCCTCCTCAAAAATCTTCTTTACCTCCTCTTCCTCAAGCTTCTCTAAATTCCACCGATTCATCTGACACCTTTTCTTCAGGTTTTTAAACCCCAATCTACATTTCAGTATCACCAAATTATGGTCGCTATCAATGTCTGCTCCAAGGTAAGTATTGCAGTCAACGAGTTGATTTCTAAATCTTTGCTAAACCATGATATAATCTATCTGATACCTTGCAGTATCGCCTGGCTTTTTCCAAGCGTGTATTCTTCTATTATGATTTTTAAATTGGGTGTTGGCAATTACTAAATTATACTTCGTGCAAAACTCTATAAGTCTGTCCCCTCTTTCATTCCTTTTGCCCAGCCCATATTCACCCACTATATTTCCTTCCTTGCCTTTTCCAATGCTTGCATTCCAATCTCCAACTATTATTAAATTTTCATCTCCTTTTACGTGTTTAATTGTTTCATCAATCTCTTCGTATACACTACCTCATCATCATCATGGGCGTTTGTAGGCATATAGATGTTAACAATCGTTGTCAGTTTAGGTTTTGATTTTATCCTTATTACAATGATTCTATCGCTATGCGTTTTGAAATACTCTACTCTTTTCCCTATCTTCTTCTTCATTACGAATCCTACTCCTGCCTGCCCATTATTTGAAGCTGAGTTAATTATTCTAAAATCACCTGACCAAAAGTCACCTTCCTCTTCCCATCGAACCTTACTAATTCCTACTACATCCACATTAATCCTATCCTTTTCCGTTTTTAAATTTTCTAGCCTACCAACCTTTTTTAAACTTCTAACATTCCACGCTCCGACTTGTAGAATGTTACTTTTTAATTTTCTGGTGACCCCTTCCGTAGTAGTCCCCACCCGGAAATCCGAACGGGGGACTAGTTTACCTCCGGAATATTTTACCAAGGAAGGCAATATTTTACCAAGGAATTTTCATTGCTATATGAAAATGCAGAGAGGTACATTTTCTTGGAAAAAAGTAGCTGTAGTTTTCCATTGCTTTCAGCTGCGCAGTACTCAGAGGATTGAGTGATGTTGATATGGCCATTAAGTCGTCCTGACTCATGCCCCTAACAACATCTGAAAAGCTGCTGCCCTCTTTCAGGAAACATTCCTTAGACTGGCTCTCAACATATACCTCTCCGATATGGTTGCAGCTTCGGTCCAGTTACCCTGTATCACTGAGCACTCAAGCCCCCTCACCCACGGCAAGGTCTCATGATTCATAGAGGAGATTCATGAGAACATTGCGGCGTTCCAACTCCTAAACAACAGAACTCCAACACAAGGTAGGAAATGCTGCCTCTATGTCAATAAAAGTAGCTAAAATATACTTACAGTTGGTGCTTTCCACCTCAGCAAGCGCATTTAAGATACAATCCTCGATGCCAACCCCTTTCATAAAGCCATACTGTCCTCAATTTAGAAGTGAGTTCAGATCGATATTTTCCCAGAGCCTTCCATAACCAGCCTTTCAAGAAACTTGCTGATTACCGGCAAGGGGCTGATGGGTCCATAACTGCTGACCTTGGATCCTTTCCTGATTTTAAGTGCACTCTCACCAAAACCACCTTCCAACAAGTCGGATAGCAACCCCAGTTTAGGCACCCTGAGAACAGCCTGTCTAGCAGCTCTCTTATGACAGGCAGCAGAAGATAGAAAATATTCGGGTCAAGTTAGTCAATCCCCAGTGCCTTTCTTAGTGCCATTCGAGAAACCACTCGGCCTATGTCTACAGGTTCCACGCCGTATGACAGGGAATGGTGTCTCATCCGCCCTAGTGCCGACTTCTGCTTCACCCTACTGAGTATCCAGGAACGCCTGGTAAGTCGCCACAGAAGTTAAAGTGTGGTCACAACCACCAAATCCACGTCGAACACTGGACAGCACATGCAATGGCTTTGGCTGGTAACATGATTTCGAGCTGCCAGGGATTTCGCTGCAACTCATGAATGGAGTCTTGCAAAAACTTGATTTTGGCTTCCTTGATTGCATAAACATACTCATTACGGGTGCAGTAGTAGATCCGCAGACCCTCAGCATGCACGTCATCAATGATAATCTCCGTTAGGGGATGACATTGTATCTTCTTGCTTCTTGCGCGCAGCATGCTAAGGTCAGATGATCACCACTTTCTCCTGGGTTTCCGTCTGCGTTTAACAGATGGCTCCCTGGAAGCTGCGGTCATGACAGCTCCAGGCACTCTTTGATCAGCAGACTGGCCACTACCTAAGGGTCCGTCCATTGGCCGAGGCTGCCATAGGACCGTATCGCAGCCAATCTTGATGGCCCGGCCAAATTGTTCAGCTATCAATTCCACCTCTTCTCTGTTTTCCATGCACCATTCCATTTCTGTAAGGCAGCCGCACACTCGTGTCGCAGCCTTTCCTGATCCAGCCCCTTATAGCGACCCGAATCTGGAGCTTTTGGATAGCCACCATAAGCGATCTCATAGGTTATAAGCCTATGATCACTCGCACTGGCCTCGGGCCAAACAGTCCAACTACTTGTACACTTAAGCAGATTGCCCGTCACCAAGGTGACGTCAATGTAACTTTCCCCCAGTTCGGAAGAGAAAGTCGGCGGTTGTTCTGCCTCGTTAAGCAATTAGAGGTTCCTGGCTTTGATTTGAGGCTCAGTAGCCATTTGTGGCACAGTCTTATGCTTTAGGGCGACCAAATGGGGCAGTGGCAGGAGAAATGCCATGCAAATCAAATACCATTTTTTTTGAGGGAAAATGCTAAATAAAATTTTTTTCCTCATTCACTAAAAAACATAAAATTTTACTATATGAGGTTTGATAAAAAAAAAAAAATAAGCGCAATTTAATTTTTCTCATAAACTCTTCTTTATTCATTCATCAATATTGATTTTGTAATCTTCAAAGTACTCCCTTTCAGATAATACATTTGTGCCAGCGCTTTTTCCAATCTTCAAGCACCTCTGGAACACATTTTTTAGTGTGGTGTTTTGCTCCTTCAGCGATTCTGTCTTTGTCTCTTCAATGTTGGCAAAATGTTGTCCTTTCATGATCTTTTCAGCTTGGGGATTGGAAGAAGTTTTAAGGGCCCATTTTTTGTGAACATGGAGGCTGAGCTATCATAATGCTGTTGTTTTTGGCCAAATATTCATAAACAAGCAGTGAAGTGGGAGCAGGTGCATTACCATGGTGCAATTACCATTAAATTTTTCACCACAAATCTGGGCATTTTCTTCAGATTGCTTCCTGCAAACTGCATAGAATTTACAGGTAGTACTCCTTATTGACTGTACAACCTGGTGGCAAGAACTCATGATACACTAAGCCATTGAAATTGAAGAACACAGTGATCAGAACCTTCACATTCAATTGATCTGGACGAGCTTTTGGCCTTGGCTCTTCAGGAAGTTTCCTTTTGGATGATTGGGCCTTAGTATTGACGACATACCCAAACATTATTTTTCATCACCAGTTATGACTCATTTCAGCAGTTTTGAATTGTCATTTACTTCATTCACCAACTCCTGAGCAATGTTCATTCAGCACTGCTTTTGGTTTAAATTTGACAATTTTGGAACAAATTTTGCTACCACACATTTCATGATCAAAACTTCCTAATAAATTGTTAGTATGAACCAGATGATATCCCAATATCATCAGCAACCTGTCTAATAATAACTCGGTGATTGTCCATCATTTTCTTCACTTTTTCGACGTAGTCATCAGTTGTTGATGTGCTGGAACATCCTGGGCGCTCGTCATCTTCACAACCCTCTTGGAAATGTTTGCACTACTTGTAAACACTTGTTTTGTTCATATAAGACATTCAACATTTCTATTGAGGTGCTGCACTGTCTTTCATTCATAAAGCAAATTCAGTGTACATTTTTCCACATGTTAAAAATCGCTGACCATATGAAAACACATGTATTCTTTTCAATAGCCAACAATAAACTGAGCGATCAATATGGCTACCAATGTAAATATATGTTGGGGACAAGTGTATCAACACAACAAAAAAAAATTATAACAAATGGATTTATACATCCCAGGAAATAAAAAAATTCTGTGTATTTTTTTTATCAAACTTTGTATGCGACTTTTAAAAAATTTATTTCAGTTATACAATCTATTATTCTACTTTTTAGATGGTGATTGTTGTGATGGAATCGAAAGTGGTAGTAGCAGTCAGCACCAGTTACATCAACATCAACCATTAAGTCTTTCAATATCTGATCGTGGTGTCCTGCGACATTCACATACATATAACAGTGTACAGCGTTACTATGATCCTCATCAACCTCACAGGTATAATTTAAAAGTGTTTTTATTTATCCTTTTCAATTCTGATGATTATCCTTTATTATTTTTTAAAATTAATGTAAAGATTACTTATTTAGATTTCAGTACTGATTTTAAAGGATCGTGAATTTTTTAATATCACTATCTTCTTGATCAGGTTTGCATTTGTTACAATAAACAGTATAAATCACATAGATATCTGTTACATAAAGATTTATAAAAAGAGGTATTATCATATGTTATATTATTCTTCGTTACTTTCATTTACCTAGGCATGTTTTCTTTATTTAGGATGGCACAGGGAAATTTTATAGATCATGTTGGCAGGCCTGTGAGGCAGATGTGAGTTTATTTAAAACATTTTGTCATTTAGTAATCATGGAACAGTAGTGTAGTGGTAAATGTGGTTTTGTTGTTAAATCTTTTTTACAAAAATGATGGTTTAGTGGTTGCACAAAGGGAATTTTTGTGTTATTACTATTTAAGGATGTCAAGAACTTGTCACATTTTGCAATTAAACTGTTTTTTCATATTTTTGAAGAAATTGGTTTGACCTTGAAAAAGATACCACCAGATGGTGTATGAACTTCTCGTCACCAGAGAATATTGAGGCGGTTCATTAAGCTATTGTCAGAAGCCTTTGTTATTCAGTCCATCTACATGCCTTACTTTTACAGTTAATCCATAGAAGTGTACAAAAAATACTGCATAAGTTGGGCCTCTACATCTATACAGTTAAAGAATTTAAACCCAGAGACCACTTCTTGCATCAGTAATTCTGTGAATAAACATTGGTGAAGGTAAACTAGGGTGCTGATTTCATCAACAATGTATGGATGTTCATTGAAGTCTATTTCCACCTCAAACAGTTTGTAAACAAATAGAATTTCTGTTGGGGATAGGAAAATAAATTTTTATTAGTACACTGCCGTCCATTACAGAACACCAAAGTTACTTTCAGTATGGTGTGTTGTCATCACATGGTGTCATTGGTCCTTACTTTTTTAACAATTAAGAGAGTATTGCAATTGCTGTAATGTTTGATTGGTTTGTTAGCATGGTACAAATTTTTTAGCGTTCAAATTGGAAACTTTTTCGCTAGTTGAAATTGAAATCATTTGGTTTTGAGTTATATCACATGCAGTCAGTGACAGATTGTTAAGATATCGAACAATTTTAAGATATGGTGAAAACACATGGCCTCCAAGGTCTGCAAACCTCACAATTTCTGATTATATTTCTGTTGGGTCAATTTCAAGTGCCTACACATTTGTCCTACAACCATTGCTGAATTTAAAATTGAAGAGGAAATTGCCAATATCTCTGTTGAGGTATTATGTCATGCTACGCAGAATTTGTAATTCAAACTGGCAGAATGTGTAAGTGGGGAAGTGGCCTACACTACACCTTAACTTTTGGTCTTTAGAATGTAGTAAATAAATTCATTAATGGCATAACATGTACAATACTTTTCATTTAAAAATGTATTTTAAAAATATTCCTTTTTTCGTTAAAATTATTTGCAAATTTCCTGTTTTCCTGCTTTATAATTTTATCAATAATAATTTATTTTCAGGTGGTACAGTTTTCATCAGAATATTTTGTATCTGATACCAGCACAGTAGGTAAATATATGTGCTGTTTATTAGGAATGGTACCTAAGTTCACTAGGTAGGTGTGACACAGTGTAATCGCCATTTTTGTGCATACAAACCAGACTGTGATATGAAGGTTGTACTTTGTTGTAAATTTGATGTTTGATATTTTCAAGGTGGCAGAATTTCTGGTGTGTCCTTTAGGCTACTAAGTACACTGATATTTTAATGACGTATTATTTTGAATAGCGTGATGATTTTTTGGCTTAAATATTCATCAATGTCACATTCTTTGCTAATTGTAGCCGTACTCATAAAATGTCATTTGCATATTCTTTACAATAACTAAAATGTTTTAGTATTCAAAACTACATAGATTAAATACTATGTATTGTTTATTACGTATTTAAAAAATTCAAAATTTAGAATCGTACATCTCTGAAAGGGGATGGAAAAACAACATTTTGGTGGCAGTATCTCTGAAACAGTTGTTTAACCGAGGGGAAAATCATAGTATTATTCCTTCTCACCTGCTAGAAAAGATTTTACTGTAATTTCAACAATTTTTTATAAAATGACTTAATCACCTAGAATTAATTAAAAGATAAACTTCAGCTGTTTAAAATGTGCAGGCATTAAATTTTTTAGATCAGAAAATGCCTTATAGGTTAAAAAAAATAATAAATGATTGAAAAAATGTAGTTCATAAAAAAAATTAGTGTTTTCAAATTTGAATATGCTATATATGGGAAATACGAGAAAATAAAAATTTTGTACATATTGATTTTACCGTGTTTAAGGTGGATATATGAAAAGAATTTGAAATGGCTATGCATCCACCTTTTGCTGAAATTCTATGGAATGACCAGAGAGTTATCTTCCTGCAGGAGTAGAATTGTGATAACACATATTCCCTTGTTAGTTTTTTAAACAAGACTAATCATTTTTTTAATTGTGAATTAAAAAATTTAGTGAATTTTTATATTCTATTTTTTTGCAAAGCAGAATAAAAAAAAGTTTGTTGAAATCATAGCATCTTATAGTTTAAAACTGTGACAATAAATCAAGCATTTTGTTATATGAGGTCTATCCAAAACGTATATATGACAATGTATTTTTTCTACCTAAAAGTATATGAATGCGAATGTAAAACTTGGTCAAGTAGGTATAAGATGCTGGAGCCAGCATCTTATTAAGTGTGGAGTCACACAACTGAGAGTCTTTGACTTTGATTAGAATTCACTATAGGTAAGGTATTTTTTTTCACGACCTCTAGTGTAATTTTTGCAGACATACCATTAAAATTTCTTCAACTCTTTATATCAATGTTTGAAAAACATTTGGTAAGATGAGTCAGCCATTAAAGCATTTTGTGTATGTAGCACTTGGATACACACATGCTTTTTGTGCTCATCCAGCAATTTTATTGTATCAGGTTATCCACAATATCTTCTGTCATCACTTTTTTATACATTCCTTGTTTATGATATGTAAAAGGGATGTTTGCCTTTATATTTTGTAATTGTTTATATTTTTGCATAAAATTCTCAAAACCCTATTTTCTTTTTAACTTTTATTTAATCTGTAATCCTTCACTTTCTTTTCCTTTCCTTCTTCTAATGTGGCAGCCAGAAATAAATAAAGTTCTGATTTTCTTTCATTCAAAATATTATTAATTTTTATATCAGACCTTAATCCATCTCATCCTTGTTTTTAATTATTTAGTATCCTTCTTGCTCTTTTAAAAATGTTTGACATTTGAGTGAACTCACAAGAAATTTGTGGTTCTTGTGCTTACTGATAACTTTCTTTTGCATAAACCCCAGTTGTAGATCCAGTCAGAGGATTGTTTTATCTGAGATTTCATAAGATTATGATTAAGGGATGTGGACTGTATGATACATTTCTTTAGAAGATGTGGCTGTAGTTGTCTTTAGCTTTGAGTTGTGCAGTACTCAAAGCCTAGTAATCTTAACATAATAATACAAGATTTGCAACCACAATTGAATACCTACTTATCCAAGGCTTCCACCTCCTACATTAGAAAGATTCTTATGATTCTTACGATGTGATTATTTTATTATGCATGAAAAAGAGAATTAATAAGTAGAAAAAGTGATTTTTTATTGAACTTATTTTATTTTTTGAGTTTTAGAAATAATCTGAACTTTCTTTTCAACTGCAGTTCTCCAGATCTGTGATTTCAGACAATTTATTTAAAAGGCAAAAATGACTTAAAATTAATATTCTATTAACAGTCTAACTGAGGTATTCTATTATTAAATAAATTTTAATTTATTTTTAGACAAACTATAAGGAGTCATGCGAATGCATATACATGGCAGTATCATCCCAGTACATCACCGGATGTTCGTTCTGGAAGCTCTGTTAACCATATTGACAGAGAGCAAGGTTTGTGATAACTTACTGAAATATTTTTTTAAGTGGACATATTTTATTTATTTTGTTATTCACATGTTACATTATAGGCATATGTGCAATTACAAAGTTTTAGCAATAATTTTAATACAAAATAAAAATTTCAGTATTAGTAGCTAATATAAAGAAAAAAAATGTAATCCAATTTATAATAGAAATAGGTTTTGCTAATATATTAGAATGATTTATTTATATTAGATTATTTATTTTCATCATTCCACCAATCAATCAAAAGGAAAAAGCAATTTTTGATGGCATTTTGGAAGGTGGTTGTTTTGTTGCTGTTAAGTGACTTTGTGCTCCTTGATGATACTTTTAGTTTAATTTTTATTATTATTTTTTTTGGTTACATGCAGATAGTGTATGGGAATGTTTTTGTTTTTGACTAATCTTGATCTTACAATTAAGTAGACATTATTAACAACTTTACTTAATGTTTTGTGTTTTTAATTTATCATTCTTTTTCTTTAAAATTTTATTCTGATTGTTATTGAACTGTTGGTTATTGCTAAATAACTTGAATATTGATCATTTAAGAGCAGTTTTTGCCCATTAAAATTCTCATCTCCTGGTAGCTGACCAGTTAGTGGCAGTCATATTAAGATGGTAAACAGTGCATGGTTGTAACTAGTTTGATTATCAGCATTGATTTTTAAAAAATTCTTTTTATTTCTTTTTTACTCATATTTATTTCTTTTACCTTGTTTCTTTTTTATTTTACTTTCTTATTCAGTTGCTGTTGATTGGTGCAGTCTAATTTTTTGATCTGTGGCAGGGCAATTGTGGTCCCTTCTAGAGTGTGGTTTAGGCCAGTACAGTCTGGGTTCCAAGCTACAGATACTTATTTTATTAAGACATTAGGAGTTCATTTCACTACATACCTTTTATTTTTTTTCAAGTTAATTTTTTTTTTTTGTAAATCACTTATTTAACATTTTCTAATATTTTTAATGAGTTCCTAACAATATTGATAATTAATTCTATTATATTACTTTCTTGTAGTTGGCCCGTAGTTATTTTTATTTTTAAAGGTTTTCAATATGTCATTTAGCAAAGTTATCTGTTTTATTTTCGTGGTAATTTTTTGGCAGATAGACATTCCTTAAGTATAAAATGTGCTGGAAGAGATTTCAAGTGATGTATCTTAAAGCGATAAAGACTGTATTTGATAACGAGATTGATATAAATGAAGAGAATAATTTTTATGAATGTTGTAATTGTTTGAGTACAAGGGTTATAAATGATGTCAGTACTTCTGTTAATTGTATAAGACGATAACGAAATTGATGGTGCATTTCTCGTTGATAATGTTAAGGAGAACAACGACCATGATATTGCTCATAAAAAGAAAAATAAAGTTTTTGTTAACAGTCTCATTGACGTGCAAGTATTACAAAATATACCAGATGTGAAGTTTGACAGTCTTACAAAAACTCTTGAATGAGATCTCTGCCTTGAGGGATGAGTTTTTAGTGGTTAAGGAGAAAAATGCTAGCTACAATTAAATGCAGTATGGTGAGGTTTATGACCTAGGCTTTTGGTCCATTGTCTAGTAGTGCTGCTGACCAGGTAGAAAATTCTTCAAAACCTTAGGAAGATAAATGACACTGAAAAATAAAGCCACGTGCGGAGAAGTCTCATTGCCCTCTGTTCAACATGGTTTGTGCAGAAGTGTTACCATCTGTTAATTTGTCTAATATAGTAGATAAATCCTTGCATGTAGAAACAGACTGCTGATTTTATACTGGAAATTGAGGGAAGTTATTAAGAGAATAACTTTTCTTAATTTTATTAATTCTCACCCTATAGAATTAATAAAAGTAAGTTTATATCAGATTCACCTAAAATACTTCTTGAATTTGGCAAGAGTAGTTCTAATTCAGAATTAGGCACTGCAAGGAAGAAAACTCTTTTTGTGTTTTAAGTTTCTAACTGGCTGATTTGATTAACAGAGTTTTTGATGTGAACCAATCAAAGATTGAGAATCCACGTATAATTCTTTTTATTTTCTGATAAATAGTGTTGACTCTCATGGAATAAATTTTGCTATTGTTTGGCTCAGTGGGGTTCTTATATCTCCATTTTATGGATTGCCTAAAGGTTGATATGGTCATTTTATGGAGCTAGATAATGCTTACCCATTGGAGGTTGGGTTGGCATCTAAAGAATAATAAGTATTTATTACTAATATATGTGTTGTCTTTCAACCAAAATGGAGAACTATTAACAAGCGGTCCAACAGTTTTTATGATGTTATTACCTTTACTGAGATCTGGATTTGTGATGACCACTTGAAGGGTGAGAGTTTTCCATATGAGTATATGTGGTCTTTAGATCTGATAGGAGTTATATGGTTGGTGTTATCTTTGCTTCACAATTCATTCAATATGCAGAAATGATCTTGAGTTGACAAATGAGTGTGTTTGGGTTGAAAAGAGATGGAATCTGCTCCTCAATGGTAATCATTATTTTTCATCACAATTTTTACAACTTTTTTTGGGTACTTATTTGGGGGACCTCCAAAATTGAGTTGATTCTGCTAGATACAGTGATTCAGAATAGAATTGCTGCTAATTACAGTGATATTCTTGATATAAATTTTTATGTTGGGATTTAAGCGGGAATATTAGAGATATTTCTAGAACTACATTTTATACGAGAAAAATTGCATATTTAATATTTTAATTTTTAGATTTTTTGAATTTTGAGCAGATAAGTTAAGACAGTAAAGTTTGAACTTTGTTATTACGAATCTGACAGAGGATATTCTTTATAAGCTGTGTATAGATTAATTAAATTAAGGTAAATAATTTCCCATTTGCATTAACTGTTTATGACTTGACCTTCATTATGTGTAAGCATAAAAGTTCTTTCTTCTGTCTAGCTGGTGATTTCCTTGGACTTTTTACTCAGTTTAAGGATGAAAATTTTAATCCTTGTAACTTTCAGAATCTTGACAAGGTAGTCAGTCGATAACGTAACTGATGTGTTAAGTAAATCTATGTTGGACAACTCCCTCTGAAAAGACCTCTTTAAAAGAAATAACTGAAGTAGTTTCCAGCTGATTTAATTAAGGATCTTCAACATGAACATGAGTTCATGTTGAATATAAATATGGCTTATAGATTTATTATGAAACTTTTAGTAGATTATGGAGAAGGGTCAAGTATTACGTATCAAGAGATAAAAAACATTATACTGTGCAGGTTGAGAATGATATTACAGTTTGGCCTTCCAAATTTGGTAACTATGAATATCGTAGCAACAGTGATAGTTGATGATGAACATATAGTGAATCCTGTTGAAATCTACCACAAATTTGGAGTATATTTTCAGTCTGTTTATCAAATACCACCGGGTGGTTTGAATTGACATTGTGCTCTTGATTATACTGAGCTAAAAGTACCTATTATTAACAGAAGCTGTCAAATTGGCAATTAAAAATGTTAATGTTAAAGCAGTGGTGGGAGTTGATGTATGACCATTGATAATTAAAGGATTCTAATCTATTATCGTTACTTGGCTGCTGTATTTAATGCAAGTCTAAGCTTTGACATTTTTCCTTTGAGTTTGAATAAAGCTAGAAATGTCCCCGATTTCAAAGAAAGTTAATGAAACGAATTTTAAAAAAAACATTTGATTGATTTCTGCCCTCAGAGTACTTCCCATCGTTTGTAAAACCTTTCTTTTGTATAGAACCTGCCACAGCTGAAGAGCAACATGTTTTTATGGCCAGTTGATCTACGACAACTAATCTGTCCTCTGTTAAAAGTAAAAGTGTAGGTCCAATTGGAAAAGCAGGGTTTAGTTGATGTTGCCTTTCTAAATTTTCAAAAGGCTTTCGATAAGGTACCGCATCATATCTTGCTTAAAAAAAATTGAAAGTATTTGATTTCGAAGTTTGTGCACTGGACAGAATTTTACCTTGCTGATCAAAGTTTCTGTGTGAACTTCAGAGGTGCAACCTAAACAGAATTTAAATTAACTTCTGGTGTTCTGCAGATTCAGACATTGAATCGCTGCTTTTTCTTATTTTTATAAATGTTGTCAGTTATTAATGTTTGCTGTTGTAAAGATCTTCAACACATATTTGGTCAAGAAAATCATTTGATTCTACAGAAAGCTGTAAACGAGGGTTGATTTGGTCTGTTAAAAATGGGCTTTCTCTAAATTTGGATAAAATGAGGGTTATGATGATGACCAGGAAAGCTAACTGGTCAGGTTTATAGTATGTCTTTTCCAATATTCCAGTTGAAAGAGTTATGTGGTTAAAGACCTGGGAATGCTTTTAGACCACAAGTTCAAGTTTGTGCAGCACATTGAAACAATGTTGATAGTAGCTAGAAGAAATTTGGTGTGGTGATATGGCTTTGTCAAAATTTTCAAAATACATGTACATGTGTTTTGTTATATTAAGTATTAGTACCTCTGTCAGTCGAATACTGTATGACTATTTGGAATCATGAAAGATTTTTACATTCAGTATGGTGGAAGCTGTCTACAAAAGTTTTTCTGGTGTTTACAGCAATTCTTATGATAAACTGTGCAGAGCTAGGCATTCAGTCGCTTGTGAATCAATGAACTTTCATGGATTTTAAATTCATTAGGAATTACCTGCATGGAGGTTTACTGTCTGATTGGGAGATTGAATTAAAGATTCTGATGAGGAATATAAAAGTTTTCTGACTATTTTATGTAAGAAGACTATCTGAATATTCTGTCACAAGGTATCTGAGTTTAGCGTACAAATATGCTGATACAAATTTGAATCAAATCAACAGACAAAAGACAAGTCAGCAGAGTAATTCATCAAGTAATTGGCAATAAAAGGGACTGAATTGTTCATCTGATCCACATAGTTTGGTTACTTAAACAATTTATTGCATTCGATTTTATTGTCCTTTTTTTGCTTTTAATTACCTAATTATTATTGTATTGCTATGGTTTTATAAACTTTGTAGGATTTTACCTTATGGGAATTTGCAGTTATTCTGCAGGATGGTTTTTGATTTTTATTATTCACGTTTATATGTATATATTTATGGAATATGAATATAATTCCTATTCAAGTGGCAGACTTCAAAAATCATCTATCAAATCTTATCAGAAACATTTGGTGCATAGAATTGAGAAGATTATATGCAATCAAAATTGCTCTATGAAAATGGAAGAGTGAATGTTAAACTAACTTGCTGGGAACAAGTTGTGTTGCCGTGACTCAGAGTCAGTCACACACAAATCACAAATTCATATATGCTTACCTGTGAAGAAAGGCCAAAATGTAGTAAATGTGATGAAACGGCTCACTATTAAGCATCTACTTGAAGAGTGTACAATGTATGATGACCTTAGAAAGCAGTATGGATTAATTATCGTGATATTGCTGCTGATTTGAAAAATGGTAAAGAAGAAACAGTAGTTTCTTACTTCATGCCAGGAGATACTAACTAGTTTACAGTAAGCCTTTGGTGAAACAAGGAAATGTCTTACTTTTGACAATCCCTTGTGTAATTGGCCTTTACACCTTATAATACAGTTTCTCTTTTTGGAATCTTATAATAATGTATGTATTTTATTTAATTATTGATCAGTAATATTCTGGTTTTACTATGGATAAAAATGCTCTGATTTCTAGGGGAGCAGAATATGTTTGAACATGCAAATGTGGTTTGGGGGAAATTTGGACTTTCCAGGGAAATTTTTACCACTCATGAAAAATAGAAATCATGACGTAAATATCAACTGATGTATTCACATCATTTTTACAATTATTAACTAGAATAATTGATCATTAACAAGTTACATTCATCCTATTGAGCATCAGGCATAATGCGAACAAAGGTATCAACATCATTCCTGGTGAGCAATGACTCATAGACTCAAAACACGACAGGCAAGGGATGCATTACTGGTAAGACGCATTCTGGTTACCAGTGGTTGTGTCCGTAAGTGTGTCTCATCTCCTCTCTACTGCAATATTCATTTAGTTGATTTTGGGTAGGCAATAGTGTTTCTTTATTTTTATTAGTTGGCCGGCTGCAAACATATTGTTTTCTTTTAATAGTAAAGTACTTAAGTGACTTCTAATAGTGTTAAGTGATATGATACAGTATAATGAGTATAAATCATCGTAATTGTACATTAACTATGTCGACATTTAAAAGTAAGCAAGACGTAAACTGTGCGTTTTCATTTCATTTTGTTTTCAAAAGTATTCATTTCATGGAATGGTCCTCCCATTCATCATGCATTACACCTTTTAAAGAGATCTCTGGACAGGCACTTTAATGGTGGAAACTACCATTTAACAAGATTTTCCTCAACCAATCATATAAAAATATTCAAAACATCAAAAGTCATTGACAGTCTCCACAAAGATAAAGGAAGACTGCCTTTTCTTAATGACTTGAACTGATAATCACCACTGCACTCATTACAGGTAATTGACTTTATGAAGTATTATTAATTTTATCATAATATTAAAGCAATTTTTCATTACTGTACCTTTAACAAAATAGTTAAACAATCCTACAGATATCGAATTGGCAGATTTCTTATTAGCCCTATAATATTTATGTATGTTCCAAAAATAAAACAGGATAAATTTCAGCACCTGAGAGGTAAATGATGTAACTCCATCGGATCTCCATTGGATTTACAACTGTTTACCTCTCAGGTGCTGATTTATATTCTAATAATTAGCTTAATAAGTAGTAATCTTTTTTAACATGTCTCTTAGATTATGCTTAACACATTTATTTTATTTCATTGCTCTTTTCAGTGCTCATCTTCCCCTGAAGTCATCACAATACAGCTAATATTATTCTATTATGTTTGTTGAGTTGTGATTATTAATGTATTTCTTGTTCATAAGATAATTTTTTGAATAAATTAAGTATCTGCAACCCACGTATTTGTATTACTTCTCATTTTATAATCCATCACATACAATAAATTGGTCGGTAAAATGTAATAAACCATCGCCTTAGTTTGGGGAAATTTCTGAGCGAAAAAATTGTGTTTGGGGGAAATTTCAGGAATCTAAACATTTTCTGCTCCCCTGCTGATTTCTTGTGGGCTTGTGAAAGGATAGGTTCTAGATGGCCCAGGATGCTTCCCTGAGCTATCAAGTAAATGAAGTTGTCCTGTACTGTGATGTTGTGATTCCTTCATGGATAGATCATTCTTTCTTACCCTACACTGTTTAGTTTTCAATTTTAAGAAATTTTACACTGCTTTTTAAGCTGATAGTATTTTCTCAAAACAGTACCTTGTGTCTGCATATGTGTTTGTTTTCTTCAGAAATTGATGATGCAATTTTTTAAAGATTGATTTTTATTATGAATAAAATAATTCTTTTTATCGGTATGCATGAATAAATTATATATAATACTAAATGTACTGTGCTTCTGCTACAGGCTACTATCCTGCTAATGATGGACTATGGTACCACACTGCACCGAACCCGTCAAGGAGTCAGCATATTAATGCAGGTCATGGTCATAGTATTAATGAAGATGAACGCTCCATTTGCAATTATAGATACAGGGATAGGTAAGATTGTAGCTAAAGTCTTTTGCTTTTACATTTCAACATTAACAATATAAGAATTTAAATCTATTTGTTACTTTTTAAATAAATCAATTTTTTATTCATATTGCTATATGTTTCATAGATTGCATTAGGAACAGGTAGGTGTGCTACTCCATGGGTAAAGGATAGGTTTATGTGAAAATTTGCTAAAATTTTTATGTGAAATTTATTGGAATATGTGTGGCACACTTGCACACACATGCACGTGCGTGCATGTGTACGTTTCATAAATAGAAATGGATAATAAAGCAAACTAAACAAATGTAAAACATGATTTTGGCAAATTTTATTTAAATTACCCAATATACCATTAAATAAAAATTATTAAACTTTAAAACTGGGATTAAATCATAATTATCCTAGTAGTTATAAGAAATATGTAAAAACTACCATAACAGATATACACAGTATGTCTGAAAAGTTCCCAAACTAAATTAAATAAAAATACAGATTTAAAGATAAACTAATTTACTCACATCAGCCCTCTACATAGAACCCTTCTCTAGTTATACACTCATTGCAGCGACGGTAAAGCCCGTCAAATGCTCTGAAGAAATCACTTTGTGGGATCGCCTTCAATTGCTCAGTGCAAGCCTGTTAGATGGCTGGAATGTTGTTGAAAAGCGGCCTTTCATCTTCAACTTGAGTTTCGGGAACAGAAAATAGTCTGCTAGAGCCAAATCGGGTGAATAAGGCAGTTGGGATAAGACAGTGATTTGATTTACTGCATAATAATGTGTTAAAACTGTTGAGATGTGTGCTCTGAGGCATTGTTGTGCAAGAGAGTCCCACTGCCTGGATTCTGCTACTCGGACCAGATTCGATGAATGCAACGCATTACGTGTTTCATTACTTCCAAATAGAATTTCGAATTCACTGTTTGACCAGTTGGGACAAATTCATGATGAATCAGGCCCTTTGAGTTGAAGTATGCAATCAACATCAATTTCACTCTTGATTTTTGCTGCCTGACTTTCACCGGTCTTTGTGCTCCAGGACTCAACCAAGCAGCGGATTGATGCTTCATTTGCGGATGATACATGAAGCACCAGACTTCAGGTTATAACTATTTGTAAAAAATTTGGGTTGCTATTGGCAGTTTTAGCGAAGTCTTGAGTACAAGAAAGACGCACCAGTTTTTGTTCTTCGGTAAAGAAGTGTGGAATGAAACAAGAGCATACCTTTTGGTGCTTCATTTTTCTGTTAGAATTGTACGTACCGTGTTTTTACCAATGTTTAGCTCTTCTGTTATGGCTCGAATGGTAAGGTGAGGTTGTTTGAGCAGGATTGCACACACTTTTGCAACGTTTTCATCGTGAACAGCTGTTGAAGGCTTCCGCTTTGTTTGTTGTCTTTCAATGACTTCTCTACCATGTTAAAATCGCTTCTACCATATATATGTTGTAGTACGAGATGTAGCTTCATCACTGAATGCTTGCTGTATCGTAAATAAGTTTCAATGAAAGATTTTTGAAGTTGAACAAAAAATTTTATTGCACTTCTCTGTTCCATGTTGCATCCACAAATGAAACTAAGTCAGGCATATGATCTGAATGTTGAGAACACTAAGGGAACTAGGACTAAATTTTGTTGTTGAAAAAAACATTTTTGGTGGTATTTATTATTCTATTACCTTGATTGTTATAAGACATTTACAAAATTGGCTCTATAAAATGTAGAACTAGGTGTGGGGTTCGTGCTTTTGCGAATTCAGTTAGCTAGTTCAGAGAGAAACCATGTAGGGCATTCAAGATGTCCTGATGAGGCCTGCAGTGAAGCTGAGATGTCTGGATGAGGCAAAAGCTGAGTTTAAAAATCACTGATGCAAATGTCTACCAAGGCATTTACATCGAGGCCTGGCTTATTACTATGAGATGTAAAAAGTTAGAGGGCCAAAGATGACTCCTGTTAAGGCTCATCAGGGCTAGAAACGGGGGATTGGTGTGGCAACCAGAAGCGTCACAAGGCGGGTGTCTTCCCCTACGGGGTTGGGATCTTCCATATCGGGAGCTCCATAAGGTCACTTGAACACAATGTACGTGGCCGAATATAACTCGAGTCTGGAGTGATGCAACATGATGAAATTTTGTACATACACTCGTCAGACATCGTACTACATAGTTCCTTGGTTGTCCGAGAAATGGCGCTAGTTGTATTGACTACAGAAATTTAGTTGGGGAACTTTTCAGAACTACTGTGTACTCGTGGATAAAAAATTTATATAATATTCTTCCAAATGAAAAAAAAATCTAATTCATAATAATGTAGCAAACAAAATAAAAAAATATTAATGGTATAAGAAATAAAAATAATGATAATAAGCTTAATAAAAAATTCAATAATTTAAAACAAACTTGTAGGAAAAACTATGTTATTGTAATGGCAGATAAATTAAATGTTCCAGTCATCATAAAAAATGAGTACAATAATAAAATAGAAATATTCTAAACAATTTTATAACAAAGTTAGATATGACTTTTCAAATAAATTCAGTGCCGAACTTAAGATGACACTATATAAGTGTAAAGAATTAATTCAGGAAAAGAAAAAATATATAAATAACAATCCATCTTCTCCAGCATTTTCAGGATAATTTTACAATAAGACCTTTAGTCAATTACATAAATGCATGTTTTTATAACATTTCTAACCATATTTTTATAAAAAAGCTTAAAACTAAAAAACACATGTAAGATAAGAAATGCATCCAAGCAATTGAAAAATAAAAACAAATAAATATGGACCACAATGACATTACAAATTCATATCATATCAAGGATGTTTAAACCAATAAAAAGCCTGCGGTGGTTTTGTTTTTGATAATTGATTCTTATGAATTTTTTAGTGCTGAATCTAAATATAATGTTTATTTTTTCCATTATGTCTGGATTTTTCACAAATTATGAATTTCAAAATATGTAAAAAGTTGAAAAATTGAAAAAAATGTGGTACAATAAAATATATGTAAAACCTTTTTTTTTATAATAAATTAATATAATACATTAACTTTTTGGCTTATACTATGCATTCATATATTGAAACAATTAAGTGGTGGACTGGGGGGGGGGGGGGGTCATTTACCTCTTAATTTCTAATGAGAATTGCCACAAAATTAACTTAATTTCTATTATAGTGATATTTATAATTAGTTTATTTATTTAATTAATTTTTATGTGGTATGTCATGCCTATGGAAAGCATTCCCCCTCTTCACCGACCCTTAATGATGAACTGTGTAAAATCCTTACAGTTATATTCCATATGTTGAAGTTTCTTTGGACAGCTTATATTCTGCTTCATGCTTTTCCTTCTATGTTCTCTATAGGGTTCATTTCTGTGTAACATCCAGCAATAGTCATCATTGTAGTAGTCCTTTTTCCTTGACATCTCTTTTCCACTTCTTTCATGTCCTGATCTGAACACTTCTTGTTCTCTCTTTCACCATCATCTAAGTCCTTCAACACACGTGTAGTAAACGTAGTGGGGTGTCTGAGTTTTGTCTGGATCTCCTATTTTCACTCTGAAATACATGATACACTTGTTGAATGAAACTTGTTATATTTCTTTTTTGCCTTTCCACCATTAACTCACCACAAATATAACAAAAAGAATCTGCAGAATTTTTGTAGCCTCTTGAAGGTATTTTGAAAATGGAAGTTTGCTTTATGGCCTGAAAATATATTTTGCACTGACAAAAACGTGTTTGAACCCAGAGGACAGAAAAAAACTTGATTTACACACGCTGATGGTTGAAACAGCACTGATAGTAGTTGCATGGTAAACGAGTGGCGCGGATAGCTGCCAATAAACATGTTACATCTTGTTAAGTGTAGTCACAACCTGTTGGGCAAGTTCTCCCACCATCTCATCATCTTCAACCCAAACCCACCTCCCCGCTCTCCTTTTCAGACCACTCAACTGTATAGCTCTTAAGATTGCATAGTATAAGCCAAAAAAGTGAATATATTATATTAATTTATTATAAAAAAAATGTTTTATATCTATTTTATAGTATCTCATTCTCTCAACTTTTGAAAAATTTTGAAATGTGCGAAAAATCCTGATATGATGGAAAAAATGAAAGTTATTTTCAGATTCAGCACTAAAAATACATAGGAATCAATTATCAAAAGTTAAAAAAAACATTCCACAAGCCAAATTTGGCAGGCTAGTATAATCCATTTAAAGAAATTATAAAAGTAATAGAAAAATTATTGCTTAAAAATAAAATAAATTAATCACTTATTAAATAAATAACTATTCTGTTATAACTAACAATAAATCAGAATTATTTTTCTTTTTACACGACTGCCCAAAAAGGAGTGCAATATTTTTAGGGTGTATGAATGTTTGTTTATTCCACTGTAGTAGCTCAATGGCCTAATTGATTTAGATGTATGACACCGTGTTGGAATCCTTATGTTACGGGGAGTGTCACAGGCTATATAAATATTTATATATTTATGTTTAATTGTAACTGCAAGACCAGAAATGTCATATATACGATTCTAAAAGGATAATTGATAGTATTCTCAGTATCGATTTATTTTTGTAGAAAATAGTTGTTTTAAAATCTGCTACGATATTGAATGAATGAATTACGGTAATAAAATTTATTAATTTATTTTGTAATTATTACCTCTGTTGTTATTTATTGTTTATAAACATTTAAGAAAAAAAATCATGATTTTTAGTTGGGCAGTATGTTTGATCATGTATACATGTTCTTTATTGCTAAATATTAACAAATAATCCCTTTTATTGAATAACTTGTATCTCACGTATGAGGTACAAGGTTTCTGAATCGTTCAAAATGAAGTGTTGAGATGCGAGTTGTTCAAAATGACTCGCTCATCTAATAGACGTTTTCAAATCTATCATTTGATTGATCAAATGATCAGTTTTATTCATATAAATAGTGTTTTTATATGACTGCCCAAAAAGGAGTATAATTGTTATTGCTTATATATGTATGTACGTTTGTTTCACTGTGGCAGCTCAACGGCTGAACTTATGTAGATATATGACGACGCATTGGAATCCTTACGTTAGCCGGGAATGTCATAGGCTATATAAATATATATATATGTGTGTGTGTGTGTGTGTATGTGTATAATATATGTTTAAATAGTTTTAAAAAATTTGAAAAAATATGTGTACAAAATTGTTCGCTCACATGCTCTTCAATTATCCTATATTAAAGAGCAATATTTTTCAGCAATGTTTTTTTTTGGCAGTCGTGCTTTATAATTTTTAATATTTATCTCTTGTAATAATTATTACCATATACAAGGTGAAAGTCTCACTGTAGGTTCACCGTTTTGTAGCATAATGGCTGAAGTATTAATTCAAATTACAGAAGGTGTAGTAATTAACAGCATAAAAACACACACATAAAATAAAGTTACGTATATGATTCATGGATGGTGTTTGGTAATCTACAACAAACAAATCTGTTATGAATACGATATAATTCTGATAAAATTAAATAGTTCCATAGAAAAATAATACATACACTAGAAATAGAAAACAATAACAATACATTTTTTAGACATATGTATAAAAAGAATGGAAATAAATTACAATTAGAAATCTATAGAAAACCAATACTATCCATAATAACTCATAAATAAGAAATCCATATATCCACATTGCCAAAAGTTTTCAGCTTATAGGATTAAGATTCGCAGAGTTTTTTAAAATATTTAGACAATAATGATGAATTCAATAAAATATATCGCTATTAATAATGGCTATAATGAAAAAATAATCAGGAACTTGATTTAAAAGCTCACATGTAAATATAAAAACTCAAATGAAAAAATCTTTACATTAAAATAATTAAAAAATAACTTGTACTACATACCCTAAAAAATTATAAAACCACATACAGCATAATCAAAAAACAACCTTCATCCTATAAAATAGCATCAAGAACAAATAATAAATTAAATACAATGATTAAGAATATTAAACTTGTTACAAATGTTATTTGTAAAAAAGCATGTTGATTAATAAAAAAACAAAGATGTCTTATAACAAATTTTTAATAAAGTGTGGTTCTGATAATTATGATAAATTTTATATAGGCATGACTAACAGGACATTTAAAAAGCAATTTCAAGAACATATAATAGCATATAAAAATGGAAAACAATTCTAATTATACAAATCACACACACAAAAATATACATACATTTTCAAAACTATAAAATTATAAATTATATCAATACTAGTAACGAATAATAAAAAATCAATAACCCAAACTCTTTAATAATGATGACTGGATCTGGGAAATAATAAAATTTATTTATATTTAAATAATTTAGTTGCATTCATAACCACCAGATAGTAATAGCAGTGGTGTTACAGGCTGTTGATTACTTTTAAATTGCTCATTGACTGAGAGTACCTATAAAGTTTTGGGTTATAGGAATGAAGTCAGATACAGTGGTTTGAAGTAACTTTAGAATGCAATAAACAGATCATCACTGTCACGACCTACTATTTGTGCAAGTTTAAGATCTTGGGAAGTCTTAACACAAGATAGGTGATGGGTGTTTAACCTTTCCTGCCGAGTGTATCTGAAAAAATCTCAAATGAGTGCGACGCATTTATTTGTAGTCCTCACAAATCAACATGATAAGCAGGCATAAATTCAATATTCCTCATTTGATTACTCATAATATCTTAAGGAAACATTTAAAAATGCATCCTTACAAACTTTAATTACTGCAGGTAATAGCACAAGAAGATAGGATTGCTTGTAAGAATTTTGCTATTACTGTGATGAAAGATGATGACAGTCATTTTAATAAAATTTTTTTTCTGATGAGGCTACTCTTCATTTGTTTGTAAAGATAAATAAAATGTCAAAATCTGGGCTCAGTAAACCCGTATTTCAATGTCAAATGCAGTAGAAACAGTCTAAAGTTAATGTGTGACGATTGTCAGAGTAATTGACCTGTTTTTCTTTCATGAACAGACCGACTGCTGATATTTACCTTGATACATTGGGGAATTTCTCCCATCCTTGGCTACAACATTTATAACCTAACATCATTTTCCAGGTGGATCCTTCCATATAGGGTTATATTTGTTTGTGAAATTCTGAACTTAAAAATTCATAGTTTCAGAGGATCAGTCGTGATGGGTCCAACAGCCTGGCCACCAAAATCACCAGACTTAACACCTTCAGATTTCTTTATATAGGGTTTTTTCAACTTTGTATAGGTTTTCTTTGAATCAAACTTGGAAGTTTTGAAGATGAGAGTTGCCACTGCATTTACTAACATCGATGCTGGTATGCTACATTGTATTTAGCAATCGAGTTAGATTACTATGTAGACAATTTATGTGCTAACGAGGGAGCACATGTTGAATGCTTATAAATTTTGTACCATGTAAAAAGCTAAAAGTATGATCTCTTACTACAGAAGAATCATAATTGTAGGTAATATAATACATTTTTTTCATATTAATCAAAGCTGTCGGGATCTTTTACGGACACCCTCTATTTTATATTTTAAATCGGTAAATTAATTCTACCATTCCAAGATTTAATATTCATAAAACTTAAAGCTTCGGTTCATTTAGATTATTATCTATCGACTTCAGTTTTTTATTACATTGAAAAATACTTTGCGTTCAGAAAGTAGCTGTGGACTGGAATTATGGAAGTATAACAAAACTTTTTTAATTATTACTTTGTATTTTTATAGAAATGGATATTACAGTAACTGGAATAGTTTATAAAAGGTGTTGAAAATGACCTCCTTTAACATTAATAAAACACTGCACACGTCTTAATTTGTTTTCAAGCACTTTAATCATCTGATGTGATGGGATGTCTCATACATATACCATTATTGTTGTTTTTAATTCATCAGTCATCCATGGTCTGTTGCGATACATTGCTTCTTTCACTGCCCCCCCCCCATAGAAAGTAATCGGGGGAGTCAGATCGGATGATTGTGTAAACCACAGACCCCTTGAAATGATTCGTTCACCAAAGACATTTTGAAAAAAAGCCATTGACCTGTTAGCAGCTGTGTATGCTGTGGCACAATCCTATTGGAACCTATCTTTCTGTTTAGCCTCTAGAACCTTCGTAAGGTATTACTTTAGAAGATGATATGTATGAATGTGAATGAAGTGTAGTCTTGTACAGTCTCAGGTTGACCACTCCTGAGAAGTGTGGTTAATTGAAACCCATCCACCAAAGAACGTCCAACCAAAAAATGTCCGGTCTGGGGGAGTAGGAGGAAAAAACCAAAGAACACCAGTATCCACGATCTAGTATTTAAATCCGTGTTCACTACCTTTACTAGGATTTGAACCTTAGAACTGTCGACTTCAAAATCAGCTGACTTGCGATGACAAGTTAACCACTAGACCAGCCCGGTAGGCTAATCCTGTTGGAACCAATCTTGATTGATTTCCACTTCTGTTAATTGACAATGAAGTTTGTTGAAACAGCACAATAGGATTATTAACTGTTTTTTCAAAAAAGATTGAACCCGCAATGCGCATTCTACTCGCACCAACCCAGACTCCAATTTTTGCTTTGTGTAATTCATGGGGGTTAGTTGTTGACCACAATCATGTATTCTGTGAATTAAATTAACATATCCTCCTAGATTAAACTACGCTTCATCTGTAAAAAATATAATGTTGAGGATATGTAAGGAATTTTGCTCAATAAAATGTTTAAATCATTTAGTCATTTAATAATTTAGTCTTTTGGCGTGATCTGTAGTTTCAGTTCTTGAACACACATTAATTTGTAGGGAAAAAGGTTCAGTTCTTTTCTTACAGCTTTATGTGTGTTAGCAAGCCCAATATCTTGATGATGTGCTAACTTACGCATTGACTTTGTTGGACTTTCGGCCATAGTAGCTTCTATTCATTTAGTTAGGTGGTCTTCCACTTTGATCAGCATTTTCAACAGAATCTGTTGGTCAAAATTTTTCGATAAGAGTTTGAACTGCATTGTGGTGAGGAAACAGGGGTATTTGGACATTTTTTAGAAAACTTGTGCTTCACTAAATTAGTATACTTGTCACCTTCACAAAAGACGTGTTCAACAAGAAAAATGCATTTATCTACTGAAAGAACCATTACACTTCTCTCAACTATCGATTTCGATAAACAAAATGACATGAAACGAAGCACGTTCAATCACATATCAACAGCTGATGTCTTGGTTTATT
The DNA here is from genome assembly GCF_047948215.1 of Lycorma delicatula. Lineage (NCBI taxonomy): Eukaryota > Metazoa > Arthropoda > Insecta > Hemiptera > Fulgoridae > Lycorma > Lycorma delicatula. The sequence goes on from NC_134458.1 coordinate 6,639,115, forward strand.
ACTGAGCAACACCCAACAAACCCACAGGGCAACCAACCTAACGCCGAAAGAACAAATGCTCCACAAAATTCTAGAGCACACTGCACCGTGACTTTCCAAACGCACTGCAGTTAAATTTCAAATGCTGTCTGCTTGACGTACATCTGTTGCAAGTTATTTGTTTCAACCTCACTTTTATTGTCATAACTGTTTTATTTATTTCTTATTGCATTTACTTTGTTATTAGTACAGAAGGAACAATTTTTTTATAAAAAAGAAAACAGTACTCAACCAAGAAAAATGTATGTCAGAGCAGTAGATTGATATTAAAGTAAACAATTTGGAATAAAAAATACTATTACATTTTTCATAAAAGTAAAAGTTGTTGAGTAGTTATTTCTTATGAAAAAAAAAACATTAAAATCTCCTTACTCACGGGGGTTAGAGACTGTAAAAATGCGCTGTTTGTAAAGTCACAGAAAACCATGAATATGGAATGGAACTAATTCTCATTTAAGGAAGAATGATTAGGTTTTATGTAAAATGAAAAAGATCATGTGTATTTACGTAGGGCGATTTTACTGATGAAATACAGATGGTAACAACAATTATAAGCACTGGTTTAGTACAGTACATAGGTACACTACGCAAAAAATATTTAACAAAATACAGTGTATTTCCTAATTTACTTGTAAGCACTTACCAAACGGTTTCATTTAAAAACTCACTACAGTACTTATAGTATATTCTGTATTAGAAGACAGTATTATATGTTCAAATCCTACTTGGTAATCGTCTTAATAAGTCAAGAAAAGAGCACTACATTACTATGTACACTAAAACTAAAATTACTGTAAAGGAAATTTACAAAACTAACCTACAGTATTTTAGATTGCATTTACAAAAATTTATAATTTTTCCTTGTCTCGCTCTTGTTTTTAAATCTGTTTGAAGTTCTATCTATTCTTGCATGGCATCTTCAATTTTGCGTTTAAAGATTAAGCTTTTATTCAAAGGTAGATCAGCATCTCTAAAAAACTGAATAAGATGGGATAGTTTAACTGAATTTGTGGGATAGTTTAATGCCTTTGGTAAGTGTTTTGACATTTAACTGTTTTCCAGGGATCATACCCTTCTACCTGTCTTCTACCTGTTCACGTTCATACTTTAGCGTGTTATATTAAATATTAAATCTTTTAATATTTTCATTTTTTACTGTCACTGCATAATGTATTTTACATGAATACAGAAAATTTTAGCCGCGAATATAGAAAAGACATTGCAAAATATTGCACCGCAAATAATAAAATTGCAAATACTGGAAGCGTGAGTAAGGAGATTTCACTGTATAGTATTTTGGCTCGTATAGGTAGAATATAATAATGGTTTTGTATTAAATTGTGTATTTTAACAACATTTCTCCAGAATGGACATAATTTCATGTCATAATGAAAAAATATTTGTGAAGAAAATAACAATTTCTATTAAAATGGACAGAACTTTCACAGAATGTTAAGAGAGAGACCAGTTTCTTAATATAAGCATGGAATACAGTGCACATTTTACTTGTCTGTAAATTTGTTTTGCTAAGCAGCACTGTGAGGTAACTGTATTCTTCTCAGATAGAGGTGAAACTGCCAGCAGTTTTAATGGTAACTCTTCATTAGATACTGATTGATTCTTAGTACAAGGGTACTCTCGTTATTCTATTGTCAGGAATAATTGAAATAATTTATGTTCCATAATGGTGTTGCTAAAACACATAACTTGTGAGGAAAAAATTGCCAAGAAAGTTTAATTAGAGCTGAGTGAATAGCAGTTTTGTTTTGACATTATCAGCAAAATAACCATCTGAAAAAAAACCAGAAAAACTGTCTTTAAATGTACTTAATAATCATTTTTTATATAATGTATTATCAAAGTTATGGTTTGTTGAAATTGCACTACTGCAAAAACAACTGAAAAACAGGTACTTTTTATATATAATTTTCTGATTCCTGTAGGTTTTTTCAAATAACTTGGAACTCAAGCATGATGTAGAAAAGAACAAGGTTTAGTATAATATTATGCAAGTAAAGTCAATTTTTTCTAGCAAGTGATTTGCAAGATTTGTAACTTTTAAAAGATAAGTTGTTTTCTTTAGTGACGACTAATAAAGTCATTAAAATTTTTCTAAAAAAATTCTGTATTTAAAACATGATTCTGTATTATAAACCATAAACAAAGTAAGTTTTAAAAAAAGGAATAAAAACTAGAGTATTACAAATTGATTAATGTTATTTTATAAAAAAAGTGGATGGAAAATTCATTTTCGGTCAGTTCATTTGAACTGTGTTATCACTGCAGTCAGGAAAATGAATATATTTCTTTTATTTTCTGGCATACATCATTGCTGGAAAAAATATACAAAAAATTTCTGGCTTTAGCTTAAAACTGCTAATTTTGTGAAAAAAGTAGATAAATCTTAAAAGTTTTCACAAACTTAGGTGAGTGAATAGTTTTGATTAGCAAGTAAAGTATAAAGATTTCACAAAATCAAAAATTTGCTTTAAAAAGTACATTAACAAATAAAAATTTAAGTATTTTTCGTGTATGTATGCTACATAAATAGTTGTACTTCTGAATTGGATTTTAATTTTGCTTTAGTTTTAAATGAGTATTACAATCTATGTCAAGAACAGTTGTATAGGTAGCTAAAACAGAATTGTCATTATGAGGGTTTCAGTAAAATCTTAAAAATAACTATAGTTTAAAATAGTTTCCCAAAAATATCAAAAAAATTTGTAAAATGTATAGGCTTATAAATATCAGTAACAAGTCACTATAGTAATTTTAACATAGAGGTAAATATTATTTTATTATTTGTGAAACAAAAAACAAAAACTGCATATTACAGTCTGTGGTTCATATAACAGTGTCTCAGGGATATATATTCTCAAAATTAATGAATAAAGATCAGTTGCCAAGATCCAAAGTCGAAGTCCTGTAAAGCACAAAAAAGTAAAAAATACAGGTCAGAGTTTCACTGCCTGCTGTTTTTTCATTTATTAGTGGCTTACAGGAAACTAAGCTAATCTGGTTTTCTGAAAAATTAAAAAAATTATAATTTATGAAATAGCTTGTCTCTAAAAAAGTTACTCAAAAAAGTATTTAAATAGCATGTAAAAAGTTGTTATATTATTTTTATGATGATCAAAATTTATTTTGCACTCTTAGAAACAAGAAAAAAAAAAATCAAGGTTTTGTTAAGAACAGCTTGAAACTTGGCATGACAGAAATTTTGTAACAGATTATATTTCAGTGTCAAATTTCTTAGTTTATACGTAAAGGAAGTTAAAAATAACAAAATAAGAATCCATATGCATACATTTATATTTAACAGTTGGCTCTGGTATTGGAAAAATTCCTCACAATCACATGTTTATATGTAAATTTACAAGTTTGCAACTTGTCTACCTTACTGTTACAGACACAATAATTAATTTATTATTATTTTGTAAAGTGTAGTAAGAAATAATGTTCATAAGTTAAATGTAATTTATGTACTGTTTTTATTTTAAGGTTTGGTAGCTTAGATAGAAGACGTGGTGGTAGCGGTAGCAGTGGAGGTAGTCGGTTACTTGATGAAGACAGTTATGATGATAGACATTTGAAAACTTTAATGCCAAATACTGTACCAGCCATTTTACTTCCTAATCAAACTTATCCAGAGAACAGTCTGATGAGAACTCAGTCATTGGGAATAGTAGATCATAATGTTAGTCGGAAGATTAGAGAAAAAGAGTGGTATGAAACAGCACTGGATAACGGTGTCAGTCCACGACCTCCTTCTCCACCATCAGCTACACCTCCACCACCGCCATCACCAGCTCCTCCTTCAAGTCAGTTGGTACATATACCGCTTAATATTGAGACTAATGTAGAGGGTACTGTTGAGCATAGACCTGTTTCTCAGCAAGTCAATTTTGACACAGTAAGTAGTAATCATTAATACTGTTTTGTAATGAATCTGTAAAAGGTGATCCATGGCTATCACTTCTAAAAGCAGTGGGGACTAATTGACAGATTTGAAGGGAGGTCCTAACAAGACCTTTAAAGAACTTTAGAGTTTTTTTTTACATTTTGTGAGTGCATAACATACATGCAGGCATATTTAGTTTGTTTATACATACAAACACTTGCCTACCCGCACATGCACATATACATAAATACTTACTTGACTCAACTCTCTCTGTGTGTGTGCATGCGCGCACCACACATACAACCAACTTGCTCACGTTTACAGTGATAACTTTAGATTTCTGTGTGAATTTTGAAGACTACAAGATTTTTCACTGAATCTTCAAAGATCATCGGAGAGAAAATCATTCCAGTGATAAAACTTACATGGTGGCTATCCCCATCATTTATATTAATTCTTTTAGTTCATTTTTTTTTCATATATATATATATATATATATATTTTTTTTTAGAATGTGATATACGAGGTGCTACCCAAAACTTTGGGGAATTTTACCATAAAATTAAAATAGCTTACTGTAACTTATAATTTCTACTGTCTCCTTCAAAGTAATCCCCTTGGGCATTGATACAGTGATCCCAGTGTTTTTCCCATGATTCCGTGCATCCCTGGAATGCATGTCTGCAGGTGTAAGTGTTCGAAGCACGTTCTGCGTTTCTTCCTGAATCTCCTCAATTGTGTTAAAACTATGGCCTTTCAATTGAAATTTTATTTTCGGAAAGAGAAAAAAGTCACACGGGGCAAGGTCAGGCGAACAGGGTGGGTGGGGAATCACTACTGTCTTTTTGGAAGCCAAGAAATTCCAAATGGCTAGCGATGTGTGCACGGGCGCGTTGTCATGGTACAGAACCCAGCTGTTGTTATCCCACAGATCTGAACGTTTGTGCCTAATGCTTTCACGTAACCGCTTCAAAACTTCACTATAGAACATCCCATTGACAGTTTGACCAAGAGGAACAAATTCCTTATGGATAATGCCTTTGATGTCAAAAAAAACAATCATCATGGACTTCACATTGCTGCAAACTTTGTGTGCTTTTTTTGGTCGCAGTGAACTTGGCGACTTCCACTGCGACTACTGCTGCTTAGTTGTGCACTCATATCTCATCACCGGTTATGATGTTGGAGATGAAGTTAGGATTATCTCTTGCTGAATTTTTTAATTCACTACAGACAGCTACGCGATTTTGTTTCTGGTCGCTGTTCAACAGTCTCGGTATGAATTTTGCAGCAATGCGTCTCATGTTTAAATTGTCTGACAAGATGCGTTGCATGAACCCATATGACATTTGTACAATTGCACAAACAATTTGTCAATTGCCTTGTTTGTCTACAACTGCAATTATGTAGTTGTTTGTGCTTGTTTGTCAAAGCAATTGGTTGTTTGTCTACGATCTGCAACAATAACCTCTCACACTTTCACGATGTTTTCCGGTGTTGCACTTGTTGATGGTCTTCCTGAACGCTCATCGTCATTGACAGTCATTGTTTCTATCTTTGAATCGTTTGTACCACAAAAAAGTTTTACTTTTACTCATAGCATTGTCACCAAATGCTTCTACAAGCATGCGATGGGTTTCTGCACCAGTTTTATTAATCATGAAGCAAAGTTTGGTGCAGGTTCTTTGCTTTTTAAAATCTGCCATTTAGAACTTCGCCGAAGCAGTAAAATACAACGTTACACAACCGCACGAAAGTCAACAATGCAGCCTCTCACCGTCACCGCTGTTGGAATACTGATTCACAAAGAGTACTGTTAGCCACATCTAGCGGCAGCAGGTCGTACCAGCAATGGTTCGCGCATGAAATTCAAATTCCCCGAACATTTGGATAGCACCTTTATATATACATACATATATATATATATATTTTCTCGTTATGTATGTTAAAAGTAAAGATAAAAATAGATTTTATAAACTATTCAAAAGTTTTCCATTTTAGAGGTTCAGTTCGTTATTGATTTATTGTTTTTTTATTCATTTTGGAAGAATGATGTGTTAAAAGATTGTTAAGATTCTTCATAAAAAATAGACCTTTTTGTGTGTAATTTATGTAATTAATTTTTGTGTTATGTATCATTAACAGATTTTAGTAAATAAAGATGGTTAAAATGTTTCTATCTGATGTTAAACATAAAACAATGAAAACATTTTAAAAATTCTCTGAACAGGATTTCAGTAATTCAAAATGAAAGTTATCTTTATAATTCCTAGTAGTTTTTCTTGTTAAATTGGCAACTTGCTCACTTTTTGAAAGGATGTTTTCATATTTAATTTAGTGTTTGCTTATGAATCAGAAAATTCTTACATAATATTACCCTTTCAGTAATAATAAGTTATAAGATCTTAAAAATTTATATTACTATTTAGAAAGTTGTGATTAAAAGGACTACTTTTATTGAGCTGTAAATAATGTTTATTTAATTTTACTTAGGTTTTTATTTTATTTCAGGTTGTACCATTTGAATCGCCAAAGAATCACACTGTAGTACAGGCTGGTAAGTGGCAGCCATATCGTGAAGTAACAAAACCATTTGAAATGGCTGATTTTTACAAATATAGCACAAAGTTTCGTAAAAATAATAGCAACAACAACAATAACATAAATAATAGTATTAATAATAATAATAATTCTGGAGGTGAAGGTGCTCCTCAGCATAAGGGTGTGTATCAGCCACTTCAGCCTATGACCTGTCAACCACTTTTACAGTAAGTTAACTTAAATATCATTTATCTATATTGTTTGTAATAAATTATATTTCTATTCACATACTAAACCTGGCTATTTAAGCTTAGGTAACTTTTTAAAGTGGGAGTTTTTTAAGGTTTTTTTTAAAAATGGGTTAAATTTTTATATATTATTTTGGATTAGTATACATTACTTTAAGAAGCAAAATTACAAGTTATTGTATTAGTATTTTATATATGTATATATATATATAATAATTTTTTACTGGCAATTATTAAAGAGTGGGCTATAGAGAGAAATTTGTATTAGAAAAAACAATTGTGAACCTATTTTAAAGTTTTAGGATGGTTAATAAAATTTTTGAAAAAATAAGATGAATTGTATCTATGTGGTATTAAAACAGAATAAACTTATGAATTATCACTAATATTGGAAGTATAATGATTATTAATTATAATAATTAAATGAAACAGATATGTTTTTATCAAATTTAAGTATTATTAATAATTGCCAGTCACATTCATTGAAACCACATCTAGTGTTATTTCATTTTGATGATCAATAGAAACCAGTTTATTAAATGTGTCTTTGGCCGTTGGCAATTTACCTTATTTAACATATTTAAGTTTCATAGGTGCTACTCTCTTGAGATGTTTCATGTATTGCTGAACTGTGTGGTTGATAGAAAGTTTTATTGTTATTTTCCATAAAATCCATCATATTATGAGTTTTTTTTGTTAGGAAGTGGTTGAAACAAACTAGTAAGTGATGCTTAACTTCCTGTGCTTTATGTTTGTGTGTAGCACTTACCTGATCTTTGCTTTCTGATGTATGCTTGAGAGAGTTTTAATTATTTTAAATAGTTAAATAAGTTTATTTGATGTATTTTCTGCTGCAGAGTTTTTTGTAAAAAAAAGAAGAAAAGTGTCCTATATTTTGGTTTACTTCAAATAACCCAATTATAAATTAATTTTAAATAAACCAATATGTGTGGCTATACAATATTTTTTCCTTTTTTTATGAAAAAAATTTATTAGGTTAACCCAAAATGATTGTCTGTATCTGGCATGATTGAATATGTGGTATTTAAAATTATAAGGTCAAGTTACTGTGTGTGGTTAATGTGTTGGAAATTTCTTTATTGGGAAAATAAACAGTATATATACAAGTTACAACTCATAATTGTAGGCTATATGATACTTTTTTCTCCTTAAGCACAAGTAGTGTGATTAAAAAATAGATATTTTATATATTCTGTGATTGAAAGAAGTATATGAAAATAATTAATTGTTGAATTTTAATAAATGTGCATTTATTATATATTTTTTTATTACTGCTTCTTTAATTATTCTGTAAATAAAGAACTACAGAACTATACTCTAAATATACAGTTCTATTTAGTAAAAATAATAATTGAATATAGGTCACCACAGTAGATAAAGAAAAGGTTGTTCTGACTCAGCCAACTCTACAAAAAAGTAGGTAAACATTATCTGATTAAATGGTTGAGAAAGTGCAATAAGCTCATTTTAACCGTAAAAAAAATTTATTTTTCCCTGGAAAAATAAATAGTTACTCTGATCGGTATATAAAAATACATTATATAGATCATATCAATGTAAGATACAAAACAGATGTTTAAAGCCCATATTAATTATTTAAATACAAACAAATAAAATATTGTTAAGGTAAATATAAAACATTATTACAAAATAATTCACTACTCTGATGCCGCTTTTGAAAATTATTCTGAGTACAAATTTATATATACGTTACAAGGGATGCTAATTTTTTTTTTAGCATTTAAAAAATTATTGAGAGTAATGTTGTTTCTAAAAAATAGAATCTTTTAATAGTATTTTAAATTAATTAGTGGGAACTTTAATCAAATAGTTCAGTAATTTATTGAAAATGTTCAGTAGCAAAATGAGGGCCTTTCTCATAAATTTAAGTATTGTGTTGGGTTATACAAAAGCAGTTCCATTGCCAGGTTTGGTAAAGGTGGATTTTGTTATTTTTTTAAAATAAGTGAAATCCTTTTTAGCAAAGATTTCATATTCATAAATGTAAATGCAAGGATAAAGTAATATATTTCATTTTCTAAATACAGATGTACATGATTTAAAGTTACAGCTGCCATATAATGATCCAACAGCCCATTACTGTTTCTTAAAGACTCATTCTGACTTTTTGAGGGAGCCGTAAGAGATGACATACTTTATATAGAAATATATATGTATATAAAGGCATAATAAATATTTAATAATGGTGACAAGCTTAGTGTTTAATTAGAGCATTTCAGAGCAAAACTTTACAGCTTGATTTTTTTTTGAATGAAATTTGATAACTACCATTATCATCAATGGGAATTCTGTAGATACAATCAGCATTGTTGCATCTGACTTGCATAATGCATCGGTTTTATCCATATTTAAAGTTAGATGGTTACATTCCATCCAGTGATTAATTTGATCTGCTATTGTATAAATTTCAATTTTTTTTAAATAATTACATTCAGATTAGATACATTTGTGTTGTCTGCCGCCAAAAGGGTTACAATAAATGGCTCAAGATTTTGAGGCAGTTCATTAATAAAAAATAAAAAAAACAGTAAGGGACGGAAACGCTTCCTTGTGGCACTCCGCATTCTACATCTTGAAGTAAGGAATTAAATTTTACATGTCTATTATGATCAAAATATGAGATTTCAGTTACTTGTTTATGGTTGGTAAGGTATGACTTAAGGTATGAACCAGTTGTAAGCAGCTCCTCTGATACCATAGCTACTAAGTTTTTTCATCAGTAGAAAATGTGGATATAAAAATAGGAAAATGTTTTTCTGTTAAAAAACTTACTATTAAATAAGAAAATATGTGATTAAAAACGTGACGTGGCTTTTCAAAATACGTAACTATATGCTTATATAAACTTCTTATAAATACATGAAAGTATTCTCAATTTGACAGCTTATAAATTTCACAGGCGTTCTAAATTTAAAAGGTTATATCAAGTTAGAATATGTTAGAACAGGAAGCACAAGTTGTAATATTGTATTGGCTCCTACAATATTTTTTTTTTTTTTTTTTTTTTTTTTTTTTGTCTTCAGTCCTTTGACTGGTTTGATGCAGCTCTCCAAGATTCCCTATCTAGTGCTAGTCGTTTCATTTCAGTATACCCTCTACATCCTACATCCCTAACAATTTGTTTTACATATTCCAAACGTGGCCTGCCTACACAATTTTTCCCTTCTACCTGTCCTTCCAAAATTAAAGCGACTATTCCAGGATGCCTTAGTATGTGGCCTATAAGTCTGTCTCTTCTTTTAACTATATTTTTCCAAATGCTTCTTTCTTCATCTATTTGCCGCAATACCTCCTCATTTGTCACTTTATCCACCCATCTGATTTTTAACATTCTCCTATAGCACCACATTTCAAAAGCTTCTAACCTTTTCTTCTCAGATACTCCGATTGTCCAAGTTTCACTTCCATATAAAGCGGCACTCCAAACATACACTTTCAAAAATCTTTTCCTGACATTTAAATTAATTTTTGATGTAAACAACTTATATTTCTTACTGAAGGCTCGTTTAGCTTGTGCTATTCGGCATTTTATATCGCTCCTGCTTCGTCCATCTTTAGTAATTCTACTTCCCAAATAACAAAATTCTTCTACCTCCATAATCTTTTCTCCTCCTATTTTCACATTCAGTGGTCCATCTTTGTTATTTCTACTACATTTCATTACTTTTGTTTTGTTCTTGTTTATTTTCATGCGATAGTTCTTGCGTAGGACTTCATCTATGCCGTTCATTGTTTCTTCTAAATCCTTTTTATTCTCGGCTAGAATTACTATATCATCAGCAAATCATAGCATCTTTATCTTTTCACCTTGTACTGTTACTCCGAATCTAAATTGTTCTTTAACATCATTAACTGCTAGTTCCATGTAAAGATTAAAAAGTAACGGAGATAGAGAACATCCTTGTCCAACTCCCTTTCGTATTATGGCTTCTTTCTTATGTTCTTCAATTGCTACTGTTGCTGTTTGGTTCCTGTACATGTTAGCAATTGTTCTTCTATCTCTGTATTTGAACCCTAATTTTTTTAAAATGCTGAACATTTTATTCCAGTCTACGTTATCGAATGCCTTTTCTAGGTCTATAAATGCCAAGTATGTTGGTTTGTTTTTCTTTAATCTTCCTTCTACTATTAATCTGAGGCCTGAAATTGCTTCCCTTGTCCCTATACTTTTCCTGAAACCAAATTGGTCTTCTCCTAACACTTCCTCCACTCTCCTCTCAATTCTTCTGTATAGAATTCTAGTTAAGATTTTTGATGCATGACTAGTTAAACTAATTGTTCTGTATTCTTCACATTTATCTGCCCCTGATTTCTTTGGTATCATTACTATAACACTTTTTTTGAAGTCTGACGGAAATTCCCCTTTTTCATAAATATTACACACCAGTTTGTATAATCTATCAATCGCCTCCTCCCCTGCAATGCGCAGTAATTCTACAGGTATTCCGTCTATTCCAGGAGCCTTTCTGCCATTTAAATCTTTTAATGCTCTCTTAAATTCAGATCTCAGTATTGTTTCTCCCATTTCATCCTCCTCAACTTCCTCTTCTTCCTCTATAAAACCATTTTCTAATTCATTTCCTCCGTATAACTCTTCAATATATTCCACCCATCTATCGACTTTACCTTTCGTATTATATATAGGTGTACCATCTTTGTTTAACACATTATTAGATTTTAATTTATGTACCCCAAAATTTTCCTTAACTTTCCTGTATGCTCCGTCTATTTTACCAATGTTCATTTCTCTTTCCACTTCTGAACACTTTTCTTTAATCCACTCTTCTTTCGCCAGTTTGCACTTCCTGTTTATAGCATTTCTTAATTGCCGATAGTTCCTTTTACTTTCTTCATCACTAGCATTCTTATATTTTCTACGTTCATCCATCAGCTGCAATATATCGTCTGAAACCCAAGGTTTTCTACCAGTTCTCTTTATTCCGCCTAAGTTTGCTTCTGCTGATTTAAGAATTTCCTTTTTAACATTCTCCCATTCTTCTTCTACATTTTCTGTCTTATCTTTTTTACTCAGACCTCTTGCGATGTCCTCCTCAAAAATCTTCTTTACCTCCTCTTCCTCAAGCTTCTCTAAATTCCACCGATTCATCTGACACCTTTTCTTCAGGTTTTTAAACCCCAATCTACATTTTATTATCACCAAATTATGGTCGCTATCAATGTCTGCTCCAGGGTAAGTTTTGCAGTCCACGAGTTGATTTCTAAATCTTTGCTTAACCATGATATAATCTATCTGATACCTTGCAGTATCGCCTGGCTTTTTCCAAGTGTATATTCTTCTATTATGATTTTTAAATTGGGTGTTGGCAATTACTAAATTATACTTCGTGCAAAACTCTATAAGTCGGTCCCCTCTTTCATTCCTTTTGCCCAGCCCGTATTCACCCACTATATTTCCTTCCTTGCCTTTTCCAATGCTTGCATTCCAATCTCCAACTATTATTAAATTTTCATCTCCTTTTACGTGTTTAATTCTTCATCAATCTCTTCGTATACACATTCTACCTCATCATCATCATGGGCGCTTGTAGGCATATAGACGTTAACAATCGTTGTCGGTTTAGGTTTTGAATTTATCCTTATTACAATGACTCTATCGCTATGCGTCTTGAAATACTCCACTCTCCTCCCTATTTTCTTGTTCATCACGAAACCTACTCCTGCCTGCCCATTATTTGACGCTGAGTTAATTACTCTAAAGTCACCCGACCAAAATTCGCCTTCCTCTTCCCACCGAACCTCACTAATTCCTACTATATCCACGTTTACCCTATCCATTTCCCTTTTTAAATTCTCTAGCCTACCAACCTTTTTTAAGCTTCTAACATTCCACGCTCCGACTCGTAGAATGTTATTTTTTACTTTTCTGGTGACCCCTTCCTTAGTAGTCCCCACCCGGAGATCTGAACGGGGGACTATTTTACCTCCGGAATATTTTACCAAGGAAGGCGCCTCCATTATTGCTTTTGAAAATGCAGAGCCACATTTTCTTGGAAAAAAAAAACAGCTGTAGTTTTCCATTGCTTTCAGCTGCGCAGTACTCAGAGATATAATACAATATTTAGCTCATTATTATTTGATTTCAATATTATAAATCATAAAAAGGAGAAAAATGAATCCGACCTGATAAATAAACAGATAACATATTAAAGTAAATGAAAAATTAATTTTAACTCTTTAAAAATTGAAGTAAATACTGAAAGGCATCTGATTGAAGTTCAAAGATTTGTAGAAAAAATTCTGGAAAACTATAATTGAACTGTGGTTTGTAATCTTGTAGCTATCATTTCCAGTAAACATTGAACTTTTGAATGCTATATTGTTAAAAAAAAAAACAGTATACCTCCTCTAACCCTTCACAGTCAGACTAATGACCCTATACCATAGAATCAGTGGCCTCCAGAACTGCTTCAGGCTTAGCAACAAACTTTAATGATGCAAATTTTACGTTTAATTATATAAAACCATATTTAGCACAAAATTAACCTGGTACATGTACAGTAAAACATGGCTATCCATAATCGCAAAAATAAAACACTACAACACAGTTATAAAACTGGAAGCCACATATGCAGCAGAAACACTTCCATCAGAATGAACAATCAAAGACGGATAGATTCCAGAAAATCAAAAGAAGAATTGGAAGAACCTGCATTAAAAAAAAGTACTAAAAGATGGACAGTGGTGGATCGTGCCCAACAAAATTGTGTATAAAGAATTAGAATACATCACTGATAACATGCGTAAGAGGAGACTAGGATTCTTTGAATACATCATGAGAATGCAAGATTCGAGACTTCTAAAAGAGCTGGTTCAGTATAATCTCCACTCAAAAAATACCATGACAAGATGAAGATGGATTAGAGAAAAAAGTGAGGATCTGAAGGAAATTGACCTTATACCAGAAGACACCACAGATAATATAAAATTAAATGAAAAAAAATCAAGGACAAAAACACTCGCTTCACACTCACAACACAAAACATTTTCTACACCAGAAAGGGCATGAAGATCAGACCATATGAAAAAGTACTGGGAGGACCACAAGGCCTGAACAGTCCCATCATAGGGACTTGGATAATGGACTGACTAAAGTGATCCTGTGCGTTGATAAAAGATGAAAAAAAAACTTATTTTACTTTTGATTCTTCAATCATATTTTATAAATGTTTGTATTAATCATGAGTACATTAATTAATGTTTATTGCTGTAATATATTGTTCAGTTAATTTTCCTGTGAAGAGTAGAATTTTACTAATTCAGAATACATAATACTCAAACCTAATCCAAAAAGAAAATTCTTGAAGTGCATTTTTTCCAAAAAATCTTACCTTACTACACATAACAAATGACACATTGCGTTTAATAACAGCCATTTACTCCATTATGTTTGTTATTGCACTGAAGTAACATTGTTACAGTCCATAGCTGAATTGATGCAATATAAAAACTACTCATTTTTATGTCAGAAATCTGTTAGCTTTCTGTGCCTGTATAGCATCAGGTTTTTAATTTTTCTATGTGTAATTTTTTCCAATATGAGAAAATTGCAACCCACATATTACTTTTTCCTGGTGTTTTCATTTTTATTTTTTGTAAAATGTGTTTGTTTAATACAACTTGGAAATTTTTTGGTAACATTCAGAATATTCGTTTTATTTTAATGAATTTTTGTAAAATTATAATTAAAATATGAGTGTAGTGAGACAGTTTTTAAAATTCATAACAATTAAAAATGTATAAAATATATTTTTAACCATACAACTGAGAATTAGCATTTTGGCAGTGTTGAAACCTGTTGTTCTGTCAGCAGTGCTGCTAAATTCGCATAGTTAAATGATTTTGTAATGTCTGTTCTTTTTCTATTGATGTTATAATAGTTTTAGATAATAACAAGGAATGTTTTAATTACAGTGATGTACAAAATTTCGTCCCAGAGCAAGTAGAAGTGGTTTCTGTATGTAATTTTCTTCTTGAATTCAAAACATAAAACAAGTTTTCTATCGCGGTTAGTTTTCAAGTTACACCCTGTTCAATGTTATATATGAGGCATATTCATAAAGTAAGGGCGATTTGGTCATTAAAAAAATTTAACTTGTGAGAAAAGGTTGTTACAGTTTTAGTTTACTACATATCTACTTCACTTTTCCACATAATCGCTATTCAGTTCTAAGCACTTTTCGTAATGCTGAACCAGTTTCTTTAACCCCTTTGCATAGAAGTTCACCATCTGGGAATTGAACCAGTCTTGAGTTCCTTTTTGTTTTCAAACTGTTGTCCACCAAGCCACTTTTTCAAATGCAACAAGAGGAAGTAGTTGCTATGGGCAAGGTTGAGACTATATGGAGGGTGGTCAAAAAGTTCCCAATGAAAATCTTGAATCTTCTTGGTTAAGGCTGTGGTATGAGGACGTGTGTTGTGAAGGAGGATTGTGAAGGAGGGTGTTGTTGTGACACTGGATGACAGTTTCCTGTGTCGTCGGTTTTGGATTGCACGTCTCAGTTTGGAGAGCATTTCACAGTATACGTCATCTGTAATTGTTAATCTATGTTTCATGAAATCAACCAAAATGATGTCATTTTCATCCCAAAAAACGGTAGCCAGCATTTTTCGACTCAAGTACAGAGATTGCTTAAGCTTTTCTGGTCTTGGGGAACTTGAACAGCACCACTGCATTGACTGTTGTTTTGATTCTGCATAGGTGTAGGATATCCACGTCTCGTTGCCAATAACAATGTGGGAAAAAAATCATCTCCATCTTGTCGATAGTGGTCCAAAAATACTTGTCCACTGCACATTCTTTGCTCTTTGTGTTGGTTGGTGAGCATTTTCGGTACCCACCTTGGACATAGTTTGTGATATTTGAGCTTTTCTGTAACAATCGTGTAGATAGAGATGCATCAAACATGCGGAAATTCAACAGCCAGAGCACTAATCGTCAATCACCAATCTCATCGCAGTTTTTAGTTCACTTGTTCAATGATTTAATCGTCTGAACACTGGGCCTGCCACTCCCCGCTTTCCTTCACTGATTACTGTAGGTCCATACAACTCCTGATGAATTTCAGCAGCTGAAGATCCTTTTGCACACAAAAATGAAATCACAGCGTGCACTTAGCAACTGGTGGGAGTAATGAATGTCACGGACATTGCGATCTGCATTCACTGGCAGGCAAACAACTACTGTATCAAAACAACGGCAGTGGCTTCGTAAATAGCCGATAGATGGCCTTGCATGTGTGAAACTGTGTTCAGACCCGCTAACATTTAAATATAAGCCAACAGCCCTTTATGAATATACCTCGTAAGTTATGGAAATTATGCAATTATGTTATGGTATTATGCATTTATAATTCATAAATGAATAAAAAAATTGTATTAATTTAGCATTTAACCTTTTCCCATCACAATGATCCGCGGTTGATTAGCGCTCCGCGAAAATATGTTGGTATCTGATTGCCTCCCTTCATAGTCTTATGCTATTTCAAAAAATTAATAAAATAAAATATAAATTAAACTAATAAAATATTAATTTCAAAAGTTACAGTACAGTGGTACCTTGAGATACGAATTTAATTCGTTCTGTGATCATCATCGTATGGCAAAAAAATTGTATCTCAAAGCAATTTTTCCCATTTAAAATAATGTAATATATATTAATGCGTTCTAGCGATATGAAACTAACCCAAAACACAGTTAAATTACATATAATATACACAATTTGTATATAAATAAACGAGTAATAACACACATAATGTTTATTAATTTATTTATTAATATATTAATAACACACAATGTTTATTAATCATCACTTTAACGTCGGGCCTTTTTGGCCTCACCTTCCTGACTTTCACTGTGTGAGACCTTCACAAGGTAAACGATCAAGAGAGTTCTGTTTCAGCCTTCTTTTTAAAATGTTACGAAAGAATGTGAGACACCTATCATCAAATAAGGCACTCGCTCTCCCTGTAGACAATTTCTCTGGGTGTCTTTTTTCCACAAAATCAGACACTTCCTGCCACTTGCCAAGGATATCACTAATTTCACATGAAGTAAGTTTCTCCTCCGGCTTGACCTCCTCCTCACTGCTGAGTTCCATCATTACCCCCGAGTGGGAAATCTTCTGTAACTCCTTCAGCTCCTCCGTCGTGAGTTCTTCAGCATACTCCTCAATGAGATCAGCAACATCTGCCTCGTCTACCTCTAGGCCCATGGAGCGGCCAATGGATACGATCTCCTCCTCAGTAGGTTCGAATCCCTCAAATCCCTCTCGTTTTAACACAACATCTGGTCATAATTTTCTCCAAGCTGAGTTCAATGTTCTTTTGGGAACACCTTGCCAGGCAATATCTATAAGCTTAAGACAGATCACAATGTTGTAATGATTCTTCCAAAACTCCCTCAATGTTAGGTTCGTATTTTCGGTAACTTTGAAGCAACGCTTGAAAAGATGCTTCGTGAAAAGTTTCTTAAAATTCGAGATAACTTGTTGATCCATGGGCTGAAGGGTAGACGTTGTATTGGGTGGCAGATAGACAATTTTAATAAATTAAAATTCATCTAAAAGGTCATCCTCAAGGCCAGGAGGGTGAGCGGGAGCATTATCCAACAGAAGGACACACTTAAGCGGTAGACCATTATCGATTAAGTATTTTTTCACTGAAGGCCCAAAAACTATGTTCATCCACTCAATAAAAAACTGACGGGTCACCCATGCTTTACTGTTTGCACGCCACAGAACTTGTAATTTTTCTTTCATAACTTTATAAGCTTTGAAGGCCCTTGGGTTTTCCGAGTGGTAGACTAGCAACGGTTTTATTTTGAAGTCCCCAATAGCGTTAGCGCAAAGGGCAAGCGTTAGCCTATCTTTCATAGCCTTGTGGCCGGGTAGACTCTTTTCTTCAGCACGTGATAAACATGCGCCTAGGCATTTTTTTTCCCAAAATAACCCTGTTTCGTCACAATTGAACACTTGTTGCGGTAGGTATCCTTCTTCACTAATGAGTTTTTCAAAAACCTTAATGAAATTTTCAGCTGCCTTAATATCTGCACTAGATGCTTCTCCATGACGAATAACTGAATGAATGCCACTTCGTTTCTTAAAATTGTCAAACCAGCCATGACTAGCTTTGAACCCCTCACCGCCTTGCGATGATTCTCCCTCCGTCTCGGTTACATCACGCTTGAGGTCTTAGAAGATGGCTCCAGCCTTCTCACAAATAATCGCTTCAGAAACAGAGTCACCCGCCAATTACTTTTCCTTAATCCATAATAAAAGTAGCTGTTCGATCTCATCATGTATATTAGTTCGTAGCTTTGAAATAATGGTGACGCCTTGGAATGTTGCAGCTTCTTTATCGCTTCCTTCTGCTTGATGATCGTGGATATTGTAGAAGGATTGCGGCCATACTCATTTGCCAAGACGATGATACGAACGCCACGCTCATGCTTTGCAATAATTTCATGTTTCGCTTCCATTGAGATCATTTTCTTAGGCTTTTTCTTTTCACCAGTTTTATCTTTAACTTTGGGATCCACAGTTAAAATAACAAAATATACAGAGTACAGTATATATACTATCCAAAATGACACAAAAAAACAGGCACAAACAAAGCGAATAACACGTCGTGGCGGCCTTGCAGAGGACTGTGGTCTCAACAACCAAACAGAGCGACATAGCGGGCAGAAGCAGTGGAGGAAAGCTAAGCGAACGCTCTGCCATCTTGGGATCACCTATGCAATTATCGCAAATCGCAAATTCGTATCTCAAATTTTTCGTTGTATGTCGAGGTATAAATTTTAGAATATTTCATGTTGTATCTCTAAACATTCGTATCTCAAGGTACCACTGTATATTAAAGAGATTTAACAGATTCTGACAAAAAAAAACCGTTATGATTGGATATTTTTTATTCCTTATCAACAAAAAAATTGAAACAGTACAAAAATTATGATAAATTAATTGCCGGATTATTTTCCGCATTTCTACCGCGTTTTTTTTTTTTTTGCTTTGTGTTTATGTTTATCAGTTTGCTGATTTTAAAAATAATACTTTCAAGCAAATTGGTTGAAAATGGGGCAAAATATGATGAAAAACCCGTGTCATAAATCACAGATTAGTAACATATGTTAGATAAGTGAAAGTAGATTCAGAAAACTACGTTTTATAAAAATTCCCACCACTCCAAAGGCTATTCAGATTGACAAAAAACCATTTTCACTGTATACTGTTATTCATTATGAATCGATATGTGTTACATTACCAATATCATTTGTCTGAAAAGATATTTATAGACCTCAAGTAAAAGTGACGTATTTATGACCACAAATTTTTTTTTTTTGTGTGCCGTATATCATAGTTTATTATGTGTTTCAATACATCGATATGTTGCTAGTAAGATAAACTATTTTTGTAAATAATAAATAAATTCGTAATCTTCATAGCAAACACACACACCTCTGAGAAAAAATGTTCTCTGAGAAAATATTCTTTCTAGTCCAAATAAAACATTTTAACATCATATAAATGTCGTTCAAATTGTGTAATAAAACTGATTCCTTTGGGAATATAAAAAAAATAACCGACTTAGATGCCATATAAAATGAATTTGTAACAGCGTTTTAAAACTGATGCCGTACATAACCAGTTCCAAGGCTACATGATCTCAAAAGGTTAAAAATTATTAGTTTGTTTATGAAAGAAGGTCTGCAATGGCATAGAACAATTAATCTGCAATGGCATTTTAATTATTCATAACTGCTGGATGATGTAATTCTAAAATGAGTCAGAAAATGGCTTTCTTACAGACTTAGTCATCATTTTTTATCATGGTGATCTTACAAGCAACATCTGTTGTGATTGTAAAGTCTGAGTTACTGGTTCAAGCCATAACCAGTCTGTGTTCAGTATTCACTCTATTGAAATCTGCACATCTTTTGTGTGTATGTACTGATGTAATATACTGTAGTTCAGTTAAAAGTTTCTCAGTTATGATATATTCTAAATTTACATTTCATTTTTTGAATTCAAGATGTAGTGAATATTTTTCTTGTAGTGTTTGTATATTGTGTGATTTGCCAAAATGCCTAGAAATTGTGTAAACCCCCTGGAGAGCTTTTGCTATATGAGGTGAGGTAACATTTAAATTTCAGAAATGTAGTTTTACTTCCCTCATCAAAAAATGTTGACTTTATTTCAGCTGCAAAGTTGGTGACCAAGCCAAACATTGGGCCTCTCACATTTTTTGTGCTACTTGTGTCAGATGCCTTATAAGCTGGTCAAAGGGTTCTTGGCACATGAACTTCGCTGTTCCAATGATTTGGCAGGAACCAAAAGATCATGCTCACCAATTGTTACTTTTGTCTGGTTAATAGTGTGGGCATTAGATCAAAATCAAAGCACACTATTTCTTACCCTAATTTACCATCTGCCATGAGGCCTGTGGCACATAGTAAAGAACTGCCTGTGCCTAAACCACCAGAAAATGTACTTGGGATGATCAACAATACAGAGGTTTGGCAGAGGATAGTAATGTTGTAAAGGCTGATCCAAACTATAAAGTTTAGTGTTCGTCTAGTTGAACCACACTGACAAAAGGTGACATCAGTGATCTTGTATGAGATCTGAATATATCAAAAAAGGAGGCAGTACTTTTAGGCTCATGATTAAAGGGTTGGAACCTTCTCTACCACAAAACAAAAGTATGTGTTTTTAGAAATAGGCATAATGACTTCAAGAATTTCTTTGTATTTGAAGATGAACTGTTTTTTTGTAAATGTTTTATAATGGAATCATTTGGTCAGGAGTACAAAACAAAGAAGTGGCATTTGTTTATTGATTCTTCTAAAGCTAGTCTGAAAGCTGTGTTTCTGCACATTGGGAATGAGTTTCCAACAGTGCCACTAGCTTATGATATTGATCTAGAAGAAAATTACGTGAACATGAAACTTCTGCTAGATAAAATAAAGTATGAAGAATTTCAGTGGAATATCTGTGTGGTGACTTGAAAGTAATTGCTCTGTTGCTAGGTCTTCAATTTGGTTTCACCAAATACTGTTGTTTTTTTTGTGAGTGTTAGAGCAGAGACCAAAAAATCATTATGTACAGAAAGAGTGGCCAAACCGATAGCATTAACTCCAGGAAAGAATAATGTTGGTAACGCACCACTTGTTGATCAAAAAAGGTTTATTTCCACCCCATATAAAGCTGGGGCTTATGAAAAACTTCATGAAAGCAATGGATCAAAGTGGGCTTGGATTCACTTACTTAAAAAATAAGTTTCCAAATATCAGTGAAGCCAAACTCAAAGAAGGAATCTTTGTAGGACCTGAAATGAAAGATTTATTTAAAGACGACAACTTTGATAGTATGTTAAATGAGGTAGTGAAAGATGCATGGAAGTCTTAGGAGCATTTGCCAGAACTTCTTAGGAAACCATAAATCCGAAAATTACAGAGAAATGGGTGATCTTATGATAAAATCTTACAAGGTCATGAGATATTTAATAATGATATTTCGGATATGTAAAAGTGGTACCAGGGCAAGTGGGGTCTGGCATGCTAACTGACTGTTGTTGGACCCTAAATAGAGATGTGCATGATGTGAAATATCGTAGAAAATCAAACATTACCACTTTTTAGGTTGTATTATTATTACTATTATCTTTCATGATCGCATAGGATCACTTTAGTCGGTCCATTATCAAAGTCTCTTTAATGGGACTGTTAGGGTCTTGCAGTGCTCTTAAGTACTTTTTCGTACATTCTGATCTTTGTGCTCTCTCTAGTGTTGAAAATGTTTGTGTTGTGAGTTTTTCTTGAGTGTGAAGCGAGTGTTTTTATTCTTGATTTTCTTACTTAATTTTATCTTATCTGTGGTGTCTTCTGGTGTAAGGACAATTTCCTTCAGATTCTCTTATTTTTCCAATCCATCTGTATCCTGTTTTTGGAGTCGAGATTGTACTGCTCTACCTGTTTCAGTAGTTTCTAAACTTGCATTCTTATGATATGTCCAAAAAAATCCTAGTTTCTTACGCATGGTATCAGTGATGAGTTTTAACTCTTTGTACATGACTTTGTTGGCTACTGTCCACCACTGCCCGTCTTTCTGGTACTTTCTACTGATCCAGGTTCTTCCAATTCTTCTTTTGATTTTCTAGAGTCTGTCTGTCTTTGTTCGTTCAGGTGGAAGAGTGTTTCTGCTGCATAAGTGGCTTCTGGTTTGATAACTGTGTTGTGTCTTATATTTTTGTTTATTGATAAGCATTTTTTATTGTAAGTGTACCAGGTTAATTTTACTTAATGTACCAGGTAAGTTTACTTCTTTTAATTGTGCTGGTTTTTTGGTCATAATTTCTGTCTTTCAATATTTTAAGTCCAATTTTATTTGTAATATTTTGAAATTCTAATATCTGTGATTTAGCTTCTTTGATATTTTCTGGCAGTGCCAAGTTGTCAGTGAAACCAAAACAGTTTGTTTTGATTTTCCATCCTATTTTTACTTTCAGAGAGCATTTTTTGAACCATTCCTTCATTACCATTTCTAGAGTACTGTTGAATAATAACGGTGAGAGCCCATTGCCTTGGCGCATTTCTGTTTTAATCTTAAATGGTCCTGAGTGCTTGCCTTGGGATTTTACCTTCGAATTAGTGTTTGTGAGGGTCAGTTTTATCATGTCTATTAATTTGGTATGTAGTCTGAGGTGTCTTAGAATTTTTAGTAGGGATTCTTTGTGGATGCAGTTTTAAGATTTCTTGAAATCTTGTCTCTGTTTTCCTGTTGTAATCCTTTATTAGCTTGAGACTCATGTTCTGGTCTGGACAGTTCCTCCAGGGTCTGAAACCTACCTATTCTCTTAGTTTTTCTCGAGTTGTGAATTCATCCTGTTGAAAATGATTTTTGAAAGAATATTGTATGTTGTGTTGAGGAGTGAGATTCCCCTGTAATTGTTAGGGTGTTTTGGTTTTTTTTGTGTAGCGGATAGATCAGGGCTGTCGTTCAGTGTTCTAGTAGTTCTTCTTTGATCCATATGTTGACAAGCTGTTGATGAGAACAATTTTTGCTGATCTTCCTGCATCTTTTCAGATCTCTACAAAAGTCTGATCTGCTGCTGCTTTGTAATTCTTCATATCATCCAGTGCTTGGTAGACGACGTATTTTATTGTGGGAGATTATTAATAATATTATATTATTCTAGGAATGCATTTTAAATATTTAATGTTGTAAAATTATAATAGTTTCTAAAAATCCTTACGTGATAAGACTAATTCTGAAACCATATTAGAATTCAGCATGAAAAATTCTATTAGATTCACCCATTTTCACTTCTGAGACAAAAAATAAATCAAATTTTATATACCAGTATTATACACTAGATTTTATTTGGTTTTTGTGCTTTTCATTCTTGATGAATGCTACTGTGTTTTTAGTTGAGCTATGGTTATATTGTCTTTTTTGTAGTTGGTTTGTTTGATCATTTTTTTGTTACTTTTAGTGGCTGTTATGGTCAAATAATTTTGCGTTAAACATCTTATAAATAATTAAATGAATGTAAGATAGAGATTTTTTTGCAAAATAATGAAGAGGAACCCAATTTTGAAATTGACTTCAATGATGATTGCTGCAGACATTGCAGGTATTATTTGTAAACTGGAATATTGCAGAGTTAGTCAAACAAGTTTTTAGTTAGAAACTTAAGTATTAGGGATGTTTTCCTGTATGAATTATTTATAATTGTATATAATGAATTTATATACCCATTGTGCAGAATATTAATAATGTCCTTAAAATATAAATAGTTTTAAAAAAAATGACTAATTGTTTTTCACTTTCGGTTTCTACAGGCTGCATAAGTAACTCTCTTGTTAGTTTTAACGTTTGTATTTATGTTTTGCACATACTGATTTTAAAAAAAAAACTGTTTTTCTATGTATTATATAAACATATATTAATGTTAAAGATTTTGTTGCTAGAAGGTAATTGATTGCTAGCAGTTTGGAACTGTGATGTTTTGTCACTGTACATCCACTAAATTAGGCTAATTAAAAATCTGAAAATTCTTTGAGGAATAAATTGCCTCTGTATTAGTAACATTTCCTAATAAAATAAATTCTATCTGGTATGATTATTAATGAGTCAAAGGTTAGTATGACCAAAAAAATGTAAAAATAAAATATCATTTTACTTTTTTTTTAAATGATTGTATTAAACAAGAAAAAATTATTTTTAAAAAATGTACTGCCATTAAAATGTTGCCATGGTGACTGATCGGTCTGACACACTAAGAATTACAATTTGACATGTCGACCAATAGGTCTGAAAAGCCCCTGCAAGGTAGTGTTTTATTTTAACCTCTATATTGAGACATGTATCATCTCTAGTGGCAAATGCATGAACTGACAACAAGTTGAAGGATGGGTTTTATTGGCAGTACATCATGTTGGTACAAACCAATACAATGTACTGCCAATAAAAGCAACACATAAATAATGCAGATACAAACATGCGTTATTAATGTGTTGCTAAGTAACCAAAATTACTCTTTTTTTTTCCTTTCTTTTTGGACCGAAAGGTCTGACATAAATTGTACGAGATGCAAATATTGATAAACTCAATAAAATACACAAAATTGGGATACAATTTTTATTCTTAACTAATATACAAATTAAAAAATATAAAAAATGTATAATGAAAATAGAGAAAGTAAAATATTGATGAAAATATATAGAAGTAAATTAAATGTTAGTTATTATTCAAAAAAAATAAAATTTGTAAAATATATTCCAAATGTTTACTTATGCAAGTCAATAAAGCAATCTTTACACAAGTACGGTTGTCCCGGGCACTTCTCACAAAATGTTATTTTTGCCTTATTTTGGATTTATTCCTTCCTTCTAATCGACCCATTTTTTTTGTAGCACAGTTTGCACCCTTTCTTAGACGCCTTTTATTTTTTCCAACTTCTACAAAAACATCAGTCTCCTTCAAATAGTGTTGGCCTGCCTGTGATGCATTTGTTTACTGCTCTTCCTAGAGGTCCATCAATTCTAAGGCGACACTGTCTTTGAAAGATGTTATTGACGTGCGTTTAGGATTAGGGCCATGGCTATCTTTATAACAAAGCCATGCATTTACAATACATGTGCCTAATAGCAGGTGCTCTGTTACCTTGTGATACCACCTTGTTCATTATTTTCCTTATGGCAGAGCTGTATGAGGTCATTTGATCTGCTACATTGATCCCCATTTTTAACTTTTTATACTCGGTAAAGACAAGTGACTTAAGAATGTTGTTTCCTCTCTTTGTCTTGTTTTCTAATGTCTACCATATCAGCTTTATGTTTTGTAGACAACAGGACATGTGTCTTGTCCAGCCAGTTTGTTATTTTCAGCCAATTTCATTTCTCCACGCTTATGGCCTGAGGTAAATAGTAAGTCTTTTGGCAGTCCAACCCAATAGATCGCAAAGAGCCAACCAAGTGCATTTTCTTCTGCAAGAGAAGTTTGGCCATTTCAACAGAGCAGTAATAATTGTCACAATATATAGTTGAGCCAGAAT
This sequence comes from Lycorma delicatula, assembly GCF_047948215.1. Classification (NCBI taxonomy): domain Eukaryota; kingdom Metazoa; phylum Arthropoda; class Insecta; order Hemiptera; family Fulgoridae; genus Lycorma; species Lycorma delicatula. The sequence continues at coordinate 6,664,461 of NC_134458.1, forward strand.
TCAAATTAAGGTCAAGTAATTCTAAGACTATTGATATACCCATCAAGTATTCAGGGAGTAGTATTAGAGCCCTTACCTGAATATACTTTTAAACTACATGTAAGCTTTGCTGTCATGTTATATGAAAAGCTTGACCCCATATTTGTGGGCTTTTTTCAGCAAGTACTGGTGGGAAATTAATCTGCCTCTTAAGTGGCCCCATACTCTCACCGATGGTAAGGTCTTCCTCAGTAGTTTTTAATCTTTTGAAATTTTCTTTAAGTAAAGCAAACAAGGGACAATTTTGACAAGGTGACGTTTTTAGTTAGGATCTTGTCATTAAAATGCCAAAATGTGAGTAGTAATTGAAATTTATTGCGACTCGACATTACTGGCAACTTAGTTTTTATAAAGTTTGTCAGTAGACCAATAGTTGCTGGTTCTAGGAAAAGGTGCTAAACCCATCCAAATTAGTAAGCCAAAAAAATGTTTCATTTTCTGAGCATTTGTGGGTTTCCATTTTCTGAGTGCTACAATGACTAAGTCATTTGTTATCGATTGTTTGACTAGCGTTTTTGTTGGTTTTTGTAACCATTAGATCTATTACTTCATCAGTTACCATTAGCCTATAATAGTCTGTCGGTTTACTATCTTTGAGTAAGTCAATATTATACTTTGATTGTCGTGTAGATTGAGATTTTTTTTTTATAGACCTTGGAAACCACTCCAAGTTGGGTCTACTGGTACCTTATTTTGTTTTTTTGCCTACCTGTTATTGCTTGCTCTGGAATTTGGGATAATCCTCGTCTTCTTCTGTGTCCTTGACTTCTTCCCTGCCCTCGTGCAGAGCCTCTGTTTGCAGGTAGGTACATGTCTGCATCATGGCTATTATTAGGTTGTTTTGTCATCAGGTGTCTGTACATCAGCGATTTGTTCTTCAATATGTAGGTCAACTACTGATGCACCATGGTCATCATCAGGCATCTTTATATCATTAATGTAACTACTACCATGTAGGGTAACTTGTGTGGCATGGTCATTACCAGGTAGGGCCATAGGTATGGCATAGTTATGTTCTGATAAGTCAGTTAGCATGTCTTGTGCTTTGGTAAAATCATTATAATCATATAAAATTATACCTTTGCCACGCAAATCTAGGTCCATAAAATTACACGATTCATTATCTTTTGATGTGGATGCATGATATTGATTTAAGCTAATCTCATTTTAACTATCATCATCTGCGTCATGCCCAGCTGAGTCACTACAGGGTGGTGTGAATAAACCAACATCAGAACCTGTATCATCACTTTCGAAAGTTTCACTGTCATATGATTCATTTAGCGCCCTTTCAATTTCTTAAAACCAAAGTCGATCACTCATTTTAACTTTTAGTTTTATATGAATTAATACAATATACGAGAAACTACTTAAATAGATGAACTAATTAAATACAACATATGAGAACTAATACATTATAATACAAGAAAACACAATGGGTCAGTCATGAACAAGAAGTAGTAAAAAGTTCACGAATCTACGATGCGTATTTGTTATTTTATGTAAAACAACTATTATACATATAACAGCTGTTTTTCATGTGGGAACACTAACCACACATCGGTATGAGATTGACAACTATGTTGCTAACATTATGCATAGAAATAATGCAGTATAATACTGACTATAAACAAGCGCTGATTGGTCCGACATGTCAAAATACAACTACTTTTTAATACCAAAAATTGACAAGTCAGACCGATCGATTCTATGTTTATTTATATGGGATAAAAATTGTTATAAGATACCATATCAGACATAACTAAATTGAATAGGATTAAATAAAATCATTGCTAACTTTTGGCACTCGGTGGATAAAAGGTGATTTCAGGCATGGCAGTTAACATGTTAAGAAATAGATGCTCGGGTAAAAATTCTATTGATAATCCCAAAATATGAAAACAATGTATGAAGGGTGATGTAGGAATCATTATGAAGATTAAATCAAAAACTCTTGTGTTAACTCCACTTTTTCCATAATGTTAATCCTGGACTCTGATTTTTATATATTTTGTTGTTACTTTTTAGCTGATATTTATTTGGATTGGCACAGGCATTAGAAAATAACTGAATTTTTCAGTTTGTTTATTTAGTATTCTTAATTGTGCAACAGAAGACAATCTTCTTGACTAACAAGTTGAAAATTTTTACGTGAGCATTGTGGGTTGTAATCTTAACTCTTTTCCTCCTGTGATAAAGTGTGATATATACTCACGCCTTTCCCTGATGTATCATAATCTGTGAGTACTTCCTGTAGTTATATAGACTTATGATTGACTTTTGAATTTCCAGAAGTTCACCATCTCCCCCTACTGTACCGCTAAAAGAGAGAAGAGAACTGCCAAACTTTAATAATCAATCTCCATCACTTCATCCCCCACTGGTACATTTGTCTCAATCACTACCACCACCCACACATTCTGCTCCATCATCATCGTCCCTGGCAGATGCATTTTCAAGTGAAATGCTTGCTTGGTATCAAGATCAGAACGTAACACAGCCTCGTTCTGCTACTTTTGTATAAGTATATTTTTTTATTATTTTATTTATCATGTGGAAATATTCTTTTGTTTTATTAATTGCAGCCTATATAATGTTTAAAACTTAGTTTCTTATACACCTGATTTTTGCTGTAAGTACTTAAAATAAATTTATTTTCTATCTGTTGATGGGAAATGTTATTGTAGATCCTTCATATTTATAAGTATTTCTAAGTTTTCTTATAGATGAGATTTTTATGAGATATTAAAAATGTTTAATATAAACATTATTTTCTGTAAAGTAAAAGGTATAGTTTTTAAAATAATATATATTTTTATAATCGGTTTTATTCAGGATATTATTGCGGATAATTATATTTTATTATTATTATTCAGATTATATTTATATTAAAATAAAATAAATGCTGCGGGTGATATTAGTTTACACTGTTAAAAAGGCCAATTTAATTTAAAATCATCTCATATCATCATGTAGTAATTATAAAACTGTAGCTTAAATTTTTTTTTAATGAGTTGTATTAATGTAGGTGCTGTAAAAATTAGTATATGATAAATGTCAGAGCAAATATAAAATTTAAATGCTTATATTTGAAGTTATTTTATGAATTATTTCACAATTAATTTATATTATGAATCTTTACGGATAGCTAATATAACATGCAGGTGAGCAGGCATCCCATAGCTGTAAAGACATGTATTATGTACAACAATATTTGGCTATAGACTTAACTACTTGCAGTTTAACAATAATTTGATAATATTAATATTTAATATAAATATAATATAATATTTTATATTATAATATAATATTAATATTTTATTAATATTTAATTTTAATAATTTAATTTGGTTTTGGAACCTATTTCAAAGATACTTTCATGTTTATGTGGATTTGTCCTCTTATGCCTTCCTTACTGTGTCATTTGGGACTTCAGATCAGATCCAATATGCGGTATTAAAAAAAACAAAAACCTGTAATATTCAATAATTTCCTTAGATTTGAATAATTTATTTATATTTATAAAAAGAACTTCATTTCGTAATCACTCAGAATCCTGAAAAGGATTTTTAGGCTGACCCTGTTTACCTATTACAATCTTTGTTTCGTTGTTTTAACACTATCGATTTATTCATATTGGGGAGTTTTGTATTAATACTGCCCTCGTCTGTGGTAGGACTATATTAATAAATAACTGAAATAACATAATGTTTATATTAGATGTAAACATTGTTCTTATTCATAATATTATGATCACGGCGGTACCTTATCAGTTTCATGCATAAAAGTTTCATGAAGATATATACACTTGGAATTATCTGTTAATCTACAAATATCGATACCTGATACATTTATTATTTATTTTATATATAACAGATATATCTATTTGCTGTTAATTGATTGTAAAAATATTTTCTAAATTAGAATGTGATGAGTCACCCTCACAAAAAAAAACTATATATACTCGTAAATGATGTAAAGATAATTCTAAGTGGTGTGTTCTATTTTAATCAATTTTTTTTAAAGTAGAGGAAAAATTGATTAGATTTCATTACATTACATTACTGGAATTGCAAACAAGGTTGCGGTAAAAATATTAAAAGTGATGAAGGTAAATTTATATTTTTAATTCTTTATTAAATCAAACAGTTTTGGCCAGATTTTCATAGATATAACAATATCCTTATATAAGTATAAAATATTTGAATGAGTTAACTACAGAAATAAAAATGTAATTCATTTAATAACATTTTTTAATGCTAAAGCTTTGTTTAATAATATACCTTAGCATATTATTTAAACTTGAGATTATTTTATCAGTCGAATTACATTCTTCATAAATTAGAAAAAAGTTAAAAACTTCACCGCATTAGTATAGTTAAGAGTTGTAAATAAAATAAATTGTATTTATCCTTGGAACATTTAAAAATGATAATTTTCTCCCTTATAAAAATGCTGTCATGATTAATGTATTTGTTTACATTCGTAATATAAAAATGGTTTGAATGTTTTATCCAAATCTAGGGTATTGTTATATTAAAGTTTGTAATAAATATGTTACTACTGTTATCATTAATCATTTAAGAACTAAATTTTCAACTTATTGTAGTGTTGAAATGTGACAAATATAAAACTGCTCTGATAATTACATGTATTATTTTACATCTTGTTCATTTTGAGTTTTTTTTTATTGATAACTGTATGGTATTATAACTTTTTGCGATCAGTTTTTATAAAACAGTTTCATTGTACCATGTTTCATTCCTAAATAAATGTTTTAAGTTTTTTATGTGTTTCTTTTTTAATGGTCCTGCAGAGAGTAGGATGTTTTTGAAAATTAAAGTGAAATCAGTTTTAGTTACAGAATTTATATGTACCAATTTTAAAGGAAAAGTGGTGCCTACTTACAATTGCTTTGTCATAGAAATAATGTCATTGAATTTTACCTCCTGTTGTGAGTACACTCTTGTATACCAACTTGAAAATTTATTTTACACGTCTTGTCATTTTAAGTAAGTTGCTACAATTTTCTTTTGAATTAACATTGTTAGATGCTATATATAATGAAACCTGTTTTGAAGTTCAGCAACTGTTGCAAAATTATTTTCTCAGAGAAAGCTTGTCTATGGTGACCCGTGCTGAGAAACAATTAAAAATAGATGAAGTGAGTGAACATCGTACTTTCTGTTTAAGAAAAAATATCTTTATAGATACAACACAGTGCTGCTTAGCTGTTGTTTTATTGCAACTCAAGTAGCAAAGGGCAGACTCCTAAAAATCACACCTGCCATCTCATGTAAACAATACCTGAAGAACAGTCCTTTCAGTAACATCCTGCTTCTCTGCTGATTTCTGTGTATTAGTTTAGTGACATTAAATCCACCACATTTTGCATGAATACAATAATGTCGTATGTAAATTTCTGCTGTATGTGATTTTGCTTTTGCTTGGTTAACTCTTTCCAAATTTACATAGTTTCAGATCGATGATTAAAATCAAGTATTGAAGTTAGTTTTATAAATTTATTAGTTAAAATTGATTTGTGTAAATCATGATTGATGATAAAAATGTTAACAACCCACCTTATCTGCACTTGCTGCTTAGTTTAATGCTTTCATTGATTATGTGGTTTCTAATAAATTTATTACTTGTATGACTATGTATTAAAGCACTAATATACTTCAGCAAAAAAGAAAGGAAGATTTATCTGTACATGAAAGAACAAGAATGATTGCTGTAAGGTTTGTGACAGTCAATTCAAAATTATTTTCAAAACAATGTGAATACCCTAATTTGATTATATCCATAATATTATTTCACCAGCTGCAGCGTAACACAAAAAATGTTTTGTTTTATGTATCAAAAGCAAAATTTTATTCAAATTCAAGTACAGTAGATTTTGGATAATTGGACCACTTTGGAACCAGGGCTAAATGGCCCTATTAAGCAATATTAACAAAAAATGAGGGGAGCTATGCACAAATACAGTATACAGGTCTATTCTAATTATTAAATTTGAATTAGTGATTTACTAATCTGAATTTTATTTCTAATATTAAGATTACATGAACAATATTATAAATTAAAACATAATAAAAGTTTAAATACTCTACCGTACAACATATGTCTAATAAAATACAATACATTATTTACTATCCTTTTACATTACATAGCTACATATAAAAACAAGCCTATTACATTTAAAAAGAATACTTTTCTAGTACAATGCATTACTGAATAGTTTTTATAAAAAACAAAACTATTGACAAAATAGGGGTATAAAATATAGTAAATGATTGCTATTTATGATCAGTCAAATAAAAAAATACTTTAATGTCTCTTACATGTTAAAACTTTTTTTAAAAAATTCTTTTATTTCACTTTGTTGTCTTCTTTTTAATATCTGGCATTGTACAAATTTCACATAGACTCATAATTCTTCTAACAGGCTTCCTTCACTGCCTTTTATAAAATACTGCTGAAGTCCGTCAATGGATGTTTTTGCATCTTGTATGTGTTTGACATCTTATTCCCATGTCAAGCAGTTGAATTAAACTCATATTTGGTGGCAGAAACTCAATTTGAATGTTTTTAAATCTACATTAGGATGAGCAACACAGTTATCAATAAACAGGCAAATCTTTCTTGATTTTTTTCTATAACTCATCCCAAGCATTCAGCCAATCATGAAAAATTAGACTCATCATCTAGCCTTTTTTTATTAAAATATGTAGTAGTGCACAGGTAAATTCTATAACCCACTTAAAACATTAAGGGTTACCTGCTTTAGCAATAACAAGAAGTTTTAATTTGTCAGTGCCAGACATATTCGTGCAACAAAGCACAGTAATTCAATCCATTGGTTTCTTGAGTCAGATAACGCGACGTGTTTGAAACAGAGAGACCCATCTGGTGTAGCGTGATAAAACAGGCCCATTTTGTCTGCATTATAGATGTCATCAAGTGAATATTTCTACATTATTTCAGGAAGTTTAGAACTCTTCCATGATTCGGCATTGTCAGTATCAGTGCTTGCCTTTTCACCATGAACTTTTTTAAATTTTATTTCACGTATCCATTTCCAGCGCGACAACCAATTGTCTGTTGCTTTGAAATCACAGTGTCCCAATTTTTTCCCAAGCTCTTCTGCCTTTTGTTTTAGCATAGGACCACTTAGAGCCGTTACTGTTACAGTACCATTACTTCTCAACTATTAACGAGAGAAAACCATTCATTTAAAGCTTTCTCAACAAGTGGATCCTTTCCTTCACGGTTTTTTTTTTGAGAAGTTCCTTCTCCTTCATGTTTGTTAGACCATTCACTGCGAAGAGTTTTTCTTGCTGTAAAATCTGAGCTATTGTAATTTTTGATGCTCCCAGTAGTTCTGCAAATTCACGCTGACCAGTGTTTGGAGAACTTTTTATTTTGTCCAGCAAAGCAATTCTTTCTGCCAATGTCATGTCTTTATGTGGCATGGTGACAAGTTAGTAAATTATGAACACTGACTTTTAACTAAACTAACACTTTAAAGTAAAAAGATAAAAGTGATTAAAAAAAATTAAATGATAATGATAAAGTAAAAAGATAAGCAAAAGTGATTAAAAATTATTACGGTAAAACGATAACAACAGTACCATACACAACAATGAACAGCGAACTCAGAATGAAGAAAATATAACATTTGCTTCATCATAACTGGATGATGTCATCTGTGTCATCATGCACTACGTACTGTGTAGATCAGTGATAGAAGGAAGTTACCTCCCTTAATACAATATTCAACTAGTCAAGCAATCTAAATCACTAATAAAATGTGATATTTTAGAAGTAAAAAAAAGAAACAAACAAGCTAGTGAGCCTTATTAGCGGCATTTTGGACTGTTAAACTGGCGTAATTTTACATGAATTATCCCAATATGTTTCTGTTTTAACAAAAATGCCCCAATTAAATGGCTGCCCCAAATAACCGGTGGACCTGTTAACCGGAATTCACTGTATTCATGAATTTTTACTATAAAGTATAAACCTAATTATTTAAGATGAAATGAATTTTTCAGTTATAAAATTAAAAAAACTTTTAAATAATTGTGCTCTTATATTAAGGTGCTGAAATGGCAGCTGATATGGGATGTTTTTGGAAAAGCATGGCTATTTAGGACTTTTAATTTTGGCTTTACTGGAACTTTTTTACGTTAAAATATCTAACATATCTTTTTTACTGGGTTTTATCTTATTCATAATTCTTTATTTCTAATGTTTTCCCTTAGCCATTTTTAACAGTTTTAAGCTGGACTTAAAGTGCACATCTGTATATACAGAGTGTCCCATAAGGAAACTGACATAATTCACAGGTGTATTCCTCTCATCAAAATAATGAAAAAAGTTCACATAAACATAGGTCTGGAAACACTTTGTTAGCGAGTTGTGGATAGCTATGGGTTTTAACCTGAAAAATTGAATAAAATAGGTTCCAGAACTGTATCTTCAGTAGTCTTCATGATACCCGAAGTACAGGGTGTCCCATATAAAACGCAATCCATCAATCACTCATCCATGAAATTTCAAAAGTCAAGCTTACTCCCTTACTCGTTACTGAAATGGACTCGTCCAACATCTGAACATCGCGGCGATGCAGTAGAACACTACCGATAGTAACAACAATGCAATCATAACGTTCAGTGTATTGCTAGAGACAAGGTGGTGTTTTTGCTAGATGAACGTGTTTTCATTGTTGAGTCGTACTTCAGTACGAAATCAGTGGTTGCAGTGCAAGATTTGTTTCGCCATAAGTACCCAGATAAACCAGCTCCTAACAAAACATCAGTATTGAGATTAGTCGCAAAATTTAGAGAGACTGGTTCTGTTAATAACAAGAAACACTAAAGATCTGCGTCAGTGTTGAATACAGATACAGTCACTGAAATCAAAGACCGATTACTCGCCTCGCCAAATAAATCGATCAGATGTTTGTCTGCTGAAATTAATTTGTCTAAATCAACTGTTCATCGGGCGACCAAACAATTACAATTACGACCTTATCACATTCAAACGGTTCATCAACTTCATGAGCCCGACAAAGAAAAACGGCTACTATATTGTCAATGGTTCCGTCGATTTCTGCGTGAGGGACTTAATGTTATGGATTCGTTATTTTTCACAGATGAAGCATGGTTTCATTTAATGGCTACGTAAACAGCCAAAACAGTAGAATTTGGAGTGCTGAAAATCCCCATGTTTATCACAAAAAACAATTACACCTGCAGAAGTTGGGCGTGTGGTGCGCAATATCGCGGAAGAAAATAATCGGTCCAATTTTTTTTGAGTACACCATTAATGCAGAACGATATCAGGATATTTTATTTCAGTTCATTGCACTCTTGGAAGAGGAAGACAAACACTGCTGGCTACAACATTGACGGTGCGACATCACACTACGCAGGTTCAACTTCTGATTTCGTTGAGGAATTCTTTGGTAATCATGTTATCGGTCGAGGGTTGTGGCCACCAAGATCTCCGGATTTGACTGAGGCGGATTTTTTTCTGTGGGGTTACCTCAAAGAAATAGCCTACAGCAACAAAGCACAAACACTTGAACAATTGAAAGTCAATATTGAACAAGCTGTATTAAATATCCAGCCACAAACTTTGAAAAAAGTGGCAAGAAACGCTGTAAAAAGAATTGAAGCTTGTATTCAAGAAGATGGCGGCCACTTCCAACATTTACTCTAAATGTAAGGTAATGGATGGTAATAAAAATTGCATTTACATTTGCACATGCCTTTTTATTATTTCAATACCTACCAATATAAGGTTAGGTTGCGTTTTATATGGGACACCCTAAACAACTGAAAAATTTGTTTTCTGAAAACCATTTTCTTAGGTTGCAATACAATAACTTTGTTAAATGACTAATAAATGCATCAAATTTATTTTATTAACAAAACTTGTAAAGAATTTAATTCTAAAAATAGTGATAAGTCCAATAAAAATCATATAAACATTTTAAAAAATTAAATTTTACTGAAGAAGAAACAGAACAAAAAATAAATGAAATGACTTGCACAAAAAAAATTATTATACTTAATTTTATTTTGTTTTTATAAATTTAATTTTCATACCTTACAGATAGTTAAAAATGATCTTCTTAGTTTATGCAAAATCTTGTGTGAAGTATAACATCAAAGGAAGCTTTTCTAATAGTATGGTCGTTCTTAAGATTCAAACGTTTTTAAAATTTGTTCAATAATTCTTTGGAATGAAATCTTTCTGCATAAACAAGTTTATGACCCCAAAGGTAATAGTCCAAGAGATTTAAATTGGGAGCTTAGGAGGCCAATTAATTCGCCCACCTCGACCAATCCATCTGCCCGGAAAACTTAAGTTTAAATACTGTCTAAAGTCTTATGAATAATGAGGTGGTGCACCGTCATGTTGCAATAACATTTGCTGCCTTTTTTCAAGAGGTACATCTAGCAGAATTGGTAATTTATTTTGTAAAAAATCTTTGTACACAATGCCAGAATGATGATTTTAAAAAATAAATGGTCCAATTAACTGGTCCCCAATAAACTGGGGACCAATAAATGGTCCCTAGTTGCACCACACCATACCTTTATCGAAAATTGGGTCTGAAAGTTTGACTCTTAAATTGCATTCAGTTTTTCAGTTGATCACCTGTGACTGTTCTTCAAATCTTTGTATTCAGTTTCTTGTACCCATCAAAATTGTGTGAAAGGAATTTAATCTTAATTCACTGTCACCTGGTTAAAAATTTAAAACATTATGCAAATGATAAGGATAAAAGTTGTCTTTCTTTGATGTTCTCCAGACTGTACTAGAGATATGCCTCTTTGATTTGAAATTCGGCAGGTGCTGAGTTGAGGACTGTGCTGCATCATTTGAATGATATTTCTTTATTTAAGTACAGGCTGTTCTACAGGACATTCAATGGAACAAGCAACTATTGGAAAAGTTCTGTTATTTCGTAAGTTATTGAAAACTAAGGAAAATGTTTTGTGAGTAGGTATTCTTCTATCTGGAAATCTTCATTTGTATTCGTGTTTTGCAGCCTAGCTATTTCTGTTTGTAAAACCGTAAATGAAAAGAATATCTGCATATTCTTGATTTGAAAATTTGAATAGCATCTCACTTTTTAAAAAAGCACGAATACTTAACACATATACACACAAATCATGTGTACGTACATTACACAAATTACAGATAAGTGACTAGTTATGATTAATAATAAGTTAATTATTGAACAGCTGTACAATAACTTCAATTCAAATTTTGTTTGTGAAAAGAACAGTGTTGCCAATTTTAGTTTTTCAATAAAATTAAAGAACTTCAATTAATATAGTATTCTTAAAATTTTGTTTTTGTAGAATTTTTTACAAATGTTTTATAAGTATTTAATTAACTAAATACCATACTTTATGTATTTATTATTAACTGTCTTTTTTAAACAAATGAATGAATGGATTACAAAAATTTGCAGAATAAGTCATTCCATTTATTTTTTGTTGTTTCTTCTTCAATAAAATTTGATTTTTTTAAATGTTTATCTTATTTTTATTGGACTTATTTACATCACTATTTTTAGAATTAATTTCTCTATGGGTTTCTTAATAAATTTTATGCACTTATTAGTCATTTAACAAAGTTATTGTATTGCAAACCTAAGTTATTGTATTGCAGACAACAAATTTTCCAGTTTTATTTCGGATATCATGAAGACTACTGGAGATACATGTCTGGAACCTATTTTATTCAATTTTTCAGGTTAAACACCATAGGAAACCATTAATTTTACCCCTCCATTAATGTTCTAAAAATTTCAGTATGATCTCATTTCACTAGGGAAACTGAATTTCAGGTGAAAATCTTTTGCTAACTGTAACTCACTAATGAAACATTTCCAGACCTATGTTTATGTGAATGTTTTTCATGAGCTTTCCTCATGGGATATCTGTGTGTATATATATATATATATATATATATATATTTTATCTTTTCAAGATTCTTATTATTCCTCTGTACTGTTAAATTATATTAATATAAAACATGTAGTACACAATAATGCGATAAGACATATCTTACCTTAATTTTATGATGAAAATACTATTGTGGGATCCTGCATTGTCAGTCATGATTGAATGTATTTAATTAAACTGCATATTAAATAAAGATATTAAAATGTTAAAAAAATTAAAATAAACCTTAACCAACCAACCTTTTTTTTTTTTTTAGAGTTAAGTGTTATATTAGATAAATGTAACAAACATTACACCATATGCAGTTTAATTAAATGTATTCAGTTGTGACTGAAGATGGAGGATCCTGTGGTAGTATTTTGTTGATAAAGTTATGATTATGTCTTATCTCATTATTCTGTACTAGGTGGTTTATATTAATAGAATTTAAAATATATATATATATATATAACACCATACAAGTAAAAATGATTGTCTCAGTTTTTCTAGAGTGTAAAGGTTACCAACACATAATAAAATAAAGATGCAGATTTTAACTTTTAGAAACTGTTTACTTTGTAACTTAATTTGTTTTTAATAGTTTTTAAATAGAAAGGACACATTTATAAGAGAAATATTATAAAATTTTCATTATTTTTTCCTACTTCATGAAAAATGGATGTAGTAAGTTTTTTCAGCAATTGTTTTCATGCTATGGACTCGTTCATTATTTGGACTGACTTATAAAATTAAAAGAAATAAAAACCATATAAATAAATAAAATGTTGTTTATTTTTAGATTATAGCACAAAATAAATGTCTTTTTTGTGTTGTTTCTATAACAAAAGTGATATTCTGCTTTAACTAAATGTTTTAATCCAGAATGACTGTGCCAGTGGAGCAGTCAATGTGTAATTGGATGATCAATAAAAAAAATCGACACGAATTAAAATAATTCAGGATTTAAAAAATCTTTCAAATTAACTCTTGAAAAATAAAAATAATTGAATAAAACTTATAAGAAACTGATCTAAATTTTAAGAATATTAAATAAAAACGAACACTGTATAAAAATTCAGGTACCTTACTATAATAATACATTTTATTATTTTGTGTTTTATTAAGAATGTAAAAAATGAACTGTTTGGAGATCAAAAAAATTGCATAAAACTATTATAAGTTATTGCAATAATAGAAAAATGATTTAACTTATAAATACAGTAAAATCACGCTAATCTGGACTTGATGGTACCACACCTAGTACGGATTAGTGAAAGTTGAGATTACCCAGAGGATATTAGACACATCGATGAGAGTTTTGTTTATGGTTGCAATATTCTAATAATTTATCAAATCCTTCTCAGTGTAGTATATGTAACAGTAAGTAGCATGGAATTAGTGACTGTGGCTACTAAAATTACTATAGTTAATTAAAAGTTTTTACTTACATAATTAGCATACATATAAAGTTGAGGCTTATGTATCTTCAGTTGAAAAACACAAAGAACATTAATCTTAGAAGACATAAAACAAAAACTTTGTAAAAAAACTTCAAACAGTACATCTTATATATAAAGTGTATTACAGTAAAATATTAAAAAAATGACGAATATTTTTCTGTTTTAAATTTGAAAAGCACTTTCGGGCTGCATGATCCTGTAAACATTTTTACGTTAAAAGTTTGTTGGGTGATGTGTCTTCTTGTATCTCGAAATAGGTAATTAATCGCTCCAAAATTTCCACAGATTCAGAATGATTTGGGCAAGTTACAATTCTACAATTTCATTCTCCAAGCTGTCATTGTTGTATGAGAGCACTTACATTTGGTGGTAGAAATTTGACATAGACATTACCAGATCTCAGCTGTACTTCTGCTGGATGACATGCAGCATTGTCAATGAACAAAACCGCACTTTCTTCTAATCCTTTTTCTCTCAAATATTTGATGACTGAAGGAAAAAATGTGTAGTGAAACCAATTCTTAAAAATATCAGAACTCATCTGAACTGATTTTAGGGACACGTACTTAGCTGGAAGAGCATTCATGTTAATATTTTTCAGTGTACACAGTCTAGCAGGCTTTTCTATATCCAACAGTGGCAGTTTTAGTCCTTCTGAGTTGTTATTGCATAGAAAAAGTATCGGTCTTTCTTTGCTAGATTTATGGCCTTTTGCTGAAGATTCAAGTTTTGAGACCATTGTTTTTTACAGTAATATTCTTAAAAATATACCAGTCTCGTCCGCGTTAAATATTTGATCAGCAATTAGATTTTCTTCAGCAATTAACTTAAACTTAATTTTTAATTTTTTACTAATTACATTGTCAGTAGAAAGACTTTCACCACAGATTTATAATAGGTGTATACCATGTCATTCTTTCCACCTTGCTAACCAACAATCACTAGCGGTAAATGACAGTTGACCTCGTAATTTTTTATTAAGAATTAAAGCTTTTGATTGCAGTAATGGCCCTGAGATTGGAACCCCTTCTTCATGTTCCTGACAAAACCACATGTACAAAGTTTCATCCAAATGCTTCTTATCAGATTTTTTTTATTGTAGCTCTATTTTCCAAAGAGTCTTCAGCATCCATTTTTCCACAAAAATGTTCAATGGCCTCTTTATTTTTTTCCAGTCGGAAACTGTTTGCTTCGCAACAAATAATTTGAGGGCTATGTTTTTTAAACTTCTTTCCCCTTTGTCAACTCAGTTAAGCGCATGCATTTTTTCTTGCACAGAAACACAAAGCACACAAACAAGAATACTGATACAAATGAAAAAAACAAACAAAAAACACGATACCAATTTAACTGTATTGTATGTACAAGAACGTATACGTAATGAAAATATGACTACGAATGATGAAATTCAATTGTTGAAAAACTAGAGCACGAGTAAATATAAATGTGAAATGTTTATTTTGGCTAATGACTCACATCAGTCAGTGCAGAGTAGTATAGTGTAGTACAGTAATGTAACATAGATCTAATTGTAAACAAAAGTAATTAGTCAATCTTATTGGTGTCTTAAAAAGGCTACTCTCTTTTTCCTTCAAATGTGTGTTTTCAGAAACGTCTTTTCAACTCCGTAAAGATCGGATCGAGAGAATCAGTCTGGATTATCTGGCAGTCTGGATTAGTGTAATTTTACTGTATACTGTCAAACTCAAAAATTAACCTGGTACACTTGCAATAAAAAATGCCTATCAATAAACACAAAAATAAGACACTACAGCACAATTATAAAACCAGAAGCCACTTCTGCAGCAGAAACTCTTCATCTGAATGAACAATTAAAGACAGATTGAATCAAAATAAAAATAAAAAAACAATCAAAATCAAAAGAAGAATTGGAAGAACCTGCATCAATAAAAACTAACTGAAAGATGGAAAGTGGTGGATTGTGCCCAACAAAGTCCTATACAAAGAGTTAAAACCCATTACTGATACCATGCATAAGAGGAGACTAGGATTCTATGGACATATCATGAGGATGTAAGATTCAAAACTTCTGAAATGGCTAGTACAATACAATCTCGACTCAAAAGCACTAAGACATTGTTGCAGATGGATCTGAGAAATAAGAGAGGATCTGAAGGAAATTGGCCTTACACCAGAAGACACCACAGATAAGATAAGATTAAACAAGAAAATCAAGTACAAAAACACTCGCTTCACAGTCACAAGAAAAAGACTCACAACACGAACATTCTCAACATTAGAAAGACCACAAAGATTGGAACGTATGAAAAAGTACTAGGAGGACTGCAGGGCCTAAACAGTCCCATCGAAGAGACTTGGATAATGAACTGACTAAAGTGAAACTATGCAGTCATAAGAGATAATAATAAATGAACTGTATGAAAAGAGTACAGCTACACTGATTACAGTAATACCATACAATATTCCATTATTCTGTAGTAATGAAAAACTTAAAGATTGTAATCAGGATTTTTAAAAAATGCATTAAGCTTTTTATAAAATAGTAATAAAAAACTTAATCTTCCTTAAACTATGAAGACAGTTACTCATGATATAATTCCACTGTGTAGTTCTACTGAGGAAGTAAAATATTGTTTTGATTAATAAGAGACTGGTAACAAAACTTGAAAAAAAAAATAATTTGTATGAAAAAATTATTTTAAAACTGATTACAACTGTGTAACTGTGATTAATGTACTTCATAATCATCTGAAATGAAGGGTTCTGAAAGGGTGTCAATTGTGCTTTTACTTACAGGAAGTGAAGTATAATATTAATCAATCTTTATAATGTCTTCTTTTTTTTACAAATTTTTACAAGTCTGCTTTCTTTACACAGAAGGTGGGTAAATGAGAGGAGTGTACATTCTTATTTAAATTTATTGAAAATTTATTCCTTTTTTGAAATTTAATTTAATTTTCAAAATAGGGCTGCTGTGTAAGTTAAAAATATTATAACTGGTGTTTCTTTAATGTATCTCTTACAAATTCACTGAAGTTGTATGTAAATTCTAACTCAATGTACAGCTCTTTTGTTTTATTTTTATTCTTTTTTGATTGAGCCATTTTCATTACGTTTATCCGATCACACATCAGATTGACTGACATTACTTTTGTGCTGACTTAATTGCATTGTGTGTGTTGCCAGCTACCATTAAGGAGAGTGACTTTTTTCAAAAAAGTTGTGTTTTATTGAATAATATCAAAGATCTGTACTATGGAAATAAACAGTGATGCAATAAATTTATTATGGTTTTAGCAACGTATGTGCTTTAATATAAACTAATTTCTTATATTATTTCTGGTAAGCTTTTGTAATAATGACATACCAATTTTATTGCGTCCCTTCGGTTATTTATTTCAGTCAGCATTAACAGAGTGCATGGTTAGGATCATCTGACTCATACACTTAAATTACAATTGGGTAACTTTCTACTGTAGTAAAGTGGTGATACATTACTACAAAATATGTGAAGTATGCTTTGCAGAATGAAATGGCATTCGCAGAATTCTCATCCTTTGCTGCTCTATTTTTGTGCGTAGTTTTGCTATTTAGAGCAGATTCTTTGTTTATAAGATGAAGTTTGTACTGTTTTTCATGGCTTGTTTTTCTTTCAAAGAAGATTTTTTTATAATTGGTGTACAGAAACATCAGTTCTTCTTGGGAACAAAATAGGAAAAAATATAATTATTGCAGATATCCACGACTATGTAATTTCCGAAACAGGCTTTTCATGACTATTTACATACACATTCATTTTTGCAGTCAATAGATTCTGATCTGAGTACTTTGGTTTTAACGTCTTGCTCTCAAATGGTTTTCTATGTTTCCAGTATGTTTTTTTATCCACAAGTACATTTTCAACACTAGTTTTGTCCCTTGTTCCTTTCTGCCTCTTTTATAATTCCTATCAAGTACTCTAGCTTTGTTTTTTTTTTGTGATAAAGTGGTGTCTACAGATTCAAGGCTAATGCAAAGTGGTCTAAGGAAGAATTTTTTATTCACATTTTTTTCTCCACATTTAAAAAAATGTAATTGTCTGTTTTTATCTTTCCCTTTTACACAGTTTTCATTTCTTACTCATCTTTGAAAGTTTTTTTCTTTTACAAGAGAAATGAAAAAATATTTTCGATGTTCATGAATCATCATTGAATGGTAATTTTGGCATATTTGTTTTCTTTCTTTTTCTGATGATGTTTTTGAATATTTTTATTGGCAATTTACACAGAATTTTTTTTAGGAACTTTTGCTTTCATTTCAATATCAATTTTTTGATTTATAAGGCAGTCCACTCCTTCTTAGTTGTCTGTTAATGTTTATTTTCAAAGGTGAGGGATTGCTTTTCTTCCACTGTTTTAGTTATTTTCATGTCTATTTTCTTGAGAAGTTTTATCAGTTTCTGATGGAACATAATGGGGATCATCAAGGTTATCTTCAGGCGCTCCTTATGAAATTCTAATGGAATATGCTGGGGTCAGTCTCTTATTCGTAAATAACTGTTCAGTTAAATGTTATAAAAAAATTATTACTGTGAAAGGAAGAGAAAGTTTGTGACAGCTGATCTGTGGTAGATAAATTCAAGTTATCACTAATAGAAATGTAGCAGCAGTATGGAGTGGAAAGAGTAAAATTTTGTAGAATAAATGTTATATCTACTGATTTTGATTTATAAGAGATTTGTAATCTTAACACTACTTAAATTAATGTTTTATGGCAGAGGTTACATATTTTCATAGATAAATTATGAATTATAGTATTATTACACACTTTATTTTCAGTCAAACATTAAAAAACTCTACGTTGCTTGTACTTTTGTCATGTTTTGCTAAGTCCTCCGAGTATATGACAATGGTGTTATCTGTGCTTTAATTAATCATCTCTGATGAGAGAAAACTGTTGTTAGTTCCAATAGCATTTTTTAAAAATTATTTTCTGAATTTTGCTTATCAACAATTATTTAAAAAATGATGCCCATCAGTAAAATTCTGAATTTGTATAAGTACTTTCTTCCTCATGAAAAAAGTTTTATCCTTTTCACGAAATGTTGTTGAGAAATAAAACATTGGAGTAACAAGTGTATCAATCCAATATAGCTTTAGGTAAAAAGCTATATATTTCCTCGCTGGTGTAAGGAGTACGCCCCACCCATCTAGAATGATCTTTTGTTTTATTTATGAACAGTGTTATGTCAGCCAGCTTTGGATTCAATATAATATTATTAATTTTAATAATGAGTGGATTAATTGTTGTTCATGCTCACTTTTTGTTTTGTTTCGTAGTTACATTTAATGAAAATGGTTGTCAATTACAAATATTATATAGGCAAATTCAGGTGCCAATATTTGTTCAATATACAAGTTGTAAAAATTTGTTAAAAAATTATGCTAAAAGTTTAAATTTCAGTAATTTGTAGTTCATTATGCAGATAATTTAGGGAGAATTAAATTTGAAGGGCTTCCCTTTGGTTGTTTACAGTTCTTCAAAGAATGTTTTAATTCTATTGAATACAAGCAATTTAGCCCAGATGCCAACCACATGTTATGACAAACGGATGGCCATATAATTATTTAAATTTCATACAGTATAGAATTTTCACAGAAATAAAGGTGGCCTGCATTACCTTTTAATATAAACACCATGCTTTTTTATCATAAATAATTATAATATGGTCAATATTTTACTAAAGAGAAAATAGCACTTATACGTAAACAATTTCAGCTAATGCCAGATACTCCATTATTGGAGTCCTACATTTTAGTGATTATAAAAGAAAACAGGATTCAATAATTTTGGCTAAGGCACTTGTAAAATATCCATATCAAACAATAATAGTTAATGTATTGGAAAAACAGAACTGTATTTAAGAATCAGTTAGTAAACCCTTGATACACCATGTAACTGGCAGCCACAGAAAATTTTCATCTCCAAACCTGATTTTTTTGGGAGGGCTGGAATTACTGGATTTAAACTAGCACAGTTTAATTACTGTGAAACCGCTGATCCAATTTTATCATTCAGTAAGACCGACACAAGAGCTCTACCGCCATACGTTACTCATGATAGGGAATGCATGCATTTCCTATTTATATTCAAACCCGGTTATTCAAATATTCTCTATTATTCATACTTATGCTCACATTAGAATGCGTACAATTGTGCAATTATCAGTTTGATAAAAATCTAGTCTGATGTTAGTCATTTAATTTCATAGACCGCTGTTAGTTTCCATAAATAAAGTTTCAGGAAATTTTTTTATATAAATGCTACAAAAATATGTAAAAGATAACCTTACCAAATATGTGGCAAGCCTATAGTAATTGGAATTCAGCTCACATAATTAGTTTTTTTTTTTTTTTGTCTTCAGTCATTTGACTGGTTTGATGCAGCTCTCCAAGATTCCCTATCTAGTGCTAGTCGTTTCATTTCAGTATACGCTCTACATCCTACATCCCCAACAATTTGTTTTACATACTCCAAACGTGGCCTGCCTACACAATTTTTCCCTTCTACCTGTCCTTCCAATATTAAAGCGACTATTCCAGGATGCCTTAGTATGTGGCCTATAAGTCTGTCTCTTCTTTTAACTATATTTTTCCAGATGCTTCTTTCTTCATCTATTTGCCGCAATACCTCTTCATTTGTCACTTTGTTCACCCATCTGATTTTTAACATTCTCCTATAGCACCACATTTCAAAAGCTTCTAATCTTTTCTTCTCAGATACTCCGATTGTCCAAGTTTCACTTCCATATAAAGCGACACTCCAAACATACACTTTCAAAAATCTTTTCCTGACATTTAAATTAATTTTTGATGTAAACAAATTATATTTCTTACTGAAGACTCGTTTAGCTTGTGCTATTCGGCATTTTATATCGTTCCTGCTTCGTCCATCTTTAGTAATTTTACTTCCCAAATAACAAAATTCTTCTACCTCCATAATCTTTTCTCCTCCTATTTTCACATTCAGCGGTCCATCTTTGTTATTTCTACTACATTTCATTACTTTTGTTTTGTTCTTGTTTATTTTCATGCGATAGTTCTTGCGTAGGACTTCATCTATGCCGTTCATTGTTTCTTCTAAATCCTATTTACTCTCGGCTAGAATTACTATATCATCAGCAAATCGTAGCATCTTTATCTTTTCACCTTGTATTGTTACTCCGAATCTAAATTGTTCTTTAACATCATTAACTGCTAGTTCCATGTAAAGATTAAAAAGTAACGGAGATAGGGAACATCCTTGTCGGACTCCCTTTCTTATTAGGGCTTCTTTCTTATGTTCTTCAATTGTTGTTGTTGCTGTTTGGTTCCTGTACATGTTAGCAATTGTTCTTCTATCTCTGTATTTGAACCCTAATTTTTTTAAAATGCTGAACATTTTATTCCAATCTACGTTATCGAAAGCCTTTTCTAGGTCTATAAACGCCAAGTATGTTGGTTTGTTTTTCTTTAATCTTCCTTCTACTATTAATCTGAGGCCTAAAATTGCTTCCCTTGTCCCTATACTATTCCTGAAACCAAATTGGTCTTCTCCTAACACTTCCTCCACTCTCCTCTCAATTCTTCTGTATAAAATTCTAGTTAAGATTTTTGATGCATGACTAGTTAAACTAATTGTTCTATATTCTTCACATTTATCTGCCCCTGCTTTCTTTGGTATCATAACTATAACACTTTTTTTGAAGTCTGACGGAAATTCCCCTTTTTCATAAATATTACACACCAGTTTGTATAATCTATCAATCGCTTCCTCACCTGCACTGCGCAGTAATTCTACAGGTATTCCTTCTATTCCAGGAGCCTTTCTGCCATTTAAATCTTTTAATGCTCTCTTAAATTCAGATCTCAGTATTGTTTCTCCCATTTCATCCTCCTCAACTTCCTCTTCTTCCTCTATAACACCATTTTCTAATTCATTTCCTCCGTATAACTCTTCAATATATTCCACCCATCTATCGACTTTACCTTTCGTATTATATATAGGTGTACCATCTTTGTTTAACACATTATTAGATTTTAATTTATGTACCCCAAAATTTTCCTTAACTTTCGTGTATGCTCCGTCTATTTTACCAATGTTCATTTCTCTTTCCACTTCTGAACACTTTTCTTTAATCCACTCTTCTTTCGCCAGTTTGCACTTCCTATTTATAGCATTTCTTAATTGCCGAAATTTCCTTTTACTTTCTTCATCATTAGCATTCTTATATTTTCTACGTTCATCCATTAGGTGCAATATATCATCTGAAACCCAAGGTTTTCTACCAGTTCTCGTTATTCCGCCTAAGTTTGCTTCTGCTGATTTAAGAATTTCCTTTTTAACATTCTCCCATTCTTCTTCTACATTTTCTACCTTATCTTTTTTACTCAGACCTCTTGCGATGTCCTCCTCGAAAATCTTCTTTACCTCCTCTTCCTCAAGCTTCTCTAAATTCCACCGATTCATCTGACAACTTTTCTTCGGGTTTTTAAACCCCAATCTACATTTCATTATCACCAAATTATGGTCGCTATCAATGTCTGCTCCAGGGTAAGTTTTGCAGTCAATGAGTTGATTTCTAAATCTTTGCTTAACCATGATATAATCTATCTGATACCTTGCAGTATCGCCTGGCTTTTTCCAAGTGTATATTCTTCTATTATGATTTTTAAATTGGGTGTTGGCAATTACTAAATTATACTTCGTGCAAAACTCTATAAGTCGGTCCCCTCTTTCATTCCTTTTGCCCAGCCTGTATTCACCCACTATATTTCCTTCCTTGCCTTTTCCAATGCTTGCATTCCAATCTCCAACTATTATTAAATTTTCATCTCCTTTTACGTGTTTAATTGCTTCATCAATCTCTTCGTATACACACTCTACCTCATCATCATCATGGGCGCTTGTAGGCATATAAACGTTAACAATCGTTGTCGTTTTAGGTTTTGATTGTATCCTTATTACAATGATTCTATCGCTATGCGTTTTGAAATACTCCACTCTCCTCCCTATCTTCTTGTTCATCACGAAACCTACTCCTGCCTGCCCATTATTTGACGCTGAGTTAATTACTCTAAAATCACCTGACCAAAAGTCGCCTTCCTCTTCCCACCGAACCTCACTAATTCCTACTATATCCACATTCACCCTATCCATTTCCCTTTTTAAATTTTCTAGCCTACCAACCTTTTTTAAGCTTCTAACATTCCACGCTCCGACTTGTAAAATGTTATTTTTTAATTTTCTGGTGACCCCTTCCTTAGTAGTCCCCACCCGGAGATCCGAACGGGGGACTATTTTACCTCCGGAATATTTTACCAAGGAAGGCGCCTCCATTATTGCTATGTGAAAATGCAGAGAGCCACATTTTCTTGGAAAAAAAGCAGCTGTAGTTTTCCATTGCTTTCAGCTGCGCAGTACTCAGAGGACTGAGTGATGTTGATACGGCCGTTTAAGTCATTGTGACTCACGCCCCTAACAAATACTGAAAGAGCTGCTGCCCTCTTTCAGGAATCATTCCTTAGTCTGGCTCTCAACAGATACCTCTCCGATATGGTTGCACCTTCGGTCCAGCTACTCTGTATCCCTGAGCACTCAAGCCCCCTCACCAACGGCAAGGTCTCATGATTCATAGAGGAGGACACATAATTAGTAGGCTATGTAATTCATTTAATTTAATTTTATAAACCACTATTAGTTGCTGCGAATAAAGTGTGAGTATAAAAGCTATGTAAAAGATAAGAAAGTTTAACCTCGGTTGAGTTTAACATCATTTGAAATTCAAATGACAAAAGTAATAGGCTGCTCAAAATGTTTTAAAACTTAATTGTTTCAGTATCCTTAAATTAATTATATATAGAATGTGTAAATATGTGTTGCATGTAGAATATGTGTAATTACCTTCAGTTTTTCTAAGGACCATATCTGTTATAAGTTAGGTTTGATCACACAATTTATTGTTGCTTTGCATCTGATACTTCTTAATGCACAATTCTATAATAAAATACAATAGTAAATGATTTATTTATTATTATTATTATTATAAAATACAATAATAATCAATGATCTGAATGCAATCAACAAAAAGAAACAATCCAATGAAAGTCATTTCTAGATGTTACAGTTTCTGACTGTTCTAATGATCTTGTTCTTAAATGACCGAGTCCAAAGTCTTCAGACACTTTCTTTATACAAAATTGTTTTGATAAGCAAGTAATAAATGTGATTGAATCTAGTTTAATTAATATACTAAAAAGATTTGCCGCAATACTGTGCCCAAGTAGTAGTGGTCAATGGGGCATACACAACAGTTTTTACCATTTTTTTCAACACACGATGCCTTTAGTTGTTTTAATAAATTTGAATATCATGACTTGATTATTTTTATTTGGTTCTTCAAGCTTAAAAAATATTGTATGTATGAATAGTGAAAGTGGCTAATTATAACTAGATCATATTTATCAGAAATTGATTGTTGAGTTGCAAAACAGTTAAAACTGGATAAAATCTGATTGTCAGTTTTACTTGAAGAGGGTATAGCAGGTGTCCTTTTATTTGGGAAGTATAGTTATTTATCAAATGCTAAGTTTTTCATCTTCTCTGTTATTAGATCTCCTGATACATATAAAATTTATTTTGGTCAATATTAACATTTTCTAGTAATCTTTGGACTTGGTCTCTCCTTCCACGCATAGAGGTATGCACTTTAAGTTACTTGAAAAAAAACCCCAGTTTGCAAAAATGTGATATGATCTCTTATCTGTATGGTTTTATTTATATATAAGGGATCAAATCACATTTATATGTATATATATATATATTTAAATTACCTCTTCATTTGGCGTCATTAAAAAAGGAAGCAAGTTCAATTACACAATCATCTAAAATTACATTGACACTTTTATTCACTGTGGTTGTTTGTGGGTGATTTCATTGCTCTTGACTTGTCCTAGTTCAATATATTTTGTGTTTTCATCCTGTATGCTCAAATGTAAGTCATTTGTCTGACTGACTAAATTTCTTGTGTGATTATAAAACTACTACAACTGTCAGTTATGAAGCGATTGCCTTCTAGTATGTAAGCAGCAGTAGAAGTGGAAATGTAGCAAAAATTTCCTTTGAAATGTTATCTTCTGAATTGCAAGTATTATCATTGGAATCCAGAATTCGTTAATCAGATTATCAAGTTATCAGTATCCAAGCTGTAATTAAATATATTACAGATTGGCTGTAAAGATATCAGTTAC
Organism: Lycorma delicatula; assembly: GCF_047948215.1. Lineage (NCBI taxonomy): Eukaryota > Metazoa > Arthropoda > Insecta > Hemiptera > Fulgoridae > Lycorma > Lycorma delicatula. Next base: position 6,689,181 of record NC_134458.1, read on the forward strand.
AGCATCTGTTGCTAATAGTGTATTACAGAATTACGGATGCTAACTAAAACATGTAGTTTCAGAAAATTATTAAAAACATCTAACTTTCCACAGCTTTTAAACATTTTTGTCTATAAGCCTTCCTTGATATGATAATTACTTGTGCAGATTTCATGTAACTCATTTAAGTGGTTACAGAAAAGAACAAATGATAAGAATTTCTTCTTTTTTTGATTACTTGAAGTGGTAACACTTCAAGTAAGTGTTAATTTTTTAGTCATGTTCCTTGGATGAGGGCACTGGTAGATGAATTTTAGGTACATTGGTGTGCTGGCCTTCATGGTGCGAGCAGTAGCGTCTCAGCCTTTCATCTGGAGGTCCTGTGTTTTAATCCCTGTCAGGCATGGGAATTTTACATGCTACAAAATTGCCATTTCATCTCATCCGAACAATGGTCCTGGAGGCTTAAATAACAAAAAAAGGGTACATTGGTGCAGTTCTTTAAATAAGAATTAATCAAGGCAACAAAAAATTTTATTTGTATTTTATACAAATTGATAAAAAACATCATTGGTTACTTTTTCAAGAACATTCCCTTTTTTACTCGAGCGGCTAAGTCCCGCTCATATCATCCGAGTCTTCCATCACTGCTCTTGGAGTCAGAATTACTCTCAAAAGAAATGATGAATGATTCAGTGAGGTTGTCAGTTTCACTTTCCTTTGATAAATGCTCATCTTCAATTCTTTTTACATGGTCGCACTTCCTTACCCAGTCATTTTGGCCCGTACTGGCAATCTTCTCTTTGGTTAGCATTTGAACTTGGGAAAACTGCAAGATGTATTTTTACTAGTGATATAGCTTTTAGCATCAGCCCATATGAGTTCAATCGGGTTGAGGTTTGGATGATATGGTGGCAGTCTTAACATATCATGACCCTTCTGTTGAACAACTTCATCAATGATATAGCAGCAAAATCTAGGTTTGTGCAATTTTACCAGATTGTTCAGCTTGGGCATATATATATAGTTTTGGTGAAAGGAATGTTGTGTTTCACAAACTTTTATATCTGGTTTTCTGCTCTTTGAACATTATAGTTCAAAGAGTGAACATTATAGCAATTATGGTTTGATTTGAACATTATAGTAAGGAACGTTATCTATTACTAAAACACTCCTCAGCTCCAAATTTGGCAGCAGGTTTTCTTTCATCCATTTCATAAACATATATTGTTTATATTATTGTGATAGTCCCCCAGTTTGATTTGTCACTTTCCATGTTGTCAAGGCATTTGGGACAAAACCTTTTTCACTGCCAGCATGAATAATTATTAATCTGTACTCTTTTGATATTGGACGTCGGACACCATTATTGGAATTGTCTGATTATGATTGTTTTTTAAGATGATTGCTAAGTATGTGTGATTAATCGAGATAAATTATGGGCCATCCTTGATTTTTGAAATCCTTCATTGCCCTCAGATAAGAAATTCTTTGTTCTCGAAAGTCTGGCGTTTCAATTAATAATATTCTGTTATTTTTTGTCTTTCTTCATTTGAAGCCAAGATACGTCAGAATATATTTCAAACTGCTTTTCTGCCCTTGATAGTTAATGCTCTCTCATAGCTCTTATGATAAAATTTTCACTGTAGGAAGACAATGTTTTTGCAAGTGAAAATAATAAGTTGTTCATCTTACCATAATTTATCAAAGTCCAGTCCTGTGGTATGCCTTTTAGAAGTTGGTCGTTTGCCTGGCATTGCAAATGTTTTGTTTTGTTGTCATCTGTATCTGTTATTTTTTTCAGTTCACTATTAATTGCTATCACCACATGCTGTAGCAGTTTGATAAAAGAATTACCTTGTTATCTGCTTCTTCCTTCATAAACTTATAAACATTAGAAATAATTTCTCTGCCTTGACTATGAATGATGAGTCCTTTCAATTTTGATTGAATGCTGTTGTTCATTTTTAAATTCTTATATAAACACAAACTTTTTAAATATTAAATTACTACCGACATAACTACCATAAAATTGTTTGTTTGCAAAAATCACTCTCATAACACTATATTTCATTTATTACCGAAAGATTACTATATAAAAATCTTAAATTGTACACAGCTTGGCAATGCTCGGTTGAAGACTGTTAATTTATGCAATCTGTTTGTAGTTTTATAAAGGGATATTTGGGGAGGGTTGTTTAAAAATTAATTATAACATTAGTCACCGAACTGCAATAATTGGTCATTGCTACTGTGTGTTGACATTAGTCATCGCATCAGCAAATCCTTAGATAAATATTAGTCTAAATACGATGATGTAATAATAATAATATGAAAGACAATAATACGTTAACTGTGGTGAGTCATTGTTTATATGATTCAAATAAGACACAGTGAGTATTGTGTTGACAGACAGTCAACATGATGTTTTTGGAAGAGACCCCTCCCCTACCCACCCATCAGTTGACCACCCTGGCCGTGTGTGCAGATAGTTTGGCACAACATTATACCATTTGGAGTTTAAATTATTTTTCACAAAACCATTTATTATTGGCTGATCACATGTATGAACTTTGTATAATAATTTTTTTAAATACTTAAAATAATATTTTAAATGTACTTCTGTTTAAAATTTTGTGAATCAGGTACAATTTCATAGGGGATATACATAGTAATCATAGGTAGGTAAAGAATCAAGTAGTTCAACTTCTAGGGTTAAGTGTGTTCATATTTTCATTATTTTTTAGTTTTAAATCAAATTTTTATACGCTGTGTTTTTGATTTTGTGAATTTCTGATATTTTTAAATAGATAAAATGTCACTGTTTAATAAAAATTATTAAAATTTTTTGTAAGAACTGTTATTCAGCATCTTTGCTAGGCCAGTTTTTTTGAAGTAGCTTTTTTCTTTAATTAAATTTTTGTAAAAACAAAATTTTTCAAAAACAATGTTAATGTGTGACTAGCTGTTGAGGTGGAGAAGATTAGGCTTCATTTATTTTACTCTTATTGTTTCTAATCTGGCTCTTTTCTCTAACAAGAAAAAGACAAGCAGTTCCCTATGAGTAAACAGGAAAGTGGTTTGCAAAATTAAAGATTCTTTAAAATCACTTTACGTTTTAGTGTGGAAGACGTGGAATATGGGTAGAAATTATTTTAAAAAGACTTGTGTACATGTATGTTTAAATTCATATGTAAGGATGTTTAACATGCATAATTTTCTAAAAATTCAAAGTCTTAGATACATAAGAATTTGTAGTTGAATAATTTTTCATTTTTGACTAATGTCAAAAATGGTCCTTGGTTTTAGCTAATACAATTGCTTTACAATCTTAATAAACAAAAACGTATGTTTAAATGATTTAGTTTTATTAGCCGGTTATTAAAAAATAGAAACATTAAAATCATACAAATATTTGTTGAAATGTGGAAGGTTTTTGAATCTAAAATTCTTTAAAACTTACTTTTTGAAGTAAATAAATAAATTGAAATTTTATTTTAAATTGTATAAATTTTTATCTTGATATTCTGTATTGTGTGGAACCAAATCTTGAAAATTTGTAGGGAGTCTGGAAAATCAGGAAAGCGTTATCAACATCGATATCATTTATTTTTTACCACTTAAATGGTATCTGCGTTATGAAAATGTATGTAAACCTATTCAGACACATTTTTCCAGAAAATGATGGGTCTTGTTACTATTCTTTTTCACCTTTAGTACACAGTTATGAATAGTTAGTATTTTATCATCCCAACTTTGTAGGGGAAGACAGTGCCTTGTGACACTTGCAGTCGCCATACCACCCGCTCTTTCTTAACCCTGATGGGTTTTAATGGGAGTCGTCTTTTGCCCTCTAACTTTTTACATTTCAGTAATAAGCCAGGCCTTGTTGGGATGCCACTGATGTAAATGCCTTGGTCGACATTTACATCAGTGTTTTATAAACTAAGCTTTTGCCTTTGCTGTAGGCCTCATCTAGACATCTTGAATGTCCTGCATCATTTCCCTCTGAACTAGCTAACCGAGTTCGCAGAAACACAAACCGCATGCCAAGTTCTACATTTTATAGAGTCAATTTGTGTGTAAATGTCTCATAAATTCGAGGCAAATGAATAATAACATATCACCAAAAATGTTGTTCCCAGCAACGAAATTTATTCCTAGTTCCCTTAGTGAACTCAGCTTCAGTTCCATACCCTTCACTTTGTTATGATATAAGCATTTACATGGATGAAACTGATATCAGTGGAGGGAAAAATAACAGAATATTATACTTTTATTTCCTGATGCAACATTTAATGTGTAATGTATGGCAGTAATTTTAAACAAAGTAATTACTTAAATATTTAAATAATAAGAATATATATGAAAAGACCACGTTAAAGAATTATAATAATCAACAAAATAAACATATTACACTTAATAAATATATTACATTTAAATATCATAGCAGCAATACCACAAATGTTACTAATATATTTAATACAAAAGGATATAATATTGCATATATGACTAATAAACCAACAAATTATATTTTACAGAATAATAATATGATTAATAAAGTGAACTATGTGGAATATATAAAATCAAGTGTTAACAACAGAGAATATATGTATATATATCCCTATTTTAATCAAATTTATTATGTGTAATATAAACCACCAAAACACAGTAATTAGATAAGTTAAACTTACCATATTAATATTCAAAACTAATTATTAGATTTATTATTATCTTTCACTAGCTATAACTTGCAAACAAAGCATTTTAGGATATATGTTTATATGAATTCTTTCCATTATTTTCATGAGTAGAATAGGTTGTTAAAGTTCCAGGAGAACTTTGTGAAACGCTTGTGTATTTTCTACGTTGAGTATTGTTTACCTTTCTTAGCTTCATTAATTTATTATATGTTGATATGTTTCAGAACAACTCCTTTGTCAAAACTTATTGTACTAGTACTTTTAAATTTCTGTTAGTCTTTATATAGCGTTTAGTCAACACCCTTCCTTTACTTGATGTCATGCGTTATCTGGCCTTCTTGTTTATTTGTAGTTAATGGTTATACTTTTAATTTTATTTATCTGTTCCTCTTTTCAGTAAATTGAGGTTCTTGAAAGACATCTGCTCGATTGTTGATCTGTTCATTAATGATGGTTTTATTGCTATTTTTTAATTAAAAAAATTAAAATAATATTAGGTTGTAAAATTGATTAATGATTTATATTTACTGCAGCATGTGCTTTAGAGGTGCATTGAAATTACATTCATTTCATGTCTATTACAGGCAGTCATCTAGATCTTACCATTTTTTAATGTCCGCTCATTACTAGTGTTTTATATTTTCATAAGAAGATGGAAGCAGGATTGTTGTAGAAAAATAGCAATGTATCTGTCCTTGGTGTTCTTTTAGAATAAATTTTTCTCTCCTTAGTAATTTTGTGTTAGATTTGTTATAAAGATAAATATACAGTGATTGTTAGATGTTGGCTGATGGATTTATATTATGGGCTTGTTTCGCATATTTGTAGATCTGTGTACATTATTTCAGGTGTTACTTTAGTTGTAAATGAACTGATACTGTTGTTCAGATGTAGGCTGTTAGCTTTAACATGTTTAGTATGGATATTGTTCTGAAATTATATAACAAACAAGTAAATGATGCTTCAGAACTGAGTGAATGATCTTGTATCATTCATTTACTGTTATGATATAAATACTTTAGTTTTTTCTGATGATGTTTCTACTTGAAGAAGTAGAAGCGTTTCAGAAGTTACAGTGTCCCTTTATTTTTACACAATAATGTAAACTGTTAACAGCCCACATCAGGTAAAGGTTAGCGGAGTTATACTGTCCTATAAGAAAACAGATATAAAGAAGCCTTTTTTGTTAAATATTCCTTTAAAATAAATTAGCAAAATTGCAAAACCACATCTGTGAGTAAGCGAAGTTTAGGAACCATACCTGTTTTTCTCCATCTTCAACTAAATTTTGAGTTTTTTAAAACATCTTTATTTGGTATGTTTAAGCTTTTTCCTTTCGTTTTGTTAAAGAAAAAATTCTTGTTTATTTATATTTGTTTGTTATGCAATAGTAATATTAATAAAAATTTTATAAATTGTGATTACTTATGATTCTATTTTTCTTAATTCGTATAAAGAACACTTAACAACAAATGGTGCATTATTTAGTGTACTAATAATTCCTTACAAAAATTAACTTATTGATTGAGAATTAAGTAATTTGTATTTTTGAATTGTAAAACATAATTACGTTAGATTAGTGGTTATCTACAAACTTTTTCTTTCTGATACGTTTTTTAACCTCTGAGACCACCATTAGGTATTGCTTCAGAGGATGAGATGAATGACAAGTAGCGTGTGAAAATGCCATGCCTGACTGGATTCGAACCCAAGTATCTTTCTGATACTTTTTTTGTGTTTGTGTTGTGGAGAAATACCATTTACATACTCCCACAAGTGGGGGAGTGTCAGACTCACACCGGTTTGGCTAGATGTTATTTAGAGCCTATGTGTGTCTGCACCCTACCGACTAAAACTCCTAATTCACCATTCCTCCCCACCCGAGGTTCGATCAGCAACTAAACATAGCATGACTTCATGGGTGCCTTTGAGCTTGGTGGGTTCAAGAGACCCTGTGCTTCATCACTACCGCCCATCCGCATAAGTGCAGATGAATGATGGCTCTGCAGAGGGCTGTCCATCACCCCTTCGCTCTCTGGTCCAGTTCTTCACCTGGTCTCAACACTTCATGTTATTGCATCATTTCTGGATCTCAGTCTTTTTTCCAATTCTAAATTTCCTCTGGGGTCTCTCTGATCACTCATAAGAGACAGCCCACCTCGGCGAGCTGTCCCTTCCCTATCAGAGCTACCTGCCCTTCCCCTATCAGCTAACTCATGATGCACTCCATGCCCATGATGTTCCACCCTATTGTCATTGTTCCGCTGAAGTATTTTTGTCACAAAACTAGATACTGCTCCATATTTACTTTCTTCTGATAACATACATTGTATAATATTATCTACATCTAGATGGCCTGTCACTTGTTGGCACCAGTCTCAATCTTCTAGCCATCTCTCACAATCAAAGACTACATGCTGTGGAGAGTCATACTCCCAACAGTAGAGGCATTTTGTTTTACTAGCTCTTCTATGCCTGTTTAAAAATTACCAGAATGCCCCATGACTGGTCAGGAACTTAGTTAACCAGAAATTCAGCTCCTCAAATCCCTGACCGACCCAAGGTTCAATCTGCCAAATCAGGCGATGTGTCCATCTGCCTGTAACACTTCTGCCCCATCTGTTTTTCCACTGGTGAATTATTTCCGTATATGCTGAATCTTTGTGTTCACCTCTCACTATTTTTATTCTCATTTCCGCCAGCTGTTGCACTAGTGGCACAGCAGCTACCACCAATATCGTTTCAGTTGATACTGATGAGTAATCGGATGCCACCCGAGAGCCCCTCTCCTTTGAATCTCCTCAAGGGCATGTCTCTTCCTATATATCTTGAGGGTTCTCCTCCAGACTGATATACCATATAAAATAATAGAATTAACAACATTGGCATACACCTTCCTCCTAGACCTCCTGGGCCCTGTGATATTGCTCAATACCTGACTCAAGTTCTTTGTTACCTGTCTAGCCCTCCCTCACATGGACCAAGAAGGTTTGTTTACAGTCCAACCAAATACCCAATTGCCTTGCCACTGTGACCAATTGGATACATCTCCCTTCAACTACAATCACAGTATCTGCCAGAACCCTTCTTCCTGCTATTACCAGATATTTCGTCTTCTCATAGGACAAGGCAAATCCTTTATCGACCATCCATTCACTAATCAACCTTATGGCTTCGTTTGCTGCCATGGCCACTTGTTCTTCAGTCTTTTTCGACACTAGTAATGTCAGGTCGTTGGTGAAGGCCACCCGTACGAACCCTTCCAGAAACTCCAATTGAAGGATCCCATCGTACACTAAATTCCACAAGGTGGGGCCCTTGACAGAGCCCTGCGGCACCCCACCTGTGAATCTAAATCTCACCTGTGAGTCCTCCAAATAATATATGAGGTATCTATCCTCTAGAATTCTTTGTATCATCTGTCTCAGATAATCGTCAATCCCTCTCTCCATGAGGGTACGGAAAATAGCGTCCCAACATATCGTATTAAAAGCATTTCGTATATCAAGCATGACAACGATGGGTATCTCGTGTTTGCCAAGTAACCGCCACTGCCTCATCAACAATTCTCATTGGAGCTATTGCATCTGACACAGATCTACCATGACGAAACCCAAACTGGTGTTCTGAAAAACCTCCTGTCATTTCGATATTATCACAAAGGCGAGCCTCAAGCATGTGTTTCAGTAGTTTGCAAATATTATTTTCTAGACAGATAGGCCTGAAAGCACCAGGTAATCCTTCCTGACCTGGTTTCTTGATTAAGATTAACCTAACTTCCTTCCAGCTGACAGGGATATAATCATCTGTAAGAAGATTGTTCATCATCTGCAGCATTTCCCCCAGTACTTTCTCCACCAGTATCCTGATAATTTCTACGGGAAGTCCATCTGGGTCCAGGCTTTTATGCAGTCGCATCCTTCTTCCAGCCTTGACAAGCTCGTGGAGCTCAAAGTACTTAATATCACCTGCTATTATCTTCTCATGAAAGGGGTCCTCATATTGAGGGAACAATTCCCTAATACTTGCTTTTACTTTATCTTCAGTCAGGGCAGGCAGTCTTCTGCCCAGACTCCCAGTAACTATTCTGAAACTTCTGCCCCACAAGTCTTGATTTAAGTAATTACAGATCTTATCAAGATCTTATTTTTTCACTGAAACGAACACAACCACTTTGGAGACCACTTTCCTCACTTGGTTCAGGCTGTACTCTCAAAGACCACAAACAAATGATCAGACAATGTATCTTCTTCCAGGATTTGCCAACTGGGATATTCTCTAACATGATCTTCTGAGATGAATGCCAGGTTGATCGCAGATCGAGAGTTTCTTTTCTGGAACCTTCTCCATTTATACAGGTCAAACCTAACATACTGACCCTGTCTCTTAATTGCTGTCTTCTAATATCAACATTTCCTGCAAAATCTGGACATTTTTCATTAAAATCCCCTAATATTAATAAATTTCTCCAATAATTTGTCTAGTAATCTCTTCACAAAGTCCATCCAGGAAACTTATAAAATATTCCACTACTAGTATTAGGGGATCTGTAACACGAGAATATAGTCAATCGACCCAAATCAGCCCATACGTATCCATCACAGACTCCGGTTGCCACCTTAGGAACTTGCAGACGGAAAACCAATTGCCACACCCTGAGAGCTGTTCATCAACCACACAGAACCAGTAGTTGCCTTTATGTTTGGTTCAGAAAGGAATATCACATCCAAATTGTTATTAAAAGCCACTTCCCAACAGAGGTCCTGTGACCTTCTGCTACTGCCAGTATTAATTTGAAGAAATTTCATTTCTGGCTCTAACACTTCTCCGTCTTGTGGTCTCCCTTCCCACATATAGCACAGACTGTAGGATCTACACATTGGGCCTGATGATGCCTGGCCGCAGTTAAAACGCCTATCCGCTCTGGTGCAGGTGGTCGAGACATGACCTGCTTCCCAGCACCAATAACAACGGTCTTCATCCTCTTGTATATAGACAATGTATCCACCCAATCTTTATTCTTTGTTCAATTAGCTTTTTAGCAACACCATACCTCATAATCGTAGTGGAATTTTTCATCTCCGCAAACCCAGGACGAATGGAGGATACCTTAAAAACCTCCTCTCCACCAATAATTTGTGTGACTGCATCTGTTATTTCCTGCTCTGACGTTTCAATATCAATATCCCGTATATGAGCTATTGTTCTACAACTGTTTCTGGTTTTTATGTCAATTTGTAACTCCATCGCCTTGTTGCTGAGTACCGTCTGTAGCTCTTCTGCTTTATTATGCCCTTGGGCCCGAATACACAACTCGTTATTTGATCCTTTCCTCAGAGATAGGAAATCACCTACCTTGTCCCTGTTAACCTTCTCTTTCATTGTTCTGAGAAGATCTGCTTACGTTTGACCTGCTGCCCTAACCACTACCATTTCGCTTTTTACAGCCAGGGGGGTAGATTTCCTAATCCTTGGTGTCGGTTTCTGTTATGGCGTTTTCCCATTTTCAGATATCACCACACCCTGACCTTCTTTTCTCTCCCTCTATTGAGGTATATCAGCATGTTTCTGACACACTTGCCCTACCTGCCACCTGGTAGCACATAAATCGGCTACAGAAAGTTTATAGTTATTCTCCTCACTGATCCCAAAATCACAGTTACGGTTTTCTTTTCCCCTTCCACAGAATTAAATATCACAGAGAATATGCTTTTCTTAGTTGTCGGTTCTTTTGTCCCCATAATAGTGGAGTATTCTTTAATGATATCCCCTAACTTAACTTCATTTTTACTGAATCTAACTTCAGCTGTATTCTTGCCTTGAGAGACATCCCTGAAATAACATATATCCCCTTATTCAGTGGACAAACTTTAACATACTGTGCACTTTCTGTACTATATCTTCTTGTTACCACCGAAATAAGTTTCATCCAGAATATCTTCTTCCATTATCATCCTCAAGTCCCGCTTTTGCTGCCCCTCCACTTGGGTCTCCTGAGTGCTAGTAGTTATGAGAGACGACAGCTCCTTCAATGCCTTGAATCCATCATAGATTTTCTGCAGTTCCTTCCAATGTTTTGTGATATATTTTGATAAATCTGGACCAAGATGCTGTTTCAGAGTAAACAACGCAATACCAAACTGATTGGTCAAATCTTTCATACTTCCTGGTTTTTGCTTCTCCTCAGAGGACATTGGTCTAGCTCTTTTGTTTCCCTGTTTATCTTTTTTCTGCTGTCTTGCCTGAAATGACGACCTTGACGAGCCAGATTCTCTTTTCTAGTCCTTGGGAGTGAACTTTGCCTCTTCATGGATGAACCAAGGCTTGAATCCAAAAAGGATATCACCGTTGTGTTGTGGACCCAATTCCTTTTAATTTGAATATCCACTCAACCGATTTCAGGGGTAGGGAAAATGTAGTAAAAAAAAGAAAAAAGTGGTCAAATATTTTAGGGGGTCCAAAAGTTTTTTTGGGTGTCTGAAGGGACCCAGTTCGGATAGAACCGGGGGGGGTATAGGGATAGGATAAGGGAAACAGGAGTTACAAGGGAAAAGGGGATTCCCCTTTTAAACAATCATTAGAACTTAGTATAATTCTCTTACCTGAAGAAAATGAAATTCTTCAAAGTCCTTGTTTACTACTGAACTTGTCCTGTTAATGCTTGTAACAATGAGACACTCGTATATAGACCTTATTGCCAGTGGTAATAAGGTTGTTCTTAAAACTTAATAAAAAGTGAATCCGTTAACCAAATATCTATTTTTTCACACGCTGTTCCACAATAATGTATTGTGTATTGATATTTCTGTTTTGATCTTAATACACTTTCTGGTTTTGGAAATTTTGAGCTAGAAGTAATGCAATCTATTTTTTCTGACAGCAAGTGTAACTATTTTTACTATAACTGTAGCAGATAGGCCATTACAATCACTTAAGTTAACTGAGGTTTGTCACCTCAAATCTTATGTCAGTTAACTTGTCTGACTGAATCTTATAAGTTTTGGCTGCTATAAATTGTTTCCTCATTTATCAGGTATTGTGATGAGTAGAGATATTTTTTATGCTTTTCTATATTTTAATTCTCTGATTAATTTACTTATAAATCCAGTTTTTAAAATTATTTGTGCATTTCACAATTTATTTTATGTTTTTTTCACATTGAAATATATACAGAAGAAATGAGTTTTAAAGTTAAGAATTAAACATGCAATTTAAACATTGTTGGAACTGACTTCCATGTTATCCTTACTTTTATATCAGAAACTGCAATGGAAAAATCAAGTAAAATCTCTCTACAGTATTGTAAGATGTTGGTATAATATTTAGTTAATGAAATTTTTTAAATTCATATTATGTAATTATATTAACACCCACCTGTCTAATGATAATATAAATATAATTGTAAAAAATAAGTGTACTTGTATCAGTGTGATTTTTATTCTTTCTTACCGAATAACAATTTTTGTTCTAGTATTAATTAAAATGTAATGTTTCAGTGCCTTTGAAAAAGTTATTTAAGTGCATATTAAGAATGTGTTTCCATCATATTACTTGATCATTAACATAGTATTTTGAATTTTAAAAGAGCATTTATGAATGTTGCTGTGGCTTTTATGTGCCAGAAATATTTTTGTATATAAATGAAATTTGTTTGTAAAAGCACAATTTTCTTATGAAGAATAAACTTGTGTATTTTTGATTTTATTGTTTGTATTTTAAAACCCATTAATTCCTATTGAAAATCCTCCCAGTTTTCTTCATCATTTTCCAAAGGTTTTTTCCATCAGCTACTGTGAGGTAATCTCTGTATGTTGAAATTTTTTATTACTATAAATTAGTACTCTCAATATATAATGGTTTCAACTGAAATAATGTATCCTAAAATATGAACTTTAACCTGTATTTCAGTTGAGGAATTGCACTTTTGAAGGATAAGTAGACCGCCTGATTTTCAATTCATGTAAAATAGTGAAATGCATAAAGCCTACAGTCTGTATGAAACAAAACCGCTTTTTGATTTTTATAAACAGATAACAGATGCAAAAGCTGTTAAAAGTTTCTGAATTTATCGATAACCTAGAAATGAAAGCTAAAAGTAAATTTCACTGTATCCTGTCGGTGTGGTCGATACACATAGTGTTCTCGTTGATATTTTCATCGTATAAAATTTTTGTTAAAAAGATTAAGCCAAATTAAAAAAAAGAAACAATAAAATTTGTATATGAAATTGGTTGTCATCTTGGTGTTTTCCATTTCAAGATATGTTGTATTTATGTAATGAGATACATTAAGATGCGATGTGTAGATCATTTACCCAGGTGCAGAGTTCACTGTACACAAGCTATAACTTAATATAGCTAAGTTAAGTTAAAAGTTAACTGATAGGCAGTTAAGTGCCTGATGAGGCTAAATATTTTTCAATTACTTTGTTTCTAAATCACTTATTATTGGTGGTGAGTTTCACTTTCAGAAAATAACTAGTAGTTATATTGTGATGATAATATAATTATTTTACTGAAAACGGTTTGTAATAAAAATTTACAAAATTTACTCATTTGTGATTCAATTGACTCACTATGATTCAATTCCTGACACATAAGATGTAGAATGTGTTTAATAATGAACGTGAGATGCAGTCAAAAAATTCTGATATCAGGCCTGTAAAGGAAAATTAAATTTGGCTGCCATCCCAACTAAATAAATCACTCTGTGCAGTGATACTCTGTTCTTAGTACTTCTTCCAGTGTCAGAATGCTCTGGAATATTGCTATACCTTTAAGTTTGTTGAGATATCTTTGCAAGTGATGCTATATCTCTATAAAGTATCGATATGACTACTCTACACTTTTTGTTACTAGAACTGCCTTATTTTCTTACACACTCAATGTTAATTTCCTTCAGTCAGTAGAAACAAGTAAAGTCAGTCAATACAAGATTTTAGGAAATTTCTCATTAAAATCTATAATTTTTAACTTTCTACTGACTGAAGGAAATGTAACATTGAGTACGTAAGAAGATATACTAACGTATATATATACTGTACTACATATAGTATACACCCTACCAAATAACTAATTAATATAACTCCATGCTCTTGAAAAACAATGTATTGCAGCAAACACTACTTATTTGAGGAGAGCTTCTAATTTTTTTCCTGGCTAAAGAGCTACTGCTGCTGCAGCAGCGTAACTATACCATAAAGGGAAAGTATAGCTAATGTCCAAAAATTTGGGTATCAAGTTTTTTTACAAATGACGAAGTTTCAAGACGCCCTTAGTCGAAAATACATTAAAAAAAAGTTACAGAAATTTCCAGAAGATTTATTTACGTACAAATGTTTGTTTTGATTAATATCAGCAGACTGGTTTAACTTAAATTCTTCAAAAGATTATTATGTATGAGGTATTAATGGAATTAATTTTTTTTTAAAAGTAAAAGATAGTTTTTGCAATTTTTAATTTTTGACTTATAGCAATGTAAAAATTTGAGCTTTAGTTCAATATTAAATAATTTAAAATTCCACACTTTTAAGTGGATTGGATTTAACAGTGAGGGATATTCAATATAATTTTTAAATTTGAAAAAACTTTGATTGGTTTTTCTAACTGGAAAAGTGCAAAAATACATTTTTTGTATGAGACAACTGAAAATTTGTTATAAAAAATAAAAGAAATTACAATAGTAACTTTTTAGTTTTTAAAAATTTGTTTATAAGTACAGGGCTTAAATCAACAAATTGTAAAATTTCACACTTAAACAAGAAAACTGGGAATTCAAAATACTTTCAAAATATGATTAATTAATTATTTTATTTATTAGTTGTACGTGCCATTTTGAATTTTTCAAATATCTTTAATGGATTAAAAGTTATGGGCATTTGTTTATGGTGTGCATGACACGTAAGTATATATTGCTGCAGCAGTGTCGCCTTTTGTTTATTAAATACTGCCGAATCTACTGGTCGTATGAAAGAGTTTTTACTAAAAAAAAAAAAAAAAAGTCTAGAATTCTCTCAGCTTTTCCGATGGTGCAGACAGTATGTTTTATTTGTCTGCCTAATTTAAAAAAAGAAATGCCAGCTTAACATCAGTCGACATAATTGTGAAAACAACAGCACCTATTAGTCACAAAGAAAACTGAAAATGTTTTGAAGTAGGTGTTTTAAGAAATTTAAAGCAAGCTTTTGTTATACAATTTGGTTCACTGTCATTATGAAAATTTAAATTTCAGATTAATGTCATCATTTATTTTGAACTAATCATCTATAGTGAACAAAAACACAGGAAAAAATTAATTTTTATTTTGTAAACATAAAGGTCAGAAGAATAAAAATTAAAAATAAAACATTCATAGTTATTAATAGGCTAAAATTATATGAATACTTGTCGACTTGTGTTAGCTGTAATGTTAATTAACAAACAGTACTTAAGACTTCTATCATCATTTCACAGAGAGCTACTTATTGTATCAGTTATTTATTGAAAAATAACTCTATGGTTTAACCAACCATCCATAAGTCCTGACAAAATTGATTAACAGACTGTCTGCTGTACTGAAACTACAGCAATACATTTTTTTATAGAAGTATATTTTTTAAGATTTGTCTATATTTATCATTGACAATTCAAGGATAAAATATATTTGATTATGTGATAGCTTAATTTGAGTATGTTTCAAGAAGATAAATAAAATAGACTCATTGTTTCCTGAAATGTTAATCAAGCTTAGGCTAATGTGTAATTTTGGTATTTGAATATTTTCATAACTAATCTGTAGTTATGAATTTGGAACTGCAGTTTTGTAATTTATAAATTTTTATTAACAAATAACTAATAAAATCGATCATTCTTTATTAGGACTGATTTCAGTTGATTTGGATTGTATTAAAAAAAGGAAAGTACAATTTGCACAGGGTCTGTTTCTTTGTATGTGGCTGTTACACCTGATTGGAAACAAATACTATCATTCCAACAGTATTTTAAGAGAAAATAAAGTTGTTAATGTAATCTGTTACTAAGATTATGGTTAATAAATATTTAAACTGTTTAATAGTTTAATTTCTCTAAAATGTTTCTGGTAAGGCAGAATTATTTTTTATAAAATAGAATGAGGTATGTACAGTTAATTTATTACATTTCTTATTTATCCTGGAATCATGATTTATATTATATATATATGTAAATTACAGCATACATATAAAATATAGACAACTGAAATGAAGTTTACCGTACTTATATCGATCGCTTTTTACTGAAGTTTAATTTTAGACCTTTATGCACAATCGTTGTAATAGTCTGTAATAAATTTACCAGCAGAATGTATATTGCATCATTTCAATCAGTATAGTGCAGTGAAGTTAATATATTTGCTTCAGTGGTTATTTGTTTATTTTACCTTCCAGACTAAATAATTTTTTTTCATGAATCTGAACAATAAGGGGTTATAATAAACAAACAAAAAATTAACTGCGATCATAGCTGTATCACCGTGAAAAATATCAGCTATGTGACATTTGAAATTGTATTGACATGAGTATTAATAATACTCATGTCTATTTTAAAAATCCTGTACGCTCAGATTCTGTACTCCAATTTGAACAAGCCATGTTTAAATCTGTTACGATCTCTGTCAGCAAACCTTGAGTGACTTAAAGTTCAAGTTGAAAGTCATCACTCGTGATCAGTGTTGGGTCTACAGCCCAACCCCTCCATGACTAAAGAATGTGAGGCAGCTTAGAATCAGGAATGCATCTGAGGAGTATCATTCACTACAATTGTCACAATATTGTACATTATGTATTTATCTCTAAGGATTACACTATCAGTATAGAGCTCTACTGTAATGTTCAGGGGGAGTAAATTTTAAGTTAGCAATTGATCTGAACAGTGGCAAGGGCAATTGGCTTTCCATTCACACAGCTTACCAGATGATGAATTTTTGGTACAACAGTAATCATATCGTACTGTCCCGCGTTCACTGGATCTTGCTCCCTGCAATTTCTTCCATAAGGTGAAGTTCTTGCTGTAAAGTTGTAATTTTCTTAGTATACAACAGGATTACAGGAGATCCAGTGTGAGTTATACAAAACACTTAAAAATGAGATATCCCAGACAGAGCATTCCTGTAACAGAAGTTCTGAAAGTGATGCATTGCTGCACAAGGAGACTTCTTTAAAGAGGTTGCCGTTAAATCTGGTGTTATTTTTATAGATCTAGGATTTTACTGATCACCTCAATTATGCAGTATTTTACTCTAATCATTGGAAACAGTTGGAAATAGTAAATATGCAAACAAAGTAGCTGCATGTATAAAATCAATCGTTTTTCCTGTGATTTATAAAAAACGTGTGAATTCTCTCATTTTCTGTTATCTTGTCAAATTTTATAGAATGCCCACAAAAACTAACTAGAAGATAAAAGATTTATTTACACAGAAAACAAATTCTAATAACATATGAGGAGTAATAAATTCAGTAATGAAACTGAACAGTTAAAATTAGTCATTTCTGTTAACTTTCAAATCAATCAGTTCTACATAATGATTGTTATATAATTTTACTAGTTTGTTTACTTAATATAATTATAGGGTAAAAAAAAGAACAAGCTTGTGGGTAGAAAAGATTTTTTTATTGGAGAAGAGACCATACATTTCATTCTGTAAATGTACGTTTTTAATTGTAAACTGATTTTGCATTTTCAGTGTCATCTATTCCATTTCAGCCATTACCTACTAAAAATTGTCAATTCAAGACAATGCAGTAAAACTGTAACTGAGGTTCTTTAGTAATCTCTTAACTGATTTATTAATGTGACTTTGAATATTTTTATTTAACCTTATTTCACATCTTTCAGTTTAAAGAATGCTACTCTCTGAGACATTACAAATATAATGGGTCCCGGTTTAGTAACTATCTTACCCAGAACCATAATTTATGATAAATTGCCAACTTTTCCTTAATTTTAATTTTTATATAGCATAATTTAATGGTTTTTTAATTATTGGTAAATATTTCTCATCTAAATTACATTTTCAAAACTATAATTCTGTTTACACTCGGAGTTTAATTCATCAGTTGAACTGCAGTAACCTAAATTGTATTATAATTGCTGTAAGTGTACATCTTTTATTAAATAAAGTAGTTACTTTAATAAATAATTATTACAAATTTTAAAAAGGATACTCCTTAAGCGAAATGAAATGAATTAAGAGAAATGAACATTGGTAAAATAGACGGAGCATACAGGAAAGTTAAGGAAAATTTTGGGGTACATAAATTAAAATCTAATAATGTGTTAAACAAAGATGGTACACCAATGTATAATACGAAAGGTAAAGTCGATAGATGGGTGGAATATATTGAAGAGTTATACGGAGGAAATGAATTAGAAAATGGTGTTATAGAGGAAGAAGAGGAAGTTGAGGAGGATGAAATGGGAGAAACAATACTGAGATCTGAATTTAAGAGAGCATTAAAAGATTTAAATGGCAGAAAGGCTCCTGGAATAGACGGAATACCTGTAGAATTACTGCGCAGTGCAGGTGAGGAAGCGATTGATAGATTATACAAACTGGTGTGTAATATTTATGAAAAAGGGGAATTTCCATCAGACTTCAAAAAAAGTGTTATAGTTATGATACCAAAGAAAGCAGGGGCAGATAAATGTGAAGAATATAGAACAATTAGTTTAACTAGTCATGCATCAAAAATCTTAACTAGAATTTTATACAGAAGAATTGAGAGGAGAGTGGAAGAAGTGTTAGGAGAAGACCAATTTGGTTTCAGAAAAAGTATAGGGACAAGGGAAGCAATTTTAGGCCTCAGATTAATAGTAGAAGGAAGATTAAAGAAAAACAAACCAACATACTTGGCGTTTATAGACCTAGAAAAGGCTTTCGATAACGTAGATTGGAATATAATGTTCAGCGTTTTAAAAAAATTAGGGTTCAAATACAGAGATAGAAGAACAATTGCTAACATGTAGAGGAACCAAACAGCAACAATAACAATTGAAGAACATAAGAAAGAAGCCCTAATAAGAAAGGGAGTCCGACAAGGATGTTCCCTATCTCCGTTACTTTTTAATCTTTACATGGAACTAGCAGTTAATGATGTGAAAGAACAATTTAGATTCGGAGTAACAGTACAAGGTGAAAAGATAAAGATGCTACGATTTGCTGATGATATAGTAATTCTAGCCGAGAGTAAAAAGGATTTAGAAGCAACAATGAACGGCATAGATGAAGTCCTACGCAAGAACTATCGCATGAAAATAAACAAGAACAAAACAAAAGTAATGAAATGTAGTAGAAATAACAAAGATGGACCACTGAATGTGAAAATAGGAGGAGAAAAGATTATGGAGGTAGAAGAATTTTGTTATTTGGGAAGTAAAATTACTAAAGATGGACGAAGCAGGAGCGATATAAAATGCCGAATAGCACAAGCTAAACGAGCCTTCAGTAAGAAATATAATTTGTTTACATCAAAAATTAATTTAAATGTCAGGAAAAGATTTTTGAAAGTGTATGTTTGGAGTGTCGCTTTATATGGAAGTGAAACTTGGACAATCGGAATATCTGAGAAGAAAAGAATAGAAGCTTTTGAAATGTGGTGCTATAGGAGAATGTTAAAAATCAGATGGGTGAATAAAGTGACAAATGAAGAGGTATTGCGGCAAATAGATGAAGAAAGAAGCATTTGGAAAAATATAGTTAAAAGAAGAGACAGACTTATAGGCCACATACTAAGGCATCCTGGAATAGTCGCTTTAATATTGGAAGGACAGGTAGAAGGGAAAAATTGTGTAGGCAGGCCACGTTTGGAGTATGTAAAACAAATTGTTGGGGATGTAGGATGTAGAGGGTATACTGAAATGAAACGACTAGCACTAGATAGGGAATCTTGGAGAGCTGCATCAAACCAGTCAAATGACTGAAGACAAAAAAAAAAAAAAACTCCTTAAGCTTTGGTGAATAGTGATATCTTCATGGTGGGTGTATTAGATTTAAAGAGTAGAGCTTAATAGTAACAGTCTAGCTGTTAGCTCTTAATTTTGACAGCTCTGTTTGAAAAATTAGTACATTTTATCCTTTTATGAATGATTATTTGGAGTTTCTAACGCATGCTGGTTGTTTTTTCTCTGCTAAGCGTTTAACCGATCTCTACTGTTTTCTCACATCCTCAAATTCATTTTTAAAAAATCGATTAATTATTAATACACAGCAGATATCATTAATATATGTGTAATTTTAACACTTTCATATCCGTCATTAACACTTTTATGTTAATACTTTTTAACATTTTGGTGATTAGCTCTCCATTTTAGTGATTAGCTTCAGGTGTGTATACAACAAAATCATTTTTCTTACAGTATGCACCTGCAAAATATCTTCCCAGTAGATTAGGATTTGCAAAAGCAATGTCATCTACATTTAAAATAGTATCTGTGAGTGTAAATTTATACCTGGAACAAATAAATGTATGTATACATTTACAGTAAAAAAAGGAAATAATTGTAATGAAAATGTTATTTAAGTACGTATTTTATATTTTACCAGTAAAATTATCTCATAAATAGATAACATATAATTTAAATATGTAAAAACAAAAAGCCGCTTATGTTGCAGGAAGGAAAACAATTTTAGTGATTACATAAATACAGTCAAATATTACTATTTTGAAAGTTGTGTGGTATTTGCTTTCTATGAAATAATTCCATTACAACAGTAGATATCCTTGCTCTCACAGATACTCAGGACATTCACTTGCTCTTTTATTTCAGTTGCAAAGCTATGGCTGATGTAAGCAGACACACATACAGTGTTGAGGAGCAGTCGGTATCACATCTTTGAGTGCACGAACATCGACTCCTGGGTAAATAGTGGCATAAACAATAGATGCATTTTGTGTATACTTTAATAAGTATATACCTGTCTTGTTACAATACCAAGAAGCATTGCTCGATAGAGGAAAATGTGCATTTTTATCTATTAGTGTTGAAGACAGATTGTGTAGTGGATTAAAGAAGATATGAGTACAAACATGAGGGGTTCTGGTTCATGCCTCCCAGTGGTGCCCCTGGAAACTCCGCATTCTCAGCCAGGGTAAGCTGAAGGCGGGTAAATGCAGGACATGTTAGGACAAAACTGTGGACTGACGAAATGAAACTGAGCTGTAGAAAAGAACCTACTAGCAAAGACGGAAGAATTATTGTTGTTCATGCTGGCATATACAAGGGATTTGTACCAAATGCTGTGTTAGTATTTAGGTCAAATAAACATGGCAATTGTCACTCGGAAATGAATGTGGTTACTTTCAAATGGTGGTGGTTTCTTACCCTGCTAGAAAATACACCACAAAATTCAATCTAATAATGGATAACACTCCCTACCATTTCGTTCAGCTAGATATGCCTCCTAATCAAACTGATCTGAAAGCTGAACCGATTCATTGGTTACACAAACGCAATATTAAATTTCAAAAAGCATTGACGAAGTGCAAGGTACTTGATGTAATAAAAGGTAACTGAATGTGAAAAAAATAAGAAATCGATGAACTGGCAAAGGTCATAGAGTTATTTGGTCGCTCCTTACCGCTGCCGGTTTAATGCGATAGAATTAATTTGAGCACAAGTTAAGTGTAAGATAACCGATCAAAATAAAGTTTTTACCATAAATAATGTTGAGTTATTGTTTTGAGAAGTGGTGGATGAAATAACTGAAGAAGGACATCAGGTCACTTAAAACCATATGTTATGAATCTAGCATATAACTTTTACTTTCCTGTCTATATAGCAGCTATAGCAAAGCTATAGTTATATAGAAGGAAAAGTATGGTGATCGGTCAGAATTAGGCATACCCATTTTTTTTTATGTGATAATAATTTATTTTTTATACTTTATGATAATATGTCTTTTGCAACAACTACATATATTAATTTTTTTTTTTATTTCGTCTTTTTACGATAACTGTTTTAAAAATATCTAATCAAAATGAAAAATTTATTTCCATTCGTAATTAATCTGATAATTGAAATAGAATGATTTGAACAATATTCCATAGATTTTAAATTCAATTATGGTGGATATATAAAATTATTAAATAAATATATTTATCTTAACCAAACATATTATTAAACTTTAAAAACGGGTATCATACTGTGATAGAATAGAATAAATCTTTGTAGCGGGTGGTGTAGAATTAGATAAAAGTAAAATCTAGATGAAGCTTTCTTTCTTTTTTTATATTAATTCTATTCTTTTTACAAATTAATATATTTATACAGTAGCATATCTATCCATTCCTTATATGATCTACATAATGTATTATTATCTACTGATCAGATTAAAAGCAATCATAAAACCTGAATACTACGATATTAGTTTAAATAAATGAATACCTTATAATGTCAAGTAATGATGATGCAAAATGTTTACGTCTGTATTTTAATAAAACCCAAATTCTATTTATACCACATTTCGCAGAAACAGATTCCATTAATTTTGCGTTTCTTTTAAGCGGTGAATTTATCCTGAAACCAGTTTTAATTGGTTCAGTGACAACACAACTTATAATTTGCTCATTGTTTACTAGCATATACACCTGTAACAAGAAATAACAGTTATATACAAATATTTTAAAGTATTTGCTTATTGTTTAAAATTAATGTTAATTAAAAAAAAAGCCTTTACAAGAAAGATAAGTTTTTAAGAACAAACTCACAGCCTGGTCATCGTATCATTCAAACCATTTAACCATTTCTGCTGATATAACAGAAATTGCTAGCCAGCATATCAATGATTTTCCAAAACAATTCAATAAATTTATATATGATAGAAAAAACTCTCATAGTTTTTATTTACCAGTTTTGAAAAATTCATTATCTGTATAAGGATTGATAACACTGGTATACAAAATTTTGTCCCAGAGCAAGTAGAAGTGGTTTCTACATATATTTTTCCCCTTGAATTCAAAAATGTAAATAGAATTTTTCTATCATCCTCAGTTTTTAAGTTACATCTTGTTCAGTGTTATGTACGTTATGAAAATTATGCAATTATGTTATGGTATTAAGCATTTAAAAATGATTGTTATGAAAGAAGGTCTACAATGGCATAGAACAATACAATTAGTCACAACTAGTGAAATCCACCAGGTTGGTATAGTGGTGAATGTGTCTTCCCAAATCAGCTGATTTGGAAGTTGAGAGTTCCAGCGTTCAAGTCCCAGTAAAGGCAGTTACTTTTATACAGATTTGAATACTAGAACATGGATACCAGTGTTCTTTGGTGATTGGATTTCACATCTCAGGAATGGTAATTGAGACTGTAGAAAACTACATTTCATTTACTCATACATATCATCCTCTGAAGTAATACCTGAACGGTAATTCCCAGAGACTAAACAGGAAAAAAGAAAGAAAGTCATAACTATTGGATGATGCAATTCTAAATGAGTCAGAAGATGGCTTTCTTACAGATGTAGTCTCATTGTTTGTCAAAGTGATGTCACAAGCAACATCTGTTTTGATTATAGTGTCCGAGTTACTGATTTAAGCCATAGCCAGTCTGTATTCAGTGTTCACTATGTTGATATCTGTAGTTCTTTCGTGTGTATGGGCTGATATGCTTGTAATATAGTTCAGTGTAAACATTTCTCAGTTACGATGTATTCTAAATTTACATTTCATCTTTTGAATTCAAGACGTGTAGTGAATATTTTTTGTAGTGTTTGTATATTGTGTGATTTTGCAAAATGCATAGAAATTGTGTAACGGTCATCTTTTGCTACATTTTTGGTGAAGTAACATTTAAATTTCAGAAATGTAGTTTTACTCCTCTCATCAAAATATGTTATGAGCTTTATTTCAGCTGTAAAGTTGGTGACCAAGACAAATATTGGGCCCTTCACATTTGTTGTGCTACTTGTGTTGGACTCCTTACAAGCTGGTCAAAGGGTTCTTGACACATGAACTTTGCTGTTCCCATGATTTGACGGAACCAAAAGATCATGCCACCGATTGTTACTTTTGTCAGACTAATACTGCAGGAATTAGTTAAAAATCAAAGCATACTATTTCATATCCTAATTTGCCATCTGCCATGAGTTCTGTAGCTCACAGTGAAGAACTGCTTGTGCCTGAACCACCAGAAAATATCACACTTAGCAATGATCAACAACACAAAAATTTGGCAAAGGATAATGATGATGTAAGGGTTGATCCAAACTATTAAGCTTCATGTTCGTCTGGAGAACCACATTTACTAACACAAGGGGACCTCAGTGACCATGTACTAGATCTGAATTTATCAAAAAAGGAGGCAATACTTTTAGGCTCACGATTAAAAGGTTGGAACCTCTTCCATCAATAAACAAAGTTATGTGTTTTTAGAAACAGACATAATGACTTCAAGAATTTCTTTTTATTTGAAGATGGACTTGTTTTTTGTAATAGTGTTTTGTCTGTAATGGAATAATTTGGTCATGAGTACAAAACAGAGGAGTGGCGTTCACTTACTGATTTGTCTAAAGTTAATCTGAGTCGTGCTTCTTCAAATTGGGCATGAGTTTCTATCAATGCCACTAGCTTATGTGAAAAGAAACTTATGTGAACATGAAACTTCTGCTACATAAAATAAAGTATGAAGAATTTCAGTGGAGTATCTGTAGTGACTTGAAAGTAATTGCTCTGTGCTAGGTCTTCAATTGGGTTTCACCAAATACTGTTCTTTTCTTTGCAAGTGGGAGAGCAGAGACTGAAAAGACATTACATACAGAAAGAGTGGTCAAACCGAACAGCATTAACTCCAGGAAAGAATAATGTTGTCAATGCACCACTTGTTAATTCAAAAAAAGTTTATTTACCTCCATTTCATATAAACTTGGGGCTTATGAAAAACTTTGTGAAAACAATGGATTGAAGTGGGATTGGATTTGCTTACTTAAAAAATAAGTTTCCAAAGATCAGTGAAGCAAAGTAGGAATCTTTGTAGGACCTCAAATTAAAGATGACAACTTTGATAGTACCTTAAATGAGGTGGAGAAAGCTGCATGGAAGTCTTTCAAGAGCATTTGCCAGAACTTCTTAGGAAACCATAAATCCAAAAATTACAAGGATACAGTGGATGACCTTTTAAAATCTTATAAAATCATGGGATGCAACATGTCAATGAAGATTCACTTCTTGGACTCACAGTTTGATTTCTTTCCACCAAATCTAGGAGCAATCAGCAATGAAAATTGTGAAAAATTCCATCAGGGTATTTCATGTGGAAAAGCGGTACCAGGGCAAATGGGATCTGAGCATGCTAACTGACTATCAATGGACCCTAAAATGAGATGTTCATGATGCAAAATATAATAGAAAATCAAACATTACTACTTTTTAGGTAAGACTGCATTATACTAACAATGCATTTTAAATACGTAATGTTAAATTAAAATAATTGTCTAAAAATCCTTACATGATAGACTAATTCTGAAACCATGTTTGAATTCAGCATAAAAAATGCTATTTTTTCACCCATTTTCACTTCTGGGACAAAAAATAAATCAAATTTTGTGTACCAGTGTAATATTGTATGCGTAAAATTCAAACAGTTGACTTTTCCTGCTTTAAAAAAATTTAAATGAACTATCAGAAAGTGTTTTATTAGATGATTTTTTATCAGATACATTCTCCCAGTGTATTAATTTTAAAACGTATATATAAAGAGATTACTTTGGTGAATCTTTAGATGTAATTAAAATAAATTTCTGATGAATATTAGCTGAATTGTAAGACAAAAAGCAAAAGATATTTGAATATATGAATATAAAATAAACATAACTGCTTTTTACGATTTAATCATTAATTCCATTCAATAATTCAATCAACATGCTATTTAACCTCTCTGTAGTAACTGTTATAGTATCTATCATAAAGTATAGACATATAGTGTTTATTCTGCTCTCTAATTTGTTTCTTAATATTACAAATATATGAAACAGCGGGGCTGGGAAAAAAATATCCTGAAAATGCATTTTATTACCTGTCTATTTTTTGGCTGATGTATATACCCTTCACTATAACCAAGCTCGATATCGATGAATAACAGTAACTGCTCCACTTTTTCTGTCCATGTATTTCTTGAATTCATAAAAATTCTAATTGGTTTAATTAGAATATCCTGTGTCCAGTTTATTTTCATATCATCATTTATTTGTAGTCCCTGCAAAATCACATTATTTATTATGCCACTCTTAATATTATAATAAAGCTATGTTTATTTCAAATGGTGTAGATTAACCCTCCCTTGGATAAATGATAAATTAAATAATTTGGAAGTTTGAAGCTCATGCTACAGTACCGCGGTATTGATTAATTATTATTCCACTTATATGTACATTTTTTATTAGACTGCCAGTTTAAGTTTGTGTAATTATATATTTTTTTAGGTAGATTTCATAAGAAAGGTACCTATTGCAATGGGTACCATGATTTGACTTTCGGAAAATTTTGACACATCTTTGCGTTTCACATCCCCCAGACCCCAAAAACAACCTACCGGGTTGGTCTAGTGGTTAACGCGTCTTCCCAAATCAGCTGATTTGGAAGTCGAAAGTTACAGCGTTCAAGTCCTAGTAAAGCCAGATATTTTTACATGGATTTGAATACTAGATCGTGGATACCGGTGTTCTTTGGTGGTTGGGTTTCAATTAACCACACATCTCAGGAACGGTCGAACTGAGAATGTACAAGACTAACACTTCATTTACACTCATACATATCATCCTCATTCATCCTCTGAAGAATTATCTAAACGGTAGTTACCGGAGGCTAAACAGGAAAAAGAAGACCCCAAAAGCACCTTCAGCTCAAAAGTTTACATAAACATTTATATATATCTATATATGTATTTCACTTTCTTGTGGACACGATAACTGCTGTAATTTTGTGCCAATCACTTTCAAATTGCTCCTTAAAAAAACTCATTTGGGATGAGTTTGTTAACGGCCAAAATTGAACTATGGGGATGGAAATGGGGGGATTTTTTCAAAAAAACAAAATATCACTATAACTTTCTTATTAATTAAAATATCAAATCAGTTTAAAGTTCCTACTATTCTTTGGATAAGGGCCTAAAACTTATCTATGTAAAGTTTTTTGATATCACCAACCACTGACCCAGGGAGTGGAAAAAATGGGGTTTTGAAGACAAAAATAATCATACCTCCCTTAATAGGCACAGTATCAAATCGGTTTAAAGTGGTCGTTAGTCTTGTAAACATTATCTAAAACTTTTGTCTGAAACAATCTTTGATATAACCAACCCTTATGGCAAGGGATGACCAAAATATTGCTGGAATTTTAAGAAGATGGGGCTTGTCATATGCTAAACATGTGAAACTTTTTTTCACATACAACCATTATCGTATTGAGTAAGTTTTTCTTAACTTTAAGGTGGAAATCTTTTTTATCCCCTACTTAGCACCAGTGAAATTTACCTCCACCTTCTGGCGTGCCGAAAGGGATTTTTTTTTGTATCTGGCACAGTGCTGTTTTTTGGGCATGGGTGATCATACCAGGGAGGCAGCCCTGATGCCTAGGACGTTCTGGCCCTCCTACATGCAAGAGTGAGAGGGTTGGAGCCATCAGAGACCCTCAAGGTGTGAGAGGGCCACGGGGAGAACAAAGGATGTGTGAAACGCACATCTGGAGCTGGTTAGTATAGGAACAGCAAGGGTAGCCTCCAGCAGAGAGGTTTGCTGGTTGTCTACAAGGGAGGTCAGCATTCCCCAAGGAAGCTGGAGGGACCCCGACGGGAAGTCCACAGGAACGGACAAGAAAGGGGGGGGGGGGTAGTCAACTGCCACAACACTTCAACATACCTGTGCATAGCCTAATGGCAGAGGCCAGGGATATTTAACAAGATAAAAAAAAAATGGGTGATCATACCATGCTTCAGGGCAATTTGAGTACAGTTACCTAAATCTCGCATACTATAACATGCGAGATTTTTGTATAAATCAACCTTCATCTGCGTATGTACTGCATTGAAGAAAATGTATTTCCCTCTCATAGATAAACACAATATGCAGACTATGTCACCTGTTAATTCCCTACGAGATTAATGATGGATGGAAATGTATTTCATTTTATCGCATCATATTTTAGAGCGGGCTCTGATTTTACACTAAAAAAAAGCATAGAATGATGACCACTTTCAACTTACATTGTTAACCATCACTACAATTTTAACAACTACAAACAATCCTGTCTGGGCACACTGGAATGGGGTATCCTTAGTGTAAATAAATTTTATTAAAAATACCAATCTATTAAAAAAAAAAATCAAACTTAAACAGATTCATGATTGGAATACTGCTTAACAGTAGTCTATGTATCACATTTTAATTTGAGTAAATGAGTGATCACTTAAAGAAAGAAAAGAAAAATACTTCATTTGAGTTAATTGAAGAGTTGAATAAGTGCTTTATATTTATTTATTATTTTATTTTTTTAGTAGCAATTGCCATGCATAATATAATATTTATTCATGAGATGTTAAAAGTATTGTTTTTGTAAAAATTAATGCGATGCTATATGCAATTTATCATTGTTTGAAGCAGTTTTTTGTCTTTTTAGATGTATAATTTTCAGATTGCATATATAATCTTGCCATTGAAATATAAGTACATTTCTTATAATAATCATTACACATTGCAATAATTATATTGTAATGAAGTTGTAAGTTATAAAATGAACAAGTAGTTTTTTTATGATAAAGTTGTATCTTTATGTTTCATTCATAAAGATACATTAATAGTGTAATAATATGCTAGATGTTCTGGCTTGCTTAAGCTAATTTTATATTAATTTATAACCGCGCTTATATCTGTATCACATCCTTACCATGTTGTTCATTAATTTCATGTTACAAGCAATGATATGATCCCAGTACAATTCCCGGTTTAGCACAAATTAAATGGACAGGGTTGACAATAAAGCAGTCTGTTGCTTGCAACTGAAATATAAATATTGTGGTTCGGATAAGATACAAATATAAGTTTAGACTTACTTTTAAATTTAATATTGAAGAGTACAGGGGAAAAAAGCTTAGTCCATTTTTTCTGATTTTTGTTTTATCGCATCTTAAATATGATCCCTGCAACATACTGTTTATTTATTGTAATGACAAACGAGTTATAAATAAACAAACATATTGTAAAACTGTAGACAGGCAAAGAAGGGGATTAGTCAACTGAATATGCAAAGATGGAAGAAAGTCCATCTGTCATTCTCTGGGCTGTGAATATTCATCTTATTATCATGAAAACCCCATCATTACTCATAACACAGTTTACTCTACAGTCATCCTCATACAACAACCTAGTTTGTAGTTAATTTAATTATTGTACTATAAACACATGTATTTTTGTAATTTTTCTTTTTTTTTGCTGTTATTCAGTTATGTTTTTTATTCTATTTTTATAAGTAATTTTCAATTTCATTTTTTCTGTTTTTTTCACTTTCAGTAATATTAATAGCAGTGAGAGTGGAGAAAACGATAGAAATACTCTAAGACACAAGAGTTATGGCAGATTAACTGTAATAAAACTGATATTAGTAAAAAGATTAAAATATCAATACATGTGTGTTGGTTCTAAAACCTAAAAATATTCATTTAGTGGACTGTAAATCCAAGAGTGATTCATCCGTCGGGTGGATAATAAATAATGTGCGGAATTGCTCAAAAATCTTATTATTATTGTTCATTGAAAACCATTAATAGCTTAATGTTAACTTACGCAGAATTGTAAATTACAATCGTGAATTTTATATGTCGACATGAATTCTCTTGATTTTTATGAAGCATACGATTATAAAGAAGAAAATCAAAACATAATATTTAAAGAATTTTTTATATTACTTTAGATTCATATATTAAAACATAACATAAGATATTTCAGCATTAATTGAAACATATTAAATTTTTAACAAGCAATTATAGAGAGAGAGTTTACATTTTGTAGTGTCTTATACATTAGATTGAGGTGAACTGATAGAACATGGTTTTAATATGTTAAAAGAAAACAATCCAAAAGATGATTTTCTTTTGTTTTAAATTACAGTTCTTCTTATTACCATAAATACATGAAACGATACAGTTTAATCTTAATAAATAATACAAAACTTATTACATTGCTAATACACAGCTACATAAATCCGAACGCCTAACGTTCGAGTAGCGGACTGACGCCAGCACATCCCGCATCAGAGAGTAGTACTAACTAGCCAGCAGGACGCGAACCATATATTCAGTGGAAACACGCTGAACAATGTGTTTGGCGATGATTGATGATAGAAACAAATAAAATGTTTTGAGGATAATCCAGTTGAAAGTAGAAAACAGATTCTTAAACATTTTAATGAGATGAATCGTAATGACAAGCAGAATTCTTATTTATGTAGTTTAATAAGTTTCTAGCGAAGACATACTAGGCAGTGTGAAAATGAGTCAATTTTACGTACAAACTTTGGTTTTAAGGTACTAGAGTTACTAGTTGTAAAGTAAGATTTAACATGGATGAACTAGTTAATGAAACTGAAATCTGCAGAAAAGCATTCACCTCTATTTGTGGAATAAGCTGGAAAAAATTGAATTCCTTAAAAATTGATTAAATTTACCGATACATCACCTAAATATCGAGATAAACACAAAATAGGCCACATTCAGTAACTGAGAACACTATTGCTATCATAAAAAATCATACTGCACCACTTAAAGGCCAAATTAGTCATTGTAAGGTATTATATATATACATTTATTGAATATTATTTTTTCAACATTTTACTAATTTGTTTAGATTTGTTTTTATATTTTAATGCATTACTGAAAAAGCATTATTATAATTTTATTATATTAATGATAAAATTTTGCTGTGCTATTAAAATGATGATATTTGAATTGTTTTTTTCTCCTAACAATCATGCTATTTCATTTTTATAATTTGCCAAAGGGAAAAAGATGTTAAGTCTGCAATTTAACTCTGTTTTTGCATGTGAATTTTTTAACTAGATAAAAAAGTTTTTTTTCTGTTTTATTTAATTTTTCTTGGGACTAATATTTTTAGAGAAAATTAACTTAATTATTTATTAACAGTTTATCATGAAATAAATTTTAAAAAGTAAGTTTTTTAACAGCTATTATAAATTTTATAAGAAAAAAAGCTGTTCTCTAAAATTGACTAAACCCCCTTTTACACTAGACCCTTTAATTACAAATTAATTTGAATATTAAGTTAAGTAAATCATATAGTGTCAGTTTTAACAGTGAAATAATAACAAGATTCTACAAAAATCTTAATGAACATATGCATGGAAGCTAGTAGCAATCAGATCAGCCAAAATTAGAGAAATGCATTCATTGTAATGTAAGAATTACTTAAAATCAACACTAACACAGTCAAGGATTTTTATAAAGTTCTACTATAGCTACCACTACTGTCATCTGGCTGATATTGTTGGTCCACCAGCTGAAATAACAAGGAAGACTCAGCTTTACGAGATACTGGTGGGAAGGATCCCACAAAGTTTTTATGATTAAGTGAAAAAAAGGACCTGATGGTACTAACTTTGCCACATAATTAAATTTTTTCACTCTAATTCTCTCTTTCCTTGTCTGTCTTACTCCCACTGCATTGTGTCAACAGAGATTTCTGCATCTCTGTCTTTTCAAATCTATACCACTTTTTAATGGATTATGTTGACTTTAAATTATTTGAAAAACGTAAACTTTGTTGATTATGAGCATATGATAGTGTAAAATTTCCTTTAATCAGTTGTCTTGTATGAAAATATATACTGTAAACATTAAATTATTGTGTGTAATCGTAACCTTGTAATATGTTCTATGAAGATTTTCATGAATTTTATCGATCATGTAATCACTCCATATAGTTGGATGGCTTGCTGTTCCACATTCACAAATATCAGTTTCTTTTTCTTCAACATATTTTAAAAACCTAAAAAAAAAAATTAAAGAATAAGAATGTTTTTGGCTGTTCATAACATATAATTTTAAGTTAAGTTACTTTTCTTAGAAGGAACCAATTCAAAATTTCTATTGAGTTAATATAGTTATAAATGTAATAAATTAAATAAATAATATTTTCTTTTTTTATAATTTTGCGGCATCTTAAGGTACATTAATTTTACTTTGATGAATTGACATTAAACAAATTTTATGTTACATGCTTTATTTTTAGAATTTGTTTTAACTGATGTTAAGAAATTCGGTTTTGTAAAACCATATGCAGGAGGTTTTCAACTTGATTGTATGTTTTTAATGTACATTCAAGCCTTACTTGTACTTGGTAACAATTTATTTGAATCATTTCTTTATATTAATTTTCTTATTTTTATTGAAATGAAGCTTACTCATTTTAGTTTTTTTGTGAGTAGCTAGTTTTCATATTCACTATGCGTTTAGTAGGTCTGCCCATATTTTCAATAAAATTTAAAATAATTTAGAAACAAAAAAAAAAAAAAGTAAGTTATTGCTTAATAAAGCACCCAAAAATTATAAAATATTTTTTTAATTGTTGCTTAAATTTTGACGTTTTATCAGTCTGGGCAAAATTACATAATAAAAAAAAGGGCTATTGATAATTTGGCTTCTAAAGTCATAATCTAAAGAAGAATTGAAAAACTATTTCTTTTTAGTGTAGTTTTGTTAAGTTTGTAATATTTTTTTTGCATTTTCAGAACTACAGTTTACCAAATACAATTTAAAAGATAAAGCTATCCAAACCATTGAATGTTTATTTTGATTCACGATTAAACATTTGCTTTTTAAAAAAGAAAAAAATCCTCTTTATTGTACTTTATAATGTCTTTGGAGTGCTTTATCTTGCTTTGATTAATTTACTAATTCTTATCGATAAGTTAAAAAATCACACGTGTAAGTCATTAAAAGTTAAATTTTTCTTGTATCCATTTGTTACATCACACACAAACAAACACGATGAGATAAAAGTTATGATAGAGACCACTATGTAATTAACCAATTCTTTGGAATAACAGAAATTTGGAAAAGCAAACAAAACTACTTTTTCTTATTATATAATATACATATAGCTATTGATGATATAAGAAAAAACTATTTTTCTTTTGGACTGAACATCAAAATAAAATAAACAAGTGACCTGAGTTAGTGCAGTTAATTGAAGAAAGAACAATAATTATTAAAGTAATCTAAAAGGTAATGAAAAAGAAAGTAATAAATTAATAATTTTTATTTTTTTCATTAAAAATAGAAAAAAATTATAATTATCAGTTGAAAAAATTATAAATTAAAAACAGAGAAACTTGTGTTCCTTTCTCAGAAAAGTTCAATTGAAAACTTTTTCCACATGAAAATTAAAAAATTCAGTTGGTGCAATTTGTGGTACATATTAAATTTATCATATTCAATATGTGCTTGCTAAGTCCTTTGAAATGCCTATGTTATTCAGTTCCACAAATAACAACACCTTCTATGTAAACTATATGCTGCCTACATATAATGAACAACTTTATTCTCTGAGAAAGCAACTCTGACTATTATCACTTCCACCTTAGATTCTTTCCCTGAACTACACCTATAAGAAAAACATGACAGATGGGTAAAGAAAAAATAATCTACCCTTTTTTTTGTGGAAGTAGTGCATTATATTAATCAATTTCTTCTACTAACTAAGGAATAGTATATCATTAATGTCAACAGTTAATAATTTTAATGTTATTATTGATAAATGAAAATATTTATCTTTTCATTATAAATTACATAGAAAATTAAATATAAATAATGTAACTAATATATTTTTGAAAACCTTTTATGTTTTATTTCTTCTGCTTCATTTTTCATTTTGCCTTGTAATCTGTTTTCTGCTTTTCTTTCTTTTCGTATCCTTTCTCGTTCCTCATCTGTCCATTTTACTTGAACTTTGTGACAAAACTTTATCCTTGGTATTATTGTTTTTAATGGTGGAATTCTTCCATATAAAGCCTTATTAAAGTAACTTTTACAAGTTTGTATGCATTAGTTAATATGTATGATTTAAAATTTATTTTATAAATTATATGTCATAAGTATGTATACTGATTATAGTCAATTTTATAAAGAATATTTTACAATATATTATATAATACTTTACCCTGTTTCATTTGAAAGAATGAAATGTAGTTTATAGTAGTGATTGATGGTATGGGTATAACTGAACCTCTGGTGGACATCTTCCCCTCTGAGTTACAGATGCTCAAGACTTATATGAATTAAACTTTCTGTTAGTTCAGAAGTGTTCTAAAAAAAGGTTGCAGTAAAAGGGTTTACAAATACACACAGGAACTTCATAGTCCAAATCTATTTATCTTGTATCAGATGGAAGATGGCTTATTATTTCTTGACATAATTGACTGCAGTGCACATACTGCAGCATTAAGGAAGCTTCCACATCCCAGAAAAGAAATCTTTTGATTGTAAGTCAACTCATTCTTGCACAGTGTTAATGACATCCTCATTAAAGTTGACAGTCTTCCCTCCAAGAAATTGCTTAATTTGGTCAAACAGATAAGATCTAAACTGCAATATGGAGAATAAGGTAGCACATTTCACCTGATCTTTCGTATAATTTTTTCATGGTTCAAGTGGTAGTGTGCGGGTGAGTTTTGGAAATAACAAACAGAAGACCAGGTAGTGCTCTTTTTTACTTTATCTTTAAAAATTGAAGCATTATGCTGATCATTGTTAGATCTTTGTTCTGTACGAAAGATTGAGGTACAGTATTCCCTATGAACAGGACTCACAAAAAGAAGGTTGCCATTATTTTTTTTTTGAGGTTTTCAGGAAAATGTGGATTTGTTTCCACGGAGGAGGTGACATTAGCAAGCCTGGCTTTATTTGATAGGCTTGTTGTATAGCCACCAGACAGAAAACAGAGTCTTTGAGTTGTTCACAAGCAGGCCTAAAAGGTATTAATTAGTAGATAGGGGGGATCTGCCCCCCTACTAATAAAAAATGCACTGGTCTTCAGATCCTGGCACCCTCATTATGGAGAACCTAGCAAGATTAAATCTGTACCCAGAGAACTGATGATGGGAAAGAAGGAATCAAGTATAAGGAAAAAGGATGGTGGTGAAAAACGATGATCTACCCATGAAGATATTTATTATCTTACCAGGGACATCACGAAATACTGGTACGTTTTGACTTTGGTAAAATTGTACACCTGTTCATTACATGTTATAGTAGAATTTATGGTGCTGCTATATCTTTTTTATGCATTGCTGCAAGAAATGTGTGATAGCAACTGATATTCTTTGTGTTCAGAATGTAAAAGTCAGGGAACCCACCAGTAATTGCTTTATTAAATTAGGAAAGATCTCTTTCTGTTGTTTCTATTCACAACAATTATTTTAAGTTATTCAGAGAATTCGCAAATAACAGTGTAATTATTTTTCTTGAGCAACTGTTACATCAATCTTCTACAATGACAGGTTCTAGTTGACAAGTGTACAGTTCGTTTTTACTCTCCCTAACTTTCTTTGAATGACCTTCACCATTCATACACTTTTTGAAAAAGTGTGTGACCACTTCAACATAAAAAATGTAATAATAATTTGTTGTGCAACACTACTTCTACTGCATAGGACCATGTGTTGAGATACATTGACAGAGAAAAGCAGCCAACACTACTTATGCTAGGTTCATATATACAAGTGTTTATATGAGTCATGTTTACCTTGTATTATAAGAGCAGAGTAAGAAAATCCCTTTTTATATCTGAACCTACCTTATAAATATCATAAAACAGAATATTATAACTAACATGACTTAAATTATATTACAATTTCTACTATTTTCAAGTATAAATTTGTTTTAATTTTGAATAAATGATTCTTAAAGTACATAATGCTACTTGCAATAACACTTGTAGAAATATATTTGTAAACATATAGTGAAAGTACACTGTGAAATAATATTTATTTCTTTTTCATCCTTTTTTCCAGGCATTCCCCTATATATCTCTGTTTTTGTTTTTATAAATTTTTTTAATCTCTTTTTTGAATAAAAATAAGAATATTTTTTTTAATTCTCTAATTTTTTGATTTCCCACAATTCTAAGGTTGTTCTCTAATTTTTTTACTATTTCTGGAGCAGCTATTTTTATGTTAAAAGTTATCTTTAGAAGTAATAAGGGACTTTTTGTTAAATAATTGTAAGCTACCTCATATTACAAATCATTCTTGAACATGGTGAAATCATTGTCAAGAATAACAAGTATTCCATGCCATATTTACTAATGAAAATATCCCCTTTGACTCCATGATAGAATCAAGATTAAAAAATTCCCTTCTCCTGTACAGATAACTTACGTTTTTGTATTAGTGACAACTGTATCTAATACGCTTTCTCTCCACGTTTGAGAAGTCCTGTTTACAGTATTTTAAACCAAAGTGTATTAATGCAATAAATGAATGAAAATGCTCAAAACCAGAGTGAAATACACTTGTTCATCAAGAATAAATTTCTACTGCAACAGTTTTTTTATCAGGTGAAAATGTTTGCAACTTTTAGCCCATGAATGGATATGAATTCTGCGAAATATTTTTAACATTTCATGAGTTAAAAAATCATCTAAAAGTATGATGAAATATAATAATGACTTAAAATACTCAATATAATACAAAAACTGGAAAAAATGGGTGGCTGTTTCTCCACATTGTAGACATGTTATAAAACAGAAAAAATAAAAATTCAGCTAGTGGTATAAAATTTATAACATTAATGTACATCAACCGACAGTTGTATAAAATTTCTAGCGGTTTCAGAAAAGAAGATTACTGTGTTGTTTTCAAAATAATGAACAAGATTGCAAGATAACACAAACTACACTGATAAACAAAGCAAGTCAGGTGTATACAATCAAAACTGCAGTGACTGTGACAGATCCTTTATTAAAATGATTGGGTGCAGATTCACTTGTACATATTACACTGAAATGAATCAAATTTTGTTAATCATCTCAAATAAATGAAGACACGCTTACAAAAACATCAATCAAAAAATTAAGATTTTACACAGCTCATAAAAACTAAGTTCTTGGTCCATTTGAACATTATAAAGTATATAATACAAGATTTGACAAAATCAACGTAGATTGAATATATTATTTGAATACATATTTAAGGAGGTTTTTAAACTTATTTAAGACAGGGATATTAACAACTTAGCTATTGTTTTAGAACAACAAAAACAAAATGAATGTTCGTGGTTTTGGACCAAGAATCGGTCTTGGTTTTGGATGTTCTTATAAATGGCATTTAAAAGAACATTTTTCTGCATTTTGTAAAAGTCATTTAATAATTTTAAAGTTTTAAAATCTACTGTGCGAGACAAGCTCAATATAACAATGCAATACTTTTTCATCATAAATTTTTAAAAAGAAAACTTATTCTCTAAATTTTAACATTTAAAAAAAATAGTAATAATTAAAAACAATGTATTTTTTAATATCTTTAATTATTTTTAATAACAATTTGTTTTCAAGAAACCAAGATCTCTATGAAAACCCTTAACAGAGGTTATGAGAAAAGCATTAAGTTAAATCAATAAATGTTAAGAAAATTAAATAGTAACAACTCTGTATATTTAATTTGTTTTACTTTATTTGAAATCAGTGGCAGTTCATAGCAAAAATTAATGAGGGTGCTGCTCCAGAAAATTTTTTTGTGGCCTTTTCAAGACCATGGTTAAAGTTTTCTGTAAAATAAAAGAACCAAAAAAAAAATTAATCAAACAGAATAGCTGGAAACAGGATAATAATCTAATTCTACACTTTATCACATTCAAAAATATGATACACAGTTTTTAACCATATTGTGCTTAAAAACTGTATTTGGTTTAATAAAAAACAACTGCTTAATTTAAATTTCTATATACAAAGAAACAAATACATAATTAGCTTTTACTAATTACCTTCTCTTTTACCCTTCCAATGTATTTTTGAACAGATTTGGCAATCAAAGAGCCCTTGCTTTCTGCTATCTTCTGATCACTACTGAAAAAATAACTAAATTGCTTTCATATTCCTTCCACCGACTAAACTAGAAAAGGGAACGAACAAGGAATGTTCCATACCCATGTGGAGTAAAAAAAAAAACTGCTTTCCATCAGCATGCCAGGGTCGGCACTGCAGGAGCGACAGTGTTCTCTCTTGTCCTCGCAGTTTCCTATGTGCGCATGCGCACAACAGCCAAATGCCATTCTGCTGGAACTGTGAAGCGTACAGTTCCATACAAAGATTTTTGTATCTTTTTCATAAACTAGGGGATGGCTACTTATCTTTTACATTAAGCTTAAGGATTATATATAGTACAAGCATAAAGAAAGAGTTAAAGAAAAAAATGCTCATTATACTAAATTTTATCAATATCAAGTGGAAATAGAGGATGCTGCAGTTCCACAGTGCCAACACACGAGCCGCCACTGTTTAAAATGCTAAGTTATTATATATTGGTACTGAGTGCTGTAAAAAAATACCGGTTTTGGATATATAGAGGAAAATTACACACCTGGATAAATTTTTTTAGTATTATCCAAATAAAAACAAAATATATCTTCATTAAAATTTTGAATTACATGATATCTACAATTTCATTTTAAATTCTGATTTAGAAAAATCCCTCCTTTTTTGGATGTTCTGGAAAAAATCTTAAGGTTTAGTCTTGTACAAGTAAATTTGGGTCCAGAATTTTAAGTCGACTAATTTTTAATCGGAAGTTCAAGGAACTTAATATCATGTATGAAGCATGTAAGTGCCATAACTCTAATTATATAATAGATAACCTTATAAGAGGCATATGGTAATTATTATAATAATTTTTGAAAACATATACCTAAAATTATCATTTCTTTTAAGTGGACCGATATCAGAACAAAACCATTTTCTTGTTCTTCTTAATTCTGAAATACACAGTGCAAACTATATTAAATGACTGAATAAAATTTACAAGCATAAAAGATCTAAATGAAATGCATGTTTTGTTTATTTTATTCATTTGGTTTTATAAGCTTATTTGTTTAAAAGACATTAATCCAAACTTAATTTAAAAAAGGTTATCCAGCTTTGTAGTTGTATATTCTGGCCAGATTATACAGTGTTTTGAGTACCTTTTTTCAATCTCAAAATACATTATCCTTCTATTTCATCAATATCTGAAGAATTTTCCTTTTTGACTGAAAATTCAAGTGTTTGTTGATTATTTAAAAATTCCTTCTTTGTAGATTGATTTTGTAATAGCGTCAATCTAATTTATGAACTTAATATTAATTTGAAAATAAGTTTAAATGAATATGTTGAAGTTCGTTTTATAATACTTAATTTAGAAAAAAAAAAAAATTATTGGTTATGTACTTACGTATTTGCTTCAAATAAAACAACCTGGTGACCGATTATAACTGATACTTTTCTTTCATTTTTCAAAAATGACAATTCTGATAGAAATTTGAACCCGCAGCGCCTTTTAAGTGAAAGGCAGAGGTATTGCAGTTATACCGTGGAGGTTTTTTTCTCATATTATGCATAAGTTATCATTTTAAATAAGGTGACTTGAATCAAAACAAATGTATCAGATGATTCTAAATTATTAGAAGTATGCTTTTGAGTTTTATGAAAATAGTTCTTTAGATACTGCTACTGCTGTTATTTATGATTATATTTTCTGAGCGGAAAGTGAAATTGCTGATAGATGTACATCCATTTCACCGTTGAAAATAGTAACTGAGGAAATTTTTTAATTCTGCTTCTAGTACATGAATAATTAACTGTTTCTTTAACAAACAATTAGTTGTTAGTTGCTGAAAAACTGTATTTACCTTAATTTAAAAAGAAAAATGACAAAAAATATTCTTCATTACAGAATCAATTAAATTTACTAATCTTTGAAATGCTTTATTACATAGTCAACTGGTTACAACAATAGGTAAGATTTTTTAAAAAGAATATACAAGAAAGGTAAAATTAATGCTATCAGTATGTAAAATACCAGTTTCACTTATGACAAAATGTTTTTATAAATGTCTGTGTAATAAGCTATTACACAATGTTAAATGTGATTCTGCAGATATGTAGTTAAAGGTATTAATAATATTTTTCATTTGTTTAGTTGCTGCATATGTTTTAGTTAGACGTTTTATGATTTCTGTAAAGTTAATATGTGTAATGTGTCCATCATCTACATAAACAATTTCTTACTTTTAGGATTTGAAGGCTATATTAATTTGTTAGCTAATAAGTTGTTATATACTATCTGTTATACTAATAAGTTTTGTAACCATAAATTAATATAAAATTTAACATTTATTCTTATTAATTGCATCCTAACTTTTACAAGTATTGAATATCAATTTTGATTTTTGTATTTTTTTATATCGGGTTGATCTGTTTAGCCCCACATTATTATAAGTAGACTAATAATGAGGTTCTTGCTTTTCAGTCATAAGTTACTTTATTGAATCGGAACTCTATAAATATTGATAAAGCACTTTTGAAGTATCTTGCTTTTTTGGGGTATAATGGGATTGCTGTGGGTCCTAAGATATAAATCTAACTTTTATATTTTTCTTTGTTTTTACAAATGTCTTATAAATTATCTAATCCTTTGCGTGCATGACTTGCACTAAAATAAATCAGGGACCAGTTAAAAACAATCATATTTTAGATGCTTAGAAAGTTTTTTCTTGTTATTGCTTACACTACTTTAGCCATTAGTAAATTACAGCAGTATTAAGAGGAGCTATAACTACTATTTTTTAACTTTGATAATCAATTTGAAGTTGTTTGGTGAATATAACATTAAAATTATGAGTATCATTATTTTTTCAGAATGATCCTCTTCTGTGGAAAATATTCCAGATGCTTTAGAACAATCAGGATGTAAGTAATGCAGTTCCCTGTCTTGACAAGACAAGTTTATTAATTAATAAAATAAACAATAACTTAACATACATTATTAACTATTATTTGTTAATGATATTCATTTTTGGTTAGTAATTAAATACCTATTGTTTCAGTGGAACTAGTACTTTCTATTTCACTGCTTTTAGATGATTCAGAATGTCTTTGTCTACCATCTTCTTCTACAATATCAAACATTTTTCTCAGTCGCTCTTCAATACTTTCCATTTTTCTCTATTGGTAAAAAGAAAATTATCTTTAGCTTAAATGTACTGGTTTTTGTATAAAATAAATAATTTTCTGCTCATTTTAATGAATTTCTAAACATGCATAGGAAGAAAGACTTAAAAATGGTTTTATTTTTTGATTCATTATTAAAAATTTATAGACTTAATGGTTGTTAATTATAAAAATTATCAATCACTGTTCAGTATCATCATTGATCAGCTGTTATGGTAGCTGAAGCTTAAAATTATTCTGGGTTGGATTTGTCTGTCCATTTACTTGTAAACTAATTCACTTGGTTGGTTAATGACACTCAGGATTGGCTGGCCTGAGACTGAACAAAAGATAAACTGTAATTAAGGTTATATTCTGCTATGAGATAGTATGAACTCAAAAAACTTGAACATGAAATTTCTAATTTAACTTTTTTCATAATTTTTAATATGGTTAGCCTAATAAAAGGTATTTCAAAATAAAATTAGATGAATGCCTCATCTTTCTACTTAGAGTTTATTTAGTTTTAAATATGAAGCTGCAAAAGTGGCAAGGTGTTTATTTATTCTGAGTGATCGTATATTGTTACTCATAGCTACTTTTCAGTATATATGAGAAACTTTGATTCAAATAAGTAATATCCTTTTACTTGATAAGCTAATTTGAAAACTAGTATTACTCCTTGTATAATAAGAAAAATTATACTAAATTAGTCTTTAATTCTTGGTTAGTAAAAGTAAGAACTTTCAACGGAAATAAGTTTGTACCATTTAATTATTCTTATTGGTAATAATGAAATGCGAGGCAAATTATATACATATTTCTGAAAAAATTATATTAAAAAAAAATTGATCATTCTACTCTCTCGCCCAATTTAAAAACGTTTGTAAAGAGAATGTAGAAATGAAGCTGAACTTCTCATCAATTTGTTACAATAATTTTTTAGAAAAACTAAAACGATTCACTTTCAAAGGTGATTTATGTTTCTAATTTCAAAAATATTTTGAAAGCGAATCGTTTAAATTTTTTCAATGGAGTTATTAATTTAATAATGCTGATTCAACGAATTTTGTTAAACATTTCATAAATTTATAAAACTGTACAAACCTACGAATATTTACTTTTTTAATCTTTAAAAGTTATCGTAATTTCAAGAAGTAACTGAAATTTAAAACGCACTGTTCACCTTTAAGTTTAATGTACTCTCGGCATTTATTCAAAAATGTCTTGCACCCTCTTCTGCGGCAGCGTAGCAGATCAACATATCTACTGCTGCCAACATTTCTTTTTATTCTGCTAGTGTATAAATTAAAGATACAAATTTATTACGGCATTACCTCAT
This sequence comes from Lycorma delicatula, assembly GCF_047948215.1. Classification (NCBI taxonomy): domain Eukaryota; kingdom Metazoa; phylum Arthropoda; class Insecta; order Hemiptera; family Fulgoridae; genus Lycorma; species Lycorma delicatula. The sequence continues at coordinate 6,731,404 of NC_134458.1, forward strand.
GGTTGCGCAAAAATATTGAAGTTACAATATTAAGTACACAGTGCTATCATCAATTAATAGAGTCAACAGGTAAAAATTATAATATTACATTAAATTTTGTAACTGAAGTGCTGTAAAATTGGTTTCTCTTTGCTGTGTCACTACGAGAAGATGGAATTACCGCTACCTGGTTTTCACTTTGAACGGAAAACAAGCTAGAGTTAAACTTTGTTGAATGTGAAACATTGTTCACGGATGGTATTCTGTGTGATAATTTTGACATTTTCATTGTAGTAGATGCAGTTACATTAAGTATGCTTGTCTTACCAGAAAGTGGGAATCTTTTTAATCGTGTTTATCAGTTTGTAATAGGTTAGCGCAAGGTAAGTGTAGATACTGTCGGCTTGAAATTTAAAGCCTTAAATATTTACCTTTGAAGGTAGTTTATATTTTTTGTTTATGGCTTTTGTTAAGCTAATAAACTCATAAATCATAGAAAGTTTAGAAATAATCAGTGATGTTTCTCTATCGTTATGTAATACTATGTCTGAGTTGTGTCAGCAGAAGTTATGAATTGTTTTAGGAAGAAATAGAGGAATAATTCTATTATTAATTTTAGAAGGATTGCAGACCTACTGTTTCAAATGTGATCCATGTAATGTAGTGTGTAGTATAATAATAACAATGTATTTATTTAATCTTATCTTAACAGTATGTTAATATCTCCAAAACTGCAGATTACAGTGACAGTTTTATCAACGATTTAAAAAAATTATTTAGAACTAGTAAACAAAGATTAATCATATAATGTCCACATTAGCACTGCTGCACGAATACCTGTTATTTTCATTTAAACTAGATTTGTTTATTAAAACTATTAAAAAAAGTATTTACCAAAATTTTGCCATCCATTTTCATTTTAATATTTTATTTTTTAATTCTGAAATGACAGTCGTTTGTCCTGCAAAAATAATAATTTCCATTTATTTTTTTCATAAATGATGATATTTTTTTTATTAAATTCATTTTAAAATGGTTCTTTATGACATTACCAATTTTTACCCAACGTAATGATTTTTAATGTAAATATTCTATGTACGTCTGTAAAAAACCCTATTTTTTGCAGTTCTATTTCTTATTCTTGCCAGGTTTACTTATGTACGTGCAATATTGTTTTCATGATTCTTGGCAGAGTGATCAATGAACTTACCAGACATCCTTCTACTTCAAATCATGCCTTATTAATATTAGCAAATTGCTTGTATTATAGTAGCGACTTTTTTACTAATTTGTTTGTTTACATAGGAGTTAAATTACTAGTGCATACTTAATATTCAAATTTATTAGGAGTAAAATGAGGATTATATATGTGTACGTACTACGCAAGATTTAGCAGGTTAATTGATGTACCTAAATTGCTCATTTTGCAAGGGAAATTAACTTGAGTAAAAAATACTCTTTTATTTTAAAAATTGCTCATATTTTCAACTCTTCATTACCAACAATCGATTAACATTTTTTCAATATATTATGCTGATGAAGTTAATATGTTACGTTAAGTTCTTAAAATAAGGGAAAAAATTTTAAAACATTTTACCAAAGTTTTGTGAATTTTTTTTGTGTTGCAATGTAGATTATAGCCATCAAATCATGAAGTTGTTTTACTAAAACCTTTCTACTGTTTTAGCTGTTTAATTATGTTTTGAAAACTATTAGATTTCTTATTATGAAAAAAGCTGTAATCTTCCTTATTGTCATCATTATTCATTCATCTTTACTTTTCAACTTATACAGGGCACTTGGTTAACTATTATGCACTGTGTTTTAGTACAATGAATAAGACTACAAATTTTATTATGTGCAAAACTGATTTTGTTTTGTTGGTTTTTTATTAATTTATAACTTTTTTGAAGATGTCTGTTATGTCATTTATTTATAGTAGAAGTTTTGGTTCATTTAATAATTATTAATTCTCTGAATCTGATTGAAATTTCATATGATTTGTATTAAAATTTACAAAAGATAAAAATCAGGAGTTTGGGCTGAAGATTATAGAGATTATAGTATGGGTACTATGTTCTTCGAAAGGATTGTTAATGATGATCATTTTTCCTAATTCGTACTATCAATTGACTCTCAAAACCAAAGGTGGTTCCAGCAAAGTGATGTACATTGCACTTGTCAAAACAAGATGTGCATGCCCATTCTTGAAAGGTTGGCTAAGGACTTTTGTCCCATTTAATCAACAGATTTGAGTTTACCACATAATTTTCAACAGGGTTCAGCAAAGCAAAGGGTTTCACAGTCTCAAACAAATAAATCCTTGGATGTGAAGCATTCAAGAAATATTATAAAATAAATTGTGTCCAGGACTATATATCCTCATAAGATCACTTCTGCTGTGTTTTATAATTTCTTTTGTTTATTACTACTTTTTAATAATGTAATTAATCCATAAATTTCTATCAATCTAAAAAATCAAGAGCATGTGACTTTCTTAATGCAGTGTATCTTTCTGATTAGATATGATCTTAAAGATTCATTGCCTTTTAATAAATCACTTATATCATTTGTCAGAGACTTTAAATAGTGGACTGAATTTTATAGTTTCATATATGGCCTTCTGTTATTGTTTGAGAACCAATATAGTTAACTACAGGCGAACATAAATTATTCAGCACATTCTAGTAGTAAATAAGAAATGAAGAAAGTAATGCAGCTTGCGTTGATTTTTTTTTCAAATATTATTCTAGATACTAGAGTGAATGAACACACCAGCACCATGTAATCAGCTGAGCAGTGGCTATCGTGCAGGAGAAAGCAATGTGTGTACTATGGTTTAATGAAAGCCGATATATTATTACAACCTGATGATTCCACAATATGTGAAGTGACTCTGGGAGTAGCATCCTGAAAATTTAAGGATATGAACTGGGTAAAATGCCCATGGCCAAAGCTATGTTTAGTGACTATGACACTGCAGCAGTCAGTGCAACTTAAAAGAAAGTATAAGTCTAATGTACAACAGAATCTATTTTTGTCAATCAACTTTTGAAAACCAGGCATACATACAAAACCCACCGGGTTGGTCTAGTGGTGAACATGTCTTTGCAAATCAGCTGATTTGGAAGTCGAAAGTTCTAGCATTCAAGTCCTAGTAAAGGCAGTTAGTTTTACATGGATTTGAATACTAGATTGTGGATACTGATGTTCTTTGGTGGATGGGTTTTAATTAACCACACATCTCAGAAATGGCCGACCTGAGACTGTACAAGACTACACTTCACTTACACTCATACATGTCATCCTCATTCATCCTCTGAAGTAATACCTGACAGTAATTCCCGCAGGATAAACAGGAAAAAGGAAGGTGTACATACAAAGATAACCATAATATGAAAATATTACATGTATAAACTCACATGTTTGATTAATGTGAAATTTATAGAAACTAAATTTGAACAAAACAACATATTACATGAAGAAACCCAGTATACTCTAATTCATACATCTAACCACACTTTAAAGGAATTTCTTAATCAGTGCAAGATCATTAACAAAAGCCACTCACAATACTATTGATAAAGGAGTCCATGATAGCTCTGAAAAGATACTGAAAGCAGATTTCCTGTTATTTAGGTGTGTTTTTATTTTTACACATGTATTTGTTATTTTTATGTTGGATTTTGTTGAACTTTTTTTCTAATATAAGTTAAAAATATTTTTAAAATTTTCAAATGTAAAATTTTAAAATATCTTTAACATTTATTGAATTTTTTACTAAATTTATTAAATTTTCATGTTTTAGACTTGTTAATATAATCTAAGGTATCAGAAATCTGTTGTTAGAGTTAAAAACGTAATACTACGGTTAGTCAAAATCTTTGTGAATGGTAGATATTGAAACAAGTAGATTATTATAAGGTTTTAATATTTTTATAATTATATTTTATTTTTTATATATTGTCGTGGTCATATATAGCTTACAATTCATAATGTCTTATTATTAATTGTAAGACATTAGTAATATGAGAAATAAAGTATTTTTATTTATTCTTTTATTATCCTGAAAATCTCATTGTTATTTTGAGATTTCTGTCATTATATATCTATTATTCCTTTATCAATTAGAGTCCCATAGGTACATTTTTTGTTTGTGTAATTGTACTTCTAGCATCCATGGATCACCTGACTAGGGTGTGTTGTTAGTTAGAATCCAACAACAGAATGGAAATTTCCAGTATCAAGAAACTATTAGTGTTATATTTTACAACTATATTTTATAGTTATATATTAACTGTTACAGCCAACCCTTGAAGAATCAACCTCTTACATGGATAGCGTTAACCATCTGTGCCACTCTGATACACAGAAAAGTAAATTAAACTAGACTAAATATAAAAATATGTTTTAATTGAATTGTTCTTGTAGAGTTGTCCCTGTTTTTCTCCTGCTGGTGAGGTTCGATGTGAATTTTGTTAAAAAAATTTGACTTTATTGAACAAGTGAATGTAAAAAGTCAAGAAAAGCAATGCTTTTTAATAATTAGTGTTTTTATAACCGAATTTCCACACATTTCAAGGAGTACAATGTTCAGAATTGTCATTGCAAAACTACCTATCATGAACTTTGTGCAAGGTGGATTCCAAAAATGTTGACTGATGTGCACAAAAATCAAAGGCAGCGGCTGTATGTTTATATTTAGAATGCTGCAAGAGAGAGGAGGGAACATATTTTTTTTTTAACATAACTAATGAAGAAATGTGGATTTCACACTTCAATTTCGAGTATAAATAACAATCTATGCAGTGCCTTCATTCAAGTTCACTGAAGTCAAAAAATTCAACCAAATTTGGTCAGGCTGGAGGATATTCTGGGACAAAGAGGTCAAAAGAGGTCTGGGACAAAACGAATATCCAATATGGGCAAACCAGGATGACAGTAGTTGACCACCTCTCTCAGTGAACCTAGTAATGATGACTGATGTAAATACATTTATGCAAATGTCTACCAAGACATTTGCATTGGTAGCATCCTTACAGAGACCAAACTGATGACTGTGTTGCGTTATCAAATTTGGAGGGTCTAAAAGATGATCTCCAGTTAAGCCCATCAGGGCTAGGAACAGAGTGGGTGATTGGGATCGTCACAAGGTGGGTGTCTTCTCCTATCGGGTTCAGGATGACCACCTCTCAGTGAAGCTAATAATGATGACCAATGTAATTCATAGCATTGAACGTGCTAAAAATGTGTAACCAGTAACTACTGCTGATGAATTTTTCCCTTGTAAGAATTTAAATCTATTATTTTATCAAGATATGCAGATTTTGACCTATTAACCATGTGATGTGGCCACCTAAGTGTGTAGATTGTTTGCCTATGTAATATAGATTGAAGAACACCTATTAAACATATTTGACCTCATCCTTAACCTCTTTTTACTGCCCTTTTACTATCTTACAATGATAACTAAATATTATTTAATACTTGCAGTTTTTGTTTAAGGTATGAAAAACATTTAGGTTTTCAGAGAAAGTATCCAGAAAAATTTTCACTAGTAGAAATCCTTGAACAGAATCCAGGTGACTTGTCTCCATACCAGTCTTTACCGGTTTACTTTGTCACCGGTCATGCCTGTAACTAATCACATATATTTATTACTTGTTAATAATTATACATTTTACTTAAGTAACTTGTATGCAAGTACTTTTTATAAAAAATCTTCATCTGATTTATTAATGCTTCTCTTTATATTTTGTGAGTTTCCAGTTGCAATTTTTACTTTCCTGGCTATAACTCTTGCTGTTGCATCACCATAGCTTTAGAGAGAAAGTATTGTGATCAGTCAATATTTTCAATATAGGATCTTTTCCAACTATCGATGTTTCAAGACCCCCTTAGTTAAAAAGAAATACAAAAAACAATTATAGAAATTTCCAGGAATGTATGTACATTCCAGCTTCAACCTGATTTTTTATTTCATCAGAAAATGCGATATCACAATGCCTATAAACTTATTTAGTAAACTATAATTTTTTTTAGCCTTTTTGAATGACATTACACCAAACCATCCAGACTTATTGAATGAAGTAATTATTTCAATAAATAAACTTTTAAATCCCAAAAAGCAAGGGGCTGAATGCGACTCGTACTTATAGTATAAAATTTTTAATTTTACTTTAATTTACTTTTAAACAACTTTAATTTTCAAGATTGAAAATCCAACCGCTTCTTGTATTAACATAGACAACATGGAAATGTTTTATAAAACAGGGACTCCTGTCTTATGAATTAAAAAAAAATTTTATTCTTCTGATACTTTATCCGTTTTTCAAGCTTATTTATTATCAGCTATTTATAATGTGTAGCTATATGAGTATGATTTTATGGTGTGGTGAAAAGAGCAGTAGATCTACAATCCGTGTGTTGTGGGATGCATCATTTGTAAAGAAATTCAGCTACAAATTACATTACCGTACGTATTTCCGTACTTTATATAATTTGTAATTATACCCTCTAATTTCTATTTATATTCTGGAAATAATTATGTTTAGTATTAAAACACTGAAGTCCAAATGCTAATTTTTCAAAATTATTTTCTTATATCTGACTGCTCCTGTTAACTATAGATCATAGTCCTACCTATGGAGAAGGACTTATTTAATTTAAGTATTTCTTTATTAGAGTTTTAAATTTTTCACTTGACTATTAGAGAGATTGGTGGTAGAAAATACTCCACAAAATGTTTATTTATGTTATGTTATAAATTTAAAAACTGCTATAGTCCTCAGCTTTGCTATAATTGGGTATTTAAGATAGTACTTGGTCCAGAGTTATTGAAAGTTGTAAAATTTTTCAACTTTGTATATGTTACTTGTTATTTATCAGTTACATCAGTAGTACATTATTGAGTAAAATGTTAGTGTGTACATCTATATGTTTGATACGCATTATAATAATAAAACACACTTTTTTGTTGTTTAATGTGTAATATGTAAATCTATATTTTTGTAATACTGAAAACAAATCTGACCAGAATGTTTTCAACCTTTAATTTTTTTTTATTTTAAAATTTAAGTTTTGAACATTTTTAATATATAGTTTTATCTAGAAGATGATGGCATTTTTTAAAATTGTCTATTCAAGTTCCAAAGGGTTCTTTGATAGTACTTTGTATATACTATTGAATTAAATTGATTTTTCATTTCTTTTCCTTTGTTTTTCTTTTGTTTTGTTTCAATTGTTATTGTATTTTACTTTTCAGACGATAACAGCAATCTTATCTAAGGGCCAGTCATATGTATTCATTAGCTGATTTATATTGTTTCAGTGTAGTCTCATAATTTCATTTACTAAAATACTGTCTTTTAATTAACATTCAGTTTCTTTCCATCAAACATGGAAGCAGTTAGTGATGAGTGTTGTGAAAATTTTCATCAGTAGTTAACCACATAGATAAATGGAGTGTAGAAGTAAAGGTGTATGATAAAAATTATTGATGGACATTAGGGATCAGAGATTGTCTACAAATAAGAGCATCAACTAAGAAATTATAATGTAAAGATGTAACATCATTTACCATTTTCAATTTTTTTTTTTTTTTAATTTTCTGTAATTTCATAAAAAGCAGTTTAGGAGAATGTGTATCATTCACTTAAAAACAAAAAAAAAGGCTTTGTCTCACTGCAATCATATATACAATCAAATCAATGAATCCACTACTGAATGTACAGTAAATCCTTATGGCTTTCTTCTTTTTTTGTTTTATTCATGTGAAGAATGTGTTAAAAGAAATGTTGGTCTTATAAAATAAAATAAAATTAAACATTTTTTGTTTATGTTGTAAAATAATTGATCTAATACCACTTTCAATCTAGGATCTGGTTGATATATTAATTTAGTTTTTGTTGACATCCTGTTATATATTTCTTACAGTCATACATAAAAAAAAAAAGCTATAAATGATGTTATTTAAAAATATGTGTAAGTTTAATTATACGTGATCTTTCTTTTTTTTGTTCATTGATCTTGTGTTGTTATTTGGTTAGAATGAAATTAATGTTTTTATTTTTTTTGTTATTTATTATTTTTTGAGGAAATTGCATCAGCAAACCGAACAGTCACTAATGAAAACAATATGACTTTGCACAAAGAAAATGTTACTGCATCGTTAACAACAAATCTAGATCGCACTGCCTTTGGTCATCTCAAGATTCACCTAACCTATTTTCCTCATATTTAACTCAAATATCTCTATATATGAGGCAATGATCATATTAATTTTTTTTTTTTTTTAAATTCATTAAGGGGTGGGGGATATCATGAAAAAACCAATGAACCATGTGCTCTTAAGAATACAACTATTATTATTATATATCAAAAAGAAAAAACTAAACAAAAGAAAAATTTGGGCCACTTGCAATACACTTTCAATTCATTTACAGGTTTTTTTCCCATAAACACTTTTTTTATTTATTATCTTTTTTTAGGTATTATTTTTTACTTATTAACATTTTATTTTTTAGTTATTTTTAAAAATCATAGAACTTTTAAATTTCTTATTTATTTTATCTAATAGGATAATTTATATACAAAAACGAACATTTATACAAAAAAAGGTACCACGAATACATGAACATTTATTCTGGTGGCCAAAGTACAACGATATCCTGCAGAGTCTGCGAAAATAAATCTTCTCCCTTGTTCTTTTGGTGCCACAAAAACCCCCACAGGTAGGACTCTACGTGTTCCACATCTTCTTGTTTCTTCGGTTAATAGCAGTCCAGAGCGATTCAATCCGCTGTGTGTGTGTCCCACTTTGTTGGTCAACGAAAATTTGCGAATGATTTACCTGCAAATTTCTGTAATTCATCTTCGATTTGCGGTATTCCGTCATATGTTCACCAACAATCGGAAACTATAGTGCCTGGTAGCACGTGCTCTTGGAGAACGGCAAGCAAACATTCAACTGTCCGGTTAGGCACCGTTTTCATGAAACATTGGTTTTTTCGACGCAGATGCCTCCGAAAACCCACTGTGTCGGATAAACTCTGCCGACGTTATATTTTTGGCGAGCAAAACATGACTCGTGTATTTCTACTGTAGTCCCAGGACCTCCAATTTTAACAGGATTAACTAACAAGTTATTTGCGCACACCTCACGCAGATAGTTTCGCCAGTCTGTGAGTGCATTGTTCGCAATTCCGATCTCATCAATGCAAAATTTATTCGAAGAAAATTCCTTCGACCAAGCATAAATGAAAAAAATAATTTTATCAAATGAAAGTTTGCTGTCCTGTAACCATGTATTTTTTTCGGCAACAGATTGATTGATGACCTGCATTCTCTCCGACTACAACGCCAATGATCTTGCGTGTCCGATAGTTTTAAAACTATTTCACGGTTCGGGCAAATGCAGTATGTTATGTTCTCGAAGGAATTGCACTGCAGCTTCTTTATCCATAATTTCGCGTACTAGTTGAAGAAAAGTCATGCTTAAGCTGTGAATGCTTGTTACGGAATGAACGGCTATTAGAATAATTAGTATATTAGAAAGTAAATCAACAGAGATAAGATAAAATATTATTATTTGTAGTTAAAAATAAGAATTTATCATTATAAACAATGACACTATTATAAATAGTGGATAAGTTGTATACAAAATAAGGAAATTCTGTGATAACAAATTAATAGTTTAATTTTGTTATCGGACATATTTTTGTGTTTCTACTTGCGATTATTTTTCTTTTATGAACTTCATACACAAAATGTATATATTTTTATTTTATTTTATATATTTATAGTGGTGATCGTATAACCCATGACACCCAAAAAGTTTATCTTTGGAGAGTTATGCAGTGTATTAGTAGGCAAGATAGATTTTTATACCCGTATAATGTTTCCTTTTTGTGTTTTTCTTGTAATTATCAATGGTTTTTAAGAAAATTTGAGAAATCTGGGAATCACATGTAAATAGAATCGTGTTTTCTACTAGTAATAAAATGTCAACTTTCTATAAATACTTAATAAATCTATTAAGAGAAATAGTATATAAGAAATTAAAAAAGTATACATTTACAATTTGTGAGCTGAAAGTTTGCCCCTCGCCAAATGCTATGTCTAGTGTACTAGTCATTGTATTGTAGTAGTCAGTTGTGTTTGCATTTTATATGCAAATGTGTCATGTTATTAGCAATCGGATGATGTCATCTAGTTAGGTAGTACAATAAACCCTGCTAGCCCGTCACACCTAAGTCAGCCGACATTTCTGTTGACAAATACAGAGTGGGGCAAACCTTCAGTTCACTTAGTATAATTACACATGATCTTTTCTTTATTTATTCATTAATCTTGAATTGTAAATTGCTTAGAAGGAAATTAATGTTTTTATTTTTTTGTTATTTATTATTTTTAATGACCAAACTGATTTTCTTAAAATTTAGCACAAATATTTCTACACATGGGGCATTGATCATATTAGATTTTTCAAAATTCGTTAAGGGAGGATGTCGTGAAAAAATCAAGATCAATTTTCAGTTTTTTCTTGTTTTTTGATGATTAACTCTATGATCATAACAACATATGCCGAAACTAGATTAAAGTAGATTAGGTTAGCGAGCAACGTGAGCGTTAGGTTATGTTTGCTGACATCGTAAATAAATAAAAAATTACATAGTTAATTACATTTTTACATGAAGTTAGGTAACTAACGATTCCGTGTTCTCAACTTCATATATCAACATAACTTAATGCTTGCTTTGCTCGCTAACCTCATCTAATTAACCTTTGAATATTCTACTGGCCGATTTTAAAATGTATACACAATGTATACACAATTGAAAGAATTCAAAACATTCACCTCACCGCTACAGAAATATGCAACTTTTTCGTTTTAAAATCATTATAATTAAAAACCTGCAGTAGACCAACACTTTTTTTGTATATTTACAATTAGTGCAGTCAAAAATAAGATATATTCCAAGATTATTGACTTTTGAATGCGTGTGGTCTTTCTATATAATTATCAAATTCACTTAAAACTACATTAAGTTTTATGCTTGTGTATATAGTGTATACTATATACGAGATCCGTAAATAAAGTAATAAGACTGGTTCAAAAAAACTTTTTAGTTACAATTCAGTTACACACGGACTGTATCATCTTCGAAATAATTCTCTTGGGAAGCCACGCAATATTTCAAACGATTTTCCCGTTCTTCATAGCAGTGTTGGAACTCAGAAACCGGAATATCCTTTAAATAGTCGGTTACATTTTTTTTTTATGTTTTCTACTGTTCCAAAATGGTGTTCTTTGAGGTGGTTTTTTAAAGTCGGGAACAGGAAAAAGTCGCAGGGACTGAAGTCAGGTGAATAAGGCGGTTAAGGAACTACAGGAATACTTTTCTTTGCAAAAAACTCATTAATTGAGACTGCAGTGTGACAAGGTGAATTGTCATGATGTAGCATCCAGTTGTCTTTGATGGCTGATCTCACGCGGGCAACTCTTTTCCGCAGTCTTTCAAGTATTTGTCGGTAAACATATTGATCTACAGTCAGTCCTGTAGGCAAAACCTCTTTATGGACAGTACCATTACTATCGAAGAAACAAATTAGTATGGTTTTGATTTGATCATTTTTGCTTTTTTGGGACGTGGTGAGTTTGAAATGTGCCACTCCTTGCTCTGGCGTTTTGTTTCTGGGTCGTAGTCAAATATCCAAGATTCATTACCAGTAGTAATATTTTTTAGAAAATCGGGATCAGTTTCAATTCGCCCTAGACGATCGCGGCACACTTCCACCCTGTTTTATTTCTGTTCAACAGTGAGGTTTTTTGGGACCAATTTTGTACAAACTTTTTTCATTTCCAATTCGTTTGTCAAAATTTGATGGACTATGGTACGGTTCAAATTCAATTGTTCTGCAATCATTCTGACATTTAATCTCCGGCCATACCGTATCAAGTCTCTGATTCGCTCAACATTGTCGTCACTTTTTGACGTTAACGGTCTTCCAGAGCATGGATCGTCTGCAACTGATTCCCGGCCATCTGAAAATGCTTTAAACCACCTAAAAGCTTGGGCTCGTGACAGAGCGTCATCTCCATGCGTCCTTTTCAATTTTGAAAAGTTTCAGTAGCATTCTCACCGACTTTAACACAAGAATTGATAGCTTATAATTAGTATCACTCATTTTTGTAACGCACAACAAAAATTCATTTCACGAAAAGTTTGTTTATGTCTCACGTGGGAACAATAGACTAAAAATATTAATACCTAATATAAATCAGCTGTTCATATAACTGTATGTTTACTAGTAACTTTACAGAGTGTCCACCTTGGCTGCCAAAAAAACTAGCCTCATTACTTTATTTACAGACCTCGTATGTACTCATATAATAAATATAATTTTCCCATATATACAAAACGTGAAACTGTTACTAAACTTGATGAAAATAAAATCTGCCTACTTGACTCAATTTGCTTTATATTTAGTATATGTAAACCTTTTATGTGTACAACATTCATAAAAGTGATAATATACTTAACAGATAATTAAATAGATTTTTCCGTATTAATTCATACCTGCTCAACAGTTAAATTCTTTTTGTCATTGAGTTCATATAAATAATAAGTAGTATTAATCTTTTTTTTCTTTCCTGTTTAGCCTTCGGAAATCACCGTCAGGTATTACTTTAAAGGATGATATCTAGTATGTATGAGTGTAAGTGAAGTGTAGTTTTGTACAGTCTCAGGTCGACCAATTCTAAGATGTGTGGTTAATTGATAATATACATAAAAGACATAAAGACATAAAGACATAAAAGTGATAATATACTTAACAGATAATTAAATAGATTTTTCCGTATTAATTCATACCTGCTCAACAGTTAAATTCTTTTTGTCATTGAGTTCATATAAATAATAAGTAGTATTAATCTTTTTTTTCTTTCCTGTTTAGCCTTCGGAAATCACCGTCAGGTATTACTTTAAAGGATGATATCTAGTATGTATGAGTGTAAGTGAAGTGTAGTTTTGTACAGTCTCAGGTCGACCAATTCTAAGATGTGTGGTTAATTGAAACCCACCCACCAAAGAACACCGGTATTCACGATCTAGTATTCAAATCCGTATAAAAGTAATTGCCTTTATTAGGACTTGAACGTTGGAACTCTCGACTTCGAAATCAGCTGATTTGCGAAGACGCGTTCGCCACTTGACCAACCCGGTGGGTTAAGTAGTATTAATCTAGGTTAGTGTTTCTTTCCCGCACGGGGGTCTCATCCTTTGAGACTAGGGAGTTGCGTCCCCTCGGCCCGAGCTCCTGTAGCCTTTCTACCACTAAACACGGGGCTGCTGGACGCATTATACACACACAGGTTATACTGGCAACACTACACTAGTACCGGACGTATTCTTCCTTTAAACACTCTACACTCGGTGCAGTTGCGGCACCTCCCGCTCCGCAACCGTAACCCAAGGTAGGAGCTATCGTGTTGGGTGGATGGCTGTACATCAGTGGGTCTCGAACGATGCCCTCTGGGAACCAGGGCGCAGCCAGTTGTATTTAGCCCTAGCCCCGGTACGCGTGCGCTCTGCCGGGGTGGTGCTTCTGTTCGCCGGTCCTCGTGGGATGTCAATGACTTCTCTTAATTCAACTTCACACACGATAGTTGGTGGTCCATCACAAAGTAAATAACCTATTGACGTCAGAACGAAAGCAGAAGATTGAAGACTGGGGCCTTGTGTCTTGGCAGGTCAGGTGGGACAAATCCACCACAGGTCGCTACGCGCATGGTATATTTTCTATAGTGTCTGATTTAAGTGCGATTGGATGGGTCTCCTCCAATCGGTATATCACTCAGTTTCTCTCCGGGCATGGTGCCTTTCGGGCGAGTTTGGCTAGGTTTTGTTTGGTGGATTCGAGTCAATGCTCGGATTGTGAGACTGATGAGACAGTGGACCACGTTCTCTACGTCTGTCCCCGATACGAGGTCGAACGTACACGAGCTGTTAGGGAATTTGAGATAATACATTCCTTTCTGGATCTCCCTATTAACTGGATGATCCGCGAGGAGTGGTATATAGTGGCTGGTTTTCTTCGCGCCCTAGCGGTGTGTAGGTCTGCAGAGGGAGTTTAATCGAGATACTCGATTGTGGTAGGATCCCGGTCGGCTAGTGTTCCGGCCTAGGCATTGGGTTGGTTGGAGATGGGCGTATTGGCATCGTGCCACGATTATATTGGTGTTGTTTGTGATTCGATTAGGGGCTCCCACTGGTGGGGGTGGCCGCGCCGCAGAGGTGTGGTAGCCCGTGCAACCCGGGATTGTGGCTTCGTTCCTCCGGTGGCGGTCCTAATCGTGACTTGGTAATGCCACGCGAGACTCCAAGATGTGATCGGGGGGGGGGGGGGGGGTTTGGTCCACGGTTCCTGCGCGGACCGGAATGAGGTTACGTTCCCCTTGTTAGATAACCTATGTTGGTCGTCTTATTTGGGTGTAGGTCTGAATTTCTTTGTTGCGTAAAACATAATTTTGATTGGTATGAATGTACACTGATCTACCTTTCAACTCGTTCGTTTTCTGAGGCATTCACAGTCACGAACGGTGCAGGGTGAAACCATAGATAGTGTCCTCCGTACTGGGGATTTGGCTGAATTTGTGGAGGTTGTTGACTCGAGGTGGCACAAGGACGCGTTTAGTAGGGTGGAGGTGATTCAGGGTCCCCCACCCGCAGCAGGAATGGAGGAGTGCTTGGTTTTTGCGTTGACGTAGGGTCATTGAACTACTGCCCCTTGGTAAGTCCCATCCGTAAATTGGCTCTAGGTATTGGGAGCAGGTTAGATTCTGGAGCGACTATCCGTGGGGGTCTGTGCTCAAGGACTGTTACAGTACGGAGATTCATTATCCGGGGGATGAAGACGCCGACAGCTGGACTGTTATTGCAGTTGTTGTTATTGATGAAGGTGCGATAGACTTGCCAGGACAGGTGTATCGAACTCTTACCAAGGATCGGAAGCTGGTGGTGACAGGCTTCGGTTGGTAGCGCCGGGTGGTGTTTTTGGTGTCACCTTTGCTAAGATGGTGGAATTCTGAGTAAGACGAGAGGACCCTTTGGACTCCCGGTGGGTTTTACTTCAGGTGCCGATCGGGGAGACTAAGCGGACGGCGCCAAAAGGGCTTGCATCGAAGGTGGTCACGGTCAGTAAAGCGGGTATGAACTACGCTAATCTTTTAAAGACTGTGAAGAAAGGGGTTGGGAGAGGATATGGCTGATTACATTTTATTTGTTAAATGTGCTAGAGCCAATGACATGAAGCAGGATCAAGGAGGCTTCTCCTAAGACTGAGGATATGCTGAAGCTCCTAGGGTTGCAGGTGGGACAGGCAGTGATTACGGATAAGCCTGATATCGCTAGATCGGTCATGTTCCACGTCAGAGACCTCGACCTGGACAACATTCGTGAAGAGGTGCAGGTGGCTATCCAGAGGGTTGCAGGCAGCGATGTCCCGTCAAAGTTACCTCCCTTCGGTCTGCGTACGGGCAGACACAGACCGCCTTGATCCAGATTTTGAGACGAGATGTTGGGCAATTGATTGGTAAGGAGCGATTGAAAGTTGGATGGCACTCGTGCCATCCAACTGGCTGGATAGTAGGGAAGAGGTCCTGGCTGCTGTAGATGTTGAGGCCAGGGCCATAAGGCCGTTGATTGTAAGGGGCCGAATCGTGCGGCTGTATGTTATCACTGTGGTGAGCCTGGGCACAAGGTTAATAGCTGTAACAGCTCTCGGCGATGCTTAGATTGTGACTCAGACCGACACGGGACCGGAAGTTACGGTTGCAGGCGCCATTCGTCATGATACTGTATCAACTAAACGCGAATCGGAGTGCCGCCGCCCATGACCTGTGGGCTGCGGCCATGGCTGCCGGGACGGACTTTGTGTTCGTTGCAGAACCTAATGCAAAGAACGTAACAACTGATGGATGGTTTGTCGATGAAGACGGAGATGCCGCTATACAGGCTGTGTCACACGACCATGCGGTTCTCGGTGTGGACGTCAGTAGAGATTTTGTGGCTGTGCGACTAGCCGGATGTGCCCTGGCCAGTTATTTTTCACCGAACAGCGGAGATGAGCGCTTTGATTCCATCCTTGCCACCCTGGGAGATTTGGTCCGCCGATCTGATCGGCCAGTAGTTCTTGCCGGAGATCTCAACGCGGAGTGCTCTGAGCTGGCTGGGACACGGCCAAGCCGTAGGGGATACGCTTTGGCGTCTTTGCTGGGTTTTCTTGATATGACTGTTTTCAACATCCCGCTGGTACAGAATTTTGTGGGCCAGGGCTTGGACTCGGTTGTTTACATTACAGCGTGTCAGATCGTTTGCTCCCATTTATCTATTCGTGGGATGTAATAGACGCGGAGCTCGCCTCTGATCATCGGGCGATTTGCTTTGAGGTTCCCCCTGGGGATAGAGCCCGACCCAGCATGCAACATCGATGGCGGCCCATGGACAGACATACAGCGCCGTTCTCGGCTGCCATGGCGGCCCGAGTACGAGTTTTTCCGCACTGGGGACTTGATGACTTTTCAACGATGCTTGAGGAGGAGTGTCACCGTCTGCGTCCACGGGCTCCCGCGAAGCGACGTAGAGTCTACTGCTGGACCAGGGAAATTGGTGTACAACTAGCCGTTGCCCATCGGGCTTGAAATAGGTTACAGCGGTTACGTAGACGCGAAGCCGTTGAGGTGCCGGGGCGGAGCTCGGGTATAAGGTCGCTAGAAGAGAGGTCTGTGTGATGATCAAGGAGGCAAAGAGAGAAGCTTGGCGGAAGCTGGTTGAGGAGTTAAACATCGATCCGCGGAGCAAGGCCTATAGAATATTGATGAAGAGGTTTGGTAGGCCCCTCCCAACGCTTTCTCGTGCCCAAGTACTTCCGGCGGTAGCGACGCTATTCCCTTGTGTGAAAGCGGATCACCAGGCTGTGAGGGAATCTCGTGCACGTCAATTTACTGTTGAAGAGCTTCGGCAGGCGGCAGGGAGCATAGGCGTTTCGAAGAACCCGGGATTGGACGGCGTGACTGACCATTGTTGAAACATCTTGTTGGGGCACACCCTGAGATTGATTGTGCTGGACATTTTGAATGGGGTGTTGGGATCAGGGCTCTTTCCGAAAGATTGGAAGCGGAGTCGCTTGGTATTAATCCCAAAGCCGGTAGTGGCAGGCCTGCCTGAGTCTTTAGGCCAATTTTCCTGCTTCCCCTCTGGGAAAACTCTACGAACGACTACTGGTTGAGCGGCTCTGGAGTAAATTGGAGACTTCCAGCAGCCTCTCCTCTGCGCAGTATGTTTTTGTTCGAGGGAGATCGACGGTTGATGCCCTACGTAAGGTGATGGCATGGGAGCGTGAATGTGAAGCGGCACCTGGAGGGGAAGACCAGGAGAATTTCCCTTCCTGGTTCTCCTGGATATTCATAACGCATTTAATAGTGTTCCCTGGGTAATGATTACAGACGAACTATCCAGGAGAAACATCAGTGATTACTTACCCGCAGTCACACATGATTTTCTACATGAGCGTCACCTTTTGACAACTATTGAAGAGGGCGAAGTCCGCTTTGCCATGCACGGGAATGTGCCTCAAGGCTCGGTGCTGGAGCTTCTTCTGTGGAACCTTGCCTTTGATGGGGTTCCGTGGCGACACGACTGTACTGGCGTATGCCGATGAATTAGTCTTGGTGAGTGAGCATTCTGAACGCGATGTTGAACGCAGTGCGACAGTGGCCGTTCGTCAGATCAGTGGATGGTTGGGCGCATGTGGGTTGAAGTTGGCTGCCAGTAAGACTCAAATGGTGGCGGTGGTGGGCCGCAGACGTGTTAGGCCTGTCTCTATTGATGTTGATGAAACCAGTGACCGACATGCCCCATGTCAAGTATTTGGGGCTTTGGCTTGAAAGATTTGAAAATTTACCAAGCATCTGTGTGAGGTGACTGGTAAGGCGGAGCGTGTCATCTTCACTCTACGTAGGGTCTTGGGAATCAAAGATGGGCCGAGGATGGCCAAGAGGAAGGTGCTTCTTTTGGCTGCGACCTCAACTTTGTTATACGCAATCCCGCCCTGGTGTGGAGCGTTGGACATAAAACGCAACGAACAATGGGTGGCCTCGTTGCAGCGACGAGCAGCTTTCAAGATCGTGGCCGCGTATAGGATAGTCTTCGGAGAGGCTGCGAGGGTCTTGGCCGGGGTCCCCCTTTCCGACTTAGAGCTCGGCAACTTACGAGGGCCTATGAAGGTATGCAAAAGGCAGATGCGTTGAATCTTCAACAGGAATGGCAGGAGCAGTGGACCGCTGCTACAACAGGCGCCTGGACCCGGAGGCTCATCTCCAGGCTTGCCCCGTGGCTGGGGAGGAAACATGGTGACGTCAACTACTACGTTTGTCACTTTCTATCCAGCAACGGTGATTTGGCGTTTATTTGTACAAATTCCGGCGGAGAGAATTTTCGAATTGTTTATATTGCGGGCTGGGAGATACGCCTTCTCACACATTTTTTGACTGTCCGAGATGGATACAGATTAAGGGGCTGTATAACCAGAGCTGCTTGTCTGTGGTGCGGCTGAGTGGAACTGTTGCGAGGCTCGTGGCAGATATCTTGCAGAAGAAGGAGCTGGAATACCTAGAATTGAGTGGAGATTGATTTGGTGATGACTGACTCTTTTTCCAACTGATTGGGTCATTATGTTTCCATGTTTTTATTGTTTACTTTTAATGTGTTTTTTGTGTCTCATTGTTACCATGTGTATTATGTTTTGTGGAATTTCTTGTTTATCTTATCTGCTGTTTGTGTTGTTGGTGGTTGCCGTTTGTTCGGCAAATTTTGCTTTCACTGTTACACGGTGATGCCTCGGCTTGGGCCTGACTACTGATAGAAGTTTTGGTGGAAAAATTTTTTAAAAAAAATCGAATCATGGCGACAATTAGGAACCAGGGAGACAACCGTTTGCCTAGGATGTCGTGGCTTGCCTTGGTAGGTCGAGGCTCCCCGATGATGGCATAGGGGACCCTTGAGGTGTGAAAGTTGCAGGGGAGTGAAGGGTGCACGCAATGTGTAATCGTATCTAGTAGGTTAGGGAAGGGGACGGGTAGCCTTCTGGTGGAGGGGTCTGTCGGCTACCTGTTGTCGAAGTCTGCATGCTTCAATGCAGCTAGAGGGACCCCGGTGGGTATTCCCGTGATTGCAGGTGAGCAAGGGGCACGGCATGCTAGGACGACTGGTTTTGCCTAACGGCGAGGGGCTGGTTGTCCTAGGGTGCTTAAGAATGATAAATAAAAAGTAATAATAGGTTAGTGTTTCTCAACCTGTGGGCGCGCTGCCCAAGGGGGGGCGTGTGATAACACTAAATAGAAGGTGTGAGCATATCGAAAAGAAAATTTTATTAATTTACTGAAAGGAAAGTAAAACAAAATACATTCTGCCATAATAAATAATAAAAAACACATTTACACTGATAAAATGCACTTGTAAATAGAATTGTATCAGTACTGTACAATGCAATTAATAATTAACTTATCAATACTAATTTAAAAACAAATTTAATAATTATTAGTGCTTCCCTTGAGCCTGCCTTACAGAGGAACGTTTTTTGAAGGAAGGTTTAACATTTGAAATAGATACTGTAATTTTTTTTTCTATATTTAGTTGAGATCTATATTTTGTCTTCAAATCAGCCACTGCAGAAAATCTAGTTTTGCAAAGGTAGGATGTTGAAAATGGTAATAGTATAGGAAATCCTCTTGTTTTCAGTGCTGAAAACTCATCATCCACCCCTGCCCAAAATTCAAGTAGTAATTTATTACTAAATTGTGTTTTGATTTCGCCATTTGCCGTGAAGTCTATGAAGATTTAATTCTTCGGCAGTTGAGAGCCCTTCTGGAATATTTTGAAACGGGTCCCTAATCTACTTGTAACTTGCTACCAAATTTTCGCTAGCAAGAAAATACTTTTTTAATTCCTTACCAGCATGACTAAATGATTTTCAATGGTTACAAAAATAACTTTCTCATGTTGTTCTTCAGCCATGTAAGTTTTAACACACTCGTCCACATTTGCAAACATTTCTAGGTTTTTTGCTTTAAATTTCTGCTCCACAATTCCAATTTTCTACAAAAAGCATTAACTTTATCACTCGTATCCAACATATGTGTATTTGCTCCTTGGAGTTGAAGATTCAGGATATTTAATTTCTTGAATATGTTGACTAGTGGCTCAATTCCATTACAAATAAACCATCTTGAAACTTCTCGGCTTCCGGTCGGTTTTCCTCTTTTAGAAAAATGGTGATTTCAACTCTTAATTCATAAATGTGTTGCAAAAATTTTCCACGTGATAACCATCTTGCCTCGCAATGAAATAGTAATGCTGAATGTACTGCACCCATGTCTTTACAAAGTGCAGAAAAGGTTTTTGATTTTAGGGATCTCATTTTTATATAATTTACTACGGTTACAACCATCGTTAGCACAATATTCAGACCTGGACTCTTTTCTTTGAAAGCCAGAGCTTCTCTGTGGATCATGCAATGTGTCCAGACACACTGTGGAGATTTTTGTTTCACAAGTGCTTGTATACTTTGGAATCTTTCAAATATTGAACAAGCACCATCAGTGCATATTCCGATGCAATTTTTCCTCTCTATGTTTGCCTCGTTTATAAAATTATTTAAGATAGCAAATAATGCGAGTGCTGTTGTTTTGAGTTCTATTGGTTTGCAGAAAAGTAGTTCTTCTACTGCTGACATACCATCTCAAAATTGAACATAGACAATGAAATGAGCATCTTTATTGCTATATGTTGCCTCATCAAGCTGAATTGAAAACAATTTGTCATGTAACTTCCCGAAAACTGATATTGTATATCTTGAGTGAAATCATCAAATCAACTGCCAACAGTATCATTTAACAGAGATATGGACAGCAATTGTTCGGCAAAATTATCTTCATAGTTTCTACAATTTCAGTTGCAGTTGGCAAAATAATTTGGCAAATTGAAAATTTGGTCGCAAATATTGAAAGGTTGAGAAACACTGATCTAAGCAATAAAGTTTAAAATTATTTGTTTCACTGCATAAAACTTTTATGATTTTAGACTCTTGCTTGTTTAGTTTTTAGGCTTTACTTCACACAGCAAGTGTTCATAAAATTTTTTGTCTAATTGAAATAAATTATTTTATATTTGATATTGTTGATGGCATGAGGTCATCAGTGATTACAAAATTTTCTAATTTTTTAATGTATTACATGATCACCTAATGGAATCTAATGAATTGTAATAACTTATGGCACATTTTTTATTTGGGAATTGTTAAGGATTTTGTAATGAATTCAGATAAATTGTTTAACCGGTGTTAACAAGGGCTTTTAATTTTAATGCTGTCAGGTAAATATACATGACAAATTTTAAACCAAAATTTTCATTTCTAAATTTTATAAATGAGAATAAATAAATAAACTAAATTTTTAGTAATAACAGTTTTTTTATTTTTTCTCTTAAAATCAGTCTGTTTTAAACTGTAGTAAATAGTGATATACTGTCAAACTTAAAAAGCAGCATATACATATTGGATTGACAAATAAAATAGCAGCTTCTGAAAAAAAAAGTAAATTTTATTCAGAATAGTAAATAATTATTCATTTTATTGATTATGTCAGCATCAGGTTGATTTGTTACTCTGTGGGTATTTGTTGAGAAGAGTCGGTAAAAACTATGGGAAATCTTGATCAAAGTAACATAAAAATTAGTGAATAATATAATATAAGGTAGTAGCAAATAATAAAATAATTGACATACAAACAAATATTCTGAATATTAAACAATTATTACTTTAAACTAAAAAAAGTATACCTGAAGAAGATGTCATGTATGTGTGTGTATTTAGAAGTGCCCATCTCTGGTGTTGCCAGTGCCTGGATCCTAATTTTGCCACACAACGTAGACTCAGTACACATCGTGGAAACATATCAGGTGTAGCTTTAAAAGACAGCATTAGTGTATCTCGCCCCACTGATTCTGGTGGCATCATTTCTTGTCTGTATAATTTTACCCATTTCTCATGTGCCTGTAATTTGTGAACAATGATATTTCAGATTATTTAAATAAATAATTATGATGCTGGTTATCCTCTACACACCATCATTAATTGTAGATTTTATATGTTAACTATTAATTAAGGGTATCAGTTCAGCACCAGTTACCTAATTGAACAAGATTGAAAGAAGTGCAGTTTGTCTTCTAAAATTAGATTAAAGTAAAGAAGTCGACCTGAGCCCCACAGTCTAGAGGTTTTTGTGAATCTCCTACTATTCTAAGCTAACAAAATCAACTTTGAATCTCAATTGATTTTGATTTATTAGCTCAAATGTTGGAAGTAGAAGGAGGGAAACTATAAAGAACAAGTTTTGTTTATATAAAATCTCTTAAATTCAAAAAAGAAAAGGTTTTATTAAGCTCTTGGGATTGTCTATGAATAGGTAGAGTCCCATAATTTGTAAAGAATCCTGAACATACTGGGTCCAGGTAAAACTGTTAACTTTCGTAAGACTGCCTATTCAGTCCTAATATGAAATTAGAAAAGTCTTTACTAGGTTTCTCAATGAAAAAGGTATACTTATTTGTCATGGGTTGGGTTTTCCAACATTTCTTTATTTCTTCAGAAGCTCACAGCCTTCCTGCAATTCAGACTAAAGTATGTTGCCTACAGAGATAGGTTTAGGGCCAGTATATGAAGATTTTGTTGCATCCTTACCTAGAAAGTTAGTGCTTTTGTTACGCTTGTCTCCTGAGGATCTGTACACACAACATAGCTTTACATTAGAGGAGTGAGAGAACTAATATTATATTTCCAGACCAACAAAGAATTAAATTGGCCTGAGTGAAGTATAAACATATTACAACTTCAAAGGCAAACAGGCACATCTAAATACGAGGTCTGTTCAGAAAATAAACATTTTTAATTACTCGCCAACGGGAATATTTAGTGACGTGCGATTGGCAGCACTGTGTTCGGCATAACCTCCTCTGTAACCGTATGTACTTGGATTGTTGATATCTCGGTTAGTTTTCGTGTTATTGTTGTTTGAATGCAACGTGTTGTGTTAGTAGCGATGTTTTAATCATTTAACTTTTGTCTCGATGTCATAGCAGTAAAGCAGTAAACCCAGCTTTCCTCCCATTATGATCCTTTGCACGATGTTTATTTCATCATCATCGGCTTGTTCAAGAAGTTGCCGACAAACGTCCACTCATTCTTTCTGCAATTCGATGCACGTACAATTTTTTAGTCAAAATGTCATGGCATTATCCGATCGAGATGCTAACCTCTTCTGCAAGTTCTCTAACAGTCGATTGGTGATTTGGAGGCACCAGATCGTTGATTTTCTGAACGCGGGTGTCATCAGTAGAGGTCGAAAGCCTTCCTGGTCAAGGGACATCTTCGATCGACTGACGACTTCTTTTATTTAAATCGTGAAAAACATTCATAACATTGCAGTACGACCCAGAGCATCATCTCTGTAAGCTTGTTTCAAAAGTTGAAATGTTTCTGTGAAAGTCTGCCGCAGTTTCACGGATTTCCCAGATTCAAACTGTACGTTGAATCGTTGCTCATGAAAATCACTACTAATATTTAAACACGTTGCATTCAAATAACAATTAACTCAAAAACTAAACGAGATATCAACAATCCAAGAATATGTGGTGACAGAGGAGGTTATACTTAATATAATGCTGCCAACCGCAGGTCACTAAATATTTACGATGGCGCATAATTAAAAATGTTCGGTTATTTTCTGAACTCTATGCAAATCTCAGGTTGAAAATTAGCATGCTATCTCCTTAAATTGAAATTAAGGCTAGTCTTAAGTTTCTAACTATAAATTACAGCACTGATCTGCCCATCAGTACAAAATCATTCTTTGTAAAATATCATTCAGATTCTTGCACCAGTTTTTATCATTTTTTATGGTTTTTTTCTTATACAGGCTTACTTTATTTTTTGTGAATGTAGTCAAACCTTCTCTTATCTAGTAAAAATTATATATGTATATAAATATATAATTTTTAATGAAAAAATAATATATTACAAAAATTATATATATATAATTTTTACTTAGACAAATTCAGCTCACTTAGACAAATTTCTTCTTTACCTCTCTATCCAAATTTGTCAATGCAATTTAATATTTTTTTTTTGTACTTAAGATTTTATAGAGTTAACTTGTTAACTTTACTACTCTTTTTTTGTGATTGATACTCTTTTTTGAGTCAAATGCTGTGGCCATTTGACATTTAAGATGCTACAATAAGCACTTTTACTTGTCCTGAGATTTCCAGCATTGCTTAACTTTAGTAACCCATAGTATTCATTATTTGTTAAATGTGGCTTTTGCTAATGAAATTTTACTCATATTTCATACTCTGTTATTCTCAAATAGCTTATTTAGAGTGAGATGTTACTGGATTGTAGGGGAAATAGTTTACCAATTTATTTATTAATCACAATTATTATTTACTTTCTTATTAACCGCAATGGTTAATAAATTTTTTGTTTATGTGCATTAATAAAAAATTTCTAATACTGACATATTATCAGTATTATATCACACACCAGATCAATGAAATCTGGTGTGTGATGAGGAGGTTTGTTTACCTACAAGAAACTGCTATTTAAATGATGCTACACCGCAATCCTGAGTTATGAGAGATATGGCCATTGGGAGGATAAGTTATAAAAACAGGATACAAGTTGCTGAAATGAAATTTAAAAGAACTACGGTAAGGAAAACTAGGGCAGTTAGAGTACAAAATGATATGATAAGAAGGGAAATTGGAATCGGAAGCTGAGAGAGGTAAATTAAGGTGGTATGATCATGTAAACAGAATGGGGAATGAGAGACTGCCAAAGAAAATCCTTCAGTACAATGAAAATGGTAAGAGAGAGAGAGAGAGATGGTGACAAAGGGTAAAGTAGGTTAAGAATGTGTTGACCGAGTTTGAGAGTTGTGATGCAGGAAGAGCAGTAAGGGAAGGATGGTGCATGACAGGGAGAGATAGAAGAGGTAAATGGCCCAACCCGAGTTAACTTGGATAATGGGAACACAATGTTGATGAATTATTAAACTAGTTTTAATTAACATTAGCTATATGTAACTCGGAAATGAATAGTGATTGCATCTTTGGCCAGCTGGGTTGAGGAACCTATAGAACACCACCCATATTGCAGTATTCATGTAACCTTTCTTTCTATCTTCAGACTTAAAGATAATTTAGTTAGGCAATAAGTGATGTTGTCCTGGCAAAACTATAACAGGTTTACATTTTCTATTGAATTGAAGGGAAAGGTTATTGATGCATCACATCCTTTTTTATGATTGGATGTGGTATGTGATGATTCAACATTACCTTTCCCAAACTTTTTCACTACTATTTCTGATAATAGAAAAGCTGCGTATTGGAGTGAAATAGAACTAAATTACACTTTTAATTTTGAAAATATCAGACTTTGTATTTGAAGAGTTTGATTTCACATCTGTTTAGATTTATTAGTAGTTGTTAATTCAGAAGTTTCTAGTATAATATTACCTTTTTGTTGTTGACGTACCAGCTAAGAATGGATGCTCTTCTCAGTTTGGAGGTGCAGTTCACATTCAACCACTCTCCTTCATTGTATACACTCTTCAACCCTATTATTCGTGGACTCTCTTCTGGAACCGCTGAAATAGTTTTTTTTTTTTTTTTTACACTGAAATCGATAATTTAACAGTTCAAGAACATAGTATTTGGTAATGCTAATGTCAGTATTTTATTAAATAAAGAATTATGTTTATATTTTAATTTACTGTTAATATTTATACAATTTTTGTTTGGTTCTCAAGATAAACAGTGTTTTTTGTAATTTCATGTTCATCTATTTTAATGGTAAATTATTGTGATTGATGTTGTAGAACATCTGTGGCCAACCTTTTTCAGTAAGGTGCTACTTTCTGATTGTTGAATCTTAAGAATGCTACTTTCATGACCAAGTTCTTTCCACCCTCTATCTTTAAGCTTATGACTTCACGTGCGTCTTATATGATAATTTTCTTAACTGGCTTATTTTTTTAAATATTAGCCTAAATGTCACATCAAGCAACAACAAAAATGAAAAAAATGAAATGAAAAAATTTCCCGTTTAAAATAACCGATTTTTCAGATGGTTACAGATACACAGGTAACATATTTCATATTAGATGGTTTTTAATTTAATTAATTACTTACAAATTTGTGATGCTAATGTAATATTAATAAAAAAATACATATAGATATGTTGATTTAACAGTAATGAGTCAAAATATTTAATTTTACAATGAACTATTTACAGTTGAATATAAACCCTGCTACTGTGTTACAAAATATAATTATAAATTATAAAAAATTAATTCAGACGTGCAGAATTATTACAGATGTAAATTCCAATAAGACTAATAATGAAATTATTCAGAAATAACATCTTACAAAAAATTATTTTTCTACAAAATTGTTTTTAAGGGCAGACTATTTTAATAGAAAGGAAACTATCTCTACTGAGGTTTTTGAAATTTTTTTCCTTATGTAGTATGCAGTGATACTTAAAAATGTTTCTTTTCAAGTAACTTTCGAGTAGTGAGTGATAAATAACCTTTGTTTTTACTGATCATAGCTCATTGCTCCATCTGTGCATATGCTATCTAATTTATCCTATTGTAAGTTCTTTTTCTCAATGACTGGTTTTATTCCATTAAAGATGTCTTCGCCTCGTGTTATTAATTACTGAAAATTTATAAAAGTTCTTCAATAACATCAAAATTTTCATTGACACAATGCACAAAATTGAGCATTGTCAGTATTATCAGTGTTCCCATCAACAGCTAAAGAAAAATATTTACATGAGGGTAGTGCAGACACAATTCATATTAACATTCACAACCAGGTCGTCTATGCAACGTATCATTGTATTTCACAAAAGGGCAGTTTGTTCCACTATTTTTTTTAGTTTTTGCATTGGAAGTGTAATTAGCAAAGATTTGCAGAATAGTTTTGATAATTTCTTCCACATCAGAGTAAGGTTTCTTTTTTCGCACAAGAAGTAAAGAAATTTTGTAAGAAGGTTTGACTTTGACATTAATTCTTCATGTTGGCTTATTAAGGATTTCTTTTTTTTGTTGTTAATGATTCCATTCTCAAAGGTGAACCAAGTGTAGATGTTTCATTAAAATTGCCATGGTTTGCATGAAATGTTGCTTCAAGTTACATTTTTTGTGCACTGCTACACTAGCACCGCAAATCAAACAGACTGGTTTCAATGTATTTTGATTAGTAAAAGAAAGTAATTCCTCTACGCTTTATTGAATTCACAAAGAGCAATCTTCTTACAGCATATCTTCTTCATATTTTCATTTTGAAGTAGATGGCTTACTTAAAGACATAATACAACAAACATTTTAAAGATACACAAAAATATAACAATTCAAAGGAAATAAAAGTTATAGATACTGGCAAGTGGTAAGTGTTAACTTTACAATAGATCGCAACCAAAAAATGTTTATATTAAATGTAGTCTGAATACTCGTGTATTCCGTGGTTTGGGCACAGATGTTGTAGAACATTTATAGATTATACGAATAATTACCAGTTTATATTGAAAACAACATAAGAAACTGAAATAAGAAAACTTTCAGTTATTTAAAAAGGTATAATCTATATAGCAAGATATAATGCTTTATGAATATGTTATGCGCTTGTAAGAAAAGAGTAAATATGAAATGTTTGAGGTATTTGTAATTTTGTTTGGAGACTGATGGAGAAAAAACATATTAAGTTAAAAGTGAAAAAAATTTCTAACAATTGGGAATGACATAAAAAGACTGCCTCATACAAAAAGTAACGAAGAAAATGTGGTTCATTTAGTCAGCTGTTGAGAGAACAAGCTCAATAAAAGCAGAGAAGGAAAGATTAGTAGTGGATGAAAGAAAAACAGTCAACAAGGAATAAAAGTGGTAGATGACCTGAATCAAAATTTAAATTAACAATAGTAATAGAAATGGTAATAAGTAGAATAAAAAGATATAAAACATGTTTGTTGTTAGGGAGTTGTCTTCAGATGATGACAGGTACTGAGATACATTTTGACTAGTTTACAGTAATATATAAATAGTAACTCATAGTTCTGAAATCAAGGTACTATTTTAATAAAGTGTCACAAATTCTGTATAAGATTATATGCAGTAATTATTATGTTTAATTTTTACTTTTCATAACCAATGTGTTTTTTTTTTTACTATTATGGTTTAATTTAATTATTTCTGTCTCATAGAAACCATTATTCTGTTTTATTTAGGTTAGCATTAACCTAGGTTAGCATTAATTACCCTTCTTATGCTAGAGGTTGATAATTCAAAGCGTTGAAAAACCAGTTATATTTTATTGCTGATAGCTTCTAATTACTATCCTCAGCTACTGTTTTGTTTTTTAGTTCTATCATGGTTCCCACAGCCAGTAAACGTCAGTAAATATAAACTTAGTCAGGAAAAGACAGGAAAAATTGCAAAGAATTTCAAAGAATTGCATTTTCAGAGATGGCTTTTCCATTAAAAAATCTCTTCTTTTGGAGAATTTGCATGGAGAGACAATTTATCAATGAAAAGTTTTTGTGCAGTTGTAGAATTTGTAGTTTTGTGCAATTGTTCTCTCAAGAAGAACAAAATAGAGGTTTTCCTTTTCTCTGAAAAGGAAAATGGAAGCATTAATTAAAAAGTTGGAGAAAGAAAGAAAAAAATTGAGAGCTACAGTCATGGCAGAAGAAGAACAGATAGCCACCAGAATTAAACTTTTAGAAAAGGGCAAACTATTACAAACCTAAAGATACTAAAGAGAAGTTTCCCTATGTTTTATACATACATAATATGTATGTAATGAGATTTCATATTTTTAATTTTTTGGTATGTTATAATAATAACAACAAAATATTTTTCAAGTAAATGTTAATAATGTTTGTTTTTTGTACAAAATAAGGTGTTCTGTTCTAGTTTTCTTATTTGTATTACTTTTATCAGAGTGATTTTAGTTTCCCTTTAAGTTGTGATCATACAAATTCTTTGTTAAATTGAAACCTGTGTTTCTTAGCATTTTTATGCAGACAATGTTATTAAATATTGTTTTTTGTATACTTTACAAAATAATGTAGGCTAGTTTTATGAAAAATGTTTAAGCAACCTTAGGTGCAAGCCAAT
Organism: Lycorma delicatula; assembly: GCF_047948215.1. NCBI lineage: Eukaryota > Metazoa > Arthropoda > Insecta > Hemiptera > Fulgoridae > Lycorma > Lycorma delicatula. The sequence continues at coordinate 6,760,679 of NC_134458.1, forward strand.
TATTTGTAAAAATTTCTTTAATTAGTTTATTTTTAGTTAGTTTCTACTTCTTATCTGTGTTACTTTTAGTTGCCATGATGTTCATTCTTATGCAAGAAACTCATTTAATAATATTGCTGTTTTTTTTGTACTTTGCAATGTAATTTATCACAAAAAATAGCGTATTTTAAAATAGCTTTCATATTTCTATATTAAAAAAAAAAATTAAAAAATAACCTTTAAAAATGAATGTAATAATAAATAATAAAAAAAAGCATGAGTTGGGCAGCTATGGAGATGGTGGAGGCTGCAAAAAAATAAAATATGTACATATTTTGTGGAGTAAACAGCAGTAGGATAACATATGAGAGTCTAGAAATCTTTACTAAATTGGTCAGGAAAAGTTGGGAAAAACGAATCTTAAAATTCAGTGGGAACTCTGTCTAATTAAAAACATATTCCGGACAGGTGATCATGAATCAAAAAGTAAAAACTGCATTAGACAGATATCTGGAAAATTCAGGATTACACAAATCAATCAAAATTTTATATTCTGATTTGTGTCTTTTTTAACAATCTGAATCTCTACATTTCCCCAAACTTTAAACCTTTAAACCACTTAATTTTCAACATACTTTAGTCTAACTCAAAGAATTATTCATAATACTTATATTTTCTGAAGATTGCTTCACCTTGAGTAGTCATAACTACTTTCCCAGAACCTAGTTTGGAGAAATTTATCTCATTCCAGGAGACATGATTTTAGAATTTTTTCTCTGAAACATTTTATGTGTAAGGATGCAATCATATTTCAATTAAATTGAAGGAAAGTTGAAAAAATATTTCCTTGGAAATTACGACTGCATTTTTCCAACTTTTATTTAAATGTCATAGTATTTAATCTAAAGTATTATTTTATGGTTGGTAATGGAAATTTAATATTTTCTAAGCTTTAACTTTTTATTGTTTGTCATATGAATCATCAATTGGTTTGATCTCTCACTGAAAGGAGTACTAATCTCTATCTGGAAATATTCTTTAGTTTTGCTTGTGTAAGATAACCTCTCACTATGTTAACACCTTCATTATGGCTACTAGCTTCTCAAACCCATACATCTCATCAATCAGAAGGTTTCATAATTCCTGAGAGTTATATTACTACATAGACCATGAATTTCATTAATATTAAAACAATATTTTTCTAACATCTTATAAAAGGTTACATCCAAGTAATCTGTGAAATAAAGGATTGATGAAAATAGGATCTCATGGTATCTAATACCAAATTACATATATTTTGTAATCATAACAATTTTCATAGGAATTTAAATTTCTAGTTTATTTACTTCTTTTCATTTAATTTTATAATAACATTCTGGTTTGAAAAATGTTTAATTCCTCTCTCATTGATAATCATGTTATTCATGTATTTTGGGTTCAGTCATTAGATTTACATTTGATACCATAAGAACATGTGGCTGAGTGTTCGGTGTTAATTTTCACTCAACTTTTGATTTTTATGCTTTTTATTCCCTTATAATAAGTAATGCAACATTGTAATCATAATATTTTATGTTGAATTTATTTAGTTATTAATCCATTTTTAACATCTTGAGACTCATATAACATTTGTGTTTGTACAAGTTTGTATTACTTCGCTGGGTTCTCTGTATACCACATTCTTTTGAAAGTTTCTCAAAAAGAGAGGCCTGAGACTGATCTCAGGGGATCTTTAGTATCTGTAGAAAAAGCAGTTTGTTACAGTATCTATCTGTGATGGACAGCATCTCACTCAAAATATCCTGAATCCCAGAAGGATCAAAAGTGGAATGAATGGAGGCTTTTGAAGCGTAGGTTTGGGTGGAGTTATTTATTATTTCTTACATTTTTTTTAGATAAATCATTCCTTCTTCACTAATCTTCTTTCCTTTTAATTTTTAACCCCTCACCAGCAGTTTTGCGTAGCTTTTGGCTGGATGCTGACTGGGTTCCTGCCTAAATAGTCTGTTTCTTTAGCATATAAGTGATCTGGTGGATACTATGGTTGTAAATACTGAGCTCAACCACTGTCTGAAGTGCTTTCTTGGTTATAGCTGGACTCATAATTCCACTCAATATGTATGTTCATATATATATATATATATACACATGTTTTACTATATTTGTGTCTATGACAGTTTGAGAACCAAACTGCCATAGAGAGTTTTTAAAATAAGAAATTATTTTAAAAAGTTTGAATTGTAATTTTTTCTGCTTACATTTATGCAAAACTTTAATTAGATTTAATGTTATAACTTACGAAACAATATTCCCAGTGAATGAAAATTCAGATTTAAATTTTTAATGTTTTAGAATTATGTTTGTGATCCAAAGATACTCATAAAAGAATAATTATACCAAAATACAAAATAGAGCTTTTTTTATGCTTCTTTAAATGTGATATCTTTCTCTAGATTGTTTTTTTTTTTCGTTTATTACAGTAAATTGTAAATAGAATCTTTCTATCATTGTAAATTTAATATAAATGACACATTAAAGGTTTATGAAAGTTAATATAACTTATTATGAGATCTCATATTACTTGCATTAAAATGTTTTAGCAGCATGACAAACAAAAGGGCTATTACCTTTTAATCTGCATACACATGCTCCAACTGCTTTTTATAATTTAAAACATAGGGTGATGGAAAAATTCTGCATTAGATTTGTTTTCAGCTTTTAAAAACAGATTGGTTTCATTTATCACAATTATCACATTTCTTAACAAAATAAAAATTGTGTTTATCAGTGTTATTATTCACTAGAATCTAATTTACTACAAAAAGTACATAATTTTACATAGGATGTTGTAGTTTTATAAAAAAAATGCTGATTAGATTCATAAATTTAAAAAAATGTACAAATTAACAATTATTTAGTTACTAATCTCATGGTCTCGTAATTACATTTTTTCATTAGATGTTATTTTAATTTTTAAAACAAAGTTGGAATCATAATATATTGAGTTAAATGAAAAATAAATTAACGAAATAAAAAAGGCAATAGTTTATTTTCTAAATTTTTGTATCTTTTATATATAAATATTTTGTCGCCGAATGGTTTCGACGGCATGTGGAACCTAAGAACCTTGTGGTAGCCCTAGAAAGGGTCTTTTGTTTGTTTTGCGAGGTAGCCCTGGAAAGGGCTGTTGGGTCCGGAAGCTTGTCTCCAGCTATGTCAGAGAGGTGTAGAGATGAAAATAACGTCTCTACGTCCTGCATATGGAAGCTGCCAGAACGCAACAGTTATCCTACTAGGTAAGGATGCCAGTCGGTTCTCAGCTTTGGGCCGAGTAGTTGTCGGGTGGAAATCCTGTAGAACTGAAGTGATCAAGCCGGACTTCAATTGCTTCAGGTGCTGGGAGTCTGGCCAACCGTACGTCGTCGCAGTGTACAGATCCAGATCCCACGAACTGCTGTTACAACTCTGGTGGGCCTGAGCATAGGAGGGTAGAATGTAAGGCTTCCCAGAAGTGTGTGGCTTGTGTAACTGTCGGGCATCTAATGGGGCCCGAGTCTGTTCTTAAGTTCATTCATGAAGATCATCGGATTAAATGTAAACAGGAGTCAGGCTGCGCACAACCTTGTGTGACAGATGGCTAACGAGTGCAATGGGGATTTCCTCATAATCACTGATCCGAATCAGGCTCGGGTGTCCAATGATCTGTGGTGAACAGATAAGGACTCAGATGTGGTGATTATGAATGTCTCGGGGCAGTTTGCTGTGGAACGATTCACCTCTTGTGATAACTTCGTCGTGGTTGAACTCACACACTCTGTTATAGTGGGTGGATATGCCTCCCCGAACTGGGAACAGTCAGTTTTCAATAAATTCCTTGATAACGTGGAGGTATGTGACAGGAGACAGAAAAAACCAGTTATCATAGCCTGGAATTTTAATTCCAAAAGCCTAGAAATAGGTAGACTCTGGGACACAAGAAGGGGCTTTCAGTTCAAAGTGGCAAATATGAATGAATTTCAGTTTTTAACTGAGAAGACTTATTTTGTGTTCTTCACTAGAAAAAGATTGTCATATAAAAGTCTAGTTTTGATAATGGACAACAGTATTATTGGATATAAAGAAACTGTTTGTTTCTTAGGTCTCACTTTAGACAGATACCTTTCATGAAGGGTGCAAATAACAGAGCTAGTAACTAAGTGTCAGAAAGCCTTAAATGTCATCAAGTATCTGTCAAATTTGAATTGGGGCTGTGTTACAGGAGCTTTCCATACCAGTCTTATTGATAGCATATTGTTCGAAGCAGGAGTTACACCATTGAACTACAGAACGAAAACAATCCTGCTAAGATATGCAGGTTATGTCTTGGCCTCCTCAAGACATAAATTTTGTTTTCTTTTATAAGCACAATTTGGCTGAACAGTATTGGAAGAGACCCACTTTTTCTAAACCAGCTGGAATAAAGAGAATGGAGATCTGAGGAAGCTATGTTATTGATCTGCCAGAAGTTCTCCATGTCTTCAGAAGAGAAGGTTGATGTCTACGGTGGAGGGCTGCATAGACTTGAAGGAGAAGATAGAGCAAGGATTACCAGATGTTTGTATTCCAAATGCTTTTCCACAACTGATTGCAGAGTTTAAAAATTTCATCCACATATTTATTGGTGGGTTGAAGACTGAGAGTGGCGTTGGAAGCTCATTAGTTGTCTATGATGAATCCCATTTTTGCAGTTTATCTGTAATAGCTAGTGTTTACACAGCAGAGTTATACGCAATTCAGCAAGCTCTTTGTTATGTATCACATTACAATGAGGAAAGAGTGCTTCTCTCCTCAGATTCTTTAAGTGCAATCACTGCTTTAAGGAATGGCTTCACGCATGATGCACTTGTTCAGGATATATTGGAAGTATTTAAATATCTTAAAGATAACTGCAAACAATGCATCTTGATATGGACACCTGGAGATATCGGTATTCCTGGTAATAAAGCAGCTGATAAAGCAGCAAAAAAAAGTGGCAAACAGTAAACAAGCCGACATTCCATTAGTTTGACTAGAAGACTTGAAAACTATGTAAACAGGTCATAAGAAAGGAATGGATAAGGAAGTGGGGTGTGCTCACTACGAGGCTTAATTACATTTAGAAAACTCCACTTCCCATTAACACAAAAAACAATTTAACTCATTGAGAACAAGTAGCCCTTACAAGACTTCGAATTGGTCACACCAGACTTACTTTGACCTATATGCTAGCAGGAGAACAGAGACCAACATGTGAAAGCTGTGACACATATTTCATAGTGAAACACACAATAGAAGAGTGCATGTTGTGTACAGATCTCAAAATGAGGCTCAATCTAACCGTCAAATTGGCTCACGATTTATCATATAATGAGAAAAGTGAAAAGAAAATGATCGAGTTTCTCAGAGGAAGCGGTTTATTGCAGCGATTATGACTTATTTATTACCATAAATAATTCGTTGAATTCTATTTGTGTTTGTGTCTTAACTGTGAATTTTGCTTTCTCCAGTTTTTAGTTTTGGTGTTTTTAGTGTAGTTGACAAATTATTTAAGGATATGTTTTAGTAGTTCGGGCCCTTTGCACACGTTTTGACAATTTAACAACATTTCTTCACAGATGGATAATAAATTTTAAGTGACAAGGGCTATACACCCATGTCATTTAATGTTTATCTGGGCTGTTATTGTTTTGTGACAAGCCTGTTTTTCCAGATGATCTGTTTGACAAGACTGGCATTTTGACCTAGTCACTTTCATGGGAGAAAGAGTGTTTTTTAATTTATGACAAGAGTTAATGACCATAGCAGTTGATGCCCACTATTTTCTGGAAAAAATTAAAAAAATAAAATTAATAATGATAAATGAATTAACATTTTTACATGTAAAAATGTATTATTATCATTATATAGATTACAGGCAGTATACTGGCTAGAAAATATACATTAGATTCATATTTTTAATAGAAAGAAATGTAAAATTACATTGTAGTATTTTTATTGACTTACCTGTTATAGTCATGAGTGATTCACCACTAACTGTTTGGAAATATGGTGCTTCACTTGAGATTTCACAGTGATATATTCCTGTGCTAGAATGTGTTAGACCTTTTAGGACAACTTGGTGCTCATCAGACATTTGTACCTAAATTACATAATCAAGAAAAATATGAGTATTTAAAAATTATATGTTGCAATTTTCTGATTAATATAAAGCATCTGTAAGTGGTATAACATAATAAATTATGCATCACTTGAGTAAATTATTCTATATTTCATTATTAACATTTGAATTGATATGTTTAATAAGAAAGTTTAAATTGACGCATCAAAATCTCTTCTACATGAAAAGGTATAGGGCTAAAATAGGTACCTATACATTTCATAGCCAATGGTAGAAAAGGAATTGACATGATTATCACCTTGCTCAACCATTTTTAACATTCCTCATCAGTGGTGATGTACACCCATTACAACCAGGTTCACGGGAGAGTTATGAATTCAATAATTTAAATTTAAATTTGATCTACTCAGATTCAAAGTAAGAAATCCTAAATTAGGAATGGAGTACTGTACTGCAATACTAATTTAATTATTTTTTAACCTTACTTTATTGAATTAATTATTTCTTGGCATAATTAACTCATTTTAACTCCCTGCCAAGCAGAAGATAATTTCCCATTTTTCATTCTTATTTTGTAAGTTGTCTGTTAGGAATTCATAAGTTTTATATGCATCATTGCATTTTATCATTCAGTTTGTTGAGGTACACATAAAATATTTGACAGAAATTTTAATTCATGTAATTCCAGTGCCTCAGTGTGTATTTTAATGGATCTAAAAATTAATATAACAATTCTTACTGGTTCTGATAAGCTCTCTTACTTACATGATTGTTTTTTCATCATAATGAAATAAAAATGTAAGCAAAAAAAAGTTTGATTATATTTTTTATAAATGATAATTAACCTTCTAATCTTGAATTTTTATCACATTAATTCCTAGTGTCATCTGCATTATTTTATCGAATTCTTGTTCAGAACATCAGTTTAATTTATTTACATATTAGATAATATTTAAAGCAGATTAATAAAAATTTTGTAGTTTCTTTCAGCTTAGAATAATAATTTGATTTTTGGATGGCTTCCTTCCACTTCTTCATGGTGGCTTTTTACAGCCACCATGAAGAAATAAAATCTCTAGTCAGTGAAGCAGGAAAGACCTAGCTAATTTATGAGAAAAAGCATAAAAGAAAGATGCATGAAGAACCTTAACGTGTTGCATTAATCCTATTGATTAGTAATGTAACTGGAAACTAAACTATCTCTATATCTACTCGTATAAACAAAGCCATATGTAGAATTACAGGCAGTCGATTTGAAACAGTACATAGAAAATCAACCTAATCCAAATTAAATGTAAAATAAGTATTTTGTACATAAATTAAATAAGAACTAATTTCAAGTATGATGTTACTTAAATGAAAATAATATTAAATGTATTAATATAACGGTTAAATTGTTATCTAATGGAAAATATATCCAGTGATTATTGGAATAACTTACAAATTAGCAGTCTATCAAAAAAAAAATTTTCTTTTAGAATGAATTTACATTTTCATTAAACACATTCACTCTGTTGTCAATAATCAAATTAAGACTTTCAATACACTTTCCATTGGAGGTAAAATTCTTTGATTATAATATATAAATAGCTTATGCTTTCTATTGTTGATTTACAGAATCCTAATGGTTATAAAAGTGATGTCAAAATCAATATGTCTATACATTGTCATATAAATAACATTACCTCTAGCATATTTCTCCTGATTCCAAAGACACAACAACCTAGTTGGATTACATTCCACTACATATAAATGCTGGTGTGTACTCAGCCCTTGCTGTCATAAATTTTAAAGGAACTTCCTTTGCAGAACATCAGCAAAACATCAGTTTTAAAATTTAGTAACCTTGCTGTTTATTTCCAATCGCTGAACAATATTTCAATACTAGCCTGTCATTGATTTGGTAGAGGTAACAAATGGAGTTAATTTGATGGAAGTGCCAGTTTACTTTTAAAAGCAACTCGAGATTCGTTAATAGTTTGGACATTTGTCCACATGTTGTGTATACAAAAGCTTAGAATTAAAGGTAACACCAAAGTCACAAACTGTTTCCAACATTTCTTGGGTAGCTACTCTATATTGGTATTTAATTACTAACATCTTTCTAATACAGTTCATAATAACAATTTTATCAAGATTCAGAAGCATCTTACATTATCAATCAACCACTTATAAATCTTATTTGCATCCTGTTAAAGAGTAAAATAACTCCTGTTATACAGTAAAAACACTATTATAAGAGTTGCTCATTCACACAATTTGACATCAGTGAATTGATCAGTAATTTTATACCATGTTTATAATGTTATTTATAAGAAATATAAATAAAAGTGGACATATTGACCCCTCCAGCACACCAGAACACATTTTGCAAGAACTCAATAATAAACTCTAAAGATTTTGTCAGATATGTTGATTTGAAAAATCCTATTAGACATATATGAATGGTATCTCTGCATATCAATCGTATTAGCATAAACTTCTAACTTATTTAAAAGAATGCTGTCATGAATTGTATCATAAGCCTTCCTAAAATTGAAGTAGGTGGAATGTTTTCATTTAGGTTCATAGCTGTAGATCTCTTAGCTACAAAACCATGATCCTGTTGATGGATGTACTTATTCTAATAATTCCAGAGATGGCTGTGAACAACTCTCTTAAAAGCCATAACATTTAAAAAAAACAGAAAAAGACCCATGGTTAGAGAATACATGAAGATTGCCTTCCTTGGAAGTATTTGTCTAATTCCTTTTCCCAACAATCTGAAGATATACCAGAAACAACATTAATGTTAAAAGTTCACATTAGAAAGGGTGAGATTAGCTCAATAGTTATTATGATAAAAGTTGGGAATGAAGTTGGCAGCCATTACTGGTTGCAAATTGCATGCTTAGAGATATATGCAAAATGTTTTCCTCAGTAACATGAGAAATAGATATGATATTGATATGGATCCTCAACACAATTTATTACATATCTATTATTTACAGGTTGATAGACATACTGGAAATTCCTTCCAAATTTCTCAGTAAGTTCTTTAGCATCCATAATAATCTTGTCCTGAAATTTTAATCGGGCATACTCCATTTAATTCCATCATAAAGGATCGAACTCATCATAATAAGCGGCTAAACTAGTTGTCTTGTAGTTTCTACGTGCTCCTTTCTTACACTTAAGGCATTTAATGAGTTCTCTGGAAAATCAGCCAGGAAAGGAATTTGACCTCATTCTCCTCACAGTAAGATACACATTTATTCTCGTAGATGGAATCTCACCAAATGTATAGGCAATATCTCTATTGTTTCAGGAAGAATAGACCACACTCAACTCTGTCTCTTTTACAGCTTTATATGGATCAAGGTAGTCATTTCTAGAGTAGTCAAAAGCTTACGTGATACATTTAATTTCTACCATCATTTTTACCTTGACATGCACTATAAGGGACATCAGGGTAAACAAGACGAGCAATTTCCATATTCACAATCACATCCACGTAAGATGTGATTGTGAATATGGAAACAAGATTAAAACAAGATAAAATATGGATTATGAATAAAACAGTTCAAGATTGAAATATGAATTTTTGGCAGGTAGAAGTTACATTGATCAATATATTACCACTAATTAACTCAAAGGTGGCTTTAGTCTTCTTCTTAGCATAATATTGACTACCAGGTTTGATGGAGTGATCATTCAAATTAATCCCTGGTGCATTGAAGTTGTCTAGCATCACAATTTTATAATTATTAATATAATTTCCTGCACAGATGATTAAAGTATCCAATCAGCATCTCAGGTGAGTGTCAGGACTGCAATAATGTTTAAAAATCAGAAGGTTATTACAATTTTTCATTTGTACATCAATCCAAACATTTTGCAAGCCAACTTTATCCTGAAACTGTATCATCTTGTTAATCTACAAGGGAGTCCTCTCCACGAGTTTTGCCCATTTCAGTGTAGTTCCTTTGCTAAAAGCCATCCAGCTGTTAGAAATTTAATCCACTGTTAAAGTGGTCATGAAAAGAAGACTCACCATCAGTGACAACTATGTTGAACTTGAGCAGCCAAGACACATGTGTACTCAACTGATTATTGGGAAGGCTCCTAACGTTTTGATATAAAATACAAAGTTCTGTATAGCCCATTATTGGTGTCTGTTGACACCATCCTCCAGGGGTCATCTTCTGATTGTAGGCACTATATGTTTGGTCTTTCTTCAATCGTCAATAAAATGATAAGACTAAAACAACTTTAGGCCACTCTGTGATAACAGTCTTCCTATAATCTTCCATCGATACATTTCAAATAAGAGCTGTGTCTTTCTCTGTTAGTTCTGAGCTAGGTACAAACAATTTCTTTATTCTAACTAGTCTTTCTGTATCAGGAGCTCAAGTAGTGTCTCAAACCTTGTTAAATATAGTTTCTTCTTTCTAAGTCCGGCAAGATAGATAGTTATTCTCACCAATGCTCATGATATGTTTTCTTTTTTCAATATTTTTGCCTATTCAGTTCAGTTTTCTTAAGCTTAACATCAGATTCTTGGGAATTTTCACCACTTATGAATCAATGGCAGGATTTTGCCTTTGGGAAGCAACAGTGCTTCAGTAATTATCAGCACATAGAGCCCATCCGCTTCACTTGCATTCTAATATCTGCAATTTGTTTGTCAACTTCTGTGGGGTACCTATATACAAATTAGCACCGCCGATAGGAAATGGATTCAACCAAACTCGACTACATAGAGAATCCAGCTTTTCTCTCAGTAATCCATTTTTAACCTTTACTTCTTTAATTGGTATCGATTAGTCGCTAATGCAACATCATTTTACTAAATTGTTTCTCTAAGTTAAACAGCCAAAAAATATGGAAACAAAATCATCACACGTAATATCGCTTTAATAGCGATAATATTTTTTCTATTTCAATGGAGTCGGTATTTCTAACAAATCTATTCGTATTTGTTCTGGTAGTTAAAAGTTAATGACCAATAACAGGAATCTGTGAATAATCGACCTCGGGTATATGAGAGCAGTTGTCGAAGACATATTTACTCTATTAACAACAAAAAAATAATATTCCTCATCTACAATATTCATACATTGCAAATAAAATAATGTGGCGCATTGATCGTCAGAGAGCAAATGCGTCTTCTTTCCTTAAAATCCTTTAGAACTTTATTTGTTAGTCTTGAAACTATAGGTGCCATTCTACACTTAAAAACTACAAATGAAACGAACATAGTATAACTATCTAAATTAAAAACGTAACGTCGTCGGTCGGTGTATCTACTCTATTCGAAATATAGCTAGCTCAACCTTTGGCCTACGGTGAAAAAGAAAGGATCGCTTTTCTATCGCCAACCGAAGTAAAGGATTGACTTTATGATCTACCTAACAAAACAGCTGTTAATAGCAGAAAGTTGAAAATACTCAGAAAAAAAGGTGAAAGGGATTAACACGTCAAATTCTACAAGACGAAACGTCGGCCCTTTTAGCCGAACCTTTCGGCTAAGAGGCCTTTGCCCTTTTAGTTGGATTTCAAGGAAAAATTCAACCGGCTAACCTAGCTAAAAAAATCACAGTAGTTGAAAGTCTAAGAAATGGAGATGTCATAAACGAGGAGCTAAAGATTGAATGAAGACTTAAATAGAGCTGAATAAAATTATCTAGCTATCCTAAACGTAGTTATTGTCATTATTCCAGTACCGTTATAACCATCAAAGTTTCTCGACCCAATTTTTGAAAACTCGGACAGAGTAGAATGCGTCTGAGGGTCAGAGACTGAGAAGCGATGAAGTAATGCTAGTAATACGTGGCACGTTAACATTGTTTTTCGATTTGTAAAAAATGTCTCATCATATCCTCATTAATTATAAAAATAGTAATAATAAGGAACCTGTTTGAATAATGCAGATTGACATTCAACTTCTGGAACAACTTTACCCGTAGAGTTTCTTATATATTTTTTTGAAAGCTAATAAATTGAAACACAATATTAAGTATTGTATTGCTTTTTTATTTTATAGCGGTGAAAATAAAGAACCGATTGAATTTGATGTATGGTTGTTTGTGCGACCGCGTTCCTGGGTAATGAGGGTGTGGATGTGTATTTATAGTAAAAATTATGATCTGCTTTTTGTGTTGTATACCTGTCATAAATCATAAAAAAGTTATAAAATAATTATAATTCCCGTCAAGAATTATAATAAAGTTCATAGACGGTCGAGTTAAAAAAAATGTGGATGCGGGTAGGCTACGCCCTTCCCATTTGTTATTCGTGAGAAATACTTGTGTTCGCATAAATATCACTTACATCTACTATAACGCCTGGTAGTGAAAATATTTGAGCCGGTGGATCGTCAGCCGGAAGGTATCTGTAAAATTCTGCGCCGTCCTTGTACCATTTAATAGCGTACAGTGTGCTATTAGGACCGAGCTTGTACGAACACCTTAGCACTGCCGATCCGGTTAATAGTTTTCTTGACGGAATACTAACTTCCAGTAACTGCAGACCGTTTGTCCCGACTGTTCAAAAGTAAACAAATATTATAATTTTTATAACTTGGAATACTTAAGTCGTAAAGCTGTAATGACTTACACGCTATAAAGAGAGAGCGGTTTAATAAAATACGTGTGCAACATAATTTTTCTGAAGTCCATTGTTCGTACGAGAACCGGTGCGTTTTACGATATCAACAAAGGTTTGCGAAGTTCTCTTTACGACTATGTTAATCCCGCAGAGCTATCTTAGGGTTAACCGACGGCAGGGTATTAACTTCCTTTCATTTCCGGCAAAACGTTTTATTTCTTAAATATCGAGTAAATTTTCTTCGGTGTTGAAATAGCATCGTATTCAAAATAAAACGATAAGGTTCAAACAGAATACCGCTACACGATTAAAAAACATCGCCTCATTGTAGGTACTATCAAACATAAAAATATACATTTACGACAGAAATTTTGGATATTTTGTGATATTTGTCTGCTTGTCGATTTAATGGAAACGGTCAGTTACCATTTCAACTTCACCAAAATATTTACTCTTCTATTACAATACATGCATGCAGACTGCCCTTGAAATATAGGAAAACAGATTTCAAGGGATTTGTATATATATATATATGTAACAACATATTTAATAATAAAAAGAAATTGAACTGATAATGGCGCCGATAAAACACGTTTTCGTTTACTACATAAAGAAAATGTTTCGATTAAATATTGTTTAAACTGGAAGGCTCCTATAAAGATGTAACGAAAAATATCTAATTTTTTCTCAGTTGTTTTTTAAGATAAGTATTTTTTAATCATAAGTATTTATTAGACTTTAAATAAATAATTAACGTATACATATTATATGTATTTAAACTTTAAAAAAGGTTTGCATAGATTTGCACAACTTTCTCAACTTTGCCCTTGACAGATTTTTATTTGAAGCACGTCATACTGTTTTTAAATAATAATTATGTAATACTCAGAGTAAAATTTTTAAAAGATTTGTCTTAAGTTTAGTAAACATATTTGGTCGTATCTAAGTTTTTTTACCTCGATAATTATTCATTATTAAAAGTATAATTAAGAAAAAAATCAAAATATTTAGTAAAATAATTTAGATTCATAAGACTCCTAGCTCGACAGCTAAGACAGGACAATATATATATTTTTTTTAATAACAGCCACAACTTGAAAAACAGGTAAAGTATCTCCTTCTCTATTTTTCAAGAAATTTTTCGACCCGTTTTCGAAGAATTTATCTAGTCCAGCCCAGAGGTTTTAATAAAAATACAGGCCGTACATACAGAGATAATTTGAAAATTTCTATAAATTTTTTATTCAGGGGGTCTTGAAATGTCGATATTTGACAAAAAACCCCAAACTTTGGCCGATCGCTTTACTCTCTCTTCTTCAGTTACGCTGCAACAGTAGCGGCAGCGATAGAATTATAGGTGGGAAAGTAAATATTGAATTTAAAAATGAAATATGATGAAATTCAGTTAATTTAAGTAGTATTAATTTTAAATTGATATTGACAATCGGATCGACTAACAGTGCTTTAACAAGCACTGTTACGTAGATTGCCGCGTCTTGATAAAATTTATTAATAAATATTTACTATATTATAATATATAATCTTAAACAATCTCCGTAGTAACACGTTCTGCTACCGATATTTTGCGTGATTATGAAAAAATTAGTGTGGGACAATCGATCGCGATTACAGTATCGTGAAATTTATTTGTTAACGTTACTGTATTTTTGATTCCTTGAGACTTTTTCGTTGTTTAGTTCTGCAGCAGTTAAGTTGAAGTTCAAACTGTATTTTTTACCTTTGAAAAAGTAATGATGAATGTATTAACACATAGATGACTCGTGCTCTAGATTTCTTAGACAGTTTCTATCAAATTCTTAATACTAACCGCATCTATTTATCAGGTTTTACTATTAAAACGACATTTAAAAAACTATATAGCTTTAAATTGTCGGTATAGCACCCTGTTACGATCCCGTTTATAGTTTTGTCAATATAAGTCTGAATTTGAGAATATATTTTTTATTATTGCGTTTCGTAATTTGTGCTTGTACGTATGTGTGATCGTCGTTCCCTACCGCTTTTTAGTGACGCGAGTCATTAAAAAAAGTCAGTAATCTCCACCATCGATAGGTAAGTAATCGTGTAACAAAAAATTTCTGAAATGATTTTTCTTTTGGCTACAACTTGTAATTTTTAAGTAACAAATTTTTCCCTAAAAAGTGAAAAAAGTTAACTTGTGACGTTTTTACACGCGTTTATACGATTATTTATACGTCAAATTAAATAATAAAGGTCTCCTATTAAAATTGTACTAATTTCTCAACCGCTTACAGTTAAAGTGGAATCGCTAGTTTTCATTGTAATTCGAATTGCTTGAATCCGATAAGAATTTAATAACGTCGATTAAACTCTTTTCAATTTTTTTTACGTTTTATTTTAATTTTATTTATAATATACTCTGCATTAGAGAGTTCCGTCTTATCAAATCATATTTTTAAAAAACACATTAACGACATCGCTTGCTCAAACTATTAGTTTTATTATAAACATTTTCAATGTCGTACGACGCATTTTAGAATCTGCTTTGACCGTACTGTATACACGATCTTAATTCTAAACGTTACTGTACACGACAAAAATAGTTTTTTTTTCTTTAATAATAATTAGGCTAACTAAGTCTTCATATTTTTTTAAGTACATCTTTTTCTTCGGAAAATACATATGTTATGCGTATAAAATGACTAATAGCTATATTATACTTATCATGAACTATTAGGTGCAGTATTATCCAAACTGAATATGTCGCATTGCGTGACATCATTTCGTTTAAAATAAAATATTTTTTCTAAAATACACTTCACGCGCACTTGGTAAAAAAATATTTTCGTACCGAAAAATCACAGAATTTTGTTAAAATTTAATTACGTTGAGTTAAAATCATTCCGGTATTATTTCACAAGCAATTAAACACTGAAGTTTGGTTTATTGTACGCTTTTGTGAAATATTACTTAAAAATGAATGCGTTCGGAAAAGAAATAGTAATACCGTGAAGCCCGGTCGTGTAATCCAATAATACGATAATAATGTTTAAGTGTATTACTGAGTACTAGCGGTGCCCTTGGAGGTTCCTGTGCTCCTGGTTGTAAATGTTATCAAAAATTCTATTTTGTGAGAAAATATAGTTTCGCTTAATCTTGCGATTTTCTTATTTTATCGTTTAAATCGTCAGATAGTTTAACCCTAATAATTATACAAATAGATTTATATGTTATTATAAAATTAATTTATGTATTATTTAAATTAGTTTAAATTATTAAAGAGATTATTTTAGGTATCATCAATGCCGTTCATACGTTGATTAATTTAAACGTTTTTTGTCTACGCTGTCGTTTAACCGATTTACTTTTCATTCCTTTCTATTCTCCGGCGATCATTACTTATTTTCAGTATTCATCTCTTACTTTTTACAGCCACCATTATTTATTTCTTATATTCTAATCGTTGATTTTCTTCGCTTTTTTTACCCCTTAAACTT
Organism: Lycorma delicatula; assembly: GCF_047948215.1. Classification (NCBI taxonomy): domain Eukaryota; kingdom Metazoa; phylum Arthropoda; class Insecta; order Hemiptera; family Fulgoridae; genus Lycorma; species Lycorma delicatula. The sequence continues at coordinate 6,776,861 of NC_134458.1, forward strand.
CTTTCTGGATACGGTTTCACAAATTTGAAATCCCTTAAATATACGACCTATCGTATTTATCATCTTTATACAGTTCAACTTTTCCTTTCATACCGCTTCATTTTATACTTTATCGATCCGATTAATTTTCAAGATTCTTCTGTAACATCGCATTTCAAAAGCCTTGTTTTTTTCGGCTTTCCTATTCTCAGTTCTCCACGGCTTAATATTGTGCGTATTTCTCTGCTATAAAGAGTCGTATCTATAATAGTATATTTAAAAATTTCTTTGTAATTTCTAAATCTACGTTAGTTACCGGCAGATTTCATTTCTGAATAAAACCTCTCTTCGCTTGAGCTTTTGTAATCTTTTTATCTTTTTATTATATCCGTGCTTTGTAATTTCACGAATTTAAATAATTAAATTCTACGGCTTGTTGTCGTGTGACTTGTATGCTGCGTAATTCATCATTCTTTTCTGTCGAATTTTGTTGTTTATTTTTTTTTTTTTTGCTGACAAGGTAGATTTTCTCTCCGGAAAAGTTCTGTATTATTCGTTATACTTATAACTCATTACTAATTTCAGCCAAAAAAAAAAAATAAATAAATAAAAGAAAAAACTATGATCTCAAGCGTTTCTTTTTTTATTGTTTTTTTCCAAATTTAAATTAAAGAAGTAAAGGGGTGATTATATTATATATTACTTCTTTCTCTCCTGTAAATTTATTTTCTACTATTATTTAGAGCTACCTAATTCTTACGCAATCTATAAATAGATTTTGTATACATCTTAATCTTATCTTTCTTAAAATATTAAACGATCTGTTCAACTCTACATCGAAAAAAATGTCGCAAAGTATTATAAATCGCCGTAATAAAGTGTTAATGTGTTGAAAAAAGATTGTATTACGGGAATTATATATACGAGGGTCATTCATTAATTAGACACAAATCGCTCTGGATCTGAAACGGTTTATTTAATCGATGTTACATTTCTTTCATTCGGATTAATCTTCAGCAACACTAATACATTTGTCATATCTCTAAATCTCGGTTTATTTATGCCTGCTGCAAAAAAAATCTTCGTCTTGATGTCGGAGCCGATTTAGTACTTTTTTTGACGTCATCGTAGCCATTAAACTTCTTAATGCGTAGTGGACCAAACACGTGGGAATCCGATGGGAACAAATCAACTGCATGTTGAGGTAGTAGTTTCCCGATGCAATTTGTCGATGGTTTCTCGAGTTAGCTGAGTTCTGTGATGCCGAGAGTTATTGTGAAGCAGAATGATGTCTTTAACCTTAGATCCAGAGTGTTTTTTCAGTACAGCAGTACTGAAAACCCACAGACTCACACTTTGTTAATAAGCACGTCGCAGTAGTATGCCGTGTTTCTTGTTTGTCGGCATTTTAGAAAATTGACAAAAACCGGGCCTTTTGCATCCCAAAAAATTATCATGATTACTTTTGTCGCTGATACTCGAGTTCAGAATCTTTTCTTGACATGTGAACTCTTGTGTTTCCATTCTACGCCCTGTTTTTTTGATTCCAGTTTATAATAATGAACGTCTCATGTTCATCACAGTTTAGAATACTGTGAAAAAAAGCATTACCATTCAGTTCTTTGCGTATGCGAAAACTTGTCTTCTTATGGTGATCTGCTAACTTTCTTGAAACCCATATTACGCTTGCTTTACGGTACTTGAGCTTTTTCATGATAATGTTATGAACTGTACAGACATTTACTTGTAATTCAGCTACAATCTCTAATGTAATCCGTCCATCTGTCTTCTTGGACGAAAGAGTGCGGGCGAATTTTAAGCGCTGGAGTTAAAACTTCAATCGGACATCCAAAACGGTGCTCGTCAGTCACTGAAGTTCGACCGTCTTTAAATTTTTTTACCCGCTTGTAAGAACATCTGAGGTTCATAGAACTTTGTCCGTATTGATCGGTTATACGAGAGTAAATTTTAACCGGTTTTCTCCTTCGGAAAGCAAAAAACGGATTCATACACCCTATTCAACTATTGCTCAAGAGGACTTCGAGAGGTTATAAACAAAACAATTTTACACAAACCGCTGATTAAAAGTCATCACGTTATAACCAACTTACTCTTCTGATAGTATTATATCCCTCTTGCCAAGAGTTTTGCTTGCACAGCTGTTTGCGTCTTTAATTATTATCGAATGACCTTCGTATATAATGTAAATATAATAAAGGTCTAATATTTTCAATCTTTATTCTTAAAATAAACTTCTAATATTCTTACTAAAAAAAAAATGTATTAAAAATAAAAAACACATGTTGAAATTCTAAAACTTTAAAGTTGACACTGCAGTGAAAGCTGCCAAATTCCAATTTTGACACCAAATTTACAATCATAATCTTACGAAATATTTTAGTAAACTTGATGTTTAAAAATATTACATTTTTTAACAAAGTCGACGTAAAAGTCGATGACTGTTAACAATCAAATTCTTATTCTACTTTCACGGTAATCATCGGCGAGTCAAAAACATGAAATATAAAATCCATCAGACTGAAAAAAGTTTTTTAAAGTGTAATTATTTATTCTTCATAACGATTTGACTTTTAGCACGTAATAATCTTGAACTAAGCATTTATTATTTGTAGTTTTCTTTCGACAAAAGAACGGGGATAAAAGGGAGCTTTTATTAGATTTGAGTGAAAAAAATGCTCGCGTGATAGAATTCAGTTGGGGTGGTTTTTTTATCGTGTAAGATTAAAAAAATCAGAGATTATTTTACCTGCTGTAAAAAAAAGTGCAATGTTATTTTATCTCGGAAAAGGGAAATTAAAAAAAAATACTTTTCCCGCTCCTTTTTCTACAAAAGACAAAAGTAATAAAATTTTATTGGGGATTCAGTTTCATCAAATATAAATATTCTTTTAACTTTTATGCATGTTTTAATCAGCTCCGGAGTTCGGTTTTCATTTTTTACTTTCCCGGCGAATATAGCTACATTAAAGGGGAAATTATGGTGATCGTGTTAAAACCGGAGTATCGGGTTTTTTGAAAATCTTTACTTTTTAGGGTCCGAGTAGTTCACTAGATCAAAAAAACATGTTTGCGGGTACGTACGAGTATGTATGTATGTGTGTAGCACTGCTTTTGGCTTTATGTCTCAGGATCGATCGAACCGGTTTTATGAAAATTTAGCTCAAAAGGCTTTACGTACGCGACATTGATGGTATTCATTTTTTCAAAATTCGTTAAGGTTGTGGGGGGATATCACGGAAAAACCGATTTCGATTTTTTTCGAAGGCATTTTAGAAAAAAATTATTAAAGCAAATTTGTCACCTACAATACCTTTATAAATAACCCCAAAAATTGTTTTTCAAAAAATCAGCCCCCACCATCTTGAAATTGAAATATGATTTTTTTGTTCTTTGCTCTATCTCTTTTCAGTTTGAATATTTTTCAACAATTTTTTGAAAGTTTATACTTTAGACAGAGCTATCAAGAAATGTCTAGAATGATTTTTAAATTATGGACCCCGAACCTAAGGTGCAGAAAATTTTATTTTAACCTTTGTTGAAGGGGGAGGATGTTAAATTTAGAGAAAATTTGTTAATCTTAATCTATATTTGAATCATCTTTTCTAATTTATTCCCCGCGTCTAAAAAAAATATTTATTTTGATTTTTTGTTCTATTTTAATTTTTATTATTAATATCCGGGAAAGTCAAGTGATACTTTAACAGTTTTTTCAATATTTGTTTTCGACCGCAAGTCGTTATTGACAATGATATAATTTTGATTACGTTAAATCTGATTTATATTTAACTTAAAAAAATTCTCCTGGAACCTATTATATTTATAACAACTATTTATACTTTTACTAATTTTAAACTACGTTCACGGTGTACCGACTAATTTAACTGGAAAATGAAGTATTAGAGTTCACAAATCATTCATTGTTAATTCTGTTTTATGTCTGTAATTTATATTGCGGTATGATGAATAAATTACCGAGTTGACTAGAATAACTAACATTGAGATATTATTCTGCATGAACGTCTAGCCCAGACGGTTCCTTCTGGAAAACGTTTCTTGTATTTACAGCTTTTTTACTGTAATTTTCTTGGAAGAAAAATCATGCCTCTGCTATCATTTTGAGTGCAACAATGTCTCATTAACTTGTAGCATGTTGAACGGTACTATTGTTATCTTTTGAAACAAATCGCTATGAATATATTTTAATCGTTTAATTAAAAAAAGAAATGAGATAGATCCATTTTTGAGTCGTTTTTACTATCTTACTATCTTTTAACATTCGCTCATCTAATTAACAAAAAATAAATATGAACGTTGTTTCAATTATAAGTTAATGAAAACGGCTACTGTTACTAATTATTATCTTTGGGACGTTACGATCACTTGTTCAGGTATTCATTATTTTCACAGTTTTCACTTGTTCGTATACTAAACTTTCTTAAAGCGATTTGAAATGAAACTTTTCGTGATTTAACGGAATTCAATTGGAAAACACGCCATCTGCAGCAGCTGAGTACTACTGAAGCTTTCTTACTCGTGCGAATAAATACTATACCGGTTACAGTCCGCTCTTAAAGGAACTTGATCGTAATAAAATAATATTAATTATAGTATTCATAATAAATTGAAGACAAACGTCAACTCGGCAATAATTTCATTTGTAGCGGCGAAACCGAGTGTTTGTTATTTCGATGTAGACTTTCACCAGTTTTTTTTGCAATTTTAAATAAATGTCCAGGAAACATTTCGTAAACCTTCCTTATGTAGTTTTATATCGACCTACGCTACCGTGAAATTTATTTTAGTTTAGGTCTTGCTTAAATAAGATAAAATGCTATCTTCTTATTTATTTATTTTTTATTAAATTTACGCCAAAAATTACCTAAAAAGGATTGCGATTAATTATTTTACGGTAGTAATTTTAAAATTAAGTTGAAATATATCTTAAATTATTATTATAAAAAAAATTGCAAATTGTGAACGATTAGTAGTGTGAAACGGCCTAGGAAAAATAATAAAAAAAGTTTTTTTGTTTAAAAACTTCTACGATATTTTTCCGATTTAGAAATTCCTGTTATGCTGTCGGTAATTTAATGATGTATTTAATATTGTTATAATTATTACGGAAATTATTAACTGAGGTTTATTTAGAGAAAAAGTTAGTAAGTTTTGAATTATATTTTAGATAGTATATTTTTATATAACTTTGTACGCCTTATGATTTTATTTTTTTTTAATTTTTGAAAATTGTTAAGTTTTCTAAGTTTTGAATTATTTAATTATTACACTTTTTATTAACTATATAGTAAATTAATTCATTGATAAAACGTTTATCCCTTTGAAATCAGGGATAATAGTAAGAGAGTGTACATCATCTGATTTTAGATTAATATGAGTATAGATTAAAATATAAAAGGCTGACAAAAAGTTTTAATAATTTGCCACATCGGTTATTTATTCTTATATACAGTGGAAAAATAATTACTTGAAAAAAGTTTAAAAAATTCAAGTTGTTGATATTTTTAAATTTTGATCGGCTCCTCCTCCGATATTGCCCCCAAAGTATTTTTTTTTAGGTCACGTGCACTAATACTACACCCAGGAAGACATTAAAAAAAGCCGGTTACAAGTATGCAATAAATAAATAGATAGTTTTTTTCGATTTTGGAATATTGTAATATCTTCTTGACTTCGGCCCTGTATAACACGAATTACAAATAAATAATGGCCTCCGTGTTTGTTGTACTACGGACCAGAAAGACTGTACCGTAAATATATTTATCTCATTTTTGTGTTATAATTTTGATTATCTAAATTTAAAAAAAAACATTATTCACTTACAGATGATTATTACTTGTATTTCAACAAATAAATAACGAAGGACCTGTCAATAACTTTAAAGATTAAATACCTCAGATCTTGAGTATTTAACAACTATTAAAACCGTTTTATTTTTAATTGGTGTTTTTTTATAAAACGTAAAATAGGCTATTACTATAAGTTATGTTATACTATAACTTATACTTTGTCGCTTAAGAGTAAAAGAAATACCTGTAATCTGTTTGAATCTTCATTAACATACCCCGATGAATTCGAACAGCAGATAGATGTAGGACCATGACCGCTCCATAACCTGCAACCCATATATATATTTTTAAATTTATTTAAATGTTATTACCGCATTGATGTATTACGATAAAGTTAGAATAAAGTCTTTTTTTTCGATGATTAATTCACCGTATGATCTTGAATCTTGTGCACAGGAATATGAAATGGAAATATTTTAACGTATGAGAAATACCAAGCCTGACTGAGATTCATACCCGGGACCTCCAGATGAATGGCCTAGACGCCACCAGCTTAATCCTGATATATCTACAGGAAAGAATTCGTGTGTCAACCGCTTAATAATTTTTCTTTAACGGCCAACATTTATTTTTAATAACTTATTTCTACTATATTTTAAAGATTAGATTTTGCTAGGATCGAACGTAGCTTCCGCATAGGTATCGTTTGTAATCATAACAAGTTACCGCTACACGTAATATCAGCAAGAGGTAATATCGGCAAGTCGTGCACTCGAATCATATTTAGCTCGGCACAGTGTAGGAGCTCGTACGATAGATTGAACGATCGAAAGAGATATTACGTTAATACACTCCCGCGTCTGCGTTTCAGGCGACTTCATCCCTTCCCAACCTTCCAGTGTTTGACTCTGAAAAATAAACTAGCCGTTCGCTTACACAGAATATGTTTGGCAAAAAGTACTATAATGTATGTTAATTGCTTGCCGGCATTTCAATTATCGTACCTTTGAGGAACCCATCGAGAAAAGTTTATAATTTGTGCCGGTATACGGTTTTTTGTAGATTCGGCAAACGGTCTGTGTACAAGGTCTGTTCAGAAAATAACCGAACGTTTTTAATCAAGCGCCAACGGAGATGTTTAGTGACGTGCAGTCGGCAGCATTGTGTTCCGCATATTCTCGGATCGTTGATATCTCGTTTAGTTTGAGTGTGATGTGTTTGATTGTTAGTAGCGATATTTGTAACGTGCGATTTTCAGGAGCGACGATACAACGTCAAAGTTTTGCGTGAAATCGGGAAAAACTTTCACAGAAACGTTTCTACTTTTGAAACGAGCTTATGGAAATAACGCTTCGGGTCGTACGGCAATGTTACGAATGGTTTTCACGATTTAAAAGCGGTCATCTGTCGATCGAAGGTGATCCTCGTCCAGGAAGGTCTTCGACTTCAACTGATGTCACCCGCTTTCAGAAAATCCACGATCTGATACGTGCAAATCGTACATTACAGTTTTTTATGTTGTATTTTAACATAAACGAGTGAATATGAATACAGAAACAATTTGATAAAAATCACTTCATAGTCGGTTTAAGGTACTTAACTGTCGTTCGTACTTAGTTAAAATGATTATTTGGGTCGTTTTATCGCTGATAATATTTAAAGGAATTTTGGTTATAACCGATATTTTTAAGAATAAATAAGGTGGCCGTAATTCTATTTAAATGTTAAATCGCTAAAAATTATGATAATTGGAAAAAGGTGTGAAAAGTGCTATTGTATTGGAATATCCTCAAGAAGTCATATGGCACAGCCGAGTTAGTACAGGAGTATATGTATACATATATACGGATCTGCATTAAGCGTTAGCCGGTGACCCGTTAACATCACGGTCTGTTGCTTAAATTCTCGACCAGAACCCTTCAAACGAATGGATCTAATAAAACATTTTAAAAAATATATAAAATTACGTAAACCGACAGATTTAATTTAATTACACTATATAATGTCCATTATTCATTATTAGTGTATCCAGTATTACTACTGTATCCATTATTCAATACTACTGCATTGATGTTATATTAAAAAAAATTACATTTAATTCGTATTTAAGTTCTTGCAAAGGTAAGGAAATTGTTAGCAAAACCTTGAAACGAAAGTATTACAAAGTAGTACACGATTCTGAAAGGAAAATGTTTGCAATAGGTCTCCTTTAAATAAATGTTTCGTAAGCTTTTTTTTATTGTTTTAATAATTATGTTTATAACCGAGAAATACAAAGTTTAGATAGATAACTTTTTTAAAATCTTAAAGGTTCAGTTTTTCTCCTAAACTAACCGTTTAACAAAATATAATCAGTTCTCTAAAATTCAGGCGAGAGTACCAGTGTTAGTAAAGCCCTAGTAAAGTCGGTTATTTTTATACGGATTTCAATACTAGATCGTGGACATCGGTGTTCTTTGGTGGTTGGGTTTCAATTAACCACACATCTCAGAAATGGTCGAACTGAGACTGTACAAGACTACACTTCATTCGCACTCATACATGTCATCCTCATTCATCCTCTGAAGTAATATCTAAACGGTAATTACCGGAGGCTAAACTGGAAAAAGAAAAAGTTCTCTATAATTCAGTTTTATTCAGAATTTTATTTTAGTAACTGCATATATGCGCTCCTCGATAAGGATTCTCCTCTGTAAATGTTGTTACGAGGTATAATTTATGTTTTCTTTAATTAGAAGAAAAAATGTTTTATAAAATCTTATACTGGAAATTTCTTTAAATTATAAAAAAAAACTAAAATATTTCAGAAGCGCCAAACCTGAACGGAACTAAAGAAGAGGGCTCTTAAGATCTATTTATAAGTTTAACAAATGCGTCAACATCGCAGATATAATTGTAAAAAAAAAATGCCATAAATAATCCTATAAAGTCGGTTATGCATTATCAGTATTCACTACAAATTTTAATCCAAAACCATTTAATTGGGTTATTATAAATTTGTATTAAATAAATTGTATACAGTAAATATATAACTAATAAACCTAAGTTAATAAAGACAAAAATGTTAAAAACTGTGTAAATTTTAAGTAATTTAAAGAATTTCTAAACATATAAAGAGCGTATCACGAACCTCTCCCGGGATTTTCATAAATAACTAATTTATCTGATTTTTCTTTGTTTTATTCAACTTATCATCTTGTTCAGAATTCAATTCTGTATAAGTTTTGTTTATGTGTTATTACCCGTTTAACAAAGTTATTATACGTCAAACGTAAAAAACCAGGGCTTCTTACCTCGATTTATTAGTTTTCCCCCCAAATTTGTAAAAGAAACTTATACAAATACGGTTCTGGGGCCAATTTTATTCGATTTTTCAAGTCAAAAACCTTAAGAAATCACTAATTCTGTTCTTTAATAAAGGTCTTAAAAATTTCAGTACGCTTTCATTTCACCGGGGTAACTGAAATCGGAGCGAAATCTTTCTCTAGCCCTAACTCGCAAACGAAGCATTTTAGGATGTACGTTTACGTGAACTTTTTCCATTATTTTCACGAGTAGAATAGTTTACGATTTATAAAAGTCCCGAGAGAACTTCGTGATAGACTCGATAAATTATAATATTTAAACAGTAACGTGATTATAATAGGTTAGAACCTAATTAATCAAGTTTGGGTTTTTTTTTCTACATTTTTAAATCCGGTTCAGGGTTATTTTAGTTAAAGTCTCTGTTTTACGATACTTAAAAAGGACTTTACAGTTTATGGCCCGTACAAAAATTAATGATTATGCCATACATTTTTCTCTTTAACATTTTTTATGAAACCTCTATTTATACCCCCTAATTGCTCCCATTTAACTGCCCGATTGTCAGTATTTAATTTTCTATTTTACCTTTGTTTTTCCGGCTTACTTATGTTCTATGTTTGGCTGCCGTAATCGTACTTTTCATAGGAATCTATTTTCAGTATACAAGCTGTCCACGCTTTCCCATCCGTTGTATTTTTTTACACGACTGCTCAAAAAGAAGTGTAATGTAGTTAGGGTGTATCTTTGTTCCCCTTAGCAGCTCAATGGCCAAACTGATTTAAATGTATGACCCCTCATTGGAATCCTTAGCTTATCGTAGGCTATATAAATAAGTGTGTATGAATATATATGTAGTAGTGGAGATTTGCCGGTTGAAGCACAAACTTGAACCGTGAGCCTTTATCATTGTGTTAGCTGGGTTTAAACTTAATGATAAATCAATCGAATGAATAATATTACAAAAATAATCGAATTAAATTTACGTTAAATAAAATAAAGTAATATTAAATAATTTTAAAAAGATTCTGTTAAATAATAATGGGCTTTCCGTGGGGACTGCGTGTGAGGCTAGAGTGTGAGGTGATGCGAGCATCTCGTGCGAGGCTAGACCAATCATAACCATCAACCGGTAACAAACGGCTCGCCCCTGGAGGTACAATGAGGTGCTCTTATAATATCTCTGCAAACAATCGTCCGATTTTCAAAATTCAAACGAGCCATTTTTTTAGTAGATTGAAGGCTAACTTTTTTCACGCATCAGGTACACTCTCGATCCAACAGATCACGGTTATTTGAAAATGTTATATCTTCGCAACCTATCTTCCGAATTTCAAAATTCAAACAGGATACTTATTAGAATAATGGATCCAAACCAGAACAAATATTAAGTGATATATTCAGAAAAAGCAAGGGCCTATGCTACGCCGAGACCAGCTTGAGCCCGGCTAGCTCTCACAAACGGCCTTTTTAGTTTGATGACAGTACGATTAGAGATAATTCTATCGGATTGAGGATTGAGCCCGCTATTGCCGTATTTGATGCTTTTGAGAGATAGGGTAAAGTGGAACGGCGTATGCTGCCAATAATATTGCGTTGGGCTGTGACGGTGCATAAACTGCAAGGGACTATCCTAGATAGAGCAGTCGTAGATCTGAGCTGGGGCTCTGAATGTAATTGTCCTATATTAAAGAGCTCTGGACAATAATTATCCTATATTAAAAAACCCCCGACTGCATTTAAATAATTTTGTTGAAGAGAAAATTTTCTTATCGACGTAAGACCTCTTTTCTTTTCCTGTTTAGCCTCCGGTAACTACCGCCCAGATAATACTTCAGAGGATGAATGAGGATGATATGTATGAGTGTAAATGAAGTGTAGTCTTGTACAGTCTCAGTTCGACCATTTCTGAGATGTGTGGTTAATTGAAACCCAACCACCAAAGAACACCGGTATCCACGATCTAGTATTCAAATCCGTGTAAAAATAACTGGCTTTACTAGGACTTGAACGCTGGAACCCTCGACATCCAAATCAGCTGATTTGGGAAGACGCTTTCACCACTAGACCAACCCGGTGGCTCATCGACGTAAGACCTGATAAGAACTTAATCATTAGACAACCTTAAATGCCTGCTATTTCTACATCATGAAAAATATAAAAATACATTTAAACAAATGAAAACTGTTTAAAAGCTGATTGGTTACCCGCTATTTTATTTAATTATATAATGCATAATGATGTTTAATCCTTTCCTTCCATATCTTGTTTTCTTCTTTTTTTTTAGTTCAATTTATTTATTTTTTTATTTTTTATTTTGGCAGTCGTGATTTAATTTTTATAATTGTTTTTATTATTTAATAACTAAATAAAAAAATTCCGCTACTTTTTATTTAATGTATTTTCTCTTATTCATAATACTTATTAACATATTTCTGTTTTATTTCATTATCTGCATTTTATACCTCTTTACTTCTAAATCAGATTTTTCCAAAACATACTATAATAAAAGGTTTTTTGAGAAATTTGTAACGAAAAGAATTTTTCAGAAGAATTAAATATTTATGAGATTGTTTAAAATTTATTTTAGAGCGATGATACATTTAAATCTATTTCATAATTATATTAAATAATACTTTTATATATTATATTAACAGAAAGATACCGTTAACAAAAAATAAAATTATAATTTCTGCAAAGAAAGATAAATAGTTCTATTTATAACTATATAATAAAAAATTTCAGATCGTTATGTAAAAATGCCTGTTTATTTTCAGTTCAAGGTTGATAAATTTTATATTACTAGAGTATAATAAGTGTTTATAATAATTTATGTCGTAACAACGAAACAACGAATGAAGTGGGCTTTCTCTCTAAATAAAGGAAAAACAAAAATACCGCTACTAGCAATGATGTTCATTATTGTAAATTCTTCATAAATTTTTCTTTTTTTTACCGAGTGTCTTGTTTAGAAATGAGTATATACCGTTTATCGGTTATTATTGCTACTGTCATTATCTATTACGGTAACTTTCTCTTGTTCGTATGTTTATATATTTAGCGTAGTGAAGTAAAAGCCACTATTATTAAAAAATATCATAATACTCGTAATAATTTTTTTTTTTTTTTTTGCGGAGGGAGGTGGAAATGCGTTTACGCACGGAGTGTCGGACTCCCGCTGATGGTATTATACAATCACTATCAGCAGACTACCGTCTAAAACCACCCCCCTTTCTACCAGGACTCGACCCGGACCGTTTAACACGTTACTTCCGGTCGAGTCCTCCTATACTAGCCTGATTAGGTGCTACCTAATTTTCAGGACTATCCAGGTCAACCTTTTTGGTCCTGAGAATTTTGCCGACTAATCGGGATACGCTTTCCCAGCTGCTCGGATTACGGAGCATCATCGCAACCGCATTGTGAAGGCTCAGTGCTCCGAGATCCGCCTCAAGTGTCCCTCGATCTGCCACCCACCGAGCCAATTTGAAAAAGGTGAGCTCAGCGTCGCCCGTACACCGGGGCAGTAGAGGCAGTCGGGGGACGGCGCTTTCCTTATGACATGGAGGTAACTGCGGAAATACCCGTGACCCGTTAAAAACCGGGTCATGTAGTACTCCACCTATCCATGCCGCCGCTCCGTCCACGGTCTGACCAGAGGGATAAGCCTTGCGGTCCATCGTCCTGTGGTTTCGTGGTCCCAGGTCTCTTGCCGTGCTAGGAAAGTACGTTCCTCGTTGGCAATGGTCTCCCGGTCTTGGCCTGTCCGTCGCCTCCTGTTGATCACCATTGCTATTTTCGCTCCCTTGCAAAAATAGCAATGGGTATGACGCCGGCGACCACCAGTACTGTAGGCTCGGAGACCATCCGATACGCGGAAGCGACTCACAAGGCTGCGGTACGTTGCACCTACGCGAGCCGCTTCCGGTTTCTTGCAGCTCTTAATGCCTGGGCCCACAGCAGCAGTCGCCGTCTGCTGGCCTTCGGTCCGCTGAGAGCAGTTACGGCTCTCGCAGCTGCTCAGCAAAGCTGAGTTTCCGGTCGATCATCATATCGAGGTAATTTGCGACCGGCTTGGTCTCGGCAACCTCTACCCCTACCTGCAGGGAGAGAAGGGTGTATTGTAATAATAACAATAATAACTTTATGTCATTCTCAGTAATATTAGAGGCTAATTAAACATATGTTTTATTTGTCGTTATTAAACGGAAAAACATCTATTTTTATACCGTTAAGATTTACAATTCTTTGTTTTTCAGGTAGACCTGTACATTTAATACAATATTTTAATCGTTACAAATAGCTGATATTTTTTTAGAAAATTGAGATATTTTGAGTTCAACGGATGATAAAAAAACAATCAGGAAAGGAGCGTTGAAAAATTACAGGCTGGATTGTTTAACTTGTTGCGGATAAAGAAATACTGAGATAGGAAAATTTACCTTAGCTTGATTCCTTAAATAGCAATAAAAAATTTATACGAATCATCGATTTAGAAGATAAGAATTTTTTGTAATTCTTGTATAATGTTATTGCTCGGTGTAGTATTTTGGTTTGGGAGGAGTACGTATGCGATTAGAAAATGTTGAATAGAAGAAAAAAATGTAAAATTTGGCATAGATCAAGCGTTAAAGTGGTAAACAGTTGTGGTCATATAGTTTATATAATGTTTGTTACAAGATTCTGTAGGTCTGCGGTTAAGAGGAATATCTAATTAGAAAGGGACGCTGTACGTAAAGAGTTTTTCTCAATCTTCTACAATCCGTATTACCTCTCTTAAGATATTCGACTACTCAGTCAAGTGATGTAATTTACGGTACGTCCCTCGCTCAAGAGCGCAGTAACATTTTGAAAATCTATACTATATTGTAATGGAATATCATCGATGATTTGTAAACCAAATTTATGAGAAGAGAGAAAAACTTTCAGATTAATCGGTAAAACTCTCCTTTTTACCACTTATTTCTTTTTTTTTCAAACTTTGGGATTATCAAACTTTTCTCTATTAAAGGCCGATTATGTAAAAATAATTATTATCGAAATGGATTATGTTTTCCGCATTTAAACAAAATGATTAAACGTGTAACATGCTGTCGTAAACCTTTCCCTGAGGTTGATGAGATTAATGTGTGTGCTCTGGGGTAACCCGCTGCATACGAATCTCATGAAGCGTTTGTTTAATTAATCTCCTGTAAAGATTGTAGAGGAAATTAAATTTTCTGTAAATATCTTGAATCGGTAAATATTTTATACTAGTGTCTAGGACGCCTGATGGTACGCAGAATGGTTATGCTAGTTTCAAAACAAACGATACACGATCAGGCAGATTATAATAAATTCTTTACTATAACATTTTGATTGTAAAAAATCCTTTACTTAATAATATTGTAATATAAGTGTACTGTATCGATAAAGCCTTAAGTGACATAAGACCGGTAAAACGTCAGATCTGTCACAATAGGACTGTAAACATTATTCGTGGTTTCTCCATCTAAGCCGGTCAACGTTGAACACACTTGTGTTCAACGAACACAAGGATGTGTGAAATCTTCTTCAGGAAGAAGATTAAGAAGAAGAAATACGCTTTTTAATTTAGTAACGTTTAATCTTAATTCTTGTCTCAAATCTAGCCGAGAACTAAAAGGAATTAAATAAATTTCTAGCCGATAACTGTTCTTATCGGCTATCAAATTTTAAGGGAACATAATTACGCAAACAAATCGCAGGAAATTTTCTTGTAAAATTCACTTTTACCTATGGCAAATTTATTTCAACGGGATATTTACATAAATGAAAAACTGCCGTCTTTTTAGTCGTTTTTATAATCTCAAGACGTGTGTTATCACAAAACACGATTTTTTTTAAATTCTGAATGGAAGGTTCGATCCTTTTCATCCCAAATTAGTCGTACGATATTTAAGTATTTAAAACCTTTAATCGCTTAAAGGCCAAAATAAATACAATTAAAATTATAATAAATGTTTTTAGGAAGTCTTTAAATTTCAAACTGCAGTTCGAAATTTAAAAAAATCTTTCAGCGATTAATATACGAAACAACTTTATTAAGAAATTTTTTTAGTAATTTTGACCAAGGATTTTCCTCCTGGTAATTTATATGTATTGATAATAACTGGGGAATATGTACACACAAACACGTACATAAAACGCGTGTGTATATCGGTATGTCGGTGTATATCGATATTTAAAGCAGTTAATACTTGCTTCTTGTTTGAAGAAGATCTAGTTCAACACGTTATGAATCAACAGCATTATTTCGACCGGTCGTACTGAGGAGGAAGCCGGTTTTGTCGTCACAAAATGCGAGTAAAACTAATCTTTTCGAGGCCACACTAAATATCTAGCGATTTAGAATTTAAATATCTTTCTTAAAACGATAAAACCGAACTTATATTATCGTGTTTTTCGTTGCGAATATTATATATATGGTAAAAAAATCTCAGCGGTATCAGGTCATTAGATTTTCAGAGGTTAAAATTATAAGAAGTTACGTAATTAATATCTGAGCAGAACTATTTAATCTACGTGGTGAAATGTAATTCGTGTAATTTTATTATTTATAGTTTTGTACCCTAACTTTATCGTTATACAATTTTTAATCGACTTAGTAGAACTTAAACTTCAGAATTTCAAACACTGATAAATCGCGTCGATTGCATGAAACAGATTTTTTCTGTATTTTACATGACGTGAACTGCTACGTTCAATAACTATTAACAAGTGCAAACAAAACGTATACAGTGAAACTGCATCTAACATCTTTTTACTTTGTAATTTACGAGAACGGTTTTATTAAACAACACTTTGACGATCGGTACAGTATTTTTTCCTTAATTAAAAAGCTGCTCAGTTCATCGGATGCTATTAAAGTATTGTAGAACTGTTAGACTGTAAAATGTTCAGTTTACCTTCTTACGTAAAATCATCAATACAGTTTAGATCCCATATACGATTCCATTCGAATTTACAATAAGTACATGCTTATATCGCTTAAAATATGAAATATGTCTCTGTAGCGTTTGACATTTCTCGCTATTTGTCTTTTTCGAAATAAACTTACCTTACCGTACTTTATGCAGGGTAAAGTAAGGTACGGTAAAAACCTTATAACTCTTTTTTTCAAGAAAGTTGTCATAGCGTTTTCTTTTAAGAAAGAACCTTGACAAACAGTTATAAAACGAAAACAAAATCTTTTAAAGAATCCATCACTAAATGTACATTTCTACAATTAAACGTCATAATCAAACGTAAAGGAATTAAGTAAAAGTTAATAAAAAAGTAAAACGATAATAAATAATCAAAATAAAAGTTGGATAATTATTTATAGGAAACCCCAACAAGAAGGTAAAAACTATAAATTAATACAACCTAGCTAAGGACAGTCCAAAAAGGAAGAAGAAAATCAGCTAAAAATACAGTTTGCACTGCTTAAATTCCCCACTCGGACTGGTCTCCAAGTCCTGTTCCAGCTCTTTTATGTAAAGTAGGGTGAGGTATAGTTAAAGGTCAGATTCACGGAAACATTTTATATTTCAAGCTATATGAACGTGTAGGTATTGTGCATTCGGCTGGAATCGTATAAGGTTGGTTGCTTTGCTTCGCATTCTCCCGCCACTACCCCTTATTTGGTCGCCCTGTAACAGTTTAACGACCAGTATCCTAACATAGCTTCTAGAGCTTACCTAACGGTGTGAGCGGACTAAGCGTGCGGCTCTCGCCACTTGTCAGTGGCCAATTTTTCCCCTTGATCTCTAAGTTCCAAGGTGGCCCGGTCTCTGATCCCTCCAAGAGCAGGGCAGTCAAACATCAGGTGTTCATTTGACTGAACTCCCCGCAGACGCACAGTTCGTCAGCTGCCAGGCGGAACCGAAATAGGTATTGATTCAAGTTATCGTCGTTGGTGAGCACCCGGGCACCCGTTGCTCTTAAAAACGATCTCGAGGCATACCATCCCCCAGATCCTGTATAAACGTATCTTCCCTTAGTCGTGGTGTCCCATTCCAGCTGCCATGCTTTCATCGCTAGGCTCTGCAGCCTCTTCCACATGCGGGAGATGGGAAACTAAACGAAAATTAGATCCGATGCATTGCGATCACCGTTCCGTTCAAGTACTGGCTCGGCTGGAAACCGCATCTGAAATACCTCGGCCTCCCGGCCTCTTTGCAATTTCAACATAGCTGCCGAATTTTCACCACTAAAGCGATTGGGAGAGCCTTTCCCAATACGGTGGTATCCTCGTAGGACGTTGTTTTAAAAACGCCATTGCATGCAATTAAGAATCTCTGGTCTACTTGACTGTGTCCAGAGGTCTGTGAGCTGTTGTCTAGTTTCATCTATTTTCGGGCTGTCTGGTTGTGTGTGTACCCTCCAGCAGTGTCGGGCTTTTTTTGGATCGAGGCTGTTATCACAGTTAGCACTGATTTTAAGAGTCGTCATTTCCACTTTTTGCAGATATCAAGGTGCTGATTTATTGACGCGTACCCGCCTCATCGCGGCTGAAAGATGGCAACGACTCCTGGTGGTAAGTCCCTGTAACGAGCAAGGGAATACTTACTAGTCCTGCTTGAGTTCATTTCACAACGAGGGCCGTAATCTGTGGTTTTCGAATCGATCCAGTAGTGGCCAAGAGGTACAATGAGTGACAGGGGAATACAGAAGGTCCCCAGCTGTCCGTAGCTCGCTGCGGGTAGTAGTCACGCCAATGGGCTTGTCCAACTTTTCAAGTAGGAGGAAGACAGCGAGCATTTGGAAAGATGGGATAGATTGTTAGATTGGTAGCGGGACGTCCTATTCTTATAGGAGTTGATGCGAATGTCAAATTGCCTCTTTGGTACAGTGGGATCACGGATGATGGCGGCGAATTGATTCAAGGTTTCATCTCGCAGCATCATTTTGATGTCTTTAATGTAGCCGGCGAATTGTCTACCTTCGTCGGTGCAGCTGGTTTACGGAGGGCCTTCCGTGGTATCAACATCGATGTTACCATGAGTAAGAATATCCTTGGTAGGATTCTTAACTGGTCTATAGTTCATGATTGCGAGAGTGATCATCGGCTAATAGTTTTTGAACTGGTAGATGGGCTGCATGATGTCTTTATGGGGGAACGTTCCTATTCAGCAGGGCGCTTCCTGCACAGGCGTGCGAATTCACCTAGGTTATAAACATTCGTGCGGCCAGGCTGCGAGGTTTTGCTCGTAGTCTGGACGAGGTCCCGTTAGACAACCTGGCAGAGAATTTTTCTTCTGCAGTAGTTGAAGATGTTGAACAGCCGATTCCCAGAAGCACGGGTCGAGAGAGAGTGGCTGGATGGTGGACTCGGGACTTGACCGCGATGAAGCGGACTGTGTGCCGGCTCAGGAGAGCCGCACAGCGTGATGGTGATCCTGATCGGTATCCACTTCTGGTTGCAGATTATCGTCGGAAGAGGACCGAGTATTTTCACAAGGATAGGTCTTCGAATGGTGATTCCTGGTGCTCTTGTGTACAAGAGCGGGAAACAAAGATCCATGGGGTGTTGTTTACCGAGTACTTGGTCATAAGCGGAAAAAGACATTCTTCTGTCGGCTCTCTTGACCCAGAATGGAGTTGTTATAGACAAAGATCATGTCCTCACTCTTCTGATGAACAAACTGCTTCTAGATGATACTGAGGTTGGAGAAACCTCGTATCACCAACGTGTTTGCAGGGAAGTTGTTGGGTTTTACACTGAGAATTTGTCTTCTGAGATTACTGAGCCAGAACTCCGCCAAGTAATTTATAGCCTTGCTAGAAATAAAGTTCCCGGATAAGATGGTATCACAGTGAAGCTCCTGGTGCGCACGTTGCCGGTGATTCTTTATCCTTTGAATAGGGTTTTTAATAGGATGCTTTTTGCTGGATATTTCCCAGCGTGTTGGAAACGTGGTGTGTTGAAATTGCTCTTCATAAGTGACGACAAGGATTCCACTGTAAGTTCTTCTTACCGTCCTCTTGCCTGTAGTAGGTAAGGTTTTCGAGAAGGTTTTGTACCTCCGCATTAATTATAGGTTGACTTCTAACCATATGCTGATGGACGACCAATGTGGTTTTCGCCTCGGCAAGGGCACAAAGGACGCAGGGTAATGGATCTAGCTTCGTCCAGCGAGTGCAAATACGTGCACGGTGTCTTTTTGAACATATCCGGGGCCTTCAATAACTTGTGGTGGCGCTCCGCCTTGTTTCAATTTCAGCAACGTGGTTACATACTAAATGAGATTAGAACTCTCTCGAGCTACTTCAGCGACAGAACCGTCGTCCTTCGTGACGGCGCCTGGGCTGGTAGCGGTAGACCAATCGGCTTAGGCTCGGGCGCGACAGCTACTGTGGCGGAGAAGACAGGCTTTTTCACCTTTCCTCCATTCGTTTAAAAGACATGTGGAGCTTTCCAAGAGCTTCTTCACCTGTTACCGGATTGAAGCCCCTAACTTCCTCCACTAACTGGTCGACCTTGCCGGATAGCCGTGACACGACCGAATCCACGGCAAGGTTGGCGCCCTGGAGTCCATTTAAGTACCAGATCTGAGACGAGCAACGTACATTCACTCAAGTAGGCGTCGACTAACTGTCGAAGCTCCAACTCCTTTTTACTAACTCTCGACTCCTTTTTAATGGAGATTTTGGACCATTCTGCCCGCATCTCCTCGATCCGCCCCAAACTATCGGATCCAAAGTTCACTTGCCACACAACAGGCTTCCCTCCGTCAACCTCCCACTGAGGGCCGATCACCACACCGCTGCTTTCCGACTTCCCAGACTTCGCGGGAAGCCGTTCTTCGAGCTTGGCTTTACCTCATTGCCGTGCACTTCTCGTGCGGATCCGACCGCATTCTTCCCCGCACAACTCGTGACAGAGGTTTCGGCCGGAGCTGTAGTGCAATCCGCAGCACTAGGGCGCTCCAGTACCCGTGTGGATACCTCCGAGACCTATTTTACAGAGGACCGGGGCTTCGGCGGAGACCTGCCGATTGAGTTTCTCGACTGGAAGAGATCTTCGGCTACCAAGTCCTTGGCCAGGCCGACCAAGTCCTCTAAGCAACCTCCCTCGGATTGCTCCATCGCAGCTTAAAAGAAAAAGTAGGTCGACTAACCGCCACCAATCGTTGTACAGCCCCGACGACGTGTACGTAGAACACTGTTCTTGCAAAAATCGCACCGGTATTGCAAAGCAAGTTTACAGTACGGGGCCAGAGGCCGAGAAGCGATCCGTATAGGGTATCTGAATTGTATTCAGAAGATAAAGTGGACGTTTTACAACCTAATGATTCTGCAACATCTTCAATGAAAACGGTAGTAGCATCCGCTGAATCGAGAAGTTTTAATTAAGAAGGATAAGATACCGACCATCAAAATGATGTTTAGTAAAACTGTTGTAAAATGTGCAGTAGATAACAAAGTTAAATAATTTTGCATGCAGTTTCACTGTATATTGTTCGCATTAACCATTAGTAACGGTTAATGACGGTAGAAGTTTATGCCGTGTGAAATATACAAAAAATCTGTTGCACGTATGAAGCACGATTTATCAGGATTTGGAATCTGACGATTGATTTCTAAATTAGAAAAGAGAGGAGTTTTATAACTTAGAATGACAGTTTGATGTTTGCTTACTGTGGAATAAATTGCCAAAACATAAGATGATTTAAATTATGCATTTCTTTTAATTTGTTTATTAATTTCGTACTGATTTACGAACAAATTAAAGGTTTATTTTTAGAGGGAGGAATTTTAAACTAACAATTTCGATTCAAATAGAACTCTGTATAAATATGCAGCTTTTAATAAATATATCATTATAAATATATTTTCTAGTTATTAATGGAAATCCAATGCTGGAAAAAAAGCTGGCAGTTTTTCTTTATTATTATTATTATTATAACTGATGATTTATTTTATAAATTTTATTCTGTCATATGGATGTCCGGTTACAATGATTTATTTTTTAATATAAAAATAAGAAAAGTTTATTAATTAATTAAAATAAAACCTTGCCAAAATTGTAACTGCCACCAGTTGAATAAGAAGCGAGCATGGCGCGAATTTGTTGACAGTGCGAGGTGTGGCGCGCAACTGAAGAACAGCTGACTAACATGGCCTAAGGTTGAGCGTCCTATTTTGTGGTAGGCGCGAAAGCGTCACACCCTACCGACCAATCGCAGCGACGGATTCAAAGTGGCCGCGCATGCGCATCACGTAGACCGTTATTGCTTCAGACACGAGCCTACATGTAAAGTAAAACTTAACACTGATCACAAACATAGGAATGTGCTAAATTATCGTAATGCAAAACACACTCTCTCCCTGTCTGTGTGTGTGTGTTCGTAAACTTCCACTAATATATCACATAAACATTCATTCAGCATTAAGACATTGCTTATATGATGCCCGTATATAAAATAATATATCTAGGAGGTCTGCGTATCTGTTAAGCAAACAAATATCTCTTTTAACGCCCCCACATATAATATAAACGTGATATATAACATGTAACATTGTAACAGAAGAAAATTTAAAGTATATACTCTTTTTTTAGTTTATTTAATCGAATATGAAATAAAAACCTGAATTTATGCAGTATTAATAAGTTTATTTAAATAATTCTATAAATGATTGTATGAAAAGTACATTTATATACAGACTGTCCCATATAAAACGCAACCCATCAATCACTCATCCATGAAATTTCAAAAGTCAAGCTTACTCCCCTACTCGTTACTGAAATGGACTCGTCCAACATCTGAACATCGCGGCGACGCAGTAGAACACTACCGATAGTAACAACAATGCAATCATAATGTTCAGTGTATTGCTAGAGACAAGGTGGTGTTTTCGCTAGATGAACGTGTTCTCATTATGGAGTCGTACTTAAGTACGAAATCAGTGGTTACAGTGCAAGATTTGTTTCGCCATAAGTACCCAGATAAACCAGCTCCTAACAAAACATCAGTATTAAGGTTAGTCGCAAAATTTAGAGAGACTGGTTCTGTTAATAACAAGGAACACAAAAGATCTGCGTCAGTGTTGAATACAGATACAGTCACTGAAATCAAAGACCGATTACTCCCCTCGCCAAATAAATCGATCAGACGTTTGTCTGCTGAAATTAATTTGTCTAAATCAACTGTTCATCGGGCGACCAAACGATTACAATTACGACCTTATCGCATTCAAACGGTTCATCAACTTCTTGAGCCCGACAAAGAAAAACGGCTACAATATTGTCAACGGTTCCGTCGATTTCTGCGTGAGGGAATTAATGTTATGGATTCGTTATTTTTCACAGATGAAGCATGGTTTCATTTGGATGGCTACGTAAACAGCCAAAACAGTAGAATTTGGAGTGCTGAAAATCCCCACGTTTATCACGAAAACCCCGCAGAAGTTGGGCGTGTGGTACGCGATATCGCGGAAGAAAATAATCGATTCTATTTTTTTCGAGTACACCATTAATGCAGAACGATATCAGGATATTTTATTTCAGTTCATTGCACTCTTGGAAGAGGAAGACAGACACTGCTGGCTACAACATGACGGTGCGACATCGCACTACGCAGGTTCAGCTTCTGATTTCGTTGAGGAATTCTTTGGTAATCGTGTTATCGGTCGAGGCTTGTGGCCACCAAGATCTCTAGATTTGACTGCGGCGGATTTTTTTCTATGGGGTTACCTCAAAGAAAAAGCCTACAGCAACAAACCACGAACACTTGAACAACTGAAAGTCAATATTGAACAAGCTGTATTAAATATCCAGCCACAAACTTTGAAAAAAGTTGCAAGAAACGCTGTAAAAAGAATTGAAGCTTGTATTAAAGAAGATGGCGACCACTACCAACATTTATTCTAAATGTAAGGTAATGGATGGTAATAATAAAAATTACATTTACATTTACACATGCCTTTTTATTATTTCAATACCTACCAATATAAGGTTGGGTTGCGTTTTATATGGGATACTCTGTATAATAGAATTATCTTACAAATTTATTTGCAACAAATAAATGGTAGCACTATATATTATTTCTTTAAATTTTATAAATCAGAAAAATAATTGAAAATAATTAGAGGTATAAATACATAGCAGGCCGGATTTAAAGTGGCCGCGCATGCGCAACACGTAGACCGTTACTGCTGCCATCACCATTAAGTAAGTATGGACCTACCTTTAGGATGATCCTGGTCGTCGTGGCCGTTACAGCGGGAGGCATGAAACGCTACTACAGCACCCCCACGTGGCTCGTGCACCAGGAGGCGGCTGCGTGTGTTTTCGCGTGCGTACGAGACGTAGCGGCGCAGTTGTTGACAGTGCGAGGTGTCGCGCACGACTGAAGAACAGCTGACGAACATGGCCTAAGGTTGAGCGCCCTATTTTGAATGGCCGTTACAGTGGTACGCGCCAAAGCGCCACACCCTACTGACCAATCGCAACGTCGGATCCAAAGCGACCGCGCATGCGCAACACGGATACAAGGTCTTCGTATCCCCTCCTACAATGCCTACGCATCCAGTCGACCTCGAACATGTTTGAACAGGAAAACTACCGTATCATCATCAAAAAATAAGTCTGCTGACACTGTTAGCAACATCACAGCATCGTTACCTTCAGAAAAAGCAATTGTTAACGTCACTAATACGAGTTTCTCATTACCTAACGTAACGTTAAATGATTACATTGAAGAAAACAGTAGCGAATGTTACATCATTACTATGTTAATAATTACTGTGTTACTATATTAACATAACGTTACATGTACATAATGATGATGATGATGACGACTATGATGTATTTGTAGAAGGAAATTTGGAGGGGGTTACCCCACCACGTCTTCGGTGATATAATAAAGGGGACTAAGAAAGTTAACTTTGACCACGCATTCGCAGTTGAGCAACGGTCATGGAAGGAGTTATCGAGTATCTCGGCAACTGGGGTGAGTTTATAGCTAAAGTACTCGCTGTTGTCAGTGACAACGGATGCTAAATGATAATACATTTTCGTTCACCGTACCCACGCCCTGAATTGAAATCAAAATACAGGCGGATGGCTGTTTGGTTAGAAAGAAATTTTCACAAAATAGATTGGGAGTACGATGACGTTGTATACAGCGAGAATGTTATGAAGAAACTTTGTTCACAGTTCTCTACAATATACACAAAGGGGTTGGAGAAATATGAATTTTTGCGTCGATATCATAACGATGTTCGAATGATACAAGAGGACGCACCAAAGCCGAATTCGAATTACATCGTAACCTGTCCGTACCATAAACTACATCCAAGCGGAAAATGCGCGTTACAAACCGGATGTTTCACATGGAGTGGTTGAAATTGTGTTAAAAGCCGTTGGATCTGGTCAGAGAAGCGGATATCGTTGAAAATACAAACATAATCAACAAAGAAGAATTGGCCAAGAACGGTTTTTGCTATTCCTTCAACGATTTGTGCATAAGATGTTGGTGCAACCAACCGATTAATTCGCACAATTTACCACAATGTAGGAATTGCATCAAGGAAAACATACCGCTTCATTAGTCTATCGTATCTCGAAGCGGACTGTCGCTGTAGAGCTCAGTCTGCTGCAAGATGGTGACGAAGCCACATATTTAGTTACAGGTCTCAAATATAGTTGTAGCCTTCCACATTGGCTTAACGCCGGGAATATTATTTATGCTTGCTTTGTGGATCATATACAATCATTCAGAAGAAAAATAGTTAAAAACAAAATAAATAACGATATAAAAACCGGTTCGAGTGTGTTATAGTAGGCCTGCAGGGGAGAGATTTCACTCATGTAAAAAAAAATCTCAACACGCCGCGGTTGCTACCTCCAGGGTGGTGTGGAAATGCAACTGGTAAATAGGTACAGTTTCAAGATGGATGTTGATATAGCCGCATCGGTGTGGTTAGTTCGTTATTTTTCCTATCGTCGTGTAAGACGAAACCGAAACAGATATTGCTTCAAATCTACGTGGTTGGTGAGCACCTGGGCACCCGCTGCCCTTAAAAATGAATTCGAGGCATACCATCCCCCCAGATCCTGTATAAACTTTCCCTAAGTTCCCTATTTTTATATAAATATCCCTATATTTATAAGGAACTGAAACCGTACGATGCAGTTGTGCGAGCACAATTCTGTAATGTAATGCTTCAGAAGATAAACGATAACGAAGAGTATGTTCACGAACTGTGGATGTCAGACGAAGCGCATTTCCACCTCAGTGGATTTGTTAACAAGCAAAAATTCAGATACCGGGCACAAGAAAATCCTACGCAGCTACACCAGCGTCTGTTGCACAGCCAGAAAGTGACCGTGTGGTGTGCTATGTCATCTTACGGTATTATAGGCCCTTACTTTTTCGAGGATGACAACGGTCTTGCGATTACAGTGACGTCGGCTCGTTACTTAGCCGTGCTTGAAACCTTTGTTGTGGAACAACAAAAGAGATTTCCACCGATTCTTAACACAGCCTGGTTTCAACAAGACGGAGCAACGTCACATACTCACATACTGCACGAATATCGATGGCAGCTGTACGCCGATTGTTTGGACAACGTGTCATTTCACGAAGTAGTGACATTAGATGGCCCCCCAGATCGCCTGATCTCTCAGCTTGCGATTACTTTTTGTGGGGTCACCTTAAAAGCAAAGTGTTCCACAGTAGACCTGCTACAACGGAAGAAAGGCAAAGATCCGAGAAGCAATTGCGGAAATTCCAGTTGAGATGTTACGTCAAACCATGAACAATTTAACAAAGAAACTTCGTGAGTGTTTACGTAGAAGAGGAGGTCACCTGCAAGATGTCATCTTTAAAAAATAAACTAAAATGTATGTATCCTAAAAAGGCAACATTTGGCATTCATCCTAAGAGGAAATTCTACTAAGGTTGTGTTTATCTCATACTGCTGCGGTTCCTCCAAGGTAGATTGTACTTCTCACCTTGATCGTTATTTTCTATTATCAGTTCTGCGGTGTAGGTCTAATCACGCTAATTTAAATTAGAGGATGCTGGAATCTGTAGAGATAGTTTATAACTGGTATGGGACTACCTGTGAATCAACTTAGGGCCGTATTTCTTGTCCGGTGATTGCATAATAAATCTAGTCAGTTGATGTGTCTTATCGGGCAGCCAAACCTTTAGAATCCACCTCATTTTAGAAACGCAGTGAAGAAAATTTAACGTTGAGTATTATGAAATCAACGCTTTATTTATTACTCTTAAACCGCTTCGCTTTTAAACATTGATAATTTGTATAACTGAAATCACCATTTTTATTTTCGTTCTCATGGAAAGTAATAGTTGTTTATATCTTTAAAATAAATGAAATCAGATTATCTATAATTTCTCTTTTTTTTTAAGCTGTTTACTTGATAGTCAAAATATACGCTTCGATTTCAGTTGTTTTAAATTAGTCATCACGGTTACTAATATTATTATTGTATTTCTAATGTAGTAAATCCTTTGAATTTAACTCGGGTAAGATTGTTTTTGTTTAAAAATAGCAATATTTTAGAGTATGTAAAAATTTATGATTTGTTATAGCTTCGCGTTAATTTATCTTACAACATTGGAAAAATAGTTTTAAAAATATTTATTTTATGTAATATTGTGGACCTACATTTAAATTTTAGGTTAATTTTCAACACGATGACTACAGAATAGGGTAAGCGATCCCCTAAAAAAAAATCTAGTGTTTTCTTTGGAGCTTGTGTTCATTGTAACTGCATAATAATCACATAAATAGTCTACATCAGCCCTCTTGGAAGATAAAATGGTAAAGTAACTGGTCGATCGGATTTAATTTTGTTCTTTGATCTGGCTCTATTTTATCAGTCAACTCTCATTACCTAAGCGTAATCGAAAGATTGTAGAGAAATCATCTATAAATCATATACAAAGTGAAAAAAAAAAAAACGGGAACTTTGAAATGCGTAGTGGCAGCCATGTACAGTTGACGGCACTGCTTTATGCAAAGGCAACTTACCGCTCGCTCTCATGTAGCAGCGGAACGGTCATCAGCGTGCCTTCGCCATAAATTTTTTTAAAAAAACAAAGATAGTTTAGAAGGTGCACAGACGGAGTTAAAGTTTTTTTTTTGTCACCCAGTATATATTTATACATGTTTGTAGATGGGATTATATGAGTATTGTCAGCAAACATTCACTTTGTGGAATACTATTCCGCCGACGATTGTGTTCTTTTGTAAAATACACTTGTTATCAATCACCAATAGATTTTATCAGTCGATACGTACTTCTTTTACTATATATATAAATATAAAACAGGAAACAACGGTGAACCGGGAAAATTGAAATCTCCTGTATTTAAATAAGGTTTTTTTAACATGTTTGTACAGTTTTCTGTTAAGTAAGCATGACATTTTACTTTTTAGAAATAACGCTTGACAGGTGGGCACTATTACGATCTACGGTATCTTGTAGTCGTAATCGAAACTTTTCCATTACTCGTCGTAACATGGCCGGTGTATTGCGAGCAATTTCTTCCTGAATTTTTAATTTTACTTCAGCTAACGTTGGTGGTCGTTCGACGTACACCTTGCTCTTGAGCAAAAGTTAAAGAAAAATGTCGCATATGGATAAATCAGGAGATCTAGCCGGCCAAACGAAATCCCTATTTTTTGTTACGATATGAATCGGAAAAAGAGTTCTCTTAAAACAAATAAAGACACGAGCGATGTGTGTGTCCTTCCGATTACGGAACTGTTTCTCATGTAACTGAAGCGGGTTTTCAGCGCTCCAATATCAACTATTCTGCTAGTTTACGTAGCTTTTCAGGTGTAAATAAGCTTCATCAGGTGGATTAAGTTTTCATCATCATCGAAACGCTGCAACATTTCTTGACAAAAATTTACGCGATCAACCGGATCAGCATCTTTTAATTCTTGAATGATTTTAATTTTATAGGGGTGAAGAGAAGTCCTTATGTAAAATTTGATGGATCGATGGTTCACTGATATTCAGTGCTAATGCATATTTAATCGCAGATTAAATAGACGCAATTAGATTGCGTGTTATTGTTCGATCTCTATCGACAGTTGTAACACTTTTTGCTGCTTTTTATGTTTTAAATATAATATGGACCCAGTTTTCTCAAACTTTTTAACCCGTTAGTTAATTGCATGAACTGACGGTTGCCCGACTTCGGCGTGGAATATTGAACCATTAAGAAGTAACTTTCGTACAATTGTTGCGGAGTCGGCGTTTTTATAAAACGATTTAAAGCGCAATGTACACCTGGCCGCTGTTTTATGTTTACTAAATGGCATTAGGTGACTGATAATATATCATCAAATTCAGGGTCTTCATCCAAACTTCAAATGAATCACTAACCTTTCAAATTTTAATTAATTTATATGTGTACCTACCGTGTTTGAAGAGGAAGATTTAGAAAGAGGTAATATTTTAGTTAATGCGTAGTTCATGTATCGACTGCGTTTTACATTACTTATACAAAATTAGGAATAGGGTTAGATATTTTTTATTGATTTGTTTAAATTACCCGTGTAAATAAATGAGGTTCTGAATAGGATTTATCGAATGCTATTAGCGGCATACAGATCAACATTCTAGTCGATTTATTTATTTTTATTATTGCAATAACGTGCTTTATATGTTATTCCAGTAACATTGAAGGACAAAACGTCTGGGGAAGAGGCTCGTTACGATGGACAGATCATCTGGAAAAGAAAACAATCAGAACGCTGGGCCAACTGATCCGAGAAGCAGAAGATCGAGTGAATTAGACGCAAACAGTCGAGAATATTTCCTGATTGGTCACCGTCAAATTTCAACGGTGTAAGAAGGTTCTAATGATGATATTAGTTTCTTATATGCCATTCAGTACACTGAGTACAAATACTACCTCTGCTTATAATACTGTACGATTCCATAAGCCTTTTTTTAAAAAATCTTTTATTATTATTTTTTTTTTAAAAAACGACTCGCTCTTCGCTCTCCAAATCTCTCGCCTCAGCTTTTTCCTAGACTCTCGGAGCTGTTGGGTCAGCTCTTCTACGTCATTTCTATCCAGCGCCCTACTCCTCTGTAGACGGCGACGTGCCCGTTGCACGTTCGCCCTTACTTCCCTGACTTCAGCGGTCCACCAATAAACCTTCTTCTTGGGGCGTCTTGCTTCTTGAAGTTCAAGGTGGCAGGCCTCCTGGACTGCTGCATCCAGCTCCTCAGGTTCCCACCTGCGATCCTCATTGAATACTTTCGTGAGCCTCCCCTTCAGCTCCTCGAGATGTGCTCTGTCAACGTACCACGTCGCTTGACTTCTGGCTGGAAGTGGGCCACTCAACTCTACCCACAATCCCCTGTGGTCGCTCCCTAAGTCATCTGCCAGCACTACGCACTCCTGTACAAGTAAAGCCACCGTTTCTGAAGCGTATGCGTGGTCAAGGACCGACCCTCGTTCTCCTCTCCAGAAGGTGGGGGTGTCCTCATTGAGGCTGACCAGATTGAGTGAGGAGGTGAGCTCTGCAAGAGCCTCCCCTCGCTTATCCCCGTGACACCTCCACCCACCCCAGCGTGCTTGGCGTTGAAGTCGCCGATCAGCAGGGCAGGTAGGTCCATCCACCGAACATCCTCTCCCAACGCGTCCAGAAACGCCGTGAAGTCATCCCACGACGAGTTGGGGAAAATGTAGCAACAATACACGAGGATCTCCCCCACCTTAGTGCAAACGAATCCTGCTTCCGTCCGCTGGTCAGATAGCTCATACCTGCCCGACAAGTCGTTGAGCGCTGCATCCTCTCTGGGGTCTACCAACCAGTCCCGGTCCCTGACCACCCCTCCGTTTGGCTCTGATGTCAATATTATATCTGCCTCCTTATTGACAGCTGCCTCCCACAGGAGATCGTGGGCCAGCCCACTCATGTTAGCGTTCATATAGATGAGATTAATCGCGTAGTTTTCTTAGTTCTACAAGCCACATCTCCGAAACTGTGCCCGTTAACACCGCACTTGATACACTTGGCTTGTTCCTTGCAGTTGCGACGGAAGTGGCCCTCCCCTCCACAATTGTAGCACATCTTCGAGCGGTCTGGCCCTTTGCATGCCGCCGCTAGATGCCCTCTTTCCCAACATCGGAAACACTTAGGGCCGTCCTCCCACAGGAGCACCCTACACGACTGCCAGCCCACTCTCATTCGTCCTCCCGCCACCAGCTGATCCGCAGCGTGCTTAGGAAGCACCACCGTTGCATTTTGTGCATGTCCATACCGGGCGATTCCATAAGTCTACATAATTTTATTATGCGGAAAAATAATTATATATATATATATATGTCGGAGAGGCGAGGAGATTTGTCAGGGATTCAACGTTTTGTGTTTCACTCATTTTTATTATTACAAGTGGAGAATATATAAGATTATAATAAAGTTCAATTAATAAAAATGAGTAGATAACTCGTACAATGAAATAATTACAAATGATAATTATCACTTATCAATAACTCAGTAGTACACGAATTATAATATAAGATTAATTTAATTTAGAATTCAAATAATATTAAAACAACTTGCGATAGACCGAGGCTCAGGGAAATAACGAATTCGCGATCACCAGGACGTCTGTTCGATCTGGGTTCCAAAGCAAGACTGCCTTTTCTCAATATTCTCAAATAATATGCCTACTGCATATTTCCTTTTCCTTATTAATTTTATGATACCCCTATCGTCCTGGGATCCCGACTACGTTGACAACCATGTGCCTACCTAGGCCTAAGCCTACCGCAATAAAACAATTTAAACCTTATTTTACAAAATATTACAAGTAATAGTACATTTCTTATAACTACTAAAAATACCGATATTCTAAAGAATATTCTCATCGTTTTGTCGGAAGATACTCCACTGTACTTTATTTTCCGACACGGCCATTCTGACAATCACACGCCCTCGGGTGTATCTAAAACATTGAGTTACAGTGGTATTTTAATTTTTGTTTTCAACTGACCTCGGTCATTATAAAGCATTTTACAATAGTTAAAGTACAAAAGATAGATTCAGAAGTCCTCTCGAGTAACAGAAATCCATTAATTATTCATTATCCTAAATAGTCATCGTACAGTACTCAAGAGATCGAAAAGCCATCAATCATTATTCCTTATCATTTAACTGTCAAATAAGATTTTATTTCCTCCACCAATAGACCTCTGCACTATCTCTAGGCTACCCTGTATGCCACATACAGTATCATACATATTCTGTAGTTGCCACAACTACCTGCCCGACACATCATCTTGACGCAAATATCTTGAAGGACGCAAATATCTTGCTAATCTCCCGACGGACCCTTCAGTCTCTCAAGTGTCTAGTAGGAATGCGCCTGATGGGGCTTTAGATTTTTTTACGGTCCAACATCACACGCCCTTCGCATGCCTGACTAATAATTGTAAGGTGAAGGAAGGATAGTGAATACAGATTTTGGAGACTCTTCTTCATCTTCTTCTTTTTCCTTCAGGCTGAATTTGCTGTCGTGGGACGGCCTTCTTGCTTCTTTCGTGTCTTCTTTCTTCTTTGTCCCCGACTTTCCGTTTTAGTCGGTTGTAAATGTTTACAACCGTAACCTTTGAAAGACCTGTGAGCCCTGAGAAGGGCATCACAGCGGAGAGTGGAGGCTTTTTTGCTCTTCCGTCTTACGACGGCTGCTAGATTTTTTCTCCGTTTTTCGTCTGCAATCTTCCGGTGGACTTCTTTTTCTTCTCCGTTGCTAGGATTGCGGGGAGGACCTACAGTTAATATCGAATTAATTTTGTCGAGTGCGTAAGGGTGTTAAACTTCCAAGATCCTTTAAACAGAAACGTGAAAACAGCGAACAGGACCGAAATGTATATCTTCCACCAAAAGGAGTTAATTGAGGCAGAATTAATGAGAAAAAATAATTAATTAAAAATGCGTCAGGTGATCTTAATTAGTCAGACAACAAGTTCCTACCATCTCCAAACGAAAAATGTGTCTGATTGCATTATATATTTGAAATTATACTTTACAGTCGATATATAATATTATTAATAACACACTATCGCTCGTTAAAAATATGCAATAAAATATATTCATAAATTATTATCAATTAAATGGATTCAGTCATTCTATTCTGGCAACTAGTTATACGGTCTGTATACTACATTCAAATTATTTTAACGCAGTTCTTGCCAAGGTTGGTTCGATGGAGGGGTTTATTTTTCGCACGCTTGATACGTTACACGACTCCTTCTTTGGTTACTGGATGAGTGCAGCTATATCCGCACGATAAGATATCTTCCGCAGAATTTATTGATAAGTCGATACACTGCAAAATCTTATATAGATTTTTATAAAAAATAATTTATTATTGAAATCTGATTTTTTACGATTTTAAGAAATAAAATGGGAATAAGAAGCAGCGAGAAAATATAAATATTTCACTTTTAGATTGCCATTTGGTCAGAATATGCTCTCGTTTTACAGTCATACCGTGTTGACTATTTCCTTAAAAAAGCTTACGACTGATTTATAATGTATCTATATACCACCTTAATAGATAATTTGTATTATGCACAACTGTACAGATAGCCGGCGGAGTGCTACCCCTACAATGGCGAATTTTAATATAGTCTAAGAAGTAGAAATATATAATTTTTTATCGTATTCAGTCTTAGTTTCTAATAAATTAATGTTATCTTTTTCAACAATTTTGATTGCCTGTAGTCTGTTAGCCCAGTCTAAAATGATAAAATCACTGTTGCATCATTAAAATTTTATTTTTTGTCTGTACTATGTAATCTTTATATTTTATAGCAGATTTTAGAGAGTATCTACGTATATGCAAATACACGTAGAAGAAAGCAATATTTTATATAGTCGAATATTTTATTTTATTCGAATTCAGATGATAGAAATATTCAATGAAAAATACTTTTTTGTATTAACTTCATCTGTGTTAATGTAAGAATGATTTCGTTTTGTTAACAACATTTTTTTTTTAAAATAATTTGAGGAAACGTTCATATTCGCTTTGAAATCGGTTATTCTGAAATACAGTCGCTTTGTGGAATTTTTATTTTTTTTTATTATTTCAATAATTGTCAAATAGCTATTTTTAGAATCTAAATATTCAACAATTATTAAGAAATAACAAAAAAAGACCTCTCCAAAATTTGAGAAGTATGCTTGTGTCTTTGTATTTTGATATTTTCCTTTCGTTCACGATTTAAAGTATTCTAACCGTATGGAATTACAATATACGAGAATACACCTTTCATAAATCTTACTTCATGAGAGTATCTGAGTCGCTGAGTAATCTGAAAAAATGAAAATAAAATAGAGATCGATTACGTGATACGCTGCGCGTCAGTTTTACTGCCCAAGCTCAACATTTTCGATCGTGACCGACAAAAAATGATTTCGCTGTAAAAATAACATTTATTTTTAAATAGGTGAAAGAATTTTAATTTTTATATTATTTTGTACGTAGTAGTTTAATTAGATGATACGTATGGTAAAAGTGGCGTGTTCAGTTATCAAAGTAAATTATTATTTTTTCAAATACATCTAATTACACGTAGGGTAAATATAATGCAACATAATATAATACTCGTGTTAAAATTCAATAATTATAACATTTTGTAGTGTAATGCAGTGGTTTCCAATCTTTATTGAACGACGACACATTTTACTGAGCGTCCACTATATCGCAAAACATTTATTTGTTTATGATTAAAAATAACTTTGATACCGGTAATAATAATAAAAATAAGGGATAAAATATGATGCAGCCTGAACAATCATCAAACGTGACAGAGAGTTCACGTAAACACCCTCGTCTAGAACCAACCGTTTCACCGGAGGCGAAACGGAGAAAGAGCTTTGAGACAAGAATGGAAAAGGAGGTTAAGAGTTTGCAGAGAGCTCTATTCAAGAGTAATGTACCAAAACCAAAAGTACTTGGTAATTACGAGAGATGATGTAAATTTTTCGAGAGTAAGTTCTTTTCTTATCGCTCGAGAAATAAGTAAATGTGCCGGAGGCTCAATTAAAGAAATCAGGAAAACATATTCAGTTTAAACATTAGACGACTAATGATGCACAGTCGCAGAAGATTCTAGTACTTAAGAATGCGGGAGAATTTTCTGTACACGTCGATCCGCACAGCACACTCAATACCTCAAAGGGTGTTGTGGTCTGCTGAATTGGACGGAGCAGGAAATAGTT
Source organism: Lycorma delicatula (assembly GCF_047948215.1). NCBI lineage: Eukaryota > Metazoa > Arthropoda > Insecta > Hemiptera > Fulgoridae > Lycorma > Lycorma delicatula. Next base: position 6,811,207 of record NC_134458.1, read on the forward strand.
GAAGAATTAACACCACAAGAAGTGGTAGAGTACCGCAGGTTGAACATGAGGAGAAACGGCGAGGTCCTACCTTCTGCTTCTCATGTCCTCACCTTTGACCGACCAACCCTGCCAAAGAAAGTTCGTGCAGGAATTCACCGTTTGGATGTGTGGGCATTTGTACCACAACCAATGCGATGCTTCAAGCGCCAACGTTTTGGCCACACACCGCTGCCAGGTGCGAGAGACCGGAAATTTGCATGTGTGGCGAAGAGGTTCATGAAGGGGAACCGTGTAAGAATCCTCCATGTGTAAACTGTAAAGGACAGCATTCGTGCAGATCAAGAAACTGTCCTGTTTACAAAGATGAAGTAGCTGTGCAGGAAGTCAAAATACTGCAGAAAATCAGCAACCTTGAGGCAAAGAAGATTGTAAACGCCTACAAGCCTAGAGCAACAACAACTTATGTTCAGGCTGCGGCTGCAGTTCCTGCTCCTGCTTCAGCTGCTGTCGATGCAAACCAGCTTCTGGGCAAACTGGCTCCCACTTCGGCTGACATGATTGAGAGTATAATAGAAAACAAAATGAAGTCTCTCACGCGTAAAGAAATTACAAAGCCAACGATAAAAATACAGCCTCCTGATAATACCTCGACTAAGAACAAAGGTGCCCTTGATCAGAAGAAAACAGATACCAAGCCAGAGATCCAAGTTCGTTTGAATGAAATATTAGATGATCGTGCGAGGAAAGTGAATGCTTTGCAGTCTTCTATGGAAGCTCCCAATCCTTCTGCAACCGAGGTGGCCTCTAAACCACAGAGGCCACAAAAAACCACACAGGGGGATCTATTTCCCTCCTGCCTGAGGCGGTAACTGGTGCGCCTCTTGTAGCGGGGGTCTCCCAGCTTCTCGCCTCTCAATCAACGACTAAAGCAAGCACCGATCAATGCCCGTCGTCGTCCGCGGCTTCGATGGTCTCCGATTCGGAGGCCGGGCGCTACACGGGCGATTACATACTTATCGAACACGAAGCTGTTCGAAAAATGGAAAAGAAGAGGAAAAAAAGATGGCCGAAAGGCAAACCGAGAGATTAAATAATTTAAAAAATTAGCGAGTCGATAATTCAATGGAACATCAATGGATATTTGTCAAAATCCATGATTTCCAACACTTGGGACATGGTGTAGACCCAATTTGTATATACCTGCAAGAAACACATTTCTGCCGAAATGAAAATTTCCAATTAAGAGGATACAATACAATTCGGTGATATCAACCGCTAAATAGGAAAGTTAGAGGTGGAGTAGCTATATTAACATCGACTAGAGCTACCACCGAGGCGGTTGAAATAAACACGAATCTGCAAGCGGTCGCAATTAAAATGAAGCGTTCGCTGCTGATCACTATCTGCACCATATACTTGCCGAATTTTGATTTGAAGGAGGGTGACAAGTGCCTTAACACGATTAATTGCTCAGCTTCCCCCCACCAGTACTACTGGTGGGTAACGTTAATGCACACAAATCTCTTTGGGGGTCGGATCGAGTAGATCCCGGTGGAAGAGAATTGGAAAAGTTACTATTGAATTCTGATTTCATTATCTTAAATGATGGTTTAGAAACATTTTTCAAGGTCAGAAATGGATCGACGTCCTGTATAGATTAAGTATTTATAAGTGCATCGATAGCATCGAGGTATACTTTCCATGTTTTAGAGGATCTACATGGAAGCGATCATTTTCTGGTGCAAATTGTAACTGACGTTACAAGCAAAATATACCCCATCTCCAAAATATGGCTGTTTGATAAGGTAGATTGGATGAGCTTCACAGCTAGGACGATACTCTCTGAAACAACTGGAGTTATCAAAGCCGATGTCGATTTTATAACTAACCCCATATTTGACTCGGCATCCAAATATATTCCCAAAACATCCATGAAACTCAAGAAGCGATCCGTTCCGTGGTGGAATGATGACATAAGTGAAGCTATTAAAAGAAAGAAAACAGCATATAATGCCTTAAGAAACGTCCAAAATTAGAAAATTTAATTGTCTTTAAAAAAAAACAGAGCGTATGCAAAAAAAGCTTATGATAGACGCTAAAACACGATCCTGGCAGCAGTACGTGTCATCCATTAACAAAAATACGACTGCGTCAAACGTTTGGAAGAAAGTGAGGGCTATTTGTGGGCGTACAAACTTTACTCCCACAATTTACCTTCAGTTTGAAGATGAAGTTAAGACATACTTCAAACGAAGTTGCAGAGTTACTAGCCAATCATTTCAAAGAAGTAAGCAAGACATGAATATTTTAGGATGCATAAAACAAAACTTGAGGGTCTACTAAATTTCATAATTGAAATAAATTATTCATATAATGTGCCTTTTAAGATATAAAACTTGTGAAAGCGTTAGAGAAAGCCGGCAATACAGTTTCCGGTCCGGATGAAATTCATTATAACATGATCAGGCAGCTGAATACCATTGCAAAACGTAGATTGTTAGAACTATATAATCAGATATGGCAGGATAGAATGTACCCGCAGCAGTGGAAAAAAGTACATATTGTTCCAGTGCCAAAGAAAGATAAAAATTTGACAGATCCCATTAGTTACCGTCCTATTTATTTTGGCAGATCCCAGTAGTTACCGTCCTATTTCTTTGACGTGCACCATGGAAAAATATTTGAAAAATGATAAATCAACTTGTTTGGATTTTAGAAAAAGAAAATCTTTTATCCCCACATCAAACAGATTTTCGGCAATACCACTCAACTACTGATCAAATGATCAGTTTAGTGAATATCATATACGAATATAACAGCTTTATGACAAGAAACCATTGTGTCGGAGTCTTCTTTGGCCTGCAGAAGGCATTCAATGTGACCTTCCGTTATGCAATAATGCTTCAATTGCATTAATTGGACATTCGCGGCAATCTGCCAGTATTACTCAGCAACTACTGCACGTAGCCGACTCTCGCCTTACACCATTCGGCTACACCAGCTACATAATTACTCAGCAACTGTTTGTCGCCTAATCCGTTCGGCTACACCAGCTACATTACTCACCAACTGGCGCTTTAAACCATTCGGCTACGCCGACCCCGTGTTACTCACCAATTACATGAACGACCGTATTTTTCCAAGTACGTGTTAACAATGAATAGTCATCAGATAAAAGACTGGAAAATAGCATACCACAAGGCTCGCAGTTGAGTGGTACCTTGTTCACAATCGCCATTAATAAACTGATATTAGCCATTCCAGCAGAAATCAGCAAAAGTGTCCGTCGATCATCTGGGAATTGTATATGCCAGCAACACTACAGCTATGGTGAAGCACAAACTGCAACGTGCGATAAACGCCCTAAATGACGTTGCGAGGAATAATGGTTTCAATATTTCACCCGAGAAAACGTGCTGTGTTCACTTCTATAGGAAGAGAATCCCTTACCTAAGTCGTGTTTTGACCATTGATGACTATGGTATACTATACAAGGACAATGTACGATTCTTAGATCTATTACCAGATAAATCCCTTACATGGGGATTACATACACAGAATTTAAGTGATAGATGCAATAAAGCCCTAAACATTATTAAATGTTTATCCAATATCAATTGTGATGTGTATTTGGACGGACTCCGGGACATGCTGGTATTGCAGGAAATGAAAGCGCAGACGAAGCTGCCAGAACGGCAAGGGTGTGATAACTTGGATATAATTCCTGTTCGAGTGGCCGATGTTAAAAATTGTCTAATACAATAAGAAACACGTGGAGTAATGAATGGAGAAGATTAATATATATGAGTGTTTAAATGTTTTGTGTTGTCAATTTTAGTGTTTTTATATAAAATGTAAGGGCCCTTTACACCCCTATATACAACGAATTTGATGGTGATTTAAACTCCTTTTAAAGAATGTGACGAGGGCTAATGACCTTAGAAGTCGATGCCCGTATAACAAAAAAACAAAATTAATAATATCGATAGTATGTAATTTTAAGCATCAGACATCCAGTATACATACATGTTAACGTGCAAGCGGGCTCATTCTTCTAAATACAAGCAGCACGTCGAGCGAGCGTCGTCAGAGAAATATAAGATAAGTGCTTGCTGCACCGACCTATCTATATCGGAAGTCGGATTAAAAAATATATATTATTGTTTTTTAAAAGCTTGCCGCTAAAATTAATGTGAAGTCTGCGCTTGATGACAGAGTTTTCAACACGTGGCCTTACGGTTGACAGGCCGACACGCAAATCGTCATCAAAGTGTACCAGTATATTCCTACGTTTAGATTTCACTACTTTCATTGCAGAAAATACTGATTCGCACAAGTATGTCGTTGAAAGCAGCAGCAAAACTTTTACGGCCCTCTTTACGATCGTAGGATATTGACATCGCGCATAAATCCAAAAGGGTTGTACTAAAGTGTCTGTACTGAGGGATGAATTCCTCAACGTCGAATTTTTTTTTCAGAATACAGTACGTGAAGTTACATGAAAATTAAAAAAATAAAAAATAATTTGTTAAATCACAACAGCTAAGTGTAGTTTATGTAACAATTTTCATGTAATTCTAGTTAAAAACAATTTAATCTTCTTGCATAACAAATAAATTTTTATTTTAATTTACGTTTAATTTTCTTTTGAGTCCAACAATTTGGTTGCCTAATAAGTGTAATTAAAAACTCTTTCGTTACGTAATGTCCTTCATTTACCGAATTTCGATGAATTTCAAATATTTTCTTCGAGCGTGTATGTACTTACACACTTATTTACTATATATATATATATATATTTTTTTTTACTTGTCATTCTAAACTACAGATTCAAATATTCTTGTAATAAATGGTGTTTACTTGGTAGAGTACAATAGACAAAACAAATGTACGCACGCGCTCGCAGACAGAAAGAAAGTAAGAAAGAAAGATGTAGTTGAAAAAACTAAAACATGAATTTAGGTAAATATAAGAAAAAATGCTCACAAAAATTATTTTAATCCAGTTTTTTATTTAATGGTATTTTATTATTATTTTTTTTTACATTTGTGTTACATCAAAACGGATAAATATTTTTTTTTATCCGTTCAGAATATAGCTTAAGTAATCTTCAATATCTTGTATACAGTAAAAAAAAAGTAATTAGTCGAGAGGTTTAAGCGTTTGTTATATTTTATATTTTTTTGTATCCGATAAGTTATATTGATAATAATCATATAATAATGATAATAAATACAAAATACACAACAAAAAATAATAATACAATGCTTAACGTTTTAAATTACATAAAATTTCGGAATTACAATATTTTTTAGACTTACTTAATTCAGTTTGTGCTTTTTTGTAATTGCGTATTGCGGTAATTCATCATCAGGTTGCATGAAATAATTTAACTCTTTAATCGCTTTTTCATACGTTACCTTTAAAAATCGTTGAGTCAAAACCGTTAAAAAGTAATAAAAATTTGCAATTAGAACAAAGTTTTGATCGCTTAACAAAAACATTGACAGTGTATAACTATCACTCTCGGCACGAAACGTAAATCGTTTCCAAAAAAAAATGGTACCTTTTTCTCAATAATAACAAGCATCTCACATCAGGCTATTAGTATGTAATATATTAATTTCTTCTCATTTTCCTACGATATTTTTGGCAATTTAAGACCAATTGCTTTCGAGTTACTGGCCACTTTTTTCAAGAAGTAGCTACATTTAAAATGAATTGTTATTTTTAAAAATTAGTAAAATAACTAATATGTTCGTTTTTGATAAGCCGAGTAAGAAAATGCGGTAGAATAATAAAAAAGTAATCATCGATATGACGAGGTACCAGGCGGTATTAAAAAAAGAAAGAATGATTTAAAATAACTGATATATTAATTGCTACAGAATGGAAAATACTGTAATACATCATTATGATGCGATCTCTATAAGTGTTGTTGATCGTATGCACAGCTTCTTTTTTTTTTGCAAGCGTTATTTATATATATATATATATATATATATATATATATATATATATACTGTGTGTCTCACGAGAGGTATACGCTTTTGATTTAGTATCACTCACCCGTTTCCCCCACCGATTCTATTGAAATTTTACAAACCTTTTAACGAAGGTTCTAAAAATGTTCTGTGGAAATTTTAAACTTCTAGGATTTATAGAAACAAAATGGCGGCTTCCAAATAAAAACATCGGTTTCAGGTAAACCATATTTTTATTCATTACAAAACAGCCGGTATAAATTATTAAAAACAGATTATAATTAGAACTAAAATAACACCGGTCATCAAAATTTAATTTTTTGTTTGTTAAATGAGTGAATGGCTGATTCTTATAGTATTGTTTATGCTGATTTCATATATGTTAATAGATTTTTTCCATCGGGCTCAGTATTTCTGTAATTGAAATTTCTTTTGAAACAAAATATGACATATGTGACATACACAATCACATTTGATATACCATCAAATATGATGGTATATGACAAATATGATAAACGTAATATGACAGTACATTACATGCATTTTGTAGTCGCCTAAAATTTATTTCTTTTGAATTTTCTGCTGCAATTTTCTATACGTAGATCCCTCTTTAGATTCAAACAGTAGTCAGCTAATTTTAGGGTTAATATCTGGGTTTCATTTTCTCTGGTATCGTGTTTCCATTCTAAATAACTCCTGGTGAGCGTTCTCCATGTTCATTACTGAGAGCGCGGAGATTGTTAGGGAAAAAATCCAAATGTGAATGTAAGAAATGAATTTTGAGTGATACGCTACACCCAAGTTCTTTGTAATTTTGAAGGAGTTCACGCACAAGTTTTTTGCAGTTACTGGACTTATGGTTTCGAAGGCAGTTGTTTACCACATCTTGAAATGATTTCCATGCAGCAACCTCCAAGTCAATCAAACGCTGGATCACTCATTAGTTTTCTTATCAAATATACCTTCTTTTACTTTGGCATCGCTTATATTAGGGAATAATTTGTTTTATAGAAATTGAAACCTTGCACCATTACGATCCATTGTTTTAACAAAAGTTTTTTGAATAAACCTGGCTTAATGTGTAATGACGGAAGATAAACTTTTTTCTGGTTTTACTAAGAACATTTTTCTCTCCTACAGTCAGTATCTCTCTCTTTGGCCACTGCTCTTCTATGTAATGGTTTTTCCTATCCCTGCTGTCCCACTCGCACAAAAAGCAACAGTACTTAGTATATCCAAGTTGCAGTCCCGGTAAAAGCACTATTACTTTCAGATCTTCACAAATATGCCGTAAATATTTTCATACTGAATCCTGATCAAGTCGCATAACAAGTCTCATATTTTCATAAGACTCCTTCGTGTGAACAGCGTATGCTAATGTTATTGACGGGTATTTATTTCCAACGTGAAGTACAACAGCTTTCAAACTAAGCTTTGACGAGTCGATAAAAAGTCGCCGTTCATCAGGATGGTGAATTTGTCCCAAAGCTTCCAGTAAAGAGTCCACATCATTACAATGTACTAAGTTCTCGTGCTGAAAGAAGAAATGATCAAATCCTGACTGTCTGTCATGGAAAGCACTTATTTTCACGAAAAGCACGGAAAACTTATTTGTTTGGTTGAAAAAGATGCCATCCTTTCAGTTTTGATGCCAGTATTTCTGCTTGATTTTTTTGATAAATTTAGATCACGAACCATATCATTTAATTCTGACTGATTAACTAAATGGGGTTCGGCGCCGGAGGGCGTGGAGGCGGACAGGTTCTTGGCTGAGTGCCTAGGGGGTTCCCCGTACGTGTGGGGGTCGCCTGGGTGCGATGGGGCCGGGGGCACTCTGCTCGTGCGTCTGGTGGTGGCCACTGGTAGGTAATGTGACTATTTGAGTTTTCTGACTTGACTGCTGTGCGGGTGTGTAATGCGTGGGTGTTGTGGATGTTAGAAGCTTTGTCCTGTTTTCTGTAGGGTTCTTGTGTGATGTTGTCGGTATTTGTATTTGACGTGGTTTATGTGTTGCTTCCAGCGGTGTTGTTTGTGTGGTGTGTGACATTTGTTGGTTTGTTATGACTGTGTGTGTGTGTGTGTGTGGGCGATTCCCCCTTCTTCTGATGAAATGTTTTTATAAGCAGTCCCAGGAAGGGAGAAGCCAGGGGTGGAGGTTTATTCGGTAGTGAGCAGGAACACATACGCATTTAATAACATCTTGCGGAACCTGTTAGCGAGCCCGACATTGGTTAGGCGCCCGTAAATGGGGTTCCTCCACCTCTTTAAAAAAAAAAAAAAAATTAAATGGGGTTCAGTATATCTATTTTCTAAAATGTTTGGATCTCTTCCTACATCGCCTGATAAGTCAGCACAAGATTCGACTTTTTCATCTTCATCTAAGTTCCATATTTCTGGTGGTACTGGAATTGGAATTTATGCGGCACTGGACGCATGGCAGAGGGAATATCAGGGTATTTAACAGTACGTCTAGTTTTAGCTGTTAACCCAGATATTTTAATTACACAAAAATTACAGTGTGTGGTGTGATCAGTTCTCTCCAAACCATCGGAATTGCAAACGGTATGTGACGAGATTCGCTTAGCCAACCGGTCAACAATGTTGCACAAGAAGCACAGAAAATATAAGGACCTAAGATTTGTCCTGATCACCTAATTTACATTCAAAATGCAGTTCATACAACATTTTTATCAGTGCAGTTATATTTCTTTTCTGAGACTTCAACGTTATCTCACCACAAATGTAGCAGAGATTGTTTGGATGGTTAATGCAACTGCGAAGTATTATTAATACATTACAATAACTAATATTGTTTAAAAATAAACATCTTATAAACACACTAATTTAATAAACATTAAATGTTGTCCACACTCACGTTACTGGACAACGTATACCCGCAAATACGAAAGCCAGCTACTAAACTGCAAGTTACACACACGAGAACTCGCACTAGAATGAGAATTAAAAATATTTCTCTAGTCTGTACGATAGTATATAAGTAAATATAATAATGACAGAAATAAAAGTGGATGATATGTTTATAGTAAGATGAACATTTATTATAGTAGAATGAACATTCTTGTTCATTTTAATTATCGTGTAAATAATAAACACGATGACTAATGTCTAACAAACCAATGTGACAACAATTAAGGGACTATAATAAATAAACAAAAGCTGTTTAGTTCATAAATATATAATAAAATACGTTCACAAAATGCTATGCTCTGGAGTTCATGCATGATACTACCTAAAAATAAGAATGGTAGTTAAAAAAAAATTAAGCCCGATAGAAGAATTTAGATTTTTTCATATTTGAAATCAGCATGAAAATTACTATAAGAATCAGTTATTCACTCTCATTTAACAAAATCATTGTTGATCAGTGTAATTAAGAACAGTTAGACAATTAATCACGGTTATGACTAATTATTAACTTGTTTTATTCAATTTAAACAGCTGTTCAACAATATATCATTTGTTTTTAATCTTTTTACCAGCTATTTTGTAATGAATAAAAATTGTGGTTTTTTTCTGAAATCGAAATTTTTATTTGAAAGCCGCCATTTTGTTTCTTAACATCCTAGAAGGTTGAAATTTTCACAGAACATTTTTAGAACTTTCCTTATAAGGTTTTTTTTCAATAGAATCGGCCGGAGAACGGGCGAGCGATATTAAATCAAATCTAGGCGAAGATAATGGAAAATATTACATGATAGACAGTTTAGTATGAAATATTTTTATGTGTTTTATACAGTGAAAAATAGAAAAAGGTTAAACAAAATAGTCATAAAAGAGTCTTCTTCTTTATTAATCTACTTTAGTTTTTTCGCTTTTTGAAAACCAAATTTTAATTATTAAATGAGATCGTATAAGTCGGTAGAAAAATGATCATAGAGTTAACACCGGCTTAATTTTTAAAAATTCATTATGGAGTTATTAATCTTTAAACTCATCAGCAAAGAACTAGTCTCAGTATATTTAGGTTAAAGTTGGTGCTGCGTTTCCACATCGCTGTTTTATTTTTCAAGTACAAGAGCGTCATCTTTTTACGTTGACTACCGGGTAATATACGAAAGAGTTAAGATAGGAATTATACGCAATATCTTTACCGGTAGATACATTAATTACAACTTCTTTCTCTTTTTTTCGTTTTACTTTTCTTTTATCCATAATAGTGAGACTCGTTAAATGACCACCTATAGAGTAATTATTTTAACTATACGTAGGCCATGTACCATTTACATGCGGTGGCTGCTCTGTGTCGTTGAAATACTTGCAATTTATGTATACTGTTTTTAAATAATTAAATCTGTTTATATAAATAGCTATACAAAAATATATATTCTCTTTTTTTGTAATAAATCATAAATTATTGTCTTATTTAACAAAATAGTTACAAATTTTTGACATATGCCGTCCATGAAATATATACTTTAGCAAATATATATATATATATATATATATATATATATATATATATATATATATTTATATACAAAGAATAAATATAAGCGAAATATATTTATACAAAATATATCGTAAATATTATGCATTATATTTAAACCTAATAATAAAATGTAATAATTTATATTAACGTTACAGTCTTTAAATAAATATTTACAAAAAAAAAATACAATTTTTTTTTACTGTATTTATCACTCGGCCAAGTAGCCAGCTGTCGTAACATACCGATCTATCATTAAATTTTTTAAATAAATACGCAGTAAAACTGTTGCTTTTGCATTACACATTATTCATCGAGAGTTAAGAGATGTAAACACTTTCTCTCAGCTAATACAATAGTTATTAAAGTAACGCCAAAAGGCCGATTCGATATTTAAGCTGGGGAGATGAGACTTATGCGATAAATTAATCAGGATATTTGACGATCGGTAACAGATAATTTAACAGACGTAATTTTTATTAAAACGAAGGAGATTACAGTTTACATTAAGTCGGTAGCATTTGGTTTACGTTAGTTTGGCTAATGTAAAACTATAGATTATCCACAATATACTTCTGGTAAAATTACCTCGACTTTTCTTTATAGACACTTAAGTTTTTTACTTAACGGATAGAGATATGATATTTTAAAGCAAATTTAAACCGTGATTTTTCTGGAAGGAAACATTTTCCTGCGATAATTATTATACGTGGAAATTGTAATATCATCTGTTACAAGATGTATTATTAAAACTATTAAAAACAGATAACATTATGATAGAAAAACGGTCGGTAAGGAAAGTCTTTTCGTATTTAATAATAAAGAATTTCGTAGAAACGGTTTATAAAACGAATACTGCGGATGCAAAAATTATTCACACTTAATAAAACCGTTTTAAAGACATTTAATATGATAATAAAATTAAGTTACTTGCTTAATCGTTATGTAAAGGCTGATGTATTGTATTAGAACGAACTCGAACGAATGTTTGTCTATACCGGTGGATTTTATTTAAATGTTAATCGAGAACGGTTTCAAGATGTCATTTTTCATGTTCGTTCAACTAGTATTGTAATGGTTTTAAGGTAATTTTAGAAATTACTAAATCGCAAATAAATTATAAACCGTCTGATTTTTAAATAATTTATAAATAATGATTAAAAGACTTTTAATATTCTATTGAAAATATTATTGAAAAAATGTCTTTACTGCATCACAGTATTTACACTTTGTAGCGTATTAATTATTAAACGTACGAAGATGTGCTAGTACTATGCGACTGGAAATCTCTACAAATTTAAAATTCTTCGGCCTTACGAAGTAAGCTTGGCGAATATTATTCATAGGGTCTGACAAGATATCCGTATTAACTAATAAGTAAACGGTCTACCACTTCGACGTCCTAAAGAATTAACATCTGAATTATTTCACTTGATTTCTATATCTGTCGATAAATATTAATTCGTTTATTATACACCGCCTACGTTTTCTATCCTTAAAATGTTTTTAAAATTATTAACAAAAACATATTTGGGTATTATTTTAAAGATATTATTTTTGAGGTAATTTTATAAAAGTTAAATTTTTTTTAATTTACTAGATAAATAACGTATTTAAAAAAAAGAGAAAAAACTTATTGCGTGAACCATCGACAACGGTAAACTGATACGTCACATACATATTTTTGCATTTACATTTATGTTTACATCTCTTTCCAACTCTCAATAAATAAGATTTATAAAATCGTATTTATCTGTCCACGTACTTATAAAATATATTTAACTCAACAGAAATATGCTTGACAGACTAGTTCATAATATCAGATACTTAAAAAAATGTTCATAATGCTTTTAAGTCTAATATTATTTGAATAAATATACAAAGTTTCTTTTATAAGTATCGAGTTATTAATTGATGGCTATATATTACCCTAGATATATTATATTTCCATATCAATATATACAGAAATTGTTATAAAATGTTTTATTATTATTATTATTTCTCTAATATTAGATATTCAAATTTGTCCGTATCTTCATAAGATTTATTTAGTTCTACGTAATATTTTCTAGATAACACAGACTGATCTTAGTTCGTATAATACAGTACATGTCGATTATTTATCTACATTTACAAAAAAAATTCATGCGTTTAATACGTGTGCGCTTACAAATCAAGTGCAACTGTTTTAAAAATGGACAAACAGAACCGTTCTAGTCGGCCGTCCAGTAATATACTACGTCAACCTAATATCGAATTATTCATTTTATAATATAATTTTTACAGTTGTTACGACTAAATTTGTTATAAAAGATAAAATTTGGAATGAAATTATTTTATAAATAAACTGTATAAATAATATTGCAGTTGAGCTAAATCTTCGATCTACGATATTAAATTTATAATACCCAAATTTTAAGTTAAATTTAAATTTAATTAAACGTCGACTTAAAAGATCGTTATAGAAGTCCTTGTTAATATAAATTTAAACTCTATTTTTTGATAATTAAATATATAATATTCCATTCGTATGAATATTATATTCTTGCTCGCTAATACGACCGTCCATACAGATAAATTTATGAGGAATTTTATTAGATAGATTTCTTAGTATGATTATATTAAAAGACATCAAAATAAAAAAATCAATTCAAACATTTTACGAAATTAATAAATACATTTAATTACTGTTAACGGTTTAATAATTAAATAATCTTACTAAATAATAACAAAATGTCGAAGTTTAACCGTATCAAAAATTTTAAATCGGCAGAACAGATTTCACGTAAGTTACGAGTTAAAAAAAATCTATTCAGGATAAATTGTTTAAATATCTGCAAGAATATCACGGAAAATTATAAAAAGAGCGAAATTGTCCGCTAGGTAATATTAAAAACGTTTATACTTAGCTTAATCAAATATCACCCGATTGTATTTTTCTTAAACGCATCAGGTATTGCCTACCAAGAAAGCGAGCCAGATCTAATAAAGATCGACGATTCTAACTTTGCTCATAAGTACATACTTGATCGAATTCGTCCACGCGTTTAGATTATGTTAAGACGGCAGGGATACCGGTATCTGACGGTTAAATTAGTATACACCACGGTATAGCGCTGTTGTTTTACTTATATTTTGTACGTAAAAATGGCTACTATCTTTATACGACGTGAAAGGGACGCGTGCCTCAATATCTACCAGACGTTTAATCGATTAACTAATTACTCTAGAGTTTCAGTTACAAACCTTTTGTTAAATATATAAAATGAAAATCAGAATTTAATTTACAAAATTTCAACTACGAATGAACATTTTTTGTCGTAATAGAATTTATCTTATATTGTTATTCTTTCAACGATGATTAATATAGTTGTTTTATAATAGATCATCGGTTTAAATAAACGGGCAGTAGAGTAAATAAATAAATAATAATAATAATAATAATAATTTCTTATCTGTAATTTTATATATTAGTATAAATCTATGCACTTAGTATACCTATGTACTTAGTACGGGTGTATGGCAGCGATGCCTACTCTACCAGAAGAAACCGAACTGTTAGTTCGATGAAGGAGTTCGTGGCCGTGGTTATGATATTCGGCATAACTATGTCGATATCTTGGAGGGTTATCTTGGTGGAGACGAGCGGCAGTTTCCCTATCGAGACCCGGATAACGTTCGTGTTCGTCCAGTTCTTGATAGCGATCGGCCATTTCAGCAGGGGGCGTCTGACCGTGTTCTTGATAAGATCTACGTTTGAATTCCTTGGCCAGCTCGTTTGAATTCCAGCGTCTTTCATCTTCTACCGATTCGTACAGCGTCCTTTTCTTTTCTGAGTTTTCAAAAGGTCCTCTTGTCGGCGGAGAGTATCCGGTGGGAGAAGGGTATCGTTGATGTCTCGGAACGGGTCTCGGCATCCTAGTAGGACTTCGATAACGTTCGAGGGGAATATTTTCTTCGCTTTCTCTTGAAATTCTACCCGGAGATTGCCATTCTTCAGAGGAATTTCTGGGAGTCGGACGAGGTCGCGGACTAGATCTTCCTTCTCTGTGCGAAATCCTTTGTTCAAGAGACGGACTAGGGCTGGCATATCTTCGGTGTACATTTCTGTCCTGAACTTCTTGAACGGCGTAAGCCTGATTTTCCGTGCTTCTTCTCGAAGGACTAGTGTGCCCTTTTCTTCTCGGATCCTCTACTCTTCTGTCCGTGTAACCTGAACGCGCCTGCTGCTGCTGCTGCTGCTGCTGCTGCTGCTGACGAATGTGAAAATCATCAGCCTCTATGTTATCTCGCGATCGAGTTTTTCGGTACATCGATTCACGCCTTATCACCGGCGTCTGATCTCTATCTTCGGTAAATCTGTAGTCTTCATCTTCCGCTTGATAATATCTGCCTCGTGCCGGACGGCTTTCTAAATCTTCTTCTGAATCTCTGCTTCTGGACCAACTTCGTGTCGGCCTCGATCTTTGCATTAAAACAGGCACTACCGAAGGCGATATCGGAAGTTCGATCGGATTGCTCTGACGCCTGCGTTCGGCGTTTATCAGCTGAGCCCTCTCCTGTTTTTCTTGTTCTTCGAGGCGTTCGCGTTCGAGAGAAAGAAATTTTTCTTTTGCGTCATTAAATCTCTCTCTAGGGGTAAGATCTGAACCTATCGGCGTCTTTCCTTCTTCGGTAAGCGAAGGCGACCGTTGCCTTTCTTCAGCGTTTTTTCGTCTCCTCTGCCTGGAACCGGGAGACGGTGGATTAAACTGATGGTTCTCCGGAGGCGCCGATGTAGCTTGTTCCGCTCTCCGAGCCCGCGGCAACGATAGTTCACCTTCTACGGTTCTCCAGCTAGCTCTGCTCGGTTGTACCAGGAAAAGCGAGTCTTTCGAAGAATCTGCATTCCACTCTTCATCTGAAACAATAACATCAGTTCTTTAATCTTGTTACTGTATTGATAAAACTTATAAATTAGAAGCTTACGATTATTCTATAAAGAAATTAAATAATTTGTACGTCTATAAGGTATCTTACAATGAATGTCACGAACAAAAAAAATATTTGACTAGCGACTTCAAATTAGCTTTCCGCTTTGTTTCTTTTGACTATCGACAGATATATTTATAAACAAATATTCACACGCATGTTTACACCGCGGTTCTTGGCAAGACAGTAAATATCTGATCTACCCGGTTCAGAGGCAGTCTCTCCGTAGGAACATCGTCCCTTTCTTCTTCCCATCCGTTTCTTTATTTTTTACTCCTTCTTTCTTGGATGAGCGTCTAGGCAATCACTCAGTTGCTGGCACGGTCGTCTCGGTGACATGGTTCTTTAGTAGGGGGGCGAGGCGTTTCTAGTTTGGGAATTTAAAGGATGGTAAAAGTTTGCGGCTAACCCATCTGATCCGTCTAGTGGTGAACTCGTCATCGCAAATCAGGTGATTTTGAAGTCGAGAGTTCTAAGTTTCAAATCGTAGTAAAGGTTGTATACGGACTTGACTACTAGATCGTGGATACCGGTGTTCTTTGGCGGTCGGGTTACGATTAACCACACATCTTACAGTGGTTCCAGAGGCTAAACAGAAAAATAAAAAAAACCTTTATGCCTATCAGTGTATAGCTTACTCTCAAAAGGAGTTCCAGGATCCATCCTTGAATCTTTCTTAAAAACAATATAACGTTAGACGATTTTGTTACAGAAGTAACGGAATACCGAGACGGCTAATATTCTTTCTAAAAGTTAAATCGATATAATAGTTGGTATAATTAAATCGATATTCGCAATTATCTTAAGGTAGAGTATATATGGAAATCCCGTATTGGTTTTCATGTTTAATTTTGGAGAAAATATCAAACGGTTATTTAAGGATTTTTTCCAGCGAGGGATAAAATGAGCTAAATAAAGAGCTGCCAGAATCAAGATCAAATATACTTTCAAACCGGGCATTGATTTTTAAATCTTACTGTGATCGTTAAATTATTGTAGGCCATTCTTTGTTTATTAAAACGGCTATCTGGCAACGCAACTTAAGATTATTTAACTTTCGGATCGTCTTATTGTTTTATAATTATCCACAGCACGTGGATTTTGAAATTAGCGCTGCGCAGCTCCTTTGCGTGGATATTTACTGTTTGGATTATAATTGCGAGTAAATTTCAGTCTGACTGATGACATTGAAAGAATTCAACATGTAGGTTTACAAATATTCACGATTTATCAAAAATATAGAATTATGAGAGATTTTTTCTTAAATATGTTATTTCTCCTCGCTCCTTGTGTTGTAGTAAAATATTTTATAATTTATAAATTTGAAGTAAGACTAAAGAATTATATCTTGTTATTACGTCTGATGTATCGCCGTTTATCCTTGTTCCTGATATTTTTCTTTACAAGTCCGTATAAAGTGTAATTAATTTAAATTACCTATTTTAAAATAAATATTACGTAGTAGATTGCGTGAGAAAAAGTGAATTGAACTATAGCTCGCGTTTGTCGTGTTAGGAATTTTGTTAAAGTAAATTTTTATTTTGATTCATCTGATTGTTGTCATCAGAAGTTGCGACAAGCTGTCACGCAAATTTTTATGTAACAATCGCTACAGAAACTGAAAGTTTTTTTTTTAAAAAAAGCTCTAGCATCCTTGACCGAGATTTACGTAAGAACAGACTTCTTTTGCGAATTATTTCATCAGTTTGATTAGGAAATGTTTGCAAGTTTATTACTAATTCGCTTCTTTAAAAGATCCGATTAAAATTTCTTATCTGTTTGTATTTGAAATCTATATTTTATTCGTTAAAATTGTGCGCATAATTAAATAAAAGTTATCGCGTCGCTGTATATATTTTGTTTTGATGTTAATTAATATGCATAATATTAGAAATTCATTTCTACATTGCCCATATACTCTTTTCCCATCCCCGATGAAACTTAAAACAGATCGTAATTTTAAAATAGAATAACCTGTTTTCTAAAATTTGTCCTCTTACTTAACGCATCTAGAAAGAACCGGTTTTTTATTTCTTGTCATTTATTTTTGTACGAGAGAATTTGAGATATAAGTAACTATACTATTTACATCTCTGCGGAGATGCACAAGGTTAGGAGGATTGATCGAAAGGATTACAGACTGTTGGGCCGTCATTTGTATATGGTGTACCGAAGTATCTTCGAAAGTATGACCTGTTACGCGGCGTCCGTTTGGGCGCATAGGTTGGAAAGAAATCTAGCACTAATTCAAAATTTAAGAAGTGCCCAGCGCAGAGCCTTAATTGTATGCGCTGGTATTTTTAAAACAATTCCTCCTACGAGGTTACCACTGCATTGGGAAAGGCTTTCCTAATCGATTTAGTGGTGAAAGTTCGGGCGGCTATTTGGAAATTCCAAAGAGGCAGGGAGGCCGAGGTATTTGGGATGCGGTTTCGAGCCGAGCCTGTACCGGAGCGAAACGGTGATCTCAATGCACCGGTTCTAAATTTCGAACAGTTACCCATCTTCCGCCTGCGGAGGAGGCTTTACAGCCTCGCGATGGAAGCATGGCAGCAAGAATGGCACGCCACGACTAAGGGAAGATCCTTGTATAAGCTTATACAGGATTTGTGGAGATGGTATGTCTCTCCTTCGTTTTTCAAAATTTGCATGGTTGGAGAGCACTCGGGAGCCCGAGTGCTCTCCAACCATGCAAATTAAACCAATATTTGTTTCGGTTTCGCCTGGCTGCTGATGAGATGTGCGTCTGCGGGGAGGTCCAGACGAACGAACACATAATGTTCGATTGCCCAGCTCTTGGGTGGGGGGGGGGGGGTGATAGAACTCAGGCTACCCTGGAACTTAGAGATCAAAGGGAAGATTGGCCATTCACAAGCGGCGAGTCAATGTGGCGAGAGCCCCATTATCGGACCGTGTGGGAGTTCCTTGATGCGGTTGCTTTGTTCAACCGGCATCAGTAGTTTACCTATGGGAAAAGACTCCTACCGCGCTGCTGTAGAAAGCTAACCATGAGATATGACTGGCTACCAGTCAAATTAAGGCTCCAAGCACTTTAATGGTGGACCGGTACTTGCTGGTATTCAGCGGCCTAGGCGTGGCAGCAAATTGATGTCTTTGACAAAATAAATTAATTATTGATACTCATATATGTTTTAGTAGTTGACGGAGTGCGCTTACTCATTGTTGCTTACAATATCTTTGAGTTTATGTAACTGTCATCGTAAAGACAAGTCCATCAGCTTTTTCTTTGTATAAAATTTAGATTTTTATAGAACTATCAATAAAATTGATCGCCTCATTATTTCTTGTAGGGGAATAATCTACGAATATTATATCGCGAACGAATTTACCTTAAAGTCTTCTTATCGTATATTCTTCTGATTATGGACATTTATGTTTAATGGATAGTTACAGCAGTATTTATAAGTGTTATTTTTGTTGAGAGGAAGACGGAAAAAGAAATCCCAACTCAGTTTTTACAAATTCCCTAGTTCAACATCTATCTAATCGATTTGTATCTTACCCGTTAAGTCTAAAACTAAATAAGTTTGCTTCATAATAGCGGTGAAACATCGGAAGGTGATGTCGATTTGGATATTATCGTACCAACAATTTTCCTTTATAATTTTGATTTGGATATTATTGGGCCGAGTAATATTATTTCATTCAAAATAGTTATTTAAAAATTCATAGATTGGCTTTTTTCGTTTTGATAAGCCAAGCAAGAAAATACGGTAGTAGTATTATTAAACGCTTCAGATATGATCCGGGTAACTGTTGTCAGAGATATAGGTATACATCTTTATTTAGCTTCTCTCGTTTGTGTAATTACAGGGACATAAGGCGTTGATTTATTAATTCATTTTAAGTCGTGTAAATTTAAAACAAACTGCTGTAATAAAATAGAAATATATGGCAAATTTAAATAATATAATTAAAAACAATATAGTACCGTAACAATTGAAAAAAAAAACAAAATTCAAAAATATAAATATTTTGAACATTGACATAAGATGAGTAAATAAAAATTCTTAAAAATAAAAGTAAAGTATTAGACCCGAGATAAAAAGATAATAAAAATATACTATGTTCAAATTAAGAGCTTTACCAGAAATTAAAAAAAAATTGTATACCCGATACAAAAAAAAGATAGTTACGTTTGTTTGGATATTTACAAAGAACGAATTAAAATTGACGAACCAAGAAAATTTCCTAAAACGTAAGAACGAACCTAATCGGTTTAAAAAAGAAGAACTTAAATAATTTTACATAAAGGAATAGAAAATGTACGATAGAAAAATGTTAGAAACAAAATATAAAATCTACAGAATGTTCAGAAAAAGAGGCAACCTAAAACAGAACAAAAACGAACTCTAAGCAATTGAATGGCAAAATACCAGCAAAACATCAAAAGAAAAAAAATAGTTATTGCAAAGTGACGTTGTTTTAACGTTGTCCATAGAGAACAAAAATACATGAATTGTTTAGATACAAAAAAAAATCCGAAGTGTACTCTTAAAAAACCATAATGCGGTTTAAATTAATAATTAAATAAATACAAAGTTTATAACCCGTGTTCGTATGTAAAAAATTAGAAAGAAAAAATTTACTTGGCTGAACTCCTAGCCAAAAGTAAATCCATTACAATATTTTACAATCTCCGCAAGATCATGCGATAAAATCTTGTACGGGTGTACGGGAACATGTTAACACAAGATACTTCTGTATTTTATTTAAATATTTCATTTTTTTACGAATTAATTCACCACATAAGCTCAAAGCTTGTGCGTGGGAATACGAAAACCGAATTGTTGTAGCGTAGAGAAAAATGCCGTGCCTGACCAGGATTCGAACCCGGAATCTTCGGATGAAAAGTCATAACAGTACCGCTCCGCCACGAACATCTGCGATTTCCGATTGTTAATTAACGAGCTATGCGACTGTACGCGACTCGTAAAAATAAAGAGTCCCGTATGATCAGGCCTAGCACTGTAGGTGGACAAGAGGTATATCGGGTATTAAAAACGTGTTTATCTTGAGTCTATAATTTCTCTTTTACAATAAGGCTGACTTTATGGCGTACCAAAACACGATTGGAACCCGCAGTATTAAAACTAAACACATAGTCTTGAAATTATCCGAATGGCATAGATGACTTTATTAATTCGTTTTTTGGAAACCTCTTCTGTGATAATATTAGTTACCCAAAGCAATCTACAAGTAGTTAAGCCTTTCGTACCGAATTAGCACGCAGCAAATCGGTTTCTAATTTTAAATCTTGTATTAAAAATTATAATTTGATTAATCGGGATAGTTATATTTAGTAAAACAGCCACAAGATTTTACAAGAAACATTAACGTAAAACCGTACCTTAATATTTCAACAATACTTATATAAATCTTTTGTAAGAAACCGCAATTGAAGGTTTAAAAACTGAGTATTAATTTTTTAGGTCGGTTATTCGATCCGACTAAAATATTTTGCGGTCGTCATGCGGCTTCGTACCTGAATTTATTCTTAAAAGTGTATTAACTGTTGTTTCTTTATCGTGTTTCAATCTTTATACGTTAATTTATCTTCAACTATTGCATTTTTTCAAATATTTTCTACCTTACGATAATAGGAACGTTTGCATATTCTCTAAATTTTGATCTAGGATGGATAATTCAATCTGTTAGTCTTAGTTTCATACTTTGCCTCGATTTACTAGTCGAAAGCAAAGCTTTATATACAAATAAATTTCATTCGATTCTTTTTAACTAGGGCCTTCTAAAATGTAATTTACGTCCAGACCAAACGTAACAAAACTAGATCGATATCGAATGACTAACTGATTTATTTACAATTTGTATTTTAATTACGAAATATATAAAAACCGTATGTACAGTAGGAAAGACAGTTATTTGAAAGGTCGTTAACGTGCTGTTGCGTCGGTATGGCGGACCGAGTAGCGACTACGCCACTAAAACAACCGGTCAGAAGATAATTTGCGCTAGATTTCATTCGGATTCAACACGGTCAACAGTGACCGCATATGATTATTAGCGATAATAATACAAATAACTTTGTAAATATTTTTACCAGAAAAAACAAACGTAATTTAACATTATTATTATTATTTTTTTTATTCTGCGTATTTGAATAATATAATTTTTACACGAGTGTGCGTGTGTGTGTTTTTACTTTATAAGGTTTGTACAGATTCCGTTATCGGCTGAAATAGGGATCCGTTATTTCTTACAGCCGTGTAATTATAGCGCTGACCAAAGTTACCGGGCTGGTTTTATATTCGCTTGTATAGGATAAATGTTAAAAATTATCTGTGATATAAGACAAGTTAAAGTACAGAATTATGCAACCTGTTTGCAAATTTCATCCTCAGAATTTTCCGCGGAAAATTAAGAAATCTGTAGTGAATTATTAAAAAAAGTCGTATAGAAGATACCCGATGTAATGTTCGGAAACTAAGATTCCAGATAATGACGTAGATAATTAAAAATATACAATGTAGTAAATAATTTTTTTATTTAAAATTAATAAACAAATATAAAGGAATGGAAAGTACCGTCGAATAAATCAAACGATTGATGTACCGGTCCAAAAATAGTAGAATTTATGATCGAAAAACTTTTTTTTCTGAAAATCGGATACTGAAAGTCGGATTAGTATTTTTATAATAAATGATAATATTATTAGATAGATTGTAATAATCTAAAAAAAGTAAAAATAACATGAGAGCGGTTCAAAATTCCAGGGACTGAAATAAAAATGTTAACGTTCCGTTGATGATTTTATTCTGGCTAAAACTAGGAATTAGTTGAAAGAAGTAATTAAAAAAATATAGTTTCATCGCCTGGGGAAAAATTAAATTTGAAAGTAACAAACGTTAAAACAAAGATACTAAATCGCGACAGAAAGGATAATGTAAAAGGAAAATTATATAACCGCGAAAGCTTTTATCCATAAAATAAATCTGCTGGTATCTAACGCAGTTTTAGGAATTAAAAAATATTACAAATATTTATATGAAGATAAGCATTTTATAGCGGCAAAATATATATATTAGAAAAGCAGAAAAATAACAATTTTTATTACGGTATAGAAGAGTTTGTCGATTATAGTTATATTTGTAACATTTTAAATAAACAGGTTTTATAATAAACTTTATAAGTGAGCGAAAGGGGGGACAAGGGTCAGTACTTTGGTTCTTAAAGGAAGAAAAATGGTAAAATAGTAAAGAAAGATAAAAATTGAATATAAAAACAAGTAATTGAGGTTATAGGATGTAAGAAATATCGCGTATTGAAGCTAAGAGATCGGCACAGTGTAGAAAGGAATAGAAAAATGCATAATGTTCGATTTTAGTTGAACGACTAACGACAACAAAATTAAAGACGGTAAAATTAAAAAAAAAATTACGAAAATAGTGATTTAACGCTCTAACGATTTCTAATTATGATCAAGCGTTATCCGAATAAGGGAAAACGGAAAAGTAAACGTATGTGGGAAGTGACGACATCGGTACGGTCAGGTCGTTTTGGAGCACAATTACATATATGTAATAAATGTTGTCGACGTCACGCGAAACGATGTTATCTACTCTTGCATCCGCTGCGGATAGAGTTATTTAAAATTATAATTCTTTTTTTTCAGGTCGAGAGAGATAACATTTAATACTATTAAGAAATTTTCAGTTATTACATCGAACCAACGGATGAAGAAATCACAACAAAAGTAAGAAAAAACGCTGAAATCTATTTTAGAATTCTTTAAATTTATACCAGAAGAATAATAACGCGACCGAAATTTGAAATCTGCTCCTTTTAAATATCACCCGGTTCATCGTGCCGCCGATACGTAGAAAGGGCATGATATCGTTTACGAATAGATTTCAAAAAAAGTTCTAAACTAGGAAACGTAATTTAGTAGATTAAAAAAAATGTCTTCCGAAGAGTGATCTATTTAAAATGATATAAGCTTCAAATAAAATAAACAATTTTCTCAACGGTGTAACTTTTTGTTTGTTTGTTTGTTTACGTACAATTATTAAAATTAACTTTGTTACGATATTTTTGAGTTATAAATTTTTTTAAATATATATATTTTTTTTACTGACTGATGGTTTTAATACGTGGAATCGAGTTGCAAAAATGCCATTTTAATCTTTTTCTTATTAGGAAATTTAAATATTCTGCGGTTTAGTAGCACATTTCAGACATAATGACGTTATAGACGATGAAGTATTGTAACGCTTTTCAGTCTGACCTACTTTGGCTAATACAGTAAGCCTACGTATTTCATTCAAATTAAACTAAGCGTTATTAGTGTCACACTTACGTATAAATAGTTGCTTAAAAAAAAAAAAAAAAAAATTGAAATCGTTATCGTTGAAGTCGCCCAAAATACGTTTATATATATATTTTTATTGTATTTTCATCTTTCATAAAAACTGAAACAAATTAGCTAATTTGTTTAAACGACACTTTGTTTAAAAGTAAAGCTAAAAAGGTGAAACGATCTAAGTTAAACTTAAAGGATTAAGTTACCTTTATTACCGTTGAAATTTTAATTATATCTCAACATAAAAAATATTATCAGAAGGCTTTTCCTCCACCCTTAAACAAGATTCTATTACCGTTAATCTGGATACAAGTTTATCGTAAAAATATTATTCATACTCAACAAATTATAAAAGAATTTTTTCGTAAATATCAACGGACTACATTTAAATGGGAACACCTTTCTTTAAAAACATTTTTTTCTGATTTAAGTTTTTAGAGTTCATTATAAAATTTTTAATAATATTAAAATAAAAACCATTTTAAACACTTTTCCTACATATTTTGAAAATTTGAAGGTTACTCTACCTCTTTCTGTCGTCACGCGCACATACTTACAAATTCCTTTTGGTAAGTAATCTTTTTTTAATTTTGTAATCTTTTTTTATTTATGTCGACCTTCTTATCTTTTTGTATTTAGTTAAAAGTATTGAAGATTGCCTATATTACCCGATGTCATTCCGGTTTCCTATTCTTAAAAGTCCGTATTTATGAGAATTTTATAGTACTAATTAAATAATTTTATTAATTTAACTAAATCACTAATTAATTAAATAAACTTGAATTATCATCATCCTCGTTTAATGTTTACAAATAATAATAGTACTATTTTTTAAATTAATTAACGCCTACATAATTATTATTTTATCTACCTACACTGATTTTGCTATTAACTTATAAGTTAACATATCTCTACTTATATTATTTTATAGAATATTTGTTTTTTATCCATTAACTTTTTTATAATATAGTAACGCACTTGGCCGCGACTTTTCTTTGATTTTTATTTTTCAAACGCTAAGGTAGCTTCTTTTTCTTTATTCGTGGAATAACATACCTGTTCATTCTTGACATTATTTACTCATGTGTTATGTACTTGATCTGGATAAAACGTTTATTAATTTATTAGATCTTTTTTTTTTAATTAGTAAGTTGTACATTCCGACCCCGTAGTAGAAGACACCTGCCTTGTGACGGTCGCCAGACCATCTCCCCCGTTCGTAGCCCTGATGGGCTTTAACGGGATAGTAAGTTGTTCAGCTACATACTGATTAAAATATCATAATATTCAAAGAATAAAAACGATTAGATTATTTGGTATCTACTTTTGTACAGCTATCCCAGTTCTGAATTTTGATTCCAAACAAAATTAACGGGTCTCGGTTATAATAGAGATAACATTAAAGTGCTCAGCCGATAGAGGTCATATTTCTTATGGATAGACGGGAAGGTTGAGTCGGTGTTTAATCTATTACGCGACTCAAAATAACGGATGAAATTAGAAGAGCAGCTTATGTGTTGTGTTAACGAAGCCAGTTGCTACTACTGCTAGCTAAATCAAAATTACTCAATAAAAATTTCGGTGTTTTAGTTATTTTACTTTTATTTACGTTTAAATAACCCACCGTCGGATTAATTGTGAACTCGTCATCGCAAACCAGCTGATTTCGAAGTCGAGAGTTCTAAGGTTCAAATCCTAGCAAAGGCGGCTACTTTTATACAGATTTGAATACTAAATCGTGGATACCGGTGTTCTACAATTTGGGTTTCGATTAACCACTCGTCTCACGACCTGAGACCGTACAAGAGCAGACTTCATTTACACTCATACATATCATCCTCATTCATCCTCTGAAGTAATACCTTACGGTGGTTCCGGAGACTAAACAGAATATAGAGAGACTTACGTTTAAATGGAAAATAATCTAATAATTCCTTCATTCGGTATTTGTGCCGCGGGGGAATCACTACTGACGGTAGACAGTATTGCCTTTGTTAACGGGTAATAAATTAACTTTCAGAATCTTTTTAAACATATAAATATATCTTCGTAAAAAGAAAAAACTTTGCTTTGTCTAGCACGATATCATATATGAGGTCGTATTATTAACAAAAATAAAAACAGGTGAATTTGATAAGTTATTAGCGAAAGATTATCCTTAATTTTATGGATAATAGTTTTGTTATAAACAAAAACTATAAAAAATAAATCCCTTAAAAATATCGAATACATTAGGTTGATCGGCTCTAATTAGAATGCAATAGGAGATGATTTCAGCACCTAACCGCACGGTCACGTGGGTCTTGTGGATCTAGACAGCACGCTTTCTAATCGAGCCCAAATCGGTAGCCTTCGCTTTCTAAAATCTACTCTGTAAATTTTATTGTTGGACGTACATTTTGTACGTGACATTTTGTATTTATAAACTTGTGATAGGAAATAACAATCGATAGGAATAATTTAAGTAAATTTAGAATAATTTCCTTAAAAGTATATTTGGCAGAAATCATGTGACGTTTTCATTTTTTTTTATTGTACATTCAAAGCCCTCTCGCATAGTACGCATCGATTTAATATAATTTTAATAAAAAGAATGTTTTGTAGCCCATTTTCTCAAGTTTAATTGTTATATTTGATCTTTATGTCTTTTAAAAAATGTAATATACCCTTATATATTAATTTATTCTTAGTATTTTAATCCCTGTATATTTTGTTTTTTGGAAGATAATTTCTAAATACTGCACGTTTTAAACTACGGTTATCTCAAAATTCATTTTCTCAATATTTTGATTTTCGATTCCCTTAATATTCTTTTTGTAAATTCCTTCTAAAGCTTGATTAGCTTTTATCGCAGAAATGAATTTTTTGCTTTGTAAAACACACTGAATTGAATATTTGAAAAAATATTCTAATATAATCATAAATAACATTTTTATTTTTATTTTGTTAGGTTCCATAACGGAAACAGTTGCAGACGAAATGGTACGAGACACCAATCAGTTCTGAAAATGTGGAGATAGCACAATCATTCCTTAAGGAATAATAAAGATTTACCTTTCCAGGTATACTGTAGAAAGTAAGAAATGAAGCGGTTTCCTGTAGGTTTCTTCACTAAGCCCAATGCACGAAGCTCATCGAAATGCAGGAGTTACTCAGAGCTTTACATTTGACATCATTACTCTGTCCATCACCAAAGCGATTGGTTGTATAATAATGTACATCGTTACTTTCAGAAAAAGCATCTATGTTGATTGGGGTTTGTACCACAGATACTTTACAAGTTTCATAATAATAACGACAGATAAGATAAGACAAGATATATATATATATATATATATATATATATACAGACACACACACACACACACACACACATGTACTATAACACTTCACATCTTCACTCCACCCAGTAAGAGAATTAATATTAATAAGTTCCGAACTTATTTGGCAAGATTGGTATCTTGTTTATCTTTTGTAATGGCTTATAACGATTGAATTTCATACTTATGTTAATTTATTCACGTTCTTTTTTCCGGGTATTACATTTGGTATCACAATACTGAATGCGCAGATGAAACGGGCGTAATTCGGTCCCAAATATTGTTATAGTGAATAGGAATAAGAGAAAAACAAATACTATTAACAAGTTTCGGCGTTTTAAATAGTTTAATAGTTAAATAATAACTCTAAATGCAGTTATTTGCTTGTAAGTAACACTACCTTTTTTTAATTACGTGGTTGTCGGGTAATGCAATGGTTATTTGACCTTTTCATGGGGAAATTCGATGGATTAAAACATAGCATATTAATTAAATTTTAATGCTATCGGTTCCTTGATCTTGTTTCACGGTTACCTTACATATTAATAACAATAATTCAACTTCATCTGGTAAAGCTAAGTTTGACGTATCAAAAATGTGTGATTTCACCTCTTGAACAAAACATTTATGTTAATCACTGAATTTATCGATCAAGACTTTCGTTGCGTTTACTGTGTAATTTTGATCGAAAATAAAGCTGAACATCAGATTTACAAGATGTTATGCGATTTTTGTAACCGACGAAGGAAAGAGTGTAAACTTCGGAGTATAAATCGATCCGGTGAACCGCTTGAGTTTGATTTTGAAGCAAGTTTTGAAAGATTACTGAGACATTTCCCGGTACAAGTGGAGTTTGAATTGCGATAATTTTATTGATAAATATACTTCAAGATGGGGTGCTAACAAAAGCCGGTTCAACGCGGTAATAAAACACACTTTACTAAAGCGTTATCCGCTTTGTATTACCGATTAAAAAATTGATTGGTAATATTAAATTTCAATCTTTTTATTAGTTTAATATCATTGTCTTGTTTGTATCTTTATATTTGCCTAGTGTTTGTTTTCTTTTAAAGCTTGTGATGTGTAAATTGAATAAATAAAGATTTGTAAAAAAAAACTTACATATATGCAACGGTGAAGCCTTGATGATTTGAAAAAATAAGATGTTAAAAAATATGTTTGTGTAAAATAAATTATTTATTATAAAAAAAAATCATGAAAACCAATCGAAAGGTAGCTTATTACAAGTTATGCTGTTTGTTTATAATCATTGAAAACGATTAAGAGATAACTCTATTAAGAGAAAATAATATTGCTAAATTTTGGCTCTTCTGATTTTTAAACAAATATTATTTGTATTTTAATATACGAATAGAGAAATCAGGTCATATTTACCGGTCAGAATTTACGGTGTTCATAACTTCTGTGAGTAAACTTTGCGTGCTTTTTCTAAAACATTCGGGTAATTACTGAACGGGTTATAATAGTAAATTAATTATTAACCGTAGATTTCTGATTTACATTTAAATTCGTGAGGTCGCTTCATATTGTTTCTTACAGAATCCTCATGATAAATTCAAACGGTTTAATGTTTACTTTACAAAATCTCTACAGTCGATGTATCAAAAACTTTAAAAAATTAAGCTTCCAAACAGTTATCTATATCTGAAAAATTGTACTGCTATCAAGTACTCGTTTCAAACAATTGTACACGAAAAACAAATCTCACAGCAATTAAGAGTGAACGTAAAGTTTTACGGTTTTATAGAATCCTATCGAGTCAATGTGTTTATGATTTCACAACTGTTACAGGTACACTAAGTGAGCTGAAAATTTGTCCCTGTCTTCATCAACCGAACTGTCGGTGGCTTAGACGGGACGGGCGATAGGGGTTTTTGTACTATATAACCGGATGACATCATCCGATTACTATAACATGACACATTCGTATATAAAAAGCAAACCTAACAGTCTAATACGACACAGTGACCGGTATTCGTACATTAGACAAAGTGGTTGGTGAGGAGAAAACTTTCAGCTCACGTATTGTATTGTAACTATAAAAGTCTAATAAAAAGATGCGTAAGCTTGTTACAGTTTTCTGGTTTATAGTTTTACGATCGTAGTTATAAGTTTTTGTTTTTCTATATAATAATAACGAAGTCGAAAATATTTTCCCATTTTACAGACGTAATCTAGAGGCAAAACCTATCTTTTTTATTATTTTATAACTCTGCTGTTCTGTGTTAACAACGATTTTTGTTTTCTTGAAAAATTGCCGAAAATAAGGGATTTACTCAAGTAAACAAAAAAAAAATATATATATATATTTGTTTAATAAAGATAAATAAAATAATCTATCTGTAAGTAGTGCAAATAGTCTTCAAGGTTTCTATTGGGTTTTGAGTCCTTCGTATCCTTTCTACATATAATCTAAATGCAATTAAACTTGAGTATATGTTTTGAAAGAAAGTAAAATGTAAGAATATGATTTTTTCTGTTGTTATTAGTAGTTTTGACTGGTTTGATGCAGTTCTTCATTCCTATTTATTCTATGCCAATATTTCAATTTTTTATTTTGTCTCCTTATATTTTGTGGCTTCTTCTTTTTCCTGTTTAGCCTCCGGTAACTACCGTTTAGATAATTCTTCAGAGGATGAATGAGGATGATATGTATGAGTGTAAATGAAGTGTTAGTCTTGTACATTCTCAGTTCGACCGTTCCTGAGATGTGTGGTTAATTGAAACCCAACCACCAAAGAACACCGGTATCCACGATCTAGTATTCAAATCCATGTAAAAATATCTGCCTTTACTAGGACTTGAACGCTGGAACTCTCGGCTTCCAAATCAGCTGATTTGGGAAGACGCGTTAACCACTAGACCAACCCGGTGGGTTATATTTTGTGGCTATTTTTGAGTTATTCTTCCATAACTGAATGATTTCTTTCTTTTTCAACTAGTCTGAAAAGTATGCTCACATTGTACTTTATCAACCCATCAAATCTATTTCAAACGCCGAAAGTATTCCTTGTTTTTTTCCCCGGGTCTTACTGTTTGTTTATGATTCGCTAGTAAAAATCGTTAAAATCCATACAAATATTCTATGAAATTTATTTCTAATTCATAAATCTGTATTTGCAACAGATCATAGATTTTTGTAAAAGGCTCACTTGATTAGTCTAATTTTGATATCTTACTTATTCTGTCCATTCTTTGTAATATATTTATTACTTTACAAAATTCTGAGATTTATGGCATATTATGTGTTCATTGTTATCCTTTCTATCATATTTAATTATTGTTGTTTTACTCTTGTTTATTTTCAAATGTAATTCGTCTCGCGGGGAATAAATCAGTTCCATTCAATACAAACTCATTCCAATTTTTAAGAAAAATAACAATAATTTATCATTTTAATTTTTTGTGTCTCAACTATTATTCCGATCCATATATTTCTTTTACTCCTTTCTTATACAAATTATAAAACAATAGAAGTAATTACATTATTTAACAGTCCTTTCTGGTACCCTTTAATCGTTTTAAATTATTTTAACTCGTCTATCTCTAAATATATTATATTATAGATTTAAATGTTATTTTTCTTAAAATCTAAAATATTCAATACTTAAAATTTCTTTAAACTCCTTGAGTTTGATTTGCCAATTATCATAACAAATAAAAACACTTTTATAAATTTTCCAAAAATTGGCACTTTATTTCATATGAAACTATATAACCATTTCAGTTTCAATGGAACCAACTTTAGTAGTGACAATCGATGTTATTGAAATACGGAAAGGAGAACACGTAGCTTCTGCGACGATCTACATGTTACTGCAGTAACATCGTAAACGTTCTGCAGTAACATGTAAATCGTCGCAGAAGCTACGTGTTCTCCTTTCCGTATTTCAGTAATACTGATCGTCACTACTGAAGATGGTTCCACTAGAACTGAAATGGCTATGTAGTTTAATATAAATGAAGAGCCAGTTTTTGGAAAATATACAAAAATGTTTTTATTTATTCGATATTTGTTTTTATTTAACGACTTTTAAAATAAATATAACAGCTAAAATATATTTTTACTTTTGCGTGCTTTTTATAAAACTTAAACTTATAATTTATGTTTACGGATAGTTTTGAATTCTACTTATTTGTAGTTCATTCAAATTATTAAAAATAAAATTATAAAATAACTAAATTAAAAACTAAAATAAAAATTAAAATATTTTTTGCGATCTGTTTATATAATTT
Source organism: Lycorma delicatula (assembly GCF_047948215.1). Lineage (NCBI taxonomy): Eukaryota > Metazoa > Arthropoda > Insecta > Hemiptera > Fulgoridae > Lycorma > Lycorma delicatula. The sequence goes on from NC_134458.1 coordinate 6,842,509, forward strand.
TCGTCGATACACTCAGAATATTTAAAATAAATAAATGAAATAATTATACGAAGTTTTTACGCATTATTTCATATTAACTTAAAAAATACTTAAACAAAATGCGAAATTGTTTCTATTTTAATATAAATATTCGAATAATTATAAAACATAACCTTTATTAATAAAAGAGGTTTCTTTACTAAAAACCCGTTTAACTTAACTAGGTTTTACTGAAAAAAAAAATATATAAAAGATTTCCAAATAATTTTTTGTAAAAATTGATATTTATATTCAATGAAATATCAATTTTGCCTGCGTTTACTTTCATTGTTTTGTTCTAAATAATATTAATATGTTCTATGCATCTAACACCGTAAAGATAATAAAGAATACCACACAGAGAATAAAGAATAATGTGCGTTTTCGATCCTCATTGGCGAATGCTGTGTATGTTAAATTATTTTGAAGTCGATTAAAAATAATTCTAATAAAATAAGTAAATAGTCAACTAAACAATTTTAAATTTAGAGAAATCAAATGCGTATAATGTAAACAAAAATTTGTGCTCCTTTTAGGTAGATTTCATAAGAAAGCCAATTATTGAATAGAATGCAAAGTTGGCGGGAGTTTCACAAATTCTCCCTACAAATCGCAGAACCTGGACAGTGTCCCTTGCTGCTGGATGATTCTAGAATCGGGCGTGTTTAAGGGTTTATTTTTAATGACGGGTCTAAATTTTAAGTTTTGTGTTATTTTATATTTTAAATTTTAAGGACGGATTTAAAAGCCAATTATTGTAACGGATACCGTGATTCGACTTCCGGAAAAATTTTGACATATCTTCGCGTTTCACATCCCAAAGACCCCAAAACCATCGTCAGTTCAAAAGTTTACGTATACATTTATCTATATCTATATCTATATCTATATATATATATATATCTCACTTTCTTGTGGATACTATAACTGCCATAATTTTGCGCCAATCATTTTCAAATTGATACGTAAAATATAACGACCCAAAATCTCGGTCGAGTTCGTTAATGGGCAAAAGCAGACCGTGGGGGTGGAAATGGGGGAGGTTTTTTGAAAAATAAATCACTATAACTTTCTTATTAAATAAAATATCGAATTCGTGTAAGTTCCTACTATTCTTTGGAAAAGAGCCTAAAACTAATCTCAGTAAAGTTTTTTGATATCACCAACCGTTGGCCCAGGGGGTGGAAAAAATGGGGTTTCGAAGACCTCACTTAATAGGCACAGCATCGAATCGGTTTAAAGTGGTCGTTAGTTCTCTAAATATTATCTAAAACTTTGTCTGAAACAATTTTTGATATTACCAATCCTTACAGCAAGGGATGACCAAGATATTTCTGGAATTGTAAGAAGATGGAGCTTGTCGTATGCTAAACATGTGAAACCTTTTTTACATGTAACCGTTGTCGTATCGAGTAAATTTGAAGTTTTTCTTAACTTTAAGGTGGGAATCTTTTTTATCCCCTACTTAGCATCGGTGAAATCTACCTGTGCCTTACGGCGCCGAAAGACATTTTTTTTTTCATTTTGTCGGTTAATTTTTTTGCTTGAGTTATATTGAGAAATAAGTGTCTTTCCTTTTCGTTTTAATACTTTATATTAGTTAAGATAGGTTTTATATTACGGTAGTTATTTTAGGTACAACAGGGTTTATATTAATTACGGTAGGGAGATTATAGTAGTGTGTTGTGTTATAGATAATAGATTACGGTAATGTTATCATCAGTTCTTAAGTTTTGCATCGAAAAAAAGAATACAGTTATAAGAGAAAGATACAAGTATAATTTACCGTCGGCTATGAAGATGTATACGAGTTTATTTCTATAGCTTTATCTTAATTTTGTATATTTATTTTAATGTTACTAGGTTTTTTAAAATATCTGTTATAGACATTTGCAAATTTTAATCCTTGTAGATAAACGTGTCTAATTTGATTATTTGATCGTTTTTGTTAGGAGGTTCTTCTTTATAAAAAAAACCCCTCTTTTCCGATATTTTTTTATTTTTTTCTTGATTAATCCCTGATTATGTTATTTTTAAGTCCGAAATTTCTATTCCTGATCTCTTTATATTTTTGTTAACTTCATCTTAATATATGTTTTAGTTTTTTCTTTCTAGATAAAAGAGGATTTTCTCGGGATTTCTATTATCAGTCATAATAAAATGCGGTTTATGAAAGCCCATCTTCTTTCACGCATTTGGTATAGCATTTTGTGGGAGCGGAGTTTATATGCATTAAGTACGACGCTCTCCTTTATATGTTCAAATATTCTCCTTACAAATAATCTCTTTTGTTTGGATCTCTTTTAAAAGGTCCGTGTTTATAATAATTATAAAACATTACGTAGCACACAACGCTTCTGAACGAATCACCGTATTCAAATACTTTAATTTTGAATTTATGTAGATATATTTTTTGTAGAGCATGTTTTGTGAGAAGATAGGCCGATTCCATTATTTTTCGCCCGATCTTTTTTGATAATTTTTTTGGGACTACTTAATCTGATTTATTTTATCGTATATTATTTTTCCTCTTGAAATTTCAAGGAATAAACAATTACATATGGTTACACTAATTGAACATCTAAATAACAATATCTTGTTATCCAGAGCATATCAAACTTCGGTAATTTGTGTGTGTTTTTGTATATAAATGTTTGTTTGTATCTATTGCATAATTTAGAACTACCCATGAAGCCGTTGCTCGTTCAGAATATTACTTTGTGTTACGCCTCGTGAAACTATATGTCTCGGTCGTGGTTTACGGCCACGATAAAGCTGCGGTGGTGTAGATAAATGTACATGTTGCAATTTCGGCGTAAAAACACATGTTATATATGAAAAAAAAAAATTTATATATATACAGAAAATAAACCGATGCAAAAAAAATTACTGTCACATCGCATCTTTTTAATATTATAATATCTAAAAAGTAATGAAATTTATCTTATTCAGGATTGACGTTATAACGCAAGTAGCTGTAGAAATTAGATTAAACACAAAAAAAATTTACAGTAAATGAAAGTATATGAATCGGATATACTGCATCGTTTCATCAACAGAAAGGGGTTATTTGTTATTTTATACTACTGTTCCAGTCTTTAAAGCACCAGTACAGTATAATATACAAGAGGCACCAGTAGTCGTTACTTTCTTTAAGAGTAATGACGTTTAATTTACAGCCAGTCCATCAAGTGAACAACGTGAAGGTGTTACATGTAGGGCTGAATATCACATGCATTTCTCTATTCTTAGCGTACCGATATTCAGCAGCATATTCGACTCGGTTAAGAAACTAACGGGGAAACGAATTAATTCCTCATTTTCCCTTGTAAACCTACGAGATGCTTGTAATTCTTGAGAATTGCCGCGTAATTTTTGTGATTCATATCACTTCTAGATATATTACAAAGGAAACGATTCTCTAAAAACTGTAATAAATTCTTTAATACCTAAAAAAATATCTAAACTACCTTGCAAACATAATTTTCTTACAAAAATTAATAGAAATAACATTAAAGAATTAAAAAAAGAATTAATTATTTTAACGATGATGGAATATAGTAATAAAATCCCTTTATATATAAGTCAAAATAGATTTTCAATAATCATATCAGACGTAAACATCGTACGAATAATATTTGAAAATTTAACCGAATTATACGTTGTTTAAATTGTAATAGTGAAGATATGAAATTATTGAAATTAATTAAAAATTAGCGCAAATGAAAATACGTATATCATTGTCATAAAGATAGATTATTCACCAAGCTGAGGAAATATTTCGTACGTTGTTTTTTTTTTTTTTTTTTGGCAGAAAGGAAGAATATATTAATTAATTACTTACTTGGCCGAAAAAAGGACAAAGGAGATAATCTTTTAACTCGACCTTTTGCATTTCGTCTGTTTATGTGTTTGTGATGTAGTTATTTACAGTTAAATACGTTCAATTCTTTTTTTAAATAGAATATTGCAGTAGAAGTGGCTTTGTGATGTTAGGCAGAATATATATATATATATATATATATATATACAGACAGACAGAGAGAGAGCGAGAGAGAGAGAGAGAGAGAGAGAGAGAGAGAGAGAGAGAGAGAAAGAGATACAATGAATTTGAAAAAAGCTTAGGTTTTTTGCCCTCGCTCACGAATTACCCACTGATGAATATATTTTGTATATACCACTTTGTAAATATTAATTCTGTTGTAGTTAATTTTTTCTTTTGTAAAAATAAATTAAAAGAAACAGCAAAACATGGGGGCGTATAGTGAAGTTTTTCTCCTCGACAGTCATTAATCGATGTCCAGTGTCCCTGGAAACGGTGATTACGAAATCGCTAATGCAATAAGATTTAGCTAAAACTTCAGCAAGTAATAGGTAATCCCGTTTTATAATTTACTGTAATTTTATTTTATTAATTCGGTTTCGCTGGTAGAGCTCAATCGGTTAAATCCAGTACGAAATGAGTAAGCTTTACTGCGACTACTAGTTTTAGGATGTGATGTTTGTAAAGTACCAGGTGTACTAGAAGCACCAATAAGGTCGCTTTATTTGAGAGGAATGACGTACATTATACAATTAGTCCTTGTAGTAAATAGAGGTGTCACATGTAGGTCTAGGGCTGAATATCTGTATGCGTGGCATACTTATGTCCGGCTGTATATTTGGCTCGGTGAAAACGTTTATAGGAAACCACCTTTCCTCATAATTTTTCACGGTAAGTCTGTCACGGGATGCTTGTTGCATTTAACAACTGCTTCATCATTGTTGGAAAGCGATTTGTTTCATATTTCTGATCGCTTTCAATTATGTGATTATGGTACCTAATAAAGAAAATTTAAATCTTGAACAAAAACTAGTAAAATCATTTTTTTCTTTTTAACTATGAAAAACCAAATTCAATCCTTGCTAATGTTGTTACACAAATTAAAGAGTTACGATAATAATAAGAAAAATTATCTACTAATTAATATTTTGATAATTTTATTAAACGCACAAGAAATGGTTTAAAAAAAATATATATTTTTTTTTTTCTTACCGGTTCGTGGCAAAAATATTATTATATGGATTCTTTTCTTAAATATTTATACGTTATAAAAAAAAACCTTTCGGTTTGAAATGAACTTTTCTCGTTAGTGTATTAACACACATAATATTTACAATCGGTGTGCGGGATTAAAATCATTGTTTTCTTTCGAGGATTTAATCGATGGTTTATGAATTATAAAAACTTACTCGCGTCGCGTATGTGGAGTGTGTCCTCATTTATTCTCATTGTCTCTTTTCAATGCAGTTGTTTAATGTTCGATCGCATTCTACATAACACTACGCGCTTAAAAATATTATTATTAAGTTTACAAGAATCAATACTTGTATTGTCAGTGATGTCCGTTCCCCTCAGACTAATGAATGAATCCTGATTACTGACTTTTTTGTTTCGCTCGAGAAAAATAGGTCGTTCTTAATGAAATAAAGTTTTTATTGATGCTGTCTGTAGAAAAAAATATTAATTTAGGAATTTAATAACCACACAAAGCATCAGTCGTATTAAATTTTCTATTTAATAATCACGGTAGTCCTTTAATAAATTATTTCTGTATAATTTATTTTGTAAATCTAAAAAATGGTAGAATCTAGCATATTAATACAGTAAAATGTTGCTTTTCACACCGTCCTGTCAGTTTTCCGCTAAGATTAAATTTTTAAAACACATACCCGCTTTTAAAGGACTGTAAAATACTAACTGTGTAAGTCTTATTTTTTGTAAAGCGTTATTTCACATCACATGTTAATGTATTTCTTTTTAATAATTTATGCGTAAAATTTTTATTAATTTCCAAGTAATAAACTTGACAAAATTTTATTTTTAAAACGGATTTTATTTATTCATAGAAAGTTAGAAATTATTTCTTAACGTATTGGATTTCATTCTTAATATAATTTAAGTTTTCTTCAATTAGATCCCGAGAATCAGTTTAATATCTTGATTTATATTTAAATAATGTTTACTGATTTTTTTTTTTAATGAACTTCCCATAAATTAATATTATATTTTTGAAATGTTCGTTCTGGTCATCGTTCAGGAGATAAGTATGAAAATATGAAAACTCTTAACCCGTATTTCATTATATTATTATAATCTTTATTCGTGTAAACGATAATGTCTTTATATTTGTAACGATGTAAGCTTAAAATTTTTGATTTATTTTCAACTGTTTTCATCGAACTTTGAGAATGGTTTTAAGTGTGAATTTATATAAGAACTCGTAATTAAGATTTCAACCGAGAAATACAAAATTACGTTCTATAAGAGATAAATAAATATTTCCTACTAATAAAATTGTAATGTAGACTGTATTTTGTTTTGATAATTTATTTATCAAAATTGGATAAACTGTTCTCAAGGTATCAGCGATTTGGCTGATATCATTTGTCTGATATCCTTTATCGCTTTATAATTTTCGGAGGTAGCCGAATGTTATAAGTTTTTCATAAAACATTCTATACTCGTATGTATTGAATATGTACTGATGAAGATTACGTCTGTTAAATGCTATTTCTATGTTACCTTTGCATTACACAGAATATTGAAGAGAAACTATATTATTCAATCGAATGTTTTATCGTATTAGTACATCTTTAATTGAATTTTTGTACGGTAATACGCACTAATGGTAAAAACCATTACGATTAACATACGGATGTATGTTAATCACCGAAGCAATCTAAACGATTGGAATTTGTGCTTTATATTAGTCTTCAATTGAATATTTTACTAATGAACGTGCTCTTGAAGAATAATCGATTTTGACGTTTATTCACTCAGGATTGGTTTAACCAGAAGGAAAAAAATCGGACGAATAATTAAACCCGATCTCTTTTTTGTTATTTTTTAAAAAATTTTATTCGAATATACGCATTTTAACAAAAGAAAAAAATGGAAAAAATTACAACTTTCCTTAAAAGTTTCCTTTTTTATTTTGAACGAGGTTTTTTCCTTCTTTTGGAAGCATAGCTGAGAATGTAGTTCGGCAGAAAATTTCATGCAATGAAAATTAAAGCAAGTAGCATTTAAAACTTATTGTAATTTTTATTATTATTTGTTTATTTCGAAACTAGGATTTGTATAAAATAAATTTCTATAAAAGAGTTTGAACATCACAAAAGTAATTCAGTGCAGATTTAAAATATTTATTTTCGAATTTTAGTAACCTTGAACTGTGTTGAAAAATTTATATTTGGCGCATTACTTTAAATACAACTCAAGGATATAAAAAAATTTCTAAGCGTTAAAAGGTATAAAAAAGATAAAAAAAGAAATATAATTTCATAAGATTTGCAAGAATATTCGCGATAATATTTTGAAAAAGTAATTTTTCGAAAGATAGAAAGAAACATTTTTCCATCCCTTATCCGCCATTAGTAATGTAAAATAATTTTAGATATTTCTTAATGTGTATACTAATTTTCATCAAGTGCTAGATTTATTCATTTTTCTAACAACATTTTGCCTTTTTTACAGGTATAATAAATATAGTATTATGAAAGATACTTTTAATTGAACTAAGTAAACATTAAAAAAAAAAAAAAAAATACTGAAACTAGAGAAACGAAAATACTATAATACTATTAGAAATAAACTCGATCGTGAATAGACACGCGGTATAGTTTACTAATATCAGATAACAATTATACAAAGTCGAGTGCTGGATCTCATAGAGTGAAGACGTGTTATTTGTGTTCCGTGTTTTTTCAACTTTTGGACGGCTTTTTATGATTTTTACTGACTTGGAGGACAGGCATTGATTGGTTAATTTTTTACGGACGTGGATGTAAAATTGTGTGATTTTTGGACATCGGACTAATTTTTTATTAAGGTTTTTTCGAGATCAACCTTACTGCCTACTGCAGTAGGGTTGAGAATTGAACAACTGTTGCTATTACAAATCTGTGCAGAATACAACATAACGTAAAAAAGGACATGGAAATTTTTTTTCAATTTTTCTTCGGAAGGGAGTGATATTTTCTCTAAGTCCTCGAGTCTGTTATAAGGGAAATCCTTTTTTCCTTCATTTCTCTCCAATCCTACACCCTATCCAAACCGGGACCTTTTCCTCCTCTTGACCCCCAAATTTTTTAAGCGATTTTTGGGGGGTTACATTTTACCTACTCCCCAAACCTCCCGACCTATCCCAAAAATAGTCGTGTGGGGTATCAATGGATACGGAATCCGGCCTACGTCAAAATAGATCTAAAGTGCAGAGGTGAAGATCACTACCGCTCTCAGGACCAGCAGAAGAAGGTACATCTGGTAAGCCCAGTACTTCAGGAATGTCCGGTAGGTCGGGAGCACCTCCTAAGAAACCGGAGATGAAAGGCAAGAAGCTAATCAACCCACCAATGTCATCAGAAGAGGAGGATCCTGCTTCTGTAAGTCTGAGGGAATTAAAAACAAACTGACTGGCGATATATACCGTGAGGCAACATCTGGGACAGGGACCGGAAAGATATATAGTCCAGCACGAAAAAGACCTGGTAGTAATCAATACTGGTTTAAAAGCACTTATGGAACTTTCACCACCGATAGGTGGTATTTCGCAGATTTTGCAAACGGAGAGTCCTAGGGAGTATAATACGGACAAAGTCCTTTGGATAAAAGCGTCTGGTGAAGAATTACTTTGTCTGATCCCTCACAGGTGGCCGGTAGAGGTCATGCAGAGAGTTAATCTGATTAAGGATTTATCTAAAGAAACGGGTGATAGATGCTACTTCCAAGACCTGTCTCGGTCGCACCTCAGGAGGAAATGATTAAACCTGGCGGTGTTCTTCAGCACCATGAAGTACCGGCCTCATAGCTGAACGAACATTTGGATATGCGATACTGCTTTTATTGTTTGAATTGAAACCAGTAACATCTGTTAAGCAAAATAGCAGTCATCATAACGGTTAGCAGGCTCTTGCCAAATAATAGGTACGATCGCTTCTCGGCCTCTGGCCCCATGCTGTATAACTTGTGTTTACTGCTACCGGTAGCTATTTGCTTCTAAAGTGCAGCGTTCCTACGTTCACGTCGTCGGGGCTGACAACGATCACTGGCTGTCAGTCAACTTGCGTTGCTGTGGAGTTTAGGTTACACAGCTGCGTAGTGTGTTGCAGGAATTCCACTGTCGGCAAAGTAAGGACGTTTCCTTTGTTTTGCATCGTGTCCCCGTTCTTAGGTTCGTGAGGCCGATAATCTTTTCGATCCTCTGGCAGGTTCGGGAAGCGATTTCGCTCTGACCTCAGCGGTGGTCTGATCTAGGAGCATTTAGCTTTTGGCGTTTCGAGCGGGTCTATGTGAGAACAGGTGGCCTTGCTCGGAATATTTCACTGTTGGACGCTCATCTTGTGTTAGGTAATAGGTACGTTCAGACTGTTTGGAATAAGCAAAGATGCAGACATACTTACTTATTTGTACTGTTTGTTTCACGAATGATGGAACAAATAAATTTAAGTGGTTGTAACTTAAGAACGTTACGTGATGACTTGTTTTGAATACATATTCAGATTCAGCATATAAAATACTATATAGAACACCCACTCTCTTTTCAGTTCCAAATTTTTTGTTGATCAGTGTTATTATATTAAGTTTTAATATAAAGTCTTACAAAAAAAAAAAAGTCTAAAGAATTTTTTTTTTTTTAATTTTATATTTTGGTGTAATGCGTAATGTTTTCTAAATTAGAATAAAATATTTTTCAAATCTTTTTCGTCGTTTTTACTATTTATTTAATTTTTAACTTATAAAAACTGTAAGATTATACTGGTCGATGTTACCGTCTTAGGTCTGAATCGTTAATTATTATACACTGCTCATTTAAAAAATCTAGTTCCCTAACATACGACATATAAAATAAGGAGATTAATATTATTTTTTGAATATACATAAATAAAAATGTTAATGTTCATTTGTTCAAAATCTTAAATCTCCGAACGTTCTTCACCTGTTGCTTTGAAATTTTGAAACAATGTTGCATTCGAATACGCGCGTGTTTTTATATACCTTTTATATATACCATTTATATACCTAAGATTTCACATCTGCGACAGATAAAAGCTTTTTTTGATAAACAGCGCTATCTGTTGGACGTAAAAGCAACACACGTTACGCTAAATATTTTACGATTCCATTTCAATGTTTCCGATATGTGTGTGTGCTATAGACTAAAAAACTACTGGACCGATTTACGCGCGGGAAGAAAGGAAGAAAGGGAAAAATCAGAAAAGGGAAAAAACGAAAAATTTGAAAGGGAAGAAGGTAAAAAGGAAAGAAGGGGAAAATAGAAAAATAAAAAAGGGGAAACGGGGAAAAGGAAAAGCTGGAAAATTAAAGGGGAAAGGAGAAAAAATAGAAGGGGAAAGGGAAAAGGAGGAAGGGGAAAAGGAAATAAAGGAAAGAGAATGAGGAAGGAAAGGAAAAGATGAAACCGGGGGAAATGGAATGGGAATTTGGTAAAATGATAATGGAAAAAGGAAAAGGAGGGGAAAGGAAAAGGGGGAAAAAGGGAAAGGTTAAATTTTGTGAAGTCCGTAATGTTCATTTTGGTAATGTTTTATCAGACTTTCAATTGTGTTCATTTAATCTACATATATGTACTCAAATCTAGCAATGCTGCCGGGTCTGCTAGTATATACAGGTAATAAAATGATTGAAACTGGATCGTGAAACAAATAGTTAAATCTACTTTTAAGAATTTTATTTTATTGAAAAACACCAAGAAAACCGTTGGCCCGGCTGAAAAAAAGTTTAACGCTCTGTTTTGCTGTTAATAGTAAAAAGAATTAACCTTTTTTCATTATTATATCATAATCTTTAATAACTACTCTTTGAATAATTAACAAAAAAAAAAAAAAATAATAATAATAAATAATTACATTTTAGTAGTGATGAAAGATTATTAATTTAGCGGCTAAAAGTTTTATAGTAGTTGAAATTTTTCATATCATTTCCATGAAAAAAATAAAAATAAAAAAATAATTAGAATTGAATTTGTAATCATTACTAAATAAGTAGATAAATTAACAATCGACAATCGTTAATGATAATATCTAAAGAAAGAAGAGTTCTTTAACGAGAAAGTTTTGCCGTTATCGGGAAGCTGTTACATGAATATTAGAGGAAGAAAGAAAAAGAACAAAGTTCTAACATTCGAAGAAGGTAGATAGGAAGAGACATAATATGATAGGTAGATAACATATACGTTGTAAATCGATAAAAGTATTGAGAGAAACTTTTAAGAACGTACAAACAATACAAGACGATAAAATTAAATCTGTGTTTTTATCTGAAACTAAAAGCGAGTTAAAGAAAAAAAACGATTCAGAGTGAGGGATTATAAAGAAACGTAGAAGAAAGAATGAAGCGTAAAAAAGATAATTTAAATATTACGATAAGAGATTACAATTTCGTTTATAAAAAAATGAATGTCTCACATTAATCAGTAAAATTACTCAGAACTGACGAAAAAGTGTACTTAGTGAGAAAAAAATCATTTTTACTTTCCCGGTTATTGTAATACTGTACTATCGATAAAAATATATGTTTTTAAATTTAATTACACTCGGCAAGGTATTTATTCCTCCGGCAGGATAATTATATATTTTGGAATCGGTAATCGTGAAAAGTTGATGTTTGGGAAAAAATGTTTAAAAATGTACGTTTGTGTTTTAAAAATACTTGAAAAAGTCAATTGAGAAAAAGCTGTTCGATGAAAAAAAACTTACTATGAATCTGACGATACTAGTACGATACATCTTTTCATGACAAATACAGACCACCACAAGATGGTTTCTGCATGATGTCTTTCAATATTATTCAATCATTTCTAATTAAATTACTTATTACGGTATTCAATATTACGTGACATTAATTACTAATTATATAACATAATGAACTTTATTATACTTTTAAATATAAAAACTTTGTTACTGTTTTTTTTTTTATTTTAAATTTAAATTTTATTATAAATATATAAAATCGTTCTATTACATGTAACTTGTAATATTATGAATGATTTGATTTTCCCCGACTTATAAGTATACATTCTTATAATACTCTTAATTAAAAGAGAGTGATTAAATTAAACTTAATTATAAATTAAATTATTATTGTGGTGATACAATTTATCGGTTCAACTAAGTAATTATAATATGTATAACAGCAGATAAATGTATTTAACATGACGTAAATATATTTATTATTATAAAATTATTTTAGTTATCTGTAGTGCATAATAAATGATTAAATGTATAGCTTATTATTCTATTAATAGGTAACAAAGCCGAACACCAAAGCGGAGTTTGATGAATTAAACTTGCATTTGAGACAGTAATAATATAACATATTCTTGTGATAAATAGACCTCTAAAAATTGATTTGTACGTGATGTTTTTAAATACTATTTTGCCATTCTATTTATTACATTACCTTTGTTAACAGTACGTATTAGTTGTATTTCGTACGATTTGATGATTTATATATATTTTTTTTAATAGAGACCACTTTATTCCCTTATTGTTTTAATAAATATAACATGTAATTATTATTATGAAATAATAGAAAGTATGATATATTTATTAATCGTCAATTCGATTAAATAAAAAAATAAAATTTCATTGTAGCATATAAATCTATGTTGCTTGACAAAGAAAAATTTTATTTATTGCGAAAATTCTGGTAGTCCGTGGTGTTTAATAATAATGTTTAAGAAATAATCTATTTGCAGTGAATTCGACTTTACCGCACTTTATAACACTAGAAAAACATAACAGTGCTTCTCTCTCGACCGGAAAACGCTTTGTCGGGTTTGCAGTAGAGGAGACTGTACCGCTCTTTATAAGACTATCTTTCTCTAACGCATAAACAAAATCAGTGCTGTTCCTTCGTCTGGATAAACTGTCGGCTTTATCGATTGGTATACGTTGTGTGGCATTAATGTAATGAAATGATTTTTTTTACAAAGATTTTACTTTATCTTTATACATCAATGTTGTCACCTTTAAAGCAGTTCCCTTAGAGAATTATACATCAGCGGAGGAGTTGTTTCTATTCTTTGTAACAATGCTGGAGGGCTTCGACTGGAATTACCGTCGCTTCCTCTGTTACGCTCCTTTACATGTTTTCGACAGTACCAAGATGATGTCCTTTCAAGCGGGTTTTGATCCAGGGGAACAAAAAAAAGTCACACGGACTAAGATCAGACGAATAGGGGCTGAGGAACCACTGGAATCCCTTTTTTCGTCAAAATCTGATTGATGGAGATGGCCATGTGACAGGAGAGCACTATCACAGTAGAGCATCCAAGTGTTCGAAATGTCCGGTCTGACAGAAGCACCTTTTTTCTGAGCCTTTCAAGGACTTTTTATAAAAACTTGGTTGACAGTTTGTCCTCGAGCACAAATTCTATACGAACAATCCTCCTACTCTCTAAAAAACAAATCAGTGCCTACTTGATTTCGATTTACTCATTCGGACATTCTTCAGTCGAGGAGAAGTGTCAGCGTGTCACTCTTGACTTTAACTTTTGTTTCTGGATCGTACCTGAAGATCCATCATTATCATCAATGATCATACGACTGAAGAAATCTGAGCCATTTTGATTCTGTCGAGAAGGTCAAGGCACACGTTCTTCCGAGTGTTTTTCTGTTCAACGGAAAAATTTTTTCGATACCTACTTGGCAGATACCTTTCTCATGCCCAAATCTTGAGTTAAAATCTTATGAAATGTAAAACGATTTGAATTTAACAAACTGTTCATTAGTCTCATTTTAGTCGATGTTTGTATAAAATAAATTTGTTAAATGACTAATAAATGCGAAAGATTTAGCAAAAAAACTTGTAGAGAATTTAATTGCGAGAAAATTAATGTAAATACAGCCAATTAAAAGTAAAAAAAAACTTTTAAAAATAGTTGTTTATTGAAGCAAAACAGACTAAAAAAAACAAAAACAGAAAATCGTATTATTCTTTCTGTACCTAATAAACTTTACTTTTTAAAACAAAAACGCTAATTACTGAAAATAATTTTAAAAGAAATACAGAATTTATAAAACAATATTTTAGCTTTTATTTATACTATTATATAAAGAGGAAGGGGTTTTACTTTGTTCGGTATAAAAAAAAATTACACTAACAATCGCAACTAAATATTTACCCATGTTTCTTAGCATAACTCGGAAAGATTATAGATATATTTCATCTCGAAAAATCTGGAAAAAACATTATAAACAACAATAAATAAATAACGCTAAAAAGATAACGCTTCACTGCTTTCATACGTAGTATGTTGGCTCACCACTAGGCAGCGGATATGTTGCTTCACGCAACAAATAAATTCAGTCCACATAATCACGAGAGCGTACGCTGCCAATAACTGTTAATTATTGAATATCAGTCAATTTCAATTCGTTTCTTTGAAAATACATATAGTAGTTAGGTTAAAGCAATTTTAGCCCTCAGATTAATAGTAGAAGGAAGATTACAGAAAAACAAACCAACATGTTTGGCATTTATAGACGTAGAAAAAGCATCGATAACGTAGACTGGAATAAAATGTTCAGCATTTTTAAAAAAAAGTTAGGGTTCAAATACAGAGATAGATGAACAATTGCTAACATTTACAGGAACCAAACAGCAACAGTAATATTTGAAGAACATAAGAAAGAAGCCGTAATAAGAAAGGGAGTGCGACAAGGATGTTCCCTATCCCCGTTACTTTTTAATCTTTACATGGAACTAGCAGTTAATGATGTTAAAGAACAATTTAGATTCGGAGTAACAGTACAAGGTGAAAAGATAAAGATGCTACGATTTGCTGATGATATAGTGATTCTAGCTGAGAGTAAAAAAGATTTAAAAGAAGCAATGAATGACATGGGTGAAGTCCTAGGCAAGAATTACTGCGTGAAAATTAACAAGAACAAAATGAAATGTAGTAGAAATAAAGTAGATAGCTCGATGAATATAAAAATAGGACGAGAAAAAACTATGGAAGTAGAAGACTTTTGTTTTTTGGGAAGTAGAATTACTAAAAATGGACAAAACAGGAGTGATATAAAATGTCGAATAGCAAAGGCAAAATGAGCTTTCAGTCAGAAACATAATTTGGTTACATCAAAAATTAATTTGAACATCAGGGAAACATTTTTGAAAGTATATGTTTGGAGCATAACTTTACATGGAAGTGGAACTTGGACGATTGGAGTTGATTTCTTACACGGCGCCCGTTTGGGCGCATAGGTTGGATATGAATAGAGCACTTGTTCAAAATTTAAGGAGTGCCCGGCGCAAAGCCTTTTGTGTGCACTGGTATTTTTAAAAACCTCCTACGAGACTACCACCGTATTGGGAAAGGCTCGCCCAATCGATTTAGTGGTAAAAGATCGGGCAGCCATGCAGAGATTGCGAAGAGGCAGGGAGGCCGAGGTATTTGGGATACGATTTCGGGACTTTCGGGATTCTTTGGCGCACAATGCACCGGATCTAAATTTCGTTCAGTCTCCCGCCTGCGGAAGAGGCTACAGAGCCTCGCGATGGAAGAATGGCAGGTGGAATGGGACACCACGACTAGGGAAGATCCTTGTACAAGTTTATACAGGATCTGGGGGGATGATATGCCTCGAGTTCGTTTTTAAGAGCAACGGGTGCCCAGGTGCGCACCAACCACGTTAATTTGAACCAATATCTGTTTCGGTTCCGCCTGGCAGCTGATGAGCTGTACGTCTCCGGGGAGGTCCAGTCAAATGAACACCTGATGTTTGACTGCCCTGCTCATGGGGAGGGGGGGGCCAGAGACTGAGCCACCCTGCAATTTAGAGGTCAAGGGAAAATTGGCCACTCACAAGCGGCGAGTCAATGTGGCGAGAGCCGCATTGTCGGACCGTGTGGGAGTTCCTTGATACGGTTGCTATGTTCAACCGACATCAGTCGTTTATCTAAGGGGAAAAACTACTACCGCAACGCTGTGGGAAACTAACCTTGAGATATACGGCTGATCACCAGCCAATTAGGGCTCCAAGCGCTTTAATGTGGTGGGCAGGTACTTGCTGGCATTCAGCGATCTAGGCGTGGCAGCGAATTGCTGTCTAGACGAAGTAAATTTCAACTTACGGATGTCATATATATTTTAGTATTAGTTGACAGGGTGCGCCTACCCATTTTAGTAAATATATGACAAGTGAGCTGTTGGGACACGTAAAAGCCGTGGTGGATGGCACCGCGCTTAGTCCGCTCACGCTGTTAGGTAAGCTCTAGCAGCTACTTAGGACACCGGGCACTAAACTGTTTCGTGGCTCAGTAGCCGTTTGCGGCACAGACATTCGGTCTTATTCTTTAGGGCAACCGAATGGGGTGGTGGCGGGAGAAATGCCAAGCAAACCAATATTTACAATTTCGATTCAAGAGGCTGCAATTACCTAGAAGACTTTCGTTTGCTCTAGCAATCAATAAAGCACAAGGCCAGACATTCAAGCAGATTGGTATTGATTTGCATAGACGGGGGATGCTATATATATACATATATATATATATATATATATATATATAAAATATATATTATATAAAATAACATGTCGTGCATGATCAACGCCCAGAAAAAACTACTGAAGATAAATTGAAGAAAATATGTGTACACTTTCTCCTTACCGTGTAAATGCATACGAAGAAAATCTACTTTGAAATTCCGAGTTTAATGGGTTAAAATGGAGTAAGAAGGAAATTATTATTATTTTTTTTGATTTCTCTGTAACAGTCCTAGATATCAACTTAATTTTTTGTGTGTGTAATTTTAATATGAATATCTAAAGATTCATTTCTACATTTTTTGAAATTTAGAGATTAAAAGTGTTAAAATAGATTTTTGAATTTTTTTTTTAAACCCTGGAATTTTTAAATTTCTCGTTAACAAATGAAGAGATTAACGTGATTTCTGAAGAGTGTAATCTTCATGTCGATAAACCAGTTTCTTAATTTTTGAAATTCTACCTTGAAATGCGAAGAAGAAAGATAACAAAAGTTTTGAACAATAACTGTAAATTTTCCCAATCCCAACTATATTAAACGAGATATTAAGTTGATTTGGGCTTGCAAATACTCTTCAGATAAATATTTAAGTATCACTTTCGGGTTTTTTTTAATTGCGATTTTTTAAAGGGTGCGAAGGTACACGGCGCTGTGGCTCAAGCAACACAGCCATTGTCACCGTAACTGTATGTGTGACTGACTGGCTACACTTGCATTCGGTTACTTGACTAAAGAACATAAAATAAAAGAATCGATCGCTGCGGTAAACGCAAGTAATCATATAGCGCAGGCAAAGCAGCGACGGGGAGCTTGTTTTCAATAATTTACACAGGCAAAACGAAATAATTATAAAAAAACTAAATTGAAATATACGATACTTTAGAAATATTTTTTAAAATTTTATCGTATAGGTTGGCAATATTAACAGACGGTCAACAATGAAAATTGTGTATCTCGTTTGAATCTGTTTTCATAAATTATCATTATAAGGGAAGTGTAATGTTAGCATATCGTAATGTAAAAATACCGTTTCAAATTTCTAACGAGGAATGTGCGATGTAATTTTTGTTTATAGATTTTGTAACGGAAATTCTGAAGCTGCTCGACGTGAATATCGGGAGAGATTTCCTGGCAGGATGATTTCAAATACGAAAACCTTTTCTTCGGTGTATCAGCATTTACGAACGAAAGGGTCATTTCCAACGCGTTCGTTTTCTGTTAAACGCCAAGTAAATCATCGTGTTAATGATGAACATCGAGTGATTCAGTATGTTCAGCGTAGCCCAAGCACTAGTATAAGGCGAATTTCATGTCGCACTGGTTTGTCAAAAAAGAAAGTGTAACTCATCCTACGGAAAGAAAATCTTTATACTTTCCGCCTGCAGAAATTTAAAATTTGCGGTCAACAGATTACCCGTAGCGGTTAAACTTCTGTCATCGGCTTCTATACAAGGCTGATAGGGTAAATTCAATTTTATTTATTGAAGAAGCCACTTTTAAGAAAAATGGAGTCTTCAATTCAAAGAAATAGTCATTTATGGAACGAAGACAATCCACATGGTACTGCGAAAACTAGTTTTTGACATAGATTTCACATTAATATTTGGTGCGGCATTATTTATGACAAAATTCTGGGACCATTTGTTTTCGATGAAAATCTTACGGGAAATGCACACGTTAATTTCTTGAAAAATGATTTGTCGGCTCTTTTGGAGGATGTACCTTTACAAACTAGATAGCAAATGATTTTCCAGCACGATGGTGCAAGCCACATTTTTCTTTAGTAGCTAGAAATCTTTTGAATGCTAATTTCTTAAACTGGACGCCGTGACCACGATCACCTGATTTAACGCCACTAGATTACTTCATTTGGGGCCGTATGAACGATAGTATACCGACAAAAAGTTAGTACTAAAGAAGAGTTATTCAATAAAATACGAAACGCTATTGAATATATACGAAACGATCCTGAAATGATACGGAAAGCCACCGGAAATATTTTATGTCGAGCAGAATGCTGTGTTCATTGTGAAGGAGAGAATTTCGAACAATTACTGTAAATGACGTTTGTTATTCTGTTACCGTTTATATTTTCATGTATTTTATTTTCTTGTTTTACTATATTGTGAATAATGTTTATTAGGTGCAGAATAATAAGATTTTCTGTCTGTTTTGCTTCAATAAAAGCCCGATTTTTAAAATCTTTTGTTTATTTTTTATTGACTGTTTTCACCAGCAGAACATGTCTGAAAGCTTCTCCGTTTCTTCGGGGGCACTGTATATATACAGAAATTTTTATTTTTTTATTGGTAAATTAGCAAATTAAAAAAAGTTTTTATTCCAAACCTAAAAAAGTGTATTTTCCGACAAAACGTTTTTTTCACTTACCTCGTTTTTCTTAAAACCTATGAGAAATAAATGTCTGGGATAACTTTTATTCAATTTCCTAAATCAAAAACCAGAAGAAGCACCAAATTTACCCCACGATTTGTACCCCAATAATTTTAGTACGGTTCAATTTCATAGAGAGAGCAGAAAAGAGGGCTAAATATTTTGTGAGCCGAAACTCACGAACCGTTTTCTGACCTCTGTTTATATGAACTTTTTCTTACTTTTTGGTTATAGGATCATCTCCCGACAGGTTGCCGTGCAGTCTTGAATAATTCTGTATTAAATATTCGTGCCAAATTCAAACTTTTCTAGTAAACGGATTTTCGAGATATAAGCAAAAACTGTTAAATATCCCCATCCCTAAATCCAATTGACTTAAACCTTTGGAATTTTAAATAACTTAATTAGTACTTTATCGTAATATAACCCAATTTCCACGACCACTACATAAAAAGTAAAATATTAAAAATGGTGAAAACTACCCCTCCCTTTTTTTAGTTTTGTCAAAAATTTAATGTCATCAATACCCCGTATATAAAAATGTTTTGAGTAATTTTAGAAAAAATACAATCCAACACATGTACATACATATCATCTTCCGTATGATGTAAAAATTTCTGTAATTTTTTTTTTTGTGTTTTTGGAACAAAGAGGTTTTAAAACATCGAGATTTGCAAAAACCTCGATATTTAAAACTTTGCCCCAACGCTTTATTTTATCTTTGTAGTTATGCTGCTATAAAAAAAGTAAAAAAAAACTGAATAAAAAAAATTTTAAAACCCACTAAAATGTAGAAAATAATGTTTTTATCAATTTTTTTTTAAGTTTCTACTTCTACAAGTCGGCTCGAAATAAAACCCGCTTTAATTTGACGCCGAATTTAAAGAACTGAAAAAATAATATTTTTACTTTAAATGCTTTTTTTAAGTCGATTTTAATATTATTTTTTTATTTGTTTTAAATAGCCTTGTAAAAAAATTGTCTTCATAAAAAAAGCATTTCCAAATAAACACAAACAGCTAAAAACATGTGCCTTGACAAACATATAAAAAAAAGGAAAGAAAAACAAAAAAAGAGTGCTAACGACTGTGAAATGAGATTTTCTAAAATACAGGAAGATATTTTACTTAAGTTCTACAACGATTTTTGCACAAAAATATTTTACATCTAGAATGTTATCAGGCTTATCAATAACCTAACAGAGCAGTTCTAAGCAGTGGTGATCACAAAAAAAAAAAAAAAAAATGGTTTGTCAAATCGCCACATGTGAGCAGTATAATGTTTAATTAAAAATACGTTGTAGTAAAAAAAATAATAATAACCAGAAGAACTTATTCCGCAAAATAATAATAAAAGAATTATGAAATCGGTACATTTTGTGAAGCAAAGTCTTAAATAGATCTAAAAGGAAAAGACAAATGCAGATCGAAGAGTTTGTAACATATCAGCGGTAAAGCATATAATAAAGTTATCTTTGAATACTTTTTAATGTACAGTATCACCTCTGTAACAAACGAATTAAAAGAAATTATGATCGGGAAATCGTGACGTCATCAAGGTAGGTGTAAGTTAGAAAATGTTAGTTCAGTCGATCTCCTTGATCTTTAGCTTAATAGAATGGAGGTTTATGTTTAATGCACGACATGTAAGTCATGCATAAACGACATGCATGTAAGGTCAGACGATTAATTGTAATTATATGCATTATCACCCGCGCCGCTTGTAGTACTTCTGTTACCTTCATTTTAAAATACAGTAATTAAATTTCCTAAATTTATATATAAGCTTAATTTTCGCTAATCATAAAAAAAATTATAAAAAAAAGAATTACTTTTTTTATAGAATAACAGTAATTTTTTTTATGATGAGATGTAACAGAAAAGGAAAACAAGAAAAATAAAATGTAAGAGAAAGTAATTAGATTTAAATGAAACACGTAACAAAATCTACATATGAAAAACAGTAGAAACCTTTTCGATGCACTGTAAAAGAGAACGATTATATGAGTCGATAAAGTGGAAAAGGGAAAAGTTTTAAAATAAACTTTATGGAATATAGAGAGAATTTCGTGACAGAATCTGGTGAAAAGAAGAACTGAGTTTGGGCTACATATTATGACATACAGAATCAATTATTTTGTAGTAAAAGATGTGTAGAGGATAAAAAAAAATGTGACCGAGGACAAATAGTAAAATGAATGAAAGATTATGGGTTTTCTGCACTTTACGCCCCCATTCGTAAAGGTTTAAAATATAAGTTGAAACTACAGTTTATGTAAATATATATATTGCAACTAATACTGTTATTAATAAACAATACTGTTTATTAATTAATAAACAATACTATATGACCGAGGTAACAGCGGCCATCCTCAAAATGAAAGACAAAAAGAGTCCTGGTCCTGATGGCTTACCGGCCGCAGTGATTAAGGGATTAGTAAAAAACGTCCCATGGGAATAACAGACATTGCCAACTATGAACTTGAGAATAGGTGTTTTCCAGAGTGCTGGAAAAATTCACGATCGGTATTCCTCCCCAAACAAGGTGGTGACGAAGTGAATCTAGAGTGCCGGTCATTATGCCTAATAAACAATATGGGCAAAGCCGTTGTGAGGATGCTCCTGTCAGGACCTTAATGCGGGTGCAGGCATCCATGCAAATCATTATGGCTATTGACGGGGTCACTCCACAGTGAAGGCAATACGGAGGGTGGTGAATTGGGGTGCCCATGAGAGACATGGGACCTGGCGGACTAGAAAAATGCCGATGTAAATTCTGTTAGACGTGCGCAATGTGTTTGGGTCACTAACATGGGATTCCATCATGGCTGCGCTGGCAGCGAAAGGGATTAGCGCGTACTTCAGGAGACAGATCGCCGAATACTTGTCAGATAGGTGGATTGTTGCGTACACCCAGAACGGAAGGCTAAGGTTTCAGATCTTTGGAGGCGTACCGCAGGAATCGGTTTTGAGGCCCCTGCTCTGGCTTCTATGTATGATGGTGTGCTCAGACTACCCTTACTGACGGAAACTGAAACTTTGGCGTACGCCGATGACCTCGCCATCTGGTCAGCGGCAAAACGAAGGCTGAGCTAGAAGAAAGAGGCAACGAGGCTTTAGACACAGTTGGAGATTGGTTGCGGAGGCATGGATTAGAGCTATCACCACAAATATGCGTTTATATCACATTAACGGGAAGAAGGTCAATTGACAGAATAAATCTCACGGTGAGGGGACAGCCACTGCAAAGCAGAAATGAGGCTAAGTATCTGGGCGTACATATTGACAAAGAATGCAAGTTCACTCAACACATAGTAGAGAGCTGCTCAAAAGCAGAGAAGACCTTGAATATGTCGATCACTAAGGCGGCCCCACGGGCATCTAAACATAGGCTAAAAATGTTGATTACTTCCGTTCTGCTATATGCTGCCCCGGTTTGGGGTGCAGCAGTGAGAGTCAGAAGGAACCAGGTACATCTGCAGAGCGTTCATCAGCGCACGTTGCTGGGCGTCATAGCAGAATGTAGAACAATGTCATACAGTTCGGGGTGTGTGTTGGCCTTAGTTTTGCCAATCGATGTTCAGATTAGGGAGCGTGAGCTTCGTTATGAGGGAATAGGGAAGAACGAGGCAGAGGCAAATGCGGGGGAAGCATGACGAGAAAGATGGACGACAGGAAATGACGCTGCTTGGACTAAAAAGATTAATTACTGATTTAGATGAACTTCTTTACTACCCAAATGCTTTCTGGGCACGGGACATTCGAACATATTACCTCAACAGATTTGGTAGACGTGATTCTCCCTGTTGCATGTTTTTCAGCGGGGAGGACACAGTAGAGCACACCATATTTGAGTGTGAAAAATGGCACTTATGGCGAATACCAAGCAGGTATTGAAAGATTAAGACCCGAGAACCTGCTGTCCTTCATGCTGGCCTCAGGGGATAACTGGAGGACTTTTGACACGTTTTCAATGAAAGTGTTACGCGCTAAGAACGCTGAGGGGAGACGTCGTGGTTTTTAGCGTAGGGAAGGGCGGATAGCCCCATCCGCGAGAGCCGGCATGCCCAGGTGTGCCGGTTCGGTTGAACGGGTGATGACTCCGAGGGAGATTACTAGGACTGGGAAATAAAAGACCGAGACCCGGCCGCCGGATGGGGTTCTGGGAACAACATAGTCGGGCCTGGTTTCCTTCCCCGGAGGTTAGAGGTTGGCACGATTTAAGACCGAGGCCCGGTCCCTGTGAGGGGAAGAAGCGAGTACGACGTAGTCGGGTCCAGTTGCCCCCTTCTTCGGCAGGCGAACTACCGGCGGGTGGGGAGGCCCCCTTAGAGTTTAAGGACGCTTCCCTAGGCCGAGCTTTACTTAACTGTATGTCCGGCTCAGGGGAGTAGGGATAAAAAAAAATATATATGTACGGATATCATTTTTCAATATCGCGTCTCCTTTCTTATTTATTTATTCCTTTATAAAAGCGTGAAGGTCAGAAAACAGTGTTGATATAGTGCTGGCCTTTTAATCCGAAGGTTAAAGTTAGAAGCACGCCTTAGCCATTTAAAATTTAAATAAAAAACCAAACGATTGACGCGCCAGCCCATCGACTTTGCAATCAGTCCTTCGGTTCTCATCTTCTGTTTCGTCGTGGCGTTTTGTTAATATATGGTCATTAGCTCAAAGATTATTTTAATATATCCAGTTCTAATATCCGCTATTTTAAAATCCTAGACAGAACTGCAGAGGTTTCTTCACTAAATAGCCATGGGAACATTAACAATGGGTTTATTTAGTCGTATAAAAGTATAGATAACAGTATTATCAGGGGTGCACTTGTAAATTTTCCATATCAGACCATTTGATTTTGTGTTATAGTAGACCCCAAGAATAAAGTTTACAGCTACAGGCGGCTGGCTGTATGAAAATGTTATAAAGAATGAACATTCATTTCGATGTTTACATTGATAAGAAGCAAAACTTTTTCTTTATTTCAAATTTTTAACTTTTTCAGTGACTTATTCTGTCGCCGTTTGCCTTCGGATATTCAAATGCACGGATCATTTTCTTGTTGTCTGATTTGTATAATTTTAAGTTTTTTTTAGGCTCATAATTTGTTAATATATCAATCAAAATAAAAGTGAAGCAAACGGTGATAATTTGTTTCATTAAAAAATATTATAATTGATTTTTAACGTTAAAATAAAACGTAGACAGTTTGTAAGTTAAAAAAAATTTATGAAAGGACAATTTTTTATTCCTCCCAAAAAGAAGTACTGGAATGGCGTTCCGGCACCAGTAGACCCCTGAGTATTATTACAACGAAGCTCTTAATGAAAAAACATTAATTTCCAAGGTCTATGACCGGGAGAATTCATGACTAGAGTATTTGTAAAATTTAATGTAATACATATGGTTGTTCTTGAGATGATTCGTAAAAACATGTGGCTGTAGACTTTTTCTGGAAATTTCAAGCATCCTCTTACCAGTGCAATGTAGACTTGTAACTACAAAAAACAATACATGATGGTAACAATGCCAGGAGGTAACTACTAAATTGTGTTTTTTTGAGAATTCACTTGCAGAACAGAGATAAGCGAAGTTTCTTATTCCTAAAATGATATTTTTATTCTGATTTGTACAATAGTGATAAAAAAGTTAATATTTAATGTTAGTTATTGATTTTTATATTAAACTTCGTAATATCGGCAGCACACAAAAATAGAAAAATAACTTGGTCCAGACTTCGCTTTAATTAGAATGATGGGTAATCAAAATATGGTATTTTAGTTGCAAAATAACTGTAATTTTTTAGCAAAAATGTGTTAAGAAAAATATCTGGCATGTGGACGTACACTATCGTTAGTATTGTACAGTAATTTTCCCTATTAGTTTGGTGAAAGAACATGTCTTTAACGAAATATTATTGCGTAATATTCCTTATTATTTTTTGTGGTTCGCTGTATCGAAAGTTATACGTGTATAAAAAACTAAAAACGGTAAGAGGGTAAAAAAACATTAATTGCAGTCAATTATTAAAACATAACCGATTGTTTAAAACATTCAAATCGATTGTCCGCTCGGAGAAACTGTCAGAATAGCGCTTTCATTATTCATCACTTATTTAATTAATTCAACACGTTTGTAGTTAAATACTATTATTAATGCGGGATTAGAATTGATCCTATTATATATTTAATACACACGCGTACATATTCAGTCAGTACATGTGTTCAACTATTGTAGACGTAAAAAATAATTAAATTTTAAACCTAATAAAACTTAAAAAGAAATAAGTCTAGCGTGCCGAGAATTACATCCCAAACTCGCAGTGATATTTGGTACCATTTCATTTAATCGGGACTTTAGGTACCTGCTTCTATTCGTGAAATTGATCGATTGATTCGTACAGGAATCCGGACATCTTCAGATATCTTGTGGGACTTTGCTAATTCATTTCCGTTTTGAAAACTTGTTCCCTTGTTCCCGTAATAAATGTACCTGTTGCATTTTTTGATTGCCAGGCAAAGAATTTTGTGTAAATTAGAATCCAACTTCAAATTGTGGCTGAGAAATCATTTACCGTGCGGCTTTGCGTAATCTGTCGACGTGTGGAAAGTAAAAGGCATTTAAATTCTACACTGCTGTAACAAATGTGGTGATAATGCTTGCAGGACTTTTTTATGATCATGTTATTTTTAAAACTGTTAAGGTTGTAGTGATTAAGGGGAGAGAGAGGGAAGAGGGAAAGTTAATCTGACGTAATGTATGGTTTATTATGTAACAGAATTTACATCGAAGGCCAACAATTCCTCAGTTTCCTTTTCATATTCTTACCTTTGTGTTCTCTCTCTCTCTCTCTCTCTCTCTATCTGTGTGTGTTGTGTGTGTGCGCGCGCGCGCGTTTGTAATTCTGTAGTTTCATGATGTTCTAAGATTGATGAAAAATTATTTATTACTGATATTCTAAGATAAAAATAATTCCTGGAAAAGTTTTAAAAAATTTATTCCTCCTTCCCTAAAATATTTCTTTATCTTATAAACAATTTTTACTAATAGTCTACTTATAACTATTTGTTTTTGTTTTTTTTTTAAATTTCGGTAGTCCGTTGTATTAATTGTTTATGTATTAAACAAACAGTTGTGCTTGCTAACTAATTTTTGCACGTATCACAGTGAATAAAAGCCACGTTGAGAACCTTGGTTCTAAAGAATCTGTCAGTGTTTACCCGTAATTTTTTTGTTGTATACTTTTTATGAAAATATACTAAGGTTGTTAGATTTGTTTTATGAGGACATTTTCTTAATGATACTTATATGAAAAAACTCAACAAAATCAGATTAGCTATTAAAGAACATTTTCATTTAAGTTTTTTCTTGTTTTTTACCTTCTTAAATATCAGCGATTTACTTGCAGCGTAATATATTGAATTAAATCTCAATATATACTTTTTATCACACCTAACGATATACACAACGGAATCAACAAAAAATTTAGTTGGAAAGAGAATATTAAAAATGCAATTTTAGTAGAAATTTTTATAAAATTTGCGGAATAAATTTATGTTACCAGTTAATGAAATAGAATGTAAACAGAAAATGTTTAAGCCATCCCGTTGACTAGTTATTAATACTTGTTAATAATTTAACTGATTAAAACGTATTTTAATAAATTAACCAACATGACAAAAACTATCAGGTTAGGAATAATTTTTATAAAACTTTATATATATATATATACTTTCTTTAATTCTTACTAGATGTTCCAACCTGTGTTGCAGTGTAGAATATTTAGTTTTTTGTAATCTTTGAGAATATAATATAATAAAAAATTTTAGGGGGAAAAATAATAAATATTAATTTTCCTAGAAATTACTTAAAAACTGTGTTTCAACTATCGCTAAGCGATCAATGCAGTGTAAGCTCATGAAACGTGTAGTTTTTAAATGTATCGATACGTATGTTGGCGCAGGGAATGAAAGACTATGTACTAGCATTTTTCATGTATTGGCCTCTGAACTAAAAACATTGTCATTTTCTATATGTCTTTTTTGGTATGGTAATATATAAAAAACAGGTTTCATAAACTTGCTGTAGCGTATGTAATTGTCGAGTTTTATTCTAAATTATATATTGATGTTGTTATCTAGGACCTACTTCCTGTTGAATAGCAACTAATAATAGTAGAATCATTCATTAATCAAACATGGCTAATGTGCTATTTATGAATTTTAAACCCAGCATACAATTTTAAGAATTTCATTTTCTTATTTTTAATCTACTCTAATGATTGCGCTGTGAAGAATCATATGCCACACATCGCTTGTAATTATGCTCTAGAAGAGGTTATTGTAGAAACATTTTTGCGGTGTATATTTTACGTAATGAAGAGAATAGCAGTTAGTGATTTATTTTTACTATTTGTTGTGTTGTATTCATTTAAGGGCCTTGTCATAAATTCAGTCATGTAAATGTTTAATATTTCAATACAGTTATTTTCTTTTGAATGCCTAAGTTAGGAGGAAAAGGTACAGGAGTTTATAGTCAGAGGAAGGAGACTGTATTCGATGTTTACAATTTCTTTTTACAAAACAATGCCGGAACCGAAATAGCGAGGAAACCTGAAGTGCTGAATACGGTTATTCAAGCGACAAAAGTATCAAAATGAACGGTCCAAAGAATTATAGCAGAAGGGAAATCAAACGAAACTGAGAAGCGATCCGTGCTCGTTTCGCCGAGAAAACGTGTAAATTGTCCCACTGCTGTGTGCGATTTAGATTCGTTTGACACGGATGCTTTGAGGTGTTTAATAAATAAATTTTATGTACCGAAAAGTGCGTTCCTACTGTAAAGAGAATTATGCAAAAAGTGAAATTAATTTCAAAGGAAGTGAAAGCTCTTTAAGGAGAATTACGTAAAATGGGATTTATATGGAAAAGAACAGAAGAGAACCGGAAAATACTGATAGAACGGCATGGAATTAAAATGCAGATTTCTACGATAAATTTCCCTGTTTCGCGAAGAAGGAAGACTGATTGTATACACAGATGAAACCTACATTCACAGTAGTCATGCGACACAAAAATCGTGGGTAGGCAAGACAGACGACCTTTATGAGGGACAGTTAACACTGGAGAGTTACGATAGTCTATTATTGTCAACATAACTGGATTTTCATATATCATAATCGTACACAGTCTGATTTAATTGACATTAAAATATTTCAACCACAATATTCGTGAAAATTATTTGGAGACTAAAAAAAAATAATAATCCAAGTCTCCCGCGCTCTAGAGAACGTTTCCTCACACTACGTCGTAGTCTCTGAACTCCTTTTCTTCTTTTTTTAATACACAGATTTCTTAAACTTTTATGTTTTCTGCAAATAGCTTTTTTTTTACAAAAAGCATTTTTAAATTTTAACTCTACCTGTATTTGAAATTAAATAAAGAATTAAATAAAATAAAAACGACTTCTAACGTTCCAAAAGTAAAAATTAAGATTTTAAATCTCGAGTTAAATTAATGTTTGTAACGTTTAGTTTTTTTTTTTAATTTGACGCAAACTTCAAAAGGTCTACCTGTTAGTTTTTATTCTGAATAAATAAATGATTTATTACCTATTTTAAAGCTGTTATAAAGTGGAGATTATATTTACAATTAAATTATTTACAGTTTTAGTCGGACTGTTTTGTCGTGAAACCCGGTGAAGCGTGCTTATTTACTGCAATCATTTGCTCGTTGGCTTTGTCTCCGTTCTACTTAATTTCAGTAAGCGTTTTATAATTATCTTTGATACTTCTATACGTATAACAATTCTGAGTGCAAGCGAGGTTTTTTTTAGGAACTTTGTTTTTGTAAATTATAATTTACTTTGAGAATTATACCACTGTCATTTTTGCAAAAAAAAATAATGGTCGAGATGAAAGCGATTTTCTTTTGAAAACTTTTATAGGATTTTGGAAGCGAGAGCCGCTTTGAGTTCAATCGAGGCAATTTTTCTCATGTTGCAATCGCTTCTTAGTTAAATCAATTTATATTATCATGCGCCTGTTTTCCTTAACCTTGATCCATTCTTTCCGATTCCGGATTCTATACGGGTTGTACCACGCTTGATTTACGCTAAGAATGCCGACGCGTGTTTAATTTGATCCAGTAGAAGTAAGAGCTGTCTGGTGGCTTGATTCAAGTCCAACCGCTGGAGTAGCTATCGGGTAAAGCCTAATGTAATAAATTCTAAAATATAAGTAAACATAATTTCACGTCAGGAAGTTTCGAGAAGCATCAATATCGACGATGAATATAAGATAATACAGAGAGTTCCAAAAGTGACGCAAACTTACGGAAGAATGCCGCCTTCTTTTGTCGCATGTTTAATTGTGGAAAAACGGGTTACACAATGCGGCAGAGAATATTCATCGTCTCCCGATATATTATATGTGCCGGTTATGCCCGGAGCCAGAACGTCTTCACAGAAAAGTACGGTGAGGATGCCCGAAAAGTCCTCCGTCAAGCGGCCGTATGAGAAGTTCCAAGAGACAAGGAATACGGCAGATGCAGCCAAAAGCGATCGATCGAAAGCGCTAACATCAGAAATGTTGATCGACGTGTAAGCTGCATATTCTGCCAGTAACAAGAAGTCTGAGCGACGCCTATGTTGCCGGTCAGGTTTCTCCGTCGGTAGTCCTCGCACGGCATCGCGCAAGCGTTTAAAGATGCATTCGTACAGAATTCGAGTCGTTCACGAGTTATATGCAAACGCATTCCCTGTCTCTTGGAAGTTGTCGTACAACAGCTCGACAGAGGACTTGTTCGGTGCAACCACACCGTACTTTTCTGCGTTGGATCTGGACATAACCGGCAAATCTAATGTATCGGGAGACGGTGAATATTCTCCGCTGCATTGTGCAACCCGTTTTCCTGAATTAAACGTGCGACAAAAGAAGGAAACATTCTTCCATAAGGTTGCGTCTTTTTTTGATCGCTGTAGTTCAAAATCGTGCGGGTAACTTTCCACAGAATTGGAAACCCGATTATTATTAAAAATTAAACCGTTCAGTTACTTTAAGGGAAAACTGATACGCACCGATTTAGACATTCAACGATCTAAAGTATGAAATTACGACGTTATATATGTTTGCTGCATTTTACTACGGTAATCTTGATGTACTTATGTTTTCATTCGATGAAGTAAAAGAGAATAAAAAAACAAGTTTTGTTTACATTTTTTACATTAAATTTATATTTCAAGAATAATTTATTAAATTAATTTCTTACCTGTACAGTCGTAAAAATTTCTAAGTTTTATGTTAGTGAACGTAATAAAAGTGTAGTTAAAATTCTGATATCAGGTGTTGCAGAGTAACTAGGGCGATATCATGATATTAATTTCCAGAAGCCCTGGAAATACCGGTCGTAACCGTTAGTCGAACTGCTTTCACACTGAATGAATACACAGACAAGATGGCGTTCTAAGATTCTCCTAATTATTCCGGAAAAAAAATATCGGTCAAGTTGGACTAACCCGTCTCAAATTCCTCTACGCGAATTTTGTATTTTTTATATTTACATTTTAAATATATTTTAAAAAGAGAAAGAATTTAAAAGCAGCATACTTATTAATCTATTAAACGTTTGTCGTATCTAAATCGTAATAAATAAAATAAAAATATTATAGCTATACATTGCTTCACCTCATAATTTGTTTTGTGCTTACATTAAAGCGAAAGAAACTAACAGAATATTTCCATCTTTCTGCTCGAGCATCGCTGAAAATAACTGAACTAATTAAAAAAAAAAACTTGCCGGGTCAATCAATCTTCATCAAATCGGCTATTTTTCATCAAAAAAAATTTGATGAATCGGTTTTATTTTTTAAAAATTAGTTACATTTTTTCTTTTACGCAAAAGTAGTTTAGCGAAAAAGAAGAAAAAATTTATAAAACCAATATGTTACAGCACTCGTAAAAAATAAGTTATCTAATTAATTTACCTTGTGCCCTTTACCTTTCTATATTCATAGTCTTTACGATTTTAATATTCATACGAAAAGCGATAATGAATTTAAATTACATAAGAATATCGGATTCTTTACCTACAATTTATCAGTAACGAAATAAAATGTAAAAATAATTTCTCTAAATTTACCTTTTTCACTCGAGCATCACGATATGTTTGGGTAATAAATCTGAAATCTTCCTGAAATTTTTCCGACAGATTTGTAAGATAATTTACGGGTAACTATTTTGGGAATCGTCGATCTAAACCCGAAATAAAACATTTCCAACGCCGATATCGTAAAGCGTAAATATATATATAATATTTTTATAAAATACTCGTATTATACACTTATCGCTTCGTCTTAAAAGGAGGTAGTTGGACTATTCAGATTTACCACAAAATATTATCGTATGAAAACAATTTTTTTTTATCAGGCCAAACATTGCGATTAAAAAACAAATATGCGGATTAATTTTTATTTTCCCGTTATAGTATACTATATACTATAATAACGGGAAAGGTAAAGTAATCTAAAAAAAAATTTTTAATTAATTTTCCATATTTTTCTTTTAACTCATCGGGTGATAAAACTCAACACGTGTACAAAGAAGGACGGGGTAAATTTTTTTTGTTCATATATATGTTGTTATATTGGCGTGTATTTACATTAGTTACTCTCGGGGTCGGCTGGACAAAAACATTTAAACGACTTCTATTTATAAAATAATTAATACTATTTAAATTTGAAGTAGCGTAGAAAAGTAAGAGGCGGAGGGATCAAGGGTCAAATTTCAGCTGAGGATGGAATCGATGAAACTTTAAATTTTGAGCTCTTTTGCTGTAATGCCGATACGGTTATAACGCTGATAGAAGCACGTCCCCGAAAATGAGAACCGATGCCAAATATTAAAAAAATGTTCTACTTTCTAGTACATATATAGAAA
Organism: Lycorma delicatula; assembly: GCF_047948215.1. NCBI lineage: Eukaryota > Metazoa > Arthropoda > Insecta > Hemiptera > Fulgoridae > Lycorma > Lycorma delicatula. The sequence goes on from NC_134458.1 coordinate 6,874,406, forward strand.
GTTATTTCAACTATGTGTACGTATTTTGTAATAAATCAAACAGAATAAATAAATAGACTGATACATTTAGCTGTAGAAATTGCAGGTATGAGTAGCTGTAAAAAAAATATGAACTCTACGTAAACAAAAATAACTTCCTCATTTTTTAAATAACTACCTTAAATCTGTTCAGTTGTATGCATTCAGATGTGTTGTATGAATATAGTAATGTGTTCTAATAAAGTAGTATTGTATATTATTTTACGGTATTTTGAATTCAAATCGGTTACTACAGTACTGTATTTTCAGTTAGCCTATAAGGGAAAGCGCTTAAAAGACTGTACCGTTACTGTAGTTTTACAGTTCCAAAAAAAATAAAAAACAATATCAGAATAAAATCCAACTACATAAATATAAGTATTGTACAATACATACTTAATACTGTATTTCTATTTTTATAAATTTTATTTTATTCCGTAATCTTCTCTTCTTTAATTGTAACATTCGGTAATAGTTTAATTGTGTTGCAATATAGATTTGATCGCCATTGTTTTACTTCGTGCATCGCTTTATCTTGATATATTTTTATATGAGAGTTTAAAAATTAAATTACTATTCGAATTTTAAGTTGTTTTACTATCTTTATACCGGTGAGGTGAAGGAATGGGTCATTTGAAAAAAAATTCTTACGCACATCTTTTCGTCTTGGATTAAAGAATGTGCAGAAAAAAATTATTTATATGGATCCATTACTCATTTTTTCGGAAGATAAATATTTTAGAGTAAAAATGTCACGGTTTATTTAAAATTTAGGATTCATTTTGAAATACGTCCTATATTTCTCATTTCTTTTTCACAATTATCTGCGATTCCTATTACTTTATTAAAAATATGTTTATATCACTGAGGAATAAGACGTTGAATAAATTATCAGTTTGTAAAATATTTATAAAAATGTCAAAAATTAAAATTATCCTGTAACTAACAAATTACGCTGGTGTTACACCCGAAAGCGCTGTAACTATTTTATTTTCTATTTTTAATTTGTCGTTAAATTAATTAATATTATTTTTTTATACATCGATTATTTGTTACTATTCATATTTGTATAATAATAAAATTAATTAAATGAAAAAAACTTATTTTTTTTGCAACAAGGAAGAGATTTACTTACTAGTTTTTATTCGTAAAAAAATTATTGAAATCTAATTTACACGATTAGATAATTTACAGAACTGTTAAATGTTAATGATTTAATCTGTCTCTATCGTGCTTTGACATATGCGATACGTAAATACTTTTTATGTGCTTGATTTAATCTAGTAAATGGATGTTCGTTGGTGAAATCCAGAGGCGACATTTTGAATCTGCTAATAAAAGAAGATGACCTACTTACTTCAAGTCCTGACCTAGCTGATATGAAGACTAGATCTGGTGCAGCTTCTCGATGAAATAAAGAAGCGATAGTCAAGCAGATTTATTATGAATAATAAAATGCATCGTACTCAGTAGTATAAATTATTGTAGTGACGAAAAATTATTTACGTTATGTAAATCAACATTTAATTATAATAACAAAAACCTAGCTTCGTTTCCGGAACCTGCATCGGTCAGCTATGTTTCTTTTTCGACCTGAGAGGGGAACGAAAGTTTTTTTTTTAATATCTATTCATACGATGTTTAAAAGGCTATTGATAAGTTTACCCTGATTTGGATGATACGGTTACTCTCTGGTTTGGACCGACAAATCCTCGAATTATGGGAAAACTTCAATTTCATAAAATCCGATTGTAGGAGGCGTAGGAGGAGAGTTATTTTTTTTAATTTTATTACACTTGACTGAAATTAATAATTTCTTGAGTACACATTATCTGTAGGTCTTTTTAGAGGTAAAAGGAATAAGTGTATGTTCTGTAGGTGTGGAAATTGCATTTGACAGTGACAAACAGGATAACCTAATGGAAATAGTAAGAAGCGAAAGACTAGTCTGCAAAGGTAGAATTGTACCTGAATCAGAAAACCGCTATGAAAGTAAAGGATGCACAAACCGAATGGTTTGACATACGGAGTTGGACAAGGGTGCTGCCTATCGCAGATTCTGGTTTTATATGTTTGCTGAAGAATCGATGAAAATGCTCTAAAAAAGGTAAAGGAATTGGCATAGAAGAAAAGAGAGTAAATGTTACGAGGTTCGCACACGTCGTACTATTTCTAGAAGATGAACTACAGGATATTTAATGTACGATTTTAAAATTATAAAATGGAAAATTGAATGTGAATGAGCGTTAGGAAAACAAAAGAATGAAGGAAGGAGACAAGCCGATGAATTTTTACACAAAAGAAGGAATAATCTCACTACTGTTTAAAGAGACGTATTTTTAATTTGTTTACAATAACGGTGAAAACTACTAAACCAATCATTTAGAAATTTTAACTGTAGTATTCTTATGAACCCCCCCCCCACCCCCCGGGAATGTTCACCGCAGTTCATACCTCACCAATCTCACTACTACATAAATCATAAATAAATAAAAAACGTATAAATAAATAACCTAGAACTTCTTTTGTTAAATCCAATGTTGTCTACATCGATCGTTGTCTACGTAAATATCGAATTCTTCAGAGTTATAATGTGATTTACTAAATTTAATGTCATTGTTTATAAAGTATCAGATTGTATTCGTATCGTAATATACGTAAAAACAAATTACTTTAATAATAAAATTAAAAGGGAATGACTACATATTTAACAAAGTTTTGATGATTTGAGGAGTCCTGAATTTCGATATCGATATCTCTAGAAAATTTTACTAAATTTAATGCCATCGTCTAATGTGGCGGCGATCCGCGAGAGCTCATCCACACTCGAATACAATGGGACTCAAGATTTTTGTATCCTGAAGTAAGAAATTTCATCAGGATAAACCATACACGCAATCGGCATAGGTTCGGCTTTCAATTCGCTATTAGGTCGGCGAGGTCACAGATAGGAAGATGAACTTCTAGGACTACTAGAATCGATGATCGTAGACGATGTGGATTACTACAGAGCGTTTTCAAAGATTTGAGAAGCAGCGTATACGCTCGGGTCAAAATCAAGTTCAACCTTTGAGAAATATCAACTCAAATCTCAAATCAACCTTTGATTATCACTTTGAAATTGAATATCTGAATTTGAAAGATATTCATAGGTTTCACGATTAAAATATGTAACTGTTGCAATGATAAAAAATGTAATGATGAAATTGCTGGACTTTGTTGTACCGGTTGTCAAGTAGTTTTTGAGCAACCTCAATATTCTCCTGATTTCATTAAAAAAATTGATTTTGGGAATACATCCTTTATCTAAACATTTTATTTTATCCGGTAAGTTGTGAATAGCGATAACTCTGCGAGCAACAGCTCACACATAATTACTAAAACACTATTTCCAATTTTTTAAATTACACACGCACATAGCACGAGCGAAGCTGCGACGGGGGATGCGAGTTGAACAAGTAAAACAAAAGAGATACTTTGGTGTCATGTAAAAAGTAGATTGCTAAAGTGAAATTAAAATAAAAATAAAGCAGTAATCGAGTTAGGAACAGTTAACTGAAGAAATGGTTATTAAGCGTAAAATGGAGTTAAAATTGAAGAAGCAGCCATTAAAGTGTTATATTTTGAGCAAACCTCCGTTAATCTGGACACTAAGAAAAGTGAAAACATACGATATTTGAAATGTGAACAAGAGGAAATTGGAAAGATTATAGGAGAGAAAAAGTTAATAATGAAAAAGTAATAAGGAGATTTAAGAAGAATAGAAGCTTAATCAGAACAATTCAGTATAGGAAAACTAACCGGCTCGGACATACCATGAAAGGGGTGACTTCGGTTAAAATGATGCCAGAAGGACCAATAGAAAATGTAAAAAGAGAGACAATCTAAAGGAAATGAATAATACCAAGATAGCGGAGAAGAGAAGAGAATTGAGAGAGGACTAGTATTTATAGACCTGAATCATTGAATCTGCATTAAAAAAGTTTATAAAGTAGAAATTAGTCATCAAGTTGTTTTCAGACAGTTTCAGAACTAAGAAACAGCTACCAAAATAAACAGTTTGTTGTTTTTTTTTTTTTTAAATCTTTGTACTTGTTATTTTTGAAGATTTAAGTACCCTTGCTGAGTTGAAGAAGAGTATAAAATCACTGTTTCACGACAAAAAAATGTAAAAATCGATTAATTTTTTGCTTCATAATATTTGTGTTTGTGTTTCTTACGGCTGTGACGCATGCAAAACATCTGAGGTACAAATGACACCAGTCACAATAGTTCCAGAGAAAGGAAATTCAGCAGTTTCAGAGAAAGAAATTACTAATTTTCACAGTCCAATCGATCCATATGATGAACGTAATGAAGGTGTCACTTAAAGGGCTAAATATTACTTGCATTTTGGGTGTGCTTGGCGTGCCAATATGCAACAGCGTATTTGGTTCTATAAAAAAAGCTACGGGAAAGCAATCCTGTACTAAGCCTGGGATAGGATCATCTTATTTTTGAGGGTAGCTATTTTATTTTCTGTAATGACTTATGATTCATGTTAGGTCATCTGTAATGATTACGGTTGTAGGTTGAATATACTCACAAATGCACATAGCCGCCTACTGCATAAGCACACGCCACCACATATTCTATAGGTATGTGTAAGAAGTCGATAATATGGAGAAGGCTTTTTTTCATTAGCGTCGAGCAGGTGGTTTCAGGACACAAGGAAAGATTGAACCCCATAAAATCAATCTAGGCAGTATTAAAGAGATGTAACATCAAAAGTTATCCTGTTCTTTTCGTCTTAAAATTATACATTAACGGGTTGCCGTGGAAGCATTTGCTGGATAAAAATATATTTAAAATTCGGCCGGCCGCATGTCGATAAGGAATCAGCCAGCATATAAAATCGGCCTGTTTTATATTTTTAGGGTTTGCAATCACAAAAAATATCCTTTTATTATTCCATATTCCTAATTAATACAAGAACTAAATTTTAATTTAATTTCTTTTAGTTCTTTTCCTCAACTTTTAGCATAAGCTATCTCGGGTTTCGAAATCATTCCGCGGGGAAAGAGTGGAAAACGTATCGTATAAAATGAGTTGCACAAAAGGATAAAGTGATCTCAATAGGAGAACGATTTCGTAACTAACCGTGAATGAGTAAATCCGCTGCTGCGGGAAATTAAAAATCCTTTTCCGGTTTTATTTCTGGGATTAACATACGATTATTTTTTGCTGAATAGAAATACATATGTGAAACAACGATAAATATAAAAGTTCATTTACAGAATTGATATTAATCCTTCTGGTTCCGTACTTTTTCCCTGTTAATTCATAGTTAAGTGCAGAACTCAACACCAGACGGGGTTGTATCATGTCGTATAAAATAGACTTTTTCTAAACCGACAGGAATCGACGTAAGGGGCGATTCGTTGCCTGTTTCTAGCGTAAATGACTTAATAATGATCGATTAAATAATAATACTAAGCTTATATTATATTCGTTTATGTTATTTTATAATTGTTGATGATGATAGTTTAACGATCGAAATGCGTTAACTAGTTTATTTATTTTTTAATCGTCCTTGAGCAGTTTGCTTTTTCAGTAAAGTTCTTCACAGTTTCCTTTTTTAAAAATATTATTGTAGTTAGAATGCTAAAGTTGAAATGAATTTTTATTTAGATTAAAGCTAAGAATCGTCAATTTCGTCCAAAATTTTATAATGGTAAAAATTTTAGGAAAAAATATAGTTATGAATTTGATACTTTCAATTTTTTTTCTTTGTAAAAATTATTTAAGAAGTATAATATACCCGCTGTAAATATAAGTCAAATAAATAGTTTATATATTATAGTTGCAGGGAAGGAGTCGCCAAAGAATATTTTCAGGTAAAATATGGAACTACACTGGTTGAGGACACATTTAAATACAATTACCAGCTTCCTTTAAAATGGTTTATCTGTAACATAACCGGTTAGTTTATCCATTCCGGAACAAATAGAAGGGTTCAATGCTTAAAAAAAGGTCTTAGTATCATTTCACCTTTATATCTTCATCGGTACCCGCGAAACATATTTTGGAATGTAACGACATTTCTTACAATTATTTTTAATAATATAAATTGTGTATATAGTAGTCGTATACTTGGTAAGAAGAAAAAAACTACTGATGAAGTACAGAAAAAAAATAAATGGATGAAGAACTCTGATACTGCCAGTATTTCTATTTATTATACGGGATAAAAAATTAAGATACATTTGTGCACGCTTCTGTTGTACGAGTGTTTTGTTTATGTATACATCTGTGGGTTGTGCTGAAGACTGTACTTATATTTTTTCTTAATTATCTACTATATATTTTTTTAAAAATAACTTTTAAATGTTTTCGTTCTAAATTAAATGATGATAAACCCACAAAGATCATGGAAAGTTATAACAATTCTTAAACGGGGTAAATTTATAGGTAATTTGTGATAAATCCTGCGAAACGTGCAATAGATAAATAAGTCCTTTAATTCCCGCCCGCAAAAAATTTAAATGCTAGTATTACTATTATTTTCACGAAAATATATTACAACACTGCTATTTGAACAGTTAAGCTAGACCGGCGATGGAAAAAATTTTTCCATCCCGAACGACCACGGATGTACAAAACTCTCGGGTTTCAATTATTTGATGAATTTTCCGCATCGCTTTTCCAAATAAAGAACAGGTCATAAACGACAAGGTGGTCGAGTAAAACGAGTGGCGTCGACCGCCTTGTTTCACTACGTGAACATTGCCGAAGAAGGAAAGCGATGTTGCCGGATCGTCCCTCAAGGAAGTTAATGGAGGTCAGCTCGGAGAACCTGTCGTGCTGGAATGTAGACCACATCGCATCAACCGCTTGCTGAGTTACCTGCACCCAAGAAATCTCTATCCACCCCTCCTCATTATTGCTGTTTGAATATAACTTGAAAAAATAAATATATACTATAATTGTACGTCTGCATATATATAAAGTGGTATTCACAAATAGCGAGGTACGATCGACTTCCTACAAAAATTCTTTTTTATCTTGTCTTAAAAAATATTCAATTTCCGTAATCTCCTAAAATTTTATACACATTTAATAGTCGCTGAATGTAAATTAATTTTCCATGAAAGCCAAATGATCATTTAATAAAATAATATTTAATTACCACAGTTTTCGTGCCGGACGTTAGTTATGAATTATGTCGAGTAAAGTACTCAGGTTTCGTTCACCTTTGCACGAGCTGTTAATTTTAATTACGGTAACGTCAAATAAATTTATTTTGATTTGATTTGGTTTAAGGTTTTTTAAATCCACTCTTAGTAATTAATTAAGTTAAATAAAGTATGTCAACTAAAGTTCACCTGACTCTATTAAAAAAAAAAATATTATAAACTATTATAGTAATAATAAAAATGATGACGATGACTGCAAAGAACATCATAACTGTCATTCAAGAACTGCCCTGTGCACAAATTGGAGACGGCAATTCCGGACGTCAAGACGCTGCAGAAAATAAGCTACTCTGAAGCAAGGAAAATTGTTAGTAGTAGAACATCTCGACCAACAACGACTTGCAGAAGCAGCTGCTTCCTCTTCGTCATCCAAAGTTAACGTGGAGCAGATGGTTTCCACGCTTGCACCAAGTCTTGTGACTATGATAGAGAAAATCATTGACACCAACATTGAATCTAGTCAGCGAAAGGAAATAATTAAACCTCCGAAGACTCATATGCAGATGGACGAACCCTCTCAATGATGACACCACCAAATGATGTTGTGCAAAAGGATAAGGGGACATTTAAAACAGCCAAACACATCACTCCTTCGACCAGTCATAGGGCGTGGGAGGGTGTGGAAAGTGTACAGAAAAAGCGTCAAAATAATCCGATGGAGGTGCAAGTAATAATGGAGAAAGTACCAGACCTAGACCCTACAGAACACGCACCTACGGAACCTCTAAAAGCCCAGAGGACATAAAGGAGAGTACGAGTGCTTCAGCCGCCCCAAGTATACCATTAGATATTGAATCGAGTTTGGATTCAATAACATCCATTCTGACCGCTCCTACTAAATTATTGTCACCAGACGTGACCGCAGAGAATCGTTGGTATCTGAAAGGGAGGAAGTTGCCATGTCTGAGGATTCAGATACATTGTGATCTGAAATAGAAGCTGTAAGGAGGATGGAAAGAAGAAAGGCTGGCCGAAAGGAAAACCTAGGAGGTAAACCAAAACAATACGAGTATGTTCAAGAATCAAGCTTTTTCGGGATCGTATTTCTTTATTTGCTTTAGTGTATTATCAGGAATTAAGTGACATGTTTCGTTTCGTACGAAATTTTACGATATAAGTCTACATTTTGTAATTCTTATTGATGTGGAATGGACTAAGAGCATTAGCAGTTAATTCACCTAAAACCTCAAAAAAAAAAAAAAAAAAAATATTAGTAACACCCTGAGGCAGATAATCCCCACTTCCGGAACATAACATCTACGTTCCACGTCCAGGGCAGAAACAGCTCTATATATATATATATATATATATATATATATATATTTTATATATATTATTACGAATATATATATTCGTAATGCTGGCTAACGAGGCTCAGAGTTTTTTCCCTCGGAGGTGGAATTTTCTTCGGCCTAATTCCACCTACATGCCGTAACACAAGGACTGGACTTTTGGCCACTTGCAGATATGAAAAACTGTAATGATTAAGGAAATAGATTCACACCACCTTTAGAGCTGGCGATGTGGCGGCCAGAGTCGAAGTGATTGCAGGTGTAACGGAGGCCCTTCCGCTGTCTACATGCTCCCCGCAATGGACAGCATATAACTATGGTGCCCATGTATGTCGGTGCATGGGAGCCCTAAACACTTCGGTGGGTATGGGCCTGGAGTCAGTGCAGAGATTGCGCATCCGCTCTCTGCCAGGACATATGCTGGTTCCACCGGAGTGCCGGACCGGACCTCCAGGGTTGATAGTCCTGGAGTGGGGTTGTACCCCGGCAGGTAGCCTTGCTACTTACATGGATTTGAATGCTAGATCGTGGATACCGGTGTTCTTTGGTGGTTGGGTTTCAATTAACCACACATCTCAGGATTGGTCGAACTGAGAATGTACAAGACTACACTTCATTTACACTCATACATTTCATCTCCTCATTCATCCTCTGAAGTATTATCTAAACGGTAGTTACCGGAGGCTAAACAGGAAAAAGAAGAAGGTAGCCTTGCTACAACCCACCGGGTTGGTCTAGTGGTTAACGCGTCTTCCCAAATCAGCTGATTTGGAAGTCGAGAGTTACAGCGTTCAAGTTCTAGTAAAGCCAGTTATTTTCATACGGATTTGAATACTAGATCACGGATACCGGTGTTCTTTGGTGGTTGGGTTTCAATTAACCACACATCTCAGGATTGGTCGAACTGAGAATGTACAAGACTACACTTCATTTACATTCATACATATCATCCTCATTCATCCTCTGAAGAATTATCTAAACGGTAGTTACCGGAGGCTAAACAGGAAAAAAGAAAGAAAAGAAAAGGTAGCCTTGGTACAGAAGGGATAAAATATCATACAAATTGAACAATCCACAAACGTGACTGAGGGTTTACGAAAACAACCTCGTCTAGCACAAGCCGTTTCACCTGAGGCGAAACGTAGAAGAGTGCTGAGTCAAGACGGCTAGAAAATGAAGCTATGAGCTTGAAAAGTACTTTTTCCAAGAGTAATATACAAAAACAAAAGTTCGGTAATTACGAAATTTGATGGTATTTTTTCGAGGGTAAGCCCTTTTCTTATTGCTCGGGAAATAGTTAGATGTGCTGGAGATCCAGTTAAATAAATCAAAAAACTTACAATGGACTTCATGTGGAGAGTACTACTGATGCAGTCACAGAAGATCCCAGGGCTTATGAATATTGGCAATTTTGCGGTGCATTTCGATCCTCACGGCACACTCAATATTTCAAAGGGTGTTGTGGTCTGTCGGGATCTTCTGAACTACACAGAGCAGGAAATAGTCCAGGAATTGACACCACAAGGAGTGATAGAGTGCCGCAGGTTAAACACGAGAAGAAACGGCAAAGTCCAACCTTCTGTTTCTCATGTCCTCACGTTTAATAGACTGACCCTGCCGGAGAAAGTGCGTGCAGGAATCCACAGATTGGATGGGAGGGCTTTTGTACCACAACCAATGCGGTACTTCAAGTGCTAACGTTTTGGCCACACCCCTGCTCGATGCGAGAAATGCAAATATGCGTGTGTAGTTAAGAGTTTCATGAAGGGCCAAATAAGGATCCTCCTTCATGTATAAAATGTAGAGAACAGCATTCGTGCAGATCCAGAAACTGTCATGTTTACAAGATGAAGTAGCTGAACAGGAAGTCAAAAACCTTGAGGCAAAGAAAATTGGAAACACCCGCAGGCCTAGAGCAGCAACAACTTATGCTCAGGTTGCGGCTGCTGTTTCTGCTCCTGCTCATGCTGCTGTTGATACAAACCAGCTTCTGTGCAAGCTGGCTCCCACTTTGGCTGATATGATAGAGAGAATAATAGAAAAAAAATAAGATTCTCAATAATAAAGAAATCACAAAGTCATTGAAAAAATACAGCCTCATGATGATACCGCGATTAGGACCAAATGTGCATCTGCGAAGAGAATGATACTAAGGAGGCCGTCCAAGTTCGTCTGAGTGACATTTTAGATGATGGAGCAAAGAAAGTGACGGCTTTGCAGTCTTCTATGGAGGCTCCTAAGCCTCCTACAACCGAGGTGACCTCTAAACTACAGAGGCCACTAAAAACACCACAGGAGGGGCCTGTTTCCTGTCTGCCTGAGGCGGTGACTGGTGCAACTCCTATTGCGGAGGTCGCTTAGGTTCCCGCCTCACACTCGGCGCCTACAGCAGGCGCTGATCCATGTCCGTCCTCGTCCGCGGCTTCGATGGTCTCCGATTAGGAGACCATTGGTCTAAGAGCTCAGATTCGGGTAGCTATAATCTAAGAGGTGTGAATCAGGACAGGCTGCGGCGCGAGTGAGAAACTGCCTTGTAGGGGTTGGAATAGCGCATTCAGCAAAGGGAAGAGGTGGAATTGATGGCTGAACAATTCGGCCGGGCCATAAAGACTGGTGGCGATAGAGTCCTACGGTGTCATCGGCCAATGGATGGACCCTTAGGTAGTGGACATTCTGCTGATCAGCAGTTCCTGGAGCCGTCATGACCGCTGCTTTCGGGGAGCCATCTGTTAAACGCAGGCGGAAACCCGGAAAAAAGTGGTGATTCGCTGACATTAGCGTGCTGCGCGCAAGAGTTAAGTCCGCTAGGAGAAGATACCAGCGTTGCTCTAACGAGGATTATCGTTGATTACGTGCGTTCTGAGGGTGTGCGGATCTACCGGCGCGCCCGTAATGAGTATGTTCATGCTATCAAGAAAGCCAAGTTATGGTCTCAAGTTATAACAAGACGCCATGCACTAGTTGCTGTGCAACCCCTGGCAGTTCGCAAAATCATGTTACCGGCCAAAGCCATTGCACGTGCTGTCCAGGGATCGATGCGGGATTCGTAGTCGTGACCACACTTTAACATCTGTGGCGACTTATCAGGTGTTTCTGAATACTCTGTTTCCAGATGCTCTGGAGTGTGAAGCAGAGGTCGGCGTTAGAGTGGGGGCTATCCCCTTCCCTGGCGTACGGGGTGTGGATCCCGTTGACATAGACTGAATGGCACTGAAAAAGACACCTGGGATTGACCAACTTGACCCGGATATATTCTACTATCTGCTGCTTGTCATAAGAGAGACGCTTGGCAGGCTGTTCTCGGGGTGGCGTAGCTGGGACTGCTTCCTGACTTTTTAGAAAGTAGCTTTGGTGAGGGTGCTCTTAAAACCAGGAAAGGATCTTAGTGAGATTGGTAGTTATTGACCCATCAGCCTCTTGCCGCTAATCGGCAATTTGCTTGAAAGGATGGTTGTGGAACGGATCTGGAAAGCATTGAGGTAAACTTTTTTCTAAATCGAAGCCAGTATGGCTTCACGAAAGGGGTTGGCACCGAGGATTGCATCTTAAATGCTCTAGCCGAGGTGGAAAGCGCCGACTGTAAATATGTTTTGGCAATTTTTATAGACATAGAGGCAGCATTTCCTACCTTGTGCTGGAGTTCTGTGTTCTATGAGTTGGAAGGCCACAATGTTCCCGTAGCCCTGAAGGCCATTGTACGTGACTATTTGTGTAACCGTACGGCTCTGTTTAAGGATGCGCACCTAGTTGTGGAAAAATCTGTTACCAGGGGAAGCCCGCAGAGTTCCGTTCTCGGTCCCCTGCTGTGAAACTTGACGAATTTCTGGGGTTATCATTTCCAGAAGAGGTGACGGCCCAGGATTTCGCTGATGGCTGTCTCTTTTAGTTCGTGGTAATTCATGACCACAGCTAGATATTTTGAACAGTTGCTTATCTCCCGCCTGCGGAAGAGGCTGTTGAGGCTCGCGATGGAAGCATGGCAGGTGGAATTGGACATCACGACTAAGAGAAGATCCTTGTATAAGTTTATACAAGTTCTTGGTAGATGGTATGCCTCGAGCTCATTTTTAATGGCAACGGATGCACGGATGCTCACCAACCATGTTAATTTAAACCAGTATCTGTTTCGGTTCCACCTGGCAGCTGATGAGCTGTGCGTCTGCGGGGAGGTCCAGTCGAACGAACACATGATGTTCGACTGCCCAGTTCCTTGGGGGGAGGGGGGGCAGAACTCAAGCCACCCTAGAACTCAGCGGTCAAGGTGAAAATTGGCCACTCATAAGCGACGAGTCAATGTGGCGTGAGCCGCATTGTCGGACCGTGTGGGAGTTCCTTGATGCCGTTGCTTTTTTCAACCGGCATCAGTAGTTTAAGGGATATAAGACTCCTACCGCTAGCTGTAGGGAGCTAACCTTGAGCAATGACTGTCCATCGGTCAAATATATCTCCAAGTGCCATAATATGGTGGACAGGTACTTGCTGGCATTCAGCGACCTAGATGTGGTAGCGAATTTCTTTCTAGAGAAAATAAATTTTAATTTATGGATGTCATATATATTTTTAGTAGTTGACGGGGTGTGCCTACCCATTTCAGCCAATATATGACAGGATGAAATTCATTATAACATGATCAGGCAGCTGAATACCACTGCAAAACGTACATTGTTAGAACTATATAATCAGATATGGGGGGATGGAATGTACCTGCAGCAGTGGAAAAAAGCACATATTGTTCCAGTGCCAAAGAACGATAAAAAGTTGACAGATCCCAATAGTTACCGCCCTATTTCTTTGACGTGCGCTATGGGAAAAATATTTTAAAAATTGTTTAATAATCGAGTCGTTCGATTTTAGAAAAAGTATTCTCACATCCTCGCATTAAGCAGGGTTTCGACAATACTACTCTACCACTGATCAAATGATCAACTTAGAGATCATTGTATATAACAGCTTTATCACAAGACAACATTGTGTCGGAGTCTTTTTTGATCTGCAGAAGGCATTCGATATGACCTGGAAACAAGGAATAATGCTTCAATTACATGAATGGGGTGTCTGTGACAATCTGTCCGTTTTACTCAGAAACTATATGAATGACTTTAATCTCCAAGTACGCCTCAAAAACGAATATCCATCAGAAAAACGATTGGAAAGTGGCATACCACAAGGCTCACCGCTGAGCGGTACCTTGTTCACGAATGCCATCAATAAACTGATATTAGCCATTCCAGCAGAAATCAGAAAAAGTATCTATGTCGGTGATCTGGAAATTGTGTATACCAGCAACACTACAGCTATGGTGAAGTACAAATTGCAACGTGCGATAAACGCCCTAAATGACGTTGCGAGGAATAATATTTCATTATTCACCTGAGAAAACGTGCTGTGTACACTTCTGCAGGAAGAGAATTCCTCACCGAAGTCCTGTTTTGACTATCGATGACCATCGTATACTATACCAGGACGACGTACGGTTTTTAGGTCTATTACTAGATAAATCCCTTACATGGGAATTACATATACAGGACTTGAGTTTTAGATGCAAAGAAGCCCTAAACTTTATTAAATGTTTATCCAACATCAATTAGGGCTCAGATAAAGAAATACTACTGAGGCTGTATAAAGTATTGGTTCAATCGAAATTCGACTACGGACGAATTGTGTATTCATCCGCTAGAAAGTCGCATTTACGAAAGCTAGACGTAATACATAACACCGGAATGACATCGGCGACTAGTCTACTGTCGGAAGTCGGAATAATATCACTGCATTATATAAGAGAGATCCTATTGCTAAGATATGTAGCAAATGTATGGGCCTTCCCTACCCACAAAAATAACAAAATTTTTAACAATCATCCGTTGGCTGCATTATATGAACATCATGCTACTTATTACAGAGCAGCCGGAATAAGATATCACGAATTGACTAGAAAATATGAAATTTGCTTTACAAGAGACATTATCAATTTCTACAAGGAAAATACCGCCATTGCTTTTACCAGCGGTAAATATAAGCCTGAATTTCTCTCGTGACGGAATAAAGAAAAAGCCAGCAGAAATCATCCAACAGGAATTTTATCAACCGTCAAAAGTTACGAAGAATACATTAAACTTTATACTGACCGTTCCAAAACCGAACATGGTGCTGGATGCTCCATATATGTAAATGAAGAAGCCCATTTTTGGAAACTGACAGATATGGCCAGTGTTTATACGGCAGAACTTATTGCTATACAGCAAGCTCTTCGCTACTCGTGAATACTACTGCGAAGAGACAGTGCTATTATGTTCTTACTCTGTAAGTGCACTTACTGCAATTCGGAACAAGAACATTAAGGACGTCTTTATTGTAAACATCCTGTCATTTTGTACGTTTTAAATCAACGAGGACCGCGATGTGTATTTGTATGAACTCCAGGGGATGCTGGTATTGTAGGAAATGAAAGAGCTGACGAAGCTGCCAGAAAGGCGACGACAGTCTGTTATATTCTAGATATAATTCCTGTACGAATGACAGATTTTAGAAATTGTCTAACCAATACAATAAGAAATCGGTGCAATAATGATTGGAGAAGATTTAATGACAAACTAAACGCAGTTGAAACCTCTCCATATAAATGAAGCTGACTAGCCGAGAACAAGTGGCGGTGAGCAGACCTAGAATCGGTCACACGCGAATAACAAATTCATATTTGTTAACCGGCGAAGAAAGACCAATCTGTGGTATTTGTAATAAAGCCCTTACAGTCAAACATCTAATGGAAACGTGCACCATATATGAGGATCTCAGAAAGAGGTTCGGACTGAAAAATAGTATTGCTGCTTATTTGGAAAATAGAAAAGAAAAAAATACTGTTATTTCTGTTAAAAAAAATCAATAAGTAAATTCAAGCTGTATTAAAGAATCACTATGGGAATAGTCTAATTCTACTTATACAACGGGAGTCTTGAAGCATGTCACTCATAGGGCCGGGAGGTAGCCTTCTTGTCTAGGACCTCCGAGCTCGCCTGATAACAAGAGTGGGGGTGTCGGGGCGTATCCGATAATGGAATGGGGGACCCTCGAGGGTTGACTGTTGGCGCGGGGCGAAGGGTATGCGCAAGGCATGTCTGAAGTCAGGCAGGTTAGGACCGGGAAGGGCAGCTTCCTTGCCGAGGAGTTCTTTGGCCGTCCTGAACAAATGGTCGAATTGCTCCTTAGCCGCGAGGTGGGACCTCGATGGGTTAAGCCCTACGTGACATTTTATAGAGGTGCAGTCAACTGCCACGGCATCCTAGGGCGGCTGATGACAACGGGGCAACTGAAACGCGGTTTCAGTTGCCCCGTGGTGCTTAAAAAGAAGGGAAAGAAAAGAATTCTATGAATGACTCTGGTTATGGATTCTATGCGTGAGAATAATGTTGTAATCGTTAACAAAATCCTTTTTTATTTTTGTTTTGTTTTATTTATTATTTCTTTTTAATATCAGGGCCCTTTACACCGTGTAAGTTTGTCAGTGTTTGTGTTTATGTGTTGATAATTTTGGTGTTTTTAAATAAAATATAAGGGCCCTTTACACCCTTACATATGAGGAACCTTATAGTGATTCAATACTATTTTTAGGAATGTGACGAGGGCTAATGAACGCAGAAGTCGATGCCCGTATATCCAAAAAAAAAAAATAATAATAAAAACAGCGACCTTCAGATCATTTGTTCGGATTGGATTTTTCGGCTACCTGCAGATCATGTACGATTAAATGATTTGGAAATGGACTTGTACCACATTTAGAGCTGGCGATCTGGAGGCCAGGGTCAAAGTTATTGCAAGTGTAACGGAGACCCTTCCGTTGTCCACATGGCCCCTGCGATGGCAAGCATGTAGCTAAGGTGCCCATGTATGTCGGTGCATGGGAACTCTGAAAGCTTCGGTGAATAGGGACCTGGAATCAGTGCAAAGATTGCGCATCCGCTCTCTGCCAGGACATATGCCGGTTGCACCAGATCGGACTTCCAAGGTTAGTAGCCCTGGAGTGGGAGTGTAGGGATCAAACATAAGCAACAACTTGAACAACAAAACGTGGCAGAAGGTGCTCGTAAACACCCTCGTTTAGAAACAGCCGATTTGCCACAAGCGAAGAGACAACGTAGTAAGGAGACAGAGAAAATCAGAAAAGGTGCAGACAGCATCAGTAGAGATTTAAGGAGAGCTTTGTTGCGCCCAAACCAAGGCATTTATTCATTACGAGGGAGGATGGAAACTTCCAAAAAGTTAGCCCATTCTTAATTGGCAGAGAGGTTACGAATTTTTCTTGTAGTCCTGTCAAGGAGATACGAAACACTTTTAATGGATTGTACATCGAAACTGTTAACGATAGTCAAAGCCAAAACGTTCAGTCTGTGAACAAGATCGATGCGTTCGCGGTGTCTGTACAACTTCATAGTAGGTTTCATCGAAAGGAGTCGTTGTTTGCCGTGACCTTCTTAATTGCATGGAAAAGGGAATAGTAGAGAAAATGTCGACTCAAGGAGCCATTAAATGGTACAGGTTAACGAGGAGAAATGGAGAGGATCTTCCTTCAGCCTCACATGTGTTGACCTTCAATAGCCCCAATCTTTCTGAGAAAGTACGAGCAGGCATACATCGGCTACGCGCATTAATCCTGCAACCTATGCGATGTTTTAAGTGTCAACGTTTCGGACACAGTACGGTCAGATATGAAGGGCAAGAGATCTGCGCGTGTGGAATGAAAACAGATGAGAGTGATCCATATAAAAATCCCCCAGTCTGCATTAACTACAAAGTACACCACACCGTCGATCAAGAAACTGTAAAAATTGGAAACAGTCATTCAGAAGGTTAAAACGCTGCAAAAGGTAAGCTATCCTGAAGCGAGGAAAATTGTTAACGACAATACACCTCGACCGACAATTAATTATGCAGAAGTAGATGCTGCCCCTTGGTCATCTAAAGTTAACGTGGAGCAGTTGGTTACTATGCTTGCACCCAGTCTTGCGATTGTAATAGAGAAAATTATCGACACTAAGATTGGATTTAGCCAGCGAAAGGAAACAATTAAACCCAACTCATCCCCACAAGAACATCTTTGACACGAGGATCGAATCTTCTCAACGAAAAGCGGCAGCAAAACCCGTGATGATAAAATCACCGATCGATGTTGTGCGTAAGGATAAGGGTAATCTGAAAAATCACTCCTACCACCAGTCATAAGGTAAAAGAGGGTGTGGCAAGATTATAGAGAAAGTCTGAGATTAGTGCCACGGAGGTACAAGTAACAATAGAGAATGCACCGGATATAGACGCTATAATACTCGCAGCTATAGAACCCCCAAAAGCCCAGAGGACATCTAAGGAGAGGGCTAGTACTTCAGCCGCCCCAAGTATGTCTCTGGAGATTGAATCGTGTACTTCAGCCGCCAAAAGTATATCATCGGAGATCGCGTCAAGTGTGGATTCATTAACAACCATGTTAACTGCTCTAAGTTGTCATCACTTGATGTCAGTTGCAGAACATCTCTGGTATCTGAAAGGGAGGAAGATGTCATGTTCGAGGCCTCAGACAACTTGTCATTAGAAGTAGAGGTCGTAAGGAGAATGGAAAAGAGATGCGAGAAAGGATGGTCGAAAGGAAAGCATAGAAGGTAAACGAATGAGATGTGTTTAAAAATCAAGATTATTAGTGATTGTATTTCAGTATTTGAGTTTAAAATCAAGAATGAATTAATAGTCTTCAGTTTCATTCGAAAAGTGAAATAACTTGAGAGGTTTTTCTTTTTCTTTCTGAAGTGGAAGGGGCTAATGACCAAAGTAGTCGATGCCCCCAAAACCTCGAAAAAAATAACAATAAATAAAAGAAATTTTATAAGTGGGATAATTTGTTTTTCGTAAATAATATTTTTATTTTTGTTTAGATTCTGTTTCTTGCAATTGTTTTTTTAATGTAATTTGTTTTATATTAACTTTATATTTCCAACCTATTATTATTTATAATTGTTTTTAATATCGGTTCACTTTTTTCACCTTTCAAACGTCTTCTCTTATCTATTTGCTCGGTTTTAATTATTATTTAATTCCATCTCTTACCGTAGTTTTTATAAGTTAAATTTATTTAATCCTTATATTTTTATTACTGTAAAAATTATTGTCTTTTAAACGTTGAAAATTATTGTAACTTGAATCAAGTTCAGTGCGGCTATACCGCATCTAAAGGTTAAATGATACGAACGTGCGATATCAAATTACTAAGTAATATGTAATTTTATTTATCAGCTGACGGCTTGGCGACTAGAATTTAGTGTTTACACCTGGAATGCTGCAAACGGAGGTCGCAGCCTTGAAAGTAAAACAGTGTACAGTTATACTGACTGACTACGATCAAATCCTTGCTATTTCAGTTATCTTGCTTATATTATCTGTTATGTACTTCATACAACAGACAACTTACTTCTCTTATAACTGGATTCATATAAGTCTTTTGATCCTATACATATATATTTTCTCTTTTCCCGTAATTGGGATTTATCTATCGTAATCGTATAACTGCAATTTATAACTAGTTTATATTTATCAGAAAGTTTATTTTTATTATTATTATTATTTTTATACTGAAAACTCAAAACTATTTGAATACATTAAAGAACAATACCCCGATTAAGTTGTGGCTTTGGCTAAAATTAACTGTATGAATAAATATATTGGGATCCTTTCGATTTTTTCCTGCAACGGAAATTTATCGACAGTTGAAATATGTAAAATAATAATAATAGAATACAACAAAATGAGTAATAAATATTACAGAAGAGGAAAAAATGATTCTGTAGTCGAAAATTAACATCCACTCCGTAAAAATACAAACGATAAGAATTCTTAAAACTTTCGCAATATTTCATATTTTCGTTAGGATTATCATAATTGATTTGAGTTTTATTTTCTGCCTTTCCTAGCATTGTCACTCTTACATTCGTAGTTGACGCGTTTCGGAGTACTTCCGTTCCCAAAACTGCGTTTACCATTAAGTCTTCCTGAGTCGGGATCGTCGAGTAAATAGCGATGTTAAGCTCTTCCCGCTCCCCATTCCTGCTGTTGGTCTCTTCTGTTTTGTCCCTTCCGCTACAACAGTTATACAATTTCTTAAAACTGATTCTTCCAATTCTTTATTTTAACAATTTAAATTTTGTTAATATTACGTCGGACAGAGTGTTTATTTGTTCATTAATTATGTCTTGTCCTTTTAATAGCTAAAATTAAAAGGACAGGAGATAAAATATTTAAAAGTTAAAATTAAAAGGATAATTTACCTGTAAAACAGATTTAAATATTTTTATTGCGTTCCGATGAAAATCGTTATCTTACATCGAAACGTCAGTAAATGTTAAACAGATAGAAAAGTACGATATCATTAACGATATTAATGCAAATTTAACAACTATTAGTTTTTAAATTGTCAAAGTCCATATAATAAACAAAATGAAGACCTAAAAAAATAAAAATCTTTTCGATTCCTCAATTAGATTCTCTGTTTTTTTAGGACACGAATGTAAAACTGAATAATATTACTTGTCAGTCGATTTAAACAAAATTATCAGTTATATTTTTTCGATGCGATTTTGATTATTTTATTAGTTATTATTAAGGTTCGTATTATTAAAAACTGGGAATAATGAGTATTAATTTTAAATTATTGGAACAGATTTTAATTAAAAATATTTAAAGTTTGTTCTTAAAGCTAATGTAAGGTTATTTTTATTTAGGATATATGCAATGTTATGATATTCAGGTTCAACACAATGCTACTATTGTTATACGATTTACATACGTTACTTATATTTAAGTCCTTTAAAGTAATTTACGTCTTGTAAAGTTCTATTTACAGAAGATGTAATATTATGATGTAAATTTTACAATAGATAATAGGCCAACGATAAATTCAATTTGTTCAGGAAACTATTTTGGAAAAACAAATTTGTGGTCTTGTCTTCTCCCATAAACTAACAAATGTTATAATTTATTTAGCAAATGTTATTAGACCGTTAAAAATGTTATACTGATACGCTTACGTGACAAAACGTTAATTATCTTTCACCAATCCCAAGTTTAGGTAGGTTGTCGCTTGCTCTGATTTATAAAGTCGGCAAATCTCACGCCCGGGAACACATTCAATATATATTTTTTCTGCAGGTTACATCCGTGGCAACTTTTGTTTGTTATTACTAAGTAACGTTTCGTTTCGTTTCAAGCTAAGTACCGAGTGAGAAAACTATAAACTTAATTTGCTAGAATGAGAAAAATCAGAAAAGACCGACACGAGATTGCGATCCACGCAAAAGATCTGCGCAGATCTAAAAATTATTTAATAAGATTTCATGTTCTTAACCGGATATATTCGTACTAAATTTTAAAAGGAAATAACGGAAAAAATCTCTTTTTTTGTTTTCTATTATTTTAAACAAAATTTTCTAAACGTTTGATCCGGTATTAAGTAGATAGGTGACGAAGTTAATACAGACAAAAGAAAAATGCGGTGTGATGCTGATGTTGTGGTCGGAAGTACTGTTTAATTTTACGTTATCGTCATGTCTGTCATTAAATTGTAAAGTGCTATTAAAAAATTCACATTAAATCTTTTCTATATATTTATAAATAATATTTCCTAACAAAGATTACTTCATATGTGTTTTCGCTGATTATAAAATGGAAAAAATATACGAAAAAAGGTATAAATAACAGAAATCGTAGAATATTATAATTTGAATAAAATATTTGTTGATGGGTGTAGCCTTCTCTTGTCAGTTTAGTAGAGAAAGTAATACGGGTTAAGCATAAGTTACAATAAATTAATAAAATAAAATGTATCGACAGAAATATTATTCTGTTTTATGTAATGTTAACGTCTTAATGGTATTTCTCTATTTTAAGTAACGTAATTTCGTAATACTAAGATCTCTGACGTAAATTGTTATCTTATTAAACTAATTAATTATCTCTAGTAATCGGTTCCTTTTCGTCGACTTCAGAATAACATGTTATTAAATATCGAAGACAAGCAAGTTTCTGTTTTTAAGAATAACATTTTTTTTTACCTTTAACTTAAACAATTAACTTTTGATTTTTACACGATAGGGAATGATAATGAGATTATACTGATGCTGAGAGTGATCCACGAAGAATGTAACAAATTTTCAGGATATCTTCTGTTTGTAAAAATAAACAAAGCTTATACAAATAGTTTGGAAACGTTTCGTTAGCAAGTATCGGCTGGCGAAATATTCGCCCTGATTTCTGCGTCTTCGGTAAAATTAAACCAGATAGTAATTCTTGTAAACAAATTAAGGCGTAAATTTAGTGGTTTTTGTATAAAATCTGTCCTGAAAGATTGAAAAAATTGGTCCCGTAACTCTATTTTCAGTAGTTTTCGAGAAACCTGTGGTAAAAGACAAAAGATTGCCGTCGAAAAATACACTATTTTAAGTTCGGCGAAAAATAACTTTGTCAGACGGATAATAAACACGTAAATGTTAAAAATACAACTTTTAGAGAATTTTATTTTGAGTAAAATTGTATGAATGAAGTCCACAGAAACTAAATATAAATGTAAGAATATCAAAGTTAATTAAAAACAAAATGTATCAAAATGTTTTGTCAGGTAATCTTGGAAGTATCGCTTTACTTAACACTTCCGGAGTACTGCCTGTAGAGCCGCTTGAACTCATTAATATATGAAATAAGTGAGTTCATAGAAGCATTAGTAATTAGAATTCTCAGTGCGATACGACTGATACAAAACAAGCCTTGTTGAAACACGGAAGGCCACCAAAAAAACATTGATAGTCGGGCAGAGTATCTACTGTGCGGAGAACATTTTCGGTAGTTTATTTTATCGTTTGTAAGTTGGTTTTATTGTTTGTATTTGTTACTTTTCTAAAATATTTAATCGTTTTGTTTTGTAATATTGAAAATTTTATTTCGTTTAATACCTAGTTAGATTCTGATACGTTTTGTTTTTAATATACTTCGAAATTCTCTATAAATTTTGTTAAATTTTTTACATGTTCATTACCCATTTAACAAAGTTATTTTACGCCAAACATAACCTAATATTTTATTTTACCTCAGATTTCTCTAAAACTATATTAAAAATACAGTTCTCTGAGACCTATTTTTTTCAATTTATCACGTCAGATTTCACAAAAAAATTCGAAATATGTATCTTAATTTGGGTCCGAAGAATTACAGTCTGGCTTAATTTTACCGAAGGCCAAGAAATCAGGGCAAAATCTCTCGCCAGCCGAAATTCGCTAACGAAGCGTTTCCGAACTTATATTTATATGAACTTCTTTATTTTCACCAGTTGAACATGTGCTAAAAGTTCGTAACTTCTTCGTTAATCGCTCGATATATCTACGGTTCCCGTTGTAAAGATTTAACAAAGAATCGATATTTCAAAGAAGCGAAATTAATTTTAAATAAACTTCAAAGTAAATCTGATGTAAAATCAAAATATTTTTATTAAGTTCACCCTTTATCGAACGTATTTTATAATCGATACGTAAATAATTTTATTATGATTTTTTAACAATGTTTAACTTCTTTTTTAAGTATATTTTTATCGACTTACGCCCGTAATACTACATTATTAGCAAAAACCGTTTCGTTATCATGAACAATTAATTTAAGGAAGCTTATATTAAAAACGAAAGGTAATTACAAAATATGCTATTACAACTTTATTTATTAAAAGATTTTATTTATCGTGCCAAATTAATAGGTGAAGAAAACTCAATACGTCTAGGAAAATTATGCAAATCCAAGGTAACTTTGGTCTATTTTTATTTTTAAACAATAATATTAATAACATGCAATAATTTATCAAATTTTCAAAAATATATACGACTATAAAAGATTACAAACTATTAAAGAATTAACGGTAAGCAACCGATAAGAATTATATACAAGAATCGATAAAAAATTAATGCAAATCGGCCTTTAATTTCTTTAAAAAATAAAATAACAAATGTTTTTAATAATAAGAAAATAGTATAAAATATTTAACGGTAGCTCATAACAACAACAAAATTAAGGAAATGTAATACAAAGAACGATAATAAGAAATTAAATATTAAGATAGAACTTCTTTAAATATTTGTAAAATAAAAATATAAAGAATGAACTCATTAAGGTAAAAGCAGAATTCTACCGGCTAGGAAAAATTGCACGCATTAAAATCTAAAAATTGGGAAAATATTTTTAAAAATATTTGTACAGAGTAACGTATGGAGGGATGAAACCTGAATAATAAGAAAAGCAGAAAAAATGAACGGCTTTACGATATCATTTTACGAAGAATGTTTTAAATGTGAGAAGAAGAGCTCCTATGATGAATAGAAAATTTGTAGCAGAATCTTATTAAAGAAATAAAGAGAAAAATTAGATTTGTGAATCATATTTTTAAGACGTTTAAACTTAGAAATAGAAGATTGTGTAAACCGTAAAAATAAAAAAAATAAAAATTATTAGAATATATAAAATAAATAACCGAAGATATATTATTATAAATACACTTAATCTAAATAATAACGCGTACAGAAAAGAATGTTGAATATTATAAAAATCACTTAAATAACTGATGACCCTCTCACTCCCCTGACCTTCGCAAAAAATCTCCCGTTAAAACTTTGTAAAAGTTTCCAATGCTGTTGCCCTTCTTCTCGGCCAGCATTGGACAACGTGTACGATAGTATTGCACTTTATCGCTCTGTGTGCACAATATTTACATAAAGAAAGGGAAAAGAGAGAAGTCGGAGCGAAGCGGGAGGAGTAAGGATACGAGCAGAAATATTAGATGTGGTGAAATTTATTGACGATATAGCAGTATTGGCAGAGAATAACCAGTATCTAACGCAATGTCGGAAGACGTGGAATTCGTGCACGGTACAGGATATAATATGCGCATCATTAAAACTAAAATTAAGATATTTGTGGCAAGTCGGAATCAAACGAAAGCCCAACGCGTGCCGGGAGGAGAGTGTTTAGAAAATTTGGATTGCTTTACATATTTCGACAGTAAGATTTCGGCATCAGATGGCCGATCCTTTTTTGATCGACCAGGCTAAGAATGAATTTAACAAAAAAAGTAATCTATTTGTTTCAAACAAACATAATGATGACCTCGAGAAGACGTTGCTAAAAACTTCTGCGTGGAATGCGTTTTGTGTACGGAAGCGAGACGTGGAGACTTAAAGCTTTTGAGATGCGGGGCAGACCAAGCGTCTAACGAGATTTATAAGTGATTTATTGTCATAACAGGCTTATTACGGTGACTCATTAGGAACGATTGGGGCTGGTAAACCTCACCTCTTGATAGAATTAAAACAAAGAAGGCCCGACCGGGTTGGCCATCCTTTAAGACATGACGGGTTGACTAAAACGATATTAGAAGATATAGGGAAAGGAATGAATGTTAGAGGAAGCTCAAATAAATCGACCAGATTATGAAACGCGTGGGATGAAATACATTTAGAGAGTTAAAGAAATTTCTCGAAAATCGGGAAGAATGGGAAATCGACTGCAAACCGATGTTAGGATTGTTATCAAAAGAAGGTAATTTATTTTACTTTAAAAAGTAGGTTTTATTTTATTTTTTGTATTTTTACAACGCTTTACGATCGTAGTAAAAAAAGTATAATGCAATGTTTTGTGGTAAAAAGAGTACAATAAATTGCAACTTTTAACTACATTTTTTATTTTATTGTAGCTGTGACTCATATAAAAGACCTGTGTTGCAAGAGGTACTGGCCAGAGTTATATTCTCTGAAAATAATGATGTTCGTTTAACAGTTAATCCCTGGGGTAAACCTTGTGTTGTTTTCTCTTATCGGGCCGGATAAATTACAAACGATATAATTTTCTTAGCGTAATATATTTTTAAATATATTATTCTATTCCGTCTTAAAAAAAGCAGGAAATTACTTCACTGTTTTGATTTTACTGTTTTCGAAAATAACTGTACGTTATTTAGGAATAATTTATTATATCTTGTGTTTGCTAGGTTACAACCGTCGCGGTTATGCCATTGATAAGCGGACAAATAATATTAAAAAGTGATTTAAATTTAATACTCGTACCAGTTTTTTGGAGCGTGCTAATTATTCCATGTTTATTCTATTTAATCATTATATTTTTGGGTTGAAGTACAAAATGAGTATTGTTTTCGGTCAAAAAGGTAATACCATTTTATCACGTGACAGTTTTTTTCCTAATGATACATGGGGTTTTTTTTTTGTTGAAAACATCTGTTTCTGTGATATATAACTTACTGTTCTTTTTTTTGTTTGGACTGTCTATGGATCGGATTGAAAAAATTAATTTTACTTTGCATTTTGTATCCGTTTCTGCCAGTACGTTTTAATTCTTTGTCGCTCTCTCTTTTTGGGAAAATTCTCTTTCCCATTTTCCTCTTTTTTTCTGAAAACTCTTGAAAACTTTTTATTATTACTCCTGAATGTATTTCTTTAATGTTCAATTCCTTTAAATTTTTTTAGATTTATTGAAACCATTTTTTTTTTTTTAAATTTAGAAAATAATTAAAGATTTTTTTATTTATTTCTATTTCCTCCAGTCTTAATAAGCGTCCGTAAAAACCCAATCCTTCTTTTACTTGTAAATTCCGTTATTTCTTCAAATTTATGGTAACTCTTTTTATTTAATTTTAAGATATTTTGATTATTTCTATATCTTTTTCTTAAAATGTTATTTTCTTTGTTCATTTTTTTTTCAAGTCTCATTCTTTGACCGACAACATCGTTTCCGGAGCATATAAGCAATCCGGTTTAACGGTTGCGTTATAGTGCCTATATTTTGCGTTGAAAGAAGGGGTTTTCTGTTATACATATTTTTTGATTGTTGATGTGCTAGTTCCATCTTATTTATTTCCATTTTTGAATTGAATCTTTCCAGGGAGTAGTACTGTATTATTTCTCAGATGTATTTAAATCTTTCAATTATTTTAATTTTACCGTAGCTAGTTTTTAGAGATTTCGATTTATTTTTACTTTTATTATTTGGTAAAAGTATCTATATATATTCTCTCTACATAAACGTAATACCATATGTTTTATGATAACGATCACCATTTATAATGCGGCACAGTAATTTTCAGTTGAGACCACGTAAGCAACTCTGTTTCATTTTATGGGTCTTTCACTGGTTATTTTTTAAGTTTTTTCTCATTTTATGAGCATTAACCTGACGAGATTTAGACCTAATGTTTGCATCGCTTATGCGACGTTCGTCCAGTAAATAGATAAAAATGTCTCTTAATGCAGGTCAGCCGCCTCACCCTGGCTTTTACATCGGTTATTAAATAAACGATGAATTTAAGCACTGTTGATCTCGATCGGTAAATGAATGGGTAACCGTTCTGTAAAATCTCATACTATTGACATTCGACGATCGGTGTGTGAAAGAGTATCTATTCGAAAAAAGCCCTGCAAAATTCCTTCATCGTAAGCCCGGTAGAGTGTTGAAAAATAAGTGCAAAACAAAAAAAAAATAATGCAGTTTTACAACGTTAAGGAACAGAGGTTGGTGAAGAAACAGTCACTTAAACTCAATTCGTGAAAATGGAAACGATTTTACCTTTTGTTACAAAAATATATATAAAACCTGTCAGATGGAGAATAGTTTTAAATATCTTGCTTTTTGTAATGCATTTTAAAATGAGTTGAATAATTTGAAACGAAAATTTTCTTAATAGGAATTTTAATGATTAAAAACAACAGACTGTAAATATTATTTAACTGTTATATTCGACAATTATTTGCGACATCATTGTCGTTTGTTATTCTTTAATGCCATATTCCGTTAAAAATTGTTGAATCGTATCGTTAGAACGCTGTCGACATCCCCATCGTGGATCACGACGTAACTTTCTCTCGACTCACGCGCGCGATGCAACTCCTTCTAAACTCAACATCCTTTCGATGTGACCTTTCAGCGTGCAAAAGCCGAACGAAGGTTTGTGCCCAGAATAAATTTCTAATTCGCACGTAACGTTGCATACGTATAATCGACTGTATAATGGAATAACCGTCTGCCTGAGCATCCTACACGGATTACCCGATCGATCTGTATCTATATAAAAAGTATTTTTATATTACTATATAGTTATACTGTATTAAATTGAATTAATTAAGCAAATTTTGAAGTGTACATTACTTAACCGTTTTCATACTTATTTTAAAACATCGCTTTCTTCTGTTATAGTGTCCTTGTGTAAATGTTCCGAAAGAGTTGTAAGTATTATGAACCGCCAGAAAACTTTGAAACGATGTTAAAAGTAAACTTAAACTTTCGTAACCTGCTGTTAATGCGTAAAATTATTTTACGCTTAGTGCTTCATTTAGAATTACATGTATTTTTTTAATAAAATATTATATTTAAAATTTTTAAAGACGATTAGCGAGTAGAAACCTACTGACTTCAGTAAAAAATTATTAAATTATTTTTAATATCTTCACTAATTTAGACCAAAAGAAGGAAAGAAGGCGTCGGATAGTAAATATAAATATATAATTTATTCTATAATTCGAATAGTATCATATCTTTACCGATATCTTTGTATCTTAATAACTCGCTTTATTAATAAAGTTAAAAAATTGAGGGAAATCTTATTTTATTTCAGATATATATTTTTATTAGCCGACATAGTTTTATTACATTAATCGAATTTATTATTTTTTTTTTAATGAAGGAAATACAAACGAAAAATATTTTTTTTACTAATTTTGAGTTTATTCGATTTTACAACATCGTGAAATGCGCAAAGGTTATTGGAGTAATTTGTCCTGCTAACTGCTAAATAATTAATCTTTTTTAATCTTTTTACCAAATTAGGCTGTTTTAAAGGAAATTTCGATGTAATAACTATTTAATATAGGAATGAATTATTTATAAAATAAAATTATCCCTTTTGATTACTTGTTTAACCCCTTTTACTTTTGATTACTTGAAGAAAATGAGGAGTAGAATAATGAAAAAAGAACCGTTATTTCAATGAGAATGAATTGATATTTCTAATAAAATTTTGAATATTTTGAGTTGTACAGGCAATTACAGAAACTCTCCCAAGAAGATTATTTTTAAAGGCTAATTGTCTTACGAGTACCAGTAGCTACAGTCTGTGATAGTTATTATGTGACCGTTATAGTACTTTTTTCTCTCTCCATCCGTTAATACGTAATTTTTTTTTTAGACGAATTTTTGTCGAAAAACTTCATCCTTCTCGTAATAATGATAATTAAACTATACAATTACTATAAAAAATATTACAAGGCAGATATGAAAAATAACCTTATATAAACTTTCAGTACTTTGGTAATTTTTTAACACGTTTTTAGCGTATAAGGGGTGGCAAAAAAGAATATCGGGGTTATCATTTGTTGTAATATCTCTTGATAATTTCCGTTTTTATACTTATTTTACTACGCAGCTTTTCAATTCAAGCTTACAAATTTTGTTTTATTTTTTAAACTATCCGTGTGAATTGATTTACTTATATGTTTACAACGAGTAAAGCTTAAGTTGTGTAAATGTTTCTGATAAAATAAATAAAAATAGGATGGAGCAGGTCATGAAATCGACTTCTTCTAGAAACTTAAATGCATTAGTTTATAGTGACAATATAATTTGTCATTACGGCGTTAAAAAAAACCGTTTAGTTGGATTGTACTTGTTAATCTTCAAATAGATTATTTTGATTTTTTTTTGATGGGATATCAAAATTATTCGTTTAATATCGGGTGATTCAAAAAGGACTTCACAACGTGCTCGCTGTGCGTTTCGATTTCACGATTTGTCAGTAACTGCAGTTCAACGTAATTTTCATAGAGAGTACGGTAGGAAGTCTCCTAGGCGTATGATTTACTCTCGACACCAAACCTTCATCGAGAAAGGTTGTTCTTCTTCCGGACAGAACGGTCTGTTCTTCCAGGAAGCGACCGTAAACGGTGTCGTTTATCTGGACGCTCTTCAAAATGTTCTAATTCCTCATTTAGAGGATGATGATCAAAATGGACTCCATTACTATCAGCAAGACGGGTCATAATCTCGCTACCGCCTAGAAGTCCGAGATTTTCTTGATACTACTCTCAGTTCGCCAGATCGGTCGTGAAGGCCCGATCGCGCGGCCGTATCGCTCTCCAAATTTGACCCCGCTAGATTTTTTTTTGGGGGGGTCTTATTAAAGATCGGTTTTATGGACCGCCTTTGCCTGACGTTCTTATTGAACTAAGACTTTGAATTAATGCCGCATCTGCAGAGGTAATGCCCGACTTGCTGACTCCAGGTGGAATGTATGTCGCACTACAAACGGAACCCATATGGAAACAAAGTGAATGTCGAATGACAAACTTTATGTGTTTTTCTACGAAATGAGATCTCAACCGAATCAGTAAGTTATTTCATTAAATTTTTATATGCTTTTAAAGTTGCGCTATTTGAGTCGCTCGCTATAAGATAAATAATTATATCTATTATATAGATACAAAAGTAAAGATTTTCCTTTGTAGTACGTTAAATTTAACTTTCTCATGATTTCTGCGCAGAGGTAGGGAATGGGACTGATGCCAGTCGGTAAAAATGGACGACACAGGAATCAAAATTCGGGGGGATTAATAACGAGAGCTGAGAAATTTTTCCCTCGATTCCCTCTATTCTTCCATCACTGTAGTAACATCACGAAAAAATTATTACAACCGGTTTTGGTAAAATTAATAAATGAAATTATGTTTAAAATATCTGAATTCTGGCCCTTTTTACAAAAAATAAATATAAATAAAATTATTCAATATTTCTTCGCTAAGGATGCAAATTACGGGTAAACTTAAGAAGATAATATAAATGTTGCCGATGTTATTTTACTTCATTTTCGATAAGAAGGCTGTTATTTTGACCAAGGGTGGCATTAATGATCGTTATTCTCATCAATAGCGGTCGACGAGTCAACCGATTATGAGTTTATCGTCACTTCATACAAACAGCATTACGTGGGCACGGCCGTGTTAGAATGCCCTTCAAAGAGATACCCATATGATAACTTGGAATTAAGAAGAAGAAAAAGAAAGAAATGCAAGGCAGAAAAACTCTGTTTCTTACTACGGCTGTCTACCAAATTGCGAACCAAAGTATATATTTTAAGAACCACCAGAGGTTTATACGTCTGGCTAATTCTATAGAGAGGCTTATTATATTAAGTCGTGGTGGGCAGTCTAAATTAGAGATTTAGACGTTTTCAACCTAAATGTATGCTTTCTATTATTTAAAAGGACAATTTGCAGTTAGTATGTTTTTTAATTGTTGTCTAAAAAAAACTCGTTTATCAATTTTAGTAAGTACTGATCATTTGATAGTTAATACTAATTATTTCTTTGTTTTTTATTTAGGTTTTTAAATATTTTTTATAAATAAACTTTTCTATAAATATCCATTGATGATGACTGTTTAACAATCGAAATGTCCATATAGGCGTAGATTTCAAGTAAAATCTTTCTTTTGAGCTTATTATTTTTTCCAATTACCTATTATTAGATATATTTTAATAAAAATATATACATTTCATTATGCTGTCAAATTACAGTTTTAGGAAAAAATGTATAAATCAATTCGGTAGTACCACTGCATATGCTAAGCTCCATTTTTCTTTTTTTCTAAGGATTGTATTTAATTTCACCTGTCCACCTTAATAAACGGATCAGATATTAGATGTCGAGAGAAATATTACAACCTCGCTGATACGGATTTGTTTACAAGATTTAAGGAAATTAAATACAGTTCGATTTCTCGTTCGTTCAGATACAGTCATTTTTTTCTTCAATTGCAGAAATAAAAAAAATTGTGTTTATATATATATATATATATATAGATAGGTGATTCCAAAATGCGCGGAAATTTCTCGGAAGACGTTCTATTACCAAAAATAAGAAAAACGTTCACATAAACGCAGGTCAGAAAACGGTTCGTTAGCACGCGAAACACTTAGTCCTGCTTTCTGCTCACTCTGTGAAATTAAACCGTACTAAAATTCTTAGGGTACAAATCGAGGAGTAAATTTGGTACTTCCTTATGCTTTTGATCTAAAAAATTAAATGAAAGTGCTCTCAGATCTCTGTCTCACTTCGGTTTTAAGAAAAACGGGATAAAAAGCGTTTTGAAGAAAAATACACTATTTTAGGTTTTGAATAAAATAACTTTGTTAATTTACCGGTAAACAAATAAAAATTTCTAATTAAATTTGTAGAGAATTTAATTCTGAGAAAATTGACGTAAATAACGTCTGCTAAAATTAAACACAAATTTGAGAAGTTCGACTTTAATTAAAAAGAAAACACAATAATTGGGTCAGAAAAGTGACAAGATTTTAAACAGAAAAATTTACATACAAATGCTAAAAATTATAAAAATAAATTTTAAAGACCTGCTTATAAAATATATTCAACATTTCTATTTTTTAATAGGTTGGCAATAACAACTGATTAACGATTAAGTTTAGTATCTAGTATTTGAATATTAATTTTAGCAGTGTTTGTGCCGTTACTGTTCGGTCAGTTATTCACAATGGGTGATACCAAAATTTGTTTTAGTTTGGAGAGTTGACGAACATGTTGTTAATTTACGGTAAAGCAAATAAAAATGAGTTGGCTGCTGTACGTGAATACCGGGAAAATTATCTAGATCGAAGAGTTTCGGATCGCAAAACATTTGAGGCTTTGGAGAGGCGAGTTCGAGAAACATATACGCTTAAACAACGATTCGATGCTGGTCGTGAACGTTTTGTGATAAATGCCAACACTGAAGAAGCGATATTGAATGCGGTACAAGAATCTCCCACCTCAAGCACCTCTCTTTCTTTCCTGTTTAGCCTCCGGTAACTACCGTTTAGATAATTCTTCAGAGGATGATATGTATGAGTGTAAATGAAGTGTAGTCTTGTACATTCTCAGTTCGACCGTTCCTGAGATGTGTGGTTAATTGAAACCCAACCACCAAAGAACACCGGTATCCACGATCTAGTATTCAAATCCGTGTAAAAATAACTGGCTTTACTATCCCTATGAGACTGCTACAAGTCATTCCTTACACACTTTTCGTTTAACGTGTGATGTGGTTCTCCTGATGATAATCTCATAAGCCCGTTTCCCTTACCGCCAAGGCTCAATGGAGAGCGGTACTTGCATTTTTTGCAAACAAATCTGATAGAAATTTTGGAAGTTATTCCACTTGCAGATGTGGTTTTTAAATAATACCGCATCTACTCAGTACTGTCGTTATGAGATGAACCATTTAAATAACACATTTAGTAAGCGATGGATTGGTCGAAACAGACCAGTAAAATGGCCACTTTGATCTCCTGATCTCACGCCAGCGAACCTTTTCCTTTGGGATCGGATGAAGTTATCGGTGTATTCCGCTTGTATCGGTACACAAGAATAATTGAGACATCGTTTAATAGAAGCTGGAGCAAATATTAGGAATAATAATGTTGCTATAAGACGTGCCCGGCTAGCACGGATTCGACGAGCTGAACTTTACATTGAACTACGCGTTTAAAATCTTATCGCTTTTCCGATCCTGTTTGTGTGTTTTGTTTCTATTTAAAGTTTAACTTCTCAAATTTTTATTTAATTTTAATAGACTTTATTTACATCAATTTTTCTCAGAATAAATTCTCTAAATTACAAATTTTTATCTGTTTTATCGTAAATTAATAATGTTATTTTATTCTATACCTAAAAAGGTGTATTTTCCGACAAAACCTTTCCGTGTTTTACACCGTTTTTCTTAAAATATCAGTGAGATAGGGGTCTGAGACTACTTTTATCCAATTTGTTACATCAAAGACCATAAGAAAGCACAAAATTTTCTCATTTTTTGTACCCAAAAAATTTTAGTACAGTTTAATTTCACAGAGGGAGCTGAAAACAGAGCTGAATAATTCGCGAGCCGAAACTCGCTAACGAACCGTTTTCTGACCTATTTTTATATGAACCTTTTTTCTTAAATTTGGGTATGGAATCGTATCCGGAGAGATTTCCGTACAATTTGGAATCATTCTATATATATCCGTTATTCATTCTGTCAGATATATATTATTGTATATATTCTAATTTGAATCATAAATAAAGAAGGGTTATTTTAACGACCCGCTTGGTTGCTAATACAATACGAGTATAAAACCAGGAAAGTAAACTTGCAATGCGGAAAGGCTTGAGAAGGATAATTCTATCACCGTTGAATTTTAACTTGAGAACAGATAAAAATTAATTACAGTAAATAAATATGTAATAATTTACCGATAATATTTTTCTTTTAACGAAAATTCTAAACGAGTTAAAATTCAAAACTACTAAACAGTGGGGAGTTACTGCTAAAGGATAATTCGATTTAAAAATAAATAAGAATAAAAAAAAAGTTATGAAATGCGACAGAAGATTGGGGTTGTCTGACATTTCTCCCACCACCACCCCATTCTGTCGCTCTAAAGCGTAAGAACGAATGTACCTACCACAAACGGCTACTGTGCCTCAAAACGGTTTAGCGACCAATATCCTAATTAGCTCCTAGAGCTTACCTAACTGTGTGAGCGAAATAAGAGTGGTGCCCTACACCACTCGCTTGCGAGTCTCACCGCTCACTTGTCATATAGTACTAAAATGGGTAGGCGCACCCCGTCTATATACTACAATATATGACTTGTCAATAAATTAAAATTTAATCCGTCAAGGACAGCAATTTGCTGCCACGCCTAGGTCGCTGATTGCCATCAAGTACCTGTCCACCATATTATAGCGCTTGGAGCTATATTTGACCAATGGCCGGCCATTTCTCGAGGTTAGCTTCCTACAGCAAGCGGTAATAGTCTTACCCTTAACTACCCTTACCCTTAACCCTTACCCTTAATAATAGTCTTACAATTAAACTACTGATGCCGGTTAAACAAAGCAACGGCATCAAGGAACTTCCACATGGTCCGACAATGCGGGTCACGCCACATTAAATAATCAAACAATATGAAATTAACCCAAGACCATCTTAACCCGATAATAAACAAATAAAATGAGGCATTAAAATAAAAAAAAACTTATACTCAAAATAAATAAAAAAACCAAATATTAAAATCGAACTATACTCAAATCACCATTTATATATCCAATACTATAAAATAAAACACAACCTCTAATTAAAAAAAACAAAAGATATAAAAAAACAAGAAATTCAATCAGAAAAAAATTAAAACTATAGAAAAAGAATTTAAAAAAAATAATACGTGGCCAATTTCCCCCTTAACCTTTAAGTTCCAGGGTGGCCTGAGTTCTGCCCCCCCCCCCCCAAGAGCTGGGCAGTCGAACATCATGTGTTTGTTCGACTGGACCTCCTCGTAGACGCACAGCTCATCAGCTGCCAGGTGGAACCGAAACAAATATTCGTTCAATTTCGCGTGATTGGAGAGCACTTGGACTCCCGTTGCTCTTAAAAACGAATTAGAGGCGTACCATCCTCTCAAGTTCTGTATGAACTTGTATTAACCGCTGGCAAGAGCCATGGCGGTATTTCTCTAGTAGAAATTGCCAATGTATCTGGAATGGCAATTTCATATTTATTTCTTAATTCGTGGTACCTAATTCCGGCTGGTCTGGAATAGGTAGCACGACGTTCGTGTAATGCAGCCATGGGATGATTCGTAAACAATTTATTATTTATATGAGCAGGGAAAGCCCATATATTTGCTGCATATCTTAACAAGAGGATCTCTCTTCTATAATGTAGTGGCATTATTCCGGTTTCAGACATCAGACTAGCCGCCGGACTTGTGCGGAAAGCACCTGTTGCGTATCTTATTCCGCTATTATGAACTATGTCTAACTTTCTTAAGTGCGACTTTCTAGCGGATGAATATACCATACATCCGTAGTCTAGTTTAGATTGAACCAATGCTTTATACAATCTCAATAATATCTCTTTTTCTGAGCCCCAATCTAAGTTCGATAAACATTTTATAATGTTTAGGGCTCTTTTGCATCTATCACTCAAGTCCTGTATATGTAATCCCCATGTAAGGGATTTATCCAATACTAGTCCTAAATACCTTACGCTGTCTTTATATTGTATTGGATTATCATCAATTGTCAACGCAGGACTTTGATGAGGAATTCTCTTCCTACAAAAGTGTACACAGCACGTTTTTTCTGGTGAGAATTGGAATCCATTATTCCTTGCAACTTCATTTAGAGCATTGATCGCTCGTTGCAATTTGTACCTCACCATAGCAGTCTTGTTGCTGGCATATACGATTGCCAGATCATCAACATAGACGCTTTTGCTGATTTCTACTGGAATGGCTAATATCAATTTATTAATGGCAATGGTAAACAAGGTACCGCTCAACGGCTAACCTTGCGGTATGCCATTTTCCAAGATTCTTTCACATGAATATTCATTGTTGACGCGTACTTGGAAGGTACGGTCATTCATGTAGTTGCTGAGCAGTATAGGCAGATTGCCACGAATGCCCCATTCATGTATCTGGAGCATTATACCATGACGCCAGGTCATATCAAAAGCCTTCTGAAGATCAAAGAAGACTCCGACACAATGTTTCCTTTTAATAAAGCTGTTATATATAATGTCCTCTAAGCTGATCATTTGATCAGTGGTAGAATGGTATTGCCGAAAACCTGCTTGATACGGTGATATCAGGTTTTCTTTTTCCAAAACCCAGACGAGTCGATTATTAATAATTTTTTCCAATATTTTCCCCATAGCACACGTCAGAGAAATAGGACGGTAGCTATTGGGGTCTGTTAAATCTTTCTTTTTCTTTGGTACTGGAACAACATGAGCTTTTTTCCACTGCTGCGGGTACGTTCTATCCCGCCATATTTTATTATAAAGTTCTAATAATCTACGCTTTGCAGTGGTATTCAGCTGCCTGATCATATTATAGTGGATTTCATCCGGACCAGCAGCTGTGTTACCTGATTTTTCCAACGCTTTCGCGAATTCTTCCATTTTAAATGGCACATTATATGAGTAATTATACTCAGTTCTAAAATTTAGTAGACCTTCGAGTTTTTCTTTTTTGGTTCGAAAACCTTCCTCGTAGTTGGCCATTTTGCTGGCCTTTTCGAAGTGACTGGATAACAGCTCTGCAATTTCATATGGAGTATCTTTTATTTCATCTTCATATTGAAGGCTAGTTATGGGAGCAAAATCATTACGCCCACAAATCGCCTTCACTTTCCTCCAAACATCTGATGCAGTAGTAGTTTTGTCGATGGATGACACGTATTGCTGCCAGGATCGTTTTTTCGAATCTATCATAAGACGTTTTGCATACGCCCTGTATTTCTTAAAGGCAACAAGATTTTCTATACTAGGACGCTTCTTAAAGGCGTTATACGCCCTTTTCTTTCTTTTTACAGCTTCACTTATTTCATTGTTCCACCATAGAACGGGTTTCTTTGTAAGTTTCCCAGATGTTTTGGGAATATATCTCGATGCCGACTGAATTATTGCATTTGTTATGGCGTCGACATCGTCTCCGATAACTCCAGTTGTTTCTGGGAATATCGTTCTAGCTGTGAAGCTCGTCCAGTCTGCCTTATCAAATAACCATCTTTTAGAGATGGGATATGTTTTTCTTGTAACATCAGTTACAATTTGCACCGGGAAATGATCGCTTCCATGCAGATCGTCTATGACATGGAAGCTGTACCTCGGTGCTATCGATCCGCTTATAAGTGCAAGATCTATACAGGACGTCGATCCATCTCTGGCATTGAAAAAGGTTCCTGATCCGTCGTTTAAAATAATAAGTTCTGAATTCATCAGGAACCCTTCCAGTTCTCTTCCACGGGGATCTACTCGATCCGATCCCCAGAGAGAATTATGAGCGTTAAAGTCACCCACCAGTAAAACAGGTGGGGGAAGCTCAGAAATTAGTCTTTCTATGTCATCCTTATTCCAATCG
Source organism: Lycorma delicatula (assembly GCF_047948215.1). Lineage (NCBI taxonomy): Eukaryota > Metazoa > Arthropoda > Insecta > Hemiptera > Fulgoridae > Lycorma > Lycorma delicatula. The sequence goes on from NC_134458.1 coordinate 6,911,974, forward strand.
TAATTCGGTAAGTGTATGCTGCACACAGTGATCTTAAGCGGTCGCTTCATTCTAACGGCGACCGCTTGTAGGTTGGTGTTTAGAACAACCGCTTCGGTGGTAGCTCTAGTCGATGTTAATATAGCTACTCCACCTCTAACTCTTACATTTGGCGGTTGATCTCGCCGAAATATATCGAAACCTTTTAATTTAAAATTTTCATTTCGGCGGAAATGCGTTTCTTGCAGACATATACAAATCGGGTCTACATCATGCACCAAGCGTTGGAGCTCATGGATGTTTGAAAAACATCCATTGATGTTCCATTGTACAATCGACTCGCTAATTTTTAATTAAATTATGACCTTGGTTTTCCTTTCGGCCATCCTTTTTTTCTCTTCTTCTCCATATTGCGAACGGCATCATGTTCGCGGAGAACATCGTCGCCGGTGTAGCTTCCGGTCTCCGAATCGGAGACCACCGAAGCCGCCGACGACGACGGGCATGGATCGGCGCCGATTGAGAGGCGGCAACCTGGCCGCTCCCCGACACGGGGGGCGCACCGGTCACCGCCCGTGGAAGGGGGGACACTCGTCCCCCCTGTGAAATTTTTTGTGGCCTCTGAGGCTTAGAGGCCACTTCAGTTACAGGAGGCTTGGGAGCCTCCATAACAGACTCTGTAGCTGTCACTTTCTTATCTTCAACTAAAATCTCGCTAAGACGGACTTGGATATCAGGTTTAGTGTCCGTTTTCTTCTGTGCTGGAGCGACTTTTTGTTTTGCAGATGTGTCTTCAGGAGGCTGTACAATTATTCTTGGCTTAACAGGTTCTTTAGTGCTGAGAGGCTTCATTTTGTTTGCGTATCCTCTCAATTAAGCCAGCCAAGGTAGGTGCGAGTTTGTTGATGATTACACTCTCATCAACAGCAACTGGAGCAGGAGCAGGAACAGCAGCCGCAGCCTAAGCATATGTTGTTGTTGCTCTAGGTCTGCGGGTGTTTACGATCTTTTTTGCTTCAAAGTAGCTGACTTTTTGCAGGGTTTTTACTTCCTGCACAGCCACTTCGTCTTTGTAAACAGAACAGTTCCTGGATCTACAGGAATGCTGTCCTCTGCAGTTTATACAGGTAGGAGGCTCCTTACACGGCTCTCCTTCATGAACTGCATCACCGCACACGCATATTTCCGGTCTCTCACACCTAACAGCGGTGTGTCCAAAGCGTTGGTATTTAAAACATCGCATTGGTTGCGGGACAAATGCCCGCACATCCAGCCGATGTATGCCCGCTCTTATCTTCTCCGGTAAAGTAGGCCGGTTAAATGTAAGAACATGGGATGCAGAAGGAAGGACTTCGCCATTCCTTCTCATGTTCAACCTCCGACATTCTAATACTCCTTGCGGCGCTAATTCTTCTAAAATTTCCTGCTCCGTACAGTTAAGAAGATCCCGACAGACCACAACACCCCTTGAGGTGTTGAGCGTGCCGTGGGGATCAACACGTACAGCTAGCTCTCCAATTTTCTTTAGTCCTAGAATCTTCTGAGACTGTATATCATTAACAGTCTCTACATGAAGTCCCGTGAAAGTTTTTCTTATTTCTTTAACAGGGCCTCCAGCACATTTGTTTATTTCTCGAGCGATGAGGAAAGGACTCACCTTCGAGAAATTACTTTCTTCCTTTGTGATAACCAAATACTTAGGTTTTGGGATGCTGCTCTTAAAAAAAGCTTTCTGCAAGCTTTTTCTAGCCTCAATCTCAATCCTCTTAATCTCCGTACTCTTTCGGCGTTTCGCCTCAGGCGAAACAGCCGGTTCTAAACGAGGGTGTTTGCGTGAACCCTCTGCCACGTTTAATTGTTCAGTTTCCATGAACAAATAATCCCTTCTGTAGTAAGGCTAGCCGCCGGGGTACACCCCCACTCCAGGGCTACCAACCCTGGAGGTCCGTTCCGGTACTCCGGTGGAACCGGCATATGTCCTGGCAGAGAGCGGATGCGCAGTCTCTGCACTGACTACAGGCCCCTACACACCGAAGCTTTCAGGGCTCCCATGCTCCGAACATGGGCACCTTAACTACATGCTTGCCATCGCGGGGGGCATGTGGACGACGAAAGGTCTCCGTTACACCTGCAAATAACTTTGACCGTGGCCGCCACATCGCCAGCTCTAAAGGCGGTATTAATCCATTTCCGTAATCGTTAATAATGTCGTATCTGCAGGTGGCCGTAAAGTCCAGTCCTGTAATTCGGCCTATAGATGTAAATCGACCGAAAAAAGCATATCCGAGAAACAACACTCGGAACCCCGTTAGCCACCTATATGTAATGTACTTGAGTACAGCTGTTGCCGCCCTGGACGTGGAACGTAGATGTTGTGTTCCAGACGTGGGGAATATCTACGTCAGGGCTATATTATTATTTATAATAAACACGTGAAATAATGTTAACGTAAATACACGACGGTGCTAAATATAAAAAATAACTGCAAAATAATTCACGATTTAGAAGGCATCATTAAAAATTATTTAAACACATTTATGTACGCGTTGAACGGGATTCAGAAAATTAGGATTGGTAGATTTTAGAGCGAGGTTGGACTGTATGCGATAGGTGATGAATGAAGACAACACCTTGTTGCTTGTTGAATAATGGTTTAATGAACTGTCGTCTTCACAGTTAATGAAATAGATTGTAACAACTTATAATTTGACATATAAAAATAAAAAATATAAAATTAAATAAAACATTAAAGCTAACGTTCATTCGAACAAGAATGGAGTCCATCCGAACTAATAGTATGACGTGACCGTCTTGGATCAGATTCGAGCGCCGAATGCTAGTACGAGCGGAACTCTCTGGTGAGCGCTAGCACCCACCAGATCGCAGCACCTCGACGTGGAACGAAACAAAGATCTTTAAAATAAATTTGTAATTATTAATATTTAGTACGTCTTTTCAACAGATGTTTTAGTAAAATAAAAAGAAACATTAAACTGTATTTTAAATAAACTGATTGTGGGATTTTTTTAAATTGTTTAATAATTAATAAACATGCTAAGGAAGAGTAATAAGATACATTCCCGTAAGCCAAAGTATTGGGTGGAGTTAACACCGACGTATTTCTGTTTTGTGGTTTGATAAGGTGGAGTCGATATTTTTGACTATTTTTTTTTTTTTTAGCAAATATTGCAAAATTTTGAACATTTAACATTCTTAATTTTATAAATATTGGTTTATACTGTTCATAACTTTATGTGCCAAACAATAATTTGACAACCCGTTTTTGTATCTTAAAAACTCGTCCTGACTTTTTGTGGGAGCACTAAAAGATGATAGGAGGAGAATGTATAATAATGATGCCTTAAAAATTTAAAAAATTAATTTTCCATGAATAGACATAGATTTTCTTTTGTACGGGCAACAGAATTATTAAAAATATTAAAATAAAAATCACTTTAACGTAAAAAAACAAACAATAATATACATATAATTTAAATATTACATTATGTATTAAGAAATTAATTAACGATATTAAAATAAATAAATTAAAAAATATTGTAGTATTCTACTTGCCGTGAGAACACATCGTACTTTTGACTTCTAAATACGATTTATATAAACGAGTTTAGTTATCCACTATCCAGTTTATCAGTTAGCTTTGTCAATCGGTATATGATCGCCTTTTTTATCGAAATGTAATCGCACGCACAAACCAATATTTTTCAAAAGAAATTGTAAGTCATGGAAGTAACCTTTGGTTCTTTCTCTGTGTTTATTCAGTCACCTTTATTTATCATTTTGGTTCAGTGTGGAAACTATAATGCAAATAATTGTTAGAAATTAGTCGCTTGTTAGTATTTTCTTTTCCCATTTTTTAATATTTAATTTGGTCAATTTTGGAAAATAATTTAATTGTTTTAGTACGATGTTTTGTGGCACTTCTTTTAAAATATAATTTTATTACATTTTGGCTTGAAATACGTGATGCATTTCATACTTAAAGTGATTAATTAACTGTATCTATTTTAATACATTATTCTGCTTACCAGAAAACATATATCATTTGTCCACTTATTAGATTCGTATAAACCAGTACAATACTCGAGTTAGAAAGACCGACTTCTATTTAACTAGGGTAAGGAAGTTTATATTTATTTAATTAATTACTTCAAAGTTTCAAAAATTATGTTCTTAAACTGTAACTCTGTCAAACCCATTCCAATACCCTACAAATAAAATTAAATCTCGAATAAGTTAAAGGAATAAAACTTTTAAAATCCCAGAAAAATAATAACGTAATTGAAAAATAAAACATTTTCTTCGTGTATTTTTTACCTTATGAACGAATAATCGGGTTGTACGAGCAATAAAAAAGTATTAAAATAAAATGAGAAAAGTGTGTACGTCAGTCGCATAAATTCTATATCTCGTTATATTTTGATGGAATGGTAGTGATTTATGTAAAATCGGACTAAAATAAAAAAGGAAGAACAATAAAATTATAAGTTTCTATTTAAAAATAAGTAAAATTAATTTTAATATAATATTAAAAATTGAAATTAACTAGCAATCTTTGATATATTTAACAAAAAGCGTTAAAAGCTGATGTTTTCGGTTTGCCGTTCAAATCATTCGACGTTTGTAAAATGCTAATAGTACGTTACTGTCTTTAGTTTTGACTGGACATGACAGATGTTTCACTCTTGTGTTGATTAAAAGAAAGAAGTATTTTCATGTTGTTTGGTTTATCGTATGAGCCGGTTAAAAATAAAACATAAGTAACTAATTTTTTAAATACCTATTCATTTTGCAGATTTCTTGAAAATAAACATTAATTTATGATAAAATATTAATCGTTTATCATTATAAATAATGTATGAATTTGTAATAGTCTGTAGTAACTTCGGTTTAATTATTAACAACATTTTTTGAGAGAGCTTCAGTGCTAGCTGTCATCGCCAGATTTATGTTGAACTGCTTATTTTCCTCTTAACGGTAGAACGGTTAAAGAAAGAATAATTTCAGAAAGTTAAATACTCGGTTTAAAAATTTTATAAATTAAGAATAAAATAAATAATATAATAAAATAAAATAAAGAAAAATGCATGCATTAAAATACATTCAAACGAATCTGCGAGCGCTTACCATGTAAAAATAAAATTAAGACGCTCGCAGTCACTTGCCGTGTAGAAAATATATTTTTTTTTATCTACACAACATAAGTTTAGTTTATTAATTATCAAAATTAACTGACATAAATGCATTTAATTTTTTTATTTAATGAAATTCTCTCCTGAATCGTAAATCGTAGCGGTGTTAAAAATTGTGATTTATAGGTTTTGATGTGGTTCACAAAAAGTGCGAACACCGAAAATTATTTTCCCATCTCCGAGTTCGTTTTGGCGAGGATTTATGGCCTATTTATTTATATAAAAAAATGTAGCTAAAATACTTTCGTTAAAATTGTTTAAGCACGATGAAGCAGACTGTGTCTATACCGAGTCGATTTTATCATCCTTGCCGAATATTTTGGATTCTAAGAGAGAGAAAGGGAGAGAGAAACTTTTTCAAAAATAGAGTTTTTATCTATAACTCAAATAATATTTCTTTACCTTTGAATATTCAACAAAATATGACGGGTCGTAGAATATACCTGGGAAATCTCCCGGGTATATAAATAATAAAGAGAACAGAACCTTTAGTCGGAGCCTGAGTAAAGTTTGCTTATTTTAGTCAAATGTAAACAACATTGGTTGGTCTAATGGTGAACGCGTCTTCCCAAATCAGCTGATTTGGAAGTCGAGAGTTCCAGCGTTCAAGTTCTAGTAAAGTCAGTTGTTTTTACACGGATTTTCATATTACATCGTGTGGATACCGGTGTTCTTTCTTTGGTGGTTGGGTTTCAGTTAACCACATATCTCAGGAACGGTCGAACTGAGAATGTACAAGACTACACTTCATTCACACTCATACATATCATCCTCATTCATCCTCTGAAGTATTATCTAAACGGTAGTTACCGGAGGCTAAACAAGAAAAAGAAAGAAAGTCAAATGTACACACCGGATGGGTATATCTACTTGTATCTGTGTAACTACTTGTTCTTCAATGAAACCTGAGCTCTTCTACTAGTTTAATTACATTTCTAAAAAAAAAAAGCATTACATTAAAACACATTTGACTAATTAACACCAAAAATCTTTTTCACAGTTATATACCGGGTATTTAAGTAATTAGGTATCGACTACAAAAGGGAGCTTTATAAAAACGAATACTTTTGGGTAGAAAGACTTATCTTCTATAATAGTCTAATCCACAGATAAATTAATCGTTGTTTCTCGGTATCTGGCTCTCCCTTTTCATCTCGGGTACAAAAACGAACCTTGTTGCTTTTTTTTTAAATTTAGAATGTCGATAAAAGTTAACTTAATACCTAATGTGGTAAGACCAAAGTTATTTGTAACACAAGTCTGTTGTTTCGAATGTTATCCGAACGTTATTTACTTCAACGATTATCACTTTAGGCCTTCACGATTAATATCTACCGTATACTTTCATCGTATATCTAATCGCATAACAATAAATATATTTATTTAACTAATACGAATAGAACAGGAATACGTCTCGGACGTTCTCTCTCCAAATGTAATTGCCGATATCGATTAATCTACAAATTATTTTTCCGATCTTCATCGTGACAATACAACGTATTATTCTTCGTCAAAGTTTGGAAAGCGTAAAGAAATAGATGCGTAGCAGTTTAATGAATTAGTATTGACATCGCTAATAGTAAATCGGAGTCGCAATACACTGTACTCCAACAGGACGTCGTAGGTAGCAAGAAGCCACTCACCGGCTGGAAACCCAAACCCTCTGCGCGTTAACTGAGCTTTCTAAACTGTGACGAGTAATATGGTGATTTATTTTTATCATTTAAATAATTCGTAAATTTAATTTTAAATCTTGTTTATTGCGTCATAAGTTTTACGAGGACGACATGTTTACAAACATTTCACGTTCCTATATTTATCATCTGTAGAGTTATCTTTTTTTTAACAGTTAGTGTACTGCGTGCTAAATTTATTTTAACGACTAACTGTAAAGAGTTTCAAAATAAATCGGTCTTTTTTTCTTCAAAGACTGCTTATAACATTTTCTACCGAGCAAGTTGTTCATCTGGTTGATAGTTTAGCCTGCTCTGTGTTGTTTACATCTGAAAAAACATACAAAAAATTGTGAATGTGTGCGCGTATGTTTTTCTATTTATAAGATAGTGACAAGGATGTTCGGTGTGTTAAACTGATATATTCTTCTCCGCCTTGAATTAATATTGAAAATTCTTTACCGTTTAATATTTTGTGGTTTATTACTAACAACAACATTGTTTTCAACAGTCGTAACTATTTTTAAAATACCAGATTGTAAAATTTGTATTTATTAAAGGTGAGAGTAGAAAAATAAAAACGATTTTATACATCCAGCGCGAGTGTGTTTCGATGTTTACTTTCGTAGGTTCCCGCAATATTTTTTTTATTTTTTATTCTTTCCCCTAGAACTGAGATAAGTATGTTTACACATAAATAGATATTGCGTATGTATTTTTATACATTTAATAATACAATATCGCTAAATCCTTTAGTATCTTTATGATGGCTTCATTCCCAGGGATAAGCTACTGGAAGCGTTTATTTACTGTACACGATAACAAGTGCTACCGAAAATCCCAGGTCGATAAATTCTATTCGTCTTTTAAAATTTGAATATTCATTAGTTTTTTTTTTATCAAGAGATATGTAAAATTAAATCGGTGAACGTAAAAATTAAAAATAATTTTTCACGTAAGAATTGTTAATTTTATATTAAAAGAAAAAACTTTGGTATATTACAAAAACGAAGCAAACATAAGAAAAGGAGATAGTACGATCTTGTTACATTCAGCAGGGTATTTGTTATCGGTGTCATTTATATAAAAACAACCGTCTACCCTACTAAAAATGAAGTGATAATCCTTTCATTAAAAAACGTATTACTCTGATATAGGATTGTACTTGTGAAATTTAATTGGAACTCGTTATATTTTTTTAAATGATGTATTCTGTTATTAGATTTAACTAAAAAGAAATATTAACTATGTTGTTTATACGTTTAAAAAAGAAATCGTTCGGCGGTAAATTATTTATTTATTTTATTTATTTTTGAACGAGCCGATTAAATCTTAAATTAAAAATGTATTTACATTTATCCGTGATTTTTAAAAAATAAATAACCGCTGATATTGGCGATAGCAGATGCTAACTTTAGAAAAGAAAAACAAAACAAAACAAAGAGAAATCGTATGACGGTTTTAATTTAATAAATCGGAACCAAAAATCATTCGAAACAAAAAGAATTAATTAAAATATATATCGTTTATTTTAATAACCGTTTAGCATAACAATTTATTTGTAGTTCTAATGTGATTAATAAACAGTCTAAAAAATTCCATCCTACTTACAGAATATATTTATTTATATAAATTAATTTTTTTTGTTCACTTTCTGATTAATATTATTAATTTTACCTCCTTTCTCTCTACGTTAAGCGCTTTCGTAGAGATCTCTGCTTCTTCAAAACGTTTGAAACTACATCTGATAAAAAAATAAGAGGTACGTTTACCATCTTAGTCACCGATATAAAAAATATATTTTTAATCTAATATTTACATTTTCTGACTAAGCAGATATCTGCGAAAGCTCTTAGTATAAAAGAAAAAAGTGTTAAAGCGGTAAGTAAAATAATATCTATTAGTAGTAATAAAATAGAAAAGAATTAGTAAGTAAAATAGCAGTAAGTATAGTAAATGAGAATCTATTTTTATAAATAATTTGAATCTAATTTACAAATCAACTAAGAAAAGAGAAGGAAGACATATGCTTTTTTAAAATAAAATGTCGGTAATGAACAAAGTGTTACATTAGGATTCGTAAATAAAAATTTTATTATTATTTTGAGGGAGAATATATATTTCCACACTATACTGGAAGGAAAAATTCATTTTTTACATAAAAATTGAGGATTTTAATTGTTTCCCAGTCCGGTTTATTTCCCAGAATACATTAATTAGTTTCTTTATATCTTCCTTTCAATTAAAAAAATAAATAATAAAATTAGTTCATTATCTCGATTTGAGATAGTGATGCGATTCCAGTTGACTATTTGATATAAATAATTTAAGCGAAAGGTAATTATGATAAAGGATAACCTATTGTCATATTATGAACGATCTTCTGTAATCGTCTAAGGGAAATTTTCTACTAGGTACTTTATTTATATCGAATAATCAGTCTGTTGAATATTACAAGTCGAATTAAATGTAGTACGAGTGTAAATGTTCAGTGTGTTTAGTATTTGCTTAGATGACAGTTTACCAGTAATAATGTATCAAAAATTAGACGTGATTTAATAAATTAATGCTCAATTACACTAAAATCTTTATAGTACTCTTTTTTATCGTACGGTGTATTCTATACAAGTCGCGATTATTTTTGCCGATGAAACACCTGGGTGTCTTATTTACCAACACTTCTGTTAACCTACGCAATTTAATTCTATTACTGAAATTATGATTAAAAAATAAATAAACTGTGAGATATTAAAGAAAAGTACCCTTATTTGATTACTTTTTAACATACTTGAATTTACGCCCGTGTGAAACACAAAAAAACAATTTTAAAAACATGTTTTACTAATTGTTAAATAGTATTTTTATCAGCATCAAATTCTGACGAGTTTTTAAAAAACTGTGTTTCATTTATCGGCCATATTTAAAATAATAGTTATTTGAATCAGAAAAAATAATTTTTTTAAAACAAAGAAAAATCTTGTTCGATTTGATAGACCTAATAAGAAAATATGCATAATAATGAGAAATGCAAGTCGGAAACAAATCAGTATTATGTACATACTAGCATTTCCCGTCGCGGCTTCGCTCGCTAAATACATAATTAGAATTTGAAGCAGACAAAATTTACACCATTTCTCTAAATTACTATCACAATGTTACCGAATCTCATAAAGACTGATCCAATAGCGGTTTGTATAATAATTTATATATAATAATTATATAATTTATGTATAATAATTATAAAATTTGTATACAAGAAAAACGTGTATACAAATTTTCATCAATTTATCTACAATAGTTTTTGCTGGGCGTTGATTATGAATCGGCCAGGACATATTTTTTTAAATATATAGATTTTATTATTATTATTTTTTTTTTTTAAATAACCGTTGCAAAGAGAACAATGTATTACAAAATATTTATTGTTCTCGAATAACATGGATTACATAGACAATATTTTTGGCCATTCCTCATTAGACACTGAGAAAACAAATTAGTTTCTTTCACTGATTGTAACGATTAAAATATATCTATAATACTGAGTGGATATACATTCTTTTGTTTAGCATATCGATAACAATGATTTTTTTAAGCGATCATTCCGAACTAAAAAGTAGCTGATAAATGAAAAACTATGATCAAAAGTGACCAAATTTAGTAAGAACATTAAGAAAAAGTTAGCTGATTAGGTAGTTAGTTGAATATATTTTTAGAATTTTTTTCATAGTTCACACTGGCGTAAATCTGTTTGTTTTTTTATTTAAAAAAGGTTTTAACGTAATATAATAAGTAGGTTAAGAGAAAGATAAATGAAGACAATACTAAAAAAACCCTGATTTTTCTTTATTATGAATCATATTATTAATGTTCTTTAAACCAGCAAAGACATTAAAGAGTAGCATAAACGAGGAATGGACTTTAAAAAAAACTGCACGGGACCAATTAAGAGCACGGTAATTAGCCGCATATTAATAAAGGTAAAAAGTATCATACTTGCTTAAACGGTAGATCAACATGAGTTGGTTTTAATATAGGTGTAGGTTTAATATTAGCGGTTACTAAAGTATTTAAAAGTAAGGTTATATAATTAAATAAAATAGCTTATTTAATATTGTTATGAATTTATACACAATTCTCGATTATGTGTTATTAATTCAATTAATCAGCAACAGAAGACATTACATACTAGATAATAAGGAACATAGTTAATGAATTACGACCGTTAAGTATATTGTCGTGAGTGTCATTAAGCAAACGGAATGAAACTATCAGTAGCATACTTGTTTCTGATACTTATCAAACAGTGACCCTTTTAACGTCGTAAATATTTGTGTTTGCCTTTATTATCTTGTTTGTTAAATGACACGAATAGGTAGTCAAACTAAAATATTTCTTTTAGATTTCCTTAAACCTCGACTTTTTATTTATATCTACACGTAACGTAAAAACATGTTAGAGCTTTTGTTAAAAATTATCTATAGGTAAAGTTTTTTCACATTTTGAACGATTCCTTATAAGCGATGTGATTTAGAACTTCAAAATAATATTTATTTAAAGAATTCCGGTAGAGAAATGAATAAAATGAAATGCGAAAGAACTTTAACAAGAAAATAAATTATTATACAATGATTTACGAAAAATGTAACAAACTTTCAGGACATGTTGAATTGTTATTGAACATTTTATTTCATTAATACAGAGTTAAAATCTTTCACGTTTTGATACGTTTAGTTTTTAATAAACTTCGAAATTCTTACGATTTCTTAAATTACGAAATTCTTAAATTGGGATCTCTTCCAGCCCGTTTAAATAACTTCTTTAAAATTTTAATAGTTAATATCTAAAGTATTTCTTTGGTCTTATATATAAAAATGGTTAATTATTTTACAAATTTATAATAGACTTTCAAGTAGACTGTTTTTAACAGTCTCATTAAAAATTTACTTTTAAAGATTTGAATGAATTTAAAATTGTTATTTAAAAGCAAAAAAAATATTATTCTGGAATCAATAAAAGCCCGTTTTTTACGTTTTTAAGACTTAGCAGATATCTGTTTTAGTGATAATCAAAAAATATATTTAGATTGTATTGTAGATAAGTAAGTAATTTTTAACGTTTTTTCAGTCGATTTTTTTGTTTATTCAAAATTTTCAGAAAGCGGGTACGTAAATTAATCATTTACGTCACTATGATTGTAGATTATATCAGATTGGAGAATTTAAAAAAAAATCTATTAGTAAATATTTAATAATTAAAAGTTTTTCGTTTAAGAATAACGAAATTAGGCCTACTTACTACTTAATTAATGTACCGGGCTCGGGTAAAGTTTACTTTTGAATAAATATATTAATCGTGTACTAGGACAGAGAATCGTCGATAAATTTAATTCAGGTATTGTAAAAATCATAAAATAGTATGTGAAAAAAATAATCTGCTACCGAATCGGAAGCGAGAAAAGATGCGTTCGTGCATGTCTTCGACATCAATCAAAGCAAAACGACTTTTTTAATATCGTTCCGGTGTGTTAAATTTTGTTATTCATCATAAACTATAATAGTGATAAGAAATACTTATGATCTGTAGTTTTTGTAATACAATTCGTAAGCTATAACAAATACGTGTCGGTGGCTATGACACGGATCAATACCGGCGAAAAAATCAGCGGATAAATATTTTTGACATAGAACCTTGTAATGACTAGATAAAGGTAAAAATTTGTAAAAATTTTTTTCATATTAAAAATGGGTAAGGTCGCTTTAAATATTATTGAAAGTTACAAAAAAAAAAACATTTCCTTTATGTAAAGCCTGTTCGTTATCGTTATGTATAATATTGCAAAGAACATTTTCAAGACAAAAATTGGTCGTCCTTGTTTTTTTAGTTAAAACAAATGCAAATCCTATAAAATGTAGTAATTTGTAAAAATAAATTAGGGATGTCTATCATGATTAAATTTAAATACAAATTCCTCGTAAAATTTCTGTTTACCTTTAAAAACTCTTTTTCTTCTATTTGTCGGCAGAATTAGGGAAATTTTTATAAATACATATAAAATCTACGTGCTTTTTTTAAAAAATATTACCGTCTCCTAATATTAAAATAGCAAATTGAAACGCCTAAACTCCTTTACAAAAAAGTAATTCTATAAATAAAAAAAGTTAATCGGATGAAAAACGTATCAGATATGCTAAACGGTTATTGAAGTTAACCTACTAAGAGAAACGCTCAGGAATAGTTCAGATAAATTAAAAATATAAACTTACATAGATTTTTTAACAATTAAAACCAGAGTGTAATCTATTAATCTTTATTTAAGAGGGTTTTTTAGAACTTTTAAAGATAGAATATTTTATAATATATAGTCTTATCATATAGTCCTATAATATATTTTATTATCTATTGTGTAATATTTTGTTCTAGACTAATTTTTTTTATGTTAATTTTTATTTATATTCACTTTTATTATTCCCTCTTATCTTATGATGGAGACTTCAACAATTGATATTTATACGTAACTTTTATTTTACTTTTTATTCGTTGTAAATGGTTCGTGAGAATTTTCTATTTGCCGATTTACAGAATTAAAACAAAAAAATTAATTAATTAAAAAATAAAAATAATTCTGGTGGTGAATTTTATGTTATTATTTGTTGACATTTTTTTCTTTTTGGATTTAAAATTTATTTAACTATACATTTTATACTTTTTTAAATTTGCTTTTCTATCTAAATTAATTTTTATTACATTTACGTTTACTGATGATGATTTATAAAAATGCGAAATAAACATCTAATTTATAAATTTTCAATTATTATAAACGACATTCTTTTCAATATTTTATTTCAATAACATTTTAGTATAAGTCTTTCTTTGTGTATGTGTGTGTGCGCGCGCGCAGGCGCTACAAAAATGTTAATATAAAGGTAATGTTATAATTACGTTTGAAATGAATTTTAAAAAAATCATTAGAATAGAGTGTAAAGTAAAAATAAATTACCTAGGTTCCCATTTGTGAACACTCGTCCGATCGTGGATAAAATTGACACTAGCAGAAAATTCTGTCGGCTTAACAGAAGGTTATCGCAAAATGTTTTACGTAAATTTTCGTACGTTAATGAATTAATAAATCTTATTAATGTTTTACAAATCTATTTATATTCTGTTTTATTAATTTGAAAATTTATATAAAAATTAAGAAGATTCAGATTTTATTTTTTTTATCTTCAAAGTAACTTTAGTTTATCCTAATATTGCTTTGTATTTTTATTTATTATTAACGTAATGAATTATAAACCTTTATTAATTTTTCTATTTATAATTATTATTATTATTATTATTATTATTATTATTACTGTTACTTGTTTTTATTTAAATTTAAAAAAAATAGAGATAATTATTTATAATAATAATAATTTATCTACGAGTAGTTTTACTTAGGAGTAGAGTAGCTAAGTTAACTAAGAGAATTTTTTTTTAAATAACCGTTGATAACGATGGTAACATCTGTGTTATACGCCGTACGTAAAGCTTAATATTATTCAGGTATAGTTCAAAATTAAAACCTACGCGTAGTCTATCAAATCGTTTGTTTTACGTTCTTTACAGTCGAAATATTTTAACAGAAATTCTGACCGTTTACAAAAGAAAACTATTACGCATATCATATTTATCTAGTCTCTTTGCCTGTGACAGGAAGGAAATTTTCTACATTGAATTCATAAAAATAAGCTTAATTTAATTGTTTTATTAAACTGTGAACACAAATTTTTTCTTTGTCAGTATCAATCGGTACGTTGACACCGACGATTTACTCGTACATTGTAACGTCTTTAAATGTACACTTTAATAGATTAATGTTTTTACAACTCTATCCAATTAAAAACGGATAAATTATAAAGCTTAATAATTGAAAGAGATATCAAGAAAAAATTTATTTAAAAAAAATATATAACATCCTAAAAATTAAAATGTATAGTGACTCGATAGCAAATGCAAAATTATTAATATAAAATCAATTATGCTTAAGATTTGATCATCCCCCCCCCCCGTAAAATATTAAACTTCTCGCGTTATCGAAGTTTATTTTTATCTGTTGATATCGTACAATCATCTGCGTGAAATTTATACGCATGAATAAAAAATATACGATGGAAATCTTATTTTTAAGTTACGTAAAGTGACTCGAGTTGTGAAATTTTAAAGTGAATTTTTTGATTCGTTCAATGATTTCGATCGATTGTCGTAAAGAGAATTCTGCAATAGAAATTTATCTAACCGATCAGTAATTACATTAAAATTTTATTGTCAAATAATTTAAAGTTGCTAAAAATCAACTTTATTTTGGGAAGGTTATATATCTAATAGATTACCTTAGATAACATTTTTATTTCTAGCCTAAATTTTAGCGACAGCGAGATGTCCTTACCGGAAGTGGATTGGGTGTCCAGGAAGCGGGTGTCAGATTCTTGGTCAGGACTGGGAGCGTGGTCGGACCCGATGCCGCTCGACCCTCCGCTGGAACCGACCTTGGCGACGCCTACACCAGAAGTAGTATGCTTGCTTCCTGACGGACGGCAGTTTTGAGAAACATTAACACCGACGATATTTGTATTAAGACAACGACGTAGATCGATATTAGAAAGATTTCCTTTCTGACGATGGACGGTGTCGTAGTCTCGAGGCGGCAGAAGTATGGGCGCTTGTGCTTGCGCTTGAGTCTGAGGGCCCGTTCCCAGTTTCTCTCTCAACTCGGCCGCGAGAGAATCGTATAAGCTTGCGATTCGTTCTTGTTGCCCTACGCCGCTTAAACGTTCCGAAGAAGAACCTCCAGACGACTCTGATTCTCGAGTGCTGCTGCTTCGCCCGTCGGAACCTCCCGCTAAAGGTATTCTTCTTACGGGTCTTTCCTGCGGAGACGGTAACAAAAGTCCTTTTGCTCGCAGCCGAGCTTCGATCTCCGCTAGTTTTTTTTGATTTTCTGGTCTTTCGATAAGAGTCTGTAACTGTCCGCTGAGAACAGAAGCGGTTTCCACCGAGTCGCAACGGTAAGCGTGTACGTGAACAGGACACTTAGTGACGGGATTGTACAATAACAGTATACAAGCGACTACATCCTCCTCTTGTAATACACACGTCACCGCGTGATGAGGAATAAAGTGTTTAACTACCTCGGATTTTGCGCTGTTGGTCTTCCCGGCAGCTTTTCCTACCGGACTAAAATTGCTCGTGTCAGGAACATTTTGCACGATTTTCAATCCCTTGTGGCTGACCTGCAGAGTGACCTTGAAGGGTTCTACATCGCGTTCTCTTTCTACCAAACATCTTATGACCGGGGTTATATACTCGGATCCTCTTAAACCCTTCGCTTCTTGAGCTCCTAAGAACCATACGTAATAAGATGATTTTTTAATATCTTTCCTCATTTTCCTATATTTTAATTTATTTGTTGTAATAGTTTAGTTAAAACCTAGATTACATATCATTCTAGTTTCAAAAAATTAATATTGTCTACAAGAAATAATTTTACGGTACTTTTTTTTCATACGCTAATAAAACACTAAGCTGTTATACTTATATATCGAAACACATCACATAAAACCATACTTTAATAAACGCTTCAGTTTAGTTCCGACGTTAAAATCTCTTTTCGTAACAAGGTGTGGTTTGTCAGTTTCTTCTCTATAATAAAGAATTCTATTTAATTAAATATTTCACTTTATATTGCACAAAATTTTATATCGTAATGCTTGTAGAAGACATTTAGACCGCTGTTAGAAACTCCGCTGTAAGTGAACGACACAGTAACCGAATAACAGTACGACACTAGTACGTTTTAAAAACACTATTAAATCGATCGAAGTATATATGTCACTAGAAATTCATCAACACTAATTTATTATCCGTTATTTAGTATAAAGAATTATTCGATTTTTTAATAAAGTCTAAAGTTTAAACTAAATACAGAAAAAAATAAACAAACTATGGGATCACGTTGCAGGCCGACACGACTGACTCTCACCAGAGTTCTCACACTGCACTGGCAGCGCTGTCAGAACCGGCACGCCGCGCTGAACACCGACAGTTTCTATCTCTTTTTACCTGTATGTTTCTATATGCACCTATCGCACTCCAACCGCCAGTCTTCCACCACCACCCCGCTGCGGTCAACCTCCAGGTCGGTCACGTGACGAGAGTGGTCGTCCTCGATTTCACATCCACCACTCAATCCGACCCGCCGACTCCACTTTGACCCCCACTAAACAACCTCCACCAAACTCAGCGTCCCATTGTAACACTTTTAACATGTTATTTACATTCAAACACGTACCATCTCGAAAAAGAAGTTAATATAAAGGGCATGTAGTTTTTTTTGTGTATGTGTGTGTGTGTGTGTGTGTGTGTGTGTGTGTGTGTGTGTGTGTGTGTGTATGTATGTGTGCGTGCGCCCACAAGCTCATGTGTGTATTGTTTATGTACACACGTGGTAAAACGCGTGCCTTGGACACAAACTTAACCGCGTTACATATACAAACTTAAAATTCGATTGTACGAAAAACCAGGTGTGTGTGTAGTATCACACATGCCTTGGATACCTTCGTAAACTCAACGCGATTCAAAATTAAGATTTTGCATTTGTAGGGGTTGCGTTAGCTGTTTTTTTCCTAATCTGTTTTCTATTTCTTCATTAAAACTTATTTGTTTACCCTCAAAATAGACATTAAACGTTTTAGGAGTGATTAAAATTTAAATTAATCTAGGAATTTCAGTTTATTTTTAATTTCCGTACCAGACCCGGATAAAATTAACGTTTACAAATGAAATTTAGAATAAATATTACAAATTATTTAAAAAATTCGGTTTTTAATTTTACTGGAGCCTGCTAAAACGGTTGCCAATCTTCGAATTAAAGTTTTCATTTAAGATTTTTATATATGAACCTTTGATTCATGTACAATAAAACCGAACGTACCTTAAACGTTAAATATTTTACTTAAAATTATATTTAAAAACAATCTCTCTCTCTTATATATATATATATATATATATATATATATATATATATATATATGTGTGTGTGTGTGTGTGTTTCCTATTATTTAAGTCTAATTAAATTTTAAAAATAGTTTTGTAAATTAAAGTAACTACTTTGATTAGTCTTTATCCTTGTGTTTTAATGCTAAAACACAAGTAAAGTATAGGTTAGAAAACCCACCGGGTTGGTCTAGTGGTGAACGCGTCTTCCCACATCAGCTGATTTGGAACTCGAGAGTTCCAGCGTTCAAGTCCTAGTAAAGCCAGTTATTTTTACACGGTTTTTGAATACTAGGTCGTGGATACCGGTGTTCTTTGGTGGTTGGGTTTCAATTAACCACACATCTCAGGAACGGTCGAACTGAGAATGTACAAGACTACAACACTTCATTTACACTCATACATATCATCCTCATTCATCCTCTGAAGTATTATCTGAACGGTAGTTACCGGAGGCTAAACAAGAAAAAGAAAGAAAAAGTATAGGTTAGAAAAAAATGCGTGATACCTATCCATTGAATCCTAATACGTTTTTTTATGCTTTATTTGTATATATATTTTATTTGAAAAATAAAATTTGTAACAGAGAAAGAAAACTTTTCGAAGTATAAATTCCCTATTACGTCGTATACAGAATGCGTCAATAGAGAAATTAGAGTAAAAAATAAATTTCCATGATAAAGTACCCAGAAGTGATTTAGTGGGGACTGAACCCCAAATTCTTGTAGTCTTTCCTTTCTTTTTCCTGTTTAGCCGATAATACTTCAGAGGATGATATGCATGAGTGTAAATGAAATGTAGTCTTGTACAGTCTCAGTTCGACCGTTCCTGAGATGTGTGATTAATTGAAACCCAACCACCAAAGAACACCGGTATCCACGATCTAATATTCAAATCCGTGTAAAAATAACTGACTTTACAAGGACTTGAACGCTGGAACTCTCGATTATCAAATCAGCTGATTTGGGAAGACTCATTTACCACTAGACCAACCCGGCGGGTTAAACTCTTTTAGTCTATTAGCATACTAACTAAGCAAAAAGTTCATTCAAGTGTTAAGAAACATATAATTCAATTAAACCAAATCAGACATCTTACCACTACTTACTGATATGAAGTAAAGGGCTATATTAGGACCTTATTACTTGCTGCACACATTACTTACTTGGAAAAAATTTATAAAATTCATTTAAATGTTTTCTAATTTTACGAATTCTTTTCTTTCAAAAAATCGTTTGTTATTCGGAAAATCTAAAAATATTTTATAAATATTTTGATGGAAAAATTTTCCCTAGCCTAAAATTCTTACTTCGTTTTCTTCAGTTATATAAAAAATAGATTATAATGTGACTTGATTTATTTCAAAGCAGAATTTAGCTTAAAAATTGTATTATCGTCAATTTATTTTTAAAGCAAAACCAAAGCTATGATTTAAAATTCGCCAACAAAAAAAAAATAATTTAAACAGGTAAATCTCTTTTAAAATACATTTCGAACTAACAATAAGTTCATGAATTTTTACAAAATCAAAAATTAAAAACGTTAATCTCATAAGAGAGAAACACCGGTACAAGAGAAGTAAAAGATAATGAATTGTCAATGTTCTCTTTTTATGCAGTACTTCGTAATTAATCATCAACTTTAATTATTTATAGTAAAACCTTGCTAATTTGTAACCTTCTATTCTTCGTCATATGATTTATTTAACTACTTGCTTTGTCTGATTCGGCCGATGGATAAAAGTATTATTGAAAGTTTAAAGCGCCGCTATAGAAGAATATTTCAGTAAAAATGTAATATTTTTTTGAAAACGAAACGGAAATACAAGAATTTTGGAAAAATTGTACGATTAAAGATGTTCTGTATAAATATATTTTTACTAGAACGTAGCTTGTTTCGCTTGTCTTACCCGTTTAGCCAGGATCCCGCTGCGTTCATTATCCTCATTATTTGTGAGAATAATATTGATAAATAACAATTAAAATCTGTTTAACTTATAGAAATCATCAGTGCACTGTAATTTCTTCAAAACAACAGTTGTCAGCACAGGAATCACCTTTGAGTGATCTGAAGTATGCGGAATTCAGAATAGTCGGTTCCCGTCTTAAAAATAGTAGTTATAGCCGGTTACTTCGTACGGGTAATAAAGTATTTTGCACGGTCCTTAGCGTTATCCGGGAAACACCATAAGGAGGTGACCGTATTTCGTTTCTCATTTTTTATTTTTTTTGTTGTTTTTTTTTTTTATGGTTTTTAGTCAAGTAACTGTAGGCAGGTGCAGCCAGTCGCGATGGGCCGCGTCGCACATGTAGGAACAGTGGCAGTGGCTGTGTCGGTTGATCCGCCGCTCCATACACCGCGCACCTTTAAATCTACTTCTATCGATAAACAAAATAGATACCGAAAAAGACATGCGGATCTTTTTTTGTAGAAAATTTAATTTGAAATACTGCAAATCGTCTCAGAATTCGACTTGACCAACGGTTTGACCGTAGTAAAGTTTAATAACGGCAAGGAACATAATTTGGTTGTTACCGCAAGCCATTCTAACGGTCACCTTCTTGAAACGGTGAAAAATTTCGTGACGGCAGTAATCCTACGTTCCTACGTTTCCAGAAATTAAAACTATGTTTATACAAAATTTCATTTTAATCGGTCGAGTAGTTTTTGGGTAAAATTGTAACAGACTCACAGACACTACTATATATACATATTACATACACATTCATACATATAAATCGCTAGATATGTTGGAATAGACTGTGATATTTATTATAAAAAAATAACGACAGAAAATCTGTCGATAAAATGAAAACTAATTACCTTATTTCATAATTAAAAAGAAACATTTCAGAATGTATACGGGGAGTTGATAAAACATCAAACAAAAAGTTAATGCGATGAACATGAGAAGGTAGTACTGATGCGGCAAACAAAATTCTAAAATAAAAGGAAAACATTGTGTTTATACAAAATAAAAACATTTTTTAAGAAATTAGAAGAAGAACATGTTTGGTTTGTCATGAAAACGATGTGAAGTACAGGAAAACTAATGAAATCGTACGATACCAGAGACAGAATTGATTACGTTATTAGTACTACAAAAGATTTGCTAACTTTTCGTAAATAAAAGAGAAACAACTCTATTAAAAAAAAACGGACTTTTTAAAACAAAAAAATCAGGTAAAAAAAGATAGGTAAATGAATAAACAAATCATTATTAAATGTATGATTTATTCTTCTCGTTATTACATCGGTGATTAAATTTATTTTTATTTTCGTACTTTCTTTTGTACGTGTTTTAACATGTTGTCACTTAAAAATTTCTAATAAAAAAATGTTATATCCTTCAGTTTTAAAACAAAACTCGTTTAGCCGGACTGTCTTTAATTTTTTTTCTAATGCTCTATAGCGACATATATGGCACGTGTAATTTGTCATTTTTTCACTCCCATTTCTTTACCTGTCACGGTTCAAAAAGTGACAGATTTTGTAGTTTCAACTGTTATTCATGAACCGAGCATATACTTGGTTACACCATCATCCTTAAAAAACAATCTATATGGTAAAATACTGGATTTGTTTTTAGCATTTGCAGAGAAATTAAAATTTAACCTTACCTATCGTTAAAAATTATTTTTAATTTTATAATTCTTATTTATTTCCTTATTTAAAACGTATACATTTTATAATAAATTTTCTAAATTATTATTTGTAAAAATATTAAAAAGTTAATAGACCGATCGAAATAACTCATTTAGAGGGGGAAAAATTGTTACCTGGACTTTTATAACTGGAAATGGTAAAGGGGCTTAATAAACGTAAAAAAATAAATGCGTGAGCAGTGGCGGTGAAGGGTTGATTTGAGTACAAAAGTTGTAGATCATGCAAAAATCTACAACTTTTGCAGAAGTCACTTTTTAACATAACCTCAAAATTTCCGATAAAAATGTGAAAAGTCGTTTTTTTCGTTTTTTATTTTCATTTCCGCAAAAATAACTTATTTTTGACGAAACTTGGTTAAAGTATACCTTTCTGTGTCTTAAATAACCACAAATTGTTTTAGATAAGAAAATCAAGAAGTTTCCAAGATATTTATTTTTTCCGGTCCGAAACACTTTTGTTTTTAAAAAAACTTTTGCTTAGAAAAATCATCGTACGCAGTTCTGCCGGTGGATATTTTTTTTTTGTTTTGACATATACCTTTTGGTAAAATAAAAAAAAATTATAATCACAATTCAAAAATATGCTTAAAAATGCAAAAAAAATGACTTGCAATAATGAATTTTTCAGTAATTGTTGATAATTTCTTTAAATTAAAAAAAAAATCAAAAACTGATCGCACCATCCAGTTGTACGGAAAAAATACAAAAGAAACCGTGTTTCAATGTATATTTCGGTTGGTAAAGCGATTTAGAAAACGCAAACGGTTACAGTCAAATAACAAATTAAAAACCGCGTTCATTTTACCATAGTTCGAAAGACCTACAACTAAACACGTGATATTAATCTCTCTTTTATTTTATCCTCGACAGTAATCGAAATTACACACTGAAAGCTTATCTTGTTCCTTGAACTTCATTTTTAAAAATGACACCTTGAAACGACGTGTTTTTAATCAACCTAAAAATGGTGACTTTTATCATACCGCCTCCATGGTACATGCATTTTGTTCCTTTTCTCTATCAAAAATACGTAACCGTATTTGTTTCATTTAATTCTTCGACATAAAACGATCCTTTTATAACCTCACCTCCACTGTTTTTAATACATATGTAACGTGCATTGCGAGCTTCAAGACGTGTACAGTAAACAATCTATTAGTCCAGTTCGGCATGTACCCTTTGGCAAACATTGTTTTATACTTACTTATCCTCTCTTTGTCACCGACTTTCATTTTTTTTTACTCCCACGTTTATTCGGAATCGTTGTACTCTCAGATCAATTCATCTAAAATATCAACTCGTCTGTAAATAAGCCTTTTAATAAAGTTACGCCGCATCTTGTTCTTCTGTTCTATTAAAGCGTTCCACTATAGAAGGTTTTCTGAATGTAAGTGGAGTAGTGATTAATATTATATTTGCTCATAAGTTATTCAACTCTGAAACTGAACCGCTCCTTACCATCAACTGTTTGAAAATGTCTCATCTTATTCGTTTTCAAAATCGGTTCAAGAACTTTGACAACTTCTTCGGCTGTTTTACTTTTAAGTGATTTCGTGAATGCGGACTTGATAAACAATTTATTACCTATTTTCCTTATTAATTTTTGCATACAGTATGATCTCCACTAGATCGGCCTGATAAACCTTGAGCTCTAGATTTCGCATTAGGTAATCGCGTGCGGCTTGCTTGTGTAACTCACTAACGATACTCTTCCTTTCACTCATCTTAACATCGAACTAATGAAGAATTAGTTTTTCGTCTTATGAAAGATGAACATAAAAAAAAAAGTAAACGCGTAGCTTCCTTTAAAAGCTGTCAACTGTTACCCTTCTTCAGGTTTTTCTTTTAAACAAACCGTATGATTAATTTCAGATTAAAAAGCAACGCCTAACGGGATGAAAGACCCTAAGGCCTGTATACAATCTGATGAAGGATCCGTCTTCCGACACACTGTATTGCGATTTGATGAGGGAAGTGTTTGTACGCATACCAACACAAACACACATACAGACTTATTAAACATACAATTTAAGACTAACGCATGCACGCACTAGCATACCCTGACCCGAAAACCTCGTATCCCTCTTTTTAAAAATAAGATAGACTACGTCATCCTGATCATAGATAGACTACGTCATCCGTTTTGTAATTATCTTTTATATTTATCTTCATATAAATAATAATAATAAGAGCGATTATCTTATATATTTACTTTAACGTTATTTCATTTGTCTGTATTTTAAATAATTAATAAATATGAACTTTCATCGTACTTATCTAATAATCTTTTTTTTTAACCGATGAATTAATTCACTACAGAAGTTTACAACGAAGCTTATACGTGGGAGCATGAAAATGGATGTAGCATATGAAAAATATCATGCCTGACTGGGATTCTAATCTGAGATCCCCGGATGAAAGGCCGTGACGCTACCGCTCCGCCACAGAGATCGGCCGTGGCAAGGAATATATTTTGTTATATATATTTTTTTTAACATTTTTAAATTATCTTATAATAACGTGATTATTAGTACCGATTAAAATAAAATATTTATTTTTACTGCAGTTATTGCTTCTTGTAAGAAAACACGCCGGTTAATCATTTTCTAGAGAAGTTTTCTGTACGGCTCAAAATATTCATTAAAAATATCAGTTCATCCTCTATCAAATAATGAACAGTTCAATTTCATTAACTTACTTATTTTCTTACTGAACTTATGAAAAGGAATGAATAATAAAACTTTTAAAAAACTCATTTCCGACTCAAATAGCTATTTAATCGAAAAATTTATGCTAGGCTATATTTTAATGCTTAATAACTTTATACTATTATTTTTTTCAAATTAAAAGTAATAGTCCTTCCTGTACCTATTTAAGCTAAATCGTATTTCTTAAATAGCCTAATTAGATTGTACTAAAAATTTAAGAAAATTGGTACGGGGAAACCTCGTAGACGACTTCTACGTTCTAATTTCACCTAAAATGTATTATACGTATTACATGAATTTCTTCTAAAAATAGGAAATAAAAAAAGTTAAATTAAACAAATAACCTCATTTCCTTCATAACTTTCTCCCGGTTATCTCTTTTATAAATTATTGAATTTCTTAAGAATATTTACCGAATTCGGTCTTAACGCAAGTAAATAATTCTCTCTCTCTCTCTCTCTCTCTCACTCTCTTTCTCTCTGTGTATATGTGTGTGTGTGTGTGTGTGTGTGTGTATGTGCGTGCGCATGAGAGGATGCACATATGGGGGAAGTAGTGGGAGTTCGTGTAAACAAATTAATAATCACGGAATCGTAATGGCTGGTGATCTGTGTCAGTGACCCTCTTACTTTTTATATTTTTGGTATAAGAATCTAATCTATAGAATTTAACGTAAACGTTTGTTTAGGAAATATATTTTCATAACATTTACTACAGCTTTTTTTCTATAAAGATTAATAGTGTCTAACTAATCTGTGAGAATAAGTATAATAAATTGGAAACGCTAATTCTTCCCGTCATACTATATTTAGGATCGATTTTACGATCCTAAATAAAATTACAAAACTTGTTACACTTGATAACTTCAATACTGTAGAACAAATTCCACAAACAAATAATTTTATTTGTTTAAAGCGTATGGTGTTGCTTAAAGTGTATAGTAATGACACCGTAGTAGTATGGAAACCTCGGGTTCAACCCTCATTTGCTTTCTATGAAAGTAATGATTCTTTGACAGTTGAATGTGTTGTCATTGTTGGTTCTAAAACCTAAAAATATTCATTTAGTGACTGTAAATCCAAGAGTGATTCATCCGTCGGGTGGATAATAAATAATGTACGGAATTGCTCAAAAATCTTATTATTATTGTTCATTGAAAACCATTAATAGCTTAATGTTAACTTACGCAGAATTGTAATCTTACAATCGTTAATTTTATATGTCGACATGAATTCTCTTGATTTTTATGAAGCATACGATTATAAAGAAGAAAATCAAAACATAATATTTAAAGAATTTTTTATATTACTTTAGATTCATATATTAAAACATAACATACGATATTTCAGCATTAATTGAGACATATTAAATTTTTAACAAGCAATTATAGAGAGAGAGAGTTTACATTTTGTAGTGTCTTATACATTAGTTTGAGGTGAACTGATAGAACATGGTTTTAATATGTTAAAAGAAAACAATACAACAATCCAAAAGATGATTTTCTTTTGTTTTAAATTAAAGTTCTTCTTATTACCATAAACACATGAAACGATATAGTTAAATCTTAATAAATAATACAAAACTTATTACATTGCTACTACACAGCTACATAAATCCGAACGCCTACCGTTCGAGTAGCGGACTGACGCCAGCACATCCCGCAGCGGAAAGTAGTACTAACTAACCAGCAGGACGCGAACCATATGTTCAGTAGAAACACGCTGAACAGTCATGTTTTCAGAATGAACGGGTGTTCGTAGTTAAATTTACACCGTGAAAGAGTGGATTTACTGGAAAACATATAGTAAAACACGGGTTTGAGTTATCCCCAAAAAATTTCATAAAGAACCAACAATCAAAATGACGGTTGGACCCAATGGTCTATTTTCACGGGTTTATTCATTACATTAAATAAAACTTCAAAATACAGTTCGAATCAAATAAAAATACATTAAAGAACGGCTGCTTTTAATGATGAATGTATGTTCACGTTAAATTTACTTGGTAAAAGAGTTAATTGTTAAGAGTTAAATTGTTAATTTTCTTTTATCATTCGGCTATATATTGCCTTTCTTTTATTGCATGTGAAAAAAATTATATGTAATACTATAAATGACTAAAAAAATTACTTACATCAGTTACTATCGTCTCCCTCTCTAATGCGGCGGTAGCCCAATATATCTCGTCGACAGGCGGGACAAATTCTGCTGTACCTCGCTAATTTTCGCACACAGTCTTCGCAGTATCGATGATTGCAAACCAACAACTCGACAGTTACCGATTATGTTAAACAGATCGGACTCTGTCGGTTGATGAGTTTCCATCATTGACCTCAACAGACTGGCTTGAGTTAGCGTCGACCTGTTAGAATTCTATTTAGAGTTCTACAATGTAGTCGTGGTGGTGTCGAACTAACATCCACGTCTGTGACCTCCGGACGAAGACACACTCGAACACGTCGACGTCGACATTGATGTCCACGAGGAACACGATGATTGGTACTACTACTCTTGCCCATTTTCACCATCGATAATTTCATGTATAATTTGTAATTCATTATCTGCTCATGGTGATGGTAGTGGCTGATCATGATTGTTATTGCTGTTGTTGTCGTCGTTGTTGTTCGGGTTGAAATCCGTTGCAGACCCATTTGATTCTGCATCATCTTCTTGATTGTAAGATGGTGACAGTGATGATGGTGGTGGCGGAGCCTCTTGGTTGAAACGTACAACTAATCGCATTGCCCGTCGTCTCGCTCTCAATATCGCATACATCAAGTCATTCCACGCTTGTTCGACTTCAGTGTGGTCATATATATTTCGCAGTATGCGATCCTTAATCTCCATTAAGTCTCGAAATGTGCTCATTAACTCATTTATCTCATGCTGTACAGTATAGTATGCCATTGTGAACACTTCTTCAATATGTAATGTTGACATGTAAAATGTTGAAGTCAGAATGATGCAAAATATTAACTTTACTGCAATATTATAAATTTAGTTTATGTACACTGTTCGTTAAACTTGTTATGTAATTATTATCATCAAGAGAGACACTTATTGCACATAATAATAAAAAAATTTAAAGAAATATTTATAAAATAAATTAAATTTAATAGCTTCTTTTCAAAATGCAATTATAAAAGATCATTATTATTTACTGCATAAATAATATTCGTTTTATATTCATTCACATCCATCAGTTATCTAAAAGATTTATTACCACATAAATAATGCAATGTTGTTTCTATTCCAATTAAATTCTTAATAAAAAAAAAGATTTATGAAATGCAATTATAAAATCAAATTAAACGATGTAAGTATAAAAGATTTATTAGATAAACTAAATTTAAAGAAATAATTATTAAATTTTATACATCTGAAAATAGCTTTAAAAAAGATAGAAAATCTTTTGTCTTTCTTTATGCGACTTATCAACGGAAGTTGAATTTAGATAAGATTAATTGGAAAATAAAACAGTTTGCATACGATAATTTAATCGGAGTTAAAAAGTTGACTTTTTATATAAATTTTATTTTCGGAACTAGCATTTAAATAAAAATAATTGGAAGATAAAACAACTAAATTTTTATATTAATTTTTTAAGAGATAAAAAATAATATTCGAAACTTTATTCATTCTTCCGTTAACAGTCAATCATAATGGAACGTTCTTTATATGATAGAGTACATACGTTTTACAGAGTTACAAGAAACGGTAAGAAAAAGATATATACACCGTTATGGCCGCATATGAAAAATCCATTACTTTCCTCTCTGATCAAAGCTATGCATGGGATCAGGTACGAGGGTATTGATGATACGGTCAGATGTGACCATTGTCGAATACGCTTGTGGAATTGGGAAGAGGCGGACCATCCATAGGTCGAACATAAACGGTGTATGCCATCTTGTCCGTTTTTCGGGTAACCGTTTAAAATGTAAAACGGCCCTTTTCAGGGCCACCCTAAATCCCCCAAATCGATCACACATTAACACTTTAACCAAACTATACATGAGCAGATCGATTAATGATTTATCATTGTTATCGATACGGCCGGTGTCAAGGCCGGGATATAAGATTGGTGAGGCGGGTAAAAAAAGAAATAAAGATCCTTTTTCTTCCTATTCCTATCCAAACACACGAAATACGGTCAGTACAACAATGAACGTCAAGGCTTCAATAGCTAAAGAGCTCCATCGTCAGGCGCGTCGAAACTACCCTACAAGACGCGTAGAACTTAAAAGTATTTCAGACCTATATCAAGCTGACCTTGTTGAGATGATACCGTATGCAAAATCGAACAAAGGTTATCGTTACATACTGACGATGATAAATTGTTTTTCTAAACTAGCATTCGCCGTACCGGTTAAAACCAAAACCGGTACGGAAATTGCTAAAGCCCTCACACCTATTTTTGATAAACACAAGATGCGTCATTTTCAAACCGATTTGGGTAAAGAGTTTTACAATCCGTCGGTTAAATGACTATTACATTCGTACAATATAAATCACTATTCCACACATTTGGATAAAAAAGCATCGGTAGTCGAACGATTTAATCAACACTGAAAACGATGATGTGGAGAAAATTTACCGAGCAAGGAGCTTACAAGTATAATATAAGAATATAATATAATATTACAAGTATAATATATTATTGAATTTACACTAAGTGTACCGCCATGTTTCAAAATAGTGGAGCATCGCCAAAGAATATAATATACTTACCGGTAAATACAAGGAATATAAACGAAATCACTTTAAGGTTTACCGATCAGAACGGAAAATTGATAAATTTTCGCGGAGAGACAATAACCGTAAGATTACATTTAAGATGAAGATTAGAAAATGGGACTAATATACAATAGTGGCGGAACGCCAGAGGGTTAACATCGCGGAACGTGTTGTTTCTTTGAAAACTTGGTTTTACAGTTTTGGTAAACCGTAATGGCAGCGATAGGAGCGAATATGTTGGACGTCGGTAAAAGTGTTTCGTTCAACAACACGATCACACAGCACGAATATCATACTCATCTGCCGTACGCTTCGTCGACTTACAACAACAACGATGAAATCCGGATACCGATACACGAACAAGATGTGTACACGTTACCGCATAAAAGCTATTTGATGGTCGAAGGGACGTTAACTACTAAAGCAGGCAATAAAAAGGCAACGGAATCGTGGTTAACAAACAACGCTATACAGTTTCTCAAACAAGAATTGGTTTTCTTAGATCTTCCAGCGACGTGAACGCATTAGTGTCTTCCAAAGAGGCGCCCGATTCCAAGTTGAAAGTGACTCAGTTAGCGTGGAAAATTCCGTATGTTCACGTTGTCGATACGATGCGATTGCAATTGTTGAAGGTAATAGAACGAGATAGACCGTTAGCGATAGCTTTTCGTACATGGAAAATCCACGAATATCCGGCTCTAACACAAGCAAACATACATTCATGGACGGTAAAAACATGTGCGCAAACGGAGAAACCGAGATACGTGATATTCGGTTTACAAACAGATAGAAAAGATAAAGCAACAAAAACTTTGACTAATTTCGAATTGTGTGAGTTGGTTAATGTACGACTGTATTTGAATTCACAATACTATCCCTACGATAACCTGCAGGGTGATATAAATATGATGTATGAAATGTTTGACAGCTTTCACTCAGGTTATTACAAGTCAGAGGATGAATGTCCTTCTTACAGTTTGACAGATTTCAAAAATAATGTGCCGTTGATCGTTATCGATTGTTCCAAGCAGCACGAATCACTTACAACAGGAACAGTCGATGTACGTATCGATTTTGAAATTAAAAATAATATACCTGCGAATACGGCTGCCTACTGTCTCATTATTCACGATACTATCGTCACGTACACACCGCTTACGGAGATAGTGAGGAAGGTTTCGTAATGTTGGAAAGGTTTACACTTATTGATCAAAAAGAAGACGGAGATAAAAAATTAAATAAAAGTACAAGTACGCCGTCATGATGGTTGTGCTGGTGGTCGTGTAAGTGGTGGTTGGTAAGTTTGGGCGTATTTAAAACAGGCTTTTTGATTGGATTACTTTTATCTGTTTTATTAGGTATCTATTCAGAACCCTCACCACAATGTCCGACGGTGAAAGCAGTAAGGTGTAGAATTGTTTTTTCACCGGAAAATGTTACGATAGTATGGTGCAATTCGTCGGCGATTGAGACAATTTTTTCATCAAATACCGCCGTTAATATAACACCTCTGGTAAAAAACTGGTCTTTATCAACAACAACATTAGCTATTAATATGGTATGTACTTTAAAAGATAATGTATTCAGTAGCACGACATTAATACGAATCAGTAAAATTATTACAACCACCAATGAAAATGGTACTCTGTCATCATTACCTTCAACAACAGCTAAGAAATCTACTGTAAGAAGTACGCCAGAAACTGCGAAGGATTATGACTTTGGATTAACAGATGAAGATGAAAAAAATTTATCAAAAGTGGAGGGAGTAACACTAAACAAATCATAAAGCAGTAAGAACAATGTCTCAAACCTCATTCACAGTTGAGCAGGGGACATGGAAGGAACTTTTTCTTCACAGAACTACAACACCGACCAATCGTCAATGATTGCGAAGGAAACGTTAGTAGAGGAAAAGAAGAAGAATAGTAGTAAAAGGCAGTTGAAGACCGCAGTACGAAGAAAGTCACCTGTGGAAAAAAAGAAGAATATTAAAAATAGATTGAATACCGAAGAACGAAAAAACGTCGCATAAATTACCAATGGATAAGAAAGAATTAACCAAAGAAGATATTTGTTGTGATGATGGTGGGGGTAACTTTAATGTGATATAATAAAGTGAAAGACACGTCAGACCTTATTCGCTGTTGAGTGCTCGTCATGGAAGGTGTAAACCAGTATCACGGCTTCCACGGTAATCACAATGAGTTTATAGTTAAAGAACTCGCTGTCGTTGGAGATGGGCATTATATGATTCTTTACTTTCGTTCACCGTACGCGAGGTCTGAGTTAAAATCAAAATACCGGTGAATGGATTTATGGTTGGAGCGAAATGTTCACAAAATAGATTGGGATTATGATGAGGCTGTATACAGCGATGATATTATGAAGAAGCTTTGTTCTCAATTCGCTACAATATATACCAAGGGATTGGAGAAATGCGAATTCATTAGTCGATTTTATAACGATGTACGATGAAACCGAGTTCAAATTACATCGTAAATTGTCCGTATAACAATCTTCACACCAGTGGAAAATGTGCGTTGCAAACTGGATGTTTTTACTTAGAATGGTTAAAGTTATGTATAAATCCGTTGGATCTGGTCAGAGAAGTGGATCGTTTGAAAATACTAACGCAGAAAACAAAGAAGAATTGGCCAAGAATGGTTATTACTATTCGTTCAACGACTTGTGCGTAAAATGTTGTTGGTGCAACGAATCGATTAACTCGCACGGATTACAACGTTGTAAAGATTGCATCAAGGAAAACATTCCGTTTTCATTCGACTCTATTGTGCCTCGAAGACTACCGCTGTAGTGCTCAGTCAGTATGCTGTTGAATATACGTCTTTAGTTAAAGAATTTGCAAGAAAAAAAATACATAGAATAAAATTCGAGTGTTTTATAGTAGGCCTCTGGGGGAGAGATTTCACTCATGTAAAAAAATCTCAACGCGCCGTAGTTGCTACCTCCAGGGTGGTGTGGAAACGCAACCTATAAAAAGGGTCGGATGGTTTAGTGTATTAACCGTTTAGCGATAGATGTTGATATTGCCGCATTGGTGTGGTTAATTAAAATTTTCCCCCATCGTCGTGTAAGAACATTGCAAAATCTTATGGAAATTTTGAATGCAGCGTTTCCACAAGCTTTAAACACAAATATTGATTTGAATCGTGTCAATACGGTTAGAGTAGTTTTCAGTTATAACGCCACTTACGATGAAATTCATAGTCGCTTGCAAGAATATCTTGATAGCTCAAAGATTGATACTGTTGACGGTGCGTGTAAAGGTTCTGGTGGTGGTGGTAAGACATACTAAATAAAGTACAATTCTTATCTATTATCAAATGGTTATCACAAAAAAGACTTTTACTGATTTGGTTAACGAATTGAAATTGGTTGCATCGTACGTAAGTAAAAATTGTTTTATGATGCTTCTTGAACACTGTAACGATGGTCAAAGTCATGCAATCGATTGTAAAAAATTTGACTATAGCGGACGTGGGTTACTTGAATACTTGTGCTCGTGCGAACTGATTATGGTAAACGTGAAAAAACTTAAAGCGCTGTTGTGTGAAAACAAATTTGAATTACTGTGGGACACTCCTCCGCCGTTTGCGTGTAGAGTTATCGATGAAAACGAACTCTACCGGTTGTTTTGTAAACTTACCGAAAAGAGTGGGAGAAAATACGACATAAATATCTACACGGTACTGACGGCGTTGGACAATCATTCGAGTACAAGTCCTACAACTGCAATGACGACGATGGACGCTATATCGTTCATTAATATTTTCAACGACGACCAGGATTTTAAGCTACCGTTGAGAACGTTGACCGATATTAGTGTCGGTGCAGATTACATATTATTAGATATGAGAAAAGTATTTACAGAAAATGGTGAGGTTTGCATTTGCGCAATATTATATGACTGTGATTTTTCGGACACAGAATTATGTTGCTTTCAATTATATTTACAAAAAAAATATACAAACAAATTCACCGATGATGAACTGAGTGTCGTAAAACGCCATCCGACGAAGCTAACTTATTACGGCTTAAAAGACGATGGTATCACTGAAGACTTAAAATTAAGTTTGTGAAAACATCAGTTTTCATGTTCAAGATCATTCATAATCAGTATTTTAGAAGCAGATGATGTGAACTTGTCTCAATTTGATTGTGGACTTTGAAGTGTTAACAACGTTGTTGTCATCTTCTACTACGTGTTATGGAGCTAATTAAACAGGTAGATGTTACGGTTGGTAAACAACATTTAACACCAATGTGTTTCAAATTAAAATACAGTTATATATACATTGTTGATGTGAACGATCATGTATTTAATAAAGATGGTGATAATGTAATTATAAAGATGATTTTCGATCTGATGAATAATGAAAAAGTTTTTTGTGCTTTAAATGTGGGAACAAATCGATTGGACTTATCAGCAGTAGAGAAATTGTATTTTCTGGTTTCCAAGGCGATAACGATAACCGTGTAAAGGCTTTTAAGTTAAACGATTCTTTGAACATGAATTTAGTTACGATTACGTTAAAAAACTAACTACAACTTGTTTAAAAAATAACGTTCTTGCTGTTAACTTGTACACCGCAAAAGAAAGAAGAATCAACACCGTCACCACGTCACGTGTTGCGTACGATGGATAGAAAGGCTGTGATGAAACGGATTACTTTCCTGTTTGTGATATACAACAAAGGGAACCAGTGCTTGTGTTATATGATACTGAAGAGAATTCTGAAATTAATTATGATGAAAGTAATCAGTACGAAAGGGGACGTCCGTTAGCGTCGATTTATTTCATAATGTAGAAGAATCATATACAACGTTGTGAAGTTTTATCGAATAGAAGAATATTTCATTGATAATCTATATTGAACAGAACTACAGCAATTTACACATACAAAACACACACACACACACACACACACACACACACAAAACAAAAAACACTGTAAACCCCCATACAATAATGTACGACACTATTAAATTTTAATAATCTCTTTCATTATTGAAAGAAGTGGTTCCAAGGCCCGTTATATGATTTTGTATTGGATTTATCCACTGTCAAATTTTATTACAAATGGTAAGGACAGTGTTTAATACATTAAGTTCTTTTTTTTAGGTTATTATTAGTATTGACGCGTTGAGGTTCAAAATTGAAAAGTTTTTTAATTCGGTGGTAAGGTTTCTTAATATGAGAGTTACATCATATTTAATAATGTGTACGTGACTGGATACACATAGACGAGATAACGTACATGCTTTTAATAATCGTTTTTTCTTGTTCGAGGTCAAGAGGTCGCTATCGATTACGTGGCTTGGGTGTGGTACTTTGTGCGCATGTGATAATTGCCGTGTTTCTATTGGTCGAGATGACGTAATCGTTTTTTCCTGTTCAAACATGTTCGAGGTCACGCGGCTTGGGTGTGGTACTTTGTGCGCGTGTGAAGAATTAAATGATAACTGCCGTGTTTCTATTGGTCTAAATGACGGCAATGTGTGAGTGAGTGGTGGAAAGAAGAGATATATATAAAGCGTTATACATACTGTTTAACCTATTCACTTGTTGTATCTCGTGCTCGTGGGCTGTATCTCGTTGTATCTCGCTACTATACTTTACAATGGCAGAAGGTTTCGTTACAAGATTAAATAATAAAAGGGCACCGTCAAATGTTATAACAAAAAGTGTCGGTGATTTGTTAATCGGTAAAAAATATAAAATTAAAACTATGGATTTGACAAACACAAAGTATGGGAAGGCCGTTTTGTGTATGCTGGAGTGTGAGGGTGAGGTATGTAAAGTGTTTCTACCAAAGAGGTTTGCCAAAGCGATGACCGAAGAGGAAATGAAGAAGGTAGTGGAGATGCGATTAGATTTGATATATAAAGGTAACGTTGGAAAAACTTACGATGTAGTTTTCGAATAGACTACAGTAACAATTTAAAAATGCCCTTTTCAAGACTACAACATATTACACATACAACACATAATTACACAAAACAAAAACACTTTCAACCCCCGTACAATAATAATTATTATTGTATGTACGGTTCCAAGGCCCGTGACATGATCTGATATTAGATTTATCTATTATCTGATTGTGTTACAAATGGTGAGAAAAATGTTAAAATACATCACAAAAACACTTTAATCCCCCATACAATAATAATTATTGCTACTTATTCATGCTACTTCTTTACAAAAACCATGATGTCATGAGTAATGAACAACAAATGCAGATGATGGATACTGATAAACTTACACAAGAAAACGAGTTTTGCATACATAAGTGGGTTTCCTGTGAAAAGTCTTGACAATTATTTACTATTTTTAACCAATTTCCTCCCATGGTTGGATATATTTTCTTGTGTAAGTTTATCAGTATCCATTATCTGCATTTGTTGTTCATTACTCATGATATCATGGTTTTGTAAAGAAGTATCATGATGTTTTCATGTTCTACTATTGCTTAGTAAAACACTTTAAACCCTCATACAATAATGATTGTTGTTATATGTACGGTTCCAATGCCTGTATTATAATTGATATTGGATTTATCCACTGTCGAATTATATTACAAATGTTGAGGAGAGTGTTTAAGATTTTATTAATGAAGATAAACTCAATCCGCCGCGGTTGCTACCTCCTGGGTGGTATGGAAATACGACCATTTTTTTTTATTTACGTACATTTTTTTATACACAGAATACAAGTCTCTCTATTTTTGTTCGGAGTAATTTTTATATTATCCAACTTAATTTTTTTGTACGAGTGTTTTGTAGGCCTATCGGGGAGAGATTTAACTCTAAAAAAATCTCAACGCGCCAAGGTTGCTACCTCTTGGGTGGTGTGGAAATGCAACAACTCTAAACCCCCTCACATTCAGTAAGGTAAGACTATTTTTTTAGAAATAAAATTTAGTCGATCAGCATTACTGGATGAAGGTTCCAAGGCCTGCGGTGTATTCCGACGTCAGATGAAATCACACAAAATGTTTTCGCTCATATCCAAACACAACTGGATTTAACCGGTTACAACACATACGTGACTCGATAATTATTAGAAAAAAAATTTTTCCTTATCGCATCCGCTCTTATTATTAGAAACGCGACGACGACGATCCAGTTGGCACGTACATACTAACGGCTAGTGCGCATGCGCGCCGATTCCCGACGCTGCGATTGGACAACTTCAGACCGCGTCGGACCCACAATTCTTCAATCGAGCGCCGCGTCCCGCACTGTAAACATCTCTCTCTAAGTCGCTCTGGTGACGCACGCAAACACACGTGCAGCTGACACCGCCGCCACCGCCTCCCGGTGCACGATCTACGACGAGAACGTCTCGAGCGATGACGCCTCCCGACGCCATCGCCTGCACAACCAGGATCATCCTCGAGGTACGTCTAATTTTTTTTCAAGTGTGTGTGCATATATATGTATGTATGTATGTATGTGTGTGTGTGTGTGTGTGTGTGTGTATGTGTGTGTGTATGTCTGTGTTAGTGTACAGACTGATGTGACGTTAAATTTCACAGCTTATGTAGAACATTTTTCATTCATTACATCAGGGAGTCACTGCAGCCGATTGGTTTAAGGGGTCAGTCGGTCGCGTCCCGTCATGACCAAGTTCGAGTCCTCAAGCCGACCGAATTTTTTTTCATTTAAAATATTATTTATTTATTTAATTCAATCCGACCGCTACACAACAGTGCTACCAACCTTTGAAATATTACTACAATATATAACCAGGTCGACACAAAATAAATCAAGTTGGCAACACTGCGGGCTACGGCCGCCACTGACGTCACAATCCAAGATGGCCGACCGCCGCCATCTTGATTTAGTGACGTCATCCAAGGTGGCGGACGGCCGCCATCTTGGATGACGTCACAGATGGCGACCGTACTCCTATTTCCGTACTACCGTTTGTAGTATCTAAATTAACTATACCGCGTTCATTTTTTCTAATCTTTTTCGGTAAAGCGTTCAGCATAAAAACATCTCTAAAATATGGATTTTCAACTGTTTCGCGTACTCAAGCAACTCATGCTCATGTAAAGCGCGTTTCGGTATTGAATCGATTATTTTTTTACTATTTTTCGTAACAGTACCGCTGCCACCTTTCTTTAATTTTAATCTACCGCCCTTTTTCAGTTTCATTTTACCACCAAATTTAGAGTTAACTTTCATCGCATTAGTTACTGCGTAAGTCTCCATTCTTTCAGCCAAACTGCTATCCGGCGTGGTTACGCGTTCCCCTTCTCTTTTGGCTAGTGCTTTATCTGCTTGAGATCTGGTTATTATCCGAATATTTCGAATACGCTATATCATGCCATTATTTATTAATGTCACTACAATTAATTATTTATTTAATTCAATCCGACCGCTACACAACAGTGCTACCAACCTTTGAAATATTACTACAATATATAACCAGGTCGACACAAAATAAATCAAGTTGGCAACACTGCGGGCTACGGCCCCCCACTGACGTCACAATCCAAGATGGCCGACCGCCGCCATCTTGATTTAGTGACGTCATCCAAGGTGGCGGACGGCCACCTTGGATGAATGCCCCTACAATATTAATGCCACTACAATATTAATGTCTTTATCACTCCGTTTTAATCTATTATCTAACTTCTAAATTTAAGAGGCTCTTCACCTTCATATGCAGACTAAGTTTGT
Source organism: Lycorma delicatula (assembly GCF_047948215.1). Lineage (NCBI taxonomy): Eukaryota > Metazoa > Arthropoda > Insecta > Hemiptera > Fulgoridae > Lycorma > Lycorma delicatula. Next base: position 6,949,691 of record NC_134458.1, read on the forward strand.
TCAGGTGGTAATGTTGTTTTTTCATATAACAACGTTGAAGAGGCTATATCGTCTTCATCATCATGGTCTGAATCTTGCGCCAACAAACTTTGTTGTTCACATCTTTTTTGATGTCCTTCTAACTGAGCAGAGAATCTATCACCCAATTTACGTCCTACTCTATCAATATCAATTTGATGACTTTACACAAGTAAATATAAAGGTTGTGGGGTTTGTTTTGATTATATAGTTTTGCATTAATTTCTTTTATGGGTTCTATTATTGGTTGAAAGCGTTTAGCGAATAAAGAATTTTTTCAGTCAAACCCAACACGAAAGCCGCATGTTTACGTTTAAAATCTTTATTCAATTTATCAATTTCAACATTTGTTTCTCCTTTTTATACATTGTTCTATATAGAAAAAATTCAAATGATTAGTATAATCGTGGTAGCGTTCACGTTCAACGTAGCGTCGTAACGTTCGTTCAGCGTTCAGTCGATGATTAAAAATTTATCATACCGTTTCTATAACTACCTTTATTTTATCGGAAACTTTATCGATAACTAGAAAACCGTAACGATTCGCATTCCAAACGTGATCGTATGAAGATTTCGTCGAAGGACATGTCAACCTTTACATGTTCATCGTAAATATGTTGTAAATTTAGACCGTCTTGACTGAATAATATTAAAAAAATACAATTGTCACGTATCGGTTGTTTTGATATTTTAGAATACGTTTGCGCTAAATAAAAACAATCTATTTTATTATGACGACTTCTAGCAAAGTAATCACCGATACTACTTTCTTTCTCTTTTATTACATCGTCAAAAATAATTATTGAATAAGTTTCCATCACTTCTGACCTGATCGTTTTCACTATATTCATAATAACCTATTTTTGGATTCTTCTTCATAATTTCCGATAACATTCTATACAGAGGTTGGTTTAGGAATTTTGTAAAAAAATGTATAGATTTAAAAAACACAATCCGTGTTCACCAATTAAAAGATTGAAAACAACATTTGTCTTTCCACAGTTTTAGGGTCCGCACGCAATACATCTTATAGTGTTTGGTAACAAAGAACTATGTCTATTTCATTTGGGTGAAATACCGTACGCTAATATTGAATTTCCATTGGTAAGTTTAGGTTTTTGTTGTACCTCCTTCATCATCAAAAAAAAAAAATTGAAAATTAATAACATATAGAAAAAAAATAAAACCACTCCCAACTACTCTCGACAACCAGTTAATAAACTTAAATCATCTCTACTAATTTGATATGGAAAGAGGATTTTTTTTATAAAATTTTGTGTATCTGTGTATCATCTTGCATCTGTGAATGATATGAATAACATTCATCTAATACATTTATATAACCCAAATTATTATGAAATATAATTTTTAAATGTACTCCATCCGTAAAATCAAAATCGTCTAATTAATAATCAACAAACGAATCAATTAAACGTTTAATTTTTGATTGCATATGTATTTGAAAATTAAATGGTTCTTCTTCTTCTTCTAGAAAGAATGAATATTCAAAGTTAAAATTTGAAGGAAAATAATCCAAACCGTCTTTACAAAAAAAGTCTAACCCTTCTTTTAATTCTACACCGACAATTTTATTGTTACTAAGCTTCATCCATAAATATATAAGAAACATCAAGAGATTTTTCAATAAACTATTGGTATTAACAATATATGTATTTTTATATTTATCTATTCTATAGGTACAATCCAAATTTGTATGAAATAACACATTAATACGACGGAAACAATCAATTGAAACGTTATAATAGAATCTATATATGAAAATTAATAAAATTATTATTAATAAACTATTGATCTTTACCCGAGGTTGATACGATTACTGTAATTGAACTAACTGAAAGTAAATGATAAGGATAGTTTGCCAAATCATATTCAAATTCATCCTCAAAATTATTATCATAATCATAATTTAATAATTAATTAACATAATTTAATTATTTAACATAATTTAGTAATTTAATAACATGCAATCATCATTATTATAACTATGAAGAATTATTTTTATATGTAATTCATCACAATCATATTCATGATCAACAAACCTAATAAAATTATCAATAAATTCAATAATTTGAGATTTTATTGTTTGTTTATTCTCTACCTTAAAGGAATAATTAATATTAAATCTATGCGTTCAGGGTTTTTAGATTCAACCGGAATAAAACTAAAATGTGACATATTTATTATCTATTTATATAAAAGATTAAAAAATCTACATCAATAAAGTACTGTGTTAGATATTCATTCAACATCACTCAAATCTATCCATGAATTGTAACTTTTGTCGAATCCTAGCCATTGTACATACTCCTTGTTGCCTTTTCGTTTAATTATTTTCTCAATTTGATATACATCTTTGTGCTTAGTTTTTTGTAATTCGTGTTGATAAAAACGCCCTTACCAGTTTAGAAATTAACGAATTCATTTCTATTATCGATTAATTCATATGTAACAGGTAGAGATTCAGCGTGCACCGTACGTATTTGGAATATTTCATTCGTCCAATTTGGTAAATAACTCTTATCGAATACTCTTTTATGTTTGCTTACGCGAACGTAATCCCCAACTTTGAATTACATTTTTACAACATACTTTTTTTATCGTATTTTTTATTTATATTTGCTAGCACTTGCGCTTCGTTCGTCTTGTTTACGTCTTTCCGTTAAAATTTTTTAGCCGAATGCACTGTGTCGTTGTAATTGTCGACTAATGCTTGCAGCATATCAATCCATTTGTAGCTTCCCTGTTGTGTAAATTTAGTTCACATTTTTGTTTGCAGCGTTCTGTTGAAGCGTTCAACTATGGCAGTTTTTTATCTGAATATGTGGGATAATGATTTATGTTGTACTGTTTCAACAGGGCTTTCACTTGCGGATTATAAAATTCCTTTCCCTGATCCGTTGAAAATGATTCATTTTACATTTTTAGAATATTGGCCGTAAAGCGGATGCGACTTATACGCCCGTCTTCTTCTTTAACGGTATAACGTACGTGAATTTAGTAAAACAATCAATAACAGTCAAAAAATATTTATAATCCTTATTAATCCTGGAATGAGGAAGCATTTCTACAAGGAGATCCTGGCATACGTCATTTAAGCCCTTAATTTCCGTCTTTCTAGTTGGATAATTACGCCTGGCTGGCTTGTGCAATTCTTTTGCTAAATCGGTTTTAATTGACATGTGTTCTATATAGAAGAAAAAACAAAGTATTAAAAAAATGTATTACATCAGCTCGAAAGATCAAAATTACAATTTTATAAAGTATTGTTCATATAAACTATCTAATTCTTAACGATCAATAACGATCATTGTATTAAAATGATTGCCTTTCCTTTTAAATTTAAGGTTGCGGCGAGCATAATTGAAAAATTTTACATTGTTTGGATCTTTTACTTTTCGATGTACGACTTCATAATCGGGATTCCTTTTTTTAATTTAGTAAATGTAGATTCTAAAGAATCATAATTAACGTGGTTAGCATAATATTTGTATGAATCATTCATTGTTCTTTATCTGTAATTACAAGACAATTATCTTCATTATCATGTGTAAATGGAACAGCCTCTTAAGTCTCTTTACTCTATCTTTTAATTGGTCGCTTTCCAATTTGATTTGAATTTTCATGTACAAGTTGATTGTTTTCTATTCGTAATCTTTCCACAATATTTTCAAGTTCTTTTAATTTTGTTTGTGACTAGCATTATCATTTTTATATCTGTTAAAATCTTTGATAAAATACTTTTTTGTAGTTTTATAAAATTTTTTGTAGAAATCAGTGGAGATCCAACAAGCTAAATTTAAAATTAATTCTTCCCTGAAATAAGTACCAGAAACCACTAGATCTAATGTGCTTGTACCCTTTGAATCAATTTTATATGAATTATTTTGGTCCCGTAAATCTGCGGGACCGAATGATTGTATCAATTTTTTAGATTATTTATTACGAAACCAATCTTCATATCGTTTCCCACCATTTTGACATAACTTTGTAGCATTAAAAAAGCCCGTGTTCATGTCGATAATCAGTTTTAAATCATCAAAAATACCATGCGAATATTTATCTTTAATCTGTTCATAACATATATCGATTGAACTCACTTCTAAATCTCTAAATAGAACGATAATTGTTAACAACAATAAAATGTTGATTTTACATGTTGTTACTTTTTTTATATAGATCTATAAAAATGTGTGATATTTTCGATAAATTGAATAATTTAAATTACAGCAATAACATTAAAAATATTAGTGAAATGAAGCACAATTGGAAATATAGAACTGAAAAAATGGAGTTTATAAACACAAAAAATGTCGAATCAATTATTGCATCAATTGAAGGTTTCGGGAAAATATTTTTACCGCAACGATTTCAACACAATCAGATTTGAATGAAATTAATCAATCTACAGATCTTTATGTAATTCATAAGGGTTGGAAAAAAATGTAAAATGAGCATAGTTATGTTATAGTTTGCACGCGGTATTGATGTTCCTCATCAAGATGAATATATTTATACAATGATTTAGTACGTTATCGCGTCGTGGTTGAAAAAAAGAACGATCTAGTTGTAGTATTTGTAACAAAAACAGATTAAGAATTCGATTGCGATGTAGACTAATTTTTTTATTTTTTTCACCATGTATTCATCGATTTTTTTCATGACCGTATGAGAGTGTATCTATATTGTTTTCTAACCCGAATTTTTTATCATCATACGGTGAGAGAGTTTTTTTCCATTGATCAATCGAGTAAATTTGATGAATAATTATTTTGATGTGGAATATGGAACATTTCTATTAAACAAACAATCTTTATATAGTTTGTGATCTAACATGATCAAATTATGATCTTTATCAAATACACGAGAACCGTTTTTAATTTTCTTGGCTGCCTTTTTTTGTTGTAAACCATATTAATTTCTTCCCCGAAGTAAGGAATACATTTTAGCTTTTAACCCGACAAATTCATAGATTAGTTTCCCCCTCATTTCATCTTTCGAACGTATTTGTGTTTGTCTTCTAACGTAAATAATAATGTTTTACACGCTACACGTTTTCCATCGTTAAGAAACGGAGAAATCATACTATTGGGAATGGATTTTTTCTCTAGCACGAGTGGATAAGCTCTATGCGACTCGTGAAGGTGTTAAGAATATGCTAGATCAACTTCTAAAATTTAACCCGTCTCTGTATCATCTTTCACATCGTTTAGTTTGCTTAGCAAATATTCAATTTCGTTTCCGTCACAGCATCTGAATCGGTCTACAGGTAACGGTTTCATCATACATTTACTATAAAGAGATATAACACCATAATATTTAACTATTTTTGTTGGTTTATTTTTATCATAAATTTCATCGTAATTCGGAACGTTTGCCACAGTATAATGATTGGGAATCATCGATACACTGTCGCGAATATCTTTTTCAAAAAACAAATACATATCAGGACCTGTAACGAGTTGTAATTGCACTTTCGTACCTTCAGGGTGGCAAATCCTGATAAATCCTTTCAAATCATGATAAATGTGGCGCATATATATAATGACAAGTATCTAAATTATTTATTTCCATCATTTTATTACGAAAATTCTCAAATACATCAGCCAACATGATGACGTCCAATTTCATATAGAAATCGTGGTATTCACCGAGTGTGCTAATTTTAAAACGATTCCAAACGTTTTGCGCGTGTTTATAATCCAACTCAGAGATGTTTTCTTTCTTTAAATTGTTATAAAAAGCATCAATGGATAAACACCTTTTTGTTAAATTAACAACTTTAACGTATCTATTATTTTTATCACTATATTTTATTATATCACATCAAAACTGAATAAGTTATTTTAAAGAATATATATGCTATGTGACCGTCTCACAATTCACAAGTATGAAATAAACTTTGCCCCAGTTCATCAAGGCTATAAGATAGAAATTGATATGAATCTATAAATCGATATGATATTTCATTCTTGAGTGTTATAGATATTAGTTTTTCATTACTATTTGTTAAACAAGATACATCAAATCTACCTTTCTACTCATTCATCGCCAATACGATATGATGCGAATCATAACCTCTTAGGTTATGAAATACAACCGGTATGTATGTTGCAAGTTTACAATTGAAATTGCAATTTTCATGTGCAGCTCCTATACATTTATCACTAGTATGAGAATGGTGTCTTACAGGTTTCTCGTTGACAAACACATCACCACATAAAACACATTTAGTCTCTTTTTAAAATCTTTCGTCATCTGCTGGAGTCATAGTTAAGGATATTCCTTATGATAATTTCTTACAAAAATATTTGTTTTTTTACATAAATTACCGAGAAACCTTTTCAACTACTTTATCATTATCTGTTTGGACTCTGTATAATTTTGTTACTACAACATATCCATTTTTATCTATTATAACATAATATCCAGACGGTTTATGAGAGTATGTTTTTGTTATATAACTAGTGGTTAGATTAGGACTCGCGAAATCATTTGGAATGATAAACAACTCAAAATCTGCGTATATAACAAAAGGAACGCGTAACGTTAAAGAATAATCTCTATATGATACTACATTACCACGTTTACGTTTCTCTCCAACACCAATCCATTCTTTTGGCATTCTGATTCTCTGAACCTTTCCTAGCTTGCAATTTTCAATATGTATTTCCAATTTTTTTTGACCTCCTTTTCACTATTCCAAGATTTAAAACAGCACAAACAATAGGGGCAGAATACAGATTTTCTACAACTTTTATTGATATCACCGAAGTCTTGATATGCTGTTATATCCATTTTTCATGTTTATTAGAGTATAATGAGATCGATTTAATATAAGATCGATTAATAATAACAACCACACCATTGTTTTTCGATTATTATTATTATTAATCGCACGTTTTAAATATGCATCTTTAGACTTAAATAATTCATCATCATGTTCAGTATCATAACATAACAAGTTTACACCAATATCAAAGCTGCGAGCTTCAAATTTATCAATATCTTTTAAGCAAACAGGATACTCTGTTCCTTTCATGTTTAAACGCGTTTCAAATTTTTTGTAGAATGAAAGATAATAATTATCTTCACTTTGAGGAAATAATTGGCTAGAATACACCATAAGAAACATTTTTGATCGCCATTCTTTGGATTTATTACAGCACATTTATTAGCTTTCGATAATGGCAAATATGTACTTTTTCCACCGTAAAGTGGGTCGAATTCTGATATGAAAGATCCAATCTAAATATTTTATTCATAACCTAACCGCTACCCATTTGAATAAACCTTTCGAAAGATTCGTTAATTTTTTCATAAGCTTCTAAATACTGTTCGTTCAAATTGGTATGATTTTCACAAACATTAAGCGCATAGCGAGTGCTACTATGTAAATTGACTTTATAAAAATTACAATGATTATCTACACATTTCTTCATCTCAACAACAACAACAACAGCAATATAATATTTAATATTGTTTCTTTTATATTTTTGTGCTTGACATTTTATACTATTAATACCTTATCTTTCATAATCATTAAAAATTCATAAATATCTATATGATTTTTATCTCTAACATTTCACGTTTGTTTTAATAAAGATCCACCTAATGCCTGTTTTTTATCTGGAATTTCAACACAGAACAACAAATTACAAACAGAAATGTCTTTGTTTAATTTGTGTTTCAGTTCAAAATACTGTTCAGTTGAATCTTGAAGTGTTATTAATAGACGATATATTTTTAACAAAAAGTACTATTTTTTCCGGCATGACATCTTTAAAAATCTCTTTTGGGAAAGAAATGAAAATAATGTTTTACATATATTCAGAGTTTAATTTAATATTAAATTCATTGGGAAAGTACTTCTCATATAACTGTTCAATTTCGCTTTGTATGTTGTCTAACAATGTAATTAAATCGTATTTTTTTTAGACAAATTTTTATAACAGAATATTATATTATTAAGGTCAGACGGGTTAGAATCGTTTGATAATGTTAACTCGTTCGAATTTCATAGTTTTTTGCTTTCTGATTAAGAATAATTATATTTTAAAATAATATTTTATTTATGTTGTGACTAACAAGGTACTATTTAGATAATGTAATTTTCAATAATAAACATATATAATTACAAAATATATATATATAAATGAACAGGAAGAGACTATATATAGTCTTTTGTCAAAAATAGCTTTTATATATATGTAGATATATACGCTAATTTGCATGCTCTCGCCCTAGGTTGGCGTTTGTTGCGCCTCTACAGCGGGCGCGACACTAAAGCGTTCAGGAGACGTGTGAATTTTTTTCTGGAAGTCTGTTCGTTCCGCGATCCCTTACGACTTTCTAGCCGCGTGAAACGACTCTACCGTTTGGGACACTCTTTCTTTGCTTACTTGGAACAGAGTATATGTGGATGCGGACATAAAGGTAAAACAAACACATCTAATATAACAGATTGAACAGTTGTAATGACATACGGTATTGCTGTTAACATTCACTGTATATTTATATTTACATCTATAAAAATTTAATTTACGTAATAGAAATCAAAAGTCAACGAGATATTTAATGAATAATTGGCAGGCGGGGAATTCACAACAGCTGTACACTACGCGGAGAATTTCCATGACGTCATCAGCAGTATATATTTAATATAATGAAAAAACGGAGCATTTCAAACATATTTTATTACGAATTTTTCAGTAAATCAGCTCTTTGAACATGTAAATTTAACGTGAACATACATTCATAATTGAAAGCAGCGGTTCTTTAATGAATTTTTATTCGATTCGAAATGTATTTTAAAGTTTTGATTTAATGTAATGAATAAACCCTTGAAAACAAACCCTCGGGTTCAATTGTCATTTTGATTGTTGGTTCTTTATGAGATTTTTTGGAGGTAACTCATACCCGTGATTTACTATATATTTTTCAGTAAATCACAGTATAAATTTAATTATAAACACACGTTCATCCTGGAAACATGACACCATATTCAACCCGCAAAGAATCATTATTTTCATAGAAAGCAAAATGACGGTTGAACCCGAGGTTTCCATACTACTCGCCGTCATTGACATACCATCATTTTTTTTAATGGCTTATCACACAGTGTGTAGATCTTATGATTAAATCTTATGTAGACTTATGAACAAAACTTATGACAAAAGCGAGATCCTATCTTAACTCTCGACCTTTTAATATTTATTTTTACGGTGTATATATGACGGTTACAACCTAACAAATGTTTACAAAGTGTGTTTACAAAATTTTATAGAATTTTAGGGTAAAGTTCCTTCATATTAGGCTGAACGATTTATATACAGAGCGATTCACGAAGAAAGTAACAAAATTTGAGGACATGTTCTACTGCTGAAAATAAATAAATAAATTTCTTATAAACATAGACTCGAAACCGCTACGTTAGCGAATGTAGGTTGGCGAAAGATTTCGTCCTGAGTTCTGTGCCTTCGGTAAAATTAACCTGGACTGTAATTCTTCGGATCCAAATTAAGGGTTAAATTTAGTGGTTTGACCTGAAAGTTAAAAAAAAAAAAAAATAGGTCCAAGAACTTTATTTATTAGTTTTCAAGGAATCTTGAGTAAAAGGCAAAAGATCAGGGTCGAAAACACAGTTTTTTTATCTTTAGCGTAAAATAGCTTTGTTAAAAAACACAAAAACCTTTTAGATAAACTTATGGAGAATTTGATTTTGAGTAAAGCGGTATGAATAATGTCCACAGAAATTTAATACAAATGTCAAAATTTCGAAGTTTTAAAAGCAAATCGTATCAAAACGCGGCAGATTTTAACTAGATATTAATTTTTTTTTAAATTACAGAAGAAAAAAATTAAATATTTTAGAAAAATAAACAATTAAAATTAAAAAAAAAACAACAAATAAAACAACGCATCGATGAAACAATTTATTAGAAATCTGTAAAGTTAATTAAAAATTAATTTTATTTAAATTTGTTTGTAATTACTTATTTCATAAGTTGGCAATATAACAGTTGATTCCAACGATTAAATTTTTTATTTATTGCACTTGAACAGTAATAAATACTTAAATAAGTGAATGGAATAGTGGGTGTATGTCATTATCTAACGACGCGTTGTAACTTTTCCGATGAAGAATACGGAGGGAGACATTATCTTTATTTCTGGGTTCTGCGATGAAAACACACGAGCCGCACAGCGAGATATCAAAGATTTCCTAATAGGAGGATTCCAAGCCATATAACCTTTGCTTCGGTATTTTGGTGCTTACGTACCGCAAGATCATTGCCGTTTCCGAAGGTTTCCGGTATCTAAGTTTATATGACGTTTTTTGTTTATTTTCACCAGTAGAACATGTCCTGTAAACTTGTTACATTATTCACGAATCCTTCTGTGTATAAAATACTTTATAGATTCCCGATATTTTTTTTTTAGCGTAGTCAAGAGGTGCTATAAACAAAAAGCCATTAACGTGTTGTCCCTTCCATTCCTGACGCCATCTCCTCCTGACCGTTTCCATGAACTTCTCAGTGGCTACGAATTATGCACTTTATTCTTACAGATTTCACTCCTCCCTTAAGCCTAACGATTTTCTCTGCTACTGTTCTGTTATTAAACAGCATCGTGCCGTTCTTATTACGTTGTTAAAAATTTAACTTTACGTTGGTTTTTCATAATTTTTTATTATTTTCATTTTTTTTAAAAAAACCTTATTAAAAAATCGTCATATATATATATATATACACGCGAGTATATACACATTTGAGATACAAAAAAAGGATGTAGTGGCAATATATCCACGGTAGTTGTCAGTGAGCGATATCCGGTATCCCTAGAAGCAGTGCTAACGATCTTGCTGGCGCAGTAATATTTTTTTTGGTACCAGTTAAATCTTCCTAAATTAATAATAATCAAAAACTTTACTTTATCAGTCTAATTTCATTTCAAAACTCATATTATTATGTTAAATAAAATATGGGCGAGGTTTACTGTTCGTAGAAATACAATTTTTTTTTATAAAAAAAAAATTATTTTAAATCTTCAGAGAGATCGTTTTTTTATTTCTTTAAATTAATTTTTGATTTTTTTCTTTCATAATGTTTTAGCGCTTAGTATTTGCATTCATTCAAGAATTCCAAGTAAAAATTATCGAATTTTTAAACTGCTTGTGAAAACTTCTTAAAATGGATGATTACTTTTCAAACTGCAGAACTACAACTGTTATATAAGCTTAATGATATAAATCATCATATGGTATTTAACTTTTAAAACCCTACATAATTCTTATCTTGCTTCCATTTGAAAAATAAAAACTATCTTCATAATTTATACACTTACCGCCAAGATTTCAGTAAAATTAATTAATACTATATAACTAGAAAATATTTTATTAGAAAAAAAGAGATAATTGTTGCAACGTATTTAATTTCGTTTATTATAAAATATTCTGTTTTGTTTGTTTTTTATAATCTCATTCTGATGGAATTTTAAACATTACTGCATTATTACAAATTTTTAAATAATTTATATAAAAACTAAAAAAAATATATAGCCTTAACTTGTACGATACCTTGAATAGAATTAACCTCGTTTCTCTTGTGTGTGTGTGTGTGTGTGTGTGTGTGTGTGTGTGTGTGTGTGTGTGTGTGTGTGTGTGTGTGTGTGTGTGAGCGCGCGCTTTTAAAATTGAAATACGCTCGCAAATGCGCACTTATATAAATATTCAGACCTATGTAAAACGAGATGTAAAAGACTCTGAAGTAGGTATTTAAATACCGTAATCTTGATAGTTCGAGGTGAACTGGACCAAGCCTATTCATAACGCTGATAAACATAATTTTTGTTTCCTAATATGCGATACATGATTTTAATCTGTTTTTTTTTATTCTGAAAACAAATATTAACTAAGAATTTTTCTATCACACACCATTATTGAAAAATTTTTAAATTTTAATTAAAGGATTTTTTTCATTTTTCAACGTATAGTTAGCATTTTAAGCTCCTATAATGTATTTTGTTAGCTCATTTTTTATTGTTTAACTTTGTTAACGTAATTTGTAAGCTATAAATAAACAATACTAGACAAAAAATTAAATCATATCATAGTCACATATTATGGCATCATATCTAATGCTGAAGAATGAGCCTTCATGGACAAGATTAATCATGTCTGTGCAGGTCAAAACATGAACCTGAAAACACAGCTGTAGGGTATGTATTAAGCACTGGGTTTAGGAATAAATTAATTTTGTTCAGTCTTATTGCTGTCTTAAGTTTGTTAATAGTGAAGTGTCAAATTGTGTAAATGATGTGGATGCCTTTTGTTATGAATGTGGTGAGTTTACTGTAAAATCAATTAGAAAAAACATTACACCTTCAATTAAAAAAGCATATCATTTGTACTTTCAGTGTAAAATTGGTGATCAGGATAAGACGTGGGCTTCTCATATAATATGCATTAATTGTTCTGTATATTTAAGAGGATGGCTGAAAGGTACACGGAAGGCTTTGCCGTTTGGTGTACCTATAGTTTGGCGCGAACCAAAGGATCATGTAACCGATTGTTACTTTTGTTTAACAAGTGTGCTGGAATTCCTAAAAATTCTAAACATACTTAAAATATCCTTCACTGCAATCTGCAATCAGGCCTGTATCTCACGGTGAAATTATTCCAGTTCCTGAGCCACCTGTGAATGTATGTTTAGAAAGCAGCGATGAAGAATCAGGCAGTACTGAAGAAGACAACAATGATTTTGATTTTGAATTATCTTCCAATAAGCCACATCTTACATCACGAGGTGAATTAAATGACTTGATTAGGGATTTAAATTTATCAAAAAATCAAGCTGAACTGTTACTAACAAGACTGCAAGGTTGGAATTTACTTCAAAAAAATACAAACATTTCGGGCTTTCGAAGCCTACAAAAAGAACTTTCTCAGTACTTTATTGATGAAAATAATTTGGTTTATCGCACAAATATTGATAAACTTATGTTGCACTTAGGACAGGTTCATAAACGTGAGGATTGGTGCCTTTTCATAGATTCGTCCAAGTACAATTTAAAAGTTGTTCTACTACACAACGGTAACAAATATCCTTCGATACCAATCGCTTATGGTATTAATTTGAAAGAGACATGGAACGTGATGAAAGACGTTCTGAAAAAATAAATTATAAAAAAGTCACCAAGTCACCTCAGATGTTCCAGCTATAGCTGGAACATCTGAGGTGACATGAAAGTTATAGCAATTTTGTTAGGCATGCAGTTAGGCTATACTAATTACATGTGTTTTCTTTGCGAATGGGATAGCCGGGCTAGGGATAAACATTTTGTCACCGAATACTGGAAGAAACGAGACAACTTAACTCCAGATGGGAAAAATATTATTCATGAGCCCTTAGTTGAACCCAAACAAATATTTTTACCCCCTCTTCATATAGGACTAATTAAAAATTTGGTAAAAGCAATGAAGAAAGATAGTCCCAGATTTTTGTACATCAAGCAGAAATTTCCGAATGTAAGTGAAGGAAAAATTAAAGATGGAAAATTTGTTGGTCCTCAAATAAGAGAGTTGGTCAAAGTGCAGCTTGGGCTTCATTTAAAAACGTTTGCAAAAGATTTCTCGGCAAACAAAAATCCGACAATTACCACGATATTGTTAATTAACTTCTTACTTTATACAGAGTTATGGGATGTAATATGTCTCTGAAAATACATTTCCTCCGCTCACATCTGAATTTTTTCCCTGACTACCTCGGAGACGTAAGTGACTAACACGGTGAACGTTTCCACCAAGACATTTCAGTGATAAAAAGCCTTTATAAAGGGAAATGGAATACTAACATGCTAGCCGATTACTGTTGAACATTAATTCGGGATGTGCCTGAGGCTATTTATAAAAGAAAAGCATCAGCGAAATCATTCTAACACAGGTATGGGCATGCAAAATTATAAATTTTACAGATTTTAACAACATTTTCCCTTAATTTTTTTTTGAAGCGTAATTTATTTAAAGCTAAGGGTGATAGAAAAATTGTATTTGCAGATCTGTAATGTACGCAAGAAAGCAATTCAAGAAGAAATAGTATCGCACTTAGAGAAACATTAACAATTGTTTTTGTCTAACAATGTAATTATTGAAAATATTGACTGTACGGAGTAAGGAAGACTACTAAAATAAAAATGGATACTCAATAAAATATAATTTAAATATGTGTATTTATTTATACATGACGCATACACATACCAGTAGATACCTGTAAATGTATACAACATAGTAATGTCATTACAAATAATCATTATAAAAATAGCGTTATATAAAAACTACACACAACGCTTATTACGAATACTGAATTAGTTTATTAATTAATTATGCGGGTATTAATTTACATTATAAAATGTTAACACGACTTGATCGCAAGACAATAAGGTGAATGTAATCTTCCTGCTGAGCATTAACATCTTCAACTGAAGTAGAATTGTCGTACATTGTATACCTCCTTTAATATAAAGGCGACAAATCTGTTAATATATCCGCTCCCGAAACATTATGATAAATAAATAAATAAAACGGAAACAGACTTTGCAAAAAGAAGATAATAAGTCTATATATCATTTTATGTTTCTTGTCGGAATGACACTATCACATTTCCTTTGTAATAGTGTTTTTTTTTACGATTATTAAAAAAAAATATTATTTTTTTTTTAGAAGTCATAAATAAAATAAAAAAATTGCATTTGAAAGTATATTTATTCTCGAGTAAATAGCGAATGTAAAATGGAGAACAACTCTACATCCACCATGTAGCTAGTAATGTTATAGTCCTAGATCAAACCGACTTCAATCTCCACGGCGGTTATGGGTCAGTTCCTTAACCAAAATAATTTTTATGACGTTACTAAAAGTAAGAAATAAATATATTATGTTAAATTATTATTGTTAAAGAAAAATAGTAATAAATTTGACTTTAAATTTTCTTCGTAATTTTCTTATTACGGATTAGACATACGCACATATTTCGGCAACCACTTCTTAAGCCTCCCAAAATTTTTCCCACTTCTTGCGTGCTATGTCTCCCCATCAAACAGATTTCTAGTATTTTATTTAGACGGTCATACTATTTAGCACAGTAGGATCTTTTGTATTAGTCCACCGCTACGGTCTACTTGCTAGTTTATAACAAATTATGAAATACTGCATTAATTTATAATCGGTTTATTGATTTTTTTTTTTTGCGAGAATTACCGTAATTTATTATTTCCAATACATTTTAATAGTATTATTATGACATAGGTTCGAGGTCTCGAACCTTCTCTCTCCCACGGATCAGTATTTTTAATCCGTACTAGCTCGAGGAACACATTCCTGTACAAATTATATTTTAATCGAATATACAAATATTTATGTTGCTTTTATCGAACTATACTGCTGTCCTAAGTCAAAAGGAATTATCTCAATACACCGTTTTTGAGTTATGAAAGATTTTCTACATTTTACAGTGGTGTATTTAAATCCTTTCTCGTTCGATAATTAAAGCTAATTAGTTAACAGTTAAACTGTTTACGTAAAAAGTTACATTTTTTAAAGTTTTATTTGAAAAGAGAATTGAAATAACATCGTTTGACTTAGAAAAATGTTTAAACCGTTATGTATACACTAAAGTCAGTTCTTTCGATATTACTAACTATATTTTATCTACTACAAAAAATTTCTAAAATGAAATTAAATAAAGCAAAAGATTGATATCCAGTGTTTTATATTTTAATTCTTTCTTAATAAAATAAGAAAAATTTTTATAACTAATTTTTTTTTGAGTCTGCGGGCCACAAAAAGTTTTAAGGCAGCCCGCATGGCCGCTTGCGGATCGAAGATCCATATAATAAATCCATAGATGCACATGACAGCTGCCTTTTTATTTCAATATCGTTTGTGTAATGCCGCTGGCTATAATTATATTAATCACTAACGAGTGACAGGTTTCAACGCGTCTTGAACTACGACGATCACGGTGGAATCTAACTTCCATTTAGTATTCCTTTTGTTTTTAACACATTACTCCGCTTTTCCGGTTAACAAGTTAATTAATTCTACATACAAAGTAGTCGATTTTCCAGTTGTAAGGAAATCTACGTAATATTTGTTTCTGTAATAATAGGCCTGAAATGATTTTACATATGTCGGATGAAAATGATCAGTTATGCCGTGAAAAGCGGTTGTAGATCTGAAGTTTAAGAACAGATACGTGCTTCAAAATAACCGCATTCCTTTACGAATGACTGTTTCATTCGTATAATCGAAAAAATACATAGTAAAATATTCTGCTTAGACGATTTAAGAACGAGTGAACATACGATAACAGAACAGAGAAATTATCTGCGCGAGGTTTGCACCCCATCTCTTTTAAGAAATCAAAGGAAAATTTGGAACCTTAATCAATCTACAAAAATCGATAAGTCTTGTTTCTCATGACGTAAATATGATGTCGGTAGAGTATGCTCCCAGCAGTCGGTGTTTGATCCTACATGTCGAGAAAACAAAGACTAATTTATAATGACGTTCCCGACCGTACAACAGAAACCGTTTTAGGTGTTATTTGTGAATGTATTGATCCGGGTACTAACATCATTTCCGGGTAACTGGTGAAACGGTATTCACCGATCATCCGGTATGAATTTCAAACATATGACAGTAAGCCACTAAAACTCTTAAATCCACAAACGGGGTGCACACACAAAAAACAATGGTGTGTGCAAAGTGTTGAAACAGCAGACGGGACGGAACCAGAAGGAAATTGTTAGGTTTCTATATATGCAAATATATAGATTTGTGGCGCCATCGAAACTATACTCGTAGCAACAACTTATTTGAAGCAACATTGGAAGATATAAAACAGTTTTGCCCACAAAATATTGTCAGTTTACGTTTTGCATTTTGTTCGGTGTAATTTAAGCTTTTAATGTTTAATATAGTTTGTTTGTAATTAAAATTGTTGTTTAATCGATCGACTGCACTGGAAAATCATGTTTGTTGTTTTTATTTGGAATTTAAACTATTAAAAATAATGTTTCAACTAATTTTGCTAAGCGGATGTTTCAGTTAATTAATACGTTTATTTATCTATAATATGTAACAAAAAACTTTCAATATGGTGGGGCAATAATACAAAAGATCCACACGGTACTGATATACGAGGTCTGTAAATAAAGTAATGAGATTTGTAAAGTTACTAGTAAAGATATGGTTATATGAACAGCTGATTTATATTAGGTATTAATATTTTTAGTCTATTGTTGCCACGTGAGACGTAAACAAACTTTACGTGAAACGAGTTTTTGTTGTGCGTTGCAAAAATGAGTGATACTAATTACGAGCAACGTTGTGCGATCAAGTTTTGTGTTAAACTCGGTGAGAATGCTACTGAAACTTTTTAAAAATTGAAAAGGACGTATGGAGATGACACTCTGTCACGAGCCCAAGTTGTTTAGATGGTTTAAAGCATTTTCAGATGGCCGGGAATCAGTTACGGACGATCCACGCTCTGGAAGACCGTTTACGTTAAAAAGTGACGACAATATGAATCGAATCAGAGACTTAGACGGTACAACCGGTGATTAACTGTCAGAATGATTGTAGAACAAATGACTTTGAACCATATCACAGTCCATCAAGTTTTGATGAGCCCAGCCATCAAAGACAACTGGATGCTGCATCATGACAATGCACCTTGTCACACTGCATTCTCAATTAATGAATTTTTGGCAAAGAAAAACATTCTGTAGTTCCTGCTTTTACTGAACCAGTTTCCTTATTTTATTTACAGATCTCGTATTCTGTCATTAAGCAGTATTATATCTGATCTGACTCACCTTGTGTCTTCTTTTCATTGTTTTTGTTTTCTCTCGTGCTTAGATTTTGTACATTAATCTGGAATACTATCGACTTTATATTATAAATATTAGAATTTTTTTACTCGAATAAATTTTTTTTTTTTTAATTTTATGAGTTTTAAAAGTGCTTTAATTATCATTAATTAAAATACAACAAAGAAAATTTTACTTTAACCTCATTCCGTTGTACGTCATTTCGTTATAAAGTAACACATTAAGTTAATTATGCTTCGATTAACATTCTGTATGTTTCACTATTACGTTGTTTGTAATATAAAGATTTTTCAGCGTAAGAAAAAAACGTTAAAGATAACACCAACAAGCAAACTTTGTACTTTAAAAAATATTGAAGAAACTGTAGGCATTTAAAATATCTATAAATATTTAACTAATTAGGCCATCCAAGAATCGGTGCAAAATCCCGAGGAAAACGAAATAGAAGATCTACCTAATAGGACTCGTACTGAAGCCCTTTTGCCTCGTTAATAAAGCTTTGAATATTTTTACACAACATCCTGGTCAAGAAGAAAACTCTAAAGCAAGAGTAAAAGACGACTAATAGAAAGTAGAAATCTTTTTAAAAAAACTACTGTTAATTTAAACTATTTTTATCTTATATTAATTATAGATTATGTACGTACAGAATAACAGGCTTATAATAGAATCTTGCCTATCAAAATTACGTGCTTTCTTATGGGGAATCCTGATACGAATAACGTTGTTTAATTAATATTTTACGAATTTTCGGAAAATAGTTGCAACGTGAAAAGAGGAATATTCTTATTGTAATGTTAAACTGACAGTTGTTCTGTAAATCATATCCCACGGTTTGAAAATGGCAACAGGAAATTTTCGATAATTTTTTTTATCAACTGTTTGATAGCGCTCTTTTTGGATTTATATTTTCTTTCAGCTGTATTTTTTTGCACACTGGATATTCCATTGCTTATTTAAATCTATAACGCGATTAAGTTTATTTATACGAGTTTAAATCGGTTGAAATAATTTACTACGTATGCCTTCCGGCTTGGTTACCCGTTATTGATGAACGTATTCTGTATTTTCTGTCTTATTATGTACTTATATAATTCTAACGTCATCTAACTGTAATTGTGTACAGTACATAATTATGTATTACTCTGAATAAAATATTTACTTATTACAAATAAATATCGAATTAAATGTCATGTCGTTTATCATACGGTGTTATTGTATACACTCGAATACCGGACTGTGAATGCGAAGGCCGACGGATCCGGTCAGGTCAGCTTGATGGGTGTAAGACGTTGAATGTTGGGAGGTAGATAGTAAGCACGTGTTTTGTAGGTCGTTGTATCTTATATAGTATTGAGATTATAATTTAGCATCTCTAGTAGCTGACCTCTGTATATCTGCCGGCTACATATTCTTTTTTAATAAAAACATCGTATTATCTCTATTCATCCTGTGTTACATTGTAACAGATATTATATTTATAGAGGTATGTTCTATGTGAGGTATTCTAAACCAGTTTACATAATAAATTATTTCTTAATGGGAGAAGTTTTTTGTTCAAACTTTTCAAAGTAGTTACCGTTTGCAGTGTTATTAGTTGCAATGTTCTGGAAGGTTCTTAATATCATTCTCAAAGAAGTATGTTTGGTACAGTTTACTAAACGACAATAAACTCCAAGTCTTTTAATGACTAAATATCATACTCATACACATGTTGTGAATATGTTAGATTAAAATAAAATAGGTTTAAGGAAAAAGAATTGACTAATGATAAAAAAACTTAATTAATTAATTTTTTTAAAGAAGCCTCACTTTAAATACATGAAAATCTGCATCTAAAAAATCGCTTAACTCCTTTATTACTGGGATCGTAGGACCATAGAGCTCATCACGATGTGTCTAAAGAACACAGATATAAAGAGTATTTATAAGTACACAAAGAGAAAAGATATACTTTACCTACAAACACCAGAAAAAAGCACAAAGTTTATTAAAAAAATTGACCAGACTTTCATATGAGATCAAGCAGTAAGTAGATTTGATTTATGATAAATTTGTTTCGTGTATTTTTTTCTAAATTTAATATATCTGTGTATTTTTTATTTTCTGAGCATGTTCAGTTAATATATTTTATTATCAGTATCTTTCCACATATGTTTTGTTTCTAAACATAATTTGATAAAAAAAGTCAATAAAACCACAGAAACAATTGATCAACTGACCAATGGCAATTTTGATATCCATAACAAACTGAACATCATCCCCAAAGCAGTTTTAAACCATTTGAAGAAGGTTGGGAACAAAAAAGACTCGATGTTTGGGTGTCATATGATTCAACAATAAAAAATTTAACTGATCAAATTTCCATCTGTGAATAACTGCAGAAACGGAATGAAATTGAGCCCTTTTTTGAAACGTTTTATTACAGTTATTGAAACATGGATCACGTATGACAATAATGTATCGAAAAGAACACGGTCAAACTGAGGTGAAGCTCCGCAAATGGTTCAATTCCTTTCATTCAGCTGTTCATAGTAAACTTGAAATTCCTTTTACTGGAATTCTATTGTTCAATGTGATCTACTACCACCAGGTCAAGGTCGATTCTAACTTCTACTGTTAACAACCGAAAAGATTACGCCATGAAATCAATTTAAAGCGACCAGGATTAATGGAAAGGTATCATCTAACATCACATCAGATCTCACACACATCTTTGGTGACCGCCTAAAATGGACAGAGCTTGGCTGGAAAATTTTGATGCATTCACTGTACAATCTTGATCTTACATTATTAAGATTGCCATTTATTTCAGTCTTTATAAAACTCTCTTAACAGTATAAAGTTGGCTTCAAAAAATGCCTATTAAAATCACTTATCACAGTTTTTCTTCCAGAAAATACAGACAGACATTTTACAGTGACAAAATTATGATTTTACCTCAATAATGGGACTTATTTGGTTTAATAAACTTCATTTGAAATATAAAATAAACCTTGTTTTTCTTTTACATTAAAATATAAAGAAACTTTTCCCCAACCCCTTGTCTCATTTTGATAAGATTGCTGCATCACTATTCATTTTTTTACAAAGTTTTCAAACTGAGAAAAATAGTATTAAATCTGAAGACTGAACTGGAGGTGCACAGAATAAAGATTAACTTTGATATATTTCTCACCTACAAATAAAGAAAAAATGGGAAAAAATACCTAGGGAAATATCAAGCCCAAGAAAAGAGAGATTTGATTATTTGGTTCTTCCAAAACAAACTGTTCATAGTACATTTAAAAAAAATTAAAATTTTATTCGATTCTGGATTCTTGGTGTAAATTTATACTAGTCAGGAGCAAATTTCTTTTTTGTTTAAAGCCATCCTTGTCTCATCATGCAAGTAAAGACACTTTTTAAAACCATAAAGCTTTTGATGTGTTGATTAGATTTAAAAAGCCAATGTGATAGTGTGTTTGATAAGATTGCTTTCAAACTAACATAAATATGAATCTATGGTGTGTAGTCTAATTTTGACTTCATTCAACTGATGTTGAAAATGATTTTTATATTATACAATATAATGATAAAATTACAATTTTTATAATGTATTCAGTAATCTACAATTGCATCAAACTGAAACAAATAATTTTTTTAAATAAAATTTTAAAAAATTGTGTTTTTCTATTCTTGTTCAACTTATTGAAAAATGGATTTTTGTGTTTTTTGTCCAAGAAAAAACACTGTAAATACCCTTTGAGACAACACTGTTGAGAAAAGACTTTAAATTAGAAAGAAGAATTAAGTGCATCATAAAAAATAAAATTAAAAAAATTGATAAAAACAAGCATTTTGTATTAAAAAATATTATATTTTCTTTCTCTACAATTATTTAACATTTAATGTATGTAAAGAAATGCAATTAATTAAATTCTTACTTTTATGATTATATTTAAAAGTATAGATTATATTTTTTTAAATTAGTAGGTAATATTCAATATTAATAATTACTTATTAATTTTTGAGTATGCTGTATATATATACAATAGAGATATATTTGTGTAATTTTCTAGTTAAATGTGATCAAAATAATTCTATAATATAATTTGAATAGTGCAACTACACAGTACATAAATTATATCAACCAATATATTTCATCCGGTTAATGCTCAGTATACTAGAGCACAGTTTGTTAATTATATAACATCTAAATGGTAAGTTCATCACTTTTAAGCATCGCATACATTTCTTTATCTGCTGTCAAGATATGATCATGTGTTACACATGAATATATAATAACAAGAACATAAACATAGACCTACATATGTTATAATAAGTCCATAATACATATTTAAGTTTTATACCTGTGCATAAGTATTTATATTTGTATACAATCAGACTTTAGCGAAGACTTTATAGTAGGTCCAAATCTTTTTAAAATTACAATCCCATCTAAATTAATCAACCTAATTCTGCAAGAACTGAATTCAGATCTTCTTGAAGCGTTAGTGACATTTCCTTTTGTCGATTTAAGTCATCCTGTAAACGATCTATGTTTGCTTTCATTAAGTAGTTACCCTTCTTCAAAGATGAAAGACGATTTTCATATCGTTTTGCTTTTGCATTAAGAAATCTCTTTTTCTCTTCAGTGCAAACATTTTCTGGAACTTCTTCATTGTCTTCTTCTTCTTCCTCTTCTTCCTCACTCTCGTCACTGTCTTCACTTTCTGTTTCACTTTCCTATAACAGAAAATAATTTTTATCATTAGTTTGAGTTTAAGTAAACTTGAAGTTTGTTTTTTATACATACTATCATGTTTGTATTTAAACTTCACTTCATATACTTAAATATTTGATTTCAAGTAATTGTTACCATAATAATAGAATGATGAAAAGATTTTTTTTATTACGTTATTTTTAAGTGAAATTTGGTCATATAAAATAAAGCAAAAAGACTTTTCCCTGTTATACTAAGATTTAAGCATCAAAATTCCCAGATTCTGAATAAAAAATTTTTGATTTTAAGGGCTTCCTTACTCTGTGAGGAAAATTTAAGAAAGATTTATTTATAAAGCAGTGATCTCCCCCCCAAAATATAATAATTTAAAACAGAATTGTTTAAAAGTATTGAAAAAATGAAGTATAACATTTATGAAAGTAATGAAAAGATTGCTTCTCATTTTGGGTCTGATATATAATGTAGATGCCAAAGCTACTTTAATTTTAATCGCTCTTCAATTTATGAAGAAAAATACATAAAAAAATTAATTTTAAAACTTAAAAGAATTATAGCCAAAAATCTTCAAAAAAAACTTCTTCTGTTTTCTTCTTCATCTTCTTCTTGGTCTTCTCCAGGTGATGGTCGATGATGAATTGAATATTCGGAATGGAATGCAAAGTTGGCGGGAGTTCATAGATTCTCCCTACGGATCGCAGAACCTGGACAGTGTCCCTTGCTGCTGGATGATTCTATCGAGTGTGTTTTTAAAGGTTTATTTTAGGTGACGGTTCTGATTTTTCAATTTTTGTTTTATTTGATATTTTGTGTTTTTAAGGACAGATTTAATTGCATTCCAATTGTTAAACCAGCGTTATCAAACCCATTTTATGGGCCGACCGCAGAAGGCTGGGCTTTTGAAACCTGTCCTCCTGACGAAATTCCCCTTCAGACCGTCCACTGAAGTCCTTTCGGTGCTAACGCTTCATAGGCTAGGAGGAATACGCCACAACGGGGCACTAACTGTATGGAGGGAGCAATGCGCCCCCTTCTCCGGAGGAGTCGCAATTGCTGATTTAAGTTAATTTAAATGTAAGTTTTAAAAGGAGAGGTTGAGTAGAAGCTCTTCATCTACTTCTGTGATGGCTGCCTTTCGGGACGCATCTCTGCTGGGCTCTTTTCCGGACTCCTGTCCGTGATGTTGGGTCGAGTAGAGGGTCTTCCTTCTTCTTCATCTTCTTCTTCCGATGACCTCTTCATTCTTCTTTGGCCTACACCTTTCGAGAATTGAATATTCACTCTCGTGCACACTCTTTTATTGGAGCCCGAGAGTGGTGGGGTTACAGCGCTGTTATGGTGGGAGAACTGCGCGATCATCTGCGCGACGGGAATGGCGCTTGTACCAGCGTGTACGTATACTGTGTTCCTGCTGACATCTGAGCTGCTACCGCCGATATCAAAATAAGGCATGTATGTGGTAACAGTACATACATATGCACATACATACATATGTATGTTTTTTTTTTATCTAGATGAACTGGTTGGATCCTAAAACACAAAGATCTGAAAAAAACCCAATACTCCATTTTTTACATGATCACCATACCTTTAATATGTCTATTCTAGCTATATTTGCTGGGAAAGTAATACAAAATATTATTTTTTATTAATTTATGTTTTTATTCTAATTATAACTAGATCTACAACAGGGGGTAGGTAATATTAGTTTCATAATTAAGTATTTTATAGTGTAGTATATAATTACTTTGTGGATATAAACAATTCTTTTTAACATGTGAAATACATTAACATGTATTGAACTAAATATAAAACCATGAAATACAGATCTAGTGCCATGAAGCAGCTGAAAAAACTTTCTAATTTCCTTCAGTGACTTATTTCACATTTTTTTAAAGACTGGTACATGGCAGCAGAGATTTTTTACTTATAAAATCAGCTGTGTCTGATGTGTAGACACTCCATCTAAAGCAAGTTTATGATCTTGACAGTCCAGCCGATTTTATCATCCTTTTCACAAATGAAAAAATTTTTGATGTAAAAGTTTTCTTTTACCAACTATCCACAAATTGTGGTAATGAAAATAAACAATTTTATTTATTTTTTTTTTAAATAAGGTATTAGACTAGATGAGATTTTTATTAAGCTACAATTCATGACTATTTTAAAGGAATGGAAAACTGATAAACCCATAATTTGGTCATAGCATTTAAAGTAAAAAAACATATACTTGTCACAGTATTTGATATAACAAAAAAGAAAATCTGCCTGTCTTACAGCCTTGACTATTCCTAATACTACTCTAAAAAAATTTTATATAATTTTGTTATAACATCTAAAATAGTATGTTACATTGCCTTGATATAATATAATGAGTGCGTGAACAAAGAAGTACTTTGTATACACAGATCATTTAGTAGTAACAAGTTATACCTGCTTAAACTGGACTGTATACTGTGCTGTCTGGTTCTCTTTACAAACTTGGTATGTTTTGTTGCTATTAAAAAAATATACTGAAACATACCACTTTTTAAGCTAATTTTTTGTATTCTGACTTACTAAGATTAACAGATTAAAAACTACATTAACAGATTATCAAAAACTATTATTCTTCTTTTCATCACCATCATAATTTTGAGATGTTTTATAAATAGAAAATAGTGCTTATTCTTTGAACTTTATTTTCATCATGAAATTTCTTTAAAATCTATCTTGAGTGAGAAGATTATAAAAGAGGTTTGAAGCTCAAAGCCCTTTCTTTCACCAAGTAAGAATGAATCTATCAACATATTCTATAAACAAAAACAGTTGAGAAACCCTGTTGTAAATCTCATAGACTTCAATTTGTGTCAGCAAATTTTTCTTTAAGGAGCATCCTGAATAAGAAAACATTAGAAAAGTATGACAGAAATTAAAAATTTGAAAGTAGGGAATAATTTCTTTTGCTTTGGATGATATTGTTACAAATTTTATGGACTTTAATTATTGTCACTATTACTGATTAATAATTAAAATGGATCCCAAATTAAATATTATAAAAAAAAAAAAATATTCTTTATAAGTGATGGTTGGAAGTATTACCTAATTTAAGATGCAAGTAGACCTAATGTAATTAAAATTTTGCACTATCTGTATCTATACAGACACAGATTTTATATTTAATTTTACAATATTAGACTAGTTTTAGCATATAGGTGGAGTAGTAGGTCAGCCAGTTTTATTATACTAATCTCTCAGCCTCTAGCTGATACTTTAGTAACTCCTTTATAAGAGATGGAGTTCCTGGTCAAGCCTCCAGGCAGAGTCACTACATCATTAAACTCATTATAGAAGCAGTTGTTTTAGTATTGCTTCCTCACCCTTACAGAAAGCCAGCGTGGCAGATGATCTGATTTCTGTGGTTCAGGCAAAAAGAATTTAAGGTTAAGGAAAGAGAAAGATAAAAAAAGGGATGATTACCACATTAGGTTCTGAAAGTCTTTTGAGGGGTCAGATTAAATGCCTTGCTAAAGAAATAATTTAATATTGATATTCTTTCTTATGGTGTAAAAAATTTACAAATTTCTGCTAAAGGTACTTATTCTTCCTTTTTCTTCTATTACTTAAGAACTATTCCAAACTTGACAGTTGAATGGCAATTAAAAATAACCAGTTGCAGTAGGATCGCAGTGCATGTACAGTAGTCACCAACAATTTATAATCTCATTATATCACCTTTTACCCTATTGCTCTCTGCTCAGAGCTGGTAAAAGGAGCAACCAATATGACACAGAATCTATCACTGTTATTCCCCCAAGTACTAGGTGCATGTTGAAAGTTGTTTTTTCAAGCAGTAGGTGCGCTGTTCCTTCATAACTTTATGGACTTCATAAAAAAGACATGATATGGGATGCTCATAAAAGCATGTTGTTCTTTTACATGATTCTACTCTATTAGTTGTAGAGGGACTTTATTTGAGAATTGAAAAGGGAAAATTTACAATAGTACCTTCTAAAACCCAAGTGATGCCTGCCTTCAGGTCAAGTGATGTTTATACCTTAGCAAGAATTCTGGTGCCTTTCTCATTTTTAGTGTGACTGGTTATCCAGACCCTTAAAACTAATAAAGAGCTTACGGAAGGGTTCCCACTGGTAAGCACTTGTTGGGCACCCTGGTGGCAGAGTTCTTTGACAAGGGTCCACAAAACCTGGTTTTGAAGTATGTTGTATTTTTGAATTTACACATAGTCATGTGTAAATGTAATATAGATATGTAATTTATGTATATAAATCTTTATATTTTTTTTTATCAGCTTATCAGAGGTCCCTCCTCTATAAATCATGAGACCTTGCCGTTGGTGAGGGGGCTTGAGTGCTCAAGGATACAGAGTAGCTGGACCGAAGGTGCAACCATATCGGAGAGGTATCTGTTGAGAGCCAGACTAAGGAATGATTCCTGAAAGAGGGCAGCAGCTCTTTCAGTAGTTGTTAGGGGCGTGAGTCAGGACGACTTAAACGGCCGTATCAACATCACTCAGTCCTCTGAGTACTGCGCAGCTGAAAGCAATGGAAAACTACAGCTGCTTTTTTTTCCAAGAAAATGTGGCTCTGCATTTTCACATAACAATAATGGAGGCGCCTTCCTTGGTAAAATATTCCGGAGGTAAAATAGTCCCCCGTTCGGATCTCCGGGTGGGGACTACTAAGGAAGGGGTCACCAGAAAATTAAAAAATAACATTCTACGAGTCGGAGCGTGGAATGTTAGAAGCTTAAAAAAGGTTGGTAGGCTAGAAAATTTAAAAAGGGAAATGGATAGGGTGAATGTGGATATAGTAGGAATTAGTGAGGTTCGGTGGGAAGAGGAAGGCGACTTTTGGTCAGGTGATTTTAGAGTAATTAACTCAGCGTCAAATAATGGGCAGGCAGGAGTAGGTTTCGTGATGAACAAGAAGATAGGGAGGAGAGTGGAGTATTTCAAAACGCATAGCGATAGAATCATTGTAATAAGGATAAAATCAAAACCTAAACCGACAACGATTGTTAACGTTTATATGCCTACAAGCGCCCATGATGATGATGAGGTAGAGTGTGTATACGAAGAGATTGATGAAGCAATTAAACACGTAAAAGGAGATGAAAATTTAATAATAGTTGGAGATTGGAATGCAAGCATTGGAAAAGGCAAGGAAGGAAATATAGTGGGTGAATACGGGCTGGGCAAAAGGAATGAAAGAGGGGACCGACTTATAGAGTTTTGCACGAAGTATAATTTAGTAATTGCCAACACCCAATTTAAAAATCATAATAGAAGAATATACACTTGGAAAAAGCCAGGCGATACTGCAAGGTATCAGATAGATTATATCATGGTTAAGCAAAGATTTAGAAATCAACTCGTTGACTGCAAAACTTACCCTGGAGCAGACATTGATAGCGACCATAATTTGGTGATAATGAAATGTAGATTGGGGTTTAAAAACCTGAAGAAAAGGTGTCAGATGAATCGGTGGAATTTAGAGAAGCTTGAGGAAGAGGAGGTAAAGAAGATTTTTGAGGAGGACATCGCAAGAGGTCTGAGTAAAAAAGATAAGGTAGAAAATGTAGAAGAAGAATGGGAGAATGTTAAAAAGGAAATTCTTAAATCAGCAGAAGCAAACTTAGGCGGAATAAAGAGAACTGGTAGAAAACCTTGGGTTTCAGACGATATATTGCAGCTGATGGATGAACGTAGAAAATATAAGAATGCTAGTGATGAAGAAAGTAAAAGGAACTATCGGCAATTAAGAAATGCTATAAACAGGAAGTGCAAACTGGCGAAAGAAGAGTGGATTAAAGAAAAGTGTTCAGAAGTGGAAAGAGAAATGAACATTGGTAAAATAGACGGAGCATACAGGAAAGTTAAGGAAAATTTTGGGGTACATAAATTAAAATGTAATAATGTGTTAAACAAAGATGGTACACCAATATATAATACGAAAGGTAAAGTCGATAGATGGGTGGAATATATTGAAGAGTTATACGGAGGAAATGAATTAGAAAATGGTGTTATAGAGGAAGAAGAGGAAGTTGAGGAGGATGAAATGGGAGAAACAATACTGAGATCTGAATTTAAGAGAGCATTAAAAGATTTAAATGGCAGAAAGGCTCCTGGAATAGACGGAATACCTGTAGAATTACTGCGCAGTGCAGGTGAGGAAGCGATTGATAGATTATACAAACTGGTGTGTAATATTTATGAAAATGGGGAATTTCCATCAGACTTCAAAAAAAGTGTTATAGTTATGATACCAAAGAAAGCAGGGGCAGATAAATGTGAAGAATACAGAACAATTAGTTTAACTAGTCATGCATCAAAAATCTTAACTAGAATTTTATACAGAAGAATTGAGAGGAGAGTGGAAGAAGTGTTAGGAGAAGACCAATTTGGTTTCAGGAAAAGTATAGGGACAAGGGAAGCAATTTTAGGCCTCAGATTAATAGTAGAAGGAAGATTAAAGAAAAACAAACCAACATACTTGGCGTTTATAGACCTAGAAAAGGCTTTCGATAACGTAGACTGGAATAAAATGTTCAGCATTTTAAAAAAATTAGGGTTCAAATACAGAGATAGAAGAACAATTGCTAACATGTACAGGAACCAAACAGCAACAATAACAATTGAAGAACATAAGAAAGAAGCCCTAATAAGAAAGGGAGTCCGACAAGGATGTTCCCTATCGCCGTTACTTTTTAATCTTTACATGGAACTAGCAGTTAATGATGTTAAAGAACAATTTAGATTCGGAGTAACAGTACAAGGTGAAAAGATAAAGATGCTACGATTTGCTGATGATATAGTAATTCTAGCCGAGAGTAAAAAGGATTTAGAAGAAACAATGAACGGCATAGATGAAGTCCTACGCAAAAACTATTGCATGAAAATAAACAAGAACAAAACAAAAGTAATGAAATGTAGTAGAAATAACAATGATGGACCACTGAATGTGAAAATAGGAGGAGAAAAGATTATGGAGGTAGAAGAATTTTGTTATTTGGGAAGTAAAATTACTAAAGATGGACGAAGCAGGAGCGATATAAAATGCCGAATAGCACAAGCTAAACGAGCCTTCAGTAAGAAATATAATTTGTTTACATCAAAAATGAATTTAAATGTCAGGAAAAGATTTTTGAAAGTGTATGTTTGGAGTGTCGCTTTATATGGAAGTGAAACTTGGACAATCGGAGTATCTGAGAAGAAAAGATTAGAAGCTTTTGAAATGTGGTGCTATAGGAGAATGTTAAAAATCAGATGGGTGGATAAAGTGACAAATGAAGAGGTATTGCGGCAAATAGATGAAGAAAGTAGCATTTGGAAAAATATAGTTAAAAGAAGAAACAGACTTATAGGCCACATACTAAGGCATCCTGGAATAGTCGCTTTAATATTGGAAGGACAGGTAGAAGGGAAAAATTGTGTAGGCAGGCCACGTTTGGAGTATGTAAAACAAATTGTTGGGGATGTAGGATGTAGAGGGTATACTGAAATGAAACGACTAGCACTAGATAGGGAATCTTGGAGAGCTGCATCAAACCAGTCGAATGACTGAAGACAAAAAAAAAAAAAATCAGAGGTCAGTTTTGGAATAGCCTTATATAATTGTTACATGAACTGTTCCATATTTTTTTTTTTTGCTGTTACTTCATCAGCCAAAAAATAACAGCATTATGCGTTTAATCAATTATAGTTATGAAAATTGTACCAGTGTTACTTTATTTTGGAGATCTACAGGAACCAGTTTATTCAACATGCTTTTAATTGTAGATATTCTCCTTATATTTTTTATTTTCCAGATGATACTCTCTAAGAAGTGTAAACTGATAAGGTTTCAAGAGTTTATAAGGGAGGATACACAGGATGCAGCTAAAATTATTAGTTATGTAATTTATCAATTAAAATTTCCTTACATCATCTTCATTTGGTTTTTCCTCTTCTTCTTCTTCTTCTAATTCATCATCATCATCTTTCATTAATTTTGCCATTTTATCTACTTCCTTTTGAAGGAGTTTATATTTTTTCCTTTCCTCTTTAAGTGCTTTCTGTTGTTTCTTTATAAGTTCACGTAGTTTTTGCCTTTCTTTGAGAGCATTCTTTTGTTTTTCTTTAAATGAATGAACTCTAGTGGTAAGAAGTTTCAGTTCTCTTGCTGTCCTTCGTTCTTGTGCTGCCTCTACATCTTTTTCACTTTCTTCATCTGAAATAATTATAATTTTAAAAATTTTACATATATGCATCTTTAAATTAATATTATCATTAAATTTTTTTGAGGTTGTTGGTGGTCATGACTGTTAGTGTTGAAGATTATAATTTTAATTTTACTGAAAAAATAAACCGAATTTACTATAAGCAAATAATTCTTTAATTTAGTAATTACATTTCAATTGATCATCAGACCAGCTATCTTTACCCATGCTGCTACATTTGTTGCATCACTAAAGATATTTACAAAAGCAATTTAAGGTTAAACAATATAATCTTTTTAAATATTTGTTTAAAGTAAATTTTGTTTGGTTTTTCACTGAAAATTAGTAATATTACATTTCTGTTATTATAGAAAAACTGTCTTACACTAATTAAAATTCATTCTAGCAGCAGAATAAGGTTAATATTATAATTATATAATTTACTCTAGGACATAGGGATGCTTTTACATAGTACAGGAGAACATTGCTTATCAATTACTTTTTGTTGAAAGGCTTAAATATATGCTATAACAAAAATTAATTTTCCTCCAGAAATTAAAAGAGCTCCCAAAAACAGACACAGGGTACCTAAAGAAACAAATTCAATCTTCACTGGAGTTGAGCGGCCTGTGGGCATATCCCACTGAACTTTAAACATTTCAGTCAGACTCTCACTGGAGGATCTAGAATGTTCTAGTAATATTTGTATTATAATTTATTGGTATGTAACATTTATTGTGTGTTTTCTACAATGTTTTAAATTTATTTATAGTGATTCCATGTTTGAATTAACTACTTATTTTATTTATATCCTTTATATTATACACAATGCTTATTACCATGTATTTTCTTATATATATTCTTTAATTAATTTGTGGCCATTACCTACCTATATCATTTAAATCTATGTTTACCTTATTTTTTATTTTTTTTTCTTTTCCTTTGGTTTTTTTATTGCTTTAAATTGATGGAAGAATAAACATTGTTCTAATATTGTAATATTTTAATTACTTATACCAGTGATTCCCAAACTGTGCAACGTGGCGACCCAGGAAGTTATGGCCTTTTCACAGGGTTGCTGTGAAATATTGTAAAAGCTTCATAATTAATTGAACCAAGACATTTAAAATTATTAAATTTATTTAAAATTATTATTATTATTATTATTATTATTATTATTATTATTATTATTATGTTAATAAAGTAAAAAAATAATGAAAAATAATGAGTTTTATTTATATTTATCTCTTACTTACAAGTAGTCATACTTTTACTTGTGATAGGGCGCCATGGAAAAATTTTAATTGAAAAAGGGCGCTGCGACTCGGAAAAGTTTGGGAACCACTGACTTATACAATTGTAATAATTCACTAAATAATCGGTTGTTGCACTTTCATGTCACAAAAATTAAAAGCTACTCCTAAGAAGGTTAGCTACTCCTGCGCTAGGTTTTACAAAGAAACGTTTGGTGTATTATAGTTTCCTGTTGTCTTCTTTATTTAACTGAATGTGCTGCTGTACATCGGCATGCAACTCAGGTTACTCTCAGGTTAAATGCAGGTTATACTCAGGCTATACTCTAAAAAGTAATATTTTCATTCACCATATGGACTTGTTATATAATTAACATTATTACTGTCAGAGAGAGCAAATTGGACATCTCTTTTATGGCTGGTGCTTAATATGCATCACAGCCATATAAAAGATTGAGATAGTCAATATAAAGTAACAAATTAATACATTATACATACTGACTCAGTTAATTTGGGGAATCTTTCACTTATATAAATTATTACAACATACACATAATCAATTAAAATGAGATTTTTTTTTTTTAAATTTGTTCATTCTTTTAAGAATACCAAGCCATGACTATGTTTATTAATGACTGTTAATTATAGTTATTATGAATTTTTTATTATTATTATTTTTTTTATTTTTTTATTTTTTATACGGGCATCGACTACTAAGGTCATTAGCCCTCGTCATATTCTTAAAGGAAATTAGTGTCACCATCAGGATCGTCATATGTAAGGGTGTAAAGGGCCCTTACATTTTATTTAAAAACACAAACTATACAGAAACATTAAAACACCACAAAAACAAAACAACACTTACGGGGAGTAAAGGGCCCCAAAATAAAAATTTGAGATAAAATTCTCAAAGAAGATAAAAGTTAAACTATAAAAACAATACCATACCATTCCATTTATTTTCTTATACCCGTCTCGTTTAGTTGTTAACTTTAGCACCCTCGGGGCGACAAGAACTGCCGTGAAGCAGTATATTAGTCGCCCCAGGATGCCGTGGCAGTTCTTATAAACAGGTATCCATTGCGCTTACCCATAGCCTCGCGCCCTCAGTCCACCCTTGAGGGTTCCCCATGCCATCATCGGACACACCCCGACTCGCTGCCCTTGAATGCAGACGAGCCAGGGTGGCCTAGGCAAGAGGGCTACCTCCCGTCACTATACGTGCCACGCTTCGAGACTCCCATACATAAATAAATGAAACTACCTCTTAGAGACTCTTTATCACAGCTTTAAATTTTTCACTTTTACAGACTTCTAAGAAGTCTACTGGCGTGTAAAAATGCTACTATCTTTTCTTCATTTCCATTATCCAGATCAGCAGGAATGTCACTTCTTAGACGGATCCTCCTTCTGAGGCCCTCATATATTGTACACTCTTCTATTAGATGCTTGACTGTCAGTGTTTTATTACAAACACCGCACATTGGTCTCTCTTCGCCGGTTAACAAATATGAATTTGTTAATCGCGTGTGACCGATTCTAAGTCTGGTCACAGCTACTTGTTCTCGGCGAGTCAACTTCACGTCGCTTTTCCATTTATATGGAGAAGTTTTAATTGAGTTTAATTTTGTATTCAAACTCTTCCATTCAGTATTCCACTAGTTTTTAACTACGTTAGTTAGACAGTTTTTAACATCTGCCACTCTTACTGGAAATGCATCCAAATCATCGCAGACTGTTGCCTTTCTGGCAGCTTCGTCTGCGCTCTCATTACCTGTAATACCAGCATGCCCTGGAGTCCATACAAATACGCATCGCTGTCCTCGTTGATTTAAAACGTATAAAATAGACAGGATGTTTGAAATTAGGACATCCTTAAGGTTTTTGTTCTGAATTGCAACAAGTGCACTTAGAGAATCGGAACAAATTAGCACTCTCTCTTCGCAATAATGTTCTGTGAAGCGAAGAACTTGCTGAATGGCAGTAAGTTCTGCCGTATAAACACTGGCCATATCTGGCAGTTTCCAACAATGGGCTTCTCCATTTACATATATGGAGCATCCAACACCATGTTCGGTTTTAGAACCGTCAGTATAAATTCTAATATGTTCTTCGTAACTACTGACGGTTGCCAAAAATTCCTGTTGGATGATAACTGCTGGCTTCTTTTTTATTTCTCCCTGAGAGAGATCCAACCTTGTATTTACCGCTGGCAAAAGCCATGGTGGTATTTCTCTAGTAGAAATTGCTATTGTATCTGGAATAGCAATTTCGTATTTTCTTCTTAATTCGTGGTACCTAATTCCGGCTGGTCTGGAATAGGTAGCACGACGTTCATATAATGCAGCCATTGGACGATTCATGAAAAGTTTATTATTTATATGGGCAGGAATAACCCATACGTTTGCTGCATATCTTAACAAAAGGATCTCTCTTCTATAATGGTGTGGCATTATTCCGGCTACGGACATTAGACTTGTCGCCGGGCTTGTACGGAAAGCGCCTGTCGCATATCTTATTCCGCTATTATGAATTACGTCTAACTTTCTTAAATGCGACTTCCTAGCGGATGAATATACAATACATCCGTAATCTAGTTTTGATTGAACCAATCCCTTATACAATCTCAATAATATCTCTTTATCTGAGCCCCAATTAATATTCGATAAACATTTTATAATGTTTAGGGCTTTTTTGCATCTAACACTCAAGTCCTGTATGTGTAATCCCCACGTAAGGGATTTATCCAATACTAGTCCTAAAAATCTCACGTTGTCTTTATATTGTATTGGATCATTGCCAATTTTCAACATAGGACTTTGATGAGGAATTCTCTTCCTACAAAAGTGTACACAGCATGTTTTTTCTGGTGAAAATTGGAATCCATTATTCCTCGCAACTTCATTTAGAGCGTTGATCGCTCGTTGCAATTTGTATTTCACCATAGCAGTCTTGTTGCTGCCATACACAATTGCCAAATCATCAACATAGACGCTTTTGTTGATTTCTACTGGAATGGCTAATATCAATTTATTAATGGCGATCATAAACAAGGTATCGCTCAACGGCGAACCTTGTGGTATGCCATTTTCCAAGATTTTTATAGATGAATATTCATTGTTGACACGTACTTGGAAAGTACGATCATTCATATAGTTGCTCAATAAGATTGGCAGTTTGCCACGAATTCCCCACTCATGTATCTGGAGCATTATACCATGACGCCAGGTCATATCAAAAGCCTTCTGAAGATCAAAGAAGACTCCGACACAATGTTTCCTTTTAATAAAGCTGTTATATATAACGTTCTCTAAGTTGATCATTTGATCGGTGGTAGAGTGGTATTGTCGAAAACCTGCTTGATATGGTGATATCAGGTTTTCTTTTTCCAAAACCCAAACGAGTCGATTATTAATCATTTTTTCGAATATTTTTCCCATAGCGCACGTCAAGGAGATAGGACGATAGCTATTGGGATCTGTTAAATTTTTATTTTTCTTTGGTACTGGAACCACATGTGCTCTTTTCCACTGCTGCGGGTACATTCCATCCCGCCATATTTGATTATACAATTCTAATAATCTGCGTTTTGCAGTGGTATTCAGCTGCCTGATCATATTATAATGGATTTCATCCGGACCAGCAGCTGTGTTGCCTGCTTTTTCCAACGCTTTCACGAATTCTTCCATTTTAAATGGTACATTAGATGAGTAATTATACTCAGTTCTAAAATTTAGTAGACCTTCGAGTTTTTCTTTTTTGGTCCGAAAACCTTCCTCGTAGTTGGCCGTTTTGCTGGCCTTCTCGAAGTGATTGGACAATAGCTCTGCGATTTCGTTTTTTCGTTTGGAGTGTCTTTTATTTCATCTTCATCTTGAAGGCTAGTTATGGGAGCAAAATTTTTACGCCCACAAATCGCCTTCACTTTCCTCCAAACATCTGATGCAGTAGTGGTTCTGTCGATGGATGATACGAATTGCTGCCAGGATCGTTTCTTCGAGTCAATCATGAGACGTTTTGCATACGCTTTGTATTTTTTAAAGGCGATAAGATTTTGTAGGGTAGGACGTTTCTTGAAGGCGTTATACGCCCTTTTCTTTCTTTTAATAGCTTCACTTATTTCATCGTTCCACCATGGAACGGGTTTCTTGGTACGTTTCCCAGATGTTTTGGGAATGAATCTCGACGCCGACTCAAGTATCGCATTTGTTATAGCGTCGACATCGTCCTCGATAACTCCAGTTGTTTCAGGGAGTATCGTTCTAGCTGTGAAGCTCATCCAATCTGCCTTTTCAGACAACCATCTTTTAGAGATGGGATATATTTTTCTTGTAATATCAGTTACAATTTGCACCGGTAAATGATCGCTTCCATGCAAATCGTCTAAAACATGGAAGCTGAACCTCGGTGCTATCGATCCGCTTCCTGAGCATAGGCAGTGTGGCTTTGGCCACACCGCTGTTAGGTAGCCACCACAGCCAAGGTAGGTGCGAGTTTGTTGATGATTACACTCTCATCAACAGCAACTGGAGCAGGAGCAGGAACAGCAGCCGCAGCCTGAGCATATGTTGTTGTTGCTCTAGGTCTGCGGGTGTTTACGATCTTTTTTGCTTCAAAGTAGCTGACTTTTTGCAGGGTTTTTACTTCCTGCACAGCCACTTCGTCTTTGTAAACAGGACAGTTCCTGGATCTACAGGAATGCTGTCCTGTGCAATTAATACAAGTAGGAGGCTCCTTACATGGCTCTCCTTCATGAACTTCGTCACCGCACACGCATATTTGCGGTCTCTCACACCTAACAGCGGTGTGGCCAAAGCCTTGGCACTTAAAGCATCGCATTGGTTGCGGGACAAATGCCCGTACATCTAATCGATGTATGCCCGCTCTTATCTTCTCCGGTAAAGTAGGCCGGTTAAATGTAAGAACATGAGATGCTGAAGGTAGGACTTCGCCATTCCTTCTCATGTTCAACCTCCGACATTCTAATACTCCCTGCGGTGCTAATTCTTCGATTATTTCCTGCTCCGTACAGTTAAGAAGATCCCGACAGACCACAACACCCCTTGAGGTGTTGAGCGTGCCGTGGGGATCGACGCGTACAGCAAATTCTCCTATCTTTTGGAGGCCTAAGATCTTCTGAGACTGTACATAATTCACAGTCTCCACATGAAGTCCATTAAAGGTTTTTCATATTTCCTTCACAGGGCCTCCAACGCATTTAGTTATTTCTCCAGCAATGAGAAAAGCACTCACTCTCGAGAAGTTACCATCCTCCTTCGTAATGACCAGATACTTAGGCTTTGGAACATTACTATTCTTGAAAAAAGCTTTATGTAAGCTTGTTCTAGCTTCACCTTCAATTTTCTTAAACTCTACACTCTTTCTCCATTTTTCCTCAGGCGAAACGGCCGGTTCTAGACGAGGGTGTTTACGTGAACCCTCTGCCACGTTTAGTTGTTCAGCTTGCATGAACATTTGATCCCTTCTGTAGTAAGGCTAGCCGCCGGGGTACACCCCCACTCCAGTGCTTCCAACCCTGGAGGTCCGTTCCGGTACTCCGGTGGAACCGACATATGTCTTGGCAGAGAGCGGATGCGCAGTCTCTGCACTGACTCCAGGCCCCTACACACCGAGGTTTTCAGGGCTCCCATGCCCCGAACAACATGGGCACCTTAGCTACATGCTTGCCATCGCGAGGGGCATGTGGACAGCGAAAGGCCTGCGTTACACCTGCAAATAACTTCGACCGTGACCGCGACATCGCCAGCTCTAATGGTGGTATCAATCCATGTGCTTAATCATTAGAAAGTGTCGAACCTGCAGGTGGCCGTAAAACCCAGTCCTTAAACTCGGCCTATAGATGTAATTCGGCCGAAAATGAAAGATTACCGAGCACAATACTCGGAACCCCGTTAGGCAGCTATATGTAATGTACGTAAGTACAGCTGTTGCCGCCCTGGACGTGGAACATAGATGTTGTGTTCCGGACATGGGGATTATCTACCTCAGGGCATTATTATTAATGCCCTGGGCAAATGCGTATTAAGAAGTCAACCCCTCCTTTGAAGAATAGTAGAACGTTAGTCGTCAAAGCTGCGGGCAAAACATACGCTGAGCTTCTGGGTGCCATGAAGACGGCGGTTGCAAAAGATGATGCTAAATATGTAATTTCACTGAAAAAAGGAAGAAATGAGGAGGTATTGGTAAGAATACAGGGTTCCAAAAGTGCTGAAGAATTTACGAGTATTCTAAAAAATAAGGTGCTGACCTAAAAGTGGATCTTAAAACAAGAGCCGGGCGTCGCACTATTGTACATATTAGAGATGTCGAAGGAGACACCACTGAAGAAGAAATCTTAGCGGCTATAACGGCAAGAGTTGGTGATATGGAAGATGTCAGGATCTCTTCAATAAGACCCGGATTCGCGGAGACGAGAAATATTACGGTGATCATATCCTATAGGGCAGCCTGTAGGATGGTGGAGCAGCGTTTACGTATCGGCTGGGTGAACTGCCGAGCATTCATACGAGAGGATGGTGAAAAATGTTACAGATGCTGGGGTACGGGTCACAGTCGTCAGGATTGTAAAGGTCCTGACAGATCTGAATTGTGTTTTAATTGCGGGGGAAGAGGCCACGTTATTGCGAATTGTCAGGAGCCCAAGAAATGTCTGACGTGTAACAGCCGTGAGCATAGGACTGTTGCATGGCAATGCGATATTAATAAAAATGATTAGAGTATTACAAGCAAATGTAAACAGGAGCACGCTATCACACAGCATGGTATCTAGATTGGTTGTACAGAAGAAAGTTGACATATTGGTTATTACCGAGCCAAATATTTATGAGGCAGCTAGGTCAGGTTGGTGTGCAGACACTGAGGCTGACGTAGTGATTAAAGATGTCAGTAATAGAGTGGCAAGTAGATTAAATTTTAGAAGCAAAGGCACAGTGGCGCTAGAAACGTCCAAAACATTGATAATTGTTGTATATATATCTCCCAATGTGGCACTAAGTATTCACTATCATCCTTGATACAATATACAAGAGCTAATTAGTAACACGGTTAAGAAGATCATCATGGTAGGAGATTTCAACAGTAGGCTGGTGGCGGCTGGCGGTCGATGTACGAATAAGAGAGGTAAATTATTAACAGACTTGATGGAGACCGTTGGCTGCCATTGCGTTAATGATGAGACGCCTACATTCGAGGCCAGGGGACATACCTCTATCCTGGACCTCACCATACTTGACAATAGATGGAGGAGTCAGCAGTGGCATTGGGAGGTGATACACACATGATACAGCTAACGACTATTATGTCACGATGATATCATTGAACGATGTCAGTTTTAAGACGAATGAACAACCCTCGTTGATTAGAAATTCTGCGTACCAAATAGAAGTAATTACCAATAGAGTGGCTACAAGACTAGAGGCGGCTGAACATCTTACGCCAGATACTTCGACCAATATTGTTATGCAAGAGATGGATAGAGATTCGCGCAATGGCCTCAGGAAACACACGGTCTATTGGTGGACAGGTGAGATAGCGCTCCTTAGACAGACGCTACAAACCAGGAGACGTGTAATGCAAAGGCTCAGACCCGCGGGTGACTCGAGATATCAGGAGGCAGTTAGCAACTATAAAGAGGCTAGAAGAGCTCTCAATAAAGCTATAAAGAAAGAGAAGAGAATACACTGGTCAAGGTTGTGTGCTGAACTAGACAGTGACCCATGGGGCATGGCTTTTAAAATAGTTACAAAGAGGTTTGGCATTAAATACATTAAAAAATACATTAAAAAAAAAACATACATTAAATTCACTGGAAAACGTGTATTGCAGCCAGTAGATATACGAATTGGAGACTATAATATTGAGGAAGTAACAGTATTAAAATATCTTGAGTCATCTTACAGAAAAACTTCAGATTTACTGAGTAGGTACTAAGTGTCTGTCAGAGTGCGAAGAAACTGACTAAATGCCTAA
Organism: Lycorma delicatula; assembly: GCF_047948215.1. Lineage (NCBI taxonomy): Eukaryota > Metazoa > Arthropoda > Insecta > Hemiptera > Fulgoridae > Lycorma > Lycorma delicatula. Next base: position 6,989,783 of record NC_134458.1, read on the forward strand.
ATATAATTTTGTCAAAGCAGAGCGCTCCTCGGGCATCAAAAAGAAGAGTTTTAGCGACAACCGTAGTGTCAACAATGATGTATGCCGTGCCGGCATGGAGTTGTGTTCTCACTATTAGCAGAAATAGAGACAGGTTGAAGAGAGCACACAGGGGGATACTACTGGGAGTAGTATCTGCCTATAGAACTGTTTCTTACGAGGTCCTCTGTGTGCTCTCGGGAATGTTACCGATTGACCTTATCGCCAGATATAGAACTGACAGGTTTTTAGGGAGAGCAGAAAATGAAGTCAGTGAAAACATACATAGAATCTGGCAGGAGAGATGGGCGGACGCTGGAGTGGCTGGATGGACAAGAACCTTAATTCCAGAATTAACAGGATGGATTAACAGGCGGCATGGAGAGACTGACTATTGGATCACCCAGTTCCTGACGGGACATGGGTGTTTCAATGGTTATCTCCATAAGGTGGGAAGAAGGAATGAACCCACGTGCATGTACTGCGAACAGGACGATGATTCTGAGCATACGTTTTTAGTATGTAATAAATGGATAAGACTAAGGCACGACGCGGGTATTCATGGAAAAACGCCGAAGGAGACCATGGATTTCATGCTCAGCAGTAAGGAGAGCTGGAGGAAGGTCGCTGATTGTATAAAGACAGTACTAAAACAGAAGAATGAAGTATGGGTTTCTAGTATGTTAGGTTGGGTGGACAGCCTCGGCGGTGAGAGCCAGCATGCTTAGGTGTGCTGGTTTCAATGATCCGCTGAGGATTCCTTGGGGTGTGCTGTAGGGACAAGAGAGTATTATAAAAGATCCGGGGGTCACATCACGACTTGCAGGTATGATGTGGTTCCATAGAGGACATAATAGAGAATAAAAAATCTCAAAAGAGCCACCGGTAGGCCTGACCTGCCATGCCGGTATATAGCCGGTAGGCGGGGAGGACCTATTAGAGTAACGGACACTCCCCTGGGTGGCGTAATACCATCAAGTCGGTCCGGCCCAGGGGAGTAGAGAAAAAAAAAGAAGAAAAAAAAAGGGCATTATTATTTTTTTTTTATGAGGTTTTTAGGGGCATCGACTACTTTGGTCATTAGCCCCATCACACTTCAAAAAAAAAAAGAAAAAAAAGCTTCAATAATTCATATTCTCATGAAAAAAATGTTCAAAATTTCACATTCTTCTATAATTTCAAATCCAACAAATTACCGCCTAGGCTTTCCTTTCGGCCATCCTTTCTTGCGTTTTTCCATGCTGCGAACGGCCTCAACTTCCGATGACAGTGTGTCTGAGGCTTCGGACATGGCATCGTCTTCTCTTTCTGATGGCAATGACGTTCGCCGGCTTACATCAGGTGATGAAAGCTTCAATGGTGCTGTGAGCATCGTTGCAATTGAATCTAAACTCGCAAGCGATGCACTTTCGGCGGCTGATGAACTTGATTCAGTGTCTAAGGCTGTGCTTGGGCCAGCTGATACAGATGCTCTTGCCACAGTTGTTCTCTGAGCTTTTGGGGCCTCTGTACGTAGTTTTATTATCGTCTGTGTTTGGTGCTTTTTCAATAGTTACTTGCACCTCCATTTTGGTTGACTCAGATTTTTCCTGTACTCTTACTCTTGTCACAGTATCATTAGCTATATGACTCGTCGTTGGAGTGATCTTTTTTTCTTTTTTTTTAGGGCGAAAAACGATTGGTCGTTATCATCGCTCGGAAAATAAATAAATAAATAAAAGTAAAAGTAATTAAAACTTAAAACTACTATCACAGGAAGCAAAATCCGGAATGGGTGTAAAAGGCCCATTCTCGGATAACAAAAACACTAACATGTAACTTAAAACTACGGTAAAAACGATCATATTAAAACTAGATAAAACTTACAACTAATATCACAAAAATCTTACAACTAATATCAGAGATGAATTTAAAAAACATACAAAAAAAACAACAAAATATGAATATATATATATATGTAAAACAAAATTCCGATAGGGAGTGTAAAAGGCTCGCTACTCGGATAACAAAAACAATACATAGGACTAGAGTAATTACATTTTTTGTATTTACCCTATACTACGCAAAAACAGAAACATCCGGTTTAAAACCTCTTTATCATTACACAAGATACCACGGATGTTTCTGGGTAGTTTAAATTTACGACGCAATGCCGCATAACATATGCAGTCCACGAGTATGTGGCGCACAGTCACGCGGCAGTTGCATCGTGCGCATAGAGGTGGTTGTCCTCTTGTAAACAGGTAATCGTGTGTGACCCTCGTGTGTCCTATCCGCAATCGACAGAGAACTACTTCCTCACGCCGGGGTTTTCTGTATGAGGAGTCCCATGGTAACACAGAATCTTTAATCTGACGGAGTTTATTATCAATGGTAGCCGTCCAATCACCTTGCCCTTAATAATTGTTTTACATAATTAATGAAATCAGAAGTAGCAACTCGGGTGGTGAAAGGAGGCTGGTTACATGCTTCTTTGGCAGCGGAATCTGCATGTTCATTACCTGGAATCCCTACGTGGCTAGGGACCCAGCAAAAACTTAATTCTGTGTTGCGATTATTCAACTCAGCGATTGCGTTGTAAATTTCAATGACGATAGGATGTTTAGAATAAAAGTTTTTTAAGGCTTGGAGAGCACTACACGAGTCACTGCAAATAAGAATTTTTCTAAATTTAGTGTTAATGATGTTTAGAGCCTTATTTATAGCGTATAGTTCAGCGGTAAACACACTCGTAATACCGGGTAGACCAAACATATAAGTTCTCTCATTGACAACAAATGCACACCCAACTGTATCGTTTTGTTTCGATCCATCAGTGTATACAACCGCGTCTGGTTTCATCTTGGAGAGAACACACTGAAACATTTGATGAAAGACAATAGATGGTGTTGATTGTTTGTTGTATGTAGTCAGGTCAAAATTAAAATTTATGAGGTTTATTCTCCATGGAGGATATGAGCAAGGATACATAGGAAAGAATGACGGTGTGTCAACATTTATATGCTGCAGCAGACGCCAGGTACGGACACCTACAGGTGCAGTACGACGTGGATGGTCCTCATACTTTCCTAGATTAGGATTTCTAAAGACCGAGTCAAGAACCGGGTGATTTGGCTGTCCTCTGAGACGAGCAAAATAAGATAATAAGAGCTGGTCTCGTCTATCCCAAAGTGATGGTTCACCACAGTCTACAAGTAAGCTTGCGACAGGGCTTGATCTAAACGCGCCTGTGGCAAGCCGAAGGAAAGCATGATGTACACTATCCAGCATTTTAAGCACGGTTTGACGAGCTGAAGTGTAGGCGACACAACCATAATCTAAACGGGAGCGAACAAAGGAATAGTAAAAACGTATCATACATGATCTATCGGCTCCCCAGTTGGTGTTAGTAAGGACTCGCATCATATCTAGAAGTTTGGAACATTTTGTTTTCAATTCTTTTAAATGTTTGACCCAAGTAAGACGGCTATCAAAAAATAAACCTAAAAACTTGACGTAAGTAGAGATCGTAATAGTCTCTCCGTTCAGAAATATTTGCGGAATAGAAGGGTTTCGTAGCCGAGGAAAAACTACACATTTTGTTTTTTCGGATGAAAATGTGAAACCAGTAATCCTGGACCAAGCTTCAAGGTGAGATATAGTGTTCTGCAGTAGTCTCTCTGCTGTAGGTGCTGAACGGCTTGCAATGTAGATAGCAAAGTCGTCAGCAAATAGAGAGCATGAGACAGGAGCCTGCACACATTTGGTAATATCGTTTATGGCTACAGAAAATAAGGTGGCACTTAATACACTACCTTGGGGCACTCCAGTCTCCAAGATGACACTATCTGAGAGCGATTCATCAACACGAACACGAGCCGTTCGGTGATTTAAGAATCCCCGGATAAAAGCAAGCATATTGCCCTTGATTCCCCATTCTTTGAGAGTGTTAAGAATACCACGTCGCCAGGCTGTGTCATACGCCTTTTTTATATCGAAGAAGATAGCGACGAGGTGCTGCCGATTTAGGAAAGCGTTTTGTATGGCTGTTTTTAGTGACACTAAATGGTCAATAGGAGATCGTCCTTGTCAAAAACCACACTGTTCTGGAGATAGAAAGCCATGTTTCTCTAAGTACCATGTAAGTCTGCGGTTTACCATTCTCTCCATTATTTTACACAAAACGCTTGTTAATGAAATAGGGCGGTAGCTTGAGGGGTTCGTTTGGTCTTTACCAGGTTTTAGTACTGGTATAATAAATGCTTCTGACCAGCCGGGTGGGATGACTTGTTCGGAGAATAAACCGTTGAAAATATTCAAAAGTTGTTGTAGTGCCGAATTAGGAAGGTGTGAAAGCATGGAAAGGCGAATGTTGTCCGGTCCACGGGAAGTGTCCCGTGAATTTTTAAGTGCATGTAACAATTCTTTAAATACGAATGGAGTGTTTAATTCACCAACCGAATCTCCAATGTTTAACGATAATACTTCTATTTGTATCTTGTACCGTTGAAAATCGTTATTATATGATGAGGTGAGAGACACCGAGCGGAAAGATTTTGCTAGACTATTTGCCACTTCCGAGGATGATGAAAGGAGTTCTCCTTCATCAATAAGACCAAGAATAAATTGTTTCGGTGATCCGAAGATTGCACGAATTTTCTTCCATACAGTAGACGTGGGAGTAGTGCGTGAGATAGTGCTCACGTATTTCGTCCATGAATTCCTCTTAGCGTCCAAGAATACTCGACGGCACACCGCTCTAGCCCTGCGGTATAAATTTAGATGTTCTGTTGTAGGCCTACGATTAAATTTGCGTAATGCCTGCCGTCAATTCCTAATAGCATTTTTGCAATCATCGTTCCACCATGGAACGAAAGGACGTCTAGGATTACCCGATGTTTGTGGGATATATTTGTTGGCATTCTCAAGTATCATGGACGTAAAAGAAGAATATTGGTCGAGGATGTTCGCTCCATCGTCATACTGAGATTGGAATGCTTTATGGTATCCGTTCCAATCTGCCTTTTCAACAATCCATCTCCGTGGCCTTCTTTTAATCTCGCAGTCTACACCGAAACCAATAATAATTGGTCTATGATCACTGCCGTGAAAGTCATCACAAACAGACCAATTAAAATGAGGGAGCACATTCGGTGAGCATATGGAAAGATCAAGGTTAGATACAGTACCAGTTGATAAGGACATGAATGTGTGTGATCCATTATTCAGTAGGCAAAGGTCAAAGTCTTGTCTCAATCTGTTTATCATATTTCCTCGAGTGGAGCAGAAGGTTGAGCCCCAGGAAATATGATGGGCATTGAAGTCTCCTACTATTAACGATGGAGATGGTATTTGCGTGAGGAGATTTGAGACATCTAAAGCACTGAACTCAGTGTTCGGTGAGAGATACAGATTGCATATATGCAATTTGAAGGGAATAGAGACTTTTACTGCAATAGCAGGAATGACAGTGGTTGGTTGAATTCTTGTAGCTGACACCCCATTCTTCATGAAAATCGCTACTCCACCACTCTCCCTACTGTCTACTAGGCAGTCGTATCTCTCACAGAAGTATCCTCTGAGTGTAATTCGGTCATGTTGTAGAAGGTGAATTTCTTGGAAACACATGATTAGTGGATCATGTGTGTGCGCTAGTACTCTAATATCTTCAATGCGGGACCGAATACCTCTAACATTCCACTGAATAATGTTCATAAGTGTAAAAAAATAAATAAAAAAATAAATTTCGGAAATTATATAAAAATTAGTTGCACGTGATTCGGTTTTTCTTTTTTGTATTTTTTATTTTAAAGAACTCCGATGCCCTAGGGTCGGGTGGTTCTTCAACCATATCCTCCAGTATATGAGGTGATGGTGGAGGAGATTTATTTGAATGGGATGCTGTAGTTGACATCCCAGAGGAGATAGTTATGTGGGTTCCCTTTATGGGGAGCTTATTAGGTGGCTTACTGCCAGCTGTGATAGTCGCTATTCGTGCCGGTACGACTTTGGGAACAGGAACTTTCGTATGTATCATACTGTTTGATTCACTAACAGCGACGGAGGACTTTTTATTCATTTTTGTCAGCTCTGAGATAGTGGCTGTAAGTAAAGCTACTTGATCAGATAGCATTTGAACAAGTTTTTTAAGCTCATTGCAGGATCCGCACTGCTGATTATTAACATTTGTAGGAATTTGTTTAGATGTAGCAGTGGCAAAAGATACGTCTGGTTTAACCAGGTTCCGTGAATTGTTTATCTTTTTATATTCTCTACGTGCAGCCGGAAAAGATAGTTTTTGCTCCGTACAGATTTTGAGAATTGCCTTTTCTTCTTTAAAAGTTGGGCAATCTCGGGAGCGGGCTGTATGTGGACCACTGCAGTTTGCACATTTTTCACTTTCTTCGCAGTTAGTGTCGTTGTGACCTTCTTTACCACATCGAGCACAGATCTCAGTTTTCGTACAAGATGTTGTAGTGTGACCAAAACCTTGGCATCTGAAACATCGCCGTGGGTTAGGTATGAATGGTCGTACCCGAACCGAGAGGTAACCCACTTTAATCTTTTCTGGTGGAACAGGGAGATTGAATGTTAATATAAGAGACGGTGTCGGTTCTTCTGTTCCGTTCTGCCTTTTCATTATACGTTTCACTTCAACAACGTCTTGGTGGCAAAGCTCATCAACTATTTCCGAGATATCTATATCTAAAAGGTCTCTACAAGAAATTACACCGCGGCTCGTATTTAACGTTTTGTGGCATTCTGCACTTATATTTATACCACCCATATTACGGAGACGTAAGATAGATCGACTCTGTTCATCGTTGAATGTTTCAACCAGAATCGATCCGTCGCGTAATTTCCTGATATTCTTCGGGGAGCCACTTGCACCTGTTATGGTTTTGTTAATTAAGAAAGGTGAAACCTTTTGAAGGGAGCCACCTTCCTGACTATTTCTGAGAACAACGAATCTAATATTTTTATATTTCGATTCTAACAAGTTGTGGTTCTCTTCAGAAGGACTTTTATCCTCGTCAGACAAAGCTGACCAAGGTCTCTTCACAAGACTGTATTTGGTGGTTTTTTCAGATGGACCACCAACCATCATTGTGTTTATCGTTGGAACTGAAATTTTGGTCCCACGAGTACCGGCGAAAAATGGACCACTCCAGCAGAGCGCACGCGTACTGGAGCTAGAGCTAAATACAACTGGGTTCGCCCTGGTGCCCAGAGGACATCGTTCGAGACTCACTACGTAGAGCCATTCACCCATCGGCACGATTTGTTCCCACCTTGGGTTACGGTTGCGTTTCGTAAGATGTTGCAACACCACCGAGTGTAAATGTAAGAAATATCAGAGTAGGTTGTTGTAATTGTGTATGTGTGTATGTTGTAATTTATGTAGTGTTCTTGGTGTAGTATATGTGTATAATGTAAAGTGCTCCGCAGCTAATTGTATAGTGGGAAGGAAAGCTGTGGAGGCTAGGTCCGTGGGGACGCCAACCCCCAAAGTCTTAAAGAATAAGACACCCCGTCGGTGGGAGTGATCTTTTGGTCTTTGTCAGATAAATCAAGACTTTTCTTCATTACGTCTATTGATGGCATTATAATCCATTATAATCGAAGATTTTGCCGGTTTTTTAAACTGCGCTGGTACGGGTCTTATGTCAACGACGTCAGTCCGGTAATGAGCCTTCTCATGTTTACTTTGTTGTGTCTGATGAGTTGACTCGATCTTGGAACCAATGATTCTTTCTATCATTATCGCGAGACTTGGTGCCATCGTATTAAGCAACTGCTCCACGTTGATTTTAGATGTGGGGGGAGCAGCAGCTGCTTCTGAGTATGTATTCGATGGTCTAGGTGTACGTAGATTGACAATCTTCTTCGCTTCAGGGTAGCTAACTTTTTGAAGCGTTTTAACTTCCTGAATGGCTGTTTCTGATTTGTATACTGAGCAGTTCCTAGATCGACAGTTGTGGTGCCCTTTACAATTAATGCAGACTGGAGGGTCTTTACATGGATCACCCTCATGTATCTTCATTCCGCATATGCAAATTTCCTGCGCTTCACATCTAGCTGCAGTGTGTCCGAAACGTTGACACTTAAAACATCTCATCGGCTGCGAAATAAATGCCCGTACATCAAGCCGATTAATGTTAGCTCGTACCTTTTCAGGAAGATTTGGCCTATTGAATGTCAAAACATGCGAGGCCGAAGGAAGAATCTCACTATTTCGTCTCATAGTAAGTCTGCGACAATGTGTCACTCCCTGGCTAGACATTTCCTGCACTATTTCTTCTTCAGTACAGTTAAGAAGATCACGGCAAACAACAACTCTTCTGGATGTATTAAGTGTACTATGCGGTTGAACAGTAACCGCAAATTCACCGATCTTCTTCAACGCCTGGACTTTCTGGCTTTGCATGTCGTTGATAGTTTCGACATGTAATCCATTAAACGTCTTACGGATTTCCTTGACCAGCACAATTAGTAATCTCTCTAGCAATTAAGAATGGACTTACCTTTTGGAAGTTACCATTCTCTTTCGTAATGACCAAAAATCTTGGTTTGAGAACATTGTTTCCAAACAAAGCTATTCTTCAATCTTTACTGATTTAATCAGCATCTTTTCTCATCTTATCACTCTCCTTACTTTTCTTCCTCTTCGCTTGTGGCGAATCGGCGGTTTCTAAACGAGGGTGTTTACGTGCACCCTCTGCCACGTTAGTTTGTTCAGAAATATTCTTGAACATTTATCCCTTCTGTAGCAAGGCTAGCCGCCGGGGTACACCCCCACTCCAGGGCTACTAACCTTGGAGGTCCGATCCGGTACTCCAGTGGAACCGGCATATGTCCTGGCAGAGAGCGGATGCGCAGTCTCTGCACTGACTCCACGCTCCTACTCACCGAAGCTTTCAGAGCTCCCATGCACCGACATACATGGGCACCATTGCTACATGCTTGCCATCGTGGGTGGCATGTGGACAGCGAAAGGCCTCCGTTACATCTGCAATAACATTGACCAAGGCCGCCACATCGCAAGCTCTAAGTTTGGTATGTGTCCACTTCCTAATCAATAAATTGTTCATATCCTGCAGGTAGCCGAAAAATCCAATCCATGTGAGGACCTGAAGGTGGAAACAGGTCTAAAAAAAAGCATATCCGAGGAATTTACTTGGAGCCCCGTTAGCCAGCTATATGTATTGTACGTGAGTACAGCTGTTGCTGCCCTGGACGTGGAACGTAGATGTTGTGTTCTGGACGCGGGGATTACCTACCTCAGGGCATTATTATTATTATTTTTTTTTCCTTGAATTTTTTTTACGGGCATCGACTACTAAGGTCATTAGCCCTCGTCACGTTCTTAGAAAGAAATTAGTATCACCATCAGGATCGTCATATGTAAGGGTGTAAAGGGCCCTTACATTTTATTTAAAAGCACGAACTACACAAAAAAACATTAAGACACAAACAACAAAGACACACACAACACTTACGGGGTGTAAAGGGACCCGATATTAAAATTTGAGATAAGATTCTCAAAAGACCATGAAAATAAAAATACAACTTTTCAATACCATTTCCTTCTATCTGTTTCGTTTATAGTTGGTTTAAGCACCCTCGGGGAGACCAGAACCGCCGTTGAGCAGTATATTATTAGTCGCGCCAGGGCGCCGTGGCAGTTGACTCTTCCTTATAAATAGGCTACAGGCATGCACCACGCCCACCCATAGCCTCGCGCCCTCAGTTTACACTTGAGGGTCCCCCATGCCATCACTGGACACACCCCGACTCACTGCTCTTGAATGCAGACGACCCAGGATGGCCTAGGCAAGAGGGCTACCTCCCGTCACTACACGTGCCACGCTTCGAGACTCCCATATACATAATGAATTCCACTTAGAGATTCTTTACACAGATTTAAAAATTTTTCAACGTTTACAGACTTCTAAGAAGTCCACTGGCATGTAAAAATGCAACTATCTTTACTTCATTTCCATTATCAGATCAGCAGGAATGTCACTTCTTAGACGGATCCTCTTTCTGAGGCCCTCATATATTGTACACTCTTCTATTAGATGCTTAATTGTAAGTGTTTTATTACAAACACCGCACATTGGTCTCTCTTCGCCGGTTAACAAATATGGATTTGTCAATCGCGTGTGGCCGATTCTAAGTCTGGTCACAGCTACTTGTTCACGGCGAGTCAACTTAAAGTCGCTTTTCCATTTATATGGAGAAGTTTTCATTGAGTTTAATTTTGTATTTAAACTCCTCCAATCAGTATTCCATTTGTTTCTTACTATGTTCGTTAGACAGATTTTAACATCTGCCACTCTTACAGGAAATGCATCCAAATCATCGCAGACTGTTGCCTTTCTGGCAGCTTCGTCTGCGCTTTCATTACCTGAAATACCAGCATGCCCTGGAGTCCATACAAATACGCATCGCTGTCCTCGTTGATTTAAAACGTATAAAATAGACAGGATGTTTGAAATTAGGACATTCTTAAGGTTTTTGTTCCGAATTGCAACAAGTGCACTTAGAGAATCGGAACAAATTAGCACTCTCTCTTCGCAATAATGTTCTATGTAGCAAAAAGCTTGTTGAATGGCAGTAAGTTCTGCCGTGTAGACACTGGCCATATCTGGCAGGCCATATCCAACAATGGGCTTCTCCATTTATATATATGGAGCATCCAACACCATGAACCGTCAGTATAAATTCTATTATGTTCTTCGTAACTACTGACGGTTGCCAAAAATTCCTGTTGGATGATAACTGCTGGTTTCTTTTTTATTTCTCCCTGAGAGAGATCCAACCTTGTATTTACCGCTGGCAAAAGCCATGGTGGTATTTCTCTAGTAGAAATTGCTAGTGTCTCTGGAATAGCAATTTCGTATTTCCTTTTTAATTCGTGGTACCTAATTGCGGCTGGTCTGGAATAGGTAGCACGACGTTCGTATAATGCAGCCATAGGATGTTTGTTGAAAAGTTTATTATTTATATGGGCAGGAAAAGCCCATATATTTGCTGCGTATCTTAGCAAAAGGATCTCTCTTCTATAATGTAGTAGCAGTATTCCGGCTTCAGACATTAGACTAGTCGCCGGACTTGTGCGGAAAGCACCTGTCGCATATCTTATTCCGCTATTGTGAATAACGTCTTACTTTCTTAAATGCGACTTCCTAGCGGATGAATATACAATACATCCGTAATCTAGTTTTGATTGAACCAATCCCTTATACAATCTCAATAATATCTCTTTATCAGAGCCCCAGTTAATGTTCGATAAACATTTTATAATGTTTAGGGCTTTTTTGCATCTAACACTCAAGTCCTGTATGTGTAATCCCCACGTAAGGGATTTATCCAATACTAGTCCTAAAAATCTCACGTTGTCTTTATATTGTATTGGATCATTGCCAATTTTCAACATAGGACTTTGATGAGGAATTCTCTTCCTACAAAAGTGTACACAACACGTTTTTTCTGGTGAAAATTGGAATCCATTATTCCTCGCAACTTCATTTAGAGCGTTTCTCGCCCGTTGCAAGTTGTACTTCACCATAGCAGTCTTGTTGCTGCCATACACAATTTCCAAATCATCAACATAGACGCTTTTGCTGATTTCTGCTGGAATGGCTAATATCAATTTATTAATGGCGATGGTAAACAAGGTACCGCTTAACGGCGAACCTTGTGGTATGCCATTTTCCAACATTCTTTCAGATGAACATTCATTATTGACACGTACTTGGAAGGTACGGCCATTCATATAGTTGCTGAGCAATACTGGCAGATTGCCACGAATGCCCCATTCATGTATCTGGAGCATTACTCCATGTCGCCAGGTCATATCAAAAGCTTTCTGAAGATCAAAGAAGACTCAGACACAATGTTTTCTTGTAATAAAGCTGTTATATATAAAATTCTCTAAGTTGATCATTTGATCGGTGGTAGAATGGTATTGTCGAAAACCTGCTTGATATGGTGATATCAGGTTTTCTTTTTCTAAAACCCAAACGAGTCGATTATTAAATCGGAAACTCAGCTTCGTACAGCCGCTGACAAAGCTGCGAGAGCCGTAACTGCTCTCAGCCGACTTATGGCGAATGTCGGCGGACCGAAGGCCACCAGACGGCGATTGCTGATGTCCACGGTGCATTCCATCCTGTTATACGGGTCGGAAGTGTGGGCCCAGGCATTAAGAGTTGCGAGAAACCGGAAGCGGCTCGCGCAGGTGTAACGCACCGTAGCCTTTCGAGTCGCTTCCGCGTATCAGACGGTCTCCGAGCCTGCAGTACTTGTGGTCGCCGGCGTCATACCCATTGCTACTTTAGCAAGGGAGCGCCAGACGATCTACAGGAGGCGGCGGGCAGGTGAAGACCGGGTGACCATTGCCAACGAGGAACGCGCTCGCACGTTCCTCGCATGGCAAGAGACCTGGAACCACGAGACCAGAGGACGATGGACCGCAAAGCTTATTCCTCCGGTCAGACTGTGGACGGAGCGACGGCATGGAGAAGTGGAGTACTACATGACCCAATTTTTAACGGGTCATGGGTACTTCCGCGCCTACCTCTATGTCATAGGGAAAGCGCCGTCCCCCGACTGCCTGTATTGTCCCGGTGTACGGGACGACGCTGAGCACACCTTTTTTAAATGTGCTCGGTGGGCGGCTGATCGAGAGACACTAGAGGCGGATTACGGAGCACTGAGTCCCCACAACGTGGTTGCGATGATGCTCGGTGAATGAGCAGCTGGGAAAGTGTAGCCCGATTCGTCGGCAACATACTCAGGGCCAAAAAGGTTGACCTGGATAGTCCTGAAAATTAGGTAGCACCTAACAGGCTAGTATAGGAGGACTCGACCGGAAGTAATGTGTTAAACAGTTCCGGGTCGAGTCCTCGTAGAAAGGGGGCTGGTTTAAGTCGGTAGTCTCTCTGATAATGATTGGATAATACCATCAGCGGGAGCCCGACACTCCGTGCGTAAATGCATTTCCACCTCCCTCCTCAAAAAAAAAAACAAAATTATTATTATTATTATTATTATTATTATTATTATTATTATTATTATCATTATCATTATCATTATCATTATCATTATCATTATCATTAATATTATTGTAAGTTAGTGGTCATTAGTTCATTAGCACTGAATGTTAACTCTACCAAGAAACAGATGTATGATTTTTTTATGTGCTCCTGTCTTAGTGCAGTAAAATGTGGATTAATTAACTCACCGTCTTCAGTTTCCGTTTCAGTCTCTTCTTCATATTCTGATTCTTCATCAGAAGGTACAAGAGATGGTCTTCCGTTAGGCATAGATGCCATCGATGCAGCAAGCTTCTTAGACGATGGCTGTTTTATAATGGGAAGTCCAGCAACCGCTGCAGATTCCTTTTCTGCTGCTTTCAGTTGCAGATCCAACTGCTGATTTCTCAACCATGCACTTTCAAGCTTTGCCCGAGTGGAATCAAGTTCTTCTGCAATTTTTTGGTACTTATCTTCCATTTCTTTTGCCGCATTAGCTGCCTCAGTCGCTTCTTCTTTTAGTTTTTGAATAAGCTAAGAGTAAGTAAAATATGTAACATTACAAAACAGGAAATAGAATTTATTGAATGTTTCATTACTGATTTATAATAAACATTTAATATTTATACAAATGAAACTGACATTTAACAATGATATGAATTATATTTTCGTCTCCATATGATTAAACTCGATCGTTGGTTCTGTGTTTCTGTTCAACAATTATTACTCAAAATTACTATTTAGATTGCATTCCTCTGTGGGAACAGTGGATCAGTAATAATCCTGATCTATGAAAAATTATCTGGATATCAACAGAGTATTATTGAAATCTTGATATCGAGCAATAAAAACAGTTGAACTATAAAGGATTAAACATCCTCACAACATTAGAATATTGGAAAGAAATTTTGGTCTACCAGTACTCCTCCATATACTTATAGTGTTTCATATTAGAACCGCCGGTTTCTACATACCTTGATAAATGTAGGTGATGCTTTTTATTAATTGAAGCTAAATGAGCATCTGAGGTTGTGGTTTGTCTTTACATATTATGCAAAATAGGTAAAGATGATTTAATTTTAATTAACTATGCAATTTATATATTTTAAAAAGGGATTATTCTGTACATTGCATAAATAAGCGTATCATTTCTGGTAAAATATAAATGAATTTCTCTTAGCCAATGAAGTAAAAACAGAGTGGTTGGCTATACTTAATGTTGAGCCTGTAGGCCAGAATACTCCCATCTATCCAAATATTTTAGTTTGTTTACATGCAGGGAAATAAACAAACTAAAACATTTAATTTGCATATAAATATATTTTTTGTACCATTTGAGTAGTGTTTTGTTTATTTTTGAACTGTTGATATTGATTTATTTAATAATAAAGCATAAATACATAATGAAAGTAAAAAAGGCAAAAGATGAATGAGCTAGAATTATTTTTTGTAGGGAAGTCTTCTTATAATAAAATAATTAATAAATTTAGTTTTCAGCTATTAGTTCATTATCAACCATTTTATTTATTTTTAATTAGGTGTTTAAAAAAAAAGGTTTATTTTTATACATTTAATTACCTTTTCATCATCCTCTGTCCTAACTTGGAAAACAGCTGTACCTTTTTCTGTTTCAACTTTCTTTGATGCTTTTTCCTTTTCAAGTTCGGCCTCCAAATTCAGCAGTCGAGCCATCAGCCGTTTGTTTTCTCTTTCCAGCCCCTCCTTGTTACGCAATTCAAGAGCTAGCATTTGTTTAGCACACTGCAGATCATCTCGTACTTTGTCAATATCATCCAGTTCATCTGGCTCTGCGGCAAGGGCTACAACATCAGCGACTGATGTAGATTTCTGTATTTGTTCTTCTATTGTCATTTGCCGGCGGAATTTTCGTAAACCTATAATAAAAGAAAAATGTTATACTCTGAAAAGAATGTGATAGAACATAAGTGTTTATTATTTCTTAATACTTGTAGTGTTAAACTTAAAAATTAATTTCAGTCATTTAGACAGTTTTGTTCTGATATATACTAAATGAAAAGTAATTTATTTTTGTTTATGTTATAATTATTATTAAACCACCAAGTTGCAAAAATTCTTTTGAGCTCTCAGTAATGCTTTTATAATATTACCCTGTTGATTAAAATTGATATGATAGGAAAGGGTTAAAAAAATTTGTTTTGGTAATATTTAAGTAACAAATTAGGATTTATGTGAGCTGAACACAATTGGTTGACTTAAAAAGAAATATTTAATATTTTATACAGAATGATGAAAAAATTCACTTTATTTAACTAAGGTAAAATTTAACTCAATTTATAAAAAAAAATATTTATTAAATTTTTTAAGTACTACCTAAACTAAATTTAAGTAATATTATAATGTTTAAAAATTAAAAACATTATAAATTTAACACTTACAGTCACTTTCACAGCCTATATATATATATATATATATATATATATAAGGAAATTAAAGTGTGTGATGTAAAATCATATCTTAAATCAATTTAGTTTGTGTTGTTAAAATGATTAATAGTTTATTTTGACTTACAAAATATCATACATTTATTAAGTCATTAGACAATTTATTGCATGTTTAAAATCATAATAATACCTTTTTAAAATACTTTCTTTTGGATTTACACAAAACACATTTCAAAATATATTTTGAAGTTATATTTTCAGCTAAACAAAACCTGTAAAATTTCTGTTTGTTCATTGGTCCTTTTGTATAACTCTTTCTCTCCAGCTTCAAATTTTTTTTCCAAAATACCTTTTTTGTGCTCTTCTAAGAAAGAAGTATTAAAATGATTAAAAAATTGTATTCTGTCCTGAGAATGCTTTACAAAAAAGGGTTATAAAAATATGGTTCCAAATTTCAATAAATTAAAAATTTACTTCATCAGGTAATTAAGACCAACCAACTTGTTTGATTTTTGGTGACTCCAAGATAATTTTAGTGCCAGAATAATAAAATATTATTTGCTTCCAAATTTTTAATATTTTAATTTTACTTGTATTACTTCACTTCAACTCTATTCGTCTTACCATCTAAAATAGGTCTACTTCGGTCATTGGTTCTTACTTTCTTCAATTTAACTCCGTTCTGAATTTGCTTTAGAAGCTGATTATGAGCGTTATCCTTTTCTGATTCATAAACAAACTGCAAAAGAATATTAAAAGAAAATAATTAGTAATAATATGTTTTTAAATTATTCTGTAATAACAATTTTTTGTGTTACTAATAACTTGTGTGTGTGTGACACACAAACAAACAACATTTACTAATTGTAAAACGTATGTTCAAATATATCTCAGTTATATTTGAACTTTAGTTTTATTTTTATTTATGTTTAGGGGAAATAAGTATAGGAATAATATCTGATTTTTATTTTGATGTTAATGAAACTAGCCGTGAAATTTAGTCTACTCTTTCTGAACAGAAAATTTGTAACATGATCTGATTAGAACATTAATTTATTAGACAAACTTTACTGATATTTCAGTAAAGCTCTATCAATTCAAAAAGCCTCAAAAAATCTGTCTTTTCATATCAGTGTATGATAACACGTTTTTCATTATATAACTGTTTTCATTTACCTACTAACATTTTTTATAATTTTAGAATCAATATTATCAAATTAAAAAAAAGCATCGATTTAAAAAAATCAAAGATTTAATATTTTACTTGAATTATTAGTTCTGAGCACACTTTCAAATAATATTGGTTGTTGACTAATAGATATTTTTTTCTTTGTTTGGGGGGGGATGTATAATATTTCCCTGAATATTTTTATTTTTGTTTTGTCTTTAAAGGTTGTTAATTACTTTATTCATTTTGCCAGAGAATTGAAATTTATATTATAACATTATATTAATAGTTATTAAGAAAGATACAATTACTTCTGTTCGAATACATATTTAATTCTTTATTAAAGTTTTAAATTTATTACTATAAAATAAGATTCAGTAAAACCTTCAATTAGTAGGTACCGGTATGGCTTTTAAAGTCATTTAATAATGAAAAGTGTTTGCTCATTAGATTCTATTGTAATACATATCACTTTTGTATTAATAGTTACGAGCAGAGTATATAGTTTTTATTTTTTTACTTTTATCTGAATTATAAATAATACTCTACTAGGCATAAAATTCTATTAAAGTTCATACTTTATGTAATAAAATAATTTTTTTTTTCAGTGTATTATAAACTAACAATGGAAAACACATACAAAAGTTTGTAAAAAAAAGCTATAAAATACATAAATCAAGACAAAACAAATTTTTTAAATGTTACACATAATAGATGGAAATAACAATAAGGGATTATAACAGTACCTCGAAAACAAAAGAACAAATTTTTGTGACAAAAGTAAAATCCATCAATAAGAAATGTAAACTTAGTAAATATAAAATTCAAAATAATTATAAAAATAAAACAAACTAATTTTTCTTAAATAAATAGTCAATAAAATGAAAATACTTGCAAGTACTGCAAGTACTTGCAAGTACTGTATTCATTGCAAATAATTGTGATAGGAGTATAAAGGGCTCTAAATAAAAGAAAGTACTGAAAAATTAATGACAATTCAGAGAAAAGCCTTACAGATTTTAATATTTTTTTCAATTTCAACCTAACATCCTCAAAATACTACAATAGTTTGTTAAAATTTAAAGAACAAGAACAAAAGTAATAAATGAAATGTGAAGAAATCTATTTAAAAGTATTTTTTGAAAAGTTTTCTTCTAACTATACATTTCATCAATTAATCAAAGCTATGCTGTACTGAAATAGCTTACAGTTGATTCTTTTTTTTAAAAATTGAATTTTAGTTTGAATACATTTATCTCTAATGAATTATAGCATTATAATGTAGTATGTAGTTAAAAATGCTAACATTATGCCATTAATTATAAATTTAGCTTAATATCTGTTCTTTAAAAAGTTGCTGAATACTTTATTGAACTGTAACTGAGAAAGTACAATTTAATTTATGCTTTAAGGAAATCTCCTCTACAGTTAATAGTTCAGTATTATCCCATAGGTCTATATGAAAAATAATACGGCATGCCTTATATTACAGTAAGTTATTTGTATTACAAAACACGAGTAATATAATTTTTTCTTTTTTTTTAAATCCCATAAATTAAAGAAAAAATTAATTTCCTGGCACACTTTTATCTATCCACACTGTTGGATGTAGGTAAGTTGAACTGGTAAAATTTTACTATTATTTATTGGTACAAAAGAAATTCAAATTTTTAACAAATTCTTTCACCCCCGTAAATGGTGAACAATAAAAAATGGTATCATTCTAAAAATAAATTAAACATAATTGTTAAGTTTCAAATTCCTTTTCTTTTTGAAAGCATATGGGAACTACAGTAAATCAATTTTAGTCTTATTTTATCCTTTTTATAGATTATTAAATAGAAAGCTAAACATTTATCGTCTGAATTTCAAGCTTGTATCAGAACAAATTCAGAATATAAATTTAATTTAGAAAATTCATCCTTAAACTTTTTAGCCTATTTAAGGATTGATTCAAAGGAAACTCTGTGCCATGTTTGTAAAAAAAGTTTTATTTTATTCATATTAAAGTTTGCATCAGAAGAGACAAGAGATATATGATGGTTCTTGAGAAATTCCTTCTCACTATTTAGGGGTAAGAAAGAAAACATTTCCTTCTTAGACGTCAAAAGATTGACACCTAAGGGAACCATCTTTGCCAAGTTTTAAGTCTTCAGCTCTCTGGTCTTTGCTTGACATACCAAATTATACAACACAATAGATCATGCCTTCTAGTAGTTATGAATTACAAGTACTTCATAAAGTATGTCAGTGTTGTAATAACAAAATGAAAAATTTAACGCTCTGGGCCTGCAAATAAAGTTACAAACCTTTATAAAATTATACCACATATTGTCATTGTCATGCTGTTGTTGATGTTGAGTTAATATTATTGTCTATAAACAAAACAAGGATAATGACATTTAACAAATTGATTACATCTCAGAAACTTGTCTGTTTTTGGACTACAATACTTAAATTTATTTACGTATATGCAATTAAATTTCAGGAAGAGAAGGCCCTATTTTATCAAGTAAGTAGCTCGACAAATAATTTGATTTTCTAAGCAATCCCTAGAGAATCCCTGGACTGTAAACAAGATTCCCAAGATCATCTCACAGATAGCCACAACCTTGTTGAGTCCTAATGAAGCAGTTGCTCTACCGTCTAGTATAAGTATCAACTTGGTATTGCCATGCTTTCCATGGAATTACATGAAGAAGAAGGCTTGGGGGATAAGGAAGGGGAAAAGATTGTAGGAGATGATAAATCCACAAAGGGTCTGCTTCTGTTAGTCAGATAGTTTATTATCTTGTTGAAAGCTGCACATACAAGTCAATATTCTTTTTTGTGTCCTAAAATATGCTCACCATTGAGAAATGTTCATAATGGTTGATTTCACTGTAGTTATAAGTTATCCAGCACACTTTATAATTTATGTGTGTATTGTATAAATGATCAAAAATATTCTCATCTGCTAGAAGTCTATACAAATGCAGTTTGTGTAAAATATATAAAAATTTTTGTTTAACTGTCAACCAAAATGTCATATTTGTTAAGCTTATGTATTGATAGGTCAGACAATAGCCAATATGTCCTCCTCTACCCTCACTCATAGCTATTAATTTTTTGGGATATTATCTTAATGCCGTAAACAGGCTGATATAGAATTGTAAATCATTTGACATAGTTTTGAGATAAACTATTGAATTTACTTGGGGTTAATTATTTTCATCTTATTCTTGGATCATAAAAGACACCTCTCAGAATAGTCCCAAAATGTTCTGTCACATTCACATCAGGTGATACTCAGGTAACTGATGAATTAATAAAAAGCCTTTTCCACTTCAATGCAAAAAGTGTTTTATTTTCGGCAATATTCACTTTGAAATAAGGCAATTGTCATGCAGAAGCACACATCAACTTGTCAAAGTATATTGACTCTGAATGTGCTCCAATATCTGTATAATAATATCTATATGATATTTAAAAAGCTTTTTAAAATTGGAAAAACATTGAGATTAAGTAATGTATCTGTAGGTAATGTCTTTTCCATAATTCTATATTCTATTTTACAGCCTACATGTGCTATGAGACAAAACAAATATTCTAGTTCAGTTAGGTTCTGAGAATTTTCCATATTTATATGTAAAACCTTAGTTGTAGAATCTAACACAATCACTATGGTGTTGCTTATAATTGAGCTGTAGACGCCAAGCAAATGTTTATTTTTCTCCTTGTACAGTGTATTTTTTCATACCTAATACAAAACATTATTTTCATCTTACAACTACTTTTAACTCTCAAATTAGTTGTGTGTGTGTGTATGTGTGTGTGTGTGTGCATGTGTGTGTGTGCGCGCGCGCGCGCGTGCGTACATGTTTGCACAAAAATAGTATTCAAGTATTTTGAGAGCGTCATGATTATTCAACTATTAGTTTTTCTCTTCCTCTATTTAAAAATCTGACTGAAAAAGTTTAAGTTCCCCACGGCCTGTTGTAAAAAAAATTTGTAACTGAAAATTTAAAACTTTTCTTTCCATTGAAAAATCAGTAACTACATATTTCAAAACAAGATTTATTATGGAAACATTTAATTTTGAAATTTTTTGAGTTTTTAATTTTGGATACATGTGGTTCTGGTACTTCTTGTTCCAAAAAATATGTATGATTTAAAATCTGATCTAAAGCTCCATACTAGATTAATCCTACTTAATTGGGGCTGCAAAATTTAAGTGGGATTCTTGTTTTCAATTTATGCACCTGCATAAATGTCACAATTATATATTCTTTTTCAATTATTTCCCTTTATAAAACAAAGAAATCAAGGTAGAGAAATCAAATTTTTATCAAAGTTAATACTACCAGCAGAAAGTGCTGGGTGAATTATTATATACAAACAACATATTGTTCTCTCATTTATGAGTAGTAACTCAATTAAAAGAGTTCATTGTACTTTTGAAAATATAAAAGAATAGCTAATAGGATTAATGAGTTGATTTTAAATAACAAACAAATTAATTTTGATTATTTATAAATCACAATGATGTAATACAGAAAAAATTAATTTTTTGAATTCTAAAGAGTTATATTTGATAAGTAGTATAACACCAATAATATGTCTTACAAATATTAAAATAACTGGGAAGTTCTTCACAAGTTACTTTTTGTTACAGTTAATGTTCTTGTTACAAAGAAACATATTTAAATTTAAATTTGTACTTAAATCCTAACACACAAGTAAGGACATTTAGTTTTAAATGGACTTAACTCAATTCAGCATTTTATAACTCATTCTTAACAAAATAACCTAATAGTATCTTAAACTTATTCTTGATATTATCGACATTGTTGATTGAACATTATATCTTAAATTGTTTTTCTATAATCCTTTTTTTTCTGTTTAGCCTTCGGGAATTATGTTCAGGTATTACTTCAGAGGATGAATGAGATTGATATATATGAGTGTAAATGAAGTTTAGTCTTATACAGTCTCAGTTCAACCATTTCTGAGATGTATGATTTATTGAAACCCAACCACCAAAGAACACCAGTATCCACGATCTAGTATTCAAATTTGTATTTTTCTATTATCCTATTATAGTTCAACCTAACTGCTTAACTGGCATATTGATTAAATTTTTAGTCTTAACATCCTGCTTTATTGTGTTGTAATCTAAAGATTTCCAGTTAATCTCTAAGAAGAAATAAGAAGTCTCTAGGGAAGAAAGAAGTCTAGGAAAAAAGAATATGTATAGCGCTCTTGTCACTTAAAATTTGTAATCCAGTTTGACACAAACACAATTAAATTGGTTTCAATGAATTATTCATGATAATAAATGAGTCATAATCGCTTCAATAAACCGCTTCCTCTGAGGAACTCGATCATTTTCTTTTCTCTTTTATTATTATATGATAAATCATGAGTAAATTTGCCGGTTAGATTGAGCATCATTCTGAGGTCTCTGTACAACGTGCACTCTTCTATTATATGTTTCACTGTAAGATAAGTATCACAGCTTTCACACATTGATCTCTGTTCTCCTGTTAGCATATAGGTCAAATATAAGTCTGGTGTGATCTATTTGAAGTCTTGTAAGGGCTACTTGTTCTCGACAAGCTAGACTGTTTTTTGTTTTAATGGGAAGTGGGATATTCTTAATGCAATTAAGCCTCATAGTAAGCGCACCCCACCTCCTTATCCATTTCTTTATTATGACCTGTTTACTGTAGTCTTTAAGGTCATCCAGTCGAACTAATGGAATATAAACTTGTTTGGTTGCTTTATCAGCTGCTTCATTACCAGGAATACCAACGTGGCCAGGTGTCCATATCAAGATGCACTGTTTGCAGCTATCTTTAAGGTTTTTAATTGCTGCCAATATATGCTGAATAAGTGCATCATGCGTGAAGCCACTCCTTAAAGTAGTGATTGCACTTAAGGAATCAGAGGAGAGAAGCACTCTCTCTTCATTGTAATGAAATACAGAACGAAGAGCTTGCTGAATTCCGTATAACTGCTGTGTAGTCACTGGCTATTGCAGATAAGCCCTAAAAGTAAGATTCATCATTTACGACTAATGAGCTTCTGATGCAGTTCTCAGTCTTCGACCCACCAGTGAATACATGGGTGAAAATGATAAATTCTGCAATCAGTCATCAAATAGCATTTGGAATATAAACATCTGGTAATCCTTGCTCTATCTTCTCCTTCAAGTCTATGCGGCTCTCCACTGTAGACATCAACCTTCTCTTCTGGAGACATGGAGAACTTCTGGCAGATCGATACCATAGCTTCCACAGATCTCCATTCTCCTTATTCCAGCTGGTCGTAAAGGTGGGTCTCTTCCAAAACTGTTCAGCCAAACTATGTTTATAAAAGGAAACAAAATTTATATGTTTATGACTTATGACTTGGCCTTGGGAAGGCCAAGTCATAAGCTACACATCTTAGCAGGATTGTTTTCCTTCTGTAGTTCAATGGCATAATTCCTGCTTCTGACAATATGCTGTCAATCGGATTGGTAAGGAAAGCTCCTGTAACAAGCCTGATTCCTTTGTTATGGATTATGTCGAGTTTCTTAAGATGAGAATTTTTGGTGGAGCCATACAATATTGATCGGTAATTTATTCTAAACTGGACCAATGCTTTGTAAAGTCTCAACAACACTTCTTTAACAGAGCCCCAATTCAAATTTGATAGACATTTGACAACATTTAGGGGCTTTCTGACCCGTAGTTAATAGCTCTGTTATATGCACCCTCCATGAAAGATATCTGTCCAATGTGAGACCTAGGAAACAAACTGTTTCTTTATATTCAATAATACTATTGTCCATTATTAAAACTGGACTTCTATCTGCCGATCTTTTCCTAGTAAAGTGCACACAATAAGTCTTCTCAGTTGAAAAATGGAATCCATTCATATTTGCTCCTTTGACGAGTTTGTTAATAGCCAACAAGTTTGCTAATTGTATTTAATCATAGTGGTTTTACTGCTGGTGTAGAAGATAGCAAGGTCATCCACATATTAACTTCTTCCAATATCGGATGGTATAGTGGGAATAAGCTTGTTCACTGCAATTGTGAACAAGGTTCTGCAAGTGGCAATCCTTGTGGTACACAATCTTCTAACTTTCTGAATGATGAGTATTCGTTTCCAATTCTAACACAAAAGTGTCTTTCCTCTAAATAACTCCTAATAATGGTTGGGAGTCTTCCTTTTATTCCCCAATCTTGTAGCTGTTTTAAAATGCCGTATTTCCATGTCGTATCAAAGGCTTTCTCTAAATTGAAACAGATGGCAACACAATGCTTTTTATTTATAAAGCTATTCAATATGAAAGTTTCAATATTAATCATCTGGTCTGTAATGGAGTGAAATTTATGATACCCTACTTGATGTGGTGAAATCCATTCTTCTTTTTCAATGATCCACATGAGTCGAAAGCTTATCGTGCATTATAAAATTTTTCCTAGAGCACAAGGAAGTGAGATAGGTTGACAGCTCTGTGCATTCAAGGAATGTTTCCCTTTCTTTAAAATAGGCTTTATAATCGCGTTTTTCAATGATTGTGGATATATATCAGAAATCCAAATTTGATTCAAGAGTTCTAGTATTTTCTTCCTTGTAATAACATCTAGCATTCTCATCATTTCGTATCAGATGTTGTCTGGATCAGTGGCAGTGATTGCTGTTTTACTCCAGGCATAATTGAATTCTTTCGCAGTGAATTCTTCATTATAATACAAATTAGTCTGCGTATCAAACAATCTATCATTTTCAGTTACAGCTTTGTGTTTTTTAAAATCATCATAATTTTTGGTTGCACTACCAGCTTCAAGGTGACTTGCAAATTTCTTGGCCATGTCCGAAGGTGAGTCAAGGAGCTTTTCTCCATCTTTGATACAGGTAACCTGGTGGTAAGTTGATCCATTGGATACCACTTTGACTTTGCTCCATACCTCTGCCAAAGTTGTCTGTCCTATTATTGAGGAGACATATTTTTTTCAGGAGGTTCTTTTTTCAGTTAAAATAACTCTTTTGGTGCTAGCCTTGCATATTTTTAATTTTATAAAATTTTCTTGCATGGGGCTTTTCTTAAAAATGTTGAAAGCCCTTTTCTTTTTTTTAATAGCTTTACATACAACATCCAACCACCAAGGAATAGGTGGATGTTGCAACATCGCCGAAGTTTGAGGGATGTGCTGTGATGCTGCAACAGCGATGACATTTGTCACATGTTCAACATCGTTATTGATGTCTCCAATTAGATTTTGAAAATGGACATCTCTAGTGAAGCTAAACCAGTTAGCTTTGCCAAAACCCCATGTCTTATGTATGCGATACAATTTCACGTGTGTATTTAATGACACCACAATTGGAAAGTGATTGCTTCCATGTAAATCTTCATTTACTTTCCAATCTAATTTATGCGCTATATCAGCGCTAGCAAAAAAAAAATCAATGCAGGATGAAGAACCATCTATGACATTAAAGAAGGTCCCTGTACCAAAATTTAATAATGCAAAATTTGATGTTGACAGAAAACCTTCAACTAATCTTCCCGCAGGGTCCAAGCGATTGGATCCCCAAAGAGAATTATGAGCATTGAAATCCCCACAAAAATGACAGTCAATTTTTCCACTAGGTTGTGTAAATCCTCTTCTCTCCAATTTAACTTAGGCAGATATACATTGCATAATGTCACATTGACTGGACAGTATATGCGTATAGCTACCGCTTGTAAATCAGTGCATAGATGAACTTCTTCGAAGGCACAACGAGTTGCTGAGATGATGGCAACTCTTCCTCTTGATCTTTGGTTAGATGCTTGATCAAGCCTAACTATGTTGTACCCTTTCAGTCTCAATGTATCAGTGTTCCTTAAATGCATCTCTTGTAAGCAAGCACATAAAGGATTTAGCTCTCTCATTAGAAGCTGTAACTCTCTCAAATTCGACAAATATTCATTGATGTTCCATTGCAAGATCAATTCATTTACACAGACCATTTTGTAAATAATATTTTATCACCTAGGTTTTCCCTTAGGCCAACCTTTTTTAAATTTTTTCTCCATTCTTCGCACAGCCTCTACCTCTGAAGATAGGGTGTCTGAAGCCACGGAGACATTGTCTTCTATCATCTGCTCATCCCCCTCTGATGCCACCGGTGGTGGTGGGGAGGACTTTTTGCAGCCAGCATCCAATGATACCAACCCAGATGGAGCGGGGAGTATTACATCTAAGTCCATGCTTGATGGACTACCCAAGGTTAATGTTGTTGCATCTATGATGCTCGCCTTCTCTTTTGGAGGCCTCTGTTTCTTTGGAGGCTCCACAACAACTTATACTGGTACTTTTTTCTTTCAGTCACTTTCTCATCTTTCCAATTTCCCTGATTTGGGATTTTTTCTGTCTGAACTTCAACTTGTTTCAGATTATATTGAGGTTTTTTAAATTTTTTTCTGATTTTCTTTCGACATATTACTAGCCGTAGGTTCTTGCTTTGGTTGAATAGTCTTTCCATGCTTGATGGACTACCCAAGGTTAATGTTGTTGCATCTATGATGCTTGCCTTCTCTTTTGGAGGCCTCTGTTTCTTTGGAGGCTCCACAACAACTTATACTGGTACTTTTTTCTTTCAGTCACTTTCTCATCTTTCCAATTTCCCTGATTTGGGATTTTTTCTGTCTGAACTTCAACTTGTTTCAGATTATATTGAGGTTTTTTAAATTTTTTTCTGATTTTCTTTCGACATATTACTAGCCGTAGGTTCTTGCTTTGGTTGAATAGTCTTTCCTTTAATTACGTCTTGAATTTTGGTGCTGGTGTGGAACTACTTTCTATGATTGGTAACATTCTAAGTTTCTTGTTGAGAATCCATTCAACCATATTCGCTAGGGCTGGTGATTGCTCAGATATGACATCTTTTGGCTTGATTGAAGCTAAAGGGACAGCTGCAACCTGAGCATATGACGTTGAACGTTGAGTTAGGCATTCTGTTGTGAACTATCTTCTTAGTCTTGAAGTAGCTGACCTTTTGTATCATCTTTACCTCCTGGATGGCTACTTCTTCTTTGTACATTGGGCAATTCTGCGATCTTGCCAAGTAATGTCCATGACAATTCACATAGATGGGTGGATCCTTGCACAGTTCATCTGGATGAAGTGGGGATCCACAAGAGCAAACCTGTTGCCTTGTACAGCATACTGGCGTGTGTCCAAGCCGTTGATATCCGAAACACCTCAGTAGAGTAGAGAATGAACGGACGCACTTCAAGCCTGTGGAAGCCAGCCTTTATCTTTTCCGGATACTTTGGTTTGTTGAAGGTGAGGACGTGCGACGCAGAGGGTACTTCTCCGTTGCATCGAGTATTCAATCGCCTACACGCTACAATATTATGTTCGAAAAGTTCTTTTACTATTTCCTCTTCAGTGCAGTTTAATAAATCTCTGCACATGACTATCCCTCAGAGGTATTCGAAGTGCCATGAGGTGAAATTTCAACATCCATTACACCGATCTTCTTAGCTTTAAGAAGCTGAGAAGACTGTAAATCATTGACAGTTTCGACGAACATTCCCAAAAGTTGTCTTTCTAACCTCCTTACGTGGTCCTCCGGCGGTTATTGTGATTCCATGCAAAATCACAAAAGGACTGACTTTTGTGAAATCTCCTTCACTTCTTCGTACAACCAAATACTTCGGTATGACTGACTCTTCAGCTGATATTTAGTTCGATTCCACTTTTTCTTATCACTAACATCGAAACTCTTCCTTCGCTTCGATCTGAGGCCAAAGGTTCTCCAAGACGAGGGTTTTTGTGTAGACCCTCTGCCACAGATAATGTGGAAGTAGATTGTTCCATAAAAAACGTTTGTCACCAGTCAATATGTCGTAAGGTGCGGGCGGAGAGACGGTTGGGCGTGCCCCGAGTCGTAGATCCTGCCTGGATTCCTCCAGTCAGCCGCGTCTCACAAATTTAACCCGGGTCGGGGAGCCAGGTACTGCCTGACCAACGATACCGACATCCCAGGGCTTGCACGTAGCAGTAAGGTCTCCGATACCCTTACCCACAGAACAATCACTGCCAAGGGCCGAAGTGACTGATACACGCTAGACGGCGCAAGACTTCGGCAGAGCAACCTCACAGCAGCCCACCCTCAACCCGGCTCCACAACGAAGAAGAGGGTTGAGCACTCCTCGTCCGTATTCCGCTCAACGTCGGCAAAACGGATCACGGTCATGCCCCCCGCCATCGCTGCAAACAGCGAAACCGAGAAGCACAACCACAACCAGCTCGGATAGCTCGGGACCACAAAGATGTTCAGTCCCTCCATAAATCTTTAAATCGCCCATATAGAATAAGGTGTACCAGTTTTTAATCTCCTGCTCGCGATTTTATATTGTGACCGTATCTTGCCTCCTTTAGCATGCTTGAAAGCAGATTGATAGCCATACAAAACCAGAGCAGACTCAGGGCGTCCCCTTGAAATATTCCTCTACTTACATTTATGGGTCCTGTTTGTATTTTTCTTGTTCCACTGTTTGCAATTAGTATCGTGCTCCAAGCACTCATTGCATGCCTCAAAAACCTAATTGTCTTTTCATCACTTGATAGGTTTCTAAGATCTTCGTCAGCCACGAGTGCAGCACACTATCAAATGCTTTTTTATAGTCTATATAGGCCATCCATAGATTTCTTTTAGTGTATTGGGCTTGTTGCATGGGTACCGTATCTATGATTATTTGTTCTCTGCTCCCCCTCGCGGCTTTTGCACATCCCTTCTGTTCCAAATGGAGGACATTGTTGGTTTCCAGGTGCTTGTATATTTTGTTGGCAATAATTGTTGTCAATAACTTATATGTTGTCTGAAGGCATGTAATGGGTCTATATTGAGCTGGGTTGTTCGTGTTATTACTTTTAGGCAAAAAGAATGTTATCCCCTCTGGTAACCACTTAGGTGTATTCTCTGGATGTTCAATTATACCATTATATGCCTCTGCTAAGATTGGATGCACTACATCAAACTTTTTTAGCCAAAAGCTATGCACTTTATCCGATCCTGGCGACTTCCAATTCTGAATGCGCTTAACTGCTTCCTTCACATCATTGAGTGTGATGTTACTGTAACCCATTGTTTCAATGTTCCTCCATTTTTCATCTTCTGCTTTTATCCGGGCGGCATTTTTATTATCTTCTGCGCTACTCGACCAGATGTTTTTCCAAAATTCTTCCACTTGTTCTTGGGATGGTGGTTATTATTATTATTTGTTTAACCGGTCTTAATGTTTTCTATTTTACTGTTAGTAAGGAATTTCAATATTTTTTTTTTAATTAAAATTTTTTTTTAATTATGAGAGGAAATAAAAAATTTACTGTAAAAAATTGACTGTTGTTAATATTATTTTTTTTTTATTCATTAAATATATCTTTTAACTTTTGATCTGGCCATAAATAGTTGATATTTCAGATCAAAAGGGCATTTCAGCATCCTTATAATGTTTTTTATTGCTTAAGAATGCCATAAATAAGGTTATTATTACTTCAACAACCAAAATGTTTATAAAAGTAAATTGAATTAGTAAAAGATATTAATTAATTTGTCATAAATGAGATTATTTTATGAAAAATTAATTTGTGCATTTACAGTTTATTATTTATTATAATATTACAAACTTTCTTTAAAAAATATAAATTTATATAATTTCAATGAAGAAAAATCAATTTTAGCAAGCAATCATGCAAGCATTTCACTGCACACCACTAGTCTTAAAGTGACAGAAAGTTTCCTATACAATTTAGAACAAAGGGTTATCCAGCTAATGGGACATCACTAATAATATTAAGGTTGGTGCTTGAGAGAAATATTTTGATAAAGAGTAGTATTGCATGTATTCAAGTTGATTATATCTCAATTGTTATTATACAGATATATATATATATATACAAGATTTAATGCAACAAATAACATCTTTACATGTCATATGTAACATTTATTTGCTATACTGATGTTTTTTTTCTCTTTACAGCTTAATTGATAATAAATAAATTGTAATTTTCTGCTATTTCGTAATAATAATGATTCACATCATAAAAGAATATGAAAATTTAAAAAGAATATGGTAATACAATGTCTATATTAAAAAAAATATAAATATATAATAATTTACCAATCTCATCACATCTATATGAACAAGTTTATTCTAACAAACTACTAGTTTGGTAAGTAAAGAATCTCTGTTTAATGGGCATGCTTTTTTAATGCTAAATATATTGTACAGATAAATATTTTATTTATAATGGAATGCCAGTAATACAAATCGATTAGGATTGAAAGAAGTTTTTATTAAAATTCAGATTACGCTAAAAAAAATTTAATGGTAAATTAGTAACTGAATGTTTAATATTTTGACATTTATAAATATATTAACATCCCTGTCTGCGCTATACATATAGTTACTTGTGTTTCTCATCGTGGTCAATTTTTTTTAATTTTATGTTTTGTTAGTAACCAGAGGCAGGTGCAGCTACTTGCTTTGCACATATAATAACAGTGTCAGTGATTGTGTCTACTGAGCCCCCATGCCATACTCCATCTCACCCCTTAAAAAACTGAAATTCAAAAAAATACTGAAAAGTTTTTAGATATCTATCTGAAGAGAATTTACAACCCCAAATCGACTGAATATTTCATTTAGTATAGTCGAAAACGGGGAACATTTGCAATCATTGTTGAAAATTTTTTCACCATCCTTCACCCCCTTTCAAGGTTGAATTTCAAAATATCTAAAAATTGTTTTTTTAAATATTCACATGAAGACTACACACACCAAAAATGAAATTGATATCTTTATTTGTTACTAAGAAATTAAAAAAATAATAAATTTCATTGTTACTCCATTTTAACCCTTTAAACTCAGAGTTTAAAAAAATCCTTACTTACGCACATACATTGTAAGAAGAATGTGTATACAAATTTTCAACAATCTATCTTCAGTAGTTTTTGATATATGTTGATTATTAATCACAACATGTTGTTTGATATATATATATATATATATATATATATATATATATATATATATGTTGTTATTTATATAATAAGTTATAGTTAAGAATTTTTTAGTAAATAGCAAGTTGCACCCTAGGAGTAAAATATAACAGTATAATTATTTACAAAAAGTAATTTTCATATGTTTAATGCTTATATGCATATTTTCTGTTTTCTAGTTTTTTAGTGCTTTTGCAGAGATCTCTGCTTCATCAAAACATATTAAAATATTGCTTTAAAAATGTAATTAAAAAATGTAAAATTGGAGAGATATATTTAGCATCCCAGTCAATGATAAAAAATAAACTATTCTTTTTATAATATATATAAATATGATGATTTAGTTTAAAAATTCTACTCAGTGTGATGTTTGACTAATGTTAAAACAAAACAAAAAAACTCACAGGAAAAAATATCAAATTAAATCAGACTGAAATTATGGTTTCAGAAAATTAATGCCAGTTATAGTCTGATGTAATATATATTACAGCAGACTATAAATAATTGAATTTTATTAGCCATTCAGAAATTATACAGTTTAGAAATTTGAAATATATATTATTGATCCTCTATAGTTTAGAAGAATTTATATAACTTATTATAAAAGTATATTTTATATGAACCTTGGATGCTGCTCCAATCAAGGTTTTTCCTAAATCCTTCTAAGCAAATGATGGATAAATTACTTTTTGTTATCTATAGAATAGCACACCAAAAATGTCCTATAAAACCTATATATTGTAGAATTGTTACACGATCTGAGTAAAGTGTTTATTTTTGTACGTGAATAAACTTGAACCATTTGAAAAATCAAAAATTTTTTTACAAAGTTTAATTAGTTTCACTACTATCATTAATCTAACAGCTCTTCTAAATTTTATAGTTATAAAAAACACAGTCAATTATAGATATTTATCAAGGTTATCACTGGAAATATAAACCAAACAACTTTGCCCTTTACATTTTTTACAAAATTAATATTTAAGTTATGCTGTTACTTAATGTATTTATTACTTAAATTAATAAAATGTATATTTCATTTATTCAAAATGTATAGATTTTTATTTAAATGTGGTCAGGTAGACTTTTTTCTTTGCTTTAATAAAACGGATTAAAATATTTGCTGTAGATAATGGGGCTTATTTTTCCTGAAAACAGTAAATTTTAAATCAATGCTATATTTCGTGTGTTGAGGTTAAACTTACAGTTTTAAGCTGTATTAAATTATATAATTTTTTGAAAGTAGAATTTTAGGAAAGATTTAAGGACACTGTGTTATCCCTGTTTACAATTGTTTTTTAGTCTCTATTTATAATGATTAATGATACAATTAAACCAGCTCAATAGATAAAAAAAAACATTATAAGCGTAAAAAGGTATTATTCATAATTAGTGATATTAGTTTTATTATTTCATATTAATTCTGTTTTCGTGGTTATTTGATAATACTTGTGATACATAAAAATAAATTTAATATATTATGCCGATCATTTTTAATTTACACTACCGCAAGCACAGACTGTTATTTAAATGAGTAACAACCAGAAATGTACTGTCTGAGATGACTGACTTAGTATGAGATGCACTGTTTCACATGCTACATGATGTTTAAATGCCCAAATTGGTCTTCATTTCTTTTTGTGTTTCGACAGTTAAAACCGGTTTAAACCGGTAATGAGTTTTAGATAGTTTGATTAAATGTCTGTAGATTTTATACAAATGAAACAATGATGCATTCATTCTTTGACATGTTTGTTACAAGTGGTTAGATTTTCTTCATATGATGTTTAAAAAAAGCATTATTTTACAGGCCGAAGAAAATATTATCTGAAAATTCTGATGCCAGACTATGTTGTGCTGATGTTATGAAGAAGTTATTGTTTATTTTGTACCTGTGCTCACTGCAGAATGTGTTCCCATCCGCTGCTGATTCGTTGTTCGTCAACATTGTTGCTGTAAGAACTAGTATACACTAAATTGTCATATAGTGTAATCGATTAGGAAGTAAATTTTATATTTCATTTTATTCTTTAAAAGTAAACTCCTTACAGAACACATTTATTTCTGTTATAAAATATGCGCATACATCCATGTATATGATTGATAAATATTTTTATTAAAATGTATCCTCCTAGCAGAATTAGTAGATATATATTAAAAATTTCTGTTTGTGGTGCTGACAATTATTTTATATATATTTTCAAAGTGCTTTCATAATGTATTCTTCTCTGTCAGCAGCAACATTAAATACATGATTTTAAATATATGATTTTATAATACATGATAGTTTTTAGTAATTTTACAATAATAAAAATCATGTGTAATCAGAGTTGTTGCTGACTGTGTGTCATAGTGAATACTATGACGAAAACTTTAACAGAAAGTATAAAATAATAATCAGCATTATAAAAATAAATTTTTTATTTATTTATCAATCTATGTACATATATACGTATGAACATGTTTAGCTTATTTTAATTTTAATAATTGTGTTGTTACTCACCACACAATGTGATATAAAAATTATCTTTATATTTACAGACACTGATATGTATCTGTACAGTTACTCATCGAGATGACTTATAAAGCATTGTTATATGCAACAATTTACTAACAATACTTTTATATTTAGTGTTGAAAATTTTGATAGAAGTAAAAAAATTACCTAAAGGATCAGATAAACTCCAAACAACTTTACTGAACGCATGTGGAATTCTATAAGTTTATTTTCATTATTCTGTATATGAAGTACTCTTCAAAATGAAAGCTTATCTATATTTATCCAAACTGAATTCCGTCAGTCTTCATTAAAAATATTCACATCTTGTATCCAGTTAAATAACATTCTTTGCAGCTGTAGCAAAGAGAAATAAAAACGTAGCTTACCAAGTGCTGTATGATCTACAGTACTTTCCGTAATCTTTTTGATTTAGACTTAATAATCTTGATCGATTAACTTTTCAAAGGAATTTATTTTATTTTGTTTAACTTAAAATTCTGCCCACAAAGAACATGAAATCTGATCATAACTGCGACTATAGAATGGGAATCATCACTGTCTGGATAATTTTGTGTTAATGAATGAGGGCTGTGATGTACTTTGTTTAAGCCCTAGCTCTCTTTTACATGTATTGTATCACAGTCACTGGATTATTGCATACACATTAAGTATATTTTACCCTTACTGATCTTCAAGATTAATTTTATTGATTATAATTGATTTTAACCAAAGCTAAACAGGTTTAATTATTTTTTTACTTTGCTAGTAAGATCTATTTAATTATTTGTAAATGTGTGAACATTATCCTATTAGATGCTTGTGAGATATTCAGCTATTTCTTCCTTACATATAAATAAATATTTACATGTGGAATTCTTCAGAATAATATAGATCCTATAAATATTTATAGGCTGAATTTTACCACATATAAAACTTCAGCAGGATTTTATGTTACTGTTTTAAAAATCAGTAGATTATGAAGTCAATCAGTTTATAGTACTTCTGCAATCACCTCTGTTGTCAGCAGTGGATCAGCTCAAATAGATACTGTCTGTTAAATATTTCAGTAATGGTGAATTATATAACCTTTACACTGATTAAAAATTCAAAACCTTTTGGTAATTATTAATTTTCATCACGTTATCACATTATAATGTTCAATAAATATATCTCAACAATTGTAAATTTTAATCATTAAGTTTCAAGTCATTTTTTTTATATCCCTCATCTTCTAAATAAAAGCAGTGGTTAATTTTTTCATTTTGAATGATCTTACATATCACTCCATCTTAGATCATGTATCTGAAAATACTCTTTGTTTTATTTTGTATTATTTTATATATCTTTATTTATTTATTTATTACTAATTATATCTTTGCTTGAATATAATGTTTGCTCATTGAATATTTTAAAGCAAGTAAAATATTGAAATATGATTTTTAAGATGTGTATTTTATACTTTTATTTTTGCCCCGTTTGGCTATTCCAGAAATTATTCTCGGTAAATATACATTACATTCCAAGAATATTTCAAAAAAAATTTAATTTTTGGGATAAACAATCCAGTTTTTTTAAATTTCATTTGTTTTAGTACTAAGAGATTCAGTAGTTTTAATTAATGCGTGCTAGCAGCTTAAGATTCTATTTCCTCCAAATAATTAATTAAGAACCAATCATATTATTCAGAGTTAATCACAGTAATATTGTAATGTTATGGAAAATCTTTTAAGTAAATATAAGATATTTAAATTTTCGTGATGTATCTGTGTAAACACACATCTTGATGATAAAATACTGCGTAAACATACTGATTTAATGAATCCAGTTAACTAATTATAAATAGTTCCAACTGTATTATAAATGTTCATATATTTTTGTGAATTGAGGTCAGATTTAACAAATAGAACAGAAATGAAATATTTAGTTCTATTTAAATCAGAATCTAAAAATACATATTCTTATTTCTAGCATTATTTGTATATGTGGAAATTAAAGTTTAGTATTTTTTTTATTTGCTGTTTTCTTGATTATAAAAAGAGCTATTGTTTTTAGAATACTGGTTCTCATTAAATGATATCTACCACATAACTCTGAGGGATCTAGACAGCAGTAAGTGCATAAAGTTAATTAATATTGACACACCTTTACGAAAAATATTCACTCAAGCTTAAACATCACATTCCTTTAATATCAAATGAAATTTTTTTTTTAGAAGAGTTAAGAAAAGGACAGTAATTGAAGACTCATGATCTTTTACAATTTTAGTTATTAAGTATAAATAGAAGCATTGAAAGAGGTTGATCTTAATCAGACTAATTTCATGAAGCTGTATTTTTACAATAGATTGTCATAATTGGAACCATTAATGATAGAATCCATTTCTTTGACATATTTATGTATCAGAACTGTAGTGTACGGGAAGGTTTGTTTAAGATAATTATAATAAATCTGCTATTAATACCACAGTTATAATTAATTATTAAAATACTACATTAAGATGGTAATGTATGGTCTGCATATCTAAGGTTTATATTACAAATTGTGTATATATCTTAACCAAAACTGGTTCAGTTAATAATGATGATCTAGTAATTAGAACTGATTCTTATACCACATTAAATTTGCTCATAAGTAGTACAGTATATATTTATGCAAAGAAAGAGTAAAAAAACAGTTAACAGTTATTGTTATAAAATTATAAATAGAAAATGTGATTGTAAAAATTATTTACTATAAAATAAAAACCTAAAACTAGATGTTCATTGTAATTTTATTAAGTAATCATTAATAGTTTTAGGGAAATTTTAAAAAGTAAAAACCATTGAATTCTCCTACCTTGGTTAGGTAGGAGAAATATGTGTAGTTTAATTATGTTTTTTTTAAATAACAAAAGAAGATTGATGTTAAATAAATAACCAGCGAATATAAAACACTAAAAAAAGATTATTGTGATGCTTATAAAATAAATAAAGATGATGTATAAATTTGTTAACTGTTGAATAGTTTTAATTCTTCTTTTTTTATTTTGACCACTTAAGGACTATATTCTAACATCCTTCATTTCTTTTTCCTTTTTTGTTCTCTCTTCCAAGAACCTATACGTTCTCTCTAATTGTCCTTTGCACTCTTCTGGCCATTTCGCTGTTGATTTTCTTTCCTGGTCTTTTGTTATCGGAAGCCTATGACATCATATTTTTGGTTTTAAAGGTGTCTATTTTTAATAAATTTTTCTGTAATATTTAAAAAAGTCTTTTTTAAATTCTTTACTCCAATTTATTTCTGTCCTGTGACAGAAGAATAAAAAATTGCCTAGTTAACTTATTTTTAATCATTCTGATGAGGAGACTTCTTTCTTTCTTTTCCTGTTTAGCCTCCAGTAACTACCGTTTAGATAATTCTTCAGAGGATGAATGAGGATGATATGTACGAGTGTAAATGAAGTGTAGTCTTGTACATTCTCAGTTCGACCATTCCTGAGATGTGTGGTTAATTGAAACCCAACCACCAAAGAACACCGGCATCCACGATCTAGTATTCAAATCTGTGTAAAAATAACTGGCTTTACTAGGACTTGAACGCTGGAACTCTCGACTTCCAAATCAGCTAATTTGGGAAGACGCGTTAACCACTAGACCAACCTGGTGGGTCTGATGAGGAGACTAAAGAACAGCAATCTTCACTCAGCATTGTGTTATTTTTTCTATATTTTGATATATTTAATAATTTCCATCTCTATGTCTGTAGGATCTAATATTATTCTTTTTTCCTTCTTTTCTATATTTTCCATATTTGTGTTCATGTTTAAGTACTCACATGCATATAAAATCTCTGGTTTTACTATCTGATTACAACAAATTTTTATTTTATAATAGTTTTTGAACATTTCCTATTTAAATTTAGTTTATGTTGAATTGTTTTCGTTTCTGTATTTATTTATTTGTTATTCTTATTATTAAAACCTTGGATGTTCTCATGCATGAACTTTAATGAAGAAGATGAGATGAATGAAATTAAAATGATAGGGAAAATAATTTGCTGGAACTGAAATCAAGACCAGCTGCTCTAGAAGCCACATACTGACAAATATGTACATTTATTGGTGGGCAGCCTTGATTCCCAAAAAAATATTTTATACTTTTTGTATATTAAGAATAATTATTTTTCTTATTGATTTAGCTGTAAGCTATTTTATAATTTTAAAAAAAAAAAGAAAAAATTATCAAATGTAATAGTTCCAATTATTAACATTCTATTGTAATTATTATATTAACAATTTGGTTCAGACAAATACAAAAATAGGCATTCCTTAAATCTTATAACAGAATTCTGGTTATTTGAACAAATTAATATATTTTAAAACATAATTTTATAGTTGTTTTTCTACAGCTTAATTCAATTACATCAATTTTTTCCATTTTTCTTCTACAACAAAATTTTTAAATTTACAAGAATTAAATTTTTTATTTCAGTAATCGATCTTCTGGCACAAGAGCTCAGAATTTATTTGAAACATGATTTGAAGTTAAGCAGCTAGATAGTTTTCTTATTTTAATTATCAAAAAAAGCGGAATCAAATGATGTTTTATAAAACTGTAAGCAATTAAACTACAAACAATCATTAATCGTGTTTGTAAATAAAAAAAAATGTTCATCATTTATCAGTTTGTTTTCAGATATTAATAACAAGCTGATACAAAATAATATGACACAAAAACCGACTAAAGTCATTCGTTAAATAAAGAATTGCAATATACTGTAAATATGTTTAAATCCATCACTAACTGGCCAATCAACTTTTTCCAGAAATAATTAAACACACTAGAGCACTGAATAAGTAATTATTCGCACAGTAAACTACTTATTGGAATATAATAAATATTATACGTGATACGAGTATTATCAGACACACCTGATGTTATTAATACTCGTATCTGTGAATATATATGTTTATATATACATGCGTATACATATGCAAAACAATGATTTAAAACGGTTTAATGATGAAATCTACCTGTCCCTTAGCTTTAGATTTAGGAAGTATGGGTGCACTACGATCATTGCATTGCACATGTTTTAGTTTTGTGCCTTGTTCAACCTCTTTCATCATATCCGTCCAGTCTGGACGTCTGCGTGGTCTTGACCGCAGCGCTTCAAGTTTGGATGCTTTATCTGCATTCATAGGTTTTCTTTCTGAAAAAAAATTATTTTACACTCATTTCCTTTACTTTAAATTTAGGTCAAGGAAATCAATATTCCCTCAACTTCTTCAATCAGAATTATGTGAATATGAAATGATTATTAAAATGAAAATATAATCGGGATACGAAATTTCACAAACACTGAACTGTAGCTGTAATATATTTCACAAGGCATTTAAAATAATTATGCAAAAATAAAATATTCTGTTTAAAATTATTAAAGCAGCCACAACATTCTTATGAAGGAACAACGTCCACTACACCCTTACCACAATATCATTTATGTGGTATGAAGAAAAATTAAATCAGAATTATCTCAAGCGAAAGACAATTGTACACAAAAGATGATCCTCAAAGACGAATTATTTTCTTTATATTTGGTGATTGATCCTTTACTTATTATACATAATATTACATCATCCATAGCTTCTTCAATGGGAAAAGATCTTAGTACTTCCCATGTCTGGTCATTACAGATGAGAAATTGTATTTTAAGCAGGTGACATGAGCCACAATGACATGGCGACTAGAGCTGACATAAGCCACAAGTTACACCTGAAAATAACATAGCTATTGTCAGTATGATGTCAAACTTACCATACCAAGCCTGCTAGAAAAGTGAAGAGTGAATCGATCTCCGGTTACCTTTTTCTATAAGCCATACATTTGCACATTATGCAAGCTTACCAAATTCCAGATGATATTTAGTTCTACAAGCGAATCTATTTACTATAGCGATCGGGTCTTAATGAACATCACTACTCTTAGAAAAATTAACCAATTAGCTCTTTTACAACACTTTTATTCCATGAGTCATAGACATTATAAAACTTGGAAAGACAGTGTAAAACAACAGATTAATGCATCCATTTTTGTTAAAAATAATATACGGTACTAATTGTAGGAAAATTCAATTGTATAATACCAAATCATAAAAATTGCAAAAAATTTTTTTTATATAAAATATAACTTAATCTACTAAACAACCGTATTATATACTAAATAATTTATATTAATCTACTAAATAACCGAGTTACTGACCTTCCATTCTTGCACTTGTATATTGACGTTACTATACTTCAGTTACATATTATTATGTTTATCATCGCTTAATTATCCAGCACTCCGCTATTCGAGTATTATGTCCACTTTAACACGGTTAAAATTTTATTATTTTCATATCGTTAGGTTTAATTACGTCACGTATTGTTAGCCGAGACTCACCGGTCTTTATCATTGATATTGACCAAGTAGAACTTATAAACTTTAAAACTGATCCGCTGCGTGTAATACTGTGTAATAACCATTATATAATTTAAATGCGATCGGGTTGTCTGTCTTCAGTTATGTAATTCTTTTGGCGGCAACATAAGGTTCTGTCGAAATGCTTGCTGGCATTGTAGCCAGAATAATTGTCGAGATTAAACAACAGAAGATATTGTACGGTATTCATTTTTTTGTTAGTCCAGGATGAATTAATAAATAAACTATAATAGTAGTTAAATATTAATTTATTTTAAATGGCGGAGTTCTTCGTTGTATATTGACTTAATTTTTACCGTTTTTACGCATTAAGTAAAACTTACAATAAGTTTAAAGTTTAAGAATAAACAGTAACAGTTCGAAAAAATCACACAAATCTTTTCGATACATTGTAAGGTGATGCCGAGTAAACGCGACATTTTTATAAAACCAGATGAATCTAATTACAAAATAGTTTGACGTTATTTGAAGTAATTTAATGAAATCTGAAATATTTAATTAATAAAGGGGACGTAATATTAACCTTTATTTGTTTAAATTGAAAGTTATAAAAATCTTAATTGTTTTAGTTACGAGTTGGTGCTTTAATTAAATTAACGGTTAAATTTTTGAGACGCGTAGTAAAACACAAAAAAAAGAAATCGATCTTTTACATGTTTTCTAATATTTATCTATTACTCATCAACATTAACGTAATAATTAATCTATCGATAAGAAAAAAACTCTTACTAAGTTACGAGCCGCAGTAATTTCTGTTGCAAAACAAATTAATCTGGAAGAATGATTTAGTAAGAAATTTACTTTAAGAGTTTTATCAGAATCGTAAAACGAATTTTCAAACGATTGTTTGAAAAATCTTATTTGGTCTACAAAATAGAGGGAGGGAAAATTCTTTAATTAAATATTATTAAATGCAACACATTTGGTTTTCATTTTATTGTGTTACACACCCAAAATAATGTACGATCACAACTTTTTAGCAAGTACCATTATTTTCTATTAATAACCTTTTTAATTTGGAGATCCTCAAAATATCTCTTTTTTAAATTTTAATATTAAAATAAACAATAAAGGTGATAAAAAAAGTTGATAATAAAGTTTTTTTAATTTAAATTATTTAAATTTCGAATTCAAGAAAAATAAAATATGAGAAACGCTTTGTCGGTCGGTATATGAATTCTACAACTGCTGCCTGACTTTTCACTTCGGTCACATATGTTCAGTCGGTTTAAGAAATACTTTTTTTCCATTTATGTGTACGATGGAGTCCGGTGAATAAGAATGTTTACTCGTGGAAGGGATTCTGAACCGTAGAATGGTTATTGGATTCGGCAAACTGAACTACAAACAGTTTAATATTTCCTTTTTTCCCAGAGGTTATGTACAACTTAATTTCAAATAAAAAAATTTTCCCTTATAAAGTAATCACTGGTAAAGGGTCAAAAATCTGTAAACCAACGAATCTAAGAAATGAAGCATTACGGACCGAGTACAGGTCACGAATCCGCTAGCAAGATGTACTTTTCTGAAACTGGTACGAACATCTTTTGTAGACTGAAAACGTTTGATCTTCAAAGATAGTTATTACATAGTCCTGAATAAACATAGTATAAATGTGTAAGTTTTGTGTTCCTGATAATTTTATAAACGAGTTTATTTGCGTGAAAACCCAAGCAGCAATATTATTTATTACACCGAAACTCTTTCTGAGGTTCTCATATATGGTACACTTTTCCATTAGATGCTTGACTTTAAGTTCTTTATTACATATACCGCACATTGGTCTTTCTTCGCCGATTAACAAATATAAATTTGTTATTCGCGTGTGATCGATTCTCAGTTTGGTCACCGCCACTTGTTCTCGGCGAGTCAGCTTCAGGTCGCTCTTCCATTTATATGGAGAAGTTTCAACTGAGTTTAGTTTGGTATTTTAATCTTCTTGAATCATTACTCCACCGGTTTCTTATTGTGTTAGTAAGACAATTTTTAACATCTGCCACTCGTACAGGAATTATATCCAGGTTATCACAGACTGTCGCCTTTCTGGCAGCTTCGTCTGCACTTTCATTCTCTGCAATGCCAGCATGCCCTGGAGTCCATACAAATACACATCGCAGTCCTGGTTTATTTAAAACATACAAAATAGACAGGATGTTTACAATAAGGACGTCCTTAATGTTCTTGTTCCGAATTGCAGTAAGTGCACTTAGAGAATCGGAAAATATTAGAACTCTCTTTTCGCAGTAGTGCTCCGAGTAGCGAAGAGCTTGCTGTATGGCAATAAGTTCTGCCATATAAACACTGGCCATATCTGGCAGTTTCCAAAAATGGGCTTCTCCATTTACATATATGCAGCATCCAATAGTATCTTCAGTTTTAGAACGGTCAGTATAAATTTTAATGTATTCTTCTAAACTACTGACGGTTGATAAAAATTCCTGTTGGATGATTACTGCTGGCTTCTCTTTTATTTTTGCACGAGAGAGATCCAGTCATGTGTTTACCGCTGGTAAAAGCCATGGCGGTATTTCCCTTGTAGAAATTGCTAATGTCTCTGGTAAAGCAATTTCATACTTTCTTGTTAATTCGTGATACCTAATTTCGGCTGGTCTGGAATTGGTAGTACGATGTTCATATAATGCAGCCAAAGGATAATTGTTGAAAGTTTTATTATTTATTTGGGTAAGAAAGGCCTATACATTTTCTACATATCTTAGCAATAGGATCTCTCTTATATAATGCAGTGACATTATTCCGACTTCCGATAGTAGACTAGTCGTCGGACTTGTACAAAATGAGCCTGTGGTATATCTTATTCCGCTGATATGCATTACGTCTAACTTTCGTAGATGCGACTTTCTAGCGGATGAATATACAATACATCCGTAATCGAGTTTCGATTGAATCAATACTTAAAACAGCCTCAGTAGTATTTTTTTAGCTGAGCCTCAATTGATGTTGGATAAACATTTTATAATGTTTTTGGCTTTTTTGCATCTAACACTCAAGTCCTCTACATGCAATGACCATGTAAGGGATTTATCTAGTATTAGGCCTAAAAACCGTACATTTTCCTTGTATAATATACGATGGTCAAAACAGGACTTCGGTTAGGAATTCTCTTCCTACAGAAGTGTAGACAGCACGTTTTCTCAAGTGAAAATTTGAAACCATTATTCCTCGCAACTTCACTGACGGCGTTTATCGCACGTTGCAATTTGTACTTCACCATAGCTGTAGTGTTGCTGGCATACACAATTGCCAGATCATCGGCACAAACACTTTTGCTGATTTCTGCTGGAATTGCTAATATTAGTTTATTGATGGCGATCGTGAACAAGGTACCGCTCAACGGCGAGCCTTGTGGTATGCCACTTTCCAATCATTTTTCTGATGAATATTCATTGTCAACGTGTGCTTGGAAAGTACGGTCATTCATATAGTTGCTGAATAAAACTGGCAGATTGCATTCATGTAATTGAAGCATTATTCCATGTCGCCAGGTCATATCAAATGCCTTCTACAGATCAAAGAAGACTCCGCCACAATGTTTTCTTGTGATAAAGCTATTATATATTATGTTCTCTAAGTTAATCATTTGATCTGTAGTTGAGGTAGGTATTGTAGAAAACCTGCTTGATGTGAGGATAAGAGATTTTCTTTTTCTAAAATCCAAACGAGTCGATTGTTTATCATTTTTTTTAAACTTATTCCCATAGCGCACGTCAAAGAAATATGACGGTAACTATTGGGATTTGTCAAATTTTTATCTTTATTTAGAACTGCAATAATATGTGATTTTTTTCCACTGCATTGGTATATTCCATCCGGCCATATCTGATTCTATGGTTCTAACAATGTACGTTTTGCAGTGGTATTCAACTGCCTGATCATGTTATAATGAATTTCATCCGGATTAGCAGCTGTGTTGCTCTCTCCAACGCTTTCACAAGTTCTTCTATTTTGAATGGTACATTATACGAATAATTAATTTCAGTTGTAAAATTTAGCAGGCCCTCAAGTTCTGTTTTTGTTGTTCTGAAATATTCATAAAAATTAGCCGTTTTTCGTGCTTCTTCGAAACGATTGGCTAGTAACTCTGTAATTTCGTTTAGAACATCTATAATTTCATCTTCATACTGAAGGCAAGTTATGAGAGTATAGTTTTTACGCCCACAAATATCCCTCACTTTCTTCTAAACGTCTGACGCAGTCGTACTTCTGTACATGGTCGACACATACTGCTGCCAGGAT
Organism: Lycorma delicatula; assembly: GCF_047948215.1. Classification (NCBI taxonomy): domain Eukaryota; kingdom Metazoa; phylum Arthropoda; class Insecta; order Hemiptera; family Fulgoridae; genus Lycorma; species Lycorma delicatula. The sequence goes on from NC_134458.1 coordinate 7,033,663, forward strand.
CGTTTTTTTAACATCTATCATGTCTTTTTTACATACGCACTGTATTTTTTAAGTATAATTAGATTTTCTAATGTTGGACGTTTCTTAAAAGCATTATATGCTCTTTTCTTTCTTCTGATAGCTTCAGTTATTTCATTGTCCCACCACGGAACGGGTTGCTTCTTGGCTTTCCCTTATGTTTTGGGAATATATCTTGATGCCGAGTCAAGTATGACATTAGTTATAGCGTCGGCATCGGCTTCGATAATTCTAGTTGTTTCATAGAGTTTCGTCCTATCAAACATCCATCTTTCGGAGATGGGATATATATTTCTTGTAACGTTAGAATATGCACCGGAAAATGATCGCTTTCATGTAGATCCTCTAAATCCTGGAAAGTGTACCTCGGTGCTATTGATGCACTTATAAGTGCTAAATCTATACAGGATGTCGATCTATCTCTGGCACTGAAAAAAGTTCCAAAACCATAATTTAAGATAATGAAATCAGAATTCAGTAGGAACTTTTCCAATTCTCAACAATTTCCAACTCTTCCACGGAGATCTACTCGATCCGGCCCTCAAATAGAATTATGTGCATTGAATTCACCCACTAGTAGTATGGGTGCGAGAAGCTGAGCAATTAATCATGCTATGTCATCCTCCTTCCAATTAAAATTCGGTAAGTATATGCTGCAGTGAAAATCTGCCGCGGACGCTTCATTCTGATTGCGACCACTTACAGATTTGTGTTTATGTCAACCGCTTCGGTGGTAGCTGTAGTCGATGTTAATATAGCTACTCCACCTCTAACTCTTATATTTGGCGGTTGATCTCGTCGAAATGTATTGTATTTTCTTAGTTGCAAGTTTTCACCTCGGCAGAAGTGTGTTTCTTACAGGCATATACAAATTGGGTCTACATCGTGTACCAAGAGCTGAAGTTTATGGATGTTTGGCAAACATTCATTAATTTTTCATTGAAGAATCGACTCGCTAGTATTTAATTAGTTTATTATCTGGGTTTGCTTTTCGGCCACCCATTTTTCCTCTTCTTTTCCATTTTACGAACAGCTTCGTGTTTGTTAAGAATGTCATCGCCCGTATGGCTCCCGGCCTCCAATTCGGAGTCTATCAAATCCGCAGACGACGACGGTCATGGATCGGCGCTTGGTGTAGGCTCCGACTGTGAGGCGGGAAACTGGAAGACCCCTGCAACAGGAGCCGCACCCGTCACCGCCTCAGGGAGGGAGGAAACAGGCCCTCCCTATGTGGTTTTTAATGGCCTCTGTAGTTTAGAGGCCTCGGTTGTAGGAGGCTTGAGAGCTTCCATAGAAAACTGCAAAGCAGTCACTTTCTTTGCACCATCATCTAGTAGTTCAGTCAGACGAACTTGGAAGTCCGGCATGGTATTTGTCTTCTTATTAGATGCATTTTTGGTTCTATTCGAGGTGTAATCAGGAGGCTGTATTTTTATCAACGGCTTTGTGTTTTCTTTATGACTGAAAGACTTCGTTTTGGTTTCTATAATTCTCTTAATCATATCAGCCAAAGTGGGCGCAAATTTTCCAAGAAGCTGGTTTGCATCGACAGCAGGTGGAGCAGATGCAGGTACAGTAGCCGCAACCTGAGCATAAGTTTTTGCTGTTCTAGGCTTGCCGGCATTTACAATTTTCTTTGCCTCAAGGCAGCTGACTTTATGCAGGGTTTTGATTTCCTGCACAGCTACTTCTTCTTTGTAGACAACACAGTTTCTTGATCTACACGAATACTGACCCTTACAGTTTACACATGAAGGAGGATCCTTACATGGCTCCCCATTCACGAACCTCTTTATCACACACGCATATTTGCGATCTCTCGCATCGGGCAGCGGTGTGGCCAAAATGTTGGCACTTGAAGCACCGCATTGTTTGCGGTACAAAAGCTTGCACATCCAACTTGTGGATTCCTGCACGTACTTTCCCCGGCAGGTTTGGTCTATTAAAGGTGAGGACATGAGAAGCAGAAGGTAGGCCCTCGCCGTTTCTTCTCATGTTCAGCCTGCGGCACTCTATCACTCCTTGTGGTGTTAATTCCGGGACTATTTCCTGCTCTGTGCAATTCAGCAGATCCCGACAGGCCACAATACCCTTTGAGGTACTGAGTGTGCCGTGCGGATCGACATGCACAGCAAATTCGCCAATATTCTTAAGCCCTAGGATATTCTGCGACTGTGCATCATTAGTAGTCTCCACAAGAAGTTCAGTATATGATTTCCTGATTTCATTAACTGTGCGTCCAGTACATTTACTTATTTCTCGAACAATAAGAAAGGGGCTTACTCTCGAAAAATTTCCATTATCTCTCGTAATTACCAAATACTTTAGTTTGGGTACACTTTTCTTGAATAAAGATCTTTGAAAGTTCTTAGCTTCATTTTCTATACGTCTTCACTCAAAGATCTTTCTCCGTTTTGACTCAGGTGAAACAGCTGGTTCTAGACGAGGGTGTTTACGTGAACCCTCTGCCACGTTTGCTTTTTCAATCTGCATGATAAGTTGATCCCTTCTGTAGCAAGGCTAGCCGCCGGGGTACACCCCCACTTCAGGGCTTCCAACCCTGGAGGTCCAGTCCGGTACTCTGGTGGAATCGGCATATGTCCTGGCAGAGAGCGGATGCTCAGCCTCTGCACTGACTAAGCCTCTGCACTAAGCTTCTACACACCGATGTTTGCAGGACTGTCATGCACCGACATACATGGGCACCTTAACTACATGCTTGCCATCGCGGGGTGGGGGGGGGGGCATGTGGTCAGTGGAAGGGCCTCCGTTACAACTTCAATCACTTCGACCCTGGCCGCCACATCGCCAGCTCTAAAGGTGGTGTGAATCCATGTCTTTAATCATTAATGTTTTTCATATCTGCAGGTGGCCGAAAATCCAGTCCTTGTATTATGGCCTGCAGATGGAATCAGGCCAAAGTAAATTCCATTTCCAAGGAGAACACCCGGATCCCCTTTAGCCAGCTTATGAATCGTACTTATGTACAATTGCTTCCGCCCTGGACGTGGAACATTGATGTTATGTTTCGGACGTGGGGATTATTTACCTCAGGGCATTATTATTATTATTATTATTATATTATTGTAAACTCACCGATTGTAGGTTGAGGTGGTGGTGGAGGTGGAGGTGGTCTTCCGGTTGAAGGTTGCATAGGCGGAGGAGGTGGAGGTGGTTGCTCCATCCTGACTTCTTTCCTTGATGGAGGCTCGTTTGGCTTTTCACGAGCTACGGTAACAATCGGTACTTCTGTAGTTATCGAAATCGGCCTTTCGTTACGTAGTTTTTCTGATTGTGATTCGCTAGATCTTGATCTAGACTCGATGGTTATCGGCACTGTTTTTTCTATTTTAATTGGAATTGTTTTTTCTTGTTTTGCTCCGACAGCTGGTTCGTTCTGTTAAACATTTAAAATTTTAATTAATGTAAGCGGTTTAAAAAAAGGAGCAGGTCGGTTCACAGGAAATACTCAGAACAGAATCGATAACCTTGCAATTTTGAATTTTATATCAAATATTAAATACAAGAAATTACCAATCCGGAAAAGATTTTAAGCTCTTACGTATTAAATTAATACTACCTCGTTTTTATGCGTTTTTTAATTAAATAATAAGTAAATATTTCAGACAAAAAAAAATTAAAGTAATAGCTGATAAGAAGGCTTCATTTTTAAGACCCTGAAATCTCAAAGTAAACTATATCGCTCGTTCGTCTTTCCGGCTACAGAATCACCAGACCATATGGAGGATTCACCCTTTGAATTTAATAGATCGAATGTTATTTCAAAACGGCAATACCTGATTACAATACGGCAATTTTT